>NC_140581.1:800146239-802833297 GCF_964204655.1 Triturus cristatus
GAATATCCATGTTAGCGTTCCACATGGATAAAATAACTGGATTGTAGTCATTTATGTATTTCGATTTTTCGCTTCTTCTTAAGTTGTAGGTGTTTTTCGGAGACTTTCTTGTGATGGTATGTCGCGTACTTGACATAAAACTGTTCACTCTTCCTTTGGATAATACAAGACGTGGAAATCCAAAATGACATTTGGTATAGAACTTATCCTTTGACTTGTACTTTCGTCGACAGTATTTTCCACACCTGTGGCTTTGAAATTGTAAGACTTGTTGTTTTAAGTTTTTATCTTCTCTGCTATTGGGAAGAGCACATGTAGCATAATCTTCAATAAAAGACAAAACAGTTTCATCTGAATCTGTTCCAAATTTGGGGGCGTCCTTGATCCATAACAACATATGTATGTGAGGAGCACCTCTTGCTTGATACTCCTTTCTCCAAAAGAAATCCACAACTTCTCCAAGAGGAGGATTCTTTTTATTGCAGATGAAAGACATCATAGCCTCAAATCTATGATTGAAATATCTGCATACATTGACAGGATCCAAAGAGCACAATTCTCCAGGTGTCTTGTATTCAATATTTTTTATATTAGAATTTGCCTCTCGAAGAAATTCTAGTAAATCATCCCAAGCATACTCAGCACAGCTTAGTGTAACAAACCAAGTAGGAGTTCCCAAGTTCCGTAGCATACATTTCAGTTCTCCATGTCGACTGTACCAATATTCATTAGTCCCACGCTGACATGCCATCAGATTAATCAACTGAGATTCTAAATGATCATCTCTCTGATGCACTTTATCCATAAAATCCTTTGCAGTTACATTTTGAAGATGCATTCCAGTTTTTAAAATGTGATTTACTGCATATGAAAGTCCAGACAAGTCACTTTCAAACAGAAGATGAAAAATATAAGGGATACATTGTCGAAATCTTGGATCTTCTGCATATAATCTTGTTGTCCGAAATTCAGATGCAGGAATCTGCACAGGACGTTCATCATATCGTCCACCTTTTCCTGATGGAAACAACTGCGGGAAACTACGAGCTTCCAAGCTCTCTTCCCATACACTCAAGGGACTTCCTGTTGCTTTTTTCATTTGAAACAACTCAATTGTATTCCCCATCACCTCTTTGGAATGAAGTGAATGTACACTGTAATGTTCATAGATTTCTTCACATCTGGACATGTCCACTTTTTCTATTTGTACACTTAATGTTTCAGTATCTTCTGCTAAATCTATTTCTTCTTCTCCTACAAACACATTTCTATAGTACTCATTATTTTTTAACAGATACAATGATGCCTTTTGCACTTTTCTAACATCCACTAACTCTTGCCAAATTTTCTTATTCTTAGTAGGAACACCATTAACTAGAATGAGTAGTGGCTCATTTTCTACATGGTCTACACCAATAGTTTCAATATATTGTTCCTTAAATCTAACGGTAAATACAAAACTCTTCCTTTCAATCCTCTTTGCAACTCTGATGGAGGTAATTTACCTGTTTTGGGCTCCATACGAACAATAGCCTGAAATGGGTGAACACATTGTATGAGAATAGACTCATACGTATTTAAATCTATCAGCTCTGGAGGAATAGCAACCAACTCTCGATTATTATGAACAGCTCTAGCAGGCATTTTATTCTCATCTAATTTGTTATAACAATATTTGCAAATACGCTGCTCACATCCCAAATCAAAACAATCCTCCACCAGCAAATAAGTTGCAAATTCCATCCACTTATCATTATCTTCTATTTCACTTTTTAAATACAGATTGACACCTCTAGTCTGATTTTTATAGTAACTTCGCCGACAACAAATACAAGAAACATTTTTGTCTTTCACCTGAAATTACCTTAAACTTTGTGATTTCATCCTCAAATTTTTCTGTAATTACGGGTTGTACATTGTCTTCAACAGTTTGTTCTACCAATGTGTCAGTTTCTTCACTCTCTTGCTAAGGACCAAAGTAACAAAACTCAATATCATCACAGACCTGCTTCACATCTGATACTGACCCACGTAAAAGAGCACTGTTCAACTCACTGAACTTTAGTGCTGGACTTTTTGCATAATACAACCTTCTCACTAACTTCCGTATTTGAGAATGATGTACTGCCAGCATTCTGAAATGGTGAAAAACACTTTGACAAACTTTCCTAGAAAGACAAGCCAGAGAATGACCTTGCAAACCAGTATGTTTTCTCACTCTGCAAGGGTCTAGTCCTTGCAACAGCTTAATCTTTTGTTTTACACTTTTTTTGTATAGGTTCGTAAAAAACAACATAATTTTTCAATAGATTCCTGTCGTACACTGCAAACACTACTGCAATCCCAAGTGTACACAGGATTTTTAGCACGTCTCCCTAAAACTTCATCAGCTATCACTTCTTCTGCATTTCTTTCAACCATTTTCTCTTTCTCAATTGGACAACCGTCGGTAACCTCATAACCTCTACCAGTGGTGTCGACTGCATACAATAATTTTTCGCTCAGTGAATAACTCTCTTCATTAAAAAAAGGCTCTGAACTGGAACTGTGTTTCCATTCTCCCAAAAAAACATCACAATTTTTTTTTTATTAATAACACTTTTCCTCCTACTTTTGGCCTTCATTACATGGATTGGTTTATCTAGTGATCGAATTCTGTTTAATACTAAAATAAACAGTTTCCTTTTTACTTCAAAAGCCTTTTCCACAATGTTTTCAATATGCTTCTTCTTTTTATAAAATAAAGCTCTCTTTTTATATTTCTTCACATCTTTGAGCAAATTATACACTACTCTCTTGTAAAATATGTTTCTGCGTAATTCCTTATACTGATTTTGCCTTCTTTTACCATACTTTATCTCCTTTGACTGATCATTTGCTTTTTAGCTTTTCCTCTTATTTTGAATTTTTTTCTTACTTGAAGAATTCGCAGTAGTTCCAGCATTATCTACATTCTGTTTGCTCCTACAAACATTTTTAATAAATTGCTTTGTGATCTTACCAGAAGATTTTCTCCTTTTAGCCACATTATCTTGTACATTCAATACTTGTGGTTGATGTTTCTTCAAATAATCCTCTTGTCTCTGTTCTTTTCTTTTTCTGACATGATTTCTCTATTTTAACGTTGAAAAACAGTATCTGTGAAAAAGAATCACAAATAAATGTATATTAATAACATTCAAATGTATACTATTCCATTACTGTACAAACACATTTTATATAAAAACTGACTAAGAAACTATGCCCTGAATCACAAGTGTGATGATGGTTAAAACACTATATCCATAGTGCATACTACTTTGAAGCAGTTCATGCCCTAAACCCTACCTCATTAAAAGACTACATACTAACTGACTGAATGATTACAGTACTATAAGGAGACACACTGGGTGAGTAACAGGGTGTTTGCTAGAAATGTATGCTTACTGACTGGGGAATTGAAGGTGTGAAAGACAACTGTGTAGGTGGTTAGAGGACTGCATGCATACTGGATAGGCATTTGAAGCAGTCCATGTGCTAATGATTAGAGTACAGCAAGGAGAGTGCCTGGGTGAATTTATTAGTGGTTGGCTTTTGGCGCAGTGATTGGATTAGTACATGGTACTGAATGGGTCACTAGAGGAGTGCAAAGGGAGTGACAGGATGTTTGCTGGACTGTACGGATACTGACTAGGGAATTGAAGGTGTGAAAGACAAGTGTGTAGGTGGTTAGAAGACTGCATGCATAGTGGATAGGGGTTTGAAGTAGTCCATGTGCTAAGACCTGGGTCGCTGAATGAGTACTTGGGTACTGACTGAATGATTACAGTACTGCAAGGAGAGTGCATGGGTGAATTTATAAGTGTTTGGGTTTTGGCGCAGTGAATGGATTAGTACATAGTACTGAATGGGTCACTAGAGAAGTGCAAGGGGAGTGACCGGTGTTTGCTGGAGTGTATATATACTGACTGGAGAATTGAAGGTATGAAAAACAAGCATGTAGGTGGTTAGAGGACTGCATGCATAGTGCATAGGCATTTGGAGCAGTCCATGTGCTAAGGCCTGACTCAGTGCATGAATACTTGGGCACTGACTGAATTATTAGAGTACTGCAAGGAGAGTGCCTTGGCGAATTTATAAGTGTTTGGGTTTTGGCACAGTGAATGGATTAGTACATGGTGCTGAATGGGTCACTAGAGGAGTACAAAAGGAGTGACAGGGTGTTTGCTGGAAGTGAATGAATACTGACTGGGGAGTTGAAGGTGTGAAAAACAACTGTGTAGGTTGTTAGAGGACTGCATGCATAGTGAATAGGCGTTTGAAGCAGTCTATGTGCTTAGGCCTGGCTCACTGCATGAGTACTTGGGTACTGACTGAATGATTAGAGTACAGCAGGAGAGTGCCTGGGTGAATTTACAAGTGGTTGACCTTTGGCACAGTGAATGGATTAGTACTTGGTACTGAATGGGTAACTAGAGGAGTGCAAAGGGAGTGACAGGATGTTTGCTCGACTGTATGGATACTGACTAGGGAATTGAAGGTGTGAAAGACAAGTGTATAGTATGTTAGAAGACTGCATGCATACTGCATAGACATTTGAAGCAGTCTATGTGGTAATGCATGGTTCACAACATGAGTACTTGGAAACTGACTAAATCATCAGACACCCTAGGACAGTGCCTGGGTAAAACTTTAAAATTTTCAGTTCTGGCGCAGTGAAGAGAATAGTACATGGTACTGCACTTTAGTGCCAAAACATGACTCATTTTATCAATGCATAAGCAAAGACTGGCTTCTAATGCTACTAAAACTTGACAACATGACCGGTTTTAAAACAGTTATCTGTCAGCAAATACACGATGTTACCAAATGCTTCTCTCACAATCCTTACCCAAATGCACACAGACTCACAGTGTGATTTTAGACAAGCAACACTATCCTAGGAGTTTACCAAAACTCATTCACTAGTCTAGAAGAGGTAAGGGTACTGCACACAATCTACATATTTAAGTTCTGCACTTTAGTGTCAAAGCCTGACTCATTTTATCAATGCATAAGCAAAGACTGGCTTCTAATGCTACTTAAACTTGACAACAAGACACGTTTTAAAACAGTTATCTGTCATCAAATACACGATGTCATCCAATGCTTCTCTTACAATCCTTACCCAAATGCACACAGACTCACAGTGTGATTTTAGGCAAGCAACACTATCCTAGGAGTTTAACAAAACTCATTCACTAGTCTGGAAGGGGTAAGGGGACTGCACACAAACTACATATTTCAGAACTGCACTTTAGTGTCAAACCTAACTCATTTAATCAAAGCATAAGCAAAACCTGCCTTCTAATGCTACTGAAACTTGACAACATGACAGGTTTTAAAACAGTTATCTGTCAGCAAATACACGATGTTACCAAATACTTCTCTCACAGTGGATCCCAAATGCACACAGACTCACAGTGTGATTCTAGACAACAACCACTATCCCTAGGAGTTTACCAAAACTCATTCACTACTGTGGAAGTTGTAAGGGACGGCACACAATCTATATATTTCAGGACTGCACTTTTGTGTCAAAGCGTGACTCATTTAATCAACGCATAAGCAAAGACTGGCTTCCAATGCTACTAAAACTTGACAACATCACAGGTTTTAAAAGAGTTATCTGTCAGAAAATACATGATGTTACCAAATGCTTCTCTCACAGTGGTTCCCAAAAGCACACACACTCACAGTGTGATTCTAGACAAGCACCACTATCCCTAGGAGTTTACCAAAACTCATTCACTACAGTGGAAGAGGTAAGGGGACTGCACACAAACTACATATTTCAGAACTGCACTTTAGTGTCAAACCTGACTCATTTAATCAAAGCATAAGCAAAAACTGCCTTCTAATGCTACTGAAACTTGACAACAAGACAGGTTTTAAAACAGTTATCTGTCAACAAATACACAATGTTACCAAATGCTTCTCTCACAGTGGTTCCCAAATGCACACAGACTCACAGTGTGATTCTAGACAAGCAACACTATCCCTAGCACCTTACCAAAACTCATTCACTACTGTGGAAGGGGTAAGGGGACTACACACAATCTACATATTAAAGTACAGCAGATTAGTGTCAAAACATGACTCATTTTATCAATGCATAAGCAAAGACTGGTTTCTAATGCTACTAAAACTTGACAACATAACAGGTTTTAAAAGAGTTATCTGTCAGACAATACATGATGTTACCAAATGCTTCTCCCACAGTGGTTCCCAAAAACACACACACTCACAGTGTAATTCTAGACAAGCACCACTATCCCTAGGAGTTTACCAAAACTCATTCACTACAGTGGAAGAGGTAAGGGGACTGCACACAAACTACATATTTCAGAACTGCACTTTAGAGTCAAAGCCTGACTCATTTAATCAAAGCATAAGCAAAACCTGCCTTCTAATGCTACTGAAACTTGACAACAAGACAGGTTTTAAAACAGTTATCTGTCAGCAAATACACGATGTTACCAAATGCTTCTCTCACAGTGGTTCCCAAATGCACACAGACTCACAGTGTAATTCTAGACAACAACCACTATCCCTAGGAGTTTACCAAAACTCATTCACTACTGTGGAAGTGGTAAGGGAACTGCACACAATCTACATATTTCAGGACTGCACTTTTGTGTCAAAGCCTGACTCATTTAATCAAAGCATAAGCAAAAACTGCCTTCTAATGCTATTAAAACTTGACAACAAGACAGGTTTTAAAACAGTTATCTGTCAGCAAATACACGATGTTACCAAATGCTTCTCTCACAGTGGTTCCCAAATGCACACAGACTCACAGTGTGGTTGTAGACAAGCACCTCTATCCCTTGGAGTTTACCAAAACTCATTCACGACTATGGAAGGGGTAAGGGGACTGCACACAATCTACATATTTCAGTACTGCACTTTAGTGTCAAAGCCTGACTCATTTTATCAATGCATAAGCAAAGACTGGCTTCTAATGCTACTAAAACTTGACAACATGACAGGTTTTAAAACAGTTATGTAAAGATAAACAGACTCCGTGATTCAATATAAGAAGCTTTATTCCATTAAGCTCCGGAACAACAGAGAAACACCTCCACTCTCTTCCCTCAGCTCACCATCCACAGCCCACGCTCTAGAATATTAAACCGACGTGGAATAGTGGAGCGAGAGCAGAAGGCAGAGGAGCGAGAACACATTGAAATCATGACGTGACAAATAATAAAATACAACACATCTTCCTCCTTATTAAACAAAACAATAGAACTAAGATACATCATCACAAACGTAATCCGACATCCATTTGGGCTTATGACAAATGCGTTTGTCACATTGTGGTAGGTTTACATTAATGTTGCTTTGTTCCCCACAAGACGGAAATACTTGTTCTTCACTAGATGGTAAATTAACATCAACACCACTGGCACACACAGTAACATCATTGTTGACATTAGAAGAACTAGCATCATCAATAATACAATTTTCATCAGAATTGGCAAAGGTACTATTCTCTGTGATGATGTCCCGCTCAGAATGAGGATCAGACGAGTGGGTTGATCTAAGAGGGAAAAATTTGCTAGACCAACTTGAAGAGGGGCGAAAAATGGCTACTCTTTTGAGATTCCAAACCTTACCATTAGACAATTGTACAGCATTTTTAAGAACCTTGATAACCCTTAAAGGCTTGAAATATTGGCTTTCACCCTTACTTGTTTTCCAAGGTTTCTTGACTCTGAGCCAAGAACCAACCTTAACATGAATTTCTTTAGTATTATGTTTCTGGTTGTACTTTTCTTGGTACTTGTTGCATTTGTTAACAATCCTTGACCTGATGACTTCAACAGGAACAGTGCTGGAAGCAGCTTCCAATAACCACTCAGGATTGCATTTAGTTCTAACACCACGACCTCTCATGACTTCAAAAGGAGAAACTTCCAAGGAATCATGAGGAGTAGTTCTATACATCCACATGGTTTTGAAAATTTCTACTTCCCAATCACAATTATTCTGGACTGCCATTTGAATAGAATTCTTCAAAACTCTATTGAATCTTTCAATCATACCATTCCCAGAAGGATTATAAAGAGACGTGGTCCTGTGTTTAATACCCGCTCTTTTGAAGTATTCCTGGGTCATATTAGACAAGAATTGAACTCCATTATCCGAAAAAATTGGGACAGGCAAACCTTCTTTAATAAAGGTTCTATCAAGAAACTTCAGAATTTCTTCAGAAGTGACTTTGTTTACCACTTTAATAACAGGCCACCTTGAGAAGGTATCAATGAGTGCTATCACATACTTCCTTTCCAAACCAATAGGACCCATAATATCAATTGCAACAGTGTGCCACGGTTTGGTGGGAACAAAAGACTCTCCTAACTTAGGCCTCAAAGTGACTAAGGATTTATCAGAATTGCAACAAGGCAAACAATCACGTACCACTCTCTCAACTAGGACATCAATGCCGGGCCACCAAAACCATTGCTTGATCCTTTGCTTAGTTTTAACAATGCCACAGTGTTCCTCATGACAAAGTTTCACAATTTTCATTCTCAAGGAGTCAGGAGGAACAACTTTATCACCTCTGAAAACAGACCCATTAGTAACAGACAGTTCTTGTCTGACTTCCCAAAAGGCTTTTAATATTTCAGGAAGTTTGCTTTTGCAAGGCCACCCCTTATTAATAAAAACCAATAATTGTTGAAAAATGGAATCAAGTCTATAACCATCCGACCATTCTTTCTCATCAAAATTAGACAAACCTTGATTGTGAACCAAAGCGACTTGCTCAACTTCCAAATCAGAAGGGTCACATTCATACATATCAATGGGCAATCTTGACAAAAAGTTGGCAATTACGTTTTTTTTGCCAGGCACATACACAATTAGATAATTATAGTCTTGTAAACGTAAGGACAATCTTGCAATTCTAGCTGAGGCATTCAAAATTCCTTCTGTTGTGAGTAACTTGACTAAAGGTTTATGATCAGAACGTATAATACAAGATTTACCCCACACAAAAGATCGAAAATGCTCCATTGCCCATGCACATGCTAGAGTCTCTTTTTTGATAACAGAATATTTTTCCTCAGAAGGAGATAAAGCACGGGAAGCATAACCAACAATATTCTCCTTGCCATCAGCTCTAATCTGGGACAAAACACCACCTAAACCTTTGTTGCTAGCATCCACAGTGACAACATTTTCTAAATCTGCATCAAATCCTTTGAGAGCAGGAGCTTCAACTATTGCACGCTTTATGATGTCAAATTCCAATTGACACTCTGGTGCCGATTACGATCCTGTAAAAACCGGGTACGAACCGTCGGACGGAGCATATTCTCCGTCCGACGCGTACCCGGTCGGAACAATATACAAACATGAAAGTACGATTCGCACGGAAATACTATTTCCGTACGATTCGTACAAAACACCGACCGACGAAAATATACATACAAATGTGATCCGGGAAAGCGCCGACGTGACGTCGGGACGCACGCAGCCTGCCTTTCACGAACCAGGAAGTACGATTCGCACCGACGTCATCCCGCACGAAGAATATTTTCCGGCAGCCAAAAACTGCTGGGAAATCAGGACGACGCGAACAAGGAGTACCTGCACGCGACGGACAGACATGGACCCGAACCTACGTGTCATCCCGGCCCTCATAGCAGTCGACCTCCTCTACAGGTTCCGACGCAGACGCCGCAGAAGGTCAGAACAACAAAGGGAGGGGAGAAAGGGGGGGCAGGAGCAGGGGCAGGCCACAAAACCCCCACCCAAGTCACACAGCACACATGCCCTGGACATACCTGACCCCCAGGCCCTGGTCACTACGAGGGGGTGGGGGCGTGTCCAGCAAAGCCAGCGTCCGCCACAACGGAAGTGGTTGACGATGCGAACCGGTAACACAACAATACAGGTACGTCCCGTACCCACACCTTAAGAGCGTGGGTACGAGTCGTACCACGCCCACACCTACGTCACCCCAACAATGGCGGGACGGCCGTACCCACGTGGCAAAGGCCTGGGTACAGCCCGCACAAGCATTCCACAGCGTGGGTACGGATATGTACGGACCGTACCCCCACCCGCGTATGCATGGAGTGTACCCCCATCCCAACAGTGTACGTACGGACTGTACCCCCACCCCCGTATGCATGGAGCGTACCCCCACCACAACAGTGTACGTACGGACCGTAACACCACCCCCGTATGCATGGAGCGTACCCCCCACCCCAACAGTGTACGTACGGACCGTAACACCACCCCCGTATGTATGGAGCATACCCCCACCCCAACAGTGTACGTACGGAGCGTACCCCCACCCGACTATGAATGGAGCGTACCCCCACCCCACCAGTGTATGTACGGAGCATACCCCCACCCGTGTATGAATGGAGCGTACCCCCCACCCCAACAGTGTACGTACGGACCGTAACACCACCCCCGTATGTATGGAGCGTACCCCCCCCAACAGTGTACGTACGGACCATACCCCCACCCGCGTATGCATGAAGCGTACCCCCAACCCCAACAGTGTACGTACGGACCGTAACACCACCCCCGTATGTATGGAGCGTATCCCCCCAACAGTGTATGTACGGAGCGTACCCCCACCCGCGTATGCATGGAGCATACCCCCACCCCAACAGTGTACGTACGGACCGTAACACCACCCCCGTATGTATGGAGCGTACCCCCCCAACAGTGTACGTACGGACCGTACCCCCACCCGCATATGCATGGAGCGAACCCACACCCGTGTATGTTCTAAGCGTACATATCCTGATATAGGAGGGTTGGGTGCAGAGTCCTCCCATCAGTGCCCGGACATAAGAGGGGTGTGTGCAGAGTCCTCCCAGCAGTGCCCGGACATAAGTGGGTTGGGTGCAGAGTCCTCCCAGCAGTGCCCGGACATAAGAGGGGTGTGTGCAGAGTCCTCCCAGCAGTGCCCGGACATAAGAGGGGTGTGTGCAGAGTCCTCCCAGCAGTGCCCGGACATAAGAGGGGTGTGTGCAGAGTTCTCCCAGCAGTGCCCGGACATAATAGGGGTGTGTGCAGAGTCCTCCCAGCAGTGCCCAGACACAGGAGGGGTGGGTGCCTAACACTCCCAGCAGTGCCCAGACATAAGAGGGGTGTGTGCAGAGTCCTCCCAGCAGTGCCCAGACACAGGAGGGGTGGGTGCCTAACACTCACAGCAGTGCCCAGACACAGGAGGGGTGGGTGCCTAACACTCCCAGCAGTGCCCGGACATAAGAGGGGTGTGTGCAGAGTCCTCCCAGCAGTGCCCAGACACAGGAGGGGTGGGTGCCTATCACTCACAGCAGTGCCCAGACACAGGAGGAGTGGGTGCCTAACACTCCCAGCAGTGCCCGGACATAAGGGGGGTGTGTGCAGAGTCCTCCCAGCAGTGCCCAGACACAGGAGGGGTGGGTGCCTAACACTCACAGCAGTGCCCCTGCAAAGAAAAGGGTGGAGTACCCACAGATCCAATGCCCACAAATGTCAGTCAGGTGCACAAAGATCCTGCAGTACATGTACCACATGTGTGCGAGGCTGGGAGTATACACATGCATAGCGCCGAAAAGAAAACATGTCCACATGAAGTCATGTCAACAGTCTACATACACAAGTACAGTGACCACCAAGGATGCCACGAATGATGCAGGTGGAGACATCGCTCAGCATGCACG
The DNA here is from genome assembly GCF_964204655.1 of Triturus cristatus. NCBI lineage: Eukaryota > Metazoa > Chordata > Amphibia > Caudata > Salamandridae > Triturus > Triturus cristatus. The sequence goes on from NC_140581.1 coordinate 800,157,942, forward strand.
GCCAAAGTCTAACGAGTCCGTCACACACCCAGCCAATGTAGACACAGCTCAGCACCACATATTGGAATGACCCTGCAGGGAAGATGTCAGGTTACACAGAGGAAGGAACACACCTTGGGACGATGTCACCATGCAGTAACTGCTTACATGAACAAAGTTATGTAGCCAACAGCTTGTGATGGCACACAGATACCAGGGTCCACCCTATGACCAGCACAAGACTACAATTCCCACACACCCAACACATTATCACCACCCAAAATAATGGAGCAGGTCCACCAACAGCAATACCAGATAGACAGTAGGGTACTAAGGAAAAAGAAATAGCTTTATTCAGCATCCAAAAATCTGTTTGTCCCTTGAAAGTTCAAAATGTACAATGCCCATAGGGCAATCCAAAGTTCAACTCCAGGTGGGGGACACAGTGGGACGCTTGTCCCCTAGCTTGCCTGCACAGTCAGACTCCTTTGTCTTCCAGAGGGGGGGGGGGGCATCATGTGGGGGGGAAGGACCAGGCACCACAGGGACATGAGGGTGAAGGGTAGGCGTCGTGGGTGCAGGGACGGAGGACTCCATTACAGGGGGTGGGGCAGCGCCAAAGGCGGGGGTCAGGATGGCGCTGCACACCTTAGCAAGGTCCTCCAGTGACTCCCCTGCACCCGAAGGAACCACAGGCCCCAAGGAGGGGGGGGTCGGAGGGATGGGTCGCAGCGCCACTGGGGGAGGGTGTGGACAGGGGGGGGACTCAACTCCCCTGCCAGTGTCCTGCCTCCACCGCTGGCGGGGTGGTGCCACACTGGGGCTGATGGACAGACTGGGCAGGACTGACCCTGTATCCGACTTTTGACCAGGAGAGCTGAGGGGAGGGGATTTGGAGGGAGTGGATTTTGTGGAATGCGGACTCCCACTCTGGCTGCGTGTCTTACGTTTGCCCCCCGACCCAGTGGGTGTGCCTACTTCACCCTGTGTGTGCGTGCCAGGAGGTGTGCGTTTGACCTTCCCTGCTGGTGTGGTGCCTGTGTCTGTTGTGGTGGGTGCATGCTGACGTCTGGGTGTACGTGGGGCAGGCATGGGAGTGGGAAGTGTGGATGGGTCAGGGGTAGGGGGTTGGACGAAGCGCTGCAGGAGACCCACTGCTGCAGTCAGTGTCGAGTCAATGGACCTCAGCAAGTTGCGTTGGTCAGCCTGCGATGAGAAAATGCCCTCCAAGTATGCCTCCATGTTGTTCAGCACTTGGCTGTGGCCATGGAGGACATTAAGCATCGCAGCCTGACCAACCTGCAACTGCCGCTGGATGTCCACAGACTCGGCATTGGCGGCAGCAGTGGAGACTGGGGCAGGGGGTGCGGTGCCTGGCAGGAAGGAGACATGTGGTGACCGGGCACGCTGGGAAGGGACACGAGCAAGTGGGAGGTGGCTGATGGCAATGGAGGGGGCGGGGAGAGATGTTGTGCCGCTGTCAGCTGGTGGTGCAGCCTCCGCCCACTCGGAGAGCTCAGCCTCGGACCCGTCAGCTTCATATTCTGTGGTGGCAGTGGACAGGTCCTCCGCCTCACTCCCCTCCGCCTCAGTTCCACTCGATGTGCCAGCCAAGATGTCACTGCTGGCACTGGTGCTCGGTCCCTCCGCTCGGTCTGTGCTGATGTCTCCATCCGTGTCCCCCGACGATGCTGTGGGCAAGGTGAAGAGACAGGAATTAATCATACACCTGTATACATATGTCACATGAGTCCAATCTACATAGGTTACAGTGCATAGCCTGAAAAGAAAGATGAGTACTATCTACAATACAAGGTACATATGTAGGCCCTGCAACACACAGTTGGTTGACCCACCATGCCACTGAAAAACTATGGAGAGCATGACACAATAGCAAATGACATGAAATGGATTTTGACAGAGGAGCCAGGCTCTGGGGACAATCCAGCACTGCATCTGCACCACACAGCGTTGCCGAAAATAGGGATGAGCAGGGACCATATCCATGAACTTGAGGCACATGCTGCATAGGTAATACTGAAAACATGCCCACCATGACTGGCTCACTGCACCTTGAGTGTATGTCCAGACAAACCATACACACTGGCCAGACCTAGCAAGGAGATTTCAGGTTTTGACATGTAGGCTTTGCCCGCACCAACCACCCCCTACATGAGACAATTTGTTGAGACACAGGAAGCACTTCTCTTAGTCTGGGTGAAATACACATGGGCTGGAAAAATGCAAGATTGGACACAAAATACCCAAGGTGCGCCTGTCCAAATAATCATGTACAAATGGCCATCATCAGATGATTGTAACAAGACACACAGGCACTGGCCACCGTGAGTATGAACAAGGAAAATCAGGTCAGGCTGTACAGTGGACACTTGTACTACATTTTACGTCAATATACATGGTGCCAGGGGACAATGGCACAGAGCACAGCCTATGCTGTAGACACTGAGAGTGTCCACATTTTGTGATGACACACATGACACCTAGGAAAATATGCCCCAGGGGACAGTAGTGGCCACACAACTCCATGGTTCTGAATGGGAATGACTGCAACTCACGCCACCATCCCTGCACTATGCGTATCGCACACTCATGCACATCATGTAACAGGCCACAACATAGGACATGCGTGCTGTAAGGCATGACACTTGAGAGACTAACTCCCATGTCTGGACTCAGCATCAGTGCCAACTGACATGGAACCCACAAGTACTGAACTGGACAGGGCACAGGCAAGGTCCCAAAACCTGTTACACACCACCCCCACACATGATGCCACAGGCATTGTTCACGTGGATAAACTGCCAGCCTAGATAATCTTGTGAAGGAGTGACTACACACAGACCAGGGAACACATTGCAAGGAGGGGAAGGGAGGCAGGAGAGCACCGCTATACTGTGGGTGACAGGATCTGCACAGCACCGTTGAACCCTGGCAGTGTATCCATGCAACTGCACACTTACAAATGCTGGTGACACACAACAAACACACATGTACCTACCCCCTTCCTGCTGCTGCTTCTCCTGTAAGCGCCTGTCCAAGTCTGGAAAGACCACCGCCAGCACACGCTTGTGGATGTGGGTCAGACGGCAGCGCCCACGGTTCTTATGGGTCTCAGGTGAGTCCCCCAGCAGGACCCGTGCGATCCTCCGCGTCCAGCACCGGATATCCTGCCAGCGTTTTCTCACCTGGGCCAGGCGCCGCTTGCAACCCTCCGTCCTCCTCACGGCACTGACGGCGTTCATCCAGATCTGCTTCTTGGCAGAGGCGCCTACCTGTGAGGATGAACAAGTGACACTACATCAATACACCTGGCACATGTCACAGAGACACATATTAGAACAAATTTGCTGGTTACAACCAGGCATAGTATGCAGCCAACGCATTGCACCTTTGTCATAGGGACATTATCCTCTGGGGAAGGGCAAAAGCAGTACGTGCCATTGAAAGTACACAGGTGGAATGAGGGCAACGACACAATCAATGATCCAGGCTCACACTGTGCATCACAAGCTACACCAGGATTATGTGCAGCACCTCAAAGCAGTCACATACCACAGGCCACTGACGCTACCTCAGCAGAGTACACAGACACACACAGGCACAGGACATTCACCTGCCATTGCCAAATGCAGCTACAAACCTCACTCTGCACATGTGCCACTAGACGGGGGGGGCTCACTGGTGTGGGGCTGGCTCTGCACGTCAAACACACAGCACTGCTCCCTGCTCACATCAGATGGGCAGGGTATATCCATCCCTCATGCAGCCCGGGTGCTACACTCCACATATGCACCCACCCACATGACAGGGGACTTACGCACACACCGATGTCCAGGGTACGAACACATCATGTGGACACTCTCAGCACAGGTACACAGAACTAACACACATCTGTGGGTACAGTCACCTGTCACACTGGGCTGACCACATAATCACATGAGGACTGTAGAGGCAACATTCCCAGGAGGATAAGACAGGCAGAATGTGGCATGCACCATGCAGTGATTGTCACAGTAAACACAATGCAAGTGAGGACGGCAGACATGCACCACAGCATGCTCTGGCTGGGAGATATCAGGCATTCCCCCCCCTGGGACCCCCCCTACAGTACATTGCATGTGTGTCACACCTGGACACAATGCCAGAAGTCACAGTCACAAAAAAGGGACACAGTCTGTGCTAGTGGACTCTGCACTCACCTGATACCCTGGTCGCCCATACAGCAGGGGGTACTGTGGGAGGATCACATCCAGCAATGCCAGGTTCTCCTCCAGGGTGAAAGGCTGGGCCCTCTCCACAGACCTTGACATGGTTCCAGGGAATCACGAGCAGCAGCTGGGTCGTAGAATCCAAAGATGTGCAGGCAAGTGCTCTCTCATGGGACCTGGCTGCCTTATATCTGCCTTGCTGGCCTGTTTCATGCACAGGAGTACAGAGTGATTGGTCACTCACATTTGCAACCTATGTTTCCTCCAATCCCTTTAAATCTAGCACAGTCAGTGGGTTTTTATTGGTTTTTTTCTTGAGCATGATGTCAACTCCACAACCACTTTGCAACAAAGTAGATTCATTCAAACCGACTTTTGCTGTGCACCTGCAGAAAAAAATTCATACTTTAAACTTGGTCTCCATGACAACCAGCATGCATGTAGGCCTTTATACTTGTCCCTCATGTGTCCCCTATGTAATTTGGAGATTCACACACAGGTACGGTGCGTTCCGGGGCCCTAGGGCACCCCAAATGCATAGCAACGGCCCGTACAGGCATGTGTACGGTCCGTATCACTATGGGTACGCATACGCGAGCACACCCATAGTGATAGTGAGCGTACGCGCGTGTGTACGGTCCGTATCACTATGGGTGTGCTCGCGTATGCGTACCCATAGTGATACGGACCGTACAAACGCGCGTACGCTCACTATCACTATGGGTGTGCTCGCGTATGCGTACCCATAGTGATACGGACCGTACACACGCGCGTACGCTCACTATCACTATGGGTGTGCTCGCATATGCGTACCCATAGTGATACGGACCGTACACACGCGCGTACGCTCACTATCACTATGGGTAGGCCTACGGCAGCACTCCCATAGTGATAGGGAACGTACACAGGCCCTCAGAGCGAATGTACGGTGCCTTTCACACATCACAGTGGTGACAGGCAGCACACAGGAAGGAATAGAGCTGACATACTTGTCCATGGATGGACATCAAGGCATTGTCTGGGCAGTACTACATGTGTGGGGCACAGGTGTGAAAGGCTGTGATGTGGCACATTACTCCTGAGTTGTGAATGTTATAGATGTATGATGAGATGTGTACAGATGTTATGTGTGACGGTGCAATATGTGCCAGACATGCCCTTAACTCCTTTGACATGTGTGCATGTCGTACTGCACACTTGGGATGAGCGTCACTGGCATGGCACAGTCAACAACACACGCAAGTGTCCCCTGATGCCCGCTACAGGCGTTACCACACCAGACATGTGACTACCCACGGTGCACGATGTGTCTATGTCATGTATGTGTGGTGTGTTCACATTAGCTTGATGTTGGTGTTCCCTCAAAAGCATCTGCTGTTGCAGCAACCAACATGTGTCTGTGTGTAGATGGCCATGGCACACTGTTACGCACACCAGGCCACATGTGGTATGGGATGTAAGGTGTGTATGTATGCATGGGACACGGAGTAGCGTAACAAGGACCTGTCTGCATCCTCTCAATGTATGTGTGGTGAGTCATGACATGTATACCTTAATGGCAAGGTGTGTGGGCTGTCCTAGTGTAATGTCATGTGACCTGTGGCTCTAGTGTTCTGCTACCTGTCTCTGCAATCGACATCCTACTTCTGCTGATGTGTTGATATATGTCACTCCTGTGTTGCGTCTGGCTGTTCACTTACACTGGGACACAGCTAGTCCCATGCCATGGGATGTGGAGGTTCACAATCTCCGTGTGTAGCTGGGTCTTGGTAGGAGTGTCACCTGGCAGCCATACGTGTCCAGGGCATGTAGCACATACCTGACTCCCTATGTGGCATATGTGTATTGACAGATTAACATGTGCTCAGTGCATATAAATTGTTGTTGTAGTGCACTCACTCTTCCTTGTCACTTCCAAATTACTGCAGAGCGCCGCCTGTTCCCCGACCAATTCCGGACTTGGCTGATATGCGGGAGAATGACTGTATACGCTGCTACCGCTTCCCACAACCGTTGATTGAGGAGTTGACGGCAAGGCTGGCACCACACCTGCAACCGCTGCACAGGTATCCTACGGCACTGACACCCAAGCTGAAGGTAATGGCAGCCCTACATTTTCTTGCCACGGGTACCTTTCAATATACCATAGCTCATGTTGGTGGCATGTCCCAGAGCATGTTCAGCCGTGTGCTGCATGATTTCTTAGAGGCCATGTTGCTTCACCTGGATGAGTTCATCCATTTGCCAACTCCTGAACAGTTGACTGGGGTCAAGCGTGGATTCTATGCCCTGGGAGGGATGCCCCATGTCATTGGGTCCATAGATCGGACACATGTGGCTTTGGTACCACCACGGTATGGAGAAAAGTGGTCCCAGCATACAAATCATTCAAAATAAAACATTTTAAAACAGTTGACCCAAAAACTCAAGGAAATTCGAATGCCATTTAATCACATCGAATATGTTTAAATGTTTAAATGGAGTCCACAATTTGAGCAACAATTTGTTAAAGTAATACACGTGCCCAGAGAAAGGGGTAAGGGAGTGAGTGAATTAGTGTGGGATTTGAGAGGAAGTGAACACAATGATAAATACACTAAATTACAATCAAATTGATCGGCATACTTAAATCACTGCCGCATATTACATACAGATCAAATCATGGTCACAATATCAACAGTTCTAAGGAATGCCATATATAAACAATCACAGTGCATCATGTACTGGTGAAAATATTGGCAACGGTGTTATGTCGACGTTTCGACCCCTTGAGTGTTGTAGGTACTCAATGCGACCTTACGAGATGGGGTCTTCATCAGGACTGGGGTAAAAATGGATGGAGGGTGGGCACCTAAAGAAACAAAAATGAACGGGTGTAAGACTCATCAATCTCTATTCTGAGGGACTGAAATAAATGAATTAAAATTGTACACAGAAGTAATCATGTCTGTCGAAGGACAGGCCTCTAGGACGTCCGAAGATCGTCAAACAAAGAGGGGTTGAGACTCCTCGGTGGTAACAACAAGGGCGTAGAGAGTGGTGAACACCTAAAATCAAATTAGGTAAATCAAAGCACAGAAAAACGATATTTGTACAAAAAAATCACTCCAACAGTAAGCGAAAAAATTGGTTTACCGCAGAACACTATTCTGTCGGATTGAATCCTAAGGTTCTCGGCGATCAGCAATACCGGGACGGTATTCAAAAGTGATTCTGACGGATGAACTGCTGGGAATTAAACACCGCTAGTTCGCCGTCGGGGAGTGAATCTAAAAAGAGGTAGGGAGGAGAATAAATAATCGGTTGAAAAAGAAAAGACCCTGCAAATGAATAGTCGAAAAATACGAAAGGGTCACCAGAAATGCCCACATGTTTAAAGCTAATGGGAAATGATTCTGAGAGGTGTTGTGGGAGACATCTATGTCCCATGCATGAATCCGGTAGGATCACGGTGGTAGCAAACTAAGGGGCAATCAATCGAGACAGAGTGTCGGGAAGTAACACGGCACTTGAGGGAAAATGCGGGCAAGTAACACTGGAATGAGTGGCCACACGGGGCAATTCAAGATTTAACGGATAGTTGTCAAAAACCCGGAAGTCAAATAGGAGCTTCAAAAATATGCTTACCCTTGATCTATGCTTCCGCTGCACAAGTGAATAGGGAAGCGCGCCGAGAGCTCGTATTTTTAAGTCGGGAAACGCGAGGTCAACACGTGATCTCCGTTACCGTGCTGGCGCTAGATGCCGGTTAAAAAACGTAATGAAGAAAAGACTATGGTTAGGTGGTTAACGGAAGGATGGAATCACAGAGTCAATAAAGTCTATAGGTATTGCAGTTCATAAACAAGACAGGAATGTAAACATTCTAGCGCATACTAATGTGCCTGTATATATGATATGACCGTAAGAGTCTAGCACACAACATCGATAACATTGATGGCCCAACAAATCAAACAGTATACGTTATCGTTTGTATAATGTATACATATTAATTAAAACGGCTTAACACTAGAAATCAATTCTCATTAGTGTATATTGGTGAACAATGAATTTACAAGATGTTGACTCCTTGACCTAGGGGGGAGAAGAAAAACAGATATACCATATCCAGATCTAATACATAAAGATTAGATTCGAAGGACCGCTAATTGGGCGTTGCTGCCATCGAGTTCATTAAGCCCATTAGCCACAGTGTCCATCAATGACATCCATTTAGATTCTCTTACATTAAGAATAGCTGACAAATTGCCACCTCTGGGACCCACTTTCACCTTTTCAAGTACCAGCCATTTAAGATCATCCGGCTTGTGATTTTTTGAGACACAATGTTCAACGAGGGGGGCACCTACCACATTACACCGGATTCTGCTGTGGTGTTGCAGAATTCTGGATTTGACCTTCTGTTGTGTCTGTCCAATATAGAGTAAGCCACACGGGCAACTAATACCATAGATTACATTGAGAGAGTTACAATTAGTGAATGAACTAAGAGTAATCGAGTGTCCTCTGTATGTAAAAATCTTTGTTGTGTCAGTGGTTTCGCAGGCCTTACAGTGACCACACTTAAAATGTCCAATTACTGGTGGCAGACTCCAAAGTTCTTGGATGGTCGGTGTTGTTGCCGTTTCCAGGAAGGAGTGGACTACATAGTCCTTCACGCTTCTAGCTTTCCTGAAAAAATGCATCGGCGGGTTCGGTTGGTCGATGTCATCAGCCACCAATTTCCAATGTCGATTGATCACTTTCTTAATTGCATTGCTCTGTGTGGAGAAAGTGGTGACACAAATCATTCTCTGCAATGCCCCATCTTGTTTGGCCTTGGGCGTTAGGAGGGTTTCTCTGGGATTGAACCATGCCCTCTTGCGTGCTTTCTTGACCAATCTCCTCGGATACCCCCTTACAAGTAGTCGGTTGCTAAGATCCTCAGATTCGACAAGGTAGTCCTCTTTTTTAGTGCAGTTTCTGCGGATCCTCAAAAACTGTCCAAAAGGTAAGTTATCCCTCAGGCCGCGTGGATGGTGGCTATTGTATCTGAGTAAGGAATTGCATTCAGCAGGTTTCCGATACAGTGTTGTGTGCAATTTGTTGTCCTCACAGTATATCTTGATGTCCAGGAAAGCAAGTTCTTTGGCATCAGAGTGTATCGTGAACTGAATGTTATCATTACATTGATTGAGCCATTCATGAAAAACCGCCAATTCAATGGCGTCTCCATACCAAATCAGGAGTATATCGTCAATGTAACGTCTCCATAAATTGATCTTGCCAGAGAATGGATTATTGTTGAAGATGAATAGCCGTTCAAAGTGGTCCATGTAGATTATTGCTAGATCAGGAGTAAAGGCTGCTCCCATGGCAACACCTTTGGTCTGAACGTAGTGATCTCCTTGAAAGACAAAAAATTATTTTTGCATAGCAATCGTCAAAAGTAGGATTATAAACTCTGTTGGAACTCTCATTGGTGATGGTCAGGTATTAAGAACTTCACTCATCACTTCCAAGGCAGGTATCTGGGGAATGCTGGTATATAAGGAAACAATGTCACAGGTCACCAGTAGCTGGCTGCTGGGATCAAAGGGTAATTGGTCGACCAGGTTGATCGTCTGCATCGTATCCCTTAGATAGGCCTCAGTTTTTTCCGCCAGTGGTTTCAGAAAGAAATCCACATATTTACATAATGGTTCCAGTAAGGAACCACATCCTGAAACAATGGGGCGTCCAGGTGGTTTGTGGAAATCCTTATGAATTTTGGGTAGAGTGTATATGGTAGGCAATCGAGGATATTTCTGGTTGAGATAGTCAAACTCAAGTTTACTAAGGATGCCTTGCCCATAGGCTTCGGAGGTAACTTGCAAAATTTCCTCTGCCAGTTCTTTAGTTGGATCGGATCCCATCTTGGAGCTGCCTCAAAATCTCATCCTTGTATGCCGTTGTATCCTGGATGACGATGGCACCACCTTTATCAGCAGCCTTAATCACAATATCTCTGTTGTTCTTCAATTTGGTTAACGCCGTTCTTTCCAATTTACTGGTGTTGGAGATGGTGTGTTTGTAGGTAGCCAGTAATTTTGTCACGTCGGTTAATACCATGTTTTCATATGCCAAGATCTTGCTGGTCATTGCATTAGTGGGCGGGACAAAAGTGGAGGGGACCCTTAATCCTGTAACCGACTGTGATAAATCAGACACAGAATGTTTAAAGAAGTATCTCAAGCGGATCTTCCTAAAAAAGGCATGTAATTCAACCCTAGTGTCAAAGTTATTTGGATGAGATGTGGGTATGAAAGAGAGCCCCTTAGATAGAATGCGTTCCTCATCTTCAGTCAGTGTGTACGATGAAATATTCACCACTGGGTTGTCCTTTTCTACCATCTGTAAACCTTTCGTCTTGTTGATATTTCTCCATGGTTCTCCGTCTGGAAACGCACCTGTTTCCCTGCAGATGCCCTGCCTCTCTCCCAGTTGGTTGTATTAGGTTGGCGACCTCTCTGCGGGCCCCTCTGCCAGGTGCCTCGTCCTCTGGGGGGTCTCCATTGACCCTCGTCTAAAAAAGAAGGGTAGTAGCCTTGTGGGGGATACCAGTTATCACGGTAGCTCTGGTCAGAGCTGGTGGATGGTTGCTCGTTGTCACTTCCAGAGCTGAATGAAGAATCTGAGAAGGTGGTAAAGTTCCTTCTACCTCTATAGGAGCCTCTGCCCCTACCAGTGAATCTCCCTTGGTTATCCTGCTTGTAGTAATCCTCGTTTAAGTAGGGATAAGTGTTCTTTTTCTCATAAAAGCGGATATCCTTTGCAAGTTTGTCCAACTTCTTGTTCTGAGTTGTGAGCTCAAAGTCTTTTAAAGATTTAGCCAAATTTGCCAAGGCCTCCTTTGCATTAGTTAGGGTTGAGTCACCAGCAATTTCCTGTTTGAGGGAAGCAATTTCTCTGGACAATGATTGTACCTGTTCGGCTGCAGTTTCAACTCCCAACACCATCCAGTGTTGTGAGGCGTTATTGGCAACAAAGCTAAAACCTTCTTTAAATTTGGGTATATCAACAAAAATAGCCGGTTCGTTCTTAATCTGGAGACCTACTGGTATTACATTGGCCTGAAGATATTTAGTGAGTAAATGACCATGAAGGCGGGTGCGTATTAGCTTTTTTTCAAGACGTTCTAAACATGCCACTTTATCGTTCAGAGTGAAGTCAATATTGGGAGTGTCTGAAGATAAGAATTGGTTAGCAGGGTCCTGTAACAACCGATTAATATAATCCTCTGTGTATGAAAGAGTCTCACTCTCTGCCATCTTCTGTACGGTGATTAATCACCAAGAAGGACCTCGCAGGTATGCACCTGCTCTGAAGTAGTTAAAGAAAAGGGTAAACCCATATAAAGTCACTGGGACCTGGGTAGAGAACAGTATGGAGAAAAGTGGTCCCAGCATACAAATCATTCAAAACAAAACATTTAAAAACAGTTGACCCAAAAACTCAAGGAAATTCGAATGCCATTTAATCACATCGAATATGTTTAAATGTTTAAATGGAGTCCACAATTTGAGCAACAATTTGTTAAAGTAATACACGTGCCCAGAGAAAGGGGTAAGGGAGTGAGTGAATTAGTGTGGGATTTGAGAGGAAGTGAACACAATGATAAATACACTAAATTACAATCAAATTGATCGGCATACTTAAATCACTGCCGCATAATACATACAGATCAAATCATGGTCACAATATCAACAGTTCTAAGGAATGCCATATATAAACAATCACAGTGCATCATGTACTGGTGAAAATATTGGCAACGGTGTTATGTCGACGTTTCGACCCCTTGAGTGTTGTAGGTACTCAATGCGACCTTACGAGATGGGGTCTTCATCAGGACTGGGGTAAAAATGGATGGAGGGTGGGCACCTAAAGAAACAAAAATGAACGGGTGTAAGACTCATCAATCTCTATTCTGAGGGACTGAAATAAATGAATTAAAATTGTACACAGAAGTTACCATGTCTGTCGAAGGACAGGCCTCTAGGACGTCCGAAGATCGTCAAAGAAAGAGGGGTTGAGACTCCTCGGTGGTAACAACAAGGGCGTAGAGAGTGGTGAACACCTAAAATCAAATTAGGTAAATCAAAGCACAGAAAAACGATATTTGTACAAAAAAATCGCTCCAACAGTAAGCGAAAAAATTGGTTTACCGCAGAACACTGTTCTGTCGGATTGAATCCTAAGGTTCTCGGCGATCAGCAATACCGGGACGGTATTCAAAAGTGATTCTGACGGATGAACTGCTGGGAATTAAACACCGCTATTTCGCCGTCGGGGAGTGAATCTAAAAAGAGGTAGGGAGGAGAATAAATAATCGGTTGAAAAAGAAAAGACCCTGCAAATGAATTGTCGAAAAATACGAAAGGGTCACCAGAAATGCTCACATGTTTAAAGCTAATGGGAAATGATTCTGAGAGGTGTTGCGGGAGACATCTATGTCCCATGCATGAATCCGGTAGGATCACGGTGGTAGCAAACTAAGGGGCAATCAATCGAGACAGAGTGTCGGGAAGTAACACGGCACTTGAGGGAAAATGCGGGCAAGTAACACTGGAATGAGTGGCCACACGGGGCAATTCAAGATTTAACGGATAGTTGTCAAAAACCCGGAAGTCAAATAGGAGCTTCAAAAATATGCTTACCCTTGATCTATGCTTCCGCTGCACAAGTGAATAGGGAAGCGCGCCGAGAGCTCGTATTTTTAAGTCGGGAAACGCGATGTCAACACGTGATCTCCATTACCGTGCTGGCGCTAGATGCCGGTTAAAAAACGTAATGAAGAAAAGACTATGGTTAGGTGGTTAACGGAAGGATGGAATCACAGAGTCAATAAAGTCTATAGGTATTGCAGTTCATAAACAAGACAGGAATGTAAACATTCTAGCGCATACTAATGTGCCTGTATATATGATATGACCGTAAGAGTCTAGCACACAACATCGATAACATTGATGGCCCAACAAATCAAACAGTATACGTTATCGTTTGTATAATGTATACATATTAATTAAAACGGCTTAACACTAGAAATCAATTCTCATTAGTGTATATTGGTAAACAATGAATTTACAAGATGTTGACTCGTTGACCTAGGGGGGAGAAGAAAAACAGATATACCATATCCAGATCTAATACATAAAGATTAGATTCGAAGGACCGCTATTTAGGCGTTGCTGCCATCGAGTTCATTAAGCCCATTAGCCACAGTGTCCATCAATTACATCCATTTAGATTCTCTTACATTAAGAATAGCTGACAAATTGCCACCTCTGGGACCCACTTTCACCTTTTCAAGTACCAGCCATTTAAGATCATCCGGCTTGTGATTTTTTGAGACACAATGTTCAACGAGGGGGGCACCTACCACATTACACCGGATTCTGCTGTGGTGTTGCAGAATTCTGGATTTGACCTTCTGTTGTGTCTGTCCAATATAGAGTAAGCCACACGGGCAACTAATACCATAGATTACATTGAGAGAGTTACAATTAGTGAATGAACTAAGAGTAATCGAGTGTCCTCTGTATGTAAAAATCTTTGTTGTGTCAGTGGTTTCGCAGGCCTTACAGTGACCACACTTAAAATGTCCAATTACTGGTGGCAGACTCCAAAGTTCTTGGATGGTCGGTGTTGTTGCCGTTTCCAGGAAGGAGTGGACTACATAGTCCTTCACGCTTCTAGCTTTCCTGAAAAAATGCATCGGCGGGTTCGGTTGGTCGATGTCATCAGCCACCAATTTCCAATGTCGATTGATCACTTTCTTAATTGCATTGCTCTGTGTGGAGAAAGTGGTGACACAAATCATTCTCTGCAATGCCCCATCTTGTTTGGCCTTGGGCGTTAGGAGGGTTTCTCTGGGATTGAACCATGCCCTCTTGCGTGCTTTCTTGACCAATCTCCTCGGATACCCCCTTACAAGTAGTCGGTTGCTAAGATCCTCAGATTCGACAAGGTAGTCCTCTTTTTTAGTGCAGTTTCTGCGGATCCTCAAAAACTGTCCAAAAGGTAAGTTATCCCTCAGGCCGCGTGGATGGTGGCTATTGTATCTGAGTAAGGAATTGCGTTCAGCAGGTTTCCGATACAGTGTTGTGTGCAATTTGTTGTCCTCACAGTAGATCTTGATGTCCAGGAAAGCAAGTTCTTTGGCATCAGAGTGTATCGTAAACTGAATGTTATCATTACATTGATTGAGCCATTCATGAAAAACCGCCAATTCAATGGCGTCTCCATTCCAAATCAGGAGTATATCGTCAATGTAACGTCTCCATAAATTGATCTTGCCAGAGAATGGATTATTGTTGAAGATGAATAGCCGTTCAAAGTGGTCCATGTAGATTATTGCTAGATCAGGAGCAAAGGCTGCTCCCATGGCAACACCTTTGGTCTGAACGTAGTGATCTCCTTGAAAGACAAAAAATTATTTTTGCATAGCAATCGTCAAAAGTAGGATTATAAACTCTGTTGGAACTCTCATTGGTGATGGTCGGGTATTAAGAACTTCACTCATCACTTCCAAGGCAGGTATCTGGGGAATGCTGGTATATAAGGAAACGATGTCACAGGTCACCAGTAGCTGGCTGCTGGGATCAAAGGGTAATTGGTCAACCAGGTTGATCGTCTGCATCGTATCCCTTAGATAGGCCTCAGTTTTTTCCGCCAGTGGTTTCAGAAAGAAATCCACATACTTACATAATGGTTCCAGTAAGGAACCACATCCTGAAACAATGGGGCGTCCAGGTGGTTTGTGGAAATCCTTATGAATTTTGGGTAGAGTGTATATGGTAGGCAATCGAGGATATTTCTGGTTGAGATAGTCAAACTCAAGTTTACTAAGGATGCCTTGCCCATAGGCTTCGGAGGTAACTTGCAAAATTTCCTCTGCCAGTTCTTTAGTTGGATCGGATCGTAATTTGGAGTAGCTCACCCCATCTTGGAGCTGCCTCAAAATCTCATCCTTGTATGCCGTTGTATCCTGGATGACGATGGCACCACCTTTATCAGCAGCCTTAATCACAATATCTCTGTTGTTCTTCAATTTGGTTAACGCCGTTCTTTCCAATTTACTGGTGTTGGAGATGGTGTGTTTGTAGGTAGCCAGTAATTTTGTCACGTCGGTTAATACCATGTTTTCATATGCCAAGATCTTGCTGGTCATTGCATTAGTGGGCGGGACAAAAGTGGAGGGGACCCTTAATCCTGTAACCGACTGTGATAAATCAGACACAGAATGTTTAAAGAAGTATCTCAAGCGGATCTTCCTAAAAAAGGCATGTAATTCAACCCTAGTGTCAAAGTTATTTGGATGAGATGTGGGTATGAAAGAGAGCCCCTTAGATAGAATGCGTTCCTCATCTTCAGTCAGTGTGTACGATGAAATATTCACCACTGGGTTGTCCTTTTCTACCACCTGTAAACCTTTCGTCTTGTTGATATTTCTCCATGGTTCTCCGTCTGGAAACGCACCTGTTTCCCTGCAGATGCCCTGCCTCTCTCCCAGTTGGTTGTATTGGGTTGGCGACCTCTCTGCGGGCCCCTCTGCCAGGTGCCTCGTCCTCTGGGGGGTCTCCATTGACCCTCGTCTAAAAAAGAAGGGTAGTAGCCTTGTGGGGGATACCAGTTATCACGGTAGCTCTGGTCAGAGCTGGTGGATGGTTGCTCGTTGTCACTTCCAGAGCTGAATGAAGAATCTGAGAAGGTGGTAAAGTTCCTTCTACCTCTATAGGAGCCTCTGCCCCTACCAGTGAATCTCCCTTGGTTATCCTGCTTGTAGTAATCCTCGTTTAAGTAGGGATAAGTGTTCTTTTTCTCATAAAAGCGGATATCCTTTGCAAGTTTGTCCAACTTCTTGTTCTGAGTTGTGAGCTCAAAGTCTTTTAAAGATTTAGCCAAATTTGCCAAGGCCTCCTTTGCATTAGTTAGGGTTGAGTCACCAGCAATTTCCTGTTTGAGGGAAGCAATTTCTCTGGACAATGATTGTACCTGTTCGGCTGCAGTTTCAACTCCCAACACCATCCAGTGTTGTGAGGCGTTATTGGCAACAAAGCTAAAACCTTCTTTAAATTTGGGTATATCAACAAAAATAGCCGGTTCGTTCTTCATCTGGAGACCTACTGGTATTACATTGGCCTGAAGATATTTAGTGAGTAAATGACCATGAAGGCGGGTGCGTATTAGCTTTTTTTCAAGACGTTCTAAACGTGCCACTTTATCGTTCAGAGTGAAGCCAATACTGGGAGTGTCTGAAGATAAGAATTGGTTAGCAGGGTCCTGTAACAACCGATTAATATAATCCTCTGTGTATGAAAGAGTCTCACTCTCTGCCATCTTCTGTACGGTGATTAATCACCAAGAAGGACCACTTTGAACGGCTATTCATCTTCAACAATAATCCATTCTCTGGCAAGATCAATTTATGGAGACGTTACATTGACGATATACTCCTGATTTGGAATGGAGACGCCATTGAATTGGCGGTTTTTCATGAATGGCTCAATCAATGTAATGATAACATTCAGTTCACGATACACTCTGATGCCAAAGAACTTGCTTTCCTGGACATCAAGATCTACTGTGAGGACAACAAATTGCACACAACACTGTATCGGAAACCTGCTGAACGCAATTCCTTACTCAGATACAATAGCCACCATCCACGAGGCCTGAGGGATAACTTACCTTTTGGACAGTTTTTGAGGATCCGCAGAAACTGCACTAAAAAAGAGGACTACCTTGTCGAATCTGAGGATCTTAGCAACCGACTACTTGTAAGGGGGTATCCGAGGAGATTGGTCAAGAAAGCACGCAAGAGGGCATGGTTCAATCCCAGAGAAACCCTCCTAACGCCCAAGGCCAAACAAGATGGGGCATTGCAGAGAATGATTTGTGTCACCACTTTCTCCACACAGAGCAATGCAATTAAGAAAGTGATCAATCGACATTGGAAATTGGTGGCTGATGACATCGACCAACCGAACCCGCCGATGCATTCTTTCAGGAAAGCTAGAAGCGTGAAGGACTCTGTAGTCCACTCCTTCCTGGAAACGGCAACAACACCGACCATCCAAGAACTTTGGAGTCTGCCACCAGTAATTGGACATTTTAAGTGTGGTCACTGTAAGGCCTGCGAAACCACTGACACAACAAAGATTTTTACATACAGAGGACACTCGATTACTCTTAGTTCATTCACTAATTGTAACTCTCTCAATGTAATCTATGGTATTAGTTGCCCGTGTGGCTTACTCTATATTGGACAGACACAACAGAAGGTCAAATCCAGAATTCTGCAACACCACAGCAGAATCCGGTGTAATGTGGTAGGTGCCCCCCTCGTTGAACATTGTGTCTCAAAAAATCACAAGCCGGATGATCTTAAATGGCTGGTACTTGAAAAGGTGAAAGTGGGTCCCAGAGGTGGCAATTTGTCAGCTATTCTTAATGTAAGAGAATCTAAATGGATGTCATTGATGGACACTGTGGCTAATGGGCTTAATGAACTCGATGGCAGCAACGCCCAATTAGCGGTCCTTCGAATCTAATCTTTATGTATTAGATCTGGATATGGTATATCTGTTTTTCTTCTCCCCCCTAGGTCAAGGAGTCAACATCTTGTAAATTCATTGTTTACCAATATACACTAATGAGAATTGATTTCTAGTGTTAAGCCGTTTTAATTAATATGTATACATTATACAAACGATAACGTATACTGTTTGATTTGTTGGGCCATCAATGTTATCGATGTTGTGTGCTAGACTCTTACGGTCATATCATATATACAGGCACATTAGTATGCGCTAGAATGTTTACATTCCTGTCTTGTTTATGAACTGCAATACCTATAGACTTTATTGACTCTGTGATTCCATCCTTCCGTTAACCACCTAACCATAGTCTTTTCTTCATTACGTTTTTTAACCGGCATCT
This sequence comes from Triturus cristatus, assembly GCF_964204655.1. Classification (NCBI taxonomy): domain Eukaryota; kingdom Metazoa; phylum Chordata; class Amphibia; order Caudata; family Salamandridae; genus Triturus; species Triturus cristatus. The sequence goes on from NC_140581.1 coordinate 800,176,109, forward strand.
AGCGCCAGCACGGTAATGGAGATCACGTGTTGACATCGCGTTTCCCGACTTAAAAATACGAGCTCTCGGCGCGCTTCCCTATTCACTTGTGCAGCGGAAGCATAGATCAAGGGTAAGCATATTTTTGAAGCTCCTATTTGACTTCCGGGTTTTTGACAACTATCCGTTAAATCTTGAATTGCCCCGTGTGGCCACTCATTCCAGTGTTACTTGCCCGCATTTTCCCTCAAGTGCCGTGTTACTTCCCGACACTCTGTCTCGATTGATTGCCCCTTAGTTTGCTACCACCGTGATCCTACCAGATTCATGCATGGGACATAGATGTCTCCCGCAACACCTCTCAGAATCATTTCCCATTAGCTTTAAACATGTGAGCATTTCTGGTGACCCTTTCGTATTTTTCGACAATTCATTTGCAGGGTCTTTTCTTTTTCAACCGATTATTTATTCTCCTCCCTACCTCTTTTTAGATTCACTCCCCGACGGCGAAATAGCGGTGTTTAATTCCCAGCAGTTCATCCGTCAGAATCACTTTTGAATACCGTCCCGGTATTGCTGATCGCCGAGAACCTTAGGATTCAATCCGACAGAACAGTGTTCTGCGGTAAACCAATTTTTTCGCTTACTGTTGGAGCGATTTTTTTGTACAAATATCGTTTTTCTGTGCTTTGATTTACCTAATTTGATTTTAGGTGTTCACCACTCTCTACGCCCTTGTTGTTACCACCGAGGAGTCTCAACCCCTCTTTCTTTGACGATCTTCGGACGTCCTAGAGGCCTGTCCTTCGACAGACATGGTAACTTCTGTGTACAATTTTAATTCATTTATTTCAGTCCCTCAGAATAGAGATTGATGAGTCTTACACCCGTTCATTTTTGTTTCTTTAGGTGCCCACCCTCCATCCATTTTTACCCCAGTCCTGATGAAGACCCCATCTCGTAAGGTCGCATTGAGTACCTACAACACTCAAGGGGTCGAAACGTCGACATAACACCGTTGCCAATATTTTCACCAGTACATGATGCACTGTGATTGTTTATATATGGCATTCCTTAGAACTGTTGATATTGTGACCATGATTTGATCTGTATGTATTATGCGGCAGTGATTTAAGTATGCCGATCAATTTGATTGTAATTTAGTGTATTTATCATTGTGTTCACTTCCTCTCAAATCCCACACTAATTCACTCACTCCCTTACCCCTTTCTCTGGGCACGTGTATTACTTTAACAAATTGTTGCTCAAATTGTGGACTCCATTTAAACATTTAAACATATTCGATGTGATTAAATGGCATTCGAATTTCCTTGAGTTTTTGGGTCAACTGTTTTTAAATGTTTTGTTTTGAATGATTTGTATGCTGGGACCACTTTTCTCCATACTGTTCTCTACCCAGGTCCCAGTGACTTTATATGGGTTTACCCTTTTCTTTAACAACTTAGTACCACCACAGGCACAGGAGGTAGCTTACAGGAATCGCAAACACTACCCCTCCATCAATGCCCTTGTGGTGTGTCTGTCCAACATGGGGATTACACATGTCTGTGCTCGTTTTCCAGGATCAGCACACGATGCCTACATCATGAGGCGTAGCAGGGTGCCTGAAATGATGACGCAGCTGCGCAACGAACGAGCATGTGTTGTTGGTGGGTACACTCTGTCTGTCCTGTATTTTGCGTAGACTTCCAGCACGACCGCTTCTCCTGTCCTACTTATGTCCATGTGGTTTCCATGTAGGGGACGCTGGCTATCCCAACATGCCATGGCTGATCACACCTCTCCGCAAACCCAGCACGCTGGCCCAGCTCCGCTACAGCACCGCCCATGGCCGGACAAGGCGAGTGATAGAGAGGACATTTGGCCTCCTGAAGAGCCGATTCAGGTGCCTACACAAGACCGGCGGCGCCCTCCCATATGCCCCGGCGAAGGTCTGCAAAATCTTCATGGTCTGCTGCATGCTGCACAACATGGCAGTTGAGAAAGCTGTGCCACTCATCCTGGATCAAGATGATCAGGACCATCCACCCGTGGAGGACGAAGGGCTTGGCAATGGGGCTAGTGATGTGGAGGATGTGGTTCCGCAAGAGGACATCCGGAGTCGGCTCATACGCGACTTCTTTGCTTAGTGGTGAGTACCAGTGTCTGAGTGTGCACGCATTGGTCCCCCGTGTGGCATGTGTTGCGATGTGTGTGTCCATCTGCATGTATGCCACGTGAGTCAGAGGAGTGTGTGGATGTGTCACTCGAGTGATGGTGCCAGTGATGAGTGTATTTCCACAGTCATAATTGTGACCTAGCATGTTGTCATCCTTACATGTGTCGAGTACATGCACATGCAAGTGGCTGTGCTTTTTGTGGCTGACTTCTTGTGTGTCTCTCATCCCCAGGTACTTGCGCATGCCGTATGCTGGTTGCATTGTTGTGGCACTGCTATTCCTCATGGACACGTCATCGTGTGCTGACTCAGCGTTACACGCACGGACAAGTTTGGAAGTCTCCTTAGGGTAAGGGATGCATCAGGGGTGTATTGGGTGTGGCAGTTGTTTACGATGTGTGCACACTGCCACTGTCGATGTGTGGTTCCTCTGCAGACATGTCGCATCACCATGGGACACATTACATGTAGCTGGATACACCTGAATAGATGGTCAGACTTGTTGACAGTCATCTGTGATGGGATAGTGGATTGTGATGATGGCATCAATGTGTGTAACACTGCCCTCGGACACATACGGTTTGCATTGGCTTGACATGGTGTGGGACTTCCACATCAGAGGATCAATGGTGTATGGCAGCCTCTCCGTGAGCAGCAGGGGGTGTTTAGCTGTTACCCGACACTTGTGTGCCAGTTCCATGGCTATTACGCATTTGTGCTGCAGAAGGGGGGTTCCAGTGTTGGACCCACATGTTACTCCACATGACCTGTGTATGTGTATTCCGAGTTGCCTCTGCATTCCGGAATACATGACTAATAAAGGTGTCCCTATGCCTCCAAGGTGCCTCTTCTCAGTCAATGCTGGTGTGTTGCCACGGTGCATACGGCATGTCTGGCATGGTTTTCCGTGATAGTGGCTATGTGTCTATGTGTAGAGTAGCAAGATGCAAGCTGTTTGTGTGGGATTAGACTCTGTATTGTGCATGATGTCCATGACTGTGTGGGTATTGTGACATGTGCCATCCCCATGCATCCAACGTTGACCAGTCCACCATTCTCTGCATCCACCTGACTCAAGCTTGCAGGACATGGTTCTGCCACCTGTCCACACATACCTGGGTGCCCCCCAGGACACTCCACATGATCCCTGACCTCTGCGCATGACTGTTGCTGTACTCAATATGTCTGTCGGCACGGTTGTGCGGCCACGCCCTCAGCTGGTTGGGCCCATCACGGGTGTGTATGGTGCTCCATGTCTGTCTTGCCTAATACATTGTGACCCATGTGTGTCCTGTGCCAGACTCAGGCCCCAGGGTATGGATGGTTGAAGTCATATGAGAACTCAGGCATGGTTAGACTTTACAAGACACATGTACGGTAATAATGCAAAATGTAGGCATCATCTCTTTATCGTGTAACTTTTTATTTGTGTTGGGGTACGTGTTGGGGGGGGGTATGACAAGAGGGGCTTTCCGGGTGTGTGGAATCCAAAGTTCATTGGGGGAGTTGGGGTCCTTGCCATTGGAAATCATCAGAGTCCATGCCACAGTCTTTGTCAACATTGGTCAGACAGTGACCAGCAAGTCCATGTGGCAGAGAATGTCTTTTGCTGATGTGCTGCTGTTGGTCCAGTGGGCCAGGTGCCAGGCCAGGTGTCCTGGGAGATGGTGCTGTTGCGCCGACCCTCACGGTATTTTCCGTGGACGACCCGCCCTCCTGCGGGAACCCTCAGAAGCAGGCCGTGACGATGTTTGGGATGCTCCGTCGGATGTCTCCTCCTCCTCCTGATCCCTCCCTGTGGGTGGTGATGTTCTTGGCCTGGTGGCACAGGGAGGGTTGCCCATGTTGTCGGCTATCCGACGGAGTGTACAGTGAATTCCCGTGAACACCGTCACGAGCTCAGCCTGTCTGTCCTCCATCCGCCCTTGGTGTCGCAGTTGACAGGCATGTTGCTCCGCATGTTGCTGGGCCTGCTGGGTCTTGATCTCCTCGAGGGTCCCCTTCATCTCGTTGAGGGTGGACACAACCTGGCTCATGCCAGTGGTGTCCTGCCGGTATGTGTCCAGGATGTTTCTCACATGGGAATATACCGGTTCCGCAGCCAACTGGTCAGGCTCGCGCCTCCGCCGTCCTCCACTCCCACCACCCCTGCCCACTTGCACCTGGCCTGCCCTTGTGGGCACATCGGGTCTCCGGGACCCCTGAGGGGTGGCATTAGCGTTGTCGCCTGCCTCCTCCTGGGTGCCCGGTACACCGTGTCCCTCCTGGTCAGCCTGGCTGCGTTGTGATGGTGGGGCAGGGATCCTGGGTGTCTCCTGGGATGTGGCAGGAGTGGGGGTGGTGGTTGGCCCAGTTGTACCTGATGCAGGTGCTGCAGGTGGTTGGACACCAGAGGGGCCAGGTTGGTCGGGGTCGCCCACAGAGTGGTGAGAGTCGTCACTGCCGGTGGGATCGTCATCCCGCAGAGCCGGGTCCTGTGAGTCTTCCCCCCCCAGTGTTGGGGGGTGATCCACGATGTTGACCTGTGTGTGAGAGAGACAATGTTATTTTTGTTCCATGCAACATCCATATTTCATTCGTTTCAAAGTTGGCACATTTCCTCTGGGTATTTGGATATGTCTTGCATTCCACTCACAGTGCACTTGTGCATGGGTATGTCCCTTGGCCACAGCTTTTGAGACTTTACCTATGTGTGACACAGTCTTACTTGCTGCGTCAATTGTGACTGCAGTCAGCAGTGGAGTGAGCAGGTGTGGCGAGCCATGCATTGGCGCCTTCCGTGTTGCACTGTACGTGGGCACATGGAGTTGTTCCACACACTTATATAATGCAGGTAGCTGGCGTTGTGCTCGTGCACAGGTTGAGACATGGCCCAGTGTTTTGCCATGGAGAAGAGAGGGGGATTCAGGCACTGGCCACCCTTGTCTACATGCACGCAGTCCACCTGCTGACGAGCAGACATTCCCACACCACCCAAGGCTGAATTGGTCTCCCTGTGTCTCCCTTTCTCACTCCCTCTCTGTCCCCCTCTCCCTCCCTCCCTGTGTCAGCCTCCTCCCTCTGTCCGTCTCCCTGTGTCTCCCTCCCTCTCTCTCCCCCTCTCCCTCCCTCTGTGTGTCACCCTCTTTCACCTCAGCCCAGCTTCCTAGGCACACACTTTTTGCAGATCTTTGAATGGCCCTTGGCTTGTTCATGTGAGTTTGTTTCTGATCTCCAGGCACCCATTGGGTGTAGTGTCTGTGTCTGCGCTGCTGCTGTGGTGGTGTGTGCTGCCACTCTTTCACAGTGTTGGCTGTTCATTAGCTGCTGTCATGTGCAAAAAGTGCCTTCACCCCCATGTCTTAATGCAAGGCGTCCGCCATTTGCTGGCAAGTCTTTCCTGTGTGGGGACACACTGTTTGTCTGGCTGTGACCTAAGCCATATGGGCAGAGGGCATTGTTGTCTGCTTCTGAGTTGCACTATGTGATTTTTGAGGCCCACACTCCCGCCATCCGGGTTACTGTGTCTTGTGTTGGTGTTTTCTGTGGCCTGTGACTTGGGATTGTCCAGCTGGGTGCATGGTGCATGGTGGCGCTAGTGGCAAGTGCGTGTTTATGGAGTGTGGTTGAGTCATGCGATAGCTTGGGGTGGTTGTGTGCATGATTATGAGTTTGGTTGTGGATGACGTTCCCCCCATGTGAGGTGAGTTGTTTGTGTACTCACCAGGCTCTCCGAGTCCTTCTACTCCATCCACTGCCACCACCGGCAGTATGGCCATCACCCTCTCCTCCCAGGGATGGTATTGTACGCGTCTGCGGGGCGGCCCTCCTCCAGTGATGTTGGCCTGGTTGTGGTCGTCGGTCATTTTGGCTCGGACCCTCCTCCGCAGATCGTACCACCTGGCTTGGCATTCATGCCTGGTCCTTCTGGTGGACGCAACAGCATTCACAGCATCGACAATCGTCTACCACATGGCTGTTTTTTCGGAAATGCTGGTCTGTCTGACCAATGTTCCAAAGAGGTGTGGCACGACTCTGAGGATTTCGTCGACAAGGACCTCCAACTCTTGGCTAGTGAACTTTGGATTCTTGTTAGTGGGCATGGTGAGGGGTGTGGATGGTTGTGGGGGGTGTGGGTGTGGATGGTTGTGGGTGTGTGGGTGTGGTTGTGCAGGTGTGTGTGTGAATGTGATGAGGGGGTGTTTGTGAAGGTGGTTGTGTGAAGGTGTGCAAGTGTAAGGTGTAGTAAAGGTTCAAGTATGGTGCTGTGGGTTGTCTGTGGGGTCTGGCAGCAGTGAGTCTGTTGCAAAGGCTCATGGTTTGTGTCTGTGGGCCCTTTTTATTGGTCCATTGGTGGGTGTGGCTGTGTTTGAACTTTGGGTGGGTGTGTTATAAGGAGTGGTTGTGTTTTGGGCCTCTGTTTGGGAGTTTGGCAGTTGCAGGTCAGTGAATGTGTTGTATTTGTGCTTGCTGGACATGTTTTGTGGCTTTGTGCGATTCGAATAGAGTCTTCTTGTGTTGTTTTGCTTTGTCCTGGTTGTGTACGTGTGTTTTTAGCGTGTGTACGGTGTGGACATCGGCCATTTTGTTGTACAGTGCTGTCCTTGTCTCTGGCTTGGTACTACTCGTACATGCGCGATGTTGGGTGAAGGTGCTGGTGTTGGGGCCTGGGGTGCGCTCCGTACTTAGACTGTTGGGGTACGCTCAATACATACGCGGGTGGGGGTACGGGCCGTACATACACGGTTGGGGTCGGGGTACGCTCAATACATACGCGGGTGGGGGTACGGGCCGTACATACACGGTTGGGGTGGGGGTACGCTCCATACATACGCGGGTGAGGGTACGGGCCGTACATACACGGTTGGGGTGGGGGTGCGCTCCATACATGCGCGGGTGAGGTTACGGGCCGTACATACACGGTTGGGGTGGGGGTACGCTCCATACATACGCGGGTGGGGGTACAGGCCGTACGTATGGGGGTGTACATACACGGGTGGGGGTTCGACTCGTACGTACACGGGTGTTCATACACGGGTGGGGGTTCGACTCGTACGTACACGGGTGCACATACACGGGTGGGGGTTCGACTCGTACGTACACGGGTGTAAATACACGGGTGGGGGTTCGACTCGTACGTACACAGGTGTTCATACACGGGTGGGGGTTCGACTCGTACGTACACGGGTGTACATACACGGGTGGGGGTTTGACTCGTACGTACACGGGTGTACATACACGGGTGGGGGTTCGACTCGTACGTACACGGGTGTACATACACGGGTGGGGGTTCGACTCGTACATACACGGGTGTACATACACGGGTGGGGGTTCGACTCGTACGTACACGGGTGTTCATGCACGGGTGGGGGTTCGACTCGTACATACGAGGCCTGGGGGGGTTGGGCGCGTACATACGGGGGCTGGGGTGGGTGTTGGGCGCGTATGCAGGCACATGTCTCCATGGTTGCTATGGGAGTTCGGTGCGGACGGTGTTTTTTCCATCCGGTTGTAACATCGGACACACGGGATGGATCGTACTTGCGCGGTCGGACTTCACTTTTCACATTTGTAAGGTAAATCGTCCGAGGATGTGTCGGACACATTTTCCGACCCGAGGACATGTGGGGAATTATTCCCAATGCGATTCGTATGGACTTTTTCCCATGCGAATCGTACTTGGCAGTTTGTACGGCACTTGTACGATTCGTACGGTAAAAAGACCGGATACGAGTCGTACGGGGAATTTTTTTCCAGGATCGTAATCGGCACCTCTGTGTCCCACAAAAGTTTGACTCTATTCTTGAGAAGTTGTCTAATGTGAAACATTTTTGATGAAAAATTTCTAACAAATCTAGAGTAAAATTCAACCAGTCCTAAAAAGGATCGGACTTCTTCCTTGTTCTTGGGATTAGGTGCATCACGAATCGCTTCTATCAAAGAAGGTTTGGGGGAAATGCCTTCTTTACTGAGAGTATGGCCCAAATACGTGATGGATTTGACATTTAACCCTTTAGATTCTAAGATGGAAAGCACTTCATTCAAAATTTTGTCATGTTCATTTCTGTCTGCACCAAAAACAAGAATATCATCTTGAAAACACCTGACGTTTTTGATTTGGCCAAATAAGTGGTACATCAACCTCTGGGAAATAGCTGCTGCAGAGGCTAAACCAAATGGAAGTCTTTTATATTGGAAACAGCCAAAAGGAGTGATAAAGGCTGTCAACTGTTTACTTTCTTCAGCCAAGGAAATCTGATGGTACGCAGCAGACAAGTCAATTGACGAAAACCACTCAGCATTCTTCACCAGGGACAGCATTTCAGAGATTTTTGGAAGGGGAAATTTATCTACCACAATATTATTGTTTGTTTAAATGCCTAAGATCAATACATAATCTCAATTTGCCATTACTACGTCTAGCTACCACAACCGGAGAAATCCATTTGGCAGATTCAATGGGTTCTATGATGTCGGCCTTAACTAATTTATTCAGTTCATTTTCAACATCATCCCTAAGAAGAACCGGAATATGTCTGACTTTATGTATTTTAGGGCAAGCATTGGATTTTAAAACAATTCGATGTTCAAAATCATTAAGATTACCTATGTTCCCATTAAAGACTTTTGGAAACTTCTTCAACATTTCTTCACAAAATAAATCAACCTCATTAAGCACCATGACTGGTTCTGGGCTATTAGGGTTGAGAATTATATCTAATTTACCCTGGTCCTTCCAACCCAAGACTGCAGGTCCTTTCTTAGCAACATACAATTTGCTAGTGGTCTGTCTATTCTTGAATTTAAAAACCAAGGATCTGTATCCAACCATATCTATTTTCTCTCCTGAAAATCCTTCCGGCAGAATATCAGATTCTAGGAGTTTATCACCCAAACGTGCAGCAAATAGGGATTTCCACGTCACCTCATCAACAATAGTATATGGCGAACCAGAGTCCGCATACATTTGTACAGAAATGCCCCCGATAGACATAATACATAAAGGTTTTTTCGATGTCTTATTGTCATAATCATTTAAATTCCAAATAAAATGCTCTTTTGGATTCAAGTTGTGAGAACTATCACTTGAATCATTGATAGTAAGTTTCTTGATGCTTCCCTCACCATCCCTAGAGTCACAGTCAGCTTCATCCAAACATTTAATTTTTCTACTACTCCCTTTCGTCTTACAAGCTTTGGTGAAGTGACCTACAATGCCACAATTGGAACATCGTTGCCTTAAGGCAGGACATGTTTTACTGGATGCTAGATGTGAAGGACTGTCACAACGATAACATATAAAATTATTATTACGAATAAATTCTTTCTTTTTACTAATCTCAGCTTTATGTTTGAATGGAACAATTGTTTTGGAATTTGAAATTTTAGCTTTGATCTTGCCAACTACTTCCGCTGAAGTTTCAGCGATAGCGGCATCTTGTTTAAGTAACTTAGCACTACGGCTAGACATATACTCAGAATATCTTTTAATTCTGCATCTCCATTTATCCACAACCTGTCTTGTACAGCAGGGTCCTTGTTATGCATGACTACTTGATCTCTGATGAATTGATCAACTAAATGATCGAACTTACAATCAGCAGCAAGTTTTCTTAGAGCTGAAACATGTTGATCTATAGTTTCATTTGCTTCTTGTTTCCTGCGGAAAAAATGAAACCTAACAATGCCAATACAAACTTTCGGAGCAAAGTAAGTGTCAAAATCATTTACAATAGCATCAAAAACATTGACATCACCACCCCCTAAAGCTTTGGTCATTTCTTCATAAGCTTTAAGTCCTCCTGGACCAAGAAAGTGTAATAAAAGTTTATTTTTCCTTTCATGTGTTATTTTCCCATCTTCATCGATAGTGTCAATAAAGTTAAGAAAATAGGCTTTCCATTCTGGCCACTTCATACATGGGTCAGATCCCGCTGGCCAGAATGCTTGAGGAGGTTGGATAGAATAACTTTGACTTGTCATCTTGGAGAATAACGCAACTCAAAGCCACAAAAAATTATTTTTTTTTATCTGTGAATGTTCACTCAAGGCCAAACTACGCAGGATGCCAATGCAATGGAGGAAGAGTTAAATGACTGAAGGGATTGAATATCTGAAGTAGGAGAAGAGTGTGCACGTAAAAGCACTTAATCTGGTGTGCACATCACCGTGTGCATCAAGCAAGAAAAACAACTGCATAAAAAGAAATCATTAATTTTGTGTGTGCATCACTGAACATCAAAGCAAGAGATAAGTGTGAATATTAAAACACTTGAACTGGTGTGCACATCACCGAGTGCATCAAGTAGAAACAACTGCGTGAAAGTTAATAATTATTTGGTGTACACATCACAGTACATCAAGTTAAACAGCTGTGGAAATAAATAAAAGATGTGAAGCGCGCATCTTCATAATCACAGGGTAGTGAAATTTAACAATCAACTGGTGTGTGCATCACCGAAGATTAGCGTTGCTGCCTGCTAAAATGGCTGCACATAAAGGTCACGGTGCGTGACCTCAGGCGTAATAGCGTATAGCTGTAATCTGTGTCAGACGTAAGCTGACACCAATTTTAGAATAGAGATGAATCACCGGAGGCGAACTCTGCAGTGCTGTGTTCCAGAACTCGACGAAGCGTGAAGGTGAGGCGCTCGTGAGTTAACAGTTAAATTCAAATACAAATGAATTAGGGGAAAAGAGTAAGCAGTATTCTTTTAGGCTTTAGATAAGAAGGTAACTGGTAAATACGACCTGTGCGTCATTCAATACATCTCCGTGGGCATGACAATTAAATGAAATCACTTCCCACCGATGGCTGACGGAGGTCGTTTAAAAGCAGTCTTCTCAAGTTGAAATGTCAGGAAATATCCAAAGTAAACAGCGTAGGTCCGTTTCACTTCTCCATGTCGCCAATTGTAAAGATTAACAGACTCCGTGATTCAATATAAGAAGCTTTATTCCATTAAACCTCCGGAACAACAGAGAAACACCTCCGCTCTCTTCCCTCAGCTCACCGTCCACAGCCCACGCTCTAGAATATTAAACCGACGTGGAATAGTGGAGCGAGAGCAGAAGGCAGAGGAGCGAGAACACATTGAAATCATGACGTGACAAATAATAAAACGCAACAAGTTATCTGTTACCAAATACACGATGTTACCAAATGCTTCTTTCACAGTGGTTCCCAAATGCACACAGACTCACAGTGTGATTCTAGACAAGCAACACTATCCCTAGCAGCTTACCAAAACTCATTCACTACTGTGGAAGGGGTAAGGCGACTGCACACAATCTACATATGAAAGTACAGCACATTAGTGTTCAAACATGACTCATTTTGCAAATTCATAAACAATGACTGATTTCTAATTGTACCAAAATATAAAAACAGCACAGTTATCTGTCTGCAAACACATGAAAAACACAAATGCTTATCACAGAATGGTTTCTACATGCACACACACTGTCAATAAGATTGTAGAGAAAAAAAAGTACTTCCTGCACTTCAGCAGGAGAAATACATTAGTCTGATTAAAATCAAAATAGTCTACATACATTCCCACACAATTAAATAACTCACCTTTCAAGTTGTTTTGTAGATTAAGAAGTATATCAGTCACACACCAGATATCAGTCACACACCAGATTTTCTTATACAGAATCTCTGCACTGTGCACCTGTCAGCAAAACCAAAGAATGGCAAAGTTTCCCTCTCATTTTCCATACATATACATGTAAACATCAAATCACATTCCTTCCCACATAAATTCAAAACCAAACACACATTTCTATTGGTTAAACATTTCAACCCCTTCCAAATGACATACATTTGAACCCTTCCCCCAATCTGCCTTCTGCCTGTTACCATAGAAACAGGTCATGGAACACTGTACTGAGCACACAGGTCACAAGTTCAGCACACAATGTTGCTAATCAAGACAGCAAGTGTGCTTGACTTTTCAACATATCAGCTTATCATATATAATGTTCCTTACAATCAGTTCTTGTTAACCAATAAGAATCATGTGTTTAAAAAACAGAAATATGCACCCTACCTTTCAGTGTAGAAGGTTGTCAAACAACCAATAATTTATTGTCTTTTTTCAAAACTGCATCTTAGCTACCATTTTAGAAAAATCTTACTTTCCAAACTGCCATTTCATTTACAGAGACCATCAGAGTGCATCCAGACCTCCTTTCAAGATGCTTAGAGTGTGGATTGTGGGACACAGCTATATTTTCTGGAGCCAAAGGTATGCAGAAAACAAAGGCATTCACAAAGACCTAGATTTGCCAAATGTAGACATTAAATGGATTGGACAGAGAGGGTTAAAGTGGCACCAATTGATGCCATTGGTGAAATCCTTCATGCATATCCAACACCCTGACCTCATAATAGTGCACTGTGGTGGCAATGACCTAGGCACTGTGTGAGTGGGGTAGGTCTGGAAATGCTTATGAAGGACACCTTTGCAGAACTGATTTCACTTTTCCCCAAAACTGCCTTTGTGCATTCTAACATATGCCAAAGGCAGAAATGGAACTGGTCCGATCATTTTTGTCCAAAAATTGAGAAAGGTAGGAAACATGTGAATAAATCTGTTTCTGCTTTTCTCCGAGACTATAGAATGGGGTCCATTTACAATAACAATCTGCGCTTTCATATGCAAGAGATGTATAGGAGAGATGGAGTACACTTTACTGATGAAGGAAACAGACTCTTCCTCAACAACTTTAGACTCTGTAAACTTACTTATAAGTACCAAAAACTCTCAATGAACACAACGGCTCTTTTTAGAGCCACTCAAGAACAAAACGCTTAAGCTTGAAGTTTATCTCCCAAAAATTTCATTTTTTTTTCCCTTGGATCCGCGCACTCAACGCGAGAGAATCCGTGCACCCAACGCGTTAGGATGTGCACACCCTGCGCGCATTTCGCCGTTTCTTTTTTTTTTTTTTTTAAAGGGGGCCCCAGGTGGTCCTTCTGGGACCCCCTAAGCACCTCTAGAGGGTCAGAGTATTTCCACTCTGCCCCCTTTATATGTTTTACACACTTATTCCCCATGCTTCTTCAGCCTCGCTTCTACCGAGGCAGAAAATGGCCGCCAACAGTTCCTGGTTTCGAATGTAGACAGACACTCGACAGCCAATTAGCATTCAGCGCGTGATCGGGAGGGTGCGCGCTCGGTTCGGGGAGGGTGCGCTTACGGTGCGGGTAGGGTGCGCGGATCCTCCCCGGCCATAGATATCACTAACTTTTTTACCCTAATTTTCTCAGGAACTACCGAACAGATTCACACCATTTATGCAAAAGGCACGAGTCTGAACTGAGGACTACCTCTTTGCCAAATTTGGTGTCATTCCGTTCAGCGGTTCGGGCTGTAGCTGCGACAACAGATCCTATGGGAAATTGCATGGGGAAAACGTGTTTTGGGACCCCCCTTTTTTCTCGGCCCCCGCTTGACGAATCACCACAAAACTTTCAGGGTAGGAGCGGGGCGGAGCTGGCCAAACGTTTGGAAAATGTCACGAGGATTCATCAACCGGAGCCAGACTTATTGGGAATAGAATGTTGCGGATTTCCTATGGAAAATAGGTCCTAACTATAACTACCTACTGGCGACCGCCAGTAGATAATACAAATATCTATATATTTGTATATATATATATATATATATATACATATATATATTAGCAGATTATATGTACTTTTTTGTATTCAAATGCATGTATCTATTTCGAATTTTGCATGTATCCATGGACGCTAATGTCCTTATGTAATGTAACTGGTTCTCTTGTAAAGCGTTTCTCTTTTTCACAATAGAGAGCGAGAGAAGCAGATCAGTTGTGATCCCCCAAGGCTAATTGGATCACAAAAGGCAACTGCTGTTTGTCTGTTTTTCCCTTGCGGTTAGGCAGACTGTCAAGAAATAAGGAAGAGAGTACGTCCACGGGGTCCCAGATAGTCCGTCCTTCCTCAAAACCGCTTTGGACGGTGGAGTATCCAAAGATATTGGAGAACACGCCTCACTCACTTATCGTGACATGCTTCATCATAGGTGTCTTTCCACACCCAGGTAAGATGGTACTACCTGGGCGGACTCAACCAATGATGTTATGAGAGTTCTTATATAAAATATTGACTTGTCATGCAGGGAACCAGATGGGTGATATTAAAAATACCGACAGGTATACCCAAACCATGCGTTTATTCGTGGGTTACCTGGGATATAGGATAAAATCGTGTCTGAATGGGGTTTATTTTGAATTCAATTGGTTCAATTATACCCTCTTTAAAGTGCCAACATGTTTTGGCCCTCAACGTGAGCCCTTACGGGTCTGGGTTCTTCTTCAGGGCTGGAATATCTACTCCTGGGTATCCCTGCTCTCTGTTCAGCACGCTGTTCATGCAAAATGAGGCCTATTGAGCTCTCCTGTGTTTGCTATGTACCAGTAGTATTTCTAAAAGAAAAGGAGACAAAAGAAAGGGAAGGAAGAACTAGTGGGGAAATACTCTGGATTTATTAAAAATAAAGTACTGCCACCGTGAATGTTTCTGTGTATTTAATATCAATATTCAGTGATTAATTCTATCCTGAATTCGTTAATTCTATCCGTGCAACTTCCTTCATGCTATTCTTTGGGAAAGGTGATCTCTATCACTATATTTGAAAGGATTTGTTAAAAAATGGTTTCTTATGATACTATAGGGTGTCATAATTAAAATAGTGCCATTGTGTTCATGAGCTAACCATGCTTGTATATAGCCACCACTTCTAAACGTCTGATTGTTTTTTACACCAAATGAATGCTATGTGGGGGGAGGGCACACCGTCAGAGTCCCAAAATCTCTAGTGTTGTTGCATGCACATTAATAGATAAACTACCAGATGTGCTTTTTATTTATTTATTTGGCTTACCTACTGGGGTTTGCTCTTTTGCACCATGCGGGTCGGTGGAGAGTGGTGCCGTCTTGTAGTCACACATTATATAAAATAATAATAATAGAACAACACCTCATTTGGGGGCCCATTAGGATGGCGGTCAGATCGCTCCCACCGGGCCGGCGGTAGCCACCGCTGGCCCGGCGGGGGCGATCCACCCGCCATCTATGCTTGAATGACCCCCTGCCATATTAGTATGGCTGAGGGGTCCACAGCAGACGGAAAGACTGTCCGCCGCTTTTCCGCCGGTCGACTCGTCAACCGGGCGGAAAAGGGCATAATTTGGGTGGCGGTGTCTGCAAGACACCGCCATCCATATTATGATTCAGGCGGAGATTTGCATTTCCATGGCGGAAACGCCGCCGTGGAAAGGCATGCGGTCCTTGCTGTTGGGGGCCCGTTGCGGGCCCCCGGGCTTTGGGGGTGTGCACATCATTGCAATGCACTACGTGGCAGGCTCCACATGGTGCCTGCCATGTAGTGCATGGCAATGCTGTGCACAGTCCTTTTACATTGCGAGCGGGTCTGCAGCAAGCAGATCCACCCGCTATGTAAAACGACCAGGATGCGCCCGCCAGTGTTGCAGACGCATCCTAATACTCGTGGTGGGACCGCCGCAACTTCGACGGTCGGTCCCTGGCTCCGTTGCGAAAGTCCACCCTTAGTGTGGTGAAGTAATGGTATTTGTATTCTGTATGCCCAATCGGTTTTGTTCATAACATATATTTTCTATATTTTCTACGATGTTTGCCATGTCAGGAGTTTATAGGTTCCTTACATTGTTCCACTCTAGCAATTGTGTTCCAGGTGTCACTTGTTCTCATTCTAAAAATGCTGGGAATATTTGGACACATTGTATCTCATTTAATCACCTGTATGTCAAGGACGTACAGCTCACAAGATTCGGTTTATATTGTTTTATATTCTGTTCACAACTAAATTAATATTACCCTGTTTTAAAAGAGCCTTGCGATATCCATGCGTACTGTCACGGTGTCATATTATCAGTGCTATTCCATCTACGGCCAAAACTTGTTTCTATTGCCGCTCCTCTATATTCTAATCATGCCACATTTACCGTCACACAGATCACTTACTTTGTCAAAGATCGGTCACCACCCGAGTACCTAAGTATCTCTCCTTGCCCACAGCCGAGTGTCGGAAAACGGGGGCGCGGGAATTTAAATACATATTGGTTTCCGCATTCCGCGTGTGCGTGCACCGTGCCGGCGCCTCTTTTGATTGGTTGTTTTCTTAAAAGACATTACGATTCCCTTGTGGTGCCTCGGAAGGGCATTGCCTGCTGGGATAAGTGGTTTTTTACCAGATGTTTTGCCCCGTACATAGCGAGTTTCTTTATTCCCTAATTCGTATATAAAGAATTCCTACGTGAAATCACATTCACACACTGTATATAAATCGCTTCTTCATAAAGCTGTTTTCAATCGTCTTTTAAAAAAAACTGTATTTGAGTACGGACCTCCCTTAGTGTTGTGTTCTATATGTCTGTGAAACTAATAAAGTTTTTATTCAAACTATTGACACCAGACATGCAGTTGTACAGCTGTGGATGAAAACCAAATCCTTGTGTTTTTTTTAGACTAACTGGTTTCATACGATCTGTTTGAAGACCCTTTCCTGCTAAAATGAGTGAGGGAAAGATCATTATATATATTGTATTCCCTATTTTAAATCAATGTTTCACGTCAACACAGATAGGGAACCATAGTCTTTCAGTATTAAGCAGATATCTGTTGTTATCATCTGTTGTTTATATGCTTGCCACACCTGATTTTGAGTTTTTTTTGGTTATCATCATTTTGCCTTGTGTTACCCAGGTCAATGAATAGGAAATATAAATTGTCTACGTTAACATTGTCCAGGGGATTTCTTCATTTAACCCATGTACTGAAGTGGACAAACGATATATCCACAGTTGTTCTAGTTTCAAAAGTTGTTTCTCACTACATGTGTTCGGCATCCTTTCTATCACTGTCCATGTGAAATCATTCTCATCATGCCCAGCTGTTTGGAAGTGGCGCTTCATTTTCATGATCATTTTACCGCATCGGAAAGTACTTCCATGTTCGATCAGTCGTACCTTTACTTTGCGAGTGGCCATTCCAACATATTTCAAATGACATTTGCAGGTCAAAATATAAACGTTGTTACTGTTGCAACTGGAAAATGTTCTTTGTTACCAAGGCGTCTTCAGACCCAAATCGATCTTCTTGCTAGCCTTCGTTAAGCAACAAATATTACAGGTACCACATGGGAAATGACCCACTACTTCAGGGAGGCTCCACAGTGTGTTTGTTTGTTGATTTCCTCATGCCTTTCTTTTTGGACGAGTTTGTACCATTGCATCTCGTAGGGATCCACCTTGCTTGAATGCGAACATGGGTTTTTCAATCTTTAGCGGTCCCTAGTTTACGGTTTTCCAGTGCCGTAGGATTATCCTCTTGACTCTGTTGGATTCTGTGCCGTATGTGGTAAAGCACATCAGTCTTTTATTTTCTGGTTTAGGATACGTTTCCAGTAATGTTCCTCTGGGATTGTTCTTTGTCCATTTGTATGCTTGTTTTACCAGTTTCTTGGGGTAAGATTTTGCTTCCAATTTACTAGTGAGTTTCTTAGCATGGACTTCATATGTTTCTTTGTCCGAGCAGTTTCAACGAAGTCTAAGAAACTGTTCCACTGGTAAATTGTCTTTTAAGGTCTTGGGGTGGAAGCTATCATATCTTGATATATTTTTTACGTCTGTGGGTTTGTAATAAACCTGTTTTCAATAGTCCATTTTCGGGCCAGATTCTCAAATCTAGGAAAGTGATAGAGTCTCTGTTCACCGTCATGGTGAACTTCAGAAACTGATCTCTTGTATTAAGCCAGTTGAGGAACTAATTTGCCTCTGTTTCTGACCCCCTCCAAATGAGAAAGATATCATCTGTAAACCTCCTCCATTCCATCAATTTGGTGTGGTAGGGGTTATTGTTGTTGTAGATGAATCTGGATTCAAAATCATGGACATAGAGGCAGGCCACACTTGGGGCAAAAGTACTGCCCATCGATTTTCCGTGGGTCTGTAGAAAGTATTCTACCGAAAACTCAAAATAGTTCTTAGTTAAGGCCAATCTGGCACAGTCAATGATGAATCTGATTGGGGTGATAAATGTCCATGCTTCATTTCTTAACAGTATTTCTATCACACCTAGAGATGTCCTGAGGTATGCTGCGCCTCGACGTCTAGGGTGATGAAGATGTCAGTGGTTGTATCAATTGACAATGTTTGGAATTTGATCAAAATGTCCCGAGTATCTTTAAGATATGACGGCATCCTTTGGACCATTGGTCTGAGGAAGTGGTCTGTAAACTTTGATAGTGGCTCCAATACTGATCCGATCCCGGATACAATTGGCCTCCCCGGTGGGGGATTGATGTTCTTGTGCACTTTTGGCAATGTATAGAAGTAGGGAGTTTTGGGATTTGCTTCTTTCAGAAATCCTGCTTCCGCTGTTGTAATCCATCCTTCTTCTTTTGCTTCATTCACCAAATGATGTACACATTTCACCAAATCCTCTGTTGGGTCCTTGTGTAGGCGTTTATAGTTGCGGGGGTCATCTAGTAGTCTCCTGCATTCATTACGGTATGTATCCAGGGAAATCACCACTGTTGCACCCCCTTTGTTGGCTGGTTTTATTACAATGTCACTAATTTTGTCAATTTCAGCAATGGCTTTGCGTTCAGTTGTTGTTAGATTATTGAAGACTAGGGGTGGGCGGAATTAGCGGAAGTGCCTTTCGCCAAATACCGCGAAACGGCACAAAATCTCCGCGATCAAGCGATATTTCGCATGATCGCGGAGATTAGTGCTTCCAGTTGGGGTTTCATTTTTGTTACAGGAGCATCGTGCCAGAATGATTCCTGCCCTGCATATTTACCCAAGAAGATGCCACCGTTTTGTGCAATACCTCTACTCGAGTACTTTCTACTGGCTAATCAGTAAGTGCTAACTTTGCCACGGCGCCGACGGCCCTGGGGTCCCTCGAGTCAGCTGTCCATCATAGTGGGGGAAAGGGCGGGAAGACGTTGCCCACCGCTGGTGTGTGGGGCGGGGCTTCCATGCAGTTCACATGCCTCTTGTTTATAAAGGGCCAGAGACCGATCAGAGCAGCAGACGAGGAGACAGAACCTCCTGGTGTCAGGAACTACAAGGGGATTGCGCTTGAGAAAGTCATGGCTGCACAGAGCTCCACCAAAGATCACAGGTAATTTTTAACGGTAGATATGGGGAGAAAAGCACACCTTCCCAGCCTCGACCTAGCTCCCGAATGTTTTGTGCTGATTAATGCGTTACTGAATTTGAGCTTCAACTCGGGCCCCTGCTTTATTTATATCTGTAAGTGCTTCCTGTTGAGGTTTAATTTTTGTGACAGGAAAGGAAGGACTCAAGGCGACAATTTTTGTTCCCTCACGGAAATTGCGACAATTCGACATTTTCGCGTTCCGCGCGGAACGCGAAAATGTCGAATTGTCGCAATTTCCGCGAGCGGAACGGAAATTGTCGCCCACCCCTATTGAAGACTCTTTTTTCATCTTCTTTAGTTTGTCAACTTCCAATGTCACTGCGTTTTCAAAAGCCAACTGGGCCAGTGGCATTGTGTGGTTCGGTGGAATAAAATTGGACTTTTTCTCTAGGCCCGTGTTCTTTTCTTCTTCCGCTTCTGGTAACATCTCTCGATTTGAGAAAAAGACAGAGAGTCGTAACCTGCGGGAAAATTCCGCTAGTCCAATTCTAAGGTCAAACACGTTTGACTTTGTAGTTAGGACCAAGCCCAATCCTCTGTTTAGGACTGCCAGTTGGGACGGAGAGAGGATCCTCGTGCTCAGGTTTATTATTCCCGAGGACTCCTGCTGGTACTCGGTCGTGCGTCCTGTATCATTGATTCCTCTTGATTGGACTGCCATTGCACTCTTGGGCCTCTCCGGTTGCCTCCTCCTCGTGTATGGCCTCTCCCTAAAAAAGGAGGCTGGGAGGGTTGCCATTGGTATCCATATTGTGGGGGTTGAAATGGGGGTTGGACATAGGGTCTCCATCCAAATGGTTGTTGATGGTATGGGCCCATTGATTGATAATTTCCCCTATTTCTTCGAGAGCGGCCTCCCCTCTTTTTATTGTTCCTTCTCTGATTTTGTCCATCAGATGAGGAATCATTTGAGTTTTTACTGGACCCCGTGCTTTCCGTATCTGAGAAGTCTGATCTCTCTCTATCAGTGGGGTTATAGTCCTCTTTTGAATATGGAAAGGTGTTTTCATAATTGAAGCGTTTTAAGTCTTTCTGGAATTTAGTAATCTTAGCCTGTGTGAGGTACTCTTTTTATTCATTGATGATCTTGTTATTCTCCTCCAGTTTCGTCTTGAAAGAGCCGATGGTGATTTGTGTATTTAAACCATTTTCCATGGTTTTAATTTCGATCAACAAGGCATCGGAGAGTCTCTTGGCTGTCTGTATAATCAAGACTAGCCAGTCTCTTGTGCATTTCCATGCTATGAGAGACCAGCTATGTCTAAATTCTGGGTCATTTAGAAAAATTCGGGGTGCATTTGATACAATCAGTGCATTCGGGGCTATGTTCCCCCAAAGATACTGTGTCATTATTGCCCCATGTAAAATTGTTTTTAACTGGGTCTGTTTCAGTTCAGTAAGAGATTCCCAATCACCATTGTTCTGGGTGGTTTGTATCAAGATTGTATCAGAGATCAAAGGAGGTAGTGCCAGGATAGACGATATTAGGTCCTCGCCGAATGCCAATCCCTCCCCCATTCCAGTTCCTTAAATGAAGGGGCCTGAAATGTAGAAACCTACTTGGTTTTTTCAAATCTATGAGTTGACTCTCGGAGCTATAGAGGCCCCTCTAAATTATTTTTCAAAATAGAGAGTGAGAGAAGCAGATCAGTTGCAATCTTCCTAGGCTCATTGTATCACAAAAGGCAACTGCTGTTTGTCTGCTTTTCCCTTGCAGATATGCAGACTGTCAAGAAATAGGGAAGGGAGTACGTCCACGGGGTGCCAGATAGTCCGTCCTTCCTCAAAACCGCTTTGGATGGTGGAGTATGCAAAGATATTGGAGAAGACGCTTCACTCGCTTGCGTGACATGCTTCATCATAGGCGTCTTTCCACACCCAGGTAAGATGGTACTACCTGGGTGGACTCAACCAATGATTGTATGGGAGTTCTTATATAAAATATTGACTAGTCATGCAGGGAACCAGACGGGTGATATTAAAAATACCTACAGGTATACCCAAACCATGCGTTTATTCGTGGGGTACCTGGGGTATAGGATAAAATCGTATCTGAATGGGGTTTATTTTTAATTCAATTAGTTCAATTATACCCTCTTTAAAGTGCCAACATGTTTCGGCCTTTAACGTGAGCCCTTACGGGTCTGAGGCCTTCTTCAGGGCTGGAATATCTACTCCTGGGTATCCCTGCTCTCTGTTCAGCATGCTGTTCATGCAAAATGAGGCCTATTGCGCTCACCTGTGTTTCCTATGTTCCAGTAGTATTTCTAAAAGAAAAGGAGACAAAAGAAAGGGAAGGAAGAACTAGTGGGGCAATAGTCCTGGATTTATTAAAAATAAAGTACTGCCACCGTGAATGTCTCTGTGTATTTAATATCAATATGCAGTGATGAATTCTATCCTGAATTCGTTAATTCTATCTGTGCAACTTCCTCCATGCTATTTTTTGGGAAAGGTGATCTCTATAACTATATTTGAAAGGATTCGTTAAAAAAAGGTTTCTTATGATACAATAGAGTGTCATATTTTAAATAGTGCCAATGTGTTCATGAGCTATCCATGCATGTATATAGCCACCACTACTAAACGTCTGTTTGTTTTTTACACCAAATGAATGTGGGCTGACCGACGACGTCTCCGCAAGGGACCTCATAAGAGGGCGGCCCCTTTAGTGCCACAGGAGGGCACACTGGACAGCCTAGTGTCTGGAGACCCCTTCGGGGTCCCGCTCGTCACTTCCGGCCGAGGTGGGGGAAGAGGAGAGGTATAAGTTTCTCCCCCGCCCACCTGGCCACCTCTTTGTCCCTCACCCTGATGCCATTGAGGTCCTGCTGGGAACTGCTGCCGGAGATCACAGGTTAGCCAATTACTCCCCCCTGTTTGCGCCCGGAAGGGACCATGTCACAATTACTTGCTCCCAGTCTGGCCCCCAGGAGGTCCGCTTTAGTCGGTACCGGTGGGGCTCAGGGGCTAGAGAGTGGAACGGGTGCCAGGGCCAGAGGGGTATTGATTGGAGGCAGCAGTCATGCAGGTCAGCCCGGCAGTCGCCGAGGCCATGGCCTGGAGTGCGGGGGTCTTTCTTCCCCAGCACGGCCACCCCATGTGGGGGCTGTGAGGGAGTGGGCCTTCAGTTAGGGAACCCATGTTACGACGTCGAACAGGCCGGACGAGCAGGCGAGGGGGATCCATCCGCGGGTTTGCCCTGGGGCCTGTTTAGGGACGGGCTTGAAAGACAGTAAGTGCTGGGGCTCCCTGCGACGAACCTTGGCCCGCAGGGGCCTGCGGCAGTTTTTCTGCTCAGGTGGTTTTGTTCCCACTCTACCCGGTGGCGACAGGGATCGCTCATATTGGGCCAGGCCGGCTCGGATGGGGCCACGAGGGGTTGGTCTGGGTTCCTGCCTTGCCTAGGGGCGACTTGCTTAGCCATGCGGGGCGAGTGGGTTGTCTCCTCGGCCCCCACGTGGTGCCTGGGGTGGGGGCCGTTGGGTAGGGGCAGCGGGGAGCGCACCAGTGCGAGGGCAAAGATGGTGAAGCAGCGCAAATGACTTTTTACACGCTCTGCCCAGTGGCCACAGGGTCCCCCATCGGGGCCAACGCGCGGCAATCCCCGGCCCGCGGGGGCCTATTTGGGAGCATGGGCCGTTCCCGTTTTTTCTATTCTCTCCCCTGGTAAAGGCTGTGTCTCGCACAACCCCTGCCGTTCCGGAGTACATTATCCAGCGCCCCCTTGCAAATGCACATGGTGGGGACGGGTGCAATGCCTCCACTAGCTTCCGCGCTCGTTCTGGGTAGTTAGGTCACATTTGAGCACAATGCGGGCGCTGCAACGCCCAACATGATTCTACTGCGCGCTCGTACAGTAAAGTCCATGTTTTACTGTTACTAGACTCGGTTTCTCGAACTGTTCTGTGGTTTCCATAGAAGGCATTCCCAGGGCTGAGGTCTGGTCACGACGGGTGGTTTTGCTACGATGCAACACCTATATGGAAAGTGCCTGCAGGGCCCTGGCTAGTCATAGTGTCGGAACCCATTCCGAGGACTACTGTGATTATCTACTGTGAATAACTCGGAGTATCCGATTACAGCAGTTGTTGCCAGTCCGGCCACTTCTTCGAGCAGTGCTTTCTATCTTAGGCAACCCCCTCTGCGTGTTGTGAATGTAAATATGGTTTTGTCTAAATCTGTGATGATTGAATCCCGAACCACGACATGGAGGTTGGGGAACAGTTTCCTCATTCGCCCTCATTTCTGTACATCTGGGGTATATTGCACGGAAGCCATAAATTAAACATTTATATCAATGATTCCCATTGAATGGGGCCCCTCCAACAGACAGTAACGTGCACCATGCATACATCACTCTTGGGCAAGGGAGGATCATTGTTCGAAAATGAACTGTTTTGATGAAAGGATTAGGCACCATCCACTGAGGGAAAGGTAAAAGCACAGATACCTTTAAAGTTTTTTGCCACTTTACCATGAATGTACTCTTCTGGTCTCTGTTTTAGGTCTAATGTTATAGGAAAAGAAATAGATGGATATATTTGCAGTAGACTTATAACTATGCGACACGCTATACCATGCTAAGATGTCAGCTGATAAGTTTTAACACAGGGCCAAGTGAGAGCCTCAAGGATCGAGCCATATTCTACGGAGGTTGCCAACAGTTGACGGTAATCACTGAGGCTAGGAGGGCGGTTGTGGAATGCAACACCGCTTCCCTGACGCCGTTAGGTCGTGCTGCTGCACGACATTTGTCACGGTGTGAGACAGGGGTAGATAGCTGTTAAGGGTCACCTTTCGTTCCTGGTGTTCCCTGACCTGCACGTCGCAGTATGCCTTCTTTAGCCATAATCCTAATGGTGTCGCAAGTGGTGTAGGCCAAGAAGTTTATCCTTGCTCAAGCAGATGCTGGTGGTGTATCAGCAGGGGGTGTCCTGGCCACCAGGCGGCACTGCTAAGAGCGAAGTACCAATAACCGCTGTGACAGGGTGAAGTAACAAGTAGGAGGGTCTGTTGTTCTACGGTTAGTGTTGAATGTTTGATCAGCTATAATATATGGTGTTGATGTTATGTCTGTCATCTTGCTGCCAATCCCAGATTAATTTGATGTGGTGTGCGTTTCAAGAATGTGCAGGGTGCCATTGCTGAGATTGTCAACCATGTTCTCTGGGCAGCACAGCGTGATTAGATTGGCTGTGCAATCCTCACAGGTGAGGCAAGAGGTTTAATCTGCTTGGGTCAGCACCCGTCTTGGGGGAATTTTGACATATTTTAGTGTCAGCAAAGATGTGGGCTCATCGTTTAAAACGGTTTATCTTTCATAATGAGCTTGGTGCCCGTGTTTGGGGGCCTTTTCGTGCTACAGAAACGAACATGCATAATTAAGTTACTGTCGCGTCGCGCAGGCCCCTTTTGCTCATTTCCAGCCTGCTCCGGTTATCCATTCTCTCGTGGTGTTTTCAGGTCAGAGGGCTCTGCAACAAAGTAAGGGCACATCGACAAATCACATGACCTCAGGCAGTTTGCTTGGCTTGGACTCGAGCTTTGACAATGGTCGTGTCCACCTCATTGTGCTATTGTTGGTGTCACCATGGTCATACTTCCCGCACGCGCAGGTCATTAGCCATCGAACGCAAGCTGTCACAAGCCCGTGGGTGAAAGGAGTTTCTGTGCAACTCATTGCCAGCCAGTAGGCTGAACAAACATCTCCATGCACACAACTGTTACTGGCCCTGCTTTAGTATATTCAAGACTGCAGGGGGAAGGGCTGGTAACAGTTTCACCCCTGGCAACGAAGCCGCAATGATACGCACTTTCCTGTTGTGCAGTAACGGCCAGCGCTCCAAGACTTTAGTGGTGTAAGGAAGGTATGTGCTTCAGGGTCTCCTAGGCAAAGAGGGCTACCAGGACATCTCGTTTCTGGGCTACCAAAAGGGCAGACGTTTACCCAACCTCCCCCAAGGTTCCATTGCACAGCCTACTAATGTTATACCCAGCAGCAAGTTTACCTGGTTAAACCTTGACGGGGGTTTGGGTGCGTGGCACCGCCATGGATTTTCAACACCGGTGCCCTGACAGCTTGCCACAAGGGCGCTGTCTGTTTTAGAGATGACCACACCAACAGGCATCGATCAACTTATTATGCATTGAATTTCTATTGCCTGTTGCCCAAGCCACTCTTACAGCATCAGGGGCCTGGTGTAGTCTGTATGTCCACTTGCACAAGCTCAGGGTTTGTAGCTGGGATGCTACTTTGCTTGGCAGCACGGCAGGAGCAAGGTGTGGGGCAAACGGAGGTGGCCGCCTGAGGTGAGTGCAGGCATATAGTTGCACATCTGGCTGCAGCAGGCCTACAAGGGGCTTGGGAAGTTCCGGGGAGGGTCTCTGTCATCGAAGGCCAAGGTGATGCTCCAAGGATGACAGGATAGAATACTTACATTGTTTGGGGCTAAAATCTAGCACACAATTAGTAGTCTCGGCAACGATGCTCAACATCTTGGAATTCTGGGCAAATCACTTAATCTCCCCGTGCCATACAAAATGTAGGGTCCTCAGGTAACGGAACTGGTGCTTATGTAAAGCGCTCTGATACCCGACGTCTCGGGTCGTAGTTTGCGCTATATAAAACTCTGTAAATAAATAAAATAAATAAATATTCTTAGTCCAGCCCTGAAGGCATGCAAAGATCCAGTGACCCAGCCGCCCACATGAAAGGCAGAGCTAGCACATAGTGGATACATGCTACCGATAAAAATGCAGGGGTTTTTATTGTTCCAGTCAGGGACCTAAATGTATGCTGCAGCTTTGCACTGGCTATTATGCCAAAGTGCAAAGAAAGACTGAAGGCGACTTGGGTAATTATAAAAAATATATATATTTTTTTTAAATCAAGCTTAAGTTACTTGATAGGGATGACATCAAGAAAGAGAAGGGAAGCTTGGCAAATATATAATTATAAGAAGTATGTGATATTCACGAACAGCAGCCATGGATGGGGAGGCTAGCTCTTGGTTGGCTATGCAAGAAAGCTATAATTGTGGCTTATTTATCTTATGCAACTAAGAAGCATTGACTAAGCCAACTGATGGGCTTGTTATAGGTGTAGTGCTCCTTTTGTAGTAAATATAGGGAGGCAATGACATTGCGGCTAAATACCAGGCAATATTCAGCACATTACCTGAGCGAGCTGGGTAGCCCTGCAGATTAGTTGGGCCTGCATAAGCCACACATATACCGCCTACATTCTGGCCCATGCTAAGACATTTACATAAGTTGTATCACAGCATCGCCAGTTTCTTATACTCAGGCCCGTTAGTACTATGGTGATGCATTATCAATTTGCACAGATTTTGGGCCTGCATTAGCCACGCATACCTCCTCCAGTCTGACCCCACTAAGACCATTTAGCTCTGGGTTCACTTCGGGTCTGGCTGATACAATAAAGCCTCTAACTGGTTTAATCTCATTGGACACATGTTGGGACGTTAATGGCCATGTAGGCGATTGGTTGGCTGGTTTTACTTGAAGGGTCAGGATGTGGGCAGGCAAAATCAACAGTCGAAAACTCAACAACAGGGGTTGACACGCAGTGGAGGGCCCTTGGCTAGGTGCACTGGTAAGCTTTTACCTAGACAGTATTTATTTAGTGGTTATTCAGGTACTAAAGTAGGGATACCTTTTGCAGTATTTACATGCCGGAAAGAACGTAGTGAGGAGGTAATAGTTCCCCTAGTTGCGCAACATGTATATACATTTGTATAGGGTGCTAGTTAAAAGCTTCCTTGGGTCCAACGAGTGCCAGGCAAACGGGGACGACTTGTAAAAGAGATAAACATGAGTAGTTACTCAACACGGTGTGTTAGAAGGGATGTTGCCTAAGCAGAACTCAAACTGGCCTTAAACGCATGATGGAGACAATTAGTGACATGCCTAAAGAGGAAAAACCTGAGTGAAAGGGAGGGTATGCCAAGGGAGATAGCTTACATATTTCACCGAATTCCGTCAATCCAACATGCCTAAGTAAGCGAGAAATGGCCGAGTGATGGGTTGCACCTGTTATTAATTTTATTAAACACACCAAGTACTGCGAAGTAGTGACATTTGAACTTATATCAATGGTACTTCCAGGACACATCTCCTTCAGTACACACACCGCCAGACAGGGCTGCTCTCCCCTGGAGCAAAGGGAAGCTAAACACCATAGATGGCATAACGCCAACGTTGGCAACGTTTGCTAAGCTTGCGGCCAGGCAGTGGGCTTGTCCAACTAATGTGATAATGTTAAGGGTTGCAAGCATGCACAAAGAGATGGATCCTAGAGACCATCCAGGACAGACAAAAAGACCCGCCCTATAGCCAAGGAGCCAGGCATTTGCGGAAGCTGCCAGCTAACTTGTGGGTTGCGGTGCAATAAGCTGAGGGGAAGATGGGGTCAGAGCATATTTGGCTACAATGAATGAAGAAGGATTGTTTTGCCGTTCCCACTGCTCAAGAAGGGGCAAGTATTCGTTCATGTTGTTCCCCCTCTTACACGGCAGGTACACGCGGACACCCGTGTTTATGTCACATATCCCACGGCAGGATAGTCACCAAAAGGGGAGAATGGCCATTGACATGCCTTGCCAGGACAGGGATAGCCACCCACACTAACTGGCGCCTTTAGGAAGATAAATGTTAGAAACACACAGACTGGGTGTGCTGCGCCCAAAACCCTTCACCAAAGCTGCGGGGGACATCAGGCTGTCAGGTGTCTTTGAGGGACG
Organism: Triturus cristatus; assembly: GCF_964204655.1. Classification (NCBI taxonomy): domain Eukaryota; kingdom Metazoa; phylum Chordata; class Amphibia; order Caudata; family Salamandridae; genus Triturus; species Triturus cristatus. Next base: position 800,204,259 of record NC_140581.1, read on the forward strand.
GGCAAGGGCATTAAAGGGCCGTAGTGCGTGACACAGCATTTGCAGGGATACAGAAGGGTCCCAGCGGATCCACCAAAGGGACTGCAGCGAATCATGTGACACAGAATCTGGTAGTCCGACACCATTACTGGTGTAAGTATAAAGGGTCACAGGTGGATAGCAGGAACCGGGCATCTGTGACCAGTCGAAAGTTCAGCAAGCAGAGTAGGCTGCGTAAGTTGTCACTTCACAAAAGGGTGCAGTGTCTAATAACGGGCACCATACACTTATTCACTCAAACCTGTTGTGACACCATTACTATGTTCGCCAGGGATCAATCGAAAAGAACTATGAAATTGTCTGGTCAATGTGGTGAAGTAATACACCCTAGATTAAGACCACAAGGTGCCTATTAGCAATCAGTTGGGGACAGGTGAACTTTAGTGGTCTGAATTCACCCCCCAGCTCCCGGGGCATGGAGCTCGGTCGGGGGAGGCGATGGAGCCTGCGCACTAGAGGTTCATCTGCGCTATGCGTAAAATCACTGAGCAGAGGGGATTTGGCTTCATTAGACATGGGTGCTACACGCCAAATTCACATGGTGCTTTGAGGACAATGGGGTACATCTGTCCAGTATAAGCATGGACCTGTTCTTGCTGGATAGGGGAGAGGCCCTAGAAATAGCAGGATGTAAATAGGAATGCCGGCCTTGGTGGGGGGGCCTGGCTGCGACGGTCACCACACCCAGGGCTGTGGCGGAGTTACAGGGCGATCCAGAGGAAGATAGGTACTCAGGTGTACCCTCTTCAGGAGCACAAAGGGTGCTGAGGCCTAATATCCCCAGGAAGTCTTTGCGGTGGACCCTGAGGTGCGACATCGCCCCGTCTGTCCTACGGGCGGTTGGAAACCTGTACAACCGGAGGTCGCTTGAACGCTCCGTCCCTCGTAGGGGGGGCCTAAGTAAGGAGGTGGACCGATGGTTCACCGGAAGTGGGAGGGGTTATCCCCTCACCACAACCGCTAAGCACCGATTGGCTAAGGCCACGATGCAAGTTGGCCCATCAAGTGGTAGGCCACGAGGGGCGGCTTGCCTTTGGATCGCCTGTAAAATAACCCATGTTGGCATAATTGGTATGCTAATAAACCTGCAGCAATTTTCTCCACCACAAAGTTGTCTTGTCTGATTATTTATGTTACCTGTATGTTGCTGCATGAGGGCTGGTGAGTGTTGCCGATATTGGCAATATGCTATGTGGTGCGAGAGCACTCGTCAGAGTCCCAAATTCTCTTGTAAAGCGCTCTGACACCTTTGGGTAAAGTACACGCTACATAAAAATGCATAAATAAACAAATTTAAAGAAAGGATATTTTCCAAGACGATCGCAAAATGTTGATAATTTAACGTGTGCTGGTAATTTGTTAATTTTGAACCATCTCTTCTTTCCCTGGCTAATGTACAGTTTCTATTTTTGTCCATCTTCTATTTCCCCATCTCTTTTCGCCACTTCCTCTTCTGGTCTTTGGCAAGCGTTGCTAGGGTGATAGCTGTCAGTCAGGGCGAGGGGTGACGTACTTCCGGCGGTGTGTCAGAGCGGCCGGTGTCAGAATCGAAGAGGAGCTGGGGTTTGTGCTTGGCGGCTGTAGGTGTCTCGACGCTGCAGGTGTTGGAGGAGATTGGTAGCTGGGCGGAAGGCGGCTCGCGGCCGGGCCGCTAACACTCTGGATCCCGCCGCCAGGCCCCGAGCGCTGCCGGCCTCTTCCCCGGGAGCCGCCGCTCTGCGCCGGGGAGAGGTAGAGAGACTGGGGAACGGTGTGCCTGTCTGCATTGGACCTGAACCTAGGGCAGTAGAAACTGCGGCACCCTCTGTCAGATTGGGGTCAACGCCTCCCACCATCGACACCAGCAGCAGCAGCCCGGCCCACCCGCAACATGGAGGTAGCATGAGCCCCGACAAGAAGCGGTTCAGCCCCGGAGCCCGCATCATGCTGGTTAAGAGGATCATCATGAAGGAGGCTGGCGCGGTTAGTGCAGGGGATGGGACCGGTGTGAATACTGAGGGCGATGGTTTTGGCACAGATGTATTGAGGGGGTGTATTGTGCGAGTGGCGATTTCTGAGGGTTACTGCTGTCTGTCTGTGTTTTGCCTACGTTCAGGGTCCCTTTGGACAGCGATCCTGCGGGATGGATCCTCCAGAGCTGAGGCACGGAGCCGCAGTCATTATTTGCGTTAGCAGAGGACCAGTGGCTTGTATCATACGGTTTCCTATCCGCCATCCTTGAATCTACCCCCGCCACATGACACACTCCTCCCTTTCCGGGGTACAATATCAAGCGCCCAGGGCACGACCCACAAACGCCCTATCCCCAGTTTAGTACTTTGGAGACCACTCTCTAACTATAGCTGTTAGATAATTCGGGGCTGGTTCTGCCCGTTAAGTTCTTTTTTTTAGTTTCTCTTCTCATAATATCCGAATTCCTTCTCTTCCCCGATCTCCTGTTTTTATCTCCTTTCCATCCTACCCTTTATATACGTATTGATAATTCAGTTTCACTTTTGGTATCTCGTAACCAGGTGGGCAGGATCGGCAGGGCACGGCGTGCCCCTACTTCTTAAATTCAACCGATTCTGTACCCCTACTTCTTTTTTTAAAACATGTGTCCCAGGACGGCTGAAAGAGCCTACAGATAAGGTTCGGCGGGTGAGCAGGGAAGGAAAAGGACTCTGACTTTTCCTTCATGCCCAGAGAAGTCAAGGACAGTGTCCACTTCTGCTTTGCCGCTGTCAGCTGTCTCTTAATCCCTCTCTTTCTGTCTCGCTCCTCCCCACTTCCTGAAAACCGTGACTTCAAGCTACGGTTCTCACCCTCTTTCCTCTGCTCGTTAATTTGTTCCCCTGTGAAATGGATCCAAAAAAGAAAAACGTGCTGGAAAGCTAATCTTTTTCTTACATTTTTCTATTCCAAAGTGCAGCCTTTGGATGGAGAGAAATAAAAGGTTAAAAATCTGAAAAATAAAGCAAGGCGAAGTTGTCGCAAAATAACCAGATTGGTTTTCTTCTTCACACCTAAACACATTAGCGCCACTTCATAGAGTTTGCCAGTGAAGCGCTGCTTTCGTTTTCTCATCTTTCTTTGAAAAACATTGTTTTCCGCAGGTGGGGAAGTACACCATTCCTGGAGGTACTACAATTTCTGGTTAATGTGTTCAGGGATGTGTTTTTTTTAAACCATACTGCTCACGTTCTGTAAGGATAGAAGCAATGGACATTAAAACGGGTCCCACCTGGGCCCCGTAGTCATGTCCTTAACTTTTCAGACACAATCACTAATTGATTTCTGAATAATGAGTATACAAAAGCATTAAGGTAACCATGTTTTTCCTGTTTACATTTCACATGCTTTACTTAATTGTGCCTTCCCTATGAGTGTTTGCTTTTTCCAGGATGTTACTTTTTTTTCAGGCAGCATATTGCTCTTGTCCAGTGCGTAATTTGAATTGAGTCACATTCAGGTGTTTATATCGGGGCACAATCGGGATGTAGTTGAAGGCATTGCGAGTTTCTCTCAGTGGGGCAGTATGGTGTTAAGTGAGGGGGGAGGATGTGGCACTATGGTCAGAGCTGCGGAATTTGGAACTGAGGAACCAGGTTCAGCCTTCATGACCAGTCCCCCAGACCACTCTCCTGAGGGAGCACATTCCTATGCTAGACCTTAGAAGGCCCGCAAGACCTTAGAAGCACTGGTGTCTTAGCACCAGCAGGTGGACCCTAACGATGGCAAGTGTGGGTTAACCTTCAAGGCTTGTCCACCACAATCCATACTGAAGTTCACCTCCAGTATTGCGGACAGGCCTACGAAGTAGCACATCCTAGAGCAACAGTGACTCTGTCACTGGGGTGACAGGACCTTTCAGCAGGGCGGCTCTAGGGCGGTGGGATCGCATCGGGTGCTCACTTTGGGTAGGGTCATCATGTTTGCAAGTATATTATGGTTTAAAATGCACTTGCTGCTGCCTTCCTTGCCTCCAGCAATTTTCGGCAACAATAAAATTGCCATGATAACTCCGGTGATTAATGTTCTTCTAGAGAGAGGTCAGAGTTTTCCACTAGTGGAAGTTTTGACTCATCGAAAGGTAGCGCAGAGTGTTAATGTGCCTGCTGCAAAGAACATGTACCTTTCAGATCACAAAGTGCACAGAATATTAATAGGTCAGTGGGTTACTGCTTTTGTCAGAGAGATCCTTTTGTTACTTGCAGTTTATAAGTTAAAATAGCATAGAACAGTGAGCTATTAACTGCCATCTAAGAGCTGGATGCAAACTGCAAGGTATAAATTAGAGCGTTATGTTCCCCCCCCCCCGTCTTTGATTATCCTAATGTTGCAAAAAGTGTTCATTTGGATATGAATCAATTCTGATTATTAAAGAGAACCCCCAACCTTGGTATTACGTTTTAAATTCAGTTTGTTCTTCTCCAGACCAATCACTATTAGACTATACTGCTTACTAGTATGGTTGTCATGTGAATCCTACACCTTGTAGTCCTTTTCCTTATGTAAAACTTCCTATACAGTGATTTACACACACATGATTGATTGTCTCTGTGTAATGTGTGTGATGTAAAGTGCTCTGACACCCTACACTGGTTTCAGTGGCTCTGTAAATCAAACTAAATGCATGCGAGAGAGAGCGTGGTTATGGAAACTTGAGGGGCACTGTTAAAGGGTAGTAGTGAGGGAATCCGTGGCTGAGGTGGTCAGTGAGGGGTACCAACAAACATTGTTGCACAGGGCACCACCAGCGCTAAAGCTGGCCCTGCCCTTGAGGCCAGTCTGCTTCACCCATTGGTACCTCCATTGGCCTTGTTTCAGCAGTAGTAGCTGCAACTTACTAGGGATCGACAATGCAGGATTTGCATACACGCCAAACTAAGAGGCATGTACAAGCCCATATCGCCACCACAACGTAACTTTTTCCGACGTTGTGGTGGCGATAGGGGCCTTCCCTTATGTACAAGGCAGCGTTAAGCTACTTAACTTGGCTTAACGCTGCCTTGTAAATAAGGCCGCCTTTCACGCAATGGTTAACGTGAAAGGGGTGGGCAGTGGGTGTTGCAGTAGGCGTTCCACCGCAACACCCATTGATTTTAACGCTGCCCCCTATGTACAAGGGCAGCGTGCATAGGAGGCAGCGCCAAATTTAAGACCTGGGAAAACCTGGTCTTAACTTGGCGAAATGAGGAGAAATACTTTTTCTCCTCGTTTTTGCTTTTTCCATGTGTGCTACCTTATGCAGCACACATGGAATAAACAAAATGCTATGGATTGTTTATGTTCAGGAAGGTTCCCCCTTCCTGTACATAAAGAATCTGTAAAAAAAAAAATGCCATTTTGTGACTTTCATGTGTGCTGCATGAAGCAGCACAAATAAAAGTGACAAAATGGCATTTTAGGATTGTTTATGTGCAGGAAGGGACACCTTCCTACACATAAACAATCCTTCCCTGCACGCAGACACCCTTGCACTATGGTGCAAGGGTTCGTGCGTTGGCGCTACACTGCTAAGTGTAGCACCAGCACAGGGGCAAACGCAAGGCTGCACCATATTGTTGTAAATCTGGTGCAGCCTTGCGTTTCTGAAGTGGCGTAGTGAGGCGTTAAGCCATTACGGCTAACACCTCACTCCGCCACTTCACTTGTACGTATCCCCCTAAGTTAGCGAACTTCGCAGTCTCTCTGCTTCATGCACAAGCACTTTTAACATGTGCTGCCTGCTTTGGGGCCATTGGAATTATGCAGCAATGGAGGACAAAATGATGCCGCAGCGTTGACTAAATTAAGCAGGAAAAAAAAGGCTGCATTGTAATGCAATATATTTTCTGATACTTTATTATTTTGAAATTTTTACACATACTAACTCTCTGGGAAAATGTTGCCTCATTAGTACCAGTGTAACATACAAATGCAGCAGTGAGAGAGGTGATCAGTCAACCTTTGCAAAGGGCCGTCCACTTTGCAGCAACATGTCACATTTTTTTAGTAGCTTTTGATCCGTTTCAGCTACAAATAAATTATTAGTTAAAAATTTCAGATTATGCAGCAGATGATGTATTATGTGTCAAATATGTCAAAGCCATAATTATATGGAAAATGTTTGCAAACTAGGATATTTTGCCATTTATGTTTGAACTGCTCTTGTGGAAAAAAAGGGAGAAGTGGTGCTGATGACAGAAACGCCATGGCTCGGAGACAAGCAGCTTGTGCTTTCACTTTTAACCTCTTAAGTGCCCATGACGAGATAGTCTCGTCATGGAGCATGGTTGCGCTGTGCCCATGACGAGACTATCTCGTCATGAACCCCACCCACTAATGTAACGCCCGGCACAGGAGGGGGAAAGGGCGTGGCACAGAAGGGGCTAACCGTATGTGGGACATTCTGTGATTGAAAACATATCCCTCTTTGTGAATGTTTTTAATGTCAATAACTCATATTAAGCTTTAACTAATCATGTGCATCCATTGGTTGTATTAAATAACATAATAATCTGTAACTGGTCAGTAAAATGTCAAACACATACAACAAATTGGGATGTTTTCCGCATTCTGGCCACACCTCTGACTCCGTCCACTGATCGAGTCCTCGGGTTATTCCCACCCTCTGATTCTCCGCCCACAGTTCCCCTACTTTTTCTCTCCCACTTCGACCACTGCTCGTAACACATTACCTGTTTCCACCCTTGGCGCTGCTGACTTAAGTCTTATCTTTTGGCCCAACTTTGTTTTTAAATAAATATGTTCTCTTGTCTTCATTGTTGTTCTAACCTTAATTTCAGTGACCTATTCTACACACCCCAACATTTCCCTTTAAACATTTCCAATTCTGCAGTCGGTGTTTTCTTTCACTATACTGATGCGCTGTTACTGCTTGTTTTAGAGGTCTCCTTTTTACCTGCCTGAAGTGTCATAACTTGTATCTGGTCTTCAAGTCTGTTCCTAGTTTGGTTACGCTCTTTCATCCATCTCCTCAAAACTCTTACACTCTTGGATTCTTTCCTCTACTTCTCATGTGTGTACCCCATGTCTTCCTTTCTCTTTCACTTTTTCATCTCTAATGGCTCTAATCACACTTGCCCTATCTTCTTCCCCCCTTTTCATTGTCTTAAGCATTTGATTAACATTGTCTCATCTCTCCTGAGCTACTTTTTGTATAGATTGTAATAAATCAATGCTTTCACGAAAACACTTGATAAATACTCCAAGTCCAAATTTGGTCACCTCACATGGATTGGTCATAGTCCACTCAGGGATGGCAGGCTAGAATTTGTTTAAGGAGAGTGGTGAGCAAAATCTCTACGGTACATCCTTGGATTCGGCTGATGCATTGATCGTATTAATTGGTATCAAATATGTGTATCAGAGTTGAGAAGTCACCATGACATAATTGACTGCACCACATTGCGGGTTTTAATGGCTGCTAGTGTAAGGCTCAGAAAATCCGCATGGAGTGGGATGTAACAACAAAGTTGGGCCGAACGATAAGACTTAACTCCGCAGATTAGATCGGGTCGGAAAAGTTGGGGATGGAATTGCCATCATTCTAAAAACTGATTTTATATGTGTTACTTCCTCCCTCTTCCTTCTAGAATGTGAAAGTCTTCAGTTCCAAATCACACTCTACCCCACCCATACGTCCTCAGGTGTCCTTATCTACAGACATCAGCCTAGTTTTACAAAACAAAACACATGACTATAGTGGGCGACTTTAACTTGCATTTCAACATACAGGGCAACCCCTCTGTCAAAATGCTAACAGCAGATCTTAAGGCATTACAACTAACCCAACTCTTATCAACCCCCACACATGAGTAAGGGCAGACTTTAGACCTCATTTTTTCCAATGACCCTCTGGTTACTCTTCCTAGAAAAATCCCGGTCTCCTGGTCCAATCATTGTCTTATTCTCTTTTAAACTTCCCAACAGATCATGACAGCCATAAGAAGATGGTCGAAGCTAGATCCTAGGTTTTGGGTAAACCATCCTGAAAGATACAACTCCTAAATTTGTAATTTAGAAGAGGATTATCCGCAATGGGAAAGTTGTATCACACAGTCACTAGATGCATGCATTCCCAAAACCAACTCCATACCTAAAACACATACAAAACAAGCCCCTTGGTACAGTGACGGCCTCTTTGCAATTAAAAAACATTGCAAGAAATTAGAAAGAAACTGAAGAAAGGAATTTGACCAGGCACTTACAATAAAATACAAAGCTTCAATCAGATCCTAACACAACAAAATAAAGAAATCGCAGGCTAAATTCTATGAGGAAAAAATCACTCAGGCTTTGAACTCTCCAAAATAACTATTTAGAGTGGTTAAAACCCTATCAACTGCACTTGATAGTAACACAGTTTCCGAAGCCACAAAAGAAAGATGCAACGATATAGCATCCTTCTTCCACAAAAAAGTGAACAATATTTAAGACCAATTTCAGATCAACCTCGAACCTGTGCTAGGGGAGGTAACTAAGGGCAGGGATCTGCCACTGCCTCCAATTCTAGCAAAATTCCCTATGCTTGACAAAGAGACCATCCATAATCTTATAAAGGCAATCAAATCCAGATCTCCATTAGATCTTGCTTCCCCACATACCTTATCCAAAGTGGCAGAGGTCATATTACCGTCATTCATTGAGCTTCCTAATATCTCACTAAAGGTGGGCTTGGTTCCTAAGCAATGGAAGCATGCAGTAATGAGGCCACTATTGGAAAAAACCTCAGCTAGATTCAGAAATCCTTGCCTATTTACGGCCCATCTCATTACTCCCCTTTCTAGGAAAAGTACTAGAAAAACATGTCAATCAGACATTTGCAAACTTTCTGGAAAATAACAACATTCTTCATCCAACCCAGATGGGTTTCCATACCCACCATAGCACGGAAGCAGCACTTCTGGTGGTCACAGAGGAGGTCAAAGCTATACTGGATAACGGAGGCTCATCCTCTATCCTACCACTGGATTTAAGTGCGGCATTCGACACAGTGGATCACAAGATCCTAAGAGATAGACTTTGCGAGGTGGCAATCTAGGGCAAAGCATTAGATTGGCTCACCTCGTATCTAGAAAACAGATCATTCCAAGTCATGGACAAAGACTTCCTCTCTGACAGCTTTCCAACGATTTGCGTTATCCCTCAGGGATCTTCTCTCAGCCCCACGTGTTGTTCTATATATTGGTGCGCTCTTGCCACCTTAGTGCAGGAATTTAAACTGTCAGCGGTCTCCTGTGTGGCTGTCACCCAGCTGGTTGTTTCTCTTACAGAAGGCCCTAATCCAGGAAATAAACATTTAGCACCCTGTTTGGATAATCTGCGCCACTGGATGTCAAGCTGCCGCCTAAAGCTGAATGTTGATAAGACAGAATTAATGATACTTGCAAACCAGGCCATACACAGACCTCTGATCAGCTGGCCAATGTTGACATGCCCCCCCCCCCCCTCTTCCCAAACCGGTGATAAAAAATTTGGGAATCTGCTTGGACAATTTGCTAGCAATGGACCACCAAGCAAATAAATTGTCTGGCATCTGTTTCTCTTTACTCCGAATGTTCAGGAAGATACTGGTATTGATCCCAGCGCATGTAAGGAAAACAGTCATTCAATCCCTCATAGTTTCCCGTCTGGATTATGGCAACTCACTTTATGTGGGCGCACCCAAATACGTAATAAAGAGACTTCAGACTGTGCAAAATCCGGCAGCAAGGCTCCTTCTAAAGGTTCTTAGCTGTGTCTCCGCAAGAGAACCCCTCAAGCGGCTGCATTGGCTCTCAATTGAGGCAAGGATTAAGTTTAAATCCCTCTGTATTGCTCATAGGGCCATAAATAACAAGGGCCCAGTAAAGCTCAGAGAGTTGGTAACCATTTATGTTCCATCAAGACACTTGAGATCCTCGCATCTGCATTTTCTCAGTACAGCCGGGGTAAAAAGGATGAGATGGGGAGAAAGATCGTTTGTACACGTAGTACCGAAGTTCTGGAACGATCTTACACCCAGTCTCAGCACTGGAGAATGAAATTTCCTTCTGGAAAAAACTTAAGACATGGCTCTTTTCCTGTTAATGTACCAGACAGAGGCCCTACTCTCAGCACAGTACTCACCAGTACGGGGAAGCCTTTGGGTAGCCATTCGCTTTACATAACATAAACATAAACGTTTAGTAGTTTGGTTAATGACAGGAGAGTGAGGGATAGAAGCGTGGCAAATGTTTTGAAATATGGCAGCAGTGTTAGTCAGGTTGGCAGGTCCCATTGTGATATTTTTTCGTATTGTTAGAGAGATTTCTGCCCTGCTTCTTTATTGGTTGCTGCATTAATTTTGACCAATGTTAGGAGGCTGAACAGGTATCGGGGAGGGGTAAAAATGCGGGCTGTAATACAGTTCTATATGATCAGCTTGGTTGACAGATAAGTGAAGGCCAGAGTATGTAGCTAGTGGGACCTACAGTGTCAGACTAAGCTAGAGCCTTCTGTTGGCCAGCATTGTATTGCCTTTATCGCTATATTTTTTATTTATTTTATTTAAAAAGTTTTGTATAGGGCGAACATGACCCTAGAGGGTATCAGAGCACTTTACAGAGAATTGGGACACATGTAAGGGGAGACAATTGTGGTATGACCACAAAATATATACAGGTACGTAACTCCATAATCGTGGAGGGAATCAGTATGGCAACAACATAAGATATCATAAGTAAGCAGAAGAGCATGACAAGGTAGGCAGAAGAACATGTATATTGAATACAGCGAAATGAGTTTTCGTGACAATAGATGAGGTGGAGCAGTCCATTGGGCTAGGAGGACCTGCCAGACCTAGGCTGATGGGACAATAGGCCGTGGCTAAACCCCTAATTCAGAAAAGTACTCATCAGTAAAGCTTTCTCTTCCTTTTTGAAGGACACTGTTGAAGGATTCAGTCGAGTTTATGTAGTCAGGGAGTTCTAGATTCTCGGCAATACCCGAAGAAGGACCGATTATAAGTTTTAATGTTAAATTATTTTGGGGGTTTAAACAGGGTACTGGAGCTCCTGGAGGATCAAACACTACCTGAAAGATCTAGCTTTTTTGCAAGGTACAGAGTGTTGAAATGAAGGGCTTTATGGTTCATACAGGCAAGTTTTAGTTGTATCCTTGTCTCGAAAGGTAACCAATTTAGAGATTTCCAATCCAGAGAGATTTGGTTGCTTTTCTTGGAGCCTGTGATGAGCCTGGCAACAGCATTTAAAGAAGTCCTAAGAGGGTCTAGTCTGAACCTAGGTCGACCATAGAGAGTTGCACTGCCATATTCCAACCTTGAGATGACTAATGCTTGCACAGTGGACTTGAAGTCATCGGGGCGAAGATAGAGTTTTAATGTTCTTAGGATGCTTTATTGGAAGTTCGCTCCTATGGTAGATGCGCCGATGTGATCCTACATGTTCAAGTTCTTATCCAGAACTGTTTCCAGAGATCTCGTAGAGTCTGATATGTGGTGTGCAGTTTAGAGCGGATAGATTTTTCATAAATTTCTCCAAGATACGGCCTTGCTTGGGAGGGGAGATGAGGAGGAATTCAGTTTTTAGGGTGTTTAGTTTGAGATGGCTGGAGGTTAGCCAGTTTTGGATTTTGTGCAGGGTTCTGTTGAGTGTCTTGATATCATCAGGAGAAGAGATTTTCATGTACAACTGGTTGTCATCCACATACATGTGATACTGGATGTTAGATGCTTTGAGGATTTCAGTAAGATGTTCAATGAATAGGTTGAAGAGTGTGGATGAGAGAGAGAACCCCTGGGGAACCCCAAAAGTGCAAGGACTGGAATTGAAGAGGGTTTGATTGATTTTAAATCTGCGTTCTGTTATGGAGAAACAAGGCAAACCATTTTAGTACTGAGCCGGAGAGCCCCATCCCATGTTCCAGAAGGCTCAGGAGATTGTCATGTTTGACAGTGTCAAAAGCTGAGAGGTCGAGTAGGATTAATAGGCAGGATTCGTTCTGATCAAGCATTGTAAGAGCATCATCGACTATATGAGTGATGGCTGTTTTGGTGCTGTGACACTAACGGAAGCCCAATTAGAATTGATCAAGAAGCTGGAATTCCTCAATGTGATTACACAGTTGTGCATGAACACATTTCTTAAAGATCTTTGCAAGATTTGGGATTTTTGTGATTGGTCGAAAGTTATTAAGGTTGTTTGGATCAGCAGTAGGTTATTTGAGAATGGGCAGAACCTGACCGGACTTTAAGAAGTCCAGGATCTCACCTTGAAGTAGGTAGACATTAACAATCTTGGTCCAGAATGGAACTAGGGACCTTATCATCTCCTTAAAGAAATTGGAGGGAAGGGGATCGTTGAAGTGATTTGAGGGTTTCAGAGTAGATACGAATGGATGTATTGTTAAAGGTTGAAAATTGACTCCAATAAGCACTGTTTTTGGGGGGGTGACATGCTGCAAGATGGGGCTGCGGGGGCAAGGGGGAGGCTGGGAGGAATGATAGATCAGTCAGGGCAGACCTTAGATCAGATTCGATCTTGTTAGACTTTTCAGGGAAGAAGGGAGGCAAAGTCCTCACAGTTTGGTATTGGACTGGAGCTAAATAGCGATTGAATGAGAGTGTTATTGGATTGAAGTTTAGTCAGATCAAACTGTATTTTGCTGCGATTCTATAGTACTCCTACTTTGTATTCTGCTTGTCCCGGTGCTGTATGGTGGTTAGCTTTGGTGGACTGGGATAGGGCACTGGCTCACAAGACCATTCTGAGGTCATTCCATCTCATGTCTGCTAATCTGCACTTAAAAGGGACGGGTGTTTATGCTGTGGCATATCTTGGTTGCAAGCTTATATAAGACTCCTGGGTTTCTTAACAAAGCGGCATGCCAGAAGCTGAGTAGGTGACCCGGGGTGATAATCCCAAATTGAAAAAAGTTGGCTAAAGATTGTATTCCCCAGCGGTTATTATCTGTTTGAATGTTATGATTTCCCAGGGTGTTGGGATAGGCAATTGGGAGTGGCTGGCTTGGAAACAGCCAGATTTTCATCTCTCTTCCAATCTTGAAATGTTCTTAGATGCCACAGATCTTAGCGGGTAGAGAGTTCCGAAGTTTGGCTGGTTGGACGGAAAGAGAAGATTTTCCTGTAGATTATCTTAAGGCACAATGACGATCTGAAGAGGTTTGCCTGAATTAGAGCAATGTTATATTTGTACACTTACATTTCTTTTTAAGATAAAGCGATCCTTTTTCTTGGTAGGCACTGTGCTTTGGAATCGATCTTCTTGCTGCTGTTAGCTATTGGCGTCCTTGTAGGACTGGTGAAGGAGATTAGGGACTCCATGTGGAAGAAGTTGCATGGTGATACTAGCATCCTAGTTGCTGCCTTGTTTATAGACTAGCATCCTGTTTTCCTCCACACTGATGAACAGTGTGTGGGGGTCCGGGTCCGAGCCTTGTTTATAGACTACTATTGCCTTGTTTACAGACTACTACTACTACAAGTGTTACCTTAGGGCTCCCTGGAGTGGCAGAGCAGTGCTCCAGGATATGAGGGGGTACTTTTGGAAACTTACTTCTGCTCTGCTGCTTCAGTTGTGGCCCGTGAGCCTGCATCAGGCTGTTCCTCACCACCCATGACCCTAACTCCATACATCACCCAAAGATTTGAGGGCATCATAAAACCTGGATATTCGGGGACAGGCTATGCTGCTGTGCTTGGCTAGAATAGGCTGTGTGTAGGTGGAACCCTCCCCTGGCTGCCATTCCAGCATTAGCCATGTGATTGCTTTTTTTTTTCTAGAAGTTCCATGTCCGTACAGCTTTGTCACATTGGCCATCATTCTGCATCGTTCTTCTTTTTGTTATCTTTTGAATGCTCTTCCTTTTCTTAAGTGTGTGCGTGCGTGCGTGCGTGCGTGCGTGCGTGCGTGTGTGTGTGTGTGTGTGTGTGTCCTACAAACATTTAGAGAGACCCTTCTTACAATGCTTAATGCTATGTGGTCATGAAAGCAATAAACAACTTTACTGATAAAAATGAACGATTACTTAGGCACAGATGCTGGAAACACTGCATGTCATATCTACATTTTTTTTCCAGGTTGGATTTGCAGAAGGCAGTAGATTAGCCAACATGCCACCCTTTATGAATTTGACAAACTGGGTATTGAGTTATTCCTAAAAACAGTATTTACCTGTTCTGTATCTAATAGTCTACGAGCCATCACGTTATCGATGGTGTACGATGTACCCAAATTGCATAAGGATTTTCCAACACCAGTGTTGTATAGATAAAAACAGCAGCTTCTACCCAGTCACAGACTCTTACGCCCCCCCCCCCCCCCCCAACCACCCCGATTGAGACTTGGAGGGATTTATTTTAGAACAGCGTTTTTAGGATCCCTTCAGTTTTCTGTTATTGTTGGCATCCAAGTGTTGACTATTGCAGTTTAGAGGAAGCGCCTTTGCCACATTTTCAGTAGTGTGCTGTGACCTACCGTTTACATTGAATTGGCTGTACTTGTCCTACCGTTTTAAGTATAATTGTGACGAAAGCACCTTGGCGTTCGTGTTTCTTAGTTTAAAAAAAGGCACTTTCTGTACCCTTGCTTCGCCTTTTTCTGAAATATATCTTTGTTTGTAATTCATTTTTATTTTTCATGACCGTTTCCAGGTCTTAAAATATGCGCTATTTAATATCTATATACAACGATAAAATGAAGAAAATGTATACACTGCTTAGCTGTTTACAGTACATATGTGCAACACTTGTATTAGTCACTGGGGTTTACTACCAATAGAAACTTTAAATTCTACGAAATGACAATACGAAAAAAGAAACATCGATTTTTCCCGTAAAACGTGTAGGATGGTTTGCCTTGCTCTGCTCACATCCTCGCACTGTTTTACACATACTTGACGTTCTCCTTTATTGTAATCTATGACCGCTTTTGGACTGACTCTTTTAGGTGCAAAAGTACAGTCGCTATTGAGAGTTGCCTTCGTTTTCTACGTTGAGTAAGGAATGTGCTTGGGATCACGTGTAAAGAATGTGCTTGGGGCAGGGTGTGTGCAGGGGAGAGGGGGATGATTTACGTCAAAGCCTTGGCGCAGCACAGGCCGTGGACCTCCAACTTACGTTTTTGAAAGAAAAGTTGTCGATATGAGTAAATCAGCATGTTCACACCGTCCAAATAGTCTATATTGTGCATCTAGGAAAGAAAGGGACACGTTTTAGGCGTCGGAGACATTGCTGTGGACACACTTTTGTACCGTATTACATGTGTAAAGCAAAAGATCACCGCAGATGATAGATTTCAATTGCTTAAATTTATCAGAAGACTGTCTGCACAGCGGACTTGCGTAGGATAAAGACGTTCTGAGATTCTCTTCACAAACTGAGGTGTAACAAATAAGATTGAGTATTTTGGTTGTTCTGTAGTAGCTTTTACCAACAAGCGCCTCTAGGCGTTAGAGACGTGACTGCTTACACGGCAGTGTTCATGTTATACTGCCAGGTTTTAAAGTTTTTTCAAATCTAAGGTTGTGCAGCAAGTCAGGAAACTGCAGGTTTTTCCAGAGGTGTGTCTTGGCAAGGATTGATCTTCTGCCTGATTTAGGCTGAATTGTGGCATCACTACAATATTGGCTCAAGCTGACTCAGACTACAGTTATTTTGCAGGAGCAGTTTGTCCTCCAGTCATTACAACAATTTGTGTGTGCAGCTCGATAAACAATTTTAACTGTTTCTCAGTTGGCGATCCTTTTGATAAGTCTTGCTGTAAAACTTTGTGTTGTGGTTTTCAGCGCATTAGTGCAGTGGTTGCAAAACTTTTGAATCCTGAGGACCCCCATTGAGACACCACTGGAAGCCGGGGACCCCCAGCAATTTGCAGGATTTAAATTTAAAACATTAAAAGAGTAATTTAAAAAAATACACAAGTGCACACAAAAATACTCGAATTACGAAGGATTTTAGTATTTTATATTGAAACAGTTTGCAAAAAACGGAACATTTTAATGGGAAGGTTGGTGCTGCAGCTCCGTGTTTAACTTTTAAATGGTTAGTTTTATTTTGCAGTACAATGCTCCTGCCAGGGCCAGAGTGGAAACCCAAAGAAGCCCTGGCAAATGTTTTAAGACCAGTCCCCATACTGTGCACACCAAGTGCAGTGAGTGAGCCTGACCACTACAAAGGGGGCTTTGGGAGGCGCTCTCCCCCAAGAAAATTTACAATACAATGGTACATTCTAAAACACATTTATCATTATATATAGAATTGTATTAGCTTATGAAGAATAGTAAATGATGACCTTACTATGCACCAGGATACAACAATCTTTGGGGTCCTTCAATGATTCCCTTAATATCACCCTTCAACAGTGCCTCTCACTACTCTATGGCACATCTGTCACATGTATTTCATTTGTTTTATAGCACCTCTCATACCATTGTAGTTTGTCGGTGCAATTTACATCAAACACATATAGAGACAATGAATCATACTTGTAAATCTGTGTAGATAAAATGTTACATAAGGCATTTTTAAAGAGCGCTTGGTCTGGAAAGCACAAACTCAGGATTCAGAACATAACACAGTGGTTAGCATTGACTAACAATAAAAATGTATTTCCACCCAAATAAATCCCTTTAGCAGCATCAGGATAATGAAAGACTGGGAAAAAACATAAGTTTTACTAACTTGTACCATGCAGTGTGTAAGCAGTTGCTTGATGACAGTTTACAGGTCACTGTGCTAGATTATGATTGTCTCTTATGAGCTGCAGAGTAACAAAATAATGTATGTGACAAAAGCAGTAACCCACTGACCTATGCACATAAAATACTGTTTTTTTAAATGCATGGCACACGTTCTTTGCAGCAGGCATATTAACCCTCTGTGCTACATTAGATAAGTCAAACCTGCCACTGGACAAACTCATCTCTCTCCAGCAGGTACATTAATCACTGGTGTTATCTTGACACTTTTATTGCTGCTGGAAAACTGCTAATTCTACAAGGAACTTTGCAGTGCTTTTAAAACTGCTGCCTGTGGACCCCCTGGGAATGTGTCAGGGACCAGGGACCCCAGTTTGGGAAACACTGCATTAGTGTATTCGGCTGCAGTATTGAACACACCAGTTCGAGGGGTTAGCTTCTTACCTGGGGAGCGATCTAGGTATAATTTAAGTAAGTACTGAAGACAAATCAAAAATATTGAATGGTTAGAATTGATGCCAGAAGGCATAAACATTAAACAACAAGTGTGACCATGATGGATCTACGTGAGACACTACAGGAGCTATTGAGTGGACGTGAGAATGATAGAAGGGGGAAGACTCTTTCATCATACATTTAACAAGCATTGGCATAGCCAATAGGTCTCACCTTTGGGACCTTATAAGTGTTTAGTGAAAGCTATTGGCTTTGCCAATGTGTTTAAGCGATGATGTAGAGTAGTGTGGCTGCTGTACAGTATGTTATACATTTATAATAAGTGTTGAATAAAGAAATGAATAAACACATTGCCCAAGTTTGCTGATGTTTTTTTTGCTTATAAGATGGTGGTTGGGGGAGATGAGAGGTCAGTGAACAACGATGAGAGGGTGGTAGGAAATTGAAAATGACGGGAGGGTGGGGGTGATTGAAAACAACAACGGGAGGGTGGGGTTGATTGAAAACAACGACGGAAGGGTGGGGGTGAATAAAAACAACAATGGGAGGGTGGGGGTCACTGCAGGCGCTCTTTCCAATATTTACCCGAATACCAATATATTAATAAGAATAATATTACATTCGCTCCTAATATTGCAAATATTAAATGTGGTACCGCTATAAATGATGACTATTGTCATATAGTATTTTACATGTCATTGGATAATACTTGCAAGCACTAACATAACTTAGTAAAGCGCTTCAACGGTTTTTTCCCGTAAGCGCTATACAAATGAAATGAATAGAGGCATAATGTTACATAACTGGCGTGGATGATAAAAACATTACATTTCTGGCTTGAAGTGGAGAGGTGCGCTCAAGGTTCTCGGTGCACACTGGGTCAGGTATTGTTTAATAATGAATCGTTGACTAGTATCTCCCTAGGCTTGAGCCATCTGCTGTTTTGTGTGATATCTCCTTAATGCCTCAAGGCCAGTAGTGTCTCTAGCAATGCTATGTTTTGGTGGGGAGGGCCATGGGGGGGTGTTTGAGGACCAAAATGGACCATAGATTAAACTGCTGGGGGCACCTTCAAAGGGCTCTCGTCAAGGGGGAGTATGCATATACTTGTAGATCTATAGACACACTCACTAGGATGATTGCCGGTTTGCAGTGAAATATATTTAAGTGTATTTATAGTTATAATTATTCTATGTATTGTCAGGGGCAGCATTTGAGGGCAGTGGTAGGGAGGGAACACATTGAGCTGCAGCACAAGACCCCCTCCCTCCCTTCACCCGATAAGCTATAGAATAAAAGGGAATAGCTTATAGTTCAATTGAAAACGTGTGTTTAGACAGCTTTTCAATGAAAAAACCTGTGTGTGTTTCAGTGAGGCCCGCGTGTGTAATCTTCGCAAGAAGTGCTGTGTTTTCTGCGGCGTGGGCTATTTCTGTGAAAGTAAGTGGCTTCGGTGCACCTTGCACATTGAGGACCGAGCGGGATGTTCATTAAAGGTCAATAGAGTGCCTCAGAGCAACTCGGAAAAACCCTGCCGGAACCAGGAATGTTATGAGAGTGGCGTATTTACCCCATCTCGAACAACCCTGGGTGTCAGGTGCAGACTCACCTGAATATTATTAATTCCCGTCACTGCGCGTGCAGTTCTCTCGTGGCTCAACCCTAAACGCTTCTAAGCGCTCTACAGTCCGGCCCCCTCCGAGACATGCAGGCGGGCGCATCTTGCGGGAGGCATATCTGTGACTAATCTCTGGTGTTGCAGTCCCTTTACGGCGACTTCCAAAGGGAAGGCGCAGTCCTTGTAAATGGGAGCGATGCCAGACAAACACAGTTGAATAAAACAATTTTGTTTAACTTTAACGCAAGAAGGACCCGGCCGTAAGCCTGCGGTATGGCACCCAGTGTGGCCACAAACAGAGGAGCTTGGCGGGGTTCGGGCGCAAAAACATATCAAACCTCTGAAAGCAAGTATAACAAGCGAAAGAGAAAGATTGTCATTTTAGGTGCAGCTGCTGTTAATTAAGTGGCGGCGTGTGGTGCTGCTGAAAGGGTCATCTGCTAGCCCGCGAGTGGTGCGCGCGCATGCGCTGTAAGGAATGTAAATGCAGCTGCCACCCTGCCGCCGCTGCTCGCTCCCGCAAGCAAAACGCTGTGGGGGTGAACATTTGCTTAAGAGGTGGGGCATGGGCCCGCCTTTAGCCATTTGCAGGCTACAAAAAATAAATGACACAGGCAACAACCAACGTAATGCATGGGGGGGAAGTCCTAGCCACACGGAGAAGGTTGGAGTGCTCACAATAAGCCTCCCATAGTGCAGCGCATGTGCGCTGCGCTAGGCTCGACCTAAAAATGACCCTATCTATTTTAACATTTGTTAATGGGCTTTAGCTACCGAAATCTTCTCTGTCAGTACAGTACATTGACGAGAACCAACTTGAGTCCTTTACCAGATTTGAATCTGGAGAGAGTCCATGTAATTATTCATCTTCGAGAATGGTTAAATTTGGGCAACAGCTGATCTTTACAATTGTTGAGGAGGAAAAGGCAGGCTTAAAAAATAGGTCATTACTACATCTGAGAGATACAGGTATTATACCATACGCTGCAAGCTGCCAAGAAAGATAGCCTAGACAAGCTATCTTGGAGAAAAATGAACACTGCAAGCAATAAATTGTCTCATGGGCTTCATTTAAAGGAAAACCTAGATGCATCGCATCAAAAGATATTTGGAAGCTCACGTTTCATAGTCTGTTTTTAAAAAAGCCATCAACAAAGGTCAAAAGTTTCTGCTATGGCTAGATGAGAAAACCATACTGGCCAGGTGATCTCACCCCTGGATGATAATAAACTCTTATGCTGAATAAAACCCCCAGGCTTATCTAGGAAGCAACTTCTCAAATTTCAAGAAGAGCACGTTCACGGAAGTGTGGTTCTTGGATCTTCCCATTTTTGTAAAAAATTTTTTTTACAGAGTTTTATATATCGCGAACTTGACCCGAATCGGGTATCAGAGCGCTTTATATAGCACCAGATGCATTAAATGAGGACACATTCATTTTTTTCTGTTAGGCACGGGGAGATTAACTAGTGAACGAAACACATGCAGACTTTGCAGGAGTCAAAGTGAAACAGTAATTCATATTGTCTGCATTCGTTCTGCCTTACTTAAGGAAAGAAAGGTCTTTCTGCACAGACAGGTTAATAACCTAGGACTCCTGTTATGTAGGCACACGTTACTGAGGCTCCGAACCCTTAGAACATCATAATGTTCAGCAGATTAAATCCTTAGGTGTTGTGTCAAAGAAACTAGGGTGTAGTGCAGACACTCAATTTGTCACATTGCTTAAAATTACACCCATCAATGAAAACTGAGTTTTGAGAAGCCTCATAGACCGCTCGCCCACAGTGGCCCGAAAATCTTTGGACTGAAACAGGTGACATCTGACAGCTGGGAGCTGGACAACAAAGAGATAGCCGGCCTGAAACTGTTTATATACTTTACAGTTGTCCTTGGAAAAAGTAGCCGACCTATAGGAAGCCTTGCCAGTAATTAGGTTGACCTACATGGCAAAGATTTATCTAGTCTGTTTGTGATTTTATTGAGAAGCTGAAGCCCCTGCTGTTGGGCACAAAACTGGGGGCACAGAAGTGTTCAATTATGTTCTGATTATTTCATGTTAAAGTCCTTTTATATGTGTTTTTTAGCGTTTTTTAGGTCTCGCCTTGCTATCGCGTAAGCGATCGCAAAGCGAGACTATAGAGAGCGGGTTTAAAAAGTGCTCCCAAAAAGCGGATTGCCTTGCTAGCACGCGCACAATCACGCGCATCGTGCCGCCATGCAATCCGCCTTTTGGGAGCACTTCAAAGGGTCCGCTCCCCCGCCCCCAAGCGCGCGCACGCCACGCTCCGCCGGGCTTGTCTTTTTTTTTATTTTTTATAAACTTTAAGCGCGAGTCGCGCGTGCGGACAATGCTTGTCCTCTGAGACTGCAGTGCTACAGCTGCACGTTGCTTCGTTATTTAAATCCAATCGGTTGGATATCTTCTTCATCCGAAGGCTGTCTGCGGTAAGGGGGGGGGCGATGGAATCCGAGCATGCAGGGGAGCTTTGGGGCAGGTCAGGTCATGACCGACCGTGCTCGTCGGCTGCCGCAAGCACCTTGTTTAACTCTGTTTCTTTCATTTGTATGTTGCCATTGCACACTGCCATGTAAAATCCCACACGTTTTTCAAACAAAGATGCAACACACAAAGAAGGTATTGTGACGTTATTCTTGTCAGGAGGCTTATTTGTACTTTGTCACATAAAACCGACACTTATCTGCTCCCTCCTGCAGCGCTGTTGGGTCGCCGCAGCGGCCGGTCAGTCCCCGCGTCCAGGGCGCTCTAATTACATTTAGCTGGAGCAGTCCCAGACTCGCTGGGCCTCGTCGGCTGCCATGCGGTTGATCCCCAGTCGATTACTCCTTCACCCATGCACATCTCTGGGAGCTTACGCAGCACCCCCCCCCCCCCACTCGCTGCCGGTTGTTCTTCCACCTGAGGCTCACTGCGACATCTGCAGCAGCGCCCCAAGCGCACTCCTTCACCAGAAATCTCCATTTCAAGACCGTTGAGTCTGCAAGCCTGCATGGAATAGAAATGTTAATATGCAGCTATGTAGCTGAGCCGGAGCCACGACCCTCAAGCATGCCCGGCGGCCGCCGTTGCTCAATGCTGCGGGCGGAGTCCGAGTGAGTTGGGCTGCTGGAGGCCGGTCAGCACTACCTTTCGCCGGCCCTCCAGGCAGGAAGTGCCCAGCGTTGCCCAGGTATCATGATTTTAGAGTTTTGCGGTCCAATGTGCTAGCACGCAGAGCCTGTGTGACGCGATACATTACTCTTTAATTACGGGCCTGTTTCACAGCTCATTCTAGGCACATCACGCACCGCCACCTGCTTACTTGCAGAGAATCCAGTTAATTATAGGCGAAGATTGCAGTTTCTGTTGTGGCCATGCTGCACTGCCTGTGTTTTGCTTGTGTGTGTTCCTTTTTTTAAATTTTTTTTTAAAAACGGGACGATTTTGAGCAGGCCGTCGGGAAAAGGCAGCCAGCGCTGCCGAGACCCTCAGAGCTGAGGACACATGACCAGCCGCCCAGAATCATGAATGGCCAGTCATTTCCATTCATGTCACCCCGGCCGGCTGGTGGTTCTAGTCCGAGCTATAACTATAATGAAAGTCGCGCTGGCCTCACCAAATTGCTCCGCTAGTCTTGCCTCGCTGCTAAGAAGTATGTGCCTCGCGAGTGTCGACGACTTTTAGTATCAGTTTGCTAATGCATTAATTGGCGCCCGTCAGTAAAGTTTAGCAGAGTTGAGCGAGTGGCTGCTGGCGGCACTGTGCCTGTAGCTTGTGTGATCTGGTGCAGTTACGGCCAGGGCTCTGTGTCTGGCTGACTGACTGAGCCTGTAAAACAGGAAACAACTTCGGAGTTTTTGAAATACAGCTAGCCCGAGGTCGCCTGGCTGTGACCTATAATGTAACTTAGTGACGGTGTGGATCAGTCTGTCTTAACCTCGTCGGCACTGACTCTCTGATGCTTAATGTCTGGTGCCTTATGCAGCGCGGGGCGGCTCGAGAAACTCTGCTGACTTAGACTGACTCTAATTAGACCGCAACTGATGATGAGATCAGACCGTGTTCATAGCTACCAAGGTTTGAGATTGCTGTGTGACATTTTCATGATTTCAGTGTAGTTGGGGCCTTTAACATCGTCTTGGAGTGGAGACTCGATTGTCAGAGAGCGCCTGGAGTTCAAAGTGGTGTAATGCATTTTCATGCCATTATTATTGATTGCCAGTGCCCGGGTAGGAGCCAGAAGGTCCAGTTGCCGCAGGCTGGCTTAAAGGAAGGATGGTCTGATGCACCGTCATGAATGATCAGATTAATTACATCATATTCAGACCAGCTGCAGTGCCAGCCTGCCCTCTTTACCTTATATCAGCAGTCTGTCCTCAGGCAGTGCCCTTCCATTTCTGGTGCGTTTCAGCGGTTTTAAGTGCTTCTTAGAGTTTCTTGTTTTCCAATTCCCCTGCTTGCAGTTGCAGCCGCGTGGGGTGCCACCGTCATTACCCAGTTGGTTATGGGGCACGGCATTAGGGATCATGCAACTATTACCCAGCGCTTGGATGCATTTGGATCTTCAGCGCGTTCTGAGTAACTTTTGTTTTGGAGGCGTTATAAAGTCAAACGACAAAAATGTAGTTATTTTTCTAGCTTTGAATTCAGTTATCGCGCAGTTCGGGTTAAATGTGATTGGATGTGACCTAATGGCGAGAGCTGCCGACTTTGGCACTGGGGAACCAAGTCCTAGTCTTGGTGTCGGCTCAACCATAAAAAAATAAACGATAACAATGTAGTTGTTTTCTAGCTTTGAGTTCAGTTATCGTGTAGTTCGGTTTAAATGTGGAGAGGATGTGGTCTGACGGCTAGATTGCCGACTTTGGAGCTGGAAGACCAAGGTTAGAGCCTCGGGGTCGCGTTCACATCCAGTGATTCTGGGCAAAATCACTTATTCTCCCGGTGCCTACCAAAAAAGATGAATGTGTCCTCGTGTAATAACCGGTGCTCATGTAAAGCGCTCCAATACTTTCAGGTCGAGTTCGCGCTATATAAATATGCAACAACAACCCCCGTGCCTTCCAAAACATGAATGTGTCTTTGAGTAATGTAACTGGTGCTCGTGTAAAGCACTCCAAAACCTACAGGTAGAGTTTGCGCTATATAAAACTGCAAACAAATATAAAATAAATCTTGAGTGAAAGAATACTACCTTCCCAATTCACGCAAGTGTGTATGAAAAGGTTCATATAATAACATGATGGGTCCATAATAAAGATGCCAGGAGTTGGTTGCAGTGCTGAATAAACTTGGTTGGATTTGATTACAATTTAGTTTAGTATCCAAACGATCCTTTTAAAAAAATACGTTGATCTTGCTGGGTTCTACACATTGTAATTGTTACCTAGTCACAAAGGCGGGTTGAAGTACGTTAAGTAGTAGTGTAGCTGCATTGTTACAAGCTCATGTATTTTCCGCAAATTTCTACAAACGCTAGTAATGCCAATTGGGCTCTCTTATGAATGTACTGTCAAGGTAGACCTAAAAATTATTGTATGTTCATGACTACCCTCTTCCAATCAATGCTGCTGCAAGAAAAAAATGCACTTCATTTCCTAGCTATCTAAGACACTCTAAAAGCATTACAGTGGCATGTGTGTGCCCCTGACAAGCTCAGGCAGTTGGATAAATAAAATGGGGACAGCTATGTGGAAGGCAAGCACTTTTTTTGTGGAAGCTCACAACTTCTGCCCAATCAAAGCATGTACTGGTGGGTCATAACATGAAGGCGGAGTCAAAGCCCCTCTTCCTGGGGATTCTCTAATAATTATCTGGTGACAGCTGCGCTGTCAATTTAGACCATAACAATTTGAATGTTCAGGGAATAACCATGTACAACTAGTACGAACGGAAAAGATGGCCCCTTTTGCACTTTCTACTACTAAAGAGTTGGACTTTTTAGCGCCACGTCACAAAAGCATATAAGATGATATAAAGTAATGCACTTACAAAGCTACTTCCTTTACCATACATGGTAACGTTTGCAATGCATAACAAGCATTTGCAATGCAATAAGTCCCGCATGTATAGGAGTTTGAGCTATTGGCATTGTAAATGACAATGCTTTTTATTTAAGTTTGGTTTTTTAAAAACATAAATAAAAGGCACTGTCATTTATAATGCCAATAGCTCAAACTCGTATAACTGCGAGACCTATTGCATTGCAAATGCTTGTTATACTTGTAGTGCATTTTGTATTTTGTATTTTTTACTTCATAGCAGCACTAATAGATAAATTGATATTAGTTGATTTTGTATAATTTGTGTCCATTTCTATATGAATTATCCGTACATGTAGTGGTTTTAATTAATCATGCATACTAAAAAATTATTTTAAATTCAAAATTCAAATTGTGTTGACCCTCCTGCAAAAGGTGCTGTTTCCTCTGTTAGTGAATAGTTAAAAATAGCATGCATAATTTAGCTGGTCTCGATAAGGGTGTGTAGATTTTTAGCCTGGGTTTTCTGGTGGTATGCTGAGCTTGTGCTAGACTAAGGTGTTTTGTCTGGAAGGCAGCAAAGGAGCAAGAGGAATTCAACAGTTTAGGGTCCAGCTTAGTGCAACATGAAGTATAGAGTGATCATCTGCACTGAAAGAAGCCGGCGGAGAGTGACTGTTTGCAGTGCACTTCAATCGGATCTGTTTGAGACCAAAGCAGTTTAAAATCTTTTTCATGGTGCTTCCTACATTAGGTTTTGTCTCTGTTAAGCATAAACACTAACTTTAATGGAGTTAGCCTCTTAAAGCTAAAATAAATTCTACCGGCTACATCAAAGTCTTATATGTCATGAAATAAAGTATTAAGAATCTCTTAACTTATAGTGGGCTTGCTATGAGATTCATTGTTTGCTAGTAACTTTTGCACTTTGTAAATTAATTCTGCAATTCCTGTGGGTAATCATGTTCTGTATTGATTCATTTGAAAGCCTTATTTTAATGTTGGGGAGAGCGAGGATGGGCCATATTATGCATGATTCCCCCATTATTCCTTTTCCCCTGTGTAGCAGTAGAAAGCAGAGGCAGATGGTTTGGTTGGGTCATACATAACGTGAAATTATATTCTAGATGCGGGACAAGTATATTTTTCTCACCTCTTGGTGCTGAGTGAGTGTTGAATTGATGTAACTCCTAAACTCTGGGTAATAAACAACTCTGTTATTCACTATTACTATAATTCTACAGGTTATGTATGGGCCACACTCAGGGCCGCTATGTGAATACCAGATTCTAAATTTGGTTATTTACTGCTATGACAAAGCAACAGTGAGAAACAAAAGTTGTTCCCGACTGCTACTACATCGTAAAGGAGTGAAGGCATAGATTTTGGTGATAATGGGAGGCAGTAGGCCAGGCTTTTTTTTTTATTTTATTTTTTTAAACATTTGGGACAGGGAGAAGATGTCGTGTTATGTATGCCTCCTATTTACCCCGTGCCCTTGCATAGCATTTCAAAGAAGGGACAGACTATTTTGGAGCCCATACATAACCTAAAATTATAGATGAGTAAAAATCGAATAACAAATATTTTTAACCTTGGGGTTCTGAGTCACATAGAAAACTCGACCTTCTCACAAACCGTCCACTTGATGTCACTCTAAACGCCTTGGTTAAAAACATTCTTGCTTTTCACGGTTTCCCAGCTACGATTATACATTTTCAGCTTCCTTCAGATTCTGGATCTGAAAGAGTTAGGCACATTTAAAGTTGTCTTAAATCTCTGAAATATAATACAGATATATTGGGTATCTCTACTTGATCATATGTCTATATTAACCAGGCAACTTACAGGTATCTTGGAAATACAAATCGTTATCTAGCATATTAGCATTAAAGTCTGCTTCTTCAATTTTTAAAGACGAACTGCAGACAATATTGGCATTTAAAAAGGGAAGCAGACTTATCTCCTGGGGGTACATCCATTTCAATGCCAATACTCTGTAGGTGTTTCTTGTGGATCAGGCATTTCAGATTTCATGTTGTCTATGCACTGACGAGTTTCATATTCCAAAGACAGTTAGGTACACATCTTGTATATTAAATTGTTAATGGGTGCTGTTAAGGGATTACGTTGGCTGCTTAGGCTAACACGCCACAGTAAAAGTTGCAAAATTGCAGCCCTCTTCTTGAATTGGGGCTTGATGGAGCTTTGGATGGAAAAGCAAGAATAATGACAAAAACTTGCACCAATCAGAATAAGCATAAAGTGTAAGTATGCACCAGAGGGCATAATTGAGAGCCATCATTCCTCTCCCACTGATGAGTTTGTGAGAGAGTGAAAGTGGGAGTGACAGGCCTAATCACCTTATTCCATCAGGAGCTAGTTTGGAAGTACCAGACTTACTTGATGAAGTTGGAGGGATGGATGGGTAATGCAGTTTTGGAGCAGACAATGATTTAACCTGAGCCGTGGGGATTCTTCACGTAGCTCTTGGTCAAACAGAAATGGCAGGGTGAGGGTCTTGTGCTGCTGCTGTTTTGGAGGTTTCATTACAGAAGCAGATTTCTCTCTCACCCTTTGTGGGCTGGATTAAGCCCCACTATCAAAAATCTCTTGAATAAACTGCTCTGCAGTGGCTTTAGAGCAAAAGCTCCTAAGCTTGATGAGCAGCGATTTGCTAATTGCACAATATTGGCAGGAAACGTACTACATGGTGAGAGAGGTCGAGAAGTAGGCATTTTGTTGAAGTCACGTGGAAAACACAGATGTCTTAAACGACAAAGAAATAAGTCAGTGAGGAATCCTTTAAGCTTCACATCCCTATTCATATGCCAGGATGAATTGAAGTGTTCTCACAGGCCTCTTAAGCAGGAGTTATCTTAAGTGGAGTGTAGGTTGTTCTTAAGTCCATGAATGTTTCATTTTGTCTTCCACGGGAAGCTAGGCAGTGTAAAGAACATGGAGCATTTGAAATCAATTTACAGCCTCTCATGACAAGCAAGAGTAGGGGAACAAGGACTTGTTGATGTGACAACTTAGACTGTGGTGCTTTGCAGCACTTCGTACATATGGGAAAAAATGAAGGTTGTAATATTAAAAGATGTGTCATCAAGTGAATATTGAAAATAATTACTAAGCTGTAACTGTGACAGTGTTATCCGAGAAGTCTGGTAACAGCAGTTGCACCCTTATTAATCCGTGAGATCCACGCAACCATGGAGGAGGCTATTGTAAGTCTAGAGCTACTCAAAATGGTAAATTGAAGCATCTAGCAAGAAGCCTGTGTGATACACACAGAGGGGCCCTGTTAGGAAATAACAGGTGGAGCTGTCCTGAGTTTAAGAGTTTGCAGAAAAGATGGCCCTAATGATGGTCAAGCAAAACTAGGCACCCACTAGGTACCGGGGAGGGGGGAGCGACCCCTTGGGCAAGAGGTTTTGCTCCCCCTCCAACATTTTGTCCTGATTCAGTCTTTCTGCCTCTCCTGGGAGGCAGATGAGGGCATTCACCCTGTGATCTGATCCCCAGGTAGTATGGGGGGGGCAGAAAGCACCATGGATTGTTTTATGCAGATAGAGGTGGGGGGCTGCCCAAAATAGGCATTCTGATTCTCCCCCCCCCCCTCCCAAAAAAAATGCAACAGTCTTTTTGCTCCTCCCTGGGAGGCAGATGGGGGCAAGAGCACCTAATCTGCCCCGGGGGGAGGGGGCAGAAAGCACACAGGTCACCAGGGATTGTTCTTTCTTTTTTATACATAGGAGTGGGGCTGCCCAAAATGGACATGCCAATGCCCCCACCACCCAAAACAAATTACCACAGGCTTTCTGCTTCCCCTTGGAGGCAGATGGGGTCAATAGCTCCTGATCTACCCCTCCGGGGAGGTGGGGGGGACGAAGCCCACTAGACACCAGGTATTGTCTTTTATACGTAGGGGTGAGGGCTGCCCAGAATGGGTCTGACAATGCCCCCGCCCCCAAAACCTATTTCTGCCTCTCCTGGGAGGTAGATTGGGACAATAGCCCCTTATCTGCACCCCCCCCCCCCCGGGGGTGCAGAAAGCCCACTAAGCTTCAGGGAAATGTTTATAGGCTTGTCAGGGAGGTTTGCAGGGGATTCTGGGTAAGAAAATGTTGGAGATCCATGCAAGCCACACATTCCTATACTCCCCTAGGTGTCTAGTTTTCAGAAATGTTTGAGCTTGGTAGGCTTCCCTAGATGGCGGCTGTGTCCGGGACCAAAAACTCAGGTGACTCCCTCGTTAAACCAGGTAGTTTTGTGATCGATAATTTTGAAGTCTCCACCGTTCGTTTTGGTGGTGTCTCCTGTCACTGGCACTAGGCCTACCCACACAAGTGAGGTACCAAATGTTTTCGGGAGACTTGGGGGAATGCTCGGTGGGTGGCAGTTTGTGGCTCCCTGCAGATTTCAGAACTTAACATCACAGAAAAGTGAGAATTTTTTTTTTTTTTTTACAAGTGTTTATGGTTTGCAAGGGATTGTGGGTAACAGAACCTGATGAGAGCCACTCGATTCACCCCATCCTGGATTACCCTGGGTATCTAGTTTTAAAAAGTTACAAGTTTGCTTGGTTTCCCTAGCTGCCGGCAGAGCTAGGGTACAAAATCCACAGCTAGGCATATTGCGAAAAAAGGGTCATTTTCCGCTAGAACAGTTTAATGTGCCCATGTTGCGTTTCCTGTCGCAGGCACTAGGCCTACCACACAAGTGAGGTACCATTTGTATCCGTAGACTTGGTGGAACGCAGAATAGTAGGACAAGTGTTATTATCAAATGACTTTCCTAGCATTTCTGCCTTTCAAATGCAATGTGTAAAGAAGTTATTTTTAAATATTTCCTCTGATTGAAATGCTAGTATGGGTAGCCAAAATTTCGGAGATGTACAAATAATCACTGCTTCTAAACTGTATATTTTGTTCCCATTTAGAAAATATATAGGTTTCCTTGATACCTATTTTTCACTCTTTATGTTTTATCAAATGAATGGCTTTATAGCCAGTACACAATGAAAAACCATTGGTAGACGCAACTCTGTATTGGCTGTGGGTGCCTCAGCATCTTGGTGACCTGACGGGTCCTATGTATCCCCGCAACCAGAAAGGTCTAGCAAATGTAACTGTACATTGCATTAAAAAATCTGCCATACTAAGAAGTTGTTACAAGTGAAAACGGCAAATGACCCCTTGCTGAATTCAAAATTGTGTCTACTTTTGAGAAATGTATAGTTTTCCAGGATCCAATATTGCTTTCACACCCATTTCTACTAGTAACTCGAAGGAGGTTGAAAGCACAAAAAATAAATAGGAAAAATAGGCTATTTCCCAGTAAAATGTCAAAAATGTGTAGAAAAGTTTGGTTTCTGACAAAGTCTGCCTGTTCCTGAAAGCTCGGAAGATGGTGATTTTAGCGCCACAAACCCTTTGTTGATACCTTTGGCAGGGGAAAAACCGACGCGTTCTTCTGCAGCACTTTTCCCTCAATTTTTCAGAAAAAATATTACCCAAAAGTAGCTGCATTTTGGCTAATATCTTGGTCCCCTCCAGGACTATCCACAAACCTTGGTTACCTTTAGAATCCTCAAGATGTTAGAAGAAAAGGACGCAAATTTGATGTTAATACCTTATGTGAAAAAAAGTTACAGGGTCCTAAGCGCACACTACCCCAAAATGGCAAAAAAAGGCTTAGCACAGGGGTGGGGGTTGTCTAGCAGCGAATGGGTAAAACTATGCATTCTTATTGCATATAACTGCAAAGATTTGCAGGCTAACCAAAGCCAATCTCACTGGTTTTGCCGTTAATTATTTTGTTTAGTTTTTGCCAGTAGCACCCAATGAAATAGAATTGGGAAGACAAACCAGGCAAATTCGTTCCCATCTATGAAACGTTTAGCTCATATAGATAAAGTAATGCAATCGGTTATTGCACGGGTGAATGGTTATACCTTTGTGGAATACATAGATTGTGAGTTTTATGTTTCTCATAAGAAAATTGTATGACAAATACATTTTGGGCCCGATTCACAGAATTAACTTAAGACAAAATCCTCAACTTACTACTTTTGGTATTCACAGAATGCACCTACTACTTTTGGTATTCACAGAATGCACTTACTACTTTTGGTATTCACAGAATGGATTTACTACTACTAACTTTACGTCCGCACTCGGGCTGGAAATTCCGGCCCGGAGGCTGAGCTTCCGGGCCGGAGCCTGAGCTTCCGGGCCGGAGCCTGAGCTTCCGGGCCGGAGCCGGAGCTTCCGGGCCGGAGCCGGAGCTTCCGGCCCGGAGGCGGAGCTTTTGGCCATGGCTAAATCTCTGCCACTGGCCAGAATCCCCACCTCCGGGCCGGAAGCTCCGCCTCTGGGCCGGAAGCTGAGTGCGGACGTAAAGTTAGTAGTCGTAAATCCATTCTGTGAATACTAAAAGTAGTAAGTGTATTCTGTGAATACCAAAAGTAGTAAGTGCATTCTGTGAATACCAAAAGTAGTAAGTTTAGGATTTTGACTTAAGTTAATTCTGTGAATCGGGCCCTTTGTTCTCATAACCATGTTTCGTAACTGACCAACGCAGGCCTCGAAAAATCTTAAAACTGTTACTAGATGTGCAGGTCTAGTGACTTTAATAATCTACTCAATATAACTGTAATGTAAATGACCTGTAAACCGGTCTCAAATTGTGTGCCCTTATGTAAATATTATGTGGAGCTGCCTTTTTCTTCATTATCACATATGAAAGCACATGTCCAACGACTGGAAGCAGACGCCATGATTGTATCGTTCTAGAGGGACAAACATATTCAAATTCTTGCACTGAATGAATTAATAAAACTTGGATCTTTCTAATGCCAGCACATATTAAGGAACTAGCGAGTCTCATGTAGAATTCAAAGCCCTGAAGAAGTCCTAAGCGGACGAAATATGTTGGCTACTAGGTTTTATCTTTCATTCGTTGATGTGTTTTTCATGAGAAGAAAAGTAATAAAGAGCAACGGAAGAAAGAAAATGTTGACATATACACTGATTATTTGCTGCATGCAAATGCACCGTCAATATTGTGGTTGTGAACGGAATGAAAAAAGGTATGCTGAATTTCAAATGCATCTTACTTAATACACCCACTTATCTTGGGGGCTGAACCATTGCTTTTTAATTTTCTTGGGAAGTTTCTTCCATTTGAAGTAGAGAGGGGCTGTACTTCAAGGTTCGCTGCACCATTGAAAATATTTATATCTCGCCCAACATTATTGTTGGCAAGTGGGGTCTTCTATTGCTTCAACCCCTCTATCTCTTGCCACACATATGAGAGAACCTTCAAATATGTAAGTCCTGCATATTTGCTGTACAAAAAAATCTTTTTTTTAAATGTATTTAATAGACTAAACGTTAGCTCCATGTATAATAAAAATCTGGCCAGCATATAGGGTACTCATGACTTCTGACTTGCCTCTTAGTTCACTAATCACATTGTCATCAGGGCGAAGGAAGGAATGTTTCTCAGTTCATTTTTTGAAAGCTTACTTTTAATGAATATATGACTAAAGCGTGATGTGGGAGTGCACTGTAATTTACACACAGCACATTTCCCATTGAAATGGCCACACACTTTCCCACCAACAGTTTTATTGATAAACTACATAGCGGATAAACACATTTTAGAAATTGGGTTTTAACAACAAGTAAAGTGTTATGATTTATTGTAAAAAAATGTGCTTCGGTAACTACTGAAATATATTATGAAATGTTTTTGCAGTTCACAGATTAGCTATTTATGTTGTGTTTGGAAAAAGGCCTTACATCGTATAGTTTTTTGTTTCACACACTTTGCACAGCCCTAATGCCAGACAGTTCACTTTACAAAATTCTCTAATTTCACAGTCCGAGCAAGAAAAGTAACTGTAAGTAAACAAATTGACTTTTGACCCCTGTCTCTGAATGCAAAGCAAATGTGACAAAATGAAAACAATACATTTCAAAGGCATCTTTATTGCTCGTTCACTTTGTGATTAAACGGAACACCTGCTATTTGTCTGATCACCAGAATGGCAGTGCTGGTGATCAAATAGCAGGTGTTCTGTTTAATCACAAAGTGAATGAGCAATATAGCCCGCCTTGATCAAATCTGACTCACCATAGCAAGTGGGTGAGTAGATTTCTCGAGTTCTGCAATACCACGCCACTGCACCATCACCCCAGTTTTGCATGTTTTCACTTATGAAAGCAGAGCAGCAACTACACCACCTTGCGAAAAGCTCTTAGCAGCCCTTCCCTTGAGCCCTCAAAGACTCTGCCTTGTGATGTTTAGAAGCATCTGACTGCAAGTAGGTCTAGAAGCTTAGGTCTTTACTGTTAACCTGTCCAGTAGCCACAGTGCCTACCAGAGTCCTTTCTATCGGAATAATTAGAACAAACTGACCTGTCACTCGTGGAGCCATCACATTCCTTAAAACAATAGTGCATGCATGTGCTCTAGACTCTAAAGGCTTTGGACCTACCTGTCTATTGTGACCCGATTATTTTTTTTTAAAGGTGTGAAATGGTTTTTTCTGGTCACTGCCCTGCAACTTATGACTGATTTCTCAATTGTGGCCGATTTTGTGTTTTGTTTGTAAGAAAAGTAAATTTAAAAGGACCAATGTGGCATTTAGACAGTCTTTCAGAAACAATTTCTTTTAGAGAATGACTTTTCTACAGAAAATATGTTCATATCTGTATACATTTTTAAAATGTGTTTTTCAGTCCTGCTTATAGGTGATGCACTGTTGAACGCTTACTGTAAGAAATTCGGTTGTTAAGTTGAGAGGGGAATAGGCCCCACTCAAGTAATAAACATTCCTTGTCAGAGTGAATGACAAAAGCCACGAAACAAACCTGTTATTAACCCCCTGTAGATTTCCACGGTAGCAGTCAGGTTCCACTTGGAAGCAATATGTAAAGTATTTATATGTAGCACTCGAACAGTAGTAAAGTAAAAACACAACACAAGAAAAATTCCAAACCATTTAACCAGTTTCGAGAAATAGATTATATTTTAATAAATAAAATGCCACCAAAATGACAAATCCAGTAAGTAGAACCAGAGTTATGACTTTTTAAAGTCTTAAGGAAAAATAGTGCCTAGAAGCACAGAGAGCCAGCCACAGCTATCTGGTCACGCTGGGAACAGTACAAGTCAGAAGTTCCAGCCTCCGCGATGGAGCGCGAAGGAACCAGGTCCATCCTCTGTGGAAAGTTTACCTTATAATTGTTAGTCCAATTTCATATGAGAAGCTCTTATAGACAGGGTTGTTTGGGTCAGGCCAAAAGCTGGATCAAGAGAGGGGCTTGTTGATAGCGGGCTGGTGAGTTTTCAGGCTTCTGTCGGGACTCCTCATCGGCGATGTAGTCCTCATCTTTGCGAAGAGCTGGTTGTTAATTGGAACTTTGCATTGGCAGGAACACTGGCAGTTCTTGTCCACGCGAAAAGGTCCAGGTGGTGAAGTCCAGGGGCCTGTGTCCAGGAAAGTTTCTTCAGCAGTCGGACATAGGTCTCACAATGGCCTCGGTAAAGCCTCCTTGCGTTTGCAAGGAGACTGGGGACTCTTCTGCTCGACTCAAAGAGCCCAGAACACCAGAGTTTTTACCTGGAGTCCAGTTCTTACAGTTTTGAAGGTGAAGCAGTACACTCTAACAGCAGTCAGGGGACTGGGACCTAAGAGCCACCTCTTGGGGGGTCAGCCCTCTCTCAAGCAGATGCCAGCACCAGTGTTCTCGCAGGTACAGTTGGCACAGGTCAGCTGGGCAGTCGCAGGGATGGTCTCTGTAAGCTTGTTTTTTTCCTGTAGCTCAAACAGGAGACTAACCAGGCTCTTCTTTTTTTACAGTTTTATATAGCGCGAAGGAATCGGATATCAGAGCGCTTTATATAGCACCAATTGAGTTACATGAGGACACATTTATTTTTTTGTTAGGCATGGGGAGATTAAATGATTTGCCCAGAATCACAGGCTGTTCAGCGTCATTGCCGAGATTCAATCACAGATCCCCAGATTCGAGGTCGACTGCCCAGGCCGTTAGGCCAACCCCTCCCCCAGCTTACTCTTGATGTTACTTTTGGGGTTCTGAGCTCAAGGCAAGCAGGTCCGGTCTGCCTTCTTCAAGCAGCAGTGCAGTCCTTCTGAAACTTCCACAGGTTCAGGAGTGTTCTGATGAGAGGTTCTGAGGGTGCCACTTTTATTTATTGTGTCTGTCTGTCTGTCTGTCTGTCTCCCCCTTTGTCTAACCATAACTGGTTCTGGACGGTTCTTCAACTTTCTCTGGGTTTGGCTACAATCTGTCTTGGGGTCCAAAGGGCTACATGCCCAAACGTGGGGCTGCATTTGAGATTGAGAGGGCTGGCATCTTGTAGCCAGGAAGGAAGTAGGTATATCTCTCGGCCTGCCCTTTGAAGCTCAGGAATGGCTGAGTCGAACCTGCAGGCCAACCTGCTCAGAAGAGGAACACCCTCCCCACACCCAAAGCCATTTTGACTCCTGTCTGGGAGAAATACACATAACACCACAGGAGAGCCATTAACCCCTTCAGTGCCACGCCCTTTCTTCCTCCTGTGCCGGGGGTTGCATTAGTGGGTGGGGTCATGACGAGATAGTCTCGTCATGGGCACAGCGCGACCGTGCTCCATGACGAGACTATCTCGTCATGGGCACAGAAGAGGTTAACAGTTATGTACCCTGGGACACTGGCAGAAAGGCATATTTAGTTTAGGCAGAAAAATGCCAACTTCCTAACAGTGCTACAATAATTGAACATCAGGTTTAGATAAGTGTAGTATAATAGCAACACTCCAGCATTCACAAACTGTTTGACTGGTATATTGTTGTTGTTTAGTTAAAAAATAAATTGTTGCTTATAATTTAAATTATAACACTCTGGAAAGTGAATATGTATAATGTTTGTGAAGGAACTAGAGGTTGAGTAAATCAAAAGTAAGGTCAAGCTAAATAAAATTCTTCATCTTTTTAAAAAACAGTGCTTACTAAATAATCAGCAAAGGTGTTCAACTATTGTAGCATATACAAGTGTCCTAACTTAGCTGATTGAGCAGGCCCAACCCACATGTACTGAACGTCCTAAATGTGGCATTTTCAGACCAGTAATTTAAAATGCAACTTTAACATTAAATAGAATTCTAAATTACAATAGAATTACAAGGCGGTACAGGAGGAAACGATACGCAAACCAGACAAAAGTCTGGAGCGCTGGAATGCTATACTCAATTCTCCGATTTCTCCGAAGGAGTGGGAGCAGATTTGCACATTAACAGGCCGCCTCGCGTCTAACGGCAATCTCCGTATGATCCGTTTTAAATGTATTCATCAATTGTATCACATCCCGGTTAAATTGTATAAAATGGGCCTCAGAGACTCTAATCATTGTTGGCGCTGTGGACTGTCTGGGGCTCATTTTGTCCACCTTGCGTGGCAGTGTGTACTAGTGTATACATACTGGGAGGGGGTGACTGCACATATACACACTATGACGGGGATCACTTTGCAGTGTGCACCCTTGGAGTGCCTTCTTGGCTATGTTCCGCAGCTGAGGGGACTTTTTTGGGCAGGTTTGTAAGGGTGGCCCTCCTGCTCGCCAAAAGGCGGATCATGTTCACCTGGAATGGTAAACTCGCTCCGAAAATCGATGTATGGTTTAAAGACCTCATGTACTGCCGTGAACAGCTTGAGTTGTATGCCTAGTAACTGCCTGGAACGTCTAAACCTAAAGACATCTGGGCTCCATTACGAGACTACCTATTGAAGCGGACTACTACTGAAACTGGATAACCTGTTCGACTGTCTGTAAGGCTGGGTCACTATATCATTTGGGTTGAATGGTCTGCATTATCAGATTAGGACCTTATCTTGGCTATGCTGTGTAATCTGATCACGAAATGTACCTCTGTGTTACATTTTGTTCTTGTTTGGTTATACAGCACAATGCGGCAGAATATGTATATTGTGCTGTGAAAACTTCAATAAACAGAGTTAAAAAAAAAAAATGAGTGGAAGATCAATTTTCATATCTTCTCCCAAGCTTAAGTTATCACTTACTAAGTGTTAGAAATTGGGGGTCTCTAGTTGGCAGAGGTAGGTACCTTTGTAAAAATATGGACCCTTGCTTCTAGTAAGTATAAGGGGGATACACACTTTAGATAGCCCTCGCTCACCCCCAGGGAAGCTTGGCATGTGCAGACAGCATCCCAAAGGCAATGTGTTAATTATTTGTACTCCAAACACACAGCAATACAGTGATCACACCACAAATGGACACCACACCAGTTTAGAAAAATAAAGTATCCACATCTAAACTCAACAAGACCAAAGCAACAGAAATCCAACATACATGTAATAAGAATATGTCTTTCCAGAGGTTTCAAGCAACTTGGCCATAGAAAACTTTGGATGCGTGATTCTTCACAAAGTACCTTCAGATGTGTCAAAATTCACAAGACCAAACAGCCGCAGAGAACGGAATTGCTGAGAAACCAAGAGATGTATCAGTTCCTGAGTCCTTGGGGAGGCGATGCAACAGTTCTGCTGCATGCAGGAGAAGTGATGCGTTGAATCCGGACTGTAGGGGGAAGTGATGCGTTGACTCCAGGACAGTTCTGGTCTGCTGGTGATGCATTGGGAAAACTTGCCATACAGGTGCGATGCGTGGAAATCGATGTGGAGGTGGCAAGCGGCACTGCCTCTGTTTCTTCAGCTGCGATCCCATGATGTGTCGGATCTTGTATCTGCGACAGGCACTGCATCGTCTCAGCAGCGGAGCAGCAGTGCGGGGAGATTCTTCTCACACAGCGGTGCTGCGTCGGGGAAAAACAGCTGCAAGGAGGGCGATGCGTCAATTTTCTCAGCTCTTCAGTTTTCTTCCAGCTCTCGACAGCAGGAACAACTTCCATAAGCCCCAAACTGGAATAGGGACCTCCTGGCAGGGCAGAACTCTCAGCAGCAGAGTTGAGGAGCGCTGGGGGTAAAGTATTTGTGTCCCTAAGACTTCGGAACAGGAGGCTAGTACAAACAGGCCTTTGGAGATTCTTCTTCAAGCAGGTTCACTGCAAAGTTACACCGATGCCGTTGTAAGCCACCATGCTGCCCAGCTGCTGCTCGTCTGTGTTGTGATACTGTTAATGGGCCATATTTATACCCATGGGTTTTCTTATTTAGAGACTTTTTGTTCCAATTTTGGGACTACAACTGGATATCGCCTTGTATTACTATTGAGATATCAACACTGGTATCCAACTGAAATCGGGTATTTCTCTCTTTATATACGGATCTACATTATATCACTGGATTTTTGTGCGAATCCTTTAAGGTTCTTAAGACGGGACCTCGTAAACCTGGATGTCCCCGAATAAATGTTACGTTCATATTTCCATCTCGACATACCTTACCAAGAATTACTTTGAGAAATACAGGAAGTACTGCTCGAATTGTTTGTGATTGATTGTTCCGAAATCCATTTCTTGACCCAGAGTAGGAACACGTGAATCGACTCTATGTCCACACCTCCTCTTGCGTGATTGGTCACCAAATATTCCAGCTCGCCAGCCATTAAACTGATATATTTAGAAAGCCCTGCCGCAGTTCCCGTGGCACTGGGGAACGAAACACGTTGGCTGTGTGCCGGTTTTTTAAAACAAGATAAAATAAAAAGAAGAACCTTTTGGATTATACAATTGTCGTCTGGTTGACTTCTATCAAGTGCACCTTCCTTTTTGTGTGGACTCTTGGTTTAAAGTGGCATCTTTCAACAGCGGATGCCGGATGTTGCTGCACTTATCTTTTGATTGATGAAACTGTAGAATTGAAGTGCTTGAACTTGGTCAGCTGTTGTCTCTTCTTGTTGTTGTAATCACAGCAAAGCTTCAGTCTTTGTCCTTTCCCTGGCTGAAACAGCAACTGCAGTCCAACTCCACACAGCAAAGGGGCAGTATGTTTCCTCCCTGCTCTACAGCTCCTCATCTTGGCAAAGGTTCCTCTTTAGTCCAGAAGCGATCTAAATTTCTGGGGTTTGAAGTCTACTACTTGTACCCCATTTTGTCCTTGTTCTCTTTGTGCAAAGGTCTCTGAGCCCAGTCTAAACCAGCTCTGTCCTCACTGGTGCAGTTTGACCACAGGGGGCGGAGAAAGCATTGTGCAAGGAAGACAGGACCTATTCAGGTATAAGGAAATCTCCTCCCTCTGCTCTAAATGTAGCCAAGCCCCATTCCGCTCAGCTCCGAGTCATCCAGGTAGGGCCAGGCACATCTCAAACCCTACCCCCCGTGGCTGTCTACAGTGAATGCACATCCCCAGCCCCTGTCACGCCAAAACCAGACAGTCGATCCACAAACAGGCAGAGGCACACAGAATGGCTAATTTAACAGGGAATGCCTACTTTGAAAATTCCACTTTTAGAAACACACAATTTAAAAACTATCTTTACCAAAAGATGTGTTATTAAATTCTGAGTTTAGAGAGCCTAAACTTAATTCTCTATCTTGTCCCAATGAGCAGTTGTACTTGTTAGATGTTATGAAGTATCTCCCATTCTATCCAATGGAGCAGAAAGCCTTTCAATAGTGAAAACGAAATTGGCAGTATTTCACTATCACACACCAGTACATGTCCTACCTTTCACATACACTGCCTCCTGCCCATGGGGGTACCTTGGGCCTACCATAGAAGCGCCTTACATGTAAGAAAAGGGAAGGTTAGAACCTTGCAAGTGGGTGCACTTGCCAGGTCTACATGGCAGTTTAAAACTTCGCACAGACAGTGTAGTGGCAGGTCTGAAATACTTTTTCGGGGCAACCTATACTTTTTCGGGGCTACCTATGTGGGTGGCACAATCCGTGCAGAGGCCCGCTAGTAGCATTTGATTTCCAGGCCCTGGTACACTTAGTGCACTTTACTAGGGACTTATCAGAAAATCAAATCTGCCCATCAGGGAGAACCAATTGTAATAACAATTTATACAGGAAGCACTTGAACTTTGACACTGATCAGCAGTGGCAAAGTGCCCAAAGCATCTAAGCTAGCAAAAACGAAACCCAGCATAGCATCAAAAGTACAAGAGGTAGAGGCAAAAAGTCAGTGGAATCCAAGGAAGGGTTGGGCCAGGCAAAAGGGTTAATTTGCCATGTTGAAACAGTAGTTTTAAACTGTACTACAGGCTGCAGTGTCAGCTTTTAGGAATATTTTGCAGTGCTACTTTAGTGGGTGGCACAATGAGTGCTGCAGCCTACTTGTAGCATTTAGTTTAAAGGCCCTGGGTACATGTAGTGCCATTTACTAGGGACTTGCAAGTAAATTCAATGTACAAATCAGTTGTATACCAGTTCTGCCTTGTTTGGAAGGGAGAGCAGAAGCCCTTTATCACTAGTTAGCAGGAGTAATGCTAACAAAAACCGATTCAGCGAAAAATAAAATAGGTTAGTGAAGGTAAAAATTCATGAGAATACTACGCAAAAGATGGTAATTTCCAACACTTATGACTTAATGAATGTTAACCTGGAGAACTCCTATTACAGGTAAGTAACTTTTCTTTCTGGTCGGTTGCTGCACAGTAATGAAAGCATGAATTTGTTTTGGTTTTCGCAAGTCATTGTGGCACTGAAAGAAGTTACATAATCTATAAGAACTTAAACTTTACTCTTTTGCAGTTTTCTCAGAGACTAATATTACCATCTACCCTCCGAAGAACTGTATATGTCTTAGTTTTCTGATGCAGTTGTTGTCCAGTCAATACTCTTTTCCCTTCACAAGCCCTCCCCATTTTTCTACCTCTGCTTAACACCACCCATTTACTATCCCTCTGCTGCCTTCTATTAAGCCCCATGTCTACAAAATAGCCATCTAAATAGTTACCTGTAAAGCACTTTCAACACCTACACAGTAGAGCAGTGCTTCATTTATTAATATCATGAAGAAATAACGTTTTTTTCCAGTGTGCTTTTCTGGTAGTATTAGCTTTCTGACTCCAGGTGCTTAATATCAGGTTTAGAAATGTATGCAGGCTTGTAGAACCTAGTACAACCAGGGCCTGGGTGATTGAAAGTCTTGGAAGAGGAGGATTGTCCCTGGTGAGGTTTCTTATCTCAGAAAAGCAAAATCAACCTTAACGACTGGGATGGTGTGTGGCTCAGTTATGTGAAAATAAAAGGTGTCTTTATTGAACCGGCATGAACAACCCTCACCATCGAGGTCCTGATTCATGTGATTTGAAATGTGTTTTACCTTGTGGATGACTGAAATTGATTGAAGAAAGTTTACCTAGACATGTGCCGCTTGCACTGCAAGGAAAACTTTGACTGTAGTAAATTGAATGTGTTCATAGAATATATAATACCTTTGTCTGCAGGCATGCAATAATGATGTCACAGTCTCTGCAGCCTCCATATTAGTTTTCAGTTTCTGAAAACACCTTTGTTACACTGTTGGTTCCGGTTACTTCCTGTTCGGGACTTATACTGCTCGAACTCAATCAATCAATAAGTTCTTTATTCTGCCTAAATAGGCCATAAAAACACATAAATATACAACATCCACAATTTATCACGTATCAGAATTACACTCACAGACATATCTAAATTAAGATGCAGCAAACATTTTAAGTGCAACCTTTGTAGAGATAAAAAGGCATTACTTAAACTACATAAATACAGCAAAAACGTCTTACTAAAATTACTGTATAAAAGGGCGTTGGGGCTCATCCTAATAAAACCCAACAAACAAAAACCTCCATTTAAGGGTCCGCTATGTAAGTAGAAAATAATGGGGGCCACCTAAAACCATTAATCTAATTATATTTTAATTAAATTACATGAACAGTACATTTATAAAATAGATTACTATCACAGTTGATTTTGCAAGTTAGCAAAATACGCCCCTGCCAAAAACTGAGATCAAAAGCAACATGTTTTCGGTGAATCCAGAAGTTGCAAGTCATGTAAGACTGGTCTCACTTAATAAAAATCCAAAGGAGCAAAAAGGGGGCAAATCTACCTTCGTCGTAAGGCTGACAAGTTATGGCAAGTAAAAACTATATGCAAAGTGTCTAGTGCAGAATTCATGTCCCTTGTGCAAAAAGGGGAGTCTAATGGCTTATGTCACCCTATCAGCATCTGTGGAAACGTATTTAAACGGATGTAAGTTAGCAGCCTTCTATGATGAGTAGTCATGTCTAAGGTTAAGTACTTTTCCATTTTATTATTGGATTTCACCATCATGAAGTGCTTGTAACTATCTTTGGATTGAGCTACTTGTAGCCTGGCTTTGTGAGTAGTTAATCTAAAAACCTCTTCCGCCCAGTCTATGTCAGATTTACTAATCATCTCTGGGTTAATGAACAACTGAGGTTTACCAAACACCCCCAGGGTTGTTGTAACGTATCCTAACCATGGTAGGCACAAACTACTCAAAACTCATTTGTAACTTGTGTGTGGTGACCTAACTGAAATATATTTCTGCTTCAGATTATTAACTGCAGT
This sequence comes from Triturus cristatus, assembly GCF_964204655.1. Lineage (NCBI taxonomy): Eukaryota > Metazoa > Chordata > Amphibia > Caudata > Salamandridae > Triturus > Triturus cristatus. The sequence goes on from NC_140581.1 coordinate 800,246,560, forward strand.
TTCGTGTGTTTGCTTTAACATTACAGATTTCAGGATTAATCTTCATGTATGAAACCTCACCCTCTATTATCAAAGGGCAAGACACCAAGGACTTAAGGGAGTTAGTGAAAGGGTTTTGGTATGCCCATGTGTCATAAGGAGTAAACTACATCCTGACACGCGTTGAGAGGATATTGCAAGTCACCGCGTAGTCCCATGACTTTCAGCCTCGTTCCTCTGTATGACCATGGAACTCCTTGGTGCCTTGCAATAGCCTTATAATGTACGCCGTGGGTTCTTTATACCTATACTTTCTGGTTACAATCACAGCTAGCTCGAAAGCGAGGTCTTGGTGTTTTTAAAATGCATGTTTAGGTGACCAGTTCTTTGTATCAGGCTAAAGAAAAAAACCCATTAAAGTAGACAGTAATTTTAAAGAGGGTCTGCGGCATCTGGAGCATATAGCTAAAAGCGTATGAGATAGGTCTGGTTGACATAATCTGCCACCTGCTTCTTTGATGCTATACAATTGTGCTTAACTGGTCCTATTTCCCCCCACATTTTACGTCCAACGTTATCTTGAAGGCTTTCAGTTTCATTTCTCAATTAACTAACATTTATGCGAATATTTCCAGGACGCAAATACAAGTTGCCTCTTGCTAGCGTGATCGCCGTATATGACAATCACATGAGGAATTCAGCTTTGTGGAATTCGAACATGAGTAAAAATAACTATTCGCCTGCCTTGCAGCGCTTCCTATTGGTTACTAGCAGATGACCTAAAAAACACGTGTTACAGATCATTTATAAAGGGAGGATTGAAAAAAAAAGACAACTGATTAATGAACATTCGCTCGGAGCCACTCGGATTCCTTTGATACGCCTGAGCCCCATTTCTTTAAAAGCGCGAGGTTCACTGAAGAAAAAAATGGCAGGTTCTTCTATTCCAGAGACTCGAGTTAAAACGATATTTCATGGCTGCAGTCCAGTGAAACCCGATACTGCAGCTCTCCTTTACTTTTAACAGTTCCAAGCAGGAGTCTGTTAGATCTCAACACTCGACGTTTAGCAAAGTGAACTTTAAACTAATTTTCCACGCTGGTTTTTATTAGTATCAGTTTAATGGGAGTCGCATTTAAAACCTGCTGTCTTTCAGAATGTGTAGAAACAGGCAGTGAAAGGCTATTCGTCCTGTAATGGTCTTTATAATGCAAAGTATAAAAATGTTGACATAAAAATCAATTTTAGAAAAACGTACAGGACGAAAATCCAGGTCTCGTTTTCAGTGTTTAAACTTCATCTGTAACAATGCTCCATTACCTGCCTTTCAACATGACTAGAGGCGGTGTGAAAACGCAACTCAACTGTTTTAACTTTTTACAGTTGAGCTGCTCTGCTATTTTGTTATTTATAATATGTGACTAAGAAGGTCACAACTCGACTGTAATAAGGAAATTAGAGGCGGTCTTTTTACATGGGTTACAGGCTCTCATGCATTATACACAGACAGAACTCGATGCTTAAACTGGAAGCTTAAACGCTGCTTCATTTTTTATGCTTTTGGAGGAACCACCCACCCTTTAGCCTTTCTTTGCATGCAGATGTAGATAGAGAACAGACTGTGAATTTATTTTTAAAAATACATGTAAAAAACGGGAACAGGCTATTGTTTAAAATAGTTCTTTGAGGGTCATGCACCTGCATTTTTCTCTCACTATAGAGTTATGTAAGAATAGACATGCATTAAACTCACCAGCTTCATTCTAGCTTTAGGTCTGTTGTGTCTTTAACACAAAGCATTCACATTTGCTATTGCCCTACTATCTTTTTCATGAATAATATTTTGTAATGTACAGTAAAAAAACAAAGCAGCAAAAATTACATAAAAAGGGAGGTCCAAGCACCATTGCGGGCAGAGATAAATCTCAGAAAGTAGGGTGACATAAATTGATGGATCAAGGAGCATTACAGGCCAACGAGAAGGTGCATTCCTTTGATTTTTCCACAGCGCCTTAGCCCTAAGGTGATGCACATGTATTCCATTGATTCTTCAGTTAGGATAAGACTAACTATGCAACAAGACCTCTTAGTTCTATTGCAGGCAGTTTTGCTCATGTTGATCTCCACTCAGGCCTCTCTTAGCAGGGTCTTGTTTGTATCTTAGGGGATCAGACACCGTCTCATCTACTGGGGCTGTACAACTCCAACCCCATCCATCCCAGTATGGTACAGTAATAGGTCTTCCTCAGTTCATAGGCTTGGTCCCAGCCTTGTGTGGTACAACATGTGGTGGCAAGGCCCTCATCAGGGCTGCAGAGCTTTTTTAGACTCCAAGGGATTTGCCGTGTTCATAATCCGTAAGTATAGTTTCTAATTGCTATCCACTCGTCCTGACATTTTAACGAAGTCAATGGGCAGCTGTAGATGACACCAAATGGTCAAGGGATATGTTTTTCACATGATATTGCTCTTCTGTACCAAAGGGGGTATTTTCTATTTCTAAAATGTTCACTGTTTAACACAAATGAAAAATGACAGATGGTCAGAGCAATGTGTATTCAACCCCATATCTGCAAAGCATCCTGAGCAGGAGTAAGCTGTTTCTGGAAACATCTGAGAGCAGAGCTGCTTAGGCATTCAGGTTATTTTTTGCAATTAGTTTTTTACCCTAATGTGTGTGCGACTGAATGTATATTTTTATCTGGAATCTAGGTAACAGTGACACTTGTGCAGGGTTTCAAAGGTGTAGGCACTAGTGGCTACAGAAAATACAGCGAAGCTAGAAGGTCTATGGGCCCCCATTTTATGCTGCATGCAATGTCCCTTTGCAAAGGACACATCATGTGGTACATGTTCTGCGTCGTCAGCACAGTCACACAACACTCCCTCATAGTGAAGTGAGTGATTAACATTTATGAGAGACTGCACATGTTTTATCAAGAATATCAATACATTTTTCTCCGTAGTGTAGATTTAGAAAAAGACCTTTGCCCCCTTCAGTGTGAGTCAGCAGGCACCAACCGCAAGTATCTCCATAACATGATATGCTTAGGGGTGCACATTAGATTCATTCCAGTTCAACATAAGTCTAGCAGACTGCCGTTACAGTAACACGTATTGTATCAAAAATGGCTGCTGTTGGAGTTGACATACTTGGCTTGGTTTTCCTCCAACGTTTTGCCTTACATCCTCTGTTTTTGCGGACTTTGTTTTTGTTGCCTGTAGGATTCTGTGCACTTTACCACTTCTAACAAGGGCTAAAATACTTGTGCTGTCTCCTTTTTACATGGTAACATTGGCTTACACAAAATTGGCACATTTAATTTACTTTCAACTATTAGTAAAGTGGTACTACATGTAATCAGGGCCTGTAAATTAAATGCCACTATTGGTTCTGCAGCACTTATTGTGTCACCCACTTAAGTAGCCTTATAAACATGCCTCAGGCCTGCCATTGCAGCCTGTATGTGCATTGTCAAGCTGCCATTTCAACAGACAAAACAAACCTTTTGCCAGACCTAAACCTTCCTTTTCAGTACAGACAAGACTCTCCTAGGGAAGGCCCTAAATATCCCACAGGACAGAGTGCAGTGTATTTAAAAAGTTGGACATGTACTATTAGCTTTTACTTGTCCTGGTAGTGAAAAACTCTTAAATTATTTTTTAATTACTGCAAAGCCTAGCTCTCCCATAGGATAACATTGAACTAACTTATTATATTCAATATGTTATAACTTTAAATTTGGAGGAGATGGGTATGTCAAGTTTGGTGTCTAAAGAATTGTAATTAATATTCCTCTATAATGGTAAAGTTAGTTTGTCACAATTCTGAATATGCCACATTTAGAAAGTTAGCACTTTCTTGTGCCAACTGTTTGGTGCCTGTATCCTGGGTCACGTGACTAGCTGTAGCTGACAGTTGGTCTCTGTGTATTGCACCCAGACAGTGAGACAAAGGTGAAAAAAAGTGTTGGCAGGATGGACCTTCTCTGACTTGATAAGCGGAGGAACAGTCACCTACCGTACTTGCTCATCACAAAGTCTCTGCCTGAGCATACTCACAAAGGGTTTGACACTAGTCTTTTGTGCCTCCAGACAAGCTGGGCCAGGACAGGGAGGCAGGAAATTCCAAGCAGCCCATGGGGTGGAAACCTCTAGAACCTTCTCCTACTTAATAACTGGCACCAGGTTTAAATATTTGAACCTCAGACCCAACTCTCCAGTATAATTCTGGACCTGTGGAAGACTCAGAAGGACTAAATTGCTTCTCTGCAAGAAGGACTGCTACTCGGCAGTACATCCTGGATCTTCATCTTGAACCCAGGACCACCAGAGCGAATAGAAGGTCTAGTTTGCTGGCCTCCTGATCTGAGCCTCAGGAAAAAAAATGATCCAAGCTCCTGGACTCTACTTGCTGTGAGTCCTACCCTCCAAGTGGTGCCATTCCATTCTTGGACCATTGGAAATGGCCCTGAAGATGCTCTGCCAGCCCAGCTTTGGTGTTTGGGGCAGAACCAGCACAACGGGACGCATCTCTTCGCAGCCCTGCATTGGAACCGCTGCTGTGCGATGCATTCCTGGCACAGAGCATCGCATCGCATGGTAGCACACGGATTCTCACAACTACCGCTGTGCGGCGCATCCCAATGCAGGACTTCACATCATAAGCCTTTATTGACGGTGTCCTCAATGACTGTGCAGGAGTTCAGTTCCCAAGCCCCACTGATGGCCTCACTGGAATCGCCACTGCGGGATGGCTCTCAGACGCAGGACTTTGCATCACCTGCCACAGACCATCGGAACCACCTCTGCGCAAAGCATCCTCCACGCAGGATCTCGCAACGCTCTGCAACCCGGACTTCAAGTACTTTGTTCAGCGGGTCTAGATTGGTTCCTGTATCTGCCTTGTGCTTCATATCTGTTGCCCTGAACTTGTGACTTTGTCCCGGTCTGCAGCGACCAGATAACCACAGTTGGCACTTTGTGCTTTTGGGTGCTGTTTTCACTTAAATCTTTAAAATTGCAGGAGATTGCCGTGCAAACAGCAGGGGGCCAGAAGGAACCACAAGCCCCATCTTTCAATGCGCCAGAAGTGGATTCTGCTTGCGCTGTGAAAAGTGTTGATGGCTTCCGCAGAGTGGGAGTGAGATGGCGATGCAGGTACCTGGGGGCCAGATGGGACCACAAGCCCCATATATTTGTACTTGTGCTATAAGGCGTGTTGATGGCTCTCGGAGTGCGGGACTTGCCCGAGCTGTGCCCAGGTGATAACCAGGACCGTCTTCGCCCGGAGGAGGCTGGGCCAAGCCACCCCTTGGCATTTGAAGGTTCAGAAGATATGAACATTTAACTTTATGCATTCCTTGGCTGGTTAGTGAATGTTTTAATCTAGTAGGCACTCCTGGCTTGACTTTTGTGTTTGTGAATACAAGTATGCAGAAGAGAAAGTAGCTGAAAACATCAAGGAAGACTTCTGCATCCTAGAAAACTATCCACTACGGAGATTGACTCTTTGATCGAGGAGGTTGAATCAATGCTAACATCTAAGCCTCTGTCCAAATCTCTGTCTGATTCTCAACCCCCTCCTCGCCCCCCCCTCACCATTTCTTGGTGTTAAGGAGTATGGGAAGTCTTTGGCGAAACGTTTCACTAAAAACACGTGGAAAAAGTTTAAAGTTAATCTGATGCAGTCTTGCAAATAATAGGGACTGAGAAATGGCTGCGCTGTCACTGTAACTGTAGATATCATGCCCATTCCATAGTCTTCGTTGACTCATTTCCCCTATACATTTAGCGTGCCCTGTCGTAATTGTTATGCCCCTTTAGACAATGCTGAGCCTGTTGATGATTGTGATCCGGCTCCCCGGCTCCCCTAGGTGGTCCTGGTGTCATATAGAACAAAGCTAGTTCTCCGCCAGATCTGATTCAGGCCTTGTCAAAGACAGTTGCTGATCTCAAGTTTGAACTTAAAGACTTGAGAGAGCAGATTAATTCCTTAATGGAGCTACATCATGTAGTAATTCCTTTATTTCAACAAATGCCTCTTGGTAGATTTCAATCAGTGGGTATGGCATGCTTGGCTCCCCACCCTACCGTAGCATGTTCTCAGGCCAATCCATGGCCATCTTTTCCGGCCACTTGTATAATCCCGGAACCTCTTATACTTAATTACCTGCAGCTGTTAAAGCAGAAAATGGAGGATTATGGTAATGTTGGTGGGTTCCATTACAATTTCCCTCCTGTCATTCCTCCTCTTGTGAGATCTGAGCCTGGGCGTTCATGAAGTGAGACCTTCACTCATGGCTCTTGCATTAGGCAAAGGACAGAGAAAGTGGTACATGTCCAATCCTATCATGACATCGGTGCTCCTCCTGCTTGTTTAGTGCCTTTTTCTTCTCCATGTTCTTAGGCTGCTAGAAGGGGGTAAGAGAAGACCATAATTAGTTGACCAATAAAATGATTCACTAGATACGCAATGTTCGGAAATGCCCGTCCGTTATCTGACAAGACATTGTTGGGGCGAAACAATATACCTCACCGGAGGGTGATCTAGACTATGTCGAGATAAAGTTGGTCTCCAGTGATTTGGCAGATGGCATTATTGCTTCAGAGGTTTGCTTTCCTTGCTCCATGACAACTAGGATCTGTCTAAAGCTCAGTGCTCCTCGGACTGTAAATGAAGCTGACTAGAGCATTTGTCAGCATAAGTGCCTGAGACAAACCAAGGGTGGTTGACAATTATCATCCCCAGCAAATCCACCTACTACTCCTACTCCTCCCAGGATGCACCTTTAAGTGTGGAATTTAGGTTCCTGAAACACGGCTGGCTTAAAATCCAAAGTGGCTGATGGGGACTGGGGGGCTTTATTGATTCATTTTGATATTTGTTTTTTGCAGGAAACCTGGTGTATAGAGCCTACATATGGAACAGGTTTTACAACCTTCTTTTAATCTACATAACAAAGTGGAGGTCAGCCTGCTGGTGGGCTTATCACTTGAGAAAAGAACATGCTGGCCTGCAGGATTAAGAGGCTTAAGATAAACACTTTGGCTGTCTTGGGGTTGTCTCTTGATAGGGGAAGGCCGTCTCCCCACATCTACAATGTTTATAACCAGATAAGTGGGCTGAATAGGTCGTCTGGCACTCTTCTCATCCTTGAGGAGGCTATTGATGCTTTATTACCTAGTTACCCAGTGATTGTTGCAGGTGATTGTAGTGTAACATTTGAACCTCTAGTCCCCTTATTATTCAATCTAACAGAAGAGGAAGATGTAACTTGGGGTATTCTCCAGTTACATCTGAACCCTGTTAAAAGGTAGTCATGGTAGTGAGTCAGCGGCTGAGTTTATCCTTGCATGTGAGACTGAGAGCATGTAACAGCAGGCCACTGTCTGATCACAGTGGTCCCCACACTTTAATGAGGCTCAGTCAAACGAGCTGTATTGACATGGTGGTTGTCGATTGTCCTGATAGCGAACGCAACACACTTAAGCTAACTATCAATAGGCCTGAGATTCAGTATCATTTGCGTGCCATTTCTAAGTTACCGGGAAACTAGGCCTCTCAAACAAAAAATGGGCTCTAAAATGGGCCTCTGTCTTCAGGGATATGAAGGTATTGGCAACAAATTATAGGCTTGTTGCAGACTTTTTGGATGTGATGAAACTCATTGGGGCCACAGATCAAGATGCTGCGTCTATACTTAATCTCCATGAAGAGTTGTTCAACAGACTTTGGATATGTTTAACTAAGAGAGGAAGTAAGGCATGTAAACTAACCCCACAATGCTCTTGGTTCACCGGCCATTGCATACTGGCTAAGGCTAATCTAATTATGGTGATTAAAGCTGGAAATAGAGTAGAAATATTCTGGGCTATAAAGAATTACAAAGACACCCTGACCCAGGCAAAAATTAACTGGGAATGTAGGTGATTTGGGGGAACAAGTCAGGGTAGAAGATGATAAATAGTTCTGGGGTATAGTAGATTATAGTAGTCGACATACTGTTCTAGTATTCACTATGATTTGCAACCAGAGCTGGGGATAGAATATTTTATGCGTGTGTATGCAGTTAATTGTGTTACCACAACCAAAGCTAAAATCTCAGGGTTGTATCATCTGACGTAAAAGATAATCCAATGGATTTTTTGCTTGAAGATATTCTTGAGGCTTTAAAGGCGATAGTTCCACAGAAAGCCCCTGGCTTTGATTGTGTCCCTGGGGACTTGTATGCATCGGAACCTCTTGTTTTGGGCCCCTATCTCGATTTGTTATTCCGATCAGTTCTGGAAGGTGGTCTTTTGCCTAGATCTTGGCAGGAAACCAAGGTTGTCCAGATATTTAAAAAGGACAGTAGAGATAATCCCGACAATTACAGCCCCCTTAGCTTAATTGATGCTTCGCAGAAATTATTTTACTTTCTTGTTTTGGGGAAATTGTCAGAGTGGGTTCGTGCAAACTATATCAGATTTGCATGCAAGGTTTAGAAAAACATCAGTATAGTAGACCAAATACTCCAGTTTTTCAGTATTTATTGAAAAACTGTAACACGGGATGGGGTCTACCTTTATGTGTTTTTTGTTGACTTAAGATCAGCATTCAACTCCACTCCCAGAACAAAACTCTGGTAAGGGTTGATGCAAATCGGGGTTCCTGATAATCTCCTTGCGTTCCTAATAAGATTGCAGGTCTCCAATTTCGCATGTGTAGGATATGAAACAAAGGTGCGCTACCAGACACCTTTCGGATCGAGATGGGCTTCCGTCAGGGTTCTTGGCACTGACCTTGCTCACATTGTACATTAATGAGCTAATAAAATTCTTAGATATCCCTGGTAATGATGCCCGGAAACCGAGATCTCATAAAATTCCTACTCTTCGGTTTACAGATGACACAATTTTAATAACTAAAACTCTGCACGGTCTGCAGGTTATTTTAGACCCCTTAAAAAGTTTTTGTAGTGACAGGATTGGGACTAAACATCAACAAGACCTAGGTTTATGGTTTTCAGCCCTAGTAAAGCGATAAGGGTGAATATTTTGGTACAGGGTGTTCCTTTGGAACAGGTTTAGAAGTTTGTATATTTGGGTGTCTGAGAAACAAACTCAAACTGTCTGCGCAGATCACTAAGAGCATCTTGAAGCTCCAGCAGGAGGCTGGTGCTGTGGTTAACATGTGGAAGAAAATACAGGCTAGTTCATTAGCACCTGCTCTGGAGATTTATGATGTAAAAGTTAAAAACACAGCTATATATTAGTCAGAGATATGGTGACATGTGAAGGCTGACGAACTGGTCATGGTCCAAAACCGGTTCATTGGGAGTTTATTGAATCTCCCACAGAGCACTCGTCGTCTTCCTCAATTTTCTAGATGTAGGTATCTGTCCGATCCATTATAGTCTATTGCCCTGACCATTATTATATTGGCACAGACTCTGGTCCACAAAGGAGATGGAGCTGTATAGACTACCCTTAAAGGTACTTCTCAAGTCTAACGGCTGTGAGAGGATTCCTTGAGTTGCCTTTATCCAAGTTATGTATAAAGAGTATTTATGAGTGTTGGAACTGAAGAGAGTCTAGTCAGGCAGTTTGACAGACACTTTTCTAGATTATAAAATAAACATATCATCTAAAATAATCCCTGTTTATGAATCTTTTCTTGATGTCATCCCTGGGTGTCAAACAAAGCAATGTTTACCTCAAATGGAGCAACAGTATGTTGCTTGTAAACAGCTTCTGCATAAACTGGCTTGAGAAGATTTGCAGTTCTAATATGTGTCCTTCTTGTAAACTAGAGCATGAAACTCTGCACCAATATTGCTGTTTAGGTCGAGCAAAACAGCGCTTGCGCTGTTGCTTAGCGACCTATTGTATATGCTTTGGTAATTGGACTCCGCCCATTGCTTACCATTTGTTTCTCTCCAGGTCCTTTACAAATCCTTGGTTGCTAATGGGCAGATGTTCTTCTTTGTCCCTCTTTTACATTTCCGGTTTCCTCCGATGCAGCACTGACTAAGTACTGTGTTTTTACAATTACAATGTTCATGTCTTCCTTCGGGTACTATTTTTCTTCTTCTTGTGTTCCCAGACTCAGCGCACACAGCTTCACGTCGGCCACGCTTTCCATTGTCCAAACTGTATTTTTTTATTTATTTTTAAACGATCAGCCCTCCCAAGCTGGAAAACACCAGCTGTTGTTTTCCATCGCTGCAACGCCTCCAGTCGCAAGGTCAATGATTATGTTTTTTTAAATGTCTTCAGTCAGGCGTTCGGCGAAGCTGCGTTTACACGAATACAGATAAACACAACAATCGGCAAACTAGCTAGTACTGTTATTGAGAAAACTGATAAGTTCAACGCCTAGCCAGACCGCTCTTATATTACAATATTTAAAAAAACAGCACTAAGAAGACTCCCTCTTGCATCCTCGTTTCCTACCTAGCCACTCAATTCTTAACTGGCTGGATAAAGTTAATCTACATCGAACAGTGTCCACCTCTGTTTGACCGAGGTGCTCCAGGACTGACGACCCCCTCCATATACAACCCTTGCGGCCACGTTAGAATAAATACTTGTGCATTGCCTTTTGTTTACCTTTTCTGCCGATCCCGGAACCAATCTATTGATAAGCTTGCACAACACTACTCCGTTTTTGAGTGACCGCTTTAGGAATTACTCTGGGTTGCATATGGTCTTTTTTTGGGAGTTCAGGACTCTCAAAGATACGAGTCATGTCAATGTGTGCTCCTCTGGGTTCATGGCAGCAGATGAGGCTGTGAAACAGATGCAGAGGTCGGTGCTGTATAACCCACATCCGTACTTGCCTCTGCTCACTTCTTCTTTTTTTTCAACAACTTCTGGTTTCTGGTGTGCTGTGGCCTGAACCAGATCGCATAGATATATAAAAAGTTATAATGCCATAGCAACGTATAGCTGTGGAATAATTTATTTCAAATGCTCGTGTTTAATATGTAGATGAAGCTCAAAACAACGATTAAATGTTTTCTCGAGAGTGTGCCCTAACAGTAACTATCACTGTAATAAATAACTCCATGCTGAAAAAATATAATCCTTTAGAAAAAAAAGTTTTAAGCAACTAGCGTAGACATGAGTTTTATTTACATGTTTAAAGTAACGTTAATTGGGAAATTCCCAATCCTACAATGCAATAGGTCTCACATTTGCAAGAGTTTAAGTGATTGGCATAGTAAAGAACAATGCCATTTTACTTACCGGTTTTGAAAAACAACACATAAATAAAAAGCATTTTCATTTTCAATGCCAATAGTTCGAACTCTGGCAAATGCGAGACCTATTGCATTGCAAATGCTTGTTGTTTTTGCTACTCCTGCCCATGTGAGAAATGGCCAAAACCAGTGTGGAAGCTCTTGAGTTTTAGCCAATATGTAATTTCATTAAGAGTTTTACAGTCGGATAGTGGAGAAGTGGTTGTTGTCGCGGTGGCCACATTTGTTCATGCAGACTGGCTTATTCGTAATCGCAGCTGCCACCTACTTAATGAGCATAGAACTCCTGCTAGTGCTATATGACTGTGCTTTGGACTACTATAGCACTGTAAATTTGCAGTCAGAAATAATCTAAACCTAATGCCAATGGAGTCAGTGGTCTGAAGTGCAGTGGAGCTCTGACAATTTTATGATGCGCTCTTTTGTCCTGGATATCTTACCAGCAGCAATGAGCTGTTTTTTTTTTCCTCCACAGGTTTAACTGCACATTTGTGCTTTATAATGTTTGAGTGGGGGTACTTTTGTGTAATTATGTCTTAGACTATCATATTTATAGTCACTATTTGACATTCCAGCTCAGACTGGTAACTGTATTGATTGATGTTTTTTTTATTGTGGTTTTATTTTTATTTTTTTTATTGTGGTTTTATGGATTTTATATCCAAAATAAACTAATTGAATTGCAACTGCATATCTTCAGTTCTACTGATTGGGTTTTTGTCATTTTGGCGTCAAATGGTTTATACATTTTCCCCTATTTTCCAAATTGCTGTGGGATTTTTCTTGTGTTGTGTTCTCACTTTATTACTGTTTAAAGTGCTGCATACATACTTTGATCAATTGCCTCTAAGTTAAGCTTGACTAGAGTGTGCTAAGCTACCAGAGGGTTGAGCACAGGCTAATTTGGGGTTTGCTTCTATTTCACTCTAACCATAAGTGTGGTTGCTGCTTGAGTAGGGGTTCACCCCCTTCAATCAGTATCACAATTCCCAACAGCTACCCTCTATACCAGAGGTGAACTTGAGTATTTCATGATATCAAAAACAATGTTTAACCTAGAAGTGTTCAACTTGAGCACCATTCAGATGGGTATGTGTATAATGCATGAATCGTAGACTTTTGCAAGCCTAATCACAATAAAGTCAATCAGTGTAACTGAATTAATTAGTACAACAAAAGCAAATTGCAGGTAGAGTGTGCAAGTGGTTCAATGCAGAATGTAGTGTACTGTTGTCTCAAAGCTCAAATAGGTGATGAATGGAATGCTTGAATTAAGCTCAGCCACTGGCAATTGATGCATGCCCCATTCCAGTCCATTTGTATTCAACCACAATGCCAGTCTAGACAGAGGCCCCATCTTGTGGGAATCAGTACTGATAGTCTTGTACTCGCTTTGAAGGCATGCTTTCATGCTTTGTTGCACTCCTCAAGATCACAAAACAGTTTCCTCTGTTAGATTAGCTTGATTTGGAGGGCCAATCTTAATTAACATCAGGTTACCAGTTTTCCATGTAGCAGATACTTTGGCCAGGGCTACCTGCCACTTTAGTATGAAGGGGACATTCCTGTCTAATCATATCAATAGGTCCTTCTGTTCCTCTCAGTCTTATACCTTCTTACAAATTCCTTACCCATTTTTCCTCCGTTAGTTCCAGTTTGTTGGGGAAGGATCTTAGCTTAGAGGGAGAATTAATGTTTCAATATTTTTTATTTCTTTATATTCTGCTGCTTATGTGGGATTCAGTACATTTTCTACATGGGTTACAATTTCTAATTATTGCAAAGAGAATGTGACATATTGTTTCTACACCACCCATTTTTTTTTTTAAACCTATAGCATTATTAATTTCAACTTTATACCTTGCTGCTATTAACCTGGTACAAATTAAGCGCACCCACAATTTGCTATATCTTTTCTTCTATTTTATCCAATGCAATCAAAAATCTTCATTATCTTACCAAACTTCAGTACCACGCACATGTTTTATCACCACTTGCACCTTCTTAATCAGGCTAACATATCTCCACCACATATATATATATTGCTTAAATCCTCAAGAAATTGCGTAGAAAAAACCTATTTGACTGCCTTTTCTCAAAGCTATTGCGGATTTGCACCTTAAGTTAAACTGGCTGATGGAAAGACCTAATACAGAAACTTTTAAAATAATCTGTGCCAAGATGCAGTTCTACTTAATACAAATACATGACCACTCATTTTCTTATCCTGTCTTGACTCCCCCAGTCTGATGTACAGAATCCAGCTCTTGCCTGGCTTTCGTCCTTAATAACTTATTATATTCAAGCTGTACGTCTTCCTCGTTTCCTGCTCTAACACTAAACTTCTTTCTGTGGTGTCTAGCTGCGCTCTTTATTGAGCTCTGCTGTGTTCAACTTCTATGTCTTTCCCCTGGTCTCATCAAATAATTTGGTTTTAAGCTTACGTCCTATACTGACGACATACAAATGTTATTCAGAGTGGATGGTAATACCTAGTTCACCATTGGCAACTTCCAACTTTGTCTCTCAGATGTTGCTAAGTGGATGACTACCAACCGGTTTACGCTTAATCAGAGAAAACTGAAGAGCTTATTGTTCGCAACTCTTGTATCTCTGGCCCTCCCATATTGGCCCCACTTCTATTTCTCCACTGTTCATAAACTGTGTCGTTTTCTACTCTTCCTTCTATCATGCGCCTATCACTCAAAACTGCGCGAACTGCTTTTTCATTAGTCTTCCGTGGAAAACTATCTTATTTCTCTTTCTTCACCTCAGGGAGACTGTGGCCCACTTGGTCTTTGTCTGAAGCTCGATATGGTAATCCTCTCTTTTTGTGGCTCTCTCACAACCTGATCTTCCAACTCCAAAGTGTGCAAAACTCGGCTGCCCGTCTCCTCTTCAGCCTGTCTCCCCACTCCTTAGCCATACTTTACTGGCTTCCTATTTATAAAGACTCGGTTTTTAAAAAGAAAAAAACGGTCTGTGGAATTGGGCTATAACCCTTGTTATCTTCAAAAACAAAATCTCCCTTACCAGCATTCTCAATCTATCTACTGCTCTGTGCTCCAACAAATGGTGGGCGCCAGGACTTGTTGCTCTAAATTAGGTGGCTGTGCTTTTTATTACCTCGTCCCTAATCACGGGAACCACCTTAATCTAGCCTTTCGTAAACAGCACAAATTCCTTTTGAATTTGCCAAGCTCCAAAAGCTTATTTTTTCCTTCATAAACTTCTGTTCATCATTCGTTTCATCTAAATCCCTAGCTCTTACTTGGGTAAATGCTTGCTTTACAAAAAACCCCATCCTCATCAGCAGGCGTACCTGTAACCTCGTAGGTCTCCAAACTAGTGGTTCATAGGGTTTATAGCCACGTATTTCCCTGGCCATGCTATACTAACGTCAGAGAGTGCAAACTACACTGTGGCTCAATGTTCCCTGCTGATGACCTCATAAGTAAAGTCATATTCTCCTGCAGTACAGACATAAGCATTCTCACTGGTGTGGAAGGTGAATGGCTGTTTTTGAACGGCCTCTTAGTAAGGGACAGTTGTTTTAAATAAACGTGGTTTTGTAACAAGTAGGATGCTATGTTACAGTGCATTGCATGGGTGTGCGCAGCTAGACATTTCTTTATTGCAGTCTTGCTAACTGAGCCATGGATCTCTGTGTGCTATTGAGTTCTTTTCTTTTCAGAGCACGGCTGGTTGCAGGAGTCCTTGGAGAAAACCCTTTGTATTATATGTCTCTTGTTAGCGCAATGCGGAGCTGTCTCTGAGGATAGGGATGCCTTGACCTAGAATCCTTTGCTGCTTGTTGAAGCTGCGTCAGCTGTTGGGCCCTCACTCGGGCGAGATTTTGACCGTGAACAAACGGGAAGATCGGGAGGAGTGTGTACTGTACCGTCAGCGTGTGGCTAATAAATAGAGCATTGTAGAAAAACGCTAGTTATTGTGAGCCTTGCGAACTCTTAGTATCTCAGACGTTCTTTTAGACTTTGAGCCATTTGTTAATTTCCCTCGTTCGCTGCTGGCAACGGATTAACTAGCGAGCGAGCATGTTTGCTGCAGATTTGGAATGTAACACATATCTGTCCATCTTTAAATTATTCCAAAAAGAAGTACATGAAGGAACGCATGCCCATTTTCAAGTTCTGCTTTTACTATAACACTACGAATCACCGGGTTCTTTATATGTGTGAAGTATTTTTTGTCCTAAAATGTCAACGGGGTCTGTTTTCTCTCTATCCTGCCGTCAGAAAACGCGCAAATGCTGCACTGTACCGAGAAGTGTTCTTGTTATATGTCCCAAAACTGGTTGTGCAGGTAAATTTGTAAAACAGCCACCTGATAGTTGTTAAATAAATATGTGGCTCACATCAGTACTGTGAGTACAGTATAAAAGTCGTCTGTGTTGGTGTCCTCGTGTTGCAGGTTATAATCTGAAAGTATTTTCAGATTGTAAACGCGATTTCAAGTACCTTGCCACTGACTGCTGATTACCGAAAATACAGCTTTAAGCTTACACTGATTACACTACTCTGTTCACTTGATATGGCGAATGCCACCATCCTATTCAAATGTTCCTGACACGCATCTGCTTACTTGCTACACCGTCAAGAATGCCCGAGCTCTGAAAGTAGTCCTATGGCACAGAGTAGACAGGCTTAAATTAGAGCAATTTGTAAAGTATTCATGCAGTACCAAAACAGTAATAAAATAAAAATAAAAAAGAATAAAAATCACAACCTGAATTAGAACAAATAGGAGTAAAATGTAATTAACAAAATAACAAAAATCAAATTAGGGTAACAGAAGTTATGATTTTTTAAAGTTGTAAATAGGAATGTCGCCAAGAAGGACAGCGCCAATGCTAGTTAATGGTCACCGTAGACTGGGACCTAGGCTCAATTTGATGCTGGCAGCAATGGAGCACAGGTCATGTACACATACCATCATCCTGGTCAAGCATTTTACCATCTGACTTTAGTCCTTTAAGTCACAATCTAGCACACGATTACAGTTCTATAGCCCCCCAGAACCTCAAGTTAAGCACTTAGAGACTCACAGGGTATGAGGCAGAGGCCAAATAGCAGGGTCCAGTGCAGATACAGTTGCCACTGGGCAGCTGCAGGAAAAGGCGTCTTGTAGCTTCTCGTGTCCTAGTACCTTAAACAGGAGGTCAGCCTTAGGACCCTTGGAGTCCCCTTCTTTGTCCTGTGTAAAAGAAGGAGAGCATGTCCGATTTTCTAGGTTCTTCTCAGGTCTGTGACAGAAGGTTCAGTCCTCTGCTGAACTTCCACAGGTCCAGGAGTGTTCTGAAGAGGATGCCTGCACTTTCCACATTTATACCTGGCATGAGCTAGTGGGTGGGAATGACTGCTGAGCGGATCCTTGCCAATTGGGTAACATTTCCCAAGGCCAACACTACCCACTTAAGCCATTTACAAAATGGCAGAAGTCTTCAGCTACACTAAACATTGGTGTGGTAGGTAGGTGTGTGTGTGTGTGTGTGTATACACACAAAGCAGTGTTTTTTTTAGCAGCCAGACAGTGGATAGATGTGAATTAGCATTCTGTTTCCTTGTGCATCCTAATGTTATATGTAAAGCCAACCAGACCTGTGAAGCAGGATATGATATTGTAATGTCAAAAATGTCCACTGTGATTGGACTCTTGTTGGGTGGGGAAGGCAAAGAAAGGTCCTGCCCAGGTGTCCACTAACAATTGCCTGTGACAGAGGCAACCTAGTTTATTTTCATTAAAAACAAGGTATCACATGTAAAAACAATGTACACGCATGCCTGTCCGCGGTACATCCATCAACACTGTTCCCCCTAAGTACACAATTCACCAACAAGTGTAAAACATTGCACCGTCTGTCTAAATGGGAGCATACTCCTCTAAATCATGCCTTTGTCTAGCCAAAGGCGGTTCACAGATCTCTCTGTAACTGTTCCATTTGTTCCATTTTTGAGTTCACTTGTTGGGGCAGCCCTTTTAATACATATACTGTCTTTTCATTGAATATACAATGGTCCATATCATTTTCCCACAGTCTCAAGGATGGCAGTTCCTGTGCCCCCCTCAACCTTGCAAAATGTTTGCTTGGCGATCATCATCCCCACGGATGGTTTTTAAATCAGTGGGACCCCAAATTTTATATTGCAATCGGTCGTGACGCCCATTTCATACAAATCGTCACCCTCGCCCAATATTCCTGGACATTCCCAGAGCATGTGTATGAACTTGCCATCTTGCCCACACCTCTTTATACAATCTGAGTCAGTCCTATGGACAATCCTCACCAGTGTCGGCCCTGAAAAGTATGTTCTATGCAGTATCTTTTTTTTTTTTTCAGTTTGAAATGCTTTATTGATAAAGTTATGAAAAAGCAAAACAAAGAGACATTGACCAATACAAATGATATTAACAATGCTGAGTTAAAGGTACAATAGGCCAATACCATCTAGTAGATAGACCAAAAAAACATTTTATAGATAGAACAAAAAGCACTTTTTAAGATTTTAGAGGTAAGACGGGAGGGAAAGAAAAAAGAAAAAGAAGGAGGAAGAAAGAGAACAGAGGAAAGGAAGAAAAGGAGACATTATAAGAGAGGTAGGGAGCAAAAATGGCAAATAGAACAAACAGATAAGAAAATCAGAAATAGATTATCAGTTGAGTGCAGGAAGATAAGCAATATAAGAGATATGAAAAGGAGAACAGAGCAAAAAAATCACTCATGGAGGTTTGAAATTCTCAGAGGATAAATGTGAAGTGCGCTTCGAAACCATGCGATCAAGGTATGTTGTGAGGGGCAACCAAAACAAATCTCTATTAAGAGAGGGAGTGGAGGAGGCAGCAAAGCGCACATCAAGCCTATGGTGCTGACAAAGAGAGTTCCACCAGCATTTTATGGATAGATTATTGAGAGATTTCCAGTTAAAAGCTATGTGTTGAAATGCCAGAGCAAGCATAAGGTCTAATAGACCAGAACAGTCTGAGGGGATATCTAAAGAATCAGAAAGGCTGCCTAAGAAAAGAAGAGGAATAGAGTAGGGAACAGAGATAGAGAATAGACGAGAAACATAAGACCAAACCTCACCCCACAGATTAACAACAGGAGGGCAGAGAAAGAAAAGGTGAAGAAGGTCAGCATCAGAGGATCCGCATGTCCAACAATTAGCGTCATGAGTAGGGGAAAAGCGAGAAATAGAAACTGGGGAGAGATATAATCTGTGGTATAGAAAAAACAAAGATTGAGCCAGGGAGGCAGAGCGGGAAGTTTTGAAAGATCTGGACCAAATTTTATCCCAAAGAGCAACCGACCAGTCACACCCTAGATCTAATTCCCAAGCACGTTCCAACTTAGATTTAGAGCGGCTCGGAGAAGGGGACGAGAATAATTTATAAATAAGAGAGGCTTTGGGGAGAGTGAGCAAAATTTGAAGGAGAGGAGGTTGGGAGATAGGAGATGACGACGAAGGTAGGGAATAGTAAACGTCGAGAATAAGAGTCATAAGAACAGTGAACTTGTGCCAGAAAGATTGAGGACAATGAAATAAGAGACGAAACCGAGGAAATGAGCATGGAAGAAACCCATCAAAGAGCTGTTTAACCCATACGAGACCCTTTGTTCTCCAAGAAGACCAATAAATAGGTCTATTGTTTAGGAGGATAAGCAAATTATACCAAATAGGGGTTTCTAAAAATGATTCACGAGTAATAGGAGTAGAACGGACCAAAGAATTTAGAAGGGAGGAGGTATATCTGAATAAAGGAAGAGAAGTGGACGAACTCTTGGCAGAGAAATGTATGGTTTCAAGGAGAGAAAACAGGGAGAGTAGCGAGCGTTCAATAGAAAGCCAAAGAGGATCAAAAGGAGAAGAGGCTTGACGTAAAGAGAAAGCTTTATGATAGAGACGAAAATCTGGGAAATTGACTCCACCATTCGATTTCGGTTTTCAAAGAGTGGTTAAAGCAACCCTGGACTTTTTATTCTTCCATAGAAATTTAGAAAGACAGGAGTCAATGCGTTTAAAGTGAATATCCGGAATGTGTGCGGGAAGCATGGAAAAAATGTATATGAGGATAGGGGATATCATCATCTTAATCGAATCAAGCCGACCCCACCACGAAAGATAAAGAGGATTCCAAGAGGATAATAATTTATCAATACGGGAGAGAGCTATAGACATATTCAATTGAATGGATGAGGAGATGGAATTAGAAAACCATATACCGAGATATTTAATTTTAGAGGAATTCCATGCAAAGCCAGTAGAGGAAAACTGATGGGGGAAACAGAATTTTGTAAGAGGAAGAATCTCAGTTTTGTCAGAGTTGATCTTATATCCAGAGACCTGTGAAAAGGAATCAAACTCAATTAATAGAGCTGGAATAGATTGTTCGGGGCAGAAATAAATAAAAGAATGTCATCAGCATATGCAGAGAGTTTCAAATGTGTCTTGCCATACTGAAAACCGGAAATAGATGCATTGTTCCGAATAGACGTCAGAAATGGCTCAAGGGCGAGAACAAAAAGAGGTGGGGATAAAGGACAACCTTGACGGACACCACGCTGGAGAGGAAAATACGAGGATATATGACCGTTGACTAGAACAGATGGTTTGGGGGCCGAATAAAGTAAAGAGATAAGGGAGATAAATTTAGAGCCAAAGCCATGCCAGCGCAAAGCAGCAAACAGAAAGGACCAATCCACTCTATCAAATGCTTTCTCAGCATCAACAGAAATAGCAGCAAGAGGAATGGGAAGATATGCGACTTTATTTAAAACATTGAGGAAAAGACGAAAATTGTCCGAAGTGAGTCTACCCTTAACAAAACCGCACTGTTCCTTACCAATAAGGTGGGGCATAAGCGGGTCCAAACGTAGAGCAAGGAGTTTGGCAACTAATTTATAGTCCACGTTGACTAAAGATATCGGACGGTAGTTTTTACAGAGTTGAGGGTCACGACCTTCCTTGGGGATAAGGCAGATCGTAGCTTCATGAAAAGTGCCAGCCGCAGAACCGGAAAGAAAGAAGGATTGAAAAAGTGATAGAAGTTTAGGGAGCAAAAGGTCAGAGAAATGCATGTAAAATTCAACAGAGAAGCCGTCAGGGCCCGGTGCTTTACCTTTAGTAAGAGTCCTTAAGGCGCTATCAAGTTCAGTAATAGAAAGGTCATGCTCAAGATCAGGAAAAATTGGAGGTGGAGGTGGCAGGGAGCGTTTCAAAATAGGATTGAAGAGGTGAAGCGGAAGGAGGAGATTCGGGTGTATAAAGGGACTGATAGAAAAGTTGGAATTGGGTAAGAATGTCCTGTTCCTTATGGAGAAGTAGGTTATCTGAAGAGTCTATAGAGGTGCGCTCCTTACGGGTTTTAAGATAGTTAGCTAAAAGCTTATCCGACTTATTGCGACCCCCATAGTAACGAGCACTACTCCGAAGCAAAACTGAAGAGGCATTATAAGTAGTGGTTTTATTAAAATCAAGTTTAGCACGTATAAGATCTGGCAAAACAGAATTGTTAGATGAAGTATAGAATTTATGCTCTAAAGATTTAATATGAGCCAACAAGCCTTCCTGTTTATTAAGGAAGTGCTTCTTTTTTTTAGAAACGAAATCAATAACAAAACCACGTGCGGTTGCTTTAAAAGAGTCCCAGATAACATGAGGAGCCAGAGAGGGATCAGAGTTAAGTAAGAAGAATTCCTTAGCAAAGGAGAGAAAGGAAGAAGAGAAAAGAGGGTCCGTAAGAAGAGAATTATTAAATCGTCAGCGAGAGGACTTAGGAGGTGCAGGAAGAAGATCGAGGGACGGGACAATAGGGGCATGGTCAGAAATAACTATGGGTTCGATAGAAGAGGATAAGAGGTTCTGAGAAAGGGGTTGAGAAAGAAAGATATAATCAAGGCGGGAAAGAGAGGCATGAGGAGGAGATAAAAAGGAGTAATCAAGGGTATCCGGGTGTAAAAGTCTCCATGAATCAATGAGATGCGACTGTGAAATGGTGTCAAGAAATTGTTTGTGTGATTTGTGAGGAGTAAAACGAACAGAAGATTTGCGATCAAGAAACGGATCAACAATCTGATTACAACCCCCTCCTAAAATAAACATGGTATCTCTATGCTGAAAACATTTCGAGGTAATTAAAGGCCAAAAATTACAATCAGGGTGAGTAGGGCCATAAACATTAAGAACAGTTAAAGCTACAGAATTGATTAATAACTTAACTAATACCCATCGACCTTCAGTGTCAGTCTCTTGGGAGACAACCTTACATTTTAGTTTTTTGTGACATAAAATAGCAACACCATTTTTTTTATTAGAAGAGGGAGAAAACAAAACCGTACCCACCCAGCCTCTTTTCAACTTAAGCGATTCAGCTTCAGTAAGATGGGTCTCCTGTAAAAGGACTAAATCTGGGTTATAAGAAGCTAGGTGGGAAAGGATTCTCTGTCTCTTAATTGGGTTAATAAATCCTTTTACATTCCATGAAATAACTTTGAAGGCAAAAACAGTAAAATTATGAACACAGAAAAAAAGCCATAACAACAGGAAATAAGAAAGAAGTGCCAATAAATACATGAGAGGAAAGGACGAAAAAAAAGAAAAGCAAAAGGTACGGTTAAAAGGGAATAAGAAAAAAGATATAGTAATAGTACAAGCAGAGAAAAGATATAAATAGATAATAAGGGAAGCGAAAGAGAAAGGGAATAAGAAAAGAGATAAAACAATAGGTCAAATAGAGGAGAGATAAAAATAAATAACAAGGGGAGCGAAAGAAAAAGGAAAGAAGGGGAAGGGCAAGAGAAAGAAAGTATGAGAAAAGACAGTACATATCCAAAAAGGACGACTGAGAGAGACATACCTGACGGGGGGAAAAGAGAAGATATTGGGGTAGTGGAAGGATTCAACAAGAATGACCTCCCAGACCAGGAGAACAAGCTGCACCAGGATGGAAGGTAGGTAAGACGCACCATGTGGGATGAAGAGGAATACACCAGTCAATCTAGGTAAGAAGAGAAGATAATGCAAACCATTATTCAGACAGTTGTACAAAACAATATAGAGATACAAGATACATAAGGAAGAAGTCACAATCCAAAAACCGTTAAGAACAACAACAAAAGTGACAAACAGATATCATTACAAGAATATCATTCGGAAAACCTGGAAGAAAAGAGAGAAAGTGAATAATCAGCCATTAGCAGAATTGGAAGTATCCATGCCAGCATTAGTTTGGATATGAATGAAGTTTTTAAGTTCAGCAGGGTCTTGAAAAGTCCAGGTATGATTTTGATGAGTCACCTTGAAAAGACAAGGATGGAATAAACCATACCTCGCACCCAGAGAGCTTAGAGGAGCCCGAAGATTCAAAAACTCTTTCCTTCTTGCAGCAGTAGCATTAGAGACATCTTGAGATAGAAATACCCTCTGGCCCATCCAGGAAACTTGGCGTTTAGATCAAGCTGAAGAGAGGACCAGAAGGAGATCAGTAAACTTCAAAAAAAGGATTATGACACCTCGTGGTTTAGTTGAAGTCGAAGAGCGGGGGCCAAGTCTGTGGGCTCTCTGGATGCTTAGAGAAGTGGTGGCAGGAATGTCAAAAAGCTTCAGAAGAAAAGAAGAGAAAAATGCAACAGGATCATCTCCCTCCAAAGATTCCGGCAGACCATAAATACGCAGGTTGTTCCTCCTATTTCTGTTTTCCAAGTCCTCAGTATGTTGTTGAAGTGTGAGGACAGTCTTCTCCAGTGAGGAAATGGGTTGAGAGTTAGTATGAATCTCCGTAACCTGTTGTTCCATGGAGGATACACGGGTATCCATAGTTGCCCATTTTGCTTCAAAAAGCTGCATCTTCGTGTTGGTCTCCTCCACAAACGGGCGCAAAGCGCGAATCTCCTCCAGCAATAGCTCCATAGATATAGGAGATGGCGGCTTATCAGGAGGAGGGGAGTCCTGCTTCAAGCGTTTAGATGATGTAGTAACAGGAGAAGCTTTGTTTACAGCAGGTTGTGGTGGAGAGGAACGGTTGGGAGCCGCTGCCGCCATTTGATCTGTAGGAGAAGAGTGATCCGCTGGTGAAGGGAGGAAGAGGAGGGCGGAGGAGAGGCCTTCGAGGGCACAAAAACTAACTTTGGATTACATCATTTGCCCATAAAGACCTAAACGTGCAAAAAATAAAATGAGGAAAAGCAAAATCTACCGGAACAGCGAGTTCCAAAAACCAGAGATCCAGGATAGTCCAAAAATGTTCAGAAATGTTCAATAATGTTCAATAGTGTTCAATGAAGAAGCGTGGAGACCAGCGAAAACCAATAAAACAGCACCCTGAGGCAACCATTCTCCCGGTATATCATTGTGCCCCAACCGACGACGAAATCCTCCTGTAAAAAATATCAAGGTGACCTGAGGGCAACTGGGGCATGTAGATGATAATTTAGCAGTTGACAGGTAGAAATAAGCCCATTTAACCTAGCCTCAAGAGCTGTCAATCGTAATAGTAGTAGTAGGCAGTGGTCCAACACATCCTGCAGCATAAACCCACAGAGCAAAGAGCATCAGGAACAATGCCAGGTCAATTGTGGAGGGTAAAAAGAGAAAAACTATTCCTGACGAGTCCCCAACGGTTAATAAAAAATACTGCATTGACCGAGGACTCATGAGGTAACTGCCGCTTAAAAGAAACGAATGGGCTAGGACGCTTCTGTATAAACATGGAGAGAAGCACGATTTACATTGAGGCAGGAGCAGCAAAAAGCAAAGGAAGAGCCATTAAGGATTGACCAATGTTCACATGAGGAGAAGAAGAACGCACATACCAGCCTCGCGCGAGCGTCGCACTAGTCTCAAAATGGCGGTCGCGCTGAGGGGCTCACAGAATGTGCCGAAAAACGGGGCATTTTCACCAAAAAAGTTGAGCCTGGCAGTCACATTGGCAGGAGACGATGTTCCGATCGCTGAAACCAGCGGAAATGCGCTGAAACGGCTGGAAGAACTCCGTGAATTAAGTAAGGTCCGGCGCAGCGGAGCTCCGAGGTCAGGCGGCAATCTTGCTCGGCGTCCAAACCACGCCCCCCTCTATGCAGTATCTTAAGCTGTACGAGCCTAAGCCTGGAAGAAATTGCTATTTCCCAAGGAGAGGCGAGAGCCTCAAGCCATTCCTCG
The DNA here is from genome assembly GCF_964204655.1 of Triturus cristatus. Lineage (NCBI taxonomy): Eukaryota > Metazoa > Chordata > Amphibia > Caudata > Salamandridae > Triturus > Triturus cristatus. The sequence continues at coordinate 800,270,957 of NC_140581.1, forward strand.
TCATCCAGTCCCACTACGTCATGATCCCATTTGGTTCTGAGACGGAGGAGGGGTTCAGGCATGTTGTTAACAAGCTTTTTGTAGATTAGCGAAATTGCCTTCTCGGGAAGATGTCTATCTAGTATCCTGTCCTCTAGCGGGGACGACTCTGGTGGGGTCTCTCCCCTAGGTATTGCTGCCTGTAGCACACGTCTAATCTGTAAGTATCTGAATCGTTCTGTATCAGCTAGTTCTTATTTTTCCTTCATTTGGGCAAAGGAAATTACCCCTCCCCGCCCTCCATAGGTCCCCGACTGCGGAAATACCTATTAAGTCTCACCGATCAAAGCCTTTAGTGAATCTTAGGTTGCCTAGTTGTGCTGCATCCCCGAGTGGGATGGCCAGTGTGACTGTATATTTCCAGCCCAGACTCCTCGTGGCAGCCCTCCAACCTGAACGGCATGTCCAGTTGGCCCAGTCCGCTTCAATTTGGAGGAATTAGCATACAGTGTGCCCTTAAAAACTCCGCCAGGAAGTAGCCACCTATCCATATTAAATCCAGGATCGCCCTGCTGGCCGTACGTGCATTGGTTTACTGCGGTGAGTTGTGCCGCCCAGCAATATCTTCTTATGTCTGGGAGGGCTGTACCCCCATCATACCAGCCTCTCGTGAGCTTAAGAATTGATATCCAGGGTTGCTTCCCCTCCCATAGGAGTTCTCTCAGAGCGCAGTCAATAGATTTGAAATATTCTAGTTTCACTGAGTGTGGCGTGTTCTGCAAGGCGTAGAGAAAACGTGGAAGGGGCATCATTTTATGTAGGGCTGCACGCCCCAACAGGGACAGTGGAAGCATCTTCCAATGTAAGACATCGCTCCTGAGTCTCTGCAACAGAGGGAGGAGATTCTGGTTGTCAAAAATCATCGGGTCTTTGGACCCATGGATCCCCAGGTATTTAAATCCTGTTGTGACTTCGGCAATCGTGAACTCACTGGGTAAGGTAGGCGATTTTCCACTGAGGAAATAGAGAACTGATTTAGACCAGTTAATAGTATAGCTGGAAAACTCCCCAAAGACTATGAAGATGTGCAGTACTCTATTCAGGGAGGCCGCCGGCGATGCCAGGTGTAGTAAGATCTCGTCGGCATACAGCGAAATGCGGTCCTCCCATTACTCAGCCCATATTAGCCCTCTAATAATCAGGTCTTTCCGTATCCACATCGAGAAGCAGCCTCTTTGAAGTTAATCCAGTACCTGGACCCGACGTCACTTGTCATCCTATCACGGGAACAACCCCACCTCCCCATAAGCCCACCTTTGTTCTTCACTCTTGGTGCAGTTTTCACACTCTTTAAGTGCTAATTACTGGTTGCCAGAAGTGGAGAACACATGCATATGGACTTACAGAGGATTTAGGCAGAGAAAAAGTAACTTTCTAAAACTACCTTTTCCCTTCATATTTATCAACGATCCAACTTCACTAATCCGGATTTTTAATAACTATTGAAATTATTAATAACTATAAAAAAGATGTTTACTTTACTCACTGTTTTATAACTGAAATTAACATTATTTAAGATAATCATATAACACAGTGTTATCCTGTGGAACAGCCAGCCTTGCTTTTGGGGTTTTTCACTGAAATGGCATGTTCAACATTAAATTCCTACATGTGCTATTTTCAGATACTATGCACACTGCCTTGTGAGCAATGTGACCTCTGTAGGTGTGATGTATAAATATTCAAAAGAAAGGTTTTGACAGGTCAAAATTGCTGTTTAAATTGGTAACAGCCAGGACACAAATTGTAGACCAGCAGTCATGTTTGCACTGTAGTGGGTGGATGGCACAATGGATGCTGCAGTCCACTAGTAACATTTACCTTTCAGGCTTTGGGTACCCATTGTGCCATGCACTAGGGAGTTGCATGTAAGTTAAATATACCAGTCAGGGGTATGTTAGTTTCAGCATGTTGAAAGAGGGAGCACAGGCACTTTATCACTAGTTAGCAGGGGTAAAGTGCAAAGAGTTCTACAACCAGCAAAAATATAGGGTCGGTAAATCCAAGGTGTCCCTGCAGCAGGCAATTCTATGCAGATAGGGAATTTATGGGATGAATTGCTAACACTGAAAATGAGCAACATGAAACTATAAAATGGGTATTAGGTCACAGTGCCATTATCAGTAGACTCAGTTACAATACATGAAGGTATGGAAATTCTAGGAGTGTTGCCAAGTCAAGTGGCGAGGAGGGAGTCTTGCCACAAAGGCCAAAAAAGTAGAAATGGGCAGATGATGGAATTACAGTCAGGTAAGATCATGGTGTGCCTTAAATTTAATCAAGGAAAAGGGGCTCTCAAATCCAAAGGGATGGAGCACCCGGTAACTGTCGAGTAAATATTAAATGTTCCCTTTGGATAAGACCTATGTTGGAGCTGCGTTGTGGTGGTCCATATAAATAGAGGGATATTGTTTCAGATCTTGAGTGCACGGATTGAAAAGGCTGATGCCTTGATTTTTTTTTTTCTTTCTATGTTTTTACACTTCTTAATCTCCATTCTGATGGTGTCCTGGCTGCAGGTGTGCTGAGAGCCACCAGTGATGAATAGCTTGTTGGCTAGTTATGTGGCTGTGGTGGTCATGATGGTAAATGAAACAGCTGCTTTTGAAGAAACCAATGACTTGCCATCAGAATGGGGGTGATGTGATTATATTTCCTTAGTCCCTGGATGAGATGTGCTGCTGTATGCATGATGTCTTTAAGTGGGGTGTGGAGTCTGGGAGGCAAAGGTGCAGGGCATTACCACTATCCACATGCTAGAGTAAGTGGAGTTCAACAGTAATTCTAAGATTGCTTTCATAAAGAAACCGCTTCTCTTTCTGTAGAAGAGAGAGCTGGTACCAAACAGTTTTTGTTTTCTGATAATGTGTGTCTTGAGAGTGCGGTTGGTTTCTAAGGTGAATCTAAAAAGTTAGTGTTCAAAGTAGTCAAGGCGCATGCCAATGAGCCGGGAAACAGCCTTAACAATGCGGCCTTAAACACGCGTGCCGTTTCCCACAAGCTGAACAATTCTTGGCTTAACCACGCATATGCTTGGTTACGGAAGTCTGCATTCTAGCTGTCTCAGCGGATGGGAGAGTAACCGAAAGGATGCGACAGGAAGAACAGACCAGGACATGGCTGGGTAAGTTGGGCTGGAGCCGGAGGGAGGTGGGGTAGATTTTAGGGGGTGTGCCTGGTTTTTGGGCTCAGGGAAAGGGTCTGGGGTCAGAGTAATTTTTAGGGGCCGAATTTTAAGGCTGGGCGGGGGGATAATGGGGCAGTTTTAAAGGCTATGGGGAAGTTTTAAGAGCTCAGTGCGGGATTCTGGGTCGGAGTAGTTTTTTGGGGTTAGAGGTTGGGTTTTAGAGCTCAGAATAGGGAGTCGGGTAGTTTATAGAGCGGGGATTGATAAAATAAACCGCAGGAAGGACAAAGTTTTCAGGCCCGGGGCAGGTGTGTGATCTTTATTACACATGGCCCTTTACCAACCATGTCTTTACCACCAAATTGCGTGGTAAAGGAATGCATGGTAAAGGAATGCATGGTAAAGACGTGGTCATGGTTGAGACCACATGGTTCAGGCATGCGTTTTTGAGGCAAACGTTGTTCCATCACACAACCCAATGAGCCAGATTTACATTATTTCCTGCTCCTTGATTTTTGCCAAATAACAGGAATTCGGTCTAGGTGAGATGCAAGCAGTCTTTGAGGTGTTGGTAGTGTGGAGTGGAAGAGTCTTTTTAGTAGAATTGGTATTGTTGGCTGATTGGTAATTTTGATGCAGTTATCTGTGTGTAGATCCCAAAAGGGGCATTTCTTATAGCGTTTGAAGATGACCGGAGCCAACTAGAACTCTGTGCTACTCTGAAGGTGATGGGGATCTTTTGGGACCTGGAGGTGCCCTTGCAAATAAATTGGTTTCAATTGAAAAGGTAGGAGTAAGAGGAGAATTGGTGAAGGCCATGGTTGACTGTCAGGCAGGTGAGAGGTTTAGCTATATCAGGACACAGGACTCACCTTCATCTGTGGTCTTGATGGAGTTATGAATGATGGGGAGAGGATGTAGCCTGAGGGCTAGGGCGGTCAACCTCAAATCTGGGGAACCTGGTTTGAGTCTCGGCAACGACACTCCACATCCTGTGATTCTGGGTCAATCACTTAATCTCCCCGTGCCAAACAAAAAAAAATAAAGTGTCCTCATGTAACGCAACTGGTGCTCATCTAAAGCGCTCCGATACCTGAAAAAAAATGTATAAAATTGTGGGGTCCGTGCTGCTCTGTGATCTGAAGATAGTTTGGCAGTTGTGCAGGAGATGGTCAGCATTGTTGTTATCTTAAAGTTATTTATACAGGCGGCACGATGATCTCGCCAAGGATGGGTTGGTGAGTGATGGACCAGTAGTTGGCCAGGTCATTGGGGTCCAGTGTAGGTTTCCTCATGAGTGGGAGGATCTGGCCTGTTTTGATAACTCCTGAGAAGATGCCTTGTGTAATAGAAAACTGTTAGGAAACTGTTAAGAAATTGTGGCAGCAGTCATTCAAAAAGTAAATAGGTTGTTGAGGTTGAAATTGAAGCTGAAGCAGGTCAGTAAAGCAAGAAGGAACGTTTAGGCTAGACCTAACTTGACGCAGAATGAATATTGCACCAGTGAAGCCATATGTCTTAATTTGCTAGGCCTGAATCCATGAACGTCAGGTACTGCTCTCTTTGGATTCTTCTTCCCAGTGCTATAAATGCTCCTGCCATTCCTCCCCTAAGTGGCAGACATGTACATAAGGTGACCAGTAAAGAAGGAAGCCTGAAAGTTTATCTGCTCAGTAAAGATCAGCAACTACAGATATGAAACTGGGCATGCATATACATCAGAGACCTGCAAGTCGCAGAAACATGCTCATCTTTCCTACACCAGCCAATCTATCACTGCCCTTTGTTCCGTATTGTGCTAATGAATACATGTTTATTTGATGCCAGCCTTTTGGTAGCTTGCATAGCAAATACAAATGCACTCCATACCCACCTAGATATGCCTGCTCTTGCTCATCCTGCATCAGGCCTTTTCTCTGATGATGTTTTGCATACCTTTAAGCTCCCGAGCGTGCATTGCTCCTATTTCTCTCTCTTTCATATTCTGGAGTTTACTTTTCACTTGTCTTTCTTTACAAGAAGACGTTTTGGATAATTGCAGCCTACGGAGGACGATCTGACAGAATTTAGAGTAATATCTCATTTTGATAGATGTTATTTTCCATGAGTTGTAGGGTGGAACTACGGACCCTTGTGAGACACTCATTCTGCTGTGTCTTTATATGAAAAACGTTAATATAACTAGGTATCATTTAGGCTTTATGTTCAATAACATAACTTGATTGTGGTTTGCATGTAAGCCCTTAGAAGCGGAGAGGACCACTTTATGCATCCTAGGCTTATGGAGATATTTCTTATAAGCCAGACGATACTCCAGAAAAGTGTAAAGTAGATCCTACATTCTGATGTGATTTGGCTGTGTGTCTTACCTGAGGAATTCATGGAGCCTTCATTTCTCTCTCTATGCCTCTTGAAGAACAGCAGTCTGGCTGAACATCGCTCCTTTGCAACCCAGAAAATGGTCGAGAGCTGCGGGCGATGTCAACTCTTGTGGAGATTATTATCATTTGATCATTGCTAGTGTGCTAACCGGGATTGCATTGCTGATGTTATTCTGTATCTCTCTGTAATGGAAGATTTGGGAAGATGTAAGAGGCCTGCTAATAGTTTTCTTTATTTTGTTGTAAAGTGAGCACCCACGTATTATATTACTAGTTTATTTTGTTTGTTCGTTCTAATGCTTTTATTTAAATCTGGTTGTGTTTAATTTTCAGTGTCTGGTAGAACAAGCTATGTAGACATAGGATACATTTAGGATTCTAACAATTCGAACAAAGAGTGTAAGATTTTAGGAAAAATAATTTTTGGTTTCAGAGCATCTTTGCTTCAAATGAATGGTTGGTAGAAATAAAGGCTACTCTTCCTTTTTGTAAAATTAAAGGATACTTACTCATCCTGTTTGTAAATGCTTTCCAATCTTCATATATAAATGTTCTATGTTGAATTCATTATGTTTAAGATGAAAATTAAATTATTTCTTAATCTTGTTTGTTAAAGTGATTGCCGATGAGTCCAATCAAGATGTGTTAGTCCATTTTGTTGCAGAATGGCAGTGGGAGTCTGTTTAGGCCTAAATGTTGTATTGGCTACATTTGGCTGCGACAGTGCTATTTCCAATATTTGTATCATCTACTATGTGCCTTGTCTTCTCTTACACACTTCTCTTCAAGCAGTCAACTATCAGTTTGTAAGCTTTCTTCTAAACGTCCTGCCGTGTTATGTAAAGCTCCCGATAAAGTTTGCCCATGAGCAGTTGTTGGAAGTGTTTTGCCCCCTGTACTCTTTTATCTAGCCAGGCAAAGCTGTCACTCACCTTAGACTAGAATGCATGAATAATAGTGTGTGATATAAGAGTCCCTGGTCGAAGTTCTTCCTGCAGAATCTTTAATTAGATTTAATTTTAGTGTTCTTTCTGAAAGGTCTCTGAAATAGTTTGTCTCCAAAGTAAGTAGGACACCTTCTGTCTATGCTATTTCTGTAAGTCTCATTTGTATCACCGTAGCGAGTGAGATGGCCTTACCTCTCAGTGTTATACATGCCTTGCACTTAAATTAAATACTGTTCACCGATTATTACTATCAAATAATGTTTGTGCCTGTCATTGTTTATAGATATGTGGACACTTAAGGTGAAAGGCATTTAGTTCCCTCAGTTCCTTTTGCGTGTGCCGTTTACTTTTCACAGTGAAGAATATCTGAATAACTGGGAGAGATATAAGATTCCCCGTGGAAGATACTGTGCCAGTATTATTCAGAACAATTTAACCTCCAATAAAAGATCTGATATGTCTTTGATCGAAATTAGATGATTGGTGCTGGAAGAACTAATATACCCTATTCCTGGATAATGCCCTTTAAGTGTTTCTGTGTTTCACTGAATCCCGCTGAAAGAAACCTAATTTGGTGGGATACTTTAGTCATCTTACCCTTGTGAATCTGTTCAAACAGGGATGCATTATTTAGTGAAAATCGCTTTCAAGAAACAGGAGAACCTCTTGTGTTTCGAGTAGAAGTGTCTGACTCTCCCTTGAAACACTTCAACATTGCAGTCCATGTCTTGATGATTGTCTATTGAAGAGTCTTATACCACTTTTGCTATGATCTTCCTCGTGAAGACCAGTAAGAGTGACTGTTTATACATGTACATTCTGAGAATCCTACTGTGGTCTCTCCTAATATGTATTTCCTGTAACAGTAAAAGGTTGTTTTGTGTCTTTTCACATTCTTAGTTTCATTTTCCAGTTCCTTAACATTTTTAAACCTGCAAGTTGTTACATTAAGTTATTTGCTCCAAATTATGCCCTTTGGCATGTATTTCTATGTTTCCTTCTGCTCATCAGAACCTCTGATCGTCCAAAATCTCGTATATCTTAATGCGGGTGCTCTGCTCTTCCCTCTCGCACTGTCCCCTTCTACTTGCCTCCAGATTCTAACTGTAATTTTTCAGAGGTATTAGTCACTTGTTCGCCTTCAACTTGGCCCAACTCTCCTTGCTTCAATGTTGTAGTGCTTTTCACCCCATTCGTTTTAATGGCTACGAACTATTCATTACAAAATGTAACTCGGGAACTCCAATTAGTACTCTTGAGATAATATAGTACTGGCTGTTTTCCTGCATTTCTTTTTCAGGCACGAGCTACTGAGAACTGAATTTTCCCCTCCTTTCTTATTTCAAGAACCATGTTGTCTGGGTCACGTGATCATATTCAGTATCTCAGAATCTCTCTTAATGTTGCAGTTTTTAACAAGGTTTTCGCTTTTCTCTCTAACCTTGTTCCAGTCTCCTAAGATTATGAAGAGTCGCCTCTTTCAGGTTGCCGAAGGATAACAGCGTATTTCCTTAGGGATAGGTGTGGGTCTTGCTCAGTTATAATTTCCCCCTGCTCTACATTCTCTTCATTGCTCCTTGGATTTCCTCTGCTCTCCTGATTGATCTTGCATGTCCAGATGCTCCTCAGGCTTCCCTGGGGCCTCGAGTAAAAACATTCTATTGTTATGAGGTACTTTCAGCTAATAGGGAGCAAGACTACATTTCTCATTTTGGGCTGCCGTTAATGCCTACTTGACGTTCCCAAAGCATTCACATTTGTTTGCGCCACTTGTGTATTGCCTGAAAATATATTTTCTAATGGATACTCTCCCAAGCTGCTTTGACTGAACCCCTCGAGGTGCCAGGCTAAGTTCGGGAACTTTTTAACGGCTTATATGTAATGGGTTGTGCTCCTCCTGTGAGAAGGGGATATGAGGGGGCACCTTGCATGGGTTCCATGCACTCTCTTTTCCATGAATACAGGAGAGAGTTATTTCACCTCCACCTCTTTCAGCAGTCAAGTTAACAGAAAATCTACTTTAGAAGCCCTCATGTCCTTTGTGTAAGTCGAATATTAATATGTTACATCTTCTCGATGGACCTCTGCAGTGCTCTGCTGGAACTTCTGTGGGATCAGTCTTAATGATCAGTCCTGCCACTCGCTTCTCGGATATTTGTACTTCCTTCTATAGTTCCTCTACTTTTCTCTTAGTCACAGGGGCAATTTATGTGCTAATTACTTGATATATAAACTCTTACAGTGCCTATTTTAGTTTCTTGGAATACTCCTGGTGTATGTATTGCCTAGAGGATATTTTGCAGTTTTGTTTTTCACCCTGAGGATCACTGATTTGATTTTTTTTTTGTGAGTGTTGTCTCTCTCTCTGTGGGCCTGGTTGAGTGAGTTTCTCCATTCTATTCTTTGTGCCTCTTTGCAGCAGCTCAAGTCTGGTCAGTTTTGTTGGATTGACTGTTGAAGCCTCATAAAAAGTTTATTCATTTGAGTGCTACAGAGTGTAGACTTCATGCTAATCTGCATTATTGAGCCTTTGTTGATTTCACGCATCTCCATGTCAAAGGGGGCCTGAATGCCACATTTTGTCTCCTCAGTTGCCACATCATTTTCTCTCCTCTTCTCAGTCCATATGCCTTATATCTTCGTGGAGGTTCAATATTTGGTGAATGGGGAGGAGAATTGCAATTAGTTCAGTCTGCTCCATCATGACCACAGCTTGGTATCTGACTCCTCAGTATGTTTGTTTATGCTGCAGCCTTTCATTTGGGGCGATTTAGCTCTCTAGGATGATCTTGACTCTAGAATTCAACTCTTATTCAACTGTCTGTTTCCTCAAGGCAATCCTGTGTATTGGGTCAGGTGCAGCCCTCATTTATCACCCTTATTTACACTTCCTGTGTTATTAATGTTGTGTATTCAGGAGTAGGAAGCGATAATCTGTTCCACTTGCCTTCTCGTTTTGTTTGATGACCACGTTTGAGGGGCCTTTTTGATTATGCCGATCATTTCTTCCACTGGAGGTTTTTAAAAAGTGTCAATTGTTTTCTCCCGCTTGACAATGCCCCATTTAATCACTCTAGATGTTTGAGGGGGATCCACCATGTCTAGGAGAAACTGGGCACCATCGCTGCTCATTTAAATGCCCGAGAGCCACACTAGGTGCACCCATATCAAGAATATTGTTTAAACAGAGCCACGTAGGTGACATACTACTCCTTACTGCTCCAGGTTGCCTGACTCAACAGGTCTGCTCAGGATACTTACCTTTCCCCCCAGGGCTTGCCAATGATGATTTAGTCTGCTCAACAATCGTCTGTATAGACCCAATAAGCTCCGCTTTTGTCGTCGTCTTTCCTTCGGAGCCTGCAAGATGGTTCAGTAGAAGAATGCTAGATGGTTCGGGATTATTTTTCCTGAGTTCCTAGAGAGCCAATTATTAAAATAGATATTTCATTTATGTCTTTGCTTCACATCTTAGCTTGAAGCCAAGACTCTTCTGCCACACATCACGCTCTGTGTTTTTTTTGCCCTGCCTGTTAGCCTTTCATTCCAGGCTTGGATTTTCTAGATTGTAATTAGAAAAATTAAAAAAACATTGGCAAAGTCAATAGGTCTTGGCTCTAAAATAGAGAGCTATTGGCTTTGAAGTATACACTAAAGTGATTTAATGAATGATTGAATTTATATCAGCCTCTGGTAATGTGGCACTCTTGCTCAATGTTCCACTGTAAAAAAATCTGCACCCGACTAACGAACCCCAATCTGGGCGAAATCTGTCATGGGTTGCTTGTGTTATGGTTTGAAGAGAACCTGACATACCAGTTTGGGCTGGGTTATTACTGTTAGAGCAGGGCCAAGACTGAATTGCATATGGCTATATCCAAACTGAGGTGGCATGGTGTGCAAAATAATAATGCTGTGGGATGCAGCCCAGGTACTTCAGAGTGACGGAGAATAATTCAAGCATTGCATCCATCACTTTTTTGTACATTTCAGAGCTATTGACTTTGCCAGTGTTTTTTGCCAAACACATGCATGAAGACTCCTGCATGGCCGGAAGTGTTGCAAGATGGCCGACGTGCATCCGTTATAAATGCCATTGGTGCTAGTCACCTGGGTTTGAGGTTCGGGTGCTGGCGGAGCTTGTGGTTGGAAGTTATTCAGGCAGCATGGGACTGCTAATTTTTTAGGTGCGAGAGTGTTGAGGAGTAGGTTGTGAATGTTAGTTTGTAAAAGTACTTGAGATGTTTAAGTATTCTCTGTTGTTTGTGACCATCAGTCTGAAGGGTTTTATAGTGTTGCAGTCAGTGCAAGTCTCTTAACGTGCGAGGTGTGTTAGAGTGCTGCTGGTAGAAGGAGACTGCTTATCTGTGAGGGTATGAGTGCTGTAGGTAGTATATGACTTCTTGTCCATGAGGTGACTTAGAATTTTTGCGTTATTTGTCAGTTTGTGAGGAGTACGAATGCTTTGACTGTGCGAAAGGTGATCAAATGGGTGTGCGTGTTATTTGCTCCCTTCGCATGTGAGAGTGCATTAGTGTGACGTGTGACTGCTAATCTGGGCCGGGGGGTGCGAGTGCTCTGCTACTGTGTAACTAACTGCTAGTGTGTGAAGGGACGTGCAAGTGCTCTGTTTTGTGAGAGAAGCAAGCCTGTGAGAGAGATGAGAGCCTGTTTATAATCAACTTATCCTCCTTACTTTCATAGCCACAAACTGACTGGGAAACGTATAGCAATTACAACTTGTTTTGATATCCACACGTGTTAGACTAGCTGAAGGGTAAACCAGTTACAAGAACGTCACATACGAGACGTGTTGCAGAAATATAGGAGTGCTGTTGCCTGTTTACATTTTTCAGTTCCGTACGCAGCTTACGATGTTAATGCATAGAGAAACCAGCAGAGAAGCACAATAAGGGACACTTATTCCTGAAACTAAGTAGCCTCGCCTAAGGGAAGAACCGGTACTTTCGAGGCTTGTTTACTTTCTTCTACAAAATGATCGACAAATGTCGAAGGTGAAACATCGGCCAAAGCGTAAAAGGCAAGTCATGTTTAGTGCTGTTGCCAACTTTCCGTGCGCAAAACTATAATAACAAGTTCAAGTTTATTTATTTATGGTCTTGGAACTCCAAAGAGATCCACATAAACTGAAAGGCCAACAACATATAAAAAAAAATTGTGCAACATAGTTTATACAATCATAAGCGAAGGTCGACAGTTAAAAATCTCAAAATGCAAATCATTTGAATATTTTATGAGCTTGGAAATAATTAAAATATCCTTTATGCCCTCAATACTGTATAACATCAGGTTAAAACCAAAGTTAATAATTGCTCCCTTCATATAATGAGCGTTAATACAAATTTAAAAAACACTTTACATTTTTTTAAATCCTATGACAAAACATTTCATTTGGTGGTTTATAAATAGAATCAATTAATGCAGAGGCCGGGAGAATAGATAATTGTAAACAGATTGGTCTGATCCATTTACGCCGACACAATATCAAATCTGGGCAAATAAATAGCACATGATTAACATCCTGAATGGTATTATTACACACATTATAAATCGGGGAAGAATCATACCATTTAGACAGTACAGTATTTAAAGGGAGCATACTCTGCCTCAGTAATAGCCCAAAACGGCGCACTCCATGGGGCAGGTTCCAGGAAATATAAGCCTGTACTTTATTTATCACGCAGGAGTCTATGGCCGGGTGGATACCCCTCTTTAAAATGCGAACTTCCCTATCCCTTGTGAAACTTAATTCCCAAGTGGCCTGTTTCAAAGTGCCCCTTAATTGATATGACAATAGGGTGAAGAGCAGAGACTCATCCAGTTGCAGCAAGTCAACCGCAGTCCTAAAATATTTAAGAATTAATGACTGCTCTTTTAAATTATCTAATATTTCTTTCTGAATTAAAAATCTTAGAGTACCCGGATCACCCTTTACCAGGTTTACAACCCATCGCACGATCCCTGCAAGACCCTGTACCCAACTACTTCGAAAACCAAATTCTAACCTGAGAGCAGTCATAGGGCAAGCAGAGCTGACAGGCTATAGTAACAAGCATTTGGAATGCAGTAGGTCGCGCATTTCCGAGACTTTAAGCTATTGGCATTGTAAATGACAATGCCTTTTATTTATCTGTTTTAACAGCCAACACATAAAAAAAGGCATTGTCCTTCACAATGCCAATAGCTCAAACTTTCGCAAATGCAAGACCTATTGCATAGAAATGCTTGTTTGAAACATTTGATGTAATAAAGTTTCCTGAATACGAAGATCTCCCTGGTAGTAGTAAATAACGCTTTTCTTTTAGTTGTAGGCAATTCGTCGTTAATTGTGAATAATATGCTTTGTTTGAACTGCACAAGATACTCTTCTATATTAGTTGCATGTAGTTTTTAATGAATGACCAAAAAAGGCAGAATACTATGTCAGCCAATCACAAGCAGAAAAACCAGCAAAAGCGCACCGAGGCATCATGAAAGAGGACGCGGAGGAGCTACCACGCTTTTGGTGCACTGTCCAGTGCTACCTCTCATGGTGAATGCACATTGCTGCGCCATGAATCGGCGTGCCATGCACAGAGCGCGTGCTCAGGGCTGGCTTTAGGCGACGGGTGCTCATGTTCGCGAACTCTCGAGTGGGGCGTCCGGGTGGAAACCCACTTCTGGTAACCTAGTGAATATCCACAAACATGCTGCCACTAGCTGAGAGTCGTTTTTGATGGGTGGCTGTAACTTCAAAATCGTTAAGATGTGTTACGGAGTAACACTCGGCAACAGTTGAAAGAGAGAAATAAAGGATGTGTTCAGGGCACAAGCCCTAAAGAAAGAAGTGGGGGGACTAACCTAGTTGGGCAGTATGCAAGTGACATCACGGCGCACGACATCACACATGGCATCACTGGAATTGACATCATATAAAGGGGCATCACAAGCCACGACTTTAAGCGGAGTGGCATCACAAGAAGTGACATCAGAGCTAAAGCCGCCACATATATGTTTAGCAGGTCTATCATGTGTATGTTTGAGCGCATTACGACGATAATAGCACAGTGAGCTATGGAAGATGATATGTGAATTCTACACCTTCCAATCCCCCAGTTTTATGTAATACATCATGTACATTAATTTACAAACATATAATTTATTGTACATGTAATATGCACGTGTTGATATAATGCGCTCTGACACCCTGCATTGGAATGAGTAGGGCTATACAAGAATTGTGGTACTTAAATTATTTCAACGCCTCCTCAGGGGAAGTAAGCTCTATATAAATGCAATTTGTTTTGTTGTAAATACTGGGAAAGTTCAACACATCTGATATTCTTACAGTGCATGCATTTCTCCTAAACAGGGACTAAACAAAGTGAATAGCTACTTCTCTTAAGTATGTGTGAAGTGCTAACAAGGTGTGTGCCTTTGTTTCCCATCTGCTTCATTTGCATCAGGTGTGAGGCTTCTGGCTGCTTCCAGCCAAGAGACTCAAAAGGAGGCCTGATGACTCCTCAAATTCGGCTTTTGTTATGGGCCCAGCAGGAGTCTTAAATAAGAAAGCCCCGCCCTGTCACTGCATGCACGTTATTGCTTGTTGCAGAAGGAAAGCAGACAACATGCAGGCGCTGCTAAGTGTCCTGGTGTTTGGAAATTACACCGGGACGAGTTCAGGACATTATTCAGGGGGGCCCAAATTCTTGGCAGGGTGGACAGCGGTCACCCTGTGAAAAAAGTGGGTGGACGTCCATGCACGTGTACCCCCGACTCGTGCCCTTGATGTGTTGATTTCGCACCCGCAGACGCACACAGCGCCTCTCTGGTGACTGCTCAGGGGCTCAGTCCAGCACTTGAATCAAGCTGGGAGCACTCATACTGAGAAGCTGTTGCAAGAAAACGATTCAAACATTTATAGAGGCACCGTGAATTACAAGCTTTTTCAATGCAATAGGTCTCTATTTGTGAGAGTTTAAGCTATTGGCATTGTAAATGACAATGCCTTTTATTTACTTGTTTTTGAAACCAACACACATATAAAAGGCATTGTTATTTATAATGCCAATAGCTCAAATTCTTGCAAATTCGAGACCCCTTTAATGGTGGCTGCACCCCTTTCTTTAGACGCTGCTCGCTGTATTTAGGTTACAGTGAGCAGTGTCTAAAGATGGGACGCTGCCAACATTAAAGGGAAATCGCAGTTATGGGTCTCTTTCACCCAAAAATTAAAAATAAATAAACAAAGGTTCTGTAGTGCGGCAGCTAAAGTTAAAGCGGCCGCGCGGGAAAATTTTATAAATAAGAAAGTGCGTCGGCTATAGTCAAAGTGGACCACGCTGCAAATTAAATGCATAAATAAGAGTGACCGCTATAGTTAAAACTGACCTGCAGCCATTACTATTAAAAATATAAAAAGCGGGCGGCATGCTGCCTTGTAGGAAAGCACGTCGCGGGTCATTAAAGAAAATAGTGCTCACAGACTAGATGAAGCAGATCATTTAACAACACAAGTAAAAAGTCCAGTCCTTATGAGAGGTTACAAATGCAGGCAAGGCAGTACCAAGGAGGGACTACTAAGCCTATTTATCAATCAAAAGCGGCGATTTGCAAAGGACAGTAACAGGAGCCAATTGGAAAGATGGGTGGAAAATGGGCGGAGCTTCTATTCTATACGTCAATAGAGCATGCCTTGCAGAGCAACGTCTCGTCCTAAAAGGCAGTTACTTGCAGACCAAATGTAATGCTTTCCGAAATTTCTGTAAGGTCATGCAAGTTGCTCCCGCTCTTTTGTGTCTGGGTGCTCCCCCAGTCCCGAGTCAGTTGCTAAACAAGCCTGGTCCTGATATTTAAAACCAGTTATGTGCTATCCGAGCATTCACAATAAGGAAGAAAGCCTTCATTACACGTCTCTCTCCGTTCAATGGATTCAAACTCTTGACCTGAAACGTTCAGCTTTGGGTTTTCAGCTCAGTGAGAAACTCTTACTGTTAACCCAATGTCTCCTAAAAGTTGCTTTATTTATGCACAATCATTTTTAGGTACTTATAGAGCGCACAACTCCACCCCAAAGGTATAGCCCGGCGCTAGACCTTATCATTACCAGTTGTTTGTGTGAACCTAAAGTGGGTATAATCCTGTATCAATTTCTATCATAATGTCACCAGATCTGATACAGCACATAGATTGTGGGGGAGCTTGTTCTAATGAGTGGAAGCCAAAAGGTTTTCAAAGTGCACACATCCAAGACTTTTTGATTCTTCTGCAAAATATTACAGCCTTATT
The DNA here is from genome assembly GCF_964204655.1 of Triturus cristatus. Lineage (NCBI taxonomy): Eukaryota > Metazoa > Chordata > Amphibia > Caudata > Salamandridae > Triturus > Triturus cristatus. Next base: position 800,286,739 of record NC_140581.1, read on the forward strand.
GGCTGACTTAAGGTTCTGTACAGGTTTGCGAAAATTGACTCTGTTCAGCAATAACATTGGTCCGTTTCCGTAAAGTGCTCTGTCGCTATGGCACATTAATTTGAAAATAGCTTGTGTGCGGACTGATGCCAGTGAAGATGGTTAAGGCAGGGCGATGCTGAGCTCCTATTGCTTTTATTAAAAGTAAGGTTTGAAACTGTGTTCTGAATAGTCTGTAGCCATGTGAACAAGTACTCAGCCATGCCCACACATATTGCATTTCCATAATCCAGCCTGCTCATAATTAAGTCCTGGACTATTTCTTCCCCATACTACTGAAGTCCATTGGAATAATTTCTGAAGGAAATGTAGCAGCCCAAAACAAATCCCTCGAACCCTAGTTACTTGTTCTCGCAGGGACAAGGCATCATCAATAAGAAATACCAAGTTTTTGACCACTTTCTTAGGTTTTGGTGTGTAGCCTAACCTACCTGTGTTTCTCATTTCTCTTATTCCCCCTTTGTGCTTCCTATTGATGTTGCTTGGTATATTGCAGAATACTTTACAATTAAAATTTTGCATGGTCTCATATGGACTAGTTACTGCATTTTTTTCGAAGACAAGAAACTCAACCATCAAAACGAGTAGTTTTTTCCTAAGGCTTGATTTTGAGAATTATTGCTCCTGAAACTGATCCTATTCTGACATGCATAACTGCCCCTTCCCTTACATCTGCTACGCTTTTTTATTGTATTGTTTAATTAAAGCTGCATTACAATTGTTATTTGGGTAGTATAAAAATAATTGTACCTATTGAATAACAGAGGGACACATTCTTAGTAAACAATTTTTTTCTGTCTGTACTGTTCGATTTCAGAATTCATTTTGGAGCCACAAATTCAATCTTAAAATAAATCTGATTGTTTCATGCATTTAACGGTTTAAAAGTCCAAATCGATGGCCTTGAACTACAAAGGTTTCAGATTTTTGGAACAGAATTATTTTTTTGTTGTTGTCGGCCCACATGGTTCTGTAGTTCCATTGCAATATTCCTTACTGTCCTTCATCTAAAGTATTTTCAGGGACTAATTGAGGGGAAAGCGACCACACCACAACCTCTGTGTGGACAAGGATGCAAAGCAACAGATTTGATAATCCATGAGGCCATATAAATGAACCAATGCCTGTAACATTTAAACAGCCGAGAAGTGGTTCTCAAATATTTCCAAGGCTGATACTTAAGCCAAAATTCATTGTTCAAGAATTTAAAACTAAATTAATGATAGCAAGATAAAAAATAGAAAATGCTATCCAAGGATGGTTGCAAAGTATACCGCAGCAACCAGAAATGTATGGAAGGGACCTACTTTAAAAGTTATGTTCAATTTATGGTGTAAGCGCTGAAAACGATGAAAGTAGGCCACTTATTTCTCTTTCTGGCGCCATAACACACATACTGACGAACTATAAAGCAGAGAAGCATAGAGTTTGTTGTATTAAGGGGTTGTTTGTGACCATAGTCCTAAGTGGCCAATATCAAAGTTCTTTAGTGTTTACAAGGTACATTTTATAGCATTTATTTCCGAACGGTTTGTCCGTAATTGATACACTTACTGTTAGTAGTACACTTAACGTTTGGCAAACTAGATACATTGTTTCAAATTTGAGCTTGTTTTTTACCGCTATTTTATTGATATTTTTTGGAGGTACTTTGTTAATAGTAGTTGCCCTATACACCGAAACTCTGTATGCTTTTAGTCCCAGAAACATTATACTATTGACAAGATCCATTGTTCAAGAACCAAAGTCATTTTGAATGTTTTAATTTTTACCATCTTTCATTTTTACTCTCTCCTTAGCCGCAAGGAATTGGACGGCCAAGTGTGTATCATGCAGTAGTTGTCATCTTCCTGGAGTTCTTTGCCTGGGGCCTCTTGACAACTCCCATGCTCACAGTAAGTGGTTTTGCTTATTTCCTTCTCATTAGTGCTGTCTTCTGAAGCTTTTCACACCAGAAAACAGAAGCACATTCAAAAATGTAAACAACACCTCGGTGTGGTCAAAGGAGGTGCCTTCAATTGTATACAGTTGTAAATCAGTCCTCTCCCGGAACTGCATGAACCGAAAAGAACACATTTTGAAACTGTTCTAGTGCAAGCAAGACCATAGAGCTAACTGAATCTCGTACAGTTATTATATTAATGACTGTCACATTTGAGGCTCATTGGCACTGGCAGGGAAAGGCAACATAAGACACTGCACCTCCCACGCATATTAAAGTACAAGTTTTGAAAACAGGTATTGGCCTATTTAGGAAAGCATAAAGCCCCCATGTAGTAAACACAGTGAAAACACTGTATTTATGTTTTTATAGAATTCATTAAAGCGCAATATTAGTTGTGGAATCTTCTTATACAGCTTCTCCCTCAGATGATGATCATCATTACAAAGCCACACTACTAAACAATTTCATAATTTACACGTTGCTTTTTCCATTGTGAATTCTTTTTCACTCATCTCATCAAAGAGCCTGGCCCTGATGTCTTCCATCTCACATTCACTCCTTTTCTTTTTCTTACCAGTTGTCATTTCTTCTCTTAGACCTTCAATTAAACCCTTGTCTACAAAATATTACTCTGAAGAACCTTAAATTAAATATTAAACCTGCTATCAACAATATGATAATAATTAGTGATGTTAATACTATCTTTAACATACAACCACCCAAATCACCAAACCTTTTGCCAACCTTTAAAATTCCATCTCAGATCACACTAACCATTTCCCATGCACCTCTGTTCAAGAACCTTTGCCTCATGCAAAACATTAGTAATATTATTGACGTATTGATTCATAAGCCCACTATTCTGAGGAACAAACTCACAACATTGCCTCAATTTCAACACACCGCCTTCTTTTACAAGAAGAATATCCAACTCTCATCTGTTTTATAAGAACATAATGCTCAAAGCAATTATTAAATCCGCAACTTCTGAATCTTCATATCATTCAAAGCTATACCAAAAGGAGAAATCAACACACCAAACATATCCATAAGCACTAGCCGAGAGAGTGTTTCACTCCTTTAAGACCATTGTCACTCATTTCATTCACATGGTTCACTCTAGGAAATACTAAAGCAAGACAGCAACTCCCCACCTAATTTTGTGGTAGGTTGAAATATGCCATTTTGCCACAAACCTAATAAACCCCTCTATATATAGGTTCTTCGCCCTTTAAAAATTCATCCTCAACCATACAATTATAGCTACATTTACTCTCACTAACCATTTCATATGACTCCAAACTATCAGATTTCTCAGCCAACTCCTTTTCACTCTTGCTCAATTTTAAGTCTAAGATGCGTCTTTGAACATTTGAATCTCTCTCCAGCCTCAATCTGCAACTCAATCCCTCTCGCCTCATCCAAAGTTCTACTAATTTTGACTCTTCTCTCATTACATGTTCTAATAAAATTGCCTTCAACATCACTCAGCTCGCACACTTTCTTCTCGCCACTTATACGCTAATAGGTGTAATTACCCTTCTATTATCTGCAATGGAACCTAAGTTCCTATATTACGTTTTTTTAATGAAATGTCTGCTTCTGCATTGTTACTTTTAAGGTAACCTTGATCACGAAGAATCAGTGTTGATATCCTGCAGGACAAGGCATAGGAGAAGAGCAGTGGATTGTGGGTCACCCCCTCTGAAACCGAAACCAGAATGTACATGCAAACATAACAGTTTGAAACATTCATTATTGCCAAATACTCATTCAACAAGATAGCATACATATTCTCGTTAAATTCAGTAATATTCATTAATAGATACTTTATAATCACCCTTCTTATCCCTCAAATTATTGGTACCAATATATAGGATTCAATTTCAGATTTAGGTGGGGCATATCCAACTGAAAAGTGAATACTTACAAGAATGCTTAGGAATGTTATTAAAAAAATATTATGAAACATATCTTCAAAACAAAATAGCTCAGTTTATTGTATAACATAACTCCAGAGTATACAAAAAGGACTGTAAAAAATGACTAAACAATAAAAAGTCTAAGCTTCTAAATATGGCACAAAATCAAAACTCCAAAATGTCAATAAGACACTCAGTTCAAGAAAACGTTCTGTCTCTTACTGGATTCATAAGGCAAGGTACAAAGTTAAAAAGTTGCAAAACCCCCAAAAATAAATCTTCAGTTCTCCATCAAAAATGTATTGGTGTTGATTTCTCCAGCTTCTTTTCACAAGTTCACAGTGGTTCTTTAAAAATGAAGTGATAGTTTGTCAAGTCAGTGTCTCTATGTTCTGGCACAATCTCAGCCAGTTAGGTCTCCTCAAGTGCTGACTACTTTTTGCTCTGTACAGTTATTCTTGTTGGTCTTCTGACCTCTTTTCATTTCCCTCTCATGCTCTCTGTAAAACCGTCTTGGGGCCAACTCTAATCTTAAGGCCAACTTATGACAACTGCTGCATCTTCGCCTGCCACTTGATCTGTGCAGTATTCGATTGGAACAGCTTGATCTTCTCTAAGGATTTTTGAAACTCGCACTTTTATCTGCACTCATGCTGACTGACTTTGGTTAGGTTGCTGTTGTGTACTGTGTACTTCTGCTCCTTGATATTCTCCTTCCTCCCTCACTCTCCCTCCCTTAGATCTGATGCAGCGGAGTTTACCAGCTCTATACATACATGCTCACAAAACTCATTTTGGGCTCATAAGCATTCATTCATTCAAGGAGCTAGCAAATATCCGCTGGTCATCAATTTTGTTTACCTAAGAGAACCTTTACACCAGTATTCTTACCATTCCTGTCTCCTAAGTAAATGCTCATTCGAAAGATCTAGTAGTAGATTAGAATAGGGAGGAAATAATAATAATACACGTTTAACTTTTATAAAAAGAACCACAGACTCAGAAGGAGTTTTAAAGGTTTATCTGAATTAATAATTTTTGTGAGTCAAATCAGAATACTTGCAGATACACCAAAATTCTCCACGAGGAAAGAAAATACAGTTGGCTTAAGATCAACATTGGCTAGAATCTTTATGATGACAGTACCTGAGGAGAGAAAAAGAACAGAGCAAGTACGGAGCATAACCCCACAGAGCTATATTTACCTAGAATGGTGTGAGGACCTAGACATCAGAGTATCAAGTATTCAGGACAGGTTCAGGACCGGGAAGGTGCACTCTTCTAGTGTAACGCCAGCGTTACACCCCTCTCTGGTGCTACTCTCTCCGACTTGGGCTCATCCCCCTTCCTAGATGTGCCTCCTCGGTTATTCCGCGATTTTCCCTAGTGTTGGATTCTTCAATCAGATTGCAGCAAAATCTGGCAGCATCTCAGCATAGCATCGGCATCTCGGCATCAAGTGTCAAGTGTGTCTAACTATCTAAAACCTTACCTCTGTTAAACCAATTTGGGTGTATGATCCACCCCCAAATGTTTCAATTCTATGTGCACCCTCAATTTGATTGGGCCAAGCAGTGGGGTGTGGACATCACACCATACCAAGTGTAATAATTTTCTTTAGTTCTACTGTCTAATTCCCCGCCCCTTAATTTTAATACCCACAAGCTTTATTTATTTTATTTTATATATTTTATTTATTTATGTAAAAAGTTTTATATAGCGCTGGCTAGACCCATAGGTATCAGAGCGCTTTACATAAGGTCAACAAAGTAGCAACAATAATAACAGGTACAAGTTACATTAAATGTATGAGACACATTAACGGGAGAGAACTAGAGACAGGTAGAGAGGGAAGGGGGAGTTAGAAGGTAGAGGACGAGGGGGAAGATGGAATAAGAGACAGAGGGAAAATCATCCCCAAGACCGCATGGGCAGGTGACAGCCAGGGAGGTAATCCAAAGCCAGTCTCCCCAATAGCTCTCAAGGAGGCTCCAACGGGCATCGGTCAGGAAGTAAGATAGAAAGGAGACAAGGAAAAAGCAGAACGGCAGAAATACGATGAGGGGAGGGGTGGGCGAGACAGGGAGAAGGGGAAAAACTGTTCCCAAGGTCCGGCAGGGCTGGTGACGGCCAGGGGGTGGACCAAGGCCAATCTCCTCATTAACTGAACAAAGCAGCTCCACCGGGCGTCGGACCTAATGCTCAGACTCCGCTGACAGGATAGAGGTCAAGTGTACTCAGTGATTGTCAGAATAGTGCGGGGGGAAGCCATGGTCCGAAAGAATTCCAGACGTCCTCTTGAGGTCAGTCCCAGTCCTGGAAGGGTTGAGTAAGTAAAAGTTCAGCAAGGGGGAAAGAGTCACCATTGTCGGCCATGTTGGGGTCAGGCATCCTGGGACCCTTATCCACACAGTGAGTGTGCCGAGAACGACAGAACGTTACAGGGAGGGATGGGCCAGACTGTGAGACAATGAGGCGAGGGGTGGGCAAGACAGGGAGAAGGGGAGGAACTGTGCCCAAGGTCCGGCTGGGTAGGTGACGGTCAGGGGGTGAACCAAGGCCAATCTCCTCATTAGCTGAACAGAGCAGCTCCACCGGGCGTTGGACATAATGCTCACACTCCGCTGCCAGGAAAAGAGGTCATGTGTACTCCGGGATTGTCAGATTAGTGCGGGGGGAGTAGAATAATGCGGTGAATCATAAACCGGTGATGGTTTGTGTCTCTCCCACACAGACCGTGGTCTAGGGCAGCACAGGGTTGATTTACTGCGGAGTAGTCTCTGTACCTGTGGGGCATGTAGAGCTGGCCTGCGCTACTCGCAGGGAGATTCCCAGAGTCCTGGTCATGGCGGTTTGGACGGGGTTGCAGCACTGGCCCAGCGGCTGGTTGCGGCTTTGCCTCGGCCGACCTCGCAGCGATGAGTGCAGTGATCTTCGCAGGGATTGAGAAGCACCCACGAGGCCGGTGTTTTTTTTCTATTTTCATTTAAAAGGGGTGGTAGCGAAGTTGGGCCTCAGGCGCAAGTCGAGAGAGAAGGCGAAAGGAGACAGAGCCTCGCAGCTCGCCTCCGAGCTTTATTCCCACAAGCATTTCATATGTGGGTCGATAAATCTGTAGTACAATGTTTCAGCTCCTTCCTCTCGTAGGGTCAGAAGTTGATCTTCCCATGTGCTAGCTGGGCTTCGAGTTTGGCAGCCATTCAATGATTTCATTGGTCTCCGGACAAGAAGATGACACGCATGCGTAGTTGTCGCAAAGGAACAGGGACATCGGTCACCCTCCAAGGCCCAAATACGAGCTATTAATAGTCCGAGAAGAACATGTTAGAATACAAAATTAAATGAATTCACTGTATACCACTTACTTCTGCACTATCCCCATTTACTTAATATATCTTTTGCATTAATGGCTTAGTAAAACTTGCATAGGTTAGTTTCAGCACAGCATGTGCATTAATGCGAGGGTTTCTAGCAGCCATGTTAAAAGCCATTGCACAGCTGCAAAGGTTTCCCACCAAGCGACAGGAGACGTCATACTACGTAGATGTAGTAGACGCATGCGCAGAAGAGTTCCTGCATTTTCGGCAGCCATTTTAGAGACACTCTGGTTACTTGTTAGTAGAGCACATAGAAAAGCTTCCCCTAGATACAATATGTGAAGTGTAATGCACAATTAATACTCACAAACAGGTTGATTATAATGTTACAAGTTATTCAAGAGGACTGCATACGAGCAAGTTTCTTTTTATATGAACCCTTGCTCCATCAGATCCAAGTGGTAAACTCGAGTTTGTTACTGTGAATAAGAGGTTAATGTAACCACTTCTTTAACTGCAGTCTTCGCTCTTAGTGTAAGTGGATCCACTGTGGCAATCCTGCACATTTCACAGCAGTATTCGTCACAAGGATGGCTTAGTGGGTTCTGTGCCACCTTGTATCTAGGCAGCCATTCCTCACATGCTTCTTCTCCATGACCCAACCCAGACACTTGGTACCAGGTCATGGCATGGCTCCTCACTTGATGAAGGTCTGTTCGACTTCATCTTTTGAGAGATAAAGTGTACAACACCAGGCAAACATAGTAGTAGTACAATACAAGGTCAGCAAATGTTTACAAATGCAGCAAAGAAGAAACAGGAGCTCTTGTTATTCTCCCCCTCCCCCCAAGGATCTCAGGAGAGGAGAGAACTGTCACTTTATTAGAGGGTACTTCTTATACTCATTGGAGCCAAAGGCAAGACGTTTATCTACTTCAGGGATGTTGGGTTACAGAATTTATACAACTTTGATTTGAGAGTACCATTGGCACACTCCACAATTCAAGATACTTCTGGTAGGTAACTGCAAAGAAATGTCTGATCAATTTTCAGTGCGGACTACAGAATTCTCATTTACTCAGTATTAAAGGAAATTCTCATTTGATTCCAAAGTAGTCGGCATACCAAATCTAGGGTTCAAATCCCTCCAAAAGAACTTAGCTACAATCAGGGTATCGCATCTCTTAGTTGGATATTCCTCTACTCCCCTAGAGAAAAGACAAACAATCCCCAGAAAATAACACAATCCATTGCACTTAAGCATTTCAGCATAATTTGAAATCTAGTATACTGTCCCTCGGACAGACCAATATGACTTAGTCAGAACAGTTTAGTCCTAGCAGTCTTTTTGCCGATATTCATTTGTTGACAAGTAACACAACCTTGACAAGCCTCTTTAGCTGCAGTTCTAAAATGATGATTAAACCAGCATTTTTTGAAAATGTACACTATGCGTCACGTCCATCATGAGAATATCCATGCAAACATCTAGTCATTTGACTCAAAGAAAACAACTTGGTAAAAAAAATCTATTATCTGTTGACGTTGAAATGCCATTTTCATCTGTTGCACAACCCGCTGCAAACCCCTTTTACTTCCATTGTCTTGCACAACATTTTACAGTTTTCAACACTTCTGATGTTTCCTCTGTTATAGCCAAGAAACAATTCACATTTTCTTATTCAAAATTGATTTCTCCATTTGATAACAATATATAGGAAACAGGAGCACAGTATTACGCATCTCTATCAACATTTTGTTTTCCATGTGTAACCATGTAATTTCCTGTGCTCTGTTCTGTACATTTAACAACTGAAATTTGCTTAGGTAAATTAAGTGCATTGAACAAGTCTAAACATTTTGGCCCATAATTGGAGTGCCATAGGATATTAAACTCCTTTGTGACTATTGCTAGACACAGTCATGGACCACTCTAAAACCATATTGGTTATTTGTGTAGCTTATAACACACAACAATCGGTTATGCAGCATGCTCTTGTAATTGCCATTCCACTACTTCTGCAGATGTTTCAGCACAATATGTCACTATGCAAACTACATAGGCTGCTCCTAAAATGTATTGATGATCTCTCCGACAAAATCATCTGCAAACAAAATCAGATCGGCCAGTTCAAGTGGTACATCTTGAATGTCTGGTCTTGGTTTGGTACACAATTCTTTAAGTTGATACCGTCATTGACTCCATCATTGCAATCTTCCTATCAGGCACTAGCAAGAGTGTAGCGGTATTCAGGTTATTACAAAGTATGATTGAAATATTTTCAGCAACAAAGATGGTTTGCTTATGCTTTGGGCGCCTGTTTGTCAGATGCTGAGTCTGGGTAAAAGTCGGCTAAATCACAACTTAATGAGGGACTAACAATTTTATGACCAATCGTCATCTCTTCAGTCTGCTGCATTGAAAAACAGGTAGCAGCAATGAACAGCAAGCTCGGAAGTGCAGGGGTCTAATATAGCTGCAAAGTATGCCACAGGTCTCTTGTCTCCTCCCTGTGGCTGAGTAAGTACTGGAACTGAGCACCATTCTCTCATGCTAGAATAAATACAAATATTTTTTAAATTAGGCATTGCAAGAGCAGGTGCAGAACAGAGACTGTCTGAGCTGTAGGAAGGCATTCTTCGGGCTGGATTGGCCTTCTGTTCTATCATGCATTTTCCCTGTTGTCTGAGACATTGAAGGCTGGTGTTGAAAGCCTACTGTCACTGCTGATGCAGTTGTCACTTTTCCCAGCTCCCAGAGATTAACTGCAACAGTCTAGGAGCTTAAAGCGACGGGGAGGGAGGGCAGTGGAATAGGGAGTTAAGACCGAGAGAGAAGAAAAAAGGCGAGACAAATAGTGGATGGATGAGGTCAAAGAGCTAAAAAATGAAGAGATTAGGGGAAAGGCAGGTTTTAGCATTTTCCAGGGCTGTTTTTGGTTCTCCAGCCCAGTCATGGCATTCATTTTGTTCATTGTCCTAGGAAACTGGATCACTTGCATCACTATGAGGAAGCCTTTAGAAGGTTTTGGAAATGGGGAAAAGTTTTAAATCCACTGACTACAGTAGTCCACTATTGCCAAAAACATCCTCACTTTCTTTTAAATTGTTGGTCGATTTATTTTTAGAATTGTAAAGGTGTGTTCTGCAGACTCCTTCCTCCCGCCCTTTTCTCAATTTTGACCTAAATAACTTAGTTCTGACAGTACTGCAATTTTGGCATGGATACTTTATGTATTAATCAAAAGGAGACACTGTTCCAAAATGAGGATAAGGAAATAAGAAAGACTCAAAAAGATTAGAGGAGACTAAAGTCCTAGGCTATTATTGGACCCAGAAATTAGAGGGGGAAGCATAACTTAATTTCTCTTGTTGCCCTCACACACCCCGAAGGATGTCATGCTTCATCATTGGGCGTTTTGCTCCTCGTCGGGCCGGCGCTGCAATGCCCGACGGGTCCCCCGGAGGGTAACTTTAGCGGAGATCTTTTCAGAGAAAACGCCGTATGGTGCATGTGGGTGTGTGGTCTGGGTCCTAATAAAGACAAGTGGTGATGTGAGTGTGTCAGTGACGTGATAAGTTAAAAATGTCTAAGGGTTGCTAGTAGAGTCAGTTTTTAATATAAGTGGCACCCTTGACACGCTAAAAAACCCGTAGGTTAGGTGTTACCTTAATGGTAATAATGTTCCATCAGGTGACTAAAATGTGGTCGACATGTTTCGCGCCCCAATGGCCCAAAACGGATCCGTGGCGCTTCCTCAGGACCGACTAAGAGTTGTGAAAGTGGACTGGGGGGTACTACCCACAGTCTATATCCGGGCGTGCAGGTATAAATGACCCTGCTCTCTGTGTCAGAGTAAAGGATGCTCCTGGATAAAGGCCTAGGTAAACACAAAGAAAAGAAAAAGAACATCCTGAATTTTAAAATGTTCATCTGTCCAACAACTAGACGTGAAATTAGAAAGGAGTTCATGATTCCAAGTAACCCAAGGGTGTCTCCTCCACTCGTGGGTGATGGCGTTATGAGGTCTCAACGATAGGCCAACGGGCGCTTCAACCAGGGTTGGAAGCCTGGAATGAAGACCTCCCGTCGCCGATCGGAGTCACCCAATAGTCCACCCATTGAACGTGGTAGGATTAGTGACAGATGTACCAGTCATCACTAGACGTAGGGTTATTGCGATTAATTATCCAATCGTATTTGAGCCAGTCCACCAAACACTACACACCACTCACCTAGAAATGGGGAGAATGATGCTCCATAGATTAGGGGACGAGCGTACACACCTTCATGTGCTATAAAAACAAAAGGAATCTACTTGTGAGTCCTAGCTAGTAAAGAGCCTGCCAGGTCTGAGTCGCCGTTTAATACACGACCCCAGTTCCCCTTAGATCAGCTACTTACAGTTTAGCTCTGGCGTGGCCTCTTATACACCTACCCCAGCCGTCCTCCTATCTGGAAAGGAATTGTAGACTGCTCAAGGGTCCATTTGTAGTCCCGGGGCGGGCGTTTCAGGGCGGTCCCCGTCTCCGGTCCACAGTGGGAAACAGGTGTGTATTGGGCGTAGCATTGAATACTGCGCATGTGTGGGAAACAGACAGTCTCCGCGCGTGCGCGTTGGAATGAAGCCTCCGTCTTAAAGTTTATAGAAGACGTCTGTGGCGCGCATGCGCAATGGCGTGTGTTCCCTGTTATCTCAAAGAACTGTTACATAGACAGTGTAAAGTCTAAGTATAGGAAACTAATGAGATCTAATCAAACTCTCTCCCTATGAGACATGTAGTCTAGGTGTGAGGAATCCACTTTATGAACACGTGTGTATTCCCCGAGTGGCTCGTCGTTGGAGAATACATCATGGGCGCATGTGGGGTAAAGGTGGTAACACATGTAATGATGTTATCGGTTTCCTTGATCCTATCCCTAATGCCTGGCGGTTGTTGTTCCTGCGGGTCCTGCAGAGTGAGTAGTAAACAGTAGACGTAACCCCCAACTCCATCAAGTGTTGTGGCCAACCGGGCAATTAGTCACTTATTGGGATGATCCAGATCTTTGGCATCCGGGTGAGTCTCTTTCTGGTAGACACTACACCCCAAACCCCAATAACCAACATCAACACACACAACCCCCCCCACCTGGGACTCCTCTGCCCCCATGGCTCCCTCATCTTAACAAGGTGGGATTTTAGCAGTCTGTGACTGGACACACACATGCGCCCACGATGTATTCTCCAACGACGAGCCACTCGGGGAATACACACGTGTTCATAAAGTGGATTCCTCACACCTAGACTACATGTCTCATAGGGAGAGAGTTTGATTAGATCTCATTAGTTTCCTATACTTAGACTTTACACTGTCTATGTAACAGTTCTTTGAGATAACAGGGAACACACGCCATTGCGCATGCGCGCCACAGACGTCTTCTATAAACTTTAAGACGGAGGCTTCATTCCAACGCGCACGCGCGGAGACTGTCTGTCTGTTTCCCACACATGCGCAGTATTCAATGCTACGCCCAATACACACCTGTTTCCCATTGTGGACCGGAGATGGGGACCGCCCTGAAACGCCCGCCCCGGGACTACAAATGGACCCTTGAGCAGCCTACAATTCCTTTCCAGATAGGAGGACGGCTGGGGTAGGTGTATAAAAGGCCACGCCGGAGCTAAACTGTAAGTAGCTGATCTAAGGGGAACTGGGGTCGTGTATTAAACGGCGACTCAGACCTGGCAGGCTCTTTACTAGCTAGGACTCACAAGTAGATTCCTTTTGTTTTTATAGCACATGAAGGTGTGTACGCTCGTCCCCTAATCTATGGAGCATCATTCTCCCCATTTCTAGGTGAGTGGTGTGTAGTGTTTGGTGGACTGGCTCAAATACGATTGGATAATTAATCGCAATAACCCTACGTCTAGTGATGACTGGTACATCTGTCACTAATCCTACCACGTTCAATGGGTGGACTATTGGGTGACTCCGATCGGCGACGGGAGGTCTTCATTCCAGGCTTCCAACCCTGGTTGAAGCGCCCGTTGGCCTATCGTTGAGACCTCATAACGCCATCACCCACGAGTGGAGGAGACACCCTTGGGTTACTCGGAATCATGTACTCCTTTCTAATTTCACGCCTAGTTGTTGGACAGATGAACATTTTAAAATTCAGGATGTTCTTTTTCTTTTTCTTTTCTTTGTGTTTACCTAGGCCTTTATCCAGGAGCATCCTTTACTCTGACACAGAGAGCAGGGTCATTTATACCTGCACGCCCGGATATAGACTGTGGGTAGTACCCCCCAGTCCACTTTCACAGTTCACAACTCTTAGTCGGTCCTGAGGAAGCGCGACGGATCCGCTTTGGGCCATTGGGGCGCGAAACATGTCGACCACATTTTAGTCACCTGATGGAACATTATTACCATTAAGGTAACACCTAACCTACGGGTTTTTTAGCGTGTCAAGGGTGCCACTTATATTAAAAACTCACTCTACTAGCAACCCTTAGACATTTTTAACTTATCACGTCACTGACACACTCACATCACCACTTGTCTTTATTAGGACCCAGACCACACACCCACATGCACCATACGGCGTTTTCTCTGAAAAGATCTCTGCTAAAGTGACCCTCCGGGGGACCCGTAGGGCATTGCAGCGCCGGCCCGACGAGGAGCAAAACGCCCAATGATGAAGCATGACATCCTTCGGGGCGTGTGAGGGCAACAAGAGAAATTAAGTTATGCTTCCCCCTCTAATTTCTGGGTCCAATAATAGCCTAGGACTTTAGTCTCCTCTAATCTTTTTGAGTCTTTCTCATTTCCTTATCCTCATTTTGGAACAGTGTCTCCTTTTGATTAATACAGATGATATACGGAGCATAGACACTGGACCACAACAAGCTCCTGGTCCCCCCTCTCTTCTTGTACAGATGGATACTTTATGCCCATGTCTGCAAGGTGGTTTAGTAATGCAATGGAGTCAAGCCTGCAATCCTCTTTCGTTTTGGATGCGACCATCAGGTTGTCAATATGCTGCCCCGGGCCTGGGTTACAGTGAAGTTGCAGACTCTCTGGATCTTTCTTCAGAATTTTAAGAGACATTTGCTAGTCTGTACATATACTCCTGTGGAATTCAACACCTGAACATTACTTAAAAAAAAATCTGAACGCAAAGAGTTACCAGCAATTCTCACGAAGAAAAGTGATTGACTTAAGTCTACGATAGTGAGCACGTCAGCAGAGATTTGGAACAAAATGACAGCAGGATTCAGTACCTTGGGACAACATAGGACAACGATATAAATAGATTTTGGAAGTTCCTGCACTGTTCTCCACTTTATACTCTTCTTTATTAATTAATTCCCATGTTCGGGCAGTTGTAAGGAGTTTCTAGCACATCTTTGAAAATGCTTTGCTCAGTCATTGTATAGGGGCAGGTGCCATTCTCTCCTCTGCTTAATGAGTAAACTTATACTGAATGTTACGAGCAAACCCTGCATTAGGTTTCACGTTGTTCTGTATGGCCTCTGCACTTTAATATATCCATTTTCTTTTCCTTTGAAATCCTAAAACTCCTCTTTCACTGTGCATCAAAAAGGAAGTCAACTTTTGTGTGAACTGGAAACAAACTCATTCTCTACTCTCATGATTTTAACTGGAAGTTTAAGTCTTCATCCTGCACCTGGATTGCTACACCATTCAGTGTACTATAAATTAAGCAATTCATCCTATACGAAAGGTCATGGCCCAAAAAATTAACTGGACTCATCACAAATTATGTACTTGTGATCATTTTCTATACATCCAATCTTTTACAGAAGCATTTGCTGACGCCTTATTAGTGATCTGCTTGTTACTAATGCCTACAACTGACACTTCATTTACCAAGATGGGTAGGTTGGGGGAAGTCTATCGGTTTAACCATGTAGTGGGTAGTACATGCTGCAATCAAACATAATACTGGATGGCCATTCACCTCCCCATCTACACATGGACCAATCTGGTCTACCTCTAGGACTGCTCAAGCATGCAATCCTCCTCCCTCCTCAGGCACAGTCGTTGTGCCTGCATTTCAATCAGTCCAGTAAGAACAGAGTGTGGATGCGTTTTGTGGAAAAATAATTCTCATCACGGACTGGAATTGCTGAATACCACGATTTTGTTGAAAATTCTGCATTATGTTATGCATATTAAACTTCATTGTTTGGGCTGAATGCATTGAGACCAGTTGGTATTGTGCTACTGACCCCTTCTGTGCCATGTTATTTATGTTCCTTTCCATTTGAAGAACCATTTGCAACTCATTCTGCTATCTATATGGATTAGACCTACATTCCCGTTTCCAATTCCCAATTTTTCCACAAAATAGCAACGTGTAATATTTTTCAGCATATTGATATTTGCCATAGGCTCCTTTGAATCCTTGACAAAACCTCAACCTTTGCCTTGAGGAACGTTGACCCTATTTTGTGTAAATTTAAATCATTTCTTTGTAATGGTGAAACTTTCCAGCCACCTTTCTAAAAATACTTCATTTTAGCCACCATAAGCTTTTTCTTCTGTAATCGTTCTCTCCTTTTCACAAAACAAATCACCACAATACTTCCCATACTTCAAATTCTTATTTAGAGATCTTGCATTTCAAGATATCTTACACTCTGCTGATTATTGGAACTGATTCCTGGACACAAATTCAAAATGAAAGTTCAAAGAATTCACTGACACCTTCTTTTGTGGCATCGACTCTGCTGTACTGTCTAGATATTTGCAGTAATCGTTCATAATGTGCATGGACTGATTCTTTTTTTTTTTTTTTTTGGATATATTTTTATTAGAAACCGTTAGCACACAATAAAAGACATACAAGGGCCTACAACCACCAGGGCCGGCCGCTATAGAGCCCGAGGGCCCGCAGTGTAACGCCATACATTCAAATGAACCAGAGGCAAAGCACCCGGCAGTCCGTAAGCACCTATAACAGGCCATGGCCATAGGCCAGGAGCAGCGTAAAACAACAGTTTCATTTTTTATTAAATATAAAACACACTCAAGGCAATGAGAGTCCGAGATAGCAGCGTGCTCTTCCCAGGGCGGGGAATAACATAAAGTGTCCAAAGCGATTCTGGTCCGGAAGCGGTGAAGGGGGGGCAATGGGAAAACAAAACGTGGAACACACCTCACACCCTCCCGCAGGATGCGCGGCTAGGGGGTCAAAGCAATATCGACCTCTAATGGCAAAGGCGGGGTGCAGATACGGCCTCGATATACATTCCACGGACCCCATACCCTTCTCCATTTCCCTGGCTTACCTCTCGCCACATACACCGTCTTTTCCCTAAACATACACCAGTCCATATTCTCCTTCCATACCTCAACCGTGGGCGGCCTCGGGGAGCCCCATAACTGCGCAATATTACGCTTAGCCACCATGCACCCCAAGGTCACCCACTGCGTCTGTGCCGCAGTACAATCATTCGGTTCCCAAACATTCAACAAACACCTCCTAGCCTCTGGCAACAGGGCCACGCGCGTGACCTCCTCCATAACAGTGTGGACATCGTTCCAAAATCGCACAACCTCCGAACATTCCCACAAGATATGAAGAAAGGTGCCCGGTAGGCCACATCCACGCTTACACAGTCCATCCATCGAATAACCCATACGCAGCAAACCGGGCCCCATGACATACACTCTATGAAGGATCTTCAGCTGAACAAACCGTAAGCGAGCCGGGATCGCCACCTCCTTCGGGGAGGCCACCGCCGACACCCAGTCCTCATCATCCAGCTCTAAGCCATCGCCCGTCCATGCCTCCCTCAGACGGAGCAGCAAGTCCGCACGATCGTTGGTGAGTTTCTTATAAATCAGAGAAATAGTGCTGTCGGGCACGTAGCCATCCAACACTCTATCCTCCAGTGGGGAATACTCGGGGATGGCAGCAGCGTCCGGAAAAACCGAACACAGCGCATGGTGGACTTGAGCATACCGGAAGCACTCTCTATCGTTTAATTTATATTCCATTTTAAGCATTTCAAACGTTTTGAAAGCTCCCTTCACCCAAAGATCACCCACCTTACATATACCAATCATGTCCCATTTCTCAAAGCCTTTCGATCTCCACAAACAGCCCAACCGCCCAGAGGCATACAGCGGCGTCGCCCGAGTCAAGCGATCCCTCCATCCCATCGCAGCATTCGCCGCGTTCCACACACGCACCGCCACCCGCGTGGGTCTCGTCAGCCGCGTGTCCGGGGTCACCGAGTACAGCGCCCTATTATAATCCCCACCCGGGAGCAGGAATTTATCCATCTCGAACGCCGGGTTTAAGGCAGGACCATATATCCCGTGGTTCACCGCCGCCAACTGAGACGCCCAGTAGTATCATTTAATATCGGGGAGGGCGACCCCCCCATCGTACCAAGGGAGCGTCAACTTGGCGAGAGCAATCCGCGGCCGCCCGTCCCAAAACAGTTGGCGCTGAAGACCCTCAACCTCCCGGAAATAGCGGGCCGGCACGACATCAAGAGTATTTTGCAAAGCGTACAAAAAGCGAGGCAGCGACATCATTTTAAACAATGCTGCCCGTCCAAGCGGCGAAAGCGGAAGTCGTCGCCATCTTGCGACGTCGGCCTTCAGTCGCTGGAGGGGAGGGAGAAGGTTTCGCTCATAGCGGACCGCGGGATCCAGTGAGATAAAGATTCCCAAATATTTGAACCCCAGGGTAGCAATCTGAACCGGGCATTCTTGCGGCAGGAGGGGGGCGTCCCCCGAGAGGACGTAGACGCACGATTTGGCCCAGTTGATGACCAGGCCGGAGTTGCGGCCAAAGGAATTCAATACGTCCACCAATACCATTAGTGACTGTCGGGGGGAAGTGAGATACAGAAGGATGTCGTCCGCGTAAAGGGAGACACGGTCGTCGAACTCCGGCGTCCATCTAATGCCTCGCAACGACGGCTCCCAAAGCAACCAGGCGGCGAGAGGCTCCAAAGAAAGCGCAAAGAGAAGGGGTGATAGCGGACATCCCTGTCGCGCACCTCTCCCCAGTGCGAAAGGAGCCGACACCCTACCATTCACCACCACCTGAGCCAGTGGGTCAGCGTATAGTAATTTTACCCAACCAATAAACTCAGGGCCGAACCCAAATTTCGCCAAAACGGCCCAAATATATGGCCACTCCAAGGTGTCGAACGCCATAGTAGCATCTAAAGATGCCAAGATGGCCGGCTCCCGTATAAATTCGGCTCTAGCAAGCACACCGTGCAACCGCCTCAAATTTAGGGCGGTATTCCGATGGGGTATAAAACCGGACTGATCCTGATGAATCAAGTCGCCCACGACCCGAACCAGTCGGTTAGCCAACACCTTAGCCAGAATTTTGGGTTCTGCGTTCAACAGCGAAATGGGCCTATAGGAGGCGCAGCGGTCTCGCGGCTTCCCTTCTTTGTGTATCACCACTATGGTGGCGAGGCGTTGGTCAGGGGGGAGGAAGCCCGCCGCACGTGCCGCCAAAAACATGTCTCGAAGATACGGCGCTATATTATCAGGACGCAGCATATATAATTCAATGGGAAGACCATTAGGACCCACCGCCTTACCAGACGCGATCGAGCGAATGGCCAAAGCGATCTCATCTGACGACAACTTTGCCTCGATCAATATTGCATCCGCCTCCGATAAGGTTGGCAGTGCGATGTCTCTGAGCAACAGATGAGAATCCTCCGAACGCACAGAAACCGGAGCGTATATCCCGCGGAAGTGATCCGCGAAGCAGTCAACAATCTCCACAGGGTCAGTCACACGCACTCCATCCATTCTCTCCACAACGGGCACCACCCTGCTCGCTCTCTCCTTCTTATCCAACCAGGCAATCAACTTTCCGGCCTTATCCCCCACATCATACAGTCGCCCTTGCTGCTCTCTATACTTCCCTTTAGCAGCTTCCGTGACTAGCGCCCTATAATCTAACTGCTTGAGGCTGAGAACATGCAATTTCTCATCAGTAACTCCACGCTCCAAGTCCTCCTCCATTTCAGCTATTTCAGCCTCCAGGCGAACCACCTCAGCTCTCTCGCACCTCTTAGTATGAGAGATAAGGGACAAGGCCTGCCCCCTGACCACCACTTTATAAGCCTCCCATAGGGAGACGGCCGACGACACCGACCCCACATTATCAGTGAAGTAGTGATCAGTGGACTTGACCAGCTCCGCGCGGATCTTAGGGTTACGAAGATACCAGGGGCTAATCGGTGCCATTCTTCACTCTGTCCCAGGGTCAACCCTCAATTGCAACCATATAGGGGAATGGTCAGAAATACTTCGGGCTACATGACACACCTCCCCAATCATTCCAGCTTGGGTCGCCGGCATGAGCATATAGTCCAGTCTCGAGAGACTCCCATGGGCCCCCGAGTGAAAGGTATATTGCGCTTGTCCCGGGTGCATCAATCTCCAGCAATCTACAAGTCCCAAAGTGTCCAAAAACACCCCCAACCAGGCCTGAGCCCTAGGGAGATCCCTGGGGGAGGTGACGGTCCTCCAATCCAGAGACCACGGCATTAAAGTCTCCACCCAACACCAAAACCCCCCCAGGGAGCCCCAGGACCAAACGCCCCAAGTCAGCAAATGTAGCCGTCTGCAACCCCGGGGGCACATACACAGCCACAAGCGAAATGGTTCTGCCCTCCCATCTCCCCACCAGCGCCACATATCGCCCCCTATCATCGTGAAGCACCTCGTCCACTGCCAATGGGAGGGAGGTCCTAACCAAGATGCCCACTTCCCTAGAGCCAGAAGCGAAACCAGAATGAGCGGCAAGGCGATAGCCCCTCCTATTTAGGGCCTGGAAGGAGTTCCCAACCAAATGTGTCTCCTGCAGGAAAACGATGTCGGGCGAGATCCGCTTCAAGAACTGCAACACTACCCCGCGCTTGATCCTGTCCCCCAGACCATTCACATTCCACGAAAGGATTCGCAATCCCCTACCCCCCATCCCACTCCCGCACATGATACCCACATCCCGGAGAGCACAACCCGGAGAAATCAGCAAAAACCTTCACATTGCCCTGCAAAACGAAAAAACAACCATCCCCAACAACCCCCCTCCCCCACAGTCCCAAAACCACAACTCCCCCCTCCCTGCACCCCTGCTTGACCCCGAGCAGCCCCCCCAACTTGCAGTGTGCCTGTCGCCCTAACATATACCACAAAAGAACCCCAGAAGGAGGAAAAGACCCCAATAAGCTCCCCACAACCCCCAGACATTTGAAGGGCATGGAATGCCGGATTAGAGTGCAATTGAGCCAAGGTGCAAAAAATGCCAGTCTAGTCCATTGCCAGGAACCAAGTTCTAGTCCTGCTCCACCACATCCCGTCCGCTCTCCTCCGTCCGACCGTCTCGATCCTGTCCCCGCGGTAGGGCATCCAACCAGTCACCAGCCGCCTCCGGTCGGTCAAAAAAGTGGGAACGACCCTGGAACTCAACCCGCAACCTCGCCGGGAATAGCATTGCATATTTCAGCTCCATGTCCCTCAGGCGCCGTTTGACACCCAAAAATCCCAGCCGCTGTTTCTGGACCGCTTGCGTGAAGTCCGGATAAAAGCTGACATTGGAGTTCTCAAACTTCAGCGGCCCAGCCACCCTCGACGCCTGAAGGATAGCATCTCTATCCCGAAAGTTAAAAAGTCGGGCGATTATAGGCCGCGGAGGAGCACCCACTTTGGGCGCACCACCCGGAATCCTGTGGGCCCGCTCCACCGCAAAGAACTTGCTCAATCCCTTGGGCGCGAGACGATTGATCACCAGATCCTCCACAAAAAGATCAGCAGCAGATTCCTCCGATCTTTCCGGCACTCCGATGATACGGACATTGTTCCGTCTAGCCCTGCTTTCCGAATCCTCAAGTCGACGATCCGTCTGGTCACTGGCGAGCCGCAACCTACGGACCTCCGTCTGCAGGGCGGCCACGTCCACAGTTAGGCTCGACGCCGCTTGAGACAAGGAGTCGACCCGCTCGTTTGTTTTGGACAGGTCTGCCCTGACCAAATTCACATCGATCAGGACCGCGTCCAACTTATGTGCCAGGGTATCAAATCGCTGATCCACAGCAGCCTTCATCTCCTCAATGGCGCCCATGACGTCCTGCAGGGTAAATTCTGACGCTGGGCCCACAAGCTCTTTAGACCGCTCAGGCGATTTATGCAGGCCAGCGGGGGATCCCTTTAGCTGCGCATAGCGGTCCATGTTGTTGGCCTGAGCATAGGATCCCCTCCGGGTTGACTTGGGTTTCGACTTGTCTCCTTCGAGTCTCGCCGCCATCGTCCGGAGGCCACCAAGGCCGGCACCCGCCAGCGCCAGGGACAGGGACCAGTTGGCTAATTTAAGCAGACACTGCAATCGCAGACAGGAAGTCCGTGTATAGTCCGAAGATCAGGCCAGACACTCCGCTGTCCGCGCTCCTCTGAAACACCAGGGTCCCTCAGCCGATCTCAAAAAACAGACTTGAAAACGAAAGTGAAAGTGCGGGGCACGGGGCAGGTCAAGCCCAGCATGCCGATGTTGTTCACTTCGTACCCGGGCACCTCACCAACTCGAGACCGGGACCTAGGCAATAGCAGGCCGCAAACTTCGGAGGGCAACCATTCGGGTTCCCGGCGTCCGATCAGAATTCTGAAAACGGGTGGCACCTCAGCGCAAATGCATCAGCAAAAGCCCGTCAAATTTAGCAGGATTTAGTCAGGATAGATGTGGGAGGTTGCGGAGGCCCTCGAGAGCCGTAAGCCTATGCGGCCATCTTGGTTGCGCGCTAGGCTCCTCCCTCTGGACTGATTCTTTAGGCTCCTGAGTCACCCTCATAATCTTCAACTGTTAATGTTAATGTTACTGGGTATTTATAGAGCGCACGGCTGCTCCCAAGAGTGTCCCGGCGCTATAACTGATGTGTTGCTTTCTGTGCCACTATAGTCTTCAATTGTTTAATCACCAATTTATATTTATCCATCACAAAAGGTGATGGACCATTCATTATGAGCAGAAATCCTTAAAGATTCTTTATCTTGCCAACTTGCAACTGTCTTGCACTCTAATCACAAGTCTTTGGGAATGATAATCTCAAACAACATATTCAGAAGAACCTTTTAAATCGTCACAATTCTTTCTGCCTCTTTATTCCACTTGTCATATTCATTTCTAAGCTTTGGAAAATTCTTTGTAAATGTCTGATGTTCAGACCTCGTCTATGACACATGAACATATGCACCGTCTTGTACACCTTGTAGTGCATACTCTACAAGGTGAGCCTTCCGGAGAAACTTTATCTTCCACACATGCAGCAGCTGCAGAGTCTCAAAGCTACACCCGTTTTCTTTCCATTTAGGTTAAACAACACAATCAAATATCCAATAGCAATTAATTATAATAAATCTACCTTTCAGTTTGTGCGTCTATTTTCCTTGCACAAAGAAACTAACATCTCAATTTTGATTAAGTCAAACTCATCTCGACCATCGACGACCTGTAGGACACTAACGTTTAAATTCTTGACATGAAGACGCTTGCCTTCAGCAGACAACCTACATATTTTTATTTTGAATTCTTGGATTACTTTGAATCTGGTAACCTAAAATCCATAACCATCTAAAACACAAAATTTCAATAAACAGCTTTCAAAACAGTTTCATCAGTTCATATAAACCAGTTACAATACAATGCAAATTTCAACTTCAATGAGATTGATGTGCAAGCGCTGCATTAAACACAAAACCATTAACATGACTAAATTCATCTTGTGACGAAACAGTTCTAACTCAGTCACACCGCATAACAATCCACAAGCCATGTGTAAAACAACTCACTTCACAAAGCCCTATTCATACTCAAGAAATGCAGTTCCAGCAACTTCCCGTTTGAATCAGCACATCATAATACTCTGTAACTGGGACTTGGTAAAATATTAAGGATTTCATAACAATAATATTTAGGAAGGCGCAAATTCAAGTTGCAGAATTGCACTGTTAGACTTGGCATCTATGGTGTGTTTTCCGCTGTCTTTTTTGCTTCTGACTTCCTGTTTTGACTGTGTGCTTCATTTTATGTTTAGAACTCTGGGCACTTTACTACTGCTGATCAGTGTTAAAGTGCAAGTGCCCCCTGTGTAAATTGTGATTGGTTATCCATGATTTTCATATTTGATTTCCTGGTAAGACCCTAGTAAAGTGCACTGTGTGTGCCCAGGACGTTTACTTCAAAATCCTAGTAGTGAGTCTGCAGCACTGATTGTGCCACCCATATGAGTTATCCTGTACCCATGTCTCAGACCTACCACTGCTTTACCCGTGTGTGCAGTTTTAAACTGCCATGTCAACTTTGCAAGTGCCACACTTGCCCGGTCCAAGCCTCCCCATTTACTACATGTAAGGCATCCCTAAGGTAAGCCCAAGTTAGCTTTATGTCCGGGTGCAGTGTATTTAGAAGGTAGTACAAAGTGTTGGAGTATGGGGTCCCTGAATTCACAATTTGAAAATATATCTTTTAGTGAAGTTGATTTTTAAATTGCGTGTTTGAAAATGCCACTTTTACAAAGTGAGCATTTTCTGGCTTTACCATTCTGTGCTTCTGCCTGCTTGTGGAATTCACATCTGAGGGAGGGAGACAGTTAGGCTGTTTGTGCATTCACTCTAGACAGTCACACAAAGGTAGCTGAGTTGTGCCTATCATATTCTGATGGCCCCTCACCAGGCTAATGGGTCTTCCTGAGCTACAGTGGCGGGAAGAGATGTCACTGACTCCTTAATAGGGTTGTGCCTGTCTTTACCCACAGCTGTTTCCCCCACCCCCTCCACCTTAGTGTGTTTGGAGCCAGGTCATTGAAGGGCAGCGCCCTGTGCACCACAAAGACTTTCCTTTGAAGATTGCTTTTTTCAAAGTGAGAGAGAGGTAAATGTATTGGACCTCTGACACCCTACAATCAGAAAACTTCTGGATTAAGAGGACATTCTGCCAAGAAGAATAGCTGGAGAAGCTGCCTTGAGGGACTATCACTTTGATATGTGCTTTGCTGTTTTGACCTGCTGCTTGCTACTCCTGTCTTGGGCAGTAGAAAGACTGGAGTAGGTTTCAACATCCTGATCCCAAGGTTCTCCAAGGGCTTGTGTGTGCTTGTCTCCTGTTAAGAAGTCTCAGGGCCATCAAATACTTCATCTGCCGTTCCTTAACTCCTCTGCTGGAAGTTCTGACCTGCCAAGTGGTGCCAATTCCAGTTCTAGGCCCTTGGAGGTGATCTTGCTGCTACAGAACCAAGAAAATCCACGCATCGACTCTCTGCGCCTGTTTTTCCTGATGCAGCACTGCCGTGCAGTTGAAAAACCAACACATCGTCGCGGCCAAACAATCGACGCAGGGCCAGCCTTGCAGCTAAAAGTTCAACAGGGCACTGTGTCGCCGAGTCTGTGGTGCCCGCTCTGACTTCGACGCTGCACAGGCTGCGTGGCTCAAAATTCGATGCATCACCTGCTTCGCAGCTGGGAAATCAACATAACTCCTGTTCCGCCACCGCCGCACCGACCCAGCGCGTCTGGATTGTCGATACATCGTACCTGTGCGCCAAGTTCTTCATTGACGTAGCCCAGCAATAAGTAACCTAGGCCACGTGTCCGGAGATCGACATGTCCCCTCCTCTTGCAGTAAGGAATCGATGCTCCACCTCCCTTGACAGTAAGGAATCGATGCTCCACCTCCCCTGTGCTGAAGCAGGGAATTGACGCATCACCTCCCCTGGGAGTAAGGCAACGACTCCGCCTCCCGTGAGAGTGAGGAATTGACACATCGCTTGGTTTTCCGGCGCCACATCTCCCTTGTGCCCATTTTAGTCTTTGATTTTGACGCATCCAGGTACTTTATGATAAAAGGGACGCATACATAGATTTCCATTAACTGACCTGTTGTGAACCTTTTACCAGTGATATATATACTTGTGTATGTTGGATGTTTGGCGTTTTGGTCTTGTTTTATTCAGATAAATATTGGTTATTTTGCTAAACTGGTGTGGTGTCATTTTGTAGCGTTTTCACTGGGTTACTGTGTGTGTTTGTACAAATGCTTTGCACATTGCCTCTGATATAAGCCTGACTGCTCATGCCAAACTACCAAGAGAGTGAGCAGGGGTTATCTTAGCTGTGTGATCTCCTTATCCTGACTAGAATAAAAGTTGCTACTTGGACAGTGTGCAAACATCTGCTAACTAGAGACCCCCATTTCTAACGCACTGTAATCATCAAGTTTGATTAACCAGCTAATTTCAAAACAGTCTAACTATTGGAACCATGCTCTGCTACCAAAAACTGTTGCCTCTTTTCACATCAAAAAGGTCCCGTTGATTGATCCGTGCTATGTGGATTCTTTACGGAAGAGAGCCCTAACACAATTTTATGTAAACCAAGAGATTTCGCAAAGAAAAATTCACATAAGACAGGATTCAAAGTACAAACCATGAATTTTTATTAATGTTTTCTAGACCTATTTAGGAATGCTTAAAGTTAGGGTAAATTAAACACAAAAATTGCATTTCTCTAGTATTAATTCAAGTGCAGTATTATTAGTGGTAGAATCTGCTTCCACATAGGTATGACCTATCATGACAGGCCTTGTTTGAAAATACCTTGACCTCTTGGGCCTGGGTCTGTATCATTCTTAATTGCTCTGAAGGCTTTTGTCTTATTCAGTTTGTACCTTTGAGACTTTTTCACATCATGTTTAAGCAATGCCTGCTTAGCAGGCATGAGAGGGTTAAAAAATGGCAAGCATCTTTTTGGTCTGTCTTCAGCGGAATTTGGACACACTATTTCAAAGAGTTCTTAACACCACATTGATACACTGGAGCATGGTTGAAGATTTTCAAGCTGAAAAAGTCTGAATTTAATGAAGGCCACCAAATAAACCTACAGGAAGAGTGACTTTAGGAATCAAAAGCATTGTGTTTTATGTCGACATACACTCCGGCTCTGCTACAACTATTATTATATATCACTACTACTTATACTACTACTACTACTACTACTACTAAATTGAGTAACCATTTGGAGCAAGTTTTCATAAGGAAGGAAACTTTGTTTGCAAGATTTTGAGTAATATACATTTTCGAGTAAAAAACGTTATTTGCACAGCAGTGGAAATCTATGTTTACCTGCTTTCTTTAGTTCTTTAATATATTTTGTGATTTCTTCTTAGCGGCTCTGTTTTAGTTTCATGAAGACTTGTAAATTTAGTTGTCTGTTTAGACTGACCTCCACTACTAGAATATTCTTTTATAAGATACAGCATTGTGTTATAGAATTCTGCCTTTCTTAGAGGAAAAGGTGGTAGGTCTAAATGGGTGTTTGGCATGTCAAGATCTGAATTAATGCATGAGATCTTGCAACTGGATCATTGATATATTGATGTTCTTGAACTTGTGTATAACTATGTTGGAACAAGAATGTCCTTTACATTGTACTCAGTGCCCAACTTTGTGTTTATATCTGGTATTCTGACCTGTTATTTCACCTTGTCGTTGCACAAACCTATATGTGTGTGCAGAGACATATGCATGTCTCTAATTAGAGAGGGTCTGAACCTGTCCAGTACCATACAAGGACAACTCATGTGTGCCATCAGTACTGATAGGTCACTACTGTCCCTGCCATGACAATAGTGCATAGAGCAGTGGAGGCAGCATACTGTGCTATAGAGGAGTAATAGTGTGACAAAACCTTTTATGTGGGTCTCTCTGATTGAGGTCTACTGGTTCACCTGTGTATAGTTCTGCTTCTGCATGCATGGAAAAACCCTTGTGACATCCCATTGTATGTTAAGCGTGTTTGTATGTGTAGAAAGTGTAACTAATGCATGGTGTGTGAGCGAGTGTGATGGAGGTCACTAAGATCTGATTTGGATACCCCTGGACGGGCCTAGTACCAGTGCACAGTGATAATTGTGCTCCCAGTCATTGGAAGTGTATTTGCATTCCTGTAGCTGGAGGAAGAAGAGCCAGACACTGAAATAAGGATTATTTACCGGGCTGCCTTCGGAAATTTGGACAATCTTTTAGTTAGCAATGACCTGGTGATTAGTTAGTTTTTCTGAGCATGGCCTTCTATTGGATGGTAGGGATGAGATGTGGTCCTGCATCCTCTGTTATGAAAGGCGAGGTAGTCTCAAGGTGTGCCTGCCCTTTTGTCTTTCCCTGATTACTCCTTTATTGGGACTATTGACACCTGGTGCTGAAACTTAACATTGCTTTTGTTTCTCTGTTATGGGTGCTCTTGATGGAGCAAACACAATACGATGATGGACGGAGTGCTAAAAATGTTCAGACTCTCACCCCCAGTCTCAGTTCTGGGTATAAACCATCATCGTTCTGCTGTTCACTAAGCCAGCCCAGTTTGGACCCAGCCATATGCAAATCAGTCTTGATCCTGTTCCTCATGGGAACAGTCCAGCCCGATCGATCTGCCAGGCCAGGTCCTTCCTGGACCGGAAACAAGCATCCTGTGACCGGTTTGGGGGTTTCACCCCTCATCAGCCAGGCTAGTTTGAATCCAGTGGCAAAGTAAGCAAGAGACCCACGCTCCAGGATGGAGACAGCCACATCACTACCTCCTGTGAGAAGCATCACACTCACAAAGACTTCTGGAGAACAAATGACTCTTGAAAGAAGAACTACCCCAAGCCGGTTCTATAGTTTCAGACAGTGGATTCATGGAGTCACATCCCCTGTCTAGATGTTGTGTATAAAAGTGGTACCATAAACACCCCACCTTTTTCCAGTTCCAAGCCCTTTATGTCAAAAGAGGGGAGCACTCCATAGAGTACCTGAAGGATTGCTGTGCAACCATGGCAAAGGTTTACATGGCTACCAGTCTCCTGAAGGTGAGGGAACATCATCTGAAGTTTGGATTTCTAGCTGGAAGAGCTGTGTACCTGCCCTGAAGTTCCTAGAAAACTGCCTTCCTGCTGAGAGTAATGAAGAAGTCTGCCTGGCCATGTAAAATGAGAATGTGAAAAGAAAAAGCAAGATCTAGGGCACCCTCGTTGGCTGGGTGGCGATCAAGAGGAAAGATACTGCACAAGCGATCTGGAGGGACTCTGGGGGCCTGTTGGCCCCCCCAGACACTCACTCCTGTTACCTGTCATGAATAGCACCATCATAATTGCGTCATTGCCAAGTCCCAGTCGGGCTGGAATTGTGTGACACAGAATGCCGGTCAGAGCTACATCTGCTGAATACATTATGCTTGGACTGGGGCTGCAACTGACGACTGTTGAGGACCCCATTGACAGCACCTACCTTCAGTCCAGTCAGAACTGCAACCCTTCAGGAATGCGACATTTCAGAGCTCTCGATGACCAAACCTGTTGTCTGCACCTGCTATGTGGGACCTCAGCATTAAGACTGACACAGCATAGAACCCTCTGCTGTGACCTCGAAAGGGGAGACTGGGCAGACACACTGCTGAATGTCGCCCACAACTGGCTTTGGCGAACTTTTACAAGGATTTTCCGATCCTCCGTTGCTCGTTCGAATGCTCAGAAGAGTAACTGTGGCTGTGTGGCGCAGTGTAAAGGACGTGTGAGAGTATGCCTATTTTGAGAACGGGATAAAATAAAGCGGGAACAAAAATGTTAACGATAGGCCACCAAAAGTGCTCCTGAGCTTGATTCACATTCCTCCTGATTTATCCTGACAGACAGAACCCGAGAAGAATGCCTGGGAAGGAACAAGGGGTGGAGGTAGGGTTTTGCACCTTCATGAGCTAGATCCCAGAGTTGCTGACTTGTGTGTGTTCATTGAAGTGTGTAGTATTTAGTGTAACTGTGTGATTAAAGTACTTTCTTTCTTACAAAGATGAGCGTAATCACTGGAATGAGCATCTTTTTTTCTGTTTGTTGAGCTCTGAGTTTAGCAGCCCCACCCTACTTCTCTGAGAAGCCTGTGAGTGCACGCCATTGGTTAACCACTGCTTTGTGTTCTGGGCTGTTCTCGCATCAAGCAGCCCTGTTTATTTGTTAATTATGTTCGACTTCATAATGTGTTGACCTAAAATTAGGCCTCGGCGTAGTTCGCGAAGTAGCACTTCGCGAAGCTACGCAAAGTGAAGTTCGCACTACGCGAGCTACGCGTAGCACTTCGCAAACTGCGTAGTACCTTGTTTGCACTGTGCCAGATGTCGTTTTCAATGATTGCACAGTGCGGACAAGCAACCGGCACTGTGCAATCATTGAAAATGGCATCTTGCACAGTGCGAGCTGTAGTTTTCTGCTGCTCGAGTAGATTTTTACTCGAGCTTCAGCTTTCTCAACGCGAACTGGTAGTTTCTCATCGCGAGCGGTCGCGAGCATACGCGACCACTCGCAATGAGAAACCTGACCTCCTCGCGTTGGGAATCTCGCCGGTAGGTTTATTTTCCATGCTTGCGATCGCCAACTTGAAGTTGCTGATCGCGAACAAGGAAAAAGTCTCGCCGGGATGTCATTTTGCTTGCTCGCGGTCGCCAACTTGACGTTGAGGACCGCGAGCAAGCAAAAACTGACCGCAGCACTACGCAACACTACGCTACGCGTGTTCGCACTGTGCTACGTGCAGTTCGCGTAGTGCGAAGTAGCGCGAACTTCTCAAACTACGCGAGCGTAGCGTAGTGCTTCGTCCAGGCTTACCTAAAATATGGAGGATTGTTCCTTTTTACCGTCCCAACAACAACATTTCTTTGTTCAATTGTACAGTATGTGCACGTGGCTGGTATAGTGATGCTGGAGTGGCTTGATAATCCATAATACGAATCATGCCTTTTAGTTACTATTCTCCTTCTGATATCCTCTTCTATCAGACACTAGAGGGGACATAAAGGCATAGCTAGGTGCTGTGTTCAAGTTCATGGAGGCTGACTCATTAGGATTTCTGTTTTCATGAGTCTAACCTATTTTTCTTTTTCTTTTTTAGGTTTTACATGAAACCTTTCCTCAACATACCTTTTTAATGAATGGCCTCATTCAAGGTGTTAAGGTAAGCTGATCTGTAGTTGTCGTTAGCCTTTTCTCCATGAACGATCACTGTCTGGATCCCCAGGATGATAATTATGATGTTGCCTTTGAAGAATTTAGTTTCTTGAGGAAACCCTTAAGGTGCTGTAGTTTGAGTGGTGTATGATATAATGGAAATGCTGTCCTCCTATTCACTGCATTTTGTAGTGTTAAATGTATGAAGATCCTGTGCCTTTTCAGTTCAAGTCCAGAGACCGTTTTAGCTGTCTCACCAGCGTTATGTTTTCTTGAGAAAAAAAAAAGAATCATACTAAAATGGTTTGAGCTAGCGTTCACGTCTTATAGGATAGTGTGACTGCTCTACAAGCTCAATTGACATCATTGTTTGAGCAATAGGTCAACCCCAATTCAGCGTTTCATTCTCAGTTGCGTTCTGCCTACAGAACAGCCGTTTAGTGTTTGTAATGGAAGGCCTTTCGCTTCATTAGTTATGACTCCGCTTTTGGGAAGACTGCCTGCACACTACTGTTTGTGGTGGCTTTGGTGCATTGAGGCTGATGATAAGCTGCATCTGTCACATACTGAGTCACAGATCAGCCAGCACCTTCTTGGGAAATGTGGAAACTGCACCCGTACAAAGTCGAGATCCCCATCTGTGGAGTAAGCCTGCTCTCTGCTATGATCTGTTGTTCCACTTTTCTTCAGCTGGCTTATAGTCTTATGCACAGTGGAGGAGTAGCAGTGGCAGACACAGTGTGTGTGTGTGTGTATATTGATGACATATTTGTCTTATGGCATGGTACACAGGAAAGCGCAGAATCTTTTGCACGTGAGCTTAATAATAACAACCTGAATTTATCATTCACTAGTCACACCGGTACAGACTGCATACAGTTTCTGGAGTTAGAGATATACGTACAAAACAACAGCTTACAATCCAGAACATGCAGAAAGCCTACTGCAGGAAATGCTATCCTGCATGCCAACAGTTTCCATCACAATAGTGTAAAGGAGGGTATCCCCTATGCAGAGTGCTTAAGAATGAAGCGCAACTGTAGCACGGAGGAGAGCTTAAAAAAATCTACCGATTACCTCTTTCACAGACTACAAAGAAGGGATTATAAAACAGAAACCCAAGTAAAGGCAAGGGCTAGGAGTGAAAAACTGACGAGAGAAGATCTGCTATTTAACAACAAAAGCAAGACTCAAACTATGACAACTAAAACAGACACTCCTAGATTAATCACAGGTTTTAATGCCTATCATGCTTCACTGCGTATCATACTATACAGACACTGGGGTGCCGTACGTAATGACCCGGTTTTGGGCCCCACCTGCGCAAAAGTTCCCTCAATCAGCTTCAGAAGAGCTAAATCCAGGCGCCCGGAATTAGTGCGTAATGCGCCAACTATTGTCAGAACACCTAACTGGTTACAATCACCAAAGGGATTTACTAAATGCAGTAGATGCAAAGCGTGTAGACATGAAGCCAATACAAAAACAGTACTTGTGCCTTTCAGACAAACACCCTATGAAATACGAGGTAGTTACGACTGCAAAACAGACTTTGCTGTGTATGTCCTGCAGTGCACTTTCAACAGACACTATGTAGGGAGCACCATCCACCCTGAGCATGTCCGCATTCTGCAGCATCTGATGGCCATCTCTAACAGTGACCAATCCTACCCGGTTGCTAGGCATATCAACTCATGCCGTACAGGGAAAGCCCAAGACGGCTCCTATTTTGTCATCAACACTGTTCCAAAAATCCTGAGGGGAGGTAACAGACAATTGGCCTTAAGGAGATTGGAGTCAAGATATATTATTCTCCTCAACTCCAAAACTCCACAAGGGATGAATTCTGATGAAGCGCTAAATGTACATTTATAAACCAATGCCTGTAATGCCACGCAACTGATCCATTCCTCACAGCGTTAGGTTCTCTCTTATTTTTATTTTAGTTGTAATTTTGCACTTTTCCCTAAACACTTTTGACTCTCTGAATTTTGTGGGACTCTAATGGGGCAAGGACACCTTTCACACCCGTTGGTACGCCTACTGGGGCCCAACCCAGCAACTTGTACAACTGTACATGTTTACCGTTACACTTCCTACGCCTTTGCATCTCATGGCGTTTTGTTTACGCTCTCTATTTTAGGAAGCGCAGTACTAACTGATACCAAAACAGGAGAGCTTAATTAGGAGGGGAGCCTATATTGACTATGGAGACATTACCTTTTTATGAATGCGAATATACGAACCCATGGCAACCATAACGGTAGTTCCGCTTCCTGAGCACCATATCGATCGTGTGCAATCTTGAATCAGGAAGGGTGAGAACGTCTATGTCCATCAGTTACTATCCACACATAACGGACACACTAAGATGACCAGGTCATTAGTATTTTACATAACACTATGGGGAAATGCCGAAACGCGTCTGGGTCCATGTTGTAATAAATACCTTCTATGCCAATTACTCATGGAGTCTGGGCCTGTTTGTGTATGCTGTAAGCCTGGGCAAAGCACTACGCTACGCTCGCGAAGTTTGCGCTACTTCGCACTATGCGAATTGCACGTAGCACAGTGCAAACACGCGTAGCATAGTGCAGTGGTCATTTTTTGCTTGCTCGCGGTCCTCAACGTCTAGTTGGCGACCGTGAGCAAGCAAAATGACATCCCGGCGAGACTTTTTCCTCATTCGCGAACAGCAACATCAAGTTGCCGATAGCGAGCGTGGAAAATAAACCTCCCAGCGAGCTTCTCAACGTGGGGAGGTCAGGTTTCTCATTGCGAGTGGTCGCGTAAGCTCGCGACCGCTCGCGATGAGAAACTACCAGTCCGCGTTGAGAAAGCTGCTGCTCGAGTAGAAATCTACTCGAGCGGCAGAAAACGACCGCTTGCACTGTGCAAGATGCAGTTTGCACTGATCGCACAGTGCCGGATGCTTGGCCGCAATGTGCAATCTGTGCGTACAGCATCTTGCACAGTGCACTACGCAGTTTGCGAACTACGCCCAGGGTTAGTATGCTGTCAGGATGGAAATATATATATATATATATATATATATATATATATATCTCCCCCTGTCAGCATGATTTGATATGCTCTTGGAGCTTGACACCATATTAGCAGTACTTTGTCAGTCTTTCTTAGGGGTGTGGTTGTTTTCTTTCTTTCCTCTCATTGAAGGTATATCCATGCCACTGTCACACTTTCTGTGATGTACATAGGAAAATACCTCCCACTCCTCCCCCCTGGTTTAGTCCCTGTTATTAGGCAGACGTCTAACTTTTCTGATGCTGGCACATCCTTCTAAACAGCGAGTGCCCCACTGGTACACTAATTCATGACAATAAGTAAGTGCCTGGCCCAATTAGTTGTTTCATATGCATTTGTAGGTCATCAAACACAGGTTAAAAACTGTTCAGCAATCATTAGTTTTATTTTTAAAGTAAATCACTAGTGTTGAGAGAGAGTGGTTCAAAATATAGGTAGCACACCTGAATTTCTTAATTTTACAACTAACAGTTTAGACCTATATGAAACAGACTATGACATGTTTCATTTAGTTTGAAAAGCAACATTTCAACAAGACTCTTGAATGTCCTTAAAGGATTGAAACTGCATTTCATGTCACAGGTTGGCATCCTGGTTGGACCATCTAATTACTTGGAAAGGCTTACTTTTCCCAACCCCCCCTACTCCAGATCAGAAACCTATATCCCTTGGCACTGCTTATTCACTAAACATCCAGGAAACAGAAAGAAAAAGAGGTGACAGGAGCACCTACATGAGGTATTAATGTAGCTGCAATCCTAGTTTTTGGCACATAGTGCTCACACCCTGCAATGGGGTTTTCTGTGCTGTCAAACTTGTTTGGAGAGAGGAGTGAACACGCCCCTCTTTACACAGGTTATGGAGAGTGTTCTGATGAACATTGCTATTTAGAGGAGTAGTATTATGGTATTTTGCCTCCCATTATCCTAGACACCATCACTGCATCGCCCCAAATATTCTGATGGTAGCACCCCACTCCCCCCACACACTTCTCCTCTAAACACCTCCTTAGAGGACTTGTAGTTGTTGCCTCAATGTGTCAAACATCAACAGCTTCCCAGTACATTTCGCTTTGCACAGAAAAATGTCCAGGTTTTGTTTTTAAATCTGAAAGTGCACCTTCATTAATTGGAAATGTTGTGGTTGTATAGATAGGTGAGTGAGAAATTGATAAGGGAGTGCGTGGATGGAAAAATGAGTGCTTATCTTAGGATTTACTCTGGTATTTACCTATTCACAGATTTGAAAAATCACACATACATTGCCTATCAATGAAGAAGCACTTCCTCTATTTTTAAAGTTCATCAAATGTATTGGCTTTGGCAGTGCTTGTTATATGTAGAATTTGCAGCTTTGTTCCCGCTACACCATTTACATGTAGCCGCTCTGTAATTTTTAAACAAGCCATAGTCCTTCATAAACTTAAGATGCCACTGTTCTGTAAGAGATTCTCTTGAACGTTATTATGTGGTTAAAGATGTTACTTATAGGTGGGTTCCATCTTAGCTTCTTGTTAAATGACAAGTTATTTACCTTAAGTAATGCATTATCTGGTAGAGGCAAGCTCTAGCCACAGATTTTTAACCTTTGACTTTCCCAGGCATTAGACTGGATCCGGTAGATTTTTGAACGAGCAGCATCCCTGCGTGCTGGTAGGGTGCGTAGATCGGCGCCAGGCGTGAGTTCTGGGTCACCTACAAAGGCACCACCTCGGTGCGCTGATGGCAGTTAATTTTCACATTTAGAAGGGCCTAGAGGCTGCGCCTACAGGGGGGTTGGTCGTTGTGACAGACCTTTGGCTACCTGACTCACGGGGTTGGAATGAACCGCGTCCTCAGCCTTGCACAGTTTGGGAAGCTTGTGTGGGGTGGTGGCTGGAATAAAGCTGGTGCGAAGGAAAGCCCCTTCTGTAGCCACAAAAGGAGTGATAAGAAGACTGGGTTTGAAGCGGAGCAACTGAGAGGCACAAGGACTTGGTCATAGCCCGAGAGTCCTTAAAGCGCTCCAGCGCCGAGTCTGCTTTATCTCCAAAGAGACAGTTGTCATCAAAGGGCATATCCATGAGGGAAGCGTGGACATCCCTTGCAAAGCCAGATGTTTTTAGCCAGCTGTGACATCCAAAAGCCCCCGTCGTCGAAATCCTTCTGCCCAACGAGTCGGTCATATCCAAACCACACCTAATGGTGAACATCACTTCATCTCTCCCGTCTGTGACTGCTTGGGAGAGAGCGGCCCGGGCCTCCTCCGGTACCTGTGTCAGCAATGTTCCACAGAGTGTGAGAGTAGCAGCCAAATAAGCATGCGGTGTTCAAGGTGGGTGGAAAAACATCTTCTTACCAAAACTTTCCAGCCTCTGGTATTTCCTGTCTGGGGATTCGGCAGGGAATGCACCATGGGATGTAGAGGCTTGGACCACCAAGCTCACAGGGGTGAAGTGTTGGGTGAGTAATTACGGGTCCCCAGGTGCGGGCAGAGATGGTGGGCAATTGACCTGTTCAAAGGAGCCCTTGTGCTGGACTTGGACCAGGTCCCCAGTAGGACATCTGTCAGTGCTTCATTAAAAGGGAACAAGGGTTCAGTAGAGGAAGCTCCCAGTTGTAGCACTTCTGTCGAGATGTTAGTCCAGACTGTCACTGAGGGCAACTCGAGATCCAGGGCCTGGGCTGCCCTCTTCCCTACCATTGAATAAGATGCTACCTCCTCTGTAGCCACGGTATGGGAAGAAATCATACCAGTATTTTGGGATGTATCCAGACCTCTGGCATCCCTGAGTTCCTTGCACCAGTCAATTTTATGGCCTTCTAACTTGTATTCTAAAGGGTCAAGTGACCCCTCACATTCTTCCTTGCCCTTCAGAATAAGGCTCGGCCACCAACCTAGTATGCATGAGTCCTGTCAGTGCCAAAATCGGTGTTAAACAACGCCGTTCCGGGTTTGTGTTGGATTTGTGGATGTAAATGGGGCTGGTGCTGCCAGTGGGGGCCATCAGCTTCAGGGGAAGTCCCTGTGGAACGACCAACGCCGGTCCAGATCCATTATCAGATCCACGTGGGCTCGTTAGAGCCGAGGCTGGAGCGGCCGGCACAGAACCTGATGGAGCCTCTTCTGACCCTCCGGGGCTCGAAAGCGTGCTGGAAGGGTCGGACTGAGCCTCCCACCTTTTCTGGGAGCCAGAGTGACCCCTGCTCAAGTAAGACAATTTTACAAGTTTACAATTCCATTACAGGAAATTGAAAACAAAACAAAAAAGTTGCACAAAAAAGTTAAAATCATCTGTTGGAAAATAAACATTTCAGATGTTAAAGATTGTGATAAAAGGTACAAAACCTTTTTAAGGCTTTATTTAAGAACCTAAAAAATAAAATGAATGATTAAATGAATGAAACTTGTGTGCACCAGGGATTTAGCTGCCTGCATCTGGTTTGGCACAGGGCTGGAGCACATGACCAGAATCTCTGCACTGTGAGGTTTGTCTGCCTGAGGCAGTTTGGGCACAGAGTATTGCTTGATGCCAGAGTCTGCACCTAGTCCCCATTGAGTGTGCCCAAAGGTTTGGTCAGTTAGCCTGTAAATAGTAAGATAGATATCTGATAGAGACATCTGTCTGCAGATTCCTTACCTTTGAACTTCTAGGCGTCAGGCTGGATCCGGAAGACTTTTCTCATCAGTACCCCTGCACGCCAGTAGATGTTGTCAGTCGATTCCGCATGACATCGGTCGACTCTGCATGACATCGTCGACCCGTGTTAGTCGTCATGGTGACGTCTGCGTTTTCTATATAACCGCCACTTCGGCGGGCTAATGTCTGTTCTTTTCTTTCCGCGCCATCAGTGCCAATCCATTGAAGTGAGCTACCCCCTGCAGTTTTTCCCAGACTTTTTGTCGACTTCATTGGTGTGTAGGTATATCATGTCAAGCAAGAAGACTTAGGGGTTCAAGCTGTGTGGCACCTGTCCTCTTGCCATGTCTGTCATAAACCCCCATTTGCTCTGTCTTTGGTGCCTGGAGCGCAACCACAACTCCAAGTCGCGTTCGAATTGCTGGGCCATGGTGCCGAAGGCTTTGAGGGAGCAGTCCCTAAAGCTTCTTGCAGCTGAGCGTCCTGCACTGCGAAGGTCGCCTTGTCGGTCTCAATCCCGGCCCAGGTCTCGGTCGAGAGGAAGTTTCAAGCACTGCTCCGGTGAATCGGAATCCTCTTCATCGAAGTCAAGTTAGAGGCACCACAAACAGCACAAGAAGTTGAAGTGTGCTTCGACATCACCCCGCCCGTCCTGCGACGCGGCAGAGGAACCTCTGCTTTCGAGCCTCCGTTCCGCGGAACAGGAGCCTGAGTCGGCTCCGCGTTTCCCTTCCTTTCTTGGGCCGGGAGTGACCCCGGCCCAAATGAAAGAATTTATGATGCCATGTGCGCCATATTTGAGCGGCCTGACCATGCAGGCCCGGCTTCGGGCTCCGCTGGCTCTGGAGATGGAGGGGCCCCTGTTGTTCCCATGCCGCACTTCCACAGCGACCTTTCCCACCCGGCATTGCGTCCGGCACCGAGGTCCTCTGCATTGCCGGCGCCCATCGGCGGTGCCTCCCTGATCCTCATTCCCTATGACATCGGAGCAGGTCAGGTGTCCGCTGAAGCTGAGACTGGTGCCGACGAAGCCATACGGCTCCATGCCATCCTCTCTGCCCTATTCTAAAGGGTTAGGGATGGAGGAAGAGGATTGGAAGGGGGAGCAGGATCCCTTAGAAATCCTGCAACAAAAAGATCTGGACTGGTATGAGGAATTGGGTGACTCCAGTGGAGGGAGCATATTTTGCCATGGTGGTGCATAGGGCTGCTGTGGACCTTAACCTGCAGCTTCCTACAGTGGCGGTCAAGAGGAACGTCTTGACAGAGGTCCTGCAGTCTGAGGTCTTGAGTTCGGAACTCCTACTGCATTTCAATGAGACCTTGACAGACGTCCTTCTGAGGAGATGGTCCAAACCCAGCACAGGGGCTCCTGTGAATAGGACGATTGCCCGCCGCCATCGTTCTGCACCGTGCGACCCACTTTTCCTCACCACCCACCCCACCCCCCAAAGCTTGGTGGTTCAAGCTTCCACTTCTCGTGGCGCATTCCCTTCCGCACCACTAGACAGGGAATCCAAGAGGCTGGGAAACTTCAGTAAGAATTTTTTTTTTCTGCCAGCCGAGCATTGAGGTAGGGGAACACTGCATGTCTCTTGGGCCATTATTTCCATTCCATATGGTATAAGGTATCGCAGGTGATGCCCAGAGTCTCGGAGGAGGACCAGGCTCTACTCTCCAAAGCTATATCAGACGGGAGGGACGCAGCTAAGTTCGCCATCAGATGTGACTTGGAGACGACGGACTCGCTGGTTTGAGCGATTTTCAGGACGGTGTTAGTTCATCACCACACCTGGCTGAGAGAGTCTAGTTTTTCGGGGAATGTCCAGTCTAACTTCATGGACAAGCCCTTTGATGGCTTCCGTCTCTTCAGAGCCAAGGCAGATGCTGCCCTTGAGCGCTTTAAAGACTCGCAGGCTAAGGCCAAGTCTTTGGGCCTCACTACCGTCCCCAGGGCTTCATCCAATTTTTGCTCCATTCGTGGCTATGGAAGGGGCTATCAGCCGCGCCAACCCTATCCAGGCCAGAGGGCCCGCAAGTTCAGCAACCTCTGCGGGGCTGTGGACGCGGTTAACCCCAGACTTGTGGATCGGGAAACCAGAAGTCGGGCCAGGCCACCATCCCCTCCGCCACCGCAAAACCTTCCTAGGGCTATCCCTCATGATCACTCTCGGCCTGTCGGTGGCATCTCCACCACTGGCAAACATTACATTGGACAGGTGGGTGTTGCAAATAGTCTTAAGGGGCTACTCCCTCCCCTTCTAGAGTACCCCTCCATCTATGCCTGCCGTGTACATTCTGCTGACGGAGGATCACCTTGCCTTGCTCCACGAAGAAGTCTCAACTCTCTTGGCCAAGGGAGCTATAGAGAGGTTTCCCAGGCCCGAAGTAGGCAGTGGTTGCTATTCCCGCTACTTCCTGGTCCCAAAGAAGGACAGAGGCCTTTGTCCTATCCTAGACCTCAGAGCCCTCAATTACTTCCTCAAGAAGTAGAAATTCAAGATGCTCACTCTTGCTCAGGCCTTTCTGCCTTGAACCCAGGAGACTGGATGGTAGCGCCGGACTTGCAGGATGCCTATTTATATTTCCCATCCTACCGGCCCATAGTTGCTACCTGCGGTTCATGGTGTGTCACAAACACTTTCAACTTGAGGTGCTCCCCTTTGGCCTCACCAGCGCCCCTCGGGTGTTCACAAAGGTGATGGGGGTGGTCGTAGCCCATCTGCGGACATCAGGGATTCCAGTCTTCCCCTGTCTTGACAACTGGTTGTTGAAGGCGGCATCGGCCCAGGCAGTTGACTCTAGGCTACGGCGAACCTCCTCTATTCTCTGGGGTTCACTATCAACGTGCCAAAGTCACACCTGACTCCCTCTCAGACGCTCCTTTTCATTGGGTCAGTTCTGGACACAGTGCAGTTTCAGGCCTATCCTCCTGATAGTCTAAGCAGTTCAGGCTATGATACCGATGATACCGATGTTTCAGCCTCTATCTTGGATCCCGGTGAGACTGACTGACTCTGAGGCTGTTGGGCCTCATAGCCTCCTGCTAGTGACCCATGCACGGTGGCACATGCGGGCTCTGTAGTGGGACCAGAAGTTCCAATGGATGCAGCATCGGGGAAATCTCACCGACCTGGTTCAGATTTCAGGGGGCCATGCGAATGATCTGCAGTGGTGACTAACGAACCGCGATTGGTTCAAGGGCAGAACCCTCTTCATTCCCCACTCAGAGCTCACAGTAGTGACGGATGTGTCCCTTCTGGCATGGGCTGGCCATCTGGGGGAGGGGAGATCAGAGGACACTTGTCTCCGGCGGAAGCCAGTCTCCATATCAACCTGTTGGAGCTTTGGGTGATCCGGCTGGCACTGAAAATCTTTTTGCCATCAGTAAAGGGAAGGCTCGTACAGGTGTTCACGGACAACACTACCGCCATGTGGTACTGAAACAAACTGGGTGGAGTGGGGTCCTGGACCCTTTGTCAAGAGGCCCTGCGTCTCTGGACTTGGCTGGAACATCAGAGCAATTCCCTGGTGGTACAACACCTGGCCAGTTCTCAGAACACCATGGCGGACAAGCTCAGCCGATGGTGCCTTGCAGATCACAAATGGCATCTCCATCCGGAGGTGGCACAAGCTCTCTTTCAGCGGTGCGGAGAGCCTTGGTTAGATCTATTTGTCTCCAAAAAGAATGCGCAATGTCAGCTGTTTTGCGCAATGGAGTTTCCAAGCAGGCATTCGCTCGGCAATGCTTTTCATTGCGAGTGGAGCTCAGGTGTATAGCCTTTCCGCCCATACCACTCTTACCCAGAGTGCTCAAGAGGATCAGGAGCGACCAGGCACAAGTTATTCTTGTGACTCCGGACTGGGCACGGAAAGTTTGGTATCTCGAGCTTCTAGACATGAGCACTGATCCTCCAGTCAGGCTGCCTCTTCAGTAGAATCTTCTGTCACAGCAGCAGGGGAGGTTTCACCACACAAACCTGTCCACTCTCTGCCTCCTTTCGTGGAGATTGAGCGGTGACAGTTGACAGCTTTTGACCTCCCTCCGGAAGTCTGTTAGGTTATCTTGACAACTAAGGGGTAGAGCGTAATTTTTGTCAGATTAAAACAAAATAGTCGCCCTCCTATATCTTTTTTACTTTTTTAATGAGGTTGTGACCTCTCCAGAATAAAAATAATTATAGAGGATTCCCTTACCTGTTTTAACCTATACACCACATCTACATCTCACTAGGCCCCTCACACCCACGGCACCTATACGGCAAGGAACAAAAGATCTCTTATAAAGAGCCCCTTTATGGGTGCCCGTCGAGCATTGCAGCGCCGGCTCTACAAGGAGAAGACCCATATGATGAAGCATGACACCTAGCTTGCTGGGTGTGTGAGGGTCATAGTTCCGAAAGGAGGTATTGCCCACCTCCCCACAACTGAGTACTCACCGGGTGGTCAACTTGCCACCTAGGAACACCGTACCTCTCTAGTCTTCTAGGTTATCTTGGCAGCCAGGCGTCCCCCACCAAATATACGCCTGCCGATGGAACAAATTGTGCAAATATTGTACAGACCGGTCTATCGACCCCTTATCTGCTCCCTTATTTCAAGTCCTTCTGTTTATACTTTCTTTGGCCCAGCTGAGCTCTACTCTGGGCACTTTGAAAGGCTACCTTTCGGCCCTTTCTTCTTTTCTTCGGCTGCCTGATCAGCCCTCTGTGTTCAAATCTCCTTTAGTGCAGAGGTTTTTGAAGGGGTTAACCCATTTGTTTCCTCCTTCTCCCTTCATCATGCCTCAGTGGGACCTTAATTTGGTGCTCACTTTCCTGATGTGCGCACCATTTGAGTCACTGCATACCTGTCCTCTGCGGTCGCTCACCATCAAGACAGCTTTTTTGGTGGCCATAATCTCTGCTAGGAGAGTGAGTGAGCTTCAGGCGCTCTCCTCTCAGCCTCCTTGCCTGATGACCTTTCCGGACAAGCTAGTACTCCGGACTAGGACATCCTTTCTGCCTAAGGTGGTTACACCCTTCCATCTAGGACAGTCTGTTGCTCTTCCCACCTTCTATGCACCCCCGCATCCTTCCAAGGAAGAGGAATATCTCCTTTGTCTGGACGCAAAAAGAGTGTTATCATTCTACCTTGATTGAACCAAAGAGTTCCGTATGGATGACCAAATCCTTATTGGATACGTGGGTGCAAAGAAAGGCTGTGCTGTCCAGAAGAGGACTATATCCCAATGGGTCATCCTCTATATTAAAAATGTGTTATGCCTTAGCGAAGAAGGATCCCCATGAAGGGCCCATTCCACCAGGGCAAAAGTGGCCACCACGGCCCTCCAGCGTGGTGTTCCCATCTCTGAC
This sequence comes from Triturus cristatus, assembly GCF_964204655.1. NCBI lineage: Eukaryota > Metazoa > Chordata > Amphibia > Caudata > Salamandridae > Triturus > Triturus cristatus. The sequence goes on from NC_140581.1 coordinate 800,329,000, forward strand.
ATATTCCAAGCTGCCACATGGGCATCTTCAGCACACGTTCGCCAGACACTACCGCCTGGATTCTCAGGTCTGCAGAGAAGGCCGGTTTGGTTGCTCTGTTTTACAGGATTTTCTGGTCTAAGCCATTCTGCAGTCTCCTCCTCCGGGGCTGGTATTGCTTGGGTATCTGTTCAAAGGTAAGGAATCTGCAGCTAGATGTCTCTATCAGATGGACAAGTTACTTACTGACCCACCCATCCTCCCCGCACTGCAGAAAAGGTTTTAGGTGTCGGGTACGTTCACCATCTGGGCCCGAGTTGTTCAAATTTTAACACACCATGGCCAGTCACTTCATGGCTTCGCACTTATGGCGTGAAAAGTCGTTAAAAGTACTGACGTTAGCGTGCCCGAGTGGTGGTAATATTGACGACACGGGTGTCACGATGCCAACGAACACGACCGACGCCATCTACCAACTTGCAGGGGTACTGCTGAGAAAAATGTTCCAGATCTAGCCTGATGCCTGGAAGTTCAAAGGTAAGGAATCTGCGGCTAGATCATGTCCACACCAGATAAGGCGTTACTGAAGGTAAATAACTTGACTGTCCTGAGCAGTTGGATGTTCTATATGATCAAAATAATCCCATAAAGTAACTAAGAAAATCACAAAGGTTAAAGTAAATTTATGGTTAGCTTTCCTTACAAGACCTTCATTTATGTTTTTTAAAAAAGAAACCACTAAAAAAACACAGTTGACGTACTGTTATGTTTGCAAACCTTAAAGCCACGGATTCTTCACTTATGGTTAACCAAACTAACCATAACTCATATGCTTCCCCATCATGCACTGCTTATGACCTCATGTACGACATCACTCCTGACATGTAAAATGACATAATTTATTGAAATTTTCTTAGGTCGCGCCTCAACAGCTCTTGCGCTAGCTCTTTAAAACCTGTTGTATGCACTTTGTGGGCTTACATCCTGCCCATTGCTTTTTATTTTGTTACGTGGATTGTCCTTCCAAAATGCTTGCTTGCTATTGGTGTATCCTTCCTCTTTGTCTTTTTTTTCTCTAGCAGAGCAGGGACCATGTACTGTATATTTATGCAGTGGTTGTTTATCTCTTCATGTTTTGGGCTATTTTTATCTTTGTTTTCTGCACTTCTTACTGTTTGCCTGTGTTCAGCTTCAGCGCCTAAAGCGTTTTGCATTTTAATGCAGCATTCCTCCCTCTAACCCCCTCCCATGTCACTCCATGCCCGCCCCACCTACCTCCGCGGCACTGTTTTTTTAAAATTTAATTTGCTATGCTGTTTTTTTAGGTTTCTGCGGAGTGCTTGAGGCATTGCAGCTCTTCCCACTCCCCCTTGTTCCTAGTGCTTGTTTCCCGTCTAGTGCAAACTGGACCTGAAGGTATTGGAGCACTTAACATGATTCATTTTTTCACCGGGCGATTAGGTGATTCACTCAGTTTCATAGGTTTTTGAGCCAATACCGAGCCTCGAACATGGCTGCCAGTGCAATTTTAGAGTGCTTGATGCTTTCAAAGTAATTGAGCCACCTGTACTGCACCATGTCATGGTATATATACATCACTGCTTCCCAAGCTCTGACGGTACCAAAAAAAGAGCATTTCCATTTGTTTTTTCTAATCTGTGTCCCCCAGACCGCGGTCGGCCTGCAGCAGCCATGGCTTTTGAGAGCCTGTTCTCCAGCCCACCCAACCCCGTGCTAGACAGGCGCAACCCCGGCTCTGAGCTTGATGCAGGGGAGGACGAACGGTCGAGCATTCTTCTAAACGCTTGTTCTATCAGCTAATCCTCAAAGCAGTCAGCCAGTGTTTATATTTCTGTGTACAGAGGATTGTACAACACCCTTGCTGTATTTTGTTCAATTCACATCTGCCTTTATTTTCTGGTCTGTGATGGATGCCTTTGAAATAGGCAGTTGCTTAAATTAAAATTTCAGCCACACTGCAGTTGCTCTGCTGAACAACATGACTGTACAAAACCTTGCCAAAGCCAATAGCTCTTCCGTGTGCACAACCTATTGGCTTTGCCACTGCTTGTTTATATTGATTTTGCCAGATGATCATGCGCCCTCTCTCAGTGCCTTTTCTTATTTACTTATCCAAACTGACCCTGCTGCTTGTTATGATCTAGCACCTTGTTGTCTAGCCAAGTAAGAGCCTTGTATGGCATTTTGTTGATCCTGATTTGCCTACTGGAATGGCAACAGTTGTCGAGGTTCAGTGCGTTTAGTTTTATTTTTCTATCCTATCTGACCCCCCATGTCCAAGGCTAGAAAAATGCAGGTGCTAATCTAGAGTAACACATTTGCCTAATTTTGGTTGTTTCTTTGTTGTTTTAGAAGTCTGTGAACATTAGTGTTGGGAACAGTAAATTCTACAGACTTGCTGCAAAGTAAGCAGTTTTGGTGGGAAAGTGGTATCTTTCCTTTATTAGAGAATCCTAATTACAAATAGCTGTGGTTCACAAACCTTGTTTAATCTAGATGTCACTGCATTGGTGTTCAGAGCTTTTTGAACATTGGAACCTTGGAAAAATTAATGCATCACAAACATTAGAACTTAATAGCCGTAATTTATTTTGTAAAGCTGTGCCTCATGGTTTTGTTACTATATTCTTATATTGCCAAATCTCTTGTTGAGTATTATTTAAAGTATACATTTTTAACTTTCAGTTTCTGTTATACATATATCTATCTGTATATTAAGATATTAATTGTTGTGTCATAAGATCTCTTTATTGTAACTTTGTATACGTGGAGAGACAAGTGGGCTGTACATACATACTTATTACCTGAGGCACTGGTTGCTGTGGACCTCCAGCGTTTTCATTTGAGTGAGTTATGGTATCGTCATTTGGGTTCCCCAGAAAAAGATCTGGACCCTAAATAATATTGATCTGGGAAAACCTCAGTGTTAAATTTCTCAATTGGTCATCTACCAGATTTCTTCACCCTTTACCACCACTGCTTGTTTAGTAGGCTTACCTATCACTGCTTCTAGTTAATGGTTTCTCTTTGCTTCAATGTTGTAACTTTGGTCTACTCTTTTGAAGCAATTTTGTTTAACAGATGTAATGGTTCTAATAAATATTTGAGGTACACTCTTGTTAGTTTTGCTCATTTTGATTGGCTAACTAGTCTTTTTGGGGTGGGAAGCTGTGAGTCACTGTAGAGTACTTCTTGTGCAGTTGGTCTTTTATGGAAACCATTCAATTGTTTGTAATGTACAGATCAATAGCATTTAAAAATTCGATTGCCGTCTTGATATGCAATGCCATGCGTTTTGGCATTTATTTATTTTGCTGTTTGGGGGCGCGCAGAAGAAAAAATCAACTGTTATAATATGTAAACACAGTGAAGACCTATTGCAATGCCAAACACTGTTCCCCAGAATTGCCTTAGCTGTTAAAGATTTTTAAAGCCTACATTGGAGCATCATATTGAGGATAACATTAACAGTAAACTGTTAAAATTATTAAGGACAATTTCAAAAATGCAACTAAGACAGTTTATGCCATTCTATACTCATTGTGCAATATATTGTAAACATGCAAAAAATGTAACATTATTTTTTTTTAGCAGGCACGAACATTTTGTGTGTATGTATATGTATATATATGTAGAATTTACATAATGTATGCATTGTATAACATGCACATGTAAATGTCACTTACTCTCGAACATTCAATATCTATTCACATTCAAGAATCATTCATGATAATGGGTAGGCGTATTTTTAGCAATTTTAATTCTCTTTTAAGCAATGTGTATTTGTCCCAGCAAGTTAGAAGATTAAAAGTTGACCCAACCCAAGATATGCCACTTTGTTTTGTAAATTGATGTTACAAAAAAAAATATCGACAGCACATATATTCCATTGGTTTATTTTTAAAACTATTTTCTAAAAATGAAAAATGGCAAGCTTTTAGTGGCATTACGAAAATTGTGTTAAACCTTTGAAAATGACAGTCTGCTTTCCTGTAAGCTTTAGATTTGTTAAAGCTGCAACTTTTGTACAGAACGGCCGAAGTTTGTGTATCCTATAAAGTTTGGTTGAAGGTGTACACGTGTTAGTAGAAAGAATATATTGAAATGTGGGGATTTAGTTTAATGGATAGGTATTTCCTTTATCCCCCCCCACACATAGCATTGCGTCATATGTGACGGTCATCTTATGTTTTCTGATTTCCTTTCCGTCGTTATAAACAAGTTCATTTAAAGTGCTAAAAACATCAATGTTGTTTCCCTGTGACTTTAGTCGGATGTGTTTGACACCCTGTGTTTTCCTTTAGCTATGAGTGCATCAATATTTAATCTGTAGGATTAGATGCAACTGACTGACTGAAGATGCAATATTTGGTGGTCTAGTGTTTGCAATTCATTTTTTTTAATATCAACCTTATGTTCCAGTTTTTAATTTCCATAGTAGTTGCATTATTGTATTCCGGGGCTGCTCTCTGCAAGTCTGATTCAACTATTTAGAATATCGGGATATTTTTCTTTCCAGGAGTATTTCATAAGAATTTATTAAACACAGCACAAATAAGGAGGCAAAACGGGCCTGTCTTCTATATAATTCTACTTGTGATTTCGTATTTTGGACGAGAAACTGCTTCAGCGTAGCCTCGTCATAGGTGTTTAAATAATAAAAAAGGAAAACAACTCTATCCCTCAGCTGCACCCCTCTTTCTTCTCACCACCACCACCCGCCCCCGAATCTCTGCTCTTCTTTTTTCAAAGGAAAGGCCCAATTCACTTTGAGCACATTAAATTGGCTGCCTGTCATAGCTAGCAAAAGGCAATAACACAAAATAATGTAAAAATATGACTTTGGAGAATAGCAGCATTACGGAGTTACAGTAAAAGATGTTGCGGGCAGAACAATTTGGACGCTTCCTGCACTTGGTGTTTGCGAAGAAGGTTATGTTTCATTAATATAACTGCGCTATTTTTTACGTTTTCTGGGACCGGAAGGCCAGCATCCTGGTTTACCACCGCCCCACTAATGGCTTTTTATTTATTTTATTTTGTCACCTGCTTTTGATTTCTAGAGACCGTTTTTGAGGCATTGTGTTGCAATCGTTTTTTAAACTGTATTTTTAGCTGTACCTTTTTAGATCTCACGAATTATGGACGCGTGTGTAGCAAGTTGCAAGGAGAATCTAATTTTGAATAGCTCAACGTGCCCCGTTTCTCACTGTCGAGCTACCCCAAGGAGGAGTGGTATAGGGTATGGTAATAAGAGCTGATTACAGGGTTCATTTTAGTAAGTAAGAAACTACTAACTTAAGTTTTGCCGTTTCTGCTGTGTGATCTAGCACATAACCGAATTAATGCCTTTGTCTTTTCTTCTCTTTTTTTTCCTAGGCCTTTTGCCCACCTCTTCCTGACTGGCACGGTGTCCGCCTCTTTCTGGCTCTGGCGAGGTGTCCATCTCTCCTTAGCTCTGGGTTCCAAATGCTCAGTGGTCCATCGGTCCTGGGCGTGATTATACTTGAATTTTTTGTAGCTTCAACACATGGAAGCCCGTTGCTGCTGATCTTGTGATGTCATCAGTGAAAGAAAGTAGAGATTCCTACTGCAGATGTCACAAGATCAGTGCACTGTAGTAGAGACTGCCGCAAATTCAGGCTGTGGGAGAGGCATGCATTTTTTATAGAGTGTAAGGCAAGTTATTTTGTAATTCACCAGATATTGGTGTAAGATACAGATATTGGTGAATGTAAGGTGTGTGTGATAGATCAATATGAAACCCTTCCATTTAAGTGCTCCGTTGATATGTTAGCTATAGCTGAAATAGTCAGTATGGTTACTTTATCTCATTATCTTTACTTTTCATTGAGCATATTGTGTTGTTAGTGTGAACACTTTGCAAGGAAACAATTAGTCTGACTATGTGGTGTAGGTACCATGCAGAACTAGATAAGAGCTCCACATTACATATAATGGTGCGGTCAGAGTGTCTTGATATGTTGCGTTAGTTGCTTCATCAACCAGCATACTATCCCTACTGTTTTGTGTTGGTAGAGCACAGTTTATTAAACCAGAAGAATAGACAGGACCTTTCCGGATGGTCAACTATGGTTCAGAGACTTCCTTTATCCATTTGCCATGGCTTACATTGTGCTATTCTGACAACTGTTAAGTTAGTGGAAACAAGCTCTCGATGGTGCCATTTCTTTGCTGCCTGAAAATGGGTTTCCAGATGAGCACACACTCCGGAAGATTGAACGACAGTCATGTGAAACCAAAGTTTTTTAATGCCATGTTGTCGGAAAACACATGTAATCTTCCCATTTGACAGAATCTTGGTTACTGATCAAGGTGTTGCCATAGCTGTCCTGGAAAGATATGCCATTCTTCTCTGTGATTTGCACTCAAGCATAGAGGATCAGATTTGGATTATTGTTAAATCTCACTTTAAACTTTCCAAAAAAACATACAACTGAGGCCTAATTAGAAGACTTTCCGGTGGCTAGTCTTTAGACCTCCCATTCCTGCAGCGTTCATTTAGTCCTCGTCTGCTCTCCACCCACCTCCCCACTATTGGCTCTGATATCTTTGTGAATTTGGTGCAGGGGAACTCATTGTTGAAACCTCACGTTATGTTTTTAGGGGATTCCAACCTGCCGTCTGAAGACCTTTGAGTGGTCAAGATCTTGTTGAATCTCTGTATTTCCCACTTTTTGGATTCAGGCAAGAATTAACTGATGCACCCACAGGTTGTAATATCTCATTAATCTAATCTTTGCCACTGCTAATTTGTTTAGAGCATGCTATGTCTTCCCCCTGGTCTAGACAAATGAACTTTAACATACGAGTATCGGAGAGACTTGCAAGAGGCAATTTCTTGGGCAATTCAGATGTCATCCAGCCATTGAATAAACTGACCTCTCTGGAAGCCGTAGCCATATTTGTTGGATTGTGGAGCACTCCCAACGTTATGGACGACCCAAAGTCATTAGCCTCGACCTTTATCAACATTACCAGGCTGACTGTCAAGACAAGAGGCTGAGGGCCAGCGGGGTGAATGCTTTTTGCGTCTTTGTTACGCCGTGGATGCTTTGCTTGCCTAATCCTCTCAGCATAGATACAAACTATTCCTTTCTCAGACTGAGGCCTGTCTCTTTAGCAGTGACATCACTCAAGTTTCCAAATCTGCGAGGAGGGTGTTAAAGGGGTTAGTGCCCTAATGATGATTGTAGTAACAACAAACTTTATCCCCATCACAGGATCTATGCAACAGGCTGGCTTCATAATTTGTTGAAAATATACAGGTAATTCATAACACCATTTGACCCTAGTTGTTCACCTTTCCAGTCAGCCTGCTTGTAAGGGATTGAGTTCAGAAAAGTCTTTACCTGCTATTAGAGAGCGGTAGGTCAGCTCATTGTTGACCATTCTTAAATCGTGGGTCTCCTTAGAACACCGGACCAGTATCAACCGTGGGATTCTTGCCCCTGGCTGTCCTGTCAGCATTAACGCAAGGTTAGTGCCTCAATGCTGGAAAGATGGCATTTTCGAGCCTCTGGTAGAAAAGCCTTTTTTGCTATTACCAGTGTTTTGCACGATTGTTCTATAGCTGTGGAGCAAGTTAGTAGCACTACATTTTTCTATACAGTGGTAAAGACTCCTCTGTGGTATAAGTGCTTTCTTTGGTCTTCTACCCTATTTCGTTTTGTCCTCTGGCATTTCTAGTGCCAAAAGACTCACTGGTGAAATATCACCGCTGCAAATGCTTTAGCATCTGAGAAGGCTCACCTTTTAAGATGATGTCGCAGAAATCCTTCGTCCTCTGTTAACAGCCATATTAAGACCAAGCAGGCTTTATCTGCATTTGTGACCTACTGCAGGCAAATATCATGGATACTATTTTTTCGGCTATGCTATTACTGCTTTACAGAAGGGCTATCGCATTAACATTTTTCAGACCAAATCTAACATGGTTTACTGCATCATAAGATCCACACTGATAGTTATTCACAGCACTGTGTGGGGACTCACAGCACTGTGTGGGGACTCCGCAATACTTATGTTAATTTATGTAGTAGGAGTACATCTTCAGCTAGAGGCAAACACTTCATTTTTGCAAACAGAAGTGTCATGTTCACAATCAAAAGCAGGTCCACCTTTACTGAATTATTCTCTTTGGAATTAGAAATTTTAAGAAGAGACTACATCACAGCACCTAGCTGAAAAATGTGTCCCTCAGCAGTAGGAAACTGTAAACCCTTACATTACGGAAGAAAACATGTAAAACAACTGGTGCCTTCTAGGTCAAGAGTGCATAAGGATAAAGACACACACAGCTTCTTTAAGGAGCCTCTGTTTTCATCTCCTAGTATGCTCTGTACTTTCAGTTTGCTTCACAGTCATGTTTTTTAGGCTCTTATTGATTGGATCTCAGAACACTTTAGGGCTGTTCATTCACACACTATTGTTTTAGGCTTGCTTCTCAGATTTCATATTCCACTGCCATTTAACTTTTAAGCATCTGTCAAGATGTTCACTTCTTTTTCCACCTCTCAGAAGGGATTTCTCTTCCTTCACAAATGCCTTCTTTATTTGAGAAGTGTCTCTCTTTTGGCAGGAGTGCCTCTCACCCTCATTCTGTGTTTATGGTCTGTCTGCCCTCCACACATTTGGTAAAAATACTAAAATACTTTAGTTTATTTAAAAAAATAAAATGAGACAAAAAGAACACTGAAGGATTGAGAAGGGATTTGTCTCATGGGAACTTTGGAGGACCGTAGAGGTGTAGGAGAAAAGGAAGATGAGGCACAGGGCAAAGAGGCACTGCATCTGTGCACTTTTTACACAGGAACTCTCAGCGAGTGAGAAAAAGGCAAAAGTGCCATTGATGCATGCACGCAACCAGACCCAACAACACTGTTCGATGTTTAGATATGGTTCTGAACCAACACATTACATTCCCTGTTGGAAGCGAACATAGTGAGTTTGGCAATGAGACAAAAGGTGCCTTCAGATTATGGGCTGCCCGGTGTCACCACCAGTGACGTTAAGGCCGTCTCCATTGACCTTCACATGGAGAATTTTGATCTTTATCCAATCTGATAGAGACATCTAGCCCCAAATTCCTTAACTTAGATTATTATCCCCAGGCATCGGACTGGATCCAGAGAATCTTCAGCAGTGCCTCTGCGCGCCCGGGGACGGCGTCGCATGTCTCCATCCTGATGTCATCCATGGATATGAGGTCAATGGAGCCATATAAGTCCGTCCCGGCGCGCACACGTCAGTTTCCTTCTTTTCTGTGTCCCAACCCGGATCCAGGAGAAGCGGTTCCGCTCGCCTGTTTTTGTTTTCCGGCCTTATCGACTCCTTTTAGCGCGATGCCTAACGGCTTCAAAGCATGTGAGAACTGTATGCTGCAGATGTTGGTGACGGATGCACATGAGATCTGCATGTGGTGTTTGGGAGAGCACCACGACTCAGAGGAGTGCGATGCCTGCCGGCATCTGAAGCCAAAGTCCCTGCATGAACGTTGGATGAAGTTGCTGTCTGCCTGATGTCGCATTCGCAGTCCTTGCATCGCCGGTCTCCATCTTGAGCTGGGGCGTCTGTTCAGGACAGGTCACAGTCGTTCCCGCGGACGTCGCTAACCTGACGTGGGTAAGCACAGGAAGTAGTCACAAAGGTAGTCGACCTCCCATAATCTTGACGCGGGGACCCGCTGGTCCCAGTCTTCATCAGACACCGGCCACCTACCCACCATTTCCTGGTGTAGGGGTGACTAGATCCCAGATGGAAGCCTATTCTCGGGCATTACATGCCATCTTTGGGTCACCTCCTCTCCCTGGTGTGCCTTTGGGCCCCACAGAGGGGGTGGGTGCTCAGATCGGGAAGTCGCCGGCGGGTTCGTCCTCGGCACCGATCGAGTACCCCTACACCGGTTCCGGTGTCGCTGTGACGTCGGTACAAGGCCCGGAGGGTCATCCCAGTCAGATGTCTGGCCCTACTGTGGAACCACCGCACAGCCCTGTGGGGCTCCCTGCGCTGGCGCCGGATGCGACTGCAGCCCGTAACTCGACTCAGAGTCGATGCCGTTCCTCATCTCAGTTTTCCATCTCGGTGGAGGCAGAGTTGAAGCCGGCCTGACGCAGACGAGTCCTCGTAGGTGGTCGCCGACGTCGATGCGACGCCGTCTCGATGTCGGTGGCTGCCGGTGCCGTCACCTGCTGTTCCTCTGTTGGGGGAGGATGAGGCCCCTGAGGGTTCACCACCCCCAGGATTGTTTCGATGCTCTTCAGAGCAGTTTACTATGGGGCACTGGCAGGCTTTTGGCCGTCCTCGGGCTGCAGAGCCACTGCCTTTTGGTGGACGGGTTAGCCTACAACCGTGCCCTACAGATTGCTTATTGTCGCCACCTACAGTGGCCATGGAGGCTAGTGCAGTATTTACGAGAGCGATTCGCAAAGCTGCGGATATCTTACAGATGTAGCCTCCCTCAGTCTCTCTGCCTTCTGAGCCCTTGTTGGATCTAATCTACCATGGGCGACGTGGAGGTGGATCCCTTGCTGCCTTTTGGTTGGTCGTTATAAGACATTCTTCTTGGAACTTGGGCGAGACCCTCATTGGGAGACCGTGTGGGTCATGCTATTGTACATCGTCATTTCCCGGCTCCAGATGACCCTGTCTGGTTGTCCCTCCATCCTAGGGCTCAAGGGCTGGTAGTCCAGGCAGCCTCTGTCTCGCTTCCTTCCTCCCCATCTCCGTTACTTCCTCCCACTAAGGAGTCTCGCTGGTTGGAGTTTTGTGTTGCGGCCATGCCTTTGCGTCCACCAGCTCGGCCCTTCGATCGTTGAACATGTCGTGCGTGTTTGCACGGGCTACTTTTGCTCTTTGGGACTCGATCGAGCGTCTCCTTCCATCTCTACCGGAAGGCCCTCGGGCTGACCTGGATCGTCTGTTTCATGATGGCCGTGAACTGCCACAGTTTTCCATTAGGTCAGCCATGGGCACCACTGACTCTGTGGGTCAGACTATGGCCAGGTCAGTTGCTATGCGTCACCATGCCTGGCTGCGCGATGGCTGTTTTCCTGCGAATGATCAGGAGCGTCTTCAGCATTTGCCCTTTGATGGGGTCTCCCTTTTTGACAGACATGCTGACTCAGCGGTCCAATGTCCATTGTCTGGGTTCCCATAAATCCTGTGGTTTTTAGTCCTTGTTGCGGACTTTTACTTTGGTTGCAGTATTGTCACTGTTTTTTCTGGTATCCGTTTACAGGTTCAAGACATTATTGCACGGACGGACTGTACGGATAATCAGCCGTTTTTGTCCTTATTTGGTACAGCTAGTCAGCTGTTTCTGCATTTCTTTTTGAGTCCTCTGTCTACGAGCTAGTCTCATGAGGTGTCCCTGGCTTTTTACAGGGATAAAAATACCCTATGTGGGGTATTCGTTGGCTATTGTATAGCCGCTCTTCCTTGCACAGGAAGCTTTGGCTCCCGCGGAGTCTTCTTAGGATGGTTATCTCTGTCCCTCTGGGGGCTTGTCCTATAGTTCATACTGTAGGCTTCTCACTTCGTCGCTTTTCCTACTGTTGTAGGATGTCCCCTCCGGTGAGACCCACAAGATTGGCGTAGCTCTCTCCTAGAGCTTATGAGTTGTGTTCTACAGTTGGTCTGCGGCACTCTTCTGCCTCTATGGTGGCAGATTGCTCCAGAGTATTGTTGGGTTTGTGCCACACCTGGCTCACCTCGGCGTGTTCTTCATCTTTTTGCGGTGCTCTTTTTGCCTACATTGGCTGTCTGAGACGTGAGCAAGGGCCCCTTGTGGGCATGTTGTCCTTTTCCACTCCTGAGTGGTTTTTTTCTGTGTTCTATGCGGACACAATATGTGAGTACGCACTGGGTATGTTCACAGTCACTGTGTGCCTGCGGTACGCCTTGCACCACTGTCTTGGCTGCGTTCTATTTTTGTGGTATTGTCTCCTCTTCATTCTCTGGTGTTGGGACGTGCTTAGGTCTTCTCTCGTGGCTCAGATCCTGTCTGGTTTTTGCTTATGGGCAGTAGAGTCTATGCCAGACACGTCACTGCTGCACATTGCCTTGTGCCCTTTTTCCCTATGTACTTTCCAGGCAGGGGCTCTAGTCCCTCTTCTCTTTGCCGTGCGGGGGCTCAAGTACCGCTGTTCCTGGCCCCTGCTGATGTTCTCAATGGAAGTATTCTTCCTCAGGATACTTATTGCCATTCCTGCAGTATCTGTATGTATATATTTATCCTGTAATGCACCGTGGGTGTGCTAAATAAATGAATAATCTTTATTCTGTACCTCTGGAGTGGTGCCGTATCCTTTTGTTGAAACTTGTGGATCAACGTGGAGCTATTTGAAAGAAAAAAAATATATATATATATATATATATATATATATCACTCCCAGAATCCTCAGCACTTCTCATACAGAGTAGCCCATCAAGGGGCGTGCTATTAAAGAAAGGGGAAAGACAGTGACCGGGCTGTGCATTTCATTCGACCACACGCCTTTGAAGAAGAGCAATCGAAACGCGTCGGCAGTGGCGCAATGACTGTTAAAGGATCGCAGTGCAGCGTTTCCATACCTTGAATTAGGGCTTTTCTTGGAGCCTTGGTGGTGTTCGAGTGCTTCCCAATCAACGGTCAAGCAGGAGCAGTATATATATAATATATATATATATATATATATATATATATATATATATATATAAAACAAAACTCCGTTTCAGAATTGAAGAAATGTCCTCAAAAAAACGGAAGCCGACCCAAAATGCGGTGAAGAATCCAGATGATTTATTTAAATATAAAAAACACCATCGCCGCCATTACGCGATTCAGCCCGTCACAGGCCTTGGTCACGTGATATATATCATATTTTTTCTGACTTCTATGTATGTGTAATACTAACATAGTTCATAGTTAGTGTGGTGCTCAATATCTCCGCCTGTCACGCGGGAGACCAGGGTTCCTTCCCCGACAGGGCTGATAATGTTGCTTTTGAAGTGTCCTGACATGTGTAATATCCTGTTCTGGTTCACATCGGTGCCTTTGGTGCCAATTGTGCGGCCTCCTATATTATGTAGGGCGTGCTCTTCGAGTTCCCCTTGTCTTTCAATAACTATATTTTCATTACCTACTGGCGGTCGCCAGTAGGTAGTTATAGTTAGGACCACGTTTCCATAGGAAATCCGCAACATTCTATTTTGAATAACTTTTGCGCCGGTCGAGGAATCCTCGCGGATTTTTCAAAATAGGTGGGGCGCTACGCTCCGCTCCTACCCTGAAAGTCTCGGGGGGATTCGTCAAGCGGGGGCTGAGATAAAAGGGGGGTCCCAAAACGCGTTTTTCCCATGCATTTTTCCATAGGACCTTTAGACACAGCTACAGCCCGAACGGCTGAACAGAATTACTTGAAATTTGGCAGAGAGGTAGTCCTGAGGTCAAGGAAGTGCCTTTTGTAGGTTTGGTGTAAATCTGTTCAGTAGATTCTGAGAAAATAGCCTTTAAATCAATATATATATCTGAGCCAGCTTACGGTGCGCTTACGGTGCGCTTACCGTACGGTGGCGTGCGCGTGCGCGAGCGCGATTCTGATTGGCCCTTAGATCTTAGTAAACATTCGAATCGGTCGAAACCAGGAAGCGGCGGCCGCCATTTTCTCTCTCGCACTCTGAGGGGGGAGCTGATAAACAAATGCCAAAAACATATAAAAGGGCTGTTTAGACAGCGCCCATGCACATAACCATGTTAGTTGAGACTTCAAAGATCCCCCAAGGCAAAAAACGGTAATTTTTTATTTTTCGAAAATTTAGCCGATTACGCTTACCGTACGCTTTTTAAAAAATCCACACTCTCTCCACCCCGTGTGCAAATGGAGGCCGAAGGCCACCATCTGTGCATGGCATATAAGAGCACAGCATTTCCCCAAAAAATTTCAACAGATTACCTATCACAAGGAAGCGCATAATATGTCCTCCATGTGCGCACGGTGCGCGAAGCGCATCGTGTGTACATGGCCCATCTAGCGTAACGTGGGCACGCGGTGCGCATAGCGCACCGCGTGCCCACCGTGCGTGCACGGCACTAACTGCGTAAAGTGGGCGCGCGGTGCGCGAAGCGCACCGCGTGCTCAATGTGCGCGCACCGTGCGCGCACGGAACGAACTGCGTTAAGTGGGCACGCACGCCACGAATGGCGCAAAGTAACTTAGCATTTAAAAAACCGTACAAATTCACTGAAAAAACCATAGGTTTCACACACGTTATAGTTAGGAATTAGCATTTAAAAAACCTTGCAAATTCACTGAAAAAACCATAGGTTTCACACATGTTATAGTTAGCTGTACATTTTACTGATAAAAAACCAATGAAATTCCCCCGTTATAGTTACTGTAGGCAACTATAACTCACGCGACCGTAATCCTCTGCTGATGACATATGTGTCTTTATGAAAAAAAAATATTTGTAATATATGTATAGCTAAAATTTAATGGAAGAAGACATGGGCAAATAAGTGTCTAAATACAGTATTAGCATCAGCAGAGGATTACGGTCGCGTGAGTTATAGTTGCCTACAGTAACTATAACGGGGGAATTTCATTGGTTTTTTATCAGTAAAATGTACAGCTAACTATAACATGTGTGAAACCTATGGTTTTTTCAGTGAATATATATATATATATATGTATAGGTCTATATGTATATATGTCATGGAATATCCACACAGCGAGAAGGCAGGCATACTAGGTTTTTCCTGGCTGTGGTCTCTGGGGTTTCTGTCCCAGATCCCGTCTTTCTCTCTCCCTCTCCCTCTTCCCATCTCTCTCTCCCCCACCCCATCTCCTTCTCCCTCTCTTACCACCCCCCCCCCCATCTCCTCCTCCCTCTCCTGGGAGCGAGCCTTATGTGTGTGCCCGGCCTGGCCAGTATCCATTAACCATTGTACCTCTGGGTACGGTTGGCCAGTTGAGTACCTGGTGATGCGCCCGTCTCTTTCTGCTGACGCATGCATGCTGTTGATGCTACATTTCATTGGGATTTTGCATATGTGTGGTGTAGTT
The DNA here is from genome assembly GCF_964204655.1 of Triturus cristatus. Lineage (NCBI taxonomy): Eukaryota > Metazoa > Chordata > Amphibia > Caudata > Salamandridae > Triturus > Triturus cristatus. The sequence goes on from NC_140581.1 coordinate 800,344,068, forward strand.
CTCACGGTCCACACTGTCTGCTTATGTGTATCCCTTTCACCCCCATACGTGTATCTCCTGGTAGTCCTGGTTCTGTATATTTCTGCATGATGACATCTGTCCCTTCACATGTCATTGTTGACATCCACTGTTGTGCATGCTCCGTTTGTATGCTCTGACTCTGTCATACTGTATTGTTCCTTTGATGGGACTTTGTCTCTTGCAGATCCATGGGACTTGTGCTCTGTTTAACTTCTTCTTGTAGAGGTTTTAGGGCTTTCTTCCATTATGCACTGGCCATTCTGGTTATGTGCTTCCCTTTCCTCCCTGTCTGGGCGAGAGAGGTCTCTTACCGTTCTCTGACGGATTGTGGTGCCTTTGCCTCCCCTTGTTAATGCTCCCTTACAGAGCTTAATGGGTCTGGTGTCAGCCACGCTGGCATTGCTGTCAGTGTTATTGACAGATGAGTTCTCTTTGGAACGTGGTGGTTTTCAGTCGCAGACCCTCCTCCAATTGGTTATATCTTTGATATCTATTCTAAGTTAAGGAATCTGCGGGTAGATGTCTCAATCAGATAAATAAGTTGCTTACCTTCGGTAACGATGTATCTGGTAGAGACACAGTCTAGACGCAGATTCCTTAACGCCCAGCCATCCCCCCTGCTCTGCTAGGGCTTTTTCAGGGTGGATTCTACCCACTTGCCTCCTTACAGGTGGCCTTTGTCATCCTGCGGAATGGTCTGTTTCACCTCCCTCCGGGGTAGGATGTCTCGTGCTGTTTTATCTGTTGCTTCTCCACCCATTCTCGTAAGTGGGTGGTGGGTTCAATGTCCTTCCACGCTCCTCCACCCTGGTTCCTCCAGTGTGGGGTTGATCATGTTATTATACCCTCCCTTCCACCGTCTTCTATTTTTTAACCATTACTTGGGGTCTCCTTGACTATGTTGCAGTCAATTAGTTTAGGGTCTATTTGACTGTGCTACAATCAATCGGTCATTTATAGGGTGTATGATTGCACATTCTCTGTTGCTGCAGAACTGTGGTCAATTACAGTGAGACATGTTGTTCCAGTTCTGTTGTCCATTACAGTTGCATTCTGTGATTGTAAACTGCCTATCGTTCGCCATGTCATTCATCTCCAATGCTGTTTTGCCTCATAGGAGGGCATGGCTCTTCGCTTCTGCAACACTGTTTCTACGGGCGAGTACTCTGCTCTTCCCCTTCAGTCCATTACAGTATAAAGTACTCTTTCACTGATATACATGGTGATGTTTCTCATCATTCTATGATTTCATGTCATTGTTGTTTCAGAGATTGTTGATCTTTTTTAGCACACTGTTCCCCACACTCTCATGGTTTTGGTAGTGGCTCCGCCTTGTGGCTCAGAAAAGCTTCACAGTAGAAAACTGACGTCAGCGCGTTGGGAGGGACTTGTATGGCTCCATTGACATCATATCCGTGGACAACGTCCGGACGGAGCCATGCGACTCCGTCCCCCGGCGTGCAGAGGTACTGCTGAAGATTCTCCTGATCTAGTCTCACGCCTGGGGATATTCTAAGTTACGGAATTTGCGGCTAGACTGTCTCTACCAGATACATCATTACCGAAGGTAAGTAACTCGTTCGTTAAGAGTATACCTTCAAGACTGTTCAGATTTATATTGAGGGCCTCACTGGCAATGAGATTGATGTCGAAATATTTATCTGCTTCTGAAATCTCTAAAACTACATCTGGATACCGTTCCTTTGAGGCTCCAGTATTTTCTTTATCACCGGTGATGCCAAGTATGGTGACCCCAGCAGAGGCTCCCCTCATTCACATTTAAACTTTCCACAAGACCAATCATGGTATTGAACAGTACAGTCTGTGTCACCCATCAGGAAAATGCCTGTGTAACTATAGCTCTCTTTACTGATTCTGTCATCTTTCCAGCCTCATGCTTTTCCACAATCTACACCAAAGGGATAGAAAAGGAAAAGAGCACCTCCCATCGTTCTGTCATCATCAAGACAACACTCTTCTGACTCTTATTCATCTTAGATTCCAGTTTTGCCGGCTACACCTTTCTTGCAATCTTCGCCAGTAGACTATAGAACATTTCCAAATTTCTTGCTAAATAGAGCTGCCAAATTGAATATCCAAGTGGAGGCACCCCGAACCCACAGTTTCAGTAATAGACGTTATAACCTAGAGTTTTTAGTAGCGTTCTTTGTGTCCTTGGTAGTTGTCTTACCTAGCTGGCTGAAGAGAAGTTTCTTTTTCCAGCTACCACTAAAATTACGACACTGAGAATGTTGAAAAAGTAAAAGCCATCAGATCAGGATCCTCAAGGCACATTTGCTTCAGTCACCCTGAAGGGCTGTTAGACATATTCATTTTTGAAGATTTGCCTAAGTCTATTGCTTAAGCTGTTCACCATGTATTACAATTTCACAACCCATTGAATGTATGTGAAATTATGTAAGTCATTTTACTCTCTGGGCAGGTCGCGTGTTACAGCATTTCTCACCATTATCGTGCTTATACAATGCAAAATGTCCAAACTTTCGTGACAAAGTTTCAATTCTACTAAGCACAGTGAGGTGAGGATTATGCTTTCTTTCTTCACATTTTTTTCCAGCAGCCATTTCAAAGAAACTGTTGGACCTGTCAGCCTTAGGGTGGTCTTCCCCCAAACTTTGTGCCTGCTTTCAGAACCAACGCATATCAGCTCAGCACTTTGTCTAGGGAACCGATACATTACCATCACTGTATGGGGAAAAAAGTCGCATCACCTCAACTGTGGGCTCGACATCAGTGCAACACATTTGCACCCCACCGTTCTCTCTGTTGCAACCAGGATCAATGTACTCTGTACACTGGGGCTGCGTGGCTATTGTGCCCAGCCTGCGCTTCATTGCAGTAGGCCTAAACTGTTGACTTTGCCCTGGTGTAGCATGGCCAGATATACTCATTGGCACTTATTGCTTCTAAGTGCAAGAACTCTTTTTACTCTTTAAAAAAATCATATCTCAACTTATTCTATGTATTGGATTTTTGTCGTTGTAGTCTTAATTTATTTATAAAATTCTTGTCTATTTTTCTAAATCTGTGTGTGTCTTGTCTGTCTCTGTGTGTGTGTGTTTGTGTGTCTGTGTGTGTGTCTGTGTCTCAAAAATACTTTACACATTGCCTTTTAAGTTTAGCCTGAGTGCTCTGTGCCAAGCTACCAGAGGGTGAACACAGTTTAACTTTTAGTGTGTATCTTACGTACCCCACCTAGGATTGTGGTTCCTGCTTGGACACCGTGCATACCTCTGCCAACCAGAAACCCAATTTCTAACAAACGTTAATAGAACTTTATTTCCCATGAACACTTGGGAATAACATAACAGTTCATCCAGTTAGCATAGCATACAGGGATCTCCTTCAAAGTCCCCTGTTGATGCTTCTGACTCCTCTTTCTTCCTGCGACAGTAGCCGGGTTCAGGCACCTCCTTATGTGACTCTAGTCAGCCACTCACTTGCTTAGTCTTGTTTGGAGGATTCATTTCCTGTTGAAAGAGGAGATTAATTATTCTCTATATACCCTTTTGGAAGGAAAAATGTAATACGCATTCTCCATCACCATATACGTAAAAAACAGGCATTAATACACAGATATGATATGAAGCGCATTCTGGAAAAATGAATACTTAATTTGTCCTTCAGTTCGCCCTTTGTTGTTTGCCCACTCTCCCCATGTGCGGGCTAGTGGTTCTTTGCCAGAGGGCGGGCTAATCCTTGCCTCCGAGGCCCTAATAGAATTTAAACTTTCCGTTACGATGGCATTTGAAACTTTTCATTCTATATCAGGTCGAGGAGGATTATGCTTATTTAAAGCTTATTAACTACCAAAGTAGCTATATTTGTGACTGGTTTAAATTAGGTCGAATCCAATGACTAATTAGCTGCATTGAGGATGTCCTCCAAACGCATACTGAGGTAAATATCCTTAGATGGCATCGCTCCTGTCCCAGTGTGCACCAAGAATCTTTGTGTCTATGCTGGCCTCCTACATAACCCATGTCACCCACCTGGCAATCGTGGGGATGGGACTGCCCTGTGGGGTTTGCGGGTGGCACAAAAAAGCTGTCTATTGACTCAAGGGGTGTAGTTCCTCTGTCATACTTTTGTATGCTTTAATACAATCTCACCACTCATAATCTAGGTGCATCCTGAAAGTAAGGGTAGTACACAATGCAAAATTACATCTAGATATGTGGAAAGTAACCCTGTCTGTGGTAAATACCATAGCAGTGTAGTCAGTTTTGCTAATTGTTCTTTCCTGGAGAGGCACTTATTACCCGGCCTTGAGAGGAAAAGATTACGTACCTTATTAATATCCCACAAGACGAATACCTTGGTTCTTATGGAAGAGACAGACGTGGGCCCCTAAGGAGTTTCCTAACCAAAGGATGTTCCCTGACTGGGTGTCCTCCTGTTGAACATGACCCACAGAGATCGCTGCCCTTCAGATATTAATTGAACTATACGCCATACTCTTCGAGGCCACAGAGGCTAAGAAGTTGAAGATGTGCCCCACTCTGTCCCCATCTCAACCCAGGAGACTTATCATTTGATGGTCCCTTCGGTCCAGGGTCTAGAGAGTAGGTCCGTAGCTTTCTCGAAAAGGTCTGGGACTTTCCATTGTTCCCTGTAATTCTCCACACCTTGAGTTGCAATGTACCCTCCAGAACCGGGTGATGAGGTTTCTCTGACTGGTTCCTGAGAAGATCCAGAAAAAGGGATAGAGAGATTAGAGAGTCCCATGAAAGTTTCATCAGAACTGGATACTAAACTTGAGATCTCCATATTGGGGTCACCACTACCAGGTCCACCTGTTTTCTCCAGACTTGTGCAGAGATTCGCATTATCATGGAGGAAGAAAAGGCGTACCCCCTGTCATACGTCCAGTCTTAGATGAGGGCATCCGTCAATCTCGGGTGCAAGCACCTCTTTGCCGTGCATCGACGGATGGGGACATTTTGCCCTGAAGCAGTTTTGGATCTCTTTATAAAGGGTGTTTCACAGTTGCCCTGACACATATATGGCTACCTTCTCAGATTGGGTCCACTCCGAGGAGCGGGGTACAAAATATGCTCTAGGTCAAGCAAATCAAACCCTGTGGTAGAGGCGCCTTGCCCTTGGGGTGTAGTAGTGTGCGGCAGGTGTGCATCAATGTAGGACACCATGGTCTTGTCCACCCTGCAGTCACCATCAGAATCCCCTTGCGAGTCATCCCCATCCAGGGGAGCGTGGGAATGGGTGGGGTAGAGCCTACATCGACTGGGTGAGTATTGCCAGGACCCCCAAAATTTGGGGCGGAAGACTGGTCTGCACCTAGTGTAGTAGTATGGGTTAGGAAAGCTCTCTTGAGCCTATCAAAGGTGTGCAGGTCTACCCTTGTTTGCTTTCGCGTTTTGCATTAGGTTTTGAGGGTCCTGCGCCAGACTGCCCCTGCGGTTGAGGGACCAAAGAGCCAGGGGAGGAGTTCAAAGTACTTCTGTGCCATATTTAACAGTTTCTGCTCAAAGTGCGCCATGGCGACAGACATCTTTATATATAAAGGTATTAGCTGCCTCGTAAAAATAATCTGTGATCGAGAAGTAGGAAATATACTCCTCTTCCATGTAAGACTCCTCTAGCCCTCCACCCTTTGCATAGCGAGGGCAGGGTATGGGGCTGGGGCTTCGTGTGTGTGCGTGATGTGTGTTTTTATATGTGTCTGTATCTATCTATCTATCTATCTATCTATCTATCTATCTATCTATCTATCTATCTATCTATCTATCTATCTATCTATCTATCTATCTATCTATCTATCTATCTATCTATCTATCTATCTATCTATCTATCTATCTATCTATCTATCTATCTATCTATCTATCTATCTATCTATCTATCTATCTATCTATCTATCTATCTATCTATCTATCTATCTATCTATCTATCTATCTATCTATCTATCTATCTATCTATCTATCTATCTATCTATCTATCTATCTATCTATCTATCTATCTATCTATCTATCTATCTATCTATCTATCTATCTATCTATCTATCTATCTATCTATCTATCTATCTATCTATCTATCTATCTATCTATCTATCTATCTATCTATCTATCTATCTATCTATCTATCTATCTATCTATCTATCTATCTATCTATCTATCTATCTATCTATCTATCTATCTATCTATCTATCTATCTATCTATCTATCTATCTATCTATCTATCTATCTATCTATCTATCTATCTATCTATCTATCTATCTATCTATCTATCTATCTCCAGGCTCAAGTTATGAGGTTCACACTCTAGGGACACCACACGCCCGCTGGATCTTAAGGGACTTCAGCCGTTATACACAAAGTCGGTTGTGTAGGTGTCCTGTACTCAAATAACGAAGCAGTATGCCCAGTACAGACTGCTTTCTCTGGGACGTTCAGACTCCAGGTGGCAGGGACCGGTAATTAGAGGGATGCACGTGCTGCTCTATGACCAAGCAGGAGTAATTGGAGCAGGCACACTGACCATGAAAGTTAGGCCGGTTCCAAAAGACATGATGCACGAGTTCCAGACGCCATCCAGAGGCCGAATAACCGTGCCATGGATAACCCTGCCACACACCTCCTGATGAGGTGAAAGTGACTGAAGCAACTGCATAAGGAGTACCGCAGCATTTCTGTAAATCTGCTGTAGGGAAAGAAGAAGCATCAGCAATGCAATATTTCTTATCATTTGTTCGTTAGAGCTGTTGTCGTTGAAAATAACAATGTTATTTACTTCTGTTTTTCTGTTTGCAGTAGAGTTATTAAATTTGTATAGCACTATTGCCAATGGTATAAAAAAGCAAAAGTAAAAAACATTGTCATTTTTAACACCAACAGCTCTAACAAATGCGAGACCTATTGCTTTTGAAATGTAATTGGTCTTGCATATGTTGGAGTTTGAGTCATTGGCATTATAAATGCTAATGTTTTTTCCTACCCACATTGCAGGGTGCAGTATCATATGTGGCCAAAAGAGGTCCAATGGGACCTCTTTTGGTCACATATGGTACTGCACCCTGCAGAAGATATGGTAAGTCCACCCTACCCATAATGCATTGCATGCAAGACAGTACCACGAGTATATTCCAATAGCTATGTTCAGATATACAATTAGTAGCTTTGAAATGGGACGAAAGAATTATTATATTAATCCGGGATTAGGTTGTACTGTGTGTGGAGCTGATGAAGGTAAATTTATAGAAGGTCAATCAATGTTGCCAATGTGCACTCTCACTTAAACAGTCTAATAAACCAAAATTAAACAAGCTAATCGTGATACAATGTGCGTCCACGCTTGATGCCTAGTTCAGAGGCAACTGGTAGATTATAGTAAGCAAGTCTGTGGGAGGATCAACTTTCCCACTGGCGGGAGCACAAATCCAATAACAATGTGAATTGTTATTGCTTATTTATGTCAAATTGTAATCCAGTTAATACATTTTAATGCAAGATCATTCGCTTGTTTCCAAAGGAATTTTTAGTCGTAGTCATTCCTTCATAAGCGCATGGTTAACTTCCACAATGATATATTTCATCAAGCATAATTCTTCATGACATGATCAGCAACCCAATGCATTTCGGGTCAAAAACGAGACCCTTCGTCAAAAGGAGCAGGGGGCTAAACTAGCAGTCCATAGTTTTGAACATCAAACAAAATCCAAGTTAATGTCACCTTCACCGCTTCACTGTATATCACTTGCGTGCGTGTTTGTCTGTCTAAGAGAAGTGTCTGCTTCCTTGTCCACAACACCACCTCAAAGTGCGTATAGTGCTCGCTATACAATTACGTGCCAAACAGTGCTAAAACTGATAAAAAAGTGTAATGAATTATTAAAACGAGTTGTGCGAGACACCATCGTCCCGTTTCTACATGTTCAAGTAAGTATGCCACGCTTAAGTGCACTGCTTAAAAATGGCACTAAAAAAGGGCATCAGTAATAGTCACCCATCATGTCTGTAAATACGCACATCAATTAATGAACTGAATGTGATTGCATGCTTCGAAAAGGAAAATAATAATAACAAGGCTGTGGCTTACCGAAATGCCGCCGACCGTGAAAACACTAGGCCTGGACGGCAAATTCCGTTCCGCTCGCGGAATTTGGGGAATTTCGCGTTCCACGGAGAACGCGTAATTGCCCAAAATTCTGCTTTCCGCGGCTTCGCGAAATTTTTTGCTTGCTCGCGATCTCAAAATGCGTGTTCGCGAGATATTTCCCCCCGAGCTCGCAAACAGCATCGCGAACAGGATAAAAGCATCGCGAACAAGCAATTCCGCGTGTTCGCGGAATTTCTGCGTGTTCGCGGAGATTTTTAACCATTTCGCGGATATTTGCGTAGCGCGACTACGCAAATTCCGCCCACCCCTAGAAAAAACGAACAGCGGAAACTGAATGACAGGCGGAAATGATGTGCACATTTAAACCCGTAGTAGCTCATCGTTTCTTAAAGCTACAAAACATGTCGTACTATGTTTATCTAAGTGAGCTGAAATGATCAACGGTGGAAAAATGAAAATATGAAAATGCTATGTGATGTCAAACACAATGTGATTTGAGTGAGCCACGCTATGCCAAGTCATTAAAATAGGCACAAATCTAACTTGTGTGCAATCCCTAAGGTTGCGAACCCGAACGAACAGTTGTCAATAAAGTTGCTAGTGAATCACATTAAGTGCGAGTGCCTAGTTGCATTGCTTATAAACTAATCTCATCCAAAGACAAAAGGATATGGATGACGTTATAAGCAACTGTTAATGTACTCAGACATTATTTATGCAAAAATACTGAGAGACTCAATCTGTGAAAACAGCCTTAAAAACTGTGATTATACCCCATGTGATAAGCCCACACATCTATCTTCATTAATCTGGAAATACAGTGAACAGTTTCAGATGGCAATATTCAACGCAACAGTAAAAATGTCATTGATTTAATTAATAAACAAAATGAACTTCACAAAATACAAATGCTGCAGTAGCTCAGTGAACATCAATTACAGTCACAAGAAGCAATTATATTCAAGTCTATCATTCAACCCTTGGGGTTGCAAGGCTTGTAGTTTTTTTATCCCAAAAAACTCAGCTCCTGCTAAAGATCTTTGAGGATCAGTTCCTTGTCTAGGTATCAACGCTTCCAAAATAGTGAATTGAAGTTGTGCAATGTTGTGTCTTGCATCCTTCCAGTGGGTGGCAACCGTTGATTTTGTAGATTGAGTTCTGATGTTACTCTTATCTTCACCCACTTGCACTTTAACTTTTCTTTCTGTTTTGCCCACATACATTTTTCCACATGGGCACTTTAAAGCATATATAACGTTGGACGTATCACACATACTTGAGTGTTGCAATTTAATTTTCGTGCCTTTAGTGGGATTTACAAACAAGCTTTCAACCATCACCTTATTGCAGTGTACGCAGTTCCTGCATTTTTCATACCTGTGTAAACTCTCTTCACTTGTTGTTGTTCTTGTGTTTTCGAAAGTAATTACTTCAAATTATGTGATAGTTGCATTTGTAAAAATGGGGCGTGGTGGAAACAAGTGTTGAAGATCTGGCTCAGTCTAGATGATCCTCCAATGTTTAATGATGATAGATTTTATGAGGTGCGATAGCATCGAGTGCTTCAAAACAAAGATACATGGGTTGGATTGTTTGCGTTCTGTCCGGCATAGTAAAGATATATATATATATATATTCCTCTCAGTAAATCGTACAGGTAAGTTTCATATGTTTTACCGCTACTACATTGACTCACCACTACATTGTCCTCAACCTCTGGCCTACTTTTTGATGTCGAGTTTTATTTTCTTAATTGTAATTGTAGCCCGTACTCTTTATGCATTTAATCCTTTAAAAGTCGAAATATAACAATGTATTATCATGTCACATCTGGCCTATGGTAAAAATCACAGCCTTTATACCTACAATTCCCACTGTACCATTTTAAGCAACTATTTAGAAGAAACAAACAGCAAAATAGTTTTGGGGTATCTGCAGTCTGGTTATCGTTACAGTCATATTTGTTTCTTAATTTACAAAGGCACCTCAATATCAGTTGCCTTTCTAAATGGTTGCCAGAGTTAATTTACATCCATGAATTGTTTGAATATAGATGAATTTGGCAAAAACCGAAAACCATGTTAGTGAGAAATTTTAACGTACTGGGAAATATTTGTTGGAAATTATCGCCATTTAGTGGTCTGTTGCACATGTCCGTTCTTTTTAGGTCTCGTCTGAGCCAGCGCATGCGCTACTCTGGCGAGACTTTTAGTAAGTGGGCTTCAGAAATGCTACCACACGCTTTTGCTTGTGGCCTAAAGCTTGCGGTTACGCACGAGGTTACGAGCAGAGGCGCCATCTGGCTTTCCTCTCTTGTCATGGCTCATTAAGCCATCTGTTGCCTCCTCGCTCCCGCCTCCTCCCTGCCGTCTTGCTGCCTTCCTGCTTGTTTAGATAGAATGGTGCTTTACGTACCCTATGTCTGTATATTTCCTTTCCACACTGCGCTTCACATTTACACATGTTTTCCTTGCCTCTTCGTTTACATGAGCTCGGTCTACTCTTTCCACTTTATTCAACGAGTGCGACTAATATGGAAGAACTTCATGTTTTTCCCCCTTTTCACAACCTGGCTTCTTTCCTTTTTCATCAGACCCTGCATGCACGGGTGTTTTAAAATTCGCTTTGTTTGTGTTTCTATGCTCGCATCTCCACCTAGTGGCTTTTTTAAATATCCGCTTTGTGATAATTAGACACAATTACTACAAATCTCGTTTATAGGTACACATCTTCTAGTTCTAATAATAATCTTTTTACAAGCCAAAACGATGAATATAAAAGTAGAAAAAGAAGGAAGAACTACTCTTCAGTGGTGCAGACTGTAAAAAAGCTATGTCGATTTTGATTACAAAATGTCACTATGGAAATCTGCAATTAAAACCCCTGTAAATGAAACGCCCACTATTGTTTGATACGTCGCTGTCCCTAATTGCGCTTTTAATAGCATTACAGTCAAACCACAAGTAGTTGTCCTGCCTCCGATTTCGAAAAAATGGCCAAAGGAAGAGAAAGGATTCTTGGGACACTGAATGACCCATGTTCTATTACAAAAGTGGTGGAATGGCTCAGTGACAGTTTCTAAAGATTAAATGTTCTAACAATGATTTATGTAGATATTTCCTTTCAGTGCTCTTGCACCACTGTATTATTGTTTAAAATAAGACCTGAATGTACACGTTCAGCCCATGTGATTTCTTTTTCTCATTCAGCACCCTTCTGTATGTTATATGTAACAACTGGGCAGCAGTGTAAAATTCATAGGGAACTGGTACTAAATGGTTAATTTATTTGAAGAAGCCATACCTACCAGAATGCAGCCTGGCAAACAGTGGCCCTATAAAAGTTTAGGACATACATTTTAATAATAAGGAGTTCAAATGTCAGCCTCTGTGCAATTTGACATTTATAACCTGTAGCTTGTGGCATAAGACAGAGGGTGTTCATGGATCACTGGCTTACAGATGCAGCTACACTCTTTGGTATTTAAAGGTGCTACTGGAAATGTGAATAATACACATTTACTCAATGTATTTTAGACATACAGGCGATTTATCAAGACTTTTCATTACTATAAACTCAAGCAGTGACCCAAAGTGGCGCAAAAGTCTTGAAAGAGGATTTACTTTTCAGCACAAATCTTTGTTTTCTGCTAGATTACTGTATTTCTATGCTTTGTGCTGCTTTGCAGCGGAAGCACTAATGATTTTTTTGAGACAAAGCTCTACCTACTAAAATTGTCAGACCAGGCTTTGCATTTATAAAATGCCACCTTGAAGCAGGCACAAATTTGAAGAAATAGATGGATGCCTCCAAGCAGATCCCAAATTGCATGTTTGCTTCACTGTACAGCATACATCCAATGTTTTAAAAGTTGTTTGGGAATAGTATTTTATATTGGAAGGGGATAAGAATAAGAAAATGCAAACACCTCTGCTACACGGTGCATGCTAGGCAGCCTGTTTCCGCTCCATTGCAGGTGAAGAAAGTAGCAGAAGGCCATATTTTGTAAATATGGTTCTGTGTTACACTATATTTCAGTAATCTCCCAATTCTGTTGGCAGACTTCTGTGTTGTATTCAGAGATGGGCACTTTGTTAGAACAATTCTGTTAAGTATTCAGTGAGGTCTATGGTTCGTGTAGAGTAACTGAGCTACAGACAGACAATATGGCCAGACACAGTGACATTTCAGATTGGGCCTGTGTAGCCTCTCAGTTCACTGCTGCATTACAAAGGTTCAGCCTCTAAGATCGCTGTAACTTCTTTGCGTCCAGTCATGTACTCACCCTTTCATCTAGTCTCCCATTCATCTTTGCTCTCATTACTCAAACATTCATGCATGCAGTTACATAGCCATGTCACTTACTCATTCATCCATCCACTCACTCACTCATGCCCCAACCACTGACTTATTCTCATATTCACCCAATCACGCAAACACACAATAGACACACAAACTCACCAATCAATGGACAAGCACTTTGTCCTTTAAAATAACCAGACTGATTGGTTTTACCAATGCGGATTATATATTCCTGTTCACCTGAGTTATACTTACCCAGAGAAGAGTGCACCTATGTGGACACGGAGGGCATATTCTATAACCAACAAAGTGTAAGTCAGGAATCATCAGCCTAGCACCTAACCATTGTGCCTTGTAGCTAATACAGGAATAATCCACGAAGAGGAGCAGGTAAAAGCAATTCCAAATCTGTAGCACAGGCCTCAAAAGTACATGGCCGCCTAAACACATACTGTATGTAATAGAATTGTCCCTTGGTGGCACAGAGTGCCCAGGGACCACATCGAGCAGAATGGGAGAAAACATCACCCAACGCCACAAACAGCAAATAACAAACTCAACACCTTTCAAGATCATTTTAATAAATTGCGAACCTTAAAATGACACCCGAACCGGGCAGGTAAAAAATAAACAAGCATTGGCATAGCCAATAGTCTCGCCTTTGTGAACTTATAAGTGTTCAGCCAGAGCTATTGGCTTTGGCAATGTTTTTAAGCTATGATGCTTAGTGATACTAAAGTGGTGGTGCTTAGGTGTAGTGGAGTGAGCAGCGATGCTGAGTTGTTTTGCTGAAGTGATGCTGATGTGGTTCTGCACTGATGCTGAATAGCAGTGCCTCTGTTGGTAAGTTTAGACACTGTATCACTCCTTTGTAGATGAATGTTTATGAAGGTGTGATGGAAAAAGGCACATGGAAATAAAATGTAAGAGTAATTAAAACAAGCATTGGCATAGCCAATAGGTCTCGCCTTTGGGACCTTATAAGTATTTAATTAGGCAGCACAATATCCTTGGTGCAACATCAACTGTTGCATGGTAAACACTTATAATGTCCCAAAGGCGAGACCTATTGGCTATGCCAATGCTTGTTTTCTAGTTCTGTTTTCATGCAGTATCTTTCTACAATATATGTTTCTTTGCAGCAAAAAAAGGGGGCAACATTTTAAAGTGCCTCTCCTTATGCAGATCTTCTCGATCCACAATTGACACCTTTAGTGAATAATTTTCTCTGTTTAACCCAGTTATCAAGAGAGGTTTTTAGGCAGTCTTCCATTCTTAATCACGCTATTGGGAAGACCCCTTCAACTTTTTCGAGATTAAATATAGTTAAACACTTAAACTGTTCTGGATCCTAAACCATTTGTCCGCGAAGCAGAAAGTCCACTATTGCGACTGAAGATTTTGTTTCATTTCAGTTATGTCATAAAGCGGCACTAAGAACATGCAATCCGAGCTATGACTATCTGTGTACAGTTTTTTCTTTTAGAAAAAATATCCCAGAATTTGTTTTTTGACGTTATGTCAGATCTTGCATGAATCACGAAATCTATCCGGCATGTCCGAGGATACTGAGAGATGCTCCATAACAGTGCTGCCCAAATATTTTTAGAACCGTGACCCAGTTTTCCCAACAAAATTTCGCAACCACTCTAGCTTTAATGGAAAAACGGCCAGGGCGATTTTTTTATGTAATAATTGCAATTGTTTGTAAATGTGATAACCGTGACAACGCTGCACGATGTCAGACTGTGGCCAAGATATTCATTTGCTCATAGAAAAGGCAGCTGATTAACTGCACTTGATTCTGGAGCTGGGACACTTTTTAGAGAGGAGGTGCTGACCTGTGATATCTGTTCAGTAAAATCGCATGGCTTCTAAACAAACTTGCTGTTGATACCAGTAATGTTGGCACATTTGAGAAACCCCTTCTGCAGGACAGTGTGGTCAAGGCCTCATATTCATTTTTATGTGAAAACGAATCCCATGTAATTATTTTGCAGTTTTTTTTATGAAGCCCGAATAGGGCCCAAGGGAATTGGAGCACTTTACCTTAGTACCAGATTACATTACACAAGGTCAGATTAATTTCATTATAAGCAGAGGAGATTAAGAAATGTGTCCAGAATCAAAGGATGTTGAGCCAATGCCAGGACTCTATCCTGGTTCCCCAGAAACAAAGTCAGCAGCTCTGACCGTTAGAACACGTTCATATTTCTAAATGTATGTGTGAAAGTCATACACAAGAGGTATGGTTGTGTATGATCACTTATAGTGGGCACATTATGTGTAGAAATTGCTTTTTTTTTAAGTGAAAATAAATAAACCACTGCACGACATACTGGAAGGTTTACCCAGAGTTTTGCTTGTAAATACTTGCAAGCGTTTGTTTTAAAACTGGACTTTGGAACATTATTCAGCACCTTTGCTCAAACCGGGCTAATCCGAGCTGAGAAATTTTATAAAACCTCTACTTGCTCAAGCAATACTTAAGGAATCTACTTGTCCCCTTAGAAAAAAAACACTTGTCCCTTTCTGTGGCATAAAGTGAGATGACCAATTATCGCATCATTTTAATTATATTAGAAATCCTATAACAGCCTCTCTGATTATGCTCACATTACATCTGGATTTGGATTCAAGCGAGGCTCCGATTTTCCAACCTTTCTGCACATCCACGTATGGCGTTGGAAGAAGGTGGACAGCTGTTGTTCCTGGTTTGGAATTCAGTAATTCAATGCACACTCATAAATTTGCATGTAGAACGGTATTGTCCAACTCCTCTCGAGTCTTCCCTCAGTAGAAAAGGTTGTAAATTTACTCCTGACAAGGGCAGGAGTAGAACACTTTACAAGGCACATGTGTAGAAAAAGTGAATTTGCATTTGCTCAGTAGGTTTTTCCAATTAACAATATAATATGAAATGTTCAAGTGCATGTTCACCCTAGGGTCTTTGGTGTTGAAATGGCAGATGTGTGTCACCCAACTGAATGGTACTCATGTTATCAACCTCAGAAGAATGAAAGGCGAAGTAGACCCACCTGAATTTGAACCTGTGACCATGTATATTTGCTTATGTGAAGATGTTATTCACAAACTCCTGCTAAGAGTATGGTTTACAGGTGTACTTGATTTTATTTATTCCTGAAAGTCTTAAATCTGCACCAATTTAAAGACGTGTATCTTCGGATGCACTTTTGTATCTTCTTTAAGAATTGGACTAACATATTCTCATGTCGTCCATAATGAGTTTACACTGTTCCTCCTCCAATTGTTGTTAAATATTGGCATGCATTTGACACATTTTACTAAACGATGCCTCAGAGAAATGTTCTTTAACGTTGTGCAACAGTTTGGGAAAACACTTTTTTTCAAGATGAAAGTTTTTATATGCACATTAATTTTGAAAGCAAAAAATAACCATTCTCGTTTTCAGGTTTCTGCGTGTAATTGGGAAGCATTATAGGTAGCCTCAAAGTGTTACATTTGGCTAGCTTTTTTTGGAACCTTGTCAGTAAGCTGAACTCTTGGTTCACTGCATTCCTTGCAGCACCGCCCCTAATAGTAAATGTTTTGCATACATTTTTATTCTACATAAGCTTGAATCATTTTCACACACAAAACAATGTTCTGGTAGAACATTGTTTCACAGATATGTACTCCAGACGAGCAGACAGAGGATTTGTGCTTCAAGGGGGCCTTCATGCCCATAACATAAATATACGTAAGTCTTAAATCTGCGTGTATATATATATATATATATATATATATATATATATATATATATTCACACACACAGACGTGTGTGTATATGTGTGTGTATAAGTATGTTTGTAGTTGTGAAGAGTGTTCCATGCTATTTATTAGGGTTTGTTGAATGTGGGGAGTCTCTGAATCAATTGGTGAAGTAGTAAGTAAGTCACTATGATGCCCCTCCTGTCGAACAACAATGGTAATAATTAGTATAATATACTCTGCACATCTGGTATCTTACATGGTGGTTCTTCCAGCATATCTGTTTTAATAAAAGGTATTTAACCAAATGAGTGAGGGCAAGGCTGATGGAATGTCATGACTATTAGGAGAGTTGTTTTCCTGTGTAAATTATTTGTTACATGCGATCTGTAAGGCAGTAAAAAGTGTTTTTGTCATATCCATATTGCTGCACTTTGGTTCTAAACTCACATTTGATCCTTGCACTGTAGTAATAAATGTGTGAATGTATTTCTAAGTACAGTTGCTCTGAATACCATGTATTAATGTGCCACATCTATTTTCACGGAGAGAGAGAGAGAAAAAAAGATATATAATGGGTGTAATAAGGTCCTTTATTCCCATGGCAGGGTTCTTGTGACTTAAATTATGAGGCTGAATGTTTGCACTTCACCAGATCTCTTTTTTTCAAACTGAGAAATATTTATTTAAAACATTAGATAAAATAATGTACTGAACTGTTTAATAGCCCTTGGGTAAATAAAAGATTCTTAAATATATCATAAATATGTGAAATTTTAGGAGAAACATGCCTTGTACTCTTAAGCTCATTCTATCTGGTGAAAGGACATGTTATTGAAGCTGTTTAGTACTAAGTTGAGCTACAATGTGCTCCTATAGCAATCAGAATATTCGGGTTGTTTTACCTTTTATGATTAGAATGTTTACAAAACTATGGTAAACTTAAACTCAGCAGAGTGGTTTTGGGCTTTTATCTTAACATGCACTCATGCTTTGACGTAAGTTAGCTGCAGGGCATGAAATCAGGCTTAAATCAGGAATCCCATTAGATTAAATCGTTATTTCATTTAAATGATATAACTTCTGCAAAATATGAAACCTATTTTACAGATTTCCTATCACTCCTGTGAATTACAGGATTTTATACCATTGATTTTTATGACACATACACACTCTCTTGCGCTCGCTCTCTCTTTCTCCTTCCCTTTCTTTTTCTTCGAAGGAAAACAGTTAAAGTGAAGTTATATCATTCTGAGCAACCCTCCCTCCCCCCCCAAAAAAACACTGAAATTTGCTTTTTAGGTTGTGCTACGCAATCCATAACTCGTGCCTGTATCATATATTTCCTATGACTGCACAACTGACATCACTGATGACATCTCATGTGAATTCATTGGTGACATAATTTATGAGTTCAACTACGATATTTTCAGTTGAATTACCAATGGCAACACTGTTGTAGACATTCATGATATCACTAAATGGCTCAATGATCATATTAATTCATCCATCACGCCAAACAAGTCTTTGAAGTCCGAGCTGGAGAGCTTCTATCCTTTGACACCACTTACTAGCAGTGTGTGACTAGAAACTGTGTGTCTAGTCCATACTCATATTTTCTACATCTATGGAATGCTTTGTGTAGATTTTGGCTTACAGCTGCCCACTCATCCAGCTGCATGATTATCTTAAAAAATTAACTTTGCAAATTTTTTGTATTCTTTCGAAAACTATGAACATCAAGTAAAGCATAACCTTAAGCCACACTTAGTACACTATCCTTTCTGTGCTACTTTCGGGTCGCCCTAGGTGTAGACTTCCCCTGCTCCTAAGGTATGCCTTGGCTTCGGGTGTTGAGAAACATGTAAGGTGTATCAAATCATCATTATCATCTAGGACTATTGCATATTTATTGTAGATTGGGTTCATAGGGTGCGAATTAAGTTTTCACAATTGATTGCAAGAGTAAATCAGCATTCATCATGCAGCTGAAATACTAACAGCTTTACTGCTGGCCTACGTTTATGGTCCGGTAGAAGCTGCATTGATAACAAACATTTTCATTTTTCCATAGGGGCTTTCTGACATTTGTGGTTTTGATTGTATTTCCATTGGAGATGCATACTTTGAATCACAAGTAGGCCAACATTCGTCCTTTAGATACTTTTTTCCACTTAATGCCACCACTAAAGCATTATTGAAACACTCTATAAAAAGGAATTCTGACAATGTTACTTCTCCTTCATCTGCTCTCCAAAAGGATTTACTAATGACTTATAAGTGTACTTTCTAAGTCCTGCGTAGACGGGATGAACCCTTGTCTTTGTCACCTGGCCGTTATGTCATTTCCCAGGCTTCTTATTAACCCTGTGTAACCTTGTTCCCTTTCTTCTCTCCTTTTGATGCACCTCTGATCTCTTAAATAGGCCATGTATTCGTCAGTCATGATGTTACCTCCTAGATCTTCATTGTTAAAAAAAAAAAAAATTGTATATGTCGCTCAACTTTGTAGTGTTAAGTTATTATACATGCCATGCTGTTTTTGACAACAATGAAACTAAAAGCGACTGTAATGATTCAGACCTGTACGTCATCCACTTTGTAGGAAATGGTAGTAAATGTGTTGTTCTGTGATGTGACGTACTGGATACAAATACAGTGATTTTGATAACTCAGTTAAGCAAAAACTGGCAAAGCCAATAGTCTAGCCCATGAAAACTATAGAGCTATTGGTTTTGGCGTTTTTTTGCTATGTGATTCCCCGATCACCTTTTGCCTGTTTGCCCCCCCCCCCCCCCCCCCCCCCCATCCATGTTCTTCCCTCCTGAGCTCTCTCCCTCTGTCTTGGCGAAGGCCATTCGCCTGCTTCCCCCCCCCCCCACCCCCCCCAAAAACAGGGGAGTGGGTTGGAGATGAGGCATCACAGAGGGTGGGTGGAAGAGAAGAACATGGATGGGGGAGAGGACAGGTGAGATGGGATGGAGAAGCACATCGACAACAGGGAGTGGGTGGGAAAGGGCTGGAGCAAGCACACAGATAATGTAGGGTGGGCAGGGGTGTTGAGGGCAAGCATACAGACAACCTAGAGGGAGCGGGAGGGGTTGGGTAAGCAAATGGTGAAACACAAGGACAGCAAATGCTGGTCAAGACAGATTGGGGACAAACATAGATGGGGGAGAAGTACACAAGGGAGACAGCTGAAAAACTCAGTGCTGTACCGTACATAAACAGAAAAAAAAATCGCCAGAGAAAGCAAGCTGTCAAAGGAAAAAGTAATGCCTTCATGCTCCAGTGAAGGGACCAACATACAAAGAGGAAGGAAGACTATGGAAGCTGAGAAATAAGAAGCCGGCAAATGAAAGTGAAACATGAAACCAGCCAGTGGCAAGCAATGAGCAGCCTCTCCGCCCCCTGTAAGACAGCAGAAGGTCTTCCAAGAAACAGCAAATGCATTGAGTTGGCAAGACTTAAAAAAAGGAACTGTACACGAGTAGTGAGAAAGCACCACTGACCCAAATAAAAGAGAAACAGTAATGTTATGGATAGGAAAGACTTGAAACCAGTCTCTGGATTCCAGTGGATGTCTAGTGTTTATAGAGAAAATTGTGTCACTGAAGGATGAAAACCTGGGTCAAATTAAATTCATATAATAATCGGTGCTCAAATACATTCAGTTAATTGTTATAGGGCATGCTCCCACTAAGCCTACAATTCAAGACCTTAACAAACCTACATTTATTTTGGAAAGTTTAGAAGATATTTTGAAACTGTACGTTTTTGTTACTACTGTATGCAGGAACATTATTTTTGACAAGGTAGAAGTGCATTTAGAATGTTTGCTACGGCTCAACAGCAATCCACAATCATTGGCTAGCTTTATATCTGATGACGGTGGATGAAGACGTACCAAGCCAATGGAGTTTTTCGTTCTGCAGGCCATGAATATGCGGCTCAGCTGGAACCTACTTCTGCGTACTGTTTGCAATTGTAGGAACAGAGCGCAGGAGCAGGTGACAACCGAGAGTTCCACTTGTCAGTGAAGGGGTATGTGCCAGACCAACATTTATAACATTGTGCTTCCCTCTTACAATAACCATGCACATTTTTATTGTCTTATTTAAAGTGTTTGTTTTATTTAGTTTACACAGTAGGTCCTATTGGTTCCAAAAACATATTTTTTAATTCTGTTTTAAGAAGCGTCAGACCACAAAGTTAACGTGGCAGGAACTGTTTCTAATAATTTAGACCTCTGTCTGTCCCACTATTTTTCCCAGTTTTAAAAATGAAAGCTGCAACTGCGGAGAATTACAGCCTTATACTACTAATGAGACAAATGCATTCCTGTTTTGGTGTATGTTTAAATATTACAACTGTGTCTTTTTCCTTTTCTCCATAGGGCTTTTTATCTTTCATGAGTGCCCCGTTGATAGGTGCCCTGTCCGACGTGTGGGGAAGAAAGTCCTTTCTTCTCGTTACAGTTTTCTTCACGTGTTTCCCAATCCCGCTAATGACCATAAATCCTTGGTAAGACCCGCAGACCACATTTGTCTTGTGACCAGTTAAGAGGCGGGGCAGACTCTCCGTATGACACAGAGCAGCAAACTAATAAAAGGGAAAGAATTTGTTCATTACAAAACCGAGCTCTTGTTTTACTTGGCATTCCACATTGAATATTTTACAGTGTGGCAGTAGAGAAGAAGTAGTAATACTTTGGCCTTTCTTTTAAAAGGTTCAAATATCTGGCCTGTAGCAACACATAAATGCGCATGAAATTAAATCCTAAATGAAAAATGTCTCTGTGCGGTGCGTATTTCGTAAAATTTGGCATTTGCTTAGGTCCATTTTGTTTCTTTTTAATGTATGGGATGCACCATTTCTGTTAGTAGTTGATTGGAAAGTTTACCGTAAATCAAGTTGCTTCGTAGGCGTAATAGTGTATCGTGTCAGCAGCAACACCCTGTCCTACCTTTACATCCTCTTTTCCATTCACAGCATGTCTGCCACCTTGTGTTGGGACTGGAATCTGATTCTAAGGCTGTTTGATGCATAGTTTTGCTTGCTGAAACCGTGCACACGTATGTGCGTCATTCTGTACACTTCATTCTCTTCAGTCCATCACCAGTTCCTTTGTTATGCCAGAACATGTGGTCAAGGATCCGTTTCTGACACACTAAGCAAATTCCCTATTGGGTACAGAGACCAGATAATGGTGCCCTTTACATATATTTTTATGCTCTAATTCTTTCCACCTTTTTAATATTATTTTACGCTGTAATTGTCTCCACCTTCTACTTCGCTTGTCTTGGGTAGCTTTTGGTTTGGTTTAAGCAATGAAGATCTTGCCATCGGCTGTTTACAGCAGCTGGCCCTCTTAGCCTCTGTGTCTCGTCCTTGGGCTGCATGCCTGTGCATTGGTAAGTCTGACTGTAACCCACTGACTTGCGTGCAGAGTCATGGTGCACCGATCCCTTAATAGGCTTTGGAGTGCGTCAACAGAAAGAAGAATTAGGACGTACCATGTCTTGATCACTGGATGCGGTACTGAGCACCTTCAGTGGGCTTCTAAGCTTCTCCCCGCTACTCTGGAGGCCACACTCTCTGGCCTTGAACCAGCGGTCCATATAACCCTAAGGAAGGTAAATGAACTTAGTGGCAAGGCTGCTTCTTTTCCCTGGTACAGTAAAACGTCTTTTATTCTGGTCCTGTTGCCAGAGTTCTGGAATGGTAGGGAGCCTTCTCATCTGTCCCCACTCACAGCATATATCACTGTATGCAAAAAGAAACTAGATGATAGAGCACAAAAGCTAAAGTCCAGGAGCTTTTCTCCCACAACCAAGTGGCCTGCCTGTCAGCAGCCACCAACCGGAGGCCCCCTATTCCCCATTGGATAACATTGGGCCTCTGCACCCAACCGCCCTAGTGCCGCTGAGGGTGTAACAAGAGTACATCCTTGACCCTGGGGGGACCCCTGAGTCTACCCCCAGAACCTCATCTCCCACTACCAAATACTTTCCTTAAAACCGATAACACTATTTTCCTCCATAGGATAACATTGACTGTTTTTCTTGGAAATGTTTCTAAGTGTGGAGTTTGAATACCTAAAGAAATTGTCTAAAATTGTACTGTTTAACAACACTTTTGCTAACCTGTTTACAGGAAGAGTCCCAGTGTAATATCCAGGTATACTACACTGAGTAAGTAAAGTAATCTAAAATGAATCCCCGGTATTTTACTGAAACGCCCATTAAAGTCTATGTACTGTATTTACAAAGCATTACATTTCTTTGCACCAATACTGTGACTCAAAACAAAGTGCATATACCATTACAATTTAAACTGCATTACTACTGTAAAGTATTTACTGCTTACCTGTGCCAGGCTTGCTTGGTTCCAGAAAATAAAATAACTAAAACATTATTTTTATACAAAAACAATTGGTCTGAAGTTCAGTCTTTGAGTGTGTGAATTCATTTGCTGACTGAGTGTGTACAACAAATGCTTAACACTGTCCTCTCATACTGCCTTACTGCTCGACCACACTGCCTCAAATAGAGAGTGAGGTGCTATTTAACTTTACCTCTGCCTACCTTTGGGGTTCAACTGGACTCTCTGCACACTATACCTCACTTTGGTATAGTATCTACAGAGCCATCTTCCTACACATCCTTGTAAGGGCGATTGTCTGCCTCCTTAGTTCTTAGATATTATCAATATAATACTTGGTATCAATAGTGTTCACTCTTGTAAAAACTACCTTACTACTGTAGGTTTGTCATTTGTATGAAAACAGATGGACCACTCAATCTGTTTACCACATTATCTAACAAGAGTATATGTGATCATGCTGGCTGCTTGAATCTTCAGTCGTTACTTGGTCAAGGCCT
Organism: Triturus cristatus; assembly: GCF_964204655.1. Taxonomy (NCBI): domain Eukaryota; kingdom Metazoa; phylum Chordata; class Amphibia; order Caudata; family Salamandridae; genus Triturus; species Triturus cristatus. The sequence goes on from NC_140581.1 coordinate 800,367,101, forward strand.
CTTACTATTACTAAGCTTATGCGACTGCTTATGTTAGGCTCATTAGTTTCAGTTTCTGATTCAATTGCAAATTGGAATGCAGCATGTGCAGGCTCCATAGTTTGCCTCACCTGGTTCCCTATCTGTCAAGAGTTTTATTTATCCTATTTGTTAAGAATTATCCTGTGTAGTCCTCTGTTTAAATATTAACCTTTGTAAAACGTAGTGCCTTTTCTAGTTCCTCTGCTACTTCGTTGACAATTAATATGCTTACAATTACTAAGTGTTGTTGCCCTACTCGAGTCGGCTGATGACACTGCTCTTTCTTAACTGGGAAGATGTTTGCTCATTTGGCTGTAATTCCCTTGCTATTCTAAGAGCTATCAAACACAGCAGAGAAATGATCTTCAATACATGCAGGTAGTTTATTTTTCTTCACCTAATCATATATATATATATATTGCTAGATTAAGCATGGGGTAATTAAACTTCAGTCAGTCTTGGAATTGAAGTTAGAGCCTCCTGACGTAAACAGTGCTCAGTAGGCTGAGTTTGAATAACTGAGTTGTGAAGAGCTAATGTTTCTACAACACGATTGACAGCAACTTTATGTTGGCCTTCCTCTGTTTCTTCTGCTTTTACTCATGCTTAAATCTAATACTGCAGGACTAATACCTCAGGCAATCTTACTCAAGTTAGCAACTGATTTGGCAATATTCCCCAGATCCTCTAATCTGCTCATCTATCTTGGATGACTGCTACCCCAGCGCTGTCACAATGGATGTTAGAGTAACTCTAATGAGGAAGATTGACAGCAGCAATTGGCCAATGATGCTTGGACCTGGTATTTGATTTTCATTATCATATTATAGTTTGCTTGATTCTGCTTTGCTAATACAATCACTTATAATTGTTTGTGATACTGACCCAGATGTGGTATGGCTTGGAGCATCAAATAAAAGCAGGACACACGATTTGGACTGTTTTCTCCAATCATTCAAACAGTTTGCTCCTGGACCATATCTAAATTTTAATTCAACAGTGTGGAGATATGTTCCATGTCAAAATTCATATCCGTAATTTGGAGTGGATAACCGAGGCTTGTTACCATTGCTTGAGCCATAAATTATTGTTAAAGGACTATCATCAACTTGAACCTCATTTGCTGGTGATGCTTGACCAAAGTATGGGGTATTAATTGTTAAACATTTTACTGTATTTGAAGAGCTTGCTTCACTTGGATCCCCACTTTCACTGTCCTTTCCATCATCAGTTCGAACTCAGTCAAAAAGTGCAGCCCCCCATTCAGCCCTGAGGTTTAGTGGCATGACTCAAATCACCAGATTTGCCTTAATCTTATCTGTAAAACACTATTTGCAATCACTTCCAAGTATGCCTTGTAGAGTGTTATTACAGTATTAGCAAATAACTATTTGGTACTTAATGTCGTCTTTTTGCTTTTCAGGTGGTATTTCGCAATGATTTCTGTTTCTGGGATATTTTCTGTAACATTCTCTGTAATATTCGCATATGTAGCTGACATTACACAAGAGCATGAGCGGAGCACTGCATATGGACTGGTAAGGATTTTATAGCAAGCAGTATTCTTCATATGTTGGCAATTAAATTACTTGAAAAACAATAGCTCTTTCCATGAAACAGGTTTGATAAATGGCGGACAGCTCATATGAAGAGTTGTATGTCTAAGGGAGTACAATTAAAACAGAATTGTGCTATTATCTAAAGAGGTGGCTCGCTGAAAGGCAAGGTGCTCAGGAGGAAAATACACAATTTCCTGGCTTTCGTAACGGAAAGTTTAAATTCTATTAAGGACGCGGCGATAAGGATTATGCTTTCTTTCTTCACTTTATTATCACAGCAGCCTTGTCCAACATCAACAGAAAATACTTCCCTATCAAACTTAGGAGAAGGAAGAAGAAAACCATCAACCAGTGGGAATACTGGGAGTCCAACAATAGTCATGCCCCCACTTTCTTTGTGCGACAAAGATCCAGTCCTTCCTGCATGTTATTCCTGTTTGGTCAACTCACTTCCTTTTGAAGGAATAGAGAACATCTTAAGTGAGACTACATTTTCCTATAGTACAATAACCATTAGAACAGTTTACAGTTCCCTCCAGCGTTCAGAATGTCCCCCAATTGAACTCATAGAGCAAAAGCTTTTGAGGCCATGGCGCCCTTTAGAGTAATGTGCTCCTAACAAGGAAATGTCAATGCCAGCCTCTTGCATCACCCATCTAACCCATCTTGCTATACTAGGGGATGAGACCGCATAAAATGATTTTTAGAGTGTAATGAGGGGGTGGCATTCTCCAAAGGTCCGAAGCTCCTCAGTGATATCTTCATATGCTTTAATACATCTCACCACACATAGTTTGGGATGGTAATTAAGGGCTGGATAATAAATCAGCCTTGAATTGCCCTCTGTACATCTAGACTCATGGAATGTAACCCTATCCGGAGTGAGCAACCTACCTGTAATATCCAGTGCTTTGACATCGTATACTCTCCTGCAGGATATGAGACACATCAGCATGGCCAACTTACCTGAAAGTTCTTTCTGAAAATGATATTTATTGCATTTCCATGACCAGGAGAGATTAAGAATGTCTTTCATGTCCCAAAGGACTGACTACCTCGTTAAAGGAGGAAGGGACAGGTGCATGCTTCATCGGTTTTCTTATTTGCGGATGTTCCCTACCAGAGACCCCTCAATCGGAGGGTGTCCTGCCTAAATGGTCAGCCAAAAGTTGTTCACAGATCTCTAAGCAAACCCTTTGACGCTAAAGATGACAAATTCAGGATCTGAACAGCGTTAGATCCCAAGGGATCCATGTTCCTCTGGATACACCAGCCCAGCCATTTTGACTAGGCGGACCCATATCTTAGTTGTCCTGTCTGCCCATGCCTTTGAGAAGAGACAGTGAGCTTACTTTTAAAGACCCGATACATTGCATTGTTCTCTGTAATCCTCCACCCCATGAGATATAGCTGTCCGCTCAACAGTAGGTGATGTGGGTTTACCTAGGGGTCCAGAATGGGATTCGGAACTAGGAGGGAGAAGCAATGGAGAATCGAAGAAACTTATATCGGAAGTGGATACCAAACGGAAGACATCCAATTCGGTGTTATCACTACTAATTCCACAACCGGTCTCCTTACCTGATTGTCTGATGATCATTTGAGAACTGGGTACAGACTCTCGAGACTCCATTCCAGGCACCTCTTCATGGAGGTCCGCCCTCCAGCTGAAGAAACTCTCCAGTTGGTGATCCAACATTGATTCAAATAGATCCACAGAGAACAGGCCCCATCTTTTCTGTACAACTTGGAAGATTGTCAGATTCAATTTCCACAGGCTCATGTCCTGGAAGTGTCTGGAATTCCAACCTCCACTTTGTGGGTCATACCGAGAAGGTGTTCCTCATGACCAAGATGATGTTGTCTAGGCAGAAGTGGCAGAAGCTTTTGGCCATCTCCGAAAGGGCTTCTGATTGTGTCCCGCTGAGGTGGTTAATATACACGGCACCACTGACAAATTGTCCATCTTCTGTAACACGCTCGACTGCACTCTCTTTGTGGTCCAGAAAATCACTGCAAACGAGCCCGCTAGGAGTTCAGGAGAGTTATATAACTATTGTCCTTCAGCAGATCATTTCTCTGCTGTGGATAACTCGCAGCAACGGGTGCCCCTGCCACTTCTGTTGTCGTCCGATTCTATAACCCATGTTCGGGTTGTGACCGAAGAATCTGCTCCCTTTCCACACTTCCTTGTGCATGAGTCACCATCTCAGCTCTTTCTTTGCATCCTGGGTCAATGGAACGTTTTCCGAATACGTCGTACCCCTGTATAAGTGGTGAGCTTTCATGCGCTGAAGAGCCCTGTAGTGGAGTGGGCCCGGAAAGTTTTCCTGACAGGACGAAGTAATGAGTCCTACCACTCTAGCTGTTTGCCTCAGTGAGGTCTGTTTCTATGATAGTCTTGCGTATTTACTGCCTGATCTTTGTGATCTTCTCTGCCGATAGGCTCAGCATGGTTTTTGTAGGAAATCTAGAACAAAACCCAGAAAGGTCGTTCTTTGTGCTGTGGCCAGAAGTGATTTATTCACATTCATGACAAACCTCTGGCATGTAAAGAGGTGCATGGTAGTTTGGAGGTGTTCTTGTAGTTTCTTCGGACATTGGTCTAGTAAGAGGGTGTTGTACAAGTAGACTATCCAGCAAATCCCTTGGTCAGGCAGGGTATCCATGGATGGACGTAGCACCTTGAGAAGCACCAAGGTGTGGACGATAGGCGAAGGACAAGTAGGTGAACTCATACAGCTGTTCTGCCTACACGAACTGTAGGAATCTGTGATGTGGAGCAATGGTGGGGATTGTGAGATACGCATCCTTCAAGTCTAGACGGCCCATCCAATCAGATGGCTTTAGAATGTCCCTCAGGAAGTGAACTCCCTTCATCTTGAATTGGTGATATACCAGCCACTCGTTGAACTGTCGCAGTTTGATGACAGGGTGTTGGCCTGCATCACTTTTTTTCACCAGGAAGAGATTACTCTTTGTGGGAAGGGTAGAAGGAGTTATAGCATCTTTATTGAGCAGTTCATCCATTTCCCGAGATATCAGGATGGAATCTTCTTTCTAAAAGGAGAGGGTCAAGGGAACTCTCTTTGTATATGTGTCCCAAAGAATTCTATGTGGAAGCATCGTATTGTATTTAGGAACCAGGTGTCTGATGTGATATGTTCCCAATTGTGTACAAATTAAGCCAGTCACCCTCCCACTTTTAGTTAGGGAGAACACTTACCATAACTAGTGCAGTTCTAGCTTCATCGAGGTCCTCCTCTGCCTTCTCGATAGTGTGATCCTTTGGAGGGTTAGAAATCTCTAAACTTCGAGTGGTCCTGCCATTGACTGACTCTGGGGCCTTGGTCTTTAGAAAGGGCTGTTGAAAGGAAGCGGCCGGCTGTGTGCCCTCTACAACGGCTGACCCGAAGGAAACCTGGGGAGCAAAAATGTGTTTCATTAAAGCCTGAGCTTTTTCCAGAAAAGTAAAGGTGGAGAATAACTTCCCTCATTTTTTTTTTTAAATAAGGGGTCCTCGAACAGTCCTCCTTGGGCAATGGACGCCACCTCTGAGGACTCTAGATCTCTCAACTTGGGGTCCACCTTGATAAGGAGAAATCATCTGCGTTCAGTGAACAAGGCACTGTTGGCATTCCCTAAGAAGAGGATTGCGCGTTGTGCCGCTCCAGACAAGATTTCAGGAGAACTGAGAGAACCAGACTGTTTGCACTCCTGTGTGCGGGCCTGTAATATCCAACAGTTTATCCTGGCTAGATCTCCATGAGCGGTCACTGCCTTTCTTGGGATCTCAAATGGTCTTTCCTAAGAAAGGGGCGATTCTGGCATCTAGTTCTGCGGTCAGAGCTACCTTACCATCGAGTGAGAGATGCGGGCATTACTACTATAAGGGTTTCCTTAACCTGCCTGCTACCTTCTTCGACGAGGACCATTCTGATGAAAAGTGGGTACATCAGGACTTCTGGATCCAGCATATCTGATGGGGAGGGTATGTGTCCTTGCGTCTAAAGACCGATGCTGTATCGTAGATGGGCCTGGGCCTCAGGCCGATTTCTCGTGGGAGTTATACTCCCCCCCCCCCCCCCCCCCCCCCTCTCCCCTTCAGATTTTTATTATCTGGGAACCCCTGCCAGCTGCGAGGGATTTCATGGGCCTGACGGAGGATCCATCAAGATAAGTGACTCTGGGTAGCAGTGGGCTAGTTGCATTAGTTTGCACTTCAGGGGAGCGATTGCAGAGAGGACGGCATGATGGATTGGCGCGTCTACTGCGTCGCAGAATTCATTGTCAAATGGAAGATAGGGAGTGTTTGTTTCCTCCTTCATCTAGTCGAACTCTGTATGTTGCACTGTCACCCTGCTAAGGTTGGATTAGGTTTGTACAGACAGACTAAGGATGCAATGTGGAGCTGGGGTACAGCGAGTAGAGGAACCAGTGATGGTTCTGAGGCATGGGTCAATATGCCCTTTTAATTTCTTGGGCTTTTGCATCATGACTCTCCGGTATATATGCAGGTTCTGATTACTGCGTTCCCAATACATACCCCTGCTGGGGCGCCAGAGTGAAATTACTTGTTTTAATGCTGCCTGATTCCATGCCCTGATATGTAGACTGATACAGCATCCCATTCAGACCCCAGCTAGGACGTCTCGCCCCAGGTGCCACGGGGCAAAGCTCTTGGTGCAGTCACACTTCTCTGATTGAAATGGAGTATTGTGCACCGTCAGGGAAGTCTGTTGCGCGCCTCTATGGTGCGTGAAAACTTTAATGGGAGCACCCTATCACCATGCTAAGCGGCCTGCAAGTAAGTAAAACACCGGTCCCATGGCCCCCCTACTGTCTGGAAAAAAGAAGCAAGTAATTTACAATTCGAAAACACTGTGCATTTAACTGTATAAAACTCTGGAGAAGGGAGGCACTTCTCTTGTAGCTGTGGAGCAGCGAAGAAAGAACGGATTTAATAATAAAAGAATGACTAATATTGGACTCTCAGTATTCCCATTGGCTGATGGTTTTATTCTTCCTTCTATGTTTGAATAGAATGATAGTTTGTGTTGCTGTTGAACAGGGCTGCTGTGATTTATAAAGCGAAGAAAGAAAGCATAGTCCATGCCTCTGGTCCTGGCATAGAATTGTATATGTAAGGCCACCCACAGGGAACTCAAGAGCCTCTGGCATCAAAACATACTTAATATTTTCGGGGGTGCTATTTCTACAGTGTTGCATTATTTTGTGTAGTTTTATTCACCATTAATTACCTGATAACTGGCAGAGTTTTAATTTGAGGGTTATCTGAAGCTTAGCACGTATCCCACATTCAGTCTTAAGATGAATAGCCTTGGTCCTTGCTGTTCCCATCTTTAAAGTGTCCCAATAGTCTCCTTTTTTTATACTGGTAAAATTCTGACATGTCTTTAATCCGCTTATTTGCTTTTTGTCAGTTTTTTATACATTTTCATTGAGGGGTATTTTAGAATGGGTAAATTATAGCTGTGGTGCCATGTCCAACTCTGATACAGTGCAGGAAGTAAATTGGACTTGTGGTGGCTTTTTTGTTTTTAACCATGCAACAGCCACTAATAAAGTGAGTATATGAACAAAATAAGTTTGTGTGAATCAGAGAACTATTTCACATGATGTGGCATGGGAGGCAACAGTCAATCGTGCCCGGTCCTCTGATCTCCAGGTGCCTGCCTCCTTTCCAGTCCCCTCCACCTCAAAAAGAAATACCACAAAAAGTTTGACCGGCCCACAAAGTCATACACAGGGCTTACCACCCAGGAAAGGAAAAGTCCCATTAGAGCAGGTCATCTGCCAGCTGTGGTATCGGGGCCTGACCATGGAGGCCATCACTGGCTGAAACAACAGTGCCACAAGTGTCCTAGCCGATGTCTGAGGTTAAATCCGATCACAGGGCCTTAAAGGGGTTGCAAGTTTGCTGCTGCACTTCCTCCACCACTTGTGCACATTCCTTAGTTACCTGCTGGAATGAGGGCCTGTTCCACGATCTCCTAGAATGTCATTGATTCAACCGTGGTGTCAGCCACTCTTCGGAGCCTTCGTGCCGGCCGCTCCAACAGTCAGACGTGACACCAGGTTCAGGCACCCTCGGGAGTTGGAATAAAAAGAGTGGATTCCCCATCAATTGCCATAAATTTAGCTAGAAACAAGAGAGTATACTTCCCTCCTAACCTCTGTAATTGAGCCATCATGGCTGTATAGTCATTACAGTGCCACCACACCACCACTGTAAAATCCAGGTATGCAGTGATGACGCTGCCCTCAAACTGCCAGTGGCCTTTTTATCTGGAATAGTTGGAGAAGCAAATCTCTGTCTCCATAGTTGATTAACTTCACCATCACGGGCCACAGCAGGCTGTGAATATGTTAAATCGAAAAGAATTTCAATACCCTACCACCCAATACTGTATCCATCAACCACTTTTCAAAGAAAAGTTCCATATTTGGGCCTTTGGAGTGCTCCTGAAAAACCCACAAAGTGTAAATTATTGCATCCTCCACCTTCTGCTACAAGGAAGTGATATCAGCCCTCATCCCCTGGATCTGTGACTGTTGCTTCTGCAGCGCGTGATGCATCGAAATCAGGACAGACACTGTCGTCTACCCTCCCCACAAGCCGCCAATAATCTGTGCAGAGTAGACCAGTTCAGACCGGGTCTATTTTGGATTTCAGGGTGTTTTTTGTGTCCAGGATAGCCTGTAGGATCTGCTCAAACTGGCCTGAATGTTTGTCAAGGGACAAAAGCTCGCCTTTGCTTCTGTATCTTACCCGTGCACTGTTCGAAGCGTGTAATTTAATTAAAATTGTCAGGGACCTTCATCTGCTTCAGGACCTCCCATGGCTTAACCCTAAGGATTGAGTCAAATGCTTATCTCAAATCAACAAAAACATACACAGGTGACCCCTAGCTAGTGTTTTCCAATAGATGCTACAAAATCTCAACATTTGATTTGTACTGTACTGATGTTATTTCTGAAGCCTGCTTGCAGTTCTGAAAGTATGCATTTTGCATGGGCCTACTCCAACAATTCTACCAAAGTAAGGCGACAAAATAACTTCTGATGAGGTGTCGATTAGGCTGATTGACCTGTAATTGATGGGATCGTCTTTGTTACCCTTTTTTAATATCGGCACAATGTAGACATCCGGCCAAGATCTGGGTAACGGGCCTCCTTCCAAGATAAATCGGAATAGCAGGTAAAGGTAAGTGCCCCAAATAAGAGGTTCTGATAAAAACTGGTCCCCAGGGCCAGAGTCAGGACCAGGTTTTTTAAGGGTGGGAATCACCTTTATTGCCACTAGAATATCTTTAAGTGCGAAGGCCAGTGGAGTGACTTTCTGTTCACGTGGGGCAGACCCTGCTGTTGTGGCTCTGGACCTGTAGACCGTCTTGGCTGCGTATTCCCTCTTAAAATGTTCCACCCATATCTCTGGTTGCAGGTGATAATCGAGTTAGAAAACAGCATGGCATTGCCATGAGCTACTATACCCCAGAAAGATTTGTTCTCTTTTACCCTAACTTCTTCAACGTTCAATGTTTGCATTGAGAATCAAACCATTTGTGTCAAAGATTGGAGCAGAAACAGACATACCTTTTACCAATGAACCAGTAACATTGTTAGCCAATGATGCTTCCCTATTACTGACCTCTCCTACTGCCTATATGAAGAAAGCTACTCTGACAGTCAGAAGACAAAGCGGTAGCCAACTTTAAAATAAATATTAGTAAATCAGAGATACTAAATTTGACATTACCCCAGGGAGAGGTAACTAAATTAAATTCAAACTTTTCTTTTCAGCAGAGAGGCAAATAAAATATTTAGGCAACTATATCACTTTTCACCCCATTTATTTAAGGCTAATTATCCACAACCACTGCTGGCTTTACTCAAGGATTTCAAGAGATGGTCTGCACTTTTCTTGTGTTGGCCGGGCAGAATTAATACTAATAAAATGCATGTAGTCCCCAGATGTTTATATCTGTTCCAGGCTCTCCCAGTATTGGTATCCTCAATAATTCTTCTCTGAACTTAGAACCTTAACATTGCAGTTTATCTGCTTTTGGAGCTCAGAGTGGGATCAGGATTCACTATGTCGAGGCTTCTCAAACTAGAAGGTGGCTTGGCTCTTTCAGAATTCTTATTATATTACTGGACAGCCTAAAGTGGGGTTATAGGCGATTGGTCACTCAGAGCCGCAGATAAACACTGGATACCCATGGATCAGATGATAGTTGGGCGTGCAATTTGGGTACTCAAGTGGAAGCCAAAAGTAGACAGGCCCCCTAATGCCTACTTAAGCCCTCCTATGAGAACCACTTTATAAGTGTGGGATATAGTTTATAAGCAAACTGGACATATTGTTCTTCCTTCTTCCTCACTCCTGTCCCCTTCAATCAATCCTTTTTGGCCTGGGCCTTTTGACAAATAGAGAATGGGGGATTACTTGAATACATCAGCTCTTTTTAGCAGTCAAGAAGTTCTGTCTTTTGAAGCCTGTAAGCAAGAATTCCATGTTGACGATAACAAGAGACATAGGGTCTTGCACCAACCTATGTCCGAGAAATGTGTACAAACACTAATGGATTCCATAGGCTGAAATACCACATTATACAACATTTATTTACAAGCTGTGTCACCACAGCTACATCTATATAAATCATGACTGGCATCGTTTCTTAGGAAAGATATGACTGACTTTCTGTGGGACACTATCTGGTGAGATATATGCAGACATTTACCTAGCAGGTAGTGTTTGACTGGTAAATGTACCTAATCAAATCACGTAAAATTTCACCCGCACACAAACAAATTATGCTGGAGGGGCTGAGGACTAAGGAGGTACCTTAATCAGATTTGGTGGGAGTGTCTGATAATTAGGATATATTGGGCTAAAGTGCTTGCTGCTATGAAAACTATTTTGGTCTACCCTCTCCAGGCAGGCTTTCCCTCCATTATCCTGGGTCTGAGGCCCTCTGCTCTTACTTATCAAACAAAAGTTGACCAAACTATATTATAAAATTGCCTGGGAGCTGCCATACTGACTCTTGCACCTTATTGAACAAAACAGAACCACCACCTACTACATTACGGTACTTACAGTTGTAAAGCATTTTAGCTATGGCACAACTGTCTGCACCTCTTTCAGAAGTGTGGGGCTCTTTCGAAGCCGTATAGCAACCACTTTTGCTCGACATACCTATCTTTAATGGGGTGCAAAGAGCAATATTTTTCTTGGATGTAATGTCTTGTCCGCATTGTTACTATAATCTATGAAAAAAGAATAAACACGACTTTGGATGGATGGATGGCGCGTGTGTGTGTGTGAGTGTGTGTCTGTTTGTGTCTTTGTGTGTGTGTGTCTTTGCGTCTGCGTGTGTGTGTCTGCGTGTGTGTGTCTCTGTGTGTGTGTCTGTGTGTCCGTGTATGTGTGTTTTTCTTGATGTGATGCATTGTTTCTAAAATCTGTGAAAAAATAATAAGTGTGTGTGTACACACATACATATATATTTTCACAAGGAAGTAGTCATTCAGGAGTAAAGAATAACTTCCAGCGGCACACCAAAGGACGAGTCCAATAAAGATTTATTGTCTCAAAAACCAAACAGTACGACGCGTTTCGGCGAAGCCTTTGTCAAGTGAATGACCTATGCCCAATTACCCTTAGAAATAGGGGTTATGGTTTATAGACAGTGAGAAAATACTATCGATATATCGGCACTTTTAGAAAAACAGTTAAAATCACAATGCACAAAGTTTCTTCATAATTAAAGGAAAACAAGTATATCGAATACATGTGTATAAGAAATACAATCTCCTACAATTACACCCAATAAATCGGTCGTTATACAGAGGGTATTCTGTGTTGATAAAGTTTTGCGTAAGGCAAATGCCGTTTTTTTTGGGTGCACGTAAATGGTCACCCAATAACATTTCATTGTTGCATATTCGCTACACCTTAGGACTAAAAACGGAAAAGTACATTGTGAATGCAGCAACGTGTTCTCCAATCGTGCCATGCCTGTTTCGATCCATTTGTGATGGTCATTTTTACAAATTCATAAATTACAATCAAATCACTAAACACATGATTAGCCTGTGAATGACGGGTAATGTACCCAGCTATTCATTTGTGCCGATGTATATAATATATAATATTCAAAGTAATGTACTATTGATAAGGCACCCAGCATTCATGTCCTATAAAGCGGACCATCAAAAAACCATCCTAGTAGTCCCACTGTCAATTCGGGCATTGGTGTGTTCCTGTTTGTGATACAAATATATAAATAAAATAAAAAGTGATTCTACGGTGTGTGAATGAAAAAAAGGAGAGTGAATAACAAGAAAAATGTAAATAGCAAGAATTATAAAGGGTAGAGAGAAGATAGTGACTCAGGGCTAGGCTGGGAGCTGCCATACTGACTCTTGCAACTTATTGAACAAAACAGCACCACCACCTACAACATTACGGCACTTACAGTTGTAAAGCATTTTAGCAATGGCACAACTGTTTGCACCTCTTTTAGAAGTGTTGGGCTCTTTCGAAGCCGTTTAGCAACCACTTTTGCTCGACATACCTATCTTTAATGGGGTGCAAAGAGCAATATTTTTCTTCGATGTTATGTCTTGTCCGCATTGTTTCTATAATCTATGAAAAAAGAATAAACACGACTTTGGATGGATGGATGGATGGCGCGTGTGTGTGTGTGTGTCTGTCTTTGTGTGTGTGTGTCTGCGTGTGTGTCTGCGTGTGTGTGTCTGTGTGTGTGTCTGTGTGTCCGTGTATGTGTGTTTTTCTTGATGTGATGCATTGTTTCTAAAATATGTGAAAAAATAATAAGTGTGTGTGTACACACATACATATATATATATACTTTTATCTTTATGCAGAAAGTAAATTGAGGCTGACATTACATGTTTACATTTCTTTTTGTAGATTTTCTTTTTTTATGTATTACAATTGAAGTCTTGGGGAGAGAAAAATCATTTTAGTTGTAACTTTTAATCACTTATTTTTTCCTGAAAGGTGTCTGCAACGTTTGCAGCTAGTTTGGTAACTAGTCCTGCAATAGGAGCTTATCTTTCTGAAAGCTATGGTAACAGCATGGTGGTACTTGTGGCAACCGTTGTAGCTCTGTTGGACATCTGCTTCATATTGCTTGCAGTTCCAGAATCTCTTCCTGAGAAGATACGACCTGCTTCTTGGGGTGCACCTATTTCGTGGGAGCAAGCAGACCCCTTTGCGGTAAGGATCATTTAGAATCCTATTCATTACTATTTGTCAGAAATATATTTGTTGAATTGCATACCATAAGATGCAGTGCTTAGACCATTAATGACCACTCTTGCAATGACTCTCCTGTGCCATTTAAACGTTTACACAAAGAGTGCATTTTACTCCCTCCTACCCCCATACTTCACTTCCACTCTAGATGTATATCCTTATAACAACACCTGGCATTCAGACTGGACCTTAAACAATGAAAATAAAACAAATGAGTAAAATAAAACCCGTTTTAATCTTCCTTTCTTTTAGTTTTGGGGAATTTCTTTTAATCAAATGAGACGAGTTATAAAACAACTGGTGCTGCTTAGATTTTTCTAGTCTGTTAACTTGTGTTGCTACAGTGAGCTTAGTTCTGAGTTGGAGATGTCAGCAGTCCTAGTGCAACCATTTCACTAGAGTTCTTCCCCCGCGGGCCACCTCCCACCACCACCCCACCCCCGAGTTATGAAAGAAGGCCCTTTTTTGTACAGTTTTTCAATTCGGAGGGGGCATTTATTCAAATAGCTTTTTTTTCTGTCAATTCACACCATCTGCTGTTTGCTCACTTTCACTATTGAATGTTTTTTCCTCAAGCCTTGCTTTAAGGTCTAAGAAAACATTTTAATCTGTACATCCCAATGTGTTGGCAAAATGTCAGGTATGGATGGGCTGTTGATGCCAGTACTGCATGCCTACTGACGTCTCAGCACATAAACACTGCTTCAATGTATCAGGGAAAGTCAGTTAAAGTTATTTTTGCAGGCTACGTTCTAAGGCTCATAAACCTATCTCGGCATAAGACTAGGTACAAGAATTGTTCTTCTTTCAAAACAGTGCCTCAGAGGGACCCTGTCCCGAGTCAGAGCTGCCTCGGGACTTCACATTTATTAGTAAGGTATCCGTGCTGCCTTCCACTTGTGTCCACTACTGTACTTCCACTCAGTGATGTTTCTTGTTGACAAAATACATTTTCCATCCAAGGAGTTTACTCTGAATGATTGTTCACAATTTGTTGATTTATTGAGAACTTCTTTGTTCATAATTTGTTGATTTATTGAGAACTTCTGCTGTAAAGTTCAACGCTTCACTGAAGCAGTCCAGACATCTGAAATGCTTCCTATTTGAACACTAGAGACTTTTTCTCTTTAGTTACTCACCGTCCTGGTTTAGAGACACTTATAGTAAGTGAATTCCATGCACATAACATTGGCTCCTATTAAGGTAACCACTACAAGCATGAAAATGGAGCTAATGAGATTTACATTTTCTTCCTTAAAATGCCAATTGGCATAGAAATTGTTTTTCATATTCTCAATATACAGCACGTCCTTATTTTGTCCAGTAAGTGTGTATGTCGAGGCAGATTCATTATAAGATGCCGTTATACTGATATATGTTTTAAGTAAGAAATTGAGGGAATACAGGCTTGTGGTCGTAGGTAGGCTACCTCACCCTTCCTCCAGTGTCCCATCAGGCACCAGAGGTGACAGTTAAGTTAGTTCATTTTCTGTCAAGAAGATCCTGGAGCAGTGAGTTCTGCTTTTTAATTTTTTTTTTTAAAACATTTGTTTTGAAACACTAGTTTATAACTCCTTATTCAGTGTCCTGTAGGTGTAGGAACCGTTTTCACCGGTGTTCCGGCTGAAATCTTTCATTTTCCAGTCAGAATGCCCTCACAGTTTGTAAAGTGTTCTGCCCGTGGCAAGAAATAACCCAGTCAGACCCCTATGACCTTGACATTGTATAGCTATTAGAGGATCATCACCCTGAATACTGAGACCTTTTTTTAGACAATGTCCAGGAGGACTCTGAAGGACAGGTTGAAGCATGGCCTGCAGGAGAGACTCAAGGAAGCAGCTTCCGGACATTACGAGGGTCATGGAGTAACTTGACCATCTACCTCAGCACTCTCCTCCCGTTAAAGGGACTACCCAAGTGGTAGCTCTATAAAGCATAGTAAAAAGGTGTGAAGGTAATTTTCCCATTTAACATTGAAACTGGGTACTGTGGCAAGATGCTTGCCGTCAAGACATATGCAAAAGAAACAATTGATGGACTGAATGCTGAACAATGTATCGAACGACACCTCCAAGCAACAAGGTAATTGTACTGCCTTGTCTCCAGCCTAGCTGGTTCCCACTCTGGACTTGCCATCGTGGTCCAGCTACTCTTCCCTTTAATTAATTTGATCTTGAACGAACTGTAATGTCTTCATCGTATCACGCTCAGTTCTGCGCTCCTGGCGAACCCATACTCTAAGGAAATCCAAGCTCATTCATTTGTCCACTTGTCCATGTGCACACCGCACGGCATTCACTTCTCAGGCATGTAATACTATGTCCTGATGATGATCCCAGTATTTCCCTTACCAGATCAAAACGTCATCGACTCACTCTACATCGCAAACACAACTCCATTTGCTATTTGTGTAACAGTGTTGTCATTCATTTTTGTTTGTTTTACCTTCTGTATAGCATACAAGCTCTGTGTCCTGCCTGAGCCTTTGTTTTTGTTTCTGTGTTATATTTATTGCGTTGGACGCAGGATTGTGTCCCACTTTATTGTATGCCTCGAATTTGAAGAATTCTTAAAATACACCTGTCCGGCTGGACAGCCTTAATATAGCACTGATTCAGAGTCTATATTCTTACTTACTATGTATTCTCCCTGTCGGGGACATTTGTGTTTTCAACATACCAATACCCAAGGTCCCCGACAACTATAATTGGGTTCCCTTGTTCCCATAAACATTCACCACCAGTCACAAGGATCTGGATTCAATCCATCTTTCTTTTGCCTGGCAGTTTGGGCTGGACTGTTGCCATTGGGTGCAGGGTCAAGACTTATTTGCATTGGCTGGGTTCAAACTGGATTAGCATGGCGCCCTGCCCACCATCAGGCTCAGAACACACCCGGGGCTCGCCCCTTCCTTACGGGAGCCCCACCTGCAACCAGGCATACGCTGCCTGACTTCAGTTTCCACAGAGCGAAGTCTCCAGCGGCTTGAGTTCCCAGCCTCAGGCACCCAGGATCAAAGAGTGCCCACTTCGCTCGGGGAAGGCGCACCAGCAAGTGCTTCCTCAAGAACCACAGGGCAGAAAGGAAAAATAGGCAGCACTCCACCCACTTCCTCTCCGCTTGCAGGGGAGAGAGGCTGTACTTCACCAGCGCTTCTGCAATACAAGCCCGCGCCAGGGGCTCAAGCACACCGGGGAAGAAATCCTGCAGGGTTCCAAGCCCCGGTCCAGGGCATAAGAAGAAAATTAAGCACTCCGCCTGTCTCCCACTTCAAGGCACAACCAGGGAGCTGGCAGCACTTTAATCCAGGAATCTGCCATGGGTAGAGCTGGCACAGGCAGGCCAGCACACTGGGTCTCAACAGCAGTCCATTCAGCTGCCAAGCAGGGCAGCAGATCAGCCCCCCAGCGGCGGTTCATCCTGGTACACTGCAGTCCACGCAGTAAGCTCTCCCAGGTTCCAGAAGTTCCATTGACATGGAATAACAGTCCCAATATTTATATGTCATAATGTCTTTGTTCTGCCCTGGCACAGGGCCTTGGAACTAGTCCAAATCAGTTCTGGGGGGCACTTATCAAGTGCACAACGGTCCCCATTGTTAGTGTAGGCTCTGGCCCCAGACACACCACAGTTGGGCGGAGCCAGCATTGTGGAAGGCAGGCACAGCCCTATTCAGGTTCAGGTGTTACTCCTCCCACTACTCCAAATGCAAATCGGCCTATTCAGCCTAGTGCTGACTATCCCAGCCCCTCTAGAACCTCCCCAGCCCCTGTCATCCAGAACCAGACATGCAATACACAACAGGCAGGCACAAAGACACATAGCACACAGAAATGCCCACTTATAAAAGTGGCATTTCTAAAATAGTGCTAATAAATCTGCCAACAACACTATGCAGCATTTATCACTACTATTCCAAACATACCAAACCTGATCACGCCACTCCTCTCATGTCAGGAATTACCACTGAAACACATATCAGGGAAACACCAATGCACCCCTATTAGAGGGCAGCCTCACTGTAGTGAGAAACCAAATAGGCTGTTAGTCACTACCAGGACATGCCACACAGTTAAGGCACATGTCCTACCTTTTACCTAAACCACACCCTGCCCATAGGGCTAGATGGGGCCTACCTTAGGGGTGACTGATATGTAGTAAAAGGAGAGTCACAGACGTGGCACCCACTTTAAGTGCCGCGTCACAGCAGCAGTAAACTGCACGTGCAGGCCCTGCAATGGGAGAGGCCTGAGACAGGCTTGAAAGGCTACTTTGGTGTGTGGCCGGGGTATTTGAGATACCACTTAATAAGGGACTGATGGGTAAATTAAATACGCCAAACAGGTGTAGACCAATCTTACCAAGTTTACCATAGAGAGCACATGCACTTTAACGCTAGACAGCAGTGATAAAGTGCCCAGAGTCCTAAAACCACCCCACCAGGTCCGAAGAAAAAAAAACAGGAGGAAGGCAAAACGTTCAGGATGACCCTGCAAAAAGGGCCAATTCCAACAGCCATGAATTAACCATTCTGTGTACGGTGACTCTGCCATAGTAAAAGGTAATTTGTCTAACTTTTCAATGCGCAGTGTTGTATATTTTGCATCCCTTTGTGCCGTTGTTATCTGCTTTTAAGTCAAATTTTATGCAGAGAACAGAGACGTACTGTTGATATATCTGCAGCGCACATGGCCAGAGTGCAGGGATGGTAGCGTCTAGCTTAATAACGCAATAGAACGTAGGTGTGATTGTCCGTGTTGTAAGATGGACAGATCCTGTTTCATTATATCCGTAGCAGAAGATACAATGTTGCCCAGTGTGTAAATTCTGGATGTTAATGTGGTCATGCCATTGTCAACCACAGCCAATGCTTTTTCCAAGTTAACTCTGTCAATTTCACGCAATCTCTCCGCAGCTTCCTTTTGAGTTATTTTCCAAATGTCATTATATTTGGCATATAAGAAGCGTTTCTGATGAGCTTTCGGGAACCTAGTAAAAAATCCTTGAGATCCATATCATTTGACAGTAAGGACAAGTGTTGTTTCACCTGGGACAGTGTCAAGGTTCTTTGCCAATCTAGGCATAACGTCCCACCACTGTATGATGTTACCACCTCTGTATGTTCTCGTTGTACATAGCGTAAGTCAAGCCTATGGATACTAAACCCTTTGGCGGTACCCTTGTATCTTGACAGACATCTGTTTGCGTCGATAGGCCAAACTAACTATCCCTTCCAATTGGAGTTTGTTGAATTGTATGAGATGCCCTGAGTCATGTCATCTAGTGTACCCTCCCCGTTTTCTGTGTAATTTTGCCAATCCTTTAAGTGTGAACGCGAGGGAATGTGAGGTGTTCAAGTCCTTAATCTTGGCTAACCCAAGAGAGGAAGTGTGTTGCACAGTGTTGTTCAGGAAAATCATTTGTTGAGGTATGAGGCATGCTCTCAATAGTGCCTTGGTTCCCTGAATCTGCCATTCTTTAGTCCTCCAGACTGTTTTACTGTCTGTAGTGTCTTTCCATAAGCCGAAACCCTGTTCAGACAGTTGGGCAATAAAGAACACAGAATATATCTGTTTTGTGTTAGTAAGCATACTTTTCTTTGCAGATGAAGGTGCAAGCATATAATAAATGCGTGTGGATATGATGTATTAAATACAGAAAAATAAGCAATCTTTAGTACAAATGTTTTTGAACTACCTTTCGGTGGTGTTGGGCAATGTTCCCATTGGTTGTATGCGAAAACATTGTGGTGCGCTCGTTTTGTGCAAAAAATGATGACCATAGTGTTGATAACTTATCGTTGAAATCAGAAGAGTGAGCAAATTTTTCATTTGTTGAAAATGCTGCAGACATTTCTAAGTCAGACAACATATTAATCACAATATCAAAATCACAATCGTGATTGTACTTGAGGTGATAATATGATTTAAAGAAACTTTAAATACCGTTGGTACTTCTGTGGGACCAAATACATCATATGAAACCCTGTTCCACACTATTCCGTCAGGAACTAGAACCGCTGTAATGTTCACATAGGACAGGTCTCTTTGTTCACAATGAGATGACGTATGAGGTTTCAGCATCAAGTTCACATTTGATACTGCAGAGTGTTCTGGGAGATAGTGTCCAGTCACGATCAAGGCAAAGACAGTCACTAAACCTATCCAAAATAGTAGGAACAGTATCCCTGTTAATATCCAGGGCTGTAGCCATGGTGTACCTAGGGAAGTCTTTTTCAGAATTTTTTTTTAAATCATGAACTTGTTTTATGCGGGAAACTGGAGCTTGCGGTGACAGGTTCACTTGGATCCAGAGGAAAACTGTTGAAATTGATGTAAAGGACACTGTGGAACTCTGAGCTTGAAAAGAGGATTTTTTCAACCATGTGAATCTATGAAAGAAATCAGTGCTTGCGACCATAAACTGTAGTTACAGGTAACCTTATTTAAAAAATACAACTGATCACTCAACCACTGGGTTTTTTCACTTCACTAAAATAACTTTTGATGCTCAAAAAATTATTTGGTTGTAACTAATATGTAACTTTCTTCTGAAAGTTTGTTTCGACAGCTGTTCTGTCTTGGTAAACTGTCCCTTCCGTGGTTGGAAAAAGTCTAATATTCATAATTATATTCTTTAGTGCGGTACAACTGTCAGAAGATAATCAATCCAGAATGTTGCATTTATCTGGAATGGTCCTATGGGAGAGTAAGGGGCAAAAACAACTCAACAGTCAGAGTGGCATTTAAAGCAAGACTTAAACCAAAAATGTACCCATATGTCCACCAGCTGAAAAGAAAAGTTTTGAGGAGCCATGGATCGATTCTTGTGTTTTTTTTGATTCTGCTAAGGAAACTTCTAGGCTCACCAGTGCCAGCTGAACTTAAAGGCTATCGCTCATTTAAAAAGTTACTGCTGCAGAAAGTGGAGTAGAACATCACACAAGAACTGTGCCTGAGGAGGACCTATGTGCTTTCCAACATCATCTAGACCAGATCCAATTTTTATTGATTTCCCGGTCCATACAACTTACCTTTCACTCTCTCTCTTTCACTATCCACCTCTTTCTGAAGCTGCTGAGCATCATTTCCAAGAATGGCAACCGCCAACGTGATCTTTCATACTCTGTGAATATCCTGGGAACGGGCTGCGGGCTGAAGCTTACACCCTTCACTCTACAACATCACCTCTGAGATATGGCAAGACTGTGATGTCTGTGGTATCCATTCCTTTTGTTCCTGCATTAAATTTGGGCCAGTCGGCATCTCCCTTTCTTTCCTAGCTATTTATGAAAATTGGTCCTCCATCATGTTTCTTTGCTGTTTAGATTTAATGTTGACTTTTTTGCCTATTTCTATTCTCTTGATGGAGCAAGCAGACCTAGCAATGCAGTGGTAGAGAAAGTGTGCATGCATTTCTGATAGATGCTATCTAACCACAGATTGAGCGAAGCATCAAATAAGCACCACCCATGTGCACTACAGCAGTTTCTTTCTTTCTGTGCCTTCAAATACAGAGCTAGAGCTAAATTTCTCTTTTTCTTCAGTCCTTGAAGAGATTTCTTTCACTCTATGTTCTTCCAATGTGCAGCAGAACAGGTCATTCCCTAGGATAAGTCCAAGAAGTAAAAACAAGATGCTCAAGAGGACTCAGCCCCTTCCCACCACTCTTGATCACCAGAGAAGGCACGAGGATGCCTTCTTTTATCACTCCCGTTCCAGCAATGAATCGGTTCTGACGATTTTGCAGCAGGTCGAAGACTTTAGAGAGGCTACGCTTGCACCTTTGGCACAGTTGCAGTTCTCTCTGGCATGCGTTTTGGGGACGACTGTGCCCCTTGAACCCTCTTTGGGTTCCACATTGACCTCTGTGCCAACTTCAGCTCCAGTCTCACAATCTGCTCCAGTCTCTTAGACGTCGACACCAGCATTGATGCCACCAGAGGTGAATACATTTCTATTGTGGTATCCATCTCCAAGCTGAATTCGTTTCGGCCAAGGCCGCTTCCTGATGCCGTACAGTCAATTCTCAATCCTCCGACTCTATTTCAATACCATCCATTCTCGCTCAGACACTGCAGCAATGTTTTGCCTTGGACTCTGACAAAGGTTAGTCCTAGGGTGATGACAGTGGAGGTAACGGGGAAAATTTTGCCCCACTGTATCATGAGGACAAGTAGCACATGGATCTGCATGGATGAAGATGCCAGTAGGTTTAGTACTTCACCCAATACATGTTCTTGCCCTCCTGTCAATCGCCAGGTTACATGCTGCCATAGACCGGAGTCCAAATATATGGAGATGTTGGGAAGATAATGTTTGCATTGGTCGTTCAGTGCCAGCTGCCCTCTAAGAAGTTACTCCCATCCAGTCTGGGACAAGGTATGTGAGATCTTACCAGCAGACCCCGAAGACCTACGGGCTTCGTTGACCCAAACCATTCAGGATGGCTGGAATGCGGTCAAATTGGTCATCCTCTGTGGCCTAGATACCTCTGGTTGTCCAGGAAAAGCTATTTTGACAAGCATGTTGCTGCAGCACTACTCATGCATGAAATCCACAGGCTTCTCCTGGGACTTCCAGGAGTCCCTAATTGACATACCCTTCAGCACTTCCTGCCTGTATGGCAACAGGGCAGACTAGGCCCTGGATTGTTTTTATAGTGAGACGAGTCATGGCATACTCCTTTAGACTTTCGGCACCAGTGCAGCAGTCCCCCCCCCCCCCGACAGTTGCCCTTTTCTGGGATATATCAACGACCTAGTATATCGTTAACATCAGAACCCGCCACCCACACCACAGACCACCCAGCCCTTTTGAGTTCGACAATCACCAGTCCATCAGTGGCACGTACTTCTCAGTCCCCGCCTCTCTGGCAAAACCTCTTTAGTGTACCCTTAGCGGTACACACCTATCTGGTACGAATCCAGGTCTGACACTTACTTCAAGTGTGGCAGAGCATTACATCTTACAGGTGAGTTCATCAATTTGTCAAATAGGGCTATGCTTTGCCATTCCTTTTCAGTCCGCAACACCT
The DNA here is from genome assembly GCF_964204655.1 of Triturus cristatus. Classification (NCBI taxonomy): domain Eukaryota; kingdom Metazoa; phylum Chordata; class Amphibia; order Caudata; family Salamandridae; genus Triturus; species Triturus cristatus. Next base: position 800,389,028 of record NC_140581.1, read on the forward strand.
GCCACCTACATCAGAGCAGCTTTTGGAGAAACATCTGTCCATTAAGCACCAGGAGGACCAGGCTGCTTTAGCCAAAGGAGTCATATAGAGGGTGCTGTCCTTGGAAGTGGGAGACTGGATGTTATTAGAACTAATTCCTTGTGCCTTCAAGTCAGATCCCACGATCTCAACATTATTTCCTACGCATACGACACCCAACTCATCCTCTCACTCTCTGACGACCCTGCCACCGCCAGAACCAACTTCCACAGATGCATGACAAACGTTGCCGACTGTATGAAGAAACACTATCTGCTGCGGAACATTGACAGGATGGAAGTACTGGTCGTTGGCAACAGCAGCAACGCATGGAACGACTCCTGGTGGCCATCTGACCTAGGACCCGCACCCACTCCTTTCAACCATGCCATAAACCTTAGAATCAACATTGACAACAAGCTCACCATAAAATCACAGATCAACGCCATCTCGTCTGCCTGCGTCCTTACTCTGCATATGCTACGCAAGATCTTCAAGTAGCTACCCCTACACACGAGACGTACTGTGACACAAGCCCTCATCTTCTGCTGACTGGAGTACGGTAATGCCATCTACGTAGGAATCGCTGCACACCTTCTACAGAGATTTCAAGCCATACAGAACGCTGCAGCCAGAGTCATCCTCGGCCCTTGCTGACAAACCCATATGACCCTCCACCTCTAGAAACTCCACCGACTCCCCGTTCAGAAGAGATGCCAGTTCAAGCTGCTGACCCACACACACACACGGCTCTACACAACCAAGGACCTGCTTACATTAACTACCACCTGAACTTCCGCCAGCCATTGAGAAGACTACACTCTGCCTCCCTTTCACTTGACCATACTCTCCGGATGTACCGAAGCAGGAGTGGAGGCCGCTTCTTCTCCCACATCACAGCAAAAACCTGGAACAGTCGCCCCATGCACCTTCGGACCATCATGTCACTTCAGGAATTCCGAATGGCCCTCAAGACCTGGTTGTTAGAATAAGCCTCCAGGGTCTGCAAGCATCTGGATACCCTTATGGGTGATTAACTGCGCTTTATAAATCCTGATTCATTGATCTGATGTGATCTTGTATGGTCTTGGGGATGCATATAGCATATGACATGCATATCTTGATTCCGTTTTTTAATAGTGATTCACCGGCTGAATCAGACTGAGTGTGCTCTGTAATGAAATGCCCTGTAGTAAAAAAACGCCTTTTTTTTCACTGTGACCTAGTGTATTGTAAACAATTGTATTTTATCCTTTTGTAACCACTGCTTTGAACTTTCCTTTGTGACTTCCATTGTTACTTTTGGATGTGGTGTCTGTACAGTTATCTAAAAAAATAACTTCTTGCAAAATAAATGAACTAGACCCAAACACTAACCTGTGATTATGTGTGTGACTTGCTGCTTTCTTAATATAGTTACTGCTACATTGGGTATCCTGACAGGATTTGCTTCACTATTTATGCTTCTTCGATTATTGAAAAAGCCAGAAGCATGGGGGTCAAAAGGATGGATTAATTATTTCCCATTTGCCAGTTAAACTTACACTTTTTGATGGACTTTCTCCATATTGGAATCACCAGTGATTTTGCCCATGCTGTGCAGCGTGAGTATTAATGAGAAGAAAAGAATTAAAAAAGAGCTCAAATGTGCCATGGCACTATGGTAACCAAGCAAAATGAATAATGTGCACACATGGGACATTACAGGTGCCCAATCTTGTTTCTTTGTTACTTACCTTTTCAGACTGGCAGATGTCTCTTAGAACAATAAGTGAGTGAGGGGACTAGCATTACAAGAATCAGTACAAAGTTTATTTGCTGTGCTTTTGTTCACATTATTTTGTTATGCGTGTAGTAATATGCTAACTTTTGGTGCTTTCTTTCATTTATCCATCAGTCTTTAAAAAGGGTTGGGAAAGATTCAACAGTCCTTCTGATCTGTATCACAGTGTTCCTTTCCTACTTGCCGGAGGCTGGCCAGTATTCAAGTTTTTTTCTCTATTTGAAACAGGTGGGTAAAATGAAAATAAAAGTCCAAAAAAAGTTTTCATGTTTGCTTCATCTGTATTTAAAATCCTTAGTGTTCTTAACTGTTCTAACATGATTTTCTTTTACAGAGCATTATACCCTATTTATATACATCTTATACATCTCTATATATATATTATATATTATATATTTATATTTATATATATATATATATATATATATATATATATATATATATATATATATATATAGAGAGAGAGAGAGACACACAGACAGACATACAGACAGTCAATAGTAGCATTCCAGAGTAGATTCCAAGATTTATTTAATCAATATCACGGTTAGAAAACACCATCCAATGCGTTTCGACTTCAGCCTTGTTCACGACTGTGAACCAGACTGCAAAGTCGCAACACATTGGCTGCCCTTTTCTTACTGTGATATTGATGGAATAAATCTTGGAAACTGCTCTGGAGTGCCACTATTTTCTTTGTGTATCAGGATTACGAAGGTTGTCTGACCTTAAGCGAGTACTGTTGAGAGGGCGTGACACTTTACAGACCGGATTGAAGCATAGATAGACAGTGTTATGGCCAGAGCTTTTGAGTCTCTACAATGACTCAAGATCCTGTGATTCTGGGTAAATGACTTAATCTCCCCTGCCTTTTGAGAGAAAAAAAAAAGAATATGATGGAGTGTGATGTAACTGGTTCTCATGTAAAGCTCTTTAATAACTTATGGTGGCGTCTGCACCATTATTATGTGTGTGTGTGTGTGTGTATTACTTACTGGCGGTCGCCAGTAGGTAGTTATAGTTACAACCTAGTTTCCATAGGAAACGCATTTTTGAATTGCTAATAACTTTGGCGGCGTCTGACGAATCGTCGCGAAATTCTCCAATAAAAAGTCTATCCAGGTCAGCTCCTATCCTGAAAGTTTGGAGGTGATTCGTCAATCGGGGGCTGAGAAAAAAGGAGGTCCCAAAACGCGTTTTCCCCATGTTTATTATCATAGGTAATTTTGCGACGAGCTACAGCCTGAACTGCTGAACGGAATTACCCCTAATTTGGCAGACAGGTAGAGCTTGGTTCAGAAAGCGACCTTTTTTTGAAATGGCGTAAATCCGTTCAGTCGTTTTTGAGAAATTCAAAGAATAAGAGTCAAAAAATCAATTTCCCATAGGAAACTTTGTGCAAGGCTAGAGCCGAAACTACTGAACGGAATTACCCCAAATTTAGCAAAAATGTAGTGCTTGGATCAGAAAGCGACTTTTCTTTTACATGGTGTAAATCCGTTCAGTAGTTGCTGATAAATTAGAAAAATAAAAGTTTCAATATCTGGGCGGAGCCTACGTTCCGTGCACGAGCTTCACTGTGATTGGCTGTCAACACTCCAAACCAGGAAGTTTTGGCAGCCATCTTGTGACTCAGTAGAAGCGAGTCACCAGAAAACAGAGAAACAAAGGTATAAAACAAGAGAAGGGGGCAGGGTAGAAACACCCTGACCTCCTAGGCCTGCTCAGGGGGTCCCAGAAGGACCCTAAGGGCCAAAGAAAGCATTACAAAAAAATATATATACATATCGGCGCAATTCCCGCTGGGGTTGCGGGTTCCCGTGTTTTATTTTAATGAGACCCCGGGGTGGGCTAGGTCCCGGGGGCATTTCTTAAAAAATAATAGCTTGTGCTCGCTGGGGCTGCGGGGCCCTCTGGGGTCCCCGCAGACCCAGGGTTTCACTCCTGTTGGGAGGGGGGGTTGCGCGGCCCCCCTCCTGGAGCCCTCCATGTGCTTATAACTTTGGCGTCGTCTGATGAATCTTTACTAAATTTTCCAAAAAGTTTCAGTTATTTGATCAGCTCCTATCTTGAAAGTTTAGGGGTTTATTGAGGATGTACAAGGTTGGTTGTTGATTGAAAGCAAGTTCATTGCGAGATATTTGCACCCATGACCGGAGCCATCCAGCTGCAAAGACATATTACAGGGTGATTGGTCAAGGGGCGGCTGATAAAAAAGAGGGGTCCGAAAAAATGTTTTCTCAATGTATTTTCCATAGGAAACTTTAGACAAGGCTAAAGGTCAAACTGCTAAACGAAATTATGCCATATTTGGCAGGGAGAAAGGTCTTGGTCCAGAAAGCGTGCTTTTGTTGAAATGATGTAAATCCGTTCAGTAATTTTTGAGATATTAAAGGAAAAAAAGATATATATATCTGGACGGTGCCTAACTCCCGAGCACGAGCTTGCCTCTGATTGGCTGTTAACACTTCAGACCAGGAAGTGTTCTCTGATTGGCTGATAACACTTCAAACCAGGAAGTGTTAGCCGCCATCTTGTGCCTTGCATCGAGTGAAAATATAAAAGAAAGGTCCCGGGGGAAATGTAATATACCGGAGCTCTGTCTGTGCGAGATACCTCTTTCACGCTGCGTCTCTCTACATCAGTTGGTAACGCACCCTTTTCCCCCATCAACAGCATACCTCCAACAGCATTCTTGGGCCCGCAAGTCTCCCTCTGCGAAACCCTTGTCGGCTCACAGCTCTTCGGGTGCGAGTTCTCGGGCCCGCAGTTGTATCTGTGACGCCAATACTGGAAATATATTGCAGGCCTCTCTCTGCGCGATACGCTCTTCACGGTTCCTCTCCCCACATCACTGTTCCGCAGCTATCCCTTTGAAAGCGGATGGCCCGCACCTTTCCCTATACCAGTCGGCCCGCAGGTGTCCTCTGCGAGCTGGCCCGCAGCTCTCCCTCTGCAAACTGACAGGCTGCGGTTCTCCCTCTATGAGCCTGCCAGTCGGCTAGCAGCTCTTCATCTACGAGCCAGCCCGCCGGCTCGTAAGTCTCTGAGAACAGATGCAATGGAGGCAACGATCATGCAGGTCGGACACCCAGCACTGCTCCGACATCCCCAGCAGGAGCTCCTTGTCCGCCATCCCCCCTCACCCCCCACAAACAAATGTGACAGTCACGTTAGGGAATCTGGAATGTAAAAAGCTTGGGTAATATTAATTATTAATAAGAAGATGAGGGTGGACAAATATGAATCTTAGTCATGTATGGATTTACATATAAAACATTTTATTAAAACAAAACAACAACAAATAAAACTATGTACAGCCATGTTGTGTCATCGCTGGACCATTTGTGAATCACAGCCTGCAAGACAAAAAAAAAGATAAGATGGTGCGTCATGCGTCCAGCAAAGGAGAAAAAGAGAGAAAGAGGGAGAGACTGAGAAACAAGGAAAGAGTGAGAGAGAGAGAGGAAGACAAAGAAAGAAAAAAGAGTGAGAGAGAGAAAGAGAGACACAAGGAAGAGAGAAACTGTGTGTGAGAGGGAGAGAGAGAGAGAGAGAGAGAGGAAGACAGAGAAAGAGAGAGAGTGAGAGAGAGGAGGACAGAGAAAGAGTGAGAGAGAGGAAGACCGAGAGAGAGAGAGTGAGAGAGAGAAAGAGTGAGAGAGGAAGACAGAGAGAGAGAAAGAGAGAGAGAGGAAGACAGAGAAAGAGTGAGAGTGGAAGACAGAAAGAGAGAGTGAGAGAGTAAGAGAGAGAAAGAAAGAATGGGAGAGGGAGTGTTGACACTGGAGAAAATCTTCACAACTCACCTTTGTGCCACCGGTGTGTCTCCAACCACGTGCCGGGACATAGTGCACCCTCAAGTTTAGTCATCTGAAAGATAGTAATGAATTAGTAATTGCAGAGTACATACAACTGCACACGCCTAATTCTCTGTTTTCGCCAATGAGCATTCAGGCTGCTGCAGCCCATCCACTCCCACTGCTCGGAGGTGTCTGTGCGCTCTTGTGCGCCCAGGCTGCTGCACACTATCCACTCCCACTGCCCAGAGGTGACTGCCCGCAGCTGCGGAAAGAAGCTTCTCTGCTCACCTTCCGCCTCCGGCGCGTGTGTAAGAGGGTTCACCATGTGCCTAAGCAACTTTCTCAGGCGTTGTCAGGATGGCCACGCATCATCGCAGGTTCTACACGCGGTCAGCTGTGGTGGTTTGGGGGGGGGGGGGGGAGAACGTTGGTTCCTGAATCACAACATGTTAGATAAAAAGCAAGATAAGATTGTGCGTCATGCGTTCATCAATGGAGAGCGAAAGAGAGATAGAGAGAGAGAAAAAGAAAGAGAGTGAGAGGAAGACCGAGAAAGAGTGAGAGAGATGAAGAGAGAGAAACAGTGAGAGAGAGGAAGAGAGAGAGAAAGAGAAATAGTGTGAGAGGAAGAGAGAGAGAAAGAGTGTGAAGGAGAGAAAGGAAGAGGTGCAGAGGGACAGTGAGTGCCCATACTGTGGACAAAATCCTTACAGCTCACCTTTACGCCACCACTGTGTCTCCAACCACATGCCGGGACCTAGTGGAGACCTCAAGCTCCCACATCTGAAACATAGTACAGAATTAGTAATGGCAGATTATATATGACTTCGTACGCCTAAATCGCTGTGCCGCCTTTGTGCATCCAGGCTGCTGCACCCCATCCACTCCCGCCGCCCAGACGAATTTGCCCACCGCTGCGCACCCAGGCATCCCTGCTCACCTTTTCGCGGACAGGGCGCACTCCACGTCATGCTGCCGTGCTCCGCAAGCCTACAAGCCTTACATTTGGTGCTGCGCCTTGATTTTTCCATGGAAGAGGACATACTAGTGCATCTATCATCATCGCAGGTTGCACACCCGCTCAGTCCTTGCAGTGCCACTAACTCAGTGACCAGTAAGGCCACGCACGTGGCGGTAGGCCCCCCTGTTCGATAGCTCAAGGATACATGAGATGTCCGGACCACAGGGACGGGCCATCACAGTTCGGTCCCGAGGCATAGACTGGCCAGGGTTGGTGGTCGCTCTTTTTCATACTTGGGCCCCACCTTGTGGAATTCTCTCCCTCTATTACTGAGGAATGAGACCAGTCTTGCTCATTTTCGCGGAACTTTAAAAACCTAGTTATTCAATCAATAGGTCTTATTTACCCTTCATGGGTACATTCAGGTGGCGCTGGGAAACCCTTGGCTAGCTGTGCGCCTTACAAAAGCAAATAACATAACATGCAGTGGGAGCAACTCTAAAATGGCATAGAGCGCGTGCGCCCAGTCTTTTTTATCGGTTGGGTCTCATGTCTGGTGACGCCTGTGCTGAATGGGTGTGGTGTGGGTGTATACCAGCCGTGAGGGAGTGGCTGTGGCATAGTGACAACTAGACCTGTGACCAGCAGATCACTACAATGAATATCTGGGCCATGTAGCGTTGTTGTCCTCCCCTGTAAGCGTAAGCAGAGTGGGCTGGCCTGGCATATGCCAGTCCTGTGTGAGGCTGTGAAGAATGACTCCGGAGCTATGGGTGTGGCTCCATCGTGAGCTGTATGAGGAATCAACTGATGCGGCACTGTTGCCAGATTGGGCTAGATCGCGCACTATTGGGCTATAATTTTCCTGGTTTTTCGGTAAAATTTTGGTTTGTGCTGGTTGGTAGATTCAAAATATGTATACAGCGCTCCAGCAAACTAGTATGTTAAAGCGCTTTATTAGACAAATATTTACTTGTCAGCCTGCTGCAACATCCAATTCATTCACCGCCTGTTTGACTATGTCCCTGCCCCTCCTTCCTTAAAGTAGCAATATTGGGCTACTTTTTGGTTAGCTTCAGGCTCGAGAATGCTTAAAAAATCTGGCAACACTGGCATGCGCGTGTTCTTGTAGTGCTGTCGTCACCCGGGTCGCAAGCGTCAATGTGTCACTCTGTGAGCCAAGTCCCACAACATGGCCAACATGGAAGGTAAGGTGAATCACTGCTCTTACATTGATCCATAGTTCCACACAAGAAAGATGGTGGACATGACACATCTGTGTGGATGTGAATGTTTATTGCACATTCAGTGGAGTATTGCAGCTGTAGCAATACAGAGCCATGCAAAGTCCAAATTTCAGTTTTTGGGACATGGAGGGCAGTAAATTAGAGGCAAGCTCGTTGTCGGAGTTAGGCTGCGCCAACATATGTACTTATACAATCACTTCGCCAATCCCCACGCACTTATAAATTCACTATACACTCTCCTTGCAGTACTCTAATCATCCAGTCTCTATGTACTTACTTGTACAATGACCTAGACAAAGTTACATAACCAAAGTTTTCTCCCACTGTCAAAGGTAAGTTGGTTGCATACGCTGTCCAGAGCGCAATGTAATGTGGTAAGGCCCAGGGGCAGCATGTTGCATACATAATGAACACATGGACACAGATAGATAGTGGAACTGGGTACGGGCATGTGTGCTCGACTCCTTTTTATTACCAGGGTCACATGTCCAGTGACGTCTGTGCTGGATGCGCATGGGGTAAGTGTAAGCCAGCCCTCCGGGAATGGTTGGTGTTGGCAACAAGTACAACAGTAATCATTGGATCAGACACAGAGATTCAATCATAAAGGGGCACAGATTTGTGCTGTAGGGGCACCAGATGTGAAATAATACACAAAAGATTGTATCATAAAGGGTCCATGAGTTGTGCTGCATTGAGATAAGGGCATTCGAAGCATTCAGAGTGTGCGCAGGCGGCGATGATGCGTGGTCCAGGCGGGCCGCACTGGGAGCCATGTCTCTTGCCTACTGGACTGCGTCATCTGCAATTGTGACTCGATCTGAATTGTGAGCCCTGCAGTCCGCAATGTAGATGGAAGGCAGTAGTCAGCACAGACATCGAGGAATTTTGTCACTTCCTCTTGACAAAATCCGAGGACATAGAGTACAATTCTGTCTGCAATTAATAAATCATGTCTCAATATATATTGTGAGCTCTGGTGACCGCAGTGTAGGTAACAAAAGATGAAATATGTATGGAATACATTGTCGAAATGTGTAGGTTTCGGGGACGTTATAGTTAGTTTCCTACTGGACTCTGAAATTAATGAATCCAGATTGAATTCGAACTGTGAGCTCTGCTGGCCGCAGTGTAGACTGCCATTCAGTGTTCCTTTGGACTTGCAAGATGAATTTGATCATTGTAGTAAAGCAAAAAGTGATATAAAACAATTCATGTCATGAATGATGTAATATGTGACGTCATCAGCAGTGCATTGCGGGGTCGTGAGTTATAGTTAGCTCAACTAACTATAACGGCCGAATTTCTATGGTTTTGTTCGAGTGAAATGTGCAACTAACTATAACGTCCCTGAAACCAATGGTTTTTCAGTGAATATATATATATATATATATATATATATATATATTCACTGAAAAAACCATAGGTTTCACACGTGTTATAGTTAGCGGAAATTTTACTGATAAAAAACCAATGAAATTCCCCCGTTATAGTTAGTGCAGGCAACTATAACTCACGCGACCGCAATCCTCTGCTGATGCTAATACTGTATTTAGACACTTATTTGCCCATGTCTTCTTCCATACATTTTTAGCTATACATATATTACAAATATTTTTTTTTCATAAAGACACATATGTCATCAGCAGAAGATTGCGGTCGCGTGAGTTATAGTTGCCTGCACTAACTATAACGGGGGAATTTCATTGGTTTTTTATCAGTAACATTTCCGCTAACTATAACATGTGTGAAACCTATGATTTTTTCAGTGAATTTGCAAGGTTTTTTAAATGCTAATTCCTAACTATAACGTGTGTGAAACCTATGGTTTTTTCAGTGAATTTGTACGGTTTTTTAAATGCTAAGTTATTTTACGCCATTCGTGGCGTGCGCGCCCACTTAACGCAGTTCGTTCCGTGCGCGCACAGTGAGCACGCGGTGCGCTTCGCGCACCGCGCGCCCACTTTACGCAGTTCGTGCCGTGCACGCACAGTGGGCACGCGGTGCGCTACGCGCACCGCGTGCCCACGTTACGCTAGATGGGCCATGTACGCACGATGTGCTTCGCGCACCGTGCGCACATGGAGGACATATGATGCACTTCGTTTTGAAAGGTAATATTTTAATTTTTCGTATATTTTATAAGCCATGCACAAATGGTGCCCTTCGGGCACCATTTGCACACGGGGTGGAGAGAGTGTGGATAATTTTTTTTTTATTATTTTTTTTAAAAATATTTTAGTGTATCTCAGGTTAAATAAGCCATGCACAATTGGTGCCCTTAGGGCACCAATTGCACACGGGGTGGAGAGAGTGTGGATATTTATTTTTTTTATATAATTTTTTACCGTACGCGTACGGTAAGCGTAATCGGCGAAATTACCGAAAAAATAAAAATTCCGTTTTTGGCCTTGGGGGATCTTTGGGGACTCCCTCAACATGGCTATGTGTGTGGGAGCTGTCTAAACAGCCCCTTTACATGTTTTTGGGCTTTATATTTTAAAAATCACTCTCAGTGCGAGAGAGAAAATGGCGGCCGTCGCTTCCTGGTTTCGGCCGATTTGAATGTTTACTTAGATCTAAGAGCCAATCAGAATCGCGCACGCCACCGTACGCGTACGGTAAGCGTACCGTAAGCGCACCGTAAGCTGGCTCAGATATATATATTGATTTAAAGGCTATTTTCTCAGAATCTACTGAACAGATTTACACCAAACCTACAAAAGGCACTTCCTTGACCTGAGGACTACCTCTCTGCCAAATTTCTAGTAATTCTGTTCAGCCGTTCGGGCTGTAGCCCTGTCTAAAGGTCCTATGGAAAAATGCATGGGAAAAACGTGTTTTGGGACCCCCCTTTTATCTCAGCCCCCGCTTGACGAATCCCCCCGAGACTTTCAGGGTAGGAGCGGAGCGTAGCGCCCCACCTATTTTGAAAAATTCGCGAGGATTCGTCGACCGGCGCCAAAGTTATTCAAAATAGAATGTTGCGGATTTCCTATGGAAACGTGGTCCTAACTAGAACTACCTACTGGCGACCGCCAGTAGGTAATATATACATCGAACGACCTGCCTGCCTGGGGCGTGGGGAGACAGAAGGAGAAATCGGAAAATGAATATATATATATATATATATATATATATATATATATATATATATATATATTTTATATATCAACACTAGAACACCAGACTTGGTGAGCCACACGTCTTGTGTGTAGATTTCTTTCTGCTAGGCAGCACTGTCTGCATCAATCACTGCTTTGAAATTCATCTGCCCAATTCGAAGTCCTTACGCGTTTCGAGCGTCCCGCGCTCTTGATCACAGGTGTGGGATGAAACATGGAGCAGCATACCTCCGCAAAGGCTCGGAGTCACAATTTTCTAGTCTCTCCAAGTGGGCGTGTCTGCCAAGTGCATCTTGGTACTCCGAGTTCTTTCATCAGGTAAGTTTATATCATAGCGGTTGCCACATTCATGTTTAAAAATTCAATCACCTTAGTAGGTTTCTCTGTCAGTTAACGGATGTGGCAGTGCTGTATTTCTTCCTCTGTTGGCAGAAAGCACAAGGCTCCGTATCAATTGGGTATAGTAACCTGCTGGACCCCACTGCATACGTGGGTGAAGCAGGTGGCCTGGGCAGATGAGAAGAATGAGTGGATAGCAAGAGTGATCTGCTGGCGGAGATATATTGACGATCTCTTCATTATTTGGAGAGGGTCCACAACATCAGCTGAACAATCTATCTCTGCCCTTAACGACAATGAATTGAATTTGAAATTCACTAGTGAGATGAGTACTAGCGAAGTGAATTTCTTAGATTTAAGGGTTTTCGTCAGCTCTGTCATCCAAACAGCCGTTCATCGTAAAATCACGGCTGGAAACTCTGTCTTACATGGACATAGTAGCCATCCAGCAACCCTTATAAAGAGTATCCCCTATGGGGAATTACTCCGAATCAAAAGGAATAGCTCACAAACTGTATATTATGAGAAAGCTGCCAGTGATAGCATCAAACGCTTTAAATCTAGAGGTTATTCACAGAAAACTCTGCAGTTGGCTAAAGAGAAGGTTGAAGGAAAAGAAAGACAGACATTACTTAAAGATACACACACATGTAAATCAGGAGAGGACACAGGGAATCTGAGATTGATCACCAGTTATTCATCGGCAGCCAGTAAAATAAGAACAATACTGTGCAAAAATTGGAAGATTTTAAAGTCTGATAGCGTGGTGGGGAGAGAACTCCCGGATTATCCCAAAATATTTTTCAGAAAATCAAGATCTATTAAAGATTATTTGGTACAGAGTCATCTCCCAAAACCAATAGCAGGTGCAGGTTTGCGGAACCTTCATGGTTCATTCCCATGTGGGAAATGCAAAGCATGCAGTTCTAGCAAAAGAACCCATTACGTATCAGATCCCTGGGTGCCGGTCATGTAAAAAGATTTCTAAATTCATGACATGCACCACGACACATGTAGTTTACTGTCTGGAATGCCCATGTAGCTATCGCTACGTGGGCAGTACAGTAAATGCAGTGAAGATGCGCGTGCTTGAACATCAAAGGGCCATTGCTAATAAGCATGAGAATTATCCTGTAGCCTGTCACTTTGCCAGTCACCATAACAGCAATAGAACACTTTTACAGTTTTTCTGTCTAGATTGCGTCCCCAATGAAATCAGGGGTGGAGACAGAGAGAAGAGGCTACGACGTCTGGAGTTGAGATATATTATTGAACTCCAGACCAAGTTTCCTAATGGGCTAAATGCTGGAGAGGAGCTGATAACTCATTTATGAGAATAATTAATTAGAACAGCACTCTTTAATATCTTGGCACAAATTGAAGGACTAAAAATAATATATATAATACAATACAAGCCCATTCAGGGCTAAATAATTTCGAGTCATTACTCATAGTGTTAACAGTTGACTAAATGTGCAATTTTTACAGAATATTAAGAAGAGTAGAGCAGAATAATGGTCTCCTTCGAATTAGTGGAATTATCAATTAGTATATCAAATACTTAAATCATGAAATGGGATAGTAATGAACTGTATATAATGATTTAAAATATGAATGAATTATATTTATGTTGATTTGCACATTCCAATATGGCGCTGATGAATTTTCATGTATAGTCCGTCCTTTGTTTGGTTGCACTTTGTCAATATTAACTTTCGCTTCTGAGACGCTAGCCGACACTGACGAAAGCTACGGCTGAAACGCGTCTGTTTTGTTTATTTTTCTGCACAAAATAAATCCTAATTGGATTTAATCCCAATGAGAGTGCTGGCCCTTTCTGCTTGAAAACCGTAGCGGAGCTATATATATATATATATATATGTATATGTATGTGTGTGTATATATATATGTATATGTATGTGTGTATTACCTACTGGCGGTCGCCAGTAGGTAGTTATAGTTAGGACCACGTTTCCATAGGAAATCCGCAACATTCTATTTTGAATAACTTTGGCGCCGGTCGACGAATCCTCGCGAATTTTTCAAAATAGGTGGGGCGCTACGCTCCGCTCCTACCCTGAAAGTCTTGGGGGGATTCGTCAAGCGGGGGCTGAGATAAAAGGGGGGTCCCAAAACGCGTTTTTCCCATGCATTTTTCCATAGGACCTTTAGACAGGGCTACAGCCCGAACGGCTGAACAGAATTACTAGAAATTTGGCAGAGAGGTAGTCCTCAGGTCAAGGAAGTGCCTTTTGTAGGTTTGGTGTAAATCTGTTCAGTAGATTCTGAGAAAATAGCCTTTAAATCAATATATATATCTGAGCCAGCTTACGGTGCGCTTACGGTACGCTTACCGTACGCGTACGGTGGCGTGCGCGAGCGCGATTCTGATTGGCTCTTAGATCTTAGTAAACATTCGAATCGGCCGAAACCATGAAGAGGCGGCCGCCATTTTCTCTCTCGCACTGAGAGTGATTTTTAAAATATAAAGCCCAAAAACATGTAAAGGGGCTGTTTAGACAGCTCCCACACACATAGCCATGTTGAGGGAGTCCCCAAAGATCCCCCAAGGCCAAAAACGGAATTTTTATTTTTTCGGTTATTTTCGCCGATTACGCTTACCGTACGCGTACGGTAAATAATTTAAAAAAAAAAAAATTATCCACACTTTCTCCTCCCCGTGTGCAATTGGTGCCCGAAGGGCAGCAATTGTGCATTGCTTATTACACTGGAGATAAACTAAAATATCCCCCAAAAAAATTATTAAAAAAAAAATTATCCACACTCTCTCCACCCCGTGTGCAAATGGTGCCCGAAGGGCACCATTTGCGCATGGCTTATAATATATACGAAAAATTAAAATAGTACCTTTCAAAACGAAGTGCATCATATGTCCTCCATGTGCGCACGGTGCGCGAAGCGCATCGTGCGTACATGGCCCATCTAGCGTAACGTGGGCACGCTACGCTAGTGAGCACGCGGTGCTCACTGTGCGTGCACGGTGCGCGAAGCGCACCGTGCGCGCACGGAACGAACTGCGTTAAGTGGGCGCGCACGCCACGAATGGCGTAAAGTAACTTAGCATTTAAAAAACCGTACAAATTCACTGAAAAAACCATAGGTTTCACACACGTTATAGTTAGGAATTAGCATTTAAAAAACCTTGCAAATTCACTGAAAAAACCATAGGTTTCACACATGTTATAGTTAGCGGAAATTTTACTGATAAAAAGCCAATGAAATTCCCCCGTTATAGTTAGTGCAGGCAACTATAACTCACGCGACCGCAATCTTCTGCTGATGACATATGTGTCTTTATGAAAAAAAAATATTTGTAATATATGTATAGCTAAAAATGTATGGAAGAAGACATGGGCAAATAAGTGTCTAAATACAGTATTAGCATCAGCAGAGGATTGCGGTCGCGTGAGTTATAGTTGCCTGCACTAACTATAACGGGGGAATTTCATTGGCTTTTTATCAGTAAAATTTCCGCTAACTATAACATGTGTGAAACCTATGGTTTTTTCAGTGAATATATATATATATATATATATACACACATGTATATTAACACACATTTTTCTAAACACTTTTTTTAAAAGTTTTTTTTGTTTTACAAAGGCTAAAATGCAGAGTTTCTGTAAATCATTCCCATGTTATCCGGTTTGAAAACACTTGTGCTGCGGCTTTCGCCCATAAATATTTTTCATTTGTTGGGCAATGAGGGATGACTATGAAAAAGTGTTTGCTTGACCTTAAGTTGTTTCCCCATTTGGCCTTGGATGTACTTGAGAAACCTTGGTAAAAACATGTTTGCTGTTGAGGTGTGCAGTTTCATGACAAGTTTATTTTTCCTCCTGAATAATTATAATTTCGTTAACCATTATATGGCCTTTCAGTAGTACTTGTGCATCTTTGAAATATGTCATCTGTCTAGGCCTGGGGATCTTCTTTCACATTTGCATAGGTTTCAAAAGTCCATTATTGCTGTTAGTATCACAAAGAAAGATAAGAAGTAATTTGGTAATATTGTGTGCTCTCTTGTTCTGTTCTTCATCTTTCTCTTCTTAAATGACTGGCTGTTGAGAGCTCCATCATGAGCACTCATGATGTGTCCACTTCAGAGGTACCTGAAGAGTAAGTCAAACGAAATTGATGGCAACCTGAAAGACTTCATGTTAGTACCTGAGATGATTCTTAATTCTCTGAGGGGTGGTTGGACCAGGCAACCACATACATGGGTTATCCCCCCCCCCCCAGACCTCATCAATACTAGTTAACAGCACTGGCAGACACATTGTTTCTGGGTTTGGGGGAGTGGGGTGTTCATTTGGCAGGCTTGCCTGTGAACCGACATCATACCATGTTGGGGATCCACATGAATGAGCTGCAACTGACCGTGATCAACTTGGCTATAATTGTTTTACCTATGATGCACAAGATCAAATTTCAAGTATTAATTTACAACACCTGAAATCTTGCTTATTCAAACAGAACATGGTGTGGGGTCTGCCTGTTTGTGCAGAAGGCGTTTAAACTTTGAGTCTCATTCATATACAGAAGAATCAGCAGTTTACCATGCAGGGCCAAAGATTTTGGATGGTGAATTCCCTCAGCACAATGTCCTGCAGAAATCCCAAATTGAATTTCATTAGGAGTAGTAGACCATCTTTTTCTTTGTTGAGGTATTCCCAATGTGCATCTGTGTACTATGAGCAGAAACAGAAATTACAGCAAGTGTTATTTTCTAAAGTTTTCTTTTGTCAAGTCATTAGGGGATGGTCTCAACATTTCCTCGCCGTTGCACCTTTTCACCATATTCTGCTTCAGAGAGTGGTACAGATGACTCTGCATTACTGGGCACTTATTCTTCTTATTGCAAATGCTTGGACCAGGTGACCTTAGTATCTGGATGTGTTGCTTCTTAATTGCAGACTTCTGTTCCAGTTTCCACTGGGATTAATCCTTCTGAGTTAGGGGAATGGCAGTTTTTTTCATCCAATTTGTCTGATAAATTGTTGAAAGCTTTATTAGGCCTTTCTACTAGAACCAGGTTTTCTAGCAGAGGAAGGATTTTAGCAGCTTGGTGCCGCTCCAATTTTCTAAAGGTGTTGCTCCTGTAACTATTCGTAATCCTCAAGTTACAATTTCATTATCAAAGAATAACATTATTAATAATCTGATGAAGGGTTCTTTAATTGCATTTCTTTGCAATATTTTGCCTGATTTTGCTTTTGTTTAGTTAGTTGCGATTACTAGGTTTTTTAAAGGTTTAGAAAATGGATTAACACTCACTACTTTTACAGTATTGGAATGGGCTGTAAATTTAGTGCTAGCATTGTTGGTGTGCATATCTTTTGAGCCCCTTCATTTTTGTTCCTTTAAGTATTTATAATTTTGGCAAATTTTTACCATTTCAGCAATTATGTCTACTTGGAAATTCAGTGAATTTCAGACGTTGTCCTCCCCTTCCCTTTTAAGAACTAAGATTTGGGCATCAGTATAAAATCTGGAGCCCAGCTTTGCTAGGATTGGTAAACATACATAGCCATAGCTGATCATAGTCTGCCCTCTTGGCTTATGAGTATATTATACTTGACAGTCTTCATGCATGTCATGTAGAAGAGATTCTTGCAGCTGACAATAATGACTTAAATACCTAGTACTGAAATTTGCTTTCCTCTACCCCACAGTCTCCCTGATCTATTGTCTTAGAGGAGAAGTTGATCTGATACACCTCATTGGAGGACATAGTGAAGAAACTTGGATCTGGGCTCTGTCTTCTGTAGAAACATGTCTGATGCGTGCACAACCTAGAAGGGATCTTTTGAAGGGGATGCACTCAGGCTTTTCAGATTGTTTTGCTGTACTAAATGCTCCATTCCAGTGCCAATAAAGTTTGCCACGCACCTGGTAGAACATATTCAAGACTTGCCATAATGAGGAACATAACAGCGTTGCAGAGAAGTATGTTTTATTACACTGGCGGCATGCTTTATGGCAAGGATGGTGACAAATACTCTCCTAGCCTCGGCTAAATTAGTGTAATTTCTGTAAAGTTCCTTGACCTTCTTACAATGATGTATTTGTCATTTGTTTCCTCCTCTCACAAAAATAGTAAAATGAATGCCTATACTGTTAAAAGACCTTTTAGTGGTCTTGTTTAATTAACCTTTATACCGTAAAAAGGCAGTTTTGAGTGACCCAAAACGACTCTCATAAGTTGCTGAATATCCCATTTGGCATGTCAATTTATATAAGCTGGACTTGAACAATACTTTGAGGCAAGTAACATTTTCTTGTTTGTGCGGTAATAATGTATTGGATGTTTGAATATACTTCCTGGAGAATTGTAAAAATATCACATGAGCTCTTTTTATAATATCAAATCAACATATTAAAATGGACTAGACAAAGATGTCAATTTAAAGACAGCACTAGGTACAAACACTCCTTTTCTCATATTTAGAATGTAAAACAAATTCAAATTGAATGTCATGGTAATTTCCATTGCAGTTGCATGAAACATCTCTCATTATACAGACTGCAAAACAAATGAGAAGTATCCTATATTTATACCGGTTTATAAGTGGTATTAATTGTCAAATTAGTTTTGAGACAGTGTTGTGAGCATGAATTATGTGAATGGCTTGTTAAAAAAGGATTCATTTATTCTCCAGATGCTCCGATTCAATAACTTGATGTTTAAAGTCTATTTTTGGTGAATATAACTTGTTGTCCTGTGCATATCTTAAATCTAGTAAAGTTGGATTATTTTTTGTTGCAGGTCATTAATTTTAATCCTACTACTATTGCTGCATTCATAGCTGTGATAGGAATTCTTTCTATATTGGCTCAGGTAAGTTATTTTTCTTTTGTTTTAATAACATAAAATATTTCACTTTTATAATCTGCAAGAACGATATAAGGAATGGGAAATGTACATCAACCAGTGCTTTTGCTCCTGCTCTGCAGACAAGTGTAGAGAAATTCCTTTTAATTTAGCCTTCTGCTAAAGTGTGATCTATCAGGTATTACCAAACCCACAAAAAAATGCTCTGATTGAAAAAATATGTATGCTTATTTTCCATCCCGCCGTGGGTCCTTGTAAAAGAAAATCAGGAGTTGCTCTAATGGACCAGTCAGCACCTCCGTGCCTTGATTATATCTGGGTAGCGATACGCTGGGGGTGTGAAGATGGACTATGCCTGTATACTCAGGTGCCTCTTTAATCGGCATCTGACCACCTCTTTAGCCTGTAGGGAGACTTAAAGAGAATTTGGAGGGGCAGATTCCATATATAAATGACTTTCTTGTGGAGATGTGAGCTGTTCCCTACCTCTGTCATGACAACAGATAATCCATCTGATCCATGTTGTGGGGTTTCTAGTTTAAGGTCTTAATAATTGAAAACTATGTGGATCTTCATTTCTCATCCAAATAGGCCTCAAAAACTGGGGGCTCTTGATTCTAGGAGCATGTCTGGGAGAGGTTACGTTAGTGCATTCTTATGTGTAATAAAATGGGTTATTAGTTAACTGGGGTGTAAGCCCTGGTCAAGCAGTAACTGCAATCCTAGTCCGCATAAGGCCCAAGCAAACCCCAAATTAACCTTTGCTCACCCTCTGGAAGCTTGGCACAGAGCAGTCAGACGTAACTTAGAGATGATGTGTTAAGTATTTGTGCAAAACTTCAAACAGTAAAAGACTGAAAACAATACGTCAAAAGATCCCACACCAGGTAAGAAAATAGAGCAGAATTTAATTCATAAAACAAGACCAAAACCGGAGTTATGAAGTTTTAAGAAAAAAGTGTAAAATAGAGCCTAAAAGCACAAAGTGCTAATCACTGCTATCTTGTCGCGCTGGACCAGGTCAAAGTCAAATGTTCAGGTTGACCACGATGGAGCATAGGTCGAATGAAGTCCCAGGCTAGTCCCGCTGAAGGTTAACCTTCTCAGGTTGTAGGCAAAGCTTCCCGTTCCCGCTGGAGATGGCCGCAAAGAGCAAAGCACTGGAGGCTGTCGGCATGGCGCAAAGGGCAGGCTAGAGTTTTGCGTTGGTGGTCTCACCGCAATCGGTCAATGCTGTAGTTTGAAAAGATAGGCTGGTGGCGGCTTACTCTGGTTTTCTGTGCGAGCAGCATGGTCTCGGTGATAACGGGCCTGTTCGCAGTCCCAACAGCTGTGCCTTAGAAGTGGGGACAAGCTTCTAAAAACATCCTTTTGAAGGTCACACGTGCCCTGCCTTCCTGGCCATGGCTCCAGGCTAACTAAGTTTTCCTACTCAGAAGAAGGGGTCAACAGCGACCAGTCCTGGATCTTAGTCAACTAAACACATTTCTGAAGAAACAATTGTTCTGAATGATTGCTCTTCCTCCTGATGATGCAGTATGGGGATTTTGAGCTTTATGGATTGTTTGGAGGCATATTTCTATAGTCTAGTTCACCAAAGACACAGAAAGTACCTTTGATTCTTGGTAGGGTGACAACATTATCAAATTCAAAGCATTACAGTTGAACCTCAAGTCAACGCCTCAAATATTTATCGAATGTCTTTCTGCAGTAGTTGCTTTTCATCATATATTCCCATACTTTGACGATTGGTTTGTCAAGGCGCCATCAAAGGAAGAGGCAAGGAGTTCTACGACTGCTTGCACTAGTCTCTTCCAGATACTCAGCCTTGTGTTGAACAGGGAACAATCATCCTTAAAACCCCAGAAAAAAATCTAGTTCTTGGGTGCATTACTCGATACTGATTTGGGAAATGCTTTGACATCATAGAAAAGGGCAAAACAGTTGCAGATTCTGGCATGGACTATATCAACAAGATACTCCATCAAAGTGGGACAATGCAAGACCCAGTTGTATCCAATGGCATCTTGTATAGGCCTTGTCCCGATTTGTAGACTTCATATGAGACCAGTCCAATAAGAGTTAGATTCACAATGGAGGCAGGTTGGAGGATCTTGGGAAGATATAGTCAAGATCACAAGGCGGCTCAAATAAGCATTGATGTGGAGCATGCATCCAGCAAATCTGAATGTAGGACTTTTTTTTTCTACCTGTACTTGATGATCATTATCACGTATGCCTTCATGGATGGATGGGAGCTCTCTGCAGGAACTTTTAACCAGAGGCCTTTGGTCACTGTGGAGAAGACACTTCATATCAGTTAGCTAAAACTTCGGGCCATACGTCTAGGCCTACAAGCGTTCAGTTCCTTCCTAGACTATCCACCTTTGTTTTCTTACGCTCACATAGCCTTTGGATAACACGATGTTCTGGCTTCTAAAGCGTCCCTGCGCCCTTAATACTAAGCCCTCGTCTGGCCCATCTTTAATAGAGACAACTATTAAAATCTCGATCTTGTGAGTGACCCTTTGAACCATTTGCTCTTCCATTTAGGCAGACCTTGCTCTTTACTGAAAACCGGTAAGCAGCCTTTCTTCTTCTTTTTTCACTTGTATAACTAATGGGATACCTTGCTTTATTTGATTGTCCCTATGAATCTTCCCCTCATTTCGCCTGCAAATCTTCCTTTCCTTTAATTCTCGTCTCTGGTGTCAGCACTAAATGTTTGATTTTTTCCTGGTGATATTATATATTTTTTCTTGATGAATCTGCAGGCTATGCGCCCATCGACGTTTATCTCACCTTACCAATTGCCTTCTGAAACTATTACACATTTTTTCTTTTTATGACTTACTCTTTTCTTTTTCAGCCTAAGACCCTACTAATCTTAGATATAACTACAATAGTATTGTTGGTTCTGCCCTGTTCATATTGTTGCGCCTAGGAAAGTGTTACTAGTGTTATGATTCTATCATAAGAGTAATGTGTCAAAACACCCAATATCACATTTGTATTGATATCATGTCATCTATGTACATATTTATCTGCTATATGCTGTTTTATATGAAAACGAAATGTCACCACTAATAAGCTCTTTTGATCTCTTCTCTCCCCCTTTGAACTATCGTCTCTCCCCTATCGTTTCTCTCCTTTCCTTCCCAACATGTTTTCCTTTTTACTTCCCTTTACCCCTGGGTTCCTCTTCCCTCCATCTCTCTCTCTCTATCCCTCACTTTGACATTTTTTGATCTTTTTTGGTAAATCCACCATATTTTGTCTTTCTCTTGCTTCTTCACTTTTTTCACCCAATTTTGCACCTCTCTTATCTTTATTTTGTGATCGGTAAACCATTTTAGCCTTGAAAAAGCCCAAGGCCAATGGGCCACATGGGCGAAACACGTGTCGGCTTATTTGCTTTTTCTTTCGCAATTTATATTTGCATTGTCTACTAGCAATAAAAACATTACAATCATCTTCAGTTGGAACTAAGTTTTTGAAGTTGATTCTCCACTGACGTGGACTAACTAAGAAGGCACTACCCTCCACCATTTCTCAACCTTCCTAGACTATCAGTTAACTTCTAGTCAGAACAGACAACACAGCATCTATGTTCTACATAGCCAAAGAAGAAGGAGCACATTCCTGATCCCTTTCCAAAGAAGCTCATCTGCTGAGGAATTAGGCCTTTTTCATGAAATTGACATAGCAGTGGAACATCTACCAGCCTGCCAGAATGATCAGGTGGATTCACTCTATCTACAACTGTTGGATTGTCACAAATGGGTACTAGATCAGGACCAGGTGGATTACATATTTTAATAGTGGTGTCAATCCACATTCGTTTTCTTCACCACTCCAGAAAACAGCAAATGCCAGTGCTTTGACAGCAGGTTTTGACATCCAGCTGAATCCCTTTCGATCATTTGGTCCAAAATCTTTGCTTACACATTTCCTTTGTTTTCCCTGACTCCCGGGTGTTGAAGAAGGCAACGATAGATCATTGCACTCTGATCCTCTGTGCTCTGGCGTGGCCACACCATTATTGGTACAGCAAATTACTACAGTTATCAGCTTTTTAAGCCATTCCTATAAAAATGCATCCCAGGATTCATTCTAGACACCACATAGAGATTCTCCATGAGGATCCCAAATGTCTGAACTTGACAGCTTGGTACCTTGCGAACTAGAGGATGTTATTTGGATCTATCACAAGGATATAGAAATATTTGGGCACAGGCTCGAGATCTGGAACCCACCTGGGCCCGGTATATCTTTCAGCAAGATTTAAACCATGCACTACTGCAAGAACTCTAAGATCTAGCGCTGCAAGCTTGCTCAAAGTGCCTGGTTTCAAATTAACAATTAGAGGTGGGAAATCAGCCACGGTTCTGGGAGCAAAGGCCTGGAATTGCATGCCAAAGGAACTCAGAGTAATTGAACAGGAGGGGCAGTTTAGAAAGGCTTTAGAGACATGGATCTTTCGAAAACCTGATGCCTTCCGCCTGGACCTAATTTAGGTCCCAATCTACACAACTGATCCTTGTCATTCACAGCGCCAGGAGACTCCATTAGGAGTGACAGACGTGCTATATAAGCCTCACTTTTCATTTAATTTCAAGACCTATAACGCCAAGTGGAAATGTTTCTGTGTATGGTCTTCATCCACTGAGAAAACCTCATCAAATACTTCCATATTTGTTTAATCATGTGAACACTGCACTTAAATACTTTTCAGTCAGGGCCCATTTGGCTGCAATTTCCCGATTTAGGAGAACTGGGCAGTCAACATCATCTCTATTCTCCCAAAGAATCAAATAACAGTTTAAGATCATTTCCACCACTTTGATTTCAACCAGATCCATGGGAAATGAATACTGTCCTCAGTCAGTTGATGCTCCTCCTTTTGAACCAAAACATAAGACACATTTGAAATTTGGCTCTCTGAAGACAGCACTTTTTCTACCTTTAACATCTGATAGGAAAGTGGGAGAGATTCATGCTTTCAGCATCTAGGAACCTCTCCTTAGGTCCACAACGGACAAAGTATTCTTGAGAACGAACCTAAGGTTTATATCAAAGGTTCCTACTGACTTTCATTTGAATTAACCATTCAGTCTTCCAAAATCCATAAACGTCAGTGGAAAGATGGTTACATTAATTAGATCTGCGTAGATGTCTGAGGTTTTACATAGATAATACAAAGCACATATGTACTCCAGGCTAGTTGTGTCTTTTGGACAGCCAAGACCAGGTCATCCCCTATTCAAGTTGAGGATAGCTTGTTAGCTCTCGGCCTTTTTTCCCTTCTGTCATGCCTAGGCTCCAGGAACGAGTGAAGGCATGTTCCACCAGCAGCATGGCATCAACTGCTGCACACTGTGCTGGGGTGCCCTTGTAAGACATCTGCTGGGCAGCTACCTGGAAAAGCCATCACACACTCACAAAGCACTACTGCCTAGTGATGTGGATACAGAAGCTGATACAGCAGTGTGACAAGCAGTCATGTGAAGCCTGTTTTGGGAAAGATGAGCCTTCTTCCCACTTTTGTTAAGTATTGCGTATACTGTTTGCTAATCTGATTCAAGCATGTGAATGTGTAAAAGTTCCAATGTTGGGAAAGAAGTTAGTTACTTACCTGTAACTTCATTTATCAAACATTGATATCTTTTATTTATTATTACAAAAAGAGAGAGAAGGACAAAGTGCTTTTTCAAGAGGTCCGGCGTACTAGCCCTATCAAAGTTATATGCAAAAAAGAGGTACACAGTTCCTCTACATGCAGGTAGTGTCCCATGCACCCAAAGAGGAGGAGGAATCCTCCTTTCGGAACTAAGGCCCTCACACACCCAGCAAGCTAGGTGTCATGCTTCATCATGTGGGTCTGCTCCTCGTCGGGTCGGCGCTGCAATACCCGACGGGCACCCATAAAGGGGCTCTTTGCCAGAGATCTTCTGTTCCTGCCGTATGGGTGCTGTGGGTGTAAGGGACCTAGTGGGCGTGTAGATGTTCTGAAATAGTGAAAATAAAACAAGTGGGGAATCCTAAGAGCAAATTTTATTCTAGGTGGATCCCTACTTGATTAAAAATAGTGAGGAGAGGCGACTAACAAGCTAACAAGGGTCAAGAGGCGCTCTACTCCTTGATGGTCTTTTATTTATTAACATGTGACCCTTTCATCAGCCTGGTCAGAGGCTCATCCTATAATATTTTCACACTTGTGCTATGAAATTTAAGCTATGGCAGCCTCTAGGGGAGGGGGGCAGGGGAGCTTAAGCTTCCACCTCATTGACTAAAGTGCAGGTGCTTTTACATGAGGTGGATAGGCTACTAAATGTTCAATGTTGTTTCAGGCATATGGCAATTTAACACTGTATGCTACTATTTTAATGTACCAGGGGATTCCCAGCCCGACGACTGGCAATAATTCAAGCATGTGAATATATAAAAGATATCGGTGTGGGAGAACTGAAGTTAAAGATAAGTAACTAATTTCTTCTCTGGTCAGTCCTATTTCAAATTTAACTTTTAAAGCCTCAGTTTCTATATTATTGGAGTTGAGTCTCATCTCCTTGCTGAGCTCTTACAAACCTGCTGCCTGAGACATTTATAACCCTTTTATTAGACTCTTGTTTTCCGTGCTTTTAAAGTCTATTTGCTTTTCTAGGGTGAGGGCTTGCGTTCCATTTAATAATGTAGGTACAAACATTTGAGCAAAAGCTTTCATCAGAGTCTAAGTGGCGGCATGAACTTTAACACAATTCTTAAATATTGGTAAGTCTCTGCCCTAGCCAGTCTACTATCTTTTAACCACCAGATATAATTTAGTGTCTGATGGGTAATGGTTGTATTTGAGGTTTATGAGTGCTGATAACATGTTTATTCAGATTGTAGTTTTCAGATAGGATATTTAGCTGGCGCTACAGTCTGGCTGGTGTGTAATGTTTATAAGTAAATAATCGGCATACAGAAGAAAATTACCATGCCATTCTCTTTCTTTCATCTGGAATACTCCTCCTGCAGCCAAAGTCTTAAGGTGGTTGGAAAAAACAAAGCAAATAGGGGTTTCAAGACCCAGCCCTGTTTCATACAATTAACAGTACTAATATCAGTGAGCTGGCCTCTTTCACCTATTTGTATCTTGGTCCAAGGATCCGTGTACAAGATTTTAACAAGGCCAGGACGCCTTTTGAAATGCACAGGCCCTGTAGATTTCTTCAAAGACCAAACAATCAGTGTATTAAAAGCAGCACAAAAGTCAGCACAACTGACATATATATTACTCTCCATTGTAGACTGTTAAATTTGGGGGTTTCTAGTTGGCAGAGGTAGGTACCTTTGTCCAAATAGGGACCCTTGCGTCTGGTCAGGGTAAGGGGTTACACTCCTAAAAAAAAAAAAAAAAACTTGCTCACCCCTTTGGTAGCTTGGCACGAGCAGACAGGCTTATCTCCGAGGCAGAGTAAAACATTTGTGAACACATACAGTAACCCAGTGACAACACTACAGATGGACACCACACACGTAGTATAAAAAGAAGTATTCTTTATATAGCCTTATCACAAGACCACAAACTACAAAAACCCACAATACTGTACTTAAAATGGTAGAATGAGCTTAGTTCTCTTTAGATGTTAAAATGCGACACTTTGAGTTCAATGTATCTTTGGATGCGTAACGCTATACAACGAAAGTGTTGCAGGGAAGGTGATGCGTATGTTCCTTACATGCAGGAACGGTGATGCGTCGGTTTCCTACTGCGCTTCCGTGGCGGTGCGACCCTCAGCGCCGTGATGCGATGAAGATCCGGTGCGATGAAACAAAGATGGCGTCTTCTTCTTGATGTGACACGCTGCGTGCACGCCCGACGGCCGTGCGGCGAGTCAACGATTCTTCTGAGCCGCGACAGGCCCTATGACACGCTTCTCCAGTGATGCAAGACGCTTCGGCGATGCGACAGCTGCAGCGGCGACACCCTTCTTCAGTGATGCGGCGGCGACACACTTCTCCGGTGATGCAGGATGCTTCGGCGATGCGATGCGACGGCTTCAGCGGTGACACCCTTCTTCAGTGATGCGACGACAGCGGCTGTGGTGGCGACACGCTTCGGTGATGCAAGACGCTTCTGCGATGCGGCAACTGCAGCGGCGACACCCTTCTTCAGTGATGCGACGGCTGCGGCGGCGACACACTTCTTTTTCTTGAGTTGCGCTTCCAGCTCCTTGCGACACGCAGTCCCTCAGAAAGCCCAACACAACTGCAGGCACTTCCAAAGAACTCTTGGGAAACTGGTGGTTAAAGTCTGTTTTCCCTGAGACTTTTGCAGGAGGCAAGCTCTCTCTCAAGCCCTTGGAGATCCTTCACAAGTTGAATTAAGTACATACAAAGTTCCTTTATCCTCTCTTTGGCAGTCAGGCAACCACTGCAGGCCAATCCCTCACGTTTAGGGATAGTCTCTCCTCAGTCTCTCTGGTTCCTCTCCTCAGCAAAGGTTTCTTCTTATTTGCCAAAAGTGATCTATAGTTCTTGGTCCCCCTTTTATACAGTTTCTCTTTGTTCTCTGAAGGCAGAGAGGTCTTCGCCTAGTCCAAACCAGTTCAGGTCAGTCCTGGAGCACTTTGTTGACATGACTCCTTCTTTCCTTTCACAGTGCAGGGTAGAGACACACCACAGGAGGTGGAGCCAGCATTGTGGAGGGAAGGCACAGCCCTATTCAACCCATCTGCATGCAGATCTCTCTATTCAGCCCTGTGCTGACTCACCCTGCCTCCTGGAATCCCCCAGCCCCTGTCACTCAATCTCCGGACAAGTAATACGCAACCTAGCAGAGGCAGGCTTGGATGGTTAGACAAGAAAATACCTACTTTCTAAAAGTGGTATTTTCAAACACAGAATGTTAAAACCAACTTTCCTAAAAGATGTATTTTATCATTCTTAGTTCAGGCATACTAAAGTCGAATTTCTACCATGTTCCCTGGGTCAGTTAGGATCATAAGATGTAATAATCAAACTGCCCATTCTGGCCTATGGAGAGCAGGTAGCCTTCACTAGTGAAAAACGAAAATGGCTGTAATTCCCTATTAGGACATGCCACACATCGGGGCATGTCATACCTTATACTTACAATGCACCCTGCCCTTGGGACTACCATAGGGGTTACTAATATGCAGAAAAGGGAAGGTTTAGGGACTGGCAAGTGGGTACACATGCCCAGTCAACATGGCAGTACCAGACTGCACACAGGTTCTGCAATGGCAGACCTGAGACACACTTTTACAGGCTGCTTCTGTGGGTGGCACAACCAGTGCTGCAAGCCCACCAGCAGCATTTGGTTTACAAGCCCTGGGCACACTAAGTGCGCTGTGCTAGGGTCTGACAAGTAAACCAAACCAACCAATCATGGAATCACTAATGCATACATCAATTTACCATAGGGAGCACTTGCACTGTGACACTGGACAGCAGTGGCACAGTGCCCAAAGCATCTATAACCAGCAAAAACACATGAGGGAACAGCAAAAAATGGAAGGGAGACCCACAGCAAGGTGCCAGGTCTAACATAGACGTTTATGCTATTTAGGTCAAGGAACACTTAGTGTATAAACCTGGGACCATTATTTTCCTTCCATTATATAGCTAATTGGAATTAGGGCACATTCACACACCCATTCCTCTAATTCCTGCAATATATCATTTTGCTAAAATGTTTTGCTGAAGAAACAAGCAGAGATAAAAGTTGATATGAGCTGGTATTACTTCCATCACCCCTCTTATAAATTGACCTGGTCATTGAACCATTCGGTGTTTGAGAAATAATCCCTATTTCTCTACATAAAGAAAGGGGTAAATAAATGTGTGCCCATGTTAATGACCATGTTGGGTAGCTGATCAGTACCACGGGCTCAGCTAGAACTGGACAAGTTTATTATGCTACATACGTATCTAAATTACATTTTTGGAGAAGATCTATACCTTAGAAGTAACCCTTGCAGTTCATTTCAGTTGAGTCTGCAGATGCAAACAGTGAAGCAATATATTTTCCCGTCTCCCAATACAGTGATATAGCCATGTTTTCTTCCTCAGTCTTTTCCCCTGTTGCCATAAAAATTATTTTATATCTTTAGCTTCTGTAATTCTCTCAATCAGAGTCCAGGTGTTCTTTCTAGCTATTTGTTTCCCCCTAATAATGGTTCTATATATTTTTATGCATGCCTGTAATAATAAAATATTTTAATTTCATCCATACCATCCGAATATTCATAAAATATATTTCTAAGTATAGTACAGTTAACTCTGTGAGTAAAACAAATAGTTGACATTTGTTCCAAGTTTAAAACTAAGCAGTACTACATTATTTATTTATTATAATTTGTACATTTTGCAGGTAATTATGTATTTTGTTTCCTCTGTTTAAATTAAAATACTCAGAGCTCATCTAGGGCAGTATTCCAGTCGTACCCACATAGTTTATTTTTCCCTTCGAGCTATATAATTCATTACAGCAAACAGAACTGTCTTCTGCTTGATTATTGCATGTTTATCAATAGTGATGTTCTCTAAAAGGTGTTCACGATCTTCCTTGCAGTACTTAGCAAAGGCCCAATTATCAATCATGAAGTAACCAATAGGACAAGATAAATTTCTTCTAAAATATTGTGAGCCATGCTGGCCTATCACCGTGTGTGTGACCATTACCAACACATTGTTGAGATGCTCTGAACCATTACAATATAACTGGGTTTCTTTGATGAAGCTTCTATTTCATAAATATGTTTGAGGTTACAGAATGAATCCCACTTACCTCTGTCATCTTATTAATATTAGTCCTATTCACATACTGGTCGGGCATTCTAGTGTTCATATCCCCATTAGATAGTAATGGTGTTCCAAAGTACTGTTCTTTAATATTATTAGTGCTTTTTCAGATTTCTTTGATGGATCCATTTTGAATCTGTCATGCTTAAAATATAAATTCCCAACAATGTTTTGCACTTTAATACTGTCTTGCAAATTCACTTTTACTTCCATTATATATTTTAGTTTTAAATCCACTTTAAAGGTCACACTGCTTAACTGGGGGCTAACTAGAAAGGTCAAGCCCCCATGACGTGACTCATCTGGCCAGATATTGCCAGAAAAATAACTGAATCCATCTAGAGTCAGGGAAACTCTTCTCATGGAATAATGAAATAGAATTGCATTTTGAAAATTGTAATTTATCTACTCTAACCTATGTACAAATCTAAATACATTCCAAGATACTATGTCCACCATCCCTAGGCCCGCATCTTCTTTAGGAATGCTTCCAAATTGCTCTTCTGTGTTTGTGAGTGCACTAAATTAATTTGCGAATTTGTACATTCATTTGTAAGCTTAATAAACCTTTCCTTTTCCAGTATTTCTTGCCAAACACTTGTATTAGAAGGAGGGAAATGTGATCACTATTGAATTTTTTTCTCTAGATTACTCTTTCAAATATTTAAAAGAATGGTTTTAAGTAATGTAGATGGTCCTGAGCAAAATGGCTATTATAACCATTGCTAAATCCTATTTTATTAGACCTAAGCAGTCCTGCATATCTCTGTTCCTCTTCTGCTGCTAATACAGTATTTCAAAAATTTCGGAATTAAGGTAAAAAGCTGTGGTGAGCAGTGGTTAAGCAGCTGCAAAGCGGCCAATGATCTTTGTCTAGGTCATAGTCAAATATATAATGGGTGGTTAATATCAGAGACCCTGGAATTAAGTTTGTGTTCCACTGGAGATTTTTTTTTTAGTCTAAGAAATAATATCTTGTTTTTTCCTTGTTGTTGTCCAATGTTCCTGAGTTGATACTGCATTCAAAAGATTTTCCTCTTTAGAGACACATATGCCTATCAAGGTGGTTGCTACAGCCGATTCCCTGTGTCTAAATGGTGAAAGGTTATGACTGACATTTCTGTTTAAGGCAGTCAAGCTAAGTAGCGAAGTTTGAATTCCATTGGCAATCTATTAGTGGTATTTATGTCTGTTTTGATTAGGCTTCTATTCTCATCTCTGCAAATCTGGAGGCTTGACTACGCCATGCTGTGAGGCACAAAATCAAGCCAAGCAGTGGCATGCCTGTGATAACTCCACAGAACGAGGTGGTCAGTGATCACTGGTGGACATGGATTGACAGGGATCAAGGCCAGGACGAAGATATCTTAGATCCTGCAGCAGGAGCTGCTCCACAGGATGCAGTCCACAACTGACAAAATGTGGGGCATTTTAATGCAATTGAACGAGTTGTAAAAAGACGCAGGGTGGGACATGAGCACTTAAACTTGTAGTTTGGTCCCAATGAATGCCTTTGACTTAGTAGTTTGTCTTCGCTTAAATTCAATGTATAACTTGGTTTAAAGATACGTAGCCGTGTGCAAGTCAGTTTTCAGAATCCTACATAACAACTTGATGCAGCAAGTGTTATGTGCGTCATTGAAGTTGTACCTGGATGTGATTTTACAGTTTAAAATGATTTCCCATCTTTCCTGCTGTTCGCAGACTGTGTTTCTCAGTATCCTGATGAGATCGATTGGGAGCAAGAACACTGTCCTCCTTGGCCTTGGGTTTCAAATGCTCCAGCTGGCCTGGTACGGCTTTGGATCCCAGCATTGGTAAGCACACAGCTACAGTTGGACAGACCTTACTATTTTGTTTTGCAATACGTAGACACTTTTGAGCCCGAAAGCAACTTTTCAGGTTTCAACAGGTAAAAAGTTTGAGCTATGTAAATAAAACTCTTTACAAGAAGGAGTGTCACCATATCACTGATCTGCCTCTTTTTTTAATTAGTAAAACTATCTTACACCCGTTTTTGTTAATTTGTTTGTGGTTGTAAACGGCTCTGACTGTTGGTTGCAGCCGTTCCAACAGCATTGAAATGTCCCGTTTGGATTCCTTTCCGACCGACCCATTATGATGTGGTCTGCCATTCGGAAAGGGGTCAGTAATCCCAAGGGTGGCTCTTTCCATCCGAGGGATTACGATGGCTGATTCCTACAGCCTTTCTGTGCTGGCCTTTCCGACACAGAAAGGCTGTTGGAATCCGACTTTGGGGTCCCTCAGCAGGGCCCCTATGGGTACAAAGACAGTATAAGTTTTCTTAAGTAGGCCAAGATAGGCAGCATTGCCATTATCTACCGGAGACTGAATGAAAGCATTGTCAGCTGTCATTCTGTGTGAAAAAGATTAAAAGAGGAAAATACTTTTCAGTTATTTAAAATGAAAAATGCAAGATTTGGTTACAGCAGATAACTGAGGTTCAAAACAGTACTTAGGGTCTCATTTACAAAGCCCATTTGTGGTTGTAAACCCTGTGATTGCCACAATCACAGGTTTGGGACAGCAAAAGGGGTTTCTTCATGTACAGAAGCCCTTTCCAAATGACAAATAGGATTGGGTAGTGAAAGGGGCATCCCCCTCCTATTTCCAATTTGTAACAGAATGTATCTATGGTTTATGACTGAAATCCCAATTGCAAACCATTGAGTTATAAGCCCCCAAGTTGGGGTGGTTGCTGATTCACAAATGAGATGGGGTCGCTGGCTTCCTCTTTCAGTATCAGCTTGATGACTTCGCTGAGAAAAGGTAGTGGTCCATATAACCACTGCATACTACACCTGATTTATTTTTCGTAAGCAGCACTGATACCTTTAGTGAACACAGGCTCTTAAAAAATAAAAGTTTTCCCCTTTTGGAATGCAGCCATAGGGATGATGGTCTGCTGTCCCTTGCTGGCCACCATCCCTGTAATGGCAGACAGTCACAGGGAGTTCACAAATCGTAGCCTGTTTGGGCAGGATGTTCTGGGAACCGACCTATTAATACTGAGGCCTGTTTGCAAGATACTATTTCATTCACCAAAAGTCTGTACATCATTTGCAATCACTTTTTGTGAATAGAATAATAGAACATCAGTTTTTTCATGTCCAGGGTGATTCCAAGATTCTATGCCGAGGATACTGGTTCAAGACATGGGCCTAAAGTATCATGCCAAAGTGATTGATTCAATTTATTGAAGTTAGTATAGATGGACTGAATTTATGTTTTGCATGAAATCCATTTCAGAAAGTTTCTCTGCATCCAGTTTTGGGTTGTTTCAAGGACTTATGGGAAATCTGGTGGAGACTCAGAGAAGTTGCCAAGCGGTTGATAGACAAGTTGAGTGTTGTCAACATAAAAGTAGGTTGCCACCTTACATTTGTGCATTAGGGAGGCTTTTGGGAGGGTAACCAAAGATTAAATAGCAGTGAAGGGATTATAGCTCCCTGCGGTACTCCTCTGAGCAACTTATTTTCCCCAATACAATATTGGCTTAGCTAAATTGTTTGGGATCTTCTAGTGAGAAAAGCTGATATCCACATTAGAACAGTGCCTCCAGTTGGTAAGGAGGAAAGGGGATGTAGCAGGATAGCATGGTTGAAGGTGTTGAAGGCAGTGGAGAGGTCCAAGGGTAATAGGATTCCTTCATTGCCTTCATTCACCATCATTCCTAGTTTATTTATGGTAGAGGTAACCCACCAGCTTATTACTTTGCCATGTCTAAATTCTTTCTGGTGAGATAGTTTTCTTAGTATGTTTGGATAAATAAGGTAGTAGTGAAATAGGTCTAGTTGTTTGGATCTGAATGATCTAGTGAAGATTTTTTTTGTTGTTTTGTTAAGGGCATGGTAAAGCCAGACAATGAGGGACCTTTACAGCAAAGCCCTATTTCGTCTCCTCTGGATGAAACATTTGCTCATCATGCCATGATCCAGAGGGCAGCTACGCAGTATAGTGTAAACATGGTTCTGTAATAAGACAATCACTCACACATTGAATCAGTGTCCAAAACAAAGATCTTGTCAGTATTTACCCATGCTTAAAACACAGCCTCTAAAAAAGGAGTAGACTGTTTTTAAGGCCCTGTTAAAACAGACTGTATAACACTTCCTTGGTTGTCGATACGACCATTACCCAGGGTACCACAACAGACCCTCTTCCACACGAGAAGTGCAAGTGGCTAGGCATAGCAGGAAAACAGTGACAAGGAGTGCGACCTCCTTCTGGCACAATGCCAGCACTCATTCTTTCGATAGCTAGTGCAACTGCTTCTAGACGGAAGAGATGGAAGAACTTTGTCAACATCTTCAGTAAACATACTGAAAGAGAGAAGAGATTGCTAACAAAAGCCAGTTCATTTCCAGTGCTATAATCTGCTGCATGTTAATCATAACCGACACTGCCTGTGGACAATTTAGTGCCATCGCTATTTAGTATTTATTAACTGGTACAGGTACCTACAAGGGAATGTACTTAACTATATAGAAACAATTAAAAATAACATTTGTGAATCCCAAAAAGTGGATTCCCATATATAAATGTAAATAGTTTGTATATGATTTACCCATCTTTGATTACACCAAACGGATGTATTCTTTATAAATAGAAAATGTATGATCATATTCATGGATTTCAAGGGTACAATACAGTCTTTACAGAAACAAAAGTGACAGCTTTCACAATTTTCCAAATAAAAAACATCAACATATCACTAAAGTACAATACCTCTTTCTGATGTCTATTGCAGACAAAAAATTATTCCTGCACATTAGGCAAAGAATTACATTAAAAGTTATTATCGAAGAAAGTGGGTATGTTGGTTGCCGTTTCTGTTGTCTAACGTTATGCATCTAAAAGACGATCTTCAGAACAACAACCTTCTTATGTAGAGAGAGGGCCCTTTATCCTGGGATTGTATCAAAGTTGATTTTGCAAGTAAAAGTTCTGAGGAAATACGCAATCCGAAAAATGTGTGTGGACCTTTAATCCAATTGTTGGAAATTATAATTTCACTTTGTGTCTTCAGTCAGTCAGACTCGACTGCTTGAAACCGTGCGCGTTGAAACACGTCTTGGATAGACTTTAGCGGCGGCACAGTTTGACTTGCCAATTGTAAACGGTGAAAGGCGCTGTAATCATTTAGCATCCTGACATTGTGAGAACTCCACTGCTCCAAACGTTGACGGCACTAGGGTCTATCCAAGACGCGTGTTTAAACATGCTCGGTTTCTAGCAGTCGAGTCTGACTGACTGAAGACACAAAGTGAAATTATAATTTTGAGTAAATCCGTTCAAGCACTTTTTCAAAGAGTTCATCAGTCTCATTCTAAACATCAGACAAAGCATGCATGATTGCATGCCTTGTAAGAATTAGTTTGCACATTTATGGACATTGCATCACCCCAGGAATTTGGTACTGGGAAATCTAATGGTATCATGTACACTTGTGATGCATCTGGCACGGATAAAAAGAAGGTTGTAGGTGGAAACACTTGTCCAACTTATTAATTCTTAACCAAACTCACAAATAAACCTCTGACTTTACCATTTAATCTGTTCTGTCCTTGGGGCGTGGCTTCGCCGAGCTGCGACATGGCCGCGCACTAGAGCGGCTCTGCCGGCTGAGAACTATTAATCCGTAAAATATCCGCTAATACTGCCCCAGGAGAGAGAGCTTGTCATGGGAGGACTGACCCGTGAGTGAATCGGAGGCGCAGAGGAGCGAAAACCCGCCATATTGAGCGGGAGGCGTAGAGGACGATGGCGCGGCCTTCCGGCGCCTTCGGGCTCGCGGCCGGGGCCTCGATTGCAGTCTGCCCGGGGAGGTCCCGATCAACGGAGGAGGGTGCATAATTGACGGCGCTTTAGTCAGCTGGATCGGGCCGCGGACTGCCGTTGGCGGACCCGGCGCCTGCACCAAGGTGAGATCGCTGCAAGCGGGAGCGGCTGATGGGAGCCCCGAGCGGCGGTGGGAGGCGTGCGGCCTGCTGCACCGTCGGGACCTTGCTGAATGGCCTGAGGCAATCGGAGTGTGCTGGCGGCGCTGTTGGAAGGCGAACCCCCAGGAGTCGGCGAGACCACCAAGGGGGGGCCCTCACACTGCACGAAGTAGCCGAGCGCTGCAGAGAAGCCTCCTGAGAGATCCTTCCCCTATAACGTACTAGCACAGTAACACCACCACACAGGACTCAAGGAGGTTGTCTCAAGACGTGCAATTCTTTATCAGCACTTAAAGGTTACGGAATCAATATTTACACGAAAGGGATCGAGGGATCCACCAAAAGTCTCAGTGTCTCTTTGGAAGGGTAGGGGTAGCGGGACAGTCTTTGGCAGGAGCTTGGTACGAGGGTACCTGGGGCCCAGTTCTTATCCTCAAGCTGGAGGACCTCCGGATCTCGGAGGGGTCGAGCCGCGACGGCGTCAGCAGGGCTCTGGTGTTCAGTTCGTGGAGAGCCGCGATCAGGTCAGCAGGGCTCTCAAGATGGTTTCTGCTCAGCTCGAGCCGCGACGTCGTCAGCAGGGCTCCGAGGGAGGTTTCAGCGAGGTTGGGCCGCGACAGCGTCAGCAGGGCCCCGATGATCCGGGGAGCTTCAAGGTTTCTACAAGAAGGAGCCGCGACGCAGTCTGCAGGGCTCGTGGTAGTTCAAGCAAGAGTTCTTCTCCGTAGGGTCGGCCGCGATTCGATCAGCAGGGCTCTCGACTCCGGGATACAACTGCCGATCTGTGGAGGGGTCGCCCCAGATATAGGTCTGGAGCCCTTTGATGTCCGGACCCTTGCGCCCGGGGGGGCGGAGAGGCCGGGTGGAGGTGGCCAGATGCCCAGCAGGAGAGGCACCAGGCCCAAGAGAGTTGCAGGGCGATCACACCTAGGGATGGGAGGACAGTTGGGGGTCTCATCGATACTGTCCTCCGCCGGGGGCGGTGAATGGTTCATGGGGCACCCCCTGGCCAGTTCTTGGTGCCTCGATGTCGGGGCTTTGCTGGGGCCGAGGCCGGGTTGAGCGGGGTCGCGCCGGCTGGCGCACAGAGTCACGTGGATGCCAACAAGATGGCGGAGCCCCGAGGGGTATGCGACCTCGTGCGGCTCGGGATGATGGGTCTCGGTGCAGTTTGGAAGGGGGGCCCGTGAAGGCCGGGGCGGGGAACGGGCACAATCCACGGGGGTAAGGACCACGCCACGAGGCCGGGTCCAACAGGCGTCCCCCCCCCCCCCCAGCCGAAGGCATGGAGAGTCACCCATCTCCTTGGGGATTCTCCTCGTCAAGGCGGAAGAAGCGGGACAGGCCGTCGGCGTTGGCGTTGGCGTGGTCATTGCCGGGCCGGTGTTCAACAGCAAAGTCCATCCCTTGCAGCGAGATGGACCACCGCAGCAGCTTGGGGTTCTCGCCCCGCATTTGCATTAACCACCGCAGGGGCCGGTGGTCGGTCTGGACCCGGAAGTGGGTACCGAAGAGATAGGGCCGGAGCTTCTTAAGGGCCCACACTACAGCGAAGGCTTCACGCTCGATGGTGCTCCATCGCTGCTCCCGGGGCAGTAGCCGTCGGCTGATAAAGGCCACTGGTCGGTCGAGCCCCTTTTCATCGGCCTGGGACAGGACGGCCCCGATCCCATACTCGGAGGCGTCTGTCTGCACCACGAACTCCTTACTGTAGTCAGGGGCCTGCAGCACAGGGGCAGTGCACATCGCTGTCTTGAGGGTTTCGAAGGCTGCTTGGCAGCGGGGTGTCCAGTGCACCTTCTTGGGCTGTTTCTTGGACGTGAGCTCTGTGAGGGGGCCAACAATGCTCCCATAGTCCCGGATGAACCGCCGGTAGTATCCGGTGAGGCCCAGGAAAGCCCGGACAGCTGTCTGGGTAGTGGGGGGTTCCCAGGCCTGGATGGCATCGATTTTTGGCTGGAGAGGGGCCACCTGCCCGCTTCCCACTTGATGGCCCAGGTAGGTCACTGATCCCTGGCCGATCTGGCATTTGCTGGCCTTGATCGTGAGCCCGGCCCGCTGGAGGGCGGCCAGGACGGCTTTGAGGTGAAGGAGGTGCTCCGCCCAGTGGTTGCTGTACACGGCAATGTCATCTAAGTAGGCCGCGCTGAAGGCCTCGAGCCCGGCCAAAACCTTGTTTACCAGTCTCTGGAAAGTGGCCGGGGCGTTCTTCATTCCGAAGGGCAACACCCGAAAGTGGTAATGCCCATCCGGGGTAGAAAAGGCGGATCTTTCTCGGGCGCCGGGGGTGAGCTGGATCTGCCAGTACCCGGCGGTGAGGTCCAGCGTGCTCAGGTAGCGGGCGGCCCCTAAGCGGTCGATGAGTTCGTCGGCCCGGGGTATAGGATGGGCGTCCGTCTTGGTCACTGCATTCAGGGCTCGGTAGTCTACGCAGAATCGTAACTCCGGGGGGTGGCCGGGGGCTGCGGCCTTTGGTACCAGGACGACAGGGCTGGCCCACGGGTTGTCGGAGGGTTCGATGACCCCCAGGGCCAGCATCTTTGCTACTTCGGCCTGGATGCATGCCCGCACTCGGTCGGGTACCCTGTAGGCTCGGTGTCGCACGGGGGGGCTCTCCCCGGTGTCGACGTCGTGGACGCACCAGTGGGTCACCCCCGGGGTGAGGGAGAAGAGGGCTGCGTAGTCCTGCAGCAGTTGTTGACAGTCGTCACGCTGTTCCGGGGTCAGGGAAGAGGCAAGTTGGACACCTTTGATGGATCCGTCATGGACGTTGGACTGCAAGAGGTCGGGCAGGGGCTCGGAGTCGTCCTCGCCCCCCTCGTCGGTCGCCAGTAGCAGGCTCAGTTCGGTCCGGGCAAAGTGGGGTTTGAGCCTGTTAGCATGTAGAACCCGGAGGGGGTTCCGGGGGGACTCCAGGTCGACTAGGTAGGTGACGGGGCTTTTCTTCTCCACCACCTTGAAGGGCCCGGTCCACTTGTCCTGGAGGGCGCCGGGTTCAACCGGGGCCATGACCCAGACTCTCTGGCCTGGCTCGAATTCGATGGTGGAGGAGTTCCGATCGTACCACCGCTTCATGTTCTCCTGGCTGGCCTCGAGGTTGGCTTCGGCCATGGCTCGGAACTTGTGGGTCTGGTTTCGGAGGGTCAGGAGGTATCGGTAGACGTCAGGAGGGGCGCCTTGGAGCTTCGTCTCCCAGCCCTCCTTGACCAGGCTGAGCGGTCCGCGGACCGGATGTCCGTACAATAGTTCAAACGGGCTGAACCCCAGGGACTTCTGCGGGACCTCCCGATAGGCAAACAGGAGGCACGGCAGCAGGACATCCCATCTCCGCCTTAGGGGCTCTTCCAGGCCCTGGATCATTCCCTTTAAGGTTCTGTTGAACCGCTCAACCAGTCCGTTCCCCTGAGGGTGATAGGGGGTTGTGAATTTGTACGTGACCCCGCACTGCTGCCACAGGGACCGCATGTATTTGGAAATGAAGTTCGTGCCCCTGTCGCTCACCACTTCGCGGGGAAATCCCACTCGGGAGAAGATCCCCATCAAGGCCCGGCCTACCACGGGCCGTTATAGTTCTTAGCGGGACCGCCTCCGGGTACCTGGTGGCGTGGTCCACGAGGACCAGGATGAAGCGGTGGCCCAGGGCGGTCTGGGGGTCCAGGGGCCCCACGATGTCGATCCCGACCCGTTCGAACGGGGTGCTGACGGCTGGAAAGGGCTGGAGGGGGGCCTTGACCCGACCCCCCGTCTTCCCGCTGGCTTGGCAGGTCTGGCAGGACCGGCAGTGGTGGTCCACGTCTCTCCGCATCCGGGGCCAGTAGAAGTGGGTCACTAGACGGCTGTAAGTTTTGTCTTGCCCCAAGTGTCCGGCGAGGGGCACGTCATGTGCCAGGTTAAGCAGGAACTCCCGGAAGCGGAGGGGGACCACCAACACGCGGCTGGCCCCGAGTTCTGCCACTTTTTGCTCACTGTACAACAGGCCCTCGGCCCAGTAGACCCAGTGGGTGCCGGTCTGGTCCCCGTTGAGTTGTGCGGACGCTTGTTGTCGGACCCCTTCGAGAGAGGGACAGGACCGCTGCTCTTGCTGGAACTGCTCCCGGGTGGGGCCCCCCTCGTGTCGCCATTGTGCAAGTTCTGGTAGGGCGCACGGGGAAGCAATCTCCTCGGGGGAGGATTCACTAGGCCCAGGGTCGGTGTCCGCCTCCCCCTCGCCGCCGGCGGGGGGTGGTGCGAGCCCCTCGGGCTGGGCGGCACCGGGGGCCAAGGATGAGCGTGGGGCCGGGGCAGTCATGGACCGGGTGATGGCGCAGGCCCATTCTGATAGTCCCAGCATTCGGAGGTGCTCTCGTCGCTCTACTTGAGCCCAGGGGGAACTCTCCAAGTCGTTCCCCAGGAGGCAGTCTACGGGTGCGTCGTCGCGGACCGTCACCTTTAGCAGGCCGGTCACCCCTCCCCACTCGAAGGGGACCAGGGCCATCTGGCACAGGCTTTCGCTGTTGTCGGCCGTCCGGACGGGGCACAGCACATTGGGTAGGATCTGTTCGGGGGTCACCAGGTGGCAGCGGACAGCGGTGACGCTGGCGCCGGTGTCACGAAGGGCTTCGGCCCATTGTCCATTGACGGTGACCTGCTGCCTGTACTTCTGGGTGTTGCTTGGGATGGGGGTGCAGGGCACCATTTCTCGGCTACCCAGGCAGACCAGGGACATGGCTGCCGGCTCCCATTCGGTGGTCCCTCGGTCGAGGGTTTCTTCTTCCTCTTCTCCCTCTCCCAGGGCGGCGGCCGCCAGCTGTCGGGGCGGGGGCCCGCCGGCCCCGCTTCTTCGGTTCAGGGGGCAGACCGGGTCGCTGGCATAGTGTCCGGTTTGTTGGCAGCCGTAGCATGTTACTGGTGGCCGTGGTCCGGGTCTGGCCGGGGTCGCCCCCCTTCGGGCTAGGCTCGGGGAGAGGTGTTGCTTCGGTGGCCCTCGAGGGGGGCTCCTGGGGGCCCCGGCGGGGGGGTCCCGGTTCCTGTTCGGCCCTCCCCCTCCACCGCGTTGGCGGGGGGGTCCGGAGGGGTTCCTCTGGTACTCCCCCATTGAGTTCCGGGGGACTCGGGAGTTGACCCATCGATCGGCCTCGACGGCGAGTTTTCGTGGGTCGGTCATCTTGCTGTCGAGGAGGTGTTGCCTCAGCTCCACGAAGCAATTGTTGGAGAGATGTTCCCACACGATGAGGTCGACCAGCTGCCCGTAGGTGGTGACTTTGCTACCCTTGATCCATCCTTCTAGGGCCCGGCTGAAAAAGTCCACATATTCCACCCAGGTGGTACCCGGGATCTTTTTGCAGTCTCTGAACCGCTGGCGGTAAATTTCCGCGGTTAGCCCGTAGCGGGTGAGCAGGGCCTCCTTCATGTGGTCGTAGGAGGTCATCACCTCCTCCGGCAGCTGGAGCAGTGTGTCTCGACCCTCACTCAGGAACCGCCCCCACAGGCCGGCGCCCCAGTCCTTTCGGGGCACCCGATGAGAGGTCATGGCCACCTCGTAGGCCTTGAACCATTGTTGAATGTCGTCATTCTTATAGTACTCCTTGACGACCTCTTTCGGGATATGTACCTTGGCCTCGGTAGGCGGTAGGGTGTCTCTAGTACTGGGGGTGTTGGTCCCCCCGTTCTTGGCCTTGATTTCGAGCTCTTTGAGACTTCGCTCGTGCTCAAGGGTCAGTTTTTTTTCCTCCAACTCTCGGTGCCGTCTCTTTTCTTCTATCTCCTCTTGAAGCCGTAGCTGCTCTAGGGCCAGTTTCTTTTCCGCCAGGTGGAGTTCGCCGTCCAGCCGCAGTCGTGCGAGTTCTAGTTCGTGGTTCCGGACCGTCTCCCGCTCTCGTATTTCTTCTTCGGAGAGGCCGGTTTCTAGGCTCTTTCTCCCTCCGGTTGCCGGAGTCAGTGCGGTTGTTGTGGCCTCAGTCAGGGGCAAGGGACCTTCTTCCTGGGAGTGGCCTGCCTCGGCCTCCAGCCAGGTCCTCAGGGCTTTCTGCATCTCCTCTTTGGTACCTAGGCCGGTGGTTGCAATGCCTTTGTCCTTGCAGAACTGTTTTAATTCCTTGTGCGTATATTCCTCCAACCGTTCGAGCTGGAACTCAATGGTCGCGTTATTCTCCTGGTTGCTCATGATTACTGTTTGACTGGATGGGTAGCTAGTGGGTACTGGCTGGTACGTACTGCGTTCGGCTCGGATCCCATCGCTGCCACCAAATGTTGGAAGGCGGACCCCGAGGAGTCGGCGAGACCACCAGGGGGGGGCCCTCACACTGCACGAAGTAGCCGAGCGCTGCAGAGAAGCCTCCTGAGAGATCCTTCCCCTATAACGTACTAGCACAGTAACACCACCACACAGGACTCAAGGAGGTTGTCTCAAGACGAGCAATTCTTTATCAGCACTTAAAGGTTACGGAATCAATATTTACACGAAAGGGATCGAGGGATCCACCAAAAGTCTCAGTGTCTCTTTGGAAGGGTAGGGGTAGCGGGACAGTCTTTGGCAGGAGCTTGGTACGAGGGTACCTGGGGCCCAGTTCTTATCCTCAAGCTGGAGGACCTCCGGATCTCGGAGGGGTCGAGCCGCGACGTCGTCAGCAGGGCTCCGAGGGAGGTTTCAGCGAGGTTGGGCCGCGACAGCGTCAGCAGGGCCCCGATGTTCCGGGGAGCTTCAAGGTTTCTACAAGAAGGAGCCGCGACGCAGTCTGCAGGGCTCGTGGTAGTTCAAGCAAGAGTTCTTCTCCGTAGGGTCGGCCGCGATTCGATCAGCAGGGCTCTCGACTCCGGGATACAACTGCCGATCTGTGGCGGGGTCGCCCCAGATATAGGTCTGGAGCCCTTTGATGTCCGGACCCTTGCGCCCGGGGGGGCGGAGAGGCCGGGTGGAGGTGGCCAGACGCCCAGCAGGAGAGGCGCCAGGCCCAAGAGAGTTGCAGGGCGATCACACCTAGGGATGGGAGGACAGTTGGGGGTCTCATCGATACTGTCCTCCGCCGGGGGCGGTGAATGGTTCATGGGGCACCCCCTGGCCAGTTCTTGGTGCCTCGATGTCGGGGCTTCGCTGGGGCCGAGGCCGGGTTGAGCGGGGTCACGCCGGCTGGCGCACAGAGTCACGTGGATGCCAACAAGATGGCGGAGCCCCGAGGGGTATGCGA
Source organism: Triturus cristatus (assembly GCF_964204655.1). Classification (NCBI taxonomy): domain Eukaryota; kingdom Metazoa; phylum Chordata; class Amphibia; order Caudata; family Salamandridae; genus Triturus; species Triturus cristatus. Next base: position 800,431,098 of record NC_140581.1, read on the forward strand.
CCTCGTGCGGCTCGGGATGAGGGGTCTCGTTGCAGTTTGGAAGGGGGGCCCGTGAAGGCCGGGGCGGGGAACGGGCACAATCCACGGGGGTAAGGACCACGCCACGAGGCCTGGTCCAACAGGCGCCGATATAAGAAAGAATCGTCCTGCCTGGGGGAGGTCTTCAACGCTGCTGCTGCATGCTGATATAAAGAGTGCACAACAGTGCTTCGGTCATGCAGGTGCTGGAGACTGCTAACATGCAAAGCACCTAAGCGAGTGGCGCCATATTCAAAAGGGCTCCGCCCAAAGTGAATTACGGGTCCTGGGCATCCCCTCCCCCCCCCACGCTGCGGGAGGCTACTATAGTCGCGCTGTTGAAACCCGAAAAAGACCCCGCGGCACCTGATTCCTACCGCCCACTTTCATTAATAAATGTAGATGCCAAGATCTACGCCAAACTCATAGCTAACAGGCTACAACCAATGTTGCTGCAGATAGCATTGCCAGACCAGTCTGGTTTTATACCTGGCCGCTCCACCGTCCATAACTTGAACGCTTTTCGGACTTCTGCATTATCTGGCCCCTCATGTGCAAGCGATTGCTGCAATGCTGGATGCCACTAAGGTGTTCGATTCTTTGGAATGGAGGTTTCTCTTTGTCCTGCTGGCCCGCATGGGGTTTAGCCCTTTGTTCCTCAAACAAATCCAGTTGCTTTATACGAATCCGATGGCACGAGTCAGGATAAACGGGCAAATATCTGAGCCTTTCGCAATAACAAGGGGGACAAGACAGGGCTGTCCACTGTCGCCACTGCTGTTCACCATTGCAACAGAGCCATTGGCGGCCAGGCTCCGCCAGCATCATACGCACAGAAGCATAGGGTTCACTTCCAGAGGGCTATTAATCTCAATGTGAGCAGATGATATGATAATATATCTAACAAACCCCAAAGAGAACTTCGTAGAAGTGATGCGTGAGATAGTCCGCTATGGTGGGCTTACAGGAATCCAGGTAAACTGGTCTAAATTCGTGATATTTTCGCTCACTGATGACACTACTCAGGTGGACACGGAATTCCCCATACAGTGGGCGAGCGGGGAAGTTAAATACCTGGGAATACGGGTAAGCAGATCACTCCACGAAATATGGCTGGCTAATTACGGCACAGTGGTAGATTGGATTGAAAGCAAAGTGAAGAAATGGAAACAGTTATCGTTGTCGTTGATGGGTCAGATAGCAATCATAAAAATGGTAATCTTACCCAAACTTCTATACCTATTTGTAAACATACCAATGCCGCTTAAAACACACTTCTTCCGGAAGTTAAGATTACACATTCTAGAACTGGTGTGAGCGGGAAAGCAGCTCAGAGCGTCATGGAAGCTACTGACACTACCATTTACTCAAGGGGGACTGGGGGCTCCAGACTTCGAGTTCTATGCCTATAGCGCCCAGGCGCAATACTTACATTTCTGGCAGCACCCAACGCCCTTCCAACCACACGTGGCGATAGAAATTAACAGAGTGGCTTCTGTTCCGCTGAACACGGCACTCTATCAGCCCTACAAAAGACCACACTTAGAAATAGACACGGTAGAAACCATGAGGTGGGCCTGGAGAGGGATAGCAAAGAAGGCTCAACTTAGAGAACTGTACACTCCCTCTATGCCACTAGGGGGTAACCCTTTGATCACTCCCCTAATGGACAAAGCGATTCCATCACAGGCCAAGACACATGCGTTAGAGAAGGGTGCCGATCTACATCCAGATGACACATTCATAACGCTACAACAGATGTGCAATACGCGTGCACCCATGGCATCAGACGCGCTGCTGTATTATCAGCTTAGGGCCGCTGTTGCGCTCGATATATGTCCTTTCCCGAGGCGCCTACTGCCCTACCTGCGTTAGAAAATGTACTGGCGAATCCATCTCCTCGCAAACTGATCACGCGTATCTACAGCATCACGCAAAAAGAATCGCCGGTTATTGCGTGCACATCTAGGGCGGAATGGGAGGGAGACTTGAACCTTGTCATTATGGACAAACCATGGCAATACTGCTGCTCACAGCTGAAATAACTATCACCTAATTATAGACTTCGGCTAATACATTTTAATTTTCTACACAGGCTCTATGGTACGCCTTCGCAGCTGCGTCGCATGGGCATTCAATCAGATGCAAGATGTTGGAGATGTGGGGCTCCGAGCGCCACTTTTTCACATTTGGCATGGGACTGCGTTCCGATAACGAGATTCTGGGAGGACGTCATCGAGCGTGTTAAACAAATCACAAATAATCAGATACGGGCCACTCCACTGACGGTACTGTTGGGCTTTGTATCCGAAGTGCCTAAGAGCTCCAGAAAGCTTACGGCCATGTTGCTATTGCTGGCCAAGAGGCAGGTGGCAGTCCACTGGAAGAAACAGGGCCCCCCTACAGTGGCTGCATGGTTGAATGTGGTAGTTTATTGTAAAGACCAGCTTTCTACTTACTGGGAGCTAATGCTTATCAGATCCCGGCCGGTGGACATCTGGAAACCATTTGAATCCTGGCTGGGAGCAGGGGGGGGTCAGATCTTCTAAGAAACAAAGCGGCTGCGAATGGTAGATCACGCCGTGCATTAGGGGCCACCACCAAACCAGTAGGGCTGACGTTAGAAGAGAGGGGATAAGGAGGAGGTTGATTCGAAGAGCAGCGTAATAGAGAGAAGGGGAAGTATGGATGGGGCGTGTTGGCCGCATACACTATACGACAAATAGAGTGCCGTTGCATACATCAGGGTAGAGCAGGTGGGGTGGGAGGGTGGGAGGGGGGGTAGTTGTTAGAGTAAGATTTATGAAACATAGAACCATGGCATAAGCTGTAAGAGTGTAACAACCGGAACAGGAGAATAACGGCATCTACATGTTGTACATTGCTGCTGGCCCGTTGGGTTGTAGGCAAAAGAGCTGTGTTCCCTCAACAAAGCAATCACACAATAACACAATACTCGCTGCCGTCCCCAGGTTGTAGGCAAACAGCTGTGTTGACAACAAATTTCTAATAATATTTTTTTTTATAACTAAATAAAAAAATAAAAAGAAATTCTGTTCTGTCCTTCAGTTTTGGATAAAGAGCTGCTAAAATAGTTCCCTTCATGGCAATGGCCCCATATTTTCCATCACTGCAGATTCCCCATCATTTGCGTCGTACACCAAGATAAGTTGTGCTCCGTTCTTGAGGAAAAATGGCAGAAAGGAGTATCCATAGAACTTTGATGTAACATGCTACAGATATGTTGCTTAGGCAAGAAGAGAAATAGTACCACCTGATACAGGGTTGTCCAGGTTTTGCACCATATATGCACACCAGGAACATCTGGCAAGAGCTAGGTACTTGGCCAGCAGCTATGACAGCTACATAATTTGATAACCCAGTTCATCTAAAAGACCGATCTTAGATTTTTTGAGCAAGCTAGTCTAGAGGCTTGTAGCTGCAGATTCTTTACCGTAGAATTATCCCCATGCGTCTGAATGGATTTGGAAACTTTTCCAGAGTAATACCCCTGTGCTGCACCGGAAGTGACGTGTGCTGTGCCAATATAGGCCCCACCTCGGCGTGCTGAAGTAAGTTCTTCTCTTTCCAAGCCAGTGAGCGCTCATCTGGAAAGAACTACCCTTAGTCCATTTTTTACTACCTTTTTTCAACATTTTGAGATTTTTCCTCCTGGTTTGCCAGGTTATGTCATCCAGGGAGGTTGGCTTCAAGCCCTGCGGGGCCTGTCCCCTCTCAATGTCTATGTTGGAACCGCACCATCTGTGCCTCTGGTGCCTTGAGCACAACCACGACCCGGAGGGCTGCTCTGATTGCTGCGCCATGCACCCGAAGGCCTTAAGGGAGCAATCCCTCAACTCCTAGCAGCTCGACGTGCGACGAGCAAGATCCCAGTCGAGGAAAGGTCTCAAGAGAGGTTGCGCAGTCTGAGGAGTTTGTCACACTCAAAGTCGTCAGATCAATTCGGTAAGTCCCTCCTCAAGAAAAAGAAGTCTGTCCTCAGTCAGCCGACAAGACGATGGAACATCCCTCGAGGCTGGATTCTGCAGTTGAGCCAGCGCCTATGCCGGCTCTGCGCCTACCTTAGTTTCCGGGAGCCAGAACGAACGTTACAGAGTTAAGAGAGTTTTATGAGGCTATGCACCTCATTTTTGGGCAACCCATTCCCTCCGACATGCCATAGGGCCCCATGGGTTCAGGAGGGGCCCCTTCTGGTTCCATGCCGGCAGCTCAAGAGCCAATCAGGCCCCAGAGATCCACAGATGGATTCTGATTGGCCCTGGTCGTACCATGTGGACCTGCTCTGGTCCCGAGGTCCATGCTCCCGGTGCCCACCAGCGGGCTCATTCATATCCCCAACTCAGACACAGAGCTGGAGTAGCGTCATCCGACTTGGGCTGCAACTGGAGCCATGCCTTCCACGCCGCAACCTGAGCCCAATACCTATGGGTTAGGTCTCAGAGAAGAATGGGAGGGGTCACTGGACACTGAAGAATACCAGTCTTTTGACATCTGGACTGGTGTGAGGCTCTGGGTGAAGCAAGTGGACTGGACACTTTTTCGGATACTGGCATGGTTTCTCCCCCCTACCGTAGCTACAGAGGAAGGAGCTTCATTCGCTATAGTGCTGCAGATGGCATCAGAGGTCCTGGGTGTTAGTCTTCCCTCGGTTGCAGTCAAGACTAATGTCTTTACGTAAGTGCTTCAGCCTGGAGTGTCCCCTTCCAAATCGCTTCTCCCATTCATCAAAGCTATTAACTGATGCCCTGCTTAGAACAGAGTCCAAACCCAACACAGGGGCTCCTGTGAACAGAATAATTGCCTGCCACCACCGCACAGCTCCAGGGGACCTGTAGTGATGTTGTATCACTTTAAGTGGGCTCGTGGGTAGGAATAGAACCTACATCTGTATTAGGAATGTTAGTGTATGAGTGTGATTCTAACTGAGTGTCAGTTATACTGGATGAGCTGCTGATCTCTGGATGTACTCAGCTGTACTGGAATAAACCTTAGAGTTATTACTACTACATGCGTCTTACTCCTATTTTGCATGGACGTTCTACTACCCGATGCTACACAATTTTGGCGACGTTCTGGGATCTGCTTATTTTTTTTAAGAAACACACTTTTGGCATTAAGAGTGTAAACTACGGCATCTTCTACGAAGAGAAATCGAGGAAGCGCTGATATCGGACTTATCCTGGATTTAATTTACTGGATGTTCCTGATAAACGAAGCGGACCGAACAATCATTTGTTTGGGTCTCTTGCATCTCGTTTTGGGAAAGTGTACGCTGGAGTTTAGTTTTGCCTGGATTTAAGGCCCTCACCACCTCGCATTCTGCGGTGAACTATTTCGACAAATTTTGAACTTTTGAAAATATCAAGAAGTCAACTCACATTTGAATGTAAGCATTATCGTTGGAGTGCTCCGCGAGTCCATTTCCTCGCGTTGGATCGTCATCGCACCGTCACGTGGGCCCAGCAAAGCGCACGTCATCACGTACGTTGGTTCGTCTTCGCACTGTCACGTGGTACCAACAAGGCGCACGTCATCACGTACGTGCTAAACACTCGCAGGACACCGTCGATTTGGTTGCCATAGTTACGCCTCGCGACACGACGCAGTGTGCGCTCAGATCAAGGACTCATTTTCACAGGAGATTTGGTTCGTTAGCATTTCGAGGTGAGCAGGTGGGGCCAAATTCATGTGAATTTCAGGCAAATAGTAACGAAATAGTCCTCTTGAACACAAAGAAGGTTAAATTATAGTGTTTGACATTCAAGCAGCTCATTTTTTTTCTCTTTATTTCGTTTTGGCTGAGTACACCAGGGAGTTTCTTGAAGTGGTGAGCTATTTAGTACAGTAGCAACAACTGGATGTGGTGTTCACTTTCTGTCTGGAAATACCAGAGGAACAGTTCGGAACTCGTGTTTTTGTATCTTCATTAATTTACAGTCTGTTTTTTTTCTGGTTTTTCTTGTTTACCTTTCAATAAAAAATGCCGTCTGACACTTCTTCATCATCCTCGGATACAAGAAATGCCGCGTCTGGCGATGGAATGTTTGCGAAACCACACATTAATTCACCAAAAGAATTTTTACCTACGCCTGGTGATCCAGTGGTAACATGGTTAGTGTGGAAAGAGTACTTCATCAACTACATTGCGAATTTAGAGGACATTAGCGGAACATTCTCTCCGGAAAGGAAGAAAAGGATGCTATTGTATTCATTAGGTCCCGAAGGCTTACGGATTTTTAATGAAAAGGTTAAGGTGGAAAGATCAGAGGGGGATACAGATGTTTTCAAATCGGCCATATTAGATTTGGATGATTATTTTTCCCCTTCTGTATGTATTGCTGTAACTAGGCATGCTTTTTTCCACAGGAAACAAGACAAACTAGAGACTATTGAGGAATATGTGTCCGCGCTAAGGAAGTTAGCGAGCAAGTGCAGATTTGCTCAACTGCATGATGAGTTTATCCGTGACCAGGTGGTAATGTACACCAAGAATAAGTCTTTACAAGACAAATTGTGGATAGAAGGAGAGAGTTGTCTCAAGGACATCGTTGCCATAGTTAAGAAAGGAGAACTTTCAGAGAGATGTGCGAAAGCCACGCTTTCGAATGATAAAACGACCACTATTGAGGTTGTGGGTAAAGTTAGTGATAAGAAAAAGGTGTACAGAAATAACACCAACTCACGGTTTGATAAAGGTAAATCTGATGTATCTACAAAAAAAAAAACGGACTATGTGGATAACAGAAGGTCAGGGAGTTTGATTTGCTATAGATGTGGAAGTTATTCTCACTCTGCAGGTTTTGAGAAATGTCCGGCAAAATTGGCTAAGTGCTTAGAGTGCGGTCTAGTTGGTCATTTCTCTAGAGTTTGCAGAAGGAAAAAAAAAATGAACACGAATAGTAAAGTGAAATATGTTCAAGAAGAGGAGGATGATAGTTCTTCGACTGCTAGTGATGCAGATATTCAAGTGAATTGCATCCAAAAAAAGAAAGTAGTACTGAATATAACTGGTAATTCATCGTCCAAGCCGTTATGCATGATCTCTTTAGGGGGCATAGTAGTACAACTTGCTGCTGATTCGGGATCTCCATTCACCATAATCCCACGAGATGTATGGAACAACATGTTTGTGGGTAAAATTGGGGAGTGGTTAGAACCCAATGATGTCTCTGCTGAGAGTTTCACAGGGGACAGAATAGACATGTTAGGTTTTAGAACGTTAGTTTTCAGGTTCAAAGAGAGAGAAGCAGTGGGCAAACTATATGTAGCTAAAGAAGGTCCACCAGTGCTGGGATGGAAAGATCAGAAGTCGTTACATATCATCCTGAATCCTAATAGCAAGGAACAAGTTTTAGTCTCATGTGATGGGGAGGACACTAAGAAGTGGGTCGTACAAGAGTTTCCAGAGGTATTCACAGGTACCATGGGCAAGTTGAAAGGGTTTACCCATCGTATCCATTTAAAAGAGGGAGCTATTCCCAAAATCCACAAAGCTAGGAATATCCCTTTTATTGTGAGGGATGAGGTGAAAGGAGAATTACAGAAAATGTTGGAAAATAATGTCATTGAAACAGTAGAAGCTGCGGAATGGGTTTCTCCCTTAGTCGTAGCACGCAAATCGAATGGTAAAGCCCGTTTATGCGTTGATTTGAGATATCTAAATGATAACATACTAGTTGACCAGTTTCCCCTGCCAAGGATTGATGAAATGCTGTCTGTAACGAGAAATGCAAAGTGGTTTTCCACATTGGACTTGTCAGCAGCCTATCATCAAGTCGTCTTGGAAAAGAGCAGCAGGCACCTTACCACTTTTTGCACCCCTTTTGGGTGTTACAGATTCAAGCGCATGCCGTTCGGGCTGGCATCAGCCGCTGCAGTATTTCAGAGGCTCATGACCAACCTTTTTAATCACATACAAGAAGTAGCTGTCTTCCAAGATGACATCTTAATCATGGGGAAGGATAGAGCACACCACGACATGATTTTAAGGGAGGTGTTGTCCATTCTCCGTGACAATGGGTTGCTGGCTGAAGGCAGTAAGTGTAAGTTTGCTGAGAAGTCAGTCACATATTTAGGCCATGAGATTAGTTGTGCAGGTATAAAGCCCAAATGTAGTTTGGTGGATGCGATTCTCAATGCACCCCCACCTAAGTCAAAGGACGAACTTCGTTCTTTTCTTGGGTTGGCGGAATTTTATTCCAAATTTGTTTACAATTTCGCAAAGAAAACATATGAAATGCGAAATTTGTTAAAGAACAAGGTTACATTTGATTGGACGCCTGCGTGTCAGAGCGCTTTTGTCACCATTAGAGAAGCAATTGCTCATGCTCCCACATTGCAGGGTTTTGATCCACAGGCGTTTTCTGTGGTCACGACGGATGCTAGCGGTACTGGTCTTGGGGGAGTTTTGTCCCAAGTTGGGAATGATGGTAAAGAAGTAATTATAGCATTTGCGTCTCGTTCGCTTTCTCCCACAGAGGAGAAGTACTCTGTGATAGAACGCGAAGCCTTAGCCTGTGTCTGGGCTATGGAGCACTTTAGAAAGTTCATATGGGGTAAGAAATTCTTGTTGCGCTCCGACCATAAACCGTTGATGAAGCTATTGACGACAGAGGGTTTGTCTAGGGCCTCAGCGAGAATCGCAAGGATGTCTATGCGACTCCAAGATTTCGTATATGAGGTGAAATATGTACCGGGTGCAAAGAATATCATTGCAGATTTCTTAAGTAGACTCCCGTTACCTATGAAAGAAATTGACCTTGATCCTTGGAGTGAATTCTCTGTCGCTGGTGTATTTGATGATACAACAGGGTTGCGTAGAGATGATTGGCACTTGGAGTGTAACAATGACAAAACGCTGGAAATTGTCAGAAATAGAGTCATCCAAGGGTGGTCTAGTGAATGCAAAAAGGATGTGGCACTGAGAGCTTTTTGGGAGGTGCGCGACGAATTAAGCCTTGATGGGGAATTTGTATGTAGAGGAGGAAAAGTTATACCTCCGTATGGTATGAGAAGCAAAATTATCGTGATTGGGCATGAAGGTCACCCTGGCGTTTCTCGCACCAAAAGGAACATTAAGGCGTTATATTGGTGGCCAAGAATTGATTTGGAAATTGAACGGTTTGTAAGGGAGTGCATCAGTTGTGAATCTTCGGATAAAGCACAGAGAACACTCAATCCCCCAATGTCTTCGTTGTCATGCCCAGATTTGCCTTGGGAGGAAGTCGCTTTAGACATTATGGGTCCCGTGGAATGGCAAGATGGGGTTACCAAGTACTTAGTTGTGCTTGTGGACATGTTTTCCAGGTGGATTGAGGTTGAAGTGGTGATGAAGGTGAACACTGAAACAGTTATTAGTTTCTTACAAAGATGCTTTCTTAGAGAGGGTTTTCCTGCACGCATCCTTACAGACAATGGTGTTCAATTCAAGTCTGATTTGATGAGAAAATTTATGGAGAGTACTGGTGTTCAGCAACGGTTTACAGCTTTATATCACCCTAGAGGTAATTCAGTGGTAGAAAGAGTTAACAGGGTTTTGAAAGGTGTTTTGCAATTGGCGAAGAAAGGTAATAAGAATTGGGATGATGAATTGGACAGGTTAGTCTGGTCATACAGAATCACCCCACATGACACTATTGGGGAGAGTCCTTTTGGGATAATGCGGGGGAGATTTCCATATTGTAAAATTAATCCTGGGTGGATTGGGAGGAGTAGAAAGTATGATTGGGATGTTGAACGTGTAAAAGAAGCTATGAAGGCTTCACAAGGGAAGAATAAATCATATTTTGATAACAAACACGGTACAAAAGAACCGTGTGTTCAGGTTGGACAATGGGTAAGGGTCAAAATTGCAAGAAAATCTAGCAAATTACAACCCAGATTTTCAGAACCTAAGACTGTTACAAAAGTTATGAGGAACACAGTGCAACTTGATGATGGTAGTGTCCATCATATGAGCCGTATTGCTTTGTCACTTGACCAAAGTAAAGGAAAAAATAATATTTCAGAGGAAGGAAGGGCATATTGGTGGATGGATGTTTTCCCGTCTGTAGGAGAAGGTAATGAAAGACTTGGGGATATAGATCTGGGTGTGAGTACGCAGTCCACGGAACCTTTGGGTTCTCAGATGGAGCAAAATGGAGCAGCTGAAGTTGTCTCTGATGAGGGGGATGTTATTGGTGGGAAAACCTTGGAAGGGAGTGTGCTGAAGGATGGTCAAGTTCTGGGTAAAAGTGGTGATGTAGCAGCACAGTGTAAAGAGCCTTTCAAGGATTGTGCAACTGGGAGTAGGGTAAGCAGGTTTGGTAGGTGTATCACTACTCCCCGGAAACTTGATGGTTTCGTTATTTGTAAGTAGTGTATTTTTGTAAATTGTGTTGTTATGATTTTTGTAACTATGTGTGAGTGAGTTTTGTAAATGTATTTTTGTGAATACAAAGTATTATTAAGAAGGGAGATGTGTAGTGATGTTGTATCACTTTAAGTGGGCTCGTGGGTAGGAATAGAACCTACATCTGTATTAGGAATGTTAGTGTATGAGTGTGATTCTAACTGAGTGTCAGTTATACTGGATGAGCTGCTGATCTCTGGATGTACTCAGCTGTACTGGAATAAACCTTAGAGTTATTACTACTACATGCGTCTTACTCCTATTTTGCATGGACGTTCTACTACCCGATGCTACAGGACCCCCAAATGTTTTACATAACACCCTACCCTGGAGGGCTTCGTTATCCAAGCCTCCATTTCACATGTAAATCCTGGCGCATTCCCAAGCCCACTTCAGGATATGGAATTGAAGAGAAAATAATGTCTTCCACCAGCCTGGCATTGCAGACAGTGAATACCGAATGCATTTTGCGCCGCTACTCCCATGCCCTTTGGGATTCAGTTGCGCCGGAGCTGCCAACGGTCCCGGAGGAGGTCTGGGCAATGATCTCCCAGGCTGTTGTCGAAGAGAGGGATGAACTAAGTTCGTCCTTAGATGTTGAAGAGACCCCACTAGGAAAAGCGGCTCACTAGGCAAAACGGCTTTGCCGCAAGTGGCTCTTTGTCGCCACACCTAGGTGAGGACTACTGGTTTTTCTGCAATTTGACAGATGTCACTCATGGACATGCCCTTTGATGGCTCCCGTCTAATCGGGGACGAGTCAGATTCTGCGCTGGAGCACTTTAAGGACAGCAGGGGTACAGCCAGGTCCTTGGGACTTTCCATTGCCCCTCGTCACTCTTTTGCTACTTTAGGCGCCACAGAAGGGGAGTAAAACTGTGTCCTTACCCGCCCAGCAACCACTGCGCACAGGCTCTCCAGCCTCTGTGTGGCCGTGGCTGCGGTACCTACCAGCCTGTGGGTCAGGTGGCCAGTGGTCAGGTCACTCAATCCCCCCCAGCAGCTTCAGTCTCCAAACCCTCCTAGTTAGCCTGTTTACCATCACGGGCAATCAGTAGGCGGCAGACTTTGCCATCACCTGCCTGTTAGAAATGGGGGTCTCTAGTTGTCAAAGGTAGTTACCTTTGTCCAAATAGGTACCCTTGCTTCTAGTCAGGGTAAGGGGGATACACTTCTAAAATAATCCCTGCTCACCCCCTTAGTAGCTTGGCATGAGCAGACATGCTTATCTCAGAGGCAGTGTGTAAAGCATTTGTGAACACATATAGTAACACAGTGAATACACTACAAATGGACACCACATCAGTTTAGAAAAATAAGACCAAATGACAAAAATTCACAATACAGTAATAAAAGTATGAGTTTCAGATGGTAGAAATAGTTCACTTCAAAGCAAATTGCAGATGCGACACTTTTCACACAAAGTATCTGGGATGCATCACGCAAGCAAACAAAACGGGCCACAGGGAAGGTGATGCTTTGGTTTCTTACGCTCCAGGAAGGTGATGCCTCGGTTCCTTGCTCTGGGGGAGTTGATGTGTCTGTTCCTTACTGCTGCGCAGGGGAGGGGTTGCGTTGGTTCCTTACCGGAGAGGAGGTGATGCGTCTGTTTCTTACTGCGTGGGGAGGTGATGCATCGGTTTCTTACTGTGGCCCCCAACAATGCGACAACCTTGGCGCCTAGATGCGATGCGACGATCCGGGACGATGCGTGGATACTTCCAGCTCCCAGCTAAAGCAGTCTCTAGAGGTCCAAAACAACAGCAGGCACCTCTTTGCAGGTCAGAACTCCCAGCAAGGAAGTTCAGGGGAGCTGGTGGTGAAGTCGTTGTGTCCCTGAGACTTCAGAACAGGAGGCAAGCTTAGTTTCAAGCCCTTGGAGATCTTCCTCAAGCAGGGGACGCAGAAAACAGCAAAGTTCCTTTTCTCCTTTCCTTGGCAGGAAGTAGCCACTGCAAGCCAACCCCAGACAGCAAACAGCACATGGGCAGTATTCCTCCTCAGCTTGTCCTTGGCAAAGGCTCCTCTTGATTTCCCAGAAGTGATCTAGAAGTCTGGGGTCTGGGTCCCTCTTTTTATACCCAAAATTCTTTGTTCTCTGAACGCAGAGAGTTCTGTACCCAGCCAAAACCAGTTTTTTGGGGCACTTTGCAAGTGCACAACCACTGCTGTGTGAGCCCTGGCTCCAGACACACCACAGCGGGGTGGAGCAATCATTGTGGAAGGCAGTCACAGCCCTATTCAGGTGCATTATTTCTCCTGAGGTTTGAGTCGGGAGAACATCGAGACACTCTAGCGTTATTTTGCTCAACCGCGTATCTTGCACATTTTGCTCCTGGCATTTTAAACTGCGTTATTTTAAACTGATGTGTTTTAATAATTACCTGTTTTAATACAACTGCTGCTGCTCACTGTGCTCTGAAGGCGGGGGATCACACTAACTCGGACTCGTGGAGCCAGGCAGGGCCGCCATCTTGGGGATATGCAGGTCAGCAGTCTAGGCTTTTCCCTGACCTGGACTTAAAGTCAGATGCAGGCACGAGCGTGCAGCAGACGCGCGCTGAGGGCTCGCCGCCAGCGTGCCAAAGGCAAGCCCGTTTGCGCTCTTCTGCGATCGGGTCGTGCTCAGTGCCAGGACCCCTGGTTGCTGTAGGTCAGATAAGCCTCCCATCCGCACCTATACTAAAAAAACCCTGTTAGAACTTAAGGGGGCGGATAAGGGTAGGGAATGCATCTGCCTCTCCTTCAACTCACTACCTGCGCCGCGTCCAGCGGTATGTCCTAACTGTAAAATGACCCTACCCAAGGTACTACATCAGCCCACTTCAGCTATGGTGGATAAAAGGACAGGGTCTGCCAGGAACGATATACAAGTAATTAAATGTGTTTTGCTTAATGCGAGATCATTATTGGTTAAGCATAGTATGGAATGTGCAAGGCTCATTGAAGAGTGGGATATAAAGTTGGCTTTTATTACGGAGGCATGGACTGATGATTCCTCTGGTCCAGACATAGTGATAGCCACCCACCAGGATTTTTATGCTACACTCTAAATAGGCCTCTCAGGAAGGGGGGGGGGGGGACTGGCATTGATCTACCACAGCTCGATAAGAGCAGCATTTCAGCCTGCCCCGTCTGCAGCATGTGAGGCCACCAGGAGCTAGAAAAACCTTTTTAGATTCACTGGGAGACCTATTGGAAGAGGGCCTTTGCACCAACGCTACACAAATAGTAACCAGAGCCTGGAATAAAATTGAGGGTACTGCTATGCTGGAGCTTCTCACCTCCACAGCCGGCCAGGTACCGGTGGGAGTGGAAGAGGCCACCACTGTTTACACAAAATGGCTGGAGAAAGCCTGTGATAAATTAGCCCCTGAAAAAATTCTCTTTCCCAAAGGATCACAACCCCATGGTTTACAGAAGACCTGAATAATCACAAACTAATTTGCTAACGGCTAGAGCGAAGTTGGCGGAATGGTTATAAAGAAACAGATAAAAAGCTTTATAAAATCGGCCTGCAGAAATATAAACAACTCCTCTTCTCAGCTAAACAAAAGTTCTATGTTGCCCGTATTGATCTACCGAAAAACTCGGTAAAAGAACTATTTAGAACTGTCTCTAGCTTGGCTGCTCCAAGCCCTGCCAAAGTTCAATAATTTCAGGAACTGTGTGAAGATATCGCTAAGTTCTTCCTGACTAAAGTAGTTTTTAGTGGGTCCAGTGCTGCCTTGTTGAATATGGCAAGGGAAAACTCAAGTCCACAAGGGTTTGCACTGCTACGTTTGATAAATGTATGCCAGTATCCCCTGACAATGTTCATGGGCTTCTCAGGGCAGTCAAATCTTTTTTTTTTTTTTTTTTTTTTTTATTGATTTTCACAGCAGCAAGTAAGAGTTGACCAAACACAGTATTGTCCATTGGGTTATACAAGAGCATAAATAGTCAATTAATTGATTAAGACAGTTTTTTTTTAAATACAACATAACAGGAAAATCAGGTTAATTACAAATTATATTTTAGCATTGTAACCAGTCGTAGATTGGAGCCCATAGTCTAGAGCCAAAATTCCTCTTTTTCGTCCCCTTTAAACGATACACAGCATTCTCTAGTTGATACACATTTAACAATTTAGTTTGCCATTGAGAGAATAAAGGGGGATCAACATCAAGCCAGTGCGAGGTGATACAATATCTGAAGATAGACATTGATATGAATAGAAAACCCTCTTCAGCACGTGTGTACAGCCGAACTGGATTAGATTGGATGCCAAGTATTATGAGATCAGCAGACAGTACTAAGGGAATATTCGTTATTTGATTTAGAAACGCTTGAACTTCAGACATAAATTGAAATAATTTAGGACATAAGAAGAACATGTGAATAGAATTTGCACCTACACATCCACAACAATTACACTTGTCTCCAGCATTCCCTTTCCATTTTAATAACTTGGCAGGAGTATAATATAAATCAAAAGTACTCATAAAGCTCTGACTCTTTAGAGATCCGTTAATTAAAACTTGTTCAGACAGTACTAAGGTATCCAATACGTCTATATTTTCAATACCCATCTCTTTTTGCCATTTTGCATTATAAGATACAAGATTGTCTTCTAAGCCTTTAATCATTGCCTTATATATCACCCCAATTCTATTTTGTTTCAAACAGCATTCTAGTACCTCATGTTTCTTAATTTTGTTAGAATTCACTAAATTTTTTGAATTTAGGAAGCTGCGTATTTGAAGGTATTTAAAAAAGTCTGCTTTAGGTAAATTATACAATTGTTGAAGATGAGAAAATGTTATAAATTGTTCAT
Source organism: Triturus cristatus (assembly GCF_964204655.1). NCBI lineage: Eukaryota > Metazoa > Chordata > Amphibia > Caudata > Salamandridae > Triturus > Triturus cristatus. The sequence goes on from NC_140581.1 coordinate 800,446,343, forward strand.
TTGGAAAAAGATCCCCAAGCTGACAAATATTACAATTTTGCCAGCGCTGCATGATATAATCAGAAAATATTGGTGGCAGCGATGGGTTGTCAAGTAAGGGCGTATAAAAGTTAAAGTTACTATCTAAATGGAGTCTTCGTTTGCATATTTTCCATAGTTGGAAGGCCGTTTCCATTATTTTAAACCTTGTCTTCTTATAGTAACTTGGTTCTAAAAAACGGACCAAACATCTTTGTGCTTGACTACCAAGAATCATTGTGTAAATTGAAGGATATAAAAAGTCATCCAGAAATATCCCCTCAAAAATTAAACTGCTCATTAGTCTAAGTGATATCGCCATATAGTATAAACGAAAGTTTGGGATTCCCCAACCACCTCGAAGCGGGGGTAGAGTACAACTAATAAAAGACTTCCTTGCTCTTTTATATCCCCATAAAAATCTAGACGTTATCCTATCTAATTTAATAAAAAAACTGGAAGGGAAAAGTAATGGTATAGTCCGAAAAAAATAAAGAAATGTAGGAAAGAAAAGCATCTTAACGACATTAGCACGACCATACAAAGAAAGGTGTAAATTATCTAACCTCTCGAGGGACCTATTCGTAGAGACAAGTACAGGGTCAAGATTAAGCCCGACAATATCTTCTACTTTAGGTGACAAAATCACGCCTAAATACAGAGCCGTCTTAGATAATGGCAAACCAATTGGTCCGCCAGCAGCTGAGTGAATCTGTGTTTTTGAAATATTTAATTTATAACCAGAATAAGATCCAAATTCAGTAGCTGTTTCTATAATCTTAGGAAAAGCTCGATTAATGTCGGAGGTCACTATCGCAACATCATCGGCATAGGCCAGAATTTTATACTCAATTTGGTGGATCGTCACTGGGGGAATATTGCCATCTCGCAAACTGTTTTGTAAATATGGTTCTATATATAATGCAAATAGCAGGGGGGAGCAGGGACAACCCTGCCTTGTCCCCCTCTTTATTGAAAATATTGTAGAAATATCCGAAGCAATTCGTATGCTTGCCTTAGGGTCAGTATATAAGGCTTTCAAGGCTGCTATATATCCACTTGGGAATCCCTTCCAGGCTAGGACAGACCAGAGAAATCCCCAGTCAACCCTATCGAATGCCTTTTCAGCGTCCAATAGTGCCACACCGACCGGGGATCTCGAAGCCTGAGCCCAGTCTAGGAGGGTAATGATTCTTCTTATATGGTCCGTTGTATCTCTATTTTTAATAAAACCATGTTGAATTTTTGTGACTAAATTAGGCATAAAATCTTTCAGTCGGTTTGCTAATATCTTGGAAAAAATCTTGCTATCAGAGGTTAGTAGGGAAATTGGTCTATACGACCCTAAATCCAGAGCATCTTTACCTTTTTTTTTTAAATACAACTATAGTTGCTAATGACCATGAAGGAGGAGATCTACCTGAGAAAGCTTCTTGGAAAATTTTTAATAATTCAAGTTTCAAAGTGTTACGGAAGGTACGGTAAAATTCTAGAGGGATATGGTCCGGACCCATCGCTTTGCCAATAGCCAAACCCAGTATCGATTCCTCTACCTCTTCCCAAGTTATAGGGGCAGATAGTGTTGTACATTGTTCAGTAGTAAGAGAAGAGGGACTATCTAAACTTGAAAAATAATTAAACACATCATTCCTTATACTGGTACCATCATTCGACTTATTGTATAAGGATTGGTAAAAATCCCGAAATGCCCCTAATATGCCAGCAGTAGACTCCTGAACTACGCCATTTTGGTCTATTATTTTGAGAATTTCCGTGATGGCTGCTTTTTGTTTCAGCCTTTGAGCTAAAGTCCTACCCGTCTGTTCACTTAGTTCATAACAGTCTTTTTTAAATAACTTATATTTTATCGCTACCTGTTCAGCCAAAAAAGAATAGACAGTCGAACGTTCCACAGATACAGATTTCTGAGCTTCTTGAATACCAATACCGCTTCCAATACAGGAAGCTAAGTTTACTTCTGCAGAGGTAATTTTATCCAAGGCAGCCATAAATTCAGCTTGTTTTTTCTTTAAGCGATGTTATGAAAAACTCAAAGTCTCGCCTCTGATAACCGATTTGAAAGTATCCCAAACTACCTGTATCGATGTAGATCCATTATTATTAACAAAAAATTCTTTAATAATCCCGTCCATATGGGATAAGTAATCCTGGTCTAGCAGTAGGTTTCTTTGAAATGACCATTGTCTCTTGTTGTAATGCTCAAAAGAAGGGATTGAAAGTTTTAGAACAATAGGGTTATGGTCAGAAATAATTTGTGGTAAAACCTCTATGCTTAAATCATCAAAAACCTTAGGAGAAATAAAAAAATAATCTAAGCGAACAAATTTACGATGCGGTGCAGAAAAATAAGTAAAACCTGGTTCTGTTGGTCTAAGCTTGTTCCAAACATCAATCAGACCATTCCCCAAAACTAAGTTCCTGAGGGCCCTATAAGATTGAATCTTCCGTCCTTGATAATTCCTGATATCTCTTATATTACAGTTCGCTGCGATGTTGATGTTAAAGTCACCACATATAATTAAAGGTTGATTCCAATTCGCTAATTCATAATTGATGAGATTAAAGATTTCTTTATCGTCTAGGTTAGGACCATATAATGAACAAACTGTCACTTCTACCCTATCTATAAAAATCTGCGCAATTCCCCATCTGCCCCATTTGTCACCTAACGTTTTACTACACTTCCCAATCCCTTTTTTTATAAGGACAGCTATTCCTCTTGTAGTTCCCATTTGTTTAGAACAAACTAAAAGCTCAAGACCCAGTCTTTTTAACAAATCCCTCTTAGCCCAAGAAATATGTGTCTCTTGAAGACAAAGAATATGAATATTCAACAGGTGAATCAAATATCGTAGGACCCCGATCTTCCTATAATCATTCAAGCCATTAATGTTTAACGAACAAATTTTAATTTTCTCCCCATTTTGTATTCCTAACAAAAAATTATTAGTACATTTCTGCTCATAAAATTTAGTTTTTTGTGTATTTCTAATACCTAGGTCAACCATTCTTGCTGCTTTACACCCCAAAACCCACCACCGAAACCCCCCCCACCCCCAGATACAAGACCTTCGGCCCAACCCCCTCCCCCCCCCCCCCCCCCCCCCACCACCTGAGACTCAGGAACTCTCAGTTCCTGCTAGAAGAGGCACTGCGTTCACCGAACTCCGCGTCAATTGAACAATGAAGAAAAAAAAAAGAAAAAAAGGAAAAGGTAAAACATCAAAAGTACTGTTCTCTTAAGAGAATAAGTCTTCACAAAGTGAAACAAATAAAAGCCCTTATATTAGATAAAAGAGCTTTAGATTAGAGAGTACCCAAATATTCTTTGGCCTTGATCTCTGAGAAAAAAAATTTAGTTTGGCCTTTCCACAAAATCTTTAATTTGGCCGGGTTCTGCAAATAAACAATGGCTCCCTTTTTCTGAAAATCTGGAATTAGCTGCCTGAGATGCCACCGCTGGGTCACAGTTGCCTGACAAAAGTCCGGCCGTACAAAGAAAGAACATCCTTTAGCAGTTGCTTTTTTATCTGGTCTAGCTAGAGTTGAAATGTCCTCTCTCGCCAAGAAGTTATTAAAGCTGACCAGGATTGCCCGAGGATACTCAACTTCACCCTGCCGTGGCTTTCTAATAGAAAAAGGAAAGCGGTGAGCTCTTTGGATCTCTTTTGACCAGTCCCACTCCTTTAGATCCGGAAAGGCCTCATTTAAAAGTCCAATCACAAACTGCCTAGCGTCGTTTCCCTCTTTCTTTTCTGGAATTCCGAGGAAACGCAAATTATTCCTACGAGCCTGATTTCCGAGATCTGACAGTTTATAGGAAAGGTCATCCTTAAGGCCTTTGACAACTTCAAGTTCTTGCTTCTGGGATTTCATCTCTTCTTCTAATACTAAGATGCGGGCCTCAGCTTCTGTCACTCTATCCGCTGTTTTAGAGGAAAGTTTGATTGCACGACGAACCGTGTTTTTTAATTTTATACAGGAAGCCTGAGTACGAAGATTTTCTAATTTAGTTTCCGCCCGATGAGCCATCATAGTGTCATAGATGGTCGACAAGGTAATCTCAGGAGGTGTTTCCATCAAAGAGTTCATATCTGGAATGGTAGCAGACCTCTCTGTGCTTACAGCCCCGGTCTGACCATCCAAACCCTTTTCAACAAGAGAAACAGGAACAGTATTCTCAGCGTTTTTAAGATTATGTTTATTAGACGCGATATTATGAACGCTCCTCTTCTTACGTTTCTTCAAGGTAGCCATGCTATCATGGGTGAGACTAAAAAAGATTGACCAGCCTCTTCATCTTCATCGTCATCTTCTCCTTCATCCGAAGGACTGTTTTCTTCCGTATTCTCCGCCCAATCTTTTCTTTCACTTAAACTTTCGTCAGATGAGTGATCTGACAGAGAATAAAAGTTTTCCAGAACCTCTTGGGTCTTGGAGCTTTCCACCATGTGATTAGCTTTTATGGCAGCAGAGGACTCACTGGACGTAATATCCTGCAGCAAATCGACTTGGCCTTCATCTGCCATAAAACTCTGAGCGTCCCGGGCCCTGGGATTCAAACTTGTTACTGTTGAGTCTGTGGCCTCAGATGTCCCGCCACCCATGGCAACATTGTTACTGTTCATAACTGCAGCCTCCGTAATAACAATCGTTGAAGATACTGTTGCAGTATGCTTAGATATTTTTTTATCAAAAAAACCATGGAATGGTAGAGCGTTTTGTTTTAAAGAACACTGAGGTACAGGTATAGATGTACTTATGCTGGTCTGATCTCCCGAAACGTAACCCACACCGTCAGTACTGTCCGTAAGTTCATGTACTTTTGTAAGTGAAGGTTCAGTTACAGCATTTTTAACTATAGGCAGTCTCTCACCCACAGACGGCTTTACCTTTACACTACGCGTCTGGACTTTTGTTTGCGGTTTCTGTATTTTCTGCGGCATTCTCCCACCTCCTTGCAAAGCGCTGCTCCTGCTCTCTCTCCCATGGGGAACCAAGAGCCGACTTCCCGCCACGAATCCTAGGAAACGCCACAGAATGAAGTGTTTGCGGGACCGGAACACATCGAGAGCGTCAAGCAGCATCCGTTGCAGCTGCGTTCAGCGTTCAACACCAGCCGGGCAATCAGCAATCTCCGTAGTGGAGCGCCCGGATCGGACACGCCGCTGATATCCAAAACCGCTGAAGTCGCCACTGTCTCCGAATTTTGCAGGTTGGTGAGTTCCTTTGATATAATAAGTACTCGCATAAGTGCTCTCGATCTTAGAGATGGAAGATTCGTCGAGAATTCAACCCTCCGTCGACATATTTTCTCCTTTTCTCCAAAAACGCGGAGCCGGGGAAAGGAGCTGCTTACACAGCCCACATCACAGCCGCCATCTTGCCTCCAACTCCCCTCAGGGCAGTCAAATCAAGATCACCCTTTGATCCATGCCCAGTAGCGGTGTCCAAATTGGTCCCGTGTCCGATTGCTTCATCATGGTCGTCTATTTTTAACGGCATGTTTGAAACAGGGCTCTTCCCGACATGTTGGAAATTGGCCTCTATAATGCTCTTCTAAAGAAGCCGAGCTTGGACCCCAAGGACCCTAATAATGTTTGCCCGATTTCGCGTCTTCCGCTTCCAGCTACCTTGGTTGAAAAAACTCATGAGCACACAACTTAGTGCCTTCTTAGATGCGACACAAGCCTTGGATCCCTCCCAGTATGGCTTTAGAGGAGAACATAATACAGAGTCCACTCTCATTAAGGCCACAGAGGAGATCAGAGAGGCCGTGGATCAGGGTGGCAGGGCGGCCCTGATCCTACTGGATCTGTCCGCGGCCTTTGATACGGGCCATCATGATATCTTGATGGACCGTTTAAAGGAATGTGGGATCCATTCCAAAGCCTGGGATCTGTTAAGATCTTTTCTATCCGACAGAGGACAAATTGTTGCTCTGGGTGACTACCAGTACAAACCTTTGTCATTACCCTGTGGGGTCCCACAGGGGTCCTCCCTGAGTCCGACCCTTTTAAATGTGTACGTTTCATCCTTGGCCCCTTTATTAGAGCATTTGGGTTTGGTCTCACTTCGTATGCTGATGACACCCAAATTGTGGTGTCTCTGATACCTGGCAAGGAGATGGGTACGGATAAACACTTCCAAGCCTGTATGGAATCAGTTGGGAGATGGATGACCGAGAACTGTCTAAAGCTCAATTCGGGCAAAACTGAAGTTTTATTGTCTGGAAAGGAAACCAACTTTTGGACACTGAGTTGGTGGCCTGACGCGAAGGGCTCTCTCCCGCAACATTCTAAGAAGGTAAAGAATTTGGGAGTAATAGTCGATGAGAGACTTGCCTTTGGGGATCAAGTAAACCCAGTGGCATCAACAGCCTATGTGCTTAGAACAGTCAGGAAAGTATTGCCATTCCTACCCCCAGATAGCTGGCAAACAGTGGTCACAGCACTGGTATTGTCGAGGCAGGACTATTGCAATAGCCTGTATTTGAATATCCAACAAAAATGTATGAACAAACTCCAGCTGCTACAAAATACAGCCACTAGACTCTTCACTGGCACATCCAAGTTTTTTCCCATCTCCAAGGAAATAAAGAAATTGCCCTGGCTCCCTGTAAGGCGTCGAGTGCGCTTTAAATCGCTCTGTGTGGTTTTCAAAGCTCTTCAATGTACAGGTCCAGACTTTTTAAAATGGCTGTTCCAGTGGTATACACCGAAAAGGACACTTTGCTCACTTGGTGCCAAGTTGGTCTCAGTGCCGCACACAAAAAAAGTTCTGTGGGGTGGCAGAAGATTTGACGTTTGTGCGGCTAAGGCCTGGAATGCCCTTCCCTTTTCACCTAAGAAATTGATCTTTTAGCCTTCCTGAAGGGCTTAAAAACCTGTCCTTTTGCTGAATAAACCTGTTTTCCCTCCCTGTTCTTGCCTTCAGAATAAATAATTAGCACCAGAACACCCTCGGGTAACCGCTGCGCTTTAAAAATATTATTAACATAACAGGTGCTACTCCACCCACCGCTCCAAATGCAGACCAGGCCTATTCAGCCCAGCCCTGACTCATCAGGCTCTCTGGAGCCACTGTTCCTCCCCAGCCCCTCAAGCGACATGCAATACACAAACCTAGCAGAGGCATACTGGATGGCTAAGCAAGAAAATACCTACTTTCTAAACGTGGTATTTTCAAACACAGAATCTAAAAATCCCCCTCACTAAAAGATGCAATTCTAAAGAAATATAGGTCTAGAAAGAGGTTCTTTGTTTGCACTTGCCAAGTCGACATGGCAGTATTAGACTGCCCACAGGCTATGCAATGGCAGGCCAGAGTTACATTTTACAGGCTGTTTCTGTAGGTGGCACAATCAGTGCTGCAAGCCCACTAGCAGTATTTGATTTACAGGCCCTGGGCACACATGTGCACTGTACTAGGGTCTGACTAGTAAATCAAATAGCCAATCATGGAAACACCAATCCATAACAATTTACAGGGAGAGCATATGCACTTTACCACTGATCAGCAGTGGTAAAGTGTGCAGGTTCATAAAACCACCACCACCAACAGGTCAGAAAAATAAAGGAGGAAGGCAAAAAGTCCTGGGATGATCCTACAAAAAGGGCCAAGTCCAACACTGCCCCACTGGCAGTCTATAACATCAAACAGGTCGGTTTTGCAAATTGTCCGAAGGGGCTGTTCCCTCTCCTTCAAGACTGCCTATCCTTCCATGCCACCGAACTTATGACAGGCTGACAGAGGACCACCTATCCCTTCTCTACGAGGAAATGAGGGCTCTTTTGGCCAAAGGAGCTATAGACACAGTGCCAATGCCAGAAGTGGGTCATGGTTGATATTTACACTACTTTCTGGTGCCCAAGAAGGATGGATGCCTTTGTCTTATCCTCGACCTGCCCTCTCAACTTTTTCCTCAAGAAGAAGTTCAAAATGCTCACTCTTGCTCAGGTCCTACCTTGCATGGACCCAGGAGACTGGATGGTTGTGTTGGACTTGCAGGACACATATTTCCATATTCCCATTCTGCCTGCCCACAAGGATTACCTGTGGCTCAAGGTGGGTCACAAGCACTTTCAGTTCCCTGTGCTCCCCCTTGGCCTCACCAGTGTCCCGCGGATATTCACCAAGGTGATGGCTGCGGTTGCAGCTCAGCTGCAGAGATCAGGGGTGCCAGATTCCCCCATCTCGACAACTGGCTGTTGAATGCTGGCTCGCCCCAGACTGTTGTCTCCCACCGCCAGAGGATGGCGGACCTTCTGCTTACCCTGGGGTTCACTAGCAACATGCCAAAGTCCCACGTCACTCCCTTTCAGACACTCCCTTTCATTGGAGCTGTTCTGAGCACTGTGCAGTTTCGGCCTGTCCTCTCAAATAGCGAGTACAGGATATATTTAGGCTATGATACCAATGTTCCAGCCTCTATCCTGGATTTCGGTGAGACTGACTCTGAGACTGCTGGGCCTCGGACCTCATGCATCCTGCTGGTGACACATGCCCGTTGTCATATGCGGGCTCTGCAGTGGGAACTGAAGTTCCAGTAAGTGCAGCATCAGGGTGATCTCTCTGACATGGTCCAAATCTCGGAGGGAACTGCAAAAGATCTGCAGTGGTGGTTAATGAACCGCGTTGGGGCCAGAGGCAGACCCCTCTCGCTTCCCCAACCAGATCTGACAGTAGCGACAGATGCGACACTCCTGGGATTTGGTGGCAATTTGGGAGAGGTGGAGTTTAGGGGACTCGGGTCTCCAGCATAATCCGGATTCCATATCAACCAGTTGGAGTGCTGAATGATCAGTTTGGCATTGAAAGCCTTTCTACCCTCCATCAAGGGAAGGCTAGTGCAGGTGTTAACAGACAACACCACAGTTGCGTGGTACTGCAACAAACGGTGGGGGTGGGGTCCTGGACCCTTTGTCAAGAGGCCCTGCATCTCTGGATCTGGCTGGAACAGCAGGGCATATCCCTGGTGGTTCAACATCTGGCAAGCTCTCTGAACACCAGAGCCGACAAACTCAGCTGCAGATGCCTCGTGGATCACGAATGGCTTCTCCATCCGGAAGTGGTGCAGTGTCTTTTTCAACAGTGGGAAGAGCCTTGGCTAGATTTGTTTGGCACTGACAAGAATTTGCAATGTCAGCAGTTCAGCTCGGAGGTGCTTTTTGTCTTGAGAGAAGCTCAGGCCACCTTTATGCCTTTCTGCCCATACCACTCTAGAGTTCTCAAGAAGGTTAGGAACAATTGGGCCCAACTCATCTTTGTAGCGCCGGATTGAGCAATGAGAGTCTGGTATCCTGAGCTTTTGAGCATAGCCATTGGTCCTCGAATCAGGGTGCCCCTTCAAGAGGATCTTCTGTCGTAGCAGCAGGAGAGTTCTCCACCCGAACCGGTCAATGCTCTGCCTTGTTGCATGGAGATTGAGTGATGACAATTAACATCTTTCAACATTTCCGCCCAAAGTCTGCAATGTTATTCTAGCAGCCAGACTTCCCTCTGCCAAGACGGTATACGCCTACCTTTGTGGCAAGTTTGTGGTATGGTGTGCAGAGAAACAAGTTGACCCTCTTTCTGCTCCCCTTTCTCAGATTCTCCTGTTTGTTCTTTCCCTTGTCCTGCAGGGCTCTGCTCCGGGCACAGTTAAGGGATATCCTTCTGCCTTATCTGCTTTTCTACGGTTGCCTGACCAACCTTTCCTTTTCCCAATTGCCTTTGTACATAGGTTTTTAAAAGGTTTTCAACATGTGTTTCTCCCATTTCCTTTCATTTTCCCTCAGTTGGACCTTAATCTACTTCGGACGTTTCTGATTTGCGCTCTGTTTGAGCCCTTACATAACTGTCCTGTCAGGCTCCTTATTATCTAGACGGCTTCCTAGTGGCTATACCTTCTGCCCGGATCAGTGTGCTTCTGGATTTGTCATCCAAGCATCCTTACCTGACCATCTACCCAGACAAACTAGTGGTTTGTACGAGGGCTTCTGTTTCATGTAGGCCAAACCATCACTCTGCCTACTTTTATGCTCTTCCTCATCCCTTCAAAGAAGAGGAGCGAATTTATAGTCCAGACCCAAAAAGATCATTGTTTTCTACTTTGACTGCACATTAGAGTTCCTGGTGGGCAACCAACTCTTCGTAGGGAATGTTGGACCGAAGAAAGAACAGACTGTACAGAAGAGAACCATCTGACGATGGATCGTGCTCTTTATTAAAATCTGCTGCACATTGGCTAAGAAGCAACCCCCGAAGGTTTGCATGCTCATTCCACCAGAGCTAAAGTTTCAACCAATGTGTTAGCTCATGGATTTCCAGTCCTGGACATCTGCCAGGAGTAACGTGGGTTTCCCTTCACAAGCTTACCAAACACTACTGTCTGGACAGTCAGGTCCGTAGGGATGGGCATTTTGAACGTTTCGGTCCTGCAGGATTTCTCATTTGAAATTGGTCCGCAGACTCACCTCCAGGGAGTTGTGGCTTCGGTATCTATTATAAGGTAAGAAATCTGCAGCTAGAAGTCTCTCTCAGCTGAGCAAGTTACTTTCCTTCAGTAATGCCTTATCTGTTAGAGACTCTATCTTGCCACAGAGTCTTTAATGACCCACCCATCTTCCCCACTCTGTGAACGGATTTCTAGGGACAGGGTTTTCCCCTTTCAGAACCCTAGTTTTTCACACAGTGGTCAGTGTGCTTCGTAGCCCCGCGCCTCTGGCGTGGAAAGTCGCGAAAAGTAACTCACTGGGCGCTGGGATGGCACCTATACAGGCATAGCGCACATCACTTCTGATGTGGACGACAACGCCACGCAGAGCCAAGTAACGCGACCTACTGGCACGCAGGGGTACCGCTCAAGAAAAATTTCCAGATCCAGTCTAACGCCTGGGGAAAATTTTAAGGTAAGTAATCTGTGGCTAGATCGAGTCTCTACCAGATTAGCGTTACCGAAGGTAAGTAACTTGTTCATATATGCTGCATTTGGAAGGTACCTGCATTTTTAGCATCCCCTCAAGGATCAAGAAAGGGGTCATACTAATAGGACATGCAGAACTTGTCCTTTAATTGGAGTGTATACTCTTACTGTTTGTTCTCGAAGAACGTTGAACACACTAAACACACTGTCATAAAAAGGAACAAGGTTACACCGGCTTGTATTACTACCTAATCTACTTTCAGGTGGGGCAATACATTTGTTGTGTATATTTTCTCACCTTCGCTTAAATGCACAATTTTTAAACCCCGTCTTGACTGTTTGTTAACTTAGTGATTTATTTAGTGCTTTATTTGACCTTCAATCTGTTGGTAAGAACATGTTAATCTTAAGTAGGTCACCAACAAACTCAAATCCCTCCCCCGTACCCTCAAATCATTATTTTTTGCTTCGGGTAGGAAATGTTTGACTGTTTGGTGCATAACTTATTTAAATGTTTAATGACAGTTATTGTCAGAACTCCAGGTGGGGGAGGTCTCAAATGAAGTAGGCTAGGAGTATTTCACACAAATTCAATCCCACTGGACACCAGACCACACTCGTTTAAATTTGAACATTGATCGTGGGCCTCTGGCTTTAGCTAACGCCAGCTCCAGTTCATAAATTTCCCTAAACGGAGCCCAAAATTCCCTAATAGTAGGGCGTGTATTCTGAATCCAAACCCGAGCAATGCACAGACGAGCACAAACAGTTACAATTTAAACAAATTAAACAAAAGGCAACCCTGATTCTTGCACAATCTCCAATACTATTTCCTTCTCTGTCATCTGAATGTCATAACCAACCATGTTTGAGAGAACTTGATTAACATCAATCCAAATTTAGCACAGCTTTGGACACATTATAAACAAATGACGGTTGTTGGCTAACCAGATAGCTGACTCTAGGGCTAGATCTTGTGTTAAGCAAATTCAAGGGACAGATGGCCGAGACTATACTGGATGGGCAGACATAGTGGAACAGCTTAGGCTATTTTATGCTGACTTGTATGGAAATTCAACTCCATTTATCCCAGCAGTCTGCCATTGACTACATCCAGGAGAGTGGGTTGCCCATTTTGTATCCACTCCTTTCTGAGCCCCTGCAAAGAGATTTTGATCTGGTGGAAATCGAGGAAGCGATTACTGCACTGCCCACCGGCAAGGCTGATGGAGCAGATACAATTCCATTGGAATTTTATAACATTTTCAAAGACGTGTTAGATCCGGTTTTTCTTGCGCTGTGTAATGAAATTATGCAGGAGCAAATGGCCCGCTATCTTGGAATATTACTAACATTATAGTGTTTCCTAAAAAGGGGAAACCTGCAGATAAGATGGGCTCTTATTGGCCTATATCATTGATAAGGCTGATGCTAAAATTGTTTCAAATATTTTAGCCTCTCGGCTGGCTCCGGTTATCCATGTATTCGTCTCGGAGCAACAACATGGCTTCGTCCCTGTCAGAGATACGGCGGCTCATATCAATACAGCTATCGCTGCATTCGATGTCTCTAGTCAATTAAATCAACACATTGGTATAATGATGCTGGACGCCGAGAAGGCCTTTGACCGGTCCGTTTGGGGATCCCTATGGACAACAATGACCGCATTTGGTCTTGCGCAAAGGTTTATCTCGGCAGTCCAGAATCTCTATTGTAACCTGACTGCTTCCATCAAGCTTAATTATCTATCCTCACCCCTTTTTGCGGTTCAAAGGGGCACACGACAGGGGTGTCTCCTATCCCCGTTACTGTTTGCTCTTTACATTGAGCCTTTTATAAAACATCTGTTATCTAGCGTCAGCATTTTTCCAGTGTCTAGATGATATAGCAGTCTTTTCCACCAGACCAGAAGACGCTATCGCTGAGATTACACTGGAAGCTCAGCGTTTTGGGTCCTTTTCAGGCTATAAATTAAATCTAAATAAGACACAGACAATTATAAATTACCAACATGATACGGTCCCAGCGGCATTGGGGGTTACAAGAACAGCAACGTATCTAGGTGTCTGTTTGTAGTCAAGTAGACGAGATAATCGCAACGTTATTAAAATGAGTATACTTCCGAAGTTTCTATATCTATATCGTACGATTCCATTAAGGGGGCCGCTGTCGTTTTTTAAACACTTAGACGGAATTATAGATAGTTTTATTTCGAGCTATCGGCGTGTAAGGAGAGCCCTCTGGTATATTAAGCTGCCATATAAACAAGGCGGCTTTAAGCTTCCAGATTTTAAATTATATTTTTGGGCCGCTTTTGCTGGCAGAATTCAAAGTTTACTAAAGGAACCAGGTATTGGCACGGTTTGGTTATCATATCAATAGGCCTGCGGGCTAGACACAGTTTGAGGTAGTTAGAGATGTTGTGAGGATATGGCACAATATTTGTAAAGCATATTCAATACCAGAGATGCATGTATATACTATTCTATAGGGGAACCCCATACTACCAGATATATTTCACGACTCTGCTGGGAGAAGGTGGCAAAGCAAGGGCTTTGCACAGTTGGGTCAGCTGTATGATAGACAAGGGTTCCGGTTGTTTGTTGCTCTGAAGGAAGAATACGAGCTCTCACAGAATACATTTTTTAAGTACGTACAAATAAGGGATTACTATATTCGGAGTTTGGGCATAACACAGATGCCTAATCCATCTGAGGTGTTATCCGCAATTTTCCAGATTTCAGGACGAGGGCATATTGGTAAATTATATCAGATATGTTTAACAACTGCAAGTGATGATGGTGTACAGATTGCCCTGAAGCTAAGCTGGACCTTTGAAACCACCATAACTAAAGAGGAAGTACATGAATCCTTGGAAACTATAGAAACTGCGGTAACATCAGTGAATTTGAAATTGCAGCAGTTTAGGTTTAGATTTATGTTGTACTATACTCCAGAACTCATCTCTAAATGGGCTCTGAATCAGTAATCTTTCAAAACATATTGCCCAAAATGCAAAGAGCATGCTGCTGATTTACGACATATGAATGTGTATATTTTCCAAGAAAAGTAGTATCCCCGTATTCCAGTGGAAGCACTTTCTAGGAGGTGGAATGATGCACCAAACTGCCAGTAGCAGGAAGTAAGAAGAAGTCTCCTCTGGTCCTACAGTCCACTCTATGTATATTTGTTAGAATTTGTAATAGTATGTCTTGTAGACAGCATCACTGTAAAGCCAAACCTAAAAATGAGTTTCCACATAATTAAGTGAGCAGCTTTGGGACGTATCGACAGATACTGAGAGCGGTGTGTGTGAAGTACCCTAGGAAACTCATCAAAACTTTAAAGTTTGATTCTGTTACCCTAACTGAACATTAAAACTGAGTAAGTACATATCATATTACCTGTATTTCTTGTTCTTCAGACCTATGAAACAATCATGTTAAGTGTGTCTAAAAACAATATCCGCTAAGGTAATGATGCAACAGTTTTATACCCATATGCTGTGTTTGTTGGGGTGTAGAGTGTTGCTTGCTGTTTCAATTTAACGGTTCTGTAAATATGTGCATTTTCAAGTGTTCTTATAACTATGTCCATGGTTCATTCTTCCATGTGGATACTAAGGAATACGTAATATTTTTGCTTTTTCTGAATAGGATGATGTGGGCGGCAGGAGCGGTAGCTTCCATGTCGAGCATTACTTTCCCAGCTGTTAGTGCTCTTGTATCTCGAAATGCTGAGCCTGATCAACAAGGTTAGTTACTTTGTTTTCATATTCTAATGTATTTGCAGTTTCTCCCTGTGTGTAAAAAGGTGAATCATTTCCATCAAGAACGACTACATGAAGAGTGGGCATTCTGTTGCAAAAGTTAGATGGGTAGAATGTTCCCTTTTCCTATAAAGAACAGTGGATTTTGATTGTTTTAACCTCAAGTTAACCAACATATGGATAAAGAAAGATAAGTTTATTATGCTATGCTTCTACGAGGCTTAGCCTTAACTCAGCTGAGAAGACTAAATGGATGTTTTGGACCTTTAGGATGCCTATTGTGATATCCCAATTACCGCAAAACCTTAAAGATTCCTGGTGGGTAAAAAACTTTCAATAGAAAAACCTCCTGTCTGGGATAAAGTTGTGGTGGCGGTGGTGCATTTGAGGTGGATGGGATCTTCATCTAGATGATTGATTGCTAAAAGCTCTTCCTCCACAATCCCAGCTTTATTACAACCTGAGGGTAGATGCTTGCCAACTCTCTGAATTGCAGATCAATCATGCCAGATCTATTCAGACTCCAGTTCAGTTCTTCTATTGTATGGATCAGGATGCTCAAAGCGCTAGAACATTTCATTTTGACTACCCGCTTTCCACCTGAAATGCCTGAAAATAAATTCTGAAGCTGGTGCTCCCGACACCCAGACAAGCCTCCTCTCAGTCAAGGTGTGTATGTGCCATGCATATCTCAGGTTCCCAGTGCCCTTCTTCACATAAGAACTATCCTGCAGTGTCTCAAAGACCAGTGGTCCCAATTCTTAGGCAAGTTGGAGAATATGGTGAATCTCACTCCGGCAGCAATCCTGTTTCAGTGGTCGTGCAATCCAGACATTCTTTGAAGGAGGTCCCTTTCTACCAGATTGTACCCACTCAGATATTGATGATGGATTCTTCTCTGTCCATACACCGTGCACATGTGGATCATTTCCTGTGTCAAGGTACATGACCCCAGAAAGAGATGGCCCACAACATATCTTCTGGGACGTATAGAAGTCCACCTCGCGCTCAAGTCTTTTCTCCCAGCTTTTAAGAGAAATTCTCTCCTTCAGACGGGCAATACAACTGTGATGTAATACTAGATATAGAGTTCTTTCTTCTGGAGGTACCGGCAATTAAGAAATTACACTTACGCAAGAGTCTTCAAATTACTGCTATATATATTTCGGAGCAAAATGCAGAGGCAACCACACCCAGCAGACGTTTTCAGAAGAATAAGAAAAGGGTTCTAAACAACAACGTTTTAGAAGTCATCTTCTTAGAATGTTTTTTTTTTTTCAGCTAGATTCCTTCACAAATGCTGAAAACAAGAAATGCCTAACTTTGCCTCCAGGTACTCACTCACCCAGGGTCAAAGGGAAATGCGTATTTGATAAACTGATCAGGAAAATTTCTTTATGCATTTCCTCTGATTCTCTTGACTCCCACACTCATTGTCAAACAGACTTATTCCAAGACCAAAATGATTTTCATCACCCTATAAATACCAAGACTGGTGCTTTCCAGATCTTCTTAATCGGTCAGAACTTCCACTCAGGAGACTGCCATGCATACTGGACATTAGTCACAAGTTAAATGGACAGATATTGCATCCCAGTCCACTAACATTGTGCTTCATAGTTTTGCTCCTGGCGGCATCCAATATGGACTTTTGGGTCTTCACCCAGATAGTGGGGATATTCTTTGAGAAGTTAAATGCCCATCCACTGTGACATCTTACGGTTTTAATTGAAAAGTGTTCTGCATTTGGTGCACTTGGTAAAACATTGACACAATGAAATGCCAGGAAGAAGTGATACTGCCTTATTTGTTCTACTTGACCAGGTTTGTGATGAAGGATGTGGCTTAACGGCTAGAGGGACCTAGCGGGAGGATCAAACATTCTTTGATTCAAGGCAATTCACTTAACCTCCCCGTGCCTAAAAATGAATGTAATGCAACTGTAGCTCATGTTTAGCGCACTATACCTTCAGATCGAGTTTGCGCTATATACAACTGCAGAAAAATAAATAAGCTTTAATTCATAAAGCTACATCTTGCAGCCATCATAGATTAAAGAAAATGCCATTCTCAAGCCTCTTTTTTCAAAGTCCCAGTATTAAGGACTTCCTAGAATAGATTTTGAAATTCTTGCAACCATCAAGAGGCCCTCTCTTTAATTTGGTCGTCTCATAACTCATGAGTTTCTCCATTTGAGCGAGTTCATAAGGCTTTACTTTCACATGTTTAGTGGAATGCCACTTTCCTGGTTGCAATCGCACCTGCATGCAGATTTAGGGAGATGCAGACTTTAAGCTGCAGTAAATCCTACACTATATTCTAGAAGGATACAGTTGTCATGAGTGCACATTCAAGTTCCCTTCTGAAAGTGGGCGGGACTTGAATTTTAATCAGTCCATATCACTTCCAGTATTCTTTCAGAATTCTTCCACTCCAGCAGAAAGGTCTCTTCCTTCATTAGATGTTAAGAGAGTGCTTAAAGTTTTAGCTAGATAAAACAAAGGACATTTAAAAGTCCAAGAAGTTGGTTGTGATTATGAGCCTGTTTGCACATGTTTATCCACTTCGGAACAGTCTGTTTCCAGATCGATTGTTGATTGTATTGTGTATCTTACTGTGTCATCAAAAGGTCATCAAATGTTTTGTGTGCCTAACGCTACTTCAACAAGAGGTATTACTTCATTGTTAAGAAAAAACCTGGTTGTAAGTCGGCTACCTGAAAGTATAGTACGCACCCACTTCCCTATACAGAATAAATTAGATGGTCTGAAGAGAAAATAATTTCTCTTTACCAAGTTTTATCAGTAAAGCAGATATGTGTTTTGTGTGTAAAATAGAGTAAAATAATTCCCCCCCCCCCTCTCTCTTTAATCTACCCTGTACGTTTTTCTTCTGTTTATGTGCAGCAACACAAATATTTCTCTGGGTGTAGTATCTCTGCTCAAACAAAGCTAATAAAGGTTACCCTTCATAAAAACACATTTTATTTCTGGGTCATTCTGTTTGAGCGGCATGTGAGGTCAGTTGCAGCTCAGATCAGGTCTGTGGCCTCGCTTCCCACACAGCCTAGCTGCTGATTCCATATAACATTGTGTGAAGTGCAGCATATAGAAGAAAGAAGCCCAAACAGGAAAGGGATAACTCCAAGTTTATTCCAGGGAAAAAAGCCCCTTTCACTCTGCTGCCTGACAAGTTATAACAGTCCACTCTTATACATTCCATATTCCATTCCAGGCAGGAGGACAGAGCAGATTAGAATCATGACAAATGCAGTGGTCATAACTAAAGGAAATACAGAAACTTGTAACAAACTTATATCACACATTTATTTCTTGGTTTTCTCTGCGTAGTTTCTAAAATCTTGCTGGTATTTATATACTAATCCAGTAGAATATCAGCAGTATTATTTTAGTTACCTATTTTCTGTAAAAGAAAATCAAAAAAATCAGAGGACCCTCATTGCAATGTATTGGGACTTCCTTCAAGAAAAAGGGTATCTACAAATGAAATCGTATCCATTCGAAAAATGTTACTTGGCCTGGTTAATTATCACTCAAATGGAAACTGTTTGTTGTTCCTGTACGAGTTCTTAGCTACCACTTTTGATACCTGAGTGTTCCTGCCCCATTAAGGTGGAACATAGTTAAAGAACTGAGAGGTGTTGGGTATGTTACTACGAATACCTACTAGAGTCATCACGTCTGTTCCAGTCTGCCTCAAAACGTTTTTTGACATATAGATTGCTTTCTTATGCCATGCTGGTATGAAAAGTCAGATCTCTGCAGATAAAATATATACTTCAAAGCCCATCATTAATAAAGTTAAGTGGTTCATCCTTCTGTAGGGCATCAGAAAAACATGCATTGCTGCCCAAGACTGGCCTTAGAAGTTAATTTTGTTACTGTAATAATTGGTTATTGTTATTCAACAGATTGTGTGACTTGCAGACACTGCCCATGTAATACACCGAAACAATAAGTTTGCTTGTTTTGGTGAGTGTTTTTTTTCTTCCCCACAGGTGTTGTCCAGGGAATTGTTACAGGAATTCGAGGATTGTGTAATGGCCTCGGGCCTGCTCTGTACGGATTTGTATTCTTCCTCTTCCATGTGGAGCTGAATGACCCACCTCTGGCCCTGAATACAGAAAAGACCACTGCCATGCAGGATCCTGGTGATGCAGTAAGTATGCGCTTATAATGTGCATTATTTAATTCTAGTCTTTTGACTAAGTAATGCCTTCTGTTTTGTTATTCTTTCTATTAATATTGTTGTGAATAATGAAATGGAGGAGTACCATGAATCAATATAGGAATTAGATACCAGACACTCTCAGCCACAGCTAAAGAGAGATCAGCCCAGAAAATAGAAAACCCCTGCACTTTGCCTGAGAACATTTCTTCATGTCACCTGTCTCATGATACTGATCCACTTTGCTTGATCTTTCAACTGAACAGTATTCTGACATGCTAACTTCATATACACATCTCGTCACTTGTTTCAAAATTGAGAATCTCCAGTGGATGATATTACAATATTTCATGATGTACTAGTCGGAGAAGCTACCAAACTAAAGATCCCGATGGGGAATCCTCAGACATCTAACTCTGTTATTTTGGAGACTTTGGAACCAAGGGTCCCAAAAGACAGCGTCTCACTCTTTGTTTCAGGGTTGTTAGGTGTCAGCCATGTAGAAATATCTGACTGTTGCAACAGACATGGTGGGCACTCTTAAAAAAAATGTTAAGTGCAAATCACCTGACAAAGTCACAGCCTTATTTAGTAATCGTGTCAGCAGCGATATAGCATTTCTGCATCTCTAGGGCAATTTATTTTACCCTTTTATGGAGGAGTGGCAACTCAGCTCTCATTCTCAGACATTTCTTCATCAGAACCACACAAATATAATTGTGCTTTTGCAATACTTGGGGACTTCCCTCAGGGCAAAAATATTTTCTCTCGTATCTTGTCAGCATCTTCAGTTTATAGGGCCAATTATTGACACTCTTCAGCTCAGAGCTTTCCCTCATTGGAACCGGTCTATTCAGATCTTTTCAATGGTCACTGAGTTCAGATGTTCTTGACATCAGCTTGCTAGGTCTTTGTTTCATCTGTTAGATCATATGGTGTCTTGAATTTTCCTTATTCCTTTGTCTTGTCTTTGAATGAGACTAATGCAGTGCTGTGGATGCAATGGAATCAGTATGTTGAAAGTCTAAATAATGTTGTGACACTTCATTGTCCTGTACCCCAGTCTCTGCTGTGGTGGGCAGGTAGCTCCAATACAGCAGTGGGTTATCTGTTCAGATCTGTGCTTCATCAGTGGTCATTAGCTACAGATGCATCTCGTCAGAGGTTAAGTGGTCATCTGTGGAATCGGTCAATAAATGGCCTTTGATCCAGGAATGACTCAAACCTGCATATCAGTCATCTGGCTTTGAGTGATAGAATTTGCTCTAAATGCTTTTTTTCTACCTCTGGTGTGCACTGTGAAGGTCCAGATCCTAATGTACAACACAAATGCAATGTTCTGTCGGAACAAGCAGAGATGTGTGGGGTTGCTACAGAAATGCAAGGAAGATGTGTGTATTTGAAATTAGGCGGTTGACCAGAAAATTGGGCAATCTGCTGCTCATCTGTTGGGTACAGAGAATCTTGTGTTAACCTCCTGACCAACTGGGTTCTGTAAACCACAAATAGTAACTTCATAGGAGCCGAGTCTAAATTGTTTGAGCTGTTTTTTTACCAGTCACAACAATAAATGCTATCTTCTTTGCTCCCTGGAGCTTCAGAAGGAGGAATCTCTCAGAAATGCTTTGATATTTCCACAGATGTTTTCAATACATTCATGTTTGCATTGTATTATGCTATTCTTGCTTGCCCGTTGCGATCAAGGATTCTGAAGCTGAAAGACTTGTGGAAGGTCTGCGTTCTTTTGATTGCACTCGCCTGGGCCAGGATGCCATTGAATTTGAATCTACTGTAGATATGTCTTGAAAGCAAACTGCTCCACCCCAATCTGGACACTGCCAATAGCTTGGAACTAGAGAGTTTATTACTTGCCTTCTATGATCTTCCAGCTGAATTCATAGAGATTTTACTAGCTGATAGACGTCCTTCCAGTAGGACAGGGTATTCACGTAGAGGGACTTAAGTGGATTGGTGTTGCTCTCATATGATTCCACCTTTGTGCAAATTACCATTGTTCCGTTTGTAGTTTTGTTAGCCCAGAAATAATGTGATAGAGGTACATATAGATCTGACCGATGAACTGCAATTTGGGCCGCTACAGCAGTAGCATAATTTTGATGCACCTTCATTTTCTGAACGGACAGATCTTTTGCTAGCTGCTCATAATTCTGAGTAGTGATAAGGGCCGTCATAAACTGGACTTCTAGAGCTCTCAGTTTATTCAACTGCTTGTCTTGTTCTAACGTTATTCTATGTTGTTTGTTAATCAAATAACTAAGGGTCTGCCCCCGCACCCCAGCCTTAAAGGCATCCCAAATCATACCATTTGAGGCAGATCCGCGATTAAATTAGAAAAACTCAACTATCCATTTAGACATTTGATCCTGATAAAGAGGGTCAAGCAATAACCGTCGCTCAAATGTCCAAGTTTTTTTAAAAGGTCTAAACATTGTGTCTACCTCTAATTCCATAATAATAGGGTTATGATCAGATATTATTTTTGGTTGGATGTTGATCTGAGCATTAGACAACAATTCTAAAGAAGTAAAAAAAAAAAAAAATAGTCGGACATGTTTCTGATGAGGGGCAGAGAAAAAAGTGTACCCGGGGTCGTTAGGTCTTTTCAACCACCAGACATCAACTAAACCGAAATCATTAAGAAGACCCTTGGTGGCCTTGAAAACCTTTTGTCTTTTTCCCTTTATATTTCATGTTGCTACTAATATTCTCATCTCCTTGCAAATGTAAATTGAGGTCTCCACACAGGATTATAGGGGAGGGCCATAAAGCCAGTTCAATACTGATGTCTTTCAACATTTCAGGGTCGTCAGCGTTAGGCCCATATATCGAGCACAAAGTAAAAAGAAGACCATCTATCATCACCTCAATAATGGCCAACCGACCGAATTGATCAATCTTAATACGGTTACACTCACCCCATCCATATTTTTTTAAAATTGCAACACCCCTTGTGTTTGACCCTTGTCGAGTACAACAAACTAGCTCTAAGCCAAGATCTTTAGGACAGGCCCTATTATTCCATGCTATATGCGTTTCCTGAATACATAGAACTTCTACCCTCATTGTTTTAAGTATCTGAGCTATCATCTCTCTTTTATTCCTGTTATTCAGCCCACACACATTCCATGAACAGATAGCAAATGTACCCATCTTTAATCAAATCTAGCTTTATCAAGGTTGTCAGGCCAATTGAATCTCGACTCCAAATAATAACATGCTTAAAACTTGCTTTCTCCAGAGACTCTCCCAAAAAAGTTATTCGTAAGAGCAGCTTACCGAACCAAAACATGTCTTGAGCCTTTACTGGTCCCACCGTTGTGCCGCTATATTGCCCATGTTCCTTGTCCCATACCCTCCCCCCACCCCCCTTCCCCACTGCAACCCCTATCCCCCGCACCCCCCTATGAACCCACCCAAAGAGGACCAAAGGACTGACTAGTCCCTATTATTGATGGAGAGAGAGGATAAAGCACCCTCCCGCTCCCCTACCTCCCTATCTGACTGCGTAAATATAGAACTACTTTTGCTAAACTCACTGACCATTACAGTGTCCCCAAAAATTCCTTCGTAGCTAGCTCAGAGGTGAAGAATGACGTTTTATCCTTAACTATGACTTTAAGCTTAGCCGGGTTTAGTAAATAGGCTTGTGCCCCTTTCGCTTGCAGAGGTGGAATTAATTGGCGCAAATGCCATCTAAGCTGTACTGTTGTCTGACAATAGTCAGGACTCATGAAAAACTCACACCCTTTAGCTCTCCGCTTACGATTGGGGCGAGCTAGGTCATATAGATGCTCACGCAGTAAGAAGTTATTAAGACAGATCAAGAGTGCCCTAGGCTTAGTCGCTACCCATCTAGAACCTGCCCTTATCTGAAAGGGTAATCTATTAACCCTCTGCAGCTCAAGCTCCCATTTCCAATTAGTTAAATCAGGAAAAGCCTCCATTAATAGTTCGATCATAAATTGCTGAATGTCATTCCCTTCCAACCCCTCGGGGACACCAAGTACACGCAGGTTATTTCTTCTTGACCTGTTTTCAATGTCAATTAGCTTCGAGTTTATGTCATTATGTGTTGATTGAGGGGCTGACACATCAGCCTTCTGAACTACCATCACATCCTCTAATGAAGAGATTCTAAATTCAGCTTCTCCTATTCTGGCTGATAGCTCCGAGCAAGATTTAGCCACGCGCCGCACCGTATTTTGTAGTTTGCGTACTGCCCCCTGAACCCGGAGACTCTCAGCCTTTGTCTCCTCTCTATGTGACATAATGGCATGATATATTGTCGATAGTGTCACCGCATTATCAGATTCTTCCAAGATAAAATTTGGGTCTACAGTGGTGTTGCTTTGTAGCGTGGCTTGTCGTGCTAAATGGGGGTCAGTATAAGAGTCTAAACTTGGTGATCCATCATTAGTTGTCACTTGCCCCAGCAAGAAATCAGCAGGGCGAGGCAAGTCTTGCACCTTTCGTACCGTGCCTCCCCCTTCTTGTAGTGATGTACTCAACTCCTCCTCGATTGGGACGGAACTCGTACCGCTTCTGTCATCCGCCTAATCAAGATCCAAACTTTCCCCTTCTTACACAACTGAAACATCTGACATAGAGTAGAATTTGGCCCCAGAGCCACAGGAGTCCACCTCTATGGCGGTTTCTGCTATAATGGGATGATTATCAGCAGCCAGATCACCAATTTCCACAGTCATTAGGCCAGCAAGGTCATGGGACTTATTAAACAGTGGCTCGACATTACTTCCTACCCTAGGATTTGTAGGATCGCTAAGCGAGGATGAAGTAGGGCGAACCGCTGTGCCACTTGCTGCCATTTTTGCTGTGTCTAGCATACTAACAGGTGTTCCCTTGCCCTGGCTCTTGCTCATCGGTGTCAGCAGGGTCTGACTTTGACTCCCATTTATATTAGTGCTGGTGACCTGCTTCTTTTTCTTAAAAATCCCCGCCACTGCAATTCTTGAGCCTGATCCAGACAGCACCACCGGCCCCTGATTGGGCAGGGCGTCAGATAGCCCTTTGAGGCCGGATTCACTAGTAGAGCGAGAGCTTTCCTGTAATGATGAGAGTACACCAGCCAAATCCTGATTGGGAGGTATTTGTTCTGCATTTGGAGTAATAATCGCGGTTACGGAAGCGGCAGCAGCTGCGAGCATCTTTGGTCTTTTAGGAGCACTGAAATTAACATTTTTGGGCCTCATAGTTAAGGATTCGTTAGTCCTGTCCCGGGTTTCCGTAGCCCAGAGACGCCTCAGCGTGCAACTAGTCTCTTCTCCAGGGGACCGGAGACCAGTCTCGAGTTCAATGCTGCGCCTACTAACGCCAGCGCCAATGCCAAGACGGAGGAAGCCGACACCAGCAAACAAACGGCGTCTAAGGGGAGAGGTATCAAGCAGCTGTACCAGCCACAACATAACCCCTTCCCCCAGCCCACGCTACTGACCACGGAGAACAATAGGCGCCGCAAGATTGCCAGCGGTCCTGCAGCCCCCCCAGTCTCTGCTCCCAGTTTCACTCACGTTTCGCTTCAGTCCGCTTCGATCCGCTACACTCCGCTCAGCCTTCAACGCTGTAGATCAAAACAAGCAACAAGTAAGTCAGAACTCTATTCCATCCATAGCGTTTTTGTTTGCCGTCAAAGACGCTCACTCCATACCACCATTCTTCCAGACCGGATCACAACACGGTCAGAAAGACAGCAGGTGGACAGAACTGAGCCGCAGCTCCGGCCGCCTCAACTCCGCTCACGGTTTTCACGAGCCGCTTCGCTTTGCTTCTATCAACTTTGGGTTCTTTCCATGAAAGTGTCTATGCCGTTTTTTACGCCGCCCTCACCGAACCACCCTGCTTACAACCTCATGATAATCCTGACACAGGCGGGAGGCGGCAGGACCGGATCACAACACGGTCGGAGAGACAACAGGAACTGAGCCGCAGCTCCGGCCGCTGCAGCTCCGGCCGATTCAGCTCCGGCCGATTCAGCTCCATTCACGGTTTTCATGAACCGCTTCGCTTCAGTCGGGTTTGTCCGTGACAGTATCTTTTGCCGTTTTTTCGCCGCCCTGCTTGCGACCACACAATCATCCTGAAACAGGCGGGAGGCAGCAGGTAAGCCGGGCGATCCGCATTTCATCCGTGTTATCACAGGGAGGGGGGGGGGGGGGGAGTCCTGGAGAGGGCTACAATCCATCTCACTCGGACACTGCCGCGTCCGCCATCTTGGTGCCATAGTCATTTCTTTCCTGATATGTATTTATTTACATTCAAACTTTTCACCACGTCTTCTGTTTTTAACCTTTTCACTATATTTTCTTATACTATTTAGTCAGAGCCATTAGACTTGGGTGGTAGCATTAAAACAAGTGCAAACGGTATCTGCTCTATTTTAGTACTACCACCGTTTAGGAATGAGGTGCACATTTCATATGCATTTGTTTTGTTCAGGTACTTGCAATCAGTTTGTTTTTATGTGGTTGGAATTGTACATGCAAAATATAGAGCGCAAAATTAACAGATGCAAAATAGGTGCAAAAACACATAATTGATACAGTGGGTTGTTCTGAAGCTTTACTCAACAAAACTAAGTTGACCATACCAATTGCCAAATTTTGTGTAGTTTCATCAAGCAGCACCAGAATTATTAGTATATTAAAATATTTTCAATGCAAACTGTAGTTTAACAATAGCTACGTATTTAAAATCGTGATTTCATTTCAAAATAGATGCATACATTTAAAAAAAAATCTAATTTTGATCACCTTCCCTAAACTACTGATTCGCTATCATTAACGCTGTAATAGTAATGTGTGTATATATAATTTAGGACACAGGAACCTGTAAAGTTCTGTATAAAAGCCTGTGTCTAATTTCCTTATGACAGTCCACGAGTGACGCAACTATTCGCCTGTAATACATTGTGGTAGCCCCTCAACTGTAATAACTTATTCAACTGAACCTAATATCTTTTTAAAACAATTATCTAAATGCTTCTTGATGCATTTAATTTTTCACTAGAATTTTACCTAAAGTTCTTTACATGTGCAATCATCACTCTTTCATATGAAGGAAGCAACACACTAAGGATTTAAGCTATTTGTGTGAAAAGAGGTGGTAAAAGAAAGTATTATAAGGAAGAAAGTACCCCTGACATATTGTAGAAGGATATCGCAAGTCACCTCCGAGTTCCATGTCTTTATTAGGAACTCTGCCTGCTACCTCGTTGCTCTAATTGGTTGCAAAACTCCTCGGTGACTTATAATAACCTTGTGCTGTACAGCAGGGAGTACTTTATCCCATATAAAATATGTAATAATATAATAAAGCATAATATCGTGTAAGCCTACAATCCCAATATAAAATAAAATTGCCTTTAGCTACCGTATAATACACGGGATCCCTGTTTAAAGGCTTCTCCCTAATATTTATGATCTGCGACTTGTGATAGACCCAGTTGCCAATTATAAAGCAATGTCAGAACTCAACTGTAATAACTTATTACAGTAGAGTTCTGATGTCACAAGCCCTTCTGCCACTGCCAGCAACCGAGGGGAAAAAGCAGGTCAGGCCAGACTGCATAGTTAAAGCAGTTGTATATAGGGCAAAAAAGAAACCTGCATTTTCTTTCTTTTCTCCTGCTCTCTTTCTAGCTGTACAGTGACAATCAGAAAGGAGATATTTTTGCCAACATGTTAATTTTTGCACTTCTTAGGTAATTATAGAATAGGTAGAATCTTTTTTTCATTTTTCATCACATTCCTTGCAACTACGCCTTTAAAAAAAAGGAAAACTGACTTGTATTAAACTGATTCTAATATCTTCTTGCAGCAAATATCGAACAGTTTTTTATGTGTTTCATTTTGCGCTAGAGATTCTATTTAAATTCTTCATGTTTGCAAGCATGCGCTCTATTTAATATGAAAGCGCTATGTATGAAGGATTTAAGTGGTTTGTGGGAAAGGTGGTGATATTACCATGTATTAGAAGAGAGTACATATATACCCTATGCCGCACATAATAAGGATAAGTCACCTCGGAGTTCCATAACTTTCGGCTTCATTTC
The DNA here is from genome assembly GCF_964204655.1 of Triturus cristatus. NCBI lineage: Eukaryota > Metazoa > Chordata > Amphibia > Caudata > Salamandridae > Triturus > Triturus cristatus. The sequence continues at coordinate 800,473,337 of NC_140581.1, forward strand.
TCTATATGGTCATGGAACTTCTCAATGACCTGCAATGCTCTTATAATGTACAACAGGAGGTACTTTATCCCATATATTATAGTTGAGTTGTGACTTCTCTAGCCCCTTAGCTGCTGAGGCTGCTCATCCCCCTCAGCCGTCCCACCAACTACTGCGCCTTTTAAAAAAAATATATAAACGTTTGGGGTACTTCATATGTTTTTTTTCCTCAGAAGGTGTCCAGGCCAAATTTGTGTCTGTTTTGCCCACTTGTTGGGGATTCTATAGTTCCCTACGGCTTGTGGATTCCCCTGGAGGGAACTGAAAGTATAACCAAAAAAAGCAACATTTTGGGTGGTTTTTGTTTTTTCTAGAAAGGTTTGTTCTGCTAAAATCATCATCTTCCCAGCTTTCAGGAACAAGCAATTTTGTTAAGTGGTTGATATTTGTTATTTTTTTAAATAGTTTTTACCCTACTTGCAGTTTGTGTTGGAAATGGGTGTGAAAGCCTTGGAGAACCCACAAAGCTTCAGCAAATGGGTCCTTATATGTAGACCACTCATGGTTTCCCCAAAGAAACTAATAGTTGAATTGAATAATAGAAATTAGTAGAAAAATATAGCCATGGTTGACCTTGTTTTCATCAGTAATTTTGTGCCCTGCTGGTCGATTTATACAAGTAAAAGTGATGTACCATTTTATCCATTAAACCCAACTGGTTGCAGATTCATATTGTTTGTGAAAAAATAGGAGATACCCATAGCCGGCAACTGAGTTGCAGCTTTTAACAATATTTCATTGCAGTTGATAATAACAATTGTTCTATCATTCTATGTGCTCACACTTTTCCTAATAAAAACATACCTTACTTGTGTGGGTAGGTCTTTGACCCATGGCAGGATAGGCTCAAAAACTTAACGTGGAGAATTTTTTTTTTCATCATAAACACTGATCCATTTTGGCGGTCAGTAACTGCGGTGTTTAGGCCCAGACTTGGCCGCCACTGAGGTAAACCTACTAAACCCAGACATTACTGAAAAGCAGAATCCCTGGGGAGGCCAGAGGGGTGTGACGTGAATGGAGTCCGCTGGGTATACTCTGACACGTTGGCAAAGAATATGCAGTTTCCTCATTTCATTGAGGCAAAGTTCCAGAATCTGCAGGGATAAACACAATTCTCACCACCCAGCATTCCCACATTTCTAATACAAACAGTCACTCCTCATGCCTCCCATCTGCGTTAACCCCATCTCACCCCTGGATGGACATACTGTTCACGTCCAGTGCATTGCTGCATTATTGTGATGGGTGTGAAGAGTTCGTCCACCGCATTGAAGTGGCTAGTCACCTGTAATAATGAAATGACCCATCTTCTCAATTGTAACAACTAATTACAGTTGAGTTGTGATGTCATAATGCCTGCTACCTAAAAATTAACTCTTATTTACATAAACAACATGTTTATTTTTTACATATAGTTAATGAGGCAAGAATAATCACGCTGCATGTTGCTTCTGATTCAGAAAAACGTAATCAAATCCATTAAACACCTTCTTATATGTTTTTGTAGTAAATTACTTCCTATTATGGGGTGTTTAATTTTGCACCACATGTCTACGACGATGCTACCATTTTCATATAAAGTAGAAAGACTCCAAGATTTTTAACAGTTTGTGGGATGTGACACCAAGATTTTAAACAGTTTGTGGGACGAGTGCTGGGGAAGCACGGATTATACAGAGTAGAATATTTTCTGCTGTGCACTATACGGATATTAAAGCTACATCGGAGTTCTAAGACGAAATACAAGAACTCTGCCTTCGTCCTCTTTCCTCGATTTGCTTAGATTTTTATAGAGCGCGGACAATTGTCTCTGCACTAAAGGAGGAAGGAACTGAGAGAATAAAATTAGATTTTAGTGAAAAGCCAGGTTTTTGAAACTTTGTGGAAATTCCAGAGAGAGTGGGCATGAAACTCTTTGGCCACTTGTAATATCCATACTATGTACAGTAGAGGTATTTTATCCTATTTAGAATATTACACATTTTAATATACCAAAAGTTTTACATATCTTTCTAGACACTGGGGAACCAGGCATGATTTTTTTATTTTAGATTACCCTGTGGTGTTACAGACCTATTCCACCTTGTCAGATATTATATCTTTCTGCTCTCCATCAAACATAACGTGAGTTTAAGTCTTCAAAATGGTATGGGGTAGAGGCAAATCGAGAAAAATTAGAGCTGCAACCTGCTGATGTATGGTATTTTTATTTATTTATTATGAATTCTAACTTTGTTTTTTGTTAGTATGTTCTTGATGCCGTTGCCATGTTTTTTGTTGGGTCAAACTCATAGCAGATAATCAAACAAACATTCTTTGGCCTAATGTGTCTGATGGTATCAGCAGCCTATGCCTGAAAAGTACTTGTAGATTCTGCCTGCTTGTTCCCCCTTGTTAATAAACTTTTGTTTCTCTTGCAGCGCTCTATTATCCCCGGGCCTCCTTTCCTGTTCGGGGCATGCTCAGTTCTTCTGGCTTTCCTAGTGGCCTTATTTATCCCTGAACATGGCACCCGCTCACATTCATCCAAAAGCAACACGGCCAGGAAGCACAGCACTAGCACCAGCAACACGTCCGCTGCCATTCCAGAGCGAAGCAGTGACGAGGACATAGAGCCACTGCTGCAGGACAGCAGTGTATGAGGACTTGGATGGTTTCAAAGAGGGACTGTCAAAGCGTCTGCTGGCCTGAGACCCGTGGCCGAGCCCACAGAATGTACCAAAGCTCACAGGTGGAGGAGTAACTAGCTTATTAAATTCTTGTTAGCTCCGTCTTCTTTCCGCGTCGGTACATGAAAACAGTGTAAAGGTTTGAGGCTTGTATTTCTTTGAAATACATTCATAACTGTTACCCTTAAACCTTGATGTTCCACTGTGTACCTGATAATGCGGCGGCTGAAGGAGAGAGTTACAATTTACAAGGTACAATAGGCAACGCGATCAGTTTGTTTGTAGTCCGATTACCGGCTCCAGATACCGAGGTTTACCTTCCTTCCTTCCGATTATGCTCTTAATGAACTCCTGAATTACAGGGAGATGTTGATTTGTCGTGAGAGAGATCGAATGGGAGGGAACTTTGCTCAGGTCAACCTATTATTCCTAATAAAGATTAACAGATATCAATCCCAAATAAAGCGCCTAGTACTTTCAATGCAGGGCCTAGGTATTACCATGTACTAGTGTATTGGCTGATCAAATGAATTATGAAAAACGTCAACTGCAAATGAAGGTCAGCACGCATCAGATTCTGGCCTGAAGTGGTGCACAATACAAGGGCATTCAGAGCATCCTTGTTCTGCTCTGTTCAACTGGGGCCTCTTGCTAAATACTTATTTATCACTACACACTTCCATTCACTATGTACATTCCTAATTTAAGTGACTAGTTACATTGGTACAAATTGAGTTTGCCTTCGGGTTTCTCGGCCTGTATCTCCATTTGCTATATTTTTCGGTTTCTTTACTGCCATACAAATCAGGGTATCTCCCTATTTGCAACCGCCTTAATTCCTATTTGGTAAACATTTCTAGTAAATCATATATATCCTTCATATCAGACAGTGCATTTCATTTTTTTTTAACAAATTAACGTAGCCAACAACAAAAGCAAGATACTTTTTTTATGAGCTCATTGTTTTAGGAAGTGTCCTGTTAATTTAAAATATAGATTATTTTATTAAGATCTGTCATTTCTATGTATATTGCTGACGAGCTACTAGGCCAGTAAAAGAAAAAACATAACAGAGTACTGCTTTAAGTGTTTTTTATGTAAGAAATATCTGTAGATATTTGTAAGGAACATCAATTTTCCTGACGGGGTGCTGTGTAAATCTTGTATTTATTAATGTAACAAGGTTCATGACAGAAAGAGGTATATACAACTTTTTTTTATAAAGGATTATGTATTGACAGAAAAGTTTTTTTTACCAAGAAATCTATTTTGAGACATGTTATGCCTTGAACAAAAATAACCAACGTTTTGTAATATGCTGTTGGTTTTTAAGTTGATAAGCTTCATGGTTCATAATAAATTGGCAAATAAAAATAATTTTCTGATTTTGTGGTGTTTGCGAACAGTGCATGTGGTTTACATTTAATAATGGCCTCTGCACCTACCAGTGAAAGGCATTTACCGTTTCTCTAAATTTTGTATGATTCCTTTGAATATAATGAAGTTTGTGGCAATTGCATTATTTTTTTTAATCTAACAAGTTTTATCTCAATGGATTTTCCAGTCAAAATGTCTTTTTTACTTAATATCGAGACCTGCTTTAGACCCTGAAAAACGAAGTGGCATGAAAAGAGAGCAGAAAGTGCAATCTGCTAGTCCGTTATGTTAAAGAGTAATTTCTATGACCTGGACCAATACATTTTGGTTAGTTAACGCCTTCGATGCGCATGACGGAGCGGTTCCATCATGCGCGTCGGTTGCGCTGTGCGCATGACGGAACTGCTCTGTCATGGCCCCGCCCGCTCAATAGAACCCTCAGCACAGCGCTGTAATCCGCGCCGCGCTGAAGGGGTTAAGTGTGAATGGCAAATAACCATCAACTAACACTGTGTTTTTTACCAAATTCACAACCGAAAAAGATGATCATAAACATCCTCTAGAATCTTTAAACATTGGTAGATTGCTTTCGAATTGGACCAGAGACTCTGGTTTTTACCTTCCTCGAGGAATTGGTTGGGACGCCAAGGACAGAGAGCAGCAAGTGATAGTTTTCTTGGCTTATCTGTTTGCAAGTTCAAAACTTACTTTGGCATCATTCAGACTCCGCATGGTCTAAATCGTTGAGCAATAAATGTATATGACATAGTCCTAAATGGACATCGCCCAGTCCTCATTTCCATCCCTATTGCTAGCAGAAAATCATTTGGCAGCACGCTGAAGTCCTTTATTCACAGTATTATTGCCTTCATCATTCCGATGTTCTCTGTCAGTTACAATGTTATTGAGTTATTAGCCTTTCCTAAAATTGTTACAACCCCCTCTAACTGATTCAACACGAGTAGTTGATCCTCATGATCCAATGTAGCCAATAGGTGCAATGTAATTAGAGCCCCAACTGCCCTGCATCTGTCACACATTCATTTGTCTTCTATGTTTACCAGTGCTTTCTCCATCACTCCGCAGGAGCTGAAGCCAGGCTAATGGACACGTAATAGCTGATATATTTGTGATGGTTACTTAATCCTGCAGATTCCTCACCTTTTCAATATCCTCTTGGCAAGACACAACATGCAGCCTCAAACGCAATGCTAAGATGGGACAAGATCATAGTATTAGTGGTGTCCACCGGCAGTGTGCCTGTAGTTCTGTTTTTCTATGCCTCATCGACTCTGGCTCACATCTCTTATTGGCACTGTACTGGTAAAGTTCCTCCATTTTTGACAGCAGTTAGCTCAAATATCGCTACCTCAAATTCATAGTATAATCCTGTTGCAAATGATGAAAGAAGATTGCCTTGTTGCATGTGTAGGTACTGCCTTTGCGCCATACATGTCACCGCTCAAAATTCGTGTTTACTGACGCAGCCATAGGACTTTAGGATGTGGGAGGCTAATCAATTGTTTGTAAGGACCGAAGGGATACATCGAAGCATTCCTCTTCTACTTCAGGTAAGTCCCCCTCAATAAGGGACGCTCTCTTGATAAATCCACAAAAAAAACACAATAGAAAAGAGATGCCATCTTCCTTGAGGAAATGGTCCTGCTGTCAAGACCATTTGGAGCCTACAATCCATTCCTTTATGCTTAGATTTTTCTCCTTGTCAGATGATGTGTGAGAAGTCATTAAAATGTGTCTGAGTATCTCTAATAAAGGGAATACCAGACCCCAAATCAGTACACACATAATGGTTGGTCTTTTACCATCATATTTGTCTGTAAATCACATTACAATAAAAGGCTTGGCATATAATATACAGATCAGAGCGATTGATAGATAAGACCTCATCATATTTAACCACACATCCTTAACTTGTTAGTCTGTTCCTTACCCTAATGTTGTCATCCAACTTCTGTGGCTTTGTTAGTTTACTAAGCTTTTACTGTCTTGCCATGTATGGTTCCCTTGCATATTTTATGCTGTCATTAGATTAGCAGTTGGATGGAATTCATCCCATCAGCATCATCCATTACCAACTGGTACACGTATCAAAGACTGCTCCTTCACCATTACCTTTATTACTAAAGTAAATTTAAAGTAAAGTAACTTGATTTATTGTTCAATTATTACAAGATCTTTGCAGTAGTAAATTGTTAGACCTGGCATCATTGGCATGAGTCTCTCCTCCATTTTTTTCCGTTTGCCTCCTCTGTTTACGATGTTTTTGCTGGAATATTGCTTTGGGCACTGTGCCACTGCTGATCAGTGCCACAGTGCAAGTGCTCCCTATGTTAAATTGTTACATTGATTGGTGTTACCATGATTGGCTTGGTTGACTTACTGTTCAGACCCTAGTCTAGTGCACTGCGTGTGCCAAGGGCGTGTAAGTTAACTGCTGCTGGTGGGCTTGCAGCACTGGTTGTGCCACCCACAGAAGCAGCGTGTAAAATGTGTCTCAGGCCTGCCATCGCAGAGCCTGTGTGCAGTCCCTGACTGCCATGTCGACTTGGCAAGGAAACCTACTTGCCAGTCTCTAAAACCTTCACTTTGCCACATTTCAGACACCTCTATGGTAGGCCCTAGGGCTGGGTGCATTGTGGGTAAAAGGTAGGTCATGACCTGATGTGTGTGGCATGACCTAATAGTGAATTACAGCCATTTTCGTTTTTCACTATTGAAGGGCTACCTGCCTCCAATAGGCCAGAATGGGCAGACTGATTATTAACTCCATTATAATCTATCTGACTCAGGGAGCATGGTAGCAGGTCGAGTTTAGTATCCCTGAACACAGAATTTAATAACACACCCTTTAGGATGGATGGTTTTTAAATTCTGTGTTTGAAAATAGCCCTTTTAGAAAGTGGCTATTTTCTTGTCTAACTTTCCACCGGTCTCTGCTGGTTTGGTGTGTGTGTCAGGGGCTGGGTGGCTCCAGAGGTCTGAGTGAGTCAGTGTGGGGTGAATGAGGCATCTACACTTAGAGTGGGGGAAGAGTAGTCCCTGACAGCCTGCCCTGCCTGACACAATGCTGGCTCCACCTCCTGCCGGGCAGCTGAGGACCCTGCCCTGCTCAGTGAATAGGCCAGGTGCCTCTGCCTGGCAACACCCACAACAAACCCAGGATGGGGGGAATTTCCCTGCTTGGACAAAGGGAACAAAGCAGAAAAGGGGTATAAGAGAAGGACCCCTGAACCAAGAACTGAGATCACTTCTGACAAGGAAACCTCTACCAAGGACAAGAAGCCTGCTGATCCAAGGACTTGCCTCCCCCTTCTGCCAGTGTGCTGTTTGCTGGGGGGAACCTGAAGCTGCTTCTTTATTTTTGCCAAGGAACAAGGAGAGAGGAACTTGGTGTGTACTCTCAAAAGCTTGCTAGAAAATCTCCAAGGGCTGGAAGAGTGCCAGCCTCCTGTTGAAGTCACAGGGCCAAAGGACTTCACCCTCTACTGAATTGCTGGTTGCTGGAAAGTGTTATTTCCAGTGCACAGGGGAAATCTGCAGTCTCGACGTCGCCGACGCCGCCGAATCCAGCTCGACATCGTGAGTAACGGCTCCAGTGTTCCGAGCCTTCGCCGCCGGCCGCCGGGCCCAATCGACGCCAGTAGCGTCGCCAGGAGTAGTGAGTATCGGCTCCAGCTCCCAGTGACCCCGTCTTGACGCCGGTATCGACGCCAGTGAGTAGTGAGTATCGGCTCCAGCTCTAAGCGACCCCGTCTCGACGCCGCTGCTGATCGCATCGACTCGACGCCGTGAGCGCTGCTCCGGCCCGACACCTCTCGACGCCGCTGTGGATCGACCCGAATCCGAGGCACGATCGACGCCGACCTCGACGCCGACATCTCGACACTGTGGATCATCGTTTTCTTCATTCCCAAAGGTACTGTGTTTGTGGGTTCTGTTGCAACTTCAGGCTCGACGTAGCGCTCCTCGTGGTCGACGCCGAACCTTGGGAATATCGTAAACTCGACGTCGTGTGACTCCTGTGGGGGTTACATTGTTGCCAAGAACTGTGTTTCAGAAGAATACTTACTTTTGTTGCTAAAGAACTATTTGCTAAGAAGAAACTTTACCTGAACTATTATTTTTCCTTCCAAAGAGTATTTATTAAGATTGTGGTATATTTTTGTTCGGTATTTGGTCTTGTGCTAAGCCTTATATAAAAATACTATTTTTATAATAACTCCTGTGTTGTGTCCATTTGTAGTGTATTCACTTTATTACTCTATGTGGTCATAAATGCTTAACACACTGCCTCTGAGATAAGCCTGTCTGCTCTGCCAAGCTACCAAGGGGGTAGCAGGGGTTATCTGAGTGTGTAATCCCCTTGCCCTGACTAGAGTTGGTAGGTCCCTATTTGTCAGAAGTGTATACCTCTGCCAACTAGAGACAGCCGGTTCTAACATTGGTGGTCAGCGGTGAGGATTGAACTTTGCATTTATGACTCATGTGCAGTGATTAGTGTACGCTACATAGTGAAAGCAGACCATAGCGCAGCCACAATCTGTTTTGGTAGGATATTCCATTTTTGTTCTCCGCTTTCCTGGAGCTTATTTTTTTAAACACTGCCAGTTTTGACCATGGAGGATGCCGGAGCTGCTGCACCTGCTGAGAGTGTTGTGGGGGAATTTGATAAAAAATTGATAAATAAGTACAAGAAAAAGGAGCTAGAGCAATTTTGCAAGCAGTTTAAAGTTCCTACCACAGGTCTCAGAGTGAGAGACGACTTCCTTAAAGCACTGAAGGCCTGGTTAGAGGCCAGAGATCCCTCTGATCCGGGGGTGGTACCGGAAGAGGAAGAGGAAGAGGACATGAATGGGCACGTGTCATCTCCCGGCAGCAGTGTTTCCTCTAAGAGCGTTTCTCCTGAAGAGTTGGAAGACAGGGAGAAGGAGAGGGAATACAAGTTAGAGGTGGCAAAACTTAAATTAGGAGGGCAGTTGGAATTAGAGAATGTAAGAAGCAAAAGGGAAGCTGAAATGGAGAGCAAAAGATTAGATTTTGAAAGAGAGAAATTAGCGTTTGAACGTGAGAAGATGGTGAGGGAGATGGAGCTTAAAACTAAGAGTTTAGAGTTGAATCCCTCTGGTGGCAGCACTCCATCTGTGCCTGCAGAAAGTAGGTTTTATTTTCCCAAAGATGTGATAAAAGATTACAGTAGAAATGAGGATATTGGTCAGTGGTTTAAAGCATATGAGTTAGCATTGTTGGCCCACCGGGTCCCTGAGAAAGATTGGGGAGCGGGGTTGTGGGGTCGCTTTGTCAATGAAGGGAGAGATACCTTGTTGGACATGCCTGCTGAGGATAGGATGTCTTATACTCATATGAAAGATGCTTTAATGTTGAGGTATGGCTTAACTCCAGAAAAGTACCGACAAACCTTTAGAGAATGTAAGAAGTTGCCTGGTACTACGTGGGTTGAATATATGTCCTTCTTTTGCAGAGCCATGGATGGTTGGGTAAAGGGTAGCATGGTGGATAGTTATGATGCTCTTTATGATTTGTTTGCATGGGAGCACTTGTCTAATAACTGTTTTCCAGAGCTACGCTAGCACCTTATTGATAGCAAGATATCTAACCCTAGAAAACTTGCTGAGGAGGCGGACCGCTGGGTCAGTACCAGGGTCCACAAGGGTCCAGTGGGAGACTCAGCCAAAGGTGGGCAGGGTCCCCAGCAGAAGAGTGGGGGGGACAGGGGTAAACCGAGGGAGTTTCAGAAAGGGCCCCAAAGTAATCCCCAAGGGAAGGGTTCCCAGCCTCCCCCTGTAAAGAAGCCAGAGGTCCCGACAGGTAAACCTGTTCCCAGGGGCCCAATGACCTGCTACGTTTGTAAGCAGGTGGGACACCGTTATTATGATCCCCAGTGTCCCATGAAGGATTCGAATGCACCGCCGCGTGCACCCCCCCGTCAGGTAGTGAATGTAGCCCTGGGAGGGAGGGAGATGGGTGCCCCCGGTGGGTGGGGTCCCGCAGAAATGTCCCTGGTCTCTTTAGGAGACGTGGAAATGGTCCTTCCAACCCCTCTGCCTAGTAACACTAAGAAATATAGGCAGTGGGTGACCATTAATGGCCATAGGGTGGAAGCTCTCAGAGACACCGGAGCAAGTGTGACAGCGGTCAAGTGTCACTTGGTGTCCAGAGAGCAGGTGGTCCCTCATGCATTCTACCCCGTTGTAGCTGCCGACAACTCACAGAGTAAGTGTGAGGTAGCTCAAGTTCCTTTTGAGTGGGGGGGGGGTCTCAGGTACTCTTCAGGTTGCTGTGAGGCCTGCCATGCCTGTTGATTGTCTCCTGGGCAATGATTTGGAGGACTCCCCTTGGGCTAAGGTGGAGCGAAAAGCGCATCTGGAAATTTTGGGTCTGCCGGAGTGGGTGTGTGCGACCACCCGGTCCATGTCAGCTAGTAAGGGTGTTGATGGGGTCCCGGAGCCTGAAAGTATGGCCCAGGACCCAACCAGGAAGAGAAGAGGCAGGGGGCGCGGGAAACCGTCCCCCATCGTTCCCACGGTCCAGGAGGGAGCAGACCCTCAGGGGGATGCCCAGGAACCTACAGGGGAACAAGTGGCTGAACTGGGAAACCTGCCCGAGCTGACCCATTGGCAGCAGGATGGTGGTCCCTCCAGGGAGGAATTTTGTGCTGAACAGAAAGTGTGCCCTTCTCTTGTGGGTGTGAGGCAGCAGGCCTCAGCCCAAACGACAGGTGATCAGTCAGGATCACATTGGATTCATTGGGAGAACGACCTCCTGTATAGCGAGCCTAAGGCTACTGAGCCTGGGTCAGCCCGTGTGCTGGTGGTACCCCAGCGCTTCAGAGCCTTCCTACTGGGGTTGGCTCATGACGTTCCGTTAGCTGGACATCTGGGGCAGGACAAGACCTATGACAGGCGTGTCACCCATTTGTATTGGCCCCAGATGAGAAAGGATTCAGACATCCATTGTAGTACATGCCAAACTTGCCAGGCAAGTGGGAAAAGTGGGTGGAAGCAGAAGGCTCCCCTCCAACCTTTTCCCGTAGTCAGTACCCCCATTGAGCGAGTGGGGATTGACATTGTGGGGCCACTGGACCCCAAGACAGCCATGGGCAACAGGTTTATCCTGGTCTTAGTGGACCATGCCACACGGTACCCGGAAGCCATCCCTCTCCGCACAGTGACGTCCCCCGTGGTGGGACGGGCACTGATGGGTGTTTTCTCCCGCATGGGGTTCCCCAGAGAGGTGGTGTCAGACCGGGGCACCAACTTCATTTCTAATTATATGAAGTCTCTGTGGAAGGAGTGTGGGGTAACCTACAAGTTTACCACTCATTACCACCCTCAAGGTAATTGGCTGGTTGAGAGATTCAACCGGACCCTAAAAGGAATTATTATGGGTCTTGAAGAACCAATGAGGCGTAAATGGGACGTCCTCTTACCATGCCTGCTGTTTGCTTACCGTGAGGTGCCACAAAAGTCTCTTGGGTTCAGTCCCTTTGAACTTTTGTATGGACACCCGGTAAGAGGACCTTTGAGTCTGGTCAAAGAAGGCTGGGAGCAATCTCCCAGGAAACCTCCCCAGGATGTATACAGTTACATGCTGGCCTTTAGGAACCAGACTCGGCGCTTCAGAGATCTTGCTCAGGCAAATCTGGAGGCCAGCCAGGAAGAGATGAAGCGATGGTACGACCAGAATGCCACTCTGGTTGAGCTTCAACCTGGTCAGAAAGTTTGGGTCATGGCCCCTGTAGAACCTTGTGCGCTCAAGGACAGGTGGACTGGACCATTTGAGGTTGTGGAGAAAAAGAGCGATGTCACCTACTTGGTGGACTTGAAGTCTCCCAGGAACCCCTTGAGGGTCCTGCATGTCAACCGGTTAAAGCCCCACTTAGAAAGGTCCGAAGTGGGCATGCTCCTAGCCACAGATGCTGGAATGGAGGAGGAGAGTGAGCCTCTTCCTGACCTCCTGTGTGCAAAAGAGCAAGATGGGTCAGTGGATGGTGTTGTCCTCTCTGACACACTGACCCTTGAGCAGCAGCAACATTGTCGCCATCTGCTGGGACAATTCCCTGATCTGTTCTCCTTAATCCCTGGTGTCACTCAGTGGTGTGTCCACGATGTGGACACCGGGGACAGTACTCCTGTGAGGCACAAGGCCTACAGGGTGACTGACAAGCTCAGAGCATACATCAAGGAAGAGGTCTCCAGGATGTTTGCCTTGGGGGTGGTTGAGTCCTCTAGCAGTCCTTGGGCCAGCCCAGTGGTCTTGGTCCCAAAGGCTGCAGCGCCTGGTGCTTCACCAGAACTTCCGTTCTGTGTGGATTACCGAGGACTCAATTCGGTCACCAAGACTGACGCTCACCCCATCCCCAGAGCTGATGAGCTCATAGATCGGTTGGGGGCTGCCCGGTACCTTAGTACGTTTGATCTAATGTCTGGGTACTGGCAGATCGCCTTTACCGATGGGGCAAAAGAGAGGTCTGCATTCTCCACACCAGATGGGCACTACCAGTTCCGGGTTATGCCCTTTGGGATGAAGAATGCCCCTGCCACATTCCAGAGGTTGGTCAACCAGGTATTGGCTGGACTGGAGGATTTCAGTGCCGCCTACCTGGACGACATAGCAGTGTTCAGCGCCGGCTGGGAGGAACACTTGCGCCACCTCCAGGAAGTGTTGTTGGCCCTGCGCAGAGCAGGCCTCACAATCAAGGCCAGTAAGTGCCAGATTGGGCAGGGTTCAGTGGTGTACTTGGGCCACCAAGTAGGGAGCGGCAAAGTGGCCCCCCTGCAACCCAAGATAGATACCATCCTGGCTTGGGAACCGCCCAAAACCCAGACTCAGGTGAGAGCCTTCTTGGGTCTCACGGGTTACTACAGGAGGTTTGTCAAGGGGTATGGCAACATTGTGCACCCCTTGACCTCGCGGACTTCCAGGAAGCAGCCGAGACTTGTGATCTGGACTGACGCCTGTCAGAAAGCCTTTGACACCCTGAAAACTGCAATGTGTACAGCACCGTTCCTCCAGGCGCCCGACTTTTCAAAAGAGTTCATTGTCCAGACAGACGCTTCAGAGCATGGTGTGGGGGCTGTTCTAGCACAGATGAATGAAGAGGGCCGAGACTTACCTGTAGCCTTCATCAGCCGGAGGTTACTTCCCAGGGAACAGAGGTGGAGTGCGATAGAACGTGAGGCATTGGCTGTGGTCTGGGCGCTGAAGAAGCTAAGACCCTACCTGTTTGGGACTCACTTCCGGGTTCAGACAGACCACAGGCCCCTCAGATGGTTAATGCAGATGAGGGGTGAAAACCCAAAACTGTTGAGGTGGTCCATTTCCCTACAGGGGATGGACTTTACGGTGGAACACCGCCCTGGTACAGATCACGCCAATGCTGATGGTCTGTCCAGATTTTTCCGCCTTAGTGATGAGGACTCCCTGGGTGAAGGGTAGTTCTCCCCACATTTCAGCTGGAGGGGACACGTGTTAGACCTGGCATCATTGGCATGAGTCGCTCTTCCATTTTTTTCCGTTTGCCTCCTCTGTTTACGATGTTTTTGCTGGAATATTGCTTTGGGCACTGTGCCACTGCTGATCAGTGCCACAGTGCAAGTGCTCCCTATGTTAAATTGTTACATTGATTGGTGTTACCATGATTGGCTTGGTTGACTTACTGTTCAGACCCTAGTCTAGTGCACTGCGTGTGCCAAGGGCGTGTAAGTTAACTGCTGCTGGTGGGCTTGCAGCACTGGTTGTGCCACCCACAGAAGCAGCGTGTAAAATGTGTCTCAGGCCTGCCATCGCAGAGCCTGTGTGCAGTCGCTGACTGCCATGTCGACTTGGCAAGGAAACCTACTTGCCAGTCTCTAAAACCTTCACTTTGCCACATTTCAGACACCTCTATGGTAGGCCCTAGGGCTGGGTGCATTGTGGGTAAAAGGTAGGTCATGCCCTGATGTGTGTGGCATGACCTAATAGTGAATTACAGCCATTTTCGTTTTTCACTATTGAAGGGCTACCTGCCTCCAATAGGCCAGAATGGGCAGACTGATTATTAACGCCATTATAATCTATCTGACTCAGGGAGCATGGTAGCAGGTCGAGTTTAGTATCCCTGAACTCAGAATTTAATAACACACCCTTTAGGATGGATGGTTTTTAAATTCTGTGTTTGAAAATAGCCCTTTTAGAAAGTGGCTATTTTCTTGTCCAACTTTCCACCGGTCTCTGCTGGTTTGGTGTGTGTTCGTCAGGGGCTAGGTGGCTCCAGAGGTCTGAGTGAGTCAGTGTGGGGTGAATGAGGCATCTACACTTGGAGTGGGGGAAGAGTAGTCCCTGATAGCCTGCCGTGCCTGACACAATGCTGGCTCCACCTCCTGCCGGGCGACTGATAGCCCTGCTCCTGCCAGTGATAATACTGGCTCCGCCTCCTGCTGGGCGGCTGAGGACCCTGCCCTGCTCAGTGAATAGGCCAGGTGCCTCTGCCTGGCAACACCCACAACAAACCCAGGATGGGGGGAATTTCCCTGCTTGGACAAAGGGAACAAAGCAGAAAAGGGGTATGAAGGACCCCCGAACCAAGAACTGAGATCACTTCTGACAAGGAAACCTCTACCAAGGACAAGAAGCCTGCTGATCCAAGGACTTGCCTCCCGCTTCTGCCGGTGTGCTGTTTGCTGGGGGGAACCTGAAGCTGCTTCTTTATTTTTGCCAAGGAACAAGGAGAGAGGAACTTGGTGTGTACTCTCAAAAGCTTGCCAGAAAATCTCCAAGGGCTGGAAGAGTGCCAGCCTCCTGTTGAAGTCACAGGGCCAAAGGACTTCACCCTCTACTGAATTGCTGGTTGCTGGAAAGTGTTATTTCCAGTGCACAGGGGAAATTTGCAGTCTCGACATCGCCGACGCCGCCGAATCCAGCTCGACATCGTGAGTAACGGCTCCAGTGTTCCGAGACTTCGATGCCGGCCGCCGGGCCCGATCGACGCCAGTAGCGACGCCAGGAGTAGTGCGTATCGGCTCCAGCTCCCAGTGACCCCGTCTTGACGCCGGTATCAATGCCAGTGAGTAGTGAGTATCGGCTCCAGCTCTAAGCGACCCCGTCTCGACGCCGCTGCTGATCGCATCGACTCGACGCCCTTCTCGACGCTGTGAGCGCTGCTCCGGCCCGACACCTCTCGACGCCGCTGTGGATCGACCCGAATCCGAGGCACGATCGACGCCGACCTCGACGCCGACATCTCGACACTGTGGATCATCGTTTTCTTCATTCCCAAAGGTACTGTGTTTGTGGGTTCTGTTGCAACTTCAGGCTCGACGTAGCGCTCCTCGCGGTCGACGCCGAACCTTGGGAATATCGTAAACTCGACGTCGTGTGACTCCTGTGGGGGTTACATTGTTGCCAAGATCTGTGTTTCAGAAGAATACTTACTTTTGTTGCTAAAGAACTATTTCCTAAGAAGAAACTTTACCTGAACTATTATTTTTCCTTCCAAAGAGTATTTATTAAGATTGTGGTATATTTTTGTCGTTATTTGGTCTTGTGCTAAGCCTTATATAAAAATACTATTTTTATAATAACTCCTGTGTTGTGTCCATTTGTAGTGTATTCACTTTATTACTCTATGTGGTCATAAATGCTTAACACACTGCCTCTGAGATAAGCCTGTCTGCTCTGCCAAGCTACCAAGGGGGTAGCAGGGGTTATCTGAGTGTGTAATCCCCTTGCCCTGACTAGAGTTGGTAGGTCCCTATTTGTCAGAAGTGTATACCTCTGCCAACTAGAGACCGCCGGTTCTAACATAAATAAAATCCCACGAATTAGACTTTTTCTGAAAACAGAAATATATATATTATTTCAAATACATCAAAATGTATTCTGGTAGAATATCCATTTTTGATATTTTTTATTGTGGTTGAAAATATAATAAACCTGCAGCTGAATATTGGAACCATCTAAGCGTAGAATCAAGTTTTGGTGACAAAATAAATTCTATCCTATTTAAAATCGGAGCATGTACATAGCAGATGTAAAACTAATTCTCGATTTTATCAATAGAATCTACAACCAAGGTCAGGGTCTTTCAGCTTCCACAGTAAATTACTGTCCTTTGATAAGACCACCCCGAATCGATATTGCATCAGTTTTCAGTTTATTTTGACTGCGTAGGGTTGACAAAGGAATTCTTAAGGTCTTCAGATTGCAAAGATTTTAATGAGTTATCTCATTCAAGTCACGCCATTTATTTTTTAAGGGGCTGTACTAATATTCAGATTTTTCATTTTATGCATTCATGTAACAAACCGTTTTCTTGTTATAAGGTGGTTTCATTGCACTAATTTCAGAATACTCTGACGTTTGTGAGGCAATTGATGGGTGGCAGAAAAGGTTCCTATAAATGTTTGCAATTGTACTGTTCAAGAATGGAGCAGTGTCACTTGATAAGGCAGCCTGATAATAAGTTAAAGCTTGTTCTAACTCTTGATTATTTTGAAGAAGGGTTCTAAGGAAGAAGCTTGTAGTTCAGAGTATAATGATTCGAATGCTTAAATCTTGAATTGGGACTGACCTCATGGAGTATTTTTGCCGGTATGGCCCTACTTAGTTTCTGACAACGCCTAGGAGTAGGTGAGAACTCCAAAATATCACAATGGTGTAAAAACGAAGTTCAGAATAGCTAATTAAAATGGGCGAGAGAGACTAGAGCTATCATGACAAAGCTGTGTTGCCTGATGAAGGTTAAATTGTGCCCCTTTACCTACATGATTAATATTGACAAGAAGGTACTTAGGACACAGGGGAAAGAAATATCACAGGTACAGGACCAAGACTACCTTACGAACAAAATCTCAGTACATTTTATGACTGCTTCATGGAAAAACGAACAATGCTTCCCCTACATTGACAGGTTACCCGATTGTCATTTACGAAGAGAGGTTTTAAGGGTAAGAATTGGGGTGAACCCTTGTTATGTAAACAAAGTGGTAAAACGCTGAATGATCGATAAGACGGGAAGTTCTATTTGCACTTTGGGCTCCTCATGTGACCTGCTACATATTTTAATGGATTGCCAGTAGTTTCTTGATATTCAAATTATGTTTCTAAGACCGATATTTATAAAATATAAGATAAAAAATAGGACACAGGCAGTAATTTTGGTGACTGAAATGAGCCATTTAGATATTGCTGTTGCCATTGGGAAATTTATGCAAAGAGTTAAGGCATTTTTTCTTTCTTTATTTTAATGAGTTTTTAATACTTATCCTGATATAATTGATGGGGTTTTTTATAATAATGTGTGTTTTAAGATGCGTTGTAATGTATTTAAGGATGTGTAATTTTAGATGTATTTTAACAAATATATGTAATGTTTGAGGACCAACGGTCCACATAAACAAAATCATGTAAGAGTATGTAAGAATGCTTAAATCAAGCAATTGGCTTCTGTTTTCTGGGAGGCATTATGCTCCAGAAACTGTCATGTGTTTCTCACATGACCCATTGTCTTTTTCCTTATGTTAGCCTAATCATGCATGTTGTGGACCGCTTTGGTTTTGCACACATTACTACATATCACTCTTGCTTTTGTGCCACATTGTATTTTCACACAAAACCACCATATATTTTTTCATTTTATTCTTTTCCTGGGATTTAGTCTGAGCAGCTTAGGCAAGGTCAAACAACATTGCCCCTTGTTATTCTCTCTGGTCAGACACTAGAACCTAGACTTAAAAAAAGGATGCAGCTACTTTTTTGAATGCACATATTTTGTCATATAACTAGGAACAGGGGTCTGGGGTCTGGAAAATAACGGACACACAGAGCGAAAGTCCTGAGACGAGAGTGCTGCATCAGCTAAGATGTAGAACATCCATGTATGTATGCTAAGGTACGGGGTCCACCACTAAACTTCTATAGATCTATATTGTATAACCACTTAGCTTCAGTAGTATGGGAGGGTTTGGGCAGATCTGTCAGAAAATATGACAGAACTCTTTATTCTATATGGTTTATTAACCATGCTAATGACATTATTGATATGTGTTTGTTTTCAGATTGTGGCACTAATATTGCATCTTGGAGCACAATAGTTTAAATACACATTGTGAACTTCCGTTGTCTAATTTTTCATCTTACTGTGGGAAAGTACGAGTGAAAGAGCAAAAGAGTGTGTCCTGTTACCGCGATCCCTGAGAGGGTTATGTTCTGGGTTCCAAATCACTTGTCTCTCTGGAACAGGTTAGGAGGGAAAATCTGATAGACATCTAGCCGCAGATTCCTTAACTTAGAATATCCCCAGGCGTCGGACTGGATCCGGAAAACTTTCCACAGCAGCACCTCTGAGCGCCGGGGGCGGCGCTGCATGGCTTCTCCCTGAGGTCGTCCATGGACATGATGTCAGCAGAGCCATATAAGCCCCTCCCGGCACGCTGACGTCAGTTTTCTTTTCCGCGTCCTAATGTGGTTCCTGGAAAACCAGCGGTTCCTTGGCCTGTTTTGTTTCGGCCTTTTCGACAGCTTCGGCGTGACAGAACAGTGTGCAATGCTTTCAGGCTTTAAGGCGTGTGAGTCCTGTGCGCGCCAGATGTCTGTCACGGACCTGCACGCCGTCTGTATGTGGTGCCTTGGAGTGCACCACGACTCCAAAGAGTGCGACACCTGTCAACACACGAAATTCAAGTCCTTGCCAGACCGTCGTATGAAATTGCTGGCCACACAGCTGTCTGGTCCGGCACCTTCACGTCCACGTTCTCCCTCTTGGGATCAGGCCCGTTCCCGAGGTCGTTCCCGCGGATGTCGTTCTGAGGCGGGTAAGCACAAGCGTAAGTCGCGGAGATCTTCTGCCCATACGCGTGACACTGGGGCCCATTCCTCTCGCTCCTTGCCAGACACGGGCGTCCAGCAGTCATCTCCTGCATACCCTCCCTTTCCGGGAGTTGGAGGGGCGAGGACCCACATGGAGGCTTATTCAAAGGCCCTCCAATCTTTCTTTGGGTCACCCCCTCTCCCTGGTGCGCCTTCAGGTCCCAAAGAGGTGGAAGGCACTCATGTCGGATTCTCGCCGGCGGATTCGTCCTCTGTGCTTGCTGTGTGCATCTACTCCAGTTCCGGAGTCGACTCGATGCCTACGGGACACGGCCCAGAGGACCCTCCCAGTCGGCCGTCCAGCCCTCCCGCCCGGTCACTGCACAGCCTTACGCGGATTACTGCGCTGACGTCAGAGGCGGCGTCGAGCTCGACGCCCTGTCTGCGTCGTTCCTCTCAGCCTATCGCGGTGGAATCGCCGTCAGGCGGTGCCCGGTCGAGTCCCCTCTGAGGGTCGTCGACGTCGATTCGACTCCCACTCGGCATCGGTCGACACTGGTACCAATGTTCACGCTTCCACCTTTGTATGAGGATAATACTCTGGAGTCCTCTGATGTTGATGCGACTCCCACGTGGCGTCGGTCGACGCCGGTGCCTATGCTTCCTCATTTGCAAAAGGCTGACGTCCCATTGGACTCACCGGATGTGAGGTCGTTTCTGTGCCCCATGGTGCAGGTACCTAGTGTTGCGTGGCCTTCAGACCTCCCTCAGGCTCCTCCACTTCTACTGTCTAGCGGGCGGATTAGTCTTCAACCCTCTCCTACTGACGGTTTGATTTCGCCTCCCAGAATGGCGACTGATGCTAGTGCTGCCTACGCAGGAGCTATTCACAGGGTGCCAGCTATTCTTCGCTTTCAGCCCCCGGTGGTTTCCTTGCCTTCTAATCCTTTACTGGATCTTCTCCACATGGAGCCTATTGAGGTGGAGCCTTTGTTAGCCCTTGGGGGTTTTTATTTGACATCCTACTTGGTATGTAGGCGAAGCCCTCAATTGGTGACCCTGATGATCGGGCCATTGCTCGCAGACACCGTCCTGCCCCGGGTGATCCACTGTGCCTGTCCCATCACCCTAGGGCTCAGGGTCTGGTTGTTCAGGCGGCTTTTGACTTGCAGCTTCCTCCGCTTTGCCGTTGTTTCCTCCCACCAGGGAGTCTAGGTGCTTGGACGCATGTGGTCGCCATCTTTTTGCCAGTGCGAGCATCCGCGCATTGAATACGTCTTGCGTGTTCCCGCGCGCTTCCTTTGCCCATTGGGACTTGGTCGAGACCCTTCTGCCTTCTCTTCCTGAAGGACAACAGCCAGAATGACATCGTCTTCTTCATGAGGGTAGGGGAATGGCGCAGTTTTCCCTCACCTCTTCCCTTGATGCCTCTGACTCTATGGGTAGAGCTCTTCCTCGATCTGTAGCTTTGCGCCGCCATGCATTGATGCGCGACAGTCGTTTCCCAGACAATGTTCGGGATGCTCTTAGAGATCTACCTTTCAATGGCGTGGAACTTTTCGACAGCCACACAGATTCAGCGGTGTCCCGCCTCACGTCGGGACTACCATAAATATCAACTTTTTGCCATTATAACATCCTTATACTTCTGCATAGGCCATGTTGCCTTGTTGTTTTGGTTTTCAAAGATGTTCTAGGCATAGTACCCCGATAATGTTGGCAGTTGTTCCGCCATTCCAGTATGTCTTCAGAACGGCCCCACACTGGTTCTATTTTCATTTCAGCCCTCTGAATGTGTACTTTGCACACAAGGGCTCCCTGCGCAGGGGTTAAAATGTACCCTATGTGGGGTACTTGCTGGCTATTCGGTGGTTACCTTAGCCTTGGTACGCTCCTATGGAGTCTTCCTAACAGACATCCTTCTCTGGGTCAGGCTGTCCCTCTTCTCTGATGTTCTGCGATCCTGACGTTAGTATCGCTCTATTGCACTTTTGGTTACAGTAGGCTCCAGTTGCCTGTAGTATATTCTTTGCCTCAGTATGGGTTCCGTACCAGGCAGCCTATGCTTCGTCTGCCCTAACAAGGCCCCCCTTTTTTCCGCATCATAGAGCTCCTCTGATGGTTGCTTTCTTTTGCCGAGCACTGCCTCTAGGGGCCCTTGTTCTGTTCATTTCAGGAACTGTTCTTTCACGGATGATGTACTATCATCGTTTTGCATCGTGAACACTCTCAAGGGGAGTGTTCTCTTCAGGATACTCATTTCTCTGGTCCCTGGGCCACTGGGTCGGTCCTCACTATTTCAACTATCGTGCCTGGGCTCCATCTCCTCATCTGTCTAGCGTGGGACCGTGGCTTCTCCCGGGCAGATGGTTGATGTCGCTTGCGTCTCTGGACATGGTCCTGTCCACTTCTGCTTCCGTATGACTGTTGGTACTTTTCGCGTTCTCTAGTATTTGATCAGATTAAACGTTGTTTTACACGTATATTTTCTTAATCTGTTTCTGCTCTCACACAGCAGAGTCACGCAGACAACGTTTCTTCCTGTGGTGCCCGTGGTCTTCACCCCTATTTGCTCATCCTATGAGCTCTTCTGTGGGTGTCCAGCTTGCAAGATACCCCCCCTTTTTGCCAGTTGCCTACCTTCTGATGCAACCTTCAACTATGAGCGCTCACGCCACCCTACAGGAGTTTATTTTCTATGCTTCATGTGGTTCTTCCTTCCACACAGAATGCTATGTGTGTTCCTGTCTTCCACATGTCTATCACTCTTACTGTAGTCCTGTTTTGGGTACTTATGATTCTTGCCGTCCGCCCTCTCACATGTCTTGTGAAGGAGCAGTTGCGTGCTGGAGTGTCTTGTGTTTCTGGTACTACCGGCACTTCCTGGCCAGGGGTCGGCATCCTGCCAATGCTGACACACGTATCTTGACTGGTGTGGGTTCGACAGCGCTTTTTCCACTGTTGTGCATACTGGGCTAGTATTCATACCAGTTAGTCATTTCTCTGGGTTTTACTTCAGTCCACACATCTAATCCTGAGGATCCAGAGGACCCCAGGCTCATTCCTCTTCTTTAGGAAGCCATGAACTCTCACTTCTGCACCGACATTAATGGGTTTATGCATGCTTTCTCTCAACCTGCTATACATATGGGTGTTTTCGAGCTGTTCTTTAACCCCTTCAGCGCGGCGCGGATTACCGCGCTGATCTGAAGGGTTCTTGCGCGGGCGGGGCCGTGATGGAGTGGTTCCGTCACCCGCACAGCGCGACCGACGCGCGTGACGGGACCACTCCGTCACGCGCATCGAAGGGGTTAACGGCTTGTGGTGCCTTTGCCTCCCATTGTTTTCCGCTCTTTCAGAGCTTCATGGGCGGGGTATGACTGTGCTGGCTTGCCGTCCCCACTGTGTTTTCTCACCTTGCTGACTGCTAAGTTCTCTCGGGAACTTGGTGGGTTCAGTCACAGGCCCGCCTCCTCTATGGGTATGGCTTTGGTATCTATTCTAAGTTAGAGACATCTAGCCGCAGATTCCTTATCGGATGGACGAGTTACTTCCCTTCGGTAACAATGTATCTGGTAGAGACACAGTCTAGCCGCAGATTTCTTAACGCCCACCCGTCCTCCCCATTCTGCGGAGACCTTTTGAGGTTGGGCTTCCTGCATTCGCCTCCCTCCAGGTGGCTGGTCTTTCTGCGGGGTGGCATCTTTCTCTTCACTAATACACAGAATGCTTCATTCCGTTTTGCTTGCGCTGCTCCGCCCATTCTCCTAATTGGGAGGTGTGCTCCTGTGTCATGTGCCTTTGGCATCCCTACGAGCTGTGTTGTCCAGTGTGGGATCTACACATGTTTCCCCACCCCCAGCTATCCCCTTCTCAATCGCGTTGGGGTCTCTTACCTCCCCTTCAGTCTATTGGCTCTGCCTCTGTCTATGGGTCTATTACTGGGGATGCCACGTTCCTTTCTGGTGCTGTCCTGTGGTAGATTGTCCTTGCTCATGTGTTCCGGAGTTGTTGTCCTTCATGATTATATATTGTAGTTACAGACTTTCTATTATCTGCCATGATGCTTTTTCACATCATCCTCTACCGCCGGGGGAGGTTTAGCCTTCGCTTGTGCAGCGTTGATTCTCAGAGCGGTGCTCTGCCCTTCACTACTTTCACTCTACAGTGCCTGGCACTGTCCTTTATGGTGCTATTTTTTATCATTCGAATTCTTTTGCTTTTCATATTTTTTGCACAGTTCACATAATCTCACAGTTTTTAGTGGTGGCTCCGTGTTGTGGTGCGGAAAAGTTTCTCCAACGAAAACTGGCGTTAGCGTGCCGGGAGGGGCATATATGGCTCCGCTGATGTCACGTCCGTGGATGACGTCAGGGCGGGGCCATGCGGCGCCGCCCCCGGTGCGTAGAGGTGGTGCTGCGGAAAGTTTTCTGGATCCAGTCTGACGTCTGGGGAAATTCTAAGTTAAGGAATCTGCGGCTAGATTGTGTCTCTACCAGATACATCGTTACCAAAGGGAATTAACTCGTCTGTTAGGTATTATAGCCAGTTGGACTCTTTAGATACTGAGGTGGTATGGTGACTCAGTCCATACATACTAGTGTTCTATAGTCGCAAGCATAGTTATGTTCATGAGCAGAATCTCTGCAACAAAATGAGATCTAGTGGTCAAACATTTTGCCCAAGTATTTATATAATTCAACCCTTTTTGTTGCTAAATCATTCACCTTGCTTTTAAATTTTCAGTCCTAAATTCATAATCTTCCAGAATGACTTCCAGTTTATTTTTGAAACAATGATATCCCAATTAATCGAGTAATCTTTGTGGACTGATCTGAGTTTTGCTTATTAGAAGGGTATCATCTGCATATTGTAATATGGGCAGATGGAGTGAGCTAACTTGGGGTCCTCGATTTTTTGTTGATTTTTTTTGTATTCAGGGCACATATAGGGCCGGTTGTGGAAAGGTTGAACAAGGTGGGGGCCAATATACATCCCTCTTTGAGACGGTTTGTGTTGTGTATTTTTGAGGGTACCTCACCCTGCCTTCTAATATTTATTCTGACCAACGTCAGTGCACACACTTTGAATAGCCTTCTATGTTAACAAAGGGATAGACCATTTAGAGAATTTTTCCTTAAGTAGATGTCTTGAGATTCCATTGAAGGCAGATTTGAGACTGATAACACTTTTTTTTTTTAAACTCTTTTTGTTTTGTGCTCAGTTAACAACTTGGTAGATACATTGTACATTTCAAATATCTGACTCATGTTTATTTACGGGAGAGGGCCGTGAACAATGTACTGGCTGAAAACATAGTTAATATCCCCCCCCCACCCCGTTCCCTACAAACCTTGGAATGCCCACCAGGGACCCCATACTTTCTCCCATTGCCAGGGGTACCTCTTAGACTGATAGTGTGCCCTGCTTGTTGACACCAATCTAGGACTATTTTCCAGTCTGATACCTTGGGGAGGGGGGTTGGACTGCTCCCCAGTGCTTTGTGATGTTGCCCTGGATGACCTCTGCCGCCAGTGTCAACAATAGTCTTGTGTATCTAGGCCATTCTTCGTCTCCTGAGATCATTAATAGGAAACATTTGGGTTCCAGCGGGACCCCTGCTCCCACCACCCTGGCCATAATTTCCCCTATTTCAGTCCAATATCTTTGTATTCTGGGCATATGCAGGAAGGCCCCCTCCTATCCGCAGCCTCTCTGGCAAAGCCCACTCTCTGCCTGGCCCAGTCTATGTAGCAGCGGCCTGGGGTAGTAAACTCTGTGTAGGACTTTTAACAGGATCAAGCAAAATCTGGCTCGGATCACTACCTCCCAAGGGCACTGCAGGGCCTCCGACCATTCTTCATCATCTAAATAGCCTATGTCACCCTCCCAGGCGGTCTTTAGTGTCATGAGCGGGTCGGGGGAGTTGTTGAGGATTTCTTTGTATATTGGTGAGATTGCCTTTTCTGTCAGAGGGTCGGTAAGCAGTCTGTCTTCTAACGGGGATGCGTCCTCCAGGACAATTCCTTTGCGTATATAATGTCTTAGGGCATGTTCCAATTGGATATATCTGAGCCACTCCCCTTGTCCCATTTCATATTCCTGCTGTAGCGTTGTAAATGTGATATACACCTGTCCTCTCCAGACGTCCCCCAGACTGTATAGGCCCAGCAGCTTCCACTTTTTGAAGTCACCAAGTTGGCCTACTCCTGCAAGTTGGTCACTATACCAGAATGGGGTAATTCCAGTTAGTTTCCCTTCCCACCCTAGGAACTTAGTAGTTGCCCGTCACGCCCATAACACTGTTTGTCTGTGAAGTGGTAGGCCTCTCGATTTTCGCTTTGTTGTATAGCGGGGAGTGATAACCCCCAGGTCCCATTGCTGCTCTGTCTACTCGGTATGCTGGTTCTGATATGTCAGTGAAAACCAGTCATTGATGCACACCATCTGAAAAGCCCAGTAGTAGGCCCTAATATCTGGTATAGCCAGTCCCCCTTCGTAAACTTATTTTTTGTAATTTACTTAGGGCTATTCGCGGCATGCACCCATTCCATAGGAGTGCCCTCAGTTCGAAATAGCTTGAGGATCTCATCTCATAGGGTGTGTTCTGAATTGTATATAATAGCCATGGGAGTGTCATCATCTTGAATAGCGCCGCATGGCCCATTAATGTGAAAGGGAGAGAGCACCAGCATTTGGCGCCTAATGAGAATCTTGCTAACTGTGTTTTCCGATAGAATGCTTATGGGCTCCTAGTTATGTGTATGCCCAGGTATTTAAAGCAAGATGTCTCTACAGGTACCTTACATCTGGAGGTGAGAGCTGGTGTGGCCCATACCAATGGAAATAGCAGTGATTTGTCACAGTTAATACGGTAACCATAATAGTTTCTGTAAATCCAGAAGATCTGCAGTATTCTGTCTATTGATTGCCTTGGTCTTCTGACATATAGCAGAACGTTGTCTGCATAGGAGGAGATGCGTTCCTCCCATTCATCCCGCCACAGGGATACCCCCAAATCAGGGAGTCTTGCCGTACCCATATGGCCAATAGGTCCATGGCCAGGGCAAACAGGTGAGGGGACAGTGGACAACCTTGTCTTGTCCCTTCCTGCAGCTCGAATTCTTGTGACACCATGGCATTGACTCGCAACGTGGCCAATGGTTTATGGTAAGGGAGCTTTCCCCATGTAATACATTTGGATCCAAGGCCCAAACGTCTCAGAACTGCAAAAAGGAAATTTCATTTTAAACCATCAAAAGCCATTCTGGTATCCAATGATAACAGCGCCACTGGATCCGTTGTTTGTCCGGACGTTATGTGGAGGACCCCAAACAGCCGGTGCAGATTAAGCCTTGTGCTTTTAGGGGGCATAAACCCTGCTTGATCTGGGTGGATGAGGGAAGTTATGACTTTACGGAGCCAGATTGATAGGGCTTTGGCCCGTACTGTGGCCTCGTAGTTTAATAGTGAAATTGTCAATACGACCCACACTTCGTCGGGGTTTGCCTTCCTTGGGTATTGTTACGATCACTGCCGTTCTTTGGTCATGAGGGAGTACCCCCTCCTCCTTGGCCTAAGTAAGCATGTTGAGGAGATGGCCGCTGTTTGGTCGAGTGTGCATTTAAATAACTCTACCAGTAGGCTGTTAGACCCCACCGCCTTCCCTGTTTGCAACAATTGAGTCGCCTCTTTAATTTCCTCCACCGACAAGTACTCCACCAGCATTGCAGTCTTCTGTAGGTAACATTGGCAGATGAATGTCACGGAGGAACTCTGCATTCTGTCTCTGACTTCCTGGACAGGGAGGAGTATAGGGACTCGTAGTACGCAAATGCTTCAGCTACCTGACTGCCTGTTTCATAGCTCCGGTCTGTATCGTCTATTATGCTTGGTATCCAGTTGTGGTCAGTTCTCCTTTTGTCTGAGCAGGGTAGAAGTCTATTTGCTTTGTGTCCCACTTCATAAAGTCAGTGTTGTTACCCTTACCTGGCCCTATGTTCTTCCATATCCCACAACTCTCTGTCGAAGATCTAATTGGTGTCTCAGGTCTACGTCCTTCTCCTCTTTTACCACAACTCGGGTTTCTAGCTTGGAAATGGCAGCCTACAGGGCGAGACATTGCAGCTTTTGTTCTTTCATTGTAGCCCAAATTTGTGCCTGAGTCTGGCCTCTAATTACCACTTTGGAAGCTTCCCAGAGCGTCCATGCCGAAGCTACTGAGCCATTTCTAATGACTAGTTTGATTTTCGGGTCTCTGAGATGCCAGGGGTCGATTTTCTTTGGGGGGTAAGGTCTGGTCCCTCCGGGGGTCCTCCAATACCACCTCCACTGGGGAGTAATCTGATACCCCTTGTGCTATGTGTGTTTCTCTATGGAACTCCCCAAGGCTGTGCGTCTGTGTTAGTATGTAGTCTAGCCTAGAGAGACTTTTATGTGAGGTGGTGCTATATGTATATTGCTTAAAATATGGATGTTGGTGTCTCCATATGTCACTGAGACTCATGTTGTGGACGAATTCTTTCAGCAGGCCTGTTCGTCTTCCCATTGCCGTTCCCCCAGGACATCCAATTCGACAGAGACAATGTCATTCAAATCACCCCCAATTACCCACCGGCCTTCGAGCAATTCTAATAGTAGCGGGCCCACCACATCTAGAGTAGCTGATTGAAGACCGGGGGCATGTATTGAACAGAGATTCGGTCTCTTCCCCTCCCAAAAGCCACTTAAATCTACCTGAAGGGTCAGTCCATGTTTTAAGTTGGATGAAGGGGAGGGATTTCTTGCCCCATATACCGGTACCCCTGGACCCTGATGTGTACCCCGAGTGTGTTAGCAGAGTGTAGCCAAATCTATTCAGAGCTTTACAGTGGTTCCCCATGAGATGGGTCTCTTGTATCAGGACAATATCGGGAGAGTGTCGTTTGATGAAGTGCAACACTGTCGCCCGTTTTAACCCATTGTTGAGGCCGTTGGCATTCCAAGACCATATCTTTACCAATTTTTGAGCGGTATCACGATTCACCATTGTGTCTTGAGTTCTCCGCCCACCTTCTCTTCCCTCTCCATCTCCCAGTGCTCTCTCTGACTCTGTAGTATTTGGATGACGTTTGTGTCTTGATCCACCCCTGAGCGTTTAACTGGTGAGCAAAAACTCTGATAACAAAACAATTTACCCCAACTTAAATCCCCCTCCCTGCTGCCCTGCTAAATAGGCAGAACATACCCCAACTGGGCTACTTGCAGAGTGCCTGTCACCCTACCGATAACCTACTTCAAACCCTAATAGGGGTGCTCGGCCACACCCGAGAG
This sequence comes from Triturus cristatus, assembly GCF_964204655.1. Taxonomy (NCBI): domain Eukaryota; kingdom Metazoa; phylum Chordata; class Amphibia; order Caudata; family Salamandridae; genus Triturus; species Triturus cristatus. The sequence goes on from NC_140581.1 coordinate 800,501,563, forward strand.
TCAATTCGCCCCACCCCTTTAATTAGCAGTTCGGTGGAGAAGTTTCTATGCCATGCTTCTCTGACAGCTGTCCCCCTCTCTCCTTATAAATTGCATACATTCTCAAAATGTTACCGTTGATGGCACTATAGTGCTTCAACAGTCCTTCTATAGGTCATCTGGGTCTATAGGTTGTTTTCTGACTATCCGTTACTGGCTCCGTTGCCACTAGTTCGCCGGATTGCTCCTGGTCTGAATGCTCTCCACTCCTTTTGTTGCGATCTGGGTTCCCTCGACTGGGACCTGCCCCCCTCCACCCACTCCCATACCTCGTCCGGGAAGGTGAAGTGCCATGATTTACCATTTTCCATAATTCTGAGTTTTGCAGGGAACAGCATCATGTATTTAATATTACGCTCGCGGAGTTCCTGTTATTTTACTGACTCAAAGCTTCTTCTTTGCCTTTGTACAAGCAGGGTGAAATCTGTTCCTCCTTGCTCCCCCTTCCTGGTCTTCGTGTTTGGCCACCATGGTCGTGGTTTCGTTGGGTTAGCGTTTGTACCTGGGACTTTTTGTAGTGGCTTGGAATTGGGTGATCTTGCATTTCAGTCTCTTTCTCTCTCAGCTTTGACATGTCTGTTCTGATTAGGGTAACTTCTAAGGTCACTGTGTCTATTTTTGGTTCTAGTGTGCCCTTTAAATCTCATATGGCTGCCATTATGGCTCCCAAGGATGGTTCCTCTGCCCCATCACCTTCTTCCAATTGAGGGGGTTTTGGTATTGCATAACTGTCTATCTTGTTTGACTGGTGGACTCCTGGACCCTTGGGTTTCACCATCATATCCATCATATTGGTGCTTGTAACTCTGACAACCCAGCGTGGGTGCTAGGGCCGGCCAGCCAGAGAGGCTGGCAGCCAGGGGGCAGCGTTATCCGGAGAGGAGACACTACGGGTCCGCCAGCTTCTCGAATATGCCACGGGGGATTCTGCTGCCTCGTATTCAGTTACTCTTAGGGATTACTGGCCAGATACGGGGTTATGCTCCGGTTGTGTCAGAGCTCAGTTACAGCGTGGCCAAGCCACGCCTCGAGAAACTTGTGTACAAAATTGTTTTTGTTAGAAAAGTTTTGAAGTTTAAACCTGAAAAAATGGAAATACTTTGGTTTGTACCAATGCCAGATTGGACCAGAAGCCATAACTGATTTTATAGAAACCAGCTGTGTTTTCTACCCTTTTTAATTATGGTGGTTAGTTCTTGTGTTTATCATTTATGTTGTTTCTCAGAACTGCTACCTGCTCAATGTTACTTCATTGTTAATCGAGATAGCAGTTGAGATAGCAGCTGAACACCATTGGAAGTTGCCTATTAATAAGGAATAGAACATCATAAAGTGACGGTAAGAATAGAATTCAGCAATCACTATCACTAATGATGTTATTTATGGAGCTAAGAGGGGTCACTTATGCTGGGCTACTGCTTTACTACAAAAAGTGCAAACAATCCATCTTTGCAGAAGCAGTTGGCAGGTACAGAATGTAATTCTAATTTTTCTGGGCCCGATTCACAGAACTAACTTAAGACAAAATCCTAAACTTACTACTTTTGGTATTCACAGAAGGCATTTAGTAGTAGTAAAGGTAGGAATTTGTCTTAAGTTTCACTTAAGACAGACTTAGGACAGAAATAAGTTAGGATTTTGTCTTAAGTCTGTCTTAAGTCTGTCTTAAGTCAAAATCCTAACTTTACTACTACTAAATGCCTTCTTTGAATACCAATAGTAAGTTTAGGATTTTGTCTCAAGCTAGTTCTGTGAATCGGCCCCCCTGTCTTTCCTTGACGATGGACCTCTACAGGGTCATCTTCCCTCGCAACCACGGTTACATGTGTATCAAAGAAGTAGAACATTTTCCTTCTCGGTCTTGTTAGTGTGAATGGTGTCTGAAAATATGGAGTTTATAAACTCAGAACAAGGCATTCGAGCAGACACTCATTAATATTACCATTCTAGCAGTTTGCTCAATTTTCTGGGTTCTAGGAGTGTTACACACATTCTCTAATATTCATTGAGCCACATTTATATACATTCAGGCCTGTCTAGCTTTTAACATGAATTATTACACAAATGCCCTACCACACATGGTTGATGATGATTTGACCCATTTTTAACCAGACTGAAAAGTTTGACAACTATAATTTCGCTAGTATAGTGCAGTGTATTGCAAATGTTGTGTAATTGGCTATGACTCTAAAACTGAAACTGGAATGCTCCCTGGGTGTTTCATAGACTGAACAGTGCTTTAGAACATTATTTTCTTCCTGTTGCTACCCTTCAGTAAATAAGTGGATCAAGTGTCATTCCTGATGCACTTCTTTGGAGCAAGAACTCTCAAGTCAGAAATGCTCTAATACACAACAGTCTTTTACGTTTCTGGTGTACTTCATCTGGTACTTTTGTGCTTGTGGGTTGTCCTTAACCCTTTTTCATTTGATCCTCAATTTACATCGTGAGCGCCTTATTCATTCTTCTGAGCGCATGTATTATTTTCAGTAGTAAGCACAGCAAGTGCAACTACCCTCGCTATCATAATTGGTGGCAATTCAAAATCCCCAAAACAACATGTTGGACAGCCTAGTTTTGTGAAGCTATTTCTAATGTTTAATTCAATGTATTAGTTCCTTTAATGTGGAAAATTAGCTGTGGTATGCTTGAAGCAAGAAAAACAGTTTCTGAGCATTCAATAAAAGCTGCAGGATAAGCTGTTTGCAAAAGCTGTGTTATTCATGTTGCGCTAAGTAAAACCCATGTTGTATTATGCTCATTTGCGGATTCTAATATTATGTCCTATCTCAATTATGAAACTATGCTAGCTAATTTGTTGTTGTTTTTTACATACAAGGACTAGTTAGTGTCTGCCCAAAGGTGCACAGTCACTGTTCTTTGTAACAGTGAATATAACATCTATTCACAGCATTTAGTTGTGGGTCTCATCTATTTCTGGTCTTGGAGACTCCTTCAGTGTACACATCATTCAACCTGGTTTTATTATATTGAATCATAAAAGGTAATCTGCTTATTTTGAGAAAAGGTCCTAGTGCACTAGAACAAGTTTTTGCATTAAGATAAATTGGTTGTTCTTTTTACAAACAATGAAAAGAAAATGCAGTTTTTCAGGAATAATGAACATGAGAAACGACAAATGAATTCTCCAATCTTGTGCACTCCTGTACCTTTTTTCAGGAAGCAAGCTTCAAAATGTACAACATTGATCAGTATTGTAACAAACCCATATATCAACCTCTTAGTTTCACAGTAAATGGTGCTACTTCAAATCCTTGTACAGAGCCAGAAGTGTAATTTAAGTCACATTTACTTAACATTTCATGTTTGTTTAATTCATAATAGTCATCGTTAACTAACTTCCAAGGCACTTTGTTTCATTTTAACACCTGTAGAGAAGATTGCAATTAAAATATAGCATTATATTGCTCTTGCTCATGTTTATAGCTAAGTTTTCCTTTATGATCTTAAACGCAAATGTCATTTGTGAGAAATTAGGCTGTCGGTTGTGTAGCATCTTAACCCTGCTCAAGCAACAGCCACAATCCCCATCAGGGTGAACCACAGCACAAAAGCAGCCAGTCTTAACTTAGAGCCAATGTGTGAAGTATTTATGCAGCACACAAACAGTAACAAAGTGAAAACACCACACAGGGAAAATCCCAACCAATTTAGAAAACTAGAGTAAATTTGTATAAATTATTTTATCAAAGTGAAAATAATTCAATTAGTACCGCCGAAGATATGAATTTGTAAAGTTTAAGGTGAAAGTAGCACCTAAAATATATCTAGTTGTATGAGACTAGGTCAAAGTAAAAAAATATGGCTAACTGCAATGGAACACGAGACGTATACAAAACGTGGTTGGGCCCGGTCAGTGCTTGCCTTTGGAAGAAATTTCAAGCAAAGTGTTAAGGTAGACGTGCAGTGGGCCAAGGCTGCAGGCAGTGTCCGAGAAAGGAGCGTTGCTGTCGGGAGCCACTGGACGAAGTAGCAGTGAAGATTTCTTTGTTCAGACAAAGTCACTTTTTTGAAAGTCAACAATCTCCAGCGGGACAAGGCTAGAGTCTGTAGCAGACAAGAGTTTCATGAGGCCAGAAACCCCTGTGGCAGAGTACAGCTGAACAGTATTTGCTGCTGCAGAGAAGAACATAATGGAAGTTGCCGCAATCTCAGGCCGACCGGCTATGCAACTTGGGTGGATAGACGAGCACGTTGGTCCCAGTCTTCTCTCGGTTCAGTTTTTGATTTCAGCTATCTGGGCACTTTTAGCACCACCACCTTGGGTTCAGCAGGAGAACAGGGCTCAAACAGCAGGGCAGGCTTCTTAGGGTTCAACGCAGGCTTAAGGCAGCAAAGCATTCCTCTGAAGTACACAGCAGTCAAGTCAAGTGAATTGAAGAGTGGGTCTGAGGGTCTTATTTTTATACCTGGTGCCTCCTTTGAAGTAGGGGAAGTTTCTAGAAGTTGCTGCATGCATGAACAAGACAGGGAATGCAAGTCCTTTGTGTAAAGGTAGAGCACAACCTATCCTACCAGATGATGGACCATCCAAACATACCTAGTCTCTCTATTGTGTGGCTGTCTGGGATGATTTAACAAACTCCAACTGCTAACTACATTCAGTCATGTGACCCAGGAACAGGCTGCAGGCACCAAAAGGTTAGGGTAGGAAAATTTCAACTTTTTAAAAGTGCTGGGACAACAAATGGTGGATGGATTGCTAAATAAATCAAACATTCTCCCCGGTCAAGAGATCTGGGTTAAATCCATTGTTCTTTTGTCCACTACGCCACCCCAGTTTGGTATCAGCCATATGCAAATCAGTCTTGACCTTGCTCCTCATGGGAACAGTCCATCCCGAACTGCAAGTTGGCTCATCCCTGGATTGGAAACAATCATCCTGGGACCGGTTTTGGGGCATGTCACTGCTCATCAGAAAGGTTAGCTTGAATCCAGTGGCACAGCGAGCAAGGGCCCCATGTCTAGGCATGCCCACTCCACTTAGGGCAAAAAGTGCTGCAGCAACAAATGAGTGTCTCACCCCTTCTTGACAGACTGACTGAGATGTCCTCTAACATGGTGTCTAAAAAGTAGTTAAAATCGGCTAAACCCAATGCCCTTCTGTGGCACCTGCAAGTAGGCAAAAAGTAGGCATGGTAAGAGGATGTTCCACGTCTGCCTCATGGGCTCAGGCAGGCCCATTATCATGCCTTTTAGGGTCTTGTTGAACCTTTCAACAAGCCCATTGGATTGGGGATGATAGAAAAAGAAGATCTTGTAGGTTTACCTCACTCTCCTGCTACATGGACTTCACATAAGCTGACATGAAGTTAGTGATCCTGTGAGGCACCACTCCTTTAGGGAACCCTACTTTAGTGAAAATCCCCATCAGGGATCTAGCCACTGCAGGTGCAGCCACAGACCTCCGGGGGATTGCCTCTGGGTACCTAGTGGCATGCTTCACCAGATCCAGGAAAAGTCTGTTGCCTAAGGCAGTTTTGGGGTCCAAGGGTCCAAAAATGTTGATACCCAGTCTTTTATAGGTGGTGCCATTACCAGGTAAGGGATTCAGGGGAGCCTTTTGTTCTTCATTATTTTCTCACTGGCCTGACAGGTGAAACAGGTCCTGCACAAAGTGTTTGAGGCTATCCACATTCTGGGACAACAGAAGTGGGAGACACGCATAGCAAATATCTTTTCCTGCCCCAGATGTCCTGCCAGGGGACTTTACTGAGCCCAAGACCCAGTAGGAAGGCCTGTAGCATTGGGGGACCACCAGCACATGTGTTGCCCCAGCCTCAATATACAGGAACTCATTCTCCCAACAAAAGTGATGATCTCGAGAGGTATCACCAGCTGCCTGGGCTTCAGCTTGATGCCTCATGATCTCTGGGGTTGAGCACTCATTCTGTGCCTTACAAAACGTCTCCTTGGTGGGCCAACCCTCTAATTGCCATCAAGCAAGTTCTGGCAGGTCTCCAAGGGAGGCAATGTCCTCCCTGGTAGGCTCTGGGCCACCTCCTCTATTGCCCCATCCACCTGTACCATGGAAATTTCAGGGTCTAGTTTCCCATGCCCTTCTCTTTTATAGCAACTGCCTGGCCCATTCTTCCAGGCTTCCTTGACTCCCCTCCTAGGCGGCTATTCACTTTGTGGTCACACAGACCCACTTAGGTAACCCCGCCATTTCCAGATGTGGCTTAAGTTGCACTTTGAAAAAAAAAAATATTTATTGAATTTTCCTAAAGAACATACAGTACATTTCAGTAAATGCAAGATTCATACAGCTAGAGCATAGGAAAAGCATGTGTCTTATATAATTGTTCGATACATAAGGGCCATCAAACACTGATCTAGAGCAGTCGCGTGGACAATCATACAATTACAGAGGAGTGACCGTAATTGAAGGTGAAACAGAAAGAAAGTCAAGCCAACACATTCACAATATGTCATCACAAACTGTAGCAGCTTTGGAACATCAGGGGGGTACAACTCTATTGAAGGAGTTAGCTATGATCCAATATGGTTGCCATGTGGGAGGGACACAATATGCACAGCTAGCTATACACTGGCCTAAGTTACACTTCCTTCCAGGCTCCAGGTCATTCCCAAGCAAACAGTCCACGGGCATGGCAGGGCTCACAGGTACCCTAAGCGAACCTTTTATTCAAAGGGAATCCGAACGACAGTGTAGATGCTCTAACGGTTTTCTGCTAAAAGCAACCTGGTGGAATGTATTCAGTATCACCTCCTCTGATAACACCAGATGACACTTGACACTCAGTACACTTGAGGACAAATTACCAGTGTTCTTGTCAACAATTCCCATCTTCTGGTCACATTGTGACTGGGACCCTTTCCTCTGAGAACCTTTATGGGGGCCTTGAGAGAAATCCCTCCTCTTCGTAACCCCCCCTCCTTTCTGGTGGGAACCCCGACCACACTTTTGGGAGTCCCCCAGATTTCTTCTTGTGGAGCCTGGTGCTGATCCAGTGGTCTGTCTCCTTAGCAAGCTCCCTAAGGTCAGAGAGCTTGCTATCCGCTATGTGATGGTACAGTTCTGTAACACAAAGACTGACCATGTGCTCTCTAGCAGTCAAACGGAACAGCCCCTTGTATTACTTACTTCACCGCCCTTCACCCAACCATCCAATGCCCTGCAAAAATGATCGACACAATCCACCCAGGTCTGCTTCTCGCTGTCCCTTTGGCCTATATCTCCCTAGGGTGAACCCAGATTTCCTGGTCAGGGCCTCTTTCATCAGAGGATACTTCATCCTGTCCCTTTTCCCTAGGGCTAACTGGGCATCCTTCATTAGGAATATGCCTCCAGAGGATGGCCCTGCAATATTCCTTAGAGACCTGGTGCCTCTCTAGGGAAAACTCATAGGCCTAAAATCAGTTGTCTGCCATCTCCTACAATAAAGTTAGGAAACACATATTTTGGGATGTGGACTATTTTCTCCAGTGGACACTAGGGTAATGCTGCCACCAATTCTGTTCTCTGTTCACAACCTTACTTTGGCTAACTGCAGTTTAAGCCCCGTTCTCTGTCGGGCAGACCTCAGGCAGACAGACTCCTTTCTGCCCCAATCCGGTCATCCTCTGGGGGTGACTCATGCTTTTCCTTCTGCTCAGGACCCAAGTTTGGGTCCTCCTCCCCATTAAAATCCAAGTGTGCTTACTCTTCCTCAACATCTCCTTCTGGAGTGGCCTGCAACCTTTATACTTCCTCGTAGGCTCTGAGGGCTGCCTCGAGATCTAACTTCGTAGCCTTCTTGCTTACTTTCAGCCACCTGTCTTTGCAGAGCCTAAGGAACTCTGCCCTGGTGAGTTTGTCGAAGTGGAGCAGCTCCATCTCTATAGTAATAAAAAGGGAGGTAGAACACTTGAATTTAAAAAAAGGAGAAAGCCCATGGAAAACTAAGGAGAATGTAAAAAAAAGATCAACTGGTGTCAAATTGTGTATAATATTTATGCAGCACACAAACAGTAACAAAGTGAGAACACAATACACGAAAAATCCCACACTAATTTAAAAAATAGAGTACATTTTGATAAATTATTTAACACCAAAACCACAAAAATCCAATTAGCCAACAGGAGTTTTTAATTCTTTTAAAGTTTAAGGTAAAAGCTAGTACCTAAAAGATCAAAGCACCAACCGCAGACATCTAGCCATCAGGGTGCCGCTGGACAAAGTTGCAGTGAAGATATCTGCGCTTAGACTTGTTCTCTTTTTTGGAAGTCAAAAATCTCCAGTGGGAAGAGGCTGTAGCCGGCAAGACTTCCACGAGGTCTGATACCCCTTTGCCGAACGACCCCTGAACAGGCTTTGCTGCTGTGGAGAAGAATGTAGCATGGGGTGCACAAAGTCAGGCCAAACGGTGATGCACCTTTGGTGGATGGATGAGCAGGTTGGTCCCGGTCTCCTCTCAGATCACTTTTTAGCCAAAAATGTTCCCAACATTTAGATTTTGCCTATCTGGGCACATTTAGCATCATCACCAAGGGTCCAGGACTGGTGGGTCACCACTTGGAAGTTCAGGACTCACTCAGGTTGGGTCTAGGTGCAGGTTCAACATGGTTGGAGCATTTTCTGTCCTTGAGGCTCTAATCAGGAAGCCAGCCAACTAGCCTTTAGAGTCACTCTGATAGTCCTGAATTCAGCTGTAGAACAGGGCTCAAACAGCAGGGTAGGCCTCTGCGGCTTCAAGGCAGGCTTTAATGAAGCAAAGCAGTCCTTAAAGTTGCAGCAAAGCAGTCCACTGCAGTACACAGTAGGCCACTGCAGCAAGCAGTCCTCTAAGAGTTCTTTCACAGGTCCAGAAAGTGAACTGAAGAGTGGGTCTGAGGGTCTGGTTATTTTACCTGGTGCCTCTTATGAAGTAGGAGAAGTTTCTAGAGAAATCCGTTTGAAGTGTTTGAAGTTTCCTGCTTCCCCTGCCTTGGCTCCAAGCTGCTTGCAGGAACAATGCCGGGTTTACAATGTGGGCAGAGCAGAGCCTATTCATTTGCAGGTTGGGCTGTGCCCGGCTCCTCCCCCCCAATCCTGCCAGTTGATGGCCCGTTCAGCCACATATAATCCCTCTACTTTGTGGCTGTCTGGAGGGAATAAACAAAGTCCAACTGCCAATTACACCCAGTCATGTGAGCCCGGCACAGGCTACAGGCACCAAATGGTTAGGGCAGGTAAATGCCAACTTTCTAAAAGTGGCATTTTCAAAGTTGTAACTTAAAATCTGACTTTATCATTAAAGAGTATTTTTAATTACAATTTGTCAGACACCAAACACAATTGTTCGCCCGTTCCCAAGCAAACATTAGCACTTAGTACAGGTAAAAAGGCAAAGCGATATTATGGGAGAGGTAGGCCTCACAATAGGGAAGAACACATTTAGGAGTTTTTCACTACCAGGGCATGTAAACCTTAAGTGTGCATGTCCAACCTTTCAGTTACAATGTACTCTGCAGATTAAATATGCCAATCGGGTGTAAGCCAATTTTACCATGTTTTAGGGAGAGAGCAGAAGCACTTTAGCACTGGTTAAAAGTGATAAAGTGCACAGAGTCTTAGATTCAACAAAAACTAAAATAGGAAGGTGAAGGCAAAACGTTTGGGGAAGACCATCCTGAGGTTTACAGGTCTAACATCATTTGTTCAGTAACTATATTTTCCCTCTCTATTTTCTTATATCACCATCTAATAACTTGCGTGCCCTCGAATATTCTCAGTGTCTCTGTCCCTATTTTTTCTCGCTGCCTTTCTTTCAAAACCAGCAGTTTTCTGCACTAGGGCCAGGGAACTCCTATTTCAAACCTCACTTTTTTGTGTTGGACCTTCAAGAAAAATATTCCCATTCATTTTAAAATGAACCATATTTACATGATGGTGTCTAATTAATGATAAGTACCCTAATGTTGGTATACTGTACTGATACTATAGGTGTTAATAGAAATATTAGCATAACTAGGATCCACTTTATTAGCAAGTGGTCCTGTGAATCCTTTGGCAACAACATTAATTCATTCATTAATTCCGAATACACCTTTTTTTTTTACTCAGAGGTTACTCTCCTAAATGTATGGTTAGCAATCAATTCATGCATCTCCTCACTGGTCAATTCTTTTCCCCACCCTACCTCAGAAAGTGTGAATAATCCTGTCTAGGCATCAATGGAATTAATAATTTTGTTGGATACTTCTATCTTCTATCTGCAGATTCCTCACCTCTTGCATATCCGAGGAGCCAGAAAGGATCCTGAAACAGACATATCTCACCCATGCCAATAGGTGACGCTGGATTAATCGCAATACCAAACATGGAGTTCCAGTGATGTCACTGGAGCAAAATAGCTCCTTCCTCAATATTACATTTTTTCCACACCTTTCAGCGCAGGCCTGTAGCTTCTCTCTTCAAATGAGGTGATTTTTGCTCTCCAAAATCTACTTTTTGTACAGCTAGGGACTTGTATGTACTAAAGAAGTCAGAGTTCAAACCTGCCATAGGTGAAGACCAGATGCTCACCACTGATCCACATGATGACTGTTAGTTGTCTGGGTTCCAGGCACTAGTCAGCTTCATGTGACATGAATCCCACAGAGATCAAGTAGTGTGGCCCAGGCTAGAAATAGCCATCATAGAAAACAATGATCGAGGACAGGAACAAAATCCGGGTCGTTTCCCACTACTCGCCATCATCAAGGTCCCCTTAGGAAACTGGGAAAAATTACAAAAAGCAATACAAAAGGCTATCTGATTCTTTTTCTTTTTTTCTTTTCTTTTTTTCTGAATTTCAGCATCTTGAGGCACAGGGGAAGTATCATATGAGTGCTAACAAAATATGTAGAGTTTCTACTGCCTAAAGTGCACTGTGCATGTATGAACATAACTAACCATCTCTAATTATATCTTACGAAACTATGAGATAACATTTCCAGTCCCTCCCCCACCCACAACAGCAACCCAATCATACTGGTATCTATTCGCCCACCCGCCTCCCATACAATATAACGATTCTTACAACTGTTGAAGTCCCAAGTTATGTGGAGAACGCCCTTGGAGGTACAATAGGGGGCACATAAGGTTTTCTCTTCCCACCAGATGATGGAATAAACCAGACTTAGTCCGGAGTGGGGAAAGAGGGTAGCCCAACATAGTCCCACTCATTACAATATTTTTTCTTCTCCCTCCGCCTCCCTGTCACCGAATCCACTTATCTGAATGCAGGATCGTATCAATGTTGTCCAAGCTCATTGCATGTTGGGTGCTCATCAGAAAGGCAGTTAAGCTTGAAATGTATTGGCAATCCCATTGTCCATAAGAGTGGGTAAAGAGTACAGACAGCACAATCCCATGACCGATCCGAGAGATTTGAGCCTCTCATCTCATTCCGGTGCCGGAGATGTCGATCTGGACGGAGTGTCTTGTGACGCATGAGGAGAATTCTGTCTTTTAACTCGCGTAAGGAAGTCCTCCACCTGTTGTGCATTAGTAAAGAAATGTTGTTTGCCCTGATGCCTGATGCGTAATGCGCAAGCATACTGGATATAGTAGTGCATAGTCAATTTGTGCTTTGTGTAATTTCAGCTTCCCTGGAACAAATTTTCTTCTTGCCTCTTGTACTACGGGAATGAAGTCAGGGTAGATTGTGAAGTCATTGCCCTCAAAATTCAGAGGATGTTTCTCTCAGGCCAGCTTCAAAGCCACATCGCGGTCCCGAAAATTGAGGAAGCGGCCAATGATCGGGCGCGGGTGACTTCCCGGAGGAGGCCTGGGGCCCAAGGAGCGGTGCGCTCTTTCTATGGTCAGTGTTGCGAGAAGGCCTCGGCACCGAAGGTCCCGAGCAGTAGGTGTTCAACGAAGTCCTCCATCTTACCAGTATTGGTACTTTCTGGAAATCCAATAATGTGTACATTATTATGCCTACTGCGGGCTTCTAAGTCCTCATGTTTGGCGGTAATTACCTTTAGGACCTTATCCATTTGAGCAATGTGCTTTTACATTCGAGTTGTGTTGTCTTCGTGTCCGAAATGCGTTTCTCTGCCTCTGCTATCCTCTCTTCATGCTTGTGTAATTTATGGACAATGGAGTACATATGAGTGTTCATGGAATCCATTTTGAGGCTGTGTTGCATTGCAAGCAAGAGGGCGTTAACATCATCTTCCCGGGAGGTCTCTGGGACTTGAATACACTCTGCGCAAACATTATCTGGGTCATCTGCGCAAGAGCGCGTGATATTTTTGTGAGCTTCGAAGGGCAGTTTTAATTGCTTGCCGTCCGTTTTCCCCATGGTGGGTACAATGCAAAGTTTCTGTGTTCATGTCGAGATGTTGATCGTGCCGGCCTAGGTGATTTTTAATTCAGTGCGTCTCGGAGAGGAGGGTCAGAGAGAGATCTAACCTCCCAGAGTGACAACAGGTCTGCAGATTAGTTATTTAACAAAGGTCCTCTAATGCAGAGAGATCTCGTCACTGCATTTGATTCACTTCATGCAGTCGCGTGGCAGCACCCAGTTGTTAGAGAATGTGCACGTTGTAGCTTAGCTTAAAGTGGTCATGCAAGCTTTGGGTACAATATGCTCTTCTGCAGGCACCAAGTCACATGTGCATCCTCTGGGCTACAATTGTGAAAGTTCCTTAGCACGTGTCAGCCGTCGCAGGTCAACTCCGTATAGGATACCCCCACTCTGCGTGTGCACTCGGTGCCACTTTACATGGGCTAAGTATATAATGGCAAAGCAGGAGACACTATATTGTACAGATGGCTGTTTCTAGTTGTTGTGGCCTCAGTAAGTGAGAGAGTCTTCAGATAATGCTGGGAACATGTTGTGCAGGAACCGTCTGCATCAACGCTCAGCAACCACCCAGCCAAATCTTAGCGCTGGAGGCTGCGCGCTCTGCCGTTGTTTTTGGGCATCACAGCAGTACCCAAGATGGCCGCGGCTGTTGGGGCGGCTGCAGGCCAGTGCAGCATTAGTCTTCCCAACGCCTCCCACCTGACCCCTCCGCACCGCATTTGTTGTGCCGGGAAGCGGGTGAAATCCGCAATCTTACTTGGGTGCCGATGCACGCCTCTGGTGCTGTCCAGTTCCCACGTAGGCACCGGGGGCTCAGGTGCTAGTAGAATCCGGTAGGGCGTCCAGCAGCACCCATCGGCGATCCCAGGTCACCAGTTCGGCGGGTTCCAGCACAGCTGCGGGGCTTCGTGTTCCGCTATTTTTGGCAGCAATGGGTTGCGTAGAGAGTCGCGAGTGTTCGGTATGGTTCCGTGTCACTTCATTCATTCAGGGCAGGATATTTTCCAGGATATTGCCGCTGGGCAGCCAGAGCCTCACCGCAGTGCGGCCAAATTGGTCGCGCGCCACCAAGTGCCCCTCTATCTGATTCTTCCAGAGGGGGGTTGAGGTCAAAAGATAAGTCTACACATCAACCTTCTCAATTGTCTCCTTGCTCGGGAGTTAGTGGGTATCATGGCTCCAGGTCAATATCTTCCACTTGTGACCTTCTCTGTTCTTCCTCCAAGCTCTTGGACATGTTTAGGGAGTTGGCAGTCCCCTCTGGAGTGCCATCTGGCCATACAGAATCATATGAGACACCCTTTGGGCTCACCAGTGGGTTCACCTTTGGCACTGCGCTTTCTCATGCCTTGATTTGATTCATTTGTCCCTCTACTAGCGCTGTATCATGTTGTGACGCTGGGACTAATAGCAGTTACTCTAGTGCTGACACTGACTTCAACTCCCACCATCTAAACCTTCCTAGGAGTTCCTGTTGACCCAAGTTAAGTCTCAGTTAAGAAGGTGGAGGCTCAGTATCGTCTTGGGGAAGATCAGTGCACAGGGATTCTTGCTGATGACTGCCAGCAGTACTAGGATGTCAGACATGACGCATAATGGACAGACTCTGACCTTAGACTTTCAGAGGGAGCAAGAGACGCATACCATGCAAGCGCTATTCCACCTCGCCCTACTTCTGAGTCAGAGGATTTGCTGGCTGTCCTTGTCCTCCCGCTGGCAGAGACAGGGTCATGTCTTGTTTTGTTACTCCGTCAAGGTGCATCAGTGAGCTGCCGGCTCTGAGCTTTCACTTTCGGTGTACTTTTTTTTTTTTTATGGACAATCTTGTTACAGCCAAAGCAACTTTCATGCTCAAGGTGGTGACCCTGATTCATGTAGGTGAATCAATCAGTCTGCCCACCCTTGTATTTCCCCCTTCATCCAACAAAAGAGGAGGGGTGCTTTCACCAGCTGGATACCAGTTGTTTATTATATTGACAGCGCTAAGGAGAACAGGCCTATTGGAAAGCTCTTCACAGGGTATATGGAAAGCAAAAAAGACAAGACAGTCCAGAAAAAGACCTTATCCTGCTGAGTAGTGCCATGTATCAAGATCAGCTATGTGCTACATGGATACAGAGCTGATTTCACCAGGGGGAAATCTTCCATTGCGGCCTTCGCTAGAGGTGTTCCTATGCTCGCGATCTGCAGAAAGCAACATATGCTTCCCGTCATACCATTGCCAAGCACTATTGTGTGAAGTCAGAGGTGAGAAGGGTTGACCAATCCCCAATACTCCATTCTTTTGATATCGTCTTCCTGTTGTGGGTAGTGATATAAAATCTATTGGCAAAGTTAGGAATAACAATATAAGTAACCCTCAGAAGAAAAAGTTACTTACCTTCGGTAACCCTCTTTCTTCAGTATTGGCTGAACTTTATTCCTTTTCTAAGGACACTTATAAACTATTTAAATGAATGTCTTTTGCATTATCTTCAATGAAGATTTATTGAATTACTTCTTTCTATATAACGTGGGACTCGAACTTCTATGATGGGGAATGATTCAAGCATGTGAATCTATGAAAGATACCTATAATGGAGAACCACAGTTACAAGTAAGGAACTTATTTTCTTCTGGTTGATACTCCATCTACCTGCAAATTCTTCACCAAACCAGCCCCCGCCCCTTTTTGAAGGAAATTCATAGGCTTGTTAATAGGATATGCAGCTAGATGCTTCACTGTGCTACTACAACGGATGATATCTGATCTCTTCTCCACTACGAAAGGCAATGGTTAAACACACACAGAATCTGGTTCCAGTGACACAATTGTTACTTTATTTCCGACAGACTATTGCAGGAGGGCTATGTCAGAAGTTTCCAGATTCAGTCTGATGCCTTAAATATTCAAGTGGTGAAAAATCTGTAGGTGGAGGATCCGCCAAAAAGACTGTTAGGTAAGGAAAATAACTTTTTCTAACGCTAACAAATCAAAACACCTGTATTGTTGTATAGCAACATTTAGAAATATGTAATCTCTAGGAAAGTAACATGCAGGAAATAATGTGTCTGATCCCTGAATTTGCCAACCCTAATTCCCCCTATTAAATTCAAATGTACCCCTATCCAGTACATTAATCTAGAAATGGAAGTGAATAACTCATCTTTGATCTAGAAAGCGACGAGCCAGGTTTGTGTAGTTGTCCTCGTAGAAATGTGATGGGGTCAAAACTGGTCTGAAATATGGGTAAAAACCAAACTGCATAAGTCTGTAGTTGTTCATTGTGTGAGACATGGAAGCATGGGACTTTAGATCTGAAATCAATTTTTTTTTATTTATAGTGTTCCTATCCCAGTCCCCGGTAAATGGCCCTGGAGATAAGATGTCTTCTGGGTTCAAACAGAAAGTGTGTAGCTCTTGAGCAGTCTCTTCTGGACCCAGGATTTGTTTCACTAAGTCCTCCCAATAAACACCATCTTGCAGTGGGGTGGCTGTGTGGTTACCTCGAACTACTAGTTGACTGCTCATCCTTCCTGCTTGCTCAGCTTCCTTCTTATTAGATGGGAATCCTCAGGTCATGGACCACAGTCATCATGCAGATCTTTACGAAGAACACCGTCATCCTTACCCAAATCAGAAATGAGATCAGTGTCAAAACTATTCAGACATAAGTACAGGGAGACTTCCATAATATGTCTAATTCTATCCATATGCTTTATTCTGGGCTAGGGTTATTTGAAACCTATACATTTGGCTCTTCTGTAGATAAATTGACAGTAGAAGTCTCACATATTTAAATCAGAAACATGTGACTATCTGTAGCTTAGAGGTTGTAACTTTTCAGTAATTTCTAAACGTAATGCCAGTGGAGGTAAAAGTGTTGCTACTGCATTTTCAGTTCAGTGCTTGTTTGTGATGTGCTCTAACCTGATTGTCTTCATTTAGAAATAGTAATAAATGAGACATTTTTAATACTTTTTGGGATGTTATTGTCAATAGAACAGTTCGCGATAACTTTGGAAGCAACCCTGGTCAGCTGTTTGGGATGAACCATATGATAACAGTTTCACTGACTCGATGGACACCTGACACTTCCTGTCAGTGCCAGTCGTAATATCACCATCCATGTTACTTGTACTGGCACAGGCTTCTCAATTCTTCTGCCATCAGTTCTCTGACATTTGGTACCAACGAAATACAGCAAGCCCTGTTTTAGTGCGGTGGCTACACCTAAATAAAAACGTGTACCAGAATCTACCACCACCAATATTTGTATTTATTTTTGGGGATTGTCCCAGGAAGCATTCGCCCTTCTCCTAGAAAGCCAATAGGCGAGGCTTCTTGTTTGTCTGATGATTAGACTGCTGAGAATACTTTTGGATCGATCTTAGTTTGCAACTGGGTACCAACTGCTACTATGCGCATCCGCACAGCAGCTTTTGCATCTTGATTAGCGGCAGAATTGTCTTTAGAGCGCAATCCTTCAGTCTTGTGGACCAGCATTTGCTGAAAGTCCACCAAGAGAGGATGTCTTTGTAAGCCAGCAATCCATGCCCAGAGCTCTTTAGCTCTTATTGTCTTCCCTCGTTGTTTTTTGTAACCATTGCATTCCCAATTTTTTAAATCTACAGAGTACCCTTGAACACAAAATGAAGAGTCTGATACTATTATTTGAAACATTAGCTTCTACAAGCCTTTGAGGAGGGCACTTAAATCTGCACTTTGTGCAGATGAGTCCCCTAATGCATCTTGCATGTGTATGCTTTATTTTAGATCCTGAACCCTCACAAATGTCTTGCACAGCTTCTGCGAGTGTTTTGCGACTGCAATTGCGGTTGCAAAAATATTGTACATTGAAGTACGACTCGCCAATAGGAAGGGACGCCCATGGCACGTTCCGTCAAAATAGCGAGTCGCAAACCTTATTCTGTGAGTCAGTAATAGGTTACCGACTCGCAAAATAGGGTTTGTACATGGGGCAGACCACTTTTGTAGTCGCATACGGGCTAATTCCACGTTTGCGACTGCAAAAAATGGTCGTGCATCTGGCCCTTTGTCTTGTCCACATTCAGGATTCAAGCTGGAACTGAGCTTCAGGTGGGCTATTGTGGTATTTCTGCCGCACTGTCTAGAACAGCTTCTGTTCACTTGCTGCTCTTCAACAGGACCATTTTTCTGGGTGGCATCCGGTCTTCTGGTAGAGAATACTTTCTTCTTTTGAAAGTGTTGTTTAGGCGGTCCCAATGCCCAGCCTCCCCCTTTCCTCTGCTGATAGCTCTGCCCTTTGTTCGGTCCTTGGGAAGAATGGGCCCCTTTACTCGAATCTGGTCTCTTATCTCCATGATTCTCCGAAGAATGAGAATAATCCTCATCAGTTGATTGATATCTATGCAGTCTTATTTCCCCTCCTATCTCTTAAGGTATACCTTTCATGTTCTTCATCTCTAGAATAGTATTGTGTTTACGTTTTCCTAAACACACTCTGGATTTCCACACTCTCCCCTTGAAATGATTGTGTCTCCTATTTCTTTTCTTTCTGATGGGTTTCATTTTCTAATCCGGGTATTAAGAGGGTTAGTGTGTCTTTATGCTGATTGTGTGTCTTCCCATAAAGACATAATCCTAACAGACAATCTGGGGTAAATATACTTCCTTTAAATATACTCCCCTACGACTTGTACTGCTGTTAATGCAGTACTACTCACACTGGGAGGTACATGTTCATATCCAGTGTTTGCCCTGCAGGGTAGAATGAGCACACACCACTTCTAATAGGTACTTTCACCTGCAGTATCCTCTCCTTTTGAGCCAAAAAAACTTGCAATAGCTTTCCTGCATCGGTAGGTGATGCTGGCCCCATCTTGAAACATTTAGCGCCACCCCGAGTCCTGATGCCAGTTCCTTTTTTTGGGTCTCCTTGGATGCAGATACGAACCTGCTTTCAATTATTTTTTTAGGATCTACACATTTTTCAAATCTTATAATTGATATTTTGCAATGCTTTAGAATGTCGTACACTAAAAAAATCAGAATTTAAGCCCTGCCACTCCTGCCATGGACAAATGTCTTCCATTGGTGTTTTGGCCTAAAGCAAGACTCAGTGTTGTGACAAGTGTAGCCGAATGAACACAAAAGCCATCATATAGTGGAAGACGTTCATGGCTCACACGACGAACAGTGGGCTCGTTGCCTTTTTGTGATCAAAGTCGGATTTGAGCTCACTTTCTTCTCCCTCTTTAAAATCCTCACAGAAAGAAAAGGGCACATAAGTGCACAAGAAGGAATGCAGACTCCTGCTCAAGAGGTAAGAGGACCCTTCCGTGCTCCTACCTACAGTGGAGTCCAGTAAGCTGGAGCTTTTCGACATCACACTAGAAGAAGAATCTCCACTGACCCCACCCAGGGGCGTAACACAGGCCCCCGCATTGCCCACAGTGCGGGGGGGCCCCCGAGCTGCAGGGGGCCCCCTCCGCCCAGTACTAGAGCATTAGAGCTCCAGATTAAATCCGGAATTGGGGCCCTCCGTGTACCTTGCAGGTGAGCCCCCTCAGCTTTCGTTACGCCAGTGACCCCACCACTGGCTGTGACCCAGATCCGACTTCTGTTCTGGTCATGGGTCTATCAGCAACATCAGTCCCAGCGCCACCTCCGGCATACTTCCTGGCTGATCTAGAATTTCCAGTTCCAGGTGCTGACCCAATACAATTCCTACATGACATGAAATGCTGCGGTTTTGCTAAGGTGACCCTACCTCTGCCATTGCCTCCGACTCCTGCTCAGGACCATTCCCTGCAGTCTGAATCAATTATAATGGGGTTCAGAAGGCACCAGAAGAGGCCTGGCACAGAGAACGTATCTAGTCTGGTCCTGCATGGTGTAAAGAATACCAGCTGACAATGGACAGCCTTTTAGGATCAGAATTTCATCCAATCCAATTGCCTCAGATAGTTCCTCGTGAACAGGATAGCAGTGAGGCAGTCAATTTGCTTCCACCTGCTGATTGGTCCCTGCAGACTATTTGGCACTCTAAAACGTCTCATCCCAGGACGTGGATATGGAATGTCCTTTGAGACCAGCACACTCAGAGGTTGCTTCTTTTAAAGCAGTCCTGGGGGAGGAAGAGGTGCTGTAACTGCCACTTCCAATGGTGGAAATCAAATCAAGCATTTTAACTGACAATCTTGAACTGGCTTTGGTGGTGACTGAACCACTCCTGCCTTTTAATGAATCTCTCTTGGAGTCTATCAAAGCAGCATAGAGCACGTCTATGTCTGTCCCAGCAGTTAATAGAATGACTTGCCAATGTTATAGGCCTGGCACCTTCTTCTTGCACTAAGCAAAACAAGGAATATTTCCCATTGCAAGCACAGATAGTAAGTCAAAAAAGCTGGAAGAAATGGACAAAAAGAAATTCTCAGCCAGAAGCCTGTCCCTGAGATAAATACAAGTGACGTGGTTCTTTGTCAGGTATACACATGTGCTGTGGGAGGCGGCTGGTCTGTCGGTTCCAAGTTGTAGCATATTGATGCTGAGCGCACTAGGACCCTTGTGGTTCTAGGTCGACTCTGAACAGGTTCCACATGATTTGTGTGGGAGGTGTTAGGGCGTGGTTCAGAAAAGTATGATGTAAACTGCAGTACGTGCATGAAAGTTGGAGAATAAAGACATGTTCAACCGCAGCTTCTGTGTGTCATAATCTATTTGCATGCTCCAGGGCTGGGGAACACGCTACAACTGGCAACGAGTAGGGAATACGTGCCAAAGCTAAACAAGACTGCTCCTTCTGAGAGTTTGCAACTGTGCAGCAAACTGCTTGTACGTGCTGCATGTGTCCTAAATCATTGCAAAGCAGCCTGCGACCGGCACACGTGGAGTTTAAGCCCTGCTCCATGCCATACACGGCTGCAGCAGCAATCGAAAGCCCACCAAAGGTGCATATTTATAAACAACTGCCAATACCGCCTGTGAAGCTGGCAGCAGAGACGCTGCGACCAAACATAAAGCAACTATTTAGACAAAGCAAGAAAATAACTACACCAACAAGGTTCAAGAAACAGACGGTGTACTCACATTCACAAGCAATTAAAACACACTGCAACACATGCTTCTGCACACGGCTAATGCATGCAGAAGTTGTCGGAGCCACCTTGCACAGCGAAATCAGTTGAATGACGTGCTAACACAATGGCAGCAGAAGGGAGTGCGAAATACAATGCAGCCGTGTTCTTGAAGCCACCACCTCCATTCGGCACATCCAAGAACATTGGTGCCAGGTGGACTGCATGGTTTGAAACATTCGATTACTTCATAGATGTGCTAAAAGAGGAAGATGATAAGAAAATCATCAAATATCTAAAAAATCTTGCAGGTGATGGAATGAAAGAAGCGCTAAAGAAAGTTTTACAGACTCAACAGACGCAACATCTTACCGAAAGGTGAAAGAAGCGCTGGAATCCAAGTTCAATCCAATGCTAGATGTTGATTATGAAAGGTATATTTTTAACAAAGCACAACAACAGTCTTGTGAAACAATAGATGAGTTTCTAGAAAGACTTGATGCACTTATTAAGCATATACGTTCTTTGTCTTTACCGATAAGGAAGACATGCGCCTTAGAGTCAACAATGGCTGCCTTTTAGATTCTTTTAGAAAGCGCATATTGAGAGAGACACTCAGTCCAGAGAAAATGCTGATGTCTGCGAGTGTCAAGGAACAAGCAGAACAAGCTGCTGACATGGAAGCAGGGACAGCACACAATGTTTCAACGTGGACCACGAAAAACAAGCACAAGCGCAAAACAGATGCACGTAAATCGACATCGCTGAAGAAGACAAAACTATGTCTCCAATGTGGATTTTCATTTCGTTGAGTGCATGCTTGCTCAGTTTTGCCACAGCGGCTGATATGGGGTTATTATTCCCTCAACTACAACCTGTGCGCTCAGCCGGATATCACAAGCCAATTTCCGTAGTTGTTTCATGGCTTGGGAAAATTCAAGAAAATTAAAGTACAAATTCATATCAACGACAATGGTCATCCTGTTGCCCAGCCGCACCATAGTCGCTTTTCATTTGCAAGAAGCTATAGAGAAAGAGTTGGCAACAGTTTTGAAACATGACATCATAGAACGTTCCACAGGCCCCATGTCATGGGTTTTGCCCATAGTAGTGGTTCCCAAAAAGGATTGTAGTGAGTGATGCACATATGTGCCAGAGAAACAGCCATTGAGAGGGAGAGGCACCCTGGTCCCCATATAGCAGACATCATCCTTCAAACTGAATGGAGCTAAAGTCTTTTCCTGTCATGACCTAAACAAAGGGTATCACCAACTCGAGTTAGAAGAGAACTGCTGATATATTACCACTTTTTCACTCATATTGGTTTGTTCAGATACAAGATATTGAGTTTTGGAATATGTTTGGCTACTGAGATATTTCAGGATGTTATTCTCAGTGTAATCCAACCTGTTACATATGCTTTCAATTAGAGTGATGACATACTGGTCTTTGGGAGAACCCAGAAAGAGCACGACAAAGTCCTCACTCAAGTGTACCAGTTGCTTGCTGATGCAGGTCTCTGAATGCAGCGAATGTGAATTTCACAAAACCAAATATATGTTTTTTGGGCACATATTCTCTGATGGGGGAATGACTCCTGATAAGGTGCAAGCAATGTCATCCACTTGCCCCCCATCCCCTTCCCCCCTAGATGTTACCGTGCTCCGATCCTTTCTAGGCATGGCCAGGGTCAAATGATGCCTGCCACTTTTTATTTAACAAAGGTGGAAATCTAGCATACTGATGCTGTATGCACTAGGACACTGGAGGTTCTACTCTGAACAGGACCTATGTGATAAGCTAGAGAGGTGTTAGAGTGTGGTTCTGGGAAGTATCACGTAAGGTACAGTGCATGAATGAATGTTGGAGAACAAAGGCAAGTTCAACCCCTGCTCCTGTGTGGGACATAATCTATTTATATGCTGCAGGGCTGGGGAAAATGCTACACAAGTCTGCCCGAACATCCGAAGTGCAACTTTGCAGATATGGCCAGGAAGAATCAGGATGATTCCCTGCAGAACCTTAGGCCAGGCCTGCACATGTGGTCAAGGTCCTGAGGTCCTCTGTTGCACTACGTAAACATGCCTGGCTATGTTCCACTGGCTTTTCAGGCAATGCTCAAGCCCTCCTAATCGTAATTCCTTTTCATGGACCGTTTTAAGACCAAAAGAGCAGGTGCCCTATATTTAAGCTTGACCTCTCCAGCCCTTGGCTTTCACAGGCAGTATCTGAAGACTATTCCAGGGGACTTCCTTTTCATCAGGTCCAGCCCCACATTCTGTCCAACAGCTTAACCAATTTCTTAGGCAATCAAAAGGCTGTGGCAAGCCTAAGTGTAGACAGGCCCAGCAAACCTCTGTCCTCCCCAGCAACATTGGAAAAATTGCTTTAGTTTCCCCTTAAAGAAACTTATGGAGCTAGATGGTCGGAGGTTGTCTTAATTTCTTCAGGCCTTAAGTGCTATTACAATTGTGGGTGTTACTGATACTAGAAAGACACTGTTTGCTTCCCTTCCAACAGGCTCAACCATCGATCCCTGCACCTCAGTAACTTTAGTCAGATATAACCTTTAGGCTCTGCAGGAGATGGTGGCGGCCCCGTTGCAAAACTTTGCAGTGCACTTGGTGCCAGAGCAGAAAATGAAGAAGGGAAGCTGTACCTTCTGGTTCCCCAAAAGATAGCACTCTGTATCTGGTCCTAGACCTCAGGCTCTTGAACTTTTACCTTTTGAAGAAACATTCAAGTGGCTGTCCATCGCTCAGGTACTTTTGTCCCTGGAACAAGAAGACTAGATGATGTCCCTTGACTTGCAGAATATGTATTTTCACATACCCCACATGCAATTTTACTGTAGGTACATGCAAATTGTGTTCCACCCACTCCGAGTTCACAGTCTTCGGTTTGGATTGATATCTGCACCTCAGGTCTTCACCAAGGTGATGATGGTGGATGCCACACATCTGTGAATGTTGACAAACTCAATGTACCAATACCTCGATGATTGGCTGCTCAAGGCAGGCTCACCGCAGCTGGTGTTGCACTACTTAAAATACCCCAGCATCCCTGCTGATCAACTTGGGCTCTTCCGTCAACCTGCCCAAGCTACATCTAGAGTCCTTCCAGTCCCTTCTGTTCAGAGGAGCAGTACTGGACCTAATATCATTGTGAGCTTTCCTTCCTCCCCAGGCATTTGGGATATCATTTGGCAGTTAGCATAACTATGATGCTGTATGCCAGCATGCAGGGAAGTGTGGGGACTTATCTCCTTATTTGGTAAGCTCTGGGACTAAGGGGTGGGTGGGATCAGTCTGGTCAGCAACCATCTGACAGGGTCTCTGAATATCAGAGCTAACATCCTGAGTTGACATCTTCTTGCTGACTATGAGTGATGTCTCCACCCAAAGGCGGTTCAAGACATCTTCACCCTAAGGGGTACCCCTAAGGGAGGCCTCTTCGCCAATAACTTGAACAAACATTTTCCAAAGTTTTAAGCCCTCCATTTTCCACACAACCAAATTGATCAGATGCTGTTCCTGTCTCTGCCTCAGAGGACTCTGAAAAAATAGACAAGTAATTGCCCTGAGCGCTTGGGTGGAGCTATATGGCTCCAGTGGCGCCACAAGTGTCTAATCTGGCTCCGAGATGTACCCAGCACCACCTACCAGTGCAGGAGAGTTATTGCAAGTTTCCTCTGAATCCAATCTAGCTTCTAGTGAGATTCAGAAGGTGAGGAATCTGCAGATAGAGTATCCACCAGAACAATATTTACCAACAGTGAGCAACTTTTTCTTCTAGATGATTTGTTATCCTAGGTAATCAAAACACAATTAAATTTAATTTAGTGAGGCAATGCCCCACTATTGCATTTATAATGTGTGGCTTAATAGCTGTTGCTTATGTTGAGTAGGTGTCTCAACGATTCTTCTGTCTTCAGTGCCGCGCTGCTGTAGTACATAAGTTGTCTTAATTGTAAATTTTTGTTTTATTAGTTCTGTCAACACGTCTCTAGTCTCTTCTTTGGGAAGTTGATCTATATCTGGGTTTGGTGTATATGTGGCTAGTGCAGGCTATTTTTGCCCTGGTAGTGTTTTTAGGATCTGCATTACATGTGGTATCCTCCCTTAGAACATGATAATGTGTTCTATGTAAGCTAAAGGCATCTCAATAAAAATATATGGATCATAAAAATAGTGAAAACAGTCCCTCTTTTGGTATGATCACCCCCATTTTTTTCTGTGGCATTGCTGTTTTCGAACTCTGCACATTGGGGCACTGTTGCCCAGTCCCCAGTGTATGTGCTCCAACCCCTAAAACATGGTAAAATTGAATAATCTCCAACTGTCATGTATTTTCAGTAAGGGTCTTGGAACGTATGCTAGGAAATTAAACTAATGGTGTGGATAGTTAAATTTAGCCTGTGGACTCAGCACATTATGCTATAAAATAGGCTGACAAGGAAAAACATGGCTTAAGACCTACATATGTAGCCTGACAGCTGCAGCTTTTAAACCTATAGGTAAACATTTCAAAAGAACTCCTTTTTAGAGGTTGGAACCTTCCTCTTAATAATTAAATGTCACCCTTAAGTAGACCTTGTGGCACACGAGGTAGGGTGCCTAGTATTTAAAAGTGGAAGAAAAATATTATTTTTGCATGTTCTAACAGTGACTGGGGCTCAAACACTATTTTTACTGTAAAGGGCTGTAACTAATCCCATGCGAAAAACTAATGTTTTGGTTTGGGATAAGCTGCAAAAGTGACTCATTTACTGTTTTTATTATGTATTTTAAATCCCTTTCAATGGTGAAGTGGAACTTTTGATACATGTACTGGAAAAGTAACTTCAAATAGGTATTCTTTGCCTGCCTAAAGCTCTAGTAGCTAATTGGCATTAGCCTGCTGGCAACTGGTCCTTGTCAGTGAATCCCCCTTAATGAGATGTAAAAAAGTTTCCCACAGCAGAAACAATTGCGCAGGCCTTTTTGGTAGGGAGGCCTGGGTGTAAGGTATGTGACTAATTTCAGCTCAGCATGGACAGTTGGATAGGAGTTCAGGAACTTCATTAACTTGACATGGACTTGGGTGAGACTTGCTGATTCATAGTTAAGTATGTAGAGAGACTCTGTAAAGAGAAACTCTTTGATTCCAGGATACAGTGCAGACAACTTTGTACCAGCCCAGGGGGAGCTAATACTAGAACCAGTTTGGTTTGGTTGGGCAGGAGGGGACTGACTTCTCATTTCCTTAGACATGCCCCTGGTTGGGATACAGACACCTCCATGGGCAAAATGGTTTTGTAATGTTGGATTTGACCCAGAATAATGTACTGTGGGATAGCTTGCAATAAGGCAAACAGGATTTGCTGCAAGGTGAGAAGATTGTCTCATGGAAACCTTTTTCTCATTGGTTAGGGAGTATCTGTGAGTCACTTTACCCACTGGCTTGTAAATACTACAAAAGTGCCACGTCACCTTCTGCTCAGCAGAACACATTTTGGGCCTGTGGAATAACAGAAGTGGACCTGACCTTCTATGATCTGTGTGGAGACCTGATGGGCTGGACCTGCTTCCACTTGTACCCAGGACTGAGACCTGGACTATGAGGGTCAGTTGGATGCCCCAAGGTAGCTGCAGGTGAACAACAAGGCCCTTTTTCTGGAGGGGCCAGCTGACCTGTAGCAAAGTCCCATGATAGAACTCTTAACTGGCAAAGGCTCAAAAAGTGTCTGAAAGAAGAGAGGACTTTGGCAGGCACAGGTTTAGATTTTTTCCCATTCACTGCTTTTCCTGCCAAAACTAAAAGCTTCAGTACAATCTCATCCAGTGGATAACTAAATATGAGAGGACTTTGTTGGATATAGCTTGCAACCTTGTTCTCTGGGGGATTTCCATTTCAGAGAGCAAGTCAGAAATCTTTCACCACAAAGATCTGCTTGGTGTATCAGCCTGAAATTGCACCTTGGTCAAACAAGAACCCTAACTTCGGATTTACACTTTACTTTTTCTTTTTGCCTATACTCTAAAATTATAAAAACAGATTTCTCTGGATCCTTTATTTTAATCAATTTTTATAATTTTTCTTCTTATACTTTAAGTTGGTTTTGGGATTTTTACTCTGCTGCGCTATGACTTTTCAATTGTTTAAGTACTTAAAAATACTTTACATGTCTACTCTGTGCCTTAGCTACCAAGGATTGATTACAGTTTTTATTTAATTATTTTATTAAAGTTGTGTATTGATTTGAACCTGACCAGATTTTTGACTTATTGCTTGAGATAAGAATCACATCCTCCACAGCTAATAACCCATTTTCCTATAGTGAAGGATCTATTATTGCATAATTTGTGATCAGCCCTGCTGCATCTTCTATTTCAATCCATAAATAGAATAATTAAATTGTAAATATAGGGTCTTTTTTTATCAACATTGTGAATTTGCCTCCAGCCAATGGGAATCCCCGTACTTTCTTGAATGGGCAGTAAAGGTGGGGCACACGTCTGGTTTATCTACTGTCACCAATTTTACCTCCTTCATTTCTATGCCAATTGTATAGACCGGCTCACAAATTGGTTCTTGCTATTGCGACAGATCCTTTTTATCTTTTAACCTCTCATAAAACCTCAATTGGACAAGGGGAGATCTCTCCTGCCACTGAGAAGGATCGTAAAATACCTCAGGACTTGTCTGGTTGGGAGTGTGTGCATATTATTTACAGTGGTCTCCGGTCTTCAGGGGCTTGGCCTCATGTTGGGTGCCAGGGCATAGTCACACCTATATTTTTTGGGGTCAAACAGTAGATTCCCTTAGCCCCAAAAAGGACTAAACCTCATACTCCAATAACCCACAATTTTATTTCATATTAACTTTTATGTTCCAGTATTTGTTTGCAAGGCATGTGTATCAGAATAATTATAATTATCCTAAAATCAGCAGATAATATACAGATCAGAGAAAATGTAAGAGCCCTGATCATAAGTCAGCACACAAATCCTTAAATTGTTAGTTTTGCTCCCTTCCAAAAATGCAAGCCATGCACTTATAGGTCTGTTTTTGTTTGCTAAGTTTTTACTATGCCAGTCTAAGCATAGTTTCTCTGAGTACCATGTGCTGTCATCGGGTCAGCATTTGGAATTCAGCCCTTCAGCCTCTCCCCTCAACAACCGGTCCATATGTCTAAACACACCTTGCACTGGTATCTTATATAACGTTCTTCTTAATAATGTGTTATGGAGCAAGGAAGGGTCACTTATGCTCTGCTCCTGTTTTATTGCAAAAAGGTGCGAACAATAACTGTACAAAAGCATACGAAAGCCACAGAAGCTAATGCTACGTTTTCCTTATTCCCTCCAATATAGATCTTTCCTGTGTCATCTTCTCTTCCAGCTACAGTTACAAAGCATGTATCAGAGAAGGGGAAAGTTTTCCTTCTCAGTTTTTGTTAGCTTAAATGGTGTCAGAATACCTTGAGTTTTTAAACTGAAAACATGACAGTCAAGCACACACTCATTAGTTTTACAGTTAAAACAGTTAGTTCACTTTTCTAGGCACAAATTACAAAAGTTTACTAATGTGAAAGGCAGTTGTGTTTACATGCAATCAGCCCTGTTTTATGTAATATTCATTATTATCATGCCAAAGCCCTGCCACACAGTTATTTGAAACAAACTTCTCTCTAAATAGTTCTATGTAGACAGTGGGCTCCTTCCATTGTCATGTGTTTAACATATGGAGCATTGGTGGCAGTGTCTCATGGTATGTGAATCCCTAATTATGACCCCCACCTTTTTTTGTGTCACTGTAGTTGAGGCCTACTGGTCCACTTGCTTACAGTGCTAATTCCATGCACTAAACAATATGCTAGCGCTAACATCCTGAGTGTATGTTGTATATGTTTTATATCTGTACTCCTTGTGGTACATGCATGGTGTGTATGAATGAATCTGAGTAATGGAGACCTGTGGGATCCATTCTAAATACGCCAAGCCGAGCCATGTGCATGGATGTTTTCCCACATGATGGAAGTATATTGCTGACATTCCTGAAGCCAGAGTGAGGAGACCTAGATACTGAAGTGGGGAAAAAGATGACAAGGCTCCGTTAAAAATTCTGTTAGTCCTTATGTTGAAAGGAGCTGCTGATTAGTCCTCTTGTAGCACTTTTGTTTGTTAGATGGTAGGGGTGCAGGTTGGGACTGCAGTCTCTGCGCACAAGGTAACTAAAACCCCTTAAGTGAGGCTAGCCTTTTTTTGCTCTCCTGATGACTCTTCATTGTGGCTGATGACACTGGTGCTTTTTGTGCCTCTCCTGTGGGTACTCCTGGCTGGACACTACCTTGCTGTGAGGGATCACAGCCTAAAGAGGTCCTCGCAAAGAAATGCAATCCGGTTATGAAAATGCAGACAGAAGATTCACCCAGCAGTGCCTAGCACGGATCGGGGGTGGCGGGGCCGTAAGGGGGGAGAGAAAAAAATACACTTACCTTTTAACTGTGTATCTCTGCCATTGTCTCTCTCCATCTCCTCCGGTCAGAACGGAAGCACGAAGCACACAGGCTCCCTTAAGCCGATCACAACGCTGCAATGCAGTCGGGCGACGTGGGCGAGCGGTGCCATGTAGATGTTAAACAGCGTTGGGCTGTGGGATGAGCCCTGGGGTACGCCGCAGATGATCTCGGTCACTTTGGGGCGGAAGAGGGGAGGCGGACGCTCTGTGTTCTGCCGGAGAGGAAGGAGGTGGTCGAGTCCAGGGCCTTGTTTTGGATCACGGCGTCGTGGAGGCATGTGCGTAGTGTGCGGTGGCAGACCATGTCGAAGGCGGCTGACAGGTCCAGGAGAATGAGGGCTGTGGTCTCTCCATTGTCTAGCAGGGCCCTGATGTCATCGGTGGTGGCGATTATGGCAGTTTCGGTGCTGTGGTTGCTGCGGAGCCCGGACTGGAACGGGTCCAGAATGCTGTTCTCCTCGAGGTAGCGGGTCAGTTGTTTGTTGACGGTCTTCTCGATGACCTTCGCCGGGAATGGGAGCAGGGAGATGGGCCAGAAGTTCTTGAGGTCCTTGGGGTCCGCCTTGGGTTTCTTGAGTAAGGCGTTGATCTCGGCCTGCTTCCAGCTCTCCAGGAAGGTTGCTGTCTTGAAAGAAATGTTAATGGCTTTCCGGAGATGGGGTGCGATGGTAGTGCTGGCTTTGTTGAAGATGTGGTGTGGGCATGGGTCTGACAGGGATCCGGAGTGGATGGTATTCATGATTTTGATGGTGTTGCCGTCGTTTGATAGTCCAAGAGAGCAGGAGGTCGGTGCGGATGGTGGTCTTGGGGACAGGGGTCTCCGTGGTTGTCCGGGCAGTTGTGGCATTGAAGCTGTCATGGATGTCAGCAAGCTTGCGATGGAAGAAGTGAGTCTCACAGGTCTTGCGAGGGTGGGATGTCGTTGGTTTTGGAGCTGGGGTTGGAGATTTCCTTCACGATGTTGAAGACCTCTTTGCTGTTGTGTGCGTTGTTGTCTAGGCGGTCTTTGAAGAAGATCCTTTTGGTGGATCTGATGAGGTGATGGTGTCCGCGGGTGGCGTTCTTGTGGTCTGCGTAGCTGTCCGGTGTTCGTTCACGGTTCCAGTTCTTCTCTAGCTTTCAGCAGGTTTGCTTGGAGGCCTGGAGGTCTTCAGTGAACCAACTGGCTTTCTTGCTGGTGTGGCTGTTGGAGGGTTTCTTGAACGGGGCGAGGGTGTTGGCACAGTCGTCGATCCACTGTCTGAGGTTGTGGGCGGCGGTATCGGGGTCGGCGGGTGGGTGCCGGGCAAGGGTGGTGGTTAGCTGGTCTTCGGTGACTTTGCTCCAGCAGCAGCAAGGGATCTGTTGGGTGCGGTGGTGCGTATTGGGTTTCCGGAAGGTGAAGTGGATGCAGCGATGGTCAGTCTAGTGGAGTTCGGTGGTGTGGTTGAAGGAGACGTGGGGGCTTGCGGAGAAGATGGGGTCAAGCGTGTGGCCGGCAGAGTGGGTGGGTGTTGTGACGAGTTGTCTCAGTCCGAGGTTGGCGAGGTTGTCGATCGGGGTGGTGGAGTTGGTGTCGTTGTTGTTCTCGAGGTGGAAGTTCAGGTCCCCGAGGAGGATGTAGTCCATAGAAGCGAGGGCGTGTGTGCTGACGACGTCAGCGATGGAATCGCTGAACTGTGGCCGGAGTCCAGGGGGTCTGTAGACGAGGGTTCCTCTGAGGGTGATGTTGGGGTCAGTGTGAATCTGGAAGTGCAGGTGTTCGGCTGTGCTGAGGGTGTCGTCGGTGTTGGTCGAGACTCTGAGAGTGTTCCTGTGGACGATGGCGATTCCTCCTCCTCCTACTCAGTTGGTGCGGTCCCTGCGGGTGATCTTGTAGTCTTCCAGGATGGCTATAGTGATGTCGGGTGCCGAGGAGGGGTTCAGCCAGGTCTCTGTCAGGAAGGCGACGTCTAGGGAGGTTGAGTCGAGTAGGTCTCAGGGTTCAACGGCGTGTTTGCGTGAGGAGCGGGTGTTGAGAAGAATGCATCTGAGGTTGTTGGGTTCTTTCCTGGTCGGAGGGTTGGCGGGCCGGATGCTGGTGTAGCTGCATTTCCGGTAGGAGAAGGGTCCTTGGGTGCGCTTCGGGGTGGCCAGGCAGCAGGTGCGTGATCGTCAGGCATTGAGTGCGTGGAGAGAGCTGGAGTCGTAGCAGAGACGGGCGTTGTGGCGTTCGCGGGGGCCAGGGGTTCTGGCGCTGGGCGGGCACAGACTGGCTTGCCTTAGGCATGCCAGCGGCACGCCAGAGGCGTGCCCGCTGCGCGCGGCTGCACAGCGGCCGCCATAAGAAGGGGAGGGAGGAGCAGCTGGGAGGTGGGAGCAGGCGAATGGAAGAGCGGGGGGCAGGGCCGCAGGGGGCGCAGCGGTGGGGAAACGGGTCGGCGGGAAGCAGGAGTGAGGAACGGCGAAGGGTACAGAAGGCAAAAAGGCGGAAAAAAGAACAGGCAAAAGGCACAGTAATGGCACGAGGAATAAAAAATTTAGATAATGCACAGATCAGCAGATTACGGGGCAAGAGGGCACAAAAGGCAAGAGGGCACAGCTATGGCACGAGAGGAAGGAGGAATGAAAAAGACAAAGCAAGTAAGCATGATACAAGGAGCAAGAGCAAATCTTTGGCCTACCACTGGCCACCAGGGATGAGGCACAGGTTGTAGCCTGCGGGTGGAGGAGGGCCTCGAACTCAGTCAGTCAGCAGCGGCAGCTGTGCTGGGGCACGGGCACACGGGTGGTGCTGTGCGGCGTGGGGAGCGGCCTGCCTAGAAGAGTCAAGGGTCACCTTCTCCTTTGTAGTTCCTGGTGGTAATCATGAAGATCACTTAGTCTGACTGAACCGAGAAGTGCAGTGTGATCATTGCTGCTTTCCCTGAGCTGTTAAAGATTGTGGTGTGACTTGAGCTGCTGTGCCTGAATTGTGGATGCCACTGCACCTGCCTGCGTCACAGCATGACCAAGACCGCTGCATGCCTGAGGCCTTGGCCCAACATTAGACCTGAGAGGCTTGTGAGAGGCCTCCACGTCTGCTCGAGCCTAGCTATGATAGGCTGCACTGATGCGGACCTGAGCAGCCTGAACAGGGCTTCAGGGAAGCCAACCTCACCAGCTGTGAAGAGAATCCAGTTATTTCCTACGCAGCTACCCCTATCCACAGCCCCAGTGCCAGACGTGACTGCTGAGGAGGCGGAAGGAGACTGCAGCCCCCGAGGCGCGAGCAGCTACCAAAGATGGGCCAGCTCCGATCACGTACTGTGAGGGACACGCGGTTGAGAGCTGTTTAAGACTGTGCTTAGGCTAGATAATGGGGTAATCTGCACAGGAGCCCCATCACACTAAATACCCAACCCGGGGTGAGAACCATCAGGATCATAAAGCAGGAAGAACTGGGATCAGTAGCAGGGGAGGCGCTAAACCAGTCTAAGCGCCATGATGCTAAATTGCATCATGCTCACATCTGTATGCATAGTATTGAGATCTTGTGTGCATAAAAAGTATCTTCTTGAAAACCAAGCGCTGGGTTAGACTATCAGCTACTATACCGATGAGTGCTTGAAGTTCGATCACCCCCACCCTACCCTCCTCGAAGCCTGAGATTGTCACCATCACTACCGCTCGGAGTCAAGTACTGAAGGGGTTGTAGTCGGCCCGCCTTTCAGAGCGATAGCAGTATTGACGCCAGGACCTCAGAGGCAGACAACCTCAACCCCGGTGTTTAAGCCTAGTAGCTCGTGCTTGCCCTGCAGCCCTCTCTTCCTGAGGCTGAACCTGTTCTCCTAGAGTGGTTGGGTCCTTCATCCCGATCTTCAGATGCTGCAGCCACAGGGGTGCAGGTTTAGAGGTGCTAACTACAGTCGTTCCGCGAAGTGCCTGACATTGCAAACATCATCCAGGCTGGCGAGGAACCAGCCACAAAATCCATTTTTACTGATTACTGAAACAAGTTTGTTCAGTTTGCGATTTGAAAGGTCTGAACTCATTTCAGCCACGCTGATATTCCACACTTTACACTGTGCCTTGCTCAGCGAGTCATAGCAGTGGCTACCATAAAGGCTACGTCTTTACCCAAACAGCGTTCTCTGTTAAGTAGCCCTCAAGGGCACGTTTTGCAGAAGGTTTGCTTTATTTGTTTCCTACCGTTACTTTCATTGCTTGTCAGTGGGATTAGAATCTCGTATTAATGCTCCTTCTGGTATCCCCATTCAAACCGATGCAGAGTTGCCCCATGTTGTCTTCTGACTCTATGCACTGCCTTCTTAGTGGTGATTAATCCAGCACGTACGGTTGGTGCACTACAGGCCATGCCGGTCTGGCCACCATAGACACTCTTGTACCCGGAAGTAGTGGTTCTTCATACTTGTCCATCTTTCATACCAAAGTGATACCTGTCTTTCACTCGTCCATCACTCTTCCAGCGTTCTTCCCTCCAACCTCATTCCAACAAGGCGGAGTTGCGGCTGCACAGCCTGGAACCTGTTAGTGCAATATCTTACTCCATCCACCTACACACAAGGACAAAGGATGATCAGCACCTTGCCAGCTTTGCCAGTGCCAGGATGGGCAAAGTAGTCACCAAGCACGTCTAATCTGAGGTGCAAGCACTAACCTGAGCAAAGTGGAATTCGACTCTTCCTTTCTTTGCCCACTGCCTTTGGATTGTGCATATTACATAGAGGCAATGAGCTCAGTTTAGGAGAATGGGAGACAAAGCAGGGGAAGTTCTTCTATATTTGGTGCAAGTTGCCTATGGTCAACTTGCACCAAACGAGTGGCATCCTGGAAATAATGACAACAAAAATTCAAATTGCGTATTCTCTTTAGATCGAAATTTCACTCTGTATCTCTGTTCCCTCATACCTCTGGGTTGTCTGTCATCTCTGTCACAAACACCTGTTTTAAAACTTTTTGTGGCTTCTAAAGTAACCCTAATTATTCTATATTTCTTTTTAGGAAAAAAGAGCACGATTAGAAGATGAACGTCAAAACATAAAAGTATTTGACAAGTTTTATTGACGGATTTTAAACTTTTCTTTTAGATGCCATTAGCTTGTATCTTCAGAAAAGACGGTTACCTCAAAATTCTTGACAAACTTGAATTTGTCTTCGTTAAAGGAGCTGTGATTCTCCTCACTATTGAAACTTTCCAGGAATGATTCCTTTTAGAATTAATTCACTTTCTTTCAAATTGTGGTCATACTTCTCTCAAAACTCTGGATGCATAATGTATATATCAAGTCTTGGCCTTTGTCTTTTTTAAAACTATCGAAAATTGTTCACAAGAAAATCTCAGAAGTGCAAAGTATCTTGTTTATGCTTCTGCTCGACAGATTATCTTCCCTGTAGATTTGCTTGCTATGTAGCTGGACTACTGACTAACCTCTTTTGTCTAACAGGACTTTCCACTCTTCAGACAAAGCACTGTTGGTCTGGGCTTTTCTTGAAATACTGAACCGCCAACAGAAACTTCAGTAAATTCTGCTTCTTCAGAGGACTACTCAAGAAAATCAAGGTTGCAATCCAAGATGGCCACAAAGACTGGAGCCTCTCACAATATCTCAGACAAGATCCCGTTAATGCTAGAGGCTGAATTCTCGCAAACAGTTAGGCCAAAAGGGGACATGTGTTCAAGAAATCACGGGAGCCTCTGACATTAGTGGCAACACTGTGGCCAGTGAAGAGTCACTGTTGGGTTTCAGAGAAGTGGCCTTTGACCATTGAAATTCTTCATAGCCACCTTCAAAGAAACATAGGAGCCTATTTATGGGTAAGTCATGAGGTGCAGTGCAGCAAGTCAACTTGCTGCGCTTCATGACAAGAAAAGGGCAAGAATGCACTGTATTTAAGGCAACACAGTGCATTCCTGTCCTTTCCCCTGCACTTGCGCCCTATTGACTGCCTAGTACCAACGCAGGCACCCTTGCAAGGGTGACTGCGTTGCATGCAAAATTGTTGTTGTGCAGGAAGTGACACCTTCCTGCACAAAAACAATCCTGGCAGGCATATTCCTCTTTCTATGTGTGCTGCAGAATGGTCTGCTGTGAGCCATTTGCCCGAGTGGACAGAGAAATGTTGGTGTACAGGAGATGTGTGTGGGTGTACTGATGCAGGAGAAGCAGCAGTGGGTGCATGTGAGAGGGGCCTACTGTGGTGTGGGATGCTGCATCGAACGATGACCTGCATAGAACAAGCGGAGGATCGCTGTGGTGTAGAGGTGGGGACTGATCGGACCAGGGTTCATGCCGCTGGACTCTGTCCAGGCATAAACAGGTGCAGACGGGCTTGCCTTTGGCATGGCATTGGCATTTGTGCTGCACACTCTTGCAACAACAGACATTAAGTGGGTCCTGGGAGGGGAGAGCATGAGAGTGCGCGGGAGTAGCTTCCAGGAGCACAAAGAAGAGGCAGGAAGGTG
The DNA here is from genome assembly GCF_964204655.1 of Triturus cristatus. Classification (NCBI taxonomy): domain Eukaryota; kingdom Metazoa; phylum Chordata; class Amphibia; order Caudata; family Salamandridae; genus Triturus; species Triturus cristatus. The sequence goes on from NC_140581.1 coordinate 800,536,870, forward strand.
ACACAGGAAGCAGGTAAGCAGCAGGGGAGGTGGGAAGGGGAGGAGGTAGGGGGGCTGAGGGGGCCTTAAGCGAGGGAAAGAACTGAAAGAAAAAACTGAACAAAAGCAGAAGAGACTGAAAAGAGAACCTGCACAAAAAGAAAGACGAATGAAATGGAAAAAGGCACAAAGAGAAACTGCACTGAAGTGGAGAGAGGCCAAAAGGAGAACGAAGCAATATAGATAGATGGGGGCAAAAGTGGAGGAAAGTGGTACAAGAGAGCAGAAAACACAAAAGGCACTAATGTGAGAAGGGCACAAAGGTACAGGAAAGTAGTAAAAGAGTGCCGAAGACACAAAAGAGAGGCCCTAAAGAGAAAAGGGCACAATAGTGGTGAGAGAGTAGAAAACAGGTGCGAGAGTGAGAATGACAGGGAGAGAACGCGTGTAAGAGAGGGGAAATAGATGGGTGCAGGGAGGGCGAGACAGGAACCTCGAGGAGGTGCAAGGCTGGGTCTGAAAAGGCCTACACTGGTTGGAAGACGCGCGTGGTGGCGGTGACCATCAAATGGCAATGATCCTTTGAGGCAGGTAACATGCAATTGTAAAGAAGGAGAAGGGCTCCTGTTTCTCAACATTTCCCATGTACGTGTCCATAATTAAGGAGGTTAAAGTTGGGTCCAATTCCGTACACCATTAACCCAATCTAATCACTAAACTTGTTAAAAGGAACTGACCCATGCACGGCATAGATTCAAGCTTTTTGTGCTAATGTGTTTATGGTTCATTTCCAAACGCCTATCAATGATAACAAAACCCATTTAGGTAAAGCGCATGTTGAATGGGTCCACTAACAACATGCCACTTTTCATCCAAATTCTTCAGTAGATTGTTCATTTATTTCATATTATTTTCTTCTAGGAATAATTCCATGGAGACACAAGGCTGCTGTATATTCAGATTTATTTTCTCATCATCTCATCTCATCTCATCATCAGTTAACGAATGAATTTTCAGCACGTTATCCAGGGCCTGAAGAAATATATTTAATTCATCCCCTTCCTGATGGAACTCCACTGCCCCCCCCCATGCCAGCTCTCACCATCTTCAAAACCAGCTTCATCATTTGCAAAATCATCATGACCAGCGCTGCAACCATCTAGTAGTGCTCAGCACACAGCAGCTGCGACACATCAGACTGGTGGCAACGAAGTGTAAAGGAGGGGAGGGGGCGCACCAGGTAACAGACATGTGTCTCCATATAACGAAGACCTTGATCAAGATGCCTGCATTCATAATGGCTGCCACAACTCTGCTGCAATTTAGGAAAGAATTGAAGACTCGCTCACAGAAACCAGCTACCCATCCAATCACTCATTCACTGTGTTCTTGCTTTTGACACGGTATTCCACTCTGTTGTTTTATGACTATGTTCTCGGTAATATACATGTAATATACACAAAAATACATAAACATAATCTATCTCGTGCTAGGAGGGGTCTTGTTTTTACCAAGTCGTTATGAATTGGCTCTGATAAATCGAACGATGCAATCAACGTAAGAAAACAATTGTGACAAAATTGTTCACGACTAAAATGTAAAGCTAGTTTATAAAATTGTACTTTTTTGTAGTTCTACTCATGCCTCCATCTTTTGTATTTTCCATTAAGCTGTTTCCACGATTTGTAGTGTAACAATGTTGCTGATTGTTTGCTTATGTTTTGACCATGAACAACCTTCATCTTTAACAAAGTAAGTAAAAATATATATTTTACTAGTCTCCATACCCACATATTTAGAAATATATTACTTCATTCAATTCCTTGTACCTAATTTTATCAGTTGATTTACCAGAAACGAATACTTCAGTAATCTTGGCAAGTTTGCCAGGAAACATTTTTTAACTTAGCATTTCTATCAAATGGGCTTCAAAAGTTAATTATTAAAAATATAAGCGGGTAAAATACTTTAAAATGTAATTATTATTTTAAGTTGTTTGTAAATTATAGTCACTCATTTCTCTGTCTTTACTATGTCTCACTCATTTTAGATTTCCATGCGGAAAGTCTTATAGCCGCTAGATGGCAATGCTGCACCGTATCATTATTTGCTGGTAGACCATAAAGCTGGGTTTTAAGAATAGAACAGTTTCATCGTACAAGAAAGTGAAAAATAAACGGAAACAGAAAACATGCACTCTAATGTGAGGCCGAAAGTGAACATTCCTCAATACTCTTAAAATATGTATATATGGATGCTTTCTTTGTGAGCTACTTAGGCCGTTAAACTCTAGAAAAAGAACTAGAAGAAAGGGGGTTGTTTAACTAATCATCGCAAGATTTATTTTCTCCAACATCCTTTGGCAACTATTGGCTCTTGTTACTTAAGCTTAGCCAATCCTCTTTATCAATGTGGTCAGATAGCCTCATCGCCAAACGTCCGCGTACCCCCTTTTGAGTGTCACATGACCAGACACGGATCTGTGTTCATCACCTCTCCCTCGTGAACGAGCCCAGGAATATCGTTTTCTTAAAATAAAAAATATATAAAAAATATATATATATATTAACAATATTTGAATGTAAAATATAATTACAAAACTATTTAAACTAATTTTCTTTAACCCAGAACTAATAAAATAAGGGGTTACAAAATATTAGCTCTGCAAAATAAATATTTAATAATTAATTAAATATTATAAGTGTTATAATTTATTTTATAAATACATCTTGAAACAAATAAAAAACACAGTAGCAGTTTTGTTTTTGATAAGTATATATAATTAAAAGTTATGTTTAATTAATTTTATTTTTAATAAACGTGTCAAATATAATAGAATGTTTATATTAAGATTATTACATTTTAAAATAACATATATATATATATATATATATATATATATATATATATATATATATATATATATATATATATATATATATATATATATATATAACCTACTGGCAGTCACCAGCAGGTAGTTATAGTTAGGACCTATTTTCCATAGGAAATCCGCAACATTCTCTTTGGAATAACGTTGGCGCCGATTGACAAATCTTCGCGAAATTTTCCAAACTTTTGGCCAGCTCCGGTCCGCTCCTATCCTTAAAATTTCACAGTGATTCGTCAAGCAGGGGCCGAGAAAAAAGTGGGGTCCCAAAACGCATTTTCCCCATGCATTTTCCCATAGGACATGTTGAAGCAGCTACAGCCCGAACTGCTGAACGAAAATACACCAAATTTGGCAAAGAGGTAGTCCTCAGTTCAGATACGTGCCTTTTGATTAAATGGTGTAAATCCGTTCAGTAGTTCCTGAGAAAATTAGACTTAAATAGATAGATATATCTGGGAGGAGCCTAACCACACATCTCATCGTGAGATCTGATTGGCTGTTAGTACTTCATCCAAGAAGTGTTGGCAGCCATCTTGGGACCAATATACATGATAGCACCTCATTAAAAAGAATTGCAGTTAATAGAAGGTTTTAAGACTTTAGTTACATTATAAATCATTTGTTGATGGTACCATACTCATTTTAGGAATTGTGGTGTGTTCTAAGGTGATTTTACCATGTGAAAAAGCCTTCTGCTATGATATCATGAATCATGTTTGAGAGAAAACTATTTTCTCATGCTTTTCCCACAGACGTTTGGAAGGTGATCTATAAGCTAAACTGAGAGCATATTTTCTGTAAATTCACATTATCTTTCTCAGTCATGTGAGAATGAAGTCTGACATTCTCAGTAAAACATGTACATCCAGCAAGGGCAGAGACTGTCAGTTGATTACTTTTTGTTCTACTGCAGCTTCCCAGAGTGTTCAAAAGAACAACTAGAGCGCTAACAGTCCTACTTATGACAAGCATATTGCACATCTGAAGCCATCTTGATTATAATAAAGTGGTAACTCTTAAAAAATGTAATTAAAAAAGGAACAAAATGAGGGGATTCATTTTGCCATAGAAAGTATGATTAGTGCTGCAGAAAGAAAAATTAGGGCACATTTTGAGTGACTTCTCAAATCCTCTTCTTTTTCATTAAAAAACTCTGACATGCAGACTGAAACATGCACTTTCAATACCAGCAACAGACTTCCCTGGTGAGCAGTAACTTTACTACAGTGATCTAATAAGCAACTAGAGTGCTAACATTCTGAATTTATGGCAAATGTGTGACACATCTGAATACCTTCTTGTTGGAATCAAAGTAAAAAACTGAAAGTATTTCCTACTGAGGAGACTGTAGTAAATGAGGAAATTAGGAAACTTCATAACAAATAAGTCTCCCAAAATGGCCACCAGAGACAAAAGAGCCCAAATGTAGCCCAAATATCACCCAGATGTAGCCCAAGTATAGCCCAATGATAGAATATCCCAGAGTGTTCTAACGAACAACTAGAGCGCTAACAGTCTTACTTATGACAAAAGTATGGCACACCTGAAGCCATCTTGATTGGAATAAACTGGTAACACTTAAAACATTTAATTTAAAAAGGAACACAATGAGGTGGTTCATTTTGTCATAGAAATTATGATTAGTGCTGAAAAAAGAAAAATTAGGGCACATTTTGAGTGACTTCTCAAATCCTGATATGCAGACTGAAACATGCACTTGTAATACCAGCAGCAGACGTCCGTGGTGAGCAGTAGCTTTACTACAGTGATCTAATGAGCAACTAGAGTGCTAACATTCAGAAATTATGGCAAATGTGTGACATATCTGAATACCTTCTTGATGGAATCAAAGTAAAAAACTGAAAGCATTTCCTACTGAGGAGACTGCAGTAAATGAGGAAATTAGTAAACTTCATAACAAATAAATCTCCCAAGATGGCCACCAGAGACAAAAGAGCCCAAATGCAGCACTGATATCACCCAGATGTAGCCCACATGTAGCCCAATGACAGAAGTGTGCAAAACACTTATTTTTTGTGTATTTGCAGTTTTATATAGTGCAGACTTGTCAGGTATTGGAGTGCTTTACATGAGCATTGGTTACATCACACAAGATCAAATTCATTTTGGTTGTAGACCTGGGGAGATTAAGTGATTTGACCAGAATGACAGAATGTTGAGCTGAAGCAGAGACTCCAACCTGGTTCCCCAGTTGCAAAGTCTGCAGCTCTGGAAGTAACACCACATCCTCTCCCCTAGGTGCAACATTTAATCAAGTGGTCAACTGGATAAAAAAACATAAAGATTACAAATAATTTAAAAGTTCTTTGTCGCTATTTGAAAACTCAGAAAATGTGTCCTCATTTTAGTTATTTAGAGCACTAACCATAATTTTGATGCAAATAAGACCCTCTCATATATGTAATTTCTAAAGGAAATGCTCTAGGTATTACAGTTTTGATTACATCAAGATGACGTCAGGCGTTCCACACTTTTGTAATAAATATAGAATGATAGCAATCTAGTTGTTCATTGAGATACTTGTTGAGAGGCAGAGGCCAGGGGCACGGACTCTGAAAATTGAAGGCAGGTAGGAGAGTGCAGAGGCAACAATTTGACCACACTGGGCAGGCAGGAAGGGCAGTGGCAGCACAATGGACTATGGAGGGCAGTGGAAACGGGGGCAGGGGAAACAAACCAATAATACAGGACTGGCAAGAGAGGCTGTGGCAATATAATAGACCATTGTGGGCAGAAGGAAGAGGCAGTGTTAGTACAACCATACATTCCAACAGACCCGTTTCAGCCAGGAAACGTCCAATGTTTTTAAGCTCAAATGGGCTTTATTTGATCTGTCTCCTGTCTACAATCTCCTCTTTTTCAATGTAACTCAAAGGGGAAAATCAATACCCCAGTTTTTTTTCAAAAGCTCCCTCTTACCAAGTTCAAAATGTTCGCAAGTATGGTACATTGGATCATGGTAGGCAGGAGGACTCGGATAACAGAGGACAGGAGGGACATGGAGAGGTGCACCAAACTGACCCTACAGGGCAGGCATCAGGGTTTGCAGCAGCACAATACACCACACAGGGCATGCGGGACGGGAGTGCAGCACAACAATCCATAGAAAGCAATAGGAAGGGGACAGGACCATGCACATGGACAACAAAGAACAGAGGGGAAAGAGGCAATGGTAGCTAGCTGACCATAATGGACAGACAGGAGAGAAAGCTGCAGCATAACAGACCATAAAGGGCAGGAGGGACGGATCAGGGGCATTACAATGGAACAGACAAGCCAGGAGGGAGGGAATAGGGGTCTGCACATGGAAACAGAGGGCTGGGGGCAAGGGGGCAGGGCAGGAGCAGCAAGATGACCATTTAGGTCAGGCAGGATGGGCACTAGAAACAAGACACACCATGGAGAGCAACAATGAGACGATGATGGCATACACACAGACCATGGAGGGAAGGTGGGAGGGGGTCAAGGGCAGCTAACTGACCACACAGGGAAGGTGGAAGGAGCCATGGCAGCACAGAAGACCATGCATGGCAAGCGGGAGGGTTAGTGGCAGCACAATGGCTATGATGGGCAAGAAGGAGGGTGCAGGGGCATGCACAAAGGGCCATGGAGGATAAAAGGGAGGGTCAGGAGCTGGGCACAGACAAGAGAGTTCAGGGGAAGGGGGCCTCACAACAGACCGCGCGGGGCAGGCAGGAGGAGCAGTTGCAGCACAACAGACCAGGGAGGGCAGAAGGGTGTGGCAGTAAAATGGACCATGGAGGACAGGAGGAAGGGGATAGGGGCATGGCATGTGGACAGGCAGGGTGGAGGTGGCAGGGACAGGTTACAGTCATCTGACAATGCAAGGCACGTGGGAGGGGAGTGGCAGCTCAACAGAACACTCAGAGTAGATAGGAGTGGCAGGTCCATGGAACATGGTGGGCAAAAAGGATGGAGCAGGGGCATGCACAAAGACATCAGAGGGCAGGGGGAAGGAGAATAGGGGCAGCAAGCTAAGCACAGAGGCTAAGCAGGAGGTCAATGATGGGCCATAGAATTGGGCAATGAAGGACTGGTACATCATGCGAAATGGAGGGCAGTGGCAGCACATCAGACCATGCATGGCAGGAGGGAGGAGGCTAGTCCATGGATTCAGACAACAGAGGATAGGGAGGAGGTGGATGGGGCAGCAAGCTAACTGTTCAGAGAAGGTGGGTATTAGGAACTTTATTGTTTTTAAAATGTGTGTCTGTGCGAACTACTTAAAATATGAACAAGTATGCAGCATAATCTCACTTTTATTCAGGAAGAAGAGGACATTTGTGACTGTGACTCCGGGCTCACTTGGCAGAAACACCCCCTGACCCTCCACCCCCATCACAAAATGTAATGCCCGTGAAAAGGGTTGGTGGACGCAGTGTTATATAGAACATAGTCCTGAGAGCACGATTGAAAATGAAAACTAGATATAGTGTATGGTATAAACTATGCACCAAAAAGTGTGATATAAGATGAACCAGGGCGTGAAATATAATATGCAATACATTGTGCGCAATGACAGATTCATTGGAGAGCACCAGATAGCACAGGCACTAGCGCGTGCTATGCGATATGCGCCTTGGAGTGTAATATGCACAGGGCAGTGTTGTGTAACCTAACTAGTCTCTAAAGTTGTAATATAAAATATGTGCTGGGGAGTGTAATGTTGCATATGCACTGTGATAAAGATATGGATCCCAGATTGTAATATGTATGGCATAGCGCTGTGCGTTATAACATAGGCATAGAGGAAGGCATGTTAGATGGGGCAATATAACCCGTGCGAAGGCAAGTGTGGCATGAAATATTCACGGGGTGGTGTTACAGTGCACATGGGCTAGAGAGTGTCATAGCATACGCACTAGCTGGTGGAATACAACACAGAGGTGTGTGGCACTCGGCGGGCACTGGTGGGTGTAACACAGCATTGGGCTCAGCCAGGAGCAAGCTGTGACTCTCAAGTGAGGTTCGTCTCATTTCCAGAGAGTAAAATAAAAAGTATTACACATCCGATGGTGGATGTGTGTTTTATTAACCGTGAGGGGGGTTTCTTACATAGTTTTGGTCGAATTTTTGTCGAATCTCCTTTGAATGGCTTGGTGTGCATGTGTATTAAATGTGCCCGTCAATAGCTACCCATGTTTGTATAAATAAACGACAAGGGTGTCTACTTGGAGAGTACCCACTGGCGTGGGTGCCGGGATTAGGCACGGTAGGGTGTCAGACATGTCAGAGCTTCACTAGCGGTGTAAATATATTCCACGTGTATGCATAGTTGCCTTTTAATGAATATCACGCAAATCGTCATGGTGATAGGTACATACGGTTTGTCCAGCATTTCCTAGGTGTTTCTATAAATATATATTAAAAAAAAAAAAACAAAAACAAAGGCAGGCCCCGGGAAATGGGGTCCCCGGTGCCACAAGTGGCCTGAGGAGGGGCGCAATGCAGACCCCCTCCTAAAGAATTAAAAAAAGAATAAGGCCATGACCCGGTGGTTGGGGCCCCCGGGGCCGATTAAGGCCTTGGGAGGGCCAAATTAATTTTTTTCAACAAAAGAAATTAGGGTGCAGGCCCTAGGGGATGGGGTCCCCATGGCCAATAAATTAGAAAAGAAGGGGGGCCACACAGCCCTCCTTCTTAAAAAATAAAATAAATAAAAGACCAGCATCGCGCCGGATGCCACGCCCCCTCTTTGCAGCACTCTGCAAACACACCCCCTGGCCAGTTGTAAGTTGGGGAAATAAATCCCCTTCAATACTGAGGGTCCCTGAGGGCCAACTAGCCTAACCGGTATCTTCAGTATGCGCCAGGGAGCTGTGTTGCACACAGGTGTTCTGAGGCCACGCCCCTTTTTACACCTCTATGCAACGCAGCTCTGTGGCGCTTACTGGAGGTACCTAGTGGGCTAGTTTGACCCTAGGGACCCTTAGGATTCAAGGGGACTTAATCTCTAAACTTAGAACAGCCACAGGGCGCGTTTACATAGTGGTGAAGGGAGGGGACGGGGCCTGAGGTGACGTGTGCAAACACGCACTGTGGCACGTTGTAAGTTGGGGAAATAATTCCCTTTCAACTAGCCCACCAGGTGCTTCCAGTAATCGCCACTGCTCTGCGTTGCAGAGAGGTGGTGCAGGCTGTGTCCCTTTTTACACCTCTCTGCAATGGCGCTTACTGGATTCAAGGGGACTTAATCTCCCAACTTAAAAAATGGCCACAGGGCGTGTTTACACAGTGGGGAAGGGAGGGGACGGGGCCTGAGGTGCTGTGTGCAAACACGCCCTAAGGCGCGTTTTAAGTTAGGGAAATAATTCCACTTCAATCCTGAGGGCCCCTGGGGGCTAACTAGCCCACCAGGTGCTTCCAGTAAGCGCCACTGAGCTGCGTTGCAGAGAGGTGGTCCAGGCCGTGCCACTTTTTACACCTCTCTGCAACGTAGCTCTGTGGCGCTTACTGGAGGTACCTAGTGGGCTAGTTGGACCCTAGGGACCCTCAGGATTCAAATGAAATTAATCTCCCAACTAAAAACGGCCACAGGGTGTGTTTACACAGTGGTGAAGGGAGGGGACAGCGCCTAAGTTAACGTGTGCGAACAAGCCCAGTGGCGCGTTTTAAGTTGGGGAAATAATTCCCCTTCAATCCTGAGGGACCCTGGGGGCCAACTAGCCCACCAGGTGCTTCCAGTAAGCGCCAATGCGCTGCCGTGCAAAGAGGTGGTCTAGGCTGTGCCCCTTTTTACATCTCTCTGCAACGCAGCTCTGTGGCGCTTACTGGAGGTACCTAGTGGTCTAGTTGGACCCTAGGGACCCTCAGGATTCAAGGGGACTTAAACTCCCAACTTAAAATGGCCACAGGGCATGTTTACACAGTGGGGAAGGGAGGGGACGGGGCCTGAGGTGATGTGTGCAAACACGTCCTGTGGCGCATTTTAAGAGGTAGTTTTAATCCTCTGCCCAATTATATACTAGAGGCTTACAGAGGAGGTCATGCTAATCACAGGGGGACCCCAACGCATAGTGTTCCCTAATGTATTTAGGTGTTTTCACTGTATTCTGAGTGTCTTTTAACATAGCACTGGCTCTAGGACTGGTTAGTCAGACTCAGTTACCACCAGTATCCGTCTGAAAAAGTTGAGGGTACAGGATGATTTTGCAACAAGGCTTCTTTCTGCTCTTCTGTTTGTTCTTTCTGCACGTTATCCTTCTTCCTGCACTTTTCTTCATCTTTGAGGACTTCTGTTGCTTCTTTCTGCATTTCTTTTTTTTCTTTCTGTGCGTTTTTTCTTCTTTCTTCACATGTCCTATCTCTGTAGGCATTGTTAGAAATTAGCATTTAAAAAACCTTTGAAATTCACTGAAAAAAACATAGGTTTCAGGCACGTTATAGTTAGGAATTAGCATTTAAAAAACCTTAGAAATTCACTGAAAAAACCATAGGTTTCAGGGGCGTTATAGTTAGCTGGACTTTTCACTCGTACAAAACCATTGCAATTCCCCCGTTATAGTTAGTTCAGCTAACTATAACTCGCGCGCCCGCAATGCACTGCTGATGACATCACATATTACATCACTGATGACATGGTCAGTGACATCACTCATGACATCACTGATGACATCTCAAATGACATCACTGATGACATCACTAATGACATCATCCTAATATAACCTTTGATACACACATTCAAAAACAGAAACTAACATTTTCAAAACAATGGACATACCAATACCAGTTACAACAACCTATTCAGTAATTCTAAGATAAACATACACATCCACTCATTCACCAACAATCCTATACAGTCATTCACACATGTACTCACTCATCATATGTACTCATACACCTATACATCCTGTTACACAATGCCACTCATCCATAGAGTTACTCACACACATAGTCACTCATGCTAATAAAGAATCAAACATCCATTTACTTGCATATACAGTTATACACACACCACCTCACTTACTTCTACAGAAACTTACACATACTTAGTCTTTTAAACAATCACTTATAGAAACACATACTTATTCATACAGGAACTCTTTGAATCTCTCACTCTCACATATACTCACTTATAGCCACCAATAGTCACATATACCAGTTTAAAACATATGTAGTTACTCATAAAGACACTATTGAGACAGTCATTCACTCACTAACACACCCATGCACACACTCATCCACCCATACAGTCCTGCACACATGCTGTCTTCAACACATACAAACAGTGAGTCACTCATTCATGCACCTATGCACTATGTAATACCCGCCACCGAACCATACAGACACTCAGACACTCATACTGATACTCAAAAAACCAACTAATAACCTATATAGACACTCATGTAGCTACTCACCAACCCATGCAGCCACTTATACACAAAGTGAGAGACTGATACAGATATTTACATATTTAAACATTACTCACTAAGCCATGTATTCACTAAGGTATACTTAATCAGTCAGTTATACAATCAATTTTTCAAAAACAAATCATCCATTTAGACACTTATATACCCATTTATTCTTCCATCGACCTTGAGATATACATATATAAAACATGTAATTTTCAGAAAAACACATATTCACTGGATGATGTCATCAGTGATGTCATCAGTGATGTCATTTGAGATATCATCAGTGATGTCATGAGTGATGTCACTGACCATGTCATGAGTGATGTAATATGTGACATCATCAGCAGTGCATTGCGGGCGCGCGAGTTATAGTTAACTGAACTAACTATAACGGGGGAATTTCAATGGTTTTGTACGAGTGAAAAGTCCAGCTAACAATAACGCTCCTGAAACCTATGGTTTTTTCAGTGAATATATATATATATACTTACTGGCGGTCGCCAGTAGGTAGTTATAGTTAGGGCCAAGTTTCCTTAGGAAGAGCATTTTTTGTTTTGCTTATAACTTTGCCGTCATTTGATGAATCTTCATGAAATTTTCCAAACTAATTCTTTGTTCATATTAGCTCCTATATGGGGGTGATTCGTCAAGGGGGGTCCCAAAACGTGTTTTCTCCATGTTAAATTCCATAGGAAACTTTAGACAAGTCTACAGGTCGAACGGGTGAATGGAATTGCCCCAAATTTTACAGGGAGAAGGGTATTGGTCTAGAAAGCATGCTTTTGTTTATTTGGTGTAAATCCGTTCAGTAGTTTTTAAGAAATATCAAAATTTACAGATATCGATATTTGGGAATTCTGCCATCTGATTGCCTGAGGGGTTACGAGCACGAGCTTGCTGCTTATTGGTTGTGAGCGCTGCGAGCAGTTGCAACTAGGAAGTGTTGGCTGCCATTTTCTGATTCCATCGAAGCAAGTAAGGGGAAAAAAGGGAGAAAAAAGTCGGAAAGAGGAGGGAAGGAACACTGTAACCTCTGTGGGGTGTTTAGGCTGTTCTATAGACGGTGTGTGAAGCGAAGTATTCACCCCTAGAAGTGTGAAAGTGCTGGGCTACGGAAATTAAGTGAGGTATTGCCTAGAGTCTGATGCTGCTAAGGTGAGCTGGTGCGGGAGTCGTGGATTAAAGCGTGAGCCCAAATTGTGTGTCTTATGCTGTGAAGTCATGTGCCGTGGCCGCTGCACTACACCTGTGGAAGTAGTGTCAGCATGTGTTTATACCTACTAGGACGAACTACTGACCCGTACTGGTCTGAATGTCCTGGGGTACGGAAAATATGTGAGGTATTGTGTACAGTCTCATGGTGCTAGGCTGAGCTGCTGCCGGACTCGGGGATGAAAGCGTGAGTCCAAACAGTGTGTCATATGCTGTGAAGTCATGTGCTATGGCCGTTGTGCCACATCTGTTCAAGTAATGTCAGTATGTAGTTATACCTACTCGGAGGAACTTTTGTTTCAAACATTGTAACTTGTGTATGGTGATTAGGGGGTGTTATACAGGGAGTGCGAAGGTAAATTTGCGCGTATCAAATCAATTTGGTATTTGTAAAGTGCAAACAACTCAATCCTATGGGTCTGATGGCGCTGGGGACGTAAGCTGAGCTGCTGACAGACTCGGGGTAAAGCCGGTGAACTACTGACCCCTACTGGTCTGAAAGTGCTGGGTACGGAAATTAAGTGAGGTATTGCCTAGAGTGTTATGCTGCTAAATTGAGCTGCTGCTGGACTCGAGTATGAAACCGCGAGCCTGTGTTTGCTATGCTGTGAAGTCATGTGCTCTGGGCGCTGTGCCACACTTGTCCAACTTGTATATGGTGCTTAGGTGGTGGTGTACAGGGAGTGCAAAGGTAAATCAATACGGTATTTGTAAAGCGCAAACTACTCACCCCTATGGGGGAGTAGAGGTGGTGATCAAAGCAAGAGCTCTGTGCTGCAAAGTCTGATCGTCTGGCCGCTGCGCCACAGCTGTGTGGAGAATAAATTTTGGCGAGGGTCCAAGAGTTTCCGTTACCTGGCCCTGAAATAGCGGGCCTAAGTTGTCAGTTATAGGGTGGCTCTAAAAAGAACCCTTGTGTTGATTAGTTGGAGCTACATATAAGTGCGGATGCACAGCTTCAAGTTATTCAGGAAAACTCGATTTCGGTGATCTGTGAAGTGTACTCCATCACTTCTGTAGATATCAGCCATATCAAAACGTATGTTGTTGTTGTAGATGGACCCCATTTTGTGGTCTCTGAGGTATGCAGACACAGCTTTGTTGAGTTTCTTCCTCGATTTTTCAATCTGAGGACAACATTTTTTCACCATTTCCACTTATGTCTTTGGCATATATTGGAATATACAAAGACAGTTTGAAGGAAAAGTAATATAAATTGTCCAAAGGTGTCCTTCATAAGCATTTCCAAACCTACCCCAGTCAATGTGCCTAGGTCGTTTCCACCACAGTGCACAATCATGAGGTCAGGGTGTTGGAGATGCAAACAGGTTTTAACCAAAGGCAACAATTGGTGCCACTTCAATCCTCTCTATGCAAACCATTTAATGTCCACATTTTGTAAACCTAGGTCTAAGTCAATACGTCTCTGTTCTGCATACCTCTTGCACCAGAAAATATAGCTATGTCCTACGATCCACACTAGCATTTTGAAGGTATGGCTGGAAGGTATGGAAAGATGTCTGTAGCTCATGCAGTTCCTTGGTAGAATAAGAGACATGTTTAAAGATGGGGAACTACTTTTTATTGCCATACAAAACGATACGTGATTGGAAGACAACAAGCATTCTTTTTTAAAAGTAGGGTGCACATTCGTTTTGTGGAAAAGCATCTTTGTGATTGGTTAAGAAAAAGCAGTTTCAACGTGGAGTACCTGTCATAGGATAAAAGTTGTCAACTCAACCACACCTGCTACTTGCATTTGGAAGGCACTGTTCAAACTTAAAACAATCGTGAACTTTTAACCTGCATGTGCCGTTAAATCTTCGAGAAAATGTTGCAAAAAAATATGGTTACGTTTAAAAAGATTGATGAACTTTTAACCTGCACGTGTTGTAGAATGTTCTAGAAAGTGTGTTGATAGAATACGTTGCACTTCTGACTTCTATGTGTTGTTGAATATTTTAAAAAACTGTTTATATGGAAAATTAAAAAGAAACCAAGAGAGAGAAGTTTTGAAACCTTAAAGAATCAAGGAACTATTCTAATTTGTTCTTTACATGTATTTATGTGTGGAGCAACACAATTATAGACAGAACAGCACCAGGAAGAGGAAGAAGCAGGGAGTGGGGGGACGGGGGGAAATGGGCAGAATGGCATACATGCACAATTAAGTATAGCACAAGTACAGACAAACAATGGACAAAATGAAACACACCAACAAGGAGCACAAGTCACACAACTCGCCAACATCACAACAGTGAACGAGCATTGAAGTGAAAACCACGCTGCATTCATAGAGGATGTGTACAAAGGCCGGTCGTTGGTGTTGTGGGATGTCTGCGTCCGTGGTCATCATGGACGAGATGCCCAGTACGTGGCACATGGGCGAGTTCACTGTCTGTTACGTTACAAACAGCTGCTCCTCCCTCCCACGAGCTCCCACACTTTTGTACGGTGCTCTGTTGTATCTCGTGCACTAGTACGGCACACCATTGTAATGCCTATTTGCGCATGTGCTGCTGCATTTCAACTACACCATCACAGTGCCGTTTGACACACTTACCACACTTCCTGTACACGGAGATGTCCGAGACACCCCCTTCCCATTGTCGGATAGGCACACCCCTGCGCTGACCTGTGTACTCCGGACCAGCACACTCCGGTTGTGCATGCAGGAGGATGCGTGCGCAGCTACATGTCCAGGCTCACTGCCAACGCTGAGGTGATAGCACACTGTGATGTTGCAGGGCTGGTGCCTATCATGATAACACAATGACCAGAGGGACACACTTGCTCAGATGCGGGTTTTGGTGGCGTTGGCGGTCCCGGAGTTGTTCCGAAGAGTCATGTGGCCCTCATGGGTATCCCTGTATCATGCTCATTTATTCTATGGCACCTGTGGGTGTTCTGGTGTGGCTCTTGGCTGTGTTCTCTTTCATGGTGCAGGTAGTCGTCCTGCTTAACACCATCAGAAATCAGGTGTAAAATTCCTGGTGCTAACGCGGCTTATCGCCGGAATTTGTTTCGCATTGCAGTTGGTGTGAAAGTTGTGATGTGATATTTTGCATGGGCAAGACTATATACGAACTGGGCAGTGTATCTCATCAAGATCCAGCACCTGAAGCCCGATTCCCAATCAATATAAATACAATGAGGATTCGTAAATGATTTTGTGTGTACACTGAGAGTGCAGCCACTTCGTCAGTGCAATTCAATACAGGATTTTAGTATTTAGAATAAATTGCAAAGGTGCACCTCGTGTCTTTTTGCACTGGAACGGCTAGTCTGCATTTCATTATCAGTACTTTAATGGAAGTAAAGTTGAGATAAATCTAACACACTATTCAGAAGTTGGTGGAAACTGCAGACATCACCAGTATTCCCGCGATAAGTCCTCCAAAATTTAAGACCATGGTGGACTTCATCAAATAACAGTAATAAGAACAAGAAAGAGTTACACAGCAGTTAACAAAACAACCAGAAACGTTATTAATTTTTTTTTCAAACTTTATTTTTTTATTAACATATATCAACGATAAAGTAATAAACAACATTTATAAAAAAAAATACAAAATAACAAGGTGGAACACTGCTGTGGGGCCCATGGATGTGGACGACAGAGCCTGGAAAATAAAGCACAAAATAAGGACGTGTGTAATGCGCATATCAAAGGAGAGAGACATAGAGAAAAAGAGAAGGAAAAGAAAAGCCAGAGAGAAAAAGAGAGGGAAGGAAAGAAAGGGAGTGAGAAAGGGAGAAGGAAGAGAGAGAGTTAGAGAGATAGAAGGAAAAGAAGGAAAAGAAGGAAGAGAGAGAGAGAGAGAGAGAGACAGACAGACAGACAGACAGACAGACAGACAGACAGACAGACAGACACAGACACACTGCTGCCCCTGCGCATTCATGAGCAAATAATTACCTGGTGCCACCGGAGTTTGCAGCAGTGGGCACTCCATGTACCCATCAAAACTCATCCCAGATATGTCTCTGAGTCCTGAATAATGAATGGCGGAGACCACATCAGGTGCTTGGCGGATCGCACAGATGTCGCAGAGTCCTGAGTCATGAATGGCGGAGACCACATCATCTTCTCCACGGCCAGGCAGATCTCACACATGTCGCTGAGTCCTGAGACCACATCAGCTTTTGGGGCCGCTAAGCCTGTGGAAGTTAAGTTCGTGCCATGTGGTGGTAGGCCCCTGATGGCCATATGAGCTTCGGGTGGAACTAACCCTGTGCATCTGAAGGTCCCGCCAAGGGGGTGGTAGGTCCCTGAGGGCTATACAGATTAGGGTGCAAGTAACCTTCTGCACAAGTTTTGAAAGACTCTTTATGGTTGAGACACGTGGAGCATCCGGCATCTAGTCAGCACCGGCAATAAAGGATGTGACATTGTCGGTCTATTATATTTGCGTGGTTACATGGCCTGTGACGCATGTGTCGGACGGGTGTGGTGTGTGGGTAAAGCTGCCCTCAGGGAGGTGGGAGATGTGGAGAACTAGACCACTGACCGGCACAGGAACAGCGAGTACTCCTGCGACAGGTAAGTATGTGGGGCCATGGTGGGAATTAATCTGGGTGGTGTGGCGTACGACGGAACAGGGCAGGGATAGCTACAATGGTACGGACAGCTCGTAATACTGCGTCTGTGAGTGGAGTGGACGGGCCGCAGCTGTCTCTCTGCGAGCCTGGTTGTGAACTTTTTATAACTCACACTACATAAGGATTGAAAAATCATTTTGTTATTCAGTCAGTCAGCTGGCATTTGTCCGAGGGATTTGTGAAAACATATCAGAGTTCTTTCTGTGATAGATACCCCTTTGTCTCTGCCTCTCCCCACATCAGCAGGTAACGCACCCTCTTCCCACATTACCATCATACCCCCAACAACCTTCTTGGGCCCGGCAGTGTCCCTGTGCGGTTGGACAAAGAAGAGTCTTAGACATGTATAGATTTACATATAAAAAATTTATTTAAAGAAAAGAACAACAAATAAGACTGAAGGGAGTCTGGTGCTGTGGTCGCTGCCACGAAGTTGGGGTTAGTGGGACTACGTGTCGGCGGCCTTGCATATCGAAATATGCCTCACAAATCAAAGGGAGTATGTTGTGTGGTTGCTGCCTCAGACTTGGGGTCACTGCCATTCAGGACTAAGGACACAGTTACACATGTGGGATCGGCTTCTGTTAAAGAGAGTTAGTGGCACTAGAAGTATTGAGACTGTATGAGGCTGTGATGATGCTTGGTGTGGATAGGCCGCACTGGGAGCAATGTGCCTGCTGATCATAGTGTAGGCCAGAAGTAGTGGTGAGCAAGGGCCCACAACCACGTGCATATGTTGGTGGCCTCACCGGCCTGCGTACTGCATGTTTAGTGGCACCACTTGTCGCCAGCCTTCAATATGAAAATACTCCTCACTAATCGAAGGGAGTGTGGTGGTGTGGTCGCTGCCATGAAGTTTTGGGTCACTGCATATGGAAATATGTCTAACTGATCAAAGAGAGTTTGCTGCTGTGGTTGCTGCCAAGGACTTGGGGTCACTGCCATTCAGGACACAGTTACACATGTGGGATCGGCTTGCATTAAAGAGGGTTAGTGGGACCATGTGTCGCTGTCCTTGCATATCGAAATATGCCTCAGTGATCGAAGGGAGTGTGGTGCTGTGGTCACTGCCACAGACTTGGGGTGACTGCCATTCAGGACTCAGGACACCGTTACACATCTGGGATCGACTTGTGTTGAACAGGGTTAGTGGTAGTACATCTACATTCCTAGTTTGAATTTTATAATGACTTATCCAGATGGTTCCTGTTGACTTTGAATATAAACTTGCAGATGTCTATCGATCCGAACATTGGTAGGATCTAATTTCTCGATGTGAAAGTATCTTCAAGCTGAAGCTGTACATTTTTTTCCTAAGTGTCTTCTCCTGTGAAATTTCTTTCAATTCTGTCTTCTCAGAGTTGGTAATATATGACGTGACAGTGAGAAACAGCAATTGAGTTATGTGCATCATATTGTATGTTCATATTTGCATTTCACATCTTCAAAATCTCCGTATTGTTATGTTATGTTATGTTATGTTATGCTATGTTATGTTATGTTATGTTACATACATTTGTAATGCGCACTGCTGCCCCAGCAAAGGGGCGTCCAGGCGCACGGCAGGTAAAAATGCAACACCACAAGCAACACAACAGAAAAAAGGAAAGAGAATTTATTAAAACAAAAAGGTTTTTAAGGCCTTGCGAAAAACTAAAAGATCATCTAGCAGGCGCAACTCTACAGGAAGGGAGTTCCAGAGCTCGGCTGCTCTGACCCGGAAAGAACGGCCACCAGCCCGACACAGCCTGAATCGGGGAATCACAGTGAGTGCCTGACCCAAGGATCTCAGGGGCCGAGTAGGCACATACCAGGACAAAAGATCCGCAAGAATAGAAGGGCCTACCCCCCTCAGAATCTTGAACGCCATGCACAGCACTTTGAACTGAATTCTGGCCCGGATAGGCAGCCAGTGCAGTGAGCTCAATGTGCTGGAGGCAGAACAAGAACGGGGTAGGCCAACAATAGCTCTCGCTGCAGAGTTCTGAACACGTTGGAGGCGGGTGACCTCAGCCACATTGGACCCTACCAGAAGAGAGCTGGCATAGTCCAGGCGAGATAACACTGTCGCCTGGACAATCAGCTGCCTGGTGCGATGGTCAAAGAACTTCAAAACAGGGCGAAGCGACCGTAAGATACCAAAGCAACAGGCCGCGATTTTCTTCGTGTGGCCAACGTAGCTGAGGGAGGGGTCCATCCAAACTCCTAAGTTCTTTAATTCCGTAACCGGAAGGGGGGCCGGCCCCAGCTCCACAGGCCACCACCTGTCCCCCCATAGCTCCGATCTCTTACCTACGATCATGATCTCTGTTTTCTTGGCGTTGAGCTGGAGACAGTTGTTCCTCATCCAGCTCGCCACCGCCCTAAGTCCACTCTGAAACCTGGGGGCATCCCGGTCGGCATCCCCGCTGATCGTAACCGCTAGCTGAGTGTCGTCAGCATATGAGACCATAATCATGCCCCATTGCTTGACGACCTCAGCCAGCGGTCTCACGTAGAGATTAAACAACGTGGGGCTCAGCGAGGATCCTTGCGGCACCCCCTGCTTCAAAGGATGGAATTGGGACTGGAACGGTGGAACGGCAACGCTAAAGAAACGATCGTCTAGAAAAGACCGGAACCACTGGAGGGCAGGTCCACCCAGCCCAATCTCCTCCAGGCGATGCAACAGGATAGGATGCGAAACAGTATCAAACGCGGCGCTCAAGTCCAATAAGACGAGCGCTGCTGTCTGTCCCGCATCCATCACCGTGCGAAGATGTTCAGCCATGGAGAGGAGGGCGGTCTCCGTGCTGTGTCCAGCACGGAACCCATTCTGGGTGGGATCCAAGATGTTAGCATGGATAAGGTGGGCAGAAAGAACTTTGTTGACATGGGCCTCCAACACTTTAGTCGGCCACGGAAGTAAGGAGATGGGCCTATAGTTTTCAGGTTTCTCTGGATCCAGGGACGGCTTCTTCAAGATGGGAGAAACCACTGCCCGCTTCCAGCTAGCGGGTACCGTGCTTGATTCCAACGAGATGTTAATCAGGGAGTGAACCACGGCCCGTCCCACAAACGACTGCTCTCTAAAAAGAGTCGCAGTAAGGGGATCAGCGGGGGACCCTGATTTGACCTGCAGGGCCAGGAGGTCAAACCCCTCTGATGTCAGCGGGGGCAGCACGTGCAAGGTGGTACCACCATAGATGTTGATCGGAGGCTCTGCCGGAGGCCCTGTACAAGGGAACGTCCGATAAATGTTTTCGACCTTTTCCAGGAAAAATCGAGCAAGAGCCTCACAGTGAGAGGTGGAACCAGTCGTCGTGATACAGGCACACTTTGCCAAAAGGCCCTTCATCACTTTAAAGATGGTTTTAGAGGGGTTGGAGCTGTTGCCAAATTCAGTAGCGTAGTAAGCTGCCCGAGCTTGGCAAACAGCCCGATGGTAAGCTTTGACGGAGGCGAGATAAAAAGCTTTCTTCCCGCTATCGTACGCCTTCCGCCAAGCCCTCTCTGCTCGCCTACACCCACCCTTGAGAGTACGTAAGGCACCATTGTACCACGGACTGGAGTCCCTGGAGCTGACTTTACAAGCGGCAATAGGGATAAGGGCGTCAAGCGCCTTGGAGATCCAGGAGCAGAACTTCTCGTAACCTGAATCAACCAGCATCGCAGGTTCTAAAGGCTCCTCGGCGAGGACACGATGTAAGTCCTCCAGCCGTAATTTACTCCATTGCCGCCTTGTAACCAGCTTTGCCGGGGGAACAATAACCATTCCTGGCAAAGGGGTGCAGATGGTAACCAAAGAGTGGTCTGTCCAGCCAAGAGGTGTAACGGCGGAGACAACCGCGTCTGCCAAATTGGTGAAAAAAGGATCTAAGGTGTGGCCGCCTGAATGGGTAGACTGACGAACCATTTGCACCAGTTGAAGGGCCTCCAGGTCGGCAAGAATACCGCTAACCGAGGGGGAGGTAAGGTTCTCAAGATGTAAGTTGAGGTCACCCAAAATCGAGAAATTAGAACAACCTACCACCAAGGAACTAACCACGTCGGGGAAGGCCGCTCTAAACGCCACATCACTCCCAGGGGGGCGATAAACCACCATCCCCGAGAGTGTAAAATGTGGGGTGACCGAGATCTTAAACACCGCACTTTCACATCCCGGAATGGTCAGACCAGACCAGCTGCCAGTGAGGCCAGGTCGCAAGGCCAGCGCAATACCCCCTCCCCTAGTAGATCGGTTAAGGGTGAAAACCGAAAAATCAGAGGGAAATGCCAAGTTGATAATGGCCACATCGTCATCCTTCAACCACGTCTCGGTGAGGCTACGATGTCCGGAGCCTCTTCCTGTATCAGGTCAAACACGGCCTGATAATGCAGCACCAGAGACCTGGCATTCAGGCTGAAGATGCGAAGGGAATGCTCGGCACGGATCTTACTGGGGGCAACCGTAGAATATTCGTGTGCGCTCAGGGTAGGGGAATCTAAAGACCACCTACCACACGCCCAGTGAAAGGGGCCTACTAGTGGGTGTATAGGGGGAAGGGTACAACTCACAATTGAACGACCAATACCCCGCAAAGTGTCGCCAGAATACACCAGCATGGTAGCGAGAGCCGAACCCGAGACCAATTCTCAAGAACCCCGCTGCGCCCTGCGTGCCCTTAGCGTGGACGGGCGCAGACGGGCAGGACTCAGGCACGACTCCGGCTAAGCGACGGCGTCCCACTGCGCGTACCCGCTGCGCGGGAAAGGATGACTTTAAATAGGCGTTCCTTTGAGCCGAGCGAGCGTCAATACGCTCCAAGATGGCGCCCGCAAACAGATATTAAAGCCCAAAGCAAGATGGCGCCTAAAGCAGCAGCCCCGGACCACCCACGGAACCCGGACCCGCCAAGTGACGGTGTTTCAAACAAATTACATGCGGTAAGAGGGAGGGGGGGATCTTTACCCAGGTCCTGCTAAGACGGAGTGACAATAAAAGCCAAAAAACAATAAAACAACAGTTAAAATACAGGGCGAGCAAAGCGCTCGTAACAGCGTGCTAAAGGTAGAGGCAGTACCTGACCAGAGTCCAGATACCGAGTCCGCCTTAAATAGGCGTTCCTTTGAGCCGAGCGAGCGTCAATACGCTCCAAGATGGCGCCCGCAAACAGATATTAAAGCCCAAAGCAAGATGGCGCCTAAAGCAGCAGCCCCGGACCACCCACGGAACCCGGACCCGCCAAGTGACGGTGTTTCAAACAAATTACATGCGGTAAGAGGGAGGGGGGATCTTTACCCAGGTCCTGCTAAGACGGAGTGACAATAAAAGCCAAAAAACAATAAAACAACAGTTAAAATACAGGGCGAGCAAAGCGCTCGTAACAGCGTGCTAAAGGTAGAGGCAGTACCTGACCAGAGTCCAGATACCGAGTCCGCCTTAAATAGGCGTTCCTTTGAGCCGAGCGAGAGTCAATACGCTCCAAGATGGCGCCCGCAAACAGATATTAAAGCCCAAAGCAAGATGGCGCCTAAAGCAGCAGCCCCGGACCACCCACGGAACCCGGACCCGCCAAGTGACGGTGTTTCAAACAAATTACATGCGGTAAGAGGGAGGGGGGGATCTTTACCCAGGTCCTGCTAAGACGGAGTGACAATAAAAGCCAAAAAACAATAAAACAACAGTTAAAATACAGGGCGAGCAAAGCGCTCGTAACAGCGTGCTAAAGGTAGAGGCAGTACCTGACCAGAGTCCAGATACCGAGTCCGCCTTAAATAGGCGTTCCTTTGAGCCGAGCGAGCGTCAATACGCTCCAAGATGGCGCCCGCAAACAGATATTAAAGCCCAAAGCAAGATGGCGCCTAAAGCAGCAGCCCCGGACCACCCACGGAACCCGGCCCCGCCAAGTGACGGTGTTTCAAACAAATTACATGCGGTAAGAGGGAGGGGGGGATCTTTACCCAGGTCCTGCTAAGACGGAGTGACAATAAAAGCCAAAAAACAATAAAACAACAGTTAAAATACAGGGCGAGCAAAGCACTCGTAACAGCGTGCTAAAGGTAGAGGCAGTACCTGACCAGAGTCCAGATACCGAGTCCGCCTTAAATAGGCGTTCCTTTGAGCCGAGCGAGCGTCAATACGCTCCAAGATGGCGCCCGCAAACAGATATTAAAGCCCAAAGCAAGATGGCGCCTAAAGCAGCAGCCCCGGACCACCCACGGAACCCGGACCCGCCAAGTGACGGTGTTTCAAACAAATTACATGCGGTAAGAGGGAGGGGGGGATCTTTACCCAGGTCCTGCTAAGACGGAGTGACAATAAAAGCCAAAAAACAATAAAACAACAGTTAAAATACAGGGCGAGCAAAGCGCTCGTAACAGCGTGCTAAAGGTAGAGGCAGTACCTGATGATTGTAATCATTATTGTACTTCGATGCTTCTGTTCTTTTTAAATTATATGTATTTTTGGGTTAACTTCGAGTGATGGTATGTCTCCTTGCTGACATAAAACTGTTCACTCTTCCTTTGGAAATTACTGGACGTGGAAAGGGAAATTGACAGTTTGTGTAAAATGTATCTTTTGCGTTATCTTTTCGCTGGCAATACTTTCCACATTGATGACTTCGATATGCAAATACGCCACACTAATCGAAGGGAGTCTGGTGCTGTGGTCGCTGGCAAGTTGGGGTCACTGCCATTCAGAACTCTGGATACAGTTCCTCATGTGGGATCGGCTTGTGTTGAAGACGGTTAGTGGTACCATTTGTCGCTGGTCGCCCACAGTGTAGGGCAGAGGTAACGGTGAGCTAGGGTCCACAGCCATGTGCATACGTTGGTGACCCAAACAAACCTTGCGTAGTACATGTTCAGTGGCACCACGTGTCGCCGGTCTTCCATATGGAAATACCCCTCGGTGATCGAAGGCAATCTGGTGCTGTGGTCGCTGACATTGAGGACTCAGGACACAGTTACACATGTGGGATCGGCTTGTGTTGAACAGGGTTAGTTAGCACCACGTGTCGCCAGTCTTCCATAGTATCGGCCAGAGGCAGCGGTCAGCAAAGGCCCACAGGCAGGTGACGTTGACTTGAGCTGCACAGACTGGGATCATTTGGTCTTCTTAACGCATTATAGTCTCTTACACAATTTGCATCACTACTAATGTTGAATTGTGAACAATGTAACTCCAGTGTAGGGCGGAGGCAGTGGTCAGGATGGGCGCACAGCCACATGGTGTTGAGTTGAGCTGCACAGTTAGTGGCACCTGGAGTACTCAGCGTGTGCGCACCCTGCGATGAGACGTGGTCCTGGCAGGCCACACTGGGAGCAATGTGTTATGTCTAATAAATTCTGCGTTGATAAGGCCACGTGGCGATGACTTATGGTGCAGTGAGCTAGTAGTACCTGAAGCGCACAGCGTTTGCGCACCCTGCGATGATGCGTGGTCTGGGTGGGCCGCACTGGGAGCAACGTGTCTTGCGAACTGGACTGCGATATCTGCAATTGCACCTACATCTGAATTGTGAGCCGTGCTGTCTGTAGTGTAGATCGAAGGCAGTAGTCGGTACAGACATAAGTCTGCGGTGCTGTGCCGCTGGGTACGCAGGGGCCCTGTGTCGAGGTGGACCGTGGTTATTGCGGCTGCCACGTGCCAGGGTGAGGGCTGCCGTTCTGACAGACTCGCTGGTCTTCCCACAAGTGAACCACACATAGGCACTGGTCTATTTATTCATACTCCTATGCGGGAGTGGCGTACATTGGAGCAGGTCACTCCGCTTCCGCTTCCAGGGGGGACAACACAGCTACATGACCGAGATCTTCCCCACTGACTGAGGTAACATGGTTGCGTCCACTGTTCACTACACTACAAGTATCAATAGTATATCTCCACATGTAGAGGTTTGTGCTTTGCACAGTGAGGTCTCTGCAGCACATGAGTATTACACTTGGCATTGTGTGCTTTATCAGTGATGGGTGACTTGCCTCCTTCATATATAGTTGGTTGCTCATCTCCCAACATTCAGCTATTGTGTGGCTGAGGGGCATAGTGTTTTGAGAAGGTCCATTGTTCTGTTTTGTGCTGCCTCTGTGGTAGTAGGGGGGGTGGTTCAGGGGGGAGGTTCTGGTGGTGGTGGGGCTGGGTGTTGTGCCGTTGTTGGGTGTCGGAGCTGCATGATCAGTAGCTGTATCATGTGTTGGTCTTTAGATGTGGCTGTGAGTTGGGTCGAAATAACGGAGTAGATAGTCGGCCTCCTTACACCAGTTAAAGGTTGATGTTAATTTGTTACTGCTAACTCGGCTTATCGCCTGCTTTTTGGATCGCATTGCAGATTTGGCTGGTCATTGAAAATATGGGGAAGTGGTGTTTATGTGGGGGTTTTTGCATGGGAACACCTACTGTGCATTTCATTAGTGTTAGATGTGGCTCTTGTTTGTGGCGATTTTGTTGGTGTAAGGTATTGATGGAAGAGTGGTGAGATTTGCAGTTTTCACCAAGTTGAGAATGGGATGATAATTAAAAAAACACAGAATAAAAATAGGCTTAATGAACGTTACACGTTATAGATTTCAGGCACGTTATAGTTAGAAATTAGCATTTAAAAATCCTTTGAAATTCACTGAAAAAAACATAGGTTTCAGGCACGTTATAGTTAGAAATTAGCATTTAAAAAACCTTAGAAATTCACTGAAAAAACCATAGGTTTCAGGGATGTTATAGTTAGTTGGGCATTTGACTCATATAAAACCATAGAAATTCGCCTGTTATAGTCAGTTGAGCTAACTACAACTCGCGCCCCCGCAATGAACTGCTGATGACGTCCCATATTACATCACTCATGACATGGTCAGTGACATCACTCATGACATCTCAAATGACATCACTGATGACATAATCCACGTGAAAATCAGATGCACCTGATCAGACCCTAATATAACACTTGATACACCCAGTCTAAAATACAGACTATAAATTTCGAAACCGTGAACACACCAATACCAGTTAGTGCATATCCACTCTCTAATTTGTAGGTCTACACACATCCATTCATTCACCTATACACTCACTCATACATACAGTCAGCCATCAATACAGCATTATCATATCCAGTCACATATCTATACAGACACTCACACACTACCTCTCATTCTTAGAGTTATTCACACACCTAGTCAGTAATGGAAATAATCAATAACACTTTCATTTACTCACCTGTACAGTTATACACATACCACGTCCCTTATTTAAACATATACTAACACATACTTACACTCTAATACAATAACTAATACAAGGACACACTGATACATACAGACACTCTCACAATCACTCATTTTCACATATAGTCATTTATATAGTCCAACACTCATATATACAGCCTTTCACATATGGAGTTACTCACATGTACCACTGAGGCATCCATTCACTCACAGAGACACTCATACACACACTCACTCAGCCATATAGACCTTCACAGATACAGACTTGAACACAGATTCCTAGTGAATTAGCCACTCACACATCTATGCAGAGAGTCACCCCCCCACCCACCCATGCTGACACTCAGGTACTCATACAGGTACTCAGACAAGCAATAAATAGCTCATATAGATCCTCATTTAGTTGCTAACCAAAGCATGGAACTGCTTACACACCAACTAACAACCTAAACTGTGTGAATGTCTATATCAGTCGCTAACACATGCATTAAGCAAGACACAATTAATTAGTCACTTATACAGTTAGTCATACACCTACTTAATCATCCATCCCGAGTCTTATACACTCATTCATTCTTCAATACACCTTGGCACGTATATATTTATGAAACATATTTAAACTTTACAGAAACACACATTCACTGGATGATGTCATCAGTGATGTCATCAGTGATGTCACTGACCATGTCATGAGTGATGTAATATGTGACGTCATCAGCAATGCATTGCGGGGGCGCGAGTAATAGTTAGCTCAACCAACTATAACAGGAGAATTTCTCTGGTTTTGCGAGTCAAATGTCCAACTAACTATAACATCCCTGAAACCTATGGTTTTTTCAGTGAATTTCTAAGATTTTTTTAAATGCTAATTCCTAACTATAATGTCCCTGAAACCTATGTTTTTTTTCAGTGAATTTTTCAGGTTTTTTAAATGCTTATTCCTAACTATATCAGGCCTGAAATCTATTTTTTTTTCAGTGAATTTCAAAGGTTTTGTAAATGACAATTTTTAATGTATTAATTTTATACTGATTTTTTTGATACTCATTTACTATATTTTTTTAACTATTTATTTTTAGATATATATTTTTTAATTACATTATAATTACATTATACATTACAATACAAAATATACTTTCTCAGGATGAATTACTTTAGTTTAAATACTTGGCAAATAGGCAACAGACTTTTAAGTACAGTAGTTACAGTTGTTGAAATGGGCAACACAATTTCAAACACAAAGCAACATTGAGCTCAATGTGAATTTCTAGTGAAATGCAATTAGTTACTTTATGGATTACTTTTCTAACCACAGGACTGGATCCTAGATTCAGTCCTTGGACATCTCCTGTAAACAGTTGAGTAAAAGCGCTTTGGTTACAGTAGTTATTTTTAAGGAATATTATTGTATTTTAAAAGTTGACACTTAGAAATTTTTTCACATAGAATCACCAATGTTACCCTATGGCAGAAAATTCACTTAGCAGGTAAGTAGTGTTATCAATACTTTTTCTTACTCAGTGGTGGATCCTGGATCCAGCACTGGCCAACCTCTTGTAAACAGTTGAAAGAATGTGTTTAAGTCATACAGACGATTTTTTAGGAATATTTTTAGTTTGTGAAAATAGACACAGAAACTTTTCTGGTGAAAACTACACAATGGATTCCTATGGAAGGAAATACAAGTTACTGGTAAGTACGCTTAGAATTACTCTTCCGGGTCACAGCTTGGCTAAAAGAAGCAGCCCTGGGTTCTCTCCTGATAACAGGTGAGTAAATCGGAATTCGTAGTTCGGCTGATTTTTGAGGAATATTTCTACGTTTCAAAAATGGACACTTTGAAAATTTTCTGGTGAAAACCACACAATGGATCCTATGGAAGGAAATACAAGTTACTGGTAAGTACTCTTAGAATTACTCTTCAGGGTCAGTGCTGGGCTAAAAGATGCAGCCCTGGGTTCTCTCCTGATAACAGGTGAGTAGATCGGAATTCGTAGTTCGGCTGATTTTAGAGGAATATTTGTACATTTCAAAATTGACACTTAGAAAATTTTCTGCTGAAAACCACACAATGGATTCCTATGAAAGGAAATACAAGTTACTGGTAAGTACGCTTAGAATTACTTTTCAGGATCAGTGCTGGGCTAAAAGATGCAGCACTGGGTCTTCTCCTGATTACAGGTGAGTAAATCTGAATTCGTTGTTCGGCTGATTTTAGAGGAATATTTGTACGTTACAAAAATGGACACTTAGAAACTTTTCTGCTGAAAACCACACAATGGATTCCTATGGAAGGAAATACAAGTTACTGGTAAGTAAGCTTAGAATTACTTTTCAGGGTCAGTGCTGGGCTAAAAGATGCAGCACTGGGTTCTCTCCTGATTACAGGTGAGTAAATCGGAATTCGTAGTTCGGCTGATTTTAGAGTAATATTTGTACGTTTCAAAAATGGACACTTAGAAAATTTTCTGCTGAAATCCACACAATGGATTCCTATGGAAGGAAATACAAGTTACTGGTCAGTACGCTTAGAATTATTTTTCAGGGTCAGTGCTGGGCTAAAAGATGCAGCCCTGAGTTCTCTCCTGATAACAGGTGAGTAAATCGGAATTCGTAGTTCTGCTGATTTTAGAGGAATATTTGTACAATGGTAAAGGAAGGGGGCGGGGCCTGAGGTGACGTGTGCAAACACGCCCTGTGGCGCGTTTTAAGTTGGGGAATTAATTCCTATTCAATCCTGCGGTCCCCTGGGGGCCAACTAGCCCACCAGGTACCTCCAGTATGCGTCAGGGAGCTGCGTTGCAGAGCAGTGTTCAGAGGCCATGCCCCTTTTTACAATACTCTGCAACGCAGCTCCGTGGCGCTTCCTGGAGGTACCTGGTGGGCTAGTTGGCCCCTAGGGAACCTCTGGATTGAAGAGGAATTAATTCCCTAAATTAAAACACGCCACAGGGTGTGTTTGCACACATATCACCTCAGGCCCCGCCCCCTACCTTCACCACTGTGCAAACGTGCCCTGTGGCGTGTTTTAAGTTGGGGGATTAAGTCCCCTTGAATCCTGAGGTCCCCTGGCGGCCAACTTGCCCACCAGGTACCTCCAGTATGCTCCAGGGAGCTGCATTGCAGAGAGGTGTTCAGAGGCCACGCCCCTTTTTAAAACACTCTGCAACGCAGCTCCGTGGTGCTTACTGGAGGTACCTGGTGGGCTAGTTGACCCCTAGGGGACCTCTCGATTGAAGAGGAATGAATTCCCCAACTTAAAACGCGCCACAGGGCGTGTTTGCACAGATCTCACCTCAGGCCCCGCCCCCTACCTTCACCACTGTGCAAACGCGCCCTGTGGTGCATTTTAAGTTGGGGGATTAAGTCCCCTTGAATTCTGAGGTCCCCTAGCGGCCAACTAGGCCACCAGGTACCTCCAGTAAGCGCCACGGAGCTGCGTTGCAGAGAGGTGTAAAAAGGGGTGTGGCCTCATTACACCTCTCTGTAACGCAGCCCCTTGGCGCATACTGGAGGTTCGTGGTGGGCTAGTTGGCCCTCAGGGACCCCCAGTATTCAAGGGGAATTAGTTCCCCCTCTGCAAACGCGCCAGGGGGTGCGTTTGCCGAGTGGTGTAAGGAGGGGGCGTGGCCTCCGACCCGATCCCGATCTTTTCTGCCGGCATTGCTTTTCGACATGGGGAGCAGCTAACATGCTGCTCCCCATGTGGAAAAGCAATCAGCTATGAAGCAAAGCAGTTTGCAATGACAGGGTGTCATTGCAAACAGCAGTGTCCCAGGGGTGGGCACCCCGGGACACTGCAGGAGCCGGCCCTGGGGGTGGCAGTCCCCAGGGCCATCATTGGCTCCAGGAGGGGGTCCGCGTGGCCCCCCTCCCACACCGCCAAGTTGCCCCAGGGATGGCAGTCCCCGGGGCTGGGGGGGCCTGAGAGCCTCCCCATCGCAAATACTTTCAAGCCCCGGGGGGCAGCGGACACCGGGGCTGGGGTGGCTGCAAGCCCCCCACCCTTTTTCTATAAGCCCTGGGGGGTGGTGGTCCCTGGGGCTGGGGGGGCCGTGAGCCCCCCATATAGTATCTCTGAGCCCCAGGGGGTGGCGGTCCCCGGGGCAGTGTGGGAGGGATTGGGACCCCCCCACACTTTTTTATTTCTGCCCCTGGGATTTGCCCCCCCGGGGGCCAATTACCAAACAAGCGCGGGAGTCCCGCGCTTCTTTTTTTAAAATTTTCGGCCGAAATTCGCGCTGGGTGCGCGAATCTCGCCGATTTAAAAAAATTGTCCTTGTGGGACCCCCTGAGCAGGCCTAGGGGGTCAGGGTGTTTCTACCCTGCCCCCTTGTCGCGTTTTGCGCCTTTGTTTTTGTGTTTTCTTGTGCCTCGGTTCTACCGAGGCACAGGATGGCTGCCAACACTTCCTGATTCAGAGTGCTGGCAGCCAATTAGCATTCAGCTCGTGCTCGGGAGGGTTCGGGGAGGGTGCGGGGAGGATCCGCGGACCCTCCCCGGCCATAGATATCACTAACTTTTAACTCTAATTTTCTCAGGAACTACTGAACGGATTTACACCATTTAAGCAAAAGGCACGAGTCTGAACTGAGGACTACCTCCTTGCCAAATTTGGTGTAATTCCGTTCAGCAGTTCGGGCTGTAGCTGCGACAACAGGTCCTATGGGAAATTGCATGTGGAAAACGCGTTTTGGAACCCCCCTTTTTTCTCGGCCCCCGCTTAACGAATCACCATGAAACTTTCAGGGTAGGAGCGGAGCTGGCCAAAAGTTTGGAAAATTTCGCGAAGATTCATCAACCGGCGCCAAAGATATTCCCAATAGAATGTTGCGGATTTCCTATGGAAAATAGGTCCTAACTATAACTATCTACTGGCGACCGCTAGTAGATAATATATGTGTGTATATATATATATATATATATATATATATATATATATATATATATATATATATATATATTACCTACTGGCGGTTGCCAGTAGGTAGTTATAGTTAGCACCTTGTTTCTATTCAAAAAGCGTTTTTACTTTTCCCAATAACTTTGGCGCCGGTTGATGAATCTTCACCAAATTTTCAAAACTTTGGTCTCGCTGCGGTCAGCTCCTATCCTGAAAGATTTGGAGTGATTCGCCAAGTGGGGGCTGAGTAAAAAGGGGGGTCCCAAAACGCGTTTTCTCCATGTTATTTCCCATAGGAAACTTTAGACACGACTACAGCCCGAACTGCTGAACGGAATTACACCAAATTTTGCAGAAAGGTAGCCCTTGGTTCAGAAAGAGACCTTTTTTTTTTAAAATGGTGTAAATCCGTTCAGTAGTTGGTGAGAAATTTAAAAAATAAGAGTAAAAAAATCAATTTCCCATAGGAAACTTTATGCAAAGATACAACCGAAACTACTAAACGGATTTATCCCTAATTTGGAAAAAAAGGTACTGCTTGGCTCAGAAAGCGAAAATGGTGTAAATCAGTTCAGTAGTTATCGAGAAAATAAAAAAAAAGTTTTGATATTTAGAGGCATGGAGGATCTGCGCACCCTCCCGATCACGAGCTGCATTCTGATTGGCTGTCAACACTTCTAACCAGGAAGTGTTGGCAGCCATTTTGTGCCTTAGTAGAACTGAGGCACAAGAAAAGTGAAAAACAAAGGCGCAAAATTAGAAAAGAGGGCAGGGTAAAAACACCCTGACCCCCTAGACCTGCTTAGGGGGTCCCACAAAGACCCCCAGGACCAAAAAAAGCATTTAAAAAAAAAATTGCGGGATGTGCGGTGGATCCGCGGATCTAGCCGCGAAAATTAAAAAACAAAGCGCAGGCTCCCGCACTTCGTTATTAATTAGCCCCCGGGTGGGCCAAGTACCGGGGGCATCTCAAAAATAAAGTTGCGGGGGCCGGGGGATCCCCGCAGCCCTGGGGATCGCGACCCCCCGGGGCTTTCTTAAAACATTTCTGGGTGCACACAGCCCCCCCTGCAGCCCTGGGGACCGCCACCCCCGGGGCTTGATTTCTAAATGGGTGGGGGGCCTCCAAGGCCCCCTACAGCCCCGGGGACCGCCACCCCGGGGCTTCTTTTTAGTAAAATAAAACTACATGTGTGGGGGGCCCGAGCCCCCAACATGCCCTGGGGACCACCACCTCCCCAGGGCACTAAGTATGCAAAATGTGGGGGTCTGTTACGGACCCCCGAGCCCCGGGGACCACCACCTCCCCGGAGCTTTGCTAACATTGGGAGGGGGGCCGAGCAGCCCCCCTCCTGGAGCCAATGATGGCCCTGGGGACCGACACCCCCCAGGGCCAGCTCCTGTAGTGTCCCGGGGTGCCCACCACCGGGACACTGCTGTTTACAATGACAAGGTGGGAGCCTTGTGGCTCCCGCCCTGTCATTGCAAACTCTGGTTTGGGTTTTGAAAGCGAGAGCAGGAAAGCTGCTCCCGCTTTCAAAATCCAAACCACATTGGTTTTCCACATGGGGAGCTGCATCTTAGCAGCTCCCCGTGTGGAAAAGCAATGCCGGCTCCCGCAGGAGGCGTGGAGCCGGCGGGACCCCCCTCACCGTCCCCAGCGAAAGGCCAGGCCCTGGATGATGGGGTCCCCAGGGCCATTAGTGGCCCGGGAGTAGGGCCACACGGCCCCACTCCCCCATTATAAAAAAAAGAAAAGAAAAAAAACAGAATGGCCGGCCACAGGGGATGGGGTCTTCGGGGCCATAAATGGCCTAAGGAGGGGGGCCACACAGCCCTCCTCCAATAATTTAAATTAAAAAAATCACGGCCATGCCCTGGGGGATGGGGTCCCCGGGACAGAATATGGCCTCGAGAGGGGGGCCATGCGGCCCCCTTCCAATTTCTTAAAATAAAAAAATAAATAGGGGTCAGGCCCTGGGGGATGGGGTCCCCAGGGCCAATAAAATAGGAAAGGAAAGGGGCCCAAACAGCCCCCCTTCTTAAAAAAAATAATTAAAAAAAAAAGACCGGCATCGCGTCGGAGGCCCGGCCACCTCCCTGCAGCACTCTGCAAACGCGCCCCTTGGCACGTTGTAAGATGGGGAACTAATTCCCCTTGAATACTGTGGGTCCCTGGGGGCCAACTAGCCCACCAGGAACCTCCAGTATGCGCCAGGGAGCTGCGCTGCAGAGAGGTGTTCAGAGGCCACGCCGCTTTTTACACCTCTCTGCAACGCAGCTCTGTGGCACTTACTGAAGGTACCTGGTGGGATACTTGGACCCCAGGGAACCTCAGGATTCAAGGGGACTTCATCCCCCAACTTAAAATGTGCCACAGGGAGCGTTTGCACAGTGATGAAGGGAGGGGGTGGGGCCTGAGGTGACGTGTGCAAACACGCCCTGTGGCGCTGTTAGATCTGGGGTCTCTAGTTGGCAGAGGTAGGTACCACTGTCCAAATAGGGACCCTTGCTTCTAGTCAGGGTAAAGGGGATTCACTCTTTAGATAACCCCTGCTCACCCCCTTGGTAGCTTGGCACGAGCAGACAGGCTTATCAAAGGCAATGTGTAAAGTATTTGTACCAACACTCACAGTAACACAGTGAAAACAACACAAATGGACTCCACACCAGTTTAGATAAATAAAGTACTTTTATATAAACTACACAAGACCAAAACAACAAAAATCCAACATACACAGATCAAGAATATGGTTTCAAAAGAATTCTTAGCTTAGCGACAAAATAATCCACATTAGCGTTGATTTTAGCCAACAGTACCTGGTGATGCGATCTGTTTGGGGAGTGAGGCGATATCTGCATGGATTCCAAGGCGTAGCTTCTCTGGTAGAATTTTACTCGCAAAGGCCCAATGCGACAATCTTCGATGGCTCTGTGACGATGTTCGCAGCGACGAAATGCGATCCACTAACGAGCGGTGCGACGATCTCACCAGCGACGGCAGATTCTGCGACGGGAATCTTCCCGCTCCGGGGGCGATGCGTTCTGAAGACGAACGCGGCGTTGATGTTGCAGCAGCGACAGGCGCTGCGGCGATCTTCATGGCGACAGAAATTTTCTCACTAAGCCATCGGTGCGTGAAAAAGTTGCAGATCTTTTACTTCTTTTCTCTTGGTCAGCTTCCCAACAGCAGGCACAACTTCCAGAGGCCCCACAATTGGATCAAGCACTCTAGGAAGGGCAGAACTCACACAGCAGAGTTCAGGGGGAAGCTGGGGGTGAAGTCATTTTGTTCCTGGGACTTCTTAACAGGAGGCCAGCTCTACTCAGGCCCTTGGTGATTACATTCAAGCCAGGGGACACAGCACCGAGCAAAGTCCTTCCCCTCTCCTTGGCAGCAAAGCAACTGCAGGTCAGCCTTACAGCAGGTCAGTCCTTCTTCTTCAGTCTTTCAGCTTTCTACTTGGCAGAGGTTCCTTCTTGATTCCAGGATGATCTAAATTGTAGGCCTGGGCGGCAAATTTCGTTCCGTTCGCGGAATTTGCGGAATTTGGGTAATTTCGCGTTCCGCGGAGAACGCGAAATTGTCCAAAAATCTGCGTTCCGCGAGTTCGCGAAATTTTTTGCTTGTTCGCGTTCTCAATATGCGTGTTCGCGAGATATTTCACCCCGAGCACGCAAACAGCGATCGCGAACAGGCAAAAAGTATCGCGAACAAGCAATTCCGCGTGTTCGCGGAATTTCTGCATGTTCGCGGAGATTTTTTACCGTTTCGCGGAGATTTGCGTAACGCGATTACGCAAATTCCGCCCACCCCTACTAAATTGTTGGGATCAGGGTCCCAATTTTTATACCCCAAAATCCTTTGTCCTCTGAGGGCAGAGGGGCCTTTGCCCAGTCCAAACCAGTTCTGGAGCACTCTGTTTACATGACTCCTTATTTCCTTTCACAGTGCAGGGCAGAAACATCAGAAGCCCCACATCAGGTGGAGCCAGCATTGTGGAGGGAAAGCACAGCCCTGGAGCACTTTGTTGACATGATTCCTTCTCTCCTTTCACAGTGCAGGGCAGAGACATCAGGTCCCAGGTGCAACTCCTCCCTCCCGTCTAGATGTAGATCTCTCTATTCAGCCCTGTGCTGGCTCACCCTGTCTCTGGGAATGCCCCAGCCCCCTGGAATTTCCCAGCCCCTGTCACTCAAACTCCAAACAAGGAAAACACAGCCTAGCAAAGGCAGGTTTGGATGGTTAGACAAGAAAATACCTACTTTATAAAAGTGTTATTTTCAAACACAAAATGTTAATACCAACTTCACTAAAAGATGTATTTTATCATTCTGAGTTAAGGCATACTAAACCCGAATTTCTACCATGTTCCCTGAGTCAGTTTAGGATTATAAGATGTAATAATCAAACTGCCCATTCTGGCCTATGGAGAACAGGTAGCCTTGCAATAGTGAAAAACGAAAATGGATGTAATTCACTACCAGAGCATGTCACCCACACTAGTACATGCTCTACCTTTCACATACACTGCACCCTGCCCAGGGGGTACCTAGGGCCTTCCATAGGGGTGTCTAATGTGTATAGAAAGGGAAGGGTTAGGCCTGGCCAGTGTGGACACTGGTCAGGGCAGCATGGCAGTTAGCAACTGCACCCAGGCACCGCAGTTGCAGGCCTGAGACACCATTTTAGGGCTACTCATGTGGGTGGCACAATCAGTGCTGCAGGCCCACTAGTAGCATTTGAATCACCAGCCCTGGAACACTTGATGCACTTTACTAGGGACTTCCTGGTAACACAAATATGCCAATCATGGATAACCAATTACAATAACAATTTACCTAGGTAGCACTTGCACTTTGACACTGATCAGCAGTGACAAAGTGCCCAAAGTATCTAAACCAGCAAAAACGAAATCCAGCACAGCGTCAAAAATACAGGGGGTAGAGGCAAACAGTCAGGGGAAACCATGCCAAAGATGCCAGGTCTAACAGGCGCGTTTTAAGTTGGGGAATTAATTCCTCTTCAATCCTGAGGGTCCCTAGGGGCCAACTAGCCCACCAGGTACCTCC
This sequence comes from Triturus cristatus, assembly GCF_964204655.1. Lineage (NCBI taxonomy): Eukaryota > Metazoa > Chordata > Amphibia > Caudata > Salamandridae > Triturus > Triturus cristatus. Next base: position 800,573,111 of record NC_140581.1, read on the forward strand.
AGTAAGTGCCACAGAGCTGCGTTGCAGATTGGTGTAAAAAGGGGCATCGCCTCTGAACACCTCTCTGCAATGCAGCTCCCTGGCGCATACTGGAGGTACTTGGAGGGCTAGTTGGCCCCCAGGGACCCTCAGTATTGAAGAGGAATTAATTCCCCAACTTAAAACACACCACAGGGCATGTTTACACACATGTCACCTCAGGCCCGCCCCCTTCCTTCACCACTGTGCAAACACGCTCCCTGGCGAGTTGAATACTGAGGGTCCCTGGGGGCCAACTAACCCACCAGGTACCTCCAGTATGCGCCAGGGAGTTGCGTTGCAGAGAGGTGTTCAGAGGCCACGCCCCTTTTCACTCCTTTCTGCAACGCAGCTCTGTGACACTTACTGGAGGTACCTCGTGGGATAGTTGGACTTCAGGGACTCTCAGGATTCAAGGGGACTTTATCCCCCAACTCAAAACGTGCCACAGAGTGCGTTTGCACAGTGGTGAAGGGAGGGTGCGGAGCCTGAGGTGACGTGTGCAAACATGCCCTGTGGCATGTTTTAAGTTAGGGAATTAATTCCCCTTCAATCCTGAGAGCCCATGGGGGCCAACTAGCCCACCAGGTGCTTCCAGTAAGCGCCACTGCGCTGCGTTGCAGAGAGGTGGTCCAGGCCATGCCCCTTTTTACACCTCTCTGCAACGCAGCTCTGTGGCGATTACTGGAGGTACCTGGTGGGCTAGTTGGACCCCAGGGACCCTCAGGATTCAAGGGGACTTTATCCCCCAACTTAAAATGGCCACAGTGCATGCTTGCACACATGTATCCTCAGGCCCCCCCCCTCCCTTCACCAGTGTGCAAACGCGCCCCGTGGCACATTTTAAGAGGTAGTTTTAATTCCCCTGCCCTATTATGTACTAGGGACTTACAGAGGAGGTCATGCTAATCGCGTAGTGTTCCATAGTGTATGTAGGTGTTTTCCCTGTATTCTAAGTGTCTTTTAGCATAGCACTGGCTCTAGGCCTGGTTAGTCAGAGTCAGTTACCACCAGTACCCGTCTGAATAAATTATGGGCGCAGGAGGACTTTATGCTCCTCTGTTGGTTCTTTCTGCACATCTCTTCTTCTTCTTGCACTTTTCTTCGTCTTTGTGGACTTCTTCTGCTTCTTTCTGCATTTCTTTTTTTCTTTCTGCGCGTTGTTTCTTCTTTCATCACATGTCCTACCTCTGTAGGCATAGTTAGAAACTAGCATTTAAAAAACCTTTGAAATTCACTGAAAAAACCATAGGTTTCAGGCACGTTATAGTTAGAAATTAGCATTTAAAAAAACTCAGAAATTCACTGAAAAAACCATAGGTTTTAGGGAAAGTTATAGTTAGTTGGACATTTCACTCGTACAAAACCAGAGAAATTCCCCTGTTATAGTTTAGTTCAGCTAACTATAACTCGCGCCCCCGCAATGCACTGCTGATGACGTCACATATTACATCACTCATGACATGGTCAGTGGCATCACTGATGACATCACTCATGACATCGCAAATAACATCACTGATGACATCACTGATGACATCATCTAGTGACTGTGTATTTCTGTAAAGTTTAAATATGTTTAATATATATATGGAAAGGCTTATTGAAGAATGAGTGGGTGTATAAGTGTCTGAATGGATGATTTAGTAGGTGCGTGACTGACTCTATAAGTGAGTGATTAAACGTATCTTACTGAATGCATGGGTTAGTGACTAAACTGTGTGAATGTCTGTATCCGTCTGTCTGTTGGTGTGTAAGCAGCTGCATGGGTTTGTGAATAGCTACATGAGTGTCTATATGAGTTATTGATTGGTTGTCTGAGTATCTGTATGGGTGCCTGAGTGTTTGTGTGGGTGGGGTGTGTGTGACTCTGTGCATAGATGTGTGAGTGGGTGATTCACTGGGTGCATGGTTTCAAGAGTGCATCTGTGATGGACTGTATGGGTGGGTGAGTGTGTGTATGGGTGTGTTAGTTAGTGAATGTATATCTCAGTGGTACATGTGTGAGTAACTACATATGTGAAAGGCAGTATATATGTATGTTAGAGTATATACATGGCTATAAGTGAGAGTGTGTGATTATGAGAGTAGCTGTATGGATGAGTGTGTGCTTGTATCAGTGATTGTATAAGAACGTACGAATGTGCTTGTATTTGTATGAGTAAGTAAGCTGGTGTGTGTATAACTGTATAGGTGAGTAAATGGGATTGTGATTAATTATTTGCATGACTGACTAGGTGTGTGAGTACCTCTATGGATGAGTGGCGGTGTGTGAGTGTCTATATAGGTGTATGAGTGTATATGATAGTCCTGTACTGAGTGACCGTAAGTTTGAGTGACTGTACAGGTGACTGAGTGGATGTGTGTGTAGACCTAAGAATCAGTGAGTGGGTATGTAGTTATTGATGTTGGAGTGTGTATGGTTTTGAGAACGGCAGCCTGTAATTTAGAGTGGGTGTATCAAAAGTTATATTAGGGTGTGAGAAGATGCATGAAATTATCACATGGATGATGTCATCAGTGATGTCAGATGTCATCAGTGATGTCAGATGTCATCAGTGATGTCATCAGTGATGTCACTGACCATGTCATGAGTGATGTAATATGTGACGTCATCAGCAGTGCATTGCGGGGGCACGAGTTCATTCACTATAAATATATAAAATATATTTAAACTTTACAGAAACACACAGTCACTGGATGACGTCATCAGTGATGTCATCAGTGATGTAATTTGAGATGTCATCAGTGATGTCATGAGTGATGTCACTGACCATGTCATGAGTGATGTAATATGTGACGTCATCAGCAGTGCATTGCGGGGGCGCGAGTTATAGTTAGCTGAACTAACTATAACAGGGGAATTTCTAGGGTTTTGTACGAGGGAAATGTCCAGCTAACTATAACGCCCCTGAAACCTATGGTTTTTTCAGTGAATTTCTAAGGTTTTTTAAATGCCAATTCCTAACTATAACGCCCCTGAAACCTTTGGTTTTTCCAGTGAATTTCAAAGGTTTTTTAAATGCCAATTCCTAGCTATAACGTGCATGAAACCTATGGTTTTTTTCAGTGAATTTCAAAGGTTTTTTTAAATGCTAATTCCTATCTATAACTTATCTCTGAAGATATCATGAAAAGCATTCTTTTTTAAAAGTAGGATGCACATTAGTTTTGTGGAAAAGCATCTTTGTGATTGGTTAAGAAAAAGCAGTTTCAACGTGGAGTACGTATCAAAGGATAAAATTTGCTCAGATCAACCACACCTGCTACTTGCATTTGGAAGGCACTGTTCGAACTTAAAACAATCGTCAACTTTTAAGCTGCACGTGTCGTTAAATATTCAAGAAAATGTTACAAAAAAATATCGTTAAAAAATTGATGAACTTTTAACCTGCACGTGTTGTAAAATGTTCTAGAAAGTGTGTTGATAGAATACGTTGCACTTCTGACTTCTATGTGTTGTTGCATATTAAAAAAACGGTTCATATGGAAAATTAAAAAGAAACCAATAGAGAAGTTTTGAAACCTAAAAGAATCAAGGAACTATTCTAATTTATTCTTTACATGTATTTATGTGTGCAGCAACAAAATTATAGACACAACAGCAATAGGAAGAGGAAGAAGCAAGGAGTGGGGGAGGGGGGAGATGGGCAGAATGGCACACATGCACAATTAAGTACAACACACATATAGAGTAACAATGGCCAAAATGAAACATCCCAACAAGCAGCACAAGTCACACAACCCACCAACATCACACCACTGAACGAACATAGAAGTGAAAACCACACTGCATTCATACAGGATGTGTACAAAGGGCAGTCGTTGGTGTTGTGAGATGTTTGCGACCGTGGTCATCATGGATGAGATGCCCAGCATGTGGCACATGGTCGAGTTCACTGTGTGTTATGTTGCCAAACGGCTGCACCTCCCTCCCACGAGCCCCCACACTTTTGTACGGTGCGCTGTTGTATCTCGTGCACTCGTACGGCACACCATTGTAATGCCTATTTGCACATGTCCTGCTACATTCCAACTACACCATCACAGTGCGGTTTGGAGGTGGTGCATGCCAGTTTACAACATCAACTGCTGCGGCTCTTGTAGCAGGCCACACCAGAACACAGAGACACACTTACCGTACTTCCTGTACACGGACATGTCCGAGACACCCCGTTCCCCTTGCCGGATAGGCACACCCCTGCACTGACCTGTGAACCCCAGACTAGCACACGCCTGTTGTGCATGCAGGAGGATGGTGTGAAAGTTGTGATGTGATTTTTTTAGTGTGCAGAACAATATACGAACTGAGCAGTGTATCTCATCAAGATCCAGCACCTGACGCACTATTCCCAATCAATATAAATACAATGAGATTTCTTAATAGATTTTGTGTGTACACTGTAAGTGCAGCCAATACCTCAGTGCAAGTCAATACAGGATTTTAGTATTTAGAATAAATCGGAAATGTGCACCTCATGTCTTTTTGCACGGGAACGGCTGCTCTCCATTTCATTATCAGCACTTTAACGGAAGTAAAGTTGAGATAAATCTAACACACTATTCAGAAGCTGGTGCAAACTGCAGATATCACCAGTATTCCAGCGATAAGTGCCCCAAAATTTAACACCATGGTGGACTCCATCAAATAACAGTAATAAGAACAAGAAAGAGTCACACAGCAGTTAAGAGAACAACCAAAAATAAGAAATATATAAACGAAAAACTATTTTCAAACTTTATTTTTTTATTAACATATATATGAACAATAAACTAATGAACAAAATGTAACAACAATAACAAAAAACAACAAGGCGGAACACTACTGTGGGGACAATGGATGTCGACGACAGACCTGGAAAATAAGAAAGATTGTTAAAAAAACACCAACATGGTATTCTCAACAAAATACCACAAGAAACAAATCACAGATATATAAAATGCATACAGCTAACAAAATTTTATAAGTTTAACTTACAAAAACTGTAAATGTTGCCGCTTTAAAATATTTACCGAATCTGAAGAAAATGTTTTGCAGAAGGCACCACACCAACAACGTTTTTCTTCAGTGGTGAGGAAATGTTTTACTTTTTCCAAGGAGCAAACAAAGACCAATGCCACCTTCGTCACTCGCAAGATTTGCCAAAGAGTTCTGTTACGAGGAGATCCTAACAAAAAATACTCGTGCGGCACAGCAAGTATGATGAAACACCTAAGGACCCTTCATGCAAACAATCTTGCACGAGAAGAGTGCAAACAGATGAGAAACACTCCTGTTCTGTATCTGTAAAAAAGAATCACAAATAAATGTATATTAATAACTTTCAAATTTATACTATTTCATTACAGTACAAACACATTTTATATAAAAACTGACTATGAAACTATAGCCCTGAACCACAAGTGTGACGATCATTAAAACACTACATGCATAGTGCATACTACTTTGAAGCAGTTCATGCCCTAAAGCCTACCTCACTAAAAGACTACATGCTAACTGACTAAATGATTACAGTACTATAAGGAGACACACTGGGTGACTCACAGGGTGTTTGCTAGAAGAGTATGAATACTAACTAGGGAATAGAAGGTGTGAAACACAACTGTGTAGGTGATTAGAGGACTGCATCCATACTGCATAGGCATTTAAAGCAGTCCATGTGCTAAGGCCTGGCTCACTGCATGACTACTTGGGTACTGACTGAATGATTATCGTACAGCAAGGAGAGTGCCTAGGTGAATTTATAAGTGTTAGGCTTTTCGCACAGGGAATAGATTAGTACTTGGTACTGAATGGGTCACTAGAGGAGTGCAAAGGCAGTGACAAGTGCTGGACTGTATGGATACTGAGTAGGAAATTGAAAGGGTGAAAGACAAGTGTCTAGGTGGTTAGAAGACTGCATGCATAGTGCATAGGGGCTTGAAGCAGTCCATGTGCTAAGGCCTGGCTCAGTGTATGTATACTTAGGCACTGACTGAATGATTAGAGTACTGCAAAGATAGTATCTTGGTGAATTTATAAGTGTTTGGGTTTTAGCACAGTGAATGGATTAGTACATGGTGCTGAATGGGTCACTAGAGGACTGCAAAGAGAGTGACAGGGTATTTCCTGGAAGTGTATGGATACTTACTAGGGAATTGAAGGTGTGAAAGACAATTGTGTAGGTGGTTAGAGGACTGCATACATAGAGGATAAGGGTTTGAAGCAGTCCATATACTAAGGCCTGGGTCACTGGATGAGTACTTGGGTACTGACTGAATGATTAGAGAACTGCAAGGAGAGTGCCTGGGTGAATTTATTAGGGTTTGGCGCTGTGAATGGATTAGTACATGATGCTGAATGGGTCACTAGAGAAGTGCAACGGCAGTGACAGGGTGTTTGCTGGAAGTGAACGGATACTGACTGGGGTATTGAAGGTGTGAAAGACAAGTGTGTAGGTGGTTAGAGGACTGCCTGCATAGTGGATATGGGTTTGACGTAGTCCATGTGCTAAGACCTGGCTCAGTGCATGAATACTTAGGCAGTGACTGAATCATTAGAGTACTGGAAAGAAAGTGTCTAGGTGAATTTATAAGTGTTTGAGTTTTGGCACAGTCAATGGATTAGTACATGCTGTTGAATGGGTCTCTAGAGGACTGCAAAGGAAGTGACAGGATGTTTCCTGGAAGTGTATGGATACTGACTAGGGAATTGAAGGTGTAAAAGACAAGTGTATAGTATGTCAGAACACTTTTATTTGAAGCAATCTATTTGGTACTTAGAAACTGACTAAATAATCAGACTACCTCTAGGACAGTGCTTAGGTAAAACTTTTAAATTTTCAGTTCTGCCACAGTGAACAGAATAGTACATGGTACTGCACCTTACTGTCAAACTCTGACTCATTTTATCAATGCATAAGCAAAGACTAGCTTCTAATGCTACTAAAACTTGACAACATGAGAGGTTTTAAATCTGTCAGCAAATACACGATGTTACCAAATGCTTCTCTCACAGTGGTTCTCAAATGCACACAGACTCACAGTGTAATTCTAGACAACAACCACTATACCTAGGAGTTTACCAAAAATCATTCACTACTGTGGAAGTGGTGAGCGAACTGCACACAATCTTCATATTTCAGGACTGCACTTTTGTGTCAAAGCCTGACTCATTTAATCAAAGCATAAGCAAAGACTGTCTTCTAATGCTACTAAAACTTCACAACATGACCGGTTTTAAAACAGGTATATGTCAGCAAATACACGATGTTACCAAATGCTTCTCTCACAATCCTTACCCAAATACACACAGACTCACAGTGTGATTTTAGACAAGCAACACTATCCTAGGAGTTTACCAAAACTCATTCACTACTCTGGAAGAGTTAATGGTACTGCACACAATCTATATATTTACGTACACCACATCAGTGTCAAAGCATGACTCATTTAATCAACGCATAAGCAAAGACTGGATTCTAATCCTACTAAAACTTCACAACATGACAGGTTTTAAAACAGTTATCTGTCAGCAAATACATGATGTTACCAAATGCTTCTCTCACAGTGATCCCAAATACACACAAACTCACATTGTGATTCTAGACAAGCACCACTATCCCTATGAGTTTACCAAAACTCATTCACTACAGTGCAAGTGGTAAGGGAACTGCACACAATCTACATATTTCACAACTGCAATTTACTGTCAATGCCTGACTCATATAATGAAAGCATAAGCCATAACTGTCTTCTAATGCTACTAAAACTTGACAACATGACATGTTTTACAACACTTATCTGTCAGCAAATACACGATGTTACCAAACACTTCTCTCACAGTGGTTCCCAAATACACACAGACTCACAGTGTGATTCTAGACAAACAACACTATTCCTAGCAGCTTACCAAAACTCATTCACTACAGTGGAAGTGGTAAGGGAACTGCACACAATCTACATATTTCACGACTGCACTTTAGTGTCAATGCCTGACTCATTTAATCAATGCATAAGCAATGACTGGCTTCTAATGCTACTAAATCTTGACAACATGACAAGTTTTAAAACAGTTTTCTGTCAGCAAATACACAATGTTACCAAACGCTTCTTTCACAGTAGTTCCCAAATGCACAAAGACTCACAGTGTGATTCTAGACAAGCACCAGTATCCCTAGGAGTTTACCAAAACTCATTCACTACACTGGAAGTGATAAGGGAACTGCACACAATCTACATATTTCACGACTGCTCTTTAGTGTCAATGCCTGACTCATTTAATCAACACATAAGCAAAGACTGGCTTCTAATGCTACTAAAACTTGACTACATGACAGATTAGTTCTCCTAGAGGACGTCCATCAGGGGGCCTTTTAATTTGGGTCAAAATAGATTTGAATTGGATAGTCAAGCACAATGTATGTGCATCTCAAGACATTCTCCACTTATCCATTGGTGGGTCAGAACGATATCCTTGCCTAGAAATGTTTAACATTTATGCTAGAGGGTCGTCTGGTGCACAACCAAGTCCCACGATAACAACTCTTGAGACCGAACTTTCAGCCATCCCCGTCGCACCGGGTGTCATTGTCGCCGGTGATTTTAATTGCACCTTTGAGCCCCTTAGCGACGACGACATCTTGGGCATGGACGAGGTTGACTTTAAGCGAGGCATTCCTCCGCTTAGCCTCCAACCATTAAAAAAGTGGACAAAAAGAGCTGTGCAAATCAACGCCCTGACTTTAGAGTTCAATTTAAGGGTGACAAATGGCAGAACCCGCTCAGATACCAAGGGAGCACCTACATTTACCAGAACTAGGGCCCCTTCGCGCATAGATTACATCTTGCTGGATGTCGAACTGTGGCCGGATCTCATTGATATGGAAGTTATTTCCAGGCATGAGAGCGACCACGACCCGCTTACCATGCAATTCAAGCGCGAGTTGCCTACACCATCTATTGAGCTTGATAGCGCCCAGATACTCTGGTCTAGAGAGGTTATCCCATCTAATTGCAATAGACGGCTCAAATGGTCTAGAGTCGCAAAGCGAGAGTTGGATCTGGGGGGGGGGGGGCAGTTTAGTCTTAGTGAGATCCAATTAGCAATTAAAATGATAGCGCCGGGTAAGGCAGCCGGACCCGACGGTCTCCCTGGAGACCTCCTTCTTCATGACAGGGAACTCTGGGCCGAGTTTATTTTACAAACTTTGAACAATATAGCGTCAGGGTACCCGGTACCAGATTCCTGGAAGGGGGCAGAGGTGGTGTCCATCTTCAAAAAAGGTGATAGAGAGGACCCTGCCAACTACAGACCAATTAGTCTAATTGACGTGATTCAAAAAGTGGTAGGTAGGGTCCTCCTAACCAGGATTAAGGCCTGGATTGATGAGGATGGCATTCTCTCACATTTCCAGGCTGGATTCAGGCAAGGGGTCGGAACGATTGATCAAGTTTTCAGATTTTGTACAATTTACTGGAAATCTGTTACTATCAAAAAGGGTAGCCTATACCTGGCATTCATTGACCTCAAAACAGCTTTTGACTTGGTACCCCGGTCAAAGCTGTGGCAAGTCCTGGCCGATCTGGGCATTCCCCCCTTAATTCTGGACCTTCTTAAACGGCTTCACGAAGGCAACTTTGCGAGAGCAAGATGGGGGCATCAGGGCCAGTTGACAGAGAGAATAGCAGTGAGGAGAGGGGTCCGCCAGGGCTGTGTTTTGGCGCCGACCCTGTTCTCTCTCTTTATAAATGGGGTGGCAGACTATTTGAGAGACAATGGGGTCGACGCCCCAGCCCTGAGCGGTGAAAAATCGCCCTCTCTGCTTTTTGCAGATGACACGCTGCTGATCTCAAAGAGCCCTATGGGTCTTCAAAAATTGCTGTCCCGCTTTACCGAGTTTTGTAACATCAGGGGCCTGAAGATCAACACAACTTAGACCAAGTTAATGGCCATGTCCCCTTCTAAAAGGTTCAAGAACAACATCAGGGTCGACAATTGCAATCTGGAGCTCGTGACAGCTTTTGATTATCTTGGGGTGAGGGTTAATAATAAGTTGAAATGGGCACCTCACATATCCAAAATGCTCCTAAATCACAAGCGAGCCGCAGGAGCTATTGCTAGACATCAGAGGTTGTCAATAGTCGGCCTATAGCTGCAGCAACCAAGGTTTATCAGGGGAAGGCTCTATCAGCATCTCTTTACGGGGCGGAACTATGGGGATTTGTAGATCTAGCAGAGATGACTAAATCCGAAAATAATTTTTTTAGAGACATAGTCTCGCTTCCTCTGTCCACTCCACTTGTCCCTCTTCGTAGTGATCTTGGTAGACATTCCATAAATGATGTGGCTAGGTTGCGCCCCCTATTGTACTGGGTGAGGCTCAGAAGTTCCCCGGACCTAAGCCGATATGCCGCCGCTTTGGATGATATATTACACCTTGGAGCTTGTCATAAGATTCCGTGGGTATCCAATTTACAAAAATTGGTGCTGGAGCTGGGTTTGGGCGAGTTCTGGGAGAATCAGCAACCACCTTCTAAGCCCATTGTAATTTTTTTTTATTGGGATTGGGTCATCGCTGCTACTCTGCGGTCCCAGAGAGGCATCCTCACTGAAAAATTCTTGGATGGTAAACCTGCCCCCAGTTTGGAGGCTTTTTTGGACATCATTGAATCGCCTAGTGACAGGTCACTCTACCTTAAATTAAGGTATGGTCCATTACCACTACACGACTTTCAAACAGGATGGAAAGGTGGGAAGGGGGATGATAAAGGTTGCCCAGGTTGTGCCTCCCGCACGGAATCCATCGGCCACTTCCTGTTTGCGTGTCGGGCCTACAAACAACTCAGATCCAGATGGCTGAAACCCGTATGTGTCAACCTGGGCTGCAGGTAGCATAGGGTGGCCTTGCGCATCCTTACTCATGAGACGACAGTCCCCAACGTTATAATTGGGACTGCAAAGTTTTTGGGGGGAGCCTGGAGGATAAGGCAGAGGCTTCTCAAGAAGCATTAAATAATTATTGAGAAGAACATCATCTCTTTTGCCTATGCCCTAGTCCTTAGCTTGTAAGTAATAACATCTACAGTCCCACTTCTCCCCCCTTTTATGGTATCTTTTTCATAAAACATGTTCGTCTTTTGAAGCTAATGAACTATGCCGTATTAGATATTGTTAAAATGTTATGCTGTATATATGGGGAACCTAATGTTGTAGTGGGTTCTTGTTTTTTTTTTAAAGATTGTTTTTATAATGTTTTATACTTTTATGATATTTTTATATATCGAATAAAGTTACTACAACAACAAGACTACATGACAGGTTTTAAAATAGTTTTCTCTCAGCAAATACACGATGTTACCAAACGCTTCTCTCACAGTGGTTCCCAAATGCACACAGACTCACAGTGTGATTCTAGACAAGCACCAGTATTCCTAGGAGTTTACCAAAACTCATTCACTACACTGGAAGTGATAAGGGAACTGCACACAATCTACATATTTCAGGACTGCACTTTAGTGTCAATGCCTGACTCATTTAATCAACACATAAGCAAAGACTGGCTTCTAATGCTACTAAAACTTGACAACATGACAAGTTTTAAAACAGTTTTCTGTCAGCAAATACACGATGTTACCAAACACTTCTCTCACAGTGGTTCCCAAATACACACAGACTCACAGTGTGATTCTAGACTAACAACACTATCCCTAGCAGCTTACCAAAACTCATTCACTACAGTGGAAGTGGTAAGGGAACTGCACACAATCTACATATTTCACGACTGCACTTTAGTGTCAATGCCTGACTCATTTAATCAACGCATAAGCAATGACTGGCTTCTAATGCTACTAAAACTTGACAACATGACAAGTTTTAAAACAGTTTTCTGTCAGCAAATAGACAATTTTACCAAATGCTTCTTTCACAGTGGTTCCCAAATGCACAAAGACTCACAGGGTGATTTTAGACAAGCACCAGTATCCCTAGGAGTTTACCAAAACTCATTCACTACACTGGAAGTGATAAGGGAACTGCACACAATCTACATATTTCACGACTGAAATTTACTGTCAATGCCTGACTCATATAATGAAAGCATAAGCCATAACTGTCTTCTAATGCTACTAAAACTTGACAACATGACAGGTTTTAAAACAGTTATCTGTCAGCAAATACACGATGTTACCAAATGCTTCTCTCACAATCCTTACCCAAATCACACAGACTCACAGTGTGATTTTAGACAAGCAACACTATCCTAGGAGTTTACCAAAACTCATTCACTAATCTGGAAGAGTTAATGGTACTGCACACAATCTACATATTTAAGTACAGTGCATCAGTGTCAAAGCATGACTCATTTAATCAACATATAAGCAAAGACTGGATTCTAATTCTACTAAAACTTCACAACATGACAGATTTTAAAACAGTTATCTGTCAGCAAATACATGATGTTACCAAATGATTCTCTCACACTGATCCCAAATACACACTAACTCACAGTGTGATTCTAGACAAGCACCACTATCCCTATGAGCTTACCAAAACTCATTCACTACAGTGCAAGTGGTAAGGGAACTGCACACAATCTACATATTTCACGACTGCAATTTACTGTCAATGCCTCACTCATTTAATGAAAGCATAAGCCATAACTGTCTTCTAATGCTACTAAAACTTGACAACCTGACTGGTTTTAAAACAGTTATCTGTCAGCAAATACACAATATTACCAAATGCTTCTCTCACAGTGGTTCCCAAATGCACACAGACTCACTGTGTGATTCTAGACAAACAACACTATCCCTTCCACTATATCAAAACACATTTCTTCATCTAGAAGTAGTACTACATTTTAGTATAGAAACATAACATAACTCATTTCACAAATTCATAAACAATGACTGGTTTCTAATTCTACCAAAATATAAAAACTGCACAGTTATCTTTCTACAAACACATGAAAAACCCAAATGCCTATCACAGAATGGTTTCTACATGCACACACATTGTAGAGAAAAAAAGTATTCCCTACACTTTAGCAGGAAAAATACATTAGTCTGATTAAAATCAAAATAGTCTACATACATCCCCTCACAATTAAATAACTCATCTTTCAAGTTCTTTTGTAGATTAAGGAGTATATCAATCACTCACCATATTTTCTTTTACAGAATCTCTGCACTGTGCACCTCTCAGCAAAAGCAAAGAATGGAAAAGTTTCCCTTTCATTTTCCACACATATACATGTAAACATCAAATCACAATCCTTCGCACATAAACTCAAAAGCAAACACACATTTCTATTGGTTAAACATTTCAACCCTTTCCAACTGAAATACATTTCAACCCTTCCCCCAATCTGCCTTCTGCCTGTTACCATAGAAACAGCTCATGGAACACTGCACTGAGCTCACAGGTCGCAAGTTCAGCACACAATGTTCCTACACAAGACAGGAAGTGTGCTTGACTTTTCAACATATCAGTTTATCATATATAATGTTCCTTACAATCTGTTTTTGTTAACCAATAACAATCATACCTTTAAAAAACAAAAATATACACCCTACCTTTCAGTGTAGAAAGTTGTATACAACCAATGATTTCTTGTCGTTTTTAAAAAAACGTTGCCGTGGATCCGCGCACCCACCGTGAGAGAATCTGTGCATCCAACGCGATAGGATGCGCGCACCGTGCGCGCATTTCGCCGCTTTTTTTTTTTTTTAAAAAAAGGGGTCCACAGGGGGTCCTTCTGGGACCCCCAAGCAGGTCTAGAGGGTCAGAGTATTTCCACTCTGCCCCCTTTATATCTTTTACACACTTATTCCCCTTTCATCTTCAGCCTCGTTTCTACCGAGGCAGAAAATGGCCACCAACAGTTCCTGGTTTTGAATGTAGAGAGACGCTCGACAGCCAATTAGCATTCAGCGCGCGATCGGGAGGGTGCGCGCTCCGTTTGGGAAGGGTGCGCTTACGGTGCGGGTACGGTCCGCGGATCCTCAGCGGCCATAGATATCACTAACTTTTTTACCCTAATTTTCTCAGGAACTACTGAACAGATTCACACCAAATATGCAAAAGGCACGAGTCCGAACTGAGGACTACCTCTTTGCCAAATTTGGTGTCATTCCGTTCAGCGGTTCGGGCTGTAGCTGTGACAACAGATCCTATGGGAAATTGCATGGGGAAAACGTGTTTTGGGACCCCCCTTTTTTCTCTTTCAGGGTAGGAGCGGAGCGGAACTGGCCAAAAGTTTGGAGAATTTCGCGAAGATTCGTCAATCAGCGCCAAAGATATTCCCAATAGAATGTTGCGGATTTCCTATGGAAAATAGGTCCTAACCATAACTATCTACTGGCGACCGCCAGTAGATAATATATATATATATATTCACTGAAAAAAACCAGAGGTTTCACACACGTTATAGTTAGCTAGACATTTTACTCGCAAAAAACCAATGAAATTCCCCCGTTATAGTTAGTTCAGCTAACTATAACTCGCGCACCCGCAATCCACTGCTGATGACGTCACATATTACATCACTCATGACATGGTCAGTGACATCACTGATGACATCACTGATGACATCTCAAATGACATCACTGATGACATCACTAATGACATAATCTAGTGAGTATGTGTTTTAGAAAAAATTTAATATGTTTAATATATATAGGGAAAGGCCTGTTTAAGAATGAGTGGGTGTACAAGTGTGTAAATGGATGATTTTCTGTGGTGCTTAACATTATTCTTTAAGTTAGTCATTAAATGTATCTTACTGCAGACTAGTGACTAAACTGTGTAAATGTGTGTATGTGTCTGTATGTTGGTGTATAAGTGGCTGCATGGTTTTGAGAACAGCTATATGAGTGTCTATATGAGTTATTGATTGTGTGAGTATCTGTATGGGTTCATAAGTGTTTGTGTGGGTAGGGTGTGTGTGACTCCGGATATAGATGTGTGAGTGGGTGATTCTATGGGTGCATGGTTTTAAGAGTGCATCTGTGATGGACTGTATGGTTGGGTGAGTGTATGTATGGGTGTGTTAGGGATTGCATGTATATCTCAATGGTACATATGTGACTAACTACATATATGAAAGGCAGTATATATGCGTGTAAGAGTATATAAGTGGGTATATGTGAGAGTGTGTGATTGTGAGAGTGGCTGTATGGATGAGTGTGTGCTTGCATAAATGATTGTATAAGAGCGTAAAAATGTGATACTATTTTTATGAGTAGGTGAACTTGAGTGTGTTTCACTGCCTAGGTGAGTAAATGGGAGTGTGATTATTTGCATAACTGAGTAAGTGTGAGAGCATCTCTATCGATGATTTGTAGTGTGTGAGTGTCTATTTATGTGTGTGTATAAATTCATATGACACTTTTGTATGAAGTGACTGTAAGTATGAGTGACTGTACAGGTGAGTGTGTAGAGGTGTATGTTGACCTAAGAGTTAATAATTGGGTATGTAGTTATTGGTATTGCAGTATGTATGGTTTTGAGAATGGAACTCTTAAATTTTTTGTCGGTGTTTCAAAGGTTATATTATTGTGTGAGAAGATGTGCTACTCTATCACACAGATGACATCATTAGTGATGTCATCAGTGATGTCATTTGAGATGTCATCAGTGATGTCATCAGTGATGTCACTGACCATGTCATGAGTGATGTAATATGTGACGTCATCAGCAGTGGATTGCGGGTGCGCGAGTTATAGTTAGCTGAACTAACTATAACGGGGGAATTTCATTGGTTTTTTGCGAGTAAAATGTCCAGCTAACTATAACGTGTGTGAAACCTCTGTTTTTTTCAGTGAATTTGCAAGGTTTTTTAAATGCTAATTCCTAACTATAACGTGTGTGAAACCTATGGTTTTTTCAGTGAATTTCAATGGTTTTTTAAATGCTAATTTTTTTATTTTTTTTTAATATTTTTGAAATATTTCTTTTTAAAAACTTCCCTATGTATACATTTATATATTATCTGTATCCATTAATTTGGTGTTTTTTTTTTTTATATAATTTCTTGGGGTGCGCGCTCAGAGCGCGCTCCTAGTACGTTTGCGTACATTTTTCATGAATTCCGGCGTACGTTATTTACGTACGCATACATACGTATTACTGCGCGCTCGGAGCGCGCACCTAGTACGCATGCGTACGTACGCACGCTTACGTACGTCGTACGTACTCCACGCGGTATACTTCCGTATACGCGTAGACTACGCGCGCTGACGTTTACGCATACGCGCGTGCTGCGTATGAGCGTTACGTACGCGCATAGTACGTAAGCGCATGCGCGCATACGCGTTCGCGCATGCGTAATTGTACCGTGCGTGCAGGGAGCTTGCTCGGTGCGCGCACGTCGGGATATGTGATGAATAAAACAACACTTTTTCAATTGGTTTTCATTACTTTCAGTTTCAGATTGTTTCAACACCACACCCAATCCCCTCATGGCAAGTCATGTGATCCAGAAACATCACTTTTCATTGGTTCAAAGTACTTTCAGTTCCAGATTCTTCAAAAATCACACCCACCCCCCTCATTGTTAGTTCTGATTCCCTAGGAGAAGGAGCTAATCTGTGTGTTGAGATACAATGGCAGAGCAGCAGCCTCCTTCTGAGAGTGAGCAGGACACTCTTGAGAGACAGAGGCAGAGGAAGCAGAAAAGCTCCTTCATATGGCAGTTTTTCACTTTTCCAGAGGGACAAAAGAAGGTGAATGCACCAAAGGTCACCTGCAAACTGTGTCAGTGCGTCTTGTCACGTGGGAATCCTAACAAGAAGTATTCTTTTAGTATTCATACTATGACAAGACACGTTGAGAAAATGCATCCAGTGACTTTTCGTCGAGCTTCTGGAGCAAACCCTCCACCTGCTCAACCGACGACATCTGCAGCAGCTCAGCCGAGCACATCTTCGGCAGCTCAGGCAAGCACTTCTTCTGCAGTGGTGCCTTCACCTTCTACCACACCTCTGGATATTCGTCCTTGTTTTTTGAGGATGAGTACTTACTGCATGGATTGTGGTCGTCTTATTACTTTGGGTGAGAGCAGTATTGATCTCATTCAAAGAAAATTTGAGGAGCATCCTTGCGAGAGGCCATAATTTTCTTATTTTTTTTTTTTTCGTTTTTCTCTTCCTCTGTCCCTACATTAACTCAAGGGCTCTTTTTAGAGCCACCTAAAATCAAAACACCACAACTTGTTTTTTACAATCTATTTCTTTTTTTTTTTTTTAGAGTGCGCGCACCCAGCGCGCACCCAATAAGTTTAAAAAAAAAAAACAAAAAAAACATTTTTTTTCACCTTTACTAAACCATCAGGAACTCCTTGAGAAAGAGAGGGGAGTGACAAAGTAATTAAAAAAGAGATGGTGTACATTTCACAGATGAACGTAAGACAGTTTTCCTAACTTTAAACTCTGCATCAGTATTTATGTATAGGTACCCAAAAAACATAATAGCTCATTTTAGTGTTGCATTTGAATTGGCTGTATTTACAAGGAGAGGAAAAGACACACAGAGAGGCTTATCCTCTCCTTGTAAATATGGAGGAGCACCCTGCGCCACTAGTACGTCAAGAAAATTGACGTAGTGGTGGCGCAGGTGGCTTGTAAATGTGCCCCAGAGATGTTAAGGAAATTAAGGGTGAAACAGACAAATCAAGAGTGACAGATACAGACACAGAGAGCAAACAACTGAGAAGGAGTAAGGCAGTTAAAAAGACTAAAACATGTGGATACAGAAAAAGAAACATGGATGACAAAATATTGATGGAGGTAGTAAAGGTAGGGGAGTAGTATAGAAGGAGTGAGGAAGTTACAAAAGAGTAGTAAAGCAGGAAGAGAGAGTGAGAAGAGAAATGAGAAAAGTAGAGTAAGGACAGGTGAAGAAAAGGAAGCATGAAACGAAACCAGTGACACATACAGATATGTTAAACTTACCTGACCATCAAAATAAATAATTTAGAATTAAATGTTTTTTATTTAATTGCAAAGATAACTGAATAACATCTTTTAAATTTTCTTTCTAGTTCTGTAAAAAAGAAAAAAAGTATTAATATTCAACAATACACTTTATTAAACAGTACATGTTTTTTCATATTTAGCAAAGCAATTTTTTGCCCTTTTTTTGCTGTTTTCAGAATGTGGAACTGGTCCAACCAATTTTGTCCACAGATTGACAAAGCAAGAAAGCACGTCAATAAGTCTGTTTCTGCTTTCCTCAGAGACTATGGTATGGGTTCTATATACCACAACAACTTACGTTACAACATGCAAGACATTTATAGAGGAGATGGTGTACATTTCAATGATGAAGGGAACAGAGTCTTCCTCTTGAACTTTAGACTCTGCATCGGTACTTACTTGTAGGTACCGAAAAACACTCAATGAACACAAGGGCTCTTTTCAGAGCCACCTAATATCGAAACACTTAAAAGTGATTTTTATTACTTTTTTTTTATAATGTTTTTTTTCGGGTGCGCGCTAGGTGCGCGCACCTCGTGATGTTTTTTAGGGTACGTGTAGAGTGCGCGCACCTCGCGATATTTTTTAAAAATTTTTAATCTTTTTTTTTTCCCTTCGTGGTCCTACTGTGCCCCCCTGACAATGACTAGGGGGTCTACAACTCCCTACCCTGCCCCCTCTTCATGGTCTCCACCTTTCCTTTTTAGTGCAACAGACAAAATGTCGGCCGACACTTCCTGATTTCTTCTGATTCGAATGTTTACTGACATCTAACAACCAATCAGAATGATGCTCGCGCACGGCAAGGTGCGCGCACAGGGCTTGCTCAGTGCGCGCACGGTACGCGCGTATAGATATTGATATGCTTTTAAATGCTATTTTCTCAGGAAATACTGAACAGATTTACACCAGACCTGCAAAAGGCACTTCCTTGACCTTATGGCTACCTCTCTGCCAAATTTCAAGTAATTCTGTTCAGGCTGTAGCTGTGTCTAAAGGTCCTATGGGAAAATGCATGGGGAAAACGCGTTTTGGGACCCCCCCTTTTTCTCGGCCCCTGCTTGACGATTCACCCCGAGACTTTCAGGGTAGGAGCTGAACGGAACGCCCCATTAGTTTTGAAAATTTCGCAAGGATTCGTCATTCGGCGCCAAAGTTATCCAAAATAGAATTTTGAGATTTCCTATGGAAACTCGGTCCTAACTATAACTATCTACTGGCGACCGCCAGTAGATAATATATATATATATATATATATATATATATATATATTACCTACTGGCGGTCGCCAGTAGGTAGTTATAGTTAGGACCCCTTTTCCATAGGAAATCCGCAACATTCTATTTTGAATAACTTTGGCGCCGGTCGATGAATCCTCGCGAATTTCTCAAAATAGGTGGGGCGCTACGCTCCGCTCCTACCCTGAAAGTCTCGGGGGGATTCGTCAAGCGGGGGCTGAGATAAAAGGGGGGTCCCAAAACGCGTTTTTCCCATGCACTTTTCCATAGGACCTTTAGAACGAGCTACAGCCCGAACGGCTGAACAGAATTACTAGAAATTTGGCAGAGAGGTAGTCCCTATGTCAAGGAAGTGCCTTTTGTAGGTTTGGTGTAAATCTGTTCAGTAGATTCTGAGAAAATAGCCTTTAAATCAATATATATATCTGAGCCCGCTTACGGTACGCTTACCGTACGCTTACCGTACGCGTACGGTGGCGTGCGCGAGCGCGATTCTGATTGGCTCTTAGATCTTAGTAAACATTCGAATCGGCCGAAACCAGGAAGCGGCGTCCGCCATTTTGTCTCTCGCACTGAGTGTTATTTATCAAACATGATGCCCAAAAACATGTTACGGGGCTGTTTTGACAACTCCCTCCCACATAGTCATGTTGAGGGAGTCCCCAAACATCCCCCAAGAGCAAAAACGGTTTTATTTTTTTTTCGGCAATTTCGCCGAGTACGCTTACCGTACGCTTACCGTAAGCGTACGGTAAAAAATAGAAATAAAAAAAACACTATCCACACTTACCCCACCCCCTGTGCTTTTGGTGGCCGTAGGCCACCAAATGTACAGGGCTTATGACATCAGTAAAAAAACTATATTTTGGCAACATGAAATTATAAAATCGAAATAAAAAAAACACTATCCACATTGACCCCACCCCCTGTGCTTTTGGTGGCCGATGTACAGGGCTTATTAAAGTTGATAAAAACCATGCACGGAACGCACTGCGTTAAGTGGGCACGCACGCCTCGAATGGCGTAAAGTAACTTAGCATTTAAAAAACCGTACAAATTCACTGAAAAAACCATAGGTTTCACACACGTTATAGTTAGGAATTAGCATTTAAAAAACCTTGCAAATTCACTGAAAAAACCATAGGTTTCACACATGTTATAGTTAGCGGAAATTTTACTGATAAAAAACCAATGAAATTGCCCCGTTATAGTTAGTGCTGGCAACTATAACTCACGCGACCGCAATCTTCTGCTGATGACATATGTGTCTTTATAAAAAAAAATATTTGTAATATATGTATAGCTAAAAATGTATGGAAGAAGACATGGGCAAATAAGTGTCTAAATACAGTATTAGCATCAGCAGAGGATTGCGGTCGCGTGAGTTATAGTTGCCAGCACTAACTATAACGGGGCAATTTCATTGGTTTTTTATCAGTAAAATTTCCGCTAACTATAACATGTGTGAAACCTATGGTTTTTTCAGTGAATATATATATATATATATATATTATTTAACCTCACACACGAATATATGTACATATACATGTGTGTGTGTGTGTGTGTATAAATCCTGAAGAAGAGATGGGGTTTTCTCACACAAGACAATATCATGAAGGAAAAGATAGGATGAATCCCCACTGTATCGTACCAACGTAATCTGCCCATTAAAGACATTATAGTCTGCAGCCGTCTTAACCCTAAAATGTCTAACTGGATGTGACAATGAAGAGGGATTAAAAGATGCGGACAATGCAAAGCTTGCAGTTGCAGCCGAACTATTCAGGAAGTTGCCCTAGATAGGCTGAACAAAACATGGCATATCCCCAAATTGAGAAGTTGTACAACCAACTTTGTAGTCTATGTGATTACTTGCCCCTGTGGGATATGGTATATTAGCTCCACGACCTTTCCCGTGAAGAAGTGTATTCTGGAACACTGGAAGTCTATAACTTAGAAGGATCAGTGCTACAGCACTGCCAAACACTTTCAGGAAGTACATTAGGGATAATGGATGATTTCCAGGTACTTTAGCATTGAAGCAGTGCCCAGGCAGTCCATCAGAGTGAATAGATTGTCTGTACTACGCAGATTGGAATCCAGTTTAATTTTACAAGCTGGTTGTATCATTCCACATGGACTGAACACTGATGAAGAATTACACTCACATTTATAAAGGACCACTTGAATAAGCCTCCTCTTTAGACAGTTGTGGTATTTTTTTTTGATTTACTTACGTGTTGAGTTTTGAGGTAAGGTGAATAATAGCAGTGACACCAGTGATTAGGGAGGAATTGTTATGTAAGCACTAGCTTCTGATATTCATTAACCCATGATCTTTCTATTGATGTAACCATGATTTTATGTGATTTTGTGGCTGCATCTTGAAAATTTATGTTTATATACTTTCTTACAGATGTAATTGTGCAAAGATCACAGAAGAACTGAGAATAGCCATGAACAGAGTGTTAAACTGCATGGAATAGGTACACTACATATCCGTGGAATCTTCTCTTTTCGGGGTGAGAATAGATGAAAGTGATAGGGCTACTGTAGCCACTTAATCCATGTCATTACACATTAGTCAATTATTCAAATATGGCACACATTGCTTATTTACAGACAGATATGTGTGTCCCTAATAGGTTGAACACAGTCCCAGACGTAACAAGGATACTTTACCCAAAGTGTCCGCAGTCGGAGGGCACCACCCAGAGGAACCCTGCAAACACAATCCTGACGTCCCCATGTGGTTCAAGTATGCCGCCACATCGAGGCTGGTTACAGAGATATCCATGATTTTAGTAAGAGGTTGCAATGGGGCTATTATGTATTCCCATGGCAGAAAGACCAGGATGAAGGTTCAGTGGGATTATGGGATTTTTAAGTGGGCTTCTACTTTAAGCCAGAAACTCACTACTGTAGTAACTCTTGTGTTACGTCAAGCAAGCTTTACATTGCCACGCATCACAATTACATTTTTTGTTTTGGTGTCACTATTTGTGTTGACTGATATTAAATTGATGCAATTTTACAATGGAACACTATTTAATTGTATGTTGCCGAAGAAGATTTGGAGCGGTAGTCTCTTAACTATTTTCATTTAAGTTGTGTCCTGTGTAACGCCGTATTAAAGAGCACTGTTTTTGAACTGTGTTCATGTGACCAAGACCTGCATAGGTCGAAATGCGTTATCTATTGTCTGCTGTAATAAAAACACTGCTGTGAAATGCTGAACCAGAGCGGCTTGATTCCTTCACCAAGACTGGTTGAGAAAATATATATACATTGTGTTGTGAAAAGCTCTGACAAAGGTGGGAATACAGTTCTGTGGGCAGAGGGAGAAATACTTCAGGGAAGCATATTCACAGCTTAATAATACCTCGTGTTATTGCAGAGCTCATCTGGTTGCTGTTGAAATGGAATTCCATGCATATCTGAAAACACGCAGAGATCAGGGCATACTTAGTTATGAGGAATTCCACTTATTGAAAATAGGCAATCCAGTAATACCTGTTTTCTATTGAATCCCTAAGGTCTACAAAGATAGGGAGAATCCACCTGTCCAACCTATTATTTTGGCTATAGGCAGTTCATATGAGAACACTTCCAAGTATGTTGACTACTTTTTGACTGACTTCGTACGAAGTCTCCCATCCTTTATTCAGGATACAGGAGACATCCTGAGAAGAATTTATGATTTTCCATGGGGAGAAGATTACATTTTACTCACAATTGATGTCTCCACATTATACACCAGCATAAGGCACCAGAATGGCCTTAGAGCTGTCAGTTACTTTCTGGGAACAAGACCTCTCAACATCTGGAAACATACTCAAATGTTACATTCCATGATTGAACGATGTCTAACAAGAAATTTCTTCATTTCTAACAGTGAATTGTTCCACAAAGAGTGTGGCACTGTGATGAGCACCTGCTTTGCCCCAGTCATAAGAACTTGCATAGTGGCTGGTGGGAGGAGCAGGTGATCCAGGACGATTGCCACAAGGAATGGGAGGCACATATTGTCCATTGGAGCACGATCATAGACAACCTTTTTATCATATGGAAGGGCTCGGGGGACAGTGCCAAAACTTTCCTTAGGAAAATA
Source organism: Triturus cristatus (assembly GCF_964204655.1). NCBI lineage: Eukaryota > Metazoa > Chordata > Amphibia > Caudata > Salamandridae > Triturus > Triturus cristatus. The sequence goes on from NC_140581.1 coordinate 800,596,430, forward strand.
GAGACCAATAATCTCAATTTGTACTTTACTAGTGCAACGATTAAGAAGGAGATTAATTTCCTAGATCTCACAGTATATGTGAAAGGGAACAGATTGGAGACAAAGCAATATAGAAAACCTACTTCAGGGAACACACTGGTACACTCAACCAGTTTCCATCCCTGCAGCCTGATTAACAGTATCCCATATGGTGAGACTCCAAGGGTCAAGAGGCATTGCAGTGAAAATATAGAGGGGGAAAATGCTGTGGAGAATCTCAGGACAAGATTTTGAACCAGAGGCTATTCCAATAAAACCATTGAGGATGCTATTACAAAGGCCAGAATTAAAACAAGGGACCTGATTCTGTTCAACAAAACAAGTAGAGTAAAACACAGCAATATAGATCCTCATTTAAGGCTTGTCACTAATTATAACAAGCAGGAAGCTGCCATAAGAGCCATCTTACATAAGTATTGGCACCTTATTCGGAATGCCCCAGTGGTGGGAAGTGTGGCTCCATCAAGACCAGGGATCACGTTTAGGAAAGCGAAAGCAATGAAGCAAGTTCTGGTAAAAAGCAATCGAGAGAGCAGCACCCCGAGGCAATCCACATGGTTAACACAGAGAGCAGGATTCAGAAAATGTGGGCGGTGTAAAGCATGTCAGCATGGGAAGAACCTGATGAAATATAAATCACCATTCACAAAACGCATGAAAAATATCAGGGGCAAATACAACTGTAAAACTGAATTTGCAATTTATATGCTGCAGTGACGGTATCAGCTGTCTTATATAGGCAGCACCATCTTGGTAGTCCACAAGAGGATTCTGCAACACACATCAGATCCGCCAAAAGGACCTCATTCAAAGAACCCCTAGACAACAACGCACACAACAGCAAAGAGCTCTTCAACATCGTGAAGGAACTCTCCAACCCCAGCTCCAACTCCAACGACATCCCACATTCACAAGACCTGTGCGACTCGCTGGTCACCTTCTTCCATCGCAAGATCACAGACATCCACGACAGCTTCAACACCGTCACTACCCTGGCAAACACGGAGACCCCTGCTCCCACGACCACCACCCACACCAACCGCCTGATCTCGTGAACCAACATCAACGATGACAACACCATTAAGATCATGAACACCGTCCACTCCGGATCTCCGGAAGACCCCTGCCCACACCACATCTTCAACAAAGCCAACAGCACCATCGCACCCCAGAAAACCATCAACATCTCCTTAGAGACAGCGACCTTCCAGAAAGCTGGAAGCACGCAGAGATCAACGCCTTACTCAAGAAACCCAAGGCGGACCCCAAGGACCTCAAGAACTTCCGACCCATCTCCCTGCTCCCGTTCCCGGCGAAGATCTTCGAAAAGGCCGTCAACAAACAACTGACCAGCTTCCTCGAGGAGAACAGCATCCTGGACCTGTCCCAGTCCGGGTTCCGCAGCAATCACAGCACTGAAACTGCCCTCATCGCCGCCACCGATGACATCAGGTCCCTGCTAGACAACGGAGAAACCGCGGCCCTCATCCTTCCGCTCCAAAGCCACCAAGATCATCTGCGGCGTACCCCAAGGCTTATCCCTCAGCCCAACGTTGTTCAACATCTACATGGCACCACTCCCCCACATCGCACGACGGCATGACCTCAACATCATCTCCTACACCGACGACACCCTGCTGATCTTCTCCGTCACCAAGGACCCCCACACTGCCAAATCCAACTTCCAATGAAGGCCGTCTCCGACTGGATGAGGAACAGCCGACGGATGCTGAACTCGGACAAGATGGAGATCCTCATCCTCGGATCCACCCTCTCGGCCTGGGACGACTCGTGGTGGCTGACCCCCAACACCCACCGACCATGCACGCAACCTAGGGGTCATCCTCGACTCTACCCTGTCCATGACGAAGCAGGTCAATGCCATCTCCTCCTCTTGCTTCAACACCCTCCGCATGCTTCGCAGGATCTTCAAGTGGCTCCCCACCGAAACTAGAAGGACGGTCACCCAGGCCCTCGTCAGCAGTAGACTGGACTACGGAAACGCACACAACGCAGGAGCCCCGGCCAAACTCCTGAAACGGCTTCAACGCATCCAGAACGCCTCCGCAAGCCTGATCCTCGACATCCCTCACCGCAGCCATGTCACACCCCACCTGAGAGACCTACACTGGCTCCCTGTTAACAAGAGGATAACCTTCAAACTCCTCACCCACGCACACAAGGCACTCCACAACACCGGACCAACGTACCTCAACAGCCGACTCAGCCTCTACACCCCCACCCACCCTCTCCGCTCCGCAGACCGTGCCCTCACCACTGTCCCCGCATCCAAAGAGTGACCGTCGGTGGCAGATTATTCTCCCACCTCGCCGCCAAGACATGGAACACCCTCCCCATCCGCCTGCGGCAGACCGAAGACCTTCTGACCTTCAGAAAACTTCTCAAAACCTGGCTTTTCGAACAGTAACAGCTCCCCCCCTCCCCACCCAGCGCCTTGAGACCCTCGTGGGTATGTAGTGCGCTTTACAAATGCCATGACTGATTGATTGATAAAAACTGTGACTGATCATACCCAGTGGCTCGCCATTTCGAGAGTTCCAAAAGAGTGAGGTATCAGGCCTGACATATTCTGTTCAAATTAATATTCAGGGAGGTGATAGTGAAAGAAAACTGAGGCAATTGGAGTTGAGATACATAATAGAGATGAACACAAAGGCACCGTGGGCCCTGAATAAAGAAGACTTGCACACACATCTTCAAACATGATACATGCAAGAATTGCAGTAGATAATTTCCCTCCCGAACCATGAGTAATGTGAGAAAACAATAATACAATTTTAGGTAGTGTTTTAGAATTTTATTGGTGTAGCTAGTTAGCAGGTTATTGGGGGACACTAGCCAATATCAGTACACACCCAGGGCCCGATTCACAGAACAAACTTAAGACAAAATCCTAAACTTAGTACCATTTTGGTATTCACAGAATGCACTTACTACTTCTGGTATTCACAGAATGAACTTACTACTTTTGCGATTCACAGAATAAACTTACTACTTTTGCAATTCACAGAATGGATTTACGACTACTAACTTTACGTCCGCACTCGGGCCGGAAATTCCAGCCCGGAGGCGGAGCTTCCGGCCCGGAGGAGGGGCTTCGGGCCGGAGGCGGAGCTTCCGGGCCGGAGACGGAGCTTCCGGGCCGGAGACGGAGCTTCCGGCCCGGAGGTGGGGATTCCGGCCAGTGGCGGAGATTTAGCCATGGCCAAAATCTCCACCTCTGGGCCGGAAGCTCCGCCTCCGGCCCGGAAGCCCCGCCTCCGGGCCGGAAGCTCCACCTCCGGGCCGGAAGCTCCGCCTCCGGGCCAGAATTTCCGGCCCGAGTGCGGACGTAAAGTTAGTAGTCGTAAATCCATTCTGTGAATAGCAAAAGTAGTAAGTTTATTCTGTGAATCGCAAAAGTAGTAAGTTCATTCTGTGAATACCAGAAGTAGTAAGTGCATTCTGTGAATTCCAAAATGGTACTAAGTTTAGGATTTTGTCTTAAGTTTGTTCTGTGAATCGGGCCCATAGTTTTAAGACTGAGCTTTGGGCACCAGATATCACAATACATAAGATCAGAAAAGGGACCAAGTTTTTTTGTGTTTTGGCCCACTTGGGCATGACCATATGTGATGGGATGGTATCCAACAATATATTCTGTGGAATAGATAACATGGGGTATACAATATTGTAACCAATACACCCACTGGAAGTGTGTAAGCCCACTTTGGCACGAACATAGAGATATGAAAGAGATACCAACAATGGAAGTAATTAGTGTATATAGCACAAAACTTTGTGTGACAGGTTAGATAAATAGATGTACCATTTTTGATCTTTGTCCACAGAGAATCCCTAAAGCGATTGGATTTTATTTATTTCATGATATCTTTTGATTTTTCATTTCGTGCCTATTGCTTTATTCCACTGCACATAGGGTAGTATGGGCAAGCAGAGTACGTCAATTAATTGATGAAAGGATGCAATTTGGTAACAGCATGATGGTTTTAACAGATATTACTCCCTGGCTGTTGACACCATAATGAAACTGGGCTGTAATCATGCAGGAAAATATTGTTTAACTGCGGTCAGCATTTGAGAGGCGAGAACTAATATACAGAGTAATTGTTGCATTTAATTAGTGTATATAAGCAAGAACTTTTTCAATGTGGAAATGGAAATTGTAGTTGTGAAAAAGCATGTGTGGTAGTTATGAAAATGTATAAGAAGCAAATGCACTGAATTGCAATAGGTCTGTGAAGTGAGGTACAGAGCTTGTATAGTCTTTTTTCACTTACCAGCATGTATGTGAGCACTGCTGTTTAAAAGTATGCAAAAAATGCAGCCTTGACATCAGTGAACAAGGCTGTATCTGTGGCTGAAACACTTTAATGTTGGCCGGTGAATAAAGTGAATCAATTGAATAAAATCACATGCTGTGTCTTCATCCTTGGGACCATGAGTGAGTGAAAAAAAAACATGGTATAAAAGCACACCTCTTACCGTGATGCGCGCCATGTGATCAAGACCCTCCAGGGTCGAAACACGTCATGGCTGCTGTTGGGAAGAGCAAATAAAAATTCTAAATCTGCACCAAATTGTGGTCCTTGCTCCAGTTCCTAAAAGTGACTGCCAAATGAAGGGTGGAGTTCTCTCTCTCTCTCTCTATATATATATATATATATTCACTGAAAAAACCATAGGTTTCACACATGTTATAGTTAGCGGAAATTTTACTGATAAAAAACCAATGAAATTCCCCCGTTATAGTTACTGCAGGCAACTATAACTCAGGCGACCGCAATCCTCTGCTGATGCTAATACTGTATTTAGACACTTATTTGCCCATGTCTTCTTCCATACATTTTTAGCTATACATATATTACAAATATTTTTTTTTCATAAAGACACATATGTCATCAGCAGAAGATTGCGGTCGCGTGAGTTATAGTTGCCTGCAGTAACTATAACGGGGGAATTTCATTGGTTTTTTATCAGTAAAATTTCCGCTAACTATAACATGTGTGAAACCTATGGTTTTTTCAGTGAATTTGCAAGGTTTTTTAAATGCTAATTCCTAACTATAACGTGTGTGAAACCTATGGTTTTTTCAGTGAATTTGTACGGTTTTTTAAATGCTAAGTTACTTTACGCCATTCGTGGCGTGCGCGCCCACTTAACGCAGTTCGTTCTGTGCGCGCACAGTGCGCTTCACGCACCGTGCGCGCACAGTGAGCACGCGGTGCGCTCTGCGCACCGCGCGCCCACTTTACGCAGTTAGTGCCATGCACGCACGGTGGGCACGCGGTGCGCTACGCGCACCGCGTGCCCACATTACGCTAGATGGGCCATGTACGCACGATGCGCTTCGCGCACCGTGCGCACATGGAGGACATATGATGCACTTCGTTTTGAAAGGTAATATTTTAATTTTTCGTATATTTTATAAGCCATGCACAAATGGTGCCCTTCGGGCACCATTTGCACACGGGGTGGAGAGAGTGTGGATAATTTTTTTTCTTTTTTTTTTTTTTTTTATATTTTAGTTTATCTCACGTGTGATAAGCCATGCACAATTGGTGGACTTCGGCCACCAATTGCACACGGGGTGGAGAGAGTGTGGATGATTTTTTTTTTTTAATAATTTTTTACCGTACGCGTACGGTAAGCGTAATCGGCGAAATTACCGGAAAAATAAAAATTCCGTTTTTGGCATTAGGGGATCTTTGGGGACTCCCTCAACATGCCTATGTGTGTGGGACCTGTCTAAACAGCCCCTTTACATGTTTTTGGGCTTTAAATTTTAAAAATCACTCTCAGTGCGAGAGAGAAAATGGCGTCCGCCGCTTCCTGGTTTCGGCCGATTCGAATGTTTACTAAGATCTAAGAGCCAATCAGAATCGCGCTCGCGCACGCCGCCGTACGCGTACGGTAAGCGTACCGTAAGCGCACCGTAAGCTGGCTCAGATATATATATTGATTTAAAGGCTATTTTCTCAGAATCTACTGAACAGATTTACACCAAACCTACAAAAGGCACTTCCTTGACCTGAGGACTACCTCTCTGCCAAATTTCTAGTAATTCTGTTCAGCCGTTCGGGCTGTAGCCCTGTCTAAAGGTCCTATGGAAAAATGCATGGGAAAAACGCGTTTTGGGACCCCCCTTTTATCTCAGCCCCCGCTTGACGAATCCCCCCGAGACTTTCAAGGTAGGAGCGGAGCGCCCCACCTATTTTGAAAAATTTGCGAGGATTCGTCGACCGGCGCCAAAGTTATTCAAAATAGAATGTTGCGGATTTCCTATGGAAACGTGGTCCTAACTATAACTACCTACTGGCGACCGCCAGTAGGTAATATAATATATATATATATATATATATATATATATATATATATATATATATATAGAGAGAGAGAGAGAGAGAGAGAGAGAGAGAGAGAGATTCACACAAAAAACAAAGGCTACAGGGATGTTATAGTTAGGCTAAGATTGCACTCGTATAAAATCAGTAAAATTCTGCAGTTAGAATTACCTGAGCTAACTATAACTTATGCCCCTGTAATTCACTGCTTATGACATCACATATTAGATCACTCATGACATGGTCAGTGACATCACTGATGATATCTCAAATGATGTCACTGATGTCATCATCCATTGAAGGCAAGTGTTTTTTAAGCGTTTATGGGTCTTAGAGATATATACTAACCTACTACAAAAGTTAGATTACTATACTATTTGTACTACCAATGAGTGATACTATCCCTAATGTGTGATCTGAGTGGGTGTGTGACTGTATCTGTGTGTGAGTGGGTCTCTGAGTGGCTGTATGGGTTTGTGAGTGACAGTGTGAGTGGCCCTATGGATGTGTAGTGACTGTATGGGTGTGTGAGTGGGTGTCTGAATGGCTGTATGAGTGAGTGACTTGGTGTGTAAGTGACTGTATGGGTGAGTGAGTGGCTGTTTGAGTTGGTATTTGGTTGAGGTGGTGAGTGAGTGGCTGTATTGAAGAGTGGCTGTATGGTGAGTGGGCAGATATGTGAGTGCTTGTATGGATATGTGAATTGGTATGTAAGTGGTTGTACAGATGTGTGAGTGCTTGTATGGGTGAGTGAGTGGTTGTGTTAAGGGACTGTATGGGTGAGTGAGTGGGTGTGTGAGTGAGGGACTGTGTAGGTAAATAAGTGGGTGTGTGAGTGGCTGTATGGGTGAGTGAATGGTTGTCTGAGTGTCTGTACATGTGAGTGCCTCTATTGAAGAATGAGTGGGTATGTGAGTACTGGTATGGGTCTGTGAAAGGGGATATGAATGATTGTGTGGGTGTGTGAGTGGGCATACGAGAGGTTGTATGGGTGTGTGAGTGGCTCTGTAGGTGTAGTCTCTCAACAAGAGAAAGGAGGTATGAGCTCTGAAGACCCCTCAGCAATCCTACTGTGTGGGACTTACTGGAGATAACAGGAGGGGTAGTTGGCAGTTCATCCTCTAAAGAGTTGTGTACCAGGAGGTGCATTTGAAGAATAGTGGAGAAAGGGGGCATGGCCTCCGACAACCTCTCACAAAACCAGCTGTGTGGGACTTACTGGAGTTAACAGGAGTAGTCCCCCGACAACTGCTCAGCAATCTCACTGTGTGGAACTTACTGGAGGTAACAGGAGGGATAGTTCTCCCCCAAGAACTCTAAGGAGTAAGGTGGACTTCATCCCTCAGCCAGTAGTGCACCAGGAAGCATGTTTGCAGAGTGGTGGAGAAAGGGGTAGTGGCCTCCAAAGACCTCTTAGCAATCCCAATGTGTGTGACTTACTGGAGGTAACAGAAGGGAATCCAGTCCCCAAAGACCCTCAGCATCCAAGGGTACTTCATCCCCCAACCAGTAGTGCTCCAGGAGGCGCGTTTCCAGAGTGGTGGAAAAAGGGGTCGGTCCTCCAGCAACTTGCCAGCCAGATTCCTTTTAAATATTTTGTTATTTATTAGGGAAGGGGGCTGTGTGACCTCTCTTCCCTGGGTCAATTTTGGCACTAGGACCCCCATCCCCTAGGGTCAGGCCATCGGCAGTCCTCGTGGTGGAGAACAGAACGTGGAGGGGGGCCGCATGGCCCTCCTCCTAATTATTGTAAAGGAAGATGGCCTCAGAGAGGTGATGGTCCCCAGAGCTTGGGGGGTCCCTGAGGCCCCCAATACAAATTCATTTTGGCCCCAGGGATGTGGTGGCCACAGGGGTCTGAGAGGCCCCCACTTAATAATATATTAGCCCTGAAGTATGGGGAGGCGCCATGAGGCCCCTTGATTTCTTTCAGGCATGTGGCCCCAGGGAAAAAAATACTCGGCAAGACTCTTGGTAGTTTGTTGTGTACTACTTTGGCTTTATTATTTGTTTCTTTGCTTTCACCCACTATTTGTATCTGTTTTGGGTTGCATTGAGAACTCAATACTAACTAATTAGTATTCAGATCTTTTTTAGAAACTACACCAGATAGGACATTTGCTAAAGATGAAAAACCCTCTGTGTAGTCTAGGCAATAGTTGTAGATAGATCGTCCCAATGATCTTTAATATTAGGCTGATTCAAGATGTAAATCTCCTGGCATTTTATACCTCAAGCAACTTTATTACTGCTTTGAGTGGGTGTTACAATTACTGATTTCACTGTTTGAGTAGATCCACTAATCCAATCGGCATTGTCATACGTGTCGTTTCTGGGCTTGACAAGTTTACTCGATGACGGGTCCTAATGTGCCAATGCCTCTTCTCTTTGATTAAATATTAGAAACATTGTTACTTCAGATTTATTATCAATATGAGGTGCCTGAGTGTTACTAGAATTCAAAAGATTTGTTTTTTTGTTTTAATTTCATTACTTTTTCTAGGTGACGTTTGCTAATGTATGGTCTAAAGTCGTCTTCCTTCACAGACGCTGGGCGGTTAGTTGAAACTTCCCTACAATCTGTATCAGTGGTTAGTGGCTCAGGCTCAGATGAATCATCCCTCTCAATTTGATAATGATTCTTAACCAGTTGATCGTTAGGATTAGAAACATTTGAATGATTAGATTGACCATATCGCCAATGCACTGCTTGGCTTCTGTGATTGGCTCAGGTTGCAACTTGAACGATTCTGATCATGAAGCATCACGTTTTTGAAGTTTTTCTGGGAGCAATTTTAATAGACTGACTAAATCATCCATTTTTGTCAAGTTCGAAAGATAAAATGTCAGCTTTTCTAAGCATTTAGGATTTTTCAGGAGGTTTGTCTGAAGATTACGGTCCGTGTAAAGCTTGTTTTTTTATGTACAAAGTTATTTGTTCAGTACAGCCAACTGTTTGATGTCCATTGTGTCAGACATTTTAGTCAAGTTTGGTGCAATTGCCCCATTCCTTCTACTCCTGGGTAGACCGGGGAGTGACTATCTCATGTGGATCCTCATGCAGAACTGAACGGTTTGTTGATTATTTATTTCCTTTTGAGATGTAATGGAAGTATTTGAAGTGTTAAATACTATTTCTTTAGATGGAAACACCTCCAAATTTGCCAACTCATGTAACAGGCTTGAATTACCCCCCAAATTAGTCCTTGTTCCTGAAAATACCCGATTCTGAGGTTGAGATTGTGCCTTATTATCCCGGTCCTCCAATACTCCAGATGATTTTAAATGTGGATCAACTCCATAGATGGAATCAGAATGCGAGCGCACAACTGATTCACAGATGAAAAAAATGCACATTTTCTGGTATGGTACTAATTATAGCTATAGTAACAATTTCAAATTGTGAAGAAGAGACATCAGAAGATCCTGCTTCAAGTCCTGCATCTGAGATGCCGGTGAGATGTTAAAGGGGCCATAGTCATAGGTGAATCAATCAGAGTTTTGAACATATTGAGCTCATTGATTCAATGTTCAGTGAAGGAGTGACTCCCCTTCCAAAAAAAGAGCTTGTTCCTTCGCATTCCCATCCTGATTGGAAGTACTTGACTGTGAAAGAGTAGAAGGGATGGAAAGAGCTGAGGAACCCGAAACTGTAGAAGTTGTAGTCGCTTTTTCCACCAGATTCCCTGTTGACATAAGCTCTGGGTTGGTGGCTTAATTAGTACCTGCAAGAAGGCGATGTTATTTTTCCCCATTTTCTCCCTGCTGTCTTTTGTGATCTTGTTTTCATGATGAATCAACTCGGCTGGAGAAGATCCAAGGCTTGAGGTAAGAGTACAGGTAAGTGTGGCGAAGTAAACGCGGGCCACTGCCAAACACTGTAAGGGGGGGAATAAATCGAGACCAGGCCAACTAGAATTCTGACCCAGCCAGCACTACGGACCCAGCAGTCCTTCTAACTCAAGAATAGTCTGGGTATCCGAAACCACTATGACTCTCCTTTGACACCCTTTCCATGCTGCAGCCACAATCACAGGCCCCCTCTGCCCCTCACAATGCCTGACACAAACAATGTCTCACATGTACCCTTACATACAACTTCTTCTCGTGGAATTCGCCCCATTACTCTGTGATATGAACTCAGCAGTGGCCGTCCCAGATGAGGGAAGCAGGTAGCCGACAGTAGTGGGCGTGCTCTGAGTAGCTGACTCTTCTGCGCACCAGTGTGCTCCCAGGATGCTCCCGACCCCACCTCACCACACTACTCACCGTCCAGAGACCCCCACTCCCATTAGAAGCAAGGAGGCGGGGAACCCGTGCCCAGGCACAACCAGACTAAAACAGGCACCTGCAGCAGCCAAGCCTCAAACCATAATGGCTTAGCTCAAGTTAGCAAGTTTAAGAGGCTAGGTGGACCGGAGCAGGCTTCTGGGAAGCAAGGAGGAATGGGAGTATGGAAAAAGCTGCTGGACTGAGTGGGGATGCTGGAATCACTGGGACGTGCACGCACTCTCTCACCTTCCATCAACATGCCAACACAAGCATGGCTGCTGTCGCCAAAAAAGTGGCCCGTTCACAGAGAGCGATCCTATATAATATACAAGAGTGACTTCTGACTTCCCCAGCATGCAGGAAATAATTTCTGTGAAAAGGTGTTAATGAAAAAAGTCTTGGACACAAATTTTTGCACTTGTTGCTGAGGAAGTAAGTTGATTTAATTAGAAGGTTTCTATGATCCAGATATTGTGTGACCTACTTGTCTCTATTTCTAAATCCTGCATTGCTCGAGGCGATGCTTCATATGTGGGCGAGAATCAATTAAGGCTGGCATATAGAGAGGATTCGTGTCAGCCATTAAGGCAAATGAAAGAAGGTGCGTTTGCACTTTTAATTGTATCTATTCTGTGATACATTTGAGTTTTTTAAAATAAAATGTTTATTTGCTTCTTATCTTTTTAAATAAATGGTTATAACGTGCATTTCTGCTATAGAGATGGTTGGAAAAATGGCGTTTCGATTAATTGGTTACGGGCGAATGTTTTAAGGTCATGATTTTTGGTTGCAATTACTTTACCGTTTATTTCTGTGTACCATCTAAATGTCCTAATGTCTTAGACCCATCTTTGCCTCATTGCAACTGAATAAATAAACTACATAATGAGATAAAGAACATTGGACTTGATAATTTACACTCTTTTTATATTGTTATAATTTATCACATAGCCTGCCTGGAATTCACGTAGATTTAGCTAAAGTCTTCTTTCCTTTTCCATGGCAGAAATCCAGTGTGGCTGAAGCCTAATTTCTCAGTTGACACCTCATATATCCTTGAGCATGCTGGCCAATTGCCCGGTTCCAAAGGCCTCCTGTACAGTGAACTTCAGGAAGGAGCTGTGAGGGGTCTTCCCACAACCTAGATCCGTGGTACACAAATAATTCCCTAAAGAAGTGCAGTATTTTTAAACACTGTGGAAAAGGTTACTGAACAGTGCCTAAAGTGTGAAAATTGCATCTATTGAGGACAGAGATGAGATGAATCTGCTACATCTGCCCGAAAACGACACACCCCTACTGGCTACATTTTTCAGTGCGACCATGAAAGTGCGTTTTGATGTTATAGTTAGTGCCTGGCAGTGAAAGTTTTGTATTTAACCTGGCAGAGCCTTGCTTGACTATGCTTTCAGCATTGCCACAATGGAGATTCTGAAACTCCAGAAGTATTGATAGTAAAACCTTAAGTGGGATAAACCACAAAAACATCCTGACACCATTCCATTGCCAAGCAGCGGCAAAGTGTCCTTAGGTACCATTCTTCCATAACTTTGACTGGTGTGAACCAACAAGTTTTATATATTTGTTCTTAATACCTAATTGGCTTTGGAGGGTGCCTGTATATCCATGCAACATTTCATGGAAAGCGCTGATGTACAATTTTAGGGATACAGTTTTTGTATTTTTAACTAAGTTGGTTTGTGATTTTTAAATTATTTATTTCTTTACTATAATTTTGTTTTTGTGTTAATGTATGTTGACCGCATACAATTTTCCTTTAGGAAGGCAAGGGATTGTGCACAAAAACCTGTGTGTTAGATTAGTTTTGCTTTGTGGGAGCTCTGTCATAGAATCATAATCTAGTTTCCTACACAACTCTTTTTTGCAAAAGGAATTATTATTAGCCGAGCACATTCCGTGCTCACTATTAACAGCACAAGGCCATTGAGATGGGGATAATAACCTGGGCAAAAAATGTTTACTTTTATTATTTACAAATTTTTGCACCAATCGATCATTCAAGCATAAAAGAATTGCTAGCATTTGCCACCATTTCTAGACACACAAGATTGTTTTACACCTGTAATTTTAGTGACTAGGCCTAAATTACTAAATCAGCAAAAGTCAAATTGATGTTACAGGAATGGAAATAATAGTTTGAGTTTACCAGATAATAGCTAATTCCCTACACATGCTATTCATGCATCTAGAACTCAACCCACTATTCATGTACTCATCACATACACAGGCACCAATTTTATTTAAATTTCCCAGGAAAAGAGAAAAAAGGTAGAAGCGACAAAATCCAGCACCAGTTATAATGACGTGTAATAGCTATAATGTTGTGGGATAGCCTAGGTGCAAAGAACCCAAGACGTGACCTGCATGCATCTTGCGAATGATGGGTATAACCCACCAAACATAAACATTTAACACATTGGTCTTGCACTCTAGAGACAGTAGTTAAGTAGTAAGTAACAGCTGTTAGTGTCCAAAGTTCATACACAAACACAGAGTTCGATCTTCCCAGATAACGACTCAATAATTGGTGCAAGTTGATTGTAGTCAAAGTTTCCTTTTTATTCTTTTATTTCTTGAAAAATGTCATAAAAACACTTCACGCTATGGACAAGATTGCAAACAAATTTCATCTCTCTTGGGACTTCTTGAGGGCTTAATAAGTAATATACATAGAGCAAATCTCCTCATACATAGTGAGTAATCCAAGTACGTGGGAATCGGTATCCCCCTGCGATATGTAAATCGCGTCCGGTTCAAAAAGCAAAGCTTTCATGTCATTTATCCCTGCAAACAGTCCTTTTTTTACCACATCCGGACTCTTCACTTTATTGCCCTTTAGTTTCAAATAAACACATCAATTCAGAATAGAAGGGGTATGCTTAAATTTTCAAATGTAGTCCAGTTGGAGACTGTGGCATACTATGGCTGTTTAAAGTAGAATTGGTGCCAGTAATATGGGATTTTATTTATATTGCTAAACAAACATTGGAAAAACTCATATGACAGGCCTTTAATCCCCACCAATGGAGCTATTAGCCTTAACAATGCTTGTGTACACTGAGGGGAATCTTACAATGTGAAAAACTATTGGGAACCATAACAAAAGGATAAAGTTGAAAAAATCATTCAAATATTGCCACCGTACTTGTGCATGCATGGTGGGCATTTCTGAATGGTTTTATTTATAGTAAGTTTAATATTTATATATATTTGTGTATATTATCGACTGGTGGTCACCAGTAGGTAGTTGTAGTTAAGACTTAGTTTCCATTGAGAGCATTTATTGTTTTCCTAACATCTTTTGCACCGTTTGATGAATCTTCATGACATTTTCAAAACAAATACGATGCTTAGTCCAGCTGCAGTGTTGAAAGTTTCAGGGAGATCCATCAAGCAGGGGCTGCGAAAAAGGGGGTACCAAAACTCTTTTTCCCATTTAAGTCCCACAGGGATTTTGAACACTCACATGCCCATACAGACACTCTCACACCCACACCTATACCCATACAGACACTCTCACGCCCACACCTATACCCATACAGACACTCTCACACTCACTCATATACCCATACAGACACTCTCTCACACACACACACACACACACACACACACACACACACACACACACACACACACATGCGCGCACACACACGCACACACACACACACTCACACACGCGCACACACACACACACGCACACACACACACACACACACACACACACACATACTCTCTCTCTCTCTCTCTCTCTCTCTCTCTCTCTCTCTCTCTCTCTCTCTCTTAAACCCATACAGACACCATTACATCCACACTTATACCCATATAACCACAGTGACTCCCATTCACAAACCCAAACAGGTATTCTCTCACCCACATTTACACCAATACAAACACTCTCACAGCCACTCACGTACCAATACATTTACAGTCACAGCCACTCACATACCCATACAGGCACTCTTACAGTCACATACCAATACACTCTTACACCCACACTTACACCCAAATAGACATTCTAACAACCACTTACATACCTAGAAAGACACTGTCACACCCATTCACATACCATACACAATCTCACATCCACTCACATACCCATACAGACACTCTCTCACCTATACTTACACCATTACAGACACTCTCACACCTGCTCACATACCTATACAGACACTGTCACACCCATTCACATACTTATCCAGACTCTCACACCCACTCATAAACCCATACAGATACTGTCATACCCACATTAACGTGTAGAAAGGGAGAGAGACCCCTTGTTTTCACCAAGGGAATGGGGTACTCTAAACAAGTCAGAAACAGATCTCCCCTTGGATTATACTAAGGGCAAAAAGGCTCTACTCATCACTGAGTCATATCTCTACATGAATACAATAATTCTATACAGAAGAATTCAATCATATATGTAATGACTCTCCAAAATTATCACAAATTCTTATTTATTAGAAAAACTTTTTTACAATATTTTGTTAAAAATTCATATCATATTCTAAATATCACACAATTCTATATATCACAAATTCATACAAAACAATTCTTTTAAAACCCAACAATTTACATTTGATACATTAAAACAGAACACAACATAGAATAAAATAAAAATTAAAAAAGAGAGAAATATTCAGACAAGATACTTTGTCTTTTAGGGAACACATCCAATGGAACAGTTAAATAACTAGGCCTGGATACACTGTTTCTTTTTTGTATCTACAGATCCAATTATTCTGAGGATTATGTCAAAATAATGCGTCAACGCGTTTAGATGGGTTGTGTTAATTTTCCATCTTTTTCAAGACAAATAGTTTGCAAGTCTCTCTGTACACCTTGTAAAATACCCCCTGAAATTTAAATCCTGTATGGGACAAATATATATACAAAAGAAAAAGAGAAAATATTGTGTATTAGTTACATTGTAATGATAAGTGAAAAACATCGCACAACTTTTTAATATCTCGCATTTTGTGCTCAAATCAGAAAGGAGATAAGACTACTGCAACAGACTAATTAATAATTAAAAACAGCATTTTCATCATGTCTAGTTAGAATTATTCTTTGTCTGTTAAATAGGACAATCCCTGCCCAATTTGTGGGCCCCATTGCTTATTATTCTACACAGATTGTCGTGACATCATTAGAAAACAATCCACATGTTTGTATCATAGCTGCACATATCTATGAATTAGATACGGCTGCTTATGTCTATTAACACTAATATACCATTTATAATATCATAACCCTTGCTCCAGGTCTACCTTTACCCTTATTTTAAGAGACCGGGTTCATTACCTCTTAGTTGATCATGGAAAGATCTACATGGGACCCTCCTCCATCTTGAGGTTTTTATAATTCAATAATATATTTTTGTGCATTGTCTTTGTGTTTTTCTGAAAATAAAGCGCAGTCTCCGTCGAATCGTTGTATGACCTATGTCACCTCTATTACTACGATTTGTACGGTCTATTGTATGTTCTCACCTGTTTGGTGTGATCGATATATATTAATTATTAAGCCTCTTGATTACGTGACTGATATGTTGCTGGTCACTTTATGGTATCTAATCACTACCTCCTTTTAAAGCTCTAGAAGGGGAAGAGAAGGGAATTTATTTAAGATTTAAGCCCCTTACTTAAAAAATCACTCCGTTGTTTCTCGATTATTTTACAATGACTCATAGAACTGAAAATAGCATCCTTCCTCTGTTAATTGTATTCAGGGAAGTGGCTCACATGAATATTCCTTTGTGCACCTCAATTATTTAACCGAGGGGCCAAAGTCCAGAACCTCCTCTGTCTTGTTGTGCTAAAAGGATGCAGAATCGGGGAAATCAATTAAACTTATTTAAAAGAGAGTTGGATATAACCAGGCAATATCATCTTTTTCTTCTATGGAACTCTCCCTGTTAGTCCTCCCTTACGCTGGCCCTCAGAATTCTCACCTTGCGTCTGAAGGAACCTCTATTTTCCTTCAGACGCAACAAGACAATTCAAAACTCCCTAGTCAAAACGTACAAAACTGAATCAGAGAACCAAACTACATTGAATAGGCAGAAAGCAGTGGATAATTATAAGTGTGGAACGTGTTCCATATGCCCCCATTGTATAGAAGCCAAAAGTTTAGTTTTCAATGAAAAAACATTGACACCGAAAACTCTGAATAATTGCCGGAGTAAGAATGTAATCTACCTAATTACCTGTCCCTGCGGACTAGGTTATGTGGGAGAGACAAGCAGGGAACTGCGCGCTCGCCTACTAGAGCACAAATCAGAAATAAGGACAAGGAAAGAAAATGCACCCTTGACCGACCATTTTTCAAGATTGAATCATGATTGCAATCAAATCAAGTGGTTTATTCTTGAAAAAATCAGTAGAGGTAGGAGAGGTGGTGATTTGGACATATTGAGAAGAAAACGAGAGCAATGATTCATGTGTTATCTGGACACTATAGATAAAGGGTTAATCTCACGGGAAGAATGAATGAAACTGGTAATAAACCACTAACTGATTGAGGAGGTTTCCTCCATATTAAATACTTTCTTTTGATTTTCAGCATAAAGCACTTTCATCAAGCTTTATAATTCCTAGTATTTTCTGGTTTTAGTGAGAAATAAAATATTTTTAATACCAGAAGCAATGTGTAAAGTAGTACCGTTCTATTTGGCCAGTGCAGCGTTTCGGAAACCCTTTGAGATTTACCTTGACGCGTGAGCTACTGATTCAATGAGCTGTGCACCAACGAGATAGGAAAGACAAGTGGGGCAGATATGAGAGTATGCTCGCTCACGACACTTAGGTCGGACCTTTGCTTGCATGAAGGTAGTTAGTTCCGGGTTAATAGTGGTAGATGGACTCACGCCCTGCATAGATTAAAAAAGACTTCCGGGAGTAGAACGGCAGAGTCAGCACAAGTGAATGACCTTAATTAGATATCCAATGCAGTGAGATGGCACAATCCGCAACCAATCAAAAGTGATGCAGGACCAAAAAAATTTGGCGTGCTCCTAGCGTGCATGTCTACCTGCCACCAATAAGGAGAAAGCTCACGGCTGCAATTGTCTGCAACTTACAAGGTGAGAATTCTGAGGGCCAGCATAAGGGAGGACTAACAGGGAGAGTTCTAGAGGAGAAAAGCTGATATTGCATGGTTATATCCAACTCTCTTTTAAATAAGTTTCATTGATTTCCCCGATTCTACATCCTTTTAGCGCAACAAGAAAGAGGAAGTTCTGGACTTATGGCCCCTCGGTTAAATAATTGAGGTGCACAAAGGATTATTCATGTGAGCAGCGTCCCTGAATACAATTAACAGAGGTAGGATGCTATTTTCAGTTCTATGAGTCATTCTAAAATAATCAAGGAACAACGGAGTGATTTTTTAAGTAAGGGGCTTCAATAAATTCCCTTCTCTTCCCTTTCTAGAGCTTTAAAAGGAGGTAGTGATTAGATACCATAAAGGGACTAGCAATATATCGGTCACGTAATCAAGAGGCTTAATAATTAAGATATACTGATCACACCAAACAGGTGAGTATATACAATAGACCGTACAAATCGTAGTAATAGAGATAACATGGGTCATACAACGATTCGACTGAGACTGCGCTTTAGTTTCAGAAAAACACAGACAACGCACACAAATATATTATTGATTTATAAAAACCTCGAGATGGAGGAGGGTCCCATGTAGATCTTTCCGTGATCAACTAAGAGGTAATGAACCCAGTCTCCTAAAATAAGGGTAAAGGTAGACCTGGAACAAGGGTTATGATATTATAAATGGTAGATTAGTGTTAATAGACATAAGCAGCCGTGTCTAACTTATAGATATTTGCAGGTATGATACAAACATGTAGATTGTTTTCTAATGATGTCGCGACAATCTGTGTAGAATAACAAGCAATGGGGCCCACAAATTAGGCACGGATTGTCCTATGTAACAGACAAAGAATAATTGTAACTAGACATGATGAAACTGCTGTTTTTAATGAATAATTAGTCCGTTGCAATAGTCTTATCTCCTTTATGATTTGAGTACAAAATACAAGATATTAAAAAGTTGTGTGATGTTTTTCACTTATCATTATGGTGTAACTTATACACAATATTTTCTCTTTTTCTTTTGTATATATATTTGTGCCATACAGGATTTAAATACAGGGGTTATTTTACAAGGTGTACAGAGAGACTTGCAAACTATTTGTCTTGAAAAAGATAGAAAATTAACATAACCCATCAAAACGCGTCGACGCATCATTTTGACATAATCCTTGGAATAATTGGATCTGTAGATACAAAAAAGAAACAGTGTATCCAGGCCTAGTTATTTAACTGTTCCGTTGGATGTATTCCATAAAAGACAAAGTATATTGTCTGAAACTTTCTCTCTATTTTTAATTTTTATTTCATTCTATGTTGTGTTCTGTTTTAATGTATATTGTGGGGTTTTAAATACATTGTTTTGTATGAATTCTGTGATATATAGAATTGTGTGATATTTAGAATATGATATGTATTTTTAACAAAATATTGTAAAAAGGTTTTTTTAATAAATAAGAATTTGTGGTAATTATTGCAGTGTCAGTACATATATATTTGAATTCTTCTGTATAGAATTATTGTATTCATGTAGAGATATGACTCAGTGATGATTAGAGCCTTTTTGCCCTTGGTATAATCCAAGGGGAGATCTGTTTCTGACATACCCACATTAACACCCATACAGACACTTGCACACCCAATTACATACCCATACAGACACAGTCATACCTATAAGTATACCCATACAGATACTCTAACACTCACTCACATACCCAGATATACACTCTCACAGCCACTCACAGACCCACTGAAAGAGCTACTCGAAGATCCACTCAGACACTGATACACCCACTCGCAGACCTAAACAGGCATTCACACTCAGTCACAGATATACAAATACAGTCATTTATCCACTCACAAACATCTACAAGCGAATGCTAAACATGCTGTTTTGCACTGAATATGTGCTTTTGGTTTGTGGATTCGTGATGGATTCGTGGAGTAAAAAATAATGTATTAAAAATGGATTCATAAAAAAAGACAAGTGTTTGGGAAATAGGGTGGCTCTGATAGGAGCTTTTGTGTTTATGGAGTACATGTGATCACCGCAAAATAAACAGGATGCAGTCTTTTAAGTTGTTCAGGAACACCTTATTACCTTTCTATGTGAAATGTAGTCTATCAGGTTTGTAAATTCCATCCATCTCATAGCGTAAGTTGTCGTTGTAGCTGGATCCCATGTTATGGTCTCTGAGGAGTGCAGAAGCAGTTTTATTAACATGTTTCCTGACTTTGTTTACCTGTGGACAGAATTCAGTTGACCAATTACATTTCTGCCTCTGGCCTATGTTGGAAAACACCACGGGAGTGTGAGGGAAAAGTTGAATTAATTTACCAAAGGGAGCCTTCATTAGGATTTCCGGTCCTACCCCAGTAGCTGTGCCCAGGTCATTGCCACCAAAGTGCACAATTAAGAGGTCCAGATGTTGGCAACTCATAATGCTTTCAACCAATGGAATCAATTGATGCCACTTTGACCCTTTCTGGCCAACCCAAGTAATATCCACATTAGGCACATCCAGGTCCCTTCCAATGACACTCTTACTAGCACACTCTCTAGCCCAAAGCATAAAGCTATGACCCACAATTCACACTCTAACCATTTTCAAAGCAGGGAGCAGTATCACACAGTAGAAGGCTGCTGATGAGTGACACAGATTTGAAAATAGAAGACAGTTAAAATGAAACCTAGCAAGTTAAATATAACAGATACCATTTGATTGGATGGTATAAATATGCTAGTGGTTAACACTAGGTTGTGTTATTGATATAAAAGAAAGTGGATGTGTGTTTGGCTTTTCTGATATTATCAAAAAGGAATGGTGTTTGGGATATGCTTCTAATTGCATACATTCAACCACACCTGCTACAGTTGGTTTAGGAGTTAGCATGATGCTCTCCGAAAATGTTGTGAACTTGTGATCTACTGCTAGCAGAGAATGTTACAATATTGGCCACCATAGTTACAGAGCTATAGGAGGACATGAGAAGGGAAGAAAAAAACCTAGACTGTAAATGTGAATGGAGAGTGTTAATGGAAGAAATGGTGAATAAGTTGTGTTTGGCTCCACATTTAGGCATTAATACTGAGTGTTGTGCAAGTAATAGTCTTTAGGAGCAGTGTAATAAAAGGATTTTGTTTTGTTGCAAGGACCTGTTGATCCACCGTGTGATTACACAGGGGGCCATGCTGAGCGCTGAGGTGGATCGGCAGAACACCAAATTGGGCTTTCTTTGAAGGAGTGTAAGAAAGGGTGAACAATTCTGACCATTCAAAAGAGGTGTATTACTAGACAATATGAAAGCAGTGTTGTGATTAGTCTACAGACTCTGTAACCTTGAAAGCAAAGTTGAAAAGGTTGCCTTTAATGGTTCCCTTGTATGAGTGGGCTGTACTGTTTTTGTGCTTGTTTTTTGTGTACTTTCTGAAAGAAGAAATTCAAACTGATATTGAGAAACAAAAATACAGATCAACAATAACATTGAACAGGTATGTGAATTAAGCTGTAGCATAAAAAATATTTGATAGACAAAGAATGAGTGCATATAAGGTGAGTGAAAGTGAGTAGAATATTTAGAAAAAGTTAAGGGAATATAAAAAGAGAGTATATGATGAAAATTAAGAAAAGTGTAGTTATCAGAAAGAGAAGATAAAAATGTGTTAAAAGTAACAAAACGCAGGTATACACCAATGTAGCAACTGACACAAGCAGTGAAACACTCATGTAAGGAGTGAGATACACAGGCGTTCTGTCATATATATTCTGACACACTCAGGTATGTTTTGGAGTAGAGTAATACAGAATTTGCTAAAAAGGATGGAGAAATATAAGAGAAAAAGTGCCGCATTTAGGCAAAAGCAACATATTGAGAGTGTTGTTGAAAAAGTGTTTGTTCTGAAGAGAAAACTATTTATCTTAATATGGAATAGAATGAGGACACTTGACAAAACTGTATTGTGTATGAAAAAAAATAAATAGAAAAAGGCTTAGTAATCACATTTTTCCAAGATTTTTAAAGGTGAATGGAGGCTTACCTTTTTAACAAGGAAAGCAATTTCCAAGAGAACACAGTAGCGTATGCATTTAATTTAGGTTAAAGATGGTACTCCTGTTGTAAAAGAAGAGATGGTTCCTAGGAATGTAGGGGAAGTGATAGCTGAAGAGGCGCAAGGAAGGCATGGACAGACACAGTATACAAATGGAACTATATTAGTATTTGCAGTGTTCGTCAACAATCAATTGATTTATTAGGAACTTTCAGACGTGAATTTCCATGCAAAAGTCAGAAACTGAAAATAGCAATTTTGCAAGGATTAGATACAAGCAAAGTGAGAAAGTATGCTATTTTACAGGAACATTCACTGGCAAGTGTTTCGAGGAAAGTTTGCAAAAGTACCTTTCATCATTTCAGAATGTTAGCTGTTCAAATTTGGTTAGGAGAATTTTCTATGTAAAAACTCCTCCCTTTTGTTTTGAAGAAAAGAATAGAAGTCTATTGTATGGTGTAGTAGCAGAGGTAGAAAAAGTTTGTGGAGATATTCAGTTTAATTTCTTTGGTCCTGAAGCGGTCTAGGAAAAATGAAGAATTGATTACTGGAGGTGTGGAAGAACAGGATACAGGATTTAGTACTGAAATCTTTGCACAAGAGATTGCAAAGTTTAATACAGTTTTTTCAGAGAAACCAAACCGTGTTTGTATTTGTTGTCAATGCACTCACTACAAACGCCAAACTTGTAATGTAGTTGTGTACTCACAAACTGAACAGGAGAAGAGAAATAAGTGGCAAGAGTTTGCTTTATATTTATTTGTAGAAGAACAGTTTTATTTTAGCACACAGCAAATTATATGTAAGTGCTGCTATGATAAGTTGGAGGATAATAAAATGGCAGCTAGAGCAGTACATAACAAGTTCGAATTAGTTTAACCCATTCCATGCGCGCGGAATTTCTGCGCTGTGCGGGCGTTTACATTAGTGGGCGGGGATTTGGACGGCCGAGGTCCGTCATGCGCACACGCCCACCATGACGCATGACGGCTCCCAGCCGTCACGAGCATGGAAGAGGTTAAATTCCACAAGAACTTCGAGATTTAAATGTATACAAATTAATTCTTATACAATGTATTCATCTTTTCCAAGCTATAGTTCGTATGGAACCAAAAACTGGGAAATTGCCTCCAACAGAGTTACAGAAAGATCTTGAAGGTAGAGTTGTGTACTTGCTATTAGATTTCAAAAAGAATATTAAAACTATAAGGGCAGAGAGAGATTTTGATGACTACTTATTATTCTAGTAAATGGTGTCCCTACTAGGAACAAAGAAATATCGCAAGAGTTAGTGGATGTTAATAAAGTTTAAAAAGCAACATTATACCTGGTACAAAATTATTATAAAAAGGATGATGTTATTCAAGATATAGCACATATGGAGGAAGAAACATTACCTCCAAGTGGTCAGATTGAAAAGGTGGATCAACTGAGATCAGAAGAAATTCATGAACACTATAGCGTCCATGCTCTGCATTCTAAAGAATTAATCGGTGATGCTTTTGATCTCTTTCAAATGGAACGAGCAAAAAGAGCTCCCACGAGTGTTTGGGAAAAAAACCCTAGAGGCTCACTGTTTTCCCTAACTGTTTCCCACTGGAACAGGTGACCGCTAAGATGACTGCCCTGTACAGATACAGGCAGCTGAATACTGGTCATCCAAGATTTTGCCAGTGCATTCCAGTTTCCATCTGCTGTTCGAGAGTGACTTGTCTGAAAGTTCATATGCTGTAAACCACCTACTCAAGACCGGAGTTAATCTTTAAAATCTTTTTGCAAAGGTTTTTGCTGAGAAAGCTCATGAAAATGATGAAAACTTAGAGTGCAACTTGATTAACTAGATGATGTGCCAACGTGCCACTAACAAATACTGGTATCATCGTCATAGAGATCTCAAAGGTATGTTGACAAACCTCGGTGCACCTATTAGGTTTCTGACACTCGGTTATGTATAGTATGTGTAGGATGACTTGCTTGAATTTTTGAGAGAAAGAAAGTCAAACATTAAGGACATCACTTTCAAGACAGCAGGAACATTTGATACTTAGATCCTGCTAATGTTTGTTGATGTTTTAACCATAGGTTTCAAGATATGCTGTTTCTCATCTGCAACCAATGAAATCATCCTCTTGGCAAAGTAACTGATTTCTTTTGACGAAAAGAGTACCAAGCAAGAACTGCTCCCCATATTCACATGCTGTTATGGATGCACTGAAATTTGGAACAGACAGTGATGAGTCTGTCTTGTCTTTCATAGAACAGTATGTGACAAATTCATCCCAAAAGACTTAGGTGAAGAGACCTTAAGAAAACAAGTTACATTCTTTCAAACTAAAGTACTGTTGTCAAAAATACAGATGCAAAGCAAAATTTTACATAAAATGTCGATTTGGATTCCCATGACCTGTCATTTCTCAAGGAAGAGTGAAAATCTTTTTGTTTGCAGTCAGACATACACTAACACAGAAATCACTGAACTACACATACAAACACATATAATCTGAGAAGAACAGAAGCTTCCAAGTATGTTATTGATTACAAGCCTGTGATTCCCCAGATGTGAATGCAAATATGGATCCACAATTTGTTGCAGACAACCCCATTGCTGTTGCTCAGTATGTTACTTATATTTCAAAATCAAAGAAGACAGAGATGAAGCAGATGTGGAAGGAGATTTCTACAAAAAAGATTCTAACCAAAAAATTGTATTGTTTTAGCATGAAAATGCTTTCCCATAGGGAGATTGGTTCCTATGAGTGCTGTGACTGGTTGACTTTGCCAGTTTGTTCTCAAAATCAAGTGCAATTGTTTGGGTAAGTCTAGGGCTTGCAAGCATACGAAACAAAGTCTTGAAGACTTTCCCGGAAATTCAGTACCTAGGAGAGTTCGGCCTGCAAAGTACAGACATTATGAAATCAAATTTGTTGGATACATACTATCAAAGAAGGAGTCCACATCTGTAATTCATGTGCCTTTATGAAGTAGTTCAACACTATACAGAAGCAGTGTAACAAAAATCATAGAAGAAGGGAAATATGCAGTATTTGTATGTGACATGTTTTTGGTGAAACAAGCAAAAGGAAATCTGATATACCACAGAAAACTGAGTTGTAAAACTCCAGACAGAAGTGAGGTTTTCTATTTGTCACTTTATACAACTGAGGTGGATCGGCAGAACACCAAATTGGGCTTTCTTTGAAGGAGTGTAAGAAAGGGTGAACAATTCTGACCATTCAAAAGAGGTGTATTACTAGACAATATGAAAGCAGTGTTGTGATTAGTCTACAGACTGTGTAACCTTGAAAGCAAAGTTGAAAAGGTTGCCTTTAATGGTTCCCTTGTATGAGTGGGTTGTACTGTTTTTGTGCTTGTTTTTTGTGTACTTTCTGAAAGAAGAAATTCAAACTGATATTGAGAAACAAAAATACAGATCAACAATAACATTGAACAGGTATGTGAATTAAGCTGTAGCATAAAAAATATTTGATAGACAAAGAATGAGTGCATATAAGGTGAGTGAAAGTGAGTAGAATATTTAGAAAAAGTTAAGGGAATATAAAAAGAGAGTATATGATGAAAATTAAGAAAAGTGTAGTTATCAGAAAGAGAAGATAAAAATGTGTTAAAAGTAACAAAACGCAGGTATGCACCAATGTAGCAACTGACACAAGCAGTGAAACACTCATGTAAGGAGTGAGATACACAGGCGTTCTGTCATATATATTCTGACACACTCAGGTATGTTTTGGAGTAGAGTAATACAGAATTTGCTAAAAAGGATGGAGAAATATAAGAGAAAAAGTGCTGCATTTAGGCAAAAGCAACATATTGAGAGTGTTGTTGAAAAAGTGTTTGTTCTGAAGAGAAAACTATTTATCTTAATATGGAATAGAATGAGGACACTTGACAAAACTGTATTGTGTATGAAAAAAAATAAATAGAAAAAGGCTTAGTAATCACATTTTTCCAAGATTTTTAAAGGTGAATGGAGGCTTACCTTTTTAACAAGGAAAGCAATTTCCAAGAGAACACAGTAGCGTATGCATTTAATTTAGGTTAAAGATGGTACTCCTGTTGTAAAAGAAGAGATGGTTCCTAGGAATGTAGGGGAAGTGATAGCTGAAGAGGCGCAAGGAAGGCATGGACAGACACAGTATACAAATGGAACTATATTAGTATTTGCAGTGTTCGTCAACAATCAATTGATTTATTAGGAACTTTCAGACGTGAATTTCCATGCAAAAGTCAGAAACTGAAAATAGCAATTTTGCAAGGATTAGATACAAGCAAAGTGAGAAAGTATGCTATTTTACAGGAACATTCACTGGCAAGTGTTTCGAGGAAAGTTTGCAAAAGTACCTTTCATCATTTCAGAATGTTAGCTGTTCAAATTTGGTTAGGAGAATTTTCTATGTAAAAACTCCTCCCTTTTGTTTTGAAGAAAAGAATAGAAGTCTATTGTATGGTGTAGTAGCAGAGGTAGAAAAAGTTTGTGGAGATATTCAGTTTAATTTCTTTGGTCCTGAAGCGGTCTAGGAAAAATGAAGAATTGATTACTGGAGGTGTGGAAGAACAGGATACAGGATTTAGTACTGAAATCTTTGCACAAGAGATTGCAAAGTTTAATACAGTTTTTTCAGAGAAACCAAACCGTGTTTGTATTTGTTGTCAATGCACTCACTACAAACGCCAAACTTGTAATGTAGTTGTGTACTCACAAACTGAACAGGAGAAGAGAAATAAGTGGCAAGAGTTTGCTTTATATTTATTTGCAGAAGAACAGTTTTATTTTAGCACACAGCAAATTATATGTAAGTGCTGCTATGATAAGTTGGAGGATAATAAAATGGCAGCTAGAGCAGTACATAACAAGTTCGAATTAGTTTAACCCATTCCATGCGCGCGGAATTTCTGCGCTGTGCGGGCGTTTACATTAGTGGGCGGGGATTTGGACGGCCGAGGTCCGTCATGCGCACACGCCCACCATGACGCGTGACGGCTCCCAGCCGTCACGAGCATGGAAGAGGTTAAATTCCACAAGAACTTCGAGATTTAAATGTATACAAATTAATTCTTATACAATGTATTCATCTTTTCCAAGCTATAGTTCGTATGGAACCAAAAACTGGGAAATTGCCTCCAACAGAGTTACAGAAAGATCTTGAAGGTAGAGTTGTGTACTTGCTATTAGATTTCAAAAAGAAAATTAAAACTATAAGGGCAGAGAGAGATTTTGATGACTACTTATTATTCTAGTAAATGGTGTCCCTACTAGGAACAAAGAAATATCGCAAGAGTTAGTGGATGTTAATAAAGTTTAAAAAGCAACATTATACCTGGTACAAAATTATTATAAAAAGGATGATGTTATTCAAGATATAGCACATATGGAGGAAGAAACATTACCTCCAAGTGGTCAGATTGAAAAGGTGGATCAACTGAGATCAGAAGAAATTCATGAACACTATAGCGTCCATGCTCTGCATTCTAAAGAATTAATCGGTGATGCTTTTGATCTCTTTCAAATGGAACGAGCAAAAAGAGCTCCCACGAGTGTTTGGGAAAAAAACCCTAGAGGCTCACTGTTTTCCCTAACTGTTTCCCACTGGAACAGGTGACCGCTAAGATGACTGCCCTGTACAGATACAGGCAGCTGAATACTGGTCATCCAAGATTTTGCCAGTGCATTCCAGTTTCCATCTGCTGTTCGAGAGTGACTTGTCTGAAAGTTCATATGCTGTAAACCACCTACTCAAGACCGGAGTTAATCTTTAAAATCTTTTTGCAAAGGTTTTTGCTGAGAAAGCTCATGAAAATGATGAAAACTTAGAGTGCAACTTGATTAACTAGATGATGTGCCAACGTGCCACTAACAAATACTGGTATCATCGTCATAGAGATCTCAAAGGTATGTTGACAAACCTCGGTGCACCTATTAGGTTTCTGACACTCGGTTATGTATAGTATGTGTAGGATGACTTGCTTGAATTTTTGAGAGAAAGAAAGTCAAACATTAAGGACATCACTTTCAAGACAGCAGGAACATTTGATACTTAGATCCTGCTAATGTTTGTTGATGTTTTAACCATAGGTTTCAAGATATGCTGTTTCTCATCTGCAACCAATGAAATCATCCTCTTGGCAAAGTAACTGATTTCTTTTGACGAAAAGAGTACCAAGCAAGAACTGCTCCCCATATTCACATGCTGTTATGGATGCACTGAAATTTGGAACAGACAGTGATGAGTCTGTCTTGTCTTTCATAGAACAGTATGTGACAAATTCATCCCAAAAGACTTAGGTGAAGAGACCTTAAGAAAACAAGTTACATTCTTTCAAACTAAAGTACTGTTGTCAAAAATACAGATGCAAAGCAAAATTTTACATAAAATGTCGATTTGGATTCCCATGACCTGTCATTTCTCAAGGAAGAGTGAAAATCTTTTTGTTTGCAGTCAGACATACACTAACACAGAAATCACTGAACTACACATACAAACACATATAATCTGAGAAGAACAGAAGCTTCCAAGTATGTTATTGATTACAAGCCTGTGATTCCCCAGATGTGAATGCAAATATGGATCCACAATTTGTTGCAGACAACCCCATTGCTGTTGCTCAGTATGTTACTTATATTTCAAAATCAAAGAAGACAGAGATGAAGCAGATGTGGAAGGAGATTTCTACAATAAAGATTCTAACCAAAAAATTGTATTGTTTTAGCATGAAAATGCTTTCCCATAGGGAGATTGGTTCCTATGAGTGCTGTGACTGGTTGACTTTGCCAGTTTGTTCTCAAAATCAAGTGCAATTGTTTGGGTAAGTCTAGGGCTTGCAAGCATACGAAACAGAGTCTTGAAGACTTTCCCGGAAATTCAGTACCTAGGAGAGTTCGGCCTGCAAAGTACAGACATTATGAAATCAAATTTGTTGGATACATACTATCAAAGAAGGAGTCCACATCTGTAATTCATGTGCCTTTATGAAGTAGTTCAACACTATACAGAAGCAGTGTAACAAAAATCATAGAAGAAGGGAAATATGCAGTATTTGTATGTGACATGTTTTTGGTGAAACAAGCAAAAGGAAATCTGATATACCACAGAAAACTGAGTTGTAAAACTCCAGACAGAAGTGAGGTTTTCTATTTGTCACTTTATACAACTCTTCAAACCTTGGCATGCTGAATCAGAACTACTTGGAGACTATGAATGCTACGAAGATTCCTTTAACGCTGCAAAAGACAGCATTCAGTGATCAGCCTTCCCAAACTACTTGCAAATGTTGAAAAATGAGATTGAACAGGAAGAACTTATTGCAGATAGCTAAGAATAGTACACAAAGCAGCCAACGTTCTGGACCAAGATCCTCCTGGACAATCAGTTATTCCAAATGAAGCGGCCATAGCTATGAATATGGTGGAGACTGCAATGCATCAAGCAGGAGAAGAAAGTGTTGGTATCAAACATTTAATAGCACAACTATACTATGAATAGAAAAAAGTTTATATCGAAATAAAAGATAAAATAGAGCATGGATTTCTGCACGACAAAATAATGTGAATGATTTTGGTTTAAGCGAATAGTAGTATATATCAGTGGTCAAGCTAGCACTGGGAAAAAGCTTTTTAATTGAAGTTCTTACTGCTGACCTACAGAGGACAACAGAATCAAATTTATTGTGTGTACTAACAGCACCAACTGGATTAGTTGCACACAATATTAAAGAAATTACTCTAACTTCGCTTGAAGGTCGGGTGTCTGCCTTCTCCCATTCTAGGGACCATCTGGATTTCATCTGCTAAATCTTGAACTTGCCACCGCGCCTCGCGGCCCCCGCTGCGCGGGAGCCGCTCGAGGGACCGAGACTCTGCTGCCTGCTTCCTTAAAGTGTCACCGGTGCTTTTATTCTACGCTGCCCGGATTGCTGCATTCTGCCCGAGATCGGCGAGGGAGCGTACCTGGACACTCTGATCACTGTGAGTGCCCGGCGCATTCGGGACTGCGAGGACCAGGGTGCTGCACGTGACGCAGACCAGCTGCACCTGGTCCTCTTCCCGACTCCTCCCCCAACACCTTCATTAAGCATTACTGCTCTCGCTCCTTGGGCTTCGCTTGAAGGTCGGGTGTCTGCCTTCTCCCATTCTGGGGACCATCTGGATTTCATCTGCTAAATCTTGAACTTGCCACCGCGCCTCGCGGCCCCCGCTGCGCGGGAGCCGCTCGAGGGACCGAGACTCTGCTGCCTGCTTCCTTAAAGTGTCACCGGTGCTTTTATTCTACGCTGCCCGGATTGCTGCATTCTGCCCGAGATCGGCGAGGGAGCGTACCTGGACACTCTGATCACTGTGAGTGCCCGGCGCATTCGGGACTGCGAGGACCAGGGTGCTGCGCGTGACGCAGACCAGCTGCACCTGGTCCTCTTCCCGACTCCTCCCCCAACACCACCGCCTCCCCTAGCCTTTAAAATTAAAATCACGCTCACACGCGCCAGCGGGACGCGCGCGGGCCTTAGCCCGGGGCTAAGACCGGGCAAAGAGCGGGCAGTTTGAGGCCGTTAGAGAACGGAAGAGACCGGACTAGGCCATCCCCCTAACGCCCTTAACTCTCTGTGAACTGTGTACGTATTACTACATGTAATTTTATTATATTATTATTGCATATATATGTTTTAAAAGATTGAGTATTTCCGATAAATACGTGCACTTAAATTCCTACCCATTTCCATTGGTATCTAGGAAATATGGTACTAACCAGAGAAAAAAAAACAAAGTGAAGGGGAGCGGGGGCAAACTTTCAGGCCCCATGGACGATTTTATAGTCAAGGCTAATACATTTATTGACCAAAGTATCAGTTTAATAGAAGGTAGGGTGTCTTTGGATTTAGCTTTGGCTAAGAGATCGTCTATCGGTAACCTAAGGAATGCGAAAACCCCGGAAACTCCTAGCATCAATGGGCGCAGGTCGCCTTGCGAGGGTAGGCGTAGCCTGCCAAACAATGTTGACCTATCGGCCTCTCAACTATCTGATTTTCAGCTAAGTCTAGACTTAGAGAGGACACAAGAGATGATTCCCCAATTAACACCGGATGATTTGAGACAATCAAGAGGGAGGAGAGAGGGCGCCATACGCCAACGAAAGAATAATTCTAAAAATTCTAGCTCCCGAGAAATTGCTGATCAGCGTAGCGGGGAAGAGATTGTACTCACAGTGCAGAACAGTTAACTGATCCTATAGTGATAAACCAGTCTATGCATGATATTTTAGAATTAATTAGCGAGGAAGTTCCTATGCATTTACCATCTAGCAAAACAAGAAATGAGATTGAAAACTCACTATTGATTAATAATATTACAGCCCTCCTAAAATCTTCCCTCGCTCCACTTGAATCAAGACTAACACAGATAGAACACCAGCTATCGAACCTGATCAATATTACGAAACTTAAGCAAGCCCCTGGGGACCAAAGTAGGGAAAGAGATAAGATGCTCCCCCAAAAGCCAGTACACAGACAAAATAAAGTCTCAGAAACTTTACCTGTAAAAGTAATATCCAAATTACCACCTTCTAAAGTACGAAACACCAACAGAGTAGTGGAATCTACCCTAAATCCCGCGACAACTTCGCCTCAGGGCAATGTCCCGATAGAAAAAACCCCTGTCCCGATAATCCTGGCACCTAAAAAACTGATGCCTAATACAAAAACTCTGTCCTCAAATAAATCTCCCTCAAAAACCGTGGCGCCTGACACCAACAGAGGCGATTTAAGGAAACCTCTTGAAACTAGTTTGGCTGTTGATTTGCCCCCAGAAGCAAGTCCCTTCGTAGTTGTAATGACAGGTGTCCCTGAAATAGACGACCCAAACGCAGAACCTACGTGGTCATTGAAAAATAAGGTCCAATACTGGCTAAATACTAATCGTCCTGTACCAGCAAATTGGACTTGTAGGATTCTGATGGTACGCAGGACCCCTTGGGTGGGAAACAGTAGAAAAACTATACCAGGAGACTGCATTCTGATTACATTTGAGGACCCAAGTGTGGTAAATTATATTTGCTCCTGGGAGTTCTCGAATGTAAATGAGGAAATAGGAACTAGGAGACTCTCCTTTTTCTATCCTTCCGGCCTCTATAAAGGGATCTCAAATCATTTTGCTAGCCCCTGGGAAGTAACAGCTTTACGTCATGGGAAACATTCCAATCATTGGCAAGTAGCGGGTTCCCGCCATTATGACCACGATGGTCCCTGGCATTCATCGGGGCCACGATATTGGGGAGGAGGACGGGAGGATTGGGGCACTCGTATGGCATATAGAGAGCCACCCCAAAGGGATTTTTGGTCCAGTATCCCGACGGCAAATAGGTACAGTGTTCTTGAATCAGTCGACTGACCACTAGTGATGACAGAAACAACTAATTCCAAGTCACGTCATCCAATGCCTAAGGAAAAATCAATCTGTCTAATCAATGAACTTGTGACCAACCCAGAAATTATTAACTCCAAGATATGTTACCCAGCACCCAAAGAAAAAACGATTCGTGTAGTAAATGAATCCCCGATTAATATAGAATCGCAGCCCTTACCTATCCTCTTTTGGAACGTAGCGGGCCTCCGCTCCAAAATTGACGATGGGACGGCTGTTACCTTCTTGGAGTTGGGGAAAATCATATGTCTTCAGGAGACATGGTCCATGACCGAGCTCCATCTTCTGGGCTACAAAACATTTTTTACCCCCGCTCTGGGTACTAATGTAGGCAGACCTAAGGGAGGGTTGATCACATACATCGCAAATACAGTTAATTTTTTGAAAGTATCTGTGGTAGTGTACGACCCAAAATTCCAGTTACTCTCCCTTGCGTTAAAAAACAAAGAGTCGATCCTATTGCTTAATCTTTATAACAACCTAGAAGAGGACAAATTCTTGATTGTTCTCTCTAACATCAAGGAAAAGCTAATCCACAATTTAAGGATAGGAAAAGGGGCAGTCCATCTTCTATGGGGAGGAGATTTGAATCTACACCCATGCCCACATGTCGGAAAAAATCGTTGCGGGATTGTGGATGAAAATGATATTCCCCTCATGCATTTTTCTCATAGCAGGGGGGGGAACGCAATGAATAATGTTCTAACAGACCTGGAACTTGTAATCGCTAACGAGCCAAGTCCAGGTACAAATTCCCTGCAACCAACATATGTGGGCCGGGGTTACAAAACGACAGTAGATTACATCCTCTTGTCAATAGGACTGTTGCCTCGAGTCAGGCTGTTTGAGGTCTTGACAAATGATTTAAGTGATCATTCTGCCCTTAGGATGGAGTTTCATGTAACTGATTTTCAATCTCCAACTGCTGTTATAGCGAAGACCCTCGCACAAAATAACCTTGAGCTAGGAAGGCAAAATGGTTACACATTAAAATGGGGGAAAATAAACCCGGAAGAAATCACAGGAAAATTGGTAAATGAGGCATATGCAAATATAATTAAATGTTTGGATTTAGGAGTATCAGACGTAGAAGTCCTAAATAATTTCGTACAAATATTAGAGAAAATTAAGGGACTTCTCACAGTAACTTCAAAC
Source organism: Triturus cristatus (assembly GCF_964204655.1). NCBI lineage: Eukaryota > Metazoa > Chordata > Amphibia > Caudata > Salamandridae > Triturus > Triturus cristatus. The sequence goes on from NC_140581.1 coordinate 800,629,868, forward strand.
AACTCAAACCCAACTACTAAAGGGTGGTTTAACCATAGCTGTACTATGGCTCTAACTAAATTAAAAGAGGCGTTAAATAAAACTGATAGAGATCAGGAGCAGATCCAATCCCTGAGACATCAATACCGATGGGCACGCAAGCAAAGAATCAAAGATTTAAAAGAGAAATTATGGAATGATTTACATTCCAGTGCCATCTCCAAAAACAGTCTCGCCTTATGGCGAACTGTTAAAACCCCTTATTTACAAGATAAAGACGGCCCAAAGATAGAAGTTGCAATAGAGGAAGACATCTGGGTGTCTCATTTTTCTAAGATCTTTAAAAATACAGCAACACCGGTAGGGACACAATCGTTACTTCCGACAGTCGTATATCCTATTCCCCTGTACTTCGACATTTCTGAAGTTATAGTGGCCTTGGAAGCAAGTAAAAGTGGGAAAGCCCCAGGCCCGGATGGGGTTCCAGTGGATCTTTTTAAATTAAATCTAGATCTCTGGTCCCCCATCCTCACGAGAGTATGTATTGCAGCAGTGAAGCTGGGTCTGTTAAAATCCTGGACAAAATCGATCATGGTCCCAATTTTTAAAAAGGGTGATCGTCAAAACGTGAAATGCTACCGTCCGATCTCCTTATTAGATTCTTTGGGAAAGTTCGTTGGCAGAGTCGTGCTTGAACGACTCCGGCTCTGGGCTGAGGAGGGAGATATCATTTCAGATCTTCAGTTTGGATTTCGGGAGGGTTTTGGAACGGTAGAGCAGGCCCTTAATCTCAGTTTGATAGTGGGCAAATATCTCCAAGCAAAGAAGGACACGGTTTACATGGTCTATGTGGACCTGTCCGCCGCTTTCGATTGCGTCTCGCACGCAAAACTTTGGATGATCTTGGCCCATATGGGAGTGGACCCCCCCCTTTTAGATTTTTTAAGAGAGCTGTATTCAAACGCATCAGCAAGGGTCCGTTTTGGCACGAAGGGGGAGTTGACAGCACCATTTGCAGTAGAGTGTGGAGTCAGGCAGGGATGTGTCCTGGCTCCCTTCCTCTTCTCTCTGTACACAAATGGACTAGAGGGGGAGATGTTGAGGGGGGCTCAGGATCTACCACGAGTAAAACAACGCCTGATTCCCGCTCTGCTCTACGCAGATGATGCTGTCATTTTGGCACGCACGCCGCGAGAACTACAAAGGTCCTTGAATAGATATGTCGACTTTATGGGTGGGCTGGACCTACAAGTAAACGTTAAAAAAACGTTCATCATGGTAGCAGGTAGCGGGAAAAAAACGTCTAAAGAACATTTACCTTAAAGATCAAAAACTGGAGCTAACCACTCAGTACTGCTACCTGGGTATCATGATTGATGAAAGACTTAATTGGAGACCAGCAGTAGAGGCCAGATGTCATCTTCTTAAAAGAGCCATAACTTCCTTGATGAGTTTTTCTCAGAGACTGGGGAGAAGGCCCCCAGCGGAATTACTAAAAATATATATAGCCAAGTGTCAGGCCATTGCACTCTATGGGGCGGGACTCTGGGGATATGCAGATGTTAGTGCCCTACAGGTGGCCGAAAACACTTTCCTTAGATTCCTCTTAGCAACACCGCGTAGTACTTCAACTTACGCTTCCCATCTAGAACTTGGAATCCCTTACTTAGAGGATTTACTAAGGGTTCAACCACTACTGCTTTGGCGGCGCATATGGACCTCCGATAAAAACATCTTAACCCAGGACATTGTGGCAGATTCAATGATCCTTGACCAATCATTAAAAATCAAATGGCTTCGGTACATCAGAAATTTCTTCAACGATCTCGGATTGGAGAAATATTATCTTGAACCTAAAAACATTATCGAAGTATCTAAGCGATCACTGAAACAACTGGCTCTGACACATCTAGAGTCATTGAGGTTGACATCCGAGTCTACAAAACCCTCGGTTCTTCATGCCAATATGACCCAGCTCACGTTTTTCATCCAGCCTTATCTCACATTACAGATTAGTACCTATGATAGAATGTTATTGACAAGATTCAGACTAGATCTTTTTCACAGATTAGTAGCCTTCCCAGACAGAAAAAATTGGGATCCAATTCTCCCTATCTGTCCTTGTGATGAGGAATCAATACAGTCAAACTTACACACAATACTGTTTTGTAAATTCCATCATTCACATAGGAGGGTTTGGCTACTTCCCTTATTAAAGCAATGGGAACTTAGACAATGTCGCCCTGCTATGCTACGTCTCCAACTGCTAGAATCTGAACTGGTCTGTTATCGCGTCCTTAACTTTTTAAAATGTATTATAAAGCATAGGAAAAATCTGTAAAACGTATGTTAGATGTACTCCCAAATACGGTATTGAAACCATAAGAATCGTTCCTTGTAAAATATTTGACTATGGACTTGTGTAAATTTTATTTTTATTATGATTCTTTGTTTTATTGTGTATTTGTATTTCTTTGTGAAATGTATCTTTTATGGTTTTACAATTTGTAAAAACCGAATAAAGAAGTTTATATATATATACTCTAACTTGACTACTAATGTGACCTGTTGAATATGACAATAAGCTGGCATATTAGAAGTTATATGGTGAAGCTTGTCATGACATGTCTAGAGAATTAAAGAAACTGAAGCCATTAATCATCGATGAGGAAAGCATGGCCTCAAACCTAATGCTTTCCTTTGTTCACTTGACTATTCAACAGATTTTAGGAACAGAGTATGACGTGCTGTTTGGAGAAAAGCACTTAATTGCCTTCTGTGACCTACTGCAACTAACCCCCCTTAAAAGGAAAGCATGTTTTCAGAAAATGTGTGCATGATGAAACTCCTAATTCTTTAAGTAGTATTAAAAAAGTAAACATTTGGCTAAACTTCGAATACAAACAACTGATGAGGAATGTGCATCAAGCATCCAACATGGAATACGAAAATATTTTGAAGGACATTCTGTAGGAGTTCTGAGAAAGAAGGGGAAACGTTCCTTAGAAAGTTGACTTACAAACAAACTTTTCTCCTTTAATCCCTTCCATGCACAGGACAGCCGGGAGTTGTCCTGCACCATGGTGCTCATGTTCGCAGGACAGCTCCCGGCCGTCTTTGTAAATGGCATTTGAAATCCCTCTGTGCGGGCACCAGAGGGATTTTCTTTACCCCCCAACAGCTTCCCCAGCTCCCAAGGCTGTATGTGTGGTTTCCCTGAAATGACGGCCAATGTGCACATCGTGCTGATGTCATTTTAGTGAAACCAAAACTGAAATGAGCCGAAAGGCTTCTTTTAGTTTCACTTTCTAAGTGTTCAGGGGGCTATCTCAGCCCCCTGAGCAGATAGAAAGTCAGGAGAGGTATCGTTGGAAAGGGAGAATCTCCCCTTTCCAATGGTACCCCTCTCAAGTGGATCCCTGCTTGGGGATCACCCCCAGGAGGGTGATCCCCAAGCAGGGAGCCACCCACTAGCCACCAGGGAGGGAGGAGCAGCCACTTAGGCAAGGGCCTTTGCTCTCCCCAAAATTACTTGGGTAAAATCAGTCTACCTGCTCCCCCAGGGGACAGAAAGCCCACTAGATGCCAGGATTTTTTTTCATGGAATTTAGGGTGGTGGCTGGCCAAGATAGGTACGCAAATGCCCCTCCCCCCACAAAATTACAGTTTTTCTGCCCTTCGGGGGGAGATGGGGCAGTAGCCCCCAATCTTCCCCTGCAGGGGGGTAGAAAACCCACTAGATGTCAGGGATTCTTTTCTCTTGAACTTATGGGTGGGGGGTGCCCAAGATGGGCATGCCAATGTCCCCACCCCACTCCCACAAAATTCCAGTCTTTCTGCTCCCCCAGGAGAGCAGAAAGCCCACTAGATGCCAGGGATTTCTTTTAATTGGATTAAGGTGAGAAGGCTGCCCAAGATGGGCATGCCAGTGCCCCCATCTCCCACAAAATTCCAGGGTCTTTCTGCCCTCCCATAGAGGCAGATGTGGGCAGTAGCCCATGATCTGCCCTTCTGGGGGGCAGAAAGGCCACTAAATGCCAGGGATTCTTTTTTTAATTATATTTGGGGGGTGGGGCTGCCCAAAATGGGCATGCCAATGCCCTACCCAACCCAAAAACAATTCTGCAGTCTTTCTGCCCTCCCTGAAGGCAGATGGGCTTAGTGGGCAGAAAGCCCACTAGGCACCAGGGATTGTTTTTTTTTTATACACAGGGGTGGGGCTGCAGAGAAGGGCATGCTAATGCCCCCACCACCAAAAAAGGCTTGCTGCCCCCCAGAAGGCAGATTGGAGCAATAGCCCCTTAGCTGCCCCCCACGGAGGGGCAAAAAGCCCACTAAGCACCAGGGAAATGAGACTCCACTTGTGTGAGTGTCCAATGCAGAATTAGCTAAAAATCTTTTTTTTTTTTAAATGTAGCATTCAGAATTCGCTGTGCTATACCATTAATGCCTATGTTTTTGGTCCTTCCCAGTCACATGTCCTTACCTCATCCACACAAGTGTGGTATCATTTTACTCACGAGAGGGGAATGTTGTGTGGTAGGAGATTTGTGCTGACACACTAATCCCTCACAAAAATAAATGTGGAAAATGTGATTTTTTCCAGCTAAATTTGAGGTTTGCAGGGGATTCTGGGTAGGAAAACATTGGGGGATCCACGCAAGCCATACCTCCCTAGACTCCCACAGGTGTCTAGTTTTCAGAAATTTGTGGTTTTGGTAGGGTTCCCTAGCAGGCCGCTGAGCCCAGGGCCAAAACCCCTGGGGACCCCCGTGCAAAAACAGGTTGATTTGTTATAGGTAATTTTGATGTCTCCTCAACACGTTTTGGGCCTTTGCCTATCACGGGTACTTAGCCCACCCAGGCGAGTGAGGTACCATTTTTATCAGGAGACCTGGGAGAATACTAGGTGGTAGGAAATTTGTGTCAGCCCAGTGATCCGATAACTTTCCCACACAGAACTTTGATAAAAATTGGATTTTTCTTAGCTAAATTTGAGGTTTGCAGGGGATTCTAGGTAGGAAAACATTGAAGCATCTGCTAGGCATACCTCTCTAGACTCCCCCGGTTGTCTAGTTTTCTGAAATGTGTGGGTTTGGTAGGTTGTCCTAGATGGCCGCCGAGCCTGGGGCCATAAACCCAGGTTGACCCCCCATGCAAAAACAGGTTGTTTTGGCATAAGTAGTTTTGATGTCTCCACAATGCGTTTCGGGCCCCTGCCTGTCATGGGTACTTGCCCACCCACAGGAGTGAGGTACCATTTTTATAGGAAGACTTGGGGGAATGCTGGGTGTTAGGAAATTTGTGTCAGCCTGCTGATCGCACAACTTTCCCACACAGAAATTTGAGAATTTGTTGATTTTTTCAGGCAAATTTGAGGTTTGCAGGCGATTCTGGGTAGAAAAACTTTGGGGGGTCCATGCAAGTCATACCTCCCTGAACACCCCAGGGTGTCTAGTTTTCAGAAATGTGTAGCTTGGTAGGTTTCCCTAGCTGGCCACCGAGCCCAGGGGCAAAAACCCAGGTGACCACCCCTTGCAAAAACAGATCTTTTTTTATAGGATATTTTGATGTCTCCATGATATGTTTTGGGCCCTTGCCTGTCGCATGTACTTGGCCCACTTTGGAGAATGCTGGGTGGGTAGAAGTTTGTGGACCCAGACAGATTCCAGAACTTTCCATCACAGACATGTGAGGAAAATGTGTTTATTTTGCAAAGTTTGAGGTTTGCAAGAGGTTCTGGGTAACAGAACCTGGTGAGAGCCACACAAGTCACCTCTTCCTGGATTCCTCTGGGTGTATAGTTTTCAAAAATATATAGATTAGCTAGGTTTCCCTAGGTGCCGGCAGAACTAGGGTTGAAAATCCACCGCTAGGCACTTTGCTAAAAAAGGGTCCGTTTTCACTTTAAAAATGTGGTTTGTCCATGTTGTGTTTTGGGCCATTTCCTGTTCCGGGCACTAGGCCTACCCACACAAGTGAGGTACCATTTTTATCGGAAGACTTTGGGGCAAGCGGGGTGGGTGGAAGTTTGTGGATCCATGCAGATTACAGAACTTTCCATCACAGAATTGTGAGGAAATTATCATTTTATTTTTAACAAAGTTTGAGGTTTGCAAGGGGTTCTGGGTAACAGAACCTGGTGAGAGCCACACAAGTCACCCTCTCCTGGATTCCTCTGGGTGTCTAGTTTTCAAAAATGTATACATTAGCTAGGTTTCCCCAGGTGCCGGCAGAGCTAGGGTTCAAAATCCACAGCTAGGCACTTTGCAAAAAAGGGTCAGTTTTCACTGTAAAAATGTGGCATGTCCACGCTGTGCTTTTGGCCATTTCCTGTCATGGCACTAGGCCTACCCACACAAGTTTGGTACCATTTATATTGGAAGACTTCCGACTTCCGACCCTCGGTCTAGGTACACTCTCTCCCCACAGCTCGGCTGTGCCGTCTCTTGCATCCAGAGCCCGACCTCCTCCTTGGGAGGTTTGAGGCTGCTGCTCACTCCTGCACATGTTGCCCGCTCCAACTGGGCCAAACTGCCTGCAACCACGGTAATCTTTCTCAGCCGTTTTTTTCTTCATTTTTTCCATGTTGTGCCACTGTTATTGTGCCCATTTGTGTCTTGCACTAATTCCACCACTGTTTTTAGTTTCTAGTGCCTGACTGTTCCTTTTGCCTTTCGCCGCTGCTGCCCTTGCAGCCCCCCCCCAGAATTCCCCCCTGGAATTCCCCAGCTCCCGCCTCCCAGCCTCTCCTCCCTCCCACCTCCCCTACTTAATAGCGGCACTGGCAGTCACGCCAAGTGAAAGCCCGTCTGCCCATCCGCGACCCGACCACTTGCAGCGCCAGGGACCCTGGACCTCCCGCTACCCATCGCTACAACACCACCACCCTCCTCACACTCAACCTTGGAAGACTTAGAGAATGCTAACAGGCCTTGCTGAACACGACCCACGGGCAGTTCTCCTGCCTCCACTTCCGTCAGACCCTCAGCTCCACCCCGGGCTCCAACACCGCCGCTGACAGCACTGGCGACACCCTAAAATGCATCCTCCTCAACATACGCTCTGTACACAAACACGCCAAGGAAATCTGGAACCTACTCGACTCTCTCTCGCCCGACATCGCCTTTGATCAAGCGGATTACCAGCTTGGGTTACTCACACACCATAATCTCACCAGGGCCCATAAACATTCATACAAATAAGCTAGTAGTACCGCCAGAATCAATTTTGTTTTACCTGCAAGATTTTGTTATCTTTACCCAAATCTTACCAATCTAATCTCCTTGACAATAAATTTCCTCTGGTCAATGAATCTAGTAGCTAGTAGAATAGGTAGAAATACCATTTAAGGTTTTCACCAATAATCGCAGACTCAATGAGTTTTAAAAGTTGTATTTGATCAACATTTTGTGAGTCAAAAATCAAATACATGTTACCATCCGGTTCATTCAGGAAAGAAATCAAGTTTAGTTCAATATAAGTCTCATTAAAATATCGTGAGGACAGTACCTGAAGAGGGAGAGAACAGAGAGCAGATACAAGGACAGATTTGACAGAATTATATTTACCTAAGATGTTAGATGAACCCAGCTCCTTGAAGATGTGTCAGATGGAGACCACCAGGAAAGGTGGAAGACAAAGGATCAGGACAGGTTCAGGGCCGGGAAGGTGACCTCTTCTAAGTGCAACGGCTGCATAGCTCCCCTCTCTGGCACTACTCTCCTCAAATTTCTTCCGCGACTCCCCTTTCAAATGATTGGATTATCGATCAGTATTTCAGTCTCTCGAGCAGGGTCTCTGGCATCTGTAGGGTCTGAGACAGCGTCTCTGCCAGAGTCTGTGGAAGCATCAGTGTCTGGTCTGTGACATCTAACTAGCTAACCTTCCTCAATTATACTTTTCTGTGTTCGTGTACCACCCCCAAATGTTTCAATATCATGAAATCTCCTATTTCCAATTAGACAAGGCAAGGAGGAGAGTTCATCACACCATGCTAAATGTAATATTTTACTTTAGGTTCATTGTTCAATGTTCCCACCCTTAATTTACTTTCCCAAGCTTTATTCCCACCCGCATTTCACATTATGATCAATACAGTGTACATAACTTGTTCAATTTTGCTTCCTCTGTCCAGGTCGATGGGTTAGGTTCCCAAGAGATTCTTGCCAGCTTGACCTTGGCTGGGTTTCAATGGTGTAATCATAGTTCCGGGCAGAGTTTAGTGCGCTTACGCATGGGTCAGGTGGGGTAGGGATTTCAGTCACCCTCTGAGGCCCAAATACAAACTAATAATAAAATCAGAGAAAGACATGTTAGAATATGAAAATAATTGAATTCACTGTATACCACTTATCACTACTCTAATCCCATTTACTTATATATATCTTTCGCATTAGCAATTTTAGTAGATCTTGCAAGGTTTAGCTTAAGCAAGCATGCGCATTAACATGTGAGTTACAAGCGCCATTTTAGAAGCTATTGCGCAGCTGCAAAGGCTTCCCACCAAGCATAGAAAGTCATACTATGTAGATGCAGTAGACACATGCGCAATGAAATTCCCGTGTTTTGTCGGCCATTTTTAGTGACACTCGGGTTACTGGTTAGTAATACACAAAGGCAAGCATCCCCTAGATACAATATATTGTGTGTAATGCAATATTAGTAATTACAAACAAATTGATTATGGTATTATACGTTATTTGAGAGGATTGCATCCGATCAAGTTTCTTCTTTATGAAACCTTGCTCCATCACCTTCTTCACAGAGACCTGGACCAAAGCACTTCTGCCCCCGACATCAACACCGCCATCCCATACGGATACAAGATCCAGAGGAAAGACCACCCCAACCACCAAGACGGGGGCCTCGCCATCGCCCACAAGAGCACCCACTGCCTCCCTACCTCCAGCAAAACCTTCCCCTCTGCTAAACACCTGCACTTCCAGATCCATACCACACCCAAAGCCACACTCCGAGGAACCCTCACCTACAGACTCCCGGCCCCCGAACACCCTTCACCACCACCATCACCGACTTCATCGCACTCCACGCCATCGCCTCAACAAACTACATAATCATTGGAGACTTGAACTTCCACCTTGACAACCCCAGCGACCCCAACTCCACTATCCTTTGTGACAACCTCGACAGCATCAGACTTAAACAACTCGTCAATACACCGACCCACAGAGCAGGACATTCTCTAGACCCCATCTTTGCAGCAGAAAACAGCGTCCAATTCAGCCACACAACGCCGCCGCCATGGACCGACCAACACTGCGTATACTTTGCCATCAACAAACCCAAGGCACCCAAAGCAGCCCCACACTCACCACGAAGGAACTGTAGCAAGGTTACAGACGAGCAACCTAACTCCACCCTCCCCCCAGACAACCTCATCTGGGCACCCGACGCAAACGATGCAAACAACGTAGCCAGAGAACTCCACACCTGGATCTCCAACTGCGCAGCCGAGCACACCCAGCTACGCAACCCGGACAGACAATGCCCCAGGAAAGCCGCCTGGTTCGCCACCGCTCTCCAAGAAGATAGACGCACCTACAGATGCCTGGGGAAGAACTGGAGAAACACCAAGACAACCAAAAACCACTCCACCTACAAGGACGCCATGACAGACTACCACAACCAGAGCCAGCAAGAGCAACTTCATCCACAACAAAATCCTGGCCAACTCCACCAACTCCAAGGAACTTTTCAGTGTCATTCAAGAATTCACCAACCCACGCAGCGAAGCCACAGACATCACCCCATCCCAAGACCTCTGCGACATGCTTGGAATCTATTTCCACCTCAAGATCAAAAACCTCTACGACAACTTCATCGACCATCCACCATACACCACAGACAGCCCCGCCCCCCAGAAACACCAGCCAGCCCACCATCTCCAACTGGACACCAATCATGGCCGAAGACACCACCTTAACCATGAAAATCATCCACTCGGGGCCCCCACTGACACCTGCCTCCCTTACATCTACCAGTCCTGACAAGCGCTGTGTAAACCTTACACAGCGTCCCCGCCTAGCACTCCGAAGGGTTAACAAAACGGCCTCAACATCGTATCCTATGCCAACGACACCTAGCTCATCCTCTCCCTCACCAAAGACCCCACCACTGCCAAACTCAACTTCCACAAATGAATGCAAGACTTCGCAGTCTGGATGACCAACAGCTGCCTGAAGCTCAATGCTGAGAAGACAGAAGTCCCCGTACTCAGTACCAACCCTTCTGCATGGGACAGCACCTGGTGGCTGTTCCACGCAAAGAACCTCAGCATCGTACTCAACTCATCACTCACCATGAACCAACAGGTCAATACGTTCACCTCCAGCTGCTTCAACACCCTCCGCATCCTCCGCAAGACCTCCAAGTGGATCCCCCCTGAGTCAAGGAAGATAGTCACCCCTGCACTCACCACCAGCAGACTGGACTATGGAAACACACTCTACGCCGGCATCAACAAGTCCCTACTCTGCAAACTACAGACAATACAGAACACAGCCGCCAGACTCGTCCTTGGCATCCCCCGATACGAACACATCAGCCAACATCTACGAAGTCTCCCCTGGCTCCACATGGAGAAAAGAGTCACTTTCAAAATTCTCACTCACACCTACAAATGCCTACACAACAATGGACCCAAATACCTCAATGACAGAATCAACTTCCACGTACCCAAAAGAAACCTCTGATTTTCCAACCTTGCACTGGCCAAAACCCCAAGCATCCACAGAGCCAGAGCAGGCGGCAGATCCTTCTCTCACATTGCAGCCAAGACCTGGAACGAGCTACCGGCAGACATCAGACGTGCCCCCTTCCCTGAACACCTTGAGGAAGACCCTCAATTCCTGGCTCTTCGGCTAAACAGATGTGGGACCCCATCGACGCCTTGAGACCCTCACGGGTGAGTAGCATGCTTACAATTCCCTGATTGATTGATTTCATCAAGGAAGGCACATCTATGGTCTGTTTAATTCCTACACTTCAAGTGTGCTCCAAATTTATTGAACAATTACTGAAACTGGAGAAAGAAGAAATTTTGGAACTTGCAGCTATTGACAAAATGGAACACCAAGGAGTGGCAATGCTACTAAGTGGAAAACCTCAAGCAAAATTGGATTCATTGGAGAAATCTGTATCTCTTACTGCAGATTTAGAAAAGTGTTTATGTGTGTGTAAAAACTGTAGAGTATTTTTGCGGCCTAATTTAAATGTTGAGAAGGATTCGTAAATGATGCAATGGGTAAAGTGATTGATTTCATTAATTTTCTATATAGGAATGCGGTTGAATACCTAGCCATAAAATTTGATCAGATTGATGGCTTGACAGAGATTGGCTGATGTATTGTATTTTATGTGCTTGTAAAAGACTTATATGTCCAGCAACAGCAGTTCCCTCTCTCTTTAGTGTATGCTGTAACTATCCAGAAATCACAAGGTTCAAGTTTATATGCAGCTTTTATTAATATTGGGAGTGATGTATTCAAAGACGGTATGTGATATGTAGTAATGTAGTATTGTCCCGAGTTAGAACATTGTCCGCTGTGTTTTTGGTTGATTTTGATTAAAGAAAGTTAGTGCCGATACAAGTTGTGTCAGAGAGTACAATTGGTTAAGAATTGTATATGCTCTGCAATTAGAACAGTGTCCTATTTATGAGAAACAGATAACTGTCCTAAGCAAAAGCTTACAAAAGAGTCAATGGAGCTCCTCAAAAGATGCAAAAGAAAGACAGGGATGAAGGTGTTAACTAGAAAAAGCTGGAAAATGAGGGAGATATTGTCTGTATCCAGTTGGAAAATAGTAATGTTGTCAGCTGCTGTGCTGATGTTGTTCTCATTACGCATCTAAGCAATGCAATTCAACATAAAGCAGACAACAGATTCTGCTCTCAACTGTGTCATTTGCTGGAACGTTTACGTAGTGATAGTACTGTAGTAAATTATGCTTCAAGCATTATCGATCTAGCAGACATATATAGTGTTTTTGTGGTATTTACTCTCAACACTCAACAAGACATATAGGAATTTATTATTTCATCCTTGGTTTTTGGGACAAGACTAAATAAATATTGATGTCTTATTTTGATTGAGTTACACATGGAACCATGACTACTTAAAATTACTGGATTCCAAAACTGTGCCTTTTCACAGATTGATCGAAAAGGCTAGCCAAAATATGACCTGCCTAAAATGTAGATCAGATTGTATGTCTCAATTGCAGTTACAGAGAAGTGGGAAAAACATTACATTAATGCTACAACAATGCAAAACAGATGGATGTAAAATAGAAACTGAAATTGCAAACTTCAAAGCAGGACAACTTCGATTTCTGGAAGAACGTACATTACAGTGGCTATCATCTTTCATAAAGGAATTCAAATAACTTCAGGACACTACACTGTACTTAAGAAGTGTGAGTGGATGAACAAAATGCAATTACAACCAGCTTACATTGAAACAAAAACTGCCTTTCAACTCCCAAATTCATATCTCTTCTTTCTTCAACCAAAGTTGTAAGGAGGATAACAGTTTAAAAAGTGGTTTACAGTGTTCTTTCTTCATGGATCATCAATGTGTAAGACATAATTTAGCCTCCGAGGGGTGATGTCTTCAAAACGGACTTTAAAATTCCAATGTGCTATTTTGAGCTATTGACTACATGCAATATCATAACATTTTAATTTTCTCTGATATGTTTCTTTAAATTAGTTCAGTAGCTATAGCTAAAAAAAGTATTTGTAGTGAGTGCAATGCATAGTGTCACTTATTTATAGTGCCATACACTGCAGTTCTGTTTTTTTCTACAATCTACAAGATTTTTTTTCCCACTGTTCAAGGATTAATATTTATACAGGACATCCTTTATGGTGTGCAGGTATGAAAGCTTAAAACAGAAAAAAGGGGAAATTAAATGTTTAAATTAAATGTTTAAGTTGTTACAGCTGTGTAATGCTTTATTAATAACATGAACATTTGAATTGCAGAAACCTTACTGTGCTAGTTTATAATATGTAACAATATCTCCTATTTTCTTGTTTTATCTATTTTTACAGAGATAAATGGAACAATTTTTAGCAGTTATGTAGATGACAAATTACTTCTTTAAGCTATATAATACATCGAAAAAGAAATATTGGTTACTACTGGATACATTGTGAAACTAAAGCACACATGCATACAAAAAATAAGATAGCCAGGCACACACTGGTGCATACACTGAGACACCTACGAACACACGTACGCATACTTTGGCATACCCAGTCACACACTCATTCATACAGTTAATCACCCAGGACACACTCATGCATACACTGACACACTCAGCCACTCAATTATACATGCACTCGAACACCCAAGGAAATACTCATACAAAGGGCATAATTACAAGTCTGGAGGTGCGGGAGCAGACTGCCATGCCGGTGGTCCACTCCCACACCACTAAACCCATGGTTGCACCGCCCTCCAGATTATGCGTTTCCTCGTGTCTGATGGGCTGTTTTTGGCGGTCCCACTGCTGTGCATCTGAAAATGGGCACCGCAATGGGAATGCTTGCAGGAACTGGGGTGCATGCTCACAGGAGAGCACATTTTGTGCTCCACTGCGTGTATCTCAATGCACATGGCCCCCTTTGTTTCAGGACTGCTAGCATTTTCATGGGGGAAAGACCTCCATGACATCTCTGGCAGTCCTGAACCTCGTAACATGCATGGGGGTGCTACAGCGGCACCACCAGCATACTACTGTGGCCCTGACCGCCACACGACCACCAGGGAATGACTGTTGCCTGGCTTCTGTGGCATTGCAATGGTGCTCCAACAGACAAAATCACAATGGGGTGGTCAGACCACCGGTGTGGTGGTGGCTGGACCCCCATGAGTCTGGTAGTCCTCTGAACACCAGACTCATAATTAGACCCTTACTCTGACACACCCAGGTGCATTCTGCTACATACACTGAGACACCCACTAACACATTAATGCACATTGTAACACGCCCTGACATACCCTTATGAATGCATTGACATACCTAGCCACACACTCACCCATACTCTGAGTCATCCTTACCACACTTATGCATACACTCACACACACACTTATTTATTCAGTTAGCCACCCTGGACACACTGATGCGTACACTGACACAACTGGGCACACACTGATGCATTCAATTATATACTCAGACACTCTCTGATACATACACTTAGACATGCAGAGAGACATTCATACATATACTAACACACCCAAACACACCCCGATGCATCCACTGACACACACTCACTCATATATACACTCAGGGACCCTGAAACACACTGATACATACACTAACTCACCCATGCACACACGGATGCATTTACTGGCACACTCAGACACTCACTCATATATACTCTCTGACATTCCCGGGGCACATTCATACATAAATTGACACACCCAAGCACACACTGAGGCTTTCATTGACACACTCAGACACTCAGTCATACAACATACACTCAAACACCCAGGGATTAACTCATACACACACTGACACACTCAAGCACACACTGATGCATTCACTGGCATACTCAGATACTCACTGATACATACACTCAGACACCCTGGAACACACTGATACATACACTGACACAGCAAAGCACACACTGATGCATTCACTGACACACTCAGACACTCAGTCATGCATGCCCTCAGAAACCAAGGGACTCACTTACACATATACTGACATACTCACACACACAGTGATATATTCACTAAGTCACTCAAAAACCCATTCATACATACACCCAGACACCCCAAGACTCACTCATAAATATACTGACACATGCAAGCACTCACGATGCATTCACTGACTCACCTAGGCACTCATTCATACATACACTCAGACACTTCAGGAAACACTCATACATGGACTGATACAGCAAGCAAATTTACTGATGCATTCACTGACTCACTCAGACACTTAGTCATACATAGACTCAGACACCCAGGAACTCACTTATACATACACTAACACACCCAAGCACAAACCGATGCATTCATTGACACACTAACACGCTCAACGTTACATACACTCAGACACCCTGGGACACACTGATACATACACTGACACTTCCACACACAAACAGTTAGTCATACAACTATCAACATACAGACAAAAATACATAAGACTAATGAAGAGTCACACTCAGCTTTTTGATTGATTCAGTGGTGGTTCTAAAAAGAACAGTTTTTGAAAATGTTTTTTAAAAACATTTAAAGTTTTTTTTTTGCTTCATAAACTGACCAACAAATAAACAAATAATCTGGATGCAGCAACTTTGCATTTCTTGAATCACAAAGGTATTGTGGAACAGCAGTATGAAAGTAATATGAAAAAAACTAGCACCGATGCTTGTTTACTTCAACAAAAAAATCTTAAAACATTCTGCACTTTCACTGCCAAAGCTTGTGACAGGTGGCACAGTGTGTTACAATGCCTCTTAGCTTTGTGGAGGGAGCTGACACAGTAATTTGCCACAGGACTGCTATTTCCAGAAGAGGTCAAACCACCTGTGGTATCTGCAATTCTTGACTTACTCTCCCGCACCATCTGCATATTAGACCATTCATGTGTGGTCCTGATTTGTTTCCACATACTCGATTTTCCATGGCTATACTTTTTTGCAGTGCCATACAATAACTCCTCCTTAGAGAATTTACATTTCACACACCTGGTAGATACCTTCTTCTCGCCTGATGGTATAGTGAAAAACTGCCACACCTCGCTCTCTTTCATAGAAGTTGAATTTGAATTTGAAATTTGAAATGGATTTGTAAGGCGCACAGCTACCCAGCTACCGAAGGGGTTTCCCGGCACCGGCCAGATAGGAGAGCTGAGAGACTAGTAAGGAGAACTAAGAGTTGAAGAGCCAAGTCTTCAAACTTTTGAGGAATAAACTGTAAACGGTTTCCTCATGTTGTGAGGATGGTAAAGAGTTCCATAAGGTAGGTCATAAATAAGAAAAGTACCGGCCACGCATGCAGAGAGTTTGAATTTTGGGACAGACCACCTCATCTGGTGGGTAGAGCACAGAAGACGCGGGGGTTGGTAACGCTGAGCTAAACTTTGTAAATATTTGGGGGCCACTCCAGTTTTGATTTTAAACATGTAGCAGAGGGCTTTACATTTTATACGGTTCTCCACCTTCAGCCAGTGCAGGCTACGGAGGAAGCTGGTGACTGATGAAGATTTAGGCACCTGACATAATAGTCTAGAAGCTGCATTCTGCACCACTTGAAGTCTTTGGATTATAGCTTTATTGGAGCCCAGGTAGAGAACATTGCCGTAGTCCAGCCTAGAAGTGACTAGGGCATGGACTACCTTTTTTGGGCAGAGGGGAATCATCCATAAAAAAACATTCAGCCATTTTAAATTGGTGAAGCAAATGGCGGATAACCTAGTGACTTGTTATTTCATAGAAAGATGCTCATCGATGATGAAATCCAAATATGAACGTGGTGCACCGGCAAAGGCAGCGCATCCAATTCAGGGGGCCAGTGCTGAGGACCCCACAGATCCTGTTCCTTTCCTAAAATCATAACTTTGGTCTTTCCACCGTTCAGTTTGAGTAGATTGTTTTGCATAGAAGAAGCAACTTTACTCACACCTGACTGTAGGGCAGAGGGGTCGGACCCCTTAGCCGAGGAAAGGGAAAAAATTATCTGAGTGTCGTCAGCATAGGAAAGGAGGGAGAGACCAGCCTCTTCCACAACATCCATCAATGAATGGACATACACATTAAATAGCAGAGGGCTTAGCACCGAACCTTGAGGAACCCTATAAGGAGACGGATAGGAGTTAGAATGAGCTGACGCAGAAAAAACCTGAAAGGTTCGGTCAGCTAAAAAAGATGCGATCCACTGCAAGGCTAATCCAGCTCGGCCCACAGCCCGCAAGGCTCTCAACAAGACAGAGTGAGACACTGTGTCGAAGGCATCGCTGAGGTCCAGTAATATAAGAGCCACAGTTTCACCTTCATTTAACCTGTGTCTTATCATTTCAGTCACTCCAAGAAGAATAGACTCGGTAGAGAAACCCGCTCTAAAACCTGACTGAGAGAGGTGGAGAGCATTCTGCGATTCTACATCTGCGGTCAACTGACCGTTTATATAGGTTTCCAGAATTCTGGAGAAGGCCGGGAGCAGCGAAATGGGACTGAAGTTGGATGGCATTGTAGGGTCAGCATTGGCCTTCTTTAGAGGATGGAGGACCATGGTATGTTTCCATTCCTGAGGAACAATGCCCTCCGACAAGGAGGCATTAAGGAGAACCATGAATATAGAGAGTATGGGCGCGTCCAACTGTTTAATCACATGAAAGGGAAGTAAATCACGTGGGGACCCCGATTTCATGGTTGCCAAGAGGTGGCCAAAGGAACTAGGCTGCATGAGGGTCCAAGTTTCCTGTTTGTCGGGAGAGAGACATTTAACATGTGACCCAGACTCCGGGTGATAGTAATGTTGGTCTTGATCTCTGGTAAACTAGTTTGAGAGTGTTTACTGAGCAGTGGAGAACTTATTTGTTCGACTTTATCAATAAAGTGGAGAGCAAGTTCTTCACACCTGGAGCCGGTAAGAGCGGGGGGTAGTCCTGCACCAAAGAGTTCTTTTACCACCTTAAAAAGTGTTTTGGGAGGAGGAGCCTAGCGCGCAACCAAGATGGCCGCGTAGGCTTACGGCTCTCGAGGGCCTCCGCAACCTCCCACGTCTATCCTGACTAAATTCTGGTAAATTTGACGGGCTTTTGCTGATGCATCCGCGCTGAGGTGCCACCCGTTTTCCAAATTCAGATCGGACGCCGGGAACCCGAATGGTTGCCCTCCGAAATTTTCGGCCTGCTACTGCCTTGGTCCCGATCTCGAGTTGGTGAGGTGCCCGGGTACGAAGTGAACAACAGCTGCACGCTGGGCTTGACTTGCCTCGTGCCCCGCACTTTCACTTTCGTTTTCAAGTCTGTTTTTTGAAATCGGCTGAGGGACCTTGGTGTTTCG
Organism: Triturus cristatus; assembly: GCF_964204655.1. Classification (NCBI taxonomy): domain Eukaryota; kingdom Metazoa; phylum Chordata; class Amphibia; order Caudata; family Salamandridae; genus Triturus; species Triturus cristatus. The sequence continues at coordinate 800,647,893 of NC_140581.1, forward strand.
GAGGTGTGCAGATGGCGGAGTGTCTGGCCTGATTTTCGGACGATACACGGGCTTCCTGTCTGCGACTGCTGTGTTCGATTGAATTAGCCACCTGATTCCAGTCCCTGGCGCTGGCGGGTGCCAACCTTGGTGGCCTCCGAACGATGGCGGCGAGACTATACGGGGACAAGTCGAAACCCAAGTCAACCCGGAGAGGATCCTATACTCAGGCCAACAACATGGATCGTTATGCGCAGCCAAAGGGATCCCCCAGTGGCTTGCATAAATCGCCTGAGAGGTCTAAAGAGGTATCGGGCCCGTCGTCAGAACTGACCCTGCAGGACGTCATGGGCGCCATTGAGGAGATGAAGTCTGCTGTGGGTCAGCGGTTTGATACCCTGGCTCATAAATTGGACGCGGTCCTGATCGATGTGAATTTGGTCAGGGCAGACCTGTCCAAAAAGAACGAGCGGGTCGACTCTTTGGCTCAAGCGGCTTCGAGCCTAACTGTGGACGTGGCCACCCTGCAGACGGAGGTCCGTAGGTTGCGGCTTGCCAGTGACCAGACGGATCGTCGACTTGAGGACTCCGAAAGCAGGGCTAGACGGAACAATGTTCGTATCATCGGAGTGCCGGAAAGATCGGAGGAATCTGCGGCTGATCTTTTTGTGGAAGATCTGGTGATGAATCGTCTCGCGCCCAAGGGATTGAGCAAGTTCTTTGCGGTGGAGCGGGCCCACAGGATCCCGGGTGGTGCGCCCAAGGTGGGTGCTCCCCCGCGGCCTATAATTGCCCGTCTTTTTAACTTTCGGGATAGAGATGCCATCCTTCAGGCGTCGAGGGTGGCCGGGCCGCTGAAGTTTGAGAACTCCAATGTCAGCTTTTATCCGGACTTCACGCAAGCGGTCCAGAAACAACGGCTGGGATTTTTGGGTGTCAAACGGCGCTTGAGGGACATGGAGCTGAAATATGCGATGTTATTCCCGGCGAGGTTGCGGGTTGAGTTCCAGGGCCGGTCCCACTTTTTTGACCGGCCGGAGGCAGTTGGAGACTGGTTGGACACCCTGCCTCGGGGACAGGATCGAGACAGTCGGACGGCGGAGAGCGGACGGGATGTGGTGGAGCAGGACTAGAACTTGGTTCCTGGCGATGGACTGGACTAGCGATGTTTTGTACCTTGGCTCAATTGCACTCTAATTTTGCACAACATGCCCTTCAAATGCTTGGGGTTGCGGGGAGCTTATTGGGGCCTTTTCCTCCTTCTGGGGTTCTTTTTGTGGTATATGTTAGGGCGACAGGCACACTGCAAGTTGGGGGGGCTGTATGGGCTCAAGCAGGGGTGCAGGGAGGGGGGAGTTGTGGTTCCGGGACTGTGGGGGAGGGGGGTTGTTGGGGATTGTTTTTTTGTTTTGCAAGGCAATGTGAAGTTTTCTGCTGACGTATCCGGGTTGTGCTCTCCGGGATGTGGGTACCATGTGCGGGAGTGGGATGGGGGGTACGGGATTGAGAATCCTTTCATGGAATGTGAATGGACTGGGGGACAGGATCAAGCGCGGGGTGGTGTTGCAGTTCTTGAAGCGGATTTCGCCTGACATTGTTTTCCTGCAGGAGACACATTTGATTGGGAACTCCTTCCAGGCCCTAAATAGGAGGGGCTATCGCCTTGCCGCTCACTCTGGTTTCACTTCTGGCTCTAGGGGAGTGGGCATTCTGGTTAGGGCCTCTCTCCCATTGGAAGTGGACGAGGTGCTTCACGATGATAGGGGGCGATATGTGGCACTGTTGGGGAGATGGGAGGGCAGGACTATCTCGCTCGTGGCTGTGTACGTGCCTCCGGGCTTACAAACGGCCACATTTGCTGATTTGGGGCGTTTGGTCCTGGGACTCCCTGGGGGGGTTCTGGTGTTGGGTGGTGACTTTAATGCAGTTGTCTCCGGGTTGGAGGACCGTCACCCCCCCAGGGATCTCCCTAGGGCTCAGGACTGGTTGGGGTTTTTTTTGGACACTTTGGGATTTGTAGACTGCTGGAGATTGACGCACCCGGGACAGGCGCAATATACCTTTCACTCGGGGGCCCATGGGAGTCTCTCGAGACTTTATTACATGCTTATGCCGGCGATCCAAGCTGGGATGATTGGGGAGGTGCGTCATTTAGCCCGAGGTATCTCTGACCATTCCCCTATATGGTTGCAACTGAGGGTTGTCCCTGGGGCGGAGGGGAGAGTGGCACCCATTAGCCCCTGGTATCTTCGTAACCCCAAGATCCGCTCGGAGCTGGTCAAGTCCACTGATCACTACTTCACTGATAATGTGGGGTCGGTGTCGTCGGCTGTCTCCCTATGGGAGGCTTATAAAGTGGTGATCAGGGGGCAGGCCTAGTCCCATATCTCCCATGCTAAGAGGTGCGAGAGGGCAGAGGTGGTTCACCTGGAAGCTGAGATAGCTGAAATGGAGGAGTACTTGGAGCGTGGAGTTACTGATGAGAAATTGCATGTTCTCAGCCTCAAACAATCAGATTATAGAGCGCTAGTCACGGAAGCTGCTAAAGAGATGAGTAGAGAGCAGCAAGGGCGCCTGTCTGATGTGGGGGATAAGGCCGGAAAGCTGATTGCTTGGTTGGATAAGAAGGAGAGAGCGAGCAGGGTGGTGCCCGTTGTGGAGAGGACGGATGGAGTGAGTGTGACTGACCTGGTTGAGATCGTGGACTGCTTCGCGGCTCATTTCCGCGGAGTATATTCTCCGGTCTCTGTGCGTTCGGAGGAGGATTCTCATCTGTTGCTTAGAGACATTGCATTGCCAACCCTATCGGAGGCTGATGCAGTATTGATGGAGGCGAAGTTGTCGTCAGATGAGATCGCTCTGGCCACTCGCTCGATCGCATCGGGTAAAGCCGTGGGTCCTAATGGTCTTCCCATTGAACTATACAAGTTGCGTCCCGATAAGATAGCGCCGTATCTTCGGGACATGTTTCTTGCGGCACGTGCAGCGGGCTTCCTCCCCCCTGACCAACGCCTCGCCACCATAGTTGTGATACACAAAGAGGGGAAGCCGCGAGATCGCTGCGCCTCCTACAGGCCCATTTCGCTGTTGAATGCAGAACCCAAAATTCTGGCTAATGTGTTGGCTAACCGACTGGTTCGGGTCGTGGGCGACTTGATTCATCAGGATCAGTCTGGTTTTATACCCCATCGGAATACCGCTCTAAATTTGAGGCGGTTGCACGGCGTGCTTGCTAGAGCGGAATTCATACATGAGCCGGCCATCTTGGCATCCTTAGATGCTACTATGGCGTTCGACACTTTGGAGTGGCCATATATTTGGGCCGTGTTGGCGAAATTTGGGTTCGGCCCTGAGTTTATTGGTTGGGTAAAATTACTATATGCTGACGCACTGGCTCAGGTGGTGGTGAATGGTAGGGTGTCGGCTCCCTTCGCACTGGGGAGAGGTACGCGGCAGGGATATCCGTTATCACCCCTTCTCTTTGCACTTTCTTTAGAGCCTCTCGCCGCCTGGTTGCGTTGGGAGCCGTCGTTGCGTGGCATTAGATGGACGCCTGAGTTTGAAGACCGTGTCTCCCTTTACGCGGATGACATCTTTCTGTATCTCACCTCCCCCCGACAGTCGCTAATTGTATTGGTGGATGTACTGAATTCCTTTGGTCGCAACTCCGGCCTGGTCATCAACTGGGACAAGTCGTGCGTCTACGTCCTCTCAGGGGATGCCCCCCTCCTGCCACGGGATTGTCCTATTCAGATTGCTACCCGGGGGTTCAAATATCTGGGAATCTTCATCTCACTGGATCCCGCGGTCCGCTATGAGCGAAATCTTCTCCCTCCCCTCCAGCGATTGAAGGCCGACATCGCGAGGTGGCGACGACTTCCGCTCTCGCCGCTCGGACGGGCGGCATTGTTTAAAATGACGTCGCTACCTCGCTTTTTGTACGCTTTGCAGAATACTCTCGATGTCGTGCCAGCCCGCTATTTCCGGGAGGTGGAGGGTCTTCAGCGCCAACTGTTTTGGGACGGGCGGCCGCGGATTGCTCTCGCCAAGTTGACGCTCCCTTGGTACGATGGGGGGGTCGCCCTCCCCGATATTAAACGATACTATTGGGCGTCTCAGTTGGCGGCGGTGAACCACGGAATATACGGTCCTGCCCTGAACCCGGCCTTCGAGATGGATACATTTCTGCTCCCGGGTGGGGACTATAATCGGGCGCTGTACTCGGTAACCCCGGACACGCGGTTGACGGGACCCACGCAGGTGGCGGTACGTGTGTGGCACGCGGCGAATGCTGCGATGGGGTGGAGGAATCGCTTGACTCGGGCGACGCCGTTGTATGCCTCTGGGCGGTTGGGCTGTTTGTGGAGATTGAAAGGCTTTGAGAAATGGGATATGATTGGTATATGTAAGGTGGGTGATCTTTGGGTGATGGGAGCTTTCAAAACGTTTGAAATGCTTAAAATGGAATATAAATTAAACGATAGAGAGTACTTCCGGTATGCTCAAGTCTACCATGCGCTGTGTTCGGTCTTTCCGGACGCTGCTGCTATCCCCGAGTATTCCCCACTGGAGGATAGAGTGTTGGATGGCTACGTGCCCGACAGCACTATTTCTCTGATTTATAAGAAACTCATTAATGATCGCGCGGACTTGCTTCTCCGTCTGCGGGAGACATGGACGGGCGATGGCTTGGAATTGGACGATGAGGACTGGGTATCGGTGGTGGCCTCCCCGAAAGAGGTGGCGATCCCGGCCCGCTTACGGTTTGCACAGCTGAAGATCCTTCATAGAGTGTATATCACGGGGCCCGGTTTGCTGCGTATGGGTTATTCGATGGATGGACTGTGTAAGCGTGGATGTGGCCTGCCAGGCACCTTTCTCCATATCTTGTGGGAATGTTCGGAGGTTGTGCGATTTTGGAACAGTATCCACACTGTAATGGAGGAGGTCACGCACGTTGCCCTGTTGCCAGAGGCTAGGAGGTGTTTGTTGAATGTCTGGGAACCGAATGATTGTAATGCGGCACAGACACAGTGGGTGACCTTGGGGTGCATGGTGGCTAAGCGTAACATTGCACAGTTGTGGGGCTCCCCGAGGCCGCCCACGATCGAGGTATGGAAGGAGAATATGGATTGGTGTATGTTTAGGGAAAAGACGGTGTATGTGGTGAGAGGCAAGCCAGGGAAATGGACTAGGGTATAGGGTCCTTGGAATTTATATCGTGGAAGTACCTGCACCCCGCCTCTGCCATTAGAGGTCGATATCGCTTTGACCCCCTAGCCGCGTATTCTGCGGGAGGGTATGAGGTGTGTTCCATGCTCTGTTTTCCCATTGCCCCCCTCTGCCGCTTCCGGACAGGAACTGCTTTGGACACTGTATGTTGTTCCCTATCCTTGGAAGAGCACGCTGCTATTTCGGACTCTCATTGCCTTGAGTGTGTTTTATATGTAATAGAAAACGAAACTGTTGTTTCCGATTGCTCCTGGCCTATGGCCACGGCCTGTTATATGTGCTCACGAACTGCCGGGCGCTTTGCCTCTGGTTCATTTGAATGTGTGGCGTTGCATTGCGGGCCTTCGGGCTCTATAGCGGCCGGCCCTGGTGGTTGTAGGCCCTTGTCTGTATTTTACTGTGTGCTAACGGTTTCTAATAAAAAAAAATTAAAAAAAAAAAAAAAAAAGTGTTTTGGAGCAATTTTGGGACTGAGAGATTTTATGTGTAAAGAACTCAGCACGAGTTACTTCACAGAAAATGTGGTATTCCTTGAGGGCTTTTTTACATGCCACTTTATCTTCTTCGAGATAATGTTTCCTCCATTTTCTTTCAAGGAATTTAAATTTAGATTTCTCACTTTCCAACTCCTTAGAGAACCAGGGAGCGGGTGTCAGTTGTCTTTTTTCGCGCTTGTTAGACATAGGGAGGCAGGTGCCTACTGCTTGAACAATCCAATTTTGGATGAGACCAAGATTAGTAACAGTAATCTGTGCTGCTGCTTGTTTACTATCAACTAACAGTTTATTTAGAGCAGAGACATCAAGTTTAGCCCACTTTCTCCTTTTTAGGTCTCGCCTATGCAGCGCACATGCGCTGCATAGGCAAAAAGACCTTTAGCGATCGCTTCGGCTTTTCAGCCAAAAACGTGCACACGTTCCATTGCCTTCAATGGCAACGCGTGCACATCTGGAGATTCACTTGTGGGAGCAAGCGGCTGGCGCCATATGTTATCAATTATCGCGGCGCCAGCCGCTCACTCCCGCAAGTGAATCGCGCAGGCCCCCACCCCCTGCTGCAGCGCGAGGCACGCGCTTGTTTTTTCTTCAATGAGCATGACTGCACGTAGCTCCCTTCTGTACAAGGAACTGCTATAGAAAGAGGAGCCTTTTGGGCCCAGGGCAATATTTTTACTTTTAGCTGTTTTTTTGTGTGCATATTGTCACGTGGCTGGCATTTCCCAAATCAATAAACTTTTAACTATGACAAACGCGTCGACAAAGCCAAATGGAGGGACCCAACGCCAGACCAATTGACTTTGACATTGTTTCTTAAATTGTGGAAGCCGCATAGCAGCAAGGCAAGGCTGTAAGAGTCCCATGACGTGCTACGCAGAATACACTACACAGTGGTCCCTTTCCATCTTTATATGGTTGGAAGAGGGTCCAAGGTCGGGCCTGCTGACTCCGGCCTCTTCCTCGGTAGAGGTGAAATTCCAAGTATGCGGCACTGGACTCCTGTTTACATTCCTCCCCCGGCGTATCCTAGAAACCGGAGCAACCTGACGCATTCCACAGCGCGTGGACCTCTGCTCTCCTCACTAACTACACAGCAGCGGCTACCTGGCCCGGGATCACTCCCCTCCTCAGAGCTGATAAGTGAACTAATGATTACCTGCGGCAGACAGGAGCCTGCTACTGAGAGAAGGCTGCTGCTCAGAGGAGACGGCTGCTCAGAAGAGACTGCTGCACAGAGAAGCATCGCTGCTCCACTGCTGGTGCTCCAAGCAGTGCTCAAAATGTATTAAAAATATATTCTGTAACTTTTTACGTTCTTCTTCCAACTTCAGGTAATTACATATATAATAACGAACAGATTAAATGAGAATTAAATACAAGTTATTGTGAACAGTCATATCTTGTATTAAGAATACACTGCAGCCACTATTAAATACATATTTACTGTATTCTGGGTAGCGTTCCTTCGTGTGTGGTGTTCAGAATATTAACCACAGGTCAGACATGCCTTCCAAAAAGCATTGGTACAAGTACATGGCATTCTGAAAAAAGGCAATATTTAAAAGATTCAGAAGGTAATTTTGCAAGCAACAAAAGTTATTGTGATTTGGAATAAGAATACAAAATGCATGCAATAACTCCAACCAGCAGATCAACAAACAAGGTGTTCCTACTCTTGCAACCATCTCCTAATGAGAGATGCCCCAGGGAGATCTGCCAGAAAGGCCAACTGTTCTGCTCGAGACTAACAAGAGTTCACTCCCTAAGGGACCTGTACCAGGATGTCGCTACAAGAGTTCAGTTCAGCACTGTTTTATTCAGCCTGCAACAATGCAATCCTACCAGAAAACTAATGAGAAGAACAGTTAAATCACCACCAGATGACAAATTCATTTAGCGCTCAAATATTAACAAACTATGTACCTTCATTCCGCGTTCCAGCACTCCTACAACCACAATGCCACATGTCTTCCATCCCTATGACTCCTTTACGCATACCTCACAAATATCACACACACATCACACATGTATCCCACACACACATATCAGTCACGTATCTCCCTCCCACACACACACACACACCACCCCTCCCCTCCCCCACTCCAACATAGTTCATTAGATACCTGCAAGGACATGACATATCCTTGTTTAACACTCTTATGCTTCTTCCATCCTACCTCATACTTCTGAAGCCTTGGCAAAGATACCTGACCACTTCTGAATCATAACAATAATCAAGATTTGAAAGAATGGTCACATAAAGCAGAACGTGGATAATGAGAAGGAACATGTATCTAGAACATTAAAGCAGCAAGACTGATGATCGACCAAGAGCAGAATTTACCCACCAGACACTGCGTCGTGTAATGCCTTGCTGACCACAGCATGTGCCAGAACTGACAGACTAGGGTACTCTGGAACAGAGTTACTATCTTAGAAGAAAACAAGAAGACACCAATACACAGCAGAGGTTCAAGAAACAATGGGGTTACTGCCAAATCAACGAATGCATGGATGTTGCAGGCCTTAACGAAGAATCAGGAAATTAAACAGAGAAATCCAGCAGAGAAGGATATAGGGCTGCAGGCAGACATGGTACAAGAGGAACAAGAAAAGCAGGTCTAGTCTTGAGGACCAAAATGAGGGTTGTGAGACAACTGAGCCCATGGACATTGCCTCAGGATGGGTCGCAACTAAGTATGCTTGCATACAAGGAGGCTGCAGAACAGTAGACAACTTGGAGCAAAAACCCTGAATACTACGAATATAGCAGTAGATAGAACAGTGACAGCTGGGAAAATTAAACTATCAGAAAGCAACCACAGCGTTTGGGGGGTGCTTGTTTTACCCCCAAAGAATGTAAATCGATAAAGATCAATGATAACATTCTCCAGCTCTCAGCCCCAAGGAGTGAGTATAGCTACCTGAAGTGAACCGCACAGCAGAACAAGATCCTAGAATGAAACACCGAATGGACATGGCTTCAAATTTTAGCATTCATAAGATCACATGGGAGGATACAGGTTAAAAACCAGTGCACACAACAAAACACCTTCTTGGGCTCTCCTATGCTCAACCTTAGGGAGTGCACTGAGATACTAAAATGTTAAAGGCGAATGGAACCAAGTCTCAATCAGAATCCTAGAATGGGTCCATTTCAAATCCTGGCAGTGGAATAGGGGTAAAGGAACACATCTTTAGTGTTCAGAGCACAAGCAGGGTTCCTAAATGGTACCGTCGTAGCCGTCTTGTGACAGGATGGTGGCATCAGGGCACCTACTAGCACACTGGTATACCTATCTGAGGCCTTACGGTCTCCTTGTACCATCGCTATAATGTGGCACTTCCTTCAGACACAAGTGTAAAAGTTTGTTTTAACTGCGTTTTGTGTAATGAGTATACCTGTACACCAAGGAACTTGGGCAAGTATGCTAAGATAAAAAAAAGCATTGGCATAGCCAATAGGTCTCGCCTTTGGGATCTTATAAGTGTTTAGCCATGCAACAGTTAATGTTGTTGCACCAAAGAGATTGTGCTGGATAACTAAACACTTATAAGGTCCCAAAGGCGAGACCTATTGGCTATGCCAATGCTTGTTTGATCAGATACCAGGCAGGTCCCTGGAGGGGGAAAAGGCACTTTCACTGGGAAATCTACCGCAAAATGATCGGACCAACAAGAAGGAAGCGCAGGGACACAGCTAAGATCTGGTAGATTGAAAAAAATAGGATCTAACAGATGTCCCACTATATGAGTAGGACCTGAGTTGCATAGATGAGTGTTCATAGCTTCTAAATCATCAATGAGTGACAAACTCATAGTACATTTTGGATCGTTTAAGTGTGTAAGTTCAGATTGCCCACGATGGTGAGGTTTGCAGACTTCAGGATGTGAGGGGCTGCTTGATCAGCCAAAGAAAGTGCCTACTGCCCAGCAGGGCCGGTAGGGCGGTACATCAAGATGCCAGAGAAAGTAAAAGTAGATTTCAGTTCTTCTTTTTCATCACCAATAAGTTCAGGGTTTCCAGATGGAGGTGGAGCACTCCCTTCATCCACTAGAAATGTAATTGCAACTGTAAGATGTTGTAAACAATGCTTCTCCCACAATAGCTTGAAGAAGAGTTACTGTTTTACGGAGTGGTCCTAATCAGAAATAAATGTGGTTTAACATGAACCAATAGAATGGGAGAATCTCCATTTCACATCATGCTAACCCGCGGTTCTCTGCAGCAGATTCGCTGTTTCACCAAAATTGTAAAAGGACTTATTTTTTACAAACAAATATACTGGAGGTTCTTTGTGCTTCCAAATATGTGCAGTCTTATAGTAGTTTTGCAAACACAGGGGCATATGCACAATAAAGTGACGAAGCATGCTGTTAAGCCAAGAAGGCTACCAACACATTTCGTAACTTTAGAAATGCAGGGCTGCACCTTATTTACTAGAATATGGTGCAGCCCTGTGTTCCCTCCTGCGTTGGTGCTAACTTTATCTGCTTAGCACCGATGCAGGCACTCTTGCTCCATAGTGCAAGGGTGCCTGTGTTGAGGGGAAGATTGTTTATGTGCAGGAAGGTCCCCCTTCCTGGGCATAAACAATCTTTAAATGCCGTTTTCAACTTCTATGTGTGTTGCTTAATGCAGCACACATAGTTGCAAAAAGGCATATTTTTTTAAATGATTGCTTGTGGGTATGTGAGTGGTTGTGTGGTAATGGGAGCGGAAGTGAGTGTATGAAAGGTTGTATGGGGGTGTGAGTGGGTGTGTGAGTGGTTCTGTGGATGATGCCATCAGTGATTTCACTGACCATGTAATGAGTGATGTAAAATGTGAGGTCATGAGCATTGCATTGCGGGAATAAGTTATAGTTAACTCATGTAATGTTAACTGCTAAATTTCACTGGTTTTCTACGAGTAAAATCTGATCCTAACTATAACATCCCTGTAACCTTTGGTTTTCCAAGTGAATTTCCAAGGTTTTCTAAATTCTATTTCGTAACTATAATGCCCTTGTAACCTTTGGTTTTTTAAGTGAATTTCTATGTATTTTTCCCTAGTGGTCAAGGTTGCAGAGTGGTGGAGAAGAACGAGGGGGCCTCTGACCAGCTCTCAGGAATCCTGCTGTTTTTCTTTTTTATTTATTTATTTTTTTTCCTCTTACATGCCGCCAGAAACACTCTAGATAGGATTCCTCCCTATCCTCCAACAGGCCAATTCGGTAACCGCCCTTCGTAATGCCTGTGGGGGAAGAAAAAGAGACGCCCCAGAGATAAGACCTTACCCTTGTCCGACTCCCGTTCGCCACATCCAAAAGGCCATTGGTTACTAGGGAGGACCGGGCCAACAGTCCTCTGGCATAATCATAGGACCCATTTTACCTCTCTCTCCAGGCCACCAACGCCGCCCATGTCTTGCAAATATTAGACTCATCACAAGCCATGTCTGATTGACTAATAGAAATAATTTGTTTTAAACAATCTGCAAACAGCGGGGGAGTTTCTGATTTCCAAGCTCTACAAATTTCCCTTCTTGCAATAATTATTACATAAAACACAAATCTCACTGCTGGAGCCTTAACATGATAGTTAGACATGAGACCGAAGAAGATTAGACTTGGATTGACCTCATTCTGCTGGAGCAGCACATCCTCAAGGAAACCACATACCTCCCTCCAGAAAAGCTCAACTCCGGGGCAGTCCAAGAAAATGTGCAGGTCATCCGCAGCCGGGTACTTACATCTGGGACAATAATAAGTCCTTCCGGATACCTTTGAAAGTTTCCCGGGAGTCCAATAGACCCTATAGGCTGTGTAGAGATGATTCCTCCTCAGTGAAGCTGGTTTCACCACTGCCTGCAACACAGTAAAAGAATCGCACCAGACCTTCCATGTTTTCTCTACACCCTCTACGAGGTTGCTGCCCCAGAGTTTACCCACCTCGAGATTCACCCAATCCCCAGCATCTATAAGGGCCAAGTACCAAAAAGACACTTCACGTTTCCATATTCCTGTTCTGGAAACTGAATCGAGCAGCGGATTGTCTTCACCATTCCCCCATGACTGCGATGCCCACCAGGTGGACAACTGGAGAAACTTAAATCTGGACAGTGTCCCACCGGTTAACCTTGATATCGACTCCCAACTAATCAATTGAGAGTCCTGCCACAAGTCTCCCCAGAGTCTAATACCAGCTAATCTGAGTGGTTGGCAGAGTTGATCTTGGAGGCATTCTGGGGTGCCGGGGGAGTCCCAAATTGGAGCATATAAAGAATAATAAGGAATTTTTAAAGCTCTTCTAAAAAACATCCAATTATTTAAAGCAGCTTGCAAAGTCTTAAGTCTAACCTTCTTGTAAAACTTGGGATCCCCAAATTTATAAAGAAAGAACTCCTGCCCCTGCGGGACATCATGTAACATGGCCTGAAATAATAAGCCAAGAGAAGAGGAATCCGTTTTATTAGCCAAAATTCTAAAATTCCTAAAATGGAAGGCATGACAGTAAGACAACAAGTCGGGCAAGGCTAGTCCCCCCAGCTTCAGCCCTGTCCTAAGCTTTTTCCAAGCGATTCTCGGGGTTTTTGTGGTCCAGACAAAGGACCCGATTTTACCCTGAAGTATAGCGATGTACTTGGTATTAAAAGATAGGGGGATTGAATTGAACAGAAAAGTTAGCTTGGGCAGTATTATCATTTTAATAAGATTAACCCTCCCGTAGATGTTCAAAGGAAGATTAGCCCAGCGTGCCATCAAACATCCCACCTCCTTAGATACTTTCGTCCAGCTAATTTTAGATATATCAACTAGCTTCTGGGCCAGGTATATACCGAGGTATCTCATATGACTTTGGGCCCCCTGGATTTCAGTTGGACAGTTCCACCCCATTATCTCGGTTTTTTCAGGCACTTGCGGGGAGGAACATAGCGGCCGGCTGACGCCCATCGCGGAGGCTCCAGGAGCGGCAGGAGGCGTTGATGGTTTCGCGGCTCACCAGATGGAATCAGGCTTGAACATGTGCCGGCAGGGAAAGGGGGGTTAGCGGTGCTGCTCTCCTTACCTTGTGTGGGTTTTTTTTCCCTACGTTTTCTCCCTTCCTTCTTTATCTTGCGGGCCGGAGGTCCTACCAGCGAAGGAAAAAAAAAAAAAAAAAAAGAAGGCGTCCCGGTATCCCAGTGGAACTGCTGATGGGTCCGGAGGCGTTTCGTGGCTTTGGCGGTCGGCGGACTCAGCTCTGCGTTCAGGTCAGGGCGGCAGTTACGAGGCTGAGTTTCCGACAAGTGAACTGCAGGTTCGGTTGGTCCTTTGGGCCAACACTACAGCGCGGTTCTGTTCTTGGGAGTGACACAGAAAGGTGGCTGCCAGTTCGTGTTGGGGGAGGTTGTTTGGACAGGGACTGTATTACCCCTGAATGTATACCGAATATACCTCTGAATACTGCTCTGTCTCCCCATGCAGCTTCGACACTGGAGGATTTAGTGGGGTGCTGGACTTTTCCGGAAGACTGAGGGGAAAGAGTATTAGATTGTGTTCCGCCTACTTTTCAGGGAGGGCTGGGCCCTCCCTTCATGAATCCGGTAAAGAATAGGTATCAGCTGCGCTCCCAGCCTGTGTCCAAGGTTAAAAGGGACCTGGATCTTACAGAGCCTACGGCGGGTGGGGTGCTCCCCAAGACTCCGCGAAAAAAGAAGCTTATTTAGCCGGTCGCAAAGAAATTAAGGGAGCCTAAAGCCCCCAGCTCCTTCCTAAAACCCACTCCTTCGCTTAGATCCTATTTTAGGATAATGGAGCAGACTCCAAAGCCCATGGGGCTGGGTCTGGTCTCACTGCCGAGCGCTCCTCCTATCTCCCTCGAAAATCGCTTTCAGCCCCTCACTGAAATGTCCGAAGTAGGGGAAGTTACTGGCGCTCTAATGGAATCCCATTTGAAGTCTCCTCTCTGTAGTATTCGGCCTGCGCTAAACCAATCCTGCGCCTCTCTTACTGTTCCCGCCAATACCGATACGGGTGTTGTTATATCTCATACATCTCACACGACACACTCTACTTCTACCCCATCGGTATCTGTAGCTTTGCCAGTTTTACCTGCATCTACATGCGCCTCGGCAGCCAGTGAGGGGGCAAATGAAGGTTCGACAGCACGGGTCACAATTGCTGGTCAGTTACAACTTGAGGTCTTACTCCAGTCCCTGAAGGATGACCTGATGGCTGAGTTTGAAATATCAGAGGCGAATCAGAAGGGGATCCACGATAAGTGTAATGCCCTAGAGCTGAAATTGGATGACATTTGTGAGCGAACTGGGACCCTTGAGCTAGAGGTTAAATCCCTCTCTGATTCGGTAAAGGAGAACACAAAGGACATAGAGGCCCTAAAAATCTTAAATAGATCTCTACAGATGGACATGGAGAGGATGGAAATGCATGCACGGAGAAACAATCTTAGGATCCTCAAAATCCCGGAAGGGGCTGAGAAAGGGGACATAAAAGCATTTGTGTGTAAACTTCTGAGGGAGGGTCTGTTGAAAGACAGGGCAGATATCGACATAGAGTCGGAGATTCAGAGAGCGCATAGGGACCCTTTTAAGCTCCACTCGGATAGGAAAGCCCCCAGGAAAATTTTTGTTTTCTTCCAGACCTATACGGTCAAAGATTTGATCCTGGGGAGGGCACTGACTGGGGCGGCCCTTCATTATGAGTCTCGGGTTTATCAAATTTGTTCTGATTTAGGAAAAAGAGCAGCGCAAAGACAGTGGGAGCTCGGATCTAGAATGCCTGAACTTAGAAGCCTGGGTGCCCAGGTTCAGATGAAATATCCCGCATTGTTGAAAGTAATGTGGAAGAATAGAATGTATAATTTTAATTCTCCCGAAGAGGTAGATGGGTTTCTGACTCAGATGAACGGGTAGGTGCCCGGTCTATGGATGAGGAAGTTTGGAAGAGAGAAGGAGGGAGGGAGAGGTGGGGAAAATAAAGGAAGGAAGGGTAGAAGGGGGAAAGGAGGAAAAAAGAAAAGAAAAAGAGAAGAATTGAAATAAAAAGGAGGGAAAGGGAAAGGGAAAGGGGGGGAAAAAAAGATTTAAAAATAAAAAATAAAAAGTAACAAAAAAAGTATCGAGAATGGAAGGGTGGAGAAGAGATAAGGTGGAAAGAGGGGATTGAGAAGGGGAAATGTTAGAGGACACTCTTGCTCCCCTTTCTTCTGTCTCTCCTTTTCCTTTTTTTTTTTTTTTTTCGGGGTCACATTGGTTGATATTTTTTTTTCTTAAGGAAGGTGATGCCTTAGCCGCTCCATGGGGGGCTCCAAAGGCTGTTTCTTTTACCGCCAAGGGATGAGAGGGGGGTTCCTCAAGGGTGGGCGAGGGTGGAGCGTACAGGGTGGGGGAGGGTGGGCCGGAAGAGGTAGGAAATTAGAAAAATGTGTCCTCGTACCAATTAAAGTAGATTATGTCGGTCTTAGGTGGGGAGCATATTGGTCTAAACATGAGTAAGTCAAATAAAATTAAATTTCTAACTTGGAATGTTAATGGCTTGAGGAACAGTAGGAAGATGGCTCTGGTGTGCGAATTTTTAAAGAATAGTGAGGCCCACGTTATGTTGTTACAGGAAACTCACTTGGAAGCCTTTGAATGTCAACAGGGATTTAGTAAGTTTAACTGGGTTCAGGATGTCCTATGTTCTAGAAAGAGGGGCGGCACAAGACGTGTAGCATTAATTATAAGATGCAATGCCGGGATAAAAGTTGGAAAATGGGATACAGACCAGTCAGGGAGATGGCTCGCAGCCACTATAACAATCTGCAGATCCCCAATAGTTTGCGCCGCCTACTATGGGCCTAATGAAGATAACCCAGGGTCCCTCCTAAAACTGGAGGCTAGTTTGTTGAATTCGTCCGCTCCAATTATAACTGGAGGCGACTTTAATTTGGTATTCAATCCACAGGTAGATCGTACCTCAAAAGCTAAATACAATACTCCCTCTAGGACTTTGTCAGTGCTCAAAAATATTACTAAGGAGCTGAATCTGATCGACATGTGGAGGGTAAGAAATTCTAGTGTAAGGGAATTTTCCTTCTACAGCAAGAAATATAAACACTATTCAAGAATAGATTATTTTCTGGTCGATCAAAGTCTACTTCCGGAGTGTGAATCCTTGACGTATTTTCCAGCGATCCTATCTGATCATTCAGCTGTTGAGTTGGTATTTAGTTTTAAGCATAAGGAGCAGCAGAGGAGATGGACTCTCGATAGGACACTCCTATTAGGGGAGGGGGTGTGGCCTAAGCTGGCGGAAAAAATAGGGGAATTTCTCATGCTCAATATGGGCACAGCTAGTGACCAGATAGTATGGGAAACTCTTAAAGCCTATTTGAGGGGGTTACTAAACTCTGCTATGATCGAGAAAAGAAAAGGTGAGAAAGAGGCGGAGGGAGACAGACTTAATAAAATTAAGGCAAAGGAGGCCGAGTTACAACAGGCAGCCTTGGCCGCCCGGAACCTTATGCCTTCACTTGAGAGGGAATTGGTGTTTCTTCAAGCTGATTTTCAGTCTAAAATTGATAAGAATCTTAAAGATAGATGGGATGTGAGCAAATTACAACACTTCGCCTATGGTGAAAAATGCAGCTCCCTTTTAGCTTGGAAGGCAAGGGTAGACAGGGGCAGAAATCATATTAAAAGTCTGCTGCAAAGAGGGTCAGATACTCTGATATACGATGATGAGAGGATTAGGAGAGAGGCAAGATTATTTTTGCTTAGTTTATATGAAGAAGATATCGACTCTACGCCAGAGGATGTTAGGAGTTGGTTAGATTCTAGGGGCCTCCCACAGTTGTCGGAAGCAGATAGGCAGTTTCTGCGTTCTAATATCACGGAGGGCGAAATTAGGGAACAACTTAAAAGAATGAGCAGGGGTAAGGCGGCGGGTCCAGATGGACTTCCAATAGAAGTATACCTTGGGATAGTAGACAAAGTGCTGCCAGTCCTAAGGTCCCTGTTCAATAAAATATATCTGAAGGGCGAAGGCTCCCCCCAGTCATGGTCCGAAGCTATTGTGTCTTTGATTCTTAAGCAGAATAAAGACCCTCAGAATATTGATGCCTATAGACCAATCTCTTTGTTAAACTCGGACCATAAGATCTTTGCTGGGGTGTTAGCGGCAAGGCTGGCAAAAGTTATTAAGAGCATCGTTCATCCTGATCAGAGAGGGTTTATACCGGGGAGACAGCTCAATGAGCTCACTTTTCAAGCCATAGGAGCAATAGATATTGCAATCGATAAAAGGCTGCCGCTCGCTTTGGTTGCAATAGATGCCGCCAAAGCGTTCGATCAGGTGAACTGGTTCTATCTTTGGGAGGTATTGCAAAAATTCGGTTTGCCTCTAAATTTTATTGGGGCTGTTAAATCCCTCTATTCTGAACCCCGTGCAAAAGTTCTAGTTAATGGTACCCTGACAGATTGGTTTAGTATTACAAGAGGCACTAGGCAGGGGTGCCCCCTGTCACCGCTCCTGTTTGATCTTTATATTGAACCCTTTGTTTGTGCCCTTAGAGCTGATCCCCTTATTAGGCCATTTAAAATAGGGGAGCTGGAGCTCAAGTTTGCATTGTATGCCGAAGACCTCCTTATGTATACTTCTAACCCCATAGTTGCCATACCTAGGCTGTTTGAACTGGCTAATGAATTTGGTAAAGTCTCTGGATATAAAATCAATAAAGAAAAAACGAGATAATGGGGTGGAACTGTCCAACTGAAATCCAGGGGGCCCAAAGTCTCAGGAATCCTGCTGTGTCAGACTTACTGGAGCTAACAGGAGGGTTTCTGGCCCCCAAGAACCCTCAGCATCCAAAAGGATTTCACCCCCAACTAGCAGTGCACCAGGATGAGCATTTGCATGGTGGTGAAGAAAGGAAGAATGGTCTCCAAAGTACTCTAAGCAATCATGCTCTGTGGGACTTACGGGAGGTAACTGGAGTGCTTGTTGGCCACCAAGGTCCCTCTGGAGCCTAGGACACTTCCCCCAACCAGCAGCATGCTAGAAGGTACTTTTGCAGAATGGTGGAGAAAGAGGGTATGGCCTCTGAAGTCCTCTCAGCAATTTCTCTCTGTGGGACTTACTGGAGGTACAGAAGGGTTTGTTGGCCCCCAAGGACCCTCGGCATCCAATGGGGGCTTCATCCCCAACCAGCAGTGCGCTAGGAGGTGCATTTGCAGTATGGTGCAAAAAGCAGCAGGTCTCTGAAGACCTTGCATCAATCCTGTGTGGAACTTACTGGAGGTAACAGAAAGCTTGTTGGTACCAAGGACCCTTTGGAGCCACGGGGACTTCATCCCCCAACCAGCAGTGCACCTGGAGGTGCTCTGCAGAGTGGTGGAGAAAGGGGGCTGGACCTCTGAAGTCCTCTCAGCAATCTGACTGTGTTGGACTTACTGGAGGTAACAGGAGGGATTATCGCCTCCAAGGACCATCAGCATTGAAGGGGACTTTGTACTCGACCAGATGTGCGCCAGGAGGCGAACTTGCAAAGTGGTGGAAAAAGGGTGTGTGGCCTCAGGTGACCTCTCAGTAAACCCACTGTGTGGGTCTTACTGGTGGCAACTAGAGGGGTTGTTGGCCCCCAAGTACCCTTTGCAGCCAAGGGACTTTATCCCCCAACCAGTTGTGTCGTAGGAGGTGCTTTTGTAGTGGTGGTAAAAGGGGGATGGGCCTCCATTGACTTGTGATCTTTTTAAAAATTGTTTTAATTTATTCGGGGAATTGGGCCAATTTTGACCCAGGTCACCCCACCACCCCGGGGCCAGGCCTATTTTGAATGGGGGAAGGTGGCTGCGTGGCGCTCCTCCCCAGGCTGATACCGGCCCCGGTGACCCCACCCCCGGAGGCTGGCCTCTATTTAAAAATAATTTTAAAAATAATGAGAGGGGGTGGCACGGCCCCGTCCTGGAATTATTTCAGACCCGGGGATCCCATTCTCCAGGGCCCGGCCACAAGGCCCCCGCAGTCATTGCCAGCTCCTACGGGAGCCGGCTGCTAACATGCTCAAAGTGGAGCACAGTTTGCTATGGCTTCCATGCAACAGCAAACAGCTATGTCCCAGGGTGGGCACCCGAGGACATAGCAGGAGCCGGCCCTGGGGGTTGGCAGTCTCTAGGGCCATCTATGGCTCCAGGAGGGGGGCCGCATAAACCTCCTCCTTTCTAAGATACAGCACCGGGGAGGTGGTGGTCCCTGGGGCTTTGTGGGGCCTCCTACTCTACATGTGAATACATACCACAGGGGGGTGACAGTCACCGGGGCAGTGGGGTTGCCCCATGGATCCCCTGCATTTATTTCACTTTATCCCCAAGGAGGTGGCAGTCCGTGGGACTGTGGGGGTCCCACTTGGCCCCAGCATTACTCTCATATGTAGCCCCGGGGAGGTGGCAGTCCCCTGGACTGCATGGGGCTCCTCCACTTTTATGTCATATTTAGCTCTGGGGAGGTGGCAGTCCCATGGACTCCTGGGGGGCCATCGGACCTCCCCGCATTAATACAATATTTGCCCTGAGGAGGTGGTGGTCCCCAGGAACAGGGTTGCCCAAGAGGCAACGATGCATACATTATTAAGAATGCTCCAGGTGGCATCTCCCAGGGCTTTAGGGCTGTTAGGAGGGGGGCCCAATGCATCCCCTCCTACATATATTGGACAGCCACTAAGACCTGGCCCACCCGGGGGCCATTTAGAAATATATGGGTGAGTGACTAGGTTGTGCGAATGTCTGTATCAGTCTGTCAGTTGGTGTCTTAGTGGCTGTATGGGTTGGTGAGTGGGTATGTGAGTTGCTGTTTGGGTGATTGATTGGTTGTCTGAGTACCTGTATGGGTGTATGAGTGTATGTGAGGGTGTGTGTTACTGTCTGCATGGATGAGTGAGTAGGTGAGTCAGTGGATGTATGGATTAGTAAGTGCATCTGTGAGGGGATGTATTGGTGACTCGACTGTGTGTAAGGATGTTTTGGATGTGTCAGCGGTATATGGGTGCGTAACTGCAAATGCAAAAGGCAGTATTGGTGAGTGTTGGAGCATATGAGCTTATTGTATGTGTGACAGTGATTGTGAGAGTAGCTGTATGGGTGAGTGTGTGCTTGTGTCAGTGACTATAGGTGAATGAGTATGTGTTAGTATCTGTATGAATAAACACGTGTGTGTATAACTGTATAGGCGAGTAAGTGGCTGTATGATTAACTTTATGGGTGAGTGAGTAGGTGTGTGAGTAGCTCTATAGGTGACTGACAGTGTGTAAGTGGTTGTATGGATATGAGTGGATATTGCAGTGGCGATATTCGTATGTGAGTTGGTGTATGAGTGGCTGTATGGGTGACTAAGTGGATGTGTGTGTAGACCTATAAATCAGTAAGTAGGTCTGTCAATGGGTCTCAGAATGGTAGTGTGGAAGTTGGAGTGGGTGTATGAAAGGTTATATTTGGGTATGAGTGGGTGCATCAGAGTTTCTGTGGATGATGTCATCAGTGATATAATTTGAGAGGCCATCAATGATGTCATGAGTGATGCCACTGACCATGTCATGAGTGATGTAATATGTGAGGTCATAAGCAGTGCATTCCGGGGGTGCGAGATATAGTTAGCTAAGCTAACTATAACTGCTGAATTTCTCTGGTTTTGTACGAGTAAAACCTGAGCCTAACTATAACATCTCTGTAAACTTTGTTTTTTTCAGTGAATTTCTAAGTTTTTTAAATCCCATTTCCTAAGTATAACCACCCTGTAAACTTTGTTCTTTTCAGTGAATTTCTAAGTTTTTTAAAATGCTAATTCCTACCTATAATGTCCCTGTAACATTTGTTTTTTTTCAGTGAATTTCTATGGTTTTTTAGTTAGTAGTCGTGTTTGCTGAGTGGTGGAGGAAGAGGACTGGTCCTCCGACCAGATCTTAGGAATCCTGCTGTGTAGGACTTACTGGAGGTCACAGGAGGGCTTCTTGGCCCCCAAGGTCCCTCAGGATTAAAGTGGACTTCATCCCTCAACCAGTAGTGAACTTCAAGCCGTGTTTGCAGAGTGGTGGGGAGAGGGGGCGTGGCCTCTGACGATCTCTTAGCAATTCCGCTGTGTGGGACTTATTGAAGAAAGCAGGAGGAGTAGTTGGCCTCCAAGGACGTCCTGGGGGGCAACTACCCCCTCCTATTACCTCCAGTAAGTCCCACAGAGCAGGACTGCTGAGACCTGGTAGGAGGCCATGCCCCCTTTCTCCGCTGCTCTGCAAACACGCCTCCTGGCAAACCCCTAGTAGGGGGATTAAGTTCCCTTGGCTTGTGAAGGTCCTTGGGGGCCAACTACCCCTCTTGTTACCTCAAGCATGTCCCACACAGTGGGTTTGCTGAGAGGTTTTTGGTGGCCACGCCCCATTTCTCCACCACTCTGCAAACGCACCTCCTGCTGCACTACTTGTTGAAGGATGAAAACCCCTTGGCTCTTGAGGGGCCTTGGGGCCAACTAGCCCTCCTGTCAGGCTTCCCCTGCAGTCCCCAACAAAGTAGCAACGCCCCGGCGTATTGGGTCCCCAGGGTCGGTATCGGGGCAGAAAGGGTCGCAAGGGCCCCCTCCCCTTGTTTGTTCAATTTAAGTATTTTTAGGCATTTTGTAATTCAATTTAGCTGAACAACATGGTAGGAAAACGTGATGACTGTCAAGTGTGATTTAAAAAATGTAATAATGCTATTTTAGGGATATTGCATACTTAACAACCAAAGTGAATATGTTAAGCTCATGCTGCTAAAATAGTAATGGGATATTGCATGTATTGAAACCACTTCTAAACAAGCTGGAAGTGGGCACAATGCTGATTTTTTTATATTGAAATTAGACCCCATCAAAGTACCTTGCAAAATGATACCCGAACTCCCATGGGCCTAGAGTACTTAGGACTAAAAACATTCAATAAAATATCAGGTTGGGCACCTCAGTGCAGTAACCAGCTAAACAGGTTACTGTAGTGTCATGTGAGTTTGTATTGAAGGAACCCTTGTGGCTACTGATGGACTCAGTAGAACTGTGACGTAAGTATTAGAGTGTAGTGAAGTAAATGTAGGTTTAGAATGTTGAGTTTGTGGTTACGCGCAGAAAAATAAAGTCATGTTATATTAAGCTCCATGTGTGGCATAGTCATTGGCAAGCTACCGGGCTGGGGAGAATGCTACAACTGGCAATGAGATAGGAGATAAGTAACCCGAAGATCAAACCTGCTCTCCCAGAGAGTTTGCAGTGGACCAGCAAACTGCTCATGGATGTCACATGTGCCTCCTCGGATGTGCGGAATAGATGTGTGGTGTAAGTGGAGTCAAATTGCAGCCCAATCCGTGTAAAGCATTTGAAGATAACTCAAGCTTAACTGAGAAGTCTACACATCGTTGGCCAGGAACCTGTCAGTAGGCTTCAAAGAACGTAATTCACTACTATGCAATTCAAAGGCATACATCATGCTCAGTGATAATGCTATAGGCAGATGCAACCAGGTTTTGAAAGAGCACTAAATTGCAAGACAACACTGCGGACAGAAGCACTGAGAGGCAGAGATCAACCAGGTGTCAGACACCACAAAGAGATGCCTAAAGTCAAAATGATACAAGAAATGGTCATCTGCTTACCAGCCCTGATTAAAGAGAGTCATCATGCCACAGCACTGGAGGGAGTGACCACAGAGGCAACACCCAGGGTGGTGCTTGTGGAGCCGTCCATGCCCAAAGCAGCACAGCACCAAAGCTGCTGAGTGGGGATCAGAACAACTCCAAAAGTCTCTGAAGTTCAGGAAGCCGAGAGCGGCGATCGGAATTGAGAAAGTTTGCTTTTCCAATGAAGACTAAGGCAGAGATCATGTTTCCTGTCATTATCAAAGATAATCTAGAGTTTAGCAAATCGCAAGGCCTCAGAGATGGTTTGCATAAACAAGATCCCAAAGCAGCATTGGAAAGAACTATACTCTCCACATCAGTAAGTTCCAGCAATGGTTACAATGCCGCCTCGTTCTTGAAATCACCACTGCCATTCGATACCACCAAAAAGCTGAATGTTGGCTTCAGATGGACTGCCTAGATAGAGACATTTGATGATTTCATTGATGCAACAGAAGAACCAGATAACCGTAAGATTATCAAGTACCTTAAGAATCTTGCTAGTGAAGGCGTAAAAGAAGTCATAAAGAAAATGCCGTAAACTGACGAAATTACATACAGTCAAATCAAAGCAGCGTTGAATCTCAAATTCAATCGAATACCAAATGTAGATTACAAAAAGTACTTCTTCATTCAGTAATGACAAAAATCTGGTGAGACCATCCACAAATTTGTTGAGAGACTGGATACGCTCATCAAACACTGGGCCAAGGGATGTAGATTGATTTCTCCACAGAAAAAGAAGTTGTGCTTCTGGTGTGGATTTTCATTTTCATAAGAAGATAAATGTCCCAACATTGGCCAAATCTGCAAAGGCTACTGAAAGGAGAACCACTTTGAAATAGTTTTTAAGGCAGAGGAAAAAATTGGTGTGTCATGGCAAAAAGACACATTGGCCTCCCGAACGGTCCAGAAGCGACGTTCAATGCATGCCCAAATAAAGTCGATCAACATCCAAAACTTCCTTAAACAGCTCTTCAGTATCAATGTCAAGTGAAAGTGAAGAAAATGGCTGTTTCATGTCGATGTTTACCTTAGAGAAACGTGCATATGTTGGAGTGGCCGCATGTGGGGAAAAATAACAGTACAAAAAAAATCGACACAACAAAACAACAAAATCATTCAAACATTGTCCAAAAATCACTTTATAAGTCAGTTGCTCACTATCTTTCATTATTGATAGTGTTGCTGCAATGAATATTATGCCTGAGTATAAATATAATGAACTGTCTCCATTGCCCCAACTTATGCTATCGCAAACTGAAGTGTATATGTGGGCTGCATCGACGCCACCAAAATTCAACGTTCATTTGTGGCAATGATGAAACACAAGAAACAAAAGTACAAGCACCCATTTATATACTTCAAGGTCTTTTTACTTAGCTCCTGTACAGCTGCTGATATGAAACTGATATCTGCAAACTATACCATGAATGCTTATCATGATATAGTAAGTCAATTCCCTACTTTGTTTCATGGGTTGGGAGAACTCAATACTTTAAAAGTCCAATTACACATTAATAAGGACATCCGTCCTATTGCTCAAAGACACAGACAAATTGCCTTTCACCTACAGGACTGAGTTGAAACAGAATAGGATGCTTACTAAAACATGATATCATTGAGCTTTCCAATGGTCCAACTACAAGTTTCTCCAATAGTAGTAGTGCCTAAAAAGGACAGTGAAAGAGCTGTACGCATCTGTGTGGCTATGCGACATGTGAACAAGGCAATTGAAAGAGAAAAACATCCGGGTCAGCACATCGCTGACATGAAAACACAATTAAATGGTGCGAAGGTGTTCTCTCGCTTCATTCTGAATAAAGGATATCAACAATTGGAACTAGAGGAGAATTGGAAGTACAATACAACCTTTTCTACACATGTTGGTCGGTTCCAGTACAAAACACTATGGGCTTATTTACAAGCTCATTTTGTCGCCAGACTGTTACGTTTTTAAATACACCAGCAGCGCTGTGTGTCTGCCCATATTTAAAAGGCAATGTAAAGCCACCCTGTGTGGCTTTTCATGGCCTTGTAAATATGGCCTCCTTTCATGCATTACTCTGCGTGAAAGGGGCGTTCCATAGGTGTTGCTGTGGATGTTCCCACTCAACATCCATGGAACCTGACACATTCCCAGATTTACAAGGTTTCACAATTCTGGGAATGTGTCAGATTCCAACACCTCCCCAGGAGAGTCATAAGGAAGGCACAACGAGGAGATATTCCTTATTTCTCCTTGTTTTTCCGTTTTCTAAGTGTGCTGCATTCTGTAGCACACATATAAAGAAAAAACACCTCTGTTATTGTTTTTGTGCAGGAAGTATCCCTTCCTCCACAAAAACAATCACCCCTACAACACAGACACCCTTGCACCATAGTGCAGGGGAAAAAGGCAGGTGTGCACTGTATCTTCTAGATATGGTGCATTCCTGCCCTTTTCTTTTGAAGCACGGCAGCACAGAAGGAGGGATTGCTGTACTGCCGTGCGTCAAAATATTGTAAATGAGGCCCCAAGTTTAGCTGTATGATCAGCTGCAGAGCTATTTCAAGATGTCATTTGAGGTATCATAAACCTGTCATGAATGTTTTCAATTATAATGATGTATATTGGTTTTTGGAGCTATGCAGAAGGAGCACGACAATGTTGTCACGCAAGTGTGTCATTTGCTAGCTGATGCTGATTTAACTTTGACATTTTCTGGACATTTCTTTTCTGATGAGGGCAGGTTACCTGATCCAGCTAAATTGCAAATGCTGTCTACTGCCTGTCCTCCACAAGATGTTTTCATGTTATATTAATTCCTTAACATGGCCAACTATTTCTCTTGATACATACAAGACTTTGCCTCTGTCAGTGCGCCATTAAGAGACTTGATGAAAAAGAAGGTTTATTTTCTCTGGTCACATGAATGAAAGCATTGCTTCCAGAAAATCAACAAGTTATTGAGAATGCTAGTGAAATGGTACACTTTGATCCAAAGTTTCATACAGAGGTTGTTGTTGACTCTAGCCCTGTGGGGTTAGGCACCATCCCTGCACAGGACAGTGGACCCCCAAATGTTCGAAGACGTATTGTAGCATGTGCAAGTCAAAGCTTATCCCTAACTGAACAGGTTTATTCACAACCTGAGAAAGAAAGCTTAGCAGTGGTGTGGGCTTGTTAACATTTCCATGTATTCTTGCATGGGAAGCCCTTCACACTCGTGACAGATCATCAAGCATTGTTTACTATCAGTAAGAATTCAAAGGCAAAAATGTCTTTTTGCATTGAACGTTGGGGTATGAGATTGCAAGAATACAACTAAACCATTGTGCGTTGGCCAGGGAAAGATCAGAACCCTGCCGACTACTTCTAACGAGTACCTCCACAGTGCCCTGACACCCATTCTAAGAATGCTGACGCCTACTAAATTTTATCGTGAAAGCAAGTACACCAGCTGCCATTTTCTTGGAACAAATTGTCACTGCCACAAGTCAAAATAGTGAAATGCTAAAACAGAAGGACATTATTACACATCAGTCTTGGTACCAGCACTCTCGACCTCTTACCAGTGACAGTGAATACCAGAAGTTTAAAAATGTCAAAGATTAACTCTCCGTTCCTCGGAAAGGTATTATTCTAAGAGGTTTGAGAACTGTCATTCCAAAGAGTCTGTGAAACAGATAAATGAAGTGGTCCATGAAGGACATTTTGGCATTGTTGCCACCAAACACGTCCGGTTTCCACATTTCGACGAGAGAATTGAAGACCTGACATCTATGCAATTGCCTATCATTGAAAACCATTCAAGACACCCTAAACATGTCAGAGTTGCCAACGCATGCATGGGAAAGAATTGTCATTGACTTCTTTGGTCCTCTTGACGATGGATGTCACTTGATGATGATCTATCACTCGAGAAAGAGTCATTGAGTGATTAATCAGCATTGTGGCGATATGGGGTGTTCCTGCGATCTTAAAGTCTGTCAGTGGCCCATCTTTCAACAGTTGAAAATTCAGAGACTTTCTTAGTCATCTTAGTCTGAAGCAGCTGAAGAGCACAGATCTTTGGCCACAGGCCAATGGCCTTGTTGAATGTTTCATGAGTACTCTTAAGAAAGCTGTCCAGCGTGCTGTACTAGAAAAGCTCGACCTTAAATCTGTCTTAAATTAGACTCTTTGAGCTTACCACAGGTAAACCCTGCAACCCTGATGTTCAGGAGAGCCATGATGACCAAGTTACCGCAATGGACCAACAGAAGATCAAATATTGAGGAAGAAACCCGCATGAAAGTCTTGGATCATAAGAGGAAAATAAAGGCCTATGCAGACAAGCATTGAAATACAAAAGCCGTTACGTTCACTAGAGGAGATCGAGTGCTTGTTCATCAAAACAGAAAACAAAAGTCTGATGCTCCTTTTGATTGATGCTGAACCATTTCACCAACAAAGGACACATGGTGACTACCCAACATCCTGGGAAGTCCATTACACGAGATTCCTCGCATTTCCAATATGTGGCTTATCGCTCATCAGGCACTGTTGTCAATATAGAGACTGGGTCTGAAAGGACCAGTGAAGACCACCTGACTGCTTCTGTTTCTACATAACGTATGGCGGTCTTGGACACTTCTACTGCCTGTCCCCAGTTTTCGAAGACACAGTCGAGAAGTGTGATCAAAGTGCAACAAATACTCATTAAAGAGCTATGGTTGTGTAAGCAATTGTAAAATAATTATATTTTTTTATTTGACAAAGGCATGATGTATTATTGTGTGAGTTTGTAATGACGGAACCCTTGTGGTTCCTGATGGACTCCGTAGCACTATGACGTAAGCGTTAGAGTGTAGTGAAGTGAATGTAGATTTAGAATGTTGAATTCACGGTTGCTCGCAGAAGAATAAATACGAGTTATACTCAAAGACTTTCTTAGTGTGAAGCAGCTGAAGAGCACAGATCGTTGGCCACAGGCCAATGGCCTTGTTGAATGTTTCATGAGTACTCTTAAGAAAGCTGTCCAGCGTGCTGTACTAGAAAAGCTCGACCTTAAATCTGTCTTAAATTAGACTCTTTGAGCTTACCACAGGTAAGCCCTGCAACCCTGATGTTCAGGAGAGCCATGATGACCAAGTTACTGCAATGGACCAACAGAAGATCAAATATTGAGGAAGAAACCCGCATGAAAGTCTTGGATCGTAAGAGGAAAATAAAGGCCTATGCAGACAAGCATTGAAATACAAAAGCCGTTACGTTCACTAGAGGAGATCCAGTGCTTTTTCATCAAAACAGAAAACAAAAGTCTGATGCTCCTTTTGATTGATGCTGAACCATTTCACCATCAAAGGACACATGGTGACTACCCAACATCCTGGGAAGTCCATTACACGAGATTCCTCGCATTTCCAATATGTGGCTTATTGCTCATCAGGCACTGTTGTCAATATAGAGACTGGGTTTGAAAGGACCAGT
Source organism: Triturus cristatus (assembly GCF_964204655.1). Taxonomy (NCBI): domain Eukaryota; kingdom Metazoa; phylum Chordata; class Amphibia; order Caudata; family Salamandridae; genus Triturus; species Triturus cristatus. The sequence goes on from NC_140581.1 coordinate 800,675,707, forward strand.
GAAGACCACCTGACTGCTTCTGTTTCTACATAACGTATGGCGGTCTTGGACACTTCTACTGCCTGTCCCCAGTTTTCGAAGACACAGTCGAGAAGTGTGATCAAAGTGCAACAAATACTCATTAAAGAGCTATGGTTGTGTAAGCAATTGTAAAATAATAATATTTTTTTATTTGACAAAGGGCGTGATGTATTATTGTGTGAGTTTGTAATGACGGAACCCTTGTGGTTCCTGATGGACTCCGTAGCACTATGACGTAAGCGTTAGAGTGTAGTGAAGTGAATGTAGGTTTAGAATGTTGAATTCACGGTTGCTCGCAGAAGAATAAATACGAGTTATACTAAGGTCTGTGTGCTGCATAGTCATTGGTGAGTACCCCGGCAGGGGACAACGCTAAAGGCTATGATCATAAGAAATACAAAAGAGAGACCAGTAGAGCTGCACAAAGCAGCCAGCTGACTGAAAACTAGAAACTGTGCATCTGTCTCTCACACCCCTTCATCCACTATGCTGCCTAACTCATTGTTCCACAACAAAATGACTGCACCTCGATGTTCATCACGTGCGACATTGAAATAGTTTCCCGATAGAATCGAAAAACAAAGTCACCATACTTCCACCCACACACACCCCACATGGTATACCTTGCTTCCCATGAAGGCAAGTGCTTAAGTGACCCACATAGGGGTAGGTAGTAAAGCACTATATAAATGTTGCAAAACAAAATAAAACAATAAAGTGGTGATTAAGATAAGTCTGTTGGAGACTGTTGGTCAGTTTTTCCCACTTAAACTTCTCATGCCAGTTTGGCATTGCGGGATAACTTTTATGGGATTCGGGCTGCCTTGAGATTAGAGCTAGCTCATCACGACCCCCAACAGGTAGACCAGCCACTTCCTGCTTCCTTTGTGGGTCTGAACTGGCTGCATAAAGATGGGCAGAACTAATTAACCATAGCAGTAATTACATGGAAAACGCATGGTTTTTTGTGGTTTTATTTTCAAGGCAAAGCTTGTTTTGTTGCTGTTATATCCTATACTTCCTAGTCCTGGCTGCTCAGCCTGCATGAGTGTGATGTCATGGAATGTTGGGAGTGTGTGCATGCTTTGAAAGAGTGATCAGTTAGATTGAATGGGGCTGAGCAGCAGGATGCTGCTCCCGGTGGGGCAATCCTGTACCATCTTACATAAACAATAAATCTACCTAACTACATCCCTGGCTCCTGTTCTACTTATGATGACAGCACTTTCATCAGTTACAAAAATGGCGACGATTTTTAAAAGAACCATGCGTGAAGAAGCAAGAAACAAGGAACTGAAAGAAGGAGCTAAAAGAAGATGGCCCGTGTTTGAAAAAAAGCCTGAAAATTATGCCTGCGCAACGCCTTGGATGCCCCACCAGTGTCTTTTTTCCATCAGACAGTCCACAGAGGTATGTGTTGGGCGTTAGACAGAAGCTGGCTTGAGTGGCTTGAAACCTGCCTAAAGACTCTATTAATGAACGTTTTGCTGTGGGATTTTGAACTGACAATCCTACAAAACACAGAAGATCAGAAGATATTTGAATCACCTGATGTATGAAACCATAGTCTATTGGGTTTTGCGTGTTTAACCTGCCTACTCACAAACTGCTATCTTTAAATATTTTGGACAACTGACCCTGTTTGGCAACTTTATGGTCTGCTTACACATTGGATTTACCCATCAAATTTTAAAATGACCGGATGCCTGAAACTAGCTAATATGAAATGGATCGTTTTTCTCATAAGAAGCTGCTGTAATGTGACTCCTGAGATAAATACGCTTTGGTGTAGGGTGATCTGTGTCTTTGACTTTTTGGCAGTACAATTTTGATGAGGATTTACAGCCGAATGCCGACACATAAAGTTAAAGTATTTTGCCGATGCTCAGAGTGCAAAGTTTGACTCGGTGCAACCAATCTGCATGTCATATCTGCCGTGGTGGAAGCAGATTTCTAGTCCAACAGCTGTGTCACTTGTGTTAAGTAAGAGCAATCGGAAACAGTGGAAACTATGGACGAACGGAACGCAGTATGGCCCAATGTTGTTCTCGTAATGCTGCCCACGTCCGTGTAAATGGAGTGTAGCTGCCCACGTCTGTGTAAATGGAGAGTAGCTATTAGATGTGGGGTAATAAATGTGAGAAGAGGCAGCATTTGAAGGCGTTTCCTACACAGCATTTTAACCGAGCGATGTGCAGTTAAGAAAGGCACATAGTGGAGTTGGCTACGATGTTGGTCTACTGCTAAGCACTTTGAGGAGTGTTGGTGTTCTCAATTTTGTTAATTACAAGTAGGTTTATTTTCCTTAAATGAAGTTGCCAATGTCTTAACATTTTTACTTTGCCACAGTTAAACGATACCATTTTTTTTTTTGAATCCGAGTGGGATTCGAGGCACGCGCCACTGACCTTCATTTTGCTCCAGTGTGATTCCTGCATTATTGTCTCATGGTGACGTCTGCATCGTGGTGCAGGGACAGAGAATGCACGTTGGTGCCGTGAGCCATCCGCCTCTGCGTGGTAACGTGACGCCATCTTGTGGAGGCTTGCAGACATTGATTTCCTTTATGTCCTACGTTGTTTTGCCAACCACGTTTTTTTTTGGGTTGTCAAGGTCATTAAAGTTTTGAAAGCACCGTTCTGACAGTCCAACCTCGGGTGTTCTTCAACTTGTACACGATTTGCCCACGATATTGCTGCATTTAATGAATAACTTACGAAGTTTTGTTTGGTGGGTTGTTTTTAAAGAGGTTCTATTTCCACATGCTGAGTTTCTCATCGGAGCATGACATATTGGTGTTCAATCTACACTTGAATTGACGACATCGGTGACTACTTTTGTTGTTTTAGTTTATTGTTTTGAAAAATCTGCTAAACAAGCAAGAAGTAATTTACATATTTTTCCTGCACAATTTATGCATGTGTATTGTGGTACATGTGAACAGTAGGGAGTGCATAATTTGGCATGTGTTGTGTTTTATGTCGTTAGGCGAATATTTTTGTATTTAATTGTATTCAGTATGTAAGTGAATATTCAGCGCACGTCAGGGTTGCGTGGGGAATATCCCTCACACGTCATGGTTGTGTTGGGAATGTGATTGCCTCGCACGTCAGGGTTGCGTTGGCAGTGTCCCTCGCACGTCATGGTTGCGTTGGGAGTGTCCTTCACACGTCAGGGTTGTGTTGGCAATGTGATTGGCCTCGCACGTCAGGGTTGCGTTGGTAGTGTACCTCGCACGTCATGGTTGCGTTGGGAATGTCCTTCACACGTAAGGGTTGTGTTGGCAATGTGATTGGCCTCGCACATCAGGGTTGCGTTGGTAGTGTCCCTCGCACGTCATGGTTGCGTTGGGAATGTCCCTCACACGTCAGGGTTGTGTTGGCAATGTGATTGGCCTCGCACGTCAGGGTTGCGTTGGTAGTGTCCCTCGCACGTCATGGTTGCGTTGGGAATGTCCCTCACACGTCAGGGTTGAGTTGGGAAGGTGCTTTGCTTTGCACGTCAGGGTTGCATTGGCAGTGCACTAGTTATTAATTTTGTAATGTTTGGCGTGCATTATATTTGTTTTGCTCTCTCTTGCACATCAGTTAGTGTGCGTTGTTACATGTTTTTCTTTCATGTTGTTAGCAGAGGGAGATAGGTGTGTGGTGATGTTCTTCTGGGTGTACTGGGTAAGTGTTTTGAATGCATTGTCTGTGAAACACATGCCATATTTTGTGATTGCACCCTGCATGAAACATGTGCGATTTTTAATGTGATTTTACATGTTTCATACAATTCTATATGAAGAACACTATCATTTATGCTATAAGTTCTCATGTGAACTAGAGAAAAATCATTTATCTCTTATCAATTTATTTGATCTTGTTGATGTTAATATCCGAGAATGCTAATTGATTGATATCGGGATCTAAGTAAGCATTTACCTATTTAATGAGATTTTCGTGATTTAATTGATTTTATTTCCTTGGTAACAAATTGTGATATGGTTCCAGCAATTTGTTTCTTGTTGTTTTAATTGTTCTAAAGGAAGGAGATATGTTATATCCTATACTTCCTAGTCCTGGCTGCTCTGCCTGCATGAGTGTGATGTCATGGAATGTTGGGAGTGTGTGCATGCTTTGAAAGAGTGATCAGTTAGATTGAATGGGGCTGAGCAGCAGGATGCTGCTCCCGGTGGGGCAATCCTGTACCATCTTACATAAACAATAAATCTACCTAACTACATCCCTGGCTCCTGGTCTACTTATGATGACAGCACTTTCATCAGTTACAAAAGTTGCATTTTTATGTGAACCCTTTTTAGCTGGGGAAAGACTGGTGTTTTTTTAAGGGATAGTGCATTTGTTTTAAGTCCACGTAAAGCTCACCTTATTCTTTTTGATCATGTTTTGACTTATTCCACTATGTTGGCTTTTGACTTTTAAATCATTTTATTTGTACTACCTTGTTTCTGAATGCTGATGCTATTCTTTGACCATTTGTATTCACTATTTTGACTTTTTGATTCTGATTGTTATTTTCTTTTTTCTATTTCTTTACTTTTGTTTTCTTGTTTTTCTTTTGTGTATAATTTTATTTTGAGGGTGTGGAGAATAATCGCACTAATTGGGGGCTGCAGACAGAAATAGGGAGTGATGGCATTCACTTTGAGGTCATTTGGTGGACGTTGATGTGAATATTCTCCCCTCAATATCTTGAGGAGGGCGATGTGTAAGAACACCTTTAGTTTATCCTGAATCCGACAGAAGAGGGTGCTGCTTAAGTTACTATCATTGTTCTGTTCCAGTGTCCGGACTACTCTATGAATTAAGTGGTCAGTAGGGTAGTTCTTGGTGCAAATATCTTTCATCACTGTATTATGAAAGTAGATTTGTGGGGGATAACGAGGACATTTGTGAGCATTTGTTGTGCTGCATTTTGTTTAATGTTGTGTTTTTGTTTTGCCTCACTTTATTGTGTCATTGTTGTGTTGTACTGCAGTTGATGTGTTGGAAATGGCCTTTTTTGAGGAGTCACGGCAACCTCTTTGCCTTTTTTCTTCTCTGTGTCTTCACTTCATTTTTCCTGGCTTTAGAATTCTGTGCACGTTTTCACTACTGACCAGTGATAAAGTGCATGTGCTCTGTGTCAAAAATATAATAGCATTTGGTTTCACCATGATTGGCATATTTGATGTACTTATAAGTCCGTAGTACAGTGCACTACATATGCCAAGGGCGTGTAAGTCAAATGTTACTAGTGGGCCTGCAGCACCGATTGTGCCATCCACATTAGTAGCCCTTCAAACATATCTAAGGCCTGCCACTGCCGGGCCTGTGTTTACAGTTTTAAACTGCATTTCTACCTGACAATGTAACCTACTTGCCAGGCCCAAACCTTGTCTTTTATTACATATAAGTCACCCCTAAGGTAGCCCAATAGACAGGATGCAGTGTATTTAAAAGGTAGAACATGTACTTTTGAGTTTTACATATCCTGATAGTGAAAAACTGCTAAATTCATTTTTCACTTTAGTAAGGTCTATCTCTCTCATAGGTTAGCATTGGAGCTGCCTTGTAGCACTTTACAAGTGTAACTTCCAATTGGGAAAAGATAGGAAAAGTACATTTGGTGTCTGGACTCACAATTTAAAACATAATTTAGTGAACTTGTTTTTTAAGTTGCAGGCCTGAAAATGCACTTTTAGAAAGCTGACATTTTCTTGCTTAAACCATTCTGTCCCTCTGATTGTCTGGGTTGGGTGACAGCTGTACTTTGTGCAAACTCTCTAGACAGTCACAAACAAAGGGAGCTGAGGTGCGCCCTGCATATCCTGATGACACATCACCAGGCTGAAGGGTCTTTCTGAGCTAGAGTAAGAGGGAAGAGCTTACACTTGCCTCTGAATAGGGCTGTGCCTGTCTCCACACAAAGAGTTGCATACAGCACAGTAGTGTCTCTGGAGACAGGACAGGATAGGGTATTGTGCGGTGCAAAGACCTTTCATTGAAGTCTCCAAACTTCGATGGCTAAAATGGGTATAGGTAATGGGTCTCTGACCCATTGTACTTGGAACACTTCCGCAAATGAGGGCATTCTAACAGGAAGAAGAGCTGTTGTGCTGCCAGGGAGGGGGTGCTTGCTTTGCTGTGTTGGCCTGCTGCTTCTTGTCTGGGAGCAAGAAGACTGGACTTGACTCTATACACCCTGCATCTCTAAAGGTTTTCTATGGGCTTGTTGGAATTGCCTCCTGTTTCTGTAGCAGCGAGTATATCAAATACTACATCTACATCTTGCTACCAGCACCTGGGCTCTTCTGCTATCAGTCCTGCTCTGTTAAGTGGTGCCAAACCAGTCCTGGGGCCTTGGAAGTAAGTGTTTCGTGCTGCTACCCAAGAAACCAACACATCGACCCTGAAGCATCGATTGGAACTGGCCCAATTCCCTGAGATTGCCGCGCATCGCTGCTGCCTGCACTAGAGCCGCAGACACCATTTGCCAACTGCGACGAAATGACTGTGACTTACAATGCAGCCCAGACTTTGCCGACTCAGTGCCTCCGCATCACAGGTGCTGCCCAAGCCACAGACAACACATCACTGACATCTGCGATGCACCATCCCTGGCCGCAAGTGCAACTCAGCGGTTCAACATCAATGCATTGGCCCGATGCACATCGCTTCTTGACATCGAAGCATCAACTACGTTGCCCTGACTTCAGAAATGACGCATTGCCTTTAACAGTGACGCATCCCCTCTTTGCTCAATGCATCATCACTGAACTTCGACGCATCCTTGGTACTGTCAGCAGGTCTGCGTGACTCCTGTATCCGGCCCACACTCCATCGCGGTTTGACTGAACTTTTGGATTTGACCGGGTCAAGCGCTACCAGATAGCCCCAGTGGGAGCTATTGATTACTAAGCACTACAGTTTGATTTAATCTTGTAAAATTTGTATATTTACTTGTGTATGTTGGATTTGTATCGCTTCGGTCTTGTTTTACTCAGATATATATTGGCTATGTTTCTAAACTGGTGTGGAGTACTTTTGGAGTGCTTTACTGGGTTACTGTGTGTGTGTGTCCACAAATACTTTACACATTGCCTCTTTAGTTTAGTCTGACTGCTGTGTGCCAAATTACGAGAGGGTGAGCACAGGTAAACTTTTATTGTGTACTACACTTACCCTGACTAGGATTGTGTTTCCTGCTTGAACAGGGTACATACCTCTGCCAACCAGAAACCCAATTTCTAACACATTCTGTTTTGATTGTTGTGTTGTGTCCTGTTATGTTTTTTGTGTAGTATGTTTTTGCTTTGTGTTATGTAATTGTGTTGTCTTCTGTTGAGGTGTCAGAAAATGCTGATACATTTCCAGTCTAAAGCAAATCTCCAAGGAGATAAAATACTGCTGCTCCTGCTTTTCAACTATTTGCAAAAATGAGTAAGACCAAAAATGAAATTGTCTTTAAATCAACCCTTTCAGTGCTCTCTTTATGTGATGAGGACTCAAGCGTTGGAAGGGCAGCTGGAATCTCAACAGAATGAGGTGGCAGTGGAAGCTTACAGGTAAGGGCCTAAAGATTAAAGGATTGGCCCGAAGGCCATTGTGGAAATATGGATTTTTCTGATCAGTTATGTCCCCTATCTTGGACCCCAACGGTTCCATGTATGTATCACAAGTACATGTATGTTCCCTCCAGTTCCAGTTATGAAGACGCAAACACATGTGCGTCCACCGTCAACATGTCCTCTGTCAGATCCGCCATGAATAGGCCGGATATTCCATTCCTAAGTATGAAAGGCCACCGGCTTTATATGGTTCACTTATGCCATTTTACAGTCCAGGCAAGTAGGCCCTGATTCTGTCATCAAACTCTTCCTGCCTTCTGCCTCTGAAAGCTCCAGTCTGAGCCTGCATCTGTGACCATGAACTTTTTTCTCATTCTCTGCGCGGCTCACGGAGCCGACATCGGCCGGTTTGCCTGCCTGCCAAAAACTGTATTTCACCTTCGAGTTATCTGCTCCGTTCCCTGCCCAATGCATTCCTGTCTAGTAGTTTAAGTAAACATTCTTCCAGCTACCGAGCAAAGGGCCCGGCTTCTCTGTCTTTATGCAAGTAATTCATAGCCCTGTTACTATGGAAGATTCCTGCCCTCGCATCTAGTGTAGACACTTAGACGCTTGTGCACGCACACACAGTCAGTATAGAATAGATTTTGTCCAAGAGTCCTTCCTTTGTGGATAACATAGTTCTTTAAACATAGGATGTTAGATATGATTTGGGATTAGGTTGACTTGACCCCCCAGACTTCTTGTCTCCACATGTAGAGCTAAATGTCAAGTCCCCCTCACCCCCTAGTTGCACGTCAATCACACGTCATGCTGCTGCGCGCGCATCTATGCCAAGTATAATCTTATAGATCCACCTATATATGACATCATAACCAATTATGTTCCTTTTTACTCCTCATTACGCCCATTTTCGGTTACGCAGGTGAATCGTCATTTTCCTTATCAATTGTTACGCCTACCGCATCTATTTCATTGTAATGTATGTTCTATAAAAGTCATTTCTTGTCAATAATGTATGTACTTCACTTCCTGAACCTTCGTGGTGACGGAACTTGGAGCAACCGATTATAATCGATCATTGGAATAAAGCCCATTCCGAACCTCTAATACCACGGATTCTGCCTCTTATTTACTGAGCTATTTTATTATGTTTCCGTATCAAATTAAGTCCCGGTAATTAAATTATTTACCACATGAATGGCGCCCGAACAGGGACACTTTCTCATCTCACACGCCGGCGGTGAGTTGCAGGCCCGGTCTCCTGCCACAGCTGGACGGACAATAACGCGTACCAGCAGGATTTCCTGTATCTCCCTCCGGTCAAGCGGGGGCGACTGAGGCTGCGATCAACACCCAGACGAGGCGGTGAGAAGTGCGAAGTATCCCGACCAGAGCCTAGCTGAGAGAGCAAGATCCGAGGTATACAGAGGCCCACCAGTTTCCGAAGTCCCAAGCCAAGTCCAGTCTCCGCAGTGTTCGAGTCGAGTCCAGTCCGGTTCAAGTTCAGTTCAGTTTCCGAGGCCTTCCGATTCCGAGCTACCCGGTGAGTACCATTACTGGGGAGGCTTTCTGATGTGCACATAGGTTGTGCCGGTCAAGACGGGTTTGGGTACACAAATCCGGTCTGCACTGTTTCAGCAGTGTATCTGTACTGTTTAGCAGTATATCAAGTATATAATTCAGAATGATTCAGTTAATGTCGAGTATTATGTTTAGTGTTTTAAGTTCTCCTTAGATCGTCATCATTATTGACTGTTCAGGTAAATGTTAAATGTTAAATGTTTTAAGTACGTTCTGCATATTGTGGTATGAATGACTGTTCATTATCGTGTTTACTATATTAAGTTTGTTCAAAATCAAGTATCAGATCAGTTTTCAATATGCCGCTCTTTTCGAAATTAAGACAGATCACAACAAGAAAAGGGGTACTCGAAGAAGCCGTTCCTATTCCTCCTAGGGACACTCCAGGGTACTTCATGTATCATAAACATGGCTTAGATGCTATATTATTTCTTGATTTATGGGTAGACTACACCAAGGAATTACCAGAAAGTCAGAGGTGGCCCGCAGCGGGGACCTGGGATGCAGAGTGCATCATGAAAGTCGAGGAAGAGTTATGGAAAAGGAAAGTCAGACAGTCACAGAAAGATGCCGTTGAGTTATGGCGTAAAGAATTTCATAGACGTACAGAAAAAGCACTCCGACAGGAAGAGAAGAATAAAGAGAGTTCAAATAAAGTTCGAGAAAATCTATTAATTGAAGAAGGTATCCGAGTAAAATCAGAACAAGTAGACAGACAAAGAAATGCCCTTATGAATGGTATGTATCCCCTTCTGGCCGAAGGATTACCTAAGGCTACTCCAGAGATACCAAAAGACTTGCCAACCCCATTGTTTCCAATAAAGGTACATCCTAAGGGGCATCCTAGAACCGCAGAAGATGTTTTTCTTTCCTCATATTTAGATGACGCAGCTCCCGAGTATGCAAATTCCGCCCCACATAGACCGCCTGCCAGGGAGGTTCACCGCCAAGATCCAGTACCCGTATCTCTACAGCAACGAGTTCCGGCAAGCACATCTGTTTCTACATCTGTCCCTGCAGATACTTCTATAGCTGTGTCCACACCTATAGTTGCTGTATCGCGTTCAACAAATCCTTTCATGCCCGACACCCCAGACGGGGCTACGGGAGGTACTAGCAACACTTTTTCTACGCCACCCAGAATAAATAAACTTACCTTTCAAGAGTCAGCACATTCACGTACCCCCAAACTCATAAACGCCCGTACGCTTAAGGAACTTCTTGTAGATTGTAGATATGACCCTGTGCCCGGCAAAGAGGACGAAATGACCCTGGCATCATTACGTATCAGACGAGCCGCGGTGTATTTAGGGAAGCTACCAGGAATGACTGCGCATCTAGATAAAATATACCATTTTGTTCAAACAGGGCGAGATTCTGAATGTATTAACAGAGCTATGGAATATCAGAAAGTGGAGATACAGGGTGAACTGTTACGTTTCCTCATAAATTGTGTGATCAGAAATCAAGACCGACCAGGGGTAGACCCGGAAGCAATGCAAATTCTTACCAGATGGAGTCAGAATATATCAGAAGGAAGACATGATAAGCAGAATTGTATAATAGCCATGTGCCGAAAGATCCGAAAAGAAATAGAACGCCTACACGAAGAAAGATTAGCGGTAGACCAGTTCGAACAAAACGAAGAAGAAGGATCAGGACTGCCCACAGGACAGTCAGACACTATAGCCTATGTAGGTAGAGGAAGATCTTGTAATAGTAATAGATGTCTTATTGACCCGTTACGTCCGATATATCCAGACAATAACAGGAGTTTCCCAACACCCATAGTCCATATAAGGTCTAACGAGCATTCGTTCCAAGCAGCTGACAAATTACTCCGAGAACGAAGGGGTTATCATTTTCTCGATTCTATGGATGAACAAGAATTAGCCAGGTCAGCTGTCCATTGGGTTGACAGTCCCGGAAAGTACAGTGATGATACAGTAGCACGCACGTTTTTGAATCTCACCCCAGATGAACAGCGTTTAGCTGGAATTTATATGATTCAACAACTCCTTATACTATATCAGAGTCAGCATTCGGACCCTGGTCCCTTACCTGATATATTGACTGAATTACTCATGAATAGATGGAGAGGTTCAGGTACTAAATTAATTAAAGAAATACTAGAATCAAGAAAGCAATACATTCTTTTTGTATGTTCAGAACATGTTTCACTACCCATTAAGGAAAGAACCACGTATTACATGGACAGACAGAATCCTTTACGAGAAGTACACCCAATAAAGGGCGAGGACAATGAGTTTAAACGCGTATTTGTATACACGCCCATATCGAAAATAGAATTGTTAGAAATGAAGAAAGTGGTACCCAGTCATGACAAAGATCCAGCGGGTTTTCACCGAGAAATTAAAGACATGTTATTCATGGGAGAGTATACCTATCCCGACATTATGACAATATTAAAGGTATTGATGCCTGCTGGCATTTATGAGAAACTCAGGGAAAAAGAGTGGGAGGTAGGAGACCAAAAGATAGAATGGTCAGTATTAGAAGCAGAAGAAAAGGCCCGAACTGCAGGAGCAGGGCTTGGGGATAAAACTAAAGCACTACCAGGTTTATTAGTACAGGTACTGCCACGTTTATTAACTACGAAAAAGGAAGATTGGGGTACAATTTCAGCCTGTAAACAGAAGCAAGATGAAGACACTAGTGATTACTATGCCCGATTTGAAAAATGTTTTGGTATAAATAGTGGCATAAAAGCAAGTAGCGAATCATACCCGCATCTGTTTGTAACAAAATTAGTAGAAAATGCCCTGCCCCAAGTAAAGAATAGAGTATTAAAATTCGAGAGTACCTGGCAAGGTAACACTCCATCACAAATGTTACAAATGTTACAGTACCATCACAATAGAATTAGAGAGGAACAAGAACATGAACACAGACGCATGAAAGACACGAAAATGAAAATGCTAGTTTCTCAGACAGTTCCAGCTGAAGGACATAAAAAGGGTATGACACATTCCGGTGATTCAGCAGGACCTGTAAAAGGGACATGCAATTATTGTAAAAAGCCAGGTCATTACGTACACGATTGTCCAGTTTTGAAACATAATATCGCCATAGGTAATACAAAAGAAAGACCACGGCCACCTAGACAGGATCAGAATGAACAAGGAGCCTCGCAGCACGCACAGTCCATGCCAGCTCCACCACAGTCTGTACAGTTTGTGCCAGCTGCACCAGCGCTACCTGTTGCTGCCACACAAACCACGACACGACAACTGTACCAGACCGCACAGTACGACTATCCTGATTACCAACGATACGCATGAACCAGCCTAGAGAGGGAAGTTGACTTACCCCTTATCGAGATCCCTGTAGATCAAGAAGGACCTTATGTACATAGTGAATTATTAGGCCAAGACAGAAAATTTTTACTCGATACAGGGGCAAGTCGAACAACTATAAAACGTAGTGAAGTTCCAGGGGCACCCCTCTCAGGCTCTCAGAATATTTCCCTTGGTTTTTCAGGAAAACCTATTGTTAATGAAGTGTCACAACCTCTTCCACTTACGATAGGACCTTTGACCCGAACTACAGATTTATTGCTTACTAAATCATGTCCAGAAAATCTGTTAGGAATAAAAACACTGAAAGCTCTAGGAGCTATAATATGTTGTTCTCCGGAAGGAGTAAGATTGTTTTTACGTGATTTTAAAGGTCACTATGTATCTAGAGACATGGATCCCCGACTGCAGACTTTACCTACACATCTATGGGCACAAGGCCCTACTGATGTTGGTTGCATGAATATTACACCATATCGAGTCACATTAAAGGCAGGAGTGGTACTACCACGAATGCGACAATACAAGTTACCCCCAGATGCTGTAGTGGCTTTGCTGCAAATCATTGACGAGCTCATTGCCCAAGGAGTAGTTGTGGAAACAGACTCCAATGTATGTAATTCACCAATAATTCCGATTCTTAAACGAACAGATCCAAAGGCCCCGCCAGTATATCGATTGGTTATTGATCTGCGCGAATTAAACAAGTGTATCGTGCCACAATTCCCTGTGGTCCCTGATATCTCGTCATTATTGGCAGCCATTGATTCCGAAGCAATATTCTTTACTGTAATTGATCTCAAGAATGCCTTTTTCAGCGTCCCAATAGATCCGGAAAGCCAATATTTGTTCGGATTTAGTTTAAATGGACGTAGCTTTAAATTCTCACGCGCACCTCAAGGATTTACAGAAAGCCCCAGCATCTATAGCCAAGCACTGAAACGAGAACTTGACAGTATCCACATGCCAGTTAACACTGCTCTGCTTCAATATGTCGATGATCTGCTGATCACCGCGAGAAGCGAACCCGAATGTGAGAAAGCATCACTGACAGTTTTACAATTTCTAGCTGAAAAGGGTCACAAGGTGTCCCCTTCTAAGCTGCAATTCTGTGTCCAGCGAGTTGTTTATCTTGGACACTCGCTGTCCAAGGAGGGAAGGCAGCTTACACCCGATCGCATTCAGTTAATAGCTAACATGCCAATACCCAAGACACAAAAGGAGGTACGGGCTTTCATAGGCCTCACTTCATACTGTAGGCAGTGGATCCCTCAGTATGCATTTCTAGCAAAATCGCTCATTCAGTTGACAACCCAGGAGGCAGCCACATCGACTGTTCTCCCTTGGACTCAGGAACATACACAAGCTTTTGAAAGCCTAAAGAAAGCTTTATGTCAAGCACCTGTTTTAGCAACACCATGTTACAATAAACAGTTTACACTCTTTGTTACAGAGCGCGAAGGTACTGCCTTGTCAGTACTCACACAGGAACAAGCAGGATCACACAAACCATGTGCTTATTTTTCTAGTACATTAGATCCCGTAGCTCAGGCTTTGCCTGCGTGCCTGAAATCAGTGGCAGCGACAGCTTTAGCAATAAGACAGAGCGACGCCATAGTGTTAGGACATCCATTGACAGTTCAAGTACCACACACAGTAGAGGTTCTTGTAAATAGAACGCAAACACAACACTTGACTATTGCGCGACTTACAGGGTACGAACTTACATTGTTCCAGCCACATATAGAAATAAGACGCTGTAACACCTTGAATCCTGCCACACTTTTGCCAGTAATCGGAACAGACCCACTAGCTCATGACTGTATTGAAGTTATTACTATAACGACGAAACCCAGACAAGACTTAACCGATGTCCCATTGTCAGATCCAGACCTGACATTGTATGTAGATGGTTCATGTATGAGAACAAATACAGGAGAGTTAGTGGCTGCTTACGCAGTCACAACAGATACTGAAGTCATTGAAACAAATCGTATAAATACTTTGTCAGCTCAAGCCGCAGAGCTCATCGCTCTGACACAAGCCTGTATTCAAGCCACAAATAAAAAAGTCAACATATACACTGATTCACGTTATGCATTCGGAGTTGTACATGACTTCGGCGTGCTGTGGCGAGAGAGAGGTTATTTAACTTCCCACGGTGCCCACATTCAGCACGGACCCCTCATTCATGCCTTATTAGATGCGATACATCTACCGACTGCAATATCAATTATGAAATGTAAAGCTCATACGAAAGTCACTGATATCATTTCTCAAGGCAATGATCTAGCCGACAGAACAGCTAAACAGACTGCTCAAACACAAACATCCGACATGACAAAGACAATAGTCCCGACACATTGTATGACAGTTAAAGATCCTACTTTTGACGTAATTGACATCCAGACACATGCTACACCAGATGAAATAAAGAAATGGACCGAGTTAGGAGGGATCCAAACGGATCAAGGATGGATGATGAAGGAAAAGTCTGTGTGGTTCCTTCCTGATTCAATGGTCCAAGTTATAATTAACACTATACATAGTCCAGCACATCTAGGAGAAAAAGCTATGCTAGATAGCATTCAACACATTTGGTTCAATAAACATTTACGAGCAGCAGCCAAACAAAAGGTCCGTACCTGTATGATCTGTTGCCAGTTCAACCCAGGAAAAAGCGTTCCCGTAGAACAGGGTGGATTTCATCCTCCTGATCACCCTTTTGAAGTCCTCCAGATGGATTATATCCAGATGGAACGATGTCGAGGATTCAAATACGTTCTCGTAGTTGTTTGTGCTCTTTCCCGTTGGACGGAGGCATACCCGGTTTCAGATTACACTGCCCCGACTACTGCCAAACAGTTGGTTCGAGAATTCTTCCCACGATACGGTTTACCACGTGTTGTTCACTCAGATAACGGTCAGCCGTTCTCATCCGAATTAATGAAACATGTTTCACTTTTGTTAGGTTATCAGTGGAAATTCCACTGTGTCCGACACCCTGAGGCAGCAGGTCTCGTAGAAAGACATAATCAGACCCTGAAAATTAGATTGTCCAAAATATGCAGGGAGAAAGGTGTCGACTGGGTAGTAGCACTACCAGTTGCACTCTTTTACACGAGAATGGTAGCACACTCTCGAACAGGGCTATCCCCGTATGAAGTGATCTTCGGCAGACCACCAAATATGTGGGGGACGCCTATGCCACGAAAAATAACTGATATTGACTGTAATATGCTGACAGATTACTTGGCTTCCTTGATGTCTGCACTACAATCTTGTCGTTCACAGGTAGCTGCAGCTTTTCCCGACAACACTGAGGTGAAACCCCTTGACGTAGTTCCGGGGGACCTTGTTCTTGTGAGGAATTTCGACCGAAAGACTCAGCTGGAGCCCAGGTGGAAATCACCCAAGTTGGTCCTGCTCACCACAAGGACAGCCGTGAAGATCGAAGGCAGAAAAGGATGGGTGCATTCAAGTCATATCAAGAAATTTCATGGACTTCCTTCGGATGTGAATAGCCCACCTCGTGTGTCTTCACCCATTGACTCAAAACTACCTTTGACTGAGGCCAACAGTCAGGAACTTTATAAACTAAAACTCAGGCCTAAACCGTCGGACGATTTGATTGTTTAAGTCCTCTCCAAGGTGAAGCGGTTGAATCTGTCTCCGACATGTATCCCTTAGACCTGAATCATGGAAAATCGCGAAAAATGTTGAAACGACAGGCGTACTGTAAATCACTGCGTAGCCATTGCATAATGACGTTATTAATTTTGTTTTTCTTGAGTCTTTTAATAATTACTGCAAGTATATTGTTGCACATATATTATCCTATTTCTAGACATGTTTACAATGTTACTGCTGAACATTCTTTTAGTGAATTACCTCCGCTTGAGTTGTCTTATAGATTTGCGCTGCGCAATAACACTTTTATTCGTATGTTACATCATTCCCATCAGGTTAGCAATGCTACAGACTGCTGGGTCTGTGGCCGACTCCCCCCCTATCAGAACTATAAGGGAGTTTTGCCCCTCTTTCTCTATCCGTTCACACACAATGGCTCCTGTGGAGCATGGTTTAGTTTGAATAATTCCCTAGATTCGAATTCCGCAGTTTATCAAGACAACTGGGTATGGGGAAACCTGAACTTAGTTTTACTTAAGGTCTGCTACCCCAACAAGGAGGGACTTCCCCAGAGAACAGGAACTGATCTAGAAAATGAAGTGTATGGATTAGGTAATTTCACGCTTAACCTTATGATCCTAAATGTCGAATCCGAAGCTACTCCAATTTTGCCCGCTATGTCAATATTTCCAGTAAAGGGTGAACTATGTGTAAGGAAAAATGGTTCCATACATATGGGCCATAGTAAATGCACCACTGTAGTAGAATTTAGTGATCAAGGCAAGTCTACATTTAGAGCTTCTCGCCATTCTTATTTCATATGTGGTCAGACGGCATATGTACGTTTGCCTCTAGATTGGGATGGTACTTGCTACATTGGATTCCTTTTGCCACCTGTTTTTTTAGCTCCTCCTGATTATCACAGAAATATTCATTTAGTAAATAATAGAGTAAGGAGAGATCTCCCAATAGTCGATTACACTGAAACAGCATGGGAAAAATACACAGATTTCAATAAAGGTTTCTTTCCCTATATAGGTACAGTTACCAATAGTAAGCTGATACGTAGATTAACCAGAACCCTTGAAGCAGTAGTGAATGAAACTATTTCCGCTTTAGGCAATTTAACAGAAGAGCAGTCTGCTATGCGGATTGTTGTGCTTCAAAATCGTCTTGTCCTTGACGTCATCCTGGCTGATAGGGGCGGAGCTTGTAGGGTCATCGGATCAAGCTGTTGCATTTTCATACCAGAAAATTCGCCATCTGTATATAAGGCCATAACTCGCCTTCATAAGATTGTAAGCCAGATACACCAGAACCCAGGCACCTGGACTTGGTCCGGTTGGTTTTGGAGTGTATTATCTACCTTTGGATGGAAGGTCCTATCTTTCCTAGGTATTGGCCTTCTCATACTATTCAGTTGCTGTCTATGTCTACAATGTTTACCAGCGATCTGTGGTCTGTGTGCCACATCGTGTATTCCACCACCAGGATTTCATTCATCACGGAAGAAGAAAGAAGAACAAATGATGTTATATGAACAGATCAATGGATTGATGAAGATTGATATCTCTTAAACGGGCAAGTAGGGGACAAGGAGGGAATGTGGAAATATGGATTTTTCTGATCAGTTATGTCCCCTATCTTGGACCCCAACGGTTCCATGTATGTATCACAAGTACATGTATGTTCCCTCCAGTTCCAGTTATGAAGACGCAAACACATGTGCGTCCACCGTCAACATGTCCTCTGTCAGATCCGCCATGAATAGGCCGGATATTCCATTCCTAAGTATGAAAGGCCACCGGCTTTATATGGTTCACTTATGCCATTTTACAGTCCAGGCAAGTAGGCCCTGATTCTGTCATCAAACTCTTCCTGCCTTCTGCCTCTGAAAGCTCCAGTCTGAGCCTGCATCTGTGACCATGAACTTTGTCTCATTCTCTGCGCGGCTCACGGAGCCGACATCGGCCGGTTTGCCTGCCTGCCAAAAACTGTATTTCACCTTCGAGTTATCTGCTCCGTTCCCTGCCCAATGCATTCCTGTCTAGTAGTTTAAGTAAACATTCTTCCAGCTACCGAGCAAAGGGCCCGGCTTCTCTGTCTTTATGCAAGTAATTCATAGCCCTGTTACTATGGAAGATTCCTGCCCTCGCATCTAGTGTAGACACTTAGACGCTTGTGCACGCACACACAGTCAGTATAGAATAGATTTTGTCCAAGAGTCCTTCCTTTGTGGATAACATAGTTCTTTAAACATAGGATGTTAGATATGATTTGGGATTAGGTTGACTTGACCCCCCAGACTTCTTGTCTCCACATGTAGAGCTAAATGTCAAGTCCCCCTCACCCCCTAGTTGCACGTCAATCACACGTCATGCTGCTGCGCGCGCATCTATGCCAAGTATAATCTTATAGATCCACCTATATATGACATCATAACCAATTACGTTCCTTTTTACTCCTCATTACGCCCATTTTCGGTTACGCAGGTGAATCGTCATTTTCCTTATCAATTGTTACGCCTACCGCATCTATTTCATTGTAATGTATGTTCTATAAAAGTCATTTCTTGTCAATAATGTATGTACTTCACTTCCTGAACCTTCGTGGTGACGGAACTTGGAGCAACCGATTATAATCGATCATTGGAATAAAGCCCATTCCGAACCTCTAATACCACGGATTCTGCCTCTTATTTACTGAGCTATTTTATTATGTTTCCGTATCAAATTAAGTCCCGGTAATTAAATTATTTACCACACCATGCACAGACCCAACAACAGGAAGCAGGATGAAGCATTGAGGTAATAGTTCCTAAGAAGGGCCTAAATTCTCTTTTCACTTTAAAGGAAGAAAGGAGGAACGACCCTCTAATCCAATTCACTTCTTTGGCATCAGTCAATTTTAGGTTCCTGAATTTCCTTTAGTCATGAAAATGGAAACAGTAATCTGTAAAATCAGGATCAGAAGAGAGTGTAAAACACTGTGCCACAAATTAGCTGTGGACCACTGATTTTCAAGAGATGGCATCATGAAGCAGGAATCTAAGGGTCCGATTATGACTTTCGTGGTCTTACTGTTGGACTGCCGCATTGACGGTCCCAAGAAGACCGTGGTGTCGGCGGACTTCCACCTGCTATATTACAAAGTTGCGGCTGGAGTGCTCCTTTGCTATCGGGCTGGCGATATAGAGCCAAGCCTATTTCGATGTCCCCAATAGACTCGCGATCTCTTGTCAGCAGAGTCCTGATGGAGTGATATTTCTCTGCTGTAAAGATAGGTAAGTACTATGTGCGAATATCACAAAATTAATTTATATGTTGGTTATGTGCCGTAATGTATATGCAGGTCATGTGTATTGTATGTTGCATGCTATATATCACAAACTGTTACCATGCCCTACATAGGAGAAATGACAGTGAAGCCATCCTTTGATTCTGGTGACAACAGTGTTGCAGAGCTTTGTGGTCAGGTGGCAGCCTGACAGGAAGGACCTGGACAATGGCATTCAAAACATATTCCGAAGTAGAACCCCGAAAAAAGTTGAGCTTTCACCTTTTTTTCTACCTTTCCAATGAGTCGCGCATGGTGGTGTCCCCGCCATGACCAGCTTGGCAGAAAGGTTGCACACATAGAAAAAGCTAATATTTGGAGATATAAAAGTATTTCTCCTTGTTTCGCCATTCTAATGCTTGCTCTTGCATTGCAATAGTATTTTATGCTGCCTCAGATTTATAAATCCTTGTAAATCTGGGGCAGCATCAAAAAGCTATGGGTGTTGCGGTGGAACGCCCATTGCAACACCCATTGCATGCCTCTTTATTGCAAAGTGATGCGTGTAAAGGGGCATATTTACAAGGCTGCGTTAAGCCACAAAAAGTGGCATAACGCCACTTTCTCAATATGAAGAAGGGCATAGTGCCACAAGAACGTTGCTAATAGTAGGGTTCTGGTGGTGCTATCCCCTTTGCACATATATATCCCAGTGTTTCTTAAAATACGTTTGAATGACCAGGTTATCAACCCAGGACACAAGAAAGAAAATCCAAATGTAAACCTCCAACTATTCATTCGATATAAAATATAGTGATTACCATTGGAAGTAGCAGAGCTTAAATAGCAGTTAAGGAAATCCGTGGCCTTCTACCTCATTCCCTTCCATGGAAAATTGTGTATGCATTTTTTCGTTTTATGAGCTTTATTAAAAATACATGCCACAATGAGCCGGTAATAAACATAACATATGTAAGCAAAAGGTACATGAAGGAGCAAGCAATTAAACAGAGGCGAAAGCTATTTACATTTTAAACAGCATCAGAAGAAAGTGGGGGAAGAGGGAGGGGCAAATACTCTTACAACTGGAGATCGAGTAATATTGCATAACAGTAAACATCAGTGAGAAAATTACAATAACACTTGAAGAAAAAACAACATAAAGATAAAAAATTAGATAAGAAAAGAGCATAGAAGCTTGATAGTTCACAGAGGTTTAAAGTTCTCAGAATATGACTGAGAATGTTTTGTTTTTACAATCTTATTTAGGAAGGTTGTTAATGGTAACCTGTATAAATCTCTATTAACAAACGGTTTGCAGCAAGAGGCAAAATCATGGTAATGAC
Organism: Triturus cristatus; assembly: GCF_964204655.1. Taxonomy (NCBI): domain Eukaryota; kingdom Metazoa; phylum Chordata; class Amphibia; order Caudata; family Salamandridae; genus Triturus; species Triturus cristatus. Next base: position 800,696,436 of record NC_140581.1, read on the forward strand.
ATAGATTATTACACGAATTCTGAACCAACAGATTAACTGAGTTTTTCCGAATAAGTAGAATTGGTTGGAAGGCTAAAGCCAGCATAAGATCAAATAAACCATGTTCATGTTTAGTCAAACCCAAAGTATCTAATAAACTCCCTGTGAAAAAAATACTATTAGAAAGAGAACTACGTAAATTAAATAAAAAGGAAACAAAGGACCATCTTTTTCCCCAAAAGGAGGCAACGGGAGGGCAAAGGAAGAGGAGATGCATTAAATCAGCTGAAGGAAAGCCACATGACCAACATCTCTAATCATTTATGTGAGAAAAGGTAGCTATAGATATAGGTGTGAAATATAATCTATGATATAGAAAGAACATAGATTGAGTAGTAGATGCATATATAGAAAGCTTAAGTTATCCAGTCCAAATCTTATTCCAGAAATTGATGCTCCAAACACAACCCAAATCCGCTTATCAGGCAAGCTCCATCTTATTCTTAACACGAGCAGGATCAGGAGATAAGAAGTAGGAGAAGTTACAGTCAAAGGAAGCGAATACAAGGTCTCTAGAAAGGCTGCCATTAGAATGGAGAATGTGTACCAAAACGAGTGAGAACACTTAAAAGTTGCTTGAAATTGAGAGAATGAACAAGAGATTGTACCGACAAAAAGATCATGAACCCACGTTATCCCTTGCAATTGCCAGGACTTCCTATGGAGAAGCCTATTCTTGATAGTAATACGGTGATTATACCAAATCGGAGATTGCAAAAAGGAGTCTCTAGATGTAATCTTCAATTGACTAAGCGGTCTCAACAGGGAGCAAGTATGTTGAAATAGGGGGAAAGAAGTAAGAGCAGTCTTGGAAGAGAAGGCCATTACCTCTTTTGCAGAGAAAGTAGCAAGTAAAGAATATTCAATAGTAAGCCATGAAGGCGTGAAGCGGGAGGATTCCGAGAGAAGTCATTTAGAGGCTAGACGGAGCCAAAAAGCTTTATGATGAATTCGAAAGTCAGGAAAATGAACACCCCACTAGATTTTGGTTTCCGGAGTTGTGTTCAAGATATTCTAGATTTTTTATTTTTTCAGAGAAATTTGGAAAGGAGGGAATCTATTTTCTTGAAATGAACAGACGGAATATGAATGGGAAGCATAGAGCGAAAGTACAGTAGAATAGGCGAGACCATCATTTTAATGGAGTCTTGACGTCCCCACCAAGAAAGGCATTCCAAGAAAAAAGTTTATCAATACGAGGCAGAGCTTCTTTCATATTATGTTTGACTGAAGCTGAAATGGAATTATTAAACCAAATTTAATTTGGGAGCTATTCCACAAGAATCCAGTGGATGAAAAAAAATGGTAGGCACAAAACTTGGTGAGAGGGAGAATTTCTGTTTTATCCGAATTAATCTTATAGACAGAAATGAGAGAAAAAGCTGAGATTTCTTGTGATTAAAGGGGGGCTAGAAACCTCAGAGGTGGAGAATAAAAGTAAAATGGCATCAGCATAGACAGAAAGTTTCAAATGATGATCACCATAAGGAAATCCGGAAATAGAATTGTTGTTGCAAATAGAAGATTAAAAGGCTTCAAGAGCTAAGATAAAGAGAAGAGGGGAGAGGGGATAAACCTGAAGAAAACTACGTTGTAGAGAAAAGTATTCAGATGTACGGCCATTAACTAATACTGTGGGTATAGGGGCAGTATAGAGCAAAGAAATACGAGAAAATATCTTAGGACCAAAACCATGCCAACTAATGGTCCTAAATAAAAAGGACCAATCCGCCCTATCAAATGCTTTTTCTGCATCTATGGAAACTGCAGCCGAAGAGTAAGAAAGAGAGGATGCCTTGTTAAAAACATTACAAACATTAACCAAGAGTTATCAAAGGTCAATCTACGCTTACCGAAGCCACATTGCTCTTTACCAATCAAATAAGGGGTTCCAACCGTAGAGCAAATAATTTAGCAAACACTTTATACCTCATTGACCTAAGAAATAGGATGATAGTTCTTACAATACAAAGGATCACAACTCTCTTTATGAATCAAACAGATCGTGGCTTCTTCAAAAGTACCTTCCTCTTTACCAGAGATAAAGAAAGATTGAAAAAGCTGTAGAAGTTTAGGAAGTAATAAGTTAAAAAAATTTAAATAAAATTCCACCGTAAATCAATCTGGACCCGGAGTTTTACCTATTTTGAGCAATTTTAAGGATTTAAATATTTCCGTGAGCGATAAATCAGATTCAAGAAAAATTAGGATGAGCATGAGGAGGTGAAAGAATCTTATTGAGGTAGGATTGAATAAGGGAAACAGAAGAAGGAGATTTTGGAGTATATAAATATCGCTCCTGCCATACCCTATAAAGATCATAGAGCGGTGGGTCAGCAGATCCCTTGCCCTCTTCCTAGAAACCAACAACATCCTGGAAGAGGAGCAATTCGGTTTCAGACCAGCTCACGGAACCGAGTCAGCTCTGCTGACAGTTCTGGATGACCTGCGAATGAGGGCGGACAGGGGGGAATCAGCAATCCTGATTCTGCTGGACCTGTCCGCCGCTTTCGATACGGTGAGCCACGACATTCTGCTGACAAGACTAAAAAACATTGGAATCGGCGGAGTGGCGCTCGATTGGTTTCACTCCTATTTAAAAGACAGATGGCAGGCAGTAGCCATCCCCCCATATCAGTCGGAATTTGTTAAAGTCCCACATGGCGTCCCACAAGGGTCCGCAATCAGTCCGATACTTTTTAATATATATATGCAACCCCTGTTGGGCATTATCAAGGCCCACGGTATTAGCGTGATCAACTATGCGGACGACACGCAGCTGATGATTTCCCTTGATGGTGCCCAGGCCAACTCACTCACGGCTTTCCATACCTGTATGGCAGAAATGACACTCTGGCTAAACCAGAACTCACTACAATTTAATAGTGATAAAACGGAAATAATGCACTGCGCAGTTGGCAGAATTACCAGAAGTCTACCCACCGATTTCTGGCCCTTGGACTCGGGGGAGTCATTAGCCCCAGTGAAATCAGTGAAGAATCTCGGAGTCAGCTTTAACAACTGTCTGAGCTTAGAGACCAATGTCAACAAGCAGATGAGTAGCTGCTTTGCTTTAATGAGAGGACTGCGAAAGCTGCTACCCCTCTTACCAGCGCAGGTCAGAACCACCATAGTTAGGAGCACCATTCTCAGCCGCCTGGATTACTGTAATGCTCTGCTTCTGGAATCCCCGGACTATTTGATCTCCAGATTGCAAAGCATCCAGGCTGCAGCAGCGAAGCTGGCACTCTCCCGAGAGCGAAGATCCTCTACCACCCTCTCTCTAGCCGATCTTCACTGGCTACCTGTACATCAAAGGATCTGCTTTAAATCCCTCTGCATTGTCTTTAGGGCAGTACACGAAATGGGCCCCCGACCACTTCAAAAGAAATTCAAATGGTATATACCCACACGGTCCCTCCGTTCCTCATCTTCCAACCTGATAAGCATACCCAGGATCAGGAAAGCCACTTATGGTGGCAGAGCTTTCAGCATAGCCGCAGCCCATCTGTGGAACAAATTGCCTATCGACATCAGGAAAACAGACGAACTGATGGCTTTCCGTAAAAAGGTGAAAACATGGCTCTTCCCCAAAGTTTAATCTCACCAGAACTTTATACTATCCCCCTCCTCTGATGCACAGTATTTTCAGCAATATGTACACAGCGCCAGGATGCCCGTAGGGTTGCAGAAGCGCTATACAAATGCTATAAATAAATAAATAAATTTGTAAAATTTCATGAATTCATCTAAAATATCCTGATCCTTATACTTAAGCTTCCCATCTGAAGAAAGTATGGAGTCAATTACTACCCAATCCTTCCAAGATCTAAGGTAATTAGCTAGAAGCTTGCCAACTTTAATACAGCCACCATAGTAGTGAGCACTACTACGAAGTAATATTGATGCAGCATTATCAGCAATTACTTTCTGAAAATTCAACTTCGCATGTACAAGCTCCTGTAGAATAGAATGAGAGGATGAGGTGTAAAATTTGTGTTCCAAACATTTAATATGAGCTAATGTAGATCTATGCTGTTTTACGAGTCTGCTTCTTCTTTTTAGAGACTTAGTCCATTATAAATCCGTAAGCTGTGGCTTTAAAACTGTGCCCTGATAAATGAGAAGAGAAATTCAGTTCATTATTCAACAGAAAAAAATCATCAGCAAAAGAGGTAAATGAAGGGGAAATAAGTGGATGCAGTAGAAGAGAAATTTTAATGCGCCATTGACAGGATATGGGCTGCAGACGAAGCAAGTCAAAATCAGCAATAACCGGAGCATGATCAGAAATAACAATAGGTTCAATAGAGGAAGAGATGAGGTTTTGAGTTATAGATTTAGAAAGAAAGATATAGCCTAATCGAGAGAGGGAGCCATGAGGTGGAGAGAAAAAAGAAAAGTCTATTGCATCTCCGTGCATCCAAAAAGTGTGTCTGAGATATGGTATTAGGAAACTGTTTGTGGGATTTATGGTGAATAAAGCAAATTTGGGATTCACAATCAATAAAGGGATCAATAATTTAATTACAATCACACCCAAAATAAATGAAAATCATCCCTAAATTGAGTAAATGTTTTTGCAACAGTAGGCCAAAATGAATAGTCTGGCTGAGTCGGGCCATATACATTAAATACCATCAAAGAAATATTATTAATGAGCAATTGACATAACAACCACCTACCCTCAGAATTAGTCTTCTGGGATACAACTTTACATTTTCATTTTTATGACATAAAATAATTACTCAGTTTTTCTTGGTGGAAGTAGGGGAGGCTAAAACAGAACCTGCCCAACCCCGTTTCAACTTTAATGCCTCTGAATCCTTGAGATGTGTTTCTTGCAAAAATAAACAAATCTGGATTTTAGGAGGCTAAGTGGGATAAAATTCTTAGTCTCTTAACTTTTGAGGTTAAAAACAATGGACGATATTCTCAAGAACGTGTGATAACTACCGCAAAAGTAGCTTAACGCAACTCTTCATATCGCAGTCCATCACGGGAAATTAATACCATGGCAACGTGGTATTCACAAGCCGGCGGTACCATGAGATAGGCTCACGATAACGCGTCAAATGTTCGTGATAAAGTCAACACGACGCAGCAAAAATGCGAAACACCAACACAAAATAAGCTGCGATGAGGCCAACCACGATACAAAAATCAGCGAAAACCAGCCACAGGCCTGCAATTCCCATGCGTCATGCGAGAAAATGCACTATAAAAGCAGAGAAAATAAAATTGAGAAAAAAAGAAACTGCGTAGCACCATGGATGCACCCGGACCAAGTGCAAAGGCCAACACGAACCCCACAAGCCCCACAGACCACCAGCAAGGAACCTCGTGGTCGGGGAAGGCCAAGGAGAAGAGGAAGAGGAAGAGGCAGACGGGGTGCAGTCCGCAGGAAAACCAGATCAGCGTCACGGAGGTGACAGAACACTACCACCCACTGAAAGTCAAAATGACAAACGTGAATGCAGTCTGAGTGTCGAGGAGGTCTATGGAGGAGGACAAGAGGCACTGACATGACGTGAAAAGCCAAACCAAGCACAAACCCGCTGCCAACGGGAAGGAAGCAACGGCGACAGGAGGTGGGAGTCCTGTGCCACAGGAGGAGCTGGAGGAAATGGAGGCCACAGTCATCAGGGTGGAGACGGCGCAAGGAGTTGGGAATCTGGACAAAGCTCGATAGGACCTGACACAACATCAACAGGGTGAGTAATGAACAGGGCCTGGGGGAACGGGGGAAGATGGGCACAATGGCACACATGCACAAAGATGTGTAGCACACTGTACACCCACAATGACCCTGAATCATGTCCCTGATCCCCGTGGCACACTGCAGCACACACACATAGCAATAACAGCACATCCAATGACAACGTGACACAAAGTGCAACACCGACACTGCAGAATAGAGGACACAACTGGGTCCGCATATGCGCAGAAACAGGCCAATCACATCTGACATAGCAGGAAACTGTGAGATTGAAATGCATGTGTACAACCACACATCTGTCATGTAGTCCAAATTTCCATTGTCCCACATCAAATATACAGCACCTCCCAAACAGCCACAATGTACATAGTCATACAGTCCGCATGTAAACTAGAACAATGCATCAACATACATGTCAACACAATGTCAACATGCATCTCTCCTTCACATTGCAGATGGACAAACAACACCTCCAGCAGAGCAGACCAGATCACCTATCAGTGATGCTGGAGAGGACACCACATCTTCGACACTGCCACCCTACAACAGCCCATGAACATCTTAGGCAACCCACCCCAAGGAGCAGGGCAGCAAAGCCACACAGAGCAGACCCCAGCCCCTGCACAGACCACACAGCAGGAAGCACCCGCCATCACGGCTGGCTCCCAATACTTCACCTAGGCACACATTGCATTCCAATGTCAGGTGTGAGAATGCCAAAAGGAAGTGGCCGAACAGGTGCGGGTGGGGTCAGAGCTCATGGAAGCCGAAGTAGATCACATACGTGGGTGTTCAAGTCCCATCAGGGACCACCTACACCCCACAAAGGAGACCCACACCGTGACAGATACACATGCATATGCACATTTCCTGCAATGACCCATGCCCAGAGCCACGGAATCATCATTCACACCCCCATGCTGTACCTCCAGCCGACGGCCCAGTCCACTCATCTTACGCATTGAGTGGCTGATGACAAAGCTACATGTCCAAGGTCTTACCCGCTGCCAGCGGTGACATGGCTGCGTCCGCTGTACACAGCACTATGTAATGTTGTAGGCCCCGGGGCCCTCATGCATACATCATGACCACACGGACACACGCAGATAGTTTGTGGAAATGGCTACGGGCACCTGCACCCGGCCCCTTTATTGGCAGGGTCACATGTACAATGATGCCTGTGCTGGATGGGTGTGGGGTGAGTGTAAACCAGCCCGCATGGAGTGGTTGGTGCTGGCAACAACTTGAACAGTGAACACCATCAAAATGTAAACAGAAAACGCCAGCATTATAGAGACAACTGCGGAGCATCATGGTGGTAGCCGGAGCAAGTACAGAGGTCACCCAATATGCAAACAGATGTGTCCGTGAGTTGCAGTGCACCGAGGTTGGTGCACTGAAGATGAGCGTGCTCATGTGAAAAGAAAATCAAGGATTGTGTCGCTTCGGGTCATCACTGATGCAGCTGCAGCGGGCTGTGTTACACATGCATTATCTTTGTCATCATCGTCCCAGGTCTCCCACACTGCCTGAGGTGACATTACGGAGTGAGCTCACCCTAGCACACAACACATTCAGAAATGGCCCAGGAGTCATGGTGCACTGAGGTAGTGGCACCTGGAGTGCTGAGCAGGGTATCAGGCCGATGATGGCATCCAGGACAGGTGTGAGCAGCTCCATTATTCTGCCAGTATGGCTAGTTCTACTCTGGCAGTTGGCGTTTGGAGGTGGTCCTGGCGGTGGTGGCGTGTGCTTCCTGAGGTGATGCGACGCACTGGGCTGTCAGAACCCGATTTGATGTGTGAGCCCTGGTGGACCGCAGTTGAGGCCAGAGGCAGCGGACAGCGCAGGGCCACAGACACATGGCATTGAGGACACCAGGGCCATCATCTCAGAAGGCAATCAGATATCTCACCAGACAGGGTCCCTGACTTGAGCTGCACAGAGTTAGTGGCCCTGGATGCACTGTGGCCAGCACAGGCACACCACCACGGGGCGGTGACTTGCAGTGCAGTGAGATAGGGCCACGCGAGCTGAGGGGGTCCTCATCGATGTCCAAAGTGAATGTGGCGGAAGGTTGTGGGGGACAGTGGAAGGTGTCCTCCAGGGCATGATGCAGAGGGTATAAGCCATTCAGAAGTGGCAATGCTACAGCCTCATTTTCACCAAGGAATCAGTATCACCGACATGATGATGAAGACAACCCCCAGTCCATAGACTCAGTCGCCACCAATGTTAAAACAGAAAGTGTCCATGGCTGTCGGGGAACAGACTTAGTGGCACCGGAGCAGTAGGGGTATGCAGTCTGCGATGAGGCCATTACAATAATATAAAGAGTGCCATAAATAAATCAAGACTCAGTTCCAACTGTGCGACCTACTCGACTGCAGTGTAGGCCGAAGGCAGTAGTCAGACAGAGACCACATTCAGGTGTTGTGCGGATGCTATGCACAGAGTTGGTGGCACCACATCGAAGGGAGTATAGTGACATAAACTCAGCCATAAAGTGTGTACTCTGCCAATGTGTAATCAAGACTCAGTTCCAAATGTATGACCGACCTGGCAGCTGTGTAGGCCGGTGGAGTATGTAAACAAGAAAGGAGTACTGCGGGCTTGTGTTGCGGAGGCTGTGATGAACTGAGGAGGCTGCTAAGCTTGCAGGCTTAGGTTGTGGGGCTTGAGCCGGCACATGGTGTGCCCTCCTTGACATACGCCGGTATCGGCAGGTGAGCAGTGAGTCTTGGCTGCGCGGGGGTGGGCATGACTGGTTGGGGACCAGCTGCCTGGGGTGCAGCAGGCGCACATGTTCGCAGGCAACACCGCTTACGGCAATGGTGTCGGCCTCGTGGCGGGCTGGAAGGTACCGCCCTGGCAGAGACATTGTGCATTCCGGAAGAGAACCACGCCCAGAGCTACACGCTTTTTATTCACACCTCTACGCTCGCCTGGTATACGCTGGGCCAGCCCACTCTGCACACGCTTACAGGGGGGTACATCACAAGCTACATTTTTGGGATCTTTCCCACTGGCTGGGGTAACATGGTTGCGTCCACAGTCCACTACACTCCATACACTAGCGGTATATGTGGACATGGATATGTCTGTGGTCTGCACACTGCAGTCTGTCCAGCATATCTCAGCCACACTTGGCATTGTGTACCTTCTCATTCATGGGTCACTTGCCTCCATTGCACATGCCTTGTTCCCACCTCACCCCACATTCTGCTATTGTGTGGCTGAGGTGCCATGCCGTCGATGGCTCATGTACATGGCTAGCCCAGGTTACCGCAGTAAGTTATGCTGTTGTGACTGGTGTGTGGGCATGTTGTTTTGCATGTTGAACGTGAGTCTGTGACGTGTGCATTCCCAGAGTTGTGATTTGCATGATTGTGGAGTTGGGGGTTGTGGTGTGTTTATTTGGTACTTGCCAACGTGCAGTGCATTTCCATGGGTGCCATCCTCTTGGCGCTGGTTGATGATGGACTGTCAGTAGGAATAGAAGTCATGCACACTGCCTGGGTAGTTGGCGACGACGTTGGTGCCAATTCTCAGGTGGTCCACTGTTTTCTGCACATTGATGGAATGCGTGTGCTTTCTGTTGAGGTAATTGTGTGCAGTGTCACCAGTAGGACATGTGTGCAGTCAACTGCCTCCTGACACGTGCAGGAAGCCAGCTATGGCGTGGACACCTTGCTTGGTCTCCAGCTGTTCATGCGCAGTGTGGGGGGAGTATGGGTACTGGGGTACCAAGCTGATGATGGCATCCAGGACAGTTGTGATGCACATTGATAGGGCTGGCTGTGAGACTCCTCCGACTCTGGTGATTATTGGTTGCAAGGTCCCAGAGGCCAACATGTGCAGCACAGCCAGCAGCTTTGTTTGTGGAGGGATGTTGGTTGTCCGCTGTGTTGGTACCGTCCGCCAGTGGGCAATGATGGTCAGGATGCATAGGATGGTTGTCCTTTTGAGCCTGTAGTGGGCGATGACATTCTCTGGTGTTGGGTCTGTGAGATTGGTGCGTTTTCTGGAGGTCCGCTGTCTTGGTCTGCACTGCCTCTGTGGTAGTCCGGGGCCAGAGGGGGTCTGGGGGGATCCGGGGGGGGGGATTGCGGTCCTGGGTGTGGTGGCAGTGGGTGTTGTGGCCCTGTTGGGGCTCCGAGCTACATGATCAGTGGCTCCATGGCATCTGTTATTCTTCTGGTGTGGCTGTGGTCTGTGCTCCCTTGACCGGTGCCAGTTGTCATCCGACTTTGCACTAGGTCAGAGCAGGTGTTAATTTCCTGCTGCTAACGCACCTTATCGCCTGTTTTGGGATGATATCGCCGATCTGGCTGGTCATTGAGAATGTTGTGGAGTGGTGTTGTTGCGGGTTTTTGCTCGGGAATGCCTACTCTGCATCTCATTAGCGATAGTTGCCGGGGTCATGTTTTTTGAGGATGCTATCGCCGGAAAACTGGGGATATGGGCCAGCTTGTGAATGGGACAGTAAATTTATCACGACTTTGGCTGCGATAAAGTGCCGATAACTCGGCGATAGCTCCTTGAAAATATGCCCCAATATTGGGCATAGAGCACTCGGCAAACAGAGGAATCCCTCTAAAAAACTGTTCCTCCCCGTGAAAAGTACAGGGAATATGATAGAAATGAGAGGGAGACTCAAATATACTGGAACAATTATGTCACAGATCCAATCTTGCCAAGCTCTGAGGAGAAATCCTCAAGATGCAAAAATACAAAATGGCGACCTTCAAAGTCACCTGGCAAATGTAGTGTCCAGCCAGGAGCATGGTAGAGAAGAGACAGGAGCTTCACCTGGAGCAGGTATTCACCCTTAAAAAGGCACCCACTTTAGAAGAAAAGCAGCGCAGAAGTGTAGCTCTGGAGTCAGGGTGCCATCTTGGGTCACGCGTGCCTCCCCTTTGCATGCATTTTGAAATAACTGCCTTGCAATGCCTGGGAGACAGTCTGAAGGAGCTTGGAGAAAAGCTGAAAGCTGAAAGTGACTGAAAGGCTGACCCATTTAGGAGCCCTTCCCAAAACACAACCCAAAAACCTATGTACTTTGCTCTTGCATCTTATCAATTTTGCAGGCAGAGATATTGCCATTTGCTTCTTAACACTGGGCTCTAATCCTTTGGCTTCCTTGCCTGCCTCTGAAAAGGTTTGTTTCTCTAGTTTATTATCATTTTTCAACAGTAAACCCTTTTGAGTTTGTAATTGCTGTGTTTGTACTTTGGAGCAATAAACCTGTCTCTGTGCTTAAACAGTAATAAGATTCATATTCACCGAGCACCCAAGTGTCTTCATCCAAGTCAAGTGTCTTAATGAGCTCATCATATAAAAAAAGGCTAGGTACAACGGGATAAACAGCAATAAAAAATCAAGTTCAGATTTCTGTCCAAACGAAACTTTTAGAGAATCAAGTCTGTCAACCCAGTCCATTAAAACACTGTTGGGTTGTCAGAACAAGTAAAGGCCAAACTCCACGTGTTTAAAGTAAATCTCCTACAATTTTTTTCCCTTAAACTTGATCAATGGTAGCTACACCGTGAACATGCAAAGTAAATAGAATACCTTTCAGGAAATTATCCAAGAAATCCTAACCTCGCCCTAAAATTCTGTATCAAGGATACTGCCTATCAAAAGAAAAAGTATATCCTACAGAGGCCAAAAAGTCCTAGTGCTTAAAGAAATGCATCTCTCATTAGAAGACTTGATATTAGGAACAAGCTAATTCCACTGAGGATGTGAGGAAAACAATCAATAAACCAGTGTTGTGAAGGACACTTTGGCAGGAAACTTACTAGGGTTAGAGTAAAGTAAAGTTATTTGTGGCCAGTTGTGGATCAGCAAGTTGAGGCTGTGGTTAGAGACTTAGTGCTCTGGGTAATGACAAAGTTTGCTCTACTCATGCAGCTGCCCTGTCACTGGTGAAGGTACTAGTTTAACCATGGGTAACGATGGGTCTTGATATCATGGGTCCATTTAATCTACTGATTTCCGCTGGGCAATATGGGTTACTATTGGAGGATTACACGCCCAAATAGGTTTCCACCCAGTTTCGGAACACTGGATGTGCCAAAGCTGTCCTAGAGTTTTTGAGGGATGTGTTTATATGCAAAGGAGTTCCCAAGTGTATTTTTACGGACAGTAGCATCTAATATGTTTTACAGGAAATACATATTTTCCTGGAAAGTTTGTCCAATATCCACCAGAGAACAATTCTTTACACTCAAATGGCCTCACTGAAACGATGAATAGAGCGGTGAAATATTATCCCCAGAGAGCTGTGGTTCTGAAGTTGCCTCTCAGGAAAGTCTTGCAAGAAATGTGATGGGCATCTCATTACTCCCAACACTGTGACCAAGGTTTCCCCACTTGTGTGCTTGAAAAGGAGGATGGCTGACTCAAACCTCTGCCCTGGTTGGCTGAACATTTGAGAGAAGAGTGTTGTTCCCTGTAAGAATGTGTTCCGGTGGAAAGGCTGGTCACATTAACAGTATTGCAAGAATAGATATGAAAGCCTAGACTGTGCACAGAAGAAGATGTGGAAAGTGAATGATGTGGTTTGGATGATGAACCTGACTAGGGGAATAAGGGCCAGTCTCAATATATGGGCCTTTTCTCCATTGTAGAAGCAAAATGTAGAGTGGTGGCTGTGATCACACGATATATAGGTAGAGTATGTCCACGATATGGTGGGTCATGTGCATCCTGGCACCTGTTCCCATTCCTCATATCAGGATTTTTGTCACAGACCCTGCTTGCAGAACTGGCAAAGTAGTAGGGAGGAGATCCCTCAATCAAGGAATCCTTCTGTCCTCAGTTTGCATTACAGTATTCCCGACACAAGAACTTGACTGAAGAGAAAATATACGTGGTGGCAGAGCTATATGGAACCTTGAACTTACTTATGATAGACTTTATGGAGCATGTAATGTTGTGGCCTCTAATTGATTGTTCTTTTTTCTCTTGCTTCTGATTGTCTTTGGTACACTTTAAGGAGGGTGATCGGGTTTCCTTTTCCTGAGTCGCCTATAGTTTCTTTTCTCTGTTATCTGCTTAACACGTCTTAAGCATCAGTATACTTTGGATTTCTCATGTATCATTTAGATTGGTGGATGTTAGATTGTATTTAATGTAGTTGCTGAAATCACACTGCTGCATGTTGGTGGGGTTTCGCCCTCATTAAACTTCCAGATCTTCAACCTGGAATCTAAGGCTTTTATGGGAGTGGAAATTAGCACCAGCTCTTGACCATTCTTCTGAATTCCAACCGGTTGTAAGTGGCTCCTGTCTTTGATGGGAGGGAATACTATAGTTTGTCAACCTGTATGGAGAAGGAAGTGCCACTGTTTGTTTTTTGTAAGCTGGAACAAATATTCATGGAGCTAGTCTGAAGAGTTTTTCGGTCAGGAGTATTTGCTGATTTTCACCCTTAGGAATTCAAGACCTTTATCATGTGTTGCTTTGTGAGTGGTACGTAATAGCTTGAATGAAGATATTAATGTGACAGGTAACCAGTGGAGAGCCTTCAAGACATTGAATGTGTATGTACATGTCTTTACATGTAATAGTACTCTTGCAGCAGAATTCTAAATCATCTGTGTTCATCCCATGGATGAGAGAGGAATCATGTGATACAGACCATTTGTGTTATCAATTTTCGAGAAGATGAGTAATGCTTCTGCTCATTCCTTTTTTGAAAATCCAAGGCTGGAAAAATGAAACGGCGTGTCTTCATAGTGTGGAAGGCCAACTTGGTTGGTTTGTCCATTTGGGTTTTTACTAACAGTGCAAGGTCCATGAAAATTTCACGGTTTCATACTTCTTTTGACATTTGTAGCTGTGAACATAAATGCTCTGACCAAGGTGTTAATGGATCAAATAATTTCCACTATCCACCAGAGAGTATTTCAGTTTTGAATGCACTTAGTTTGGAAGAGTTCAATGTCAAAGAATGGTCTATGGCTTTGAGACAGCTTTTGAGTTTTGAGTTTCATATATCTTTGGGGTTTGTAAGTTTGAGTATTATTTGATTGTCATCCACATAATTGTAGCAGGTAAGGCCAAAAGGTAAAAACTGCTGATTAACTCTGGTAATATTTTCACACCTATAGAAAGTGGAGAAGAAATCTGAAAGATCCTTGTGGTGTTCAGGGGAAAGGGATGAATATATATTGTGTTTGTTGTGTCATCAATGTAAGAGGCCATCCAGGCAAGAGTTACACTATCAACACTGATTTCTTTGATCCTGAGAAGTATGGTTTAATGGTGAACTTTCTCACAGGCTGCAGAGGGTGACGGAGAAGAAGTTGTGCTACTACATTGTTGTTGTCTACTTTGATTTAGGTAATTCCATATGGTAATTCCAAGGTGGAATCTTGTTTGGTAGACTGAGAGTAAGATGTTGTCTTCTAGGGATTGAGAGATCTGTAGAAATGTTATTTTTTTAATTAGTTTGCCAAGAAAGGGTCCATTAGAAATTGTCTATAGTTATTAGGGCCTTTGAGATAAGGTTGTTCTTCTTGATTAATGCTTGTATGTATGATTTATTTAAGTTCTTTAAGATTTTGAGAATAAAAAATTATTGAATACATGCCATTTTGGTACAGCGGTCAGTGTTTGCAGCAGATTTTTTTTTAATAATTGTGGTTGGTATGGGTTTAAAGGACAACCAGCTAGACCCCTGGCTTCCACAAGATCCAGAAATTTGGCCATTGCTAATTCTTGGGGTGATGAAAGAGATGCATGCATTTTTTTCTGACGTGCTTGCCTTTGGTGGCATCACCAGGTGACTGATGTTGTTTTTATAAGTCAAAGGTGTATGCTTTGGTCATATAGTGAGTCACCTTTTTGTTGCACAGATCTTGTGAGTGAGGAATACTTGTTTAACTGCCTTCTGGAGTTTCTTCACTGGGCATTTGATGTTGTAGAACATTCTTTAATGGTGTATTTTCTATGCCTTTTTGATAAATTATATATACGTTCTGTAGTACCTTTGTAGATGCATTTTGCCACGTGAGTTTTTTTTTAATTATTATCTGGCTCATTGAAGTATTGAGATTTACCTTTTTTATTTAGTTTTTGGTCTTCATTCATTCAAGGCCCTTTTTGTAACTTTTGGCAAGTTTTAATGTTTTTAGAGGGATTGCTTTGTCAAATGCTGTGGTCATCCCATTGTATAGCTTTTCTGCACAATTTATTGTCCTCAGTTGAGTGTTTGTGGTTAGAGGTATTTCAGAGTCATCCATATTCAGCTTACTCCAGAGTCTATAGGTTGCTGCTGAATGGGATCAGTCAGTCTTTAAGAGATCCTATGTAAGACGGAGACGAGGTGATGATCAGTGAAGCATAAAAAAGAGTTGTCATAGAGCAATATAATGATAAATAAGAATATAGGGGCATATTATCAAGAAACGGCGTTAAAATTATCGCCGCTTTAGGCTTCGATAATGGGCTTGATAATATGCCTTTGAGAATTCCAATCGAAGCCCATGTTGACACCAGCACATGGGCTTCTATTGGAATTCACAAGAGCATATTATCAAGCCCATTATCGCCTCTTTAGTGGCAGTTTTCTGCCGCTAAAGCGGCGATAATTTTAACGCCGTGCTTGATAATATGCCCCATAGTTGAAACACACTTCAGAATGCAGGCAAGTAATGACTCATGAGTTTATATTCCATTTGTGTTAAAATCCATAATACTGCTTTTATTCCGGGTATAAAGATGGTACAGGCAGTGTAATAGTGTAAGGATGTAGACACATGAACATCCAACACATGTTTTATTTACACTGGACTTTGTCAAGGCTGAAAGGCTGATTTTTACTTATAAATTTGAAGAAGCAATTTTTCAATATCTTCAAAAGTCCTGGGTCTAGAGTATCCTTGGTGCGCAGGTAATCATCTAGTGTCATTTGCTAGGTATGAGTAGGAAAAGTGAAGTCCAATAGCGATCAACATCAAGGAAGTCAAAGGAAACTTTTGAAACTCCCCAATGGTGATTGACTTCCATGTAAATAGTAAAATGGAAAGGCTGACCAAGGCATTGAGAAGGTTGTAGTGAAGGGAGTTTGTTTTCACAGATATCCCTGAAGATTGAGTGAGATGTGACAACTGGTTATTACGTTTGGGGTGCTCAACATCTATGAAGTTTGGGTTAGGGTGGAGAATTGTTGGGGAGATGTGTATAGAGTTAGGATGTATGGTGACTGTGTGAGAAGAGTGTGCTGTAATCACGGATATGGGGGGGAGGATGATAGGTTGTGCGAAGTGGGTGATAGTTTAAGAGTAGGTATAGTGTACAGAGGAGGGGAGTTGATATGTAAGGGCTTTAGAGGAAGTTAGTAGGAGATAGAGTATGGTAGTGTTGGAGAAAGAATGGAGGGGAGAAGCTGTGGGTAGCAGAGGTGGAATTCAATGAAGTAGATACATAACATAGAATTAGGAATGGTTCTAGGTCACGTCAAAGGTTTTAGTAATAGAAGGAGCGGGAAGAATTGATGGGGATGGAACTGGATAAATAGATGTGTGTGAAGGCTGATAGGACGTGGAGTGCTGAAGCAATGAGTAAGGTAATAAAAAGATATCCTGTGGGGTGTAATGGAAGTGTATTGAGAATGTGATTGCAAGTTTGTTTTAGCTCAGGGGCCTCTAACGAGTAGCTCTGGAGCTACTGCTAGCTAGCCGAACCTCAAGAAATATCTGGCAGAGGTCCCGATTCAAGATAGGGTGACAGGCAGACGTGAGTCTGCCCACCATCCTAATCAGCCCCTAAGTCACAGGAGCAGGTTGAGGCAGGGAAGCACAAAAAAACAGGGATTGGAAAAAAACATAAGTACATCCTGTAGACAGGCCCACTGGGGCCAAATAAGCGGGGAAATAGCAGAAAGAGGGTGACAGGAGTCGGATTTGTGCAGGAGGACGGATAGTGTTGCTTGTGGCATGATAAGTACAAAGAGGGTCACAAAATTGGGCCATAAATGGAGAACAAGGAGTGTTGCATGGGTGGTGGGAATGTAGATTGCAAGGAGTGGGCAGGCCTGATATGGCTCTGGAGTAGAGGGGTAGGTGAAAGGCTATCCCAGGAGCTGACTTGAGGACAATTTCACCCATGAGAGGATGGTTAGCCATTACCAGCCAAAGTGCTGGAAAGTCGGTTTGGCTCATTCAACATGTGCTGGCAGGAAACAGGTATAAGTATTTTAAGCTTTGTTATAATAATTGCATTTGTGCCTACGGGCGTCTTTCAAACGTCTCATTGACTTGAACTCTGAAAATGGGTCCTCCAGGTGACCACACAAATAAAAGGCCTTAGAATGTTTCAGATGCCAGTGTTTCTTGGTGGATTAAGTGTCCACTGCCAACTTGTGTGTAATGTAAACATATTATGTTTGAAAATGGAATTAATTTTTATATGTATGATAGCAACAGATTATGGGAAAGCAATGCCTAATGATTACTGCACTGTGCAATGAAAACTGGTAGTGGCAGGCGCAATAAAATATGTTTATTTTATGAGACTGTGTTAATAAAGCTGCATAGTGAAGCAACAACCACAAGATAACAAAGGACCAAGGAATTAATTAAATAAAAACATGATTTTGCCACCAAAGATGGTTGCTTTGAACAATCTCTATTTTCTAGTACACAGTCCCTGGTTTAATGAGCAATGCTTCATTCGTAGAACTACTCTAAAAGAGGATAATTATGAAGCGACTGATGCCTTGAACCGCAGTGCTAATAATAAACCCGTAATAGAATGAAGTGTAGGTTACAGAAAGGTGCACCACACTCCTGGCATTCCTGTAATGGTATTTTTAATGAGCAAGATAACAACATAAGAATGCCGCCTCCGCTCAAAGCTTTTGCATCATTAATGTTCTTTTACTCTTGACCTTTTGCGGGATAATTTTACACGTGGCTTTTCATTTTTATCATTTCTGAAAAATAAAAATGTGCTTAGTTTTTCCCATGCCACTTAAAACGTTTTTGATGAAGGCGTCTGCTGGAGTCTCGGTCGACTGAAGAAATAGTACTCATACTGCATATAGTTGCAGAGGAATGTTCTTAACTATGCAGTTTGCAGCCGTGCTGTTCCTGTGTATGTCAAACACTGGTAGGGTTGTGCTGGACAGTTCATTTTTATAATAAGATGTGTTAAAAAAAACAGCGACACCCAGACACTCAGTATTCTGGTGGAGGCCCAGGGGGGAGGGATCTGTACCAAACACAAACCTAACAGTTGTCACAGGAACATTGTATGCATGTATATGGTACTTTAGTAGTATGAACTTTGCGAAAAATCCGCCGATAGCTGTACAAACACAAGCATAAAGTCAATGATTGGGAGGAGAAGAAGCTGAGTTGCCTATGGATCATTGCTTTTCTATAGCGCCAGATTTATATCTTGTTGAAAGGGAACTTTGTTTCAACAGCAACAGAGTTCCCTTCCCGCCAACACTATAGTCTGCTCCCACCCAATTTACATGCGAACACACTATGGGGCATATTATCAAGCAGGGCGTTAAAATTATTGTCGCTTTAGCGGCAGAAAGCTGCCGCTAAAGCGGCGATAATGGGCTTGATAATATGCCCTTGAGAATTCCAATAGAAGCCCATGTTGACACCAGAACATGAGTTTCTATTGGAATTCTCAAGGACATATTATCAAGCTCATATAAATTGGGTGCATGGTGTTCTTTGAAGAGGTGAGTCTTAAACTCTTTCCTAAATTGGAGCAGTGTTGGTGAGGTCCTCATGAATGTGGGAATGTTTTTCCAGATCCTAGGACTATAGTTGAAAAAGTCTGCTGTCTGGTTTTTTTTCTTTTGTTCACTTCTTAGCTTTCAGTCTGATGTTGACGGGACTGCGGGTGTGCAGAGAATCACCAGAGATGGTAAGCTTGTCTGCATGATAATCGGACATGCTGGTGTTGATAGCTTTGCAAATGAAGCAGCTGTTTTTGAAGAAGGTACGGGCAAGCAAGAGGAGCCAATGGATTTCACAGGATGGGAGTGAATGTTTGGCCATTCATGGGCTGGTTGTAGGTCCAAATCCCTATTAAATGTAGCACTGAGCAATGTTGCTGCTGTTGTGCAATTGCAGATTACATTTTAAATGAACCAGTAGCCTTTTGGAAGTTCATCTTCTCTCCTAGTCACTCTTTTACCTCCATCTCTACCTCATTCTTTCTGTCACCTCTTTGCTTCTTTCACCTCTATTTCTATTTTCGCTCTTCGCTCACCTTCGTCATCTTAACTTCATACTTTGTCTCTCCTCCTCACCTCCACCTCTGTCAAGCATCCCACTCACTTCTTTTTCTCCCAGTTTCCATTGCGCCTTCACCTCTTTCCTCCATTTATTTATACCACTCCTAGATTTTAATTCACATTCACCTCCCTTGTCTCATTTTTTTCCCCCAGTCTTCTTCACACCTTTGTTATTTATTATTGCAGCTCTATTTCTACTACTCTCACTCTGTCTTCAGTCTCCTTAGTTTTCTTCTCAAGTAGGGGGCATATTATCAAGAAACGGCGTTAAAATGATCGCCGCTTTAGCGGCAGAAAACTGCCGCTAAAGCAGCGATAATGGCCTTGATAATATGCCCTTGAGAATTCCCATAGAAGCCCATGTTCTGGTGTCAACATGGGTTTCTATTGGAATTCTCTGCGTCATATTATCAAGCCCATTATCGCCGCTTTAGTGGCAGTTTTCTGCCGCTAAAGCGGCGATCATTTTAACGACGTGCTTGATAATATGCCCCAAAGTTTCTAATACTCTCTTCTCAATACCTTTCTCAGCTGTCCTCTCAGCTCTACATTTCTGATTCGTTCACTGTTCGCTCCCAGTTTATCTCTAACTTTACCTCTCTCATTGATTTTCTTCTCTCTCTCTGGGGCATATTATCAAGCATGGCGTTAAAATTATCGCCGCTTTAGCGGCAGAAAACTGCCACTAAAGCGGCGATAATGGGCTTGATAATATGCTCGTGAGAATTCCAATAGAAGTCCATGTTCACACAAGAACATGGGTTTCTATTGGAATTCTCAAGGGCATAATATCAAGCCCATTATTGCCGCTTTAGCGGCAGTTTTCTGCAGCTAAAGCAGCGATAATTTTAACGTTGTTTCTTGATAATATTCCCCAGAGTAGATTAGTTAGTTTATCCAAAATAATTTCGCTGTATATGGAGACAGAGTCTCCATATACAGAGGCATGACAAGTACGATGCGTACTTCCTACGCGCCGGACGTGTCGACACGTACGGCACGTCACAGCATCCGGAAAACAAGCATATCAGCTACGATTCGCGCCACAAATCAATACACGGCTACGAGACGGACCAGCTTGCAGCGGGTACGAGACGGAGCAACAAGCAGCGTGTACAACACGAACACATCATGAATCCCATTGCGTAGGTCATACCAGTACTTTACATCTATGACCAGCTCAGGAACCAACGCCGATGGCGCAGGCGGTAAGTTAGACACCTACCACACAAACAAACAACACGTACGCACAAAATGGCACACACACACAGGGGATCCACATCCTGGCCACTAACAACAGCCCACCATAGGGGTTGCATGGCCAGCACCACTAACACCCCCAGCCATAGGGCTGATGCTGCCCGCCACCCCCACTCACAGGGGACCTGTTGGTCATCACCCCTGCCACCCCCACCCATAGGGCTTATGTTGCCCATCACCCCTGCCACCCCCACTCACAGGGGACCTTTTGCCCATCACCCCTGCCACCCCCATTCATAGGATGGGTGATGTGCAACACATCCAGCATACTCCAACATCAGGTATGTCCGCAAAATACATCCCCCCTAACATCATGTCAACAGTGTGTAGTCTGTGAGAAATGCCCACAACAGTGATTATGGCTACGAACATACAATGTAAGTAACAGCACATGTGTGACCAACACATGAGTGTGACATACACAAGGCAAGCATCACCATAGCACTGTGGCAATGTAAAAATAACACCCCCTCACTGTGTAGAACAGAAGTTAAGTGTGGGCTTCCAAAATGCAGCAGATGTTGAGCATTATCGTGATGGGGACTAAACCCCCCCTCATCACAGTGACCAAAAGGTAAGTGTCATCATGGTCAAAGCTGCAAATAACAAACAGCATGTATGATCCCTGCTCCCAACACATTAAACACTTCTGGAGCAAACTAGTGGTTGTGTCCCATACACACAGAGATGTGGTGAGGCTAACAGTGCTGTGAAAACTTAACACACTCTCGGCCATGTGCAGACAAGCACGACACATGGGGGCTGCCAATGCATACAGTGTACAATTACACAAGAGCAGAAGTGACCATCAACAAGCATGCACACATCTCAAAAATAGACACACCAATCAAAACAACATGTGTAGACTGTAGATGTCAGTTCACAAACTCACATTTCATGCCAACAATGGCACCTAACAACCAGGATGAATGTGCACAATGATGTGATATGACTCACAGGGACAGCAGGCAAAATCACAGAAACAGCATCCAGACAAAGGCCCACAACGGCAATACCAATGCACTGGTGCAGATGCACAAACACAAACAGGCAAACTCACACTGCACATCTGACACAGCATGTGTGTGTGTGTGTCACAGTATCCCCAGGCAACTACACAACACATGAGGGGGCAGATCCACAGTGACACAGATGTGGACACAGTGCCATACAAAAGTAAACCATCATTGGGACACCCTCAGTGGGCAATCAGGCATTGGGAGATGAGAGGGAGCACAACAGACACATGTGACAAGCTGGAATGAACACCAACTAACATAGCAAGAGACTGACACACAACAGCACTACCCCCAGGGACCAGACATTGGGGTGACACACGCATGCATGACACCTCCACTGTGATGACAAAGGCAGATGTCGTACAAACTGGGAAACCCAGACATGTGTCCTGTTCCACAAATGTACACCACACATACACAAATCACTCAGCATGGCCCCTCATCCATGGACATACGGGAGCTAGGGGACCATCCATGCAAACATTCACATCAGTCCACCCTCAACACCACACACCCTGAACTGCAATAATGTGTATCTGTGAAGCCCACATGGACAGGTGACATTGCACATGCACCCATGACAAACACAGGAATGTTGGGAGGAACTAAGGTGCACAGACACATCACACAAGGACAGTTTACAACCCCTGGGGAATGACAGATACTGCACAGTATGCGGTACATGGCAGAAGCCAAGGAGAACCACAAGGCACACATGTTGACACCTGCCAGCATCGCAGCCATGAACCCGACAAGTGGGAGCAGTCACACACACATACAAATGTCTCAATCACTGAAAACTACCACCTAGGGACAACTACATGAGTTAGCAAATAAACAGGTGCCTTGAGGAACCCTGACTGTGTCCCATCTATGTCTGTCAACATCATCACCACTCAGAACTGACAAATCCCAATGATGATACACCAATTAACAGTAGTGTGTCATGCACCCACACATCTGGTAGCCCATTGGAAAAGTAGTGGGATGAACCCAGTACCACTCAGCAAGCATCAACAACAGGAACATATCAAGAGAACACTGTCTGTGTATGAACAGGGATGTGGACACACACACATTCTCATACAACACACACCATGGGACCAGGCCATGTCACTGGACAACACACTTACTTGAGGGGACCCAACTCCTGTGGAATTCCAGCTGTGCCAAACATATTCACCGCAAGTTTCACTCATGTCTGCAGAACACTTGGTCAGTCAGCCATCAGTTACCACACAATGAAGGCTCTGGTCACAACAGCCTGGGTACGTGAGTCTACCCTAAGTCATCTGCACATACCCAAAACATATGTCTAGCAAGTGGCACAGAGGACCCAGTTGCTCCTATTACAATGATGCCCACACCTGTAGGTCCAGTGTTGATGAGCACAAAGTATGTGGAAGTGACAAATTGGACAATGGGAAACACATCATATGTGCATGGGTGCAAGCCAGAGATGTGACCATGCAAATGAAATGCTCACAGAGAGATGCCCACAAATAGTTGATCCTGACACACCAGGTAGCTGCAAAGGATGGCATGGATACCCACCAGAATAGGATACATATCTCATGGACCACAGGGAGTACCTCACAGCAACACATCAGTATTCAACATTGTAAACAAAACATCACAGATGCAAGGGCATGTTAAACATCATCAACATAATGTACAGCTCAATCTAGTTCACAGGGAGAAAGAAAAAAGCTTTATTCAGCATTTTAAAAGTTAAACGTCTGTGCAAACAAAAGGCCAATGGCCAGTCCATGTCCAAATGCCAAGGAGTGAATTAGAGTGACAACTGTCACACCTTGCTTGCCTGCACTGCTAAGGACCAGGGTCATCCCCTCGCAGGGGCATAAATGGGGGCAGGCCAGGCACCGCAGGGACAGGATCAGGGCACAGCAGAAGGAGGCAGTGAAGAGGTGGTGGATGCAGGCAAGACACTTGCAACTGCAGTGGAGCTGACTGAAGTGGTGGGTGCTGTCACAACTGTGGGGCACAAGTCAGATGGGGTGGGTGCCGTCACAACTCCAGTGGGCAGGTCAGATGGAGTGGATTGGCTCACCACTGCAGTGCCCAAGTCAGACGGGGTGGTCGTGGACTCCAATGCAGTGCCTACATCCATGGGAGCAGAATGGGGGACAGGTGAGGTCGGCAGGGCAGGGGGGACACGGTCCCCACATCAGTGGCACTAACTGTCTGACCAGGTGTGGAGGAGCAAGTGCTAGGGGGGGATGGCCTTAGCATTTTGGGGATGGTGTATCTGTGGGTGGGGGAACCCGGGGCAGGGAGTGGCGGAGGAACCTCTGGAGTGGTGGCCTGGGGGATGGAGGATGGAGACTTTGCCTTGGAGCTGCGTGGTGGCGGGGGGGTCTTGCTTCTCTGGCGCCGGGGGGACTTGCGGGTGGGGTTCTCTGTCTGACTGTGCCTGGGGGAGGGTGTCCGGGTGTGAGCGGCACTCCCCTCTGTGTGTGGGGACTTCCTCTTCCCCTTGTAATCAGGATCTGCAGGGTCGGTGGGGAAGAGGCCAAGGTCACAGAGGAAGAGCTTCTGGGGGATCGGGTTGCAGGTGAGGCAAGGGAAGGGGGCTGGGAGGGAGAGGTCTCGGAGGACTGCAGAGTGGTTGTGGATGACTGTGTATGTGTCTGCAAACCAGCCCCTGTGAGTGTGGTATCAGTCCCCTGCGCTTGCTTGTGTGCACGTCTAGACCTTGGTTTGGGGGTTTCTGTGCTTAGGACAGGTAGGGTGCTAGGAATCGATGGTGGTGCAGGGGTAGGAGGGGTGCAGGACTGTTGGAGGAGGGACACTGCTTCTGTCAGGGAGGAGGCCACGGACTGATTGGTCCTCTGTAGGGCAGACATGCCCGAGGAAATGCCCTCCATGAATGACACCAGTTGTGTCAACAGACCTGTGTGTGCATTGAGGATCTTCAGCATCGACATCTGCCCTACATGGATCTGTTGAAGTAAGTCCACAGACTCCTCACTCAGGGCAGCAGGGGACAGAGGGGCAGGGGGTGCGGTGCCTGGCACAAAGGAGACATGCTCACGAACACGAGAGCCCACAGGGACCTCTGGGATGGGAGCCGATGGGAGGGTGGTGGTGGTGGTGGCGGGGACAGCCTCATTAGCTGGGGTTTGGTGGCTGCTGACAACCGCCTCCACAAGGGAGTCATCCTCAGAGCTGCTGTGGCCCTCAGCTGGGGGTGATGGTGCTGACGACTCCTCTGTGTGGCTCCACTCGCCCTCTGTGCCACTGGGTCCACCCGACTCCTCTCCTTCAGTCCCTGTCAGGCTCTGTGGCTCCTCCTGGTCTGTGGAGCTGTCCCCTCCTGTGGCTGTGGATGTATCTGGATAGGAATAGGAAGTAAGAGAACAACATCAGTCACCTGCACCGACTGCACACACCACAGTCCTGGCATCATCAGCTGAACACAGCTCAAAGTGCCAACACTGTTTAGAATAAGACAGTTGTCATTCTCAATATCAACCATGGCAAACATATACCTCCTTGACTTTCACACATATGTCCATTGCATGCTGGATGCTCACACCCCAATGTGTCAACATGCACCACCCACACATTAGTTGTACATGCAAGTGAACATGTAGGAGTATGTCACTATACACACAGCACATCTCTTGCTACTGACTCAGTACAGGTGTCCAGATTAAGGGATGGGCAGAGACTCATTTCACATGCTTGTGATGCATGCCAGCAACACACACTATGATGTACCCATGTTCTGATGGGCAATGCCACAATGGGGTGCATGGTTA
Organism: Triturus cristatus; assembly: GCF_964204655.1. NCBI lineage: Eukaryota > Metazoa > Chordata > Amphibia > Caudata > Salamandridae > Triturus > Triturus cristatus. The sequence goes on from NC_140581.1 coordinate 800,721,534, forward strand.
ACACTTGAGCACAATACAGGATCACTCATATCAAGTTAAATGCCATGGCACTGGGATACCCTGAAAGTCAGTCAACACTGTCTCCTGTCACAGGGGCAGGGCATCCAGACGACAACAATATGCACTGACTCACAATCCTAGGTCAGGGGTAAAGCTAACTCTGCAGATGACCGGCGCACTTGCCCATCCCCTGCAAACAACATATCCAGGACCCAGAAGATCACACATCATGTAAATCATACATATGAGTCTCTGCAAACACAAACCCCTGTACACTAACACATCACAGTCTGCCATGCATGTAACCCAGCTGCATGAAGGACACAGTTGCAGACACCATTGTGCGCTGTCAGATGATCACACACCTATATGTCACACAGGTCTTGTCTCTCACAGTCACATCTCAGATTTCATGCTGACACCCTGAATCATGGACACCGCAGTTGTACATAACAACAAGCCACACCCTAATGACACAGAGGCCGACACCTGAGAGCACATGTCACTATGCACAACCTTCAATTTCATACACAGGAGTGGTATTACAGAGTGTTTCTAAATGCCCTTGAGGAGCCATGCCTGGCCAGGTCTACATGAAACAGTGTTTGGCCCTGGACAGTAGTCAGGTGGCTAAGCTAGTGTGACATATTTGATATACATACTCCTGAGGCCCCAAAATTGGAGTCCCCTGCTGCATGGGTTTGTTTGGAATACCCCAGCCAAATGTTGCGAGTCAGACCAGCGATTGGTACACATCTCAAGGGCACACACAGATAGCATGTCAGATCTCAGGCATTGTGTAAACAATTGACTCACCCATGAAACACACAACAGAGTCACGGGAACAGATGCTGTCCGGTAGATGAAGCATAGCTGACTGTAGGGACACAGAGCCCTAGTGACACAAGCAACAGACTGTAGGGGCCACACCTGTGGAACAGATGAGGAGGGTGCATCACACAATTGAGGGACCTGAGTATTGGACTACAAGACCTACGTAAGGTGGAAGTGTGGCCAGACCAAAAGACTGCAATTAGCATGTCAGACATAGTACACAGATTAGGCCTGGACTTACCCCCTTCCTACTGCTGTCTGGCCTTCAGCTACCTATCCAGGTCCGGGAAGACCACCACCAGTATCCTGAGCATGTGGGGAGTCAGGATCCAGTGTCTGCCCCTCCTGCATGGAGGTGACAGCTTCAGCTGGACTCTAGCTATCCTCTGGGTCCAGCCCCGAAGGTCTTGCCACCTCTTCTGGCAGTTGCGGATCCGGCGCTTGTAGACCCCCACAGATCGAACAGCCCGGGCGATGGTCAGCCAGATCTCCTGCTTCTGGTGGGCATCAACCTGTGAGGATGACAAAGTGAAAAGTATATTAACACACTTGCCCCAGATTTGTGCAGCACACATTTGGATATACATGTCATCATCACAAAGGGAAATGAATTACACAGGTAGTGCAACCATGGGGAAGGAAAAATCACCTGCATGTCTGACATGTTAACAATGCCTGGATAGTTTAAGCTTGCAATAATGTACTTTAGCAGCAGGAAACCTATTCATTACGTGTACCCACACACTTTGGGGGATGAAAGTAGTCATTGAGAATGTTTGCCACTGGTGTACACACTGCTAGTACTGCTAGTCAGCCAACATGCATAATTATGAAGTCAGTGGACTGCACACTCACCTGCTCCCCTGGTTTCCCATAGAGCTTGCTGTACTGTGGAAGGAGCAAGTCCAGCAGGGCCTGGCTCTCCTCCTCAGTGAAGGCTGGGGCCCTCTCCAGAGTACGTCCCATAGCAGGAGCCAGAGGATGCAGAGACAGCAGCAATGGTAGCAGGGATGTGGTCCAGTAGCATGTAGTTCAGGCAAGTGAGCTCCCTGGGGGCCAGCCAGCCTTATATCTGTGCTGCAGAGGCAGACTCTGTGCCTTGTGTCCCAAGTGATAAGTCCATCATGGTTGCATTCTATGAATCTGGCCAATCCATTTAAAAGTACGACTCGTACACGCCCTCCGCATCGTTCAATTCTTCACCTTCATGGAACAATTGAAATTGCAATACTGTTGTAGGCATCCAACTGAATTTCCAGTGCACAACTCGTACAACTTTTGAATCTGCATCCGTCACCATGACAGTCCGGAGCCAATGGGTGCACCCGGCTCGTTCAACTGACTGTACAACGCGTATTTTGAATATACAAATGCACCAGTCTCACTACGATTCAATGGCCAAGGCATAAGCCTGTCTCGGACCATGCCTGTCCGACGCGTATGCATAATAGGCACCCGTGTCGGTCCTCATTGCATTCAATGTTAAAGCGTACGCATGGCTCGGACATGACCCGTGCAATGCGTACGCATTGTTACCAGCGTCGATCCTTATTGCATTCAATGACAAAGCATACGCACGGCTCGGACATGACCCTGCAATGCGTATGCATTGTCACCCGCGTCGGTCCTCATTGCATTCAATGCCAAAGCGTACACACGGCTCGGACATGACCCGTGCAATGCGTACGCATTGTCACCCACGCCGGACCTCATTGCATTCAATGACAAAGCGTACGCACGGCTCGGACATGACCCGTGCAATGCGTATGCATTGTCACCAGCGTCGGACCTCATTGCATTCAATGACAAAGTGTACGCACGGCTCGGACATGACCCGTGCAATGCGTACGCATTGTCACCCGCGTCGGACCTCATTGCATTCAATGACAAAGCGTACGCACAGCTTGGACATGACCCGTGCAATGCGTACGCATTGTCACCCGCGTCGGACCTCATTGGTGTGACTATTATACGGATGCAACACACATATACTGGCCAGGGACACCTGTGCACACCTACCACACTACAGCATTGGCCACACAGTGTCCCATGGCATGTAAGGCTGCATTCCCTGGGTGTTTGGGGGGGGCACATCTGTTTTTTTGGCTGGCACTTTGTGCAGCCGCTCCCAAGCTGTGCACGTGTACATGGGGGCAGAATCCTTTGTGTGTTGTGCACATTACCACTCTGATGTGCAATTGGGCAGTAATGGGCATGAGTCATGAACACAGTGTCAGGTTGGATATGTTTCGGACAGGTCACATACACCCTGAGTCCTGGGGGTGATGGCATGTACGTCACAGTGATACCTGTAGCCACTATACTGATGTGCACCCACAGTCTGTGTGCATGTTGTGTCTCAGATGTGTCTGAACAAATGTTCCCAATGGGTGACAGTCTCCACATCCATGTGGTATATGCATCAACCTTGATGGGGTGTGTGTCTAAGAGACGTACATGTTGGGCCGGCAGGAACATCAGTGGCCACTACCTGTGGGACTTACGCTTGCCTTGTGGTGTGTATGTGCTACGCCATGTCCATTGCTGTGTTGATGTGGCAATACAGGGAGCCTGGGTTTCTGCATGGCAAAGATCTGTGATGCCTGGGAAACATGAGGCCTCAATTGTCACTGTGGTGTGTGTTTGGAACGTTGCAGCAGCACATAGGTTGGGTGACACAGCCAGATGATTGGCCATTGCACTACATGGGACTCATGTGGACATGTGGAATTGAGATGTGAGGTGGTGGTCTTGTAGGTGACATATGTGTCCATGACCAACAGCACACACCTCAGTACATTGTGTAATGTCATGAACTATCATGTGATATTGATCGTTGTCATGGCCACATGGGTGGATGAAATGAAAATCTTCCTTTGTGCATCTCTGTACTGCAGGGCACCAGCTGTCTGTCCATTGACCGTTCCCAGACCTTGCAACCATGCAGGAACGCAACTGCATCAGACAGTACTGCATCACCAGGCCACTGATTGCGGAGTTGGTGGAGCAGTTGGCGCCACATCTGCTACCTGGCCGGACATACCCTACAGTACTGACCCCAGAGGTGAAGGTGATGGCAGCCCTGAACTTCTTTGCTACTGGTACCTTCCACTACACTGTGGCTACTGCTGGTGGGATGTCGCAAACGATGTTTAGTCGGGTGCTACGCGATGTCTTGGAGGGGATGTTGCAATTCCTCGACCTGTATATAAAGTTCCCAAGCACAGCTGAACTTCTTGAAATAAAGGAGGCCTTTTATACACTGGGGAGGATGCCGAACGTCATCGAATCTATTGATGGGACACATGTTGCCCTGATACCACCACAGGCACATGAGCAGGCATACCGGAACAGGAAGCACTACCATTCAATCAATGCTCTGGTGGTCTGTCTTGCTGACATGTCAGTCACACATGTGTGTGCACGGTTCCCTGGTTCTGCGCACAATGCCTACATTATGAGGAGTAGTCGCATTGCAACGCTGATGTCAAAGATGCCAGCTCAGCATGCCTGGCTTGTCGGTGTGTACTGACTGTTTCTCATTTTTTCTGTTTGTCAATGTTGTATTCCGACAAAACTCAGCTACTTGTTCATTTTTGTGTGTGTAGGTGACTCTGGATACCCCAACATGCCGTGGTTGCTGACACCCCTCAGGAACCCTGTGACACCAGCCAAGCTGTGCTACAATGAGGCACATGGTCGGAGTAGGAGGGTGATTGAGCGGATATTCGGCCTCCTGAAAAGCCGCTTTCGCTGCCTGGACAAGACCGGAGGGGCCCTCCCATATGAGCCTGCAAAGGTGTGCAAAATAATCCTTGTCTGCTGCATGCTACACAACATGGCGGTGCGGAAGGAGGTGCCCCTTATCCAGGATGATGATGGGCCAAGATGCCAGTGATGATGAAGATGATGGTGACGTCCGCTCCCAGCTCATCAACAACTTCTTCACCTGAATGTGAGTTTCCATGGTTGTTATGTGAATGTATGGCGGTAGCCTGGAATGTGTTGTGCCAGCTCTGTTGCTGTCTGAGTGTGTCTGTGTGCCACTTGACTGGATGTGTGCTGTGATGTGTCCATTCAGTTGGTGTGTACTCAACAATAGGGTAGTACTGCTAACTAGTGTTTGTGTAGGTGTCTTGCAACATGTTTTGTGCATGTGTATTGCATTTCTCTCCTGTTCTTCTGTGCTTTTGACTGTATCTTGTCTGTCCTTCCCAGGGTCCTTTGCCTGTTGTGTGGTCAGCACTGACCCCCAACACCCAGAAGCCAACACCAGTATGGAAGTTGACAATTCTCATCACCTGATGTACCACACATCCCTGGACTTCCATTCTCCAACACATTGGGAGCGTGTGTCCACTGTTACGTAGAATTACCGTGCAACTAGTGTGGAATAAAGGTGTTGCTTATGTGTAATGAACCTGTGCTATGCTTTGTTATGTGCGTTGTCTGTCTTCCCACATCTGAGTGATATCTGCTTACCTCACCTGTGGACTTGTTACCACTGACTGGGCTTGGTGTTGTGTCTGTGCATGCCAATGTGTTTCAGGTCAACATCATTGTGTTTGATGAGTAACATGGCCATGGTGAGTATGTTTTGTGTTGCCATAGTGGTGTGTCTCCCTCACATGTGTCGCATCCCCATGACTCACCTTACGTTGGTCACATTGTTGCAGTATTTGGCATGCACTGTGTTGTGTAGCAGATCGACATCTCTCTGAACATGACAAGTTGGAATCACAACAGAGGCAAGTATGTTGTACTGGTGAGTTTATTTATAAACATGTGTGAGGGAAGTGCACAGGATGGTGGGTGCTGTACAGTGGTTTGGGAATCCAAAGTTCACATTGGAGTTGGAAGTGCCGGTAGATGAAATGTCCAGAGTAAAGTCCACAGTCATCTGATACATTGGCCCTCCATGTCATGTGGCCGAGTTGTGTGCGATTGGACAAGGTGAACGGGTTGCGCACAAAGAACATTGTCCAGAAAAGGTTTAGAGGCCCTGGGGGATGTGCTGGGACATCTGCCTCTCACATGTCCTTCTTTGGACAACCCCTCTTCTTCCGGGGGGGGGATCCTCATGTGCAGGTCTCTGCGGTGCAGGGGACTCTCCGCCAGAGTCCTCCTTCCTCCCTGTGGCGCTGGCAGATGGTGTTGCGACAGATGTTGTGGGCACACAGGGGAGTGTTGACAGGTTGGTGTTGATCTGGCGGAGGCATTGTAGTATGTCCCGATGCACTGCAGTGATGTCATCCCACTTGGCCTCCATGCGGGCATGATGGGCGACCTGCTCGTGTTGCATGTCCTTGAGGATCCCCACTACCTGGCCAAATCCTCCGGTGCTATCCTGGTACGCATCTAAGATGTGTGCCAGGTGGGGGTCAACATGCAGTCCAGACCCCTCTGCAAGGTGCGCCCTGTGCCTCCCACCCCTCCCAGCACCCCTCTCCACATGGGCAATATCAGCGGCGGGATGCACAGGTGACACTGGGACCCCTTGGGTGGTGTTGCTGGTGGTGTTGGCTGTAGCTTCTGAGGGGTCCTGTGTCCCTGTGCTGTGGGTGTTGAATGTCCTTGGTCTGTCCGTGTTGGTGGGGGTGCCCTGTCGGTGTCCAGATGCTAGAGGCGTGGTCCGGGGGGGCAGATGTTGATGTTGCTGGTGCTGCATGATGGCTCACACCGGAGGGGCCAGGTTGGTCGTCGTCATCCGAAGAGGACAGTGAGAGAGTCAGACCAGAGAGCTCAGTGTCCACCAGAGTCTGGGACCGGGTATCCTCATCATTTGGTGCTGGGTGCCCAGCACCACCTGTGTTTGGAAGCGACACACAATGTGATTTATGTTCCTACATGCATCGTTGGTTCACAAACATGACATTTTCTTCTTTTCAAACAGATGCCTGCCTGTACACTGCTTTTTCCCAGCTTGTCACGGACAGAGCTTGATATTGTTGTTGGCCATTTCCCAGCATGGCCTTGTGCTCCCCACAACAGAGCCCAGTGTCAGACATCTTGTCAGTCCCTTCCCACTCCCTGTGAGGCAAGTATGGTTCAGTTTGATCTTGCTGGGCCATGTGGGTGGGTGTAGGTTGTCTGTGACTTCGAGTCCCATCATACTCTTGGCTACACCCCCCTTCCCAGCATGCCCATACTTCCTTCCTCTTGACTCTGCTTCCTTGTGAGGGGGTGAGACAGCAATGGCAAGATGGCTGACTGTGAAGTCCTGATGTTTGTTGTTGGCCATTTGCCAGCATGGCCTTCTGCTCCCCACAACAAAGCCCAGTGTCAGACATCTTGTCAGTTCCTTCCCACTCCCTGTGAGGCGAGTATGGTTCAGTTTGATCTCGCTGGGCCATGTGGGTGGGTGTAGGTTGTCTGTGACTGCAAATCCCATCATACTCTTGGCTACACCCCCCTTCCCAGCATGCCCATACTTCCTCCCTCTTGACTCTGCTTCCTTGTGAGGGGGTGTGACAGCAATGGCAAGATGGCTGACTGTGAAGTCCTGATGTTTGTTGTTGGCCATTTCCCAGCATGGCCTTGTGCTCCCCACAACAGAGCCCAGTGTCAGACATCTTGTCAGTCCCTTCCCACTCCCTGTGAGGCTAGTATGGTTCAGTTTGATCTTGCCGGGCTATGTGGGTGGGTGTAGGTTGTCTGTGACTGCAAGTCCCATCATACTCTTGGCTACACTCCCCTTCCCAGCATGCCCATACTTCCTCCCTCTGGACTCTGCTTCATTGTGAGGGGGTGTGACATCAATGGCAAGATGGCTGACTGTGAAATCCTGGTGTTTGTTTGGCTACAAGTCCAAAGTGAGCCCCTGTGCTTCACACAGCAGCACCCAGTACAGGGTATTTTTTGATGATATTTCAATGAGGTGTGTGTCAATGCATTGTACCCGGTGAGTTGTGTAGAGTTTGTGTTGAGGGGGGTGTGTCTCCCCATGCTGATAAGTATGGTCAGGGCTGTTAGTCCTCCTTCCCATCATGAAACGTGCTTCCATTGTAGGGTGTGCAAGTTGTCTTTCAGGCTGTCAGTCAGTGGTGTGCTGCTTCTGATTAGCACACAAGCCCTAGCAGGGCCTTTTGCTCCCCACAGCAGGACCCAGTGTCAGCCATCTTGTCAGTCATTTTCCACTCCCTGTGATGTGGGCATGTTTCAGAGAGGTCTTGATGGGCCAATCAGGAGGGGGAGCATTATCTGTGACTTCAGGCCCCATCATGCTTTTGGCTACACTCACTTCACCTGCATCCCCACTATTCCTTCCTGACAGTCAGCTGCACTGTGAGGTGGTGTGTTTGTGGTGGCACACTGTCTTGTAGGGTCTCTTTGGCTTAGTGCCACTGGCTTGCTCTATTTGTTTGTAGGTCGGTGCATGTCATGACACAGTTCCCAGTCACTCTGAGATGGCAGGTATTGTGTTTGTCTGACTAGCATACACATCTTGGGCTGATTATCTATTGGTTAGTGTAGCTTTGCTTGCGGTGCATGGTTTTACTGTCCCCTTGCCACACAATCTTGGGTATGTTGTTTGTGTACTCACCAGACTCTGGGATGTCTGTTAGGCCATGGACGCTCTCTGGTGGTAGGATGTCCCGCACCTTCTCCTCCCAGGTCGTGAAGTAGACTGGTTTGGCAGGAGGGCCACCGCCAGTGCACTGACTCAGGGCGTGATCTTTTTTGATGAGTTTCTTGACCCTCCTGCGCACGTCATACCACCTGTTCTGGATATTGTCCTTTGTGAGCCTTGCTGGTGCTTCTGCGTTCACCTTGTCCACAATCCTCGCCCACATCTTGGTTTTCTGTGAGATGGGGGTCCTTTGGACCAATGTACCAAACAAATGTGGCTCTACTCTGATGATCTTGTCTACCAGCACTTCTAACTCACTATCTGTGAACTTTGGATTCTTCTTTGGTGGCATGGTGATGGGTGGTGGTGGTGAGGGATGTGTGTGTGAGGGTGCAAGTGATGGTGGGTTGGTGTTGGTTTTGCTGGGTGTATGTGTGTGTGCTTTTGTATGAGGTGCTGATGGTGTGTGAGTTGTGTGGTGGGTGAGTTGTGAGTGTGTCTGTAGTTGCTGTGTACTGGTGTTTGCTGCTGGCTGTGTCTCCTGTTTGCAAGGGATGATGGTAGTGATTGAAGTCCTTTATATAGTTGGAGTGATGGGTGTGTCTTTGTCCCATGTTTTGTCGGGGGTATTTATTGGCTTTGTCATTGCTAGTTTGGTCCTTTTTTTGTCTTTTTTCCTTCGTGTTTTGTAGGCATGAAGGAGACGTTCATGTGACGGAAACAGACGCTGCTGTTGTCTCGTGCGGGCTTCTCCGCCTCGTTCACGCTGCCTAGCTTCTGTGTTTGGTACGCGTCGGTCGCGGTGGTCTCTATTTCTTGTGTGCTAGGTTGTCTGTGCGTGTCGATCATGCGGCTTGTTCTCTATGCGAGTCGGTCTGGTTTTACACACATTGCATTGTACTGTGCATATCGTACATCGCGGTTACGGATCGGTCGGCTTCATTCCGGTTTCATGTTGGTCAGTGATATTCGCGTCGGTTTTCCGGCCGGATCACTATTTTCCCTACGGCTCGATCGTACGGCTTGTATTCCGTACGTGTTGGTTAGACTTCACACGCGTTGCATCGTACTGCACAGGTCGTACGGCGCTGCTCCTTGTCGGTCAGTATTCGGTCTGGGTCCGTGTCGGTCTGTTAGTTTTGCGGCCGGAATCGGAATCGGCCCCTCTGTGTAATGTTCATCAAATTCTCTGGTTTTGTACTTCTAAAGCACCACTGTTTAATATATTTTTAACACTATCAAGTGTTTATCTTATAAAGAGGTTAAGCCTTGTATTGCAAGGATACGATTCTTCCACTGACTGTGTAAGAGGCCAATAAGATTCCTCATTTGGGGCATTTGGATTGTCTTTTTTCAGCCACTTACGATTTTTGATCTTATATTTCTCTTTGAAAAATTCGATGGCTACCTTGGCAGAGGGATACATCTTTTCACATATAATTTCTTTACATATCCCTCTGGGTTCCTTCTTGCATCGTGGTGTTTGAGGTGCCAGTCACCTCAACTTCTGACTTCATTTCAGGCATTCCTTATCACTGTAGACAAACATATGAACGTTTCTCTATATAATAAATTTTGGTCTATCACTGTATAACTAACACTGAACAGTATTCCTTCTAAAATAATGTCTCACGTTCTTCTTCTATGTAGTCATATTGTGCTGAGGGGGAAAATTGTAAGAACTCCACTTCAAAATGGCTAACATATTGCAGCATTCCGAATGAAGTGTGTGGCTATGCTGGAGGAAAAGGTGAGCCTAAATGTGAGGCACAACCTGTGTGCTCCGCTTCCACACCGGCTAATAAGCACCAGCTAATATTAGCCAATGAATCACTACTTATAAATCACTACTCCCACAGAGTACTGGCAGAGCACAGTAACCTGGGCACATTGAGCTCTCAAGCTCATTGAGCTCAAAAGCTCATTGAGCTGAGCGAGTGAAACACACACCTAAATTTGATATTGCAATCCATAACTTAGGTGCACTTTTTGAAAAAGCTTGCATGAGTATTCTGTTCTTGAAGGATGGGGTTTCAAGAAAGAGGTTGTTTAAGGTCTGGGTGCGAATGAAGAGTTTGTAGACATTGTACAGCATAGTTCAGGTATGTACATTGGTATGCAAAGCTACTTGCAGCGTGATGTGTCAGACCTTCGGGTTCCTGAGCCAACCCTTGCAGCCACTTGAATGTTGGACTTGGCCCTTCAGCGGGTTCACCCCCACAACTTTTTGTAATTATCATAGCTTTCTCCCTATGTTGTGTAAGTGGTTTTAGGTCTCTAGGCGCTTTTACACTGTGTCCCAGTGGAGAGTGCGTGCGCGCTGTGTATGTTTTTAGTGAGACTGACCTGCCCTCCCATAGGAATGCATGGGGAAGGTGTGTGTCCATGGTAGTTCCTGATGCGTGGGGAGTGCAGGGTCGAGTTTGGTATGTGCGAACTCGTGAGATTGAATGCTGCGCGATGATGTGTGCGGCGTTACTGTGTCTAGTGTGGAAGTGCCACTTCTAGAAGCTGCCATGTCTGTGTAGTAAATGTGAAGGGACTGTCTGGCTTGTGATTGCCTGGTGTGCCTGGCTCCAGGAGTCAGGATGGGTCTGCCCCAGTGGTGAATAGGGAGATTTACATCCAGATGGGTGGGAGGAGTACACCTGGGACCTGAATAGGGCTGGGCTTTCCCCACACAATGCTGGCTCCGCCCCCTGTGGTGCGACTGATGTCCCTGGCCTGTTCTGTGAATAGGGAGAGGGGCTGAGCAAAACAAAGTGCTCAGGAACCTGTTGCATCTGGTTCGCCCCTTCGCTGCACCTTGAGACAAAGGAAACCTGTGTATAAAAAGGGACTGTGACCCCATGTAAAATGTTCTTCTTCTGGCCATGGTGAGTATGTTTTGTGTTGCCATAGTGGTGTGTCTCCCTCACATGTGTCGCATCCCCATGACTCACCTTACGTTGGTCACATTGTTGCAGTATTTGGCATGCACTGTGTTGTGTATCAGATCGACATCTCTCTGAACGTGACAAGTTGGAATCACAACAGAGGCAAGTATGTTGTACTGGTGAGTTTATTTATAAACATGTGTGAGGGAAGTGCACAGGATGGTGGGTGTTGTACAGTGGTTTGGGAATCCAAAGTTCACATTGGAGTTGGAAGTGCTGGTAGATGAAATGTCCAGAGTAAAGTCCACAGTCATCTGATACATTGGCCCAACATGAACCCTCCATGTCATGTGGCCGAGTTGTGTGCGATTGGACAAGGTGAACGGGTTGCGCACAAAGAACATTGTCCAGAACAGGTTTAGAGGCCCTGGGGGATATGCTGGGACATCTGCCTCTCACATGTCCTTCTTCGGACAACCCCTCTTCTTCCGGGGGGGGGGGATCCTCATGTGCAGGTCTCTGCGGTGCAGGGGACTCTCCGCCAGAGTCCTCCTCCCTCCCTGTGGCGCTGACAGATGGTGTTGCGACAGATGTTGTGGGCACACAGGGGAGTGTTGACAGGTTGGTGTTGATCTGGCGGAGGCATTGTAGTATGTCCCGATGCACTGCAGTGATGTCATCCCACTTGGCCTCCATGCGGACATGATGGGCGACCTGCTCGTGTTGCATGTCCTTGAGGATCCCCACTACCTGGCCAAATCCTCCGGTGCTATCCTGGTACGCATCTAAGATGCGTGCCAGGTGGGGGTCAACATGCAGTCCAGACCCCTCTGCAAGGCGCACCCTGTGCCTCCCACCCCTCCCAGCACCCCTCTCCACACGGGCAATACCAGCGGCAGGACGCACAGGTGACACTGGGACCCCTTGGGTGGTGTTGCTGGTGGTGTTGGCTGTAGCTTCTGAGGGGTCCTGTGTCCCTGTGCTGTGGGTGTTGAATGTCCTTGGTCTGTCCATGTTGGTGGGGGTGCCCTGTCAGTGTCCAGATGCTAGAGGCGTGGTACGGGGGGCAGATGTTGATGCTGCTGGTGCTGCATGATGGCTCACACCAGAGGGGCCAGGTTGGTCGTCGTCATCCGAAGAGGACAGTGAGAGAGTCAGACCAGAGAGCTCAGTGTCCACCAGAGTCTGGGACCGGGTATCCTCATCATTTGGTGCTGGGTGCCCAGCACCACCTGTGTTTGGAAGCGACACACAATGTGATTTATGTTCCTACATGCATCGTTGGTTCACAAACATGACATTTTCTTCTTTTCAAACAGATGCCTGCCTGTACACTGCTTTTTCCCAGCTTGTCACGGACAGAGTTTGATATTGTTGTTGGCCATTTCCCAGCATGGCCTTGTGCTCCCCACAACAGAGCCCAGTGTCAGACATCTTGTCAGTCCCTTCCTACTCCCTGTGAGGCGAGTATGGTTCAGTTTGATCTTGCTGGGCCATGTGGGTGGGTGTAGGTTGTCTGTGACTGCGAGTCCCATCATACTCTTGGCTACTCCCCCCTTCCCAGCATGCCCATACTTCCTCCCTCTTGACTCTGATTCCTTGTGAGGGGGTGAGACAGCAATGGCAAGATGGCTGACTGTGAAGTCCTGATGTTTGTTGTTGGCCATTTGCCAGCATGGCCTTGTGCTCCCCACAACAGAGCCCAGTGTCAGACATCTTGTCAGTTCCTTCCCACTCCCTGTGAGGCGAGTATGGTTCAGTTTGATCTCGCTGGGCCATGTGGGTGGGTGTAGGTTGTCTGTGACTGCAAATCCCATCATACTCTTGGCTACACCCCCCTTCCCAGCATGCCCATACTTCCTCCCTCTTGACTCTGCTTCCTTGTGAGGGGGTGTGACAGCAATGGCAAGATGGCTGACTGTGAAGTCCTGATGTTTGTTGTTGGCCATTTCCCAGCATGGCCTTGTGCTCCCCACAACAGAGCCCAGTGTCAGACATCTTGTCAGTCCCTTCCCACTCCCTGTGAGGCGAGTATGGTTCAGTTTGATCTTGCTGGGCCATGTGGGTGGGTGTAGGTTGTCTGTGACTGCAAGTCCCATCATACTCTTGACTACAATCCTCTTCCCAGCATGCCCATACGTCCTCCCTCTTGACTCTGCTTCCTTGTGAGGGAGTGTGACATCAATGGCAAGATGGCTGACTGTGAAATCCTGGTGTTTGTTTGGCTACAAGTCCAAAGTGAGCCCCTGTGCTTCACACAGCAGCACCCAGTACAGGGTATTTTTTGATGATATTTCAATGAGGTGTGTGTCAATGCATTGTACCCGGTGAGTTGTGTAGAGTTTGAGTTGAGGGGGGTGTGTCTCCCCATGCTGATAAGTATGGTCAGGGCTGTCAGTCCTCCTTCCCATCATGAAACGTGCTTCCATTGTAGGGCGTTTAAGTTGTCTTTCAGGCTGTCAGTCAGTGGTGTGCTACTTCTGATTAGCACACAAGCCCTAACATGGCCTTGTGCTCCCCACAGCAGGACCCAGTGTCAGCCATCTTGTCAGTCATTTTCCACTCCCTGTGATGTGGGCATGTTTCAGAGAGGTCTTGATGGGCCAATCAGGAGGGGGAGCATTATCTGTGACTACAGGCCCCATCATGCTTTTGGCTACACTCACTTCACCTGCATCCCCACTATTCCTTCCTGACAGTCAGCTGCACTGTGAGGTGGTGTGTTTGTGGTGGCACACTGTCTTGTAGGGTCTCTTTGGCTTAGTGTCACTGGCTTGCTCTATTTGTTTGCAGGTTGGTGCATGTCATGACACAGTTCCCAGTCACTCTGTGATGGCAGGTATTGTGTTTGTCTGACTAGCATACACATCTTGGGCTGATTATCTATTGGTTAGTGTAGCTTTGCTTGCGGTGCATGGTTTTACTGTCCCCTTGCCACACAATCTTGGGTATGTTGTTTGTGTACTCACCAGACTCTGGGATGTCTGTTAGGCCATGGACGCTCTCTGGTGGTAGGATGTCCCGCACCTTCTCCTCCCAGGTCATGAAGTAGACTGGTTTGGCAGGAGGGCCACCGCCAGTGCACTGACTCAGGGCGTGATCTTTTTCGAGGAGTTTCTTGACCCTACTGCGCACGTCATACCACCTGTTCTGGATATTGTCCATTGTGAGCCTTGCTGGTGCTTCTGCGTTCACCTTGTCCACAATCCTCGCCAACATCTTGGTTTTCTGTGAGATGGGGGTCCTTTAGACCAATGTACCAAACAAATGTGGCTCTACTCTGATGATCTTGTCTACCAGCACTTCTAACTCACTATCTGTGAACTTTGGATTCTTCTTTGGTGGCATGGTGATGGGTGGTGGTGGTGAGGGATGTGTGTGTGAGGGTGCAAGTGATGGTGGGTTGGTGTTGGTTTTGCTGGGTGTATGTGTGTGTGCTTTTGTATGAGGTGCTGATGGTGTGTGAGTTGTGTGATGGGTGAGTTGTGAGTGTGTCTGTAGTTGCTGTGTACTGGTGTTTGCTGCTGGCTGTGTCTCCTGTTTGCAAGGGATGATGGTAGTGATTGTAGTCCTTTATATAGTTGGAGTGGTGGGTGTGTCTTTGTCCCATGTTTTTTTGGGGGTATTTATTGGCTTTGTCATTGCTAGTTTGGTCCTTTTTTTGTCTTTTTTCCTTTGTGTTTTGTAGGCATGAAGGAGACGTTCATGTGACGGAAACGGACGCTGCTGTTGTCTCGTGCGGGCTTCTCCGCCTCGTTCACGCTGCCTAGCTTCTGTGTTTGGTACGCATCGGTCGCAGTGGTCTCTATTGCTTGTTTGCCAGGTTGTCTGTGCGTGTCGGTCGTGCGGCTTGGTCTCTATGCGAGTCGGTCTGGTTTTACACGCATTGCATTGTACTGTGCAAATCGTTCATCGCGGTTACGGATCGGTCGGCTTCATTCCGGTTTCATGTTGGTCAGTGATATTCGCGTCGGTTTTCCGGCCGGATCACTATTTTTCCTACGGCTCGATCGTACGGCTTGTATTCCGTACGTGTCGGTTAGACTTCACACGCGTTGCATCGTACTGCACAGGCCGTACGGCGCTGCTCCGTGTCGGTCGGTATTCGGTCTGGGCCCGTGTCGGTCTGTTCATTTTGAGGCCGGAATCGGAATCGGCCCCTCTGTGTAATGTTCATCAAATTCTCTGGTTTTGTACTTCTAAAGCACCACTGTTTAATATATTTTTAACACTATCAAGTGTTTATCTTATAAAGAGGTTAAGCCTTGTATTGCAAGGATACGATTCTTCCACTGACTGTGTAAGAGGCCAATAAGATTCCTCATTTGGGGCATTTGGATTGTCTTTTTTCAGCCACTTACGATTTTTGATCTTATATTTCTCTTTGAAGAAAACTCGATGGCTACCTTGGCAGAGGGATACATCTTTTCACACATAATTTCTTTACATATCCCTCTGGGTTCCTTCTTGCATCGTGGTGTTTGAGGTGCCAGTCACCTCAACTTCTGACTTCATTTCAGGCATCCCTTATCACTGTAGACAAACATATGAACCTTTCTCTATATAATAAATTTTGGTCTATCACTGTATAACTAACACTGAACAGTATTCCTTCTAAAATAATGTCTCACATACTTCTTCTATGTAGTCATATTGTGCTGAGGGGGAAAATTGTAAGAACGCCACTTCAAAATGGCTAACATATTGCAGCATTCCGAATGAAGTGTGTGGCTATGCTGGAGGAAAAGGTGAGCCTAAATGTGAGGCACAACCTGTGTGCTCCGCTTCCACACCGGCTAATAAGCACCAGCTAATATTAGCCAATGAATCACTACTTATAAATCACTACTCCCACAGAGTACTGGCAGAGCACAGTAACCTGGGCACATTGAGCTCTCAAGCTCATTGAGCTCAAAAGCTCATTGAGCTGAGCGAGTGAAACACACACCTAAATTTGATATTGCATTCCATAACTTAGGTGCACTTTTTGAAAAAGCTTGCATGAGTATTCTGTTCTTGAAGGATGGGGTTTCAAGAAAGAGGTTGTTTAAGGTCTGGGTGCGAATGAAGAGTTTGTAGACATTGTACAGCATAGTTCAGGTATGTACATTGGTATGCAAAGCTACTTGCAGCGTGATGTGTCAGACATTCGGGTTCCTGAGACAACCCTTGCAGCCACTTGAATGTTGGACTTGGCCCTTCTGGCGGGTTCACCCCCACAACTTTTTGTAATTATCCTAGCTTTCTCCCTATGTTGTGTAAGTGGTTTTGGGCCTCTAGGCGCTTTTACACTGTGTCCCAGTGGAGAGTGCGTGCGCGCTGTGTATGTTTTTAGTGAGACTGACCTGCCCTCCCATACGAATGCATGGGGAAGGTGTGTGTCCATGGTAGTTCCTGATGCGTGGGGAGTGCAGGGTCGAGTTTGGTATGTGCGAACTCATGAGATTGAATGCTGCGCGATGATGTGTGCGGCGTTACTGTGTCTAGTGTGGAAGTGCCACTTCTAGAAGCTGCCATGTCTGTGTAGTAAATGTGAAGGGACTCTCTGGCTTGTGATTGGCTGGTGTGCCTGGCTCCAGGAGTCAGGATGGGTCTGCCCTGTGGTGCGACTGATGTCCCTGGCCTGTTCTGTGAATAGGGAGAGGGGCTGAGCAAAACAAAGTGCTCAGGAACCTGTTGCATCTGGTTCGTCCCTTCGCTACACCTTGAGACAAAGGAAACCTGTGTATAAAAAGGGGCTGTGACCCCATGTAAAATGTTCTTCTTCTGATCCTAATTTTAGGGGGGGGGCCCGCTGCTGCTTCTGGGCGCCAGGAGAGACCGCCACTGGGGACTGCCTCCCTGCCTGGAGGGCCCTGTGAGCTGGCCCCTGGGCCCAGCCCTTGTCCCCCCTGCCTCCTGAAAGACTTTGTTCTGAGCCTTGCCTTGGAGGAGCGCTTTGTCTTCCATGGCCAAGACGCGCTTTATTTTGATTTGCTGAAGAGCGCCTCCGTTGGGAGCAGCGGCGCTGAGCTGCGATAATTTCCGAGGGAACCCCGACGTAGGGATTCTCCCGCTTTATGCCTTTTGGAGCGGGTGCCCACCCTGCGTATTTGCCTGCTGTGCGTGGTTCTGGAAAGCGGGTGCCCACCCCGCATTACGGTGCTCATTGACGGGTGCCCACCCCGCTTATTTCATCATCTTTAAACGTTAAAACGAAGGCGGGAGCCCACCCTGCGCTTCGGTGGAAGAAGAAGGAAAAATCATCGCTGCAGCCCGGTCCGGACAGGAAGCCAGGCAACCTGTGTGAGGACGTGGGCGGGGCTTACCCAGGAAGCGGACGGGAGCCTACCCCGCGCGCCTGTGCTCACCGCCACAAAGAAGCGACCTCGGGAATCACCGCGTCAGCCCGGGTGAAGGAGACCAAGCCGGAAGCCGACGGGAGCCCACCCCGCGCTCCGGTGAACTGAAGGAGGCCGTCGAGAGAGAGAGAGAGCCCCGAGGAGCAGGAGCTCTCTTGTGCCGGTCGTACTGCCCAGAGGAGTCCTTTGTGCCTGGAGCCTCGAAGGCTCCCCGGGAGAAGCGCGGAACTTCAAGAGAAGGCGGAGGGGGGCACGAGGCACCTTGTCGGGTCCCTGCCCCAGCCGCATACCAGCCCCGTGCCGGCAGCCACCAGGGAGCGAGACGCCACCGAGGGAGACCGGCGAGAGCACCCTGGAGCCCAGGTGAGGCGGCCTTTTGTACACGAAGTTCCCGTGTGGCTGGGGGTATTTCTTGGTGCCCTCAGCATGTTGAGTGCCAGTGAAGGCACAGTGTTCGAGCAGCCCCGCCTGCCAGAGGGCCGCTCCATCGTTGGGGGCATTATTCCTTTAGAGCCCAGAGGGCCCCACCGGAGGGGGCATTCTTAGTCTAGAGCCCAGAGAGGCTCCAACGTTGGGGGGAACACGTTATTTCCAGAGCCTAGGTGGCTCCAGTGCTGCGCAGTAATTGTTTCAGAGCCCCGTGTGGCTCCAACGCTGGGCATATTTGTTGAAAGGGCCATTGAGAGCCCAGGCCTCCTTTTTGACATTCCAGCCTGCACAGCTGCCCAGCAAGTAGTGGGCAGCTGCAATGTTTAGGCCTGATCCTTTGCGCCTTCTGCCTTGGCTGCCTGCGCAGCCCAGCCCTGACATTTTAGACAAAGGGCGTTCGAGCCCCTGAGAGGCCAAGTTGGCCTGGGGACAGTTTTCCTGTGTTTTGCCCTCACCTAGGGTACATGGTTATTTTTACCTGTGTACGTTTGCGCAATGTGCATTGCCCTTATGCTATTTTTATTCCTAAGTGGGTCTATGCATAGGAGACTGTTTGCCTAGTATAGGTTATGCTAGTGAGTTCATGGTTCCCTGCGTGATATATGCCTAAGGTGTTTCGGATTGCGTCGGGTGTACTTACCTTTTACCAGTGGTTACTGGTTGTGCGCTACATTTATTATTTGTTCTACATGTCTACATTTACAATTGGTGATTTGTGCTAATTCTGACAGTGGTCCATGTGGCCCGTCTTGTGTAAATAGTCCCCTGTAAATTCTGCCAGTGCCAGTTGGCACAGTGTAAATTGTGTGAATATTATCTAATGTGTTTTGGTATAATACAAAGGATATTTTTATATATAACCTTGTGTGGAGTTTCTTTTGTGGTGGGCCTTGGGTGTTGTTGCTGGGTGCGCGCGCAAACGCTTTACACATTGCCTACGAGATAAGCCTGACTACTCGTGCCAAGCTACCAAGGGGGTGAGCAGGGGTTATCTTTGGCGTGTAACTCCCCAGCCCTGACTTAGAGTGGTGGTTTCTGCCTCGCTTTGGCGCAAGCCCTAGCCAACCAGAAAGCCCATTTCTAACATTGAACAACAGTCTTCAGAGGGGCTAGGTGAAGTTTAGGGATACCTGCTAGTGGTGTGTTTCCATAATCAATCCTAGCTAGCACTAGGTTTTGCATCACGGTTTAAAAATTATCCTCAGTGATAACAGGTTTAGTCTGATTTGAATACTGTTCACCTTTGGCAAAGGCATCTTTGTAATCATGAAAGTGTTAGAGTTAGCAAAAAACCTTTAATCAAATTAAATCTGGTGCTGTTAATGTCTCTGTAAGCGTGCTTCCGTCGGGTTATGATATTATATTTGGTCACGTTAGAGTAAAAAACAAAACATTTACTTAGTTTTCCTGAACCATTACCTTTCCTTTTTATTGGTGTTTACAATAATCAAGGTTTAATTGATGATTCAAAATGTTACTAATAGATTGTGGCAGCAAGATAGCATAGACACTCATAAGGATGAACTAGAAGACTGCATAGAAAACAGCACGAACCGCAGCAAGGAGCCCTTCACCATCTTGAAGGAGTTTTCCAACCCCGCAGCAGCCGAGAATGACATCACCCCCTCCCAACACCTTTGTAAATGTAAATGTATGTATGTGTCTTGTAAAGCGCACTGCTGCCCTGAGGCGTCGTGGCGCTGTAGACCGCTGGGGAACCCGTCCTGGCTATCCCTGTGAGATGGTCCCTTTTGGGTATCTCCAAGGTGAAACCAGGCATCCCCGGCGAATGTGGGGGGCCGTTGTGGAGATGAGGCAAGCTAATGCCCAGAGTTGCCGAGTGTGTTCCTGGTTAGAGTAGGTACCGAGGCGAGAATTATCGAGTCCGTTTTGACCCTGGTCCACAACCCTGCCGCGTCGGGAATTGAACCCTGGTCCCTGGCCGATTCTCTGCTTGCGGATCTGCCGCCTCTAACCAGTGAGCCACACCTCTCCACCTGGCGGACTTCTTCCATGGAGATCTCAGTCATCTATGAAAACTTCAAACCCCAATCTCCCACCACCAACAGCATCAGCCTGTTCACACCCTTGGACACAAAAGTTTAACACCTGCTCACCCACTGGAACCCTTTCACAAACCTAGCAAAATCACCATCATGAACAGCGTGCACTCGGTAGGACCCACCGATGCCTGTCCTCATCGAGTCGTCAACCTTGGGGACAAGACGATAGGTGACGAGCTCAAGAAAATCCTCAAAACCTCCATCACCTTGGCCTCATTTCCTGGGGAATGGAAACACGCTGAAGAGAGGCCCCTCCTGAAACAACCATCTGCTGATTCAGCAGAACTGAAGATCTACCCGCCCATTTCCCTGCTCCCTTTTCCAGTGAAGATTATCGCAAAGGCAATCAACCAGCAACTCACCGAACACCTGGAACACAACAATCTCCTGGACCTCCCTCAATCCAGATTCCAAGCTAACTGCAGCACTGAGGCAGCCCTTTACAGCCACCAACAACATCAGGACCCTCTTGGACCACAGAATAATGGCAGCCCCTCATCCTCTTGGACCTGTCAACCACCTTTGACACCATCTCACATCACATCCTTATCAACAGACTCCACCACATCGGAATCCAGGGACATCCCCTTTAAAGGATCCCCTCATACATAACTGGAAGAATCCAGAAAATCAGTCTCCCACCGTTCACCTCAGAACCTAAGAAGATCACCTGCGGAATGCCCCAAGGATCATCCCTCAGCCCCACTCTCTTCAAAACGTACATAACTCCCCTGGCCATCACCGTCAGATCACATGGACTCAACATAATTTTCTCTGCTGATGACACCCACCTCATCCTCTCACTGTCAAAGACCCCTCCACAACCATAGCCAATTTCCACAGAGGTATGATAAACATCACAGACTGGATGAAAGACAAATGCCTCAAGCTGAACATGGACAAGACAGAAGTTCTCATCTTTGGGAACAACACCTTGCCCCAAAACACAACACCTGCAACCTCAGCATCATCTTGGACAAAAAGCTATCGCTGAAGCAACAGGTAAACACAGCCTCATCTACCTTCTTTCACACCCTTTGCATGCTCCGCAAGATTTTCAGGTGGCTCCCAGTTGAAACTAGAAGGACCATTATACAGGCCCTCGTCACCAGCAGGCTGGACTACAGGAACACACTCTATGTAGGAATCACCAAACGCCTCCTGAAGAGACTACATACAATACAAAACTCAGTGAAAAGACTCACCCTCAACATCCACAGATGTACCCACATCACACAGTACTTTAAGAAGCTACATTGACTCATGATCTAGTTCAAGATGTTGACCCATGCATACAAAGCCCTGTACAACGAAAGACCAGCATACGTAAACAAACTCATGACCTTCCACCAACTGACCAGATGCCTATGATCTGCCTTCCTCTTCCTTGCTGACACCCTCTGCATCTGCAATCCAACAGCAGAGGACGCTCTTTCTCACATCTAGTGGCTAAAGCTTGTAACAATCGTCCCCTGCACCTCAGGACTGCCTCATTGCTCCAGCAATTCAGGAAAGGACTCTAGACCTGGTTGCTCGAATAATAAGATCACCATGCAGCAGCTACCAAATCCAGCATCTTGTGACCCTCACAGGTGATTTGTCGAGCTTTATAAATGATTGATTGATTGATATCAGGCTGATTATCCTTTCCCACGCTGTGGTATTAGTTGTGTAGAAGAGGAACAATATTGTTTTTTCCATTTTGTGGGCAGGTATAATGAATATCTTCAGGTGAGCTGGAGTGTGAATAGTAATGTTTACCCTCCCGCTATCTGTCAGAATCACGAGATCGTTTATCTGAAGTGCTTGCACAGGAACAAAGATGCTAATTCCCAACTCCCTCTACAAGGCAACCGGAGTTCCAGTAATATTCACCTGGACTCCGAAACCACCCTGCAGGGGGAAGGGGGGAGTGGATAAAATAATAAACAAAAAAGAGACTGGTCCTGACACTCCGGTTCTCCGCTATCATTCTCTGCTTCTTCCTAATGCTGTTGTCAGCTCTTGTAAATGAGAACCCTGGGTTTCAAGCTCTGTGCCCCTCTTCTGTATGTCTGTCTTGTTGTGTGGTGATTTTTCTTTCCATTCTTTTCTGTGATTCTGGTTCTTCCTTCCAACTCTTTTCTTTCCGGAGTGGATATTTCTAGCTGTCCTCTTCTTCCGTGTATTCTTCTTGAAGTGATTTTTTACTCTATACTATTCTTGCGCTAAGCTAGTGTGTTCCTTGCTTTTCTTTATTTCCAGCTACACGGTTCTAGAGAACTATGGTGAGTATATTTATTATATTGTTTATTTCTTGTCTCTATATTAACATATCTGTTTATTCCTCGGGGCGTATCACAGAAGACTAGGACTATCAGGTACGTCTTCTAAGAATTCTCTTCTGTCATATACTTTTACTTTTGATTTTCCCAAGCCCCTCAAAAGTACTTAGCTTCGGTCTTCTTTTTTCTGTCACCGGATGGCGCCAACGACCTCCGAATTTCTGCTCGAGATCAACGGAGATGATTGGAAGTCTTCACGAAGGTTGAAGTGAATTCTTCGTCTTTTGTCTCAGTAATTCTTCGGAATCTCCTCTGTGCTTCTCTCGGAATTGTGAAAGAATTCTGACGTGGAAACTATTCAGTTACTCTGACGTTATCAACTAACTCTACAGCTGCTCTCTCTAATCTACTCAGGAACTCTAATCTCTAACTGCTCTCTCTCTGAATTACCTCAGTGAAGTGCGTCGTCCTCTAGGAGCGCACGCCTCTCCTAACCTCGGAACACCTGTGGGGAGAAAGACTAGACTGCCGCTATGCTTCCAGAGCGGCCGCCATCTTGGAGTTCCTCTTTCTATTTAATTCAGTCCATGAATTTTCCTTTGCCCATCTGTTCAGTCTTGGGCGGCCGAAAGACCCCAACGTTGCTCCCATTGTCGCCTCTTCGTTCTCTGGAGGCCTGACAGTACCCCCCAACAAAGGAGGTCCTCTCATTCCTGGTTTTGTTGGGAATCTTTGATGAAATGATTTCACCAATCTAGGAGCATGAACATCTGATTCTAGTTCCCAAGACCGCTCCTCAGGACCATAGCCCCTCCAGTCTATCAAGTAATATAACTTTCCTTTTACCACTTTGGAATCTAGAATTTCTTTCACCTCGTACTCAACCCCTGATTCTAACTGAATGGGTTTTGGTGTCAATTCACTGCGTAAGCCTGCTGATGCCTTTTTAAACAAGGAAACATGAAAAACAGGATGAATTTTCAATTTAGGAGGTAATTTTAACTGGTAGTTAACTGGTGAGGTTTTCTCTTCTATCAGATATGGTCCAATGAATCTGGGCTGAAATTTCCTGTTTCCTTTTAGTCTAAGGTTCTTTGTGCTTAACCAGACTCTATCTCCTTTTTCTAGGGAAGGACCCTCTCGTCTCTTTTTACCTGCATATTGTTTGTATTTCTGTTTTGCCTGTTCTAAATTTTGTTTAGCAGTTTGATGGACCCTACCCAGATGGGTCACCAGATCTTTTACTGCTGGAACGGAAATATCCGTTTGTCTAATAGTTGCATTTGGGTGTCTCCCATAATTTAAATAAAATGGGGAATAACCTGTCGAGACATTTTTGGCGTTGTTATGTGCAAATTCTGCCGCCCATAACAACTCTGACCACTCTCCTTCTTGCTTCGGAAGGAACAACCTCAAATACTGCTCTAACTCCTGATTCGCTCTCTCAGTTTGCCCGTCTGTCTCTGGATGATAGCTAGTCGAATACTTGGCTTCAATTCCCAATCCACCCACAAAGGCCTTCCAAAAATGAGATACAAATTGTGTTCCCCTATCAGAAATAATGACCTTGGGGACCCCATGTATCTTTACAATTTGTGTAGTGAAGTGGTGGGCTAACTGTTTGGCTGTTGGAATTCCCTTTAGGGCCATAAAGTGCGCCATCTTAGAAAATGCATCTACGAACACTAGAATAGTATTATTACCCAAACTTGAAGGTAAATCCACTATTAGATCTAATGTAACTGTATGCCATGGATATGGTGGAGTGGGTAGAGGTTGCAACAACCCCTTGGGGGCCTGCCGTTCCGATTTCCCCTGTGCGCAGATCTCACAAGTTCTAACGTACTCCTCAATGTCTCTGGTCATATGCGGCCACCAATAATGTCTCTTGATCAACTCTTCTGTTTTCGTTTCTCCTTTGTGCCCTGCCAAAAGATTGTCGTGACATTCAGCCATCACCTGATTCCGTAACTCCGGGGTTGGCAAGTAGAGAGCTTCCTTAAAGTAAGGCAACTGTTGCTGAATGTTTCTTTCCTTGTCTTCCTCAACCCATTCCTGTATTTCCTCTGGGCTCATTCGTTTGAGGATCTGCTCCTTTAAGTCAGAAGATATTGTAGCTCCAATTATTTTGTCACCCGGAATTATTGTTTGATCTTTGATTTGATTCTTCTGGTCATTTGTTCCCAATCTGGATAGAGCGTCCGCTTTCCCATTCTGGGCTCCTGGTCTATAGGTAATCACAAAATCATAGTCCGCGAAGTACAATGACCAACGGAGTTGTCTTGGTGTTAGTGTTCGGGCAGACTTCAAAAATTTCAAATTTCTGTGGTCGGTGAAGACTGTCACTTGATGCTGAGCCCCCATGAGATAGTGTCGCCACTCTTTAAATGCATCCTTGATTGCCAGTAACTCTTTTTCTGTTATGGTGTAATTTATCTCTGCAGGTGTTAGTTGTCGTGATCTGTAGGCGACTGGATGTAATTGACCTGTTAACTTATGCCGTTGGGATAATACCCCTCCAACTGCCAGATCTGAGGCGTCCTTTTCCACGTAAAAAGGTTCAGTAGGGTCAGCATGTAGGAGTATCGGTGCGGTCGTGAAGTCTTTTTTTAGGAGTTCAAAGGCTCTCTCCGTTTCTTCCGTCCATTCGAAACGCACTCCTTTTCTCAGTAGACGCGTCAAGGGTAATATTTTTCATGAAAATTCGCTTATAAATCTTCGATAGAAGTTCGCGAACCCGATGAAACTCTGGACCTCCTTGACACACTCTGGGGATTTCCAACCTACCACGGCCTTCACCTTCTGCTCGTCCATTTTCATTCCAGCCGGAGATAAAACAAAACCCAAAAATTCCACTTGAGAGACCCCGAATGCACATTTCTCCAATTTTACAAATAATTTGTTTTCTCTAAGCTTCTGTAGCACTCTCCTTACTTGTTCCTGGTGTTGACTCTTGTCTGACGAATAGATTAAAATGTCGTCGATGTACACTATTGCGCATTGATCAATTTACTCACTGAGAACATCGTTGATGAAATGCTGGAAGGCAGCCGGGGCGTTGCACAGACCGTAAGGCATAACTTGATATTCAAACAGCCCAAATCGAGTCCTGAAGGCTGTCTTCCATTCATCCCCCTCGCGTATCCTCACAAGATGGTAGGCTCCTCTAAGATCTAGTTTTGTATAGATCTGCGCTCCCTTCAACTGATCCAATAAAACAGAAATCAGAGGAAGCGGGTATCGGTTCTTTTTGGTGATCTTATTGATTGCGCGATAGTCTATACAGGTTCTGAGATCTCCCTCCTGCTTTTTGGGCACGAAGAAAAGAGGCGAAGATACGGGTGACTGGGATGGACGAATTAATCCATTCGCTAGATATTTATCCAAGTATTCCTTCAAGTGGTGATGTTCATTTTCTGTCAACGCGTATACCCAACTGCAGGGGAGATTACAACCTGGCTCTAGATCTATTTTACAATCATAAACCCGGTGGGGTGGCAATTGTTCTGCTTCTGTTTCGTCAAAAACATCGGCAAAATCTTCATATTCCGACGGAATCTTCTGGGAGTCTATCGCACAGACAGACATCTCCGCTGTGCACAAGGCCTGAGCTGGATTACACTCTCTGGTTCCTTCTTTTGTTTCAAAACAATTTTTTCGACAATATTCTGAATCCATCACTATGGTTCTTGTGCTCCAGTTTATTGTTGGGTTATGCTCCGGGAGCCATGGAAGGCCCAGGATAAGTTGAAACTGTGGTGCGTCTATTAGATTGAATTGAATGAGTTCTTCGTGTCCATCACAGTAAATCAATTGTACCTGTTCAGTATGACTCACTATTGGTCCAGATGAGAGATTCGTCCCATCTACAGCCCGAACCGGTTCACTCTTGGATTTCAAGATAGCTCGTAACCCCACCTTGGCAGCAAATTTTATATCACAAAAGTTTCCGGTGGCTCCGGAATCTATCATCACTGAAACTTCTGTCAACGTTTCTTGCCGGAACTTGAGTACCATGGATAGAATTAGATGTGGAGCTGACGACTGTAGAGTGTTAGCCACTTGATGTTCTTTTGGAGTTGACTTCTGATTAGCATCCACCGGTCCAACTCCCGCTAATGGTGGTGCTGCGAGTTTTCCTTCGGCTTTAAGGGGGTCTTCGGTTTTCTTGGACAACCCCTAACAAAATGCCCACTGGAGCCACAATACATACAAAGATTTCCTGCCCTTCTTTTCTCTTTCTCTTCTTTGGTTAGGGGACCTCTTATCGTTCCAATTTGCATGGGTTCCGAATTCATTTGTCCTTCCACTGCCTTGTTTCCTTCCGGCCGAACCCGGTCAAATCTTGGAGCTATTGGCCTGAAGTCCTTCCTTTTTTCTCCTCTTCTCTCTCCTTGACGAAAGTCTATTTCCAAGACCAGGTCCACTAATTCTGAGATTCCTGTGGGTCTATTTGGTATTTGTGCCAAAACATCTTTAAGTTCGTCTCTTAAACCTCTATAAAAAACTGCAGCTCTTTTGCTTTCCGGCCAGTCTGTTTCCACGACTAACTTTTTGAATTGGGCCAGATAAGCTACTAGATCTCGATTTCCCTGTCTCAGGTCCAATAATTCATTATCTACTGCTTGAGATATTCTTCGTCTGTCGAAAATTCGAAGAAATTCTTGCTTGAAGTTTTCATAGTTTTGTAGCAGAGGATCATCCCGGGAGACCAGAGGCATTGACCAAGACGCCGAATCTCCACTCAAGTACGATAAAACAAAGGCCACCCTAGACTGCGCATCAGGGAAGATGGAAGGGCGACACATGAAATGCAAAGAGCACTGCGTGATGAATAGCTGTGCCTTTTATGGGTCCCCACTAAAACGCTCGGGAGGAGCCAACGGAATAACTGGGGACAATGAATGGATTACTTGTGTGGTTATTCTATTTGGGTCTTCAGTAGATAGACCTAACGCGTCCCTCCCTGAACCGAAGGGTTGCTTGACTCGTTGAACTAACTCAGCTGTCTCTTTTCTCGAGTTCATCACCTCCCGCCTCAAGTTTTAGTTTTCCTCTCTTACCGCCACTAACTCCTTTTGAATGGTCTCTAACACTACTCCCAGAGTCTGTAAGTTTATTCCTTCTGCCATCTCTGTCCGGGTGCAAGTATATCACTTGGGCACTTCACTCTGTCAGAATCACGAGATCGTTTATCTGAAGTGCTTGCACAGGAACAGAGATGCTAATTCCCAACTCCCTCTACAAGGCAACCGGAGTTCCAGTAATATTCACCTGGACTCCGAAACCACCCTGCAGGGGGAAGGGGGGAGTGGATAAAATAATAAACAAAGAAGAGACTGGTCCTGAAACTCCGGTTCTCCGCTATTCTTCTCTGCTTCTTCCTAATGCTGTTGTCAGCTCTTATAAATGAGAACCCTGGGTTTCAAGCTCTGTGCCCCTCTTCTGTATGTCTGTCTTGTTGTGTGTTGATTTTTCTTTCCATTCTTTTCTGTGATTCTGGTTCTTCCTTCCAGCTCTTTTCTTTCAGGAGTGGATATTTCTAGCTGTCCTCTTCTTCCGTGTATTCTTCTTGAAGGGATTTTTTACTCTATACTATTCTTGCGCTAAGCTAGTGTGTTCCTTGCTTTTCCTTATTTCCAGCTACACGGTTCTAGAGAACTATGGTGAGTATATTTATTATATTGTTTATTTCTTGTCTCTATATTAACATATCTGTTTATTCCTCGGGGCGTATCACAGAAGACTAGGACTATCAGGTACGTCTTCTAAGAATTCTCTTCTGTCATATACTTTTACTTTTGCTTTTCCCAAGCCCCTCAAAAGTACTTAGCTTCGGTCTTCTTTTTTCTGTCACCGGATGGCGCCAACGACCTCCGAATTTCTGCTCGAGATCAACGGAGATGATTGGAAGTCTTCACGAAGGTTGAAGTGAATTCTTCGTCTTTTGTCTCAGTAATTCTTCGGAATCTCCTCTGTGCTTCTCTCGGAATTGTGAAAGAATTCTGACGTGGAAACTATTCAGTTACTCTGACGTTATCAACTAACTCTACAGCTGCTCTCTCTAATCTACTCAGGAACTCTAATCTCTAACTGCTCTCTCTCTGAATTACCTCAGTGAAGTGCGTCGTCCTCTAGGAGCGCGCGCCTCTCCTAACCTCGGAACACCTGTGGGGAGAAAGACTAGACTGCCGCTATGCTTCCAGAGCGGCCGCCATCTTGGAGTTCCTCTTTCTATTTAATTCAGTCCATGAATTTTCCTTTGCCCATCTGTTCAGTCTTGGGTGGCCGAAAGACCCCAACGTTGCTCCCATTGTCGCCTCTTCGTTCTCTAGAGGCCTGACACTATCCAACACTTTCCCTACTGTTGCACTCGCTGGAGTGGGAATAGTAATTTTTTCCCACCCGCTATCCAACACTTTCCCTACTGTTGCACTCGCTGGAGTGGGAATAGTAATTTTTACCCTCCCGCTATCCAACACTTTCCCTACTGTTGCACTCGCTGGAGTGGGAATAGTAATTTTTACCCATCCACTATCCAACACTTTCCCTACTGTTGCACTCGCTGGAGTGGGAATAGTAATTTTTACACACCCGCTATCCAACACTTTCCCTACTGTTGCACTCGCTGGAGTGGTAATAGTAATTTTATCCCCTACGCTATGCAACGTTTTCAGTATTGTTATATTTAATGTAGTGTAAAATATTATTATTTTTTTAAATATTTATTTTAATGTTTTAACTTATAAGATATAATTTATTTTTATATTATAGGGTTGTATATGTAATTATATTTTAAATTATGTTTTTGATATTTTATAATTAAATTTTTTAATGAATCTTTATTAATATTAATTTAATATATATATAAATATTACATGTATTATTTATTAATTTTAATCTTTTTAAATTATTTTTAAGTATGTTTTACTTAAATATATTTATTATTTCATTAATTTTATCTTACTTTTAAGACATTTAAAAAAGTCGATATTTTAGCAAACTATATTATTAACAACGATATTAAGGATTCGATATTTTTCTACTTACCTGTTTGTAGATAGGAAGTCGATATTCTGTGACTCGATATTTTTACCTCGATATTGTGGTAGCACGATATTGTTCTCCTCGATATTCTGTCAGTGATCCACAAATTGGCCCTGGTGAAAGTCTGAAAATCAAAAAGTTTGAAAAAGTAACTAAGTCCAGATGTCCCGATGCAGAAAAAACTTTGACATTCTTCTACATCCCAAACAACCACAAGAGTACACTTCCAAAACACCCAAGACCTCAGGGGAGGTCCAGTCCCAGTCTAGTTGCCACATGGTTCGTGGAAACTATAGGAAAAGGCTTCTTGAATGTTGGTTTGCTCGTGGAGATACCCAGGAGGTCAGTTAATTGACTCTTCAAATCCACGTCTTTGCATAGGGTACAAAAGGGAGCATATCCAGTCCTTCAGGGCTTCTTTGAGGTCATAGACAGTAGGCCCTCTTCTGTTTTTTTTGCAGGTCCATAAAGTATTCTGAATGGTTGATATGTCTCATTTATGGTGAGCAGTAGCTAGTGGATGGGGATGACACCTGACACTATCTAACCAATG
The DNA here is from genome assembly GCF_964204655.1 of Triturus cristatus. NCBI lineage: Eukaryota > Metazoa > Chordata > Amphibia > Caudata > Salamandridae > Triturus > Triturus cristatus. Next base: position 800,751,511 of record NC_140581.1, read on the forward strand.
GGGAGAAAGTTTGTGTGGGCAGAATTACCCACTATTTTAGTGGTTCCTGCCTACCTTACTGCAAATGAGCCTAAAATGTTATGTGCAAGGGCATTTTCAAGATGGTGAAATTCTTTGGCCAAACCAAGCTTGGGCTGTGAGGGTTGTGGATGTGTAGGGGAGTGCGTTATGACAATCACTAGTGTCCTCCCATATCTAACACTAAGATGCAGTTTGAAGTAGTCCCTGTCTGATACAACCTGGACATGGTGCTGGAGCACCCAAACAGGGAAAACTCAAGAATTGTCCTGGTATCCTGTTTTCTTCCTTTCTAGTGCACCAAGGTGTAACATGTTGCTAAAACAGACCTGACGGGTGGGATTTGGCACTATGGTGTTACCAGGATGCCCACAGCCCCCACCCTAAATATTCTGCAGAGTTCAGGGGAGCCATTCTCGCTCTTTCAGGTCAAACTACAGTGGTCTCATGGCAGTTCAACCACCACACTCTGAAAAATGGGGGTAGACATGCAGTGTGACAGTGGTCAGACTGCCACCACAAGTACGGTTGTCCTGTTGACCGCCGTACTCGTAATTAGGCCTTTAGTATTTTAGTCTGCACTCTAGTTTTCTAGATTAAACAGCCAGCCCTGCCACAGTGAAAAAAACCTTTTTGGGCCTTGTCATAGTAGGGACATGGCAATATTAATGTTCTATCTGTCCCACTTTAAATAACACACACCATGTCTTGTGGTCTAGAAGGCCTACACAAGGGTGGCTTACTTATATTTAAAAAAGAGTTCCTGTAGTAATCGGGCTACATGTTATAGGCCTTTTGCTATGTTTGCAATACCACTGTAGTGAATGGAACAATAGGTGCTGCAGTCCACAAGTGGAATTAAACTTCCAGGTCCTGGTTCATTTTCTGATCCATATATGACAGACATACAGGCAAGTTAATGTGCCAATCAGGAATAAACTTTGCGACCATGTGCTGGACCTGGTTCTCTCCGCAGGGTCACTCCCAAATGTTTTGCCTTTTACCCACCACTTTTTGCTGAATTAGTTTTTGTTTGCCTTAGGACTCTGCGCACTTTACCACTGCTAACCAGTGCTCACATGCTTAGGCTCCCTGCCCTAAACGTGGTTTGATTGGCTTACATATGATTGGCATATCTAATTTACTTGTTAGTCCCTTATAGAGTGGTATATCATACACCAAGGGTCTGTATAATAAATACTGCTAGTGGGCCTGTAGCGCCTATTGTGCCACCCACTTAGATAGCACCTTAAAACATGTAGCAGGCCTGCCACTGCAGCCTGAATACAGTTTTAAACTGCCATGTAGACCTGCCATTTAAACCCCCTTGCCAAACCTTAAACTCCCTTTTTATTATATAGGGTAGGCCCTAGGTAGCCATAGGGCAGGGTGCTGTTTAATTAAAAGAGTAGACATGTTCTTTTAGGTTTTACATGTCCTGGAGGTGAAAAACTCCAAAATATTTTTTTCACTTCTGTAAGGCAGACCCCTTTCGTAGGATAACATTGGGGATTCCTTATTACATTTAATACGCTGTTATTTGCAACTGGGAGCAGGAAGCTATATAATGTTTGGTGTCTTTGGAATTGTGCTGGAAAGCCCTATTGAATGGTAGGACTGCTGTGCTGCTGGTAGGACTGCTACTCTGATGGACTGCTGTTAAGATAGTTTGCTGCTCTGCTGAATTGCTGTCCTGTTTGCTCTGCTGTTCTGCTGCCTTCTTCTTGGGTACAAGGACTGGACCTGGAACTGTCACAGTACCCCCAGAGTGACTTACAAGGGCTGGTTTGTTGGACTCCTGTTCAGAACCACTGGTACACAAAAGGCTTCCTCCATCTTGAACCTGCACCTGGACCCAGCGTGAGTGAGTCCTGACCCTCCAAGTGGTACCCCTCCAGTCCTGGACACTTGTAAGTGGTGCTTAAGGTGCCCAGACAGCCAAAATCCAAAACTGACAACTTAAAAAAGGTTTTGGATAAAACCTGCTCTGAGAACCAGGAGGAGACCGGGATCATTCTGCTCGCCTATCAGCTCGAGGTGCATCACCAATCAAATTGACTTCACTGCTTCTCCTACTATGTTCTCTGCAACACCAAATCCTTTTCCGAGGTTCTTCGCCAAAGCGGTATCCATCCTTGTGGAACTGTCTTTGGCTACAGCTGTCTGCATCGTCCTGCTTGAGATTCTCGACTTCCATCTGGACGACTAAGTCTAAACATAGAAATCTTCACTGCGGCTTCAACCCAAGGCCTTCTGACGACTCTTCACACCCCTCCTGCAGCCTTGCCACACTGACCTTTACCTTCTCAGAACACTTTTCTCAAGAATTTTTCTAACTATGAAGGTAAGCTCTGACCGGGCCCAATCCACTTCTTGTATCCAAATCGTGCAGCATCGCTGTCAGCCATATTTTCCTACTTTGACCCTGTCTCACTAAACTATATATGTGGTTAGCACTATGAATTTTTAGGTGATCATTTTCACTGAAACTTTAAAAATTCATATCTTTGGTTCGACTGATTGAATTTTTGTTTTTTAAGTGTCAAATAATGTATTACGATTTATGCAATGTTTTTAAACTTGTTTGGGATGTTTCATATGTTGTGTTTTCACTTTATTAACGTTTGTGTGCTGCATAAATACATTACCCATTGCCTCTAAGCTAAGCCTGACTGCTTTTTGTGCCAAGCTACCTATGGTTAAGTACAGGTTAGTTTGGTGTTGTTTTATGGATTACCCTGCAAGGGGTGTGGCTGTTGCTTGACCAAGGTTCACACCCCAGGCATCCAACAACACCATTTCTCACACCATATTTAAAGGGGAGCACATGCATTTTTCTGCTGGTTAGTATGGGTAAAGAGCACAGCATCCTAAAACCAACAAATATTGGATTTCAGCAAAACATTTGGGGGAGACCATGGAGAAAAGGCAGATTCCTTACAGATAGCAAAGACAAAAGTTACACCACAGAAGGAACAATAGCAGTGAAAACAGCTTTCCCTAAAACAGAGAGCAAAGCAGCATCAACAACGATGATCACAGCAGCAGTCACATCTGGACCACAGCTTGGACAACAGAAGGAACAACTGTCACAACAACAGCAAACAGTGCTACACTTGAGATGGCCATAGCTGGAACCTTGCTGAGACAACTGCTGACAGCATGATAGTGACAACAACAGTAAGAATGGCTGCCACATGTCAATGTCAGGGTCAACAGCATTGACAATAACTGTCGCCACAGAAAGGACAATAGCAACATCTACCACAACAGCAAAACAAGTGTCTACAACAGCAGGTGACACCACAGCACAGACAACAACAGCAACAAAACCTGCCGGCAAGGTGTGGAAAATAACATCAACATCCATTGTAAGTACTGAGAAAAACAAAAAAGTAATGAGTTGAATGCTTGAATAATCACAGCCACTTAATTACTCTGGGCTGCAATCCAGTCAGGCCATCATTGTTTTCTCACTTGCCACTCTGCCAATACAGGAAGCGTGCAATCCTTTTGTAAAGCAGCCTTGTCCGTGCTCCAGTAGGAAAATGCCAGCCTGAATTCCCACACCTTGACCTCGCTAAAGTGGGAACACAAGCGACCTCAGATGGGTCCCCACCTGCAGTAACTCAAAATGAAGCACAGGTTGAGGTCGCTGGTTAAGTGAGCATGGCACCCACGCATCTAGGCATACCTTATGCAAATATGTCATATCACTGAGAAAAACTATCAAGGATTGGCAAAGCCAGTAAGTTTAGCTTTAATGTGTTAATGTATGTAAAGACAGATATGTACAAACATATTCAGATTACCTGTGCCTCCTCTCTATGCAGCCTGACTTTCAGTGCCTCCTGTGTCTCTGTCATTTTTAAGCTTGTGATGCTACACAGTAGGACACAACTTGACATGAAAGAGTCCGCGCGTGCAGATTTGTGCATGCATGTGTCTGTATCGTTTAGCACATTAAAGCCAGATCTATTGCCTTTGCCAATGCTTGTTACTTATTTGTATGCATGGATAGTTTGGGTGCACGCTGAAATGTCAGACAATACAATGGTTCTGTCTTTTTAAAGTGTTACTATGCATACACTAATAACTTGAATAAGAATACACTGGATGTACCTGATAATTACTAACATTGTCCCACAAGCTTTTAACTCATGAGCTTTGCAAATTTCTATTGCATTTGACAGAAAATATTGATTTTAGGATTCGACTGAGTACAGCAATTACTTGCCACAGTATCGTGGGGTTCTGATGATTCTATGAAGCACACTTTAGTTCCGCAAACAAATAAGTACTTTGAACAAACTGAATGGAAAACACATTTAGCATTAATCTCTCTCTAACTACATTTCTGGGCACACATCTTTTGTCAGCTGAAGTAGAATAATGCACCGGATTCTGATTCTCCTTCAGTAAGGCCTGCAAGGACAAAGCGCACTGTTCATTGTGCACACACCATTATGTGATCCTTGGCAGAGCTGGTACTTTGTAATTCAAGCTGCACTCTGGAGGCTGAATACTCTTTTCATTTTTCATTCTTTTCCATCGGTGTTAGATTAGTTTTATTCTTTTTTAAAAATCCAGCAGTCACTCGCTGTCCATTTTGTTTTGATAATGTTGTAGTGAAAGAGCCAGTTATTTAAGAAGCACTTCTCTACTCCTCCTTTTACTGTGTCTCAAAGTGAATCATGCAGGGCACTAACAGTGTGTGAGTGTGGAGCAGAGACGGCAGTGTTTGCCCAAACCTGTGATGCATCAGTTTAGTATGTCTCATTAAAGGCACTTCACTTACTTTGGATAATTTTAAAACAATTCCGTGCTAAACTCTTCTGCAGCGAAGCATGGACTTTTCAAATTTGCATTAGAATGTAGTGTGCAATGTGTGACACGTGTCAGGGCTGTGGTTTTTACCCTGGCTGTACCTGCCCCTTTAACCCCCATCAATCACTGTTTCATATTGATAGTCAATTTCATGTTTCACCTGTAGGTCCTGTGCTTTGTGTACATGTAGCCTTCGTTTCTTGGTGCACTGCCCTTCAAGAGCCTCAAGGTCAGTGGCAGCGAGCTGGCTGGGGCTCACAAGCAGTAGGCTACTTATGTCGCATGGATCGAGGGAGCGAAGAACATTAAGCAATGATGTTGTACTGTCATTATTTCTTGGTTTAAATGGATATAAGGTAGTCGCTCAATGGTACAATTTAACTCATGTTAGCCTTCTCATAGGAAAGAATTTGTAATCAGCCATTTAAATGTTTGTGTTAATTGTAAACCCGGTGCTTTACTCTAAGTTTTAATATACTTTATATCGTTCAACTATTTATCTTGAGATATCATTTGTAATAACTCACTGATGAGAATAACATCTGTTATTGTAATTTTCTCATGAAACATTGTTAGAATATTATATTTGAAAAGGAATTTTAAATGAACATACTTCAGTTAGGATAATGTAAACGCTTTTGCTTTATTCCAAGTCAAACATTTCCCATTTCCTTCTAACTACCTCAGATATTTCTGTCCTCCTACTTTACCCAATGTATTGTTTCATGAAAAATAGCCAGACACTATGGGCCTTATGTAGGTGGGCTGGCATTTACCACTTCATAAATACCGAATCATACCGATTCGGTATTTATGAAGTGGTAAATGCAATGTAGGTAATGAGTCGGTAAATATTACCGAATCGGAAAAATTCGGTAATTACCGAATCGGTATTTACCGATTCGGTAATGAGGCATACCTTCCCATTGATGGGAAGGTATGCCTCATTACCGAATCGGTAAATACCGATTCGGTAATGGGGGAGCACATGCAAGGGTGGCAGGGTGTGACATTGACACCCTGTTGCACCCCTAATTCGGCCATGTGTGCACATGTGGCGCACATACATGCCCTAAGGGCATGTATGTCTGCCACATTGCACACTTAAACGTGCACAAAAATGCTTTTTTTCACCTATTCGTCATTTACCACCAACCTTTAGTTGGTGGTAAATAACGAATCCCCACACCCACCACACACTGCCCCTACATCTCATTTCATGATTCGGTATTTACCGAATCGGTAAATTTACCGAATCGGTAATATTACCGATTCGGTAATTTTACCGATTCGGTAAATACCGAATCATGAAATTCACCCCCTACATCTCAAAAGCCAAAATACCGGTCGGTAACGGTATAATTACCGAAAATCGGCCGTTACCGACCGGTATTTGGCTTCCTACATGAGGCCCTATATGCTTTAATGGGAATGAGTTCATTTATTGTGTGTGTTCCAGAAACAGCGCTTTACTTTGCAATTACAAAAGAATCCTGTATTTTATCTTCTATAAGTGTATTTGTAGGTGGTGAACGTTTTAAGGCTGGTTTCTAATCTTGGATAAATGGTTGCTATATATTATCATCATTGCATTAATTCCCATACTCTTTATCGTTCATCCGTGTTTCCATAGGAAATTTTCATAATGACTTCCAACTTAAAAAAATATTTTTTTTTCTTCTAAAATAAACATGATCATTTCTGTAGTTTGGCATTTTCAAGCAAAATAAATGGCTTGAAATCTAGAAAAAACAAAATTCTACCTCTTCCTCCCTACTGGGTCTTCCATGATGTTTGCTGGTGGTATGTCTAGCTACTTAAGGCTCACCTACTCTTTGTCAATTTATACATTGACTTTACTAGGTCTGAAGCCCTTCAATGCACCTTCCAGGCTGCCATTAACATAATGTGCGGCAAAACACTTCCTCTCTTTCTGGGTTCCACTGCCGCTTCTACTACTGCCTAACACTCCCCATCTCTGCCTCTCACATCAAATCTGAGATGCCAGATACATCAAGTCAATTGAAAGCAGGGTCTTATCCTTGTTCACCATCTTACTGTCTCCTCTGAATTCTGTGTGTCTGGGTGTATGTGCAGCTATTACATCCCCTGTCTTCACTTCTTACCATAACACCCTATAACTCTTCCCAATTATGAGGTCCTTGGAATCAAACACCAGGAGCCATAGCATGATGGTACAGATAGGGTCTGTGTGTCTGTTTTCCAAAATTGCCCTGTCTATACACAAAACATTAACTGAGATCTCTGGCCCCATCTTCGCCTGTGGCGGGCACTCTACACTGGATGGTATCATGATACACCCCTCACCCCAATATCCAGGTGCTGCAAGATCTTTAGTTAAAATCAATTTTACATGTTCAGCACACAATATCACTTGAAGAAGATGAAATCGATATATAAAGTGCAGCTGTTACCCTAACAAGGGTGTGTTGGTGCTACAAGACTGATTCAACAACCCGTTTACTGAAAAACACAAAGGGGTTTATTCAAAAGAACGTGTGATAACTACCGCAAGAGTAGCGTAACACAACTTTCAATATCGCAGCCCATCCCGGGAAAATAACCCGGTGACAACGTGGGATTCACAACAAGGCATGCGATAGTCTGCCGAAACCGCGGACAATGTCTGAGATAAAACCACCTCGATGGAGATAAAAACACAAACCACAACACCCAAAAACCTGCGATGGGCCAAAGCGCGATGAGGAAATCAGCGATAATCAGCGCCAGGCCAGCATACACACCTGGTAGGTGGGAAAAATCTCCATAAAAGCAGAAAAAGCACCCATACACAAACTGACCTACACCCAAGCACCATGGAGGCAGCCGGAGCAGGCACGGAGGACAAGCGCAACCCCACAAGCACACCGGATGACCAGCCTGGGACCACGGGGACAGGGAAGGGCAAGGACAAGAAGACGAGGAAGACGAAGTTCAGTCCGCAAGCGAACAGGATCATAGTCACAGAGGTGATGGAACACCATCAACAACTCTTCATCACCTCCAACGTTTCACTGGGCACCAAAACTGCAATATGGCAGGACATCATCGACAAGGTGAATGCCGTCGGAGAGCACAAGAGGACAATGGACGAGGTCAAGAGGAAATGTAATGACATCAAGCTGAAGACCAAGGAGAAACTCTCCGCCAACCAGAAGGCAGCAATGCATACTGGAGGTGGGGGCCCAGCGCCACAGCTGGAGCTGGATGACATGGAGGAGCTGGTGTCGACAGTCATCAGTGTGGAGACTGTGGCCGGAGTCGGGGGACCAGACACTGCTCGACAGGACACAACACAACTGCAACAGGGTGAGTGACCACCAGGTACTGGGGGGACAGGTGGATATGGCCACAATGGCACACATGCACAATCAAGCAGAGCACAGTGCACACCCACAATGACTCTGGGTCATCGCCCAGATCTACAGACTGTCACAATGTACAATGCCATGCTGTCTGAATGTCAACCTGTACCATGCGTCTACACACATGTGGACACATTGTAATACACCATCTCCCCTTCACATCGCAGGGGCACTGTCAACACCTCCTGCAGAGCAGTCACAGCCACTCTTTACGGATGGCGAGGAGGACAACGCCAGCATCGACACCCAAACCATCCAAGACATCATTGACCTCATCCGCCACTCACCTCCAGGCTCAGGGCAGCCCAGCTACATCGATGAGACCCCACCCACCACCAAAAACCACCCAGCAGGAGGCACCCACAGCCCCGGCACCCTCCCAAGACCTCCAGGACGAACACATGGCCTTCCAACGCCGTGTGCTGGAGTGTCAGATGGAGACGGCCGAGCAGGTGCGGGTGGACTTCGGCATCATGGCTGCTAAACCGGACGCCATCCTTGGGTGTCTATGTCCGCCATTGTCTCCAACGAGCCCTGACTGACATCGCAGGAGTCATGACGCGGAGAGAAGAACAGCTGTCCGCTCAGAGTGGCTCCAGCGATGCCAGCCGGGAGCTGGCACACATACGCAGGCTCATGGAGGACATGGTGCGGATGGAGGCGGAAAGGATGGCAGCCACCGCTGCACAGCATTGAAATGTAGCTGGGATCTATCATGCCCTACAGACCTCCACCATGGCATTGCTGCCACAAGGCGTGGCACTGATGAATGCTGCTACCCCCACAACATCCACATCCCCGCCCCCTGGTGTGTCAGTACCACCCAGTGCGGCAGCCGGATCCACCCAGGCCCCTGAAGTGTAAGTGGCACACAGCATGGCAGCAGTTTCTGCAACACCCACAGGTGGGGCAGGGTACACACACGGGGTGGAGGACATGGATGGGACTGTGGTCAGAAGGACCAGGCACTAGCATTTATTACCGCCACCTGGCCTGTTTCTGCTTGATCCCGCACATGGCCTCATGACCTTCCACTGACCCACGATACAATCTGATGCACTCACCTTGAACAGCGACATGGACTGCACTTCCAGATTGATGACTAATGACACGGGGACCAGGCTGTGGACTGTACCATTCCCTTCAGCAGGACTTGTCATCCCCGGTTGGACTCTGGCTGGCCCTCCACGGGCCCATATTGTGTAGTGTGCTGGGCATTGCCCTGAAACGCTCCAGCTGCATAACTGCACTGGAGGTGCAATAAACATCCATTGACGCACTGCTGTGTTTCATGGCCTGGCATATTGAGGTTGAGAATCAACTTTTGTAGCTGGCTCTTGGTAGGAGTGTCACCTGCCTGGCATACGTGTCCAGGGCATATTGCAAAGACCTGACTCTGTATGTAGCATATGTGTATTGCCTGTTGAACATGTGCTCAGTACATTGACATTGGTGGTGTACTGTACTCACTCTTCGTTGTCCCTTCAAATTCACTGCAGGGCTCCGCCTCTCCCTCGACCAATTCCGGACTTGGCTGACCTGAGGGAAGATGACTGTATACGCCGCTACCGCTTCCCCCAACATTTGATTGAGGACTTGACGACACGGCTGGCACCACACCGCTACACAGGTATCCTACTGCAATGACACCCAAGATGAAGGTGATGGCAGCCCTACATTTCTTTACCACAGGTACCTTTCAACATACCATTGCTCATGTTGGTGGCATGTCCCAAACCATGTTCAGCCGCGTTCTGCATGATTTTGTAGAGGCCATGTTGGATCACCTGGATGAGTTCATAAAATTCCCAACTCCTGAGCAGTTGACAGGTGTCAAGCGTGACTTCTATGCCCTGGGAGGGATGCCCCATGTCATTGGGTCCATAGATGGAACACATGTGGCTTTGGTACCACCACAGGCACAGGAGGTAGCATATAGGAACCGCAAGCATTACCACTCCATTAATGCCCTTGTGGTGTGTCTTGCCAACATGGTGATTTCACATGTCTGTACTCGTTTTCCAGGATCAGCACACAATGCCTACATCATGAGGCGTAGCAGGGTGCCTGAAATGATGCTGCAGCTGCGCAACGAACGAGCATGTATTGTTGGTGGGTATACTCTGGCAGTCCTGTATTTAACGTCATCTTCCTGTCTTACTGCTTCTCCTGACCCACTTTTGTCTATGATGTTTCCATGTAGGGGACGCTGGCTATCCCAACATGCCATGGCTGATCACGCCTCTCCGCAACCCCAGCACGACTGCCGAGCACCGCTACAACAACGCCCATGGGCGGACAAGGCGAGTGATAGAGAGGACGTTTGGCCTCCTGAAGAGCCGATTCTGTTGCCTCCACAAGACCGGTGGCGCACTCCCATATGCACCGGTGAAGGTCTGCAAGATCTTCCTCGTGTGCTGCATGCTGCACAACATGGCAGTGGAGAAAGCTGTGCCACTCATCCTGGATCCAGATGAGCAGGACCATCCACCCGTGGAGGATGAAGGGCTTGGTCACGAGGCAAGTGATGTGGAGGAGGAGGAGGAGGCGGTAGAGGACATCCGGAGTTGGCTCATACGCAACTTCTTTGCTTAGTGGTGAGTTCCAGTGTCTAAGTGTGCACGCATTGGGCCGTGTGTGGCATGTGTTGCAATGTGTGTGTCCATCTGCATGTCTGCCAAGTGAGTCAGAGGTGTGTTTGGATGTGTCACTCGAGTGATGGTGCAATAGAAGAATGTTTTTCCAGAGTCATCATTGTCACCTAGCATGTTGACAACCTTATACGAGTCGAGTACATGCACATGCATGCGGATGTGCTTCTTTTGGCTGACTTCTGGTGTGTCTCTCATCCACAGGTACTTGCGCATGCTGTCTGCTGGTGGCATTGTTGTGCTCCTGCTATTCCTCATGAACACAGCAACATGTGCTGAATCAGCGTTACATGCACGGACAAGTTTGAAATTCTCCTTAGGGTAAGGGATGCAGCACGGCTTTTTGGGAGTGGTATTTGTTTTGAATGTGTGTGCACTGCTCCTGTTCATGTTTGGATACTTTACATACATGTAGAATCACCATGGGGCACATGACATGGAGCTGAATTCACCTGAATTGATGGTCAGACTTGGTGACAGTCATCTGTAATGGGATTGTGGATTGTGATGAAGCCATCAATGTGTGTAACACTGCCCTCGGAAAAATACGGGTTGCACCGGGTTGACATGGTGTGTGAATTCCCCATTAGGGGCTCAATGGTGTATAGCAGCCTCTCTGTGAGCAGAAGGGGGTGTTTAGCTGTAACCCGTCACTTGTGTGCCAGTTCTCTGGATTTCCAGCATCTGTGGTGCAAAGGGGGTTGCCAGTGTTGGTCCCACGTGTTCATCCACATGACCTGTGTATGTGTTGACAGAGTTGCATTAGCATTCCGACACACATGACTAATAAAGGTGTCCCTCTGCCTCCAAGGTGCCTCATCTCTGTCAATGGTGGTCTGTTGCCACTGTGCATGCGGCATGTCTGGCATAGTTCTCAGAGATGGTGCATATGAGTCTATGTGTGGAGTAGCAAGATGCAAGCTGTTTGTCAGGGATTAGAATCTGTATTGTGCATGATGTCCATGGCTGTGTAGGTATTGTGGCATGTCAGTCTCCACGACGGCCACTGTGCTGCATGTGCATCCATTGTGTGTGTGTGTGCCATGTTGAACCAGACATTCCTTCCTTGACATACACCTTTTGCATAGTTCCTTCCTGAGATCCTTGTCTTTGTGTGCTACTTGTGGCATTGTTTTCTTGACATGGCGCATGCTGCTGCAGGCCCTGCAGCAAGGGCACCCAGTGTCCATGCAAACGAGCTGATGTTCATCATGGATTGCTTGCTGACATGTGCTATGCTGATCAGCAGCATCTGTGCCTCATGCTGCAGCAAACTCTGCATTATTCACAAGATCCCCAGTTCCATCCACCTCAAGGCAAGAGAGACCATCCCGCAGGTCAACTACGACATCCGTGTCTAATCCTACCCTGCACTCTACGGACATGTGCGTTACAACTCCCATGATACTTGTCCACATCCAGGGTGCATCTGCACAGCTCTGCTTCTACATCCGGCGACCAGGCCTCATCAACGTCCAACAGAGATGGGGGGAATGGATCACTGCCAGCTGCAGGATGACCTTCTCAATCCACGCACACACTCAGGATGCAGCCCATAACCACAACACAACCTTGTGGCACTGTGATCCAACACCCCATTGTGCCATCTCCATGCATTCAACCTTGGCCGTCCCACCATTCTCCACATCCACCTGACTCAAGCATGCAGGACATTGTTCTGCCACGTGTCTACACATACCTGGGAGTAGAACCCCAGGACACTCCACATGATCCCTGACCTCTGCGCATGACTGTTGCTCTTCTAAATAGGTCTGTAGGCACAGTTGTGCGGGCACCCCCTCAGCTGGTTGGGCCCATCACGGGTGAGTATGGTGCTCCATGTCTGTATTGGATGATACATTGTGACCCATGTGTGTCCTGTGCCAGACTCAGACCCCAGGGTATGGATGGTTGGAGTTACTTCTGAAATCAGGCATGGTTTGACTTTACAACACACACATGTATTGGAATAATGCAAAATGACGGCATCATCTCGTGATTGTGATGATTTTTATTTGTGGTGGGGTACGTGTTTGGGGGGATGACAAGAGGTGCTTGGCGGGAGTGTAGAATCCAAAGTTCACAGGGGGAGTTGGTATCCTTGCCATTGGAAGTCATCAGAGTCTATGCCACAGTCTTTGTCAACATTGGTCAGACAGTGACCAGCAAGGCCATGTGGCAGAGAATGCCATTTGCTGATGTGCTGCTGTTGGGCCAGAGGGCCAGGTGCCAGGCCAGGTGACCTGGGAGATGGTGATGTTCTGCTGACTCTCACGGTCTTTTGCGTGGACGACACACCCTCCTGCGGGGACCCTCAGAAGCAGGCCGTGACGATGCTTGTGATGCTCCGTCGGATGAATCCTCCTCCTCCTGATCCCTCCCTGTGGGTGGTGATGTTCTTCGCCTGGTGGCACAGGGAGGGTTGCCCATCTTTTCGGCAATCCGACGGAGTACACGGGTCATGTCCGTTTGCACCGCCATGAGCTCAGCCAGTCTTGCCTCCATCCGTCCTTGGTATCGCTGTTGACTGGCATGTTGCTCGGCCTGCTGGGTCTTCATCTCCTCGAGGGTGGACACAACCTGGCTGATGCCCCTGGTGTCACGCCAGTATGAGTCGAGGATGTTGCTGACGTGTGACATTACCGGTTCCTGAGCCAACTGGTCAGGTTCGCGCCTCCGCCGTCCTCCACTCCCACCACCCCTGCCCACTTGCGCCTGGCCTGCTGTTGTGGGCACATCGGGTCTCCGGGACCCCTGAGGGATGGCATTTGCGGTGTCGCCTGCCTCCTCCTGGGTGCCCGGAGAACCCTGTCCCTCCTGGACAGACTGGCTGTGTTGTTGGCTCCTGGGTGTCTCCTAGGATGTGGCAGGAATGGGGGTGGTGGTTGGCACAGTTGTACCTGACGCAGGTGCTGCAGGTGGTTGGACACCAGAGGGGCCAGGTTGGTCTGGGTCATCCACGGAGTGGTGAGAGTCGTCGCTGCCGGTGGGGTCCTCTTCACGCAGAGCCTGGTCCTGTGAGTCTTCCCCCCCAGTGTTGGGGGGAGATCGACGACGTTGACCTGTGTGTGAGAGAGACAATGTTAATTGGGTTACATGCGACATCCATGTTTCATTCATTTTTGAGTTGGCACAGTTCCTCTGGGTGGTTGGATTTGGCTAGCATTCCTCTCACAGTGCACTTGTGCATGGGTATGTCCCTTGGCCACAGCTTTCGACACTTTACCTATGTGTGACACAATCTTAGTTGATGCATCTTTTTGGAACGCAGTCAGCAGTGTAGTGAGCGGGCGTAGCAAGCCATGCAGAGCCGCCTTACGTGTTGCACTGTATGTGGCCAAATGATGTTTTTTCCATGCTATTTGAGAATGCAGGTAGGTAACTTAAGCATTTGTGACAGGGTTCTGACAAACACAGTGGGTGGGTATACTGGGTGTAAGGTTGGGTTTGTGCCTGCAGCACGGATGTACTCGTGCACAGATTGACACATGGCCCAGTGTTTATCAAAGGTTGAAGGGGGGGTTCACGCACTGCCAAATCTTGTCTACATGCACACAGTCCACCTGCTGACAAGCGGACATGGCCGCACCACCCAAGGGTGATTTGGTCTCCCTCTGTCTCCCTTTCTCCCTCCCTCTGTCAGCCTCCTCCCTCTGTCTGTCTCCCTCTGTCAACCTCCTCCCTCTGTCCGTCTCCCTCTGTCTCCCTTTCTCCCTCCCTCTGTCAGCCTCCTCCCTCTGTCCGTCTCCCTCTGTCAACCTCCTCCCTCTGGCCGTCTCCCTCTGTCTCCCTTTCTCCCTCCCTCTGTCACCCTCCTCCCACTGTCCGTCTCCCTCTGTCTCCCTTTCTCCCTCCCTCTGTCAGCCTCCTCCCTCTGTCCGTCTCCCTCTGTCTCCCTTTCTCCCTTCCTCTGTCAGCTTCCTCCCTCTGTCCGTCTCCCTCTGTCTCCCTTTCTCCCTCCCTCTGTCACCCTCCTCCCACTGTCCGTCTCCCTCTGTCTCCCTTTCTCCCTCCCTCTGTCAGCCTCCTCCCTCTGTCCGTCTCCCTCTGTCTCCCTTTCTCCCTCCCTCTGTCAGCCTCCTCCCTCTGTCCGTCTCCCTCTGTCAACCTCCTCCCTCTGTCCGTCTCCCTCTGTCTCCCTTTCTCCCTCCCTCTGTCAGCCTCCTCCCTCTGTCCGTCTCCCTCTGTCTCCCTTTCTCCCTCCCTCTGTCACCCTCCTCCCTCCCTCTGTCTGTCTCCCTGTGTCCACCTCTGTCTCCCTCCCTCTCTCCCCCCTCCCCCTCCCTCTGTGTGTCACCCTCTGTCACCTCAGCCCAGCTTCCTGGGCACACACAGTTTGCAGGTCTTTCAAAGGCTATTGGCTTGTTCATGTGGGTTTGTTTCTTATCTCCGGGCACCCATTGGGCGGAGTGTCTGATTCTGCGCTGCTGCTGTGGCGGTGTGTGCTGACACTCTTTCAGAGTGATGCGTCTTCATTAGCTGCTGTTATGTGCAAATTGTGCCTTCATACCCATGTCATCCTGCAACGCGGCCACCATTTGCAGGCAACACAGTACTGTGTGGGGACACACTGTTTGTATGGCTGTGCCCTAGGCCATATGGGCTGAGGGCATTGTTGTGTGCTTCAGAGTTGCTTTATGTTAGTTTTGAGGCCCACCCTCCTGGCATCGGGGACATCCTGTCTTGTGTTGGTGTTTTGTGTGGCCTGTGACCTGGCATGGCCTTGCTTGGGGCATGGGGTATGGGGCATGGGGCATGGAGGCGCTAGTGGCATGTGTGTGTTTTTGGAGTGTGGTTGTGTCCGGTGCTGGCTTGGGGGAGGTTGCGTGCATGATTGGTATTTTGGTTGTGTATGGCGTTCCCCCCATGTGAGGTGAGTTGTTTGTGTACTCACCAGGCTCTCGGACTCCTTCTACTCCGTCTACTCCCACCGGCGGCAGCGTGGCCATCACCTTCTCCTCCCAGGGATGGTATTGTAGCCGTCTGCGGGGCGGCCCTCCTCCAGTGATGTTCCCCTGGTTGTGATCGTCCGTAATTTTGCGGCGGACCGTCCTCCGCAGATCGTACCACCTGGCTTGGCACTCATGCCTGGTCCTTCTGGTGGACCCAACAGCATTCACAGAATTGACAATCCTCTCCCACATGGCTGATTTTTCGGATATGCTGGTCCATCTGACCAATGTTCCAAAGAGCTGTGGCTCGACTCTGACGATTTCGTCGACAAGGGCCTCCAGCTCCTCCTTTGTGAACTTTGGATTTTTGTTAGTGGGCATGGTGTGGGGTGTGGGTGTGGATGGTTGTGGGGGTGTGGATGGTTTTGGGGGTGTGAGTGTGGTTGTGCAGGTGTGTGTGTGTGAATGTGATGAGGGTGTGTTTGTGATGGTGGTTGTGTGAAGGAGTGCAAGTGTAAGGTGTATTGATGTATGTAGTATGGTGCAGTGCGTTGTCTCTGTGGTCTGGCAGTAGTGGATCTGTTGCAAAGGATCATGGTTTGTGTGTGCTGGGCCTTTTTATTGGTCCATTTGTGGGTGTGGCTGTGTTTGAACTTTGGGTTGGTGTGTTATAAGGAGTGGTTGTGTTTTGGGCCTCTGTTTAGCTGTTTGGCAGTTGCAGGTCAGTGTATAGGATGTATTTGGGCTTGTTGGACATGTTTTGTGGTGTTGTGTGCATCGAATTGACTCTCCTTGTGTTGTTTTGGTTTGTCCTGGTTCAGTATGAGTGTTTTTGGCATCTGTACGGTGCGTACATGGGCCATGTTGTTGTACAGTGCTGTCCTTTGCTATGGCTTAGTACGACTCGTACATGTGCGATGTTGGGTGAGGGTGCTGGTGTAGGGGCCTGGGGTAGAGTGCGTACAGACATGGGCAGGGTGTTGGTCCGCACCATCCATCGGTGGTGGTGTTTCGCACCGTACATACGGGGGGGCTGGGTGTACGCTCCGTACATACACGGGTGGGGTCCGCTCCGTACATACATGGGTGGGGGTACGCTCCGTACATACACTGGTGGGGTGTGGGTACGCTCCATACATACACGGGTGGGGGTACGCTCCATACATACACGGGTGGGGAGTTGGTACGCTCCATGCATACACGGGTGGGGGTACGCTGCAGACATACACGGGTGGAAGTACGCTCCGTACATACACTGGTGGGGTGTGGGTACGCTCCAATCATACACAGGTGTGAGTACGCTCCGTACATACACTTGTGGGGTGTTGGTACGCTCCATTCATACACGGGTGGGGGTACGGTCCGTACATACATGGGTGGGGGTACGCTCCGTACATACACTGGTGGGGTGTGGGTACGCTCCAATCATACACGGGTGTGAGTACGCTCCGTACATACACTGGTGGGGTGTTGGTACGCTCCATTCATACACGGGTGGGGGTACGGTCCGTACATACACTGGTGGGGGTATGCTCCATACATACACGGGTGGGGGTACACTCCGTACATACACTGGTGGGGTGTTGGTACGCTCCATTCATACACGGGTGGGGGTACGGTCCGTACATACACTGGTGGGGGTACGCTCCGTACATACACTGGTGGGGTGTGGGTAATGCTCCATTCATACACAGGTGGGGGTACGCTCCGTACATACACTGGTGGGGGTTTGGCGCGTACATCCGCGGCCGGGGGCATTTGGCGCGTACATGCGGGGGCTGGGGGGGGTCGGCGCGTACATACGAGGGCTGGGGGGTGTTCTGAGCGTACATACGGGGTCTGGGGTAGGGTGTTCGGCGCGTATGCGGGCACATGTCTCCATGGTTGCTATAGGAGTTTGGTCCATACGGTGTTTTTTCCATACGGTTGTAAAATCGAAAGGACGGGATTGATCGTACTTGCGCGGTCGGACTTCATTTTTCCGATTCGTACGGTAAATCGTCCGGGGATGTGTCGGACACATTTTCCAACCCGAGGACGTGTGGGGAAATTTTCCCAATGCGATTCGTATGGACTTCTTCCCATGCGAATCGTACTTGGCAGTTTGTACGCTACTTGTACAATTCGTACGGAAAAAAATCCGGATACGATTCGTATGGGGGAAATTTTTCCAGGATCGGAATTGGCACCTTAATAGTCTTTAAACTTACATTGTGCACTCCATTGAGTGCAACAGTAGGGAAAATGTTGGATAGCGAAGGGGTAAAAAATACTATTCCCACTCCAGTGAGTGCAACAGTAGGGAAAGTGTTGGATAGCTGAGGGGGGTACAAATTACTATTCCTACTCCATTGAGTGCAACAGTAGGGAAAGCATTTGATAGGGGAGGGGTAAAAATATTATTCCCACTCCAGTGAGTGCAACAGTACAGAAAGTGTTGGATAGTGGAGGAGTAAAAATTACTATTCCCACTCCAGTGAGTGCAACAGAAGGAAAGTGTTGGATAGCGGAGGGGTAAAACTTACTATTCCCACTCCAGTGAGAGCAACAGTAGGGAAAATGTTGGATAGTGGAGGGTTAAAAATTACTATTCCCACTCCAGCGAGTGCAACAGTAGGGAAAGTGTTGGATATTGGAGGGGTAAAACTTACTATTCCCCCTCCAGTGAGTGCAACAGTAGGGGAAATGTTGGATAGCGGAGGGGTAGAAATTACTATTCCCACTCCAGTGAGTGCAATAGTATGGAAAGTGTTGGATAGCGGAGGGGTTAAACTTTTCTATTCCAACTCCAGTGAGTGCAACAGTAGGGACACTTTTGGATAGTGGAGGGTTAAAATTACTATTCCCACTCCAGTGAGTGCAACAGTAGGGAAAGTGTTGGATATTGGAGGGGTAAAAATTACTATTCCCCCTCCAGTGAGTGCAACAGTAGGGGAAATGTTTGATAGCGGAGGGGTAGAAATTACTATTCCCACTCCAGTGAGTGCAATAGTATGGAAAGTGTTGGATAGCGGAGAGGTTAAACTTTTCTATTCCAACTCCAGTGAGTGCAACAGTAGTGACACTTTTGGATAGCAGAGGGGTAAAAATTACTATTCCCACTTCAGTGAGTGGAACAATAGGGAAAGTGTTGGATAGTGGAGGAGTTAAAATTACTATTCCCACTCCAGTGAGTGCAACAGTAGGGAAAGTGTTGGATAGCAGAGGGGTAAAATATAATCTTCCCATTGGATTCATTCCTTAATTTAAAACAACCAAAATGTCAACTACAACAAAAACGATACTAAAAAACAAAAAAAGAAGACATATATAAAAATATTAAAATATTACAAAAGATAAAAACATATTATAATGTTAAAAAGATCTAAGAAATACTTAGAAAGATGTTTTTTAAAAATGAAAAAATAATTTACAAACAATAACTATTTTTAATAGAAATTATTTATAATTAAAAACATCATTACATAAATGAAATAATTTTTATTTCCTACCCTATAACATCACGCAATTCACAACACACATCAACATTTAAAAAAAATGTACCTCCATAATTAACATAATTAATTATCAATTAAAGAAATATAATTAATTAAAATACAAATTAAAACAGATAAAAATTAATTTACTCCCCAAACGCTACACCAATAAAACCGAGACCCACACACAAAATAAAAATAAACATTTATCATAAATATTTATGAATTGATGAATTAATGATCAACTAATTATTAATTAAATAAACATAAATAACTTTCCACCCTCTACCCCTAATAAACACCACAACTCACCAATTATTTGGCATTCCGTATGGCAATAAGACAGATCTCTCCCCTTCGCTGTAGGTTCTTTTGTTTTTTTCAGTGGTTCTCCTTTTAGCTGCTATTTGCGCCGGGACGCCCCTTTGCTGGGGCAGCATTCTGCTCTACAAACCATATAACATAACAAATCATATAACATAACACCTAAAAACCATTACACAATTCCCATCGCTAACTTAACATTAATAAATTAATATCAATTACAAATTTATTAATTAATTTAAAAGATATTACTTCCCACCCTTTAGCAATATAAACTCCACAACTCACATCTAAAATTAATTACACAATTGCCATATTTAAATGTGTATTAATTAATTTGCATTTAACAAAAAATTATTAATTAAATATAAATAAATTACTTACCACCCTATTCCCCTATAAACCCCACCACCCGCTCCTAAAAAAATAACACAATGAACATAATTAATTACCATTTAATTAATGAATAATATTTAACATGCAATTAATAAATAATTAATAATAAATTAATTCCCACTTCCCAATCTAAATTTAATAAATACAAATAAATTAAAAAAATATATATATTATAATAAAGTTACTTCTCACCCTATTCCCCTATTAACCCACAACCCACTACAGAACTAAAAGTCAAAATGTAATCAAAAGACAATTAATAAGTACTACAAATTTAACACATATATTAAAAAATAAAAGCAATACTTATACAAAAAAATTGTTCACATACTTTTAAAATACTTACTAAAATACATAACACTAATTAAAACATCGATATTTTAAACAACTATATTTTTGCAAATGATATTAATAACTTCTATATTTTCAAAAACGATATTTCATGACCAGGATATTTGTGTATGTTGCCATTTAAAACTCCATATTCTGTCTGTGCACCCCCTGAAACAGGGCTGGCCCTAATGGTCTCATGTTTTTGTCTGACCCGCAGGGCCTAGCACTCCTATCCTAGGAGCAAGAGGCTTCTATGTGCGTCTCTGACCTGTGCTGCTCCTCACCTAGCAAGATATTGTACAACTTGTAATCTATAACTCAGATCCATGACCCGCTTCCAGATCCCCCAGCTTTAGCTCCTGAAGATTTGGCTCTGAAACTTTTGCACCGCAGCTCCTGGCTTGAGTTGTGCATTGCACATGCTTGCCCCGGTATTAGTGCCACTAGCACTTTACTTTGGTCATCCCACAGTCTCCTACCTTGGAGAGTTACTCTGCTGACATCCCAAGCGCTCTCTCCTACATCACAATCTAAGTGAGTGCAATCATCATCAAAGCTAGAGTTGGCAATGTTGTCTGTATGGGCTACACCTGAAGGCATTTAGAAGCAGTACGCAGCCCAGTGTATTAACCCGTTCGCTGCGGCGGGAATTCCGCCGCAGTGCTGGGGGTGCGGGGGGGCAGCGCGGTGGTGCTGTGCTCATGACGGAGCCGCTCCGTCATGAGCCACGGTTGAGCTGTGCTCATGACGGAACGGTTCCGTCATGACTCCGCCCATTTGCGTTGTCCCCCGCACAGGCGGGGAAACAGCGCCGCGTAGGCGGAGCGGCCGCCAACGGCCGTGACATGACGGAACCGTTCCGTCATGAGCACACGGCAACCGTGGCTCATGACGGAGCGGCTCCGTCATGAGCGGGGAAGGGGTTAATGCAGTCAATGCACAAGATGGTTGGTGCAACTTTGGAATGCATATCTAGATTCCAGAGCAGTCCTGGCCATCTGATGCATTGCTCTGATACAGCGAGAAGTCATTTGGCAAGGCACCAATGACAACAATTTCCTAATTTTATGATATTGTTAGAAATTGGGTAGTAGGTTGACTGGAATGAGTTCTAGCCAAGTAGCAACCAAAATCCTAGTCAGGGTAAAACACAGGCAAGCTCGCTGTTAGTTCTTCACAGAGAAGTCAAGCTTAACTTAAAGACTGTGGTGCCGATTCCGATCCAGGTCGGAAAGCACTCCGACCGAGCAGGATCCGGAGTGTTTTCCGACTGAGCCGGAGTCCTGCAGTCCGACCGAGCGAGTACGATGCGGCCGTATGCTGCCAGACTCGGTTCGGTCAGACTTCCATAGAACCCAATGGGAGCCGGTCGTACGACGCGTACATGGGCTCCCATTGACTGAATGGGTACGTCTCGCACAAGGGTACCCCATACAGTGGGTATGCGTCGGTGCCATCTGCACCGTACATGCCTGTGTTGGGGGGACCCTTGGGTCTCCCCCTGTGTCCAAGTCGTAGGGCTGCGGGTGGCAGGGAGCCCGACGCGGACCCCTGTATGCAACCACCCGGACGTTTTGCGAGACGGACACTCAGGCGTACACAGGCTGTCTGACGCCTGCATCGTATTGGCTCGGTTGTAAATCGCATCCATTGCACGCCACGGTTAGCTTCCGACCAAGACGTACGTGGCGGTTCGGACCCGGGAACGACTCGGTCGGTGAATTTCACGTAGCTCGCATCGTACTTGCTTGCTCGTACAGCTGTATGAGTCGGGCAGAAAACACACGTATGGCTCGCAGTTTTTCCGTCCGGATCGCGTTTGGTGCCCTTGGATCGGAATCGGCCCCAATGTGTAAAGTATTTGCGCAACACATCAAACAGTAAAACAGTGAAAATACCACACAAAACGATTTCACCCTGGGTTAGAAAAATACCTCTTAATTTATTAAATAAAACAAGACCAAAATTATCAAAATTCTATACGTAGAACTTGAGATATGGTTTTTTAAAGAGTAAACTGCAAACTAGCACTTAAAACCAGTAAGCGCTGACCTGAAATATCTGGTCATGCCAGACTGGGACATAGTTAAAAGTTCAGCCCGACTGCGAAGGAGCTTGGGCCGGATACAGGGACCCAGGGAAGCTAGCTGAACAAAAGTACCTTGCTCCTTGCTGCATTGACGTCGAAGATGTGGGGTGCAGCTGAAGCAATGCATCAGTGTCAATCCACGCAGAAGAAAAGATGTGCTTCTCCTGTTCCACGCAGCAGTGGCAATGCTTTGGCTCAGATGAGTGAAAAGCTGCGATGCTGAGATTCGTCATTATCGTCGAGGATACTGTCGACGGGGATGCGACAACCTTGCACAGGGGAAAGCGTTGCGCAGTGGTGGTTCTGAAGGCAATTCATCTAGGGCAATCCATGTAGCAGAGGCGAAGCACCCGTTCTGGTTCACACAACAGGAGCGATGTTCTGGTTCTGATACAGGCATCAGGGGGATGCACCGGTTCTGATCTATGAGCCAGCGACGATTCACTGGTTCAACAGAGGATGCGTGTGTTTTGCTGGAGCAAACACCTTAGGCCCACTTCCAAGGGTCCAGGACTGGGGTGGTGCAATGATTTTGACACTCCGAACTCATCACTTAGCTCATTTAAATATATATTTTGCAGTTTCATTTATTTTTAGGTGATACATATTCACAAATCTGTACCGTTTGTTTGTAGCTTTCTGACCTATTGTGGGCACACCTAAATAATGGATGTGGTTTGGACCACTGACTTTACTCACGCTCCACTGGTGAAATCTCACATTAACTGCTATGGTATCTCTACCTATATCCATACATATTTATATTTTTCTTTCTCCCTGCCCCCGCGTATTCTCACATTCTTTATACTTTTCCCGGGCATTTAGAAACTCTAAGCCGCTTGACTGAACAGCACCTGCTACTAGTGGAGAACAACTCAATTCTGGACATTAAGTCATAGGTGGGTTCCATGCGATGGGAATATTCTCCCCTTGTGTTTGGAAATATGCATTTGTAAGAGCTTTAATCACATACTTTTACACACTTTTATCATTTGACCAAAAGTGGCTTTCCTTTATCATTGAACCTTGTCCATGACGACCACTTCATCATTGCAACTTACCATGTGTGGATGAACAAATGTAATCACGCGACCTCAGTAGGTTTTTCAAATCATCCAAACAGAATACGATGATCTCTGTTGTTTTTTCTCCATCTGGAGTATTTTTCTTTATTAATCCTCAGGTTATACTTTGATTCATCAGATCATTCTACTTACCAATTGCTGTTTAAGTTATGAATACTTGCTTAGGTCAGTACCTTTTCTTTTGTGTCCCACTGGGGATCTTAACCTCATTGATTCACTGGGTGAATACTGGTGTACATGGCTACACTTGTCCAATACCAGTCTGAAACACAATATTCTTCTGATTTTTTTTATGGACATCCATGGGACTACCCAAATCTTTTTTTAACTTTGCACACTTTTTTCAATTTGTACACTTTTGGATATGTTTGTTACTCAGGGAATGTTCTGGTGTCTTAATTCATCTATTCATTTCTGAGCATGGGCTCAAAAGCCCCTTCCTTCCAAGGCACTTTTATGGAGATGTAATTTATGTTTCTGTAACTTACATATACAGTTCTAATATATATCTGTTTGAGCATATGTTCATATATATCTACAGCCTTGAAGAAGTCATTTTGTGACAAAATACTGGTTAGCTGTTTCTGTTGTTTCCAACACGTGAGTACAGATGTTCACAGCTATTTGGCTTCTGTCTACAATAAATCACAAAATTGAAATTTCTACAAAAATGAATACTTTATGGACTGACATTGTTGGACTTCCATTGAATGCTTTGATATCTTTGTTTATATCGTCTACACATTGGACCTTTGGACCAATGAGTGCTGACACCCTTGGTAGTAGGATGTTGGGTATCATTATAACACCAACCCAAATAACATGTTGCTGATCTATTGATTGATACTTCCACACACACACACATATATATATACATATACATACATACATATATTTGTATATATATATATACACATATATATTACCTACTGGCGGTCGCCAGTAGGTAGATATAGTTAGGACCTATTTTCCATAGGAAATCCGCAACATTCTATTTGGAATAACGTTGGCGGTGATTGACGAATCATCACGAAATTTTCCAAACTTTTGGCCAGCTCCGGTCCACTCCTATCCTGAAAATTTCACAGTGATTCGTCAAGCAGGGGCCGAGAAAAAAGGGGGGTCCCAAAACACGTTTTCCCCATGCATTTTACCATAGGACCTTTCGACGCTGATACAGCCCGAACTGCTGAACGGAATTACACCAAATTTGGCAAAGAGGTAGTCCTCAGTTCAGTCTCATGCCTTTTACTTAAATGGTGTAAATCCATTCAGTAGTTCCTGAGAAAATTAGAGGTAAAATACATATATATCTATGGCCTCGGAGGATCCGCGCACCCTCCCCGCACCCTCCCGAGCACGAGCTGTATTCTAATTGGCTGTCAACACTCCAAATCAGGAAGTGTTGGCAGCCATCTTGTGCCTCGGTAGAACCGAGGCACAAGAAACCTAAAAAACAAATGTGAAAAACGCGAAAAGGGGGCAGGGTAGAAACACCCTGACCCCCTAGGTCTGCTCAGGGGGTCCCACAAGGACCCCCAGGGCCACAAAAAACATTTATTTAAAAAAAGATCGGCGAGATTTGCGCACTCAGCGCGAATTTCGGCCGAAAATTTTAAAAAAAGAAGTGCGGGGCTCCCGCGCTTCTTTGGTAATTGGCTCCCGGGGGGGCCAAATACCGGGGACAGAATTAAAAAAAGAAGTGTGGGGGGGTCCCAATCCCCCCCACACTGCCCCGGGGACCGCCACCCGCGGGGCTCGAAGATAGCATTGGCGGGGGGCTCAAGGCCCCCCCGCAGCCCCGGGGACCACCCCCCCAGGCCTTCTTGAAAATGGGTGGGGGGACTTGATCGTCACCCCTGGGGCTTGAAATAATTTGGGATGGGGGCTCTCAGGCCCCCCCAGCCCCGGGGACCGCCACCCCCAGGGCAACTTTGCAATGTGGGAGGGGGGCCACGCGGCCCCCGTCCTGGAGCCTTGAATAGGCCCTAGGGACCGCCACCCCCCAGGGCCAGCTCCTACAGTGTCCCGGGGTGCCCACCCCCAGGACACTGCTGTTTGCAATGACAGGGCGGGAGCCTCCCGGCTCCCGCCCTGTCATTGCAAACTGCTTTGCTTCATTGAAGCAAGAGCAGGGAAACCTGCTCTTGCTTCAATGAAGCAAAGCTGATTGCTTTTCCACATGGGGAGCAGCATGTTAGCTGCTCCCCATGTGGAAAAGCAATGCCGGCTCCCGCAGGATGCGAGGAGACGGCTGGGACCGTGGGGGGATTGGGGACCCCCCATGACCCCCAACGGAGGCCAGGCCCCGGGGGATGGGGTCTCCGGGGCCATTAATGGCCTGGGGGGGGGGCCACGTGGCCCACCTCCCCAATAAAAAAAAAAAAAACAATGGCCGGCCCTGGGGGATGGGGTCCCCGGGCCTAAAATGGCCAGAGGAGGGGGGCTATGCAGCCCCCCTCCATGCCCCAGGGATGAGTTTCCCGGGGCAAATTATGGCCTCAAGAGGGGGGCCACGCGGCCCCCTTCCCGATATTTTTTTTTTATAAATACAAATTGGGGGCAGGCCCTGGGGGATGGGGTCCCCAGGGTCAAAAAAATGGAAAAAGAAGGGCCTTCGAAAACAAAGAAGAAGAAAAAAAAGACCGGGATCACGCCCCCTCCTTACACCACTCTGCAAACGCGCCCCCTGGCGCGTTTGCAGAGGGGGTACTAATTCCCCTTGAATACTGGGGGTCCCTGGGGGCCAACTAGCCCACCAGGAACCTCCAGTATGGGCCATGGGGCTGCGTTGCAGAGAGGTGTAATGAGGCCATGCCCCTTTTTACACCTCTCTGCAACGCAGCTCCGTGGTGCTTACTGGAGGTACCTGGTGGCCTAGTTGGCCGCCAGGGGACCTCAGGATTCAAGGGGACTTAATCCCCCAACTTAAAATGTGCCACAGGTGCATTTGCACACTGGTAAAGGTAGGGGGCGGGGCCTGAGGTGATACTGTGCAAACACACCCTGTTGCGCATTTTAAGTTGGGGAATTCATCCCGCTTCAATCCAGAGGTCCCCTAGGGGCCAACTAGCCCACCAGGTACCTCCAGTAAGCGCAACGGAGCTGCTTTGCAAAGTGTTGTAAAAAGGGGCATGGCCTCAGAACACCTCTCTGCAATGCAGCTCCCTGGTGCTTACTGGAGGTACCTGTTGGCCTAGTTGGCCGCCAGGGGACCTCAGGATTCAAGGGGACTTAATCCCCCAACTTAAAACACGTTATGGGGCGCGTTTGCACAGTGGTGAAGGTAGGGGGCGGGGCCTGAGGTGATATGTGTGCAAACACGCCCTGTGGCGAGTTTTAAGTTGGGGAATTAATTCCTCTTCAATCCAGAGGTCCCCTAGGAGCCAACTGCATCTTTTAGACCAGCACTGACCCTGAAAAGTAATTCAAAGCGTGCTTACCAGTAACTTGTATTTCCTTCCATAGGAATCATTGTGTGGTTTTCACCAGAAAAGTTTCTAAGTGTCCAATTTTGAAATGTACAAATGTTCCTCTAAAATCAGCCAAACTACGAATTTCGATTTACTCACCTGTTATCAGGAGAGAACCTAGGGCTGCATCTTTTAGCCCAGCACTGACCCTGAAAAGTAATTCTAAGCATACTTACCAGTAACTTGTATTTCCTTCCATAGGAATCCATTGTGTGGTTTTCACCAGAAAAGTTTCTAAGTGTCCATTTTTGAAACGCACAAATATTCCTCTAAAATTAGCCGAACTACGAATTCCGATTTGCTCACCTGTTATCAAGAAAGAACCCAGGGCTGCATCTTTTAGACCAGCACTGACTCTGAAAAGTAATACTAAGCGTACTTACCAGTAAATTGTATTTCCTTCCATAGGAATCCATTGTGTGGTTTTCACCAGAAAAGTTTCTCAGTGTCCAATTTTGAAATGTACAAATATTCCTCTAAAATCAGCCGAACTACGAATTCCGATTTACTCACCTGTTATCAGGAGAGAACCCAGGGCTGTATCTTTTAGCCCAGCACTGACTCTGAAAAGTAATTCTATGCGTACTTACCAGTAACTTGTATTTCCTTCCATAGGAATCCATTGTGTGGTTTTCACCAGAAAAGTTTCTAAGTGTCCATTTTTGAAACATACAAATATTCCTCAAAAATCAGCCAACTACGAAGTCCGATTTACTCACCTGTTATCAGGAGAGAACCCAGGGCTGCATCTTTTAGCCCAGCACTGACCCTGAAAAGTAATTCTAAGCGCACTTACCAGTAACTTGTATTTCCTTCCATAGGAATCCATTGTGTGGTTTTCACCAGAAAAGTTTCTAAGTGTCCATTTTTGAAACGTACAAATATTCCTCTAAAATCAGCCGAACTACGAATTCCGATTTACTCACCTGTTATCAAGAGAGAACCCAAGGCTGCATCTTTTAGCCCAGCACTGACCCTGAAAAGTAATTCTAAGCGTACTTACCAGTAACTTGTATTTCCTTCCATAGGAATCCATTGTGTGGTTTTCACCAGAAAAGTTTCGAAGTGTCCATTTTTTAAACGTACAAATATTCCTCTAAAATCAGCCGAACTACGAATTCCGATTTACTCACCTGTTATCAGGAGAGAACCCAGGGCTGTATCTTTTAGCCCAGCACTGACTCTGAAAAGTAATTCTATGCGTACTTACCAGTAACTTGTATTTCCTTCCATAGGAATCCATTGTGTGGTTTTCACCAGAAAAGTTTCTAAGTGTCCATTTTTGAAACATACAAATATTCCTCAAAAATCAGCCAACTACGAAGTCCGATTTACTCACCTGTTATCAGGAGAGAACCCAGGGCTGCATCTTTTAGCCCAGCACTGACCCTGAAAAGTAATTCTAAGCGTACTTACCAGTAACTTGTATTTCCTTCCATAGGAATCCATTGTGTGGTTTTCACCAGAAAAGTTTCTAAGTGTCCATTTTTGAAACGTACAAATATTCCTCTAAAATCAGCCGAACTACGAATTCCGATTTACTCACCTGTTATCAAGAGAGAACCCAAGGCTGCATCTTTTAGCCCAGCACTGACCCTGAAAAGTAATTCTAAGCATACTTACCAGTAACTTGTATTTCCTTCCATAGGAATCCATTGTGTGGTTTTCACCAGAAAAGTTTCGAAGTGTCCATTTTTTAAACGTACAAATATTCCTCTAAAATCAGCCGAACTACGAATTCCGATTTACTCACCTGTTATCAGGAGAGAACCCAGGGCTGTATCTTTTAGCCCAGCACTGACTCTGAAAAGTAATTCTATGCGTACTTACCAGTAACTTGTATTTCCTTCCATAGGAATCCATTGTGTGGTTTTCACCAGAAAAGTTTCTAAGTGTCCATTTTTGAAACATACAAATATTCCTCTAAAATCAGCCAACTACGAAGTCCGATTTACTCACCTGTTATCAGGAGAAAACCCAGGGCTGCATCTTTTAGCCCAGCACTGACCCTGAAAAGTAATTCTAAGCGTACTTACCAGTAACTTGTATTTCCTTCCATAGGAATCCATTGTGTGGTTTTCACCAGAAAAGTTTCTAAGTGTCCATTTTTGAAACGTACAAATATTCCTCTAAAATCAGCCGAACTACGAATTCCGATTTACTCACCTGTTATCAAGAGAGAACACAGGGCTGCATCTTGTAGACCAGCACAGCCCCTGAAAAGTAATTCTAAGCGTATTTACCAGTAACTTGTATTTCCTTCCATAGAAATCCATTGTGTGGTTTTCACCAGAAAAGTTTCTAAGTGTCCATTTTTGAAACATGCAGATATTCCTCTAAATTCAGCCAACTACGAAGTCCGATTTACTCACCTGTTATCAGGAGAGAACCCAGGGCTGCATCTTTTAGCCCAGCACTTACCCTGAAAAGTAATTCTAAGCGTACTTACCAGTAACTTGTATTTCCTTCCATAGGAATCCATTGTGTGGTTTTCACCAGAAAAGTTTCTAAGTGTCCATTTTTGAAACGTACAAATATTCCTCTAAAATCAGCCGAACTACGAATTCCGATTTACTCACCTGTTATCAAGAGAGAACACAGGGCTGCATCTTGTAGACCAGCACAGCCCCTGAAAAGTAATTCTAAGCGTACTTACCAGTAACTTGTATTTCCTTCCATAGAAATCCATTGTGTGGTTTTCAGCAGAAAAGTTTCTAAGTGTCTATTTTCACAAACTAAAAATATTCCTAAAAAATCGTCTGTATGACTTAAACACATTCTTTCAACTGTTTACAGGAGATTGGCCAGTGCTGGATCCAGGAACCACCACTGAGTAAGAAAAAGTAACGATAACACTACTCACCTGCTAAGTGAATTTTCTGCCCTAGGAGAACATTGGTGATTCTATGTCAAGTGTCAACTTTTAAACTACAATAATATTCCTTAAAAATCACTACTGTAACCAAAAGGCTTTTACTCAACTGTTTACAGGAGATGTCCAAGGACTGAATCTAGGATCCAGTCCTGTAGTTAGAAAAGTAATCCATGAAGTAACTAATTGCATTTGACTAGAAATTCACATTGAGCTCAATGTTGCATTGTGTTTGAAATTGTGTTGCCCATTGAAACAACTGTAACTACTGTACTTAAAAGTCTATTGCCTTTTTGCAAAGTATTTAAACTAAAGTAATTCATTCTGAGAAAGTATATTTTGTATTGTAATGTATGATGTAATTAAAAAAATAAAATATCTAAACAGTTTACAAAATGTAGTAAATCAGTATTAAAATAATCAGTATAACAATTAATAGATTAAAAATTGTCATTTACAATACCTTTGAAATTCACTGAAAAAACCATAGGTTTCAAGCCTAATATAGTTAGGAATTAGCATTTAAAAAACCTTTGAAATTCACTAAAAAACCATAGGTTTTAGGCCTGATATAGTTAGGAATTAGCATTTAAAAAACCTTTGAAATTCACTGAAAAAAACATAGGTTTCAGGCCTGATATAGTTAGGAATTAGCATTTATAAAACCTTAGAAATTCACTGAAAAAAGAATAGGTTTTAGGGGTGTTATAGCTAGCTGGACATTTCACTCGAACAAAACCATTGAAATTCCTCCGATATAGTTAGTTGTACTAACTACATCTCGCACGCCCGCAATCCACTGCTGATGATGTCACATATTACATCTTTCATGACATGGTCAGTGACATCACTGATGACATCTCAAATGACATCACTGATGACATCACTGATGACATCATCCACGTGACAATCAGATACACCTCATCATACACTAGTATAACCTTTCATCACTCACTGTAAAATACAGAGTGCCAGATTTAAAACCATTGACACACCAATACAAGTTTCTAAACACCCACTCAGTGATTCCTAGATCCATACACACATGTAATCACTTATCTATAGATTCACTCATACATGCTGTCAATGATCAATAGAACACTATCAAATATACTTATACAGCTATATCGACATTACACACCAGCACACATCCTAATCACTTATGAAGTCATCCTACTCACTTATGCAAACAATGGATCATACTTACTTTTACTTAGCTATACACTTATAAAAACACCACTTCATCTATTCATATAGATAATAACTCATACTTG
Source organism: Triturus cristatus (assembly GCF_964204655.1). Taxonomy (NCBI): domain Eukaryota; kingdom Metazoa; phylum Chordata; class Amphibia; order Caudata; family Salamandridae; genus Triturus; species Triturus cristatus. Next base: position 800,782,607 of record NC_140581.1, read on the forward strand.
GTGTGTTATAAAAACACTATTACAAGTATACAGTTAGCCATACAGTCACCCATACAATCACTGAGTCTTATGTATACTTATTTATATACAACAACTGACAACTACACTGGCTTTTATTTTTCTAGTTTGTTGGACATGTACCATTGAGACATATATTTGCTCATCGCCACACCCATAAAGATATTCACTCACCCAAACAACTGTTATAACATGTAGTTTTATCTTCATATACCTACTGAATCAACTATTCACACATCTTTGGGCAGTCACACACCCCCCACCGAACCACACACACATTCACACTCCCATACAAATACTCAGTTAACTAATCAATAAATAATATAGACTTTCACGTAGCTAGTAACCAACTAGTGCAGCAGTTTACACAACAACTGACAAAGTGATACAGATATTCACACAGTTTAGTCACTATCCAATATATTTAGTAAGACACTATAAATTAGTCAAGTAAACACTGCTATTAAATCCTCCATCCATATATTTATATTTATATATACACTCATTCTTCAATGCAAATTGTTAGATATATAATACATATTTAAATAACGAACCACACCACATTCACTGGATGATGTCTTCAGCAATGTCATCAGTGATGTCATTTGAGATGTCATCAGTGATGTCACTGACCATGTCATAAATTATGTAATATGAGACATCATCAGCAGTGGATTGCGGGCGCGTGAGATGTAGTTAGTACAACTAACTATATCGGAGGAATTTCAATGGTTTTGTTCGAGTGAAATGTCCAGCTAGCTATTACACCCCTAAAACCTATTGTTTTTTCAGTGAATTTCTAAGGTTTTTTAAATGCTAATTCCTAACTATATCAGGCCTGAAACCCATGGTTTTTTCAGTGCTTTTCAAAGGTTTTTTAAATGCTAATACCTAACTATATCAGGCCTGAAACCTATGTTTTTTTCAGTGAATATATCTATATATATCTATATATATATCTATTCACAGAAAAAACCATAGGTTTCAGGCACGTTATAGTTAGGAATTAGCATTTAAAAAACCTCAGAAATTCACTGAAAAAACCATAGGTTTCAGGGGTGTTATAGTTAGCTGGACTTTTCACTTGTACAAAACCATTGAAATTCCCCCGTTATAGTTAGTTCAGCTAACTATAACTCGCGCGCCCGCAATGCACTGCTGATGACGTCACATATTACATCACTCATGACATGGTCAGTGACATCACTCATGACATCACTGATGACATCTCAAATGACATCACTGATGACATCACTGATGACATCATCCAGTGAATGTGTGTTTTTCTGAAAATTAAATATGTTTTATATATGTATATCTCAAGGTCGATGGAAGAATAAATGGGTATATAAGTGTCTAAATGGATGATTTGTTTTTGAAAAATTGATTGTGTAACTGACTGATTAAGTGTATCATAGTGAATACATGGCTTAGTGAGTAATGTTTAAATATGTAAATATCTGTATCAGTCTCTCACTTTGTGTATAAGTGGCTGCATGGGTTGGTGAGTAGCTACATGGGTGTCTATATAGGTTATTAGTTGGTTTTTTGAGTATCAGCCTGAGTGTCTGCATGGTTCGGTGGGGGGTATTACGTAGTGCATAGGTGCATGAATGAGTGACTCACTGTTTGTATGTGTTGAACACAGCATGTGTGCAGGACTGTATGGGTGGATGAGTGTGTGTATGGGTGTGTTAGTGAGTGAATGACTGTCTCAATAGTGTCTTTATGAGTAACTACATATGTTTTAAACTAGTATATGTGACTATTGGTGTATATATGTGAGTATATGTGAGAGTGAGAGATTGAAAGAGTTCCTGTATGAATAAGTATGTGTTTCTATAAGTGATTGTTTAAAAGACTAAGTATGTGTAAGTTTCCGTAGAAGTAAGTATGGTGGTGTGTGTATAACTGTATATGCAAGTAAATGTATGTTTGATTCTTTATTAGCATGAGTGACTATGTGTGTGAGTAACTCTATGGATGAGTGGCATTGTGTAACAGGATGTATAGGTGTATGAGTACATATGATGAGTGAGTACATGCATGAGTGACTGTATAGGACTGTTGGTGAATGAGTGGATGTGTATGTGGATCTTAGAATTACTGAAGAGGTTGTTGTAACTGGTATTGGTATGTCCGTTGTTTTGAAAATTTTAGTCTCTATTTTTGAATGTGTGTATCAAAGGTTATATTAGGGTGAGAGGAGGTCTGCCACTCTATCACAAGGATGATGTCATCAGTGATGTCATCAGTGATGTCATTTGAGATGTCATCAGTGATGTCATGAGTGATGTCACTGACCATGTCATGAGTGATGTAATATGTGACGTCATCAGCAGTGCATTGCGGGCGCGCGAGTTATAGTTAGCTGAACTAACTATAACGGGGGAATTTCAATGGTTTTGTACAAGTGAAAAGTCCAGCTAACTATAACACCCCTGAAACCTATGGTTTTTTCAGTGAATTTCTGAGGTTTTTTAAATGCTAATTCCTAACTATAACGTGCCTGAAACCTATGGTTTTTTCTGTGAATTTCAAAGGTTTTTTAAATGCTAATTTCTAACTATGCCTACAGAGATAGGACATGTGAAGAAAGAAGAAAAAATGCACAGAAAGAAACAAAAGAAGTGCAGAAAGAAGCAACAGAAGTCCTCAAATACGAAGATAAGTGCAGGAAGAAGGATAACGTGCAGAAAGAACAAAAAGAAGAGCAGAAAGAAGCCTTGTTGCAAAATCATCCTGTACCCTCAACTTTTTCAGACGGATACTGGTGGTAACTGAGTCTGACTAACCAGTCCTAGAGCCAGTGCTATGTTAAAAGACACTTAGAATACAGAGAAAACACCTACATACACTAGGGAACATTATGCGTTGGGGTCCCCCTGTGATTAGCATGACCTCCTCTGTAAGCCCCTAGTGTATAATAGGGCATGGGGATTAAAACTACCTCTTAAAACAGGCCACAGGGCGTTTTTGCACACGTTAACTCAGGCCCCATCCCCTCCCTTCACCACTGTGTAAACACGCCCTGTGTCCATTTTTAGTTGGGAGATTAAGTTCATTTGAATCCTGAGGGTCCCTAGGGTCCAACTAGCCCACTAGGTACCTCCAGTAAGTGCCACAGAGCTGTGTTGCAGAGAGGTGTAAAAAGTGGCACGGCCTGGACCACCTCTCTGCAATGCAGCTCAGTGGCGCTTACTGGAAGCACTTGGTGTGCTAGTTAGCCCCCAGGGGCCCTCAGTATTGAAGGGAAATTATATCCCCAATTTAAAACGTGCCATAGTGCGTGTTTGCACACGTCACCTCAGGCCCCGTCCCCTCCCTTCACCACTGTGTAAACGCGCCCTGTGGCTGTTCTAAGTTGAGAGATTAAGTCCCCCTGAATCCTAAGGGTCCCTAGGGTCAAACTAGACCACTAGGTACCTCCAGTAAGCGCCACAGAGCTGCGTTGCAGAGAGGTGTAAAAAGGGGCTTGGCCTCAGAACACCTGGCTGCAGCGCAGCTCCCTGGCGCATACTAGAGATGCCTGTTGGGGGCGCGTTTGCAGAGTGCTGCACGGAGGGGGCATGGCCTCCGGCACGATGCCAGTCTTTTATTTATTTTAGTTTTTTAAGAAGGGGGGCTGTTTGGTTCCCCTTCTTATTCTAATTTATTGGCCCTGATGACCCCATCCCCCAGGGCCAGTCTCCTAATTATATTTTTTTGACCCCAATCCCCAGGGCCGGCCACTGTTTTTTATTATTTAAAAAAAAAATATATTTATAGACACACCTAGGACATGCTGGACAAACCGTACGTACCTATCACCATGACGATTTGCGTGATATTCATTAAAAGGCGACTATGCATGCAATGAATCCACGTGGAATGTATTTACACCACTAGTGAAGCTCTGACATGTCTGATGCCCTACCGTGCCTAATCCTGGTAGACACCCTTGTCGTTTATTTATACAAACATGGGTAGCTATTGACGGGCACATTTAATACACATGCACACCAAGCCATTCAAAGGGGATTCGACAAAAATTCGACCAAAACTATGCAAGAAACCCCCCTCACGGTTAATAAAACACACATCCACTGCCGGATGTGTAATACTTTTTATTTTACTCTCTGGAAAGGGGACGAACATCACTTGAGAGTCACAGCGTGCTCCTGACAGAGCCCAATGCTGTGTTACACCCACCATTGCCTGCCGAGTGCCACACACCTCTGTGTTGTATTCCACTAGCTAGTGCATATGCTATGACACTCTCTAGCCCATGTGCACTGTAACACCACCCCGTGAATATGTCATGCCACACTTGTCTTCGCACGGGTTATATTGCCCCATCTAACGTGCCTTTCTCGATGCCTATGTTATAACGCACAGTGCTATGCCATACATATTACAATCTGGGATCCATATCTTTGTCACAGTGCATATGCAACGTTACACTCCCCAGCACATATTTTATATTACAACTTTAGAGACTAGTTAGGTTACACAACACTGCCCTGTGCATATTACACTCCAAGGCGCATATCGCATAGCACGCGCTAGTGCCTGTGCTATCTCGCGCTCTCCAATGAATCTGTCATTGCGCACAATGTATTGCATATTATATTTCACGCCCGGTTCATCTTATATCACACTTTTTGGTGCATAGTTTATACCATACACTATATCTAGTTTTCATTTTCAATCGTGCTCTCAGGACTATGTTCTATATAACACTGTGTTCACCTACCCTTTTCACGGGCATTACATTTTGCGATAGGGGGTGGAGGGTCAGGGGGTGTTTCTGCCAAGTGAGCCCGGAGTCACAGTCACAAACGTCCTCTTCTTCCTGAATAAAAGTGAGATTATGCTGCATACTTGTTCATATTTTAAGTAGTTCGCACAGACACAATGTTTTAAAAACAATAAAGTTCCTAATACCCGCCTTCTCTGAACAGTTAGCTTGCTGCCCCATCCCCTTCCTCCCTATCCTCTGTTGTGTGAATCCATGGACTAGCCTCCTCCCTCCTGCCATGCATGGTCTGATGTGCTGCCACTGCCCTCAATTTAGTATGATGTACCAGTCCACTCCTCCTGCCCTCCATTGCCCAATTATATGCCCCATCATTGACCTCCTGCTTAAACTCTGTGCTTAGCTTGCTGCCCCTATTCTACTTCCCCCTGCCCTCCGATGTCTTTGTGCATGCCCCTGCTCCATCCTTTTTGCCCACCATGTCCCATGGACCTGCCACTCCTATCTACTCTGAGTGTTCTGTTGAGCTGCCACTCCCCTCCCACCTGCCTAGCATTGTCCGATGACTGTAACCTGTCCCTGCCACCTCCACCCTGCCTGTCCACATGCCATGCCCCTATCCTCTTCCTCCTGTCCTACATGGTCCATTGTACTGCCACACCCTTCTGCCCTCCCTGGTCTGTTGTGCTGCAACTGCTCCTCCTGCCTGCCCCATGTGGTCTGTTGTGAGGTCCCTTCCCCTGAACTTTCTTGTCTGTGCACAGGTCCTGACCCTCCCTTCTATCCTCCATCGTCCTTTGTGCATGCCCCTCCACCCTCCTTCTTGCCCATCATAGCCATTGTGCTGCCACTAACCCTCCCACTTGCGATGCATGGTCTTCTGTGCTGCCATGGCCCCTCCCACCTTCCCTGTGTGGTCAGTTAGCTGCCCCTGACCCCCTCCCACCTTCCCTCCATGGTCTGTGTGTATGCCATCACAGTCTCACTGTTGCTCTTCATGGTGTGTCTTGCTTCTAGTGCCCATCCTGCCTGACCTCCATGGCTATCTTGCTGCTCCTGCCCTGCCCCCTTGCCCCCAGCCCTACTCCCTCCCTCCTGGCTTGTCTGTTCCATTGTAATGCCCCTGATCCGTCCCTCCTGCCCTTTATGGTCTGTTATGCTGCAGCTTTCTCTCCTGTCTGTCTATTATGGTCAGCTAGCTACCATTGCCTCTTGCCCCTCTGTTCTCTGTTGTCCATGTGCATGGTCCTGTCCCCTCCCTCTTGCTTTCTATGGATTGTTGTGCTGCACTCCCGTCCTGCATGCCCTGTGTGGTGTATTGTGCTGCTGCAAACCCTGATGCCTGCCCTGCAGGGTCAGTTTGGTGCACCTCTCCATGTCCCTCCTGTCCTCTGTTATCCAAGTCCATGTCCCTATCCCATTTCCTTCCATGATCCAATGTACCATACTTGCGAACATTTTGAACTTGGTAAGAAGGAGATTTTGAAAAAAAACTGGGGTATTGATTTTCCCCTTTGAGTTACATTGAAAAAGAGGATATTGTAGACAGGAGACAGATCAAATAAAGCCCATTTGAGCTTAAAAACATTGGACGTTTCCTGGCTGAATCGGGTCTGTTGGCATGTATGGTTGTACTACCATTGCCTCTTCCTTCTGCCCACAATGGTCTATTACATTGCCACAGCCTTGAAGGAGGGTAGATTTTGTATCACAGGGGGCCCCTGACCCGTTCTGTCCACACCTGAAGTATGAGACCCTTGTCCTTGCCCTGCCAGCTGCATTTGTAGGCCGTATTAAATTGACCAGCGGGTCCTGTGTTGCTATATAATTATCCTGAGACATCCTTACCACTCAGCCAGCATAAAACCCCTGTGTAGGCCCTTCTGTTCAATATGTAGGCCTCTTTGTTAAATTGACCATAGCTCTGCAATTTTAGTGTATAGCAGTCTGAAGGCAGGTCTGCGAGGCCTTCTGATCCAAACTAGTAGCCCCCACCCTACCCGAGTGCTCCGTGCTCGGTATCAAAGTTCAACATCCCCCTGAAGCTGTCGACATTAGGGGTGGGCGGAATTTGCGGAATTAACCTTCGCAAATTATCGCGAGAATGTTTAAAATTATCGCAAACAAGCAGAAATATCGCGAAGATGCGGAAGTTTTTTTCCGGCATGTTCGCGAGATTTTCTGCATGGTTGCGGGTCGCCAACTTACCCATGTGGTTGCTTGCGGGCGCGGCCATCTTGTTTTGAGTTGTTCTCGCGGTGCATGATCGCGAGAAGAAAGACGTGATCGCGCGACGCATGACGTCACTGCGGGCGCGAACTGTCGCGAGACAGCGCAAATGGCTAAAAACAATACAACATCTCATGGAGAACGCGACCGGATCAAGAAAACTTGTCGGCGAACGCAGGGATTCAGGTAAGGCGATCGCGCGCGCGCGAGAATGTATCATTTTACAGCGCGAGCAAGAAACAAATTATCGCCAAGCTGCGGAAACCGGAATTTTTGACATTTTCGCGCTCTCCGCGGAACGCAAAAATGTCAAATTATCGCAATTTCCGCGAACGGAACAAAATTTTTGCCCAGGCCTAGTCGACATACAGTAGGCTGCATCCTGGACTGGTACTTGCTTCCTGGGCAGGTTTCCCGCTTTTAAGGAAGTGGCAACCGCAGAGCGTCAAGTTAGGAGAACTGAGGAGATTTTATACATGAATATATTGAATTCCCGTACAATACCCATTATTTTCTGCTTGCTCTATGGAACTTACGATAAGCGATTGGCCTGAGAGACTGACCTTTTCACCCAGTCCATTGTCAGCATTAAGTGGGTAAATGACGAAATGTCTGGTAAAATCTGCAGACGAAGCTTTTGGGTAGCATACGTAGGTAGATGTAGCGTGCAAAGGAGCCCACAAAATGATATAAAAAGGGAGCACCCACAGATATCGACGGACTACCTCGCTGTCTGTATGTAGGTTAACAGGCAGTGCAGGTTTTCCCCAAGAGCTGGGAGCTCTTGTCTTCCTTTGCTTAAAATGTCTTGCTCTGCTTTGCTTGAAGTATCTTATTCTATTTTACCTATATGAAATGTCATGTTATGTTTAACCATTGTTCTCTTTACTTTTTCATTTAAAAGATTTTGTATTGTAATTGCAGGAATGCTTGCTCTAAGAGTAAACGTGAGTGTTCCTAGGTAACATTTTCCTTGGTGTAACTTGTTTCTCATGATGCATTTATAGATGTGTTTTCTCTCTCTCTCTGTCAGTACATTAATTGAGATACAGAGAATATTATGACAGCTGTATGATTATCTGGATTCTGTATTTTGTACTTTATGTCTCTATTCTGCGGTTTCTTTGAAGTTGCATCTTCTCATTAAACTGCCATTGTATTCTGTCTCCAATTCCATGTCTCATATGTCTGTTTTCTTCATTTTTGGAGCAAGCGTTCCTAGGCACCCCGGCTCAAATTAAGGTGCCCCTTTTGTCCCTGACTCACTCTCCTGCTCAGTTCTGTGGTGGCTCCCGGGGATCTGGGGACCGCCCCTAGCTTCCTTGACCCGTAATAGATCTTCCCTCCAACAGCCTCTCTTGCAAGTCCTGTATTGTTGGTTTGTTGCCCCTGCCCCCCTTTCCACTGCCCTCCATAGTCTGTTGTGCTTCCACGGCCCTTCCTGCCTGCTCAGTGTGGTTAAATTGTTGCCTTTGCACCCTCCTACCTGCCTTCAATTTTCAGAGTCCGTGCCCCTGGCCTCTGCCTCTCAACAGTATCCTAATGAACAACTAGATTGCTAACATTCTATATTTATTACAAAAGTGTGGAACGCCTGACATCATCTTGATGTAATCAAAACTGTAATACCTAGAGCATTTCCTTTAGAAATTACATATATGAGAGGGTCTTATTGGCATCAAAATTATGGTTAGTGCTCTAAAAGACTAAAATAAGGACATATTTTCTGAGTTTTCAAATAGCGACAAAGCACTTTTAAATTATTTGTTATCTTTATGTTTTTTTATCCAGTTGACCACTTGATTAAATGTTGCACTTAGGGGAGAGGATGTGGTGTTACTTCCAGAACTGCAGACTTTGCAACTGGGGAACCAGGTTGAAGTTTCTGCTTCAGCTCGACATTCTGTGATTCTGGTCAAATCACTTAGTCTCCCCATGTCTACAACCAAAATGAATTTGTTCTTGTGTGATGTAACCAATGCTCATGTAAAGCACTCCAATACCTGACAAGTCTGCACTATATAACACTGCAAAAACACAAAATAATAAGTGTTTTGCACACTTCTGTCATTGGGCTATATTTGGGCTACATCTGGGTGATTTTGGGCTACATTTGGGCTCTTTTGTCTCCGGTGGCCATCTTGGGAGATTTATTTGTTATGAAGTTTCCTAATTTCCTCATGTACTGCAGTCTCCTCAGTAGGAAATGCTTTCAGTTTTTTACTTTGATTCCATCATGAAGGTATTCAGATATGTCACACATTTGCCATAAATTCTGAATGTTAGCACTCTAGTTGCTCATTAGATCACTGTAGTAAAACTACTGCACCATGGAAGTCTGCTCCTGGTATTAAAAGTGCATGTTTCAGTCTGCATGTCAGAATTTTTTAATGAAATAGAAGAGGATTTGAGAAGTCACTCAAAATGTGCCCTCATTTTCTTTCTTCAGCATTAATCATAATTTCTATGGCAAAATGAACCTCCTCGTTGTGTTCCTTTTTAAATTAAATGTTTTAAGTGTTACCAGTTTATTCCAATCAAGATGGCTTCAGGTGTGCCATACTTTTGTCATAATGAAGACAGTAAGCGCTCTAGTTGTTTTTAAGAACATTCTGGGACATTCTGTCATTGGGCTATACTTGGGCTACATCTGGGTGATATTTGGGCTACATTTGGGCTCTTTTGTCTCTGGTGGCCATCTTGGGAGACTTATTTGTTATGAAGTTTCCTAATTTCCTCATTTACTGCAGTCTCCTCAGTAGGAAATACTTTCAGTTTTTTACTTTGATTCCATCAAGAAGGCATTCAGATGTGTCACACATTTGCCATAAATTCAGAATGTTAGCACTCTTTTTGCTCATTAGATCACTGTAGTAAAGCTACTGCTCACCAGGGAAAACTGCTGCTGGTATTGAAAGTGCATGTTTCAGTCTGCACGTCAGAATTTTTTAATGAAATAGAAGAGGATTTGAGAAGTCACTCAAAATGTGCCCTAATTTTTCTTTCTGCAGCACTAATCATACTTTTTATGGAAAAATGAACCCCCTCATTTTGTTCCTTTTTAAATTAAATGTTTTAAGAGTTACCACTTTAATCCAAGCAAGATGGCTTCAGGTGTGCCATACGTTTATCATAAGTAGGACTGTTAGCGCTCTAGTAGTTCTTTGGAACACTCTGGGAAGCTGCAGTAGAACACAAAGGAATCAACTGACAGTCTCTGCCCTTGTTGGATGTACATGTTTTACTGAGAATGTCAGACTTCATTCTCACATGACTGAGAAAGATAATGTGAATTTACAGAAAATAAGCTCTCAGTTTAGCCTATAGATCACCTTCCAAACCTCTGTGGTAAAAGCATGAGAAAATATTTTTCTCTCAATCATGATATCCCAGCAGAAGGCTTTTTCACATGGTGAAATCACCTTAGAACATACCACAATTCCTAAAATGAGTATGGTACCATCAACAAATGATTTATAATGTAACTAAAGTCTTAAAACCTTCTATTAACTGCAATGCTTTTTAATGAGGTGCTATCATGTATATTGGTCCCAAGATGGCTGCCAACACTTCTTGGATGAAGTGCTGACAGCCAATCAGATCTCAGGATGAGATGTGTGGTTAGGCTCCGCCCACATATATATATGCTTTTAAATGCTATTTTCTCAGGAAATACTGAACAGATTTACACCAGACCTGCAAAAGGCACTTCCTTGACCTTATGGCTACCTCTCTGCCAAATTTCAAGTAATTCTGTTCAGCTGTTCGGGCTGTAGCTGTGTCTAAAGGTCCTATGGAAAAATGCATGGGGAAAACGCGTTTTGGGACCCCCCTTTTTTCTCGGCCCCTGCTTGACGAATCCCCCCGAGACTTTCAGGGTAGGAGCGGAGCATAGCGCCCCACCTATTTTGAAAATTTCGCGAGGATTCGTCGACCGGCGCCAAAGTTATTCCAAATAGAATGTTGCGGATTTCCTATGGAAACAGGGTCCTAACTATAACTACCTACTGGCGACCACCAGTAGGTAATATATATATATTTTCACTGAAAAAACCATAGGTTTCAGGGGCGTTATAGTTAGCTGGACTTTTCACTCGTACAAAACCATTGAAATTCCCCCGTTATAGTTAGTTCAGCTAACTATAACTCACGCGTCCGCAATGCACTGCTGATGACGTCACATATTACATCACTCATGACATGGTCAGTGACATCACTCATGACATCACTGATGAGATCTCAAATGACATCACTGATGACATCACTGATGACATCATCCAAACAAGGTGTGTTTTTCTGAAAATTACATTTGTTTTATATATGTATATCTCAAGGTCGATGGAAGAATAAATGGGTATATAAGTGTCTAAATGGATGATTTGTTTTGGAAAAATTGATTGTATAACTGTCTGATTAGGTGTATCTTAGTGAATACATGGATTAGTGAGTAATGTTTAAATATGTAAATATCTGTATCAGTCTCACACTTTGTGTATAAGTGGCTGCATGGGTTGGTTAGTAGCTACATGAGTGTCTATATAGGTTATTAGTTGGTTTTTTGAGTATCAGTATGAGTGTCTGTATGGTTTGGTGGGGGGTATTACGTAGTGCATAGGTGCATGAATGAGTGACTCACTGTTTGTATGTGTTGAAGACAGCATGTGTGCAGGACTGTATGGGTGGATGAGTGTGTGCATGGGTGTGTTAGTGAGTGAATGACTGTCTCAATAGTGTCTTTATGGGTAACTACATATGTTTTAAACTAGTATATGTGACTATTGGTGTATATAAGTGAGAGATTGAAAGAGTTCCTGTATGAATAAGTATGTGTTTCTATAAGTGATTGTTTAAAAGACTAAGTATGTGTAAGTTTCTGTAGAAGTAAGTGTGGTGGTGTGTGTATAACTGTATATGCAAGGAAATGGATGTTTGATTCTTTATTAGCATGAGTGACTATGTGTGTGAGTAACTCTATGGATGAGTGGCGTTGTGTAACAGGATGTATAGGTGTATGAGTACATATGATGAGTGAGTACATGTATGAGTGACTGTATAGGACTATTGGTGAATGAGTGGATGTGTATGTGGATCTTAGAATTACTGAATAGGTTGTTGTATCTGATATTGGTATGTCCATTGTTTTGAAAATTTTAGTTTCTATTTTTGAATATGTGTATCAAAGGTTATATTAGGGGGAGAGGAGGTCTGCCACTCTATCACAAGGATGATGTCATCAGTGATATCATTTGAGATGTCATCAGTGATGTTATGAGTGATGTCACTGACCATGTCATGAGTGATGTAATATGTGACGTCATCAGCAGTGCATTGCGGGCGCAAGAGTTATAGTTAGCTGAACTAACTATAACGGGGGAATTTCAATGGTTTTGTACGAGTGAAAAGTCCAGCTAACTATAACGCCCCTGAAACCTATGTTTTTTTCAGTGAATTTCAAAGGTTTTTTAAATGCTAATTTCTAACTATGCCTAAAGAGATAGGACATGTGAAGAAAGAAGAAAAAACGCACAGAAAGAAAAAAAAGAAATGCAAAAAGAAGCAACAGAAGTCCTTAATGACGAAGAAACGTGCAGGAAGAAGGATAACGTGCAGAAAGAACAAACAGAAGAGCAGAAAGAAGCCTTGTTGCAAAATCATTCTGTACCCTCAACTTTTTCAGACGGATACTGGTGGTAACTGAGTCTGACTAACCAGTCCTAGAGCCAGTGCTATGTTAAAAGACACTCAGAATACAGTGAAAACACCTACATACACTAGGGAACACTCTGCGTTGGGGTCCCCCTGTGATCAGCATGACCTCCTCTGTAAGCCCCTAGTATATAATAGTGCAGGGGATTTAAACTATGTCTTAAAACGTCCAACTAGCCCACTAGGTACCTCCAGTAAGCGCCACAGAGCTGCGTTGCAGAGAGGTGTAAAAAGTGGCACGGCCTGGACCACCTCTCTGCAACGCAGCTCAGTGGCGCTTACTGGAAGCACCTGGTGGGCTAGTTAGCCCCCAGGGGCCCTCAGGATTGAAGGGGAATTATTTCCCCAACTTAAAACGCGCCACAGGGTGTGTTTGCACACGTCACCTCAGGCCCCGTCCCCTCCCTTCACCACTGTGTAAACGCGCCCTGTGGCCGTTCTAAGTTGAGAGATAAAGTCCCCTTGAATCCTAAGGGTCCCTAGGGTCAAACTATCCCACTAGGTACCTCCAGTAAGCGCCACAGAGCTGCGTTGCATAGAGGTGTAAAAAGGGGCATGGCCTCAGAACACCTGTCTGCAACGCAGCTCCCTGGCGCATGCTGGAGATACCTGTTGGGCTAGTTGGCCCTCAGGGACCCTCAGTATTGAAGGGGAATTAATTCCCCAACTTACAACTGGCCAGGGGGCGCATTTGCAGAGCGCTGCAAGGAGGGGGCGTGGCCTCCAGCGCGATGCCGGTCTTTTATTTATTTTATTTTTTTAAGAAGGAGGCCTTTTTTTTCTTTTAATTCTTTAGGAGGGGGCTGCGTTGCCCCCCTCCTCAGGCCACTTATGGCCCCGGGGACCCCATCCCCCGGGGCCGGCCTAGGACATGCTGGACAAACCGTATGTACCTATCACCATGACGATTTGCTTGATATTCATTAAAAGGCGACTATGCATAGAATGAATCCACATGGAATGTATTTACACCGCTAGTGAAGCTCTGACGTGTCTGACGCCCTACCGTGCCTAATCCCGGGGCCCCCGCCGGTGGGTACTCTCCAAGTAGACACCCTTCTCGTTTATTTATACAAACATGGGTAGCTGTTGACGGGCACATTTAATATACACGCACACCAAGCCATTCAAAGGGGATTCGACAAAAATTCGACCAAACTATGCAAGAAACCCCCCTCACGGTTAATAAAACACACATCCACCGCCGGATGTGTAATACTTTTTATTTTACTCTCTGGAAAGGAGACGAACCTCACTTGAGAGTCACAGCGTGCTCCTGGCTGAACCCAATGCTGTGTTACACCCACCAGTGCCCGCCGAGTGCCTCACAACTCTGTGTTGTATTCCACCAGCTAGTGCGTATGCTATGACACTCTCTAGCCCATGTGCACTGTAACACCACCCCATGAATATGTCATGCCACACTTGCCTTCGCACGGGTTATATTGCCCCATCTAACGTGCCTTCCTCGATACCTATGTTATAATGCACAGCGCTATGCCATACATATTACAATCTGGGATCCATATCTTTGTCATAGTGCATATGCAACGTTACACTCCCCAGCACATATTTTATATTACAACTTTAGAGACTAGTTAGGTTACACAACACTGCCCTGTGCATATTACACTCCAAGGCGCATATCGCATAGCACGCGCTAGTGCCTGTGCTATCTTGCGCTCTCCGATGAATCTGTCATTGCGCACAATGTATTGCATATTATATTTCACGCCCCGGTTCATCTTATATCACACTTTTTGGTGCATAGTTTATTCCATATACTATATCTAGTTTTCATTTTCAATCGTGCTCTCAGGACTATGTTCTATATAACACTACGTCCAACTACCCTTTTCACGGGCATTACATTTTGCGATGGGGGGTGGAGGGTCAGGGGGTGTTTCTGCCAAGTGAGCCCGGAGTCACAGTCACAAACATCCTCTTCTTCCTGAATAAAAGTGAGATTATGCTGCATACTTGTTCATATTTTAAGTAGTTCGCACAGACACACATTTTAAAAACACTAAAGTTCCTAATACCCACCTTCTCTGAACAGTTAGCTTGCTGCCCCATCCACCTCCTTCCTATCCTCTGTTGTCTGAATCCATGGACTAGCCTCCTCCCTCCTGCCATGCATTGTCTGATGTGCTGCCACTGCCCTCCATTTAGCATGATGTACCAGTCCACTCCTCCTGCCCTCCATTGCCCAATTCTATGGCCCATCATTGACCTCCTGCTTAGCCTTTGTGCTTAGCTTGCTGCCCTTATTCTCCTTCCCCCTGCTCTACGATTTCTTTGCGCATGCCCCTGCTCCATCCTTTTTGCCCACCATGTTCCATGGACCTGCCACTCCTATCTACTCTGAGTGTTCTGTTGAGTTGCCACTCCCCTCCCACCTGCCTAGCATTGTCAGATGACTGTAACCTGTCCCTTCCACCTCCACCCTGCCTGTCCACATGCCATGCCCCTATCCCCTTCCTCCTGTCCTCCATGGTCCATTTTACTGCCACACCCTTCTGCCCTCCCTGGTCTGTTGTGCTGCAACTGCTCCTCCTGCCTGCCCTGCGCGGTCTGTTGTGAGGCCCCTTCCCCTGAACTCTCTTGTCTGTGCCCAGGTCCTGACCCTCCCTTCTATCCTCCATGGTCCTTTGTGCATGCCCCTGCACCCTCCGTCTTGCCCATCATAGCCATTGTGCTGCCACTAACCCTCCTGCTTGCCATGCATGGTCTTCTGTGCTGCCATGGCCCCTCCAACTTTCCCTGTGTGGTCAGCTAGCTGCCCCTGACCCCCTCCCACCTTCCCTCCATGGTCTGTGTGTATGCCACCATATTCTCGTTGTTGCTCTCCATGGTGTGTCTTGTTTCTAGTGCCCATCCTGCCTGACCTCCATGGTCATCTTGCTGCTCCTGCCCTGCCCCTTTGCCCCCAGCCCTCTGTTTCCATGTGCAGACCCCTATTTCCTCCCTCCTGGCTTGTCTGTTCCATTGTAATGCCCCTGATCCGTCCCTCCTGCCCTTTATGGTCTGTTATGCTGCAGCTTTCTCTCCTGTCTGTCCATTATGGTCAGCTAGTTACCATTGCCTCTTTCCCCTCTGTTCTCTGTTGTCCATGTGCATGGTCCTGTCCCCTCCCTATTGCTTTCGATGGATTGTTGTGCTGCACTCCCGTCTCGCATGTGCTGTGTGGTGTATTGTGCTGCTGCAAACCCTGATGCCTGCCCTGTAGGGTCAGTTTGGTGCACCTCTCCATGTCCCTCCTGTCCTCTGTTATCTGAGTCCATGTCCCTACCCCAATTCCTCCTGCCTACCATGATCCAATGTACCATAGTTGCGAACATTTTGAACTTGGTAAGATGGAGATTTTGAATAAAAACTGGGGTATTGATTTTCCCCTTTGAGTTACATTGAAAAAGAGGAGATTGTAGACAGGAGACAGATCAAATAAAGCCCATTTGAGATTAAAAACATTGGACGTTTCCTGGCTGAAACTGGTCTGTTGGCATGTATGGTTGTACTACCACTGCCTCTTCCTTCTGCCCACAATGGTCTATTATATTGCCACAGCCTCTCTTGCCAGTCCTGTATTGTTGGTTTGTTGCCCCTGCCCCCCTTTCCACTGCCCTCCATAGTCTGTTGTGCTGCCACTGCCCTTCCTGCCTGCCCAGTGTGGTCAAATTGTTGCCTCTGCACTCTCCTACCTGCCTTCAATTTTCAGAGTCCGTGCCCCTGGCCTCTGCCTCTCAACAGTATCCCAATGAACAACTAGATTGCTAACATTCTATATTTATTACAAAAGTGTGGAACGCCTGACGTCATCTTGATGTAATCAAAACTGTAATACCTAGAGTATTTCCTTTAGAAATTACATATATGAGAGGGTCTTATTTGCATCAAAATTATGGTTAGTGCTCTAAAAAACTAAAATGAGGACATATTTTCTGAGTTTTCAAATAGCGACAAAGAACTTTTAAATTATTTGTAATCTTTATGTTTTTTTATCCAGTGGACCACTTGATTAAATGTTGCACCTAGGGGAGAGGATGTGGTGTTACTTCCAGAGCTGCAGACTTTGCAACTGGGGAACCAGGTTGGAGTTTCTGCTTCAGCTCAACCTTCTGTCATTCTGGTCAAATCACTTAATCTCCCCATGTCTACAACCAAAATGAATTTGATCTTGTGTTATGTAACCAATGCTCATGTAAAGCACTCCAATACCTGACAAGTCTGCACTATATAAACCGGCAAATACACAAAAAATAAGTGTTTTGCACACTTCTGTCATTGGGCTACATGTGGGCTACATCTGGGTGATATTTGTGCTGCATTTGGGCTCTTTTGTCTCTGGTGGCCATCTTGGGAGATTTATTTGTTATGAAGTTTCCTAATTTCCTCATTTACTGGAGTCTCCTCATTAGGAAATGCTTTCAGTTTTTTACTTTGATTCCATCAAGAAGGTATTCAGATATGTCACACATTTGCCATCAATTTTGAATGTTAGCACTCTAGTTGAACATTAGATCACTGTAGTAAAGCTACTGCTCACCACAGAAGTCTGCTGCTGGTATTAAAAGTGCATGTTTCAGTCTGCATATCAGAATTTTTTAATGAAATAGAAGAGGATTTGAGAAGTCACTCAAAATGTGCCCTCATTTTTCTTTCTGTAGAACTAATCATAATTTCTATGGCAAAATGAACCCCCTCATTTTGTTCCTTTGTAAATTAAATGTTTTAAGTGTTACCACTTTATTCCAATCAAGACGGCTTCAGGTGTGCCATACTTTTGTCATAAGTAAGACTGTTAGCGCTCTAGTTGTTCTTTAGAACACTCTGGGAAGCTGCAGTAGAACACAAAGGAATCAACTGACAGTCTCTGCCCTTGTTGGATGTACATGTTTTACTGAAAATGTCAGACTTCATTCTCACATGACTGAGAAAGATAATGTGAATTTACAGAAAATATGCTCTCAGTTTAGCTTATAGATCACCTTCCAAACCTCTGTGGGAAAAGCATGAGAAAACAGTTTTCTCTCAAACATGATTCATGATATCACAGCAGAAGGCTTTTTCACATGGTAAAATCACCTTAGAACACACCACAATTCCTAAAATGAGTATGGTACCATCAACACATGATTTATAATGTAACTAAAGTTTTTAAAACCTTCTATTAACTGCAATGCTTTTTAATGAGGTGCTATCATGTATATTGGTCCCAAGATGGCTGCCAACACTTCTTGGATGAAGTGCTGACAGCCAATCAGATCTCACGATGAGATGTGTGGTTAGGCTCCGCCCAGATATATCTGTGATTTTACTTTTGATTTTCTCAGGACCTACTGAACGGATTTACACCATTTAAGCAAAAGGCACGAGTCTGAACTGAGGACTACCTCTTTGCCAAATTTGGTGTAATTCTGTTCAGCACTTCAGGCTGTAGCTGCGTCAACAGGTCCTATGGTAAAATGTATGGGGAAAACACATTTTGGGACCCCCCTTTTTTGTCGGCCCCCGCTTGACGAATCACCGTGAAATTTTCAGGATAGGAGCGGACCGGAGCTGGCCAAAAGTTTGGAAAATTTTGCGAAGATTCATCAATCGACGCCAATGTTATTGCAAATAGAATGTTGCGGATTTCCTATGGGAAATAGGTCCCAACTATAACCACCTACTGGCGACTGCCAGTAGGTAATATATCTATATATCTATATCTATATATATATCTACATATATATATATATATATATATATATATATATATATATATATATATATATATTCCAAAATTAAACACCGCTTCTTCTGGGGTGCTGGGGCCCATGGAGGGTGGCATACATGCCGGCGAAGCTCACCGGTAAATCCAATGTCCCAAGAAACTCCAAGTAGTATTAGTATGCTCTCAGTAGTAAAGGCACAGCAACTTCGTAGTGCAGGTCAGAGTGTTTATTACACAACGCGTTTCGGCAGAAGCCTTGATCACGTGTAACAAAAGATGCCACCACTCAGGATTAAATAAAGTTACGAGTAAAAAGCGGTATCATGGAAATCAAGAAAGGACTTAGCGAAGGCTAATATCATGACCTGGCGAGGTCGCCATGTTGGAATGACAAAGTGTTCAGCAATATTATTCAAAATGTATAACAAAATAACGTTAGTATCACAGTACAATACATTTGTGTTATGCAAATATCACAATTATCAGAATCTCACATAACAAGTGTCATGGATAACTGAGAGTCAGCAATGACTCGGGTAATTCACGAGCATGGTCGCCATGTTGGAAATCTAAAGTCAGATTCAATAGCTAGAAAGGCATGTTATATGTACAATGTAAACTGGATATAAGGCACGATATGCATAATACAAATAAATCAATCTGCAGTGTGGCCAATTAACCCCAATACGGTTCGCCAATGGATCAGGTCAAATAGACCAAACGTGGAGTGTCCCAACTGTCATCCAAAGTGGATAAAAAATAATAAAGTATTCAACATACTGCTGTTGGAACCCCGATTGAAAGAGTCAAACCAGATCTAATGCATAGTGCAAAATAAGGTTCTGAGTTCAACACAAAAATAATAATGACACTCATGCTAAAAAGTGCAGATACCCGCAAAAATAGGGGAACAGATTACATGTCAATTCATTGAGTGTCACGGATGTAGTAACAATCGTCTACAAACATAGTGCTGCTGTTCAACCACATGAGGATAAAAGACACTGAGAGGTGACCTGAATCGCAGTTACATCTTGACTCAACCATGAGTACCACTAAAGGAAATACCATATCCCAGTGCGCAGAGGTGTGAGAGTTGAAACAGGAACGGAGGAAAGGGTAGGATGCCCGTGTCGGTGTGTGCCAAAGTGGGGGCTCCTTTCTTCACTCCTGTATAAAAACAATACAAAAAATTCACATTAGAATTTGATGTGCATGGAAGACACCAGCCTAAATGGAGGAATGAGGCAAAACAAGTATGTAAGTTATAATACTATGCATCAAATCAAACAGATTCAGTAATAAGTCTAAGACCCTTAATCAATAAAGGTAAATAAAACGTATAATCCAGAATATTTTATGGGGCACAAGCCCTCAATATCCAAGGGAAACTGATCATGTCTTTAAATGTATGGACAGTTCTTCATCTAAGTTCAGTCCCCTCGGACTCTTGGTAAGGAATTCAATAATGTATCTTGATTCCCGTTGTCTCAGAGTCAATACTCTGTCACCCCCTCGTGAATTCCTGGGGATTTGTTCCAAGATCATGTAGCTTAAATCAGCAACATTAGCAAAATGACGTTCATTGAAGTGTCGAGCAACCGGGTATTTGGGATCATTGTGAGAGATGGCTCTAAGATGTTCCAGTATCCTCTTCTTAGCTGGACAAATCGTGCTCCCTATATACCACAATTTACAAGTACACTCAATTACATATATAACAAAATTGGAGCTACAAGTTAGAAATTGAGTTAGTTTTTTGCTAATCCCATTGTACTCTACGGTACTCATGAATTTGCTGTGTCGACACGCCTTGCAGTGCCCACAAGGGTAAAAACCTAACAAACCATGTCCTTCATTGGTGGGGTACTGAGTTATGTCATGTTTGACTACCATATCCCGGATGTTTTTATCTCTTCTGTAAGTAATATTGGGGCGGTCAGGTAAAGTACTACCCAGAATACTGTCAGATTTCAAAATACTCCAGTGTTTCGTGAGTATGTGTCTGATTTTTTGTGCCTCAGAATTGAAAGTTAAGATCATCCGTGTCCCTGACGTGTCATTGCACTCCTCAGTCGGAGGTTTATCTCTAAGAGTGTCAGTGCGCTGTACCGTGTTGGCTCGTTCTCTAGCCTTTTTGAGAACCCAGCTAGGGTAGCCCCTACTCAGAAATCTTTTAATGATAATCTCTTCTTCTAGACTGTAAGAATCAAGGTTGTTACAATTCCTTTTACCCTGAGCAGTTCCCCATAAGGTATGCTCCATTTGAGAGCTTCTGGGTGACTGCTGAGGGCATGTAGGATGCTGTTACCTGCCGTTTCCTTGCGGAACAAAGAGGTACACAGTTTGTCCTCCTTGATCTCCAAGCGGACATCAAGATATTCAGCACAGCTAGCATGTATGGTCCCAGACAGAGAGATGTTATATTGATTGATGTTCAATTTCGCCAAAAAGGATTCAGATTCCTCCTGACGTCCACTCCAGATGATAAAGAGATCATCTATATAGCGTAGCCATAAGATAACTTGCTGAAAATCTTTCTGCAAGGTGGTACTGGCAGAGATTTCTTGCTCCCAGTATCCCATAAACAGATTGGCGAAACTGGGAGCAAAGCAAGAACCCATCGCAGTACCCTTTGTCTGCCTGTAGAGGGCGCCATTAAAAGAAAAATGTTATTCTTAAGGCAAAAATCTGTCATCTCCATTATCATCCGGCTATGCTCACGATATTTCAGAGGTCTGTATTTCAGAAAGTGTTCACATGCCTCGAGCCCTTTAGTATGGTCAATAATCGTGTACAGAGATTTAACATCAAGTACCATGAACAGATAGTCAGACTTCCACTCCAGATTTTCTAATTTGGAAAGAAAATCCTTCGTGTCTCTTAGGTAACTAGGAAGAAGGATGACAAATTCTCTCAAAAAATGATCAATGTACTTAGAGATGTGTTCTGTGGCACATCCAATTGAAGACACAATTGGGCGTCCTGGAGGTTTGGTCTTACATTTATGCAATTTGGGGAGAAGGTATAGAATAGGCAGTTTGGGGTGATCTTTTTTTAAATAACAATATTCTTCCCACTCAATGAGACCTTTGTCTCTCCATACGCTGAGTTTATCCCAAATGTCGGTGATGCTTTGATTATATACATTGATGGTAATCTGTATATAGAAATTGTCATCTCCCAATTGCCTCATGGCCTCATTAATGTACTCTTCTCTATCCAGTATCACCACATTCCCACCCCTTATCAGCTGGGCGGATCACAATGCTGGTGTCTTCAGCCAATGCTTTAAGAGCTTGTCTCTGGGAGAACGATAGATTATTTTTGGTATCAAAGGTACGTTTGGGTGTATTCAATCTTAGCTCCATTAATGATTTGATGGTACAGTCTTGAAAAGAATCGATGTTATCATGCGGCAAAAGGGGTATGAAGGTGGATTGGGCCCTAAAGGAGGTATGAGCTGCTGCTGCGTGTGACACTTCCATGTCATCAAGAATCTGAGTGGTATTGGAGTTTTTACTGTTATTATTATTCTCTTGGGCCAGTTCAGCTAAAGTGATCAAGGTGTCTACATCACTGATCATCAAATTCCTGTCAGGTGTAGTGTCAGCCTTCCTACAGGGTTGTTGGTAACCTAGTCTTTTTAATGCATGCCATTTCTTAAGTTTAAGTTTTCTGACATATTTAAAAAGATCAATTCTAGTATCTGTATATTTGAAAGAGGAAGAGGGACAGAAAGAAAGTCCTAGGCAAAGTGTGCGTTTTTCTACATCAGTCATAGGTCTTTTAGACAAGTTCACCACTGTTCTATTTACCATTTCGGTATCCATTAGTAGTTTTTGTTTGAGCGCGTACGACGATTTCCCACTGCGCCCCGTCCTCTGCCTGTATTCCCAGCGTTGTTGGATTCTCTTCCTTCTGTTCCGACGTTTCCCCTGCCTCTTCCCCGTCCACGACCCCGTGATGTTGGTGGTTTGCTGTCTTTTGTAGATTGTCGATCCTTCTGCAGGACCCGAAACTCCTCTAAAAAATTAATGGGCCTTGGATTTCTTTCTTCGCCGGATGTGTTTCCACCGGAGACATCAGACTCAGTGTCACTTATGATGGAGTTATCAGTAGCGATCGGGTTACAGTTCACCAGAGATGTTGTTTTGTCTGACTCTTGGATTTTGTATAGATGGTCATATTTCTTACTGAAAGTTAATATTCACACGCAGCAGCAGCTCATACCTCCTTTAGGGCCCAATCCACCTTCATACCCCTTTTGCCGCATGATAACATCGATTCTTTTCAAGACTGTACCATCAAATCATTAATGGAGCTACGATTGAATACACCCAAACGTACCTTTGATACCAAAAATAATCTATCGTTCTCCCAGAGACAAGCTCTTAAAGCATTGGCTGAAGACACCAGCATTGTGATCCGCCCAGCTGATAAGGGGGGGAATGTGGTGATACTGGATAGGGAAGAGTACATTAATGAGGCCATGAGGCAATTGGGAGATGACAATTTATATATACAGATTACCATCAATGTATATAATCAAAGCATCACCGACATTTGGGATAAACTCAGCGTATGGAGAGACAAAGGTCTCATTGAGTGGGAAGAATATTGTTATTTAAAAAAAGATCACCCCAAACTGCCTATTCTATACCTTCTCCCCAAATTGCATAAATGTAAGACCAAACCTCCAGGACGCTCAATTGTGTCTTCAATTGGATGTGCCACGGAACACATCTCTAAGTACATTGATCATTTTTTGAGAGAATTTGTCATCCTTCTTCCTAGTTACCTAAGAGACACGAAGGATTTTCTTTCCAAATTAGAAAATCTGGAGTGGAAGTCTGACTATCTGTTCATGGTACTTGATGTTAAATCTCTGTACACGATTATTGACCATACTCAAGGGCTCGAGGCATGTGAACACTTTCTGAAATACAGACCTCTGAAATATCGTGAGCATAGCCGGATGATAATGGAGATGACAGATTTTTGCCTTAAGAATAACATTTTTCTTTTAATGGCGCCCTCTACAGGCAGACAAAGGGTACTGCGATGGGTTCTTGCTTTGCTCCCAGTTTCGCCAATCTGTTTATGGGATACTGGGAGCAAGAAATCTCTGCCAGTACCACCTTGCAGAAAGATTTTCAGCAAGTTATCTTATGGCTACGCTATATAGATGATCTCTTTATCATCTGGAGTGGACGTCAGGAGGAATCTGAATCCTTTTTGGCGAAATTGAACATCAATCAATATAACATCTCTCTGTCTGGGACCATACATGCTAGCTGTGCTGAATATCTTGATGTCCGCTTGGAGATCAAGGAGGACAAACTGTGTACCTCTTTGTTCCGCAAGGAAACGGCAGGTAACAGCATCCTACATGCCCTCAGCAGTCACCCAGAAGCTCTCAAATGGAGCATACCTTATGGGGAACTGCTCAGGGTAAAAGGAATTGTAACAACCTTGATTCTTACAGTCTAGAAGAAGAGATTATCATTAAAAGATTTCTGAGTAGGGGCTACCCTAGCTGGGTTCTCAAAAAGGCTAGAGAACGAGCCAACACGGTACAGCGCACTGACACTCTCAGAGATAAACCTCCGACTGAGGAGTGCAATGACACGTCAGGGACACGGATGATCTTAACTTTCAATTCTGAGGCACAAAAAATCAGACACATACTCACGAAACACTGGAGTATTTTGAAATCTGACAGTATTCTGGGTAGTACTTTACCTGACCGCCCCAATATCACTTACAGAAGAGATAAAAACATCCGGGATATGGTAGTCAAACATGACATAACTCAGTACCCCACCAATGAAGGACATGGTTTGTTAGGTTTTTACCCTTGTGGGCACTGCAAGGCGTGTCGACACAGCAAATTCATGAGTACCGTAGAGTACAATGGGATTAGCAAAAAACTAACTCAATTTCTAACTTGTAGCTCCAATTTTGTTATATATGTAATTGAGTGTACTTGTAAATTGTGGTATATAGGGAGCACAATTTGTCCAGCTAAGAAGAGGATACTGGAACATCTTAGAGCCATCTCTCACAATGATCCCAAATACCCGGTTGCTCGACACTTCAATGAACGTCATTTTGCAAATGTTGCTGATTTAAGCTACATGATCTTGGAACAAATCCCCAGGAATTCACGAGGGGGTGACAGAGTATTGACTCTGAGACAACGGGAATCAAGATACATTATTGAATTCCTTACCAAGAGTCCGAGGGGACTGAACTTAGATGAAGAACTGTCCATACATTTAAAGACATGATCAGTTTCCCTTGGATATTGAGGACTTGTGCCCCATTAAATATTCTGGATTATACGTTTTATTTATCTTTATTGATTAAGGGTCTTAGACTTATTACTGAATCTGTTTGATTTGATGCATAGTATTATAACTTACATACTTGTTTTGCCTCATTCCTCCATTTAGGCTGGTGTCTTTGTGGTAAATATTTCTCCTTTACCGGGACTGAATTTGATACAGAAACATTATAAAATAGCTCAGTAAAATGAGAGGCAGAATCCGTGATATTAGAGTTTCGGAATGGACTTTATTCCGGTGGTCGATTATAATCGGATGCTTCAAGTTCCATCACCACGGGGGTTCAGGAAGTGAAGTGCATACTTTATTGACAAGAAGTAACTTTTATAGTCCATACATTATAATGAAGTGAATATAGTAGGCGTAACAATTGATAAGGACATTGACGTTTGGTTTGCGTAACCGAAAATGGGTGTATTAATGAGTAGAAAGGAACATGATTGGTTATGACGTAATACATAGGTGGATCTATAAGATAATACTTGGCATTGATGCGCGCGCAGCAGTATGACGTGTAATTGACGTGTAACTAGGGGGTGACGGGGATTTGACATTAGCTCTATATGTGGAGACAAGAAGTCTGGGGGGTCAAGTCAACCTAATCCCAAATCATATCTAACATCCTATGTTTAAAGAACTATGTTATCCATAAAAGAAGGACTCTCGGACAGAATCTATTCTATACTGACTGTGCGTGTACAAGCGTCTAAGTGTCTACACTGAATGCGAGGGGGTAGGAATATTCCATGGTAACAGGCTATGAATTACTTGCATGAGGACAGAGAAGATGGGCCTTTTTGCTTGGTAACTGGAGGAATGTTTACTTAAACTACTAGGCAGGAATGCATCGGCTGAGGGGGAAGCAGATAATTCGAAGGTGAAATACAGTTCTTGGCAGAGAGTAAGCTGATGTCAGGCTTCGTGAGCCGCGCAGAGAATGAGACAAAGTTCATGGTCACAGATGCAGGCTCGGGCTGGAGCTTTTAGAGGCAGAAGGCAAGAAGAGTTTGATGACAGAATCAGGGCCTACTTGCCTGGACTGAAAAATGGCATAAGTGAACCATATAAAGCCGGTGGCCTTTCATATTTAAGAATGGAATATCCGGCCTATTCATGGCGGATCTGGCAGAGGACATGTTGACGGTGGGCATACATGTATTTGCGTCTTCATAACTGGAACTGGGGGGGACATATATGTACTTGTGATATACACATGGAACCGTTGGGGTCCAAGATAGGGGACATAACTGACCAGGAAAATCCATATTTCCACATTCCCTCCTTGTCCCCTACTTGCCCTTCAAGAGATATCAATCTTCATCAATCCATTGATCTGTTCATATAGCATCATTTGTTCTTCTTTCTTCTTCCGGGATCTTGAATGAAAATCTTGATGTGGGATACACGATGTGGCACACAGACCACAAATCGCTGGTCCACATTGTAGACATAGACAGCAACTGAATAGTATGAGAAGGCCAATACCTAGGAAGGATAGAACTCTCCATCCCCAGGCTGATACCGCATTCCAAAACCAACTGGACCAAGTCCAAGTGCCTGGGTTCTGGTGTATCTGGCTTACAATCTTATGAAGGCGAGTGATGGCTTTATATACAGATGGCGAATTTTCTGGTATGAATACGCAACAGCTTGATCCGATGACCCTACAAGCTCCGCCCCTATCAGCCAGGATGACGTCAAGGACAAGACGATTTTGAAGCACAACAATCCGCATAGCAGACTGCTCTTCCGTTAAATTGCCTAAGGCGGAAATAGTCTCATTCACTACTGCTTCAAGGGTTCTAGTTAATCTACGTATCAGCTTACTATTAGTAACAGTACCTATATAGGGAAAGATGCCTTTATTAAAATCTACATACTTGTCCCATGCCGTCTCAGTGTAATCGACAATGGGGAGATCTCTCCGTTCTCTGTTGTGCACTAAATGAATATTTCTGTAATAATCAGGAGGAGCTAGGAAAACAGGTGGCAAAAGGAATGCAATGTAGCAGGTACCATCCCAATCTAGGGGTAGACGCATATATGCAGTCTGACCACATATAAAGTAGGAGTGGCGAGAAGCTCTGAATGAAGATTTTCCTTGATCACTGAATTCTACCATAGTAGTGCATTTACTATGGCCCATATGTATGGAACCAACCTTTCTTACACACAATTCACCTTTTGCTGGGAATACTGACATGGTGGGTAAGACTAGCTCAACTTCGGATACGACATTTAGAATCATGAGATTAGGTGTAAAATTACCTAATCCATACACTTCATTTTCTAGATCAGTTCCTGTTCTTTTGGGGCGACCCTCCTTGTCAGGGTAGCAGACTTTGAGTAAAACTAGGTTCAGGTTTCCCCATATCCAATGGTCTTGGTAAACTGCTGTGTCTGAGTCTATGGAATTAATTAAACTAAACCATGCTCCACAGGAGCCATTATGTGTGAATGAATGTGGAAAGAAAGGCAGGACTCCTTCATAATTCTGATAGGGAGGGAGTCGGCCACACACCCAACAATTGGTGGCATTACTAGTCTGATGGGAATGATGTAACATACTAATGAAAGTGTTATTGCGCAGCGCAAGTCTATAAGACAATTCATGCGGAGGTAAGTCACTAAAAGAATGTTCAGCAGCAACATTATAAACATGTCTAGAAATAGGGTAATATATGTGCAACAACATACTTGTAATAATTATTAAAAGACTCAATAAAAACAAAATTAATAATGTCACTATGCAGTGGCTACGCAGTGATTTACAATACGCCTGTCGTTTCAACATTTTTCGGGTATTTTCTCTACTCAGGTCCAAGGGATACATGTCAGAGACAATTCAACCGCTTCACCTTGGAGAGGACTTAAACAATCAAATTGCTCGACTGGTTGGGCCTAAGCTTTAGTTTATAATTTTCAGATTTGTTAGGTTCAACAAAAGGGAGTTTTGTATCAGTCTGTGAGGGAGTGCAGGGCACAGTGTCTATATCCGAAGATAGTCCATGAAATTTCTTGATGTGGCTTGAATGAATCCAGCCCTTGCGGCCCTCGATCTTCACGGCTGTTCTTGTGGTCAACAGGACCAACTTGGGTGCTTTCCACCTGGGCTCCAGCTGAGTCTTTCGGTCGAAATTCCTCACAAAGACAAGATTACCCGGAACAACGTCATGGGGTTTCACCTCAGTGTTGTCGGGAAAGGCTGCAGCTACCTGTGAACGAGAAGATTGTAGTGCAGACATCAAGGAAGCCAAGTAATCTGTCAGCATATTACAGTCAATATCAGTTATTTTGCGTGGTATAGGCGTCCCCCACATATTCGGTGGTCTACCGAAGATCACCTCATACGGGGATAGCCCTGTTCTAGAGTGTGCTACCATTCTCATGTAAAAAAGTGCAACTGGTAATGCTACTATCCAGTCGACCCCTTTCTCTCTGCATATTTTGGACAGTCTGATTTTCAGTGTCTGATTATGTCTTTCTACGAGACCTGCTGCCTCGGGATGTCGGACACAGTGGAATTTCCACTGATATCCTAGCAGAAGTGAAACGTGTTTCATTAATTCGGATGAGAACGGCTGGCCGTTATCTGAATAGACAACACGTGGTAAACCGTATCGTGGGAAGAATTCTCGAACCAACTGTTTGGCAGTAGTCGGGGCAGTGTAATCTGAAACCGGGTACGCCTCTGTCCAACGGGACAGAGCGCAGACAACTACGAGAACATATTTGAATCCTCGACATCGTTCCATCTGGATATAATCCATCTGTAGGACTTCAAAAGGGTGATCAGGAGGATGAAATCCACCCTGTTCTACGGGAACACTTTTTCCTGGGTTGAACTGGCAACAGATCATACAGGTACGGACCTTTTGTTTTGCTGCTGCTCGTAAATGTTTATTGAACCAAATGTGTTGAATGCTGTCTAGCATAGCTTTTTCTCCTAGATGTGCCGGACTATGTATAGTGTTAATTACGACTTGGACCATTGAATCAGGAAGGAACCATACAGACCTTTCCTTCATCATCCATCCTTGGTCCGTTTGGATCCCTCCTAACTCGGTCCATTTCTTTATTTCGTCTGGTGTAGCATGTGTCTGTATGTCAATTACGTCAAGAGTAGGATCTTTAACGGTCATACAATGTGTCGGTGTCGGGACTATTGTCTTTGTCATGTCGGGGGTCTGAGTTTGAGCAGTCAGTTTAGCTGTTCTGTCGGCTAGATCATTGCCTTGGGAAATGATATCAGTAACCTTCGTATGGGCCTTACATTTCATAATTGATATTACAGTGGGTAGATGTATTGCATCTAATAATGCGTGAATGAGGGGTCCGTGCTGAATGTGGGCACCGTGGGAAGTTAAATAACCTCTCTCTCGCCACAGCACGCCGAAGTCATGTACAACTCCGAATGCATAACGTGAATCAGTGTATATGTTGACTTTTTTATTCGTGGCTTGAATACAGGCTTGTGTCAGAGCGATGAGCTCTGCGGCTTGAGCTGACAAAGTATTTATACGATTAGTTTCAATGACTTCAGTATCTGTTGTGACTGCATAAGCGGCTACTAACTCTCCTGTACTTGTTCTCATGCATGAACCATCGACATAAAATGTCAAGTCTGGATCTGACAATGGAACATCGGTCAAGTCTTGTCTGGGTTTTGTCGTTACAGTAATAACTTCAATACAGTCATGGGCTAGTGGGTCTGTTCCGGTTACTGGCAAAAGTGTGGCAGGATTTAATGTGTTACAGCGTCTTATTTCTATATGTGGCTGAAACAATGTAAGTTCATATCCTGTAAGTCGCGCTATAGTCAAGTGTTGTGTTTGCGTTCTATTTACAAGAACCTCTACTGCGTGGGGTACTTGAACTGTCAATGGATGTCCTAACACTATGGCATCGCTTTGTCTGATTGCTAAAGCTGTCGCTGCTACTGATTTCAGGCACGCAGGCAAAGCCTGAGCTACGGGATCTAATGTACTAGAGAAATAGGCACATGGTTTGTGTGCTCCTGCTTGATCCTGTGTGAGTACTGACAAAGCAGTACCTTCGCGTTCTGTAACAAAGAGTGTAAACTGTTTTCTGTAACATGGCGTTGCTAAAACGGGTGCTTGACATAAAGCTTTCTTTAGGCTTTCAAAAGCTTGTGTGTGTTCCTGAGTCCAAGGGAGAACAGTCGATGTGGCTGCCTCCTGTGTTGTCAATTGAATGAGTGGTTTTGCTAGAAATGCATACTGCGGGATCCACTGTCTACAGTATGAAGTGAGGCCTATGAAAGCCCGCACCTCCTTTTGTGTCTTGGGTATTGGCATGTTAGTTATTAACTGAATGCGGTCGGGTGTAAGCTGCCTTCCCTCCTTGTCCAGCGAGTGTCCAAGATAAACAACTTGCTGGACACAGAATTGCAGCTTAGAAGGGGACACCTTGTGCCCTTTTTCGGCTAGAAATTGTAAAACTGTCAGTGATGCTTTCTCACATTCAGGTTCGCTTCTTGCAGTGATCAACAGATCATCGACATATTGAAGCAAGGCAGTGTTAACTGGCATGTGGATACTGTCAAGTTCTCGTTTCAGTGCTTGGCTATAGATGCTGGGGCTTTCTGTAAATCCTTGAGGTGCGCGTGTGAATTTAAAGCTACGTCCATTTAAACTAAATCCGAACAAATATTGGCTTTCCGGATCTATTGGGACGCTGAAAAAGGCGTTTTTGAGATCAATTACAGTAAAGAATGTTGCTTCGGAATCAATAGCTGTCAATAATGACGAGATATCTGGGACCACAGGAAATTGTGGCACAATGCATTTGTTTAACTCGCGCAGATCAATAACCAATCGATATACTGGCGGCGCTGTAGGATCTGTTCGTTTAAGAATCGGTATTATCGGTGAATTACATATATTGGAGTCTGTTTCCACAACTACTCCTTGGGCAATGAGTTCATCAATGATTTGTAGTAAAGCCACTACAGCATCTGGTGGTAACTTGTATTGTCGCATTCGTGGTAGCACCACTCCTGCCTTTAGTGTGACTCGATATGGTGTAATATTCATGCAACCAACATCAGTAGGGCCTTGTGCCCATAGACGTGTAGGTAAGGTCTGCAGTCGGGGATCCATGTCTCTAGATACATAGTGACCTTTAAAATCACGTAAAAACAATCTTACTCCTTCCGGAGAACAACATATTATAGCTCCTAGAGCTTTTAACGTTTTTATTCCTAATAGATTTTCTGGACATGATTTAGTAAGCAATAAATCTGTAGTTCGGGTCAAAGGTCCTATCGTAAGTGGCAGAGGTTGTGACACTTCATTAACAATAGGTTTTCCTGAAAAACCAAGGGTTTTCCTGAAAAACCAAGGGAAATATTCTGTGAGCCTGAGAGGGGTGCCCCTGGAACTTCACTACGTTTTATAGTTGTTCGACTTGCCCCTGTATCGAGTAAAAATTTTCTATCTTGACCTAATAATTTACTATGTACATAAGGTCCTTCTTGATCTACAGGAATCTCGATAAGGGGTAAGTCAACTTCCCTCTCTAGGCTTGTTCATGCGTAACGCTGATACTCGGGATATTCATACTGTGCGGTCTGATACATTTGTCGTGTTGTTGTCTGTGTGGCAGCAGCAGGCAACGGTGGTGCAGCTGGCACAAACTGTATTGGCTGTTGTGCGGCTGGCATGGCCTGGGCATGCTGCATAGCTCCTTGTTCATTCTGATCTTGTCTTAGTGGCCGTGATCTTTCTTGTGTTTTACCTATGGCGATATTATGTTTTAAAACTGGACAATCGTGTACGTAATGGCCTGGCTTTTTACAATAATTGCATGTCCCCTTTACAGGTCCTGCTGAATCGGAATGTGTCATACCCTTTTTATGTCCTTCAGCTGGAACTGTCTGGGAAACTAGCATTTTCATTTTCGTGTCTTTCATGCGTCTGTGTTCATGTTCTTGTTCCTCTTTAATTCTATTGTGGTGGTACTGTAACATTTGTAACATTTGTGTTGGAGTGTTACCTTGCCAGGTACTCTCGAATTTTAATACTCTATTCTTTACTGGGGGCAGAGCATTTTCTACTAATTTTGTTACAAACAGATGTGGGTATGATTCGCTACTTGCTTTTATGCCACTATTTATACCAAAACATTTTTCAAATCGGGCATAGTAATCACTAGTGTCTTCATCTTGCTTCTGCTTACAGGCTGAAATTGTACCCCAATCTTCCTTTTTCGTAGTTAATAAACGTGGCAGTACCTGTACTAGTAGACCTGGTAGTGCTTTAGTTTTGTCCCCAAGCCCCGAACCTGGACCTCGGGCCCTTTCTTCTGCTTCTAATGCTGACCATTCACTCTTTTTCCTTGAGTTTCTCATAAATGCCAGCAGGCATCAACACCTTTAATATTGTCATAATGTCGGGGTAGGTATACTCTCCCATGAGTAACATGTCTTTAATTTCTCGGTGAAAACCCGCTGGGTCTTTGTCATGACTGGGTACCACTTTCTTCATTTCTAACAATTCTATTTTCGATATGGGCGTATATACAAATACGCGTTTAAACTGATTGTCCTCACCCTTTATTGGGTGCACTTCTCGTAAGGGATTCTGTCTATCTATGTGATACGTGGTTCTTTCCTTGACGGACAATGGAACATGTTCTGAACATACAAAAAGAATATACTGCTTTCTTGATTCTAGAATTTCTTTAATTAATTCAGTACCTGGACCTCTCCATTTATTCATAAGTAATTCAGTCAGTATGTCAGGCAAGGGACCAGGGTCCGAATGCTGACTCCGATATAGTATAATGAGTTGTTGAATCATATAAATCCCAGCTAACCTTTGTTCATCTGGGGTAAGATTCAAAAATGTGCGTACTACTGTATCATCACTATATTTTCCGGGACTGTCCACCCAATGGACAGCTGCCCTGGCTAAATCTTGTTCATCCATAGAATCGAGGAAATGATAACCCCTTCGTTCTCGGAGTAGTTTGTCGGCGGTTTGGAACGAATGCTCGTTAGACCTTATATTAATTATAGGTATTTGAAAATTCCTGTTATTATCTAGACATATTGGACGTATTGGGTCAGTATGACATCTAGTCTGATTCCTATTACAAGATCTTCCTCTACCTACATAGGCTATGGTGTCTGACTGTCCTGTGGGCAGTCCTGACCCTTCTTCCTCGTTTTGTTCGAACTCGTCTACCTCTAATCGCTCTTCGTGTAGGCGTTCTATTTCTTTACGGATCTTTCGGCACATGGCTATTATACAGTTTTGTTTATCATGTCTCCCTTCCGATATATTCTGGCTCCATCTTGTAAGAATTTTCATTGCTTCCGGGTCTACCCCCGGTCGGTCTTGATTTCTGATCACACAGTTTATGAGGAAACGTAACAGTTCCCCCTGTATCTCTACTTTCTGGTATTCCATAGCTCTGTAAATACATTCTGGATCTCGCCCCGTTTGGACAAAATGATATATATTATCTAGATGCGCAGTCATTCCTGGTAACTTCGCTAAATACACTGCGGCTCGTCTGATACGCAATGATGCTAGGGTCATTTCGTCCTCCTTTCCAGGCACCGGGTCATATCTACAATCTATAAGAAGTTCCTTAAGCGCACGAGCATTAAGGAGTTTGGGTGTACGTGAATGCGCTGACTCTTGAAAAGTAAGTTTATTTATTCTGGGTGGCGTAGAAAAGACATTGGCAGCTCCTCCCGCGGCCCCATCTGGGGCGTCGGGTGTAAAAGGATTCGTCGAACGTGACACAGCAACTGCAGGTGTGGACACAGCCATAGAAGTAGCTGTAGGAGCGGATACAGAAACAGATGTGCTTGCCGGAACTTGTGACTCGATTTGTTGCTGCAGGGATACGGGTACTGGATCTTGGCGTTGAACCTCCCTGGTATGCGGTCTATGTGGGGCGGAATTAGCATACTCGGGAGCTGCGTCATCTAAATATGAGGAAAGAAAAACATCTTCTGCGGTTCTAGGATGCCCCTTAGGATGTACCTTTATTGGGAACAATGGGGTTGGCAAGTCTTTTGGTGTCTCTGGAGTAGCCTTAGGTAATCCTTCGGCCAGAAGGGGATACATACCATTCATAAGGGCATTTCTTTGTCTGTCTACTTGTTCTGATTTTACTCGGATACCTTCCTCAATTAATAGATTCTCTCGAACTTTATTGGAATTCTCTTTACTCTTCTCCTCCTGTCTACGTGCTTTTTCTGTTCGTCTATGTGATTCTTTACGCCATAATTCAACGGCGTCTTTCTGTGACTGTCTGACTTTTCTTTTCCATAACTCTTCCTCGACTTTCATGATGCACTCTGCATCCCAGGTCCCCGCTGTGGGCCACCTCTGACTTTCTGGTAATCCCTTGGTATAGTCTACCCATAAATCAAGAAATAATATAGCGTCTAAGCCATGTTTGTGATACATAAAGTGCCCTGGAGTGTCCCTAGGAGGAATAGGGACTGCTTCTTCGAGAACCCCTTTTCTGGTAGTGATCTGTCTTAATTTCGAAAAAAGCGGCATATTGAGAACTGACCTTATACTTGATTTTGACCTGATACTTGAATTTGAACAGACTTAATACAATAAACACGATAATGAACAGTCATTCATACCACGATATTCAGAACATACTTAAACACTTTAAACATTTAACATTAAACCATTAACTGAAACAACAATGATGATCGTCTGCATAACTAATCACCAAGCTTAATTCTCGACAAGGACTAGACAATAACTAGACACTTCGGAATACTTCGGAATACTTGATATACTGCTAAACAGTACAGATACACTGCTAAAACAGTGCAGACCGGATTTGTGTACCCAAACCCGTCTTGACCGGCACAACCTATGTGCACGTCAGAAATGCCTCCCCAGCAATGGTACTCACCGGGTAGCTTCGGAAACGGAAGGCCTCAGTAACTTGAACTTGAACCGGACCGGACTCGACTCGACTCGACTCGTCGGACACTGGGCTTGACTTCGGACTGGTGGGTCTCTATATACCTCGGATCTTGCTCTCTCAGCTAGGCTCTGGTCGGGATACTTCGCACTTCTCACCGCCTCGTCTGGGTGTTGATCGCAGTCTCAGTCGCCCCCGCTTGACCGGAGGGAGATACAGGAAATCCTGCTGGTACGCGTTATTGTCCGTCCAGCTGTGGCAGGAGACCGGGCCTGCAACGCACCGCCGGCGCGTGAGATGAGAAAGTGTCCCTGTTCGGGCGCCATCATGTGGTAAATATTTCTCCTTTACCGGGACTGAATTTGATACAGAAACATTATAAAATAGCTCAGTAAAATGAGAGGCAGAATCCGTGATATTAGAGTTTCGGAATGGACTTTATTCCGGTGGTCGATTATAATCGGATGCTTCAAGTTCCATCACCACGGGGGTTCAGGAAGTGAAGTGCATACTTTATTGACAAGAAGTAACTTTTATAGTCCATACATTATATTGAAGTGAATATAGTAGGCGTAACAATTGATAAGGACATTGACGTTTGGTTTGCGTAACCGAAAATGGGTGTATTAATGAGTAGAAAGGAACATGATTGGTTATGACGTAATACATAGGTGGATCTATAAGATAATACTTGGCATTGATGCGCGCGCAGCAGTATGACGTGTAATTGACGTGTAACTAGGGGGTGACGGGGATTTGACATTAGCTCTATATGTGGAGACAAGAAGTCTGGGGGGTCAAGTCAACCTAATCCCAAATCATATCTAACATCCTATGTTTAAAGAACTATGTTATCCATAAAAGAAGGACTCTCGGACAGAATCTATTCTATACTGACTGTGCGTGTACAAGCGTCTAAGTGTCTACACTGAATGCGAGGGGGTAGGAATATTCCATGGTAACAGGCTATGAATTACTTGCATGAGGACAGAGAAGATGGGCCTTTTTGCTTGGTAACTGGAGGAATGTTTACTTAAACTACTAGGCAGGAATGCATCGGCTGAGGGGGAAGCAGATAATTCGAAGGTGAAATACAGTTCTTGGCAGAGAGTAAGCTGATGTCAGGCTTCGTGAGCCGCGCAGAGAATGAGACAAAGTTCATGGTCACAGATGCAGGCTCGGGCTGGAGCTTTTAGAGGCAGAAGGCAAGAAGAGTTTGATGACAGAATCAGGGCCTACTTGCCTGGACTGAAAAATGGCATAAGTGAACCATATAAAGCCGGTGGCCTTTCATATTTAAGAATGGAATATCCGGCCTATTCATGGCGGATCTGGCAGAGGACATGTTGACGGTGGGCATACATGTATTTGCGTCTTCATAACTGGAACTGGGGGGGACATATATGTACTTGTGATATACACATGGAACCGTTGGGGTCCAAGATAGGGGACATAACTGACCAGGAAAATCCATATTTCCACATCTTCCATGCACATCAAATTCTAATGTGAATTTTTTGTATTGTTTTTATACAGGAGTGAAGGAAGGAGCCCCCACTTTGGCACACACCGACACGGGCATCCTACCCTTTCCTCCGTTCCTGTTTCAACTCTCACACCTCTGCGCACTGGGATATGGTATTTCCTTTAGTGGTACTCATGGTTGAGTCAAGATGTAACTGCGATTCAGGTCACCTCTCAGTGTCTTTTATCCTCATGTGGTTGAACAGCAGCACTATGTTTGTAGACGATTGTTACTACATCCGTGACACTCAATGAATTGACATGTAATCTGTTCCCCTATTTTTGCGGGTATCTGCACTTTTTAGCATGAGTGTCATTATTATTTTTGTGTTGAACTCAGAACCTTATTTTGCACTATGCATTAGATCTGGTTTGACTCTTTCAATCGGGGTTCCAACAGCAGTATGTTGAATACTTTATTATTTTTTATCCACTTTGGATGACAGTTGGGACACTCCACGTTTGGTCTATTTGACCTGATCCATTGGCGAACCATATTGGGGTTAATTGGCCACACTGCAGATTGATTTATTTGTATTATGCATATCGTGCCTTATATCCAGTTTACATTGTACATATAACATGCCTTTCTAGCTATTGAATCTGACTTTAGATTTCCAACATGGCGACCATGCTCGTGTATTACCCGAGTCATTGCTGACTCTCAGTTATCCATGACACTTGTTATGTGAGATTCTGATAATTGTGATATTTGCATAACACAAATGTATTATACTGTGATACTAACGTTATTTTGTTATACATTTTGTATAATATTGCTGAACACTTTGTCATTCCAACATGGCGACCTCGCCAGGTCATGATATTAGCCTTCGCTAAGTCC
Organism: Triturus cristatus; assembly: GCF_964204655.1. Lineage (NCBI taxonomy): Eukaryota > Metazoa > Chordata > Amphibia > Caudata > Salamandridae > Triturus > Triturus cristatus. The sequence continues at coordinate 800,819,662 of NC_140581.1, forward strand.
TTTCTTGATTTCCATGATACCGCTTTTTATTCGTAACTTTATTTAATCCTGAGTGGTGGCATCGTTTGTTACACGTGATCAAGGCTTCTGCCGAAACGCGTTGTGTAATAAACACTCTGACCTGCACTACGAAGTTGCTGTGCCTTTACTACTGAGAGCATACTAATACTACTTGGAGTTTCTTGGGATATATATATATATATATATTCAGTGAAAAAACCATAGGTTTCACACACGTTATAGTTAGCTGGACATTTCACTCGTAAAAAACCAATGAAATTTCCCTGTTATAGTTAGTTAAGCTAACTATAACTCGCGCGCCCGCAATGCACTGCTGATGACTTCACATATTACATCACCCATGACATGGTCAGTGACATCACTCATGACATCACTGATGACATCTCAAATGACATCACTGATGACATCATCCAGTGAATGTGTGTTTTTCTGAAAATTAAATATGTTTTATATATGTATATCTCAAGGTCGATGGAAGAATAAATGAGTATATAAGTGTCTAAATGGATGATTTGTTTTTGAAAAATGGATTGTATTACTGACTGATTAAGTGTATCTTATTGAATACATGGCTAAGTGAGTAATGTTTAAATGTGTAAATACCTGTATCAGTCTCTCACTTTGTGTATAAGTGTCTGCATGGGTTGGTTAGTAGCTACATGAGTGTCTATATAGGTTATTAGTTGGTTTTTTGAGTATCAGTATGAGGGTCTGTATGGTTTGGTGGGGGGTATTACGTAGTGCATAGATGCATGAATGAGTGACTCACTGTTTGTATGTGTTGAAGACAGCATGTGTGCAGGACTGTATGGGTGGATGAGTGTGTGTATGGGTGTGTTAGTGAGTGAATGGCTGTCTCAATAGTGTCTTTATGAGTAACTACATATGTTTTAAACTAGTATATGTGACTATTGGTGAATATAAGTGAGTATATGTGAGAGTGAGAGATTGAAAGAGTTCCTGTATGAATAAGTATGTGTTTTTATAAGTGATTATTTAAAAGAGTAAGTATGTGTAAGTTTCCGTAGAAGTAAGTGTGGTGGTGTGTGTATAACTGTATATACAAATTAATGTATGTTTGATTCTTTATTAGCATGAGTGACTACGTGTGTGAGTAACTCTATGGATGAGAGGCATTGTGTTACAGGATGTATAGGTGTATGAGTACATATGATGTGTGAGTACACGTATGAGTCACTGTACAGGACTGTTGGTGAATGAGTGGATGTTTATGTGGATCTTAGAATTATTGAAGAGGTTGTTGTAATTGGTATTGGTATGTCCATTTTTTTGAAAATTTCAGTCTCTATTTTTGAATGTTTGTATCAAAGGTTATATGAGGGTGAGAGGAGGTCTACCACTCTGTCACAAGGATGATGTCATCAGTGATGTCATTTGAGATGTCATCAGTGATGTCATGAGTGATGTCACTGACCATGTCACGAGTGATGTAATATGTGACGTCATCAGCAGTGCATTGCGGGCGCGCGAGTTATAGTTAGCTTAACTAACTATAACGGGGAAATTTCATTGGTTTTTGACGAGTGAAATGTCCCGCTAACTATAACGTGTGTGAAACCTATGGTTTTTTCACTGAATTTGCAAGGTTTTTTAAATGCTAATTCCTAACTATAACGTGTGTGAAACCTATGGTTTTTTCAGTGAATTTGCAAGGTTTTTTAAATGCTAATTCCTAACTATAACATGTGTGAAACCTATGGTTTTTTCAGTGAATTTGAAAGGTTTTTTAAATGCTAATTTCTAACTATAACGTGTGTGAAACCCATGGTTTTTTCAGTGAATTTGTATGGTTTTTTAAATGCTAATTCTTACCTATAACATATGTGATTCCCATAGTTTTTTTATTGATTTTGTATGATTTTTTTATTATAAATTCTTATATTAAATGTGTTTTTTTTTTAAAAAAACAAGTTTTTTTTGGTAACTTTTTATTCTCTGAAAACACTATGTTTTTTTAAAAAAAAATCTGCAATATATCAATTTTTCTCTTTTTTTTTTTACCAAACAGGTAAGATATATTAGTATAACATAGAAAATATATATATATTTTTTTTTTAGTGCGCGTACGGTAAGCGTACGGTAAGCGTACGGTTTACGCAATGTTCGTAATTTATCTACTCTGTTTGCGTATAGTTACGCAATTTGCGTAGCCGTGCGTACTGCGCGTGGGGCGCGTAGGCGTGTACGCTACACGCGCACGTTACGCGGAAGTGTTGTGGAGTGACTGTTTTGTGCATGCGCGCGAGCGCGTGTCTTTTTTACGCGCATGCGTACTTTTACCGTAAGCGCACCGTAAGCGTAACGTACGCGCACGGTGGGTCATGTGATCATGAAACACAACTTTTGATTGGTTCAAAGTAGTTTCAGTTCTAGAACTCTCCTACACCACACCCATTCCCCTCATTTCTGCTTGTTATCCCTTAGGAGAAGGAGCTGACTTGTCTTTGTGATACGATGACAGACCAGCACTCTTCTACTGAGAGTGAGGCTAGCAGCACCACCATCAGGCAGAGAAAGAGGAAACAGAAGAGCTCTTTCATATGGGAGTATTTCAGTTTTCCAGAGGGTGAGAAAAAAGTCAATGCTGCCTTGGTGACTTGCAAGCTGTGCCAGCGTGTACTTTCGCGAGGTAATCCCAACAAGAAGTATTCCTTCGGGAATCACACTATGTTGAGACACCTTCACGATGTACACCCTAGGACACATGCTAGACATACTAGGGGCAACCCTTCAGTAAGTCAACCAAGCACATCCACAGCAGCTCAGCCGAGCTCTTCTTCGGAAACTCCGCAGAGCCCTTCATCTGTGGGGGCAGATTCACCTTTTTCTGATCCTGTGGAAACGAACCCTCGGTTGGGTAGGGTTACTATGCGGTGTTCATTTTGCCATGGTCTAATTGTTCATAGGGAGACCAGTCTTCCCCTCATTAACAACAAAATAGACCAGCACATATGTCCAACCAGCTAATGTTCCCATACTTCCTTTCCTCTGTCCCTGCATGAACACAACGGCTCTTTTAAGAGCCAACCTTACCTCTCAACTTTTTTTTTTTTTTTACCGTACGCGTACGGTAAGCGTATTTTTTTTTTTTTTTTTTAAAAACACTAAAAATCAATTACCACATCTCAAGATCCTTGAGGAATTAATAACTAAATACTAAAAATCTTTTTGAGATAAAGTGGAAGAAAGGGTCCATCTAATTTCTCACTTACCTGACCCACCCAACAATTTAATTTTTAATTAAAATGTAATTGAAATTACTTGAAAAAATGGTTGTTTTTTTTTGAAAATTTTCTTTCACAATCTGAAAAAAAAGAAAAAAGTATTAATATTTAATAAATCAATATATAACACAGTACACGTATTTACATATTTTTCCCCAAAAACATTTTGCCTTTTTTTTGCTGTTTTCAGAATATATTGCATTTCACTATAAATTGTGAAAGCAATTGCATTCATCATTTTACAGCGGGCAAAAAAAATATAACAATCTCAAAGATTGTTTTAAAAAAGCCCACAATCTCTTTTTACTTAAACATAACTTTATAGAAATGCATAATATTCTAAAAAAATATCATCTAATATCAATAATTATTTCTTTAAAATACCGTCTGACAATTTTGTTTCAGAAGTATAATCACAAAAATATTATATCTCAAATAACTCCACAATACATCTGGGTCCATTTCCTTTAGGCCAAAAAGTAATTTTAAAATTCTTTTTTGATTAAATTTCCAATGGTAATCCAATAAAATTCTAAAGTTTAAATTGTACAGATCTCACCGATTCTCTCTAACATTTTGGTTTCCGAAAGATTAATTAATAATTAAATAAGTCCACAATACAATTGTTTACCTTTCCTCATGGCCAAATAGTAATTTTAAAAATCTTTTTTTAATTAATTTTCAATGGCAATCCAATAACATTCCAAAATTTAAATTGTGCAGATGTTACCGATTTTGTCTAAATTTTTGGTTTTCGAAAGTTTCATTAAAAATTAAAAAAGTCCACATTACAATTGGTTACCTTTCCATTAGGCCAAATGATAATTTGAAAAATCATTTTATTTGAAAATTCCAATGGTAATCCAATAAAATGGAAAAATTGTTTTGTACAGATCTTGCCAAGTCTCTCTAAAATTTTGGTTTCAGGAAGATTAGATAGGAATTTGCTAAATCAAAAGGCAAACGTTGCTTGAAAATCAATTTTGAATCATTACACAGTGTCCAGCCTTTTTCACATTTAAGATAAACTGTGTAATGTCCAGAAGTAACAGTAGGTCCTTCATGGAAAATTATTGCAACTGTTACAAAAGTTTTTCCTGAAATTGATAATTGCTGTCCTGTAAACTTCTTTATTAAAGTATCCAATTTTGAACCATCAGCTTTACATCGTTGCATCATTAAAATTACATACTGTCCGTATTCCTTTAAAATTAACGTTGAAAACATTTCAGATTGACACTCACCGCATTCCATGTTATGATTAGCATCTTTAACTAATTTAGCAAAAGTGACTGTTTTACTTTCTGGCAATGTTAAATAAATAAACCTTTCAGAATCAACATTAGAGCCACATGTATTGTAACAGTTTTCACAACTATGTTCCCATTTATAAGAGACACCAAACATATTTTCAATGGGAACCCCTTCTTCTTCCAGTACCTGAAGAAAAAACATCAAGAATTCCTGTGCGTCTTGCTGTACATTTTGAGAAAACTGTGTTCGTCCTGAACATACATCTAAAAGTTTTCTAATTTCAGTAGCACTTTCTATTTGAGTTTTATCATTACTCAGCTTTTGAAAAAGGAGACTCAACTCAGAACAGAATCTTTTTCTCTGATTTACTATTATCTGCTCTTGCACACTTTCCAGATAAAATGCAACATTCAGCACTACATTAGCGTAGCAGTTGACACCAGAGCTATTTTCAAAATGACATCCTACAACCTCTTCTTCATTTTCCTTTTTCTTTTTGCTTGCAATTACATCACTCCTCTTTTTTTTCCTCCTCTCTACATCTTCGTTACAGATATTCTCATTTCTCCTTTTACGAGAAACTACACGTTTCTCTAACACAGGATACTGACCTAAATGAGGAGCATAGGTTCTTCTTAATCTATTATACTCCTTTACACAATTTGTATCAGCACTAACTTTTGAGTCATCAAAGTCTATCATGAATAAACCAGATAATGTATTCACTCGTGACAAAGCTACATAAGCCATACCTTCTTTGAACACAGTTGAACCAATGTTCACAAAAGCACAATCTACAGTCAATCCTTGAGACTTGTGAATAGTTACAGCATATGCTAGAGAAAACGGAAACTGTTTCCTACGTACATATAAGTCTTTCACAAGCATGAAACGAACTGAACAACGACAAATGTCTTTAACTTCTTCTATCTGATCAAATTTTATTTTTAAACATTCAATTCCATCTTTTTTCTGATAATTAATAAAACCCACAACTCTTCCCATAGCTCCATTAACTAAACCTTTTTCAACATCCAAATTTCTCCTTAAAAATACTCTACAGTTCATGCAAACATATAGATTTTTTTCTAATCCAGCAGTTTTGGAAATGTTCTTCTCTAGTGAATCCAATTTATTTTTCAGTGTGCCTGTTAATGTGATAGTAATTCTTCCATCCTCAATTTTGTCCACTGCTTCCAATTTCCTGATATCTTCCTTTTCCAATTTTAAAAGCTCCTCATTGAATATTGAGCATTCACGTAGAGTTGGCATTAAGCAGATGACACTTTTCTTTTCTGCAATGTTCTTGTATATCTTCTCTGCAACTATTTCTTCCTTTGGAAATAAATTATGTAGCAACCGACTCTGTAATGCTTTTTTGCCAACTTCTGTGAGTAGTCCAATTCTGATATCTTTCAGAATACTTCCATATTCTTCATCGTTTGCTTGCCTCATATTAGTAGTAAGTTCCTTGTACTCAAAGAAGGACCAAATATTTGCATTACCGATGCTTCCCAATGACTTCTTTCTGTCTTCATGTGTCACAGTATTAAACACTGGTTGTCCTTTAACTGGAGTAAGTTGTAGAAGATCCCCAAAAACTATGACATGTTTTCCACCAAATAACACGTCATAGTCTGTCCTTAGAATTTGCTGCATTCTTAAATGCACAAAGGCAAGCATTAAGTTTGATACCATGCTCACCTCATCAATAATGAGAACTTGCATCTTCTTCAATACTCTTGAAACTTCCAAGCATGCTTCTCCAGTTAGCTTGTTGTATTGTATTTTGTTCTCATGCTCCACTGGTAACATTAGCAAACGATGTAAGGTGATTCCTTTTATGTTATATGCTGCTAACCCAGTTGGAGCAGTAACCACACAAGACAAAGTAGAATCCGTTTTTTGCTGTAGGTAGCTTCTGATGACTTTTATTAGGAAACTTTTTCCAGTTCCAGCTTGTCCGCTTACATACATCCTGATTGGATGAAATGATGTGCATGAGCACTCTTTTTTTTCATGTAGAAATCCGTGATCAATTTTGTTTCTGATCTCTTCATAAATTTGTTGCTGCTCTTCATTCAGTTGTCTTTCCAAATTTTGTAAGTCTATAAATTCTTCTTGAGCTTGATTCATAGCCGTTTCCACTTCATTCATGGCTATTGATGCTTCATTTTCAACGATTGGTTGTCCTAGGGGATCTTGACTGAGTGTTCCTGAACTTTGGCTGTCTTGAGAACTGTCAGCTGCAATTGTAGTTTCCTGTTCAATTTCTTCATTTAACATTTGCACATAAGTTGAGAATGTACTGCATTGTATGCTGTCTTTGCAAGCATTAAAAGAATCTTCATAGCTTTGAAATTCTCCCAGTAGTTCATCCTCTGTACGCCATGGTTTAAACAGCTGTAAAAGAGCCAAGTAGTAAAATTCCTTTTTGTCAGTAGTGTCGCAACTCAGCTTCCTGTGATTTATCAAACTTCCTTTTGTTTGCTTCACCAAACATCCTTCCTCACCAATGACTTTATATTTTCCATTGTTGATGTCTTCTGCGGCTTTCCGTGAATAAATGTAGTTCTGCAGCACTTCATAGAGACACATGTTCTCCAGATGATGACTTCTTTTGGGATAATATGTGTCCAACATGTTTGATTTCAAAATATCTGTACTTTCTGGGTCATTCTCGGCCAAATATTCAATTTCTCCAACAGATTTCAGTACCCGATTTCTCATTGCTGCAAAGCCTAAACTTGCCCAAATTATTCTTCTTGATTTCGAGTAGAGACTTGCAGAAGATAACCTATCTGAACATTCGTAGGATCCAATTTCTCGATGCGATAACATCTTTAAACTGAAACTGTACAGCTTCTTACTGACAGTCTTCTCGTGAGAAATCTCTTCCCACATTTCTTTCAATTCAGTTTTTTCAGATTTAGTAATGTAAGACGTTACATATCGAGCAACAGCAATGGAATTATCAGCTACATACTTTATATCCATGTTTGCATTCCACATGGATAAAATGACTGGGTTGTACTCATTTATATTTTTTGATTCTTCTTTTCTTTTTAGGTTGTAGGTATTCTTAGGTGATTTTCTTGTGATAGTATGTCTCACAGATGACATAAAACTGTTTACTCTTCCATTTGAAATAACAGGTCTAGGAAATCCAAATCGACATTTAGTGTAGTATTTATCTTTGCTCTTGTATTTCCGTCGACAGTATTTTCCACACCGATGACTTTGGAAACGTAAAACTTGCTCCTTTAACTTTTTCTCTTCTGTGCTTTTTGGTATAGCACATGTTGCATATTCTTCAATGTAAGATAACACTGCTTCATCAGCATCTGTTCCAAACTTTGGGGCATCCTTGATCCACAACAGCATATGAATATGAGGAGCACCTCTTGCCTGGTACTCTTTTCTCCAAAAGAAATCCACTACTTCTCCAAGAGGTGGATTTTTTTTATTGCAGATGAAGGACATCATAGCCTCAAATCTATGATTGAAATATCTGCAAACATTAACCGGATCCAATGAGCACAGTTCTCCTGCTGTCTTGTATTGGATGTTTTCAATATTTGAATTTGCCTCTCGTAGAAAATCCAGTAAATCATCCCAAGCGTACTCAGCACAGCTTAGGGTAAGGAACCATGTTGGTATTCCTAAATTTCGTAACATGCATTTTAATTCACCATGGCGTCGGTACCAATATTCATTCGTCCCACGCTGACAAGCCATCAGATTGATCAGTTGTGTTTCCAAATGATCATCTCGGTGCTGCACTGTCTCCATAAAATCCTTAGCAGACACATTTTGTAAATGTACTCCACTTTTTAAAATGTGATTTACTGCATATGATAATGCAGACAAGTCGCTTTCAAATAAAAGATGGAACAAATAAGGAATACTTTGTCGAAATCTTGGATCTTCTGCATATAGTCTTGTAGTCCGATACTCAGAAGCTGGAATCTGTTCTGGACGTTCATCGTATCGTCCTCCTTTTCCTTTAGGAAACAGCTGGGGAAAACATCGAGCTTCCAAGCTCTCCTCCCATACACTCACGGGAGTTCCTTTTGCTTTCTTCATCTGAAAGAGATCAATATTGTCTCCCATAACTTCTTTTGAATGAAGAGGATGTATGCTAAAATGTTCATAAATTTCTTCTTCCTTTGACTTGTCCACTTTTTCAATTTGTCCAGTTGGTGTTTCTGTGTCTTCTTGTAAATCTTCTTCTTCTTCTTCTATATAAATTGATTCATACCATTTGTTATTCCTTTTCAAATACAAATTTGCTCTTTGTACTTTCCGTACATCCACCAGCTCCTGCCAAATCTTATTCTTTGTAGGTACACCATTAACCAGAATAACTAATGGTTCAGTTTCCAAAGTATCTGCATCAATAGTTTCCATATTTTTTTTCAAATCCAAGGGCAAATACACCACTCTACCTTTTAAACCTCTCAGTAAATCTGAAGGAGGTAATTTACCAGTTTTGGGCTCCATACGTACTATGGTCTGGAACGGATGAACACATTGAATAAGTATAGACTCATATGTATTTAATTCAGAAAGTTCGGCAGGAATAACATCCAATTCTACATTATTATGTACAGCTCTGGTCGGCATTCTATTTTCCTCTAACTTGTTGTAACAGTATTTACAAATACGCTGATCTTCACCCAATTCAAAACAATTTTCAAGAAATATATATGTGGCAAAATCCTTCCACTTATAATTATCTTCATTTTCACTTTTTCTGTAGAGATCAACATTCCTAGTTTGTTTTCTATAATGAGTTCTGCGGCAACAAATACAAGTTATATTTGGTCTTTCATTAGAGATTATTGCAAATTTTGTTATGTGATCATTAAATGTTTTACTTACAGAGGGTTCTACATTCTCTTCCACTTCTTCCTCATTTACTGTGTCCTTTTCTGCACTGTCTTGTTCAGGACCAAAGTAACAAAACTGAATTTCATCAATAACCTTCTCTACATCTGATACCGATCCACGGAACAGAGCCCTATTTAATTCATCTAACTTTATTGCTGGACTTTTAGCAAAATACAACCATCTCACAAACTTTCTCATTTCAGTATGATGAACAGCCAGCATCCTAAAATGATGAAAAACACTTTTACACACTTTTCTAGATAGACAAGCCAGAGAATGACCCTGCAAACCAGTATTCTCTCTCACTCTGCATGGATCTAGACTTTGAAGCACCTTAATCTTCTGTTTAACACTTTTTTTACTATATTCTCTTAGAAACTCACGAAATTTATCAATAGATTCCTGACGCACAGTGCAAATACTACTACAATTCCAAGTGTACACTGGGGCTTTAGGACGTCTCCCCATAGCCTCATCGGCCATCACTTGTACCTCATCTCTTGGAACCATTATCTCCTTCTTCATTATGCAACCATTTTTCACTTCATAAGCACGACCTCTGGTGTCAACTGCATGCAGCAAACTATTACTTTGAAAATAACTCTCTTCATTAAAAAAAGGTTCACTACTTGAACTATGCATCCATTCTCCTAAAAACACTTTACAAAAGTTTGTTCTTTTCACTACTCTTTTCCTTTTGCTTTGTGATTTCAGTACATTAACCATTTTATCTAATGTACGCATCCTATTCAAAATTAAAATGAATAGTTTCCTTTTTAATTCTAATGCCTTTGCTGCAATGGCTTCAATTTCTTTTTTTCTCTTATAATATTTTGCCTTTTTCTTATATTTCTTCACATCCTTTATCAAATTGGACATAACTCTTCTCTGAAACATTTTTCTACGTATCTCTTTAAACACTGTTTTTCTGTTTAAGTTAATCTTTATTGTTGCAGAAGGTATATTTGCATTAACTAAATTCTCAATTTTTTCCTGTTCTTTTCTATTGAAAACATTCTTTCCAGTACAGACATTTTGTACATTTTTCCTTTTTTTGAAGATGTTCTTTAAAAAATCTTTTGTCTGCTTACCAGAAGACTTTCTCTTTTTCCCAACATGAGCATCTCCAACTAACTTAGGTCCTCCAGTTGTCTTCAAATATAGTTTTTTTTGTGGTTTTTCCTTAGTCTGGATTTTGTAGGCATCTTAAATTTTGTTCACTGCTCTTCAGCAATACCTGAAAAAAACTAAAAAAAAATTCCTTTTTTATATTTAAATATATTACTACATTTTTTATGATCTTTTCAAATCTTAAAATACTAAGTACCCCTTTCCTAGAAGTGAAAATCACAATAACACCTTCACAAATTAAATATCTAAAACCAATTCCTGTGTGCACACAGAGTCATGCTTTGAAATTAGGTAGAAAACGAAATTTCTTTGCCAATTGGAAAGCACACTTTCTACTACTTTTTTGGCAAGTGATAAGTACTTTTACAGTCTGACACATTTTGAATCCACTTTTCAGATTCTGATAAAAGCACATGTCCAAACTGCTTTTTGAGACCAGCAACATGTGTAACCTGGGTGACTGACTACACTCCAGCAAGGGCAACCAGCCTTAGTGATGCTGAATGTATTTGCATTACTAAGTGCAACCTCAAACCCCACTCGGTTGTGAATACTGTGCATGATTCCACAGGATAAGCAGCTGGGTGTGTGCTAAGAGTCTGCTTCTGCATAAAAAAATAGCTCCCCCTTTCCATCTAATGCAAATGTAAAATCACCAGAGCAATACCAAACACCTTTCTGAGACCAGCAACATGTGTAACCTGGGTGACTGACTACACTCCAGCAAGGGCAACCAGCCTTAGTGATGCTCAATGTATTTGCATTACTGACTGCAACCTCAAACCCTAAAAGTATTCCTCATTTATACCACTACACCTTAATTTATGGTGAAAACATAGTCCATATTATTTTGCATGTTTGTATTTGCATTACTAAGTGCAACCTCAAACCCCACTCGGTTGTGAATACTGTGCATAATTCCACAGGATAAGCAGCTGGGTGTGTGCTAAGAGTCTGCTTCTGCAGAAAAAAATAGCTCCCCCTTTCCTACTAATGCAACTGTAAAATTACCAGAGTAGTACGCAATAAATCTCTGCCTATAATTCCTCTTTGCCCACAGAGTCATGTTTTCATATTAGTCTGAAAACGTAATTTCTTTGCCAATTTGAAACCACACTTACTACTCTTTTTTTTGGCAAGTGATAAATACTTTTACAGTCTGACACATTTTAAATCCACTTTGCAGATTCTTAAAAAAGCACATGTCCAAACACATTTTTCAGACCAGCAACATGTGTAACCTGGGTGACTGAGTACACTCCAGCAAGGGCAACCAGCCTTAGTGATGCTGAATGTATTTGCATTACTGACTGCAACCTCAAACCCCACTCGGTTGTGAATACTGTGCATGATTCCACAGGATAAGCAGCTGGCTGTGTGCTAAGAGTCTGCTTCTGCACAAAAAAATAGCTCCCCCTTTACATCTAATGCAAATGTAAAATCACCAGAGCAATACGCAATAAATATCTGCCTGTAATTCCTATTTGCACACGGAGTCATGTTTTCATATTAGTCAGAAAACGAAATTTCTTTGCCAATTTGAAAGCACACTTACTACTCTTTTTTTTGGCAAGTGATAAGTACTTTTACAGACTGACACATTATGAATCCACTTTTCAGATTCTTAAAAAAGCACATGTCCAAACAACATTTTCAGACCAGCAACATGTTTAACCTGGGTGACTGACTACACCCCAGCAAGGGCAACCAGCCTTAGTGATGCTGAATGTATTTGCATTACTGACTGAAACCTCAAACCCCACTCGGTTGTGAATACTATGCATGATTCCACAGGATAAGCAGCTGGCTGTGTGCTAAGAGTCTGCTTCTGCATAAAAAAATACCTCCCCCTTTCCATCTAATGCAAATGTAAAATCACCAGAGCAATACCAAACAGCTTTCTGAGACCAGCAACATGTGTAACCTGGGTGACTGACTACACTCCAGCAAGGGCAACCAGCCTTACTGATGCTGAATGTATTTGCATTACTGAGTGCAACCTCAAACCCTTAAAGTATTCCTTATTTATACCAGTACACCTTGATTTATTGTGAAAACATAGTCCATATTATTTTACATGTTCCTCACATTTAAATTTCTCCCAAAACAGAAAATGATAAACACAACTTCAACAAAAGGAATTCCAATTCTATTATTCATTTCTTAATTTACCATATACATCCCCTCTCAAACTCTAAACTCACCTTTAAAATTAGTTAGTTGTGAAAGAAATGTGGCACTCAAACAGCAGATTATCAGAGCCAGGATCTCTGTTCTGTACACCTCTCTCCTCTCAGCAGAACCAGATAATGGCAATGTTTCCCTCTTTTTTTCCACACATATACATGTTAATTTCAAATCTCAGTGCTTCCCCCTTTTTTTCAAATGTAATCACACATTTCTATTGGTTGAAAACCAACCCTTTTCCAAAAGTACCCTTCCCCCAACTTGAATTCAGCCTAGTACCCTTCCCCCAACTTGACTTCTGCCTGCTACCATAGCAACAGCTCTTGAAACACTGCTGTGTAGAGTTAGGTCAGAAGTTCACCACACAATGTTTCATTTCCAAAGAGCAGGAGTGCTTGACTTTTCAAACCTAACAGCAAATCCATAGTACTGTTCTTTGGTAACACATTTTTCTGTACCAATAAAAAACATGCTTCTATAAATTTACACATACAGCCTAGTTTTTATTGTAGAATGGTATGAAACAGCCAATCAGTTCTTTTTTTTATACAAAAAATATGTATGCCTCCATTTCCAAACTGTCTTTCATTTCTTTTTACCATTCTACTGAATTACACCTCCTGAGTGCATCCAGTTCTCCTTTGAAGATGTTCACAGTGTGGATTGTAGGGCACAGCTATGTCTTCTGGAGTGAAAAGTATGCAGAGAAAACAGGTATGGTGAGAGACCTTGCTTTGCCAAATGTAGACATTAAATGGATTGGTCAGAGAGGGTTAAAGTGGCACCAATTGATGCCATTGGTGAAATCCTTCATGCAAATCCAACACCCTGACCTCATAATAGTGCACTGTGGTGGCAATGACCTAGGCACTTTGACTGGGGTAGGTCTGGAAATGCTTATGAAGGAGACCTTTGCACAACTGTTTTCACTTTTCCCTAAAACTGCCTTTGTGTTTTCTAACATATGCCAAAGGCAAAAATGGAACTGGTCCAATCATTTTTGTCCACAGATTGCAAAGCAAGAAAGCACGTCAACAAATCTGTTTCTGCTTTCCTCCGTGACTATGGTATGGGTTCCATTTACCACAACAACTTGCGTTACGACATGCAAGACATTTATAGAGGAGATGGTGTACACTTCACTGATGAAGGGAACAGAGTCTTCCTCTTGAACCTTAGACTCTGCATCGGTACTTACTTGTAGGTACCACTAAAAAATCACTTAATAAACACAACGGCTCTTTTTAGAGCCCCCTAATATCTAAACACTTAAATCTGCATTTCATTTTTTTTAAAAAAAAATTTTTACCGCGGGGTAAAAATCGCGGGGAACGCGTACGGTAAGTACGCGTTCCCCGTGATTTTTTTTAAAATTAATAAATGTTTTTTTTGTACTTTTCTGTCCTTCTTTGACCCCCTTTCAAATGTTAGGGGGTCTGTAACTCTCTTCCTTGCCCCCTTTTCAAGTTATCACCCTTTTTTTTCTGAGTGATACACACAAAATGGCAGCCGCCGCTTCCTGGTTTCGACCGATTTGAATGTTTACTAAGATCTAACAGCCAATCAGAATCGCACTCGCGCACGTCACCGTACGCGTACGGTAAGCGCACCGTAAGCTGGCTCAGATATATATATTGATTTAAAGGCTATTTTCTCAGAATCTACTGAACAGATTTACACCAAACCTACAAAAGGCACTTCCTTGACCTGTAGACTACCTCTCTGCCAAATTACAAGGAACTCTGTTCAGCCGTTCGGGCTGTAGCAGTGTCTAAAGGTCCTATGGAAAAATGCATGGGAAAAACGCGTTTTGGGACCCCCTTTTATCTCAGCCCCCGCTTGACGAATCCCCCCGAGACTTTCAGGGTAGGAGCGGAGCGTAGCGCCCCACCTATTTTAAGAATTTCGCGAGGATTCGTCGACCGGCGCCAAAGTTATTCAAAATAGAATGTTGCGGTTTTCCTATGGTAAGAGGGTCCTAACTATAATTACCTACTGGCGACCGCCAGTAGGTAATATATATATATATATTGGCTTGGGAGCTTCACGACGCCTGCAACCCGTATAACCAGTCGGTTACCCACGCTATACTTACCCGGTCAAAACCACTGCATTCTGGGTCTGGTGGTTCTTTTGAACATTTGGAGAACTACTTCAGGTGGGCGTTTGAAGATTCATGGGCGGAGCGGACTACAAACCAATCCGGGGGTGACAGGACTTAAACAGTCGTGTTGGCTTCCAAACCTCCTGATTATTCCAGGCGCTGACGAAGGCTACACAGCCGAAATGCATTCGCCGCATTGTTGCAATTTGGAATAAAAATCCTTCTTGTTGTCCTCTAACGTGGCCTCCGCCTTTTCTTTGAGGAGGGTTCTTGGTGATGTTATGCACGTGAGCCAGAGACGTGCTACGGAGACCCCTGCATGGTATGGGCCTGGTCTTCACTGGCTTTTGCTTCGGCGAATTCTTTTTTGGTTCCAAGTTATTGGAAGGACCAGTGCCCCCGCCGCATCTGGGAGGAGAGGAGGTGGTGTTGGGGTCATTCATGGCTCCACCTTGGGCGAGGAACATTGTTTGCTTTTTGCCCCCGCCAAGTACGTTCCTGGATGTGTTGGTCATGTGGTCTGGGGACACAAGGAGGTATCAATATTCTGAGCGCAACACAGGACATTGGCTTGGGAGATTCACAACGCCTGCAACCTGTATAACCAGTCGGTTACCCACGCTATACTTACCCGGTCAAAACCACTGCATTCTGGGTCTGGTGGTTCTTTTGAACATTTGGAGAACTACTTCAGGTGAGCGTTTGAAGATTCATGGGCGGAGCGGACTACAAACCAATCCGGGGGTGACAGGACTTAAACAGTCGTGTTGGCTTCCAAACCTCCTGATTATTCCAGGCGCTGACGAAGGCTACACAGCCGAAATGCATTCGCCGCATTGTTGCAATTTGGAATAAAAATCCTTCTTGTTGTCCTCGAACGTGGCCTCCGCCTTTTCTTTGAGGAGGGTTCTTGGTGATGTTATGCACGTGAGCCAGAGACGTGCTACGGAGACCCCTGCATGGTATGGGCCTGGTCTCCACTGGCTTTTGCTTCGGCGAATTCTTTTTTGGTTCCAAGTTATTGGAAGGACCAGTGCCCCCGCCGCATCTGGGAGGAGAGGAGGTGGTGTTGGGGTCATTTATGGCTCCACCTTGGGCGAGGAACATTGTTTGCTTTTTGCCCCCGCCAAGTACGCTCCTGGATGTGTTGGTCATGTGGTCTGGGGACACAAGGAGGTATCAATATTCTGAGCGCAACACAGGACATTGGCTTGGGAGCTTCACGACGCCTGCAACCCGTATAACCAGTCGGTTACCCACACTATACTTACCCGGTCAAAACCACTGCATTCTGGGTCTGGTGGTTCTTTTGAACATTTGGAGAACTACTTCAGGTGAGCGTTTGAAGATTCATGGGCGGAGCGGACTACAAACCAATCCGGGGGTGACAGGACTTAAACAGTCGTGTTGGCTTCCAAACCTCCTGATTATTCCAGGCGCTGACGAAGGCTACACAGCCGAAATGCATTCGCCGCATTGTTGCAATTTGGAATAAAAATCCTTCTTGTTGTCCTCTAACGTGGCCTCCGCCTTTTCTTTGAGGAGGGATCTTGGTGATATATATATATATATATATATATATATATATATATATATATATATATATATATATATATATATATGTGCCTAAAGAGGTGCAGCCTTTAAACCAACACTACCAATCATATTTAAACACTTAAACACTTAGGTTACATAAATACGACCCTTGTGCTGGAAATTACTTTAATTTGTACGAATGTATTATTATTGTTGATGGTGTTTTGATACATTATTAATGGGGAATCATCATCAGGACTCTAGGAATCATGATGAGCCCAAGTAGTTTTAAAAAAAAAATAAACTTTGTCATTTCAAAAAGAAAAACACAAGTACATGTATCATTTTGATGAGCAGAGACCTACTACACTCTCTTATAGCTGGAACGTCCTCCGCCAACCTTTTTACATATTGGTAGAGTTTTCAGGTTACAGCTTTTTATTTTGACAGTTCAAAAATTGTAAATCTTGTTATTATCAGTGTTTTTCCAGCATATTGCGTCATAGTGCCAACCTAACCCTGCAACTCCCCCCACCCCCTTGTCGGATAACTGTCGGGCCACTGTATTCCTTGCCGTCTATGTGAAGTGTCTGCATAATGAGTCATCTGTTCCATTAACGTACGGTCATGTGGTCTCCAGAGTCTGTGAGCTGTCTGTCCCAGTCTGTAAATATGCTCCTGTTGGGGGTTGTAGCCCGTTTACCATCACCGACCATGCCTGGAGGTAATCTGCTAGTCTTTCGTCTCTCCTAACTTGCGCCATTCTCACTCTCTCGGCAATTGCCCTTTCACACATGTCTTGCAGCCATTTGTCAAGCTTCGGTGGGGGGGGGTCGATTTTGCCATTCGATTGCAATGCGTCTCTTTGAAATTATTAAGCCTAGAACCACACATTTCCTGCTCAACTTTTTGTTTTTTTTGTCGTTGGGAGAATTCCCAGTATTACTGTCTGCACCTGTTTGGGGACCTCCCAACCTGAGGCAACCCTTATTTTTTGTAGTACCTCCTCCCAGAACGCTGCCACTGGTGGACATGTCCATACCACGTGTAGGAAGTCGGCCTCTGGTTCTCGGCATCTGGGGCACGCATTGGAGCGCTCTGGGTAAATCTTGCTGAGAATTTTCGGAGTGAGATAGGCTTGATGGACATAATTATATTGTATTAATTTAAAGTGGGCGTTGGAGCACCCCTCTTTTACCCCTTCATGAATCCTACCCCAGTCGTTCTCTGTTATGTGTTCAACTGTCTCTTCTTCCCATCTCGCCTGTACTGGGAGTGTTTTCCTTGGTAGATCCTCGCAGATTGCTTTGTAGAGGTGGGTTATCATATGCCGTCCTTGCGCCATATATAGTATCACCTGTAGAGTTCTTGTTACCGGCGGTTCCTCTGGGAATGTTGGCCATATCTCCCTGGCCACCTACGAAATTTTTGCATATTGTAGGTACTGTCCAGTACCTAGCTCAAAGGAAATCTCAGCGTTTTCCAGTGAGATAAACTGCCCGTTGTGGTTTAAATCATCCATTGACAGACAACCTCCCACTTTCCATTCTTGAGTCCGTGATCTTAGCAAACCCTGGGATTGCCCATAGAGGGGCTTCTGGTGCATATGATGCATGCCTCACCACTTTTCTAACCATTTTTTCCCAGACCTCAGCGACCTGCCTAATAAGGTATGGTACTGCATCTGTAACTCCTCTACCCCTCATTAATAATTCCGGAAGAGGGCCTACCTCGTAAGACCCCTCCAACAGTCTTTTTTTCCCAGTTATCGTGGTCATCCAACCAGCGGATTGAATGCTGCAATTGTGCGGCCATATAGTAGTGTTCCATAAATGGGACCTCCACCCCCCCATCTGCCAGGGCCTCTGTAGCGTTGAAAAACTAACACGCTTGCGTTTGGGACCCCACATCAGGTTCGTCATCAGGATATCTAATTCTCTAAAGATGCTGGGCGGAATTTTATATAATGAATTTTGGAGTTCATATAAACATCTTGGTACAATGACAATTTTCGTGATTGCAACCTTTCCCATTATAGATAGGGGCAAATCCCCCCAAAAACGCACCGAGTCACGAATCCCTTCTACCACTCTGACCATATTGAGTTCCAAGAACCGCCCGGCTGGCCGTGCCAGTCTGATACCCAAATATCTAGGGGGGTCCAATGTTCAGGGCAAGCCTGCTTCAGGTGGCACGTCTGTTGGCTGGCTCACCAAACACCCCAGTGGCAGCAGTTTCAATTTCTTTGGGTTCACTCGGAGGTGCAACACCCTCCCGAACACCTCCAGAATAGTCAGAAAAACCGGAATTGAGTTAGTCGGCTGACTACAATACACCAGAGTGTTGTTAGCATACAGTGAGACTACATGGCTAGTATTCCCTAATTTAATACCCCATTCAGTTAATCGATTCCTGAGCACCCACGCCAGGGGCTCCATAACCATATGAACCCAAGTAGTTGCTAAAGTGGCTGGGTAAAATAGAAAAGGGAAAAACCAAACGTAAATAAAATAATAAATATACAATGCACCATAAAAATTAAATATAATGCACTGGAATATCATTTCTAAATTGACAACCATCTCTTAAGTGCTTACATAATTATTACTATAATGCTCACATAAAGTATGCTATCTATGCAGTCCAATTCCTTTTCCCGAAACTCCAAATCCGTAGCAGAAGGTCGATGCAACAAGAAGTGAAAGTATGTCTATTTTGTCAAAAATGGAACAATAGGTTAGATTTTTGTCAGATATCTCTTGATGTTTGAGTGCAATTTCAGTAGCATATGGATCCTCTGTGGCAGCATGCTGCAATATCTGGGTATGCTGATAGTGAGCAGAAAATTCTCAAACATCCTTTTTACTGCACCTGTTCCTTATAGGTTTTTAATTACTTGGCACTCAGTTCTCTTAATTGGAGGAGAGATGATCCACAGGTCTGCTAAATATCATAAATTGATGGCTCCTTTGCGCCATACAGGTGGATCAGGTTCCTGAAGGGTGTTTGGAAATACATCTATTCCCGGGGC
Source organism: Triturus cristatus (assembly GCF_964204655.1). Lineage (NCBI taxonomy): Eukaryota > Metazoa > Chordata > Amphibia > Caudata > Salamandridae > Triturus > Triturus cristatus. The sequence continues at coordinate 800,839,064 of NC_140581.1, forward strand.
CCAGAATCAGCCCATTTGTAGAAGGGGTTGAGGCTGAGGGCCACCTCTGGAACCAGACCTCCTCAGACCTGTCCTTACAAACCTGAAAGGCATGACTGTCCTTCCTTTCAGCTGAGAGAGTTAGGTCCACTGGGAGGTGAGAGACACATGGGTTTCTCAGGCAGTCGAGACGAGATATGAGATTCAGTTCAACAAATCTCCCGTAGAGATCATCCAACACACAACATACCCTAAATGTCTGCGGTGATGTCAAAGCTCCTAGAGGGTATATAGGATCTTTTGTCAAAAACACCAATCATTACTATACCCGACTAGATAAGGTATCATGGATGCTCTTAAGTTTTGTTTCTAGCTCAGAAACAGTCAGGAAAGTTAAGGGTGGTTCTGGACTTGAAGGGAGTCAATCCATTCATACCTCATGTACCATTAAAGACGGTATCTCTCCAGTCCATCCTTTTATTGATATCTCCAAGGGATTTTGGACCTCAAATATACCATATTTGCACGTTCCTATGTACCTGGAATCAAACAAGTTCTTGCATTTATGTGTTCTAGGATGTCACTATCAGTTCCACGTAAACTACCTTTTGATCTGGCATCAACCCCCAAAATCGCCAAACGTTTTGACTACATTTGTGGGCATGCTACATTGTTCTGTCAATTAAGTATTTCCATAATTGGATGAGTGGCTAATCTGTGCCTCCTTTTTTTCTAAGTGTTGTGATTGGTCCTGCAAGTTTGCCAGTTGTTCCAGTCTCATGGATTCAACGTCAACTGAAAGAAATCTCAACTATCTTCTTTTCAACATCTCTAGTTCATCTAGGCAGTTTTTTGCATGGTCCTGAGGCATTTGTTTATACCACAATCAAGGAAACAAAAATTATAGTCTTGGCTGAGAACATTGCCAGAGAAACCAGATGCATCTGCCAGTAAATGGTTCATAGCCCAGAGGGAGATGCCACTGTGTCTAATAGTGGTCACCTGATCTTGACTCACCTTCAACCACTAATTCAGCCTCTATTAGCTTACTGGAGGCCAGTCTCTAAAGATTCTAAGACTTTAGTTCTGATAACTCCCCTAATCGGCCTGCATCTACAGTCACGGTTAGTGCCAGAGAACTTGGAGAAGGGAGTTCCCATATCTCTTACGACTCCAAACGTACTGACCCAAGATGCTAGCAGCAGAGGTTAGGGAGCAACTTTGGGAGATTTTGTGATACAGGGTGTTTGGGACACAAAAGAAACAGGAAATTTCTCCAAATGTGTTAGTGGCCATTTACCAAGCCCTATTAAACTTCCATCTATTTCTACTAGAGCAGGCATTTTTGGCAAGAACAGACAACATGGTGGACCATCACATATTAATCGCAAAGGAAGGTCAATTTTTAAAATACTTAGCTCAGACCATTTGCCAGTGGACTGGGTCCAACCTCTCACTCTGATGGCAGTATATCTATTATAGAGGGAGAATAGGCCTGGAAAACAGCTAAATAGTCTTTTTGGCATCACCAACAACGACTCTGTGTCCCATTATATTTTAGAGGAAACAACCTCTTCTCCACAATGACAATGCAATCCTTCCCAGATTCTGTTCTTCAATTTCATCTCGTGGAGCTTGAGGATTGAACGCTTTGTCAGTCCAGTGGTCGCAAGGCCTTCTCTCCAATTCCTCTAATCTCCAGAGTGTTGAGGAAGATTCTGGACAATCAAACTTGGGTTCTGTTGATAATACCTTATTGGCACAAATGTCCCTGGTATCTGCTTTCAATCCAGGTTTGTGGTCCATCATTTCCCATCACTCTACTCACTCTTGCGCATTCCATTTCACCAAAATCTTCCCTCAGTTGTCTCCAATTGGGGGACTGGAGGTTGAGAGGGTAGTTTTAGAGGCTTAGGGTTGCTCTTTGTATCTAACAATCGAGATGTTCTGACATTTTTAAAGTGTTTTCCAGACAATGGTCGAATGAATTTCCTAGAAGGACCTCCATGCTTCCTCCTGTGATCCTGTTAGGACTCTGGATTTACTTGTTGGAATTGGTGGTCTTGATTCTAAGAAGTCAATGGTCTGGGATCAGGGCCTTTCATAAAACAATGTTTTCTGATTGTTGACTTGTCCTCCCACCTTCTGAAGAATTTGTTTCCTTTGGTGACAGTTCCCCACTACTGTCTTGGGACCTGATCCTAGTTTAACTAGGTTTGCAAGTTTCTCCTTTTAACCTCTTTTATCACTTGGCCTCAACTTTCTTTCAGCCAAGTTTCTTTTACTAATAGTCGTATGTTCAGGTGATGGAGTAGAGGAAGTGGGAGCCTTGCTGTGTGATGAGCATTTCTTTTGGGGTACAGTGCTTTTTAGAACTTCTTGGCTTTTTGTCCTAAAATCCCTGAAAGCAGCCTCTCCCTGCTCTCTCACAAGTTCTTTTTATATTAATGTATTCTCCTTTCGCAGTATCTAAAGAACATTTGTACATTCTCAACCTTAATCAAGCCCTCTCTGTTTATCTGTCTTGAACAGCCACCTTTCATAAACCTAATGTATTGCTTGTTACTTTTGATCTTTCATGTGAGGGTATATTTCCTACCTATGCTACCCTTAGTCCCTGGATCTGTTTTGCTACCGCCAAGGCTTAATAGTTCGAAGTTGTTTGTATGTTGGACCCTATCAAGGTCTATCAACGAGGAGAGTTTTGACCTCTTTGGTGGAACTTAAGGGTGCTATATTAGAACTCTTCTACTTGGTTATCTCCTCACACCTTTAGTTCCTATTATCAATTGCAGGAGGTAGGGGGATTTTCAACTGATTTTGTTTCCCAAGTGTTAAGTGCTGTTCAATCATTATTTATTTTCTCTTTGCCTTTTATAAAAAATTGCATCTTTTGACTTTGTTGAAATGTATGTTTATAGGCAAAGGGTTTACTAGTCATGGCATTGGTAGATTCCCCTATTTGTAGAAATGACAAGCACGATATACGAGGAGGTAATGGCCAGTTACTTACTGATAATCTTCATTACACTGAGTCCTTGTCTTTATCATTAAAGGTTTTGATACTCACCTTACCTCCTGCAGATTTGAGTGTCCACATACCCTACATGGAGCTTGGTATTTCAGTAATGAAGACTGCGGGTAATCAGGCCATTACCCTTCACAAACAAATGAAATAAAGCAATATAACCAGGGCTACTGGACTTGTGACAGGAGAGGACCAATTTATGCAGCAGGAAAAGGCGAATTATGTGGACTAAAGCGGCACATTTTGTGATAGCATTACTTCATTGTTTTGTCATTTCTACAAATGATAATACTGACTGGGCAAAGAGTTCACCTTATTAATATCAGTTTAACACCCAACTACAGCAATATGCAACAGAAAGGTGACCAGTCAAGCTTTGCAAAGGGCCTTCCTATTCTATCCTATTCTATTCTATTCTATTCTATTCTATTCATCTGTCTTGTATAGCTCCTGGCTACCTGAAACAGGCTTCCCAGTGCTGTCAATCCTAGCTGGAGTTAGAATAGATAAAGAAATTTAGGGAAAGAGGTACGTTTTCAGCTGTTTTCTAAAGCTCATGAAATCGTCATCCAATCGCAAGCTGATAGGCAGTAAGTCCCAGAGTTAAGGTGCAAGATATGTAAAAGAATAGCCTCCACTGCTAGCTATTTTAGCTCCAGGGACAATGAGACAGACAAGAATATTTGACCTAAGATCTCTGTTGGTCCAATGGGGGTGACCAACTGGTGGAGGACATGTGGGCCCAATTTATGTTTCCCCCGATGTGTAATACATAATGCCTTGAATTGTATTATGCAGTTTATAGGCAGCTAGTAAAGAGTTTTAAGTGCTGTATATGCTCACTATGATTTGGGCATATCAAAAAGAAGTCAAGCTGCAGCGTCCTGGGTGATTTAGATATTTTTGATGCCAAAGTCCATTGCCATAATCAAGGCAAGAAAGAACAAGTTCTTGAATCACTCTCCTTCGGACCGCCATAGGGAGCCATTTCAGAGTCTTCCTTAAAGCTCTAAATAGGCTGAAGTAGTAGACAACCACCTTCTTTACTTGATGTTTGTCTAGGGTAATCCCTAAACTCTTGACTTCCAACTTGGTGGATGCACGTTCTCCTAGGGAGGAGACCAGTTAATCTGGTCCCAGAGTGTTGGATTCTTACCCACTACCACTTTCTCTGCTTGGTACATGGGTATCCTCATTTTTAGTAACTTTCACAACTATATTTTTTGTTAAAATCTGCAAATTACGCAACAGCTGATTTATTCTGTGGCAAATGCGAAAAATAAATTTTTACCTGGAAAACATTACAGCTGCAGAATTGCATAGTTCTAGTGTCTCCTACTGTAATACATGGTGACGGTAACTAAACGGCAGAAGCAGGCATGGTAATTGCATGCCTTGCCAAGTTCTAATCATAAATCCAACAATCCCTGCTTTTAATATACCCTCAAAATATTTATCAGAAATTATGCTAAATCTCATCATTCCTCGTGAAAAAAGGCTTTGTAAAACACCCCAAAGTATTTAAAACGATACCAGTCTGATTCTTAGCATTATTTAGCAACCATCTTATTTTTAGACTTGTGTTTGGGACACTCATTATATGTTACACTGCTTCGCATGATGAGATGCATCTGGTAATGGCTGACAGTGGCTCATTTTTCCAGGGAGACTGAGACAATTAGAGGCGTTTTATCTCGAAATTGCACCCACACTATACATAATTTACAATGCATGCAAATCATTAAAGAAAAAACAGCTGTTGGAGTGTGAAGAAATGAACGTATAACTATTTAATCTCCTGAGAAACTCAGCAAAAATAGTTTGCATGCTTAGATAGATGAAAGCTATTTCTGCTGTCTGTAGATACTTTCGCTTCTGCTTGCATCATACAGTAAAAAAAAAGTATAGCATGAATTGGACAAGCTCAAACGTTACTGGTAAACATAGCAGCATGAAGGCTCCTCAAAAACAAGGGGGCATATTTACAAGCCCCTATCGCCACCACAATGTCACTTTTTCTGACGTTGTGATCGACATAGGTGCTTCACCTTATTTACAAACGTGGCTTAACCATCCCTTGTAAATTAGGCACCCTTTCACCCTATACTTAGCATGAAAGCTGAGGGCTATGGGTGTTGTGGTGGGCATTCCCATTGGTTTTGATGCTGCCCCGTATTTACAAGGGTGGCGTAAATATGGGAGCAGCACCAAAATTAAGACCACGGAAAACATGGTCTTACCCTGGCGCAATGAGGTGAAATTATTATTTCTCCATGTTTTTGATGTTTCCATGTGTGCTGTGTTGTGCAGCACACATAGAAACAGCAAGAGGTAATTGATTGTTTATGTGCAGGAAGGTGCTCCTTCCTGCACATAAACAATCATTAAAAAAATGACGTTATGCAACTTCTATGTGTGCTGCATTAAGTAGCACACATAGAAGTTAAAAAACTTCATTTCAGATTGCTTATGGACAGAAAGGGACACCCGCCTGCACATAAACAATCTTCCTCTGCAATGCAGGCACCCTTGTCTGCATTGGCACTAGGTGGCTAAATTAGTGCCACTGCAAGGGGAAGCACAGGGCTGCACCGTATCCCTGTAAATCAGTGCAGCTCTGTGTTTCAGATGTGGGGGAGCCGGCATTAAGCCAAGGAGGCTAATGCCACGCTCTGCCACTTCCTCGTTAATATGCCCCAATGAGTTCTAAATTAAGGGAGGCGCTACTTCTACGTGCTGTTGGTTGCCAATTCTGAGCATTCTTTCTATATGCTTACTGCTTGAACTTTATTGTCACTCATTTGGGGAGCAGAGAAACTGACCAATAGAAATGATAAGCTCTGCACTATTAACACTGAAGCTGTTCAATAACCTACACTCAGAATGCTGTGACCACTAGAATCCCCTTATGCTCACATGTTTCTAGCATTGGAAATGGAAACTCCAACCTTCTGTTCGGAGGTGTGAGTGGCATATACATATTATAAAGATACCCATGATGCAAAAGAATGATGACATGTAAGTTACTTTTTCCCCACAACCGATCTTCCTCTTATGCGTGAGATCTTGAATAGAAAACAGAGCAGTGCAGCAGTGTTTTTTTGTTGGGCCTACGTTTGTATGGAAACATTTTATGAAATAGTCTTACTGACCTCAGATCATGGACAAAGACTGTTTCTCCCAGGAGTTTTGAGATACAGCCTCCTACTTTCAAGGTACCAGATATTGTAGTTGTTCTTGATGGTATCTTGAATCTAGTAATTCCTCAACTTTTTACTTAAGTTTTCCATCCACTAACATGGGTGGGCAACCAAAGTAGAGGAAATACTTATTTACCTTGGATATATGGACTACAGGGTGTATGTTCCAGTGATTAAGAAGCCTTAGTTGAAGTGCATGAGAAAGGGACCTACACATGCTGGTGCAAACTTGGGATGGGACCCTGGAATGGATAGATAATTGGTAAATAACCAAACCTTCTCACATGTATTAGACACTGGTCCTGCACTATGTTCCTGACGGTAAACCTCCGATAAAAAACCATTTCCCTTCTTGGATGAATTTGATGGATTAATGCTGAATCTTTGATCTTATGAATTTCTTTGAGTAGACATTTTATAGAAGAGAGGCGAAAAAGATAGGTGGTCAAATGTGGGGGTGGATATCTGTGGAACAGAAAAACAAGGAGGTGCACCGGGTGTTATTGTATAAACATTCTGCAAAATGAATCTATTGCACCCACTGTTAAAAACACATTAAGTACTGTTCAAGTGTTTGAATCAATCATTTTTATGCCACCAAAATTGGCTGGCTATCAATTCCATTGTTTTATGGATCCCTGGTTGCACTGCCCTAGGGGATTCATGTTTCCATCTAAGGATAAGTAATTGTAATATAGGATCTGGAATGAAGATCTTTCCCTTGTGTCAAATTAGCTCTTTTTCCAATTTTTGGTGTGTTGGATTTTGGGCAATCCTCTGTGCTATGTTGAGGGTCTGATATTGTTCTTTTAGGAAGTGTTTCTGCATCTTCAATTGACTTCACTGTTAGTATGAGAACCGACGGAGGACAGATGACCATTTTTTTGTTCTTCTCCTTCACAAGACAAATGAATTGCTTTACTGTATCTGTCACCTGGTCTATATGTGAGCTCATTGTTAAATCTGTAAAATATAGAGACCACCTAGTACGCCTTGGGTTTGAGCGCCTCATTGATTTTAGCCGCTTTTTTATGATCAACACAGATTGTAATCAGAAGCTGAGCCCCCTCCACATAGTGTTGCCAGTCTGCCAAAGCATTTTTGATAGCCAATAGTTCTCTGTTATTGATTGTGTAGTTAATCTCTTTGATATTGAGGGTTGAAAAAATATGCTACAATGTTGGCAATGACCGTCTTGTGCGTGGTATACCCCCAGAGTTTGCCTTGACTCTTTTTGCAGGAACTTTGTCTAGCTCACCCCTCCTGACCAGTGGTAAAGTGCCTGTGCGCCCCCTTTTAGCATGGTGAAAATGACTGACCCTTAATTGGAATATTTACCTAACATAATACTCACTAGTATATGGTACAAAGTATACCAGGACCTGTAAGTTAAATGTTAAAAGCGAATACAGCACCCATTGTGCCATCCACTACAGTTTGCTACTATCTGTGGCCTGGTTGAGGAATTTTAAAATGCAAATTCACCCTATCAAAATGACCCTTCTTGACATGCCTAAACCTTTCTTTTCAATATTATTAAGTTACCCTTTAGTGGACCTTAATGCCCATAATGTGGAGTACAGGTTATTTAAAAGGAGGATATAAAAAGGTTTAATAGTAAACGTGTCCTTCCATTGAAGAGGCCCCAACTAACTATTTTCACTGCAGAAGGGTTGGCTAAAGCATTGGGATGTAATGTTACATTTAATAATGTTATCTTGGGCTTGGAATACCTAAACAATATCAATTTTAAAATATTTATTGAAAGCTAAATTCACTAGCGAAGTTGGATTTGTAAAAAATATTTAGGAAAAGATACTTTTACAAAGTTATCTTTTCCCTGCCTAAAGCCTCAGGAAACCATTTGCATGAGTTCCAACGGTCACCTGGAAGCTAATTAGCCCACTTGATGAGGTGTGCACTTGCTCCCAGAGCAAGGACACAGGGTATGGGAAAGTGCTGTTTTTACCTTGACAGGATGACCTGTAGGCTGGGCCCAAAACGTAATGAATTTTAAAGAGGCATACCCTGTCAAAGTCAGATGTAGCTAACACCTAGGCCTGTCTCTTTCCTTTGTCCCTCACAGTCAGTCAGGCAGGCATCAATCCCAGTTGGAGACGAGCTGCCCCCAGACCTGGTTTATAGTGACCACAGAGAAGGCTTTAGTCATATCCATGGCCACACCACTGGGGTAGGCACAGAAGCTCTGCACAGGGATTGAAAGGTTCTGCCATCTTGGATTTAGGTAGAGAGGGGCACTGTGGGATTGTCTGCAGTAGGTCAAACAAAAAATGCGGCAAAACGTTTACCCTATTGGTTAGGAATTGGCCAGGAGCTTCTCCACCCACCAGCTGGTGCCATGCATAAATGTGGCATTCCTAGTACTCGCCTCAGAACACTTTCTGGACCTGTGGAACAAAAGACAAGGACTGCACTTACTGTTGGTAACCTTTAGAAGAGCCAAGCATATCCGATTCAGCAGGACCTTATGGAGAAGGTATCCTGCCTCGTAGAGGCCTTTTTTTCACTACAGCATGCTGCCTTACCCCGCTGGAAGAATCTCAGTTCCAGAAAAGTGACTAAGTCTGCATATAGAAATTTTTACCAGATGCAGGTGACAAAAATATCTGGCCAGCGAGTGACCTTCCTTGGACACAAAATTTAAATTTCTCCCCCTCCGAGCTTCGCAACTAAAAATCAACAGGTTTACTGAGACCTCGTCCAGCAGCTATCCAATGATGTGGAGCCCTCTTTGTCCCCAGCATGTTGCCTGGCCCCTCTGTAGATTTTTGACTTCCATTTCAGAGACTTAATCAGAATGTTAAACCCTTAACCGGGTCGTACCCAGTTTCTGTATCAGATCCATGCTACATTGCGGTCCGCCTTAACTTGCACCTTGATACCGGTCAGGCACAACTAGATGAAAAGTTTGGCGCTTAATGCTTTTTGCTATTATGTAGTAACCAACTCGAAACATACTCCAGTTTCTTGCATAAATGATCTACCACTACAGTCTAATGATCATTTTGCGATAGTATTGCTCCCATAGCATATGATCAGGCATTGGTCCTCAGGATACGTGGTAATTAACTATCTGGATGTTAAAAAATGAAGGAGGGGAGAAGGCCTCTTTAAATGCATTTTCTTGTTCATCTCTCCAATTAAATAGCCACCTGGAAATATTGACAAATGCCAGAAACCGTTAAATCACTTTCACTGACCTGGGGGGCGACTACTCTTATACTGCCTGGTCTTGGTCCATATAGATTCCCTTATCATAGATCTTAAAACCAAAGAAGATAACTTCTGTAGCCTAAAAGAAATATTTTGCAACGATTTTACATAAAGAGTGCTTAACCAACCTTTTCAATTCTACCGTGACATGTTTCCAGTGTTTTACAAAGGACTCAGAATATCTAAAAATGTAATTGAGGTAATTCACAAGATATGTGTCCGAAACATCTCTACCGATGTCTTTGGCAAAATGCTGAAACACCGCGGGCCCACTGCAAAAACCAAACGGCTTGACTAAATATTCACTATGAACCAATCAGGTACTACTAAAGGCAGTCTTCCACTCATCTCCATGTCTTATTTTTACCCAGTTTTATGCGCCCCTCAATTTAATTTTGTGAATATCTTGGCTGGCTTTATTTGGATTAACAGGACCAGAATCAATGGTAAAGGATATATTTTACACAAATGGGGGATGGGAGCACACTGCCTCACCTCCCAGCACAGTTCACCCCTTAGCATTGTGGTAAATGCAGTTCACAGTGATTTCTTACTTGAATTTTAGCTGTAGTGGTTCACCAAAGTTGGTGCAGGTTAGTGCTGTGAATCTCTAGACACATGTGTTTCTGGATATTATCTGTCTTCAGTAGAGATAAAAAACGAAAATTCCTTCTGGGGTTGCTGGAAAGGCTGCCATAGTCTCTCAGGTGTCAGTACCTCTCTCTGGCGCACAGGTGCATCGCCAAGAGCTCGTCAGCTCAGTGGCTCAAGGGAGCCTTTTCAAACAAATGGGGGATGGGAGCACACTGCCTCACCTCCAAGCACAGTTCGCCCCTTAGCATTGTGGTAAATGCAGTTCACAGTGATTTCTTACTTGAATTTTAGCTGTAGTGGTTCACCAAAGTTGGTGCAGGTTAGTGCTGTGAATCTCTAGACACATATGTTTCTGGGGTTGCTGGAAAGGCTATGGCAGCCTTTCCAGCAACCCCAGAAGGAATTTTCGTTTTTTATATGGCATATGGCCATGTCTGAACTGGGGTGGCAGAGTGGGCTAAAGAACGGTGATGGATCAAACCCAGATCTGTTGACTGGGTGTGAGTGTTTGATTGGTTCTGATGCTCCATCCATCACCACCCCCTTTTGTACCGCTTTGTTCGCCATAAGTTGGCAGGGTATGCTCAGACGTGAGTCCCTTGCTCACTTTGCCACTGGATTCAAGCAAGCCTGGCTGAAGACGGCTGAAATGCCAGAAACCGGTCCTAGGAAGCTTGTTTCCGGTCCAGGGAAGGCATGGCTTGGCAGTTCGGGCTGGACTGTTCCCATGAGGCACAGGGTCAGACTGATTTGCATATGGCCATGTCTGAACTGGGGTGGCAGAGTGGGCTAAAGAACGGTGATGGATCAAACCCAGATCTGTTGACTGGGTGTGAGTGTTTGATTGGTTCTGATGCTCCGTCCATCACCACCCCCTTTTGTACCGCTTTGTTCACCATAAGTTGGCAGGGTATGCTCAGACGTGAGTCCCTTGCTCACTTTGCCACTGGATTCAAGCAAGCCTGGCTGAAGACGGCTGAAGTGCCAGAACCCGGTCCTAGGAAGCTTGTTTCCGGTCCAGGGAAGGCATGGCTTGGCAGTTCGGGCTGGACTGTTCCCATGAGGCACAGGGTCAGGCTGATTTGCATATGGCCATGTCTGAACTGGGGTGGCAGAGTGGGCTAAAGAACGGTGATGGATCAAACCCAGATCTGTTGACTGGGTGTGAGTGTTTGATTGGTTCTGATGCTCCGTCCATCACCACCCCCTTTTGTACCGCTTTGATACCGGTCAGGCACAACTAGATGACAAGTTTGGCGCTTAATGCCTTTTGCTACTATGTAGTAACCCACTCCAAAAATACTCCAGTTTCTTGCATAAATTATCTACCACCACAGTCTAATGATCATTTTGCGATAGTATTGCTCCCATAGCATATGATCAGGCATTGGTCCTCAGGATAAGTGGCAATTAACTATCTGGATGTTAAAAAATGAAGGAGGGGAGAAGGCCTCTTTAATTTTTTTTAATGCATTTTCTTGTTCATCTCTCCAATTAAATAGCCACCTGGAAATATTGACAAATACCAGAAACCGTTAAATCTCTTTCACTGACCTGGGGGGCGACTACTCTTATACTGCCTGGTCTTGGTCCATATAGATTCCCTTATCATAGATCTTAAAACCAAAAAAGATCACTTCTGTAGCCTAAAATAAATATTTTGCAACGTTTTTACATAAAGAGTGCTTAACCAACCTTTTCAATTCTACCTTGACATGTTTCCAGTGTTTTACAAAGGACTCAGAATATCTAAAAATGTAATTGAGGTAATTCACAAGATATGTGTCCGAAACATCTCTACCGATGTCTTTGGCAAAATGCTGAAACACCGCGGGCCCACTGCAAAAACCAAACGGCTTGACTAAATATTCACTATGAACCAATCAGGTACTACTAAAGGCAGTCTTCCACTCATCTCCATGTCTTATTTTTACCCAGTTTTATGCGCCCCTCAATTTAATTTTGTGAATATCTTGGCTGGCTTTATTTGGATTAACAGGACCAGAATCAATGGTAAAGGATATATTTTACACAAATGGGGGATGGGAGCACACTGCCTCACCTCCCAGCACAGTTCACCCCTTAGCATTGTGGTAAATGCAGTTCACAGTGATTTCTTACTTGAATTTTAGCTGTAGTGGTTCACCAAAGTTGGTGCAGGTTAGTGCTGTGAATCTCTAGACACATGTGTTTCTGGATATTATCTGTCTTCAGTAGAGATAAAAAACGAAAATTCCTTCTGGGGTTGCTGGAAAGGCTGCCATAGTCTCTCAGGTGTCAGTACCTCTCTCTGGCGCACAGGTGCATCGCCAAGAGCTCGTCAGCTCAGTGGCTCAAGGGAGCCTTTTCAAACAAATGGGGGATGGGAGCACACTGCCTCACCTCCAAGCACAGTTCGCCCCTTAGCATTGTGGTAAATGCAGTTCACAGTGATTTCTTACTTGAATTTTAGCTGTAGTGGTTCACCAAAGTTGGTGCAGGTTAGTGCTGTGAATCTCTAGACACATATGTTTCTGGGGTTGCTGGAAAGGCTATGGCAGCCTTTCCAGCAACCCCAGAAGGAATTTTCGTTTTTTATATGGCATATGGCCATGTCTGAACTGGGGTGGCAGAGTGGGCTAAAGAACGGTGATGGATCAAACCCAGATCTGTTGACTGGGTGTGAGTGTTTGATTGGTTCTGATGCTCCATCCATCACCACCCCCTTTTGTACCGCTTTGTTCGCCATAAGTTGGCAGGGTATGCTCAGACGTGAGTCCCTTGCTCACTTTGCCACTGGATTCAAGCAAGCCTGGCTGAAGACGGCTGAAATGCCAGAAACCGGTCCTAGGAAGCTTGTTTCCGGTCCAGGGAAGGCATGGCTTGGCAGTTCGGGCTGGACTGTTCCCATGAGGCACAGGGTCAGACTGATTTGCATATGGCCATGTCTGAACTGGGGTGGCAGAGTGGGCTAAAGAACGGTGATGGATCAAACCCAGATCTGTTGACTGGGTGTGAGTGTTTGATTGGTTCTGATGCTCCGTCCATCACCACCCCCTTTTGTACCGCTTTGTTCACCATAAGTTGGCAGGGTATGCTCAGACGTGAGTCCCTTGCTCACTTTGCCACTGGATTCAAGCAAGCCTGGCTGAAGACGGCTGAAGTGCCAGAACCCGGTCCTAGGAAGCTTGTTTCCGGTCCAGGGAAGGCATGGCTTGGCAGTTCGGGCTGGACTGTTCCCATGAGGCACAGGGTCAGGCTGATTTGCATATGGCCATGTCTGAACTGGGGTGGCAGAGTGGGCTAAAGAACGGTGATGGATCAAACCCAGATCTGTTGACTGGGTGTGAGTGTTTGATTGGTTCTGATGCTCCGTCCATCACCACCCCCTTTTGTACCGCTTTGATACCGGTCAGGCACAACTAGATGACAAGTTTGGCGCTTAATGCCTTTTGCTACTATGTAGTAACCCACTCCAAAAATACTCCAGTTTCTTGCATAAATTATCTACCACCACAGTCTAATGATCATTTTGCGATAGTATTGCTCCCATAGCATATGATCAGGCATTGGTCCTCAGGATAAGTGGCAATTAACTATCTGGATGTTAAAAAATGAAGGAGGGGAGAAGGCCTCTTTAATTTTTTTTAATGCATTTTCTTGTTCATCTCTCCAATTAAATAGCCACCTGGAAATATTGACAAATACCAGAAACCGTTAAATCTCTTTCACTGACCTGGGGGGCGACTACTCTTATACTGCCTGGTCTTGGTCCATATAGATTCCCTTATCATAGATCTTAAAACCAAAAAAGATCACTTCTGTAGCCTAAAATAAATATTTTGCAACGTTTTTACATAAAGAGTGCTTAACCAACCTTTTCAATTCTACCTTGACATGTTTCCAGTGTTTTACAAAGGACTCAGAATATCTAAAAATGCAATTGAGGTAATTCACAAGATATGTGTCCGAAACATCTCTACCGATGTCTTTGGCAAAATGCTGAAACACCGCAGGCCCACTGCAAAAACCAAACGTCATGACTAAATATTCACTATGACCAATCGGGTACTACTAAAGATAGTCTTCCACTGATCTCTATGTCTTATTTTTACCCAGTTTTATGCGCCCCTCAATTTAATTTTGTGAATATCTTGGCTGGCTTTATTTGGATTAACAGGACCAGAATCAATGGTAAAGGATATATTTTACACATTGTGACGGCATTAAGTTCTCTATAATCAAGAGAAGTTTGCACTACAATAAGAAATATTCAATTTCTACACATGCCTTTACTTACATTACAATGAGGAGGGAAGTCACATAAGTCACCCTTTTGCAGTTAACAAAAATGACAAATCTCTTGTTTCGAGTGTGTATATTTCTACTGCATAATTACTCTGTTCTCTGTCCAGATGCTTTAAAGGCAGCAACAGCCCCAACAGATGTTTGATTGAAGCTCACGTGCACTTTATATTCAATTCTCAGCTTTTTGCCCTACCACTTTTAAAATGCAACAGTCGACCACTGGCAGAGAGGTGTGTCCTTGCCTCATGTGTGGTTCACATTAGCCTCAATTTTAATGTTGACATAAAGAGCAACCTCTCCTCTAGTCTTGAGCAAGACAATGTTTCTGAATGTTGATATAAGAAAAATATTGATTCATTCCATGACTACCTGTAATTGTAATAAAAAGTAATTCAAATTTGAGATCTCGTGGTCAATATCCGAAGGGCAAAATAATAGATTATACATTCTGTGGATTTGAAGGTTGCGTGATTTTCTGGAGTTTTGTTGCACCTCAATCTCTTCTTGAGATGTCTGTAGGTGTGTCTGGACTCCTGGAGGGCAGGAGTGAACCAGCTGGCTGCCTTGGAGCATTGTTTGTCTGGTTTTTTCTTGACGGGTGCCAGGGTGTCAGCGCAGTTGGAGATCCATTTGTGGAGGTTGCATGCTGCAGTGTTGGAGTCCGTATTCGTTGGCGAAGTGGATGTGCTGAGGCAGGTGATGAGAAGGTGGCCTTGGTCCATCTGTGGCTAGGGGGGCAATGATGATTGTGGTGTATTGTGGGCGTGTTGAATGTGAAATGTACACAATGATGGTTGGTCCAAGGAAGTTAGGTGGTGTGGCTGTAGCTGATGTTCCTGCTGGCAGAGAAGGCGGGCCGAGCGAGTGTCCGGCTGTGTGGGTTGGTGCGGGTATTAGCTGTTTGAAGTCGATGTTGGAGGGGTTCTCCAGGAGAGAGGCGGTGTTCTGGTCACTGGGGTTGTCCAGGTGGTAGTTGAGGTCTCCGAGTAGGATGTAGTCAGTGGATGCGAGGGCCTGAGGTGCGATGAGGTCTATGATGGAGCCGGTAAAGGGGGGTCGGGGGCCAGGGGGCCAGTAGACGAGAATGCCGTGGAGGGTGGTGTTGGGTTGGCCTGGATCTGGAAGTGGAGGTGTTCCATGGTCCTCGTTGGGTTGTTCCAGTGCGTGGTCAGTTGAACCGTGCTTTTGTGGATGATGGCGATGCCTCTCCCAGGCGGTCAGGTCAGTCCTTGCTGGTGATCTTGTAGTCGTTGGAGTTGTCGATGTTTGGTAATAAGCAGGGATTGGTCCAGGTTTCCGTGAAGAAAGCAATGTCAGGAGAGGCGGCCCTGAGGAGTTCCCACATTTCTGTGGCGTGTTTGTGGAGGGACCGCACATTAAGGAGGATGCAATTGAGCCCGACTGGTGCGCTGTCAGTCGGCTGGGTGGCAAGAGGAGCTGGCGTGACTGAAGGTGCAGTTGCAGTTCCGGCAGGCGAAGTATCCAAGAGTCTTCTTCAGGGCTGCTAGGTGGCAGGCATCATGTCGTCCTGGGTGGAGGGCCAGGGGGTGTTGGCATTGTAGCAGTGGGGTGTCTGAGAGGCAATGTCCCTATAACTGGGCACAGATATGCTTGCCTGTGGCACACCAGCGGTGTACCCAATGTGCATGGCTGCGCAGCGCCCACCATTAAGTAGTGCTGTGAGGGGGCTGGACAGCTGGGTGCTCGGAAATTTGGGAAAGGACACTGGAGGGTGGCAGGACCATGAGGGATCACAGCGGTAACAAGGGAGAGGGAAGAAAAAAATGGCGAACAGTGATAAAAAAACAAAAAATAGAGAAAGCAAGAGGAAAGCAAAGCCAAGGCAGAAAAGATAAATCAAAAACAGAGAGAGGGAAAGGAAACAGCAAAAGAGGGACAGGAGGGCAGTCAAGCAACAGAGCAGTGATGCTCTACCACTGGACCACCAGCAATGAGGTGCAGGCAGAAGCCGGTAAGTGGAGTAGAGCCTCAAACTCCTAACCTCCAGGTCAGAGGTGCCAGCAGAGAGGGACTGCAGCAAAAGCTACCAGACAGCGCAGTGCTGTTAAAGGAGCAAGTCCCATAAGGATGGTGAACTACACTTTAACACAATAATACTCATTCTTTGCAAATTACACAAGGCTCATCTGAAATGTAATAAGTGGGCTCCATAAAAGAATGTTTGAGACAGGTGAAGGGAAAATCGAAGAGCTTTGAAAAATAAGGATTCTAGAAATTGGATGGCCATCACTAGAAACTTCTTTTAAGCCTGGTGAACATAATATGGATGAAATTGAATAGAACATGTTCCTACTCACTGGAGTGAGGGGATCACACACTGAGGTAGAGTGAAAAAGATGACTTGATACAGTGAACCATGGTCTGAATGTAGATAGAGAACTTTATACATCATGTTAATTTGTGAAGCTGATTTGTAGATGTACGATGAGGAAATAAGTTTCCAATGGCACAATGGTATAGTTATGAATGTGATCATGTGAGAGTCACCAGTTTGATTCTCAGATTGGAACACTATTAGGTTATGAATTGAATTACTTTTGAATGTAAGATACTGGTGAATATTTACTTATTTTTAAACACACATATGTCTAAATTGTAAAATTCAATGGGATCGAATGCACTGAAAGAAGAAGGACGACCATTCTTTGCATCATCACTCGATCAACTGGCATAACCGAACATATGTACATATAATAATATGTGAGACACAGGTTGGGTCAAATTTATAGACGTACATACTATATGGATTTACTTTTTTTTGGGAGAATTGTGAGTTTAATAAGTGAATGACCTATTCTTAGGACACCCCCGCGCCGCACGGCCACCAGCTGTAGCGTGTGCTCCCCGCCTGCCTCACTGAGCCTGCCTGCTGCCTGCTGACCACGCCCCCTGCCGTCGATCGGCGTTGTCTCCTGCAGTCTGCGTCTGCTGATTTTCCTTCTACTGCCTTGTCGCCTTTTTGGGCATTTTGCCCCTTTTCTGTTTCCTGTGTGCCCCCCTGTGCTGTTTCCCCCGATGTTGCCCCCTGTGCCCTCCCGCCCCGCTCCCCTCTTTCTGCCGCCGAGTGATCGGACATGCCCCCTTTTCTTTCTGTGCCCTCCCCGCTCCCGCCTCCCAGCTGCTCCTCCCTCCCTCTTCGCCATAAATGGCGACCGTGCGCACGTGCATCGTTGACGCGCAGTGGGCGCGCCCAAAGCGCGCTGAAGGTGCGCCAAAGGTAAGCCCGTCTGTGCCCGTCCGCACCTGGACCGCGCCCAGCGCCGGACCCCCTGGCCACCGCAGCAGCCAGCCCACCCGCCGGACCTACGATGACACCACACTCAACGCACTCAACACCGGCCGAAGCCCCGGATGCTACCGAGCATCCCCGCGACGCACCCATGGACCCTTCCACTGCCGATCCTGCAACTTCTCCTGCCTCCGAACCTGCACCGCACCCACCAAGACGGACAGCAGCAATCACCTCAAGTGCATCCTGCTCAACACCCGCTCCGTCCACAGACACGCCGTGGAACTCTAGACCCTCATCGACACTACATCTCCAGACATCGCCTTCCTCACGGAAACCTAGATGAACGCCTCCTCAGCCCCCGACATCGCCATCGCCATGCCGGACGGGTACAAGATCATCAGGAAGGACCGCGTCAACCAGACCGGAGGAGGCATCGCCATCGTACACAAAAACACCATCCGCATCTCGACCGACCCCATCGACGCATTCAATGCCGCCGAGCACCTCCACTTCCAGATCCACACCGACCCCAAGACCACCCTCAGAGGCACCCTCATCTACAGACCCCCGGGACCACGCACACAATTCTGCGAAGACATCACAGACTTCATCAGCCCACACGCCCTCCCCTCCACCGACTACATCCTCCTCGGGGACCTCAACTTCCACCTGGAGAACAACAAGGACCGCAACACCGCCGCCCTGCTGGACAACCTCACCAACCTCGGATTCAAGCAACTGGTCAACACCCCCACCCACTACGCCGGCCACACGCTTGATCCCGTCTTCTCATCCAGCAAGCACATCACCTTCAGCCACTCCACCGGACTCCACTGGACCGACCACAGCTGCGTCCACTTCAGCTTCAGAAAGAACACAACCCACCACCACCCGAAACAGGTTCCTCACAGAAAGTGGAGCAAGATCACCGCCGACCAGCTTACCACCTCCCTCAGCCAGAACCCACCTGCCAGCACAACGGACCCCAACGTAGCAGCCCGCAACTTCGCGCAGTGGCTGACTGCCTGTGCCGACGACCTCGCCCCACTGAAGAACCCCCCCACCAGACGCAGAAGCAAGAAGGCCCCCTGGTTCACCGACGAACTCAAGGACTCCAAGAAGGCCTGCCGCACCCTCGAGAAAGCCTGGCTCCTCGACAAGACCGCCGACAACATGACCGCCCTCAAACACGCCACCCGCAAGCATCACCAGCTCATCTGCACCACCAAGAAGAAATCTCTGAAGGAACGACTGGACAACAACGCCCATGACAGCAAGGAACTCTTCAACATCGTAAAGGAGTTCTCCAACCCCAGCACCGGCAACAACAACATCACTCCTTCACAGGACCTCTGCGACTCCCTCGCCTCGTACTTCCACCGCAAGATTGCCGACATCCACAACAGTTTTGGCGAACCATCCACGCACCCTACCGTCGAACCAACGCACCCCACCGCCGCCCTCCGGACCTGGACCACGGTGACCACCGAAGACACAGCCCGCACGATGAACACCATCCATTCCGGATCTCCAACTGACCCCTGCCCCCACCACGTCTTCAACAAGGCCGACTCCACCATCGCACCCCAACTCCGAGACATCATCAACACCTCCTTCAACACCGCTACCTTCCCGGAGAGCTGGAAACATGCCGAGCTCAGCGCCCTACTGAAGAAACCAACAGCGGACCCCACCGACCTCAAAAACTTCCGCCCCATCTCGCTCCTTCCTTTTCCTGCCAAAGTCATCGAGAAGATCGTCAACAAGCAGCTGGCCACCTTCCTCGAGACGAACGGATCCCTCGACCCATCGCAGTCCGGCTTCAGAGCCAACCACAGCACCGAGACCGCCCTCATCGCAGCCACTGACGACATCCGAGCCCTGCTTGACAACGGAGAAACAGCGGCACTCATCCTCCTGGACCTCTCTGCAGCATTCGACACTGTCTGCCACCGCACCCTAGTCCAACGCCTCAGCAACACCGGCATCCAAGGGAAGGCACTGGAATGGATCATCTCATACCTCGCCGGCAGATCACAGAGAGTCTGCCTCCCCCCGTTTTGCTCCGAGGCCACCGAAGTCATCTGCGGTGTCCCGCAAGGATCGTCACTCAGCCCCACCCTCTGCAACGTCTACATGAGACCCCTCGCTGCCATCGCACTCCAACACAATCTCAACATCATCTCCTACGCCGACGACACCCAGCTGATCCTCTCCCTCACCAGAGACCCCGACACCACCAGGGCCAGCCTACACGAAGGGATGAAAGACGTCGCCGAGTGGATGAACATCAGCCGCCTGAAACTGAACACAGAAGTCCTCATCCTGGGACCATCACCCTCCGCATGGGACGACTCCTGGTGGCCCCCAGCCCTGGGCACCGCTCCCAAGCCAACCGACCACGCACGCAACCTGGGCTTCATCATGGACTCCTCCCTCTCGATGACCAGACAAGTCAACGCCGTCTCCTCATCATGCTTTCACACCCTTCGCATGCTCCGCAAGATCTTCCGATGGATCCCGACCGAAACCAGGAAGACGGTCGCCCAGGCCCTCGTCACCAGCCGACTGGACTACGGAAACACCCTCTACGCCGGAACCATAGCCAAGCTTCAGAAAAAACTCCAACGCATCCAGAACGCCTCCGCCCGACTCATCCTGGACATCCCCCGACGCAGCCACATCTCCAGCCACCTGAGAGACCTGCACTGGCTCCCCGTCAACAAGAGGATCACGTTCAGGCTCCTCACCCACGCACACAAGTCTCTCCACGACCTGGGCCCCAAGTACCTCAACGACCACCTGACCTTCTACATGCCCACCCGCCAGCTACGCTCCACGAGCCTCGCCCTCGCCCCCGTACCTCGCATCCAGAGAGCCACCGCCGGAGGCAGATCCTTCTCCTACCTGGCGGCCAAGACATGGAACTCCCTGCCCATCCACCTTCGGCTGACCCAGGACCACCTCGCCTTCAGGAATAAGCTCAAGACCTGGCTGTTCGAGCAGTAGCAGACCCCCCTCCCCCCAGCGCCTTGAGACCCTTCCGGGTGAGTAGTGCGCTATACAAATCACATGATTGATTGATTAAATGCCTAGAAGCTATACCCTCTCTGATTCCATAACTATGGTCTTGATGACTTTTACTATACGGGCTGTGGCGTAGGGCTAGCCTTATGTTGAATGACGGGATTTAAGACAATCTAAAGAACAGCTTAGTGCTGGAATGGAATTCTGGTGATTTTGGTGAGCACTCTTAAATATTGATCACATTTTGGTTAATTTAAGAAGGCTTTTTATCAGAGCTGTGGTTAAGGAATTTCTGAAAAATTTGAATAACAAGAGATTACAGAAAAATAAGACCAATGACCAACAAACTGATGTAGAATTGAAAAAAGGAGCAGGAAGTTGCTGATGCAGCTGAAAGCTGCAAGAACCTTTACTTGATACATAAACTGAATATGAGACATTTTGAGTAACCTATGAGTAAACGTGCATCAATTTCATGTTAAAGAAAACATGATAAATTAGTGTGGGAGCTTAGTTACTGCATCATAAAAGCATGCAGAGAATTGTAGAATAGATTAAATCATATTAATTTAAATAATATTGGTTCATACTTTATTTACCATCTACTGCATAACATTTCTAATTGTATTGGAATGTTAAAGTGATGCACTCACATGTTATGGAATTCCTACTTATCCTCATTGAAATAGTAATGTGTGTGAAGATACTAATTAAATCTAATGTTATCTAGTTATTTTTACATGTAATATTGAAGGGTATTCATTCTGAATTCCATTATTTGCATTTGTGAAACTGTGCACCAGATGAGAAAGCACAAATGGTGCTGCATAGCTATATTGAGTGTAAACAACATGAAACCTTCTGATTATAATCTTCATATATGTACTAATGTAAACCACTTGAAACAATATTAATATCTTGAATAAAAATAATGTTGCACGTTGTACTTTGAAAAGGCAGTAATGCCTCATAGTTACATATGAGTTTTGCAACCCAACTAATTATATATTCTGAGTGCTTATAAGTTGAAAAGAATATTAGAATATTGTTTACCCTCATGAATATTTATTTCTATTACTTTATATTCTGCATATTCTTGAATCAATTTTAATATAGGCCTGCATTTTCCTACTTTGCTTTGTCTTAAACTCATGAGAAATTTTCCCAATCTTACAATGTGAAGTGAAACTGTGTATTACTAGGAGAGTTCTCACTCACTTCCTTGGACTCATTGCAACAAAGTTGATACTTTGGGAACATTTGCTACGGGAAACTGTCCTCTTGAACTCCCTCATGTGCCTGCTGTTAAAGGATCATTGTTTGAAAGTTTACCTATACCGGATGATCTGACCACTTACGTTATCAGCACCACCTCTTTCCATACTATGGGGTCTATTAGGATGTCGGGCGGATCACCGCCATCATATTGAATGATATAAATAAAAAAATCATATCTGAAAAATAATTATTGGTCGACAGCTTCAAGGTACATTGATGAATTAAAACTTCATTTGTGTATACGGCTGTCAATGTTCGTTGCAGTTGTAAAATTAATATAATCAGCATTTCTCTAAAAACAGGCAGATTTCCAGCACAAGTCACATAGTCCTATGTGACTGCTCATTAAAACAAGTTGACCTGGATCCAACTGACCCAAACTGACCCAAACAACTACAGACAAACCTAAATGGTGTCTTCCTAAAAATAACTAATAGAAAGAGCAGCTTTATCACAGATCTCAAAGTTCCTGGAAGAGAACGTACAGCCAACATACAGGCTTCTCTTCAAGGAGAGAAAATTAATGTACATTAATTTCTATCAGGAATGACTTGAAAAAATGACATGTGGACAGAAAGGGGATGCCAACATTACTTCTCATTTACCTCTTGGCAGTCCTTCCCTCTGTACATTATGAGCTACTGCTGTATAGAATAAAGGAAATTAGTATTGAAGGAAATATTCTCAACTGCTACTGACAATCCTGTAGAATTCAGAAGGGTAGTAAAGACCTGGCGTTTCCCCACCAGAATCGACTGGAGACAACAGACCAGTATTGTTCTACCATCTCATGAGCAAAATATTAATACATTGAATGCTATTTAAGTCAAGAAAATACCTAACCTCCTGTAAAGGAACCAAAATGACAGCCCTTCAGCACCAAGGAGACAATACAAAAAGACCACAACAACCTAATTCTCCACAACAACCACAGCAGTAACATTTGAAATAACCCTAATCCCCCCAAACAAGCGGCACAAGTAAACAATAAACAACTATCTCTTCATATTCTAGAGTGTACTGCTGTTTCATATGAATAAATATACAGCAATCTGAGAAACTGTGAAAAACCCTACCTATGCATGTATCTGAATTATGAGTTGGTAGGTATTTACTTTAGCACATCCAATAATGAGCAAATGCATTAAGTACCTCAACCTTCGTTAAATTTCAGCAAATCCAGCCTGACAAAATGTAATAGTGGAAACGTATATGGTATTGACTGTATCATGCAAATTTTGGTGCGTTAAACACCGAAATCTGCATGCTATTCCCCACCAACTCTTAATAGGTGTTATTTATCACACCCAATAAATAACATAACCAGTGGCATTGTTCTTTATCAGATATGATAAATTGCACCTCGACTTATAATCAGGGCCTAAATGGCACCTCCATTAATATATACAACAGATTGCTATCACTATATAACTGTGTGGCAAACGCGAATGAATGGTCCTCTCTTCAGGGTCAACCCAAATATTTTGCCTTCACCCTTCCTATTTTTCTGAATTGCTTTTTGTTGACCTTAGCACTCTGCTAAACAGTGCTAAAGTGTTTGTGCTCACTCCCTAAAACATGGTAAAATTGGATTACACCTGATTGGCATATGTAATTTGCTTATTAGGACCTAGTAAAGTTCTATACCATATACCCCCTGCAAATAAAATGCTACCTGGGCTGCAGCACTTATTGCACCACCCTAAAGTAGCCCTTTAAAACATGACTCAGGGCTACCATTGCAGCCTCCCACCAGTTTTAAACTGCCAATTAAACTTGGCAAAATAACCCCTTTGTCACGCCTAAAACTCCTTTTTTAATACATATGTCATTCCTAAGTTAGGCCTCCAAACAGTCCACAGGACAGAGTGCATTGCAATTTTAAATTTGGCAATGTACTTTTAAGTTTTACATGTCCTGGTAGTGAAAATACCTCACATCATTGGGTTATCCTATTACTTTTAACAAGTGCTAACTTTTAATTGGTGGAAGGTAGGAAAGTCATGTTTAGTGTTTGAGGAATTATAATTTGAAATCCTCTTAATTGATAAGGTCGGACTTTATGTCACAATTCAAAAAATGCTACTTTTATAAAGTTGGCATTTTTGTTCCCTAACCATTTGGTGCCTGCAGCCGGTTCCTGGGCCACGTAGAGTGAGTGAAAGCTAGCCTTTGTATATTGCTTTCAGACAAAAAAAAGAGTTGCTAGGTGTGTCTGGATGAGAAGGTGGAGCTTTTCACAGCCCAACTTGCACTTCAAAGGCTGTGTCCTGATCTCACAAAAAAGTATTTCACATTAGCCTTTTTTGCCTACAGCCAGTCTGGATCCAGGGCAGGGAGGTAGGAAATTCCAGACGCTTCTGTGAGGGGAAGCCTCCAGAAGTTTCCTCCACTTCAAAGAAGGAACCGGAGGCCGTATTACTCACATTGAAATCCCTGCCCTCTACATGGCTCTCTCACCCGGTGCTTTCTAGTGACCTGGAATTGGCGGTCGACGGCTTTGCCACCTGGATTAAGCAGGGTGTCAGCTCTGTCTCCCACCCTAATTGTAAAAAGCAGTCGCACCTCTCTCCTTCTTGCCCTTGGTATTCTGGTGCATTAAGAGAGCTCAAATTGGGCTGTAAGAAACTGGAACGCCTCTGGCACTTGGAGTATTCTCCATCAGCGAAATGTGCCTTGCGGAAAGCTCAAAACAACTACTATGCGGCCATCAAATTGGCTAAGAGTAGTTTCTATACAGATCACATTGCCAAAGCAAAAAACAATGGCAGAGAGATCTTCTCCATTGTTAGATGCTTTCTGACACCTTGCGCCGAACAATCGGCCTCCCCTACTTCACCTCAATGGTGTGAGGAGCTTTCCTCCTTCTTCATAGGGAAAATACAAGCTATCCAAGACAGCGTGATAAAGAGCCTTCAGGGATTTGAGGTTTCCCACCATCTGCCCTATTCCCCCCGCTTTCAGTGTCGCCCACATGCTCTGGTTTTTCTCCTGCTACTGGGTCAGATATACTGGCTATTCTTAATACTCTTAAATCAGGCTCACCTTCTGACCCATGTCCTGCCAGAGTACTGGTGGGAGTAGCTGAGGTCGTCTACCCGGAAGTGACATCAATTATTAATCTGTCTCTGTGCACGGCACGGGTTCCTCTGCACTGGAAGCAGGCTAAACGATTGCCACTCCTAAAGAAGCCCTCACTGGATCCGCTACAAGCGGCTAACTATCATCCCATCTCTCTTCTTCCAGCCCTGTCCAAGGTCTGCGAAAAAGTCATCTTCCGTCAGCTGGATGCTTTTGTTGAAAACTCTGGTGCCCTTCATCCGGCTCAATCCGGATTCAGGAAATGTTATAGTACAGAGACGGCTCTAGTGGAAATGGCAGAATCAATCAGGGAGTGCCAGGACGCGGGCGGCAGGGCTGCGCTGGTTTTACTGTATCAGAAGGGGGATGGGAGCACACTGCTACCTCCCAGCACAGTTCGCCCCTTTGCATCCTGGTACATGCAGTTCAATTTAAATGCTTACTTGAAATTTTGCAGAGTGTCTCACCAAAGTTGGTGCAGGTTAGTGCTGTTAATCTCTAGACACATGTGTTTCTGGATTTCATCCTTCTTCAGTAGAGATAAAACGAAATTCTTCTGGGGTTTGCTGAGAAAGCTGCCACAATCCTCTCAGGTCTCTGTACCTCTCCCTGGCGCACAGGTGCCTCCCATGAGCTCGTCAGCCCAGTGGCTCAAGGGAGCCTTTTTGAAACAGAAGGGGGATGGGAGCACACTGCTACCTCCCAGCACAGTTCGCCCCTTTGCATCCTGGTACATGCAGTTCAATTTAAATGCTTACTTGAAATTTTGCAGAGTGTCTCACCAAAGTTGGTGCAGGTTAGTGCTGTTAATCTCTAGACACATGTGTTTCTGGATTTCATCCTTCTTCAGTAGAGATAAAACGAAATTCTTCTGGGGTTTGCTGAGAAAGCTGCCACAATCCTCTCAGGTCTCTGTACCTCTCCCTGGCGCACAGGTGCCTCCCATGAGCTCGTCAGCCCAGTGGCTCAAGGGAGCCTTTTTGAAACAGAAGGGGGATGGGAGCACACTGCTACCTCCCAGCACAGTTCGCCCCTTTGCATCCTGGTACATGCAGTTCAATTTAAATGCTTACTTGAAATTTTGCAGAGTGTCTCACCAAAGTTGGTGCAGGTTAGTGCTGTTAATCTCTAGACACATGTGTTTCTGGATTTCATCCTTCTTCAGTAGAGATAAAACGAAATTCTTCTGGGGTTTGCTGAGAAAGCTGCCACAATCCTCTCAGGTCTCTGTACCTCTCCCTGGCGCACAGGTGCCTCCCATGAGCTCGTCAGCCCAGTGGCTCAAGGGAGCCTTTTTGAAACAGAAGGGGGATGGGAGCACACTGCTACCTCCCAGCTCAGTTCGCCCCTTTGCATCCTGGTACATGCTGTTCAATTTAAATGCTTACTTGAAATTTTGCAGAGTGTCTCACCAAAGTTGGTGCAGGTTAGTGCTGTTAATCTCTAGACACATGTGTTTCTGGATTTCATCCTTCTTCAGTAGAGATAAAACGAAATTCTTCTGGGGTTTGCTGAGAAAGCTGCCACAATCCTCTCAGGTCTCTGTACCTCTCCCTGGCGCACAGGTGCCTCCCATGAGCTCGTCAGCCCAGTGGCTCAAGGGTGCCTTTTTGAAACAGAAGGGGGATGGGAGCACACTGCTACCTCCCAGCACAGTTCGCCCCTTTGCATCCTGGTACATGCAGTTCAATTTAAATGCTTACTTGAAATCTTGCAGAGTGTCTCACCAAAGTTGGTGCAGGTTAGTGCTGTTAATCTCTAGACACATGTGTTTCTGGATTTCATCCTTCTTCAGTAGAGATAAAACGAAATTCTTCTGGGGTTTGCTGAGAAAGCTGCCACAATCCTCTCAGGTCTCTGTACCTCTCCCTGGCGCACAGGTGCCTCCCATGAGCTCGTCAGCCCAGTGGCTCAAGGGAGCCTTTTTGAAACAGAAGGGGGATGGGAGCACACTTCTACCTCCCAGCACAGTTCGCCCCTTTGCATCCTGGTACATGCAGTTCAATTTAAATGCTTACTTGAAATTTTGCAGAGTGTCTCACCAAAGTTGGTGCAGGTTAGTGCTGTTAATCTCTAGACACATGTGTTTCTGGATTTCATCCTTCTTCAGTAGAGATAAAACGAAATTCTTCTGGGGTTTGCTGAGAAAGCTGCCACAATCCTCTCAGGTCTCTGTACCTCTCCCTGGCGCACAGGTGCCTCCCATGAGCTCGTCAGCCCAGTGGCTCAAGGGAGCCTTTTTGAAACAGAAGGGGGATGGGAGCACACTGCTACCTCCCAGAACAGTTCGCCCCTTTGCATCCTGGTACATGCAGTTCAATGTAAATGCTTACTTGAAATTTTGCAGAGTGTCTCACCAAAGTTGGTGCAGGTTAGTGCTGTTAATCTCTAGACACATGTGTTTCTGGATTTCATCCTTCTTCAGTAGAGATAAAACGAAATTCTTCTGGGGTTTGCTGAGAAAGCTGCCACAATCTTCTCAGGTCTCTGTACCTCTCCCTGGCGCACAGGTGCCTCCCATGAGCTCGTCAGCCCAGTGGCTCAAGGGAGCCTTTTTGAAACAGAAGGGGGATGGGAGCACACTGCTACCTCCCAGCACAGTTCGCCCCTTTGCATCCTGGTACATGCAGTTCAATTTAAATGCTTACTTGAAATTTTGCAGAGTGTCTCACCAAAGTTGGTGCAGGTTAGTGCTGTTAATCTCTAGACACATGTGTTTCTGGATTTCATCCTTCTTCAGTAGAGATAAAACGAAATTCTTCTGGGGTTTGCTGAGAAAGCTGCCACAATCCTCTCAGGTCTCTGTACCTCTCCCTGGCGCACAGGTGCCTCCCATGAGCTCGTCAGCCCAGTGGCTCAAGGGAGCCTTTTTGAAACAGAAGGGGGATGGGAGCACACTGCTACCTCCCAGCACAGTTCGCCCCTTTGCATCCTGGTACATGCAGTTCAATTTAAATGCTTACTTGAAATTTTGCAGAGTGTCTCACCAAAGTTGGTGCAGGTTAGTGCTGTTAATCTCTAGACACATGTGTTTCTGGATTTCATCCTTCTTCAGTAGAGATAAAACGAAATTCTTCTGGGGTTTGCTGAGAAAGCTGCCACAATCCTCTCAGGTCTCTGTACCTCTCCCTGGCGCACAGGTGCCTCCCATGAGCTCGTCAGCCCAGTGGCTCAAGGGAGCCTTTTTGAAACAGAAGGGGGATGGGAGCACACTGCTACCTCCCAGCACAGTTCGCCCCTTTGCATCCTGGTACATGCAGTTCAATTTAAATGCTTACTTGAAATTTTGCAGAGTGTCTCACCAAAGTTGGTGCAGGTTAGTGCTGTTAATCTCTAGACACATGTGTTTCTGGATTTCATCCTTCTTCAGTAGAGATACAACAAAATTCTTCTGGGGTTTGCTGAGAAAGCTGCCACAATCCTCTCAGGTCTCTGTACCTCTCCCTGGCGCACAGGTGCCTCCCATGAGCTCGTCAGCCCAGTGGCTCAAGGGAGCCTTTTTGAAACAGAAGGGGGATGGGAGCACACTGCTACCTCCCAGCACAGTTCGCCCCATTGCATCCTGGTACATGCAGTTCAATTTAAATGCTTACTTGAAATTTTGCAGAGTGTCTCACCAAAGTTGGTGCAGGTTAGTGCTGTTAATCTCTAGACACATGTGTTTCTGGATTTCATCCTTCTTCAGTAGAGATAAAACGAAATTCTTCTGGGGTTTGCTGAGAAACCTGCCACAATCCTCTCAGGTCTCTGTACCTCTCCCTGGCGCACAGGTGCCTCCCATGAGCTCGTCAGCCCAGTGGCTCAAGGGAGCCTTTTTGAAACAGAAGGGGGATGGGAGCACAGTGCTACCTCCCAGCACAGTTCGCCCCTTTGCATCCTGGTACATGCAGTTAAATTTAAATGCTTACTTGAAATTTTGCAGAGTGTCTCACCAAAGTTGGTGCAGGTTAGTGCTGTTAATCTCTAGACACATGTGTTTCTGGATTTCATCCTTCTTCAGTAGAGATAAAACGAAATTCTTCTGGGGTTTGCTGAGAAAGCTGCCACAATCCTCTCAGGTCTCTGTACCTCTCCCTGGCGCACAGGTGCCTCCCATGAGCTCGTCAGCCCAGTGGCTCAAGGGAGCCTTTTTGAAACAGAAGGGGGATGGGAGCACACTGCTACCTCCCAGCACAGTTCGCCCCTTTGCATCCTGGTACATGCAGTTCAATTTAAATGCTTACTTGAAATTTTGCAGAGTGTCTCACCAAAGTTGGTGCAGGTTAGTGCTGTTAATCTCTAGACACATGTGTTTCTGGATTTCATCCTTCTTCTGTAGAGATAAAACGAAATTCTTCTGGGGTTTGCTGAGAAAGCTGCCACAATCCTCTCAGGTCTCTGTACCTCTCCCTGGCGCACAGGTGCCTCCCATGAGCTCGTCAGCCCAGTGGCTCAAGGGAGCCTTTTTGAAACAGAAGGGGGATGGGAGCACACTGCTACCTCCCAGCACAGTTCGCCCCTTTGCATCCTGGTACATGCAGTTCAATTTAAATGCTTACTTGAAATTTTGCAGAGTGTCTCACCAAAGTTGGTGCAGGTTAGTGCTGTTAATCTCTAGACACATGTGTTTCTGGATTTCATCCTTCTTCAGTAGAGATAAAACGAAATTCTTCTGGGGTTTGCTGAGAAAGCTGCCACAATCCTCTCAGGTCTCTGTACCTCTCCCTTGCGCACAGGTGCCTCCCATGAGCTCGTCAGCCCAGTGGCTCAAGGGAGCCTTTTTGAAACAGAAGGGGGATGGGAGCACACTGCTACCTCCCAGCACAGTTCGCCCCTTTGCATCCTGGTACATGCAGTTCAATTTAAATGCTTACTTGAAATTTTGCAGAGTGTCTCACCAAAGTTGGTGCAGGTTAGTGCTGTTAATCTCTAGACACATGTGTTTCTGGATTTCATCCTTCTTCAGTAGAGATAAAACGAAATTCTTCTGGGGTTTGCTGAGAAAGCTGCCACAATCCTCTCAGGTCTCTGTACCTCTCCCTGGCGCACAGGTGCCTCCCATGAGCTCGTCAGCCCAGTGGCTCAAGGGAGCCTTTTTGAAACAGAAGGGGGATGGGAGCACACTGCTACCTCCCAGCACAGTTCGCCCCTTTGCATCCTGGTACATGCAGTTCAATTTAAATGCTTACTTGAAATTTTGCAGAGTGTCTGACCAAAGTTGGTGCAGGTTAGTGCTGTTAATCTCTAGACACATGTGTTTCTGGATTTCATCCTTCTTCAGTAGAGATAAAACGAAATTCTTCTGGGGTTTGCTGAGAAAGCTGCCACAATCCTCTCAGGTCTCTGTACCTCTCCCTGGCGCACAGGTGCCTCCCATGAGCTCGTCAGCCCAGTGGCTCAAGGGAGCCTTTTTGAAACAGAAGGGGGATGGGAGCACACTGCTACCTCCCAGCACAGTTCGCCCCTTTGCATCCTGGTACATGCAGTTCAATTTAAATGCTTACTTGAAATTTTGCAGAGTGTCTCACCAAAGTTGGTGCAGGTTAGTGCTGTTAATCTCTAGACACATGTGTTTCTGGATTTCATCCTTCTTCGTAGCATAGGCGTACTCGCCGTCGCTACTACATCGCCCTTAGTTCCATGGGGCAACTTGCTGGTATGACGAGCAGTGTGCGGCCATTTATACCTAATTCATTACGGCTCTCCTGAGCGACCGGACTGACGAGTCTTTGACCGGCACCTGCGCGCCTTGAAAGGTACTTTACCTATTTTTAATTGCAGGCAGTCTACACGGCACCCCTCTACACTTACCTACTCCCTGCTGATGAGAGGCAACTACCTCGAAACACGTGTCCAGGGATGGCTAATGCGACACATACTTATTTCTTACACTTCGTAGCATAGGCGTACTCGCCGTCGCTACTACATCGCCCTTAGTTCCATGGGGCAACTTGCTGGTATGACGAGCAGTGTGCGGCCATTTATACCTAATTCATTACGGCTCTCCTGAGCTACCGGACTGACGAGTCTTTGACCGGCACCTGCGCGCCTTGAAAGGTACTTTACCTATTTTTAATTGCAGGCAGTCTACACGGCACCCCTCTACACTTACCTACTCCCTGCTGACGAGAGGCAACTACCTCGAAACACGTGTCCAGGGATGGCTAATGCGACACATACTTATTTCTTACACTTCGTAGCATAGGCGTACTCGCCGTCGCTACTACATCGCCCTTAGTTCCATGGGGCAACTTGCTGGTATGACGAGCAGTGTGCGGCCATTTATACCTAATTCATTACGGCTCTCCTGAGCTACCGGACTGACGAGTCTTTGACCGGCACCTGCGCGCCTTGAAAGGTACTTTACCTATTTTTAATTGCAGGCAGTCTACACGGCACCCCTCTACACTTACCTACTCCCTGCTGACGAGAGGCAACTACCTCGAAACACGTGTCCAGGGATGGCTAATGCGACACATACTTATTTCTTACACTTCGTAGCATAGGCGTACTCGCCGTCGCTACTACATCGCCCTTAGTTCCATGGGGCAACTTGCTGGTAAGACGAGCAGTGTGCGGCCATTTATACCTAATTCATTACGGCTCTCCTGAGCTACCGGACTGACGAGTCTTTGACCGGCACCTGCGCGCCTTGAAAGGTACTTTACCTATTTTTAATTGCAGGCAGTCTACACGGCACCCCTCTACACTTACCTACTCCCTGCTGACGAGAGGCAACTACCTCGAAACACGTGTCCAGGGATTGCTAATGCGACACATACTTATTTCTTACACTTCGTAGCATAGGCGTACTCGCCGTCGCTACTACATCGCCCTTAGTTCCATGGGGCAACTTGCTGGTATGACGAGCAGTGTGCGGCCATTTATACCTAATTCATTACGGCTCTCCTGAGCTACCGGACTGACGAGTCTTTGACCGGCACCTGCGCGCCTTGAAAGGTACTTTACCTATTTTTAATTGCAGACAGTCTACACGGCACCCCTCTACACTTACCTACTCCCTGCTGACGAGAGGCAACTACCTTGAAACACGTGTCCAGGGATGGCTAATGCGACACATACTTATTTCTTACACTTCGTAGCATAGGCGTACTCGCCGTTGCTACTACATCGCCCTTAGTTCCATGGGGCAACTTGCTGGTATGACGAGCAGTGTGCGGCCATTTATACCTAATTCATTACGGCTCTCCTGAGCTACCGGACTGACGAGTCTTTGACCGGCACCTGCGCGCCTTGAAAGGTACTTTACCTATTTTTAATTGCAGGCAGTCTACACGGCACCCCTCTACACTTACCTACTCCCTGCTGACGAGAGGCAACTACCTCGAAACACGTGTCCAGGGATGGCTGATGCGACACATACTTATTTCTTACACTTCGTAGCATAGGGGTACTCGCCGTCGCTACTACATCGCCCTTAGTTCCATGGGGCAACTTGCTGGTATGACGAGCAGTGTGCGGCCTTTTATACCTAATTCATTACGGCTCTCCTGAGCTACCGGACTGACGAGTCTTTGACCGGCACCTGCGCGCCTTGAAAGGTACTTTACCTATTTTTAATTGCAGGCAGTCTACACGGCACCCCTCTACACTTACCTACTCCCTGCTGACGAGAGGCAACTACCTCAAAACACGTGTCCAGGGATGGCTAATGCGACACATACTTATTTCTTACACTTCGTAGCATAGGCGTACTCGCCGTCACTACTACATCGCCCTTAGTTCCATGGGGCAACTTGCTGGTATGACGAGCAGTGTGCGGCCATTTATACCTGGTTTTACTGGATCTCTCCGCTGCCTTCGATATGGTACCCCACCATCTTCTACTCACTCACCTGGCTAACATCGGCATCGCAGGCTCTGTCCTGGTTTGGCTGAAATCTTTTTTGGAAGATCGCTCCCAGCAGGTCTGGTAACCTCCTTTTTCCTCAATTGCTAGGAAAGTGTCTACGGGAGTTCCTCAAGGATCTACCTTGAGCCCATTACTCTTTAACATCTATCTGACACCCCTTATTTACTTGGCAGAGGAGCTGGGGGCAAAAATAATTGCCTACGCCGATGACACCCAGCTCCTATTTACTTGGAAAGATGGCGACCTGTCGACTTCTCGAGTGCAGAACTGCCTTTCCTCCATGTTTCAGTGGCTGGCACGTGCCCAACTGAAGTGCAATGATTATAAGTCAGAGGTGCTGCTATATGGCTCTTTTCCACCTGCCTTCCATGAAAATATGTGGCCGCATGACTTCCCTCGCCCTAAGTCAGTGGGTGCGCCTGCTAAGAACCTAGGAATATGGTTCGGCGACGACCTTCGCTTTGCGGTGCAAGTTAAGAAACTCACAGGTGGCTGCTTTGGCACACTTAAATCTCTTAGAAGGTATTTTCCCCTTCTTCCTAGCCATGCCAAGGAAACGGTCGCTCGGGCACTTATTCTCTGCCGCTTGGACTATGCCAACGCCCTCTATTGTGGCATTGTGGCTATTTTCTGAGTAAACTAAAAACGATTCAAAACGCCACAGCCAGACTTCTATTTAACATCTCTAGAAGATCCAGCGTGAGACAGCATCTGCGTGACTTGCACTGGCTTCCAGTGGCCCAAAGAGTGCACTTTAAAGTTCTTACGGTGGCTCACAGAGCTCTGCATGGTATGGGCCCTCTATACATAAGGAAGCGGTTCAGCTTTTATGTGTCAGAGCATTACTTTCAGCCACCCAACACTGGATGAACATCCCTCGCTTTCGCAGGTCCTGGCTGGGAGGTCAGTCCATCTCTGTCAAAACTGCGCTGGCCTGGAATTCTCTTCCTTTAGAAATTCGGAGTATTCAGGAGCTTGGACCCTTCAAGAAACGACTTAAAACTTTTCTTTTTAATTAGCTGACCCATGCATCCCTCCCTCTTAGGTTTTCTGATAACTGCTTGCACCAGGACACTCTTGAGTAATTGAGCGCGCTATAAAACCCTTTATAACATAACATAACATAACAGGGTGCACATTCCTTGTTTAAACCACGGTGCATTCAGGAAAAGTGAGCCCTATTATGGTGAATGAGCTGCCCTTAGGACGGCCCCAAATTTGAGCTGCCCAGGACTACCAGAGCGACTTGAAAGGCTAGTTGGCTGGCCTCCTGATCAGAGCCTCAGAAACAGAAAAGGCTCCAGCCATTTTGTGTTGTGGCAGTTCCCACTACGTTCTTCTCCACAGTAGTAAATCCTGTTCAGTAGCTCCTTGCAGAAGTGACATCTGGCCTAGTGAAGCCGTCATCGGCAATAAGCTGAAGCTTTATCCTGCTGTAGATTTTTTACTTCCAAAAAAGAGACTACGTCGAACGTAGGATTCATCACCACAACTTTGTCCAGCAGCACCAAAACGATGATACCTCCTTATCAGACACCACTGGCTGCCTTGTTCCCCTAAACTTTACCTACTTAGTTTTTCTTGAAATTTCTCTTAAGTCTGAAAATGTCTGTGGTTGGCGCCTTCATCTTTTAGGTGCTAATTTCTACCTTAAACCTTAAAAATTCATAAATTGGGGTCTACTGATTGGATGTTTGTCATTTTTGGATCAAATAATTTATTTAAATGCACTCTAGATTTGTAAATTGGTTTGGAATTTTGCTTATGTTGTGTTTTTACTGTTTGAGTGCTGCATAAATACTACACACATTGGCTCTAAGTTAAGCCTGAAAGCTTTTGTGCCAATTTACCAGAGGATTAAGCACAGGTTGATTTACTGGCTTTTGTAGTTCACCCTGACAGGAAATGTGACTGTTGCTTCAAAAGGGTTCACACCCTCCTCAACCAACAACCCAATGTCTTTCAGGGTGTGGTTAATAATTTGTGTACATGTTTAGTTATGTACTGAAAAGGTTATTCTCCTTCTGTGAGAGATTTCTACCAATTCGGATACATTCAAGGATGGTATATGCACTGATGTGACTTAGGGCCATATGTAGGTAGCCTAATACCGGTCGGTAACGGCCGATTTTCGGTAAAAATCCCGTTACCGACCGGTATTCAGGCTTTTGGTATGTAGGGGGGACATTTCAGGATTCGGTAATTTACCGAATCGGTAAAATTACCGAATCGGTAATTTTACCGATTTGGTACATACCGAATCCTGAAATGAGATGTAGGGGGAGTGTGTGGGTGTTGTGTGGATTCGTTATTTACCACCAACTAAAAGTTGGTGGTAAATGACGAATGGCTTAGAAAAAGCATTTATTGGCACTCAGAAGTGTGCAATGTGGCAGACATACATGCCCTTAGGGCATGTATGTGTGCCACATGTGCACACATGCAGGAATCAGGGGTGCAACAGGGTGTCACTGTGACACCCTGCCACCCTTGATTGTGCTCCCCCCATTACCGAATCCGTATTTACCGAATCGGTAATGGTAACTGGCTTCCCATTGATTCCTATGGGCCTCCTGGCCTATAGGAATCAATGGGAAGCCAGTTACCATTACCGAATCGGTAAATACCGATTCTAAATTACCGACCAATTCCGATTCGGTAATTTTACCGACTGATTACCTACATAGCATTTACCACTTCATAAATACCGAATCGGTAAAATTCGGTATTTATGAAGTGGTAAATGTTAGGCTACCTACATAAGGCCCCTAATGAGGTAATTGAGGCTATGGTATCTTGTTGGAGTCCACGGTGTTCTTTTAAATTTCTCTGTTGATTTTTGATTGCGTGTTGTTCTGTGTATTACCTCTTATCTTGAGAGGTATAGAAAAAGTGATCATATCATACATTCTCTAACATGCAAAATCCACCAGGCGGGCAACGCCCATTGGGCTAAAAGGGCTACATCCCGCCCTCCCTCCCTGCCTCCCCCATTGTGTATCCTAGTCAAGGCTGCTGCAGCTTCCAGGACACACACAGGTTTTCAGTTGATGTGTGCAGTTCTGTCCTATAGATGGGGCCTCATTGAAAGCATATAATTCACAGGTCATGAAGAGAGTGAGGTGCATAAATAAATCATGCAAACTGTGATCCTGAGTATGATGCAGCCGATGCCAGAGAGGTGCCTGAAAAAGAAAAACACATTCTGCAACTCAGGTATGTCGCCTAACAGCCTAAGCTGATGACTTCAGGACTGTGAACCCCAATCTGGTTCTTGTGTTGCTTATGTTTTTGCTCTAATGTACTTGGGTTAAGGTTGTGGTACATCAAAACAGCAAACAAAGAGCTTTTTTGGCCTTTCAAAATATATTTTGTTGACCTTTCATGCTTAGATAAATACAAATAAAATAGAATGCAGTTAAAGTAATCAGTGGGAAATGAATTATGTTATGCTATGACATCTCAGTTTGGTAATGCGATCACTGAAGTTGTTTTTGTGTGAAACCAGACAGTCATAGAACTGACTCCTGGTTGATGCACTGGAGAATAGTTATATACGTTATAGAACTACAGTCCCCGCGTATGACAGAAAGCACTGTGAATATGCAAGTCATTATTTTAAAATTGAATTTTGCACAGTATAAGAGATGCTACTGAAAAATGTGCAAGGATATCTTGGTGCAGATTGTAGGTTTTCATGCAATGCAGCAACCAAAGTTTCTGCACTTTATTGCATGAAACAGAGAGAGAAAGGACAGCACCATTTCTACAAATACATGCCACTCGTGCTCTCTTCCTGAGCCCTAGTGCACAATCTGGCTGCCCAGTGCCTTGAACACATCTTAGCACAATAGTGCAAATTTGGTTGTGTGCTATCCAGCATGGGTTACATTTCCAGTCTAAAATACTATGTTGAGGTGACTTTAAAACGTTTCTTTTAATTTGAGTGTGATGTACAGTGTGGCACACATAGAACGTGGCTAAAGTTTTGAGAAATAAAAATATTTCTCTTTGGTAGCAACTAGCTCGAGATAGCGTTATGTTTTGGCCCAAGACCTTTACCCATTGTTAGTAAATAGCTCATTGCATCAAATACCATGGGTAGTGGCATGGGAATGTTTAGGGCTACTTTCCTACGGATATAGAAATGTTGTGCCGGAGAGTAAATCCTATTTCTAAACTTGCACCACTTTGCGTTGCTAAACATTTAAGTGAATCTGCCCTATTTAGGGGCTTATTTATGAGCCCCTTGCAACAATTTTGCACTGCTGTTGCATCACTTTTTGTGAATCAGCAGGGGTGTAAACAATGCGCCACTTTGCATCATATTTACAAGGGGACGCATCTAAGCAGATTAGTCACTTTGTAAACCTCTGCGCCACATTATACCTGTGCCAGGTATAATGTATGCAGGGTGGGCCTTTCCCCGCATCAAAGACTTGTCGAAGTGGTGCATTGAAATCTATAGGATTTCAGTACACCACTTCTAGGACGTAATTGCGTCAAATCCTTATGCCTGCCTCACGGCAGGCGCAAAGGTGACGCAGTGATGGAGCAAGGTTTCACATCTAAAGAAACTTGCTCGTATGCAATCCTCTCGAATAACCTGTAATACTATAACCAATCTGTCCGTAAGTACTAATTTTGCACCACATTTTACATAAACGTATCTAGGGGAAGCTTGTCTACGTGCTGTCTTAATAAGTAACACAAGTGTCCTAAAAATGGCCGCTAAAACGCGGGAAATCTTCTGCACATGCGTCTACCACGTCACGTGGTGTGACGTTCTTCTGTCGCTTGGGGGGAAATCTTTGCAGCTGCGCAATAGCTTCTAATATGGTCGCTTCAAAGTAACATACTAATGCGCATGCCGAGCTGAAACTAACCCATGCAAGTTCTACTAAATTATTAATGCAAAAGATTTATTAAGTAAATGGGGTTAGAATAGAAGTAAGTGGTATACAGTGAATTCATTTAAGGTTGTATGCTAACGTGTGCTTCTTTGACTTTATTAATAGTTCCCATTTGGGCCTTGGAGGGGGACCGCGTCTCTTCTACACATGTGCAGAATACCTACTTGCTCTGAACAAGTGAACTGAAAATTGAATGACTGCCAAGCTCAAGCCCAGCAAGAACATGAGAACCCACCACGAAGGTTGAAACACGTTGGCATTTCTCTCCTGAGTCCAAGAGAAACCAGTTTAATTCAAGAAATGGAAAATTATATTAAGAAACAAAGTACATCAATTTAAATGATTCGGAGTTAATACAAGTAACTCCTGATGTTGAAAGATTTATTTTGATCCATGGTTGGAGAGGTACTTTTCCATTGTTGCATTTTAGTAGATTCCAGCCTTTCCACTCCTGAATTGAATCACTCCCCGTCATGAGAGTACAATAAATACGGCGCATCCATCGTGTCAGAGGAAAGGCACCCTGAAAACTGTTGTATCAATGTTTTGTTGCAGCGATGCAATAGGTTTCATAAATCAGTGCCTAAGTGTTTAAGATAACCCAAGTGTGTTAAAAATATACATTTTCAGGGGCTTATTTAAAAGCCCTTTGCACTTCCAGTTTAACATGGGAAACAGTGAAGTACCGGCAGCGCAAGTGGCTTGTAAATAAGCCTCTTACTAATCTGCAATCTGACTGCACCTAATAAAAACATTTAATTTAATTTTCCATTAGAAGGACCCATTTTGGAATTCAGCTAACAACACCCTTGCATTACCTTACAAAAAGAATGAATTTCTGTCACCACGGAGCATTAAATGGCACCAAAAATGAAAGACATATATTGACTCACGAACAACTTTTACATTTGCTGATTAACCAATTAAAATGCACTCTGCTTTGCCCACAGAGCCTATTATGAAACAATCCCCATGCAGCTTATGTGACTGTTTCCTCGTCTAAGCCAGCCCTTCATTTTGGCTCTTCCCTCCTGCCATCAGTCTCCCGATTTAGAAAGACTCAGTTGGGGGAGGGCTGTTGAGAGTGATGTTTCTTCTCCATTGTCTCTATTGTCGTTTACTCCATTTGGTATGCACTACATCTTGGCTTGTGTAAAATAACAGACATTTCTATGCTGTGGAAGGCTATTTAAATCAATCTATTTTACTGATTATTTTCATAGATTTTATGATTTTGTTAATTCAGTGCCTAGATGCTTTAGGAAATGTGTTGAATTTTAAAAGTAACAATTGCACTCAACTTCTATCCTGGTGGTATAGGCTTTTAGTATATTTAGGCACTAAATGCAGGTATGGGGCACTTTTAGAACAAATCGAGCGAAAGGATGGGTAGTGGCTCTTGTCCTTTGGTGATGGAGGATTGTTACCTGAGGGATAGCTCAGGTTTCTAGAGCCTTATCTTATTGGAAGACAGAGAAGTAGCTCTGGTATGTGAAGCCTGGACATACAATTCACGTCTAGCCGGAGGTATATCACTACTGACTAAAGCAAATGCCTCTATGTTCAGTTTCTTCAAGTGCATTGTAAGGCAAATCTAGAATGTGCTTGTGCGGTTTACCTCCTGGATGACTTTTATGCAAGGGCAGTACACCTGCGCTTTCCTTATGTAGGCATTGCATTGCTGTGTCCTGCTCTTCAATATATGGCAGTTTATTTTGGCAGCAAATGCGTGTGAAAAAGTATTCTGTGTTCAGTCCAAGCCTGGGTCTGTCAATAGCGGCATTATTCATTTGTCTGATATTATGTATAAAAGGAAACCAATGAAAAAGCATTTAACAATGAAAACACCACTTTGTGCACTACATTCCCGGTGTTACCGTGACAAACTTGTCAGCCTAGTGCTTCTGGTATGCCCCATTCGGGGTTGACCTTTCTCTAAACAGGCTAGGCTAATTTCTATAATTATTATAGACATTGAGTAATACCATTATAAAGACTATGGTCATTCCACTCAAAGGAATTATGGAGAAATTTGTAAGAAATGTTGTATTTTATAATTCACGTTACCACAGCACGATTTAGGAACAACATTGATATTTTAGTGTGTTTGAAACTTTTTGTGTTGCAGGCTTCAGGACAGAATTGAAAGCATGGTTGTTCTTATATCACATTTCCTATTAGGGGGCATGATTTTTTATTTCTGTTGAAGTGAGTTCTTTGCAGGTCATTGATCATCAGTGTCACATTCCATGGGTTCTGGATCTTGAAGGCCTATTTGCATCCTTTGCATGATAGGACACCATTTGTTGGAAAGGTATTTCAAAGCAGGTACAGTTTTAGACTGTTGTATTTTACCACGTTGGACCAACCTAATTTGAGGTCCGAGGGAGTGGGAGAGGGTTTTATTTCCCTTGAGGAAAAGGGGGACCGTTTGTATTCTCCTGTAAAATGATGATAACCACATAAAGACAAA
The DNA here is from genome assembly GCF_964204655.1 of Triturus cristatus. Taxonomy (NCBI): domain Eukaryota; kingdom Metazoa; phylum Chordata; class Amphibia; order Caudata; family Salamandridae; genus Triturus; species Triturus cristatus. The sequence goes on from NC_140581.1 coordinate 800,879,263, forward strand.
TGGACCCCTACATCACTGGCCCTATCTTTGAGCTTATCGCACTTTGTTATGTAGGTACTTCCTCAGTAAAAAGTACAAAAACCAACTGCCCACTTTCCACTTCAAGTATTTCCAAATTCACACCAGTGTCCAAAAAATGGATCAAGATGGCCTCACACACCCCCTGGGTGTCAGGGTTCATTATCGGCCATCCCATAATCGCCAAAGAATCCTCTAATGGCGGATGAGCCCTTTTGTTTAGGGGTATATGTATTGGACATTAGAAGGAAACTAAGGGAAAAGAAAGGAAATGAGTCCAATAAAAATCCCTGCCACCTGCCAGCCAAACTTTTCAACTCTTTATTTATTGGTGTAAGAGGGATACTTAAAAACAAACAAGCATGAGACACTAACAGCTCTATCATGGCGCTAATATCCACTTCTAGTCGACATGTTTCAGACCTTCTGGCAGCCCCTAGCATGTCCTGGGCTTTCTTCAGGACCAAATCAGACCCTGTTCAATCCTGCACTGTTTCCCTATGCTATCTCTTAACACATGCGTACCCATTCCACGCATGCAGTACCCGGATTACAAATTGGTTCAACCAGAGTCCTTCTGTTGTAGGAGGCTACTTCCCTACTTTCAGAGATAATTATGCCTCATTCCATGCCTCCTTCCGAATTTTTAGACAGCCCTTTAGGCCTAGTGGCTTTCTGTATGGATGCAGCTCATTCATCTCATATGAGAACTGCTCAATGGGCTGCTAACAACAATTATTTTATTTTGATTTAGAGTATAGCGGATTCCTACTGGAGTCAATAACAGTTGGTAATATTGGCAACAGGCTAGCTACTCACTTATTCAATCACAGGAGGAATGTAAGATATAATAGAGACCAAACCTGAGTCTTAACAGTTACACATCGCACAATCTGGTGGTTAAACCACTATGTTCAATGAGACATGCACACATGTGTGGCCTCAAAAAGCATAATTTGCAATGTCCTGATGAGCAGAATGAAATGATACCTTTTCAAAACAGGAGTGTCTTTCTGAAGATGGAAATACAAATATTTCATGACCTCACAGTCATTTAAAAGTAGGAATTTTTGAAAAATTGGAAAAGAACATAATCTTGAAATAACTTTGGGCAAGCTGGTTACTGAATTCTTTGTACTGAAATTTGTAGAAACTGCTTTTTAGTAGCAACATTTCTCATTACCCTATTTAAAGATCCCTGTTAGTAACCCATCAGCGAAACAATGGACATACCTTCCTCCCAAGACCGCTGCAACAGACTCAGCTCCTTCTTTCACCTCACGATCAAGAAGCTCTACGATAACTTTGATGACCAAGACCTCTGCACCAACCCAACCCCGGCCCCCAGCGACGCCACCCAACAAACCCTACTTATGTGGACTCCACTCATGACAGAAGACACCATAAAGATCATGATGAGCATCCAATTCGGAGCACCTTCAGACCCCTGCCTGCCTCACATTTTCCACAGGGCCACCACAGCAATCACCCCCAAGCTACGCCAGACAATCAACTGCTCCTTAGAGACAGCCATTTTCCCTGATGACTGGAAGCATGCCGATGTCAACTCTCTCTTGAAGAAACCCTCCGCAGACCCAATGGACGTTAAGAACGTCAGGCCCATCTCGCTGCTTCCTTTCTCAGCCAAGGTCATCAAGAAGGCCGTCAACGCCCAGCTAGCACACTTCCTAGAAGCCAACAACATCCTAGGCACCTCCCAATCCATATTCTGAAACAACCATAGCGCCGAGACAGCCCTCCTCGTCGCCACATACAACATACGCGCTCCCCTTGACCCTCCTGGACATTTCAGCAGCTTTTTGTAAAAAAAATGTTTTCATTTATGTTTTGTGATTTAAATGTACAATCAAACAAATCATGAATACACAGTACAAATTGGATATCAGGCAGTAGCATTTGTTGTAGGGCAAATAATATAGCAACATTTTCTCCGAAAGAGAGTATGTATTTAGGCTCGATCGCCGCATATGTACAAGTGCCGAGGGTCACATCTGGATTATCCACATTTATTGACAGTGGGTCAGGTATCACAATTTTCAAGGCTCTTCCCCCGATCTTCCCATTGTCAAATTCACTCCCTCCCCCTACTCCCCCATTTCCAAACCAAAATATCTTATCCAAGGAGCCCATATCTTCCGGAATTTTCGAGGACAACCCCTTGCTTTGTATGTCCCTTGTTCCGCAACCATGTATAGATCGAGACATGTTCTCCACTCTTTAAGTGTAGGGAGTTGGTGGGCACCCCAGTATCTAGCTGTGTCCCTCTTGGCTACCACCAGCCCCAAATTAGCCAACATGACTTTATGTAGTGGCAGGTCCACTTCTGTAGGGATTTCCAGTAAGAGAAACTTGGCGTCCAACTCGAGTTGGGATTCCAGTACATTGCTAAGCTCCCTCATGATATTACTCCAGTATGTTTGAATCCGTCTGCACTTCCAGAGGGTGTGTATAAATGTACCGCAGTCCATGTGGCATCTGAAGCAATCCGGGGTGTCTGCTCTCCCCATTTTATATAACCTTGCTCTATCAAAGTAAGTCCTATGTAGGATTTTATATTGAATGAGACGTGATCTTAGTTTAATCGCCACTTCACACTGGTGCATAAGAGCGGCCTCCCAGTCAATGTCTTCCATAGGGCCAGTGGTGAGTTCCCATTTAGCTCAAAGTGGACCCAGTTTGTCAGGCATGCTGTTACTTAGTGTTTTATATGAAAATGAGATGGCCTTAGAGGGAATCTCCTCTTGCAAGAGTCTGCCTTCTAGTGGGGCATATTCCGGCAGAGTCTCCGTGTTTAGCCTCTCTGCTAACCAGGCATGTTTCAGTCGAAGATAGGCATAGGACTGAGTGTCGTGGAGCTGATATGTGGCTTGAAGCGTGCTGAATGGAGCCAATGAGCCTTTCTCTATTAAATTCCCTATTTTAGAGATCCCTATTAAATCCCACTGCCTGAAGCCTCTCAATTTTCTGATCTCAACTAGTCTTGTTCCCTCCCATAAAGGGGTCTCCCTGGTAGGTTTCATGTCCCATTTCATTTGCTTCTCAGCACTATTTCACACCTCTAGCACCCTTTGGGTAGCCTTGGGCGCATTGTATAGGAGCGCCAACCATTCCCGAAATACTGGACCAAATCCAAATTTTACCAATGTACATTCCATAAAGGGCCAGTGGATGATATTGAACGCCTTTTCGGCATCAAGAAAAAGGAGCAGATGGGGACTGTCTCGGCTCCGAACAGTGGCCATCCAATTAGCCAGTCACCATAGGTTAATGCGTGTGGCTCGCTTATGCATAAATCCGGACTGGTCTCTGTGTATCAGGGGGGCGATGACCATCAAGAGGCGCATTGCGAGGATGGTGGCCAGAATCTTTGTTTCTATATTAGGCAGCAATATGGGTCGATAGGACCCACAATCGTCCGGGGGGGGTTCCCTGTTTTATGAATTACCACCACCATTGACATTCGGAGGTCTTTTGAGAGAGTCCCGTGCTCTTTTGATGTCCTAAACATGTTTAGTAAATGCGGGGCTAGCAGGCTATTATTTAATAAAAAAAAATTCTCCCGGGAGTCCATTTGTGCCCGGGGTTTCCCCGACGTTTGGTGGCCAATGGCCTCTGTTACTTCTTCAACAGTTAGGTCTTCCTCTAGCCTGTACCCCTCTCCTCCTGGTAGAGTGCGGGAAGCTCAATTGAGTCTAAGTATTGGGTTATTTGTGCCTCACTCGCTTGTGGTCTAGCTGCATAGAGTTCTGTATAGTACCAGGCAAAAGCACCCGCTATATCTTGGGGTGTGGTGTGTGTATGGCTTCGTTCTTGAATGGACATTACCCATCTTGACTCCATTTCCTTCCTGCCCAGCCATGCGAGTAGTTTACCCACCCTATCTCCTGTCTCGTACAGCCAGTGCTGGACTGCCAGTTGGTGAGCCTTTGCCTCTTGAGTGACTAGCGCCTGGTACTCCCTTTTAGTTATTTCAATTTGACAATGGGTATGATCACTCAATGCGGAGGGTCCAATTCCTTCAAGACTCAACAGCTTGTGTTCTAAGGCCTCAATCTCTTGGGTTTCTTGCCGTTTTTTAATGGGCAATTATATTTTGTGATCTATCCCGTATCACCGCCTTGAATTCTTCCCATAGAGTGACTGCCGACTGTACTGAACCGTTGTTTTCCATAAAATAGAGCTCTGAGTCCACCCTGAGTTCTTTAGCATCCCTTTTATATTTCAAGGCCCATGCCCTCAGTCCAATTCGCTCCCTGACTGCCACTCCTCCCCCCCACCTTTAGTAGAAGCGGTGAGTGATCTGAGATGCCCCTAGCTAAGTATTCCATCCCCTCTACATGTTCAGTCTCCCCCGCTGGAGCGAAGAGGTAGTCCAGTCTCAAAAACACCTTGTGAGTCCCTGAGAAATAGGAATAGGCGCATGTGGTCGGGTGATGCCGTCTCCATAAGTCGGTCATCCCAAGGGCTGTCTGGAACCTTGCCAATGCTGTGGGTTCATGCGACCCAAGCCGTGTTTCAGTGTGATCTAAAGAGGGGTCACTCACGTCATTAAAGTCCCCCCCTATAATATGCATGGCGGGGACAGAATGCAACAGGAGCTCCGTCAGTTTGTCTAGTGTATGTTGCTGCAGTCGTGGGGTAGCATAGGCACTAATAAGTAAAAAAAGTCTTACGATTCCAAACTCCCTGTACTGCCACATATGTCCCATCTGGGTCCACCCATTGTCGAGTGACACACAAGGGGGGTGACTTTTTAATTAGAATTGCCATTCCTTTCGAACCCCTGGTAAAATCCGCATGTGCCAAGGTAGTGTAGTGTCCCCTTCCCAAGAAAGAACAGTGAGAACCCATAAGGTGCGTCTCCTGTAAAAATATTATATCGGGTTTGAGTCTTTTAAGGTAGTTAGATACTAAACCTCGTTTGATTTTGTTTACTAACACATTGACATTCTATGTCAATATAGTGTATCCGCCCTCAGCCATTGCAAAGAAGCTAAGGAATCATCACACGCCCAGCCCTCTCTCGGAGCCACGCCCATATCTCTCCTTCCCATCTCATTCTTGGTATTCATGTGAACTGACTGAAAAGAACACCCCCCTCCCAATAAACAAAGTCCACAATATTTAATAGTGTCCAACATGCCCCCCACCCTACACTCTTCAGGAATCCACACCACCCCCAATTTATCCACATGACAACTCTGGCACAGGTGATCCACCTAGAGGTCTGCAACCCTCCCTCCCACCCCAATTCAATCAACTACACAATAAGACAATATGAACACACAGTATACTTCCCTTTGTCAGGCCAGAGTTCCACAATGTCTGCCAAGCCCTGGGATTATCTTACTGTCACTTGGCAGCCGTCCGGCCCCTGTTTCTCATTCCTCTTCACCATTGCTGGGTGGTTGCAGTTGCTGTGTACTTCCTCCTGACAGGATTGGGTCTGGAGCCTCCAGCCGTTGAATACTCTCCAGAAGTGGGTGCTCACTGTCCACATCCGCTGATTCTTCTCTCTCTGACAGTTCAATGTTGACATTGTCAATTGATCTCTGAAGGGTTAGTGCTGTGCGTTCATGAGCGGTGTCGTCGTCTGAGTGCGATATGTAGGTCTTGCTTTCTCTGGGCCTCCGAGACCACCCCGGTGTTCCCACAGCGGTATTCCGGAGTTTCAGCACTTGTCGCCGATGTTTTTCCTTAGGCCTTTCCTGACTGGAACCCACCCTCTTTTCTGCAGACAGAATAGGCGCTTGGTGCGTTCCACGCGCAACTGGGGTCATTTCTCAATTCATGACCATGCCTCGTCCGGAGTCTGAAAAAACTGCGTGGTGCCTTGAAAGATGACTTTAGTTTAGCTGGGAACAGCAACATGTATTGGATCCCTAGTGCTCTAAGTTTCGCCTTAATAGGGTCAAAAGTTTATCATAGCTTCTGCACATCACGCAAATAGTCCGGGAACACCATCACCCTTTTTTCGGCAGCTACCGGAGTATCAAATCTCTGTCCTGAAAGTTCAAGAACCGAGCTATCAATGGCCGAGGGGGAGCCCCCGGTGGGAGGCAGATATTGGGCATCTGGTGTGCCCTCTCTATGATAAAACAGGTTGAGAACTGTGTATTCTGAAGGTTTTCTTTTAGAAATGTCAGGAGAAATTGGCCTGGGTCAGTTCGCTCCACATTTTCTGGAAAACCATTGAATATAAGATTGTTCCTGCAGGCCCTATTTTCAGCGTCGTCGACCCTCCAGACCACCTCCTTCATTGTAGCTAAGAGTCCAGTCACGTCCTTCCGAGTGGCGTAGGAGGTATCTTCAAGTTCTGAGATGCGGTGTTCCACCTCGGTAACTCTCTCGGAGACCTTTTGCAGATCATGGCGTAGAAGTGTGACCTCTGAACGTATCTTCGCCATCTCCCCCCAAGCTCTCTCTTGATGCGTGAATTGCCTGTAGTAGAGTCGCATTATCTGGAAGGGGAGCAAGACCTCCCTCTGCTCCCGCCGGCGCGGGGAGTACTTTGGTGAACCGATCCAAACTTCCCTGTTTCGACGTTGGTAGGCTCCTTGTCTCTCGCCATCTTATGCGATCTGGTGACGTGCCATGGCCAGGCACCGTCCCCCACAATCGTGGCCCCCTTTTCACTGTTGTTGGCCTCCTTGAAACTCATACCCTAGGTTGTATCGGGGCTCTCAGAGCAGCGTAGATGGTGTCTGCCAGGCAGTGGAGGCTGGCACAGTAGCACCCCTTCTCCCTCTGCCTGGTCTGAATACCCAAGAAAACACCATTCCTCTATCCACCCCAATGCCGCTCTCTCCGGTGTTCCGCCCAATAAGCGTAAAATTCCGCGGAGGGGGGAGAGGCTGAGCCCAGAGCCAGGGCCGATGGACTAACTGTAGTTCATCCCCTTGGCCTCCCCACGCATAGAAGTTGGGCTAAGATATCCCTCGTGGCTCCTTATCTCGCCCCGCTGTCTCTGTCGACGTCGCCCCGTGAGCCTTGGTTGTAGTCCCAGACCGATATGTCTGGCGGCTTCACGGTCCACAATGCAGGGCCAGGGTGTCTGTATAGTCTCATCTATCAAGCTCCGGGTTGAAAAATGTGCCCCGGACCTGCAACTCCGTCAGCCCTCTCAATACTCAGCCAGGTGACTCGCACAGATGAAACTGAAAGCCTCGGGGGAAAAGGAGGAGTCTACCAGTTGGCCTACTGGATCCCTTGCAGCCGTATGGCCAACTCCAATTTAATTTGTGGTCTCGGGCCCGTTGTCCCATGCTCCCTCCGTTGTCGCACCAGGTAGAGTTCTTCAGGGCCGCTCGGCCCCAGGTAGGCCAACTCATGCAGTCTCCTCTGTTTCTGCTGTTATCTGCCACACAGGGGAAAATGGAAGCATCTGCTTTCAGCCCCAAAGTCCCTTACAGGTGTCTAGCACGCAGATCACGGCAAAGCTCGTCACCAGCTCCAGGAGTCAGGAGCCACTCTGCCGCCGGCAAGGCGTTCTCAGTCTGCCTGTCCTGGCACCACAGGTCCGATTCTGCGCCTCTCCTGGGTGGACCATCACTGCTCCTCTCTGCGGTTCCTCTGGAGGGTGGGGATACTGCTCACTGCCAAATCTGTTCACCACTGTATCAGCACCCCAGCGGTGTGTTCCCCCTCGCAGCCCAAGGTTGTTGCGGGCCCAGCAGATCACCGCAGGCCGCTCCAGCAGGGCGCCATCTTAACGAGCTGTGTGCCGACTGCGATGCAGGAAAGGCTCTTATCACGGTGAAAAACGTCCGTCAATCATCTAGCCGGCCTCAGTCTCAGCACCCCGTCCGGTCAGCACTGGGACAGTTTTTTGCCTTCGAGGGTTAGGATAAGAGACAGGATTTAATTGGGGGCGGCGGAGCTCGCAGAGAACGCAGCTACCCGGCCATGCTGCTGGCCACAACCCCCCTTTCAGCAGATTTTGACACTGTCTCACACCGCACACCAGCCACCAGACTTCACGGCGCCGGCATCCAAGGAAAGGCCCTATACTGGATACTCTCTTTCCTCACCGGCAGAACACAGAGGATAAGACTCCTGCCCTTCCTCTCGGTACAAACAGAGACCAGATGTGAAGTGCCCCACAGATCCTGCCTCAGCCCCACCCTCTTCAACGTCTACATGGCCCCCCTTGCAAAAATCACCAGAAACCATGGGCTCAACATCATCTCCTACGCAGATGATACCCAACACAGCTTCTCCTTCATCAAAGAACCCGATATCACCAGGCACAAGTTGCATGAAGGGATGAAAGCCGTCGAACCCTGGATGAAGAACAGTTGCCTAACACTCAACTCAGGGAAAACAGAAGTCCCCATCCTCGGCTCAACCCCCTCAGCATGGTACTACACCTGGTGGCCCCCACCCTCGAAAATCCACCCAGACTGACAGACCATGCATGCAACATTGACATCATACTGGATTCATCGCTCACAATGAATTGACAGAAAACGCTGTCTCCTCCACGTATCTCAACACCCTCCGCATACTACGTAAAACATTCAAAAGGAGACCTGTCGACTCCAGGGAAATGGTATCTCAAGCCCTCATTACTAGCATATGGGACTACGGCAATGCCCTCTAAGCCAGAATCAACAAGAAACTACTCTGCAAACTCCAGACAGTCCAGAACGCAGCAGCCAGGCTAATCCTCGATATCACAAGACACAACCACATCACCCAACACCTCCACTGTTTCCCCGTCGAAAGAAGGATAATGTCCAAGCTGCTCACCCACGCATATAAAGCCCTCTAGAACATCGGACCTCAATACTTTCACAACCGCCTCTCCTTCCACAGACCCAAGATCAGATGACCTCTCCCTAGCCACCGTGCCACACTTCCACAGGAACAGAGCCGGTGGAAAGTCTTTTTCCCACCCTACAGCCAAGACATGAGAAGCCTGACACTGGATCAATTCAGGAAAAATCTCAAGACCTGGCTCTTCGAATGACCCCATCGGAGCTGCTCCCCAAACCCCCCCAGCGCCTTGAGACCCTAACGGGTTAGTAGAACACTTTATAAACACTGATTTATTGATTGATAAACATTGTCAAGTACTCTAAAACATATTTCATGTTAATTGAATTGGTGTCACGATTGCCGGTTACGCTCCCGGCGAACCACTAAGATGGCCACCGCCCGGGTGCACACATGTGCGGAGGGAGGGCAGGTGAGTCAAAGCCCAGCCTCCCTCGAGCAATGACGCTTCGCGTTCACTTACGTTTTGGATCTTGGTCAGTTTTCAGCTTACCTGATAGTTGAAGCTATTATGTGTTGGCAAGCACCACAAAATGTCAAAGATATCCAAAGTTTTCTTGGCTTTGCCAACTTTTACAGACGCTTTAGCAGCAATTTTTCTGATTTAGCTTCACCCATTACTAGACTTCTAAAGAAAGGGGTTAAGTTTCATTGGACAGCTGAGGCAGAGAATGCCTTTAACACCTTAAAGAATGCCTATATTCAGGCACCTGTATTGAGATATCGAGACCCATCCCGACCTTTTGTGGTTCAGGCTGACGCCTCTCAGGTGGCCGTTGGAGGGGTTCTTTCCCAGACAGATCCTACTACTGGACACATTCATCCCATATCATATTACTCACAAAAATTAACCCCAGCGGAACAAAATTATGCTATTGGAGACAAGGAATTGCTAGCCATTAAAAGGGTATTCGAGGAAAAGAGACACTACTTGTTAGGCGCTAATCATAGAATAACTGTCCTTACGGATCATTGTAACTTGAAGTTTTTGAAATCCGCAAGGGCTCTATCCATGAGACAACTGCGTTGGACTCAATTTTTTAGTGACTATGATTTTTCAATACATTTCCAAGCAGGAAGTAAAAATGGCAAAGCAGGTGCTCTATCTCGCTTAGGCTATGAAAACACAGGACTACAGGGTGATCCTCCCCCATAATAGCCTGAGAAAGAATAATCGGTGCTCTGTATTCAGAAGATAACTTTTTAAGAGCCGTTAAGAAAGAACAAGAATCCTCAGTTATGAAGGAAACAGTTGGAATTCAAGAGGTCACTAAAGATAAGGATCTGTTTTATGTCCAAGGGGATTTAGTACTCCCCACTCATGAACTGCAATTACAGGCACTAGGGTGGAGCCATGCTCATCCTCTTGTTGGACATCCAGGCTACAAGAAGACACTGGATTTATTAAAGAGACACTTTTGGTGGCCTAACATGGGGAGGGACACAAGACATTATATCCAAACATGTTATGTATGTGCTCAAGGAAAGGCTTCTCACCAAACCCCCGCAGGATTGTTGCAACCTCTCCCAACATCGCCTAGTCCCTGGCATACTGTGTCTTTAGACTTTATAGTAGATTTACCCAAGACAACACAAGGGAACACTACCCTCCTTGTTGTAGTGGACTTGTTAACCAAAATGGCACATTTCATCCCATTGAAAGCTCTCCCCACATCACGAGTTTTAGCCTCTATATTTGTTCAGCAAGTAGTACAGTTACACGGCCTCCCATCTATATTAGTATCAGACAGGGGATCTCAGTTTATCTCTAGATTTTGGAGGGATTGGGAGCCTTATTACAGAAAGACGTACGACTATCCTCTAGTCACCATCCTCAAACGTATGGTCAAACAGAGAGGGTAAACCAATGTTTCGAGCAATATATCAGATGCCAAGCCTTACATTCTCTTGCCGATTGGGATGAGATGGTATGGATTGCTGAGTTCTTATATAATAATAGTTACCACTCTTCCACTGCTTACTCCCCTTTCTATTGCACTTACGGTTTTCACCCTCGAACCACGTTGTCTCCACTTTCTTCTTCCTGTTCTGCCCCAGCAGCCACAGACTTTATAAAGGGATTACAAGATATACACAAGACAGCACAGCCAAATCTAGAAAGGGCTAAGGCAAGTTATAAAAAAGGGGCGGATGCTCACAGACGCACAGAGCCTGGATAAAAACAGAGAGACGAGGTCTGGTTATCCTCTAAACACCTGACATTGAGAGGGTCTTGTAAATTTAAACCTCAATATATAGATATGTAAAGGTGTGAATCCTGTCGCTATGAAGTTGGAGCTTCCGGCCTCACTAAAGATCCATCCGGTATTCCATGTTTCTCTTTTGAAACCTGTAGAGCCCGGTATGTGTCTCCCTAATGTCCCAGGCCCTGTGATGGTGGATGGTGAACCAGAATATTGAGGTTGGGGCAATCACTGACTCCTCCAGAGTTAGATGCAAACTCCAGTATTTGGTGCATTGGAAAGGTTACGGGGTTGAGGAACCCATGTTGGAGCCAGCCAGATACACGCCCCTCGGTTGTTACGTTTGTTTCACAGGTGACATCCTGACAAACCTAAGCCGGTAGGGGGGATTGTGGGGGGTGTATTGTCACAATTGCCGGTTACACTCCTGGCGAACTACTAAGATGGCCGCCGCCCGGGTGCACGCATGCGCGGAGGTAGGGCAGGCGAGTCAAAGCCCAGCCTCCCTCGAGCAGTGACGCTTCGTGTTCACTTACATTTTGGATCTTCGTTGGTTTTCAGCTTACCAGATTTCTCCTGTTGACGCTGTGTCTCCTGTGTCATTTAGGCGATCAGAGCGTCCTCTCTCGCGGACCCTTGTTGTTGGCACTCCTGTGGCTCCCTTGTCGTCGGCACTCCTATGGCTCCCTTTCTCAGCGCTGCTTCATTTGGGTCTCCTTCGGCTGCATCTCTCGGCGATGTCTCTCGGGGGGGCATTTTGCGATCCAGTAATCCTACAAAAGAAAGAAGAAAGAAAAAGAAGATTAAGTCTGCACATGAAGTTTACGGTAACAGCGCTCTTGCGCTGCTCTTTCATTTTATGTACAATTACTACATACCTGATCCTGCTCCAGCCACTGTGGGGATCCATCCCTTTTCTTTGCTATACCTAATTTAAAAAAGGAAAAGAAAACCTGAATACAAGTTTACCTTTTGTTATTTAGTACACTGTGGATTAAGAACAATCTTTGAAGCTTAGATGTCACAAGCAAGACATGACTCATAGGTAGGTTTAAGTATTTTCACAGAATATTGCATTAGTCTTTTTTCACAAGTTACACTCAAAATATTATTGTTTTCTTAATTGTTTTAGAACCATAACATAAGCCTTAAATATATATGGAAGACGAGATAATTCAGGAAGAAGAGATAATTCAAGAGTTTTGCTTTACTATTGTAAGGTATGGAAGAGCACCATAAAGATAATTAAATAAAGATACAGGGTGTAAATTTCTCAGTGCTAATTTGTTCAATATGATTCTACTACCCACAGCTTTGTGCCTTATTTTTGACGGGTCCTGTGCTACTTGGGAGTAGCGACGTGGGATTTCTTCCTCTGTTCCTTGTTTTGTTTCCCTTCTTCCCCGGGTTACCATTGCCACTTTGACTTGGTTGGGTGCCATAGGTGGCTTTGGGAAGTTGTGGATCTTGCTTCATGTTCATGACGTTCCTGTGAAAATATTTTTGATTCCCGACAATTGGGTTTAACCAATATGTTTAAAATGTACAATGTATCACTCTATTTTCTTGTATTTGCCTTAAAGGAAGCTCCACCCCATTGGTTGTAGTGTTGGCCCTGTCTCTGTTGATTGACCTGTTAGCTCCTCCCAAAGTTCGAGTCTAGTTGCATCCCTGAAATCCACTATGAACTTCACTCAAATAGGTATAGATATATTTTATCACTCAAACTCCTCCGGGTTTTTAAAACTCATTGGTTCTGTTTTACTTACTGCGATCCAAACCTTTTTTTTTACACAAACATCTTTCAATTAAATTTCTACAATACACCATAAATCCTAAACTAATGCAACATTGACTGATATTCTTTTGTGCCAGAGATGCTGCTGCCATTACTGCTTGCAAATTATACATCTGAAAAGTAATCTGCATACATATCTAATTAATGTTGCATAGTGTCTATAATGTGCATTTTCATTACGTTTGATTAGTTTAAGCTAACGATGTTAAAGTAATAAAAACTAATGAGACTGTGGTAAGGAGCTTGGGTATGTAAAATGGTATTGTGCTGTATTTAATTCCATTATCTTCTACTCTTGCCAAAGCTGCAGGGAAAAGTATATAGAGAATCCTAATGCATACAAATGAAGGAATTCTTGTTAACAGACGTCTTCAATTTACTTGCAGAATAAAGCACCTCATGTGTGGGCAAAGTGTTGAGCTCGGAGCCTTTCATATAAACGTAGCAGTGAAATTTATTTTTTTACTGTTCTATCCAGTGAGTTAAGCATCACTAAGAATAATATCGAGTGGCGGGGGTTACTGGGAGTTGCTATCTAGCTAAGAAGCAAATCAGATGGCTCATGAGTGGGAGATCAGTTCATATTATATATCTCATGGCATAAAGGGCCCTCAAATATAATATGCATGTGCACCAGTTCTGGGCCAAGACTTTTGGTAGACAGACAATTGATGCTCTCTTTCTCATATCAACAGGGACTTTTATCATGCAATTGGTATCCAAGTAGCCGATCATGAGACCATTAATGGCCCTGTAACTAAGATGCCTTCAGTGACTTTAATGTAATGGGGCACACATTTGGAGCAGAACAGTCTGGTTTATGACCTAGTGCACTTTGGTAATATTAAGCCCTCTACAATGACCCTTCACAGGAATATTCACAGACTGAAAGTCCATTGTTCAAACAGAGTTTATCTCAAAACACACGAGAGAATCTCTGCGTTCTTGCTAAAAGTCATTTCAAAGACATGCACTAAAGGCAGTGCAACTCACTGAAGTGGAGCAAGTGATTGTGTCTCATGGTAGTGATGTAGAAATGTCAGTCCTCTAAAGAAGCATTAGGATAGGGCACAGTGAACTTAGTTAAAAGGAGTTGGCTCGCATTGCTGGGAGCTCCCTGCCACACAGAAGGTGAGGTGACCTTTGGAGGTGAGGAGGGTGGGGGCTAAGAGACCCCTCAAGCAGGCAAAGGGAGAGGCTGGTCTCCTCACAAGGAGATTCTTATGTTCCCTGAAGGGCTGGTGACATGGGGCATATTTATAAGAGGCTTGCATTGTGTTTGCCCAATGCAACATGGTACATGTGTGACACAGTCCTCTAAGTCAGATATTTGAAGTCACCCAAAGCCACCTTGCGTACTCTGAGTGGGTTAAAAAATCTCGAGTAACGCAACACATTGCAAATGACTCTACCCTGAAAAGTTGCTCCATGGGCGTTGAGTGGGGGTTCCCATGCAACTTCCATGGATTTGGCGCATTCACATATTTACAAGAACTTGTAAATCTGGGCATGCGCCAAAATCTAACATCTTCCCAAGGGAGGCATAAAGAGGAGAAATGTCTTTATTTCTCCTTGTTTCTTCCCCTTTCTAGAAAAGGAATGTGCCTCCAAGGATTGGTTTTGTGCAGGAAGGTGCACCTTTGTGTATAAAAACAATCCTGCATGAAACACAGGCGCCTTTTCACCATGGTGCAAGTATGCCTGCATTGGAGCCAGGCTGTCAGAAGAGTGCCAATGCAGGGAAAAGGGCAGAAATGCACTGTATTGCCTTAAATACGGCCCATTACTTCTCTTTCCTTTCCACGCAGTGCAGCACAGGAAGGTGACTGTTGCTGTGCTGCACTGCACCACTTGCTCATCCATGAGCCCCATGGTCCCTAACGAAGGAGGAGCAGTCAGTATTAAACTGTGGCTGTGTAACAAATGCAGAAGGTTTCGTCTCTGCTTAGGAGACCAATAAGGCCATAAAATGGCGCATGGTAGTTTCCTCTGTACACAAAATGGACCAGGTACAGAAAGCAGCTGGAGGGCTATATTACTTTCTGCTAGAGTTTGGGCCTGGTCATGAGTAAGTGTGACTTACAACTAGCAGGGTGGGTGAGACAAATTTCACGAGATCAAACTACAATCTCCGTATGTAACTTCGCACCTCACGAAAGTAAAGTGAGTGCTCTCAACGATGACCCACAAATAGTAAAACACCTGCCTCGTTGTCCAAGAAATGAACATCCACTCCAAAGACCAACCACAGGACCGAGTCGGAGTCATCACTGGCGACTAGTCCATCATGCTCGTTCCTTTCAGGAGAGAATGAGCTAGATATATTCCTTTTCTTTGTGAAAAGTATTGGGTGGATTTCTGCTTCCGGTACAGAAGTGGGGAGCTCAGTTGTGTCTGCCATCTGAGTAAAAATGTAAACTCTCCAATTTACTGCTGACCGAATTTCAGACCAAATATCACATATACTGTGGTCAGACGTTCTTTGCTTCAACACGTATGCGAATGATACAAATAATGTTTTCTGTGTTAGAGGAAGCATGGGGCAACATGCTTGTCATCATAGATGCTCCCAACAGCAAAAGCCCAGGATTTCTCTCTCTACCGCAAAATCGAGGGGTAGGAAAAGGATGCATTCGCCTTGATTTCTAATTACACTTACAAAATGTCAGCTCCATTGGATCGATGCCCCCCATTTTCACTTTTTAGCTATGTGTTAAGGTTTGTTTACTCAAAAGCTTCAATGAAAATGATTACTACAGTAGTGACTTTTAAGATGCAATGTTTTGACAACACTGTTTGCAAAGTTATAAAAGCACATACCTAAAAATGAGCAGAACAAAATAACCAATAGAGGATCAATCCCAGTCTGGAAACCCTGAACTACATAAAGTTCAAGCACCCCAGGGAAATGTATGAAGAGTGAAAGGGAAATGTGAGGGTGTTTAGAGTAGGAAGAGTTTTTAATTGCTTCCTTATACCTGACTGGCTCTGATTCTAAACGTTTGTCATTTTTTATCCTCTCCTTCTTTTTAATCTTCTATATTCCCCTCTAATTTTCCGTTTCCTATATTTCGCCATAGGCGAGATTTCTTTTTGGGATCTCCCGGAGCCTTTCCATCTTTGGACATGCTCGTTTTCCTTGTCTGACCTCAACCTCTATTTAACAGTTTTCAATAGCTGCAAGGCTTGTATGATTCTTTTAAGAATACTATCACACTTTATAGACCTTATTGAATGTCTTGGTACATGAAGGAGCTGGGTGGGTTCAGACGGTCCTGGTGGATGTTTTTAATATTGTTGGGATTGAGATTAGAAGTGCCTGCTCCCTCACAAGGGAGCAGAACAGCGTGTACAGAGGGTGGAGAGTGGTATACAATGAACTCTCGATATGTGATAAGTACAAGCGTGGTTATTTTTCTGGAAATATGGTGTTTAATCGTTTTTCTCTATTTACCTCCTCTTATCGCTTCTGTTATTTTTATTACAATTGACATATGTTCTTAATATCTTATTCCATGTGTGCTGCACAAGGCAGCACACATGGAAAACGCAAAAAAGAGGAGAAATAAAGCATTTCTCCTCTTTTCACCATCTTAAGAACAGGATTTTCCTGGTTTTAAGTTCGGCGCTGCTACCTATTATTGCCACCCTTGGTAATAGGTGGCAGAGTCTAATTTAATGGGTGTTGCGGTGGAATGCCCACTGCAACACCCAGTGCACGCCCCTTTCACGCTAAATTTAGCGTGAAAGGGGCATTATTATCAAGGCAGCGTTAAGCCACTGGTTTAACGCTGCCTTGGTAATAGGGCGCTGACTATATCGCCACCACAACGTCACAAAAAGTGACGTGGTGGCGATAGGGGCTTGGTAATATGCCCCATTGTCTTTTGTGCTCTCTGAGGAGCCTGCACATCTTTTGTCGATCACTTTAGAAGCTACGTATGACCACTCCATGTAACTAAGAGTCATTGAATTAAAACATGTTAGTAGTAACTATTATGGGTGGTCGAAGTAAAAATATGGAATTTGCCATTTGCTGACATTTTCCATACAAAAAATTAAGTCAGAGACTTTGCCTTCTTTCAAAGCACTGATCAAAAAAGCTACTTATGGACCCATCCAGGAACTGTGCAACTTTAAGTGACTGCTACAATAGTAAATGTTCTGTACTTCTGAGTGTCATCAAAAGGAATTGCTTAGGAGCACCCTTCAAATCTATCAGAGGACCTGTTGTCCTGCCGTGTCCATCAGAAGTGATTGCTCTAACTTTGATATTCCTTTTGTGCCATCAACGTGTTGACGCGTTACATGTACAGCAAGAACTCTTACTTCTGTGACCCATTCTTTGTTGAAACCTCTCTGCTAAAAAGATCATCATCAAACCCAACAAGAATCGACTATGTTGGCAATCTGTTTCCCTCGTATCCTGCTTTAAGTATTCAGCTACACCTGCTTCTACTTTAAGATCTTTCAGAAACTCAAAACGTTTTCTTCAGTAGCCCCAGTGACCGTTGGAACTGAAGAGAAAGCAAATTCATCATACACTAAATTCAAGTTCAATCAATCGTTGTATTAATCGATAAGATAATGCTTTACTGAACAACCCACATTTAATTCCTAGAGGCACAAGTACTTATATCACTCTTGGGATGTAAATTGCAGTTGAGGTCCCCAGATTCAACCAATAAGCCCTGCCACTCTGCCAACTCGTTGGGCAATTCTTGAAATATATGAAGAATAGCACCTAGTAATGGGCATAGTATATCATGAGATTCAAGGATCTGAAGCAAGGTCAACACCCACCAGTGATGTGGATTGAGTTTAGGTTGAATTATGCAAACCATGGGATTACAAACACTAACTGTGACCCCGATATGAAGGTACCAGGACACATTGGTCAATTTCTCAACTATTCCTCATGACTTTGAACTCCAGCGTGTGTGCCCCCATCAAAAGCATTTTTTCTTTTTTAATCATCAAGACCTTCTAATCATCTATGATCTTTTTTAACAACACATCCCAGTGTTCCTCTTCTTGCTAAACCTCTCCCACAATGAGAGTACCGACTCCATTATAATTTCAACATTGGAATAAACGAAGAACCACCAAAGTCTGGACAGCTGATAACTATTAACTGGTTAAGGGTCTGGACGACAAAGATTTGGTTCTGATGATAGGCAGGGACTGGATCCCTAAGCAAGCAACATCCTTAATGTACTAAGGTTCGGCTTTAGGGCAGTGCAACTGGTGCAGCCGGACTGGGCGCTGACCTGGAGGGGTCACTGACCACAGGGGGGCGCTGTGTTTAGCAATAATTCATTAATTTAAAACACCTGATGCAGAGCTCCTTGTGCATCCAGCTTTCAAGTAGCAATAAAAAGATCATGATCACTCTTGTGATTAATGTTCCTGCTAGAGAGAGAGAGAGAGAGAGAGAGAGATGGAGTTTTGTCTAGTGGCAGTTTCTACTCACCATAAAGTAGCGCAGAGGGCTAATTAGCTTGCTGCAAAGAACAGATCTGTATTTTATGTGGCTATCTGAGTGGATTAGTAAAGCCAGTCTTTGTCAGCATTTTAAAACAAATAAAATGTATGTGAGAGAGGGGCTATGGAGAGATGAGTAGCACTTTGCCGGGCGGTAGTGATGGGACGGTCATGGCGTAGAGCACCAAAAAAGATTGTCACATCGGGCACTACCAGTACTAAAACCGGCCCTGAATGTAGTATATGCCAGTCAATATCTCATTGTTATTTGCTATTGATCTTAGGGTTGCTGCAAAGGGAGTTAAGCTTTAGCTCAATGATAAACTACTTTTTTCATTATTCATTCGGATGGTTCTTGTTTCATGGCAATGAGTCTACATTCTTTAAAAGGAATGTAGGAAAATTGGTTGCCAGTTAGTGTAGCTGTGTGTCCAACTCAAGTAATAAGTACTGAAATCATGACAGTTAAACACACAGTTTAAATTATTTAAAATTATACTCAATCCCTCCTAGCTATGTTGCAGAGTAAACAGGTTAACTTAGAAAAGTTGTGTAAAGTATTTAACAGTACAAAAACATTTGACCCAGCTCTCATCTCTGCATATTCAAAGAAACTGCCATTCTGGTATTTAGCTTCAAAGTACAAAAAGCTAGGTGGAAGGCCACCATTGGTAAGGATTTTTTGCTAAAGAGTTTGCTTTTGGAAAACTAAAAACTATGGACCTCCACACCCTGGGAGTCTTCTGGGGTGTGAAGGTCATTATTGTTTTTTCTGTCCCTCATAGCCAGGTTTTGCCTGGTGGTGACAGACAGAATAAATCCACAATAAATAGGGTGATTGGTGTAATTCCCTTCTTCCAATGGGCCCTATTCGGTTGGATCTTCGGAGGAAACTTTCTATTGACGTAGGCTCCTTTGACAGACAGTTGATGGTCTGGCCGACTGTAAATAAGGCAGATGGACCAAGGGTTTGGTAGACAGGGTACCCAGTCGCATTTACAACAGAGTACCAAGTCCACCAAACACTAAATTAGTCTCTCAGGGCCTCATTTATGGTGTTTTCGCATAGGGAAACGCAGCCAAAGTGAAAGGGCAGAAAGGTACAGTATTTTAACAATACGGTGCATTCCTGTCCTTTCTACCTGCACTGGCACTGTTTTGGCAGCCTAGCCCCAATTTAGGCACCCTGCACCATAGTCCTCTCTGGCGCAGGCTGAGTCCCCATCCTGAAACAGGGGCAACAGTCTTACTGCCCCTGCAGTCTGTGCTTCCAGAGAGTGACAAAACAGCCCTATAGCACTAGAGAAAAATAGTTCAGAAAAATGGAGGAAGGAGCGTTTTGCCCAGATATCACAGCATATTCTGAACCCCAGGACATATGCTTCAGTCTTGCTGCCCCCGGAGTGGACTGGAGGTGTTTACCCAAAATCTGGCACAGGGGAACAGGAATGCTACTATACACCAGGGATTTCAACATTGCTCTACAACAAACAAAAGGATGAGTGAAACGAATCGTGGCATCGATTTATTCCAACACCACAGAATGTAATGTAGCATCATTCTTCTCCCCAGGGGCAGAGAGGTGGTTTGTATGGACTGGGAAGGTTGCCCATAATCTGTCACGCTAGAGGTTCAAATCCCATTGGACAGGAGAGATTTCACATTTGGGCAAAGTAAAGTGGTGTGGACCTTCCACCCTGTCCTTAAGCCCTATCCCCACTCAGTGCGAGGTAAACCAGTCTTTTCTGCCCCCTAGTGGGCAGTGAGCGGGTGTTAGACCTGGTATAGTTGGGATGGTTTTCCCTGACTTTTTGCCTCTACCTCCTGTGTTTTTGATGCTGTGTTGGATTTTGTTTTTGCTGGCTTAGATGCTTTGGGCACTTGTCAATGCTGATCAGTGTCAAAGTGCAAGTGCTCCCTGTGTAAATTGATATTGTGATTGGTTCTCCCTGATTGGCATATTTGTTTTATCAGTAGGTCCCTAGTAAAGTGCACTGAGTGTGCCACGGCTGGTAAATCAAATGCTACTAGTGAGCTTGCAGCATTGATTGTGCCACCCACATGAGTAGCCCTGAAAAGAGGTCTCAGGCCTGCCACCGCAGTACCTGTGCTCAGTTTGGTAACTGCCATGGTGACTTGGCAAGTGCGCCCACTTGCCAGGCCCTACCCTTCCCTTTTCTAACAAAGGACACCCTTATGGTAGGCCCAAGGTACCCCCCGGAGCAGGGTGCAGTGTATGTGAAAGGTAGGACATGCACTGGTGTGTGTACCATGTCCTGATAGTGAAATACTGCCAATTTTGTTTTTCACTATTGAAAGGCTATCTTGCCCCCAAGGACAGAATGGGGAATGCTTTGTAACATTTCACAAGCATATCTTCCCATAGGGATAAGATGGGAAAATGGAGTTTGGTAACCCTGAATTCAGGATTTAACAACAAATCTTTTAGTAAAGATGTTTTTTAAATTGTGTGTTTGAAAATAGCACTTTTAGAAAGTGGCTATTTTCTTGTTCAACCATCCTGTGTGCCTCTGCCTGTTTGTGGATTGACTGTCTGGTTTCAGTGTGACAGAGACAGAGGATGTGAATTCCCTGTAGACAGCCTCTGGGGGGGTTGAGGTGTGCCTGGTCCTTCCGGAATGACTCAGCCCTGAGCTGAATAGACCCTGGCTGCATATAGAGTGGTGGGAGAAGATTTACCTTGCACCTGATTGGAGCCTGTCTCCCTAGCACAATGCTGTCTCCACCTCTTGTGGTCATGCTGCACCAGTAAAGGCAGAATTGGTTTGAACTGGGCTCAGAGCCCCCTGCAGAAAGAGAATAAAGACATTTTGGAGTATAAGTATTAGTCCTAAAACCCCTGAACTTTAGATCATTCCTGGAATCCAAGAGGAGAAGAGCTGGAGAGACTGAGGAGAAGTACTGCTCTTGCTGTGTGTCTGCGGTTGGCCTGCAGTTGCTGTTTCTGCCAAGGAAAGGAGAAGGACTTTGCTGTGTGCTGTGTACCCTGCTTGAATGAGATCTCCAAGGGTCTGAAGTGAGCTGGCCTCCTGTTCAGAATTCTCAGGGACACAAAGCTCCAGCTCCTCCGGAACTCTGCTGTTGTGAGTTCTGACCTGCCTAGAGATGCCTGTTCCAATTTTGGGCCTCTGGAGGTTGTTGCTGCTATTTGTGAGCTGGAAGAAAGAAGAGACGTGAAGAACTGCTAAAAACGACGCATCGCTCTTCTTGCGACTGTTTTCTCGATGCATCTCCACGGCGCGAGAAGAATTTCCATGCATCGTCGTGCCGTGGCGAAAACTGTTGCAGCGCCTGTTGCTGCTGCAAGAATTGATGCATCAAGGGATCGTGGGTGACGAGGATCAACGCAGCACCGCTCGCCATCACCGCATCGATCGCCGACGCATCCCAGATTTCCGTGCATCGTACCTGTGCAGCACGCTTTCCCAACGCATCACTTGCGAACTGGAACTGTCACAAAGAATGAACGCATCACTCCCCATACAGACCAGATTCGATGCAACTCGTTCTCTGCATGTGACAGAACTGTTGCATCGCCTCCCCAGGGCCTCAGGAGTGTCGCATCTCTTTGTTTTCCGACACTGGGGCTGTTTGGCTTTGGAACTTTGATGCATCCACAGTTTTCTTTGGTACAAGTTCTTGTAACCTTTTGAAAGTCATATTTTTAACTGTGTATGTTGGATCTTTGTCGATTTGCTCTTGGTTAGTTTAGATAAAGATACTTTATTTTCCTAAACTGGTGTGGTGTCCTTTTGTGGTGTTTTCACTGTGTTACTGAGAGTGTTGGTACAAATACTTTACACATTGCCTTTGGGATAAATCTATCTGCTCCTGCCAAGCTACCAAGAGGGTGAGCAGGGGTTATCTAAAGTGTGCATCCCACTTACCATGACTAGAAGCAAGGGTCCTTATTTAGACAAAGGTACCTACCTCTGCCAACTAGAGACCCCCATTTCTAACAGCGGGTTTGCCTTTCAAGGACTCCTATTGACCCTGGTTTGATGTGTTCTAGTCATGGGCACTAGGCCCAGCCACACAAGCACCCTTCCTTGAACAAGTCACATATTAACAGCTAACACATTTTGTTCCTTTAAACACTTTGGAACTGCTTCATGGCAGCGAGTATTATTTTCATAGTTCAATCAGCGATCCTTTCTACGTTTACACTTTCACAATAGTAATGTTCAACAGTCACATGATAATGACATTGTGTCTCTGGCGTGATGCCAGTTACATTCCAAACACTAGATAAAAAGCTTTTGGTATGTAACTGACATCACGCGGTGGTATGAAATTTGTGGCTCCCACAGATTTCAGAACTTGCCCTCAGAAATGTGAGGAAAATGTAATCTTTTAGGCACAGTTTGAGGCATGCAGCTGCTTCTGGGTAAAGACATCCGCGTTAGAACCACACAGGCCACACCATCCCGGACACCCCTCAGTGTTTAGTTTTCAGAAATGTGTGAGCATGATAGATTTTCCTGGATGGCAGCTGCCCATGTTGTAAAAAATGCATGGATTGTGCTTTGTAAAATATGATGTCTCCCAGTCAAGAGTTGTGTTTTGCAGGGACTTGGGGCATATTTATTATATGATAATAGTACTGTAGCATTTATTGTGTTCTACATTTAAAATAAAAATATAAAAAATAAAGGTACATTAATAACTAACGTAAAAAACATTTAATATGTGTTTTTTAATTAAAAGTTTTTTCTATTTTTCCCCATACTTCACTGTAGGACGACTCCACAGTTTAGTGTGGATGTAGCAGGGATTTCAGACAAACAGAGAGTGATGTTTTCCCTCCAAATCCAAAATGACAAAGGTCTGGCCAAAGCAGAGAGAGGCATCTCAGGACAGGAAGAGGACATTGCTACTGTATGTATGGTCGATTTCTAGTCTCCTTGGCACTGTCTTTCTGTTTAAAAAAAATAAAAGTGGCCTGTGCAAAAAATAATAAATACATTGAATGGTCTTTTGGGGTACAAATTCAACTCGAGCATGTCATTTAATTTGATTTCCCAGTCGCTAGTTTTCAATACACTGCAGCTCATGTTCAGATTTGTTATGTTGCTCCCAAAAATTATTTCTGAAATGTTAGATGACTGGCCACGTTAAACGACCTGTTGCTTGCATTGAGAAGATAATACTCATGTTCAGATTTGGAGTGTTGCATTAAAAAATCACCGAATGGCCCCAAAAATGTTTGATGACCAACCACATTAAAGAAATTGGTGCTTCCATTGGGAAGATAAAACTAGCTATTGCTCTGACTTGTTTCATTGCGTTACAATTTCTACCCAAACGGGAATCTTGTTACGTCACGTGGTGTATTGGCGAAATCACACATAAGTCTCATTGCACAAAATAACCAAATTTACCCCAGCTATTCTGGCATTGCTAAATTTTGCCCAGGCGTACTTAGCAATCCATTCCTGTTGTGCATACAAACTCTATGGGCCCGATTCACAGAACTAACTTAAGACAAATTCCTAAACTTACTACCATTTTGGTATTCACAGAAGGCACTTACTCATTTTGGTATTCACAGAAGGCACTTACTCATTTCGGTATTCACAAAAGTTAGGACTCCTAACTTTAGGACTCCTAAATGCCTTCTGTGAATACCGAAAGCCTTAAAATTAGGAGTTTTCTCAGTTTAGGAGTCCTAAGGTTAGGACTCCTAACTTTACAACTACTAAACTGAGAAAAATCCTAATTTTAAGGCTTTTGGTATTCACAGAAGGCATTTAGGAGTCCTAAAGTTAGGAGTCCTAAATTTAGGACTACTAAATTGAGAAAAATCCTAATTTTAAGACTTTCGGTATTCACAGAAGGCATTTAGGAGTCCTAAAGTTAGGAGTCCTAACTATACTACTACTAAACTGAGAAAAATCCTAATTTTAAGACTTTCGATATTCACAGAAGGCATTTAGGAGTCCTAAAGTTAGGAGTCCTAAACTTAGGACTACTAAATTGAGAAAAATCCTAATTTTAAGACTTTCGGTATTCACAGATGGCATTTAGGAGTCCTAAAGTTAGGAGTCCTAACTATACTACTACTAAACTGAGAAAAATCCTAATTTTTAGACTTTTGGTATTCACAGAAGGCATTTAGGAGTCCTAAAGTTAGGACTCCTAACTTCTGTGAATACCGAAATGAGTAAGTGCCTTCTGTGAATACCAAAATGAGTAAGTGCCTTCTGTGAATACCAAAATGGTAGTAAGTTTAGGATTTTGTCTTAAGTTAGTTCTGTGAATCGGGCCCTATATGTTAAAGAACTGTATCATTGATGTCAAATATAATTATGAAAAATGCTTGTTATATTATAGTTTGTGAAAACAACCTTGAATGTATATTCAAATGAAAATGCGTGTTCTCACAAAACAGAAGGTAGTTGATGTGTCTGTGAAATGTGTAAGAATATTCCAAACCCTTAGGACTGTGGTTTCATAGATATTGTTTATGTCAGATATTGTTCTACTGTAAGATAGAGATACTGAGACTAAGGATAGTCTAAAGGTATATTATTTATTAAAGCAATTGTTAGATGCTGCAATACGTTAAGAAGATAATAAAGATCCTAATCTTACCTTTAGACAGTCACTATGACCTGGTCAAAGTATATTACCAGCAGAGTGGTGATATCCATTGTCTCTGTTTTATTTTATGGTTGGTTGGCTGTGGTTTTGAAGAAGTGCATGAACCGTTATTACTCCTGCTGTATCTGGATTTCAAGGTTAGTACTTTCTGACTTTGCCATTGTGATTGATTATTTTCTGCTTGCAAGCACCTCCTTCTCAATTGCACATATTGGCGATATCACTACAATTCTTTTTTTAGGCCTTGCCCCCTGATTGCTTTATCTGTCTGCTGTTGTAGGGTCCACTTGCTTGTAATTGAATTGCTTTCTTTTTTATATTTACTCATTATTCAATAGCTTTTCTCCCTATTATTTTTTGTCCCACCCCCGGAACACTGTTGCTGTACATTGCTTCTGAATGGATGAGTTGTATGCTTTGACTGCTAATGTAAGCAGACTATTTTCACACTTTATTCTTAGATTTTATGGCAGTACATCACTTGCTTCAGAGAGCCCCTGGTTTGCTGATACATTTTTTCTAATAATTATGTAAAGTCACCAGGCAGATTCTTCATGCCCCTTTGGTAAGCACAGGTATAGACCTACTTATCAATTCTGAGCTGAAGGAACGGGCAAGTAGTAACCGACAGATTGCACTGAACTCACCTGGAGACAATGCATATTGGGCACATACAACACCAGCAATCATTAGGCATTGTTTTGCTGAAATGCCTCAACGGACCTCCACCCTCAATCTAAGGGTAATTTGTAAAACCCATCATAAAAAAGGGAATGGTTCAGATCCTATAAATAATCAGCTGATTAGCCTTTTAGACATCTCCGTTAAGGTATTCCCCAAGTGTATTCTTTCTAAGTAGGAAGACCGGGCTGTCGATTCTAAGATAATTCCAATAAAGCAAGGGTGTTTTTGAGTGGGCCAATCCACCATAGATCATTGCTTTGCTTTATGGTCCCGCATTCAGAAGGCTCTGGAAGTGAATCAAAGACTGTGCTGTTGTTTTGTTGACTTCAGGACAGCCTTTGATTCAATGGACAGGGAAACCCTATAGAGAAAATATTGTCACCCGAGAGCTCCCTCTGAACCTCCTTAGTGTATTACGATCCCTACACTCTGCCAATTGGGCCAAGGTGGGGCTAGATAAATCGGGCTGGCTATCCCAGAGCATCCCCATCAAGAGTGTCCTTTGGCAGGGGTGTGTTTTACCACCCTTGCTTTTAAGTTTATTTTTACCTGACCTCCCTACTTTCATATCCCAAACAACGTACTTCTCCCATGAGATCAGGAAACAGCACATTGCCTGTCTGCTTTATGCAGATGACCTGGTATTGTTGGATTATACCCCAATTGGTCTGCAGAGAAAATTATATGCCCTTGAAATATATAGCAATTAGAACCAGCTGAAAATTAATGTAGAAAAGACAACGGTGTTGATCTTTGGTAAAAAGAGTAAAAAAAGTTTAGCTGGCATTCAAATGCTCAGGAGATGGAGTCAGTTGAGTCCTATAAATATTAAGGATTGACCTTTAGATGGAGCTTAAAATAGGACATACATTGGGATTGTATTAAGCAGAAGTTGTTGCTGCATGCCAGTTCCAGTGTCCTTCGATCAGTTTTACAACACCCCCGCTAGGTCTGGATACTGTTTTTCCCTACACGATGCAGGTACCTGATCCTGGCCTGTGGCATGAAATTTGAAGGGCAAGAGCGAGATGTAATACAATCCATTCATCCCACTACTGTTAGTCTACGCTCCAGGATAATAACGGTTTTTGTCCCTGTCCCCTGAATGTAAACTGCTCTTTGTGCATATACTTATGGACTGCGGGGCAGATTTACAAGCCCCTTGCGAAACTTTTGCACTGCTGTTGTGTCACTTTTGTGACGCATCGGCAACATAAAAAATGCGGTCAATTTTACGACGTCTAGGGAGATGAGTCACGTTGTAAAGCTCTGTGTCACATTATGCCTGCGTCAGGTATAGTGTATGCAGGGTAAAAGTGACGCAGTGAAATCTATAAGATTTCACTGCTCCACTTCTAGGACAACACTGCATCAAAACCTTATGCCTGCTTGAAGTAGGTGTAAGGAGTGACACAGTGTTGTGAGAATAGGCCTCCCCATGCATTGCTGGAGTTGCGTCGTGCTTGCGACATGACTCCAGCAATGCATGACTTTTGCACCAACAGATGCATCAGGATTTCTGACGCATCTGTCAATCCTTGCGCCATGGTGCGCCGTATTGTAAATATGGCGCATTCATGGTGGCGCAAGCGTTTCGCATGCTGGCGCAGGGAAACTGACGCATCTGTGTTTTTTATCTTACAAACCAGATTAAGATTCTAAGACATTTGTTTTTTAAATCAGAACTGTACGCAGGATGAAGGCTGTAGGGTTGCTTTCCGAAATGCGTTATTTAGATGTGGCAATAGGAATTGCTTTGTTCTTACGTTCTGTAAAACTGAGTTTGAATGATGGTCAACAGTGGGAGGTGATTTTTTGGCCTGATTGGTTTTAAATTAAGTTTACACTGTAACTGCTTTATGTATTTATTTTTGGACTGTTTTATGGACAATTATCCAAATAAACTTGTTTTCTACCTACCTACCATTTGACACATATATTTATTGTTGTTGTGAGTTCTGACAACCTTTAGAAACAAGTGAACACACACACACACACAGAAACTGCACCGTTATTTTAAAGGCTTTATTGTATGCCAATTTTAGTGTAGAATAAATTAAATAAAATAGTTGCAGAAATCAGTAAAACCTTCCCTACATGCCTATCTATTGAGCATGAAAGTTATTGCCATAATGGGGTTTAAGTATCAACAGACTTTCATATCTGAAGTTCATAGATTTTCCCAGTTTGTTGGCCTGCTTGCAAGACAATGCTAAATTGTGTCTCTTTTGGATAAGAGCTATGAGACAAACAATTTCCAGATGACCTTGGCTGGCTCAACTCTGCTGCTCTGCTCTCTGAAATGCCACTGATGTTGCTCTCTCTTTATCTCTCTTTCTCTCACAGTGGACTGTGAACATCTATTATATAGTCACAGAGCTATTTAACTTGAGAAAAATAACCCTTGTGATGGTGTTGGAAGGTGAGAGAAATAATGTGAGCATTCCCTTTGGCACTCATATTGAAGCCAAAGCTATTTTCCTAAGCGCCATCTATTCTAGTGAATATATCAAAATATGAACTAGAACCATACTATCAAAACACGCAATAAATGCAATGCATGTTATGCACATTGTAATGAATAATAATAATGAAAATTAAGGCAGAAGCTATGACAAAAGTATAATAAATTGCATAGCTTAGGCAAATGTACCATATGGGAGCCATTAAAAAGACATGAGGCAAAATATATGACATTACCTTTAAGAACACGTTTTAAGCAAACACATTTTTGGCATAATTTCTTTTCTGTTGTATTGCTTAATGAGAGCAGACTTCCAAGACCAGAGGTTTGCATTTAACAACACTTTTTTTTATGTAAGTGTGTGTGCTCTGAATGGTGTTTATACAACATTAACTCATGCCATTCACCTTACCTTTTTCCTCTCCCATCTGTTTGCTCTCTCCTCAGTTTGCCCCTCTCTTACTCTTTCTTTTGGGTCTCTGCTTTCCTTTATTCTCTTCTTTCCCAATCTGTTTGCTCTCTCCCCTGTCTGCTCCTTTCCCACCCCTACTTCCTGCTCCACACATTTTTTTCATTTTCTCCCTGCTCACTTCCTTCTAGTCCACTTCTAGCCTCCACTTTGTGACTTCTTGCTGTTCTCCCTTTCATTGAAGAAATGTTTCTTGTAAGAATGTGGTGGTTATACATTGCTTCTTTGAATGTGTATGCTCTTCTGCAAAGACTTCATTCTTAATTTACTCTTCAAAAATGGCCAATGGCTGTCAGACCCTATGGAGGGGTAATGGAACAAGCAGGACCCACTTGGCCTCAACCCAGGACCTGGATGTTATTTGCCTTTGACGTTGTAGAGACCCTCCAACTCCAGAGGCCCACCAACACCTGAGTCTACATATAGCTCTGCTCAAATGTCTTCTGGGTAACCCATAGACAGTGGGGTGATGCTGCATCTCATTTCTCATGTACAGTCACTCTTTCTGTAGGATTGACATGCTCCTTTCCTCTCTCAGCAATCAGGCAGGCTTCATGATAGCTACACAGCTTTTTCAGCAATAGGTCAAAAAGGTAATGACCCCCTCTCCTGTGGGAAGCTGGCTGACACCAGCTCTGACTGCACAACTGTCCAATAAGTACTATGCAGGGCACTCCCTTTCTTAACTGTTGAGAACAAGCAAGTGGGCTAATTAGGTCCCATTTATATACAGGAAAACTAGACTGGAGACTACTTCTTCAGGACTGTATTAGGGTGGTTCACTTTTTAAGGCTCCCCTCCGGACACAACTTTTGTGTAGAGTGATACTTCTCACAGGTGGGTAGTCCCACGCCTAGAGCCCCCACAATTAAGGAATTCTGTAACAGACTGTCATCAGCCACACTGAAGAATGATCAGGGAAAAGACAAAAGGCTGGCCTAAATTAAAGGTTTGCCTTACGTTGCTCATCAGATTATGCAGTCCTATCCCCTACCCCTACCATTTAGTAAATGGCAGTCTGCAGGAGGATATAGCAGCATCTCTTTGTCAAGCCCAAGACCTTATGGAATTTCTAAAGAAGCTATGGTTCCACTTGCCTCACATTAGCGTTCGATTTCCTCCCTCAAGCTCCAGGAATATTAGCATGCACTTGTATTGTCTGGGAAAAACACCTCACCTCTATTTTGTGACAAGGCCACACATGAGGTATGCTAAATGAATCTCCCTTGCCTCCATTTCTATGGCTTACTAATACACACTATGCATATGCAATGCAGGGCACAAACACTCCCAATATACACTTGGGATGTTAGCACCAGGAGTTGGGTAGGTGGATAAAAGCAGACCTTTACATGAGTAGGCCAGTAGGCTTCCACGTCAGTCACACAAATAAAACATCTATGGAATCACAAAACACCACTGCTTTCTGTATTAAACTTACAACGGTAGGTCACTGTCTGGCAATAAGGACATACTTGAATCACCTCTCCAGATCACAGGACAAGCCCAGGTCCTTACGCTTGTCAAACGACAGGCCTAGACTTCTGTGTACATGCTAGATTAGCATGCATGTTCATGCATACACACGCACATGCACACAAGGGCCATGATTTAAGAATGCTTCTTGTTGTATTTTAAGTGAGAAATAATTTAATTAATGATGCTGTCGACCACACCTGGGCAGCCTTGTTCATCTTAGAATGTTTTTTCTCATACAGTAGAACAAACAGCATTCCAAGTTGGTCACCTATTATTGTGCAAGTGCGCACATGCATAATGACAATGCAGCATCCATTTTGGATTTTTTTTATCCTTTTGTATTACATTACTATTCAAAGATGGTGGGTGGGCATTTTTGTACGGTAAATTAATAATATAGAGTGGTTATGGGAGTGGCAATATGCCAGCATAAATAAATATTCGCAAACATGTAACTTTTGTGGGTATTCACAGATTCTTGGCATATAAGGTCCAAATTTGAAAACACACAAGCAATTTGCTTCTCTCAAAGTAGGAGTAAGTGGATTTCCAGATTGAGAACAGAGATAAAATCACTCATACATTAAGGAGAGTGGCAAAGGGGAGGGGTTGTCCATGGAGAGTAACATTTTCTATAATTGCCAGTATCTACTCATATGGATTTTTAACCTCATGGCTGTAGAGAATGCATATATTGTATGTATGTAACTACTCCTACAAATCTACACATACACCAGTTGTAGATTTCCAAGAGCACTCATATGCAAAATATTAAAAATATGATACCACACGGTGTGTCCTTCGATACAATTTGTCAGATGGACAACCTTTCCTCCCTATGCAGCGCTTCCAAAACCACACTGACCTGCTTTATTTGAACTTTGTTATACTGTCCTTACTTTGCTGTTACTTGCAGACTAATCGGTAGGTTGTTACATGCAAAACGGTAACGGCTTATAGTCATTTGCACTCAGCACAAATCCATATTTGTGCCATTATCTTTACAGGCCACTTTTAATACCAGAATAGAAAATCATGTTCTGCTTTTTTATTAATTCAAAATTGAATGGCCTACCAACCTCTACGGTTGCCTGAGTACCTGATGTTTGTCCCCCCAGTGGAGGAATATATTTAGATATCCTTGCCTATCTAGTGCGATTTTCTGTGCTTACAGTAAATTCTCTATTGTGGTGGATGCGCTGTAGCACAATTAAATGTTGAGAGGGCACTGTGTTTTTTGAACAGCTATGCATTACCAAAGCAGAGGTTTGGTTAGACAAATACAAAATAAATGCCTTTAGTGCCATTTCTCTATCTCCATCTAGGCCATTGTTTGTGATTGAGCAAACCCTACCTCATTGACCTTTGGCAGACCGGTGACAGTGTCATCGCATTGAAACACTGGAGCCAGCTGAGGTTCTACCATTGAAAACCTCAAGACTCCCCTCCTCTAAATGGAGAGAGGAACTGTAGGTTTGGTGGGGCACATGCTCTATAACCTATGTGGAGGTCTGGCTCTGCCGAACTCTCTATGACCGCTTTAGCTTTCATCATTGGTAATGCCAGTTTTCTATAAATGTGATTTCTTTTACATTATTTAGGCCTTTTGAAAAGGATTACAAACCATCCACCAGTGGTTTCAGAGTTATTAGGTTGTAGATATATTTAGAGAGTGGCATGAAACTGCTGTGTAATCCCTGCTGATGTAGAACCATGGTAGTTCATCAGTTTTCGGGTGGGGTGTGCCGAGGACTCCATTTATCAAACAAAACCCAACAGATGACAAATCTTTGAAGGAACATAGTCCTCAAGAGTGAAGAATGCATGCGGGTCTTGGGTCACAGACAGCCAGGGCTTTAAAGACCAACTAAGGAGAATGTTTTGAATAGATCTGGATTACTCACATGCCAATGACAATAGCCACACTTAAAAAATGTCCTGAAGTTGGTGTTGAAGTAATACTTAAATCCGAGATGGAGTGATTGGGAGTGCTTCAGGTATGAACTCTGAATATGAAATATTGAACCTCTGAACCTCTTGTATCTGGTGAAACAGGAAGACAATATACATTTATTTATGGATCTTAGACTACTAAAGAGTCAATAGGAAGTGAACAGATCTGTTTGACAATTCAGTGATCAAGCAGTGATTAACGTTT
This sequence comes from Triturus cristatus, assembly GCF_964204655.1. Lineage (NCBI taxonomy): Eukaryota > Metazoa > Chordata > Amphibia > Caudata > Salamandridae > Triturus > Triturus cristatus. The sequence goes on from NC_140581.1 coordinate 800,911,444, forward strand.
GTACTAGGCAAAGTGTTTTAAAGGTTGCTCTTTTGCTTACTGGGGATTTCTATATCGATGTTTTGCAGTCACGTAATTTCAAGCCAAACAACAGATGCAATACATAGGGCCTCATTTATGAGAATTGATGCATTGACGCAGTAATACAGCGATGCATCAGAAAAACCTGCTCTGCGGTGCATCATTTTAAAATGCCACGGATGCATTATATTTACAGTATGACGCACCATGGCACAAGGTCCCATGGTGCGTCCAAAAAACGTGATGCTTTCATGGGACGACTATATCAGAGAAAAGTGATGCGCATGCATCCGAAGTGGCGCTAGGCTGCTTTGCAGCATGTATAGCAATGCTAATCACCCTAGCGACACATTGGAAGGTGTCATGAGTCACAAATCCATAAAAAAGTGACGCATTTGAAAAAAAGCTTTTTCCCACACCTGAAATCAGAAAAATGGAGCAGGCAGCATCAGCCAGGGCAACAACCATAAAGACCCTAGCACCAGATAGTATGTCCAGACAGAACTCCAGGGGAAGTGGAAGAGGAAGAGTACTATTAGTGAGGAGTGATTCAAATACTGGTAACAGTGGTGACAAAAGTGTGACCATCAACTCTCTGTCACCTCAAAATTGCAATTAAGAAATACAGAGGCCATTTGGCAGTCCATAGTGGACTAGATTAAGAGTATCAGGGAAGATAAAAGGACAGTGCCAGAGTGCAAGAAGTGCTGGCATGATTATAAGAATAGGACCAAGGAGAACCTGACCAAGAACCTGAAGGCATCCATGCGGACCGGAGGAGGAGGAGGACCTGAGGGCCTGGAGGAGCTGACCCCCTGGAGGAGCAGGTGGCATCAGTCAATCCTGTTGTGTAGTTCCTATGAACCTATATAGGGCCTGCGCGTTTAGACAACTTACACTGTAGGATTGGTGTCCGGACTGATGCTAGACAGCCCCACCGTGTATGTTAGCCTGTGTACCAGCTAGCTCACAGTGGCACTAGAAACCCCTCTTACCTGGAGAGAATAGTTATTGCCAACTGTTGGGGGTCTCTAGTTGGCAGAGGTAGGTACCTTTGACCAAGTAGGGGTCCTTGCTTCTGGTCAATTTAAGGGGGATACACTCCTGAATAACCCCTGCTCACCCCCTTGGTAGCTTGGCACTAGTAGAAAGGCTTATCTCAGAGGCAGTGTGTAAAGCATTTGTGAACACATACAGTAATACTGTGAAACGCTACAAATGGACACCACACCAGTTTAGAAAAATAAGTAATCTTTACTAGACTTAACACAAGACCAAACAACAAAAATCCACAATACTGTAATAAAAATATGACTTTAAAATGGTAAAAATAGCTGAGTTCAATGTAGATGGTAAATGCAACATTTTACTCTCAAAGTACCTTGGATGAATCTCGCAAAACAAACAAAAGGGTCGCAGGGAAGGTGATGCGTCGGTTCCTTGCATCGGCGGAGGTGATGCGTCGGTTCCTTACTGCAGCGCAGGGGAGGTGATGCGTCAGTTTCTTACCAGAGAAGAGGTGATGCGTCGGTTTCTTACTGCGTTCGGGTTATAATACGACAAGATGGCGCCTCGATGCGATGCGACGATCCGGTGCGATAAAATGGTGTCTTTGATGCGTTGCAACAACTTGGATGCGATGCGTGCACACCCGACAGCTGTGCGGCGACTTGGTAGACTTTTGAGCCGCGACAGACCCTGCGACACGCTTCTTCGATGATGCGATGGCAACCTCTGCGGCAACGACACGCTTCTCTGGTGATGCGACATGCTTCGTCGGTGATGCGACACCGAACAGCTGCTGCCGCAACACGACTCTTCGGCGATGCGACGGTAACTGCTGCGGAGGCGACATGCTTCTTCCTCGTGCATTGCGCTTCCAGCTCCCAGCGACACAAAGCCTCCTGAGGGCCCAAAACAACAGCAGGCACCTCACTGCAGGTAGAAATTCCAGCAAGGGAATTCAGGGGGAGCTGGGGGTGAAGTCTTTGTGTCCCCGAGACTCCAGAACAGGAGGCAAGCTCAACTTCAAGCCCTTGGAGATCTTTCTCAAGATAGTAAAAGTTCACACAAAGTTCCTTTTCTCCTTTCCTTGGCAATTAAGTAACCACTGCAGGCCAACCCCAAACAGCAACAGCACAGGGGCAGTAATCTTCCTTCAGCTTCTCCGGTTATTCTCCTTGGCAATGGGTTTGTCTTGATTCCCAGAAGTGATCTAAAGTTCTGGGGTCTGGGCCCCAATATTTATACTGCAAAATCCTTTCTTCTTTGAAGGCAGAGAGTGTCTGTGCCCAGCCAAAACCAGTTCTGTCCTCCCTGGTGCAGCTTCCTGGCAAGAGGTGGAGACAACATTGTTTGAAAGCAGACCTGGCCCAGGTAGCTGAAAGGAAGTCTCCTCCCCCTACTCTCTAGTCTATGAAGGCTCAGGCAAGTGAAAGGAAATCTCCTCCCCCTACTCTCTATTCAATGCAGGTCCCATTCAGCCCAGCCCTGACCCATTGGACTGCTGGAGCCAAGGCCCTCTCCAGCCCCCTGTCACTCACAAACCAGACATGGAAAACACAAGCCTAGCAGATTCACGCTGGATGGTTAGGCAAGGAAATACCTACTTTCTAAAAGTGGTATTTTCAAACACAGAATGTAAAAATACCCACACTAAAAGATGTATTTTAACATTCTGAGTTCAGGCATACTAAAGTTTATTTTCCTAGTTCCTAGGGTAGGTTAGGATTATAAGATATTATAATCAACTGCCCATTCTGGCCTATGGCAACAGAGAGCCTTGCCATAGTGAAAAAACGAAATTGGGTGTAATTCACTATCAGGACATGCCACACACAACAGGGCATGTTCTACCTTTTACATACAATGCACTCTGCCCTTGGGCCTACCTTAGGGGTGACTAATATGTAGAAAAGAGAAGGGTTAGGGACTGCCAAGTGGGTGCACTTGCCAAGTCGACATGGCAGTCCCAGACTGCACACAGGCTCTGCAATAGCAGGCCTGAGCCACATTTTAAAAGCTGCTTCTGAGGGTGGCACAATCAGTGCTGCTAGCTCACCAGCACCATTTGGTTTACAGGCCCTGGGCACTTATGGTGCACTGTACTAGGGTCTGACAAGTAAATCAAATAGGCCAATCATGGAGACACTAATCCATAGCACAGTTTACAAAAGAGCGCATATGCACTTTAGCACTGATTAGCAGTGGTAAAGTGCCCAGAGTCATAAAACCAACAAAAGCAGGTCAGAAAAAATTCAGGAGAAAGGCAAAAAGTTCAGGGATGACCCTGCAAAAAGGGCCAAGTCCAACACCAACTATTGAACATGATAACCCTGATCCCTCAGGATCGTGGAAACAGAGTGATACTTTTCACTGAGTTATTCGTGCTCACTTTGTCTCAGTGAGATATACAAAATAAACGGTGGGGACGTTTTTCAATAAGCATTTATTGAACCAGTGTCAGTCTAGTGTAAAATAGGTGTGCTGAAACAACCATTAGACAGAAACAGATATAAATGAATAGAGGCACTAACAGAGTAAAAGAATGGTAGATTTCTACCATCATGCTAAAACAATGAATACAGGCACGTATATAAAATATATGACAGTAATAAATGCGTACTCCCACGATGTGACCCTTACGAGATGTACCTAAGTGTGCCTAGCATTTATGTAGGTGTAAAGCCAAGAATCCCTCTAGGATAAAGTCAACACCATTACCTGAAGTGAGAGACTGTGGGACCCCATCTTGGTCTCGAGATGGACACCCCCTGAGGGATGTCAGACCACTGCGAGCTGGAGTATCTGCGTGCAGGAATCTCAGCGTCTCGGGTCAGTGTGTCGGCATGGAAGTCCTTTTCTCCTCTGACTATCTCAGCAAGATATGGTGTTTATATACCCAAAGTGGTACCCTCAGGATTTTTACCTTGCTGTGTCATGTCGGACTTAGGATGATGGAAGGAATGACCCTTATACATAGTTATTATGCAGGAGATGGTAGTCCGGCTGAGTTTCCAAGAATCCTCAGACATAATGGATGAGGCTAGTTGTCAGGGAATACCCTATGTCCTGTAAGCAGTATTGTAACTAAGCAAAAGGTCAGTCCCAAGAACCGTTATGTAGTGTAATGGTAGGGGAGAATATAGGCGAAAGGTTAGGTGACTTCCTGAGGCTATATTGGGGTACCTACATGAAACATAATACCCACTCCTTATCCGACTGGACGACATACTGACATTTTAATGTACTTCTAGGCATTTGTATGCAAACAACTAATTAGTTCAAAACATTAGTGCGTTTAAAAAATATTTTTTAAAAGATGCTAAAATCGTATTTTAAGCGGTAGAAATTTTACTAAAATATGTTTGTATATATAGTTCGAACAACTATAAGTAACTGAAAATTACGTTTTAACAAAAGTTTCTGTTTGTTGAAAATTCCAAATTTGGATGTTTTTGAAAAAGCCAAATTTTTCCCAGGACACGGTGAGCCAAATGTTTATGTGTCCTGGCTGCCAGACGCAACATCACTGTTGCCTGCAATCGCAGATGACGGTCCCTGCAACACCTCGAAGATCAGGTCAATCGAGCACAGATGTTCCTTCGTATTCTCCACAACCGTCGCTGGGGTTGCCTGTGTGACAACCCAGGCCTGAGTACTTGCTGAGGAGTCAGTATCCGTTCCGACAGGAGCTGAAGCATCCTGTGGTGACTCTAAGAATGCAGACATCAACATTGGAATACGCTGAGGACACTGCAGAACATAGGCCGTTATCGGGTCCAGCAAAGCATCAACGTCCGGTGGCGCAACTGATGGAAGTGTTAGACAGAGGTCCAACACGCCTGCTTGTCCACAGAACTGGCATCGGAGGACTGGCAGAATACAGTTGATCCAGACTGGTCTAAATGATAGAAACCAAGATTCACTTAGTTCGCAAAGGTGAGGTGTGCCCAGATAGAGTACGATGCGATCACAGTATCGGCGCTCCAAGAGCGTTTTTTCCATCACCTTGGTGACTGGGACGTCCATTACATAGCAGAAAAATGACAGTCAGGATACCTGCTATAAGGAACAGGATCAGCGGAATCCCTCCAAATATGCTTCTGAATACGGAGTGTATGAAGCTGGGAATAACTCAGAGGATTGTCTGAGAGGTGCCTCACAGTCCAGAACCTATGGTCTTAAATAGGTGTATTATATCCGTTGTATCAGGCATGGTAAAGATACGTTGTACCATTTCTATGAAATGTAAAGGACAGTTTGTTCATACTAGTACCTGTATCTCAGCCGAGGACCTTGCAACCTGAAGATCATAAGGTTCTCGGGCAGAGGTTAAGGGCACGGTTTGCTGTAAAAGCAAGGCTTTCATTTGGCTCAGAGTATCAAACCGTATAAATGAAACATTCAACTAAGGCCCTAACAGTGCCTCCCTTACTGTATGGGTTGGTAGAAACCTCATGAGCATAAACACATTACGCAATAGGCCTCACCAGTATGAACACATTACGCCTAGCCTCCTAAGCATAAATACATTACACCTTAGGTATCACCAGCATAAACACGTTATGAATAAAGACCATGGGCATAAATCACATTTGGCATCATCCTAAAACATTATAGCATGACACTAGGCATGAAAATACATAATGCATTCTCCTTAGTATAAGTACATTAGGCATAAATGCATGAGATCAGGCATAACCTAAAACATCCTTGCCTGACATTAGTATTAGGCATCAGACACATTATGCACAAAACCATCAGTGTAAGCATTAGAAGAAAAGCATTATCAGTATACATCACATTATGCATGTATAGAAGCACTTCTCATAACATTAGCAGTGCACCTTTTGTAAATACACCCGGGTGCTAATGTACCATCACTGTGCATCACCCGTAGACTGCAAAAGTACTTCTGACCCTAGAAGTGGCAGTAAGCAGTCACGTTGGTACGCCCTCCGGGACTCTGAAATCAAAAGTGACCCAAAACATTGCAGCGGCCCGCTTCTGGGGCGCCGATGGCACTGGCACACTCGTTCTCGGGGGGTCTGAGCCCTTTCTCGTGCCTTGAATTTGCCCCAAATACAACAGGCTCCCCTGAGCCAGCTCCGCAACCCTCCCAACTCAGTAACTCACCACACACTGAGAGTTACCCGGGGAGACGAGGCTGGTAGCGGCGTGAGGCTCCTCCGGTTCCCTCTCCACCGCCAGTCTTGCTCTTCTCTGTTGTGGCAGCCTGCGGGGCTCTCCTGACTTCACCCGGGCCGCAGGCACGGCAACACACGTGAGGGGTGGGCTTCCGCCGGACCCAGGCTCTCCTTGCTGGCACACGCAGGGCTCTCCACAAGCATGGGAGCCCCGCTCAACCACACGCCAACTTCCGGCTGCACGCGGCAGGCCCCACCCACAACCAGGCAGCCTGCCCTGCTTCCTGCTTTTGCCGATCTCGGCGGCGGTGGCTTTACTCGGGGTTGCGGTGGGGATTCTGTCTCCCGGTGAACGCGGGGTGGGCACCCGCTCTTGGGCAAAAACGCGGGGTGGGCACCCGCTCTCAAAAATAGCAGAAAGCGGGGTGGGTTCCCACGAAAGGTGATTAAAATGTGGCACAAACGTGGGGTGGGCTCCCGCTCATCACAGGAGCGCAGGGGGAAATCCCACACGCCGGGGATTTCCCTCACAGCCTCGCGCTGCGGGCACCAGCTCCTCAACTCCTGGGCAATAAAAACAAAGCGCTCACGGGGCGCTAGAAAGCATGCAGAGCTGGAATAAGGTTATAGCGCTCACAAGGTGCTAAGTTCTCCCTCCTACAGGGCAGACCACCCAGCCCTGGTAAGTCACAAGAAGACAGGGACCATGCAACACAGGCAGGCCAGCACACATGACCCCTTAGCAAGAGAGGGGCCGCTCCCTCAGCCCCCACAGTCAGCAGGGGCTTGGTCCCAACGGCGGTTCCTCCTGGCAGGGTATTCCTCAGGTCCCAAGTAAGCACAACCTCTTCATGGGGTCACAGCCCCTACATTTATACCCCAGTTTCCTTTGTCTGTTGCGTAGGGCATGGGGGAACCAGATGCAACTGGTTCTGGGGGGGTTTGGAGCACTCTGCTTACAGTGCTCACACCCTCCTTTCAGAGATGGGGCTCTGCCATCAGACACACCACATGGGGGCGGAGCCAGCATTCACTAGGGCAGGCACCATCCTATTCAGGGTCCAGGGATTTCTCCTCCCACCACTCCAAATGCATATGTCCCATTCAGCCTAGCGCTGACTCACCCTGCTTCTCCTGGAGCCACACACACCTCCCAGCCCCTGTCACTCACAAGCTTGACATGCAATTCACATCACTTAGCACACAGGAATGCCAACTTCTAAAAGTGGCATTTCTAAAATAGTTATAATAAATCTGCGCACACCATTGCATAGCATTTATTATCACCATTCCAAACATACCAAATTTGACCACACTGCATCTCTCATATCAGGGATTACCACTGAAACACTTATCAGGGAATCCCAATGCATTCCTATGGGAGGGCAGCCCCACAGTAGTGAGAAACCAAAATGGCTGTTTGTCACTACCAGGACATGTCACACAATTAAGGTACATGTCCTATCTTTTACCTACAACGCACCCTGCCCATAGGGCTAGCTAGGGCCTACCTTAGGAGTGACTGACATGTAGTAAAAGGGGGGTCACGGACATGGCACACACTTTAGGTGCCACATTACAGCGGCAGTAACACTACGCGCATAGGCCCTGCAATGGCAGAGGCCTGAGACAGGTTTGAAAGGCTACTTTGGTGGGTGGCGCAATCAGCGCTGCAAGCCCACCAGTAGCATTTAATTCACCAGCCCTGTGTATAGGACATACCCCTTTACAAGGGACTGACAGGTAAATTAAATAGGCCAAACAGGTGTAGACCAATCTTACCAATCTTTAACACAGAGAGCGCGCGCACTTTACACTAGACAGCAGTGCTAAAGTGCCCAGACTCCTAAAACCACCAACACCATGTCAGAAAAAAGGCTAGGCGAAAGGCAAAAAGTTTAGGGATGACCCTGCAAAAAGGGTCAAGTCCAACAATGGCTGAGTCAAATGATTTGTGAGACGTGGAAGTGTAACCAACTTTGGCAATGATGAAATGAGGTGAGTGTCGGTGCTAGCAGTGTACCTAATTTGACTGTACACATGTAGCAAAGTTGCAACATTTGTAGAGTTGTGTGCATGCATGTGAAATCTGATCCCTTAGCCACATGAATGCACAATGTGCATGCTCCACAGGACAACAAGGCAGACTGCTGTGATGTACTGTGTGAAAGACAAACCGTAGGATCAAATCAAATGACTGAGAAAACTCATCACCTTCCCTGGAGCTGTGGGGTGAGTAGTGGCCAGAGGTAATGAAGGCACCCTGGTTATTTGGTGCAATGTACACAGTAGTGGTGTCAATACGTGAAACCACATTCAGAATAGACATCATGAAAAAGAAAGCTAATTACCAAGTCAGATGTAAACCTTACATCAACTTACCCTCACAGGCACCTCAGGCCAACACGATGTGTGTTATGTCTGTTATGATATGAAAAGTCACCATTGTCACACAGTAGTTGTGTAAACAAAGCAGAGATACTGCCAACTGAAAGGCATCTATGGTGCAACTTGGCCATAGTTCCTACAAGTCACACATGTCCTACACATTAATGTTGATCTCAAAGGTAATGAGAATAAGGTCTGTATGTCACCCAGATTGCTCATGTCAACATCTAGCATAGATCACCATTAACATATCTCTATTTCATTGCAGAGTGAGAAACATCACCTGAACACTCCTGTCCTGCATGATCCACCTGCTGGCAATGACATCCTGCCCCCGTGGACAATGAAACCTTCCAGCAACTCCTGGACTCCATTCAAACACCTTCTCCGGCTGCGGAAGGGGATGAAAGCATCACCGGGTCTCCAGAGGAACCACCTAGAACGGGACATACCTCATCTGCCAGTCCAAACCCAGTCCTGGACTCCGAGGACCTCACAATTGTCTTCCAACAGCAGGTAGTAGGAGTCCAGAGGTAGCCGGTAGATGAGGTGTGGGCGGGGATGGAGACCGCCAAAGGGGAAGCAGCCTTTAGATCGCATGTCATTACAACGTGGTTGTTACAATGACCGTGTGGTTACAACGCGAACCATTACATCGCAAGTCGTTACAACGACTTGCTGTAGGGGGCAGAAGGTGTTGGACCTACAATCCAACACCTTCCCTGCTGGTGCACAAACTGGAGTAGGAATAGTAAATAAAATTATACTATTCCTAAGTCCAGCACGCCCCCTACAGCAGGTTGTTGAAAGGACTTGCGACATAATGGTTTGCATTGTAACAACGCTGTCGTTGTAACGACCGTGTTGTAATGGCATGCGATGGAAAGCATGCGTGCTAAAGGTATATATTCCCATCAAAGGCACTCTAAAGGGAGTATATAGGTGCCTCAGTCACAATAAGGACACCTCAGAGGCAATAAGAGGCACTTACCCTCCGCTTTATAGATTGGAACAGTCCCTGGCTGACACCGCTGGTGTCATGAGGCAGAGGCAAGAACAACAGCCCTGCTGATTGGATACTAGTGAGTTTGCACTATCCTTAAAGCTATGGAGCAGAAGCAGGACTTCTATATTGCAACAATGGGAGCCTTCCGCCACAACGTTGCTGCTGTGCTAACAAGCCAGCAGGCCCTTTCCTGCTCTGTGCTGCCTTCCTTGTTGGCGCAGGCAAATGCTGCTGGGGATCAGGGAGCCACATCTTCTGTCCCTGATATGTGTGTGTGTCTCAGATGCCTCCTGCACCAACACCAACACCTGCAGGGGCGGTACAACACACATTAGAGGATAAATATCGTGACTTCAACCCTCCCTGGTGGACAAATCCCCACTGAGATTTGTCTGGTACTTTAGCCTTTTTGCAATACCCACCTGTTGATTGATTCATTTGTGAACTGTCAATGTGACCTCTCTTCCCTAATAGCAATTTGGATCTCCTCCTAACTGGAATACTCCTCTCCTCAACATGCCACATGACGTGTATCCCCCATGGACTCTGTCTGGGCATCCTTTGGCTTTCAAACAATGTTGGGGTTATAACTGCAATAACCGCTACAGAGAATTATCCTATGAACACACCTGTACATAAATTCACTACCTTGAACCTGTGTGTTGTATGTCTGTTGAAGATAGGACCAACCACACCATGGTGGATGTGCACACACAAAAGGCACTTCCCACCATCTCTAGGAAATAGAGCTACAGTCCATATCACTTTCAGTTGTTGGACATGGCCAAGCATGATGGACCACCCTTCCCATGGCATTCTGTTGCAAATCCCTTTGAACTATTGAACATCATGGTGTGACAATAAGAATCGGTAACTTCAGTTCTACACAGTGAAATAGGCCAACTAATCACACAATTGCAGAACTGCACGAAATGGGTCCTGTGATGCAGGTGAGCCACCAACACATACTCACACATCCACAGATATCTTTTCAGTTATCCTGACAATGTCATCATACACATATGTCAGCCACAATGCTTCAATTGAAGACATCCTATGAGTACCATAATAATGCATGCACTGACAATAAGCAGATATTTATGGCCAGACTCCTACTGTATAGGATCATATCTATGCCCCTCAAGGATGTAGAAGCTCAGTGCTACACCTTGGGATCCTCATTTATAAAAAGTGTCACATCGCTGGGGAAAAACAGTGATGCAACACTTTTCATTGTGCCCTCTTTGAGACATCATGGATGCTCTGTATTTACACAACTGCACTCCATGTCACAAGTATTGACGAGATACATCAGGAATCCGGATGTACCTGGTGGTGCAGTAATGAGGCATTGCTGGAGTGTGTTGATCAAGTGACACAACTCCAGCAATGGTGTCATCACACATGAGCGAGACCCATGTGAAAGTCCTTGCATCACACTTATGCCTGCTTAAAGCAGGCTTACGGATTAGACGCATTCAAGTCGTAGAAGTGGCGCAATGAAATCTCAAAGATTTCACTGCATCACTTCTACGAGCCTTATTTACGTGGGAAAGCCCACCCTGCATACCTTATACCTGACGCAGGTGTAATGAGGTGCGGGCATTTACAAAGTGACGCAACTACCTAGATGCGTCACTTTGTAAATAGGACATAGTATGGCATATTGATTACGCCACCACAGCGTCACTGAAAAGTGATGCGACAGCGGTGTTAGACCTTCATCAATAAGGCCCTGGATGTCATTAGGCATGAACTGCAACTACTAAGCATTTGGGGGCCTGTGTCAAATGATAAATGGTTTAGTAAGACACACTGGGATGCGTAGAGACAATGTGTTTTTTTTTTTCTTTTTTTAAATTCTGTTTATTGTTTTTCATTCAAACATAGAACATTCCAACCGATATTGTGAGCATAGATCATCATTACAGTAGCATAGTTATTTCACCACCACTGATAGAAGTAGTCCAGTTTGTCAGATATGGCAATATATCACATTATACTGACATCACCCTATGAAGTAAATAGTCCTCACCACATTTCATTGACTCATTTTCTTTCCCTGTCAGCCTCTCGTTCCCTCCAATAGAGGCAATGCGTTCCTTTAACCTTGGGAGACCTCACAAGCATTGAGTGTGAGTGTAAACAAACATGACTTCAATTGTACCATCTACACACATAACAATATAGAGGAGCCAGAGCACAGATCCTGGGGACAAGCTACAAAGCCCTAGGCTAAGAGCAAACATCAGATAATTGTGTCTTCTAACTTGGCAAGTAGTTGCACAAATCCACATACAGAAAGCGCCACACTTAGCAAGTACTCAATGCCAAGGATGAAAGACATGTCTGGGCTGGTGGGGAACACTTTCAAGGATACAAATCAGCAGACAGCAATGACGCACTAGTACAATGCTGCAAGGGTGAGTGTGTAAGTGCCAGGCACCAGTGTGTGGACCAACACAGCCATAAATGGATACCATGGGGTGACAGATTATCCTTACTATACATGTAGCATAACCTACACACACAGTGCTTCAGTAGGAGACTGTCTCTGTTGGGCTGTGCGTCCATTTACACCAAACAAAACACTTTCAGAGCCCAAAGATTGTTGAAGATCCCTTCAGTGATTCCATTGGAACATTGACTGACCCTTGGCTATAGGTGTTTCACAAAGTTACACATACCTACACACATTTCAGGGAACCCCAACATCATGTGCTCAAATCAACATAAGCAAATATGACCCTTAAGCAGTCATGAAAGTAGAAAAATATTTTTATATCAGCAATTGTTATTTGCAAAAACTAAAACTAGCTAACCTACCCTACCCAACTAACTAATTCTAATCTAAGCTTCAAATATCTCAAACTACCTGTCCTACGCTAACTTGAATTAAAACTATCTTAACCTAGATAAACCTAGCTTAATCCATGCTAAGCATTTACTACACTGGACATATTAAAAATCAACCTTACCACCCCCTTAACAGACATAGGCACACAAAACAGACAGACACTACACCTATACATGAACAATCTACACATAAAAAAATCTAAACAAATATATATTGTTTTGGTGTTTATATATTTTTATTTTGGGGGGATGTTTCTTTTTTTTTTTTAAACAAAGCCTAAACATTAACCCCCACCCACTAACACCTTATTAACTTACAGAATATAAAAGCTAGAGAAAAAAATACAAAATACTAAAACCTTTCAAATATAAACCTATTCTATCTATTGACTGCCTAATTAACTAAAATAAACACTAAAATATACAACAAAGTTGATTGTTCATAGTAGCTGGGAATTCTGCTCAACTGCCTCCTCCAGGTTGTTCAGGTGGATGCTCTGCTGGCCCCGTTCCTCACGTATGTGTTCCAGTTTCCGATTCAGTTTCTGTAGTTCCGGATAATGGTGTAAAATCACTGCTGTTGGGGTTGCCTCCTGGACAGTGTGGCCACATGCTGTGTGGCTGCTGGTAGAGCTGGTGTAGCAACAGTTTGGGCTGGCTGTGGCTGGTTGGGGCTGCTCTGGAATGGTTCCGCCCTGCTATGGCGTGGGTTGGGTCCTGGTCTGTCCGTGCGAGGGGGTGAGGTTGGCACTGCAGGTGATGTTGGTTTGGAAATGTTCTAGGACCACGCTGCTTTGGTCCGCACATACAGTTTTTGCATTTTTCTGAAAGCCTTTGCTACGCTCTGGACATGGTGGTAACATTTCAGGAGGAGTTCACATGTACAAGTTTTACAGCTGTCATGTTGTCTGGGGTGCAAATAGAAATAATCAGTTAGCACAGTCAGTACATGTACATGACATCTAAGATATATTGTCTGACATTGTAACACATATCAAATCGTTTTGATCCAAACTAAACCAGCAATGCGAATAGATGCATGGCCAATATGTTGTCACTGCATAGACAATTCGACATCCCGTTCTTGAACCTGGAAAAGTGAGTCAAGTGCCATCTGTGTGGGAGCAGAAATTCCTGTCTGTATCCCACCCATTTCCACAAATGAGTAGTTTTCTCTGACACATCCGTACTAAAACATCCAATGTGTGAATCACACACAGCACATTTGTCACAATGCGTATTCAACGAATTGGCGCTGATGCGCGGCTTATGACCCGTGCAACAGGGGAAATGCACAAATGATGCAATGCGTGGATGGGTTCTAACCCAAACAAATTGTCTGTTATACACTGTAGTGAATTGTGAAATGCAGGTAAACACACCTTGAGCTCCATTTCTTGCATCTCTTCTCTGACCTAACAGCCTTGATATCTTCGGTTGTCTGGATTTTCAGTGGTAAGAGTGCACCTATGTGTAATGTTGAGCCTTTATCGTGGTAAAATATTGAGTGACAATATATTGATCATGATTACACATACATATATTGATATGTAGAGAAATTCATGCTTGTTTATTGTTTTCTCAGTTTGTAGTATGCTTGAGTGAATGTGGGTCGCTGTTCAGTAGGCATATCATTGGTCAAATTTGTTGCTTTGCATTGCCTATGACTTACACTACTGTATTCACCATTATGCCCATTATCTAACTTTTCAGAATACCTGCTAAACGATGTGTTACAGATTTAATACACATTCAGGGAAGCACAGGGACTGGCAGGTTCAACAAGTCTACAGTGTATTTGACATCTTGCTTGACATTTACCTTGATAGATGTGATAGGTATAGTGTTAGGCCAATATGAGGCCTGTAAATGTTGGCCAAACTTCATTTACCACACTAGACAACCTCCATAAGGGAATGTTGTGGTGCAGATATCTCTGCTTTCTGGACTTTAGGTCTGACACAATATGTGCACCTCATGCACAAGACACCTTGGAACATGTCTTTGCTCAATCTGTTCAGCTTATTGCTTGAGCATCACGAGTCCAGCTGGAGTAGGCCAGACTGAAGTACCGGGTTTTTAGAACCCAGCGGTGCAGGGGAACACACCCTAAGACTTCGGATTCTTCCTGTTTCAGACCCACAGAAACACAGAGTCTTCTAGGTGAAATCAAAGATCGTCTTTATTGGCTGCAGACCAATCACAGATATCCGAGAAGTACAACACGATGTATGTTCTCAGGAGACTGCCCCTGAACCAAAAACCAGTCTTTACTTATATACACAAAATTACGCTTTGGGGGCAACACCGCTCCTGTTTTACAAGTGGCCATTCACATATTTTAGTTTCAAAGGAACAGCAGAGCCATAATGACAATCCCACATTTCAGTTCATTAAGCATGTAGTCATTGTACCCCGCAAGGCTTCGAACCCTCATCAGATAACAGCAGACCCCAATAAAACAGGCACCTCCTGCTCGTAAAACAAGCCATAAAGTAGGAAACAGAGTCAGGTGTGAAAACAGCTTAGTCAGGGATCGTGTGCGAACGGGGGCTTTATGATGGGTCGAGCCCTGATGCTAATCACATTAGGCCGCGAGAAAGGAACCGGCCGGACAGGATTGACCTCGGGCAGCGGAGTCGGCTTGCACAGGTCAGAGAGAAGTCAAAGAAGGTGTACGTGTCCTTTAGGCCTAGGCATGGCCTTAGTGCGCAGCCTATGTGAGGGCAACCACAAAATGGCTACTGTTCTAAAATGGAACCCAAAGGGTTCAATATGTGGAATCGTATGCACGGTGAATTCATCAGTGAAAACATGACGAAAACACCCATACATACCGCGTTGCTCATTTGCGGTTCGCTGATACCAAACTTTGCATGGTGGGACCATGCCACCTACACGGTTCCGATTTTTACAGTACCACAAGACAAGCGCAAAGAATCCCGAGGGGCAGTATATATAGTATATCAATTCTTAGTTATATTTATAAAGCGCCAACGAATCACCCCCTTAGGGGTCTTTGAAACAGAACCGCAATCGATAAGGAGTTAAAGGAGCCAGGTTTTGAGGAATATCTTGAATTGTGCTTAGTCCAGACAGAATCATATGAACAATAGCAGTGGGCAGGAAAGTCTGCTCCGCTGGCACAGTTCACCGAGTTCCACTTGGAGTGTGGAGTTCGGCAACAATTCCGTCACCTGTCGCGTGGTGGAGTTTACTGGCATGCCTAGCCCTAACACCCAAGTAGCCTACGGGATTACGCCTGTATCTCCTTTGATTTGTCCTACAGCTGCATCCGTACTGTTTGACTGCCCTGCCATGAGATCACATTTCATCAAGTGACTATGCAACTTAGACAGTAGGGAAGTTTTCGTCTCCCTTGCACGATTGTTCAATTATCTTAAAAGTTACTGGTGAGAAGAGCTGAGGCACAGGGATATGGGGCACTTTGCAGTTCACACTTTAGGATTTAAGTAATGGCATTAGCCAAAAGTCATCCGTCAGCACCGTTTATGGGAAGAAAGGAGATGGATGAGAAATTCACTGCAGAGAACAATGCGGCACATCATGGGCTGCGAGCGGCGAGACTGTGATTGCATCAAATTAAAATAAGAGAAGGGATTGCTGAGAGGAATACTGAGACAGAGAGGGAACAGGGTGGGAAGAGGAGAGGGCATGTAATAAGAACAAAGGTCCTCTAGTATTTGCGCATCATCCATTCTTATTGTAGGGCTCCTCCTTGCCTGTGAGGGTCATTGCTTAATAGAGGCACTTTCACGAATAACTGATTATGGAGGGGGAAACAGCAGCATTATTGAACTTTCGGGGCGAATAGCACCATGAAACTCCGATAAGAGAACCACAGACACAGCACGAGGTAGGTATCCCTCCCCTTGTCTACTGCACTATCTGTCAGTGTCCATTACAGTTATCAAGCACTACCCCACCACCTTTGCACTCACCTCATAAGATTGCTCTCTGCGAAGCAACCAAGAGACGGGGCTCTGATGCCCTCCCACTGTCCCAATGATTCCTTATAATGGTGTGCGCTGGGTTCTACAGGTCATTGCAGTTTTACATTTCAGAGTGGCAGCTGTTCCCAGAGACCAGGGAGAGACTCAATGGTTATAGGTGTGGCAGCCCTAGGCACTGCATGCGAGGCCGCAAGAACTCGCCACAGTTTCGGCTTTATTATTATTTGCACAAGTAACGTTGTTACAATTCACATTGCGGGGTTGGTGGATATCCACAGAATAACACAGAGTTTTTATGTAACTCTTCGGAATTCCACGGAGAACGACTCCACCAGTTCCGCCCACCGCTCATGAACAAGGGTAATTTGTTCTAATGATAGGGCGCCAAATATGAAAAGGATCTGCCTCTGGGTCTAACAGTATGAATGCGGTGGGGGAGAAGTAATAATTGAACTCTGGATCTAAGGTTATGTGTGGGAGTATAGAACTGCAAGTTGTTCACACAAATAGAGGGGTCAATTTCCAAAAAGTGACTTGTGAACAGAGGAGTTTAAAAAGGGGGAGAGCTTTTTATCGGAAGCCAGTGCAGAGACCCAAGAGCGGGCTCAGATGGAGAGTAGTATAGCAGGGTAGCAGTTTGCAAATCGGTCAGGCAGCTGTTTTTTGTACCACCTGAAGTTTAGCAAATAGTGCTTTGTTTGCAGCAACCATAAGGGCATTTCCATAATCCAGGTGACTTATAATAAATGTCTGAGTTATGGATTATCTGGCCTGCAGAGGCAGCCATTGGAAATCTCTCCTGAGAAGGTACATAATCCAAAACAGGGCCCAAAGATGGAATTGATCCAATCTTTCATGAAGAGGTATGCCCAGATTTTGAACTATCTTTTTGGGATAAGGGCCAGACCCAGTTCCAGAAACTACCAATCATCAGACCAGGAAGACGACACCTTTCCTAAAAGTAGGATTCAGTCTTTCCTGCATTAAGTTGGAGGCAATTAGACAACATCCAGAGGGCTACTTTTTTCCATACATTCCCTGAAACTGATATTGGTAGATTCAGGGTTTTCCCCTAAGGTTATGATAAGTTGTGTGCTGTCCACATGTGATATAACTTTGAAACCGCAAGATCTTATCACTTGAGCCATTGGGGCATTATAGATATTAAACAGTGAATAGCTCAAAGATGAGCCCTGGGGTACCCCCGTGTCCAGGGCCGTGACTCGAGAAGTAAAGAGGTCTAACTGGACAGTATCAGTCCAATCTTTTAGAAAGTTTTTTAGTCAACCCAGGCCTTGTCCACCGATACCAATCTCCATCAATCTTTGGACTAGAATTGAATGTGAGATGCTGTTGAATGCTGCAGATAGGTCTAAAAGAACCAACATAGCTGGGTGGTCCTCATCCAGAGATACCCTGATGGTATCAAGAACCTCCACTAATGTAGTTTTTGTACTATGGGATGCCCGAAAGCCAGACCGGAAAGAGTCTAGCAAAGAGTGGGCTTCCAAGTGACATCAGCTGTTTATTCACTGTTGTCTCCAGGATTTTGTCCTAAGAAAGGGAGCAGCGATATTGGTCTGCAATTCACCAGTTCGAGAGAAACTGCGTGAGTTTCTTTAAAATTGGTCTCACCTGTGCAGATTTTAATTTTGTGTAAATATTTTCAGTAAGGGAGTGATTAAACAGACATATGATCATAGGAAGAAATGCAGGAGCCAAGGTTACCATGATAGTGCAAGGAGCAAGAGCATCTGGTGCACCCAATTTTTTTTTTTTTAATCAGGACCAAGATTTGGTCAGAGAAGATTTTGTTAAAAGATTCCAATAGAATAGGGTATATAGAAAATGAAAACGCAGGTGAATCCATCACATCCTATGTGAGACCTTTCAACAGAGTGTGATACATTTTAGAATGTTTTTCTTTGAAGTGATTCGCAAGGTCATGACAAAAAGACTGAGATGCTGGCATAGAAGAGGCACATGCCACAGGCTTGGCAAATTCCTTTAAAATCTTATATAGATTTTTTTGTTGCGTTTCTGGCATTTTTAATTCAGTATACTATGTGAGTCTTCCTAACCGATTTAATATTTTTATGGCAAATACCTGACTCTGCTTTATTAGTGAATTTCTCTGCAGGTGTTTTGGTGGTTCACCACTTGCTTCTAATTTTCTGCAGGCTGCCTTTACTGATTTAAGGGACTCTGAGAACCAAGGGGACATGACTTTCTGTGTTTTGGAGTGGCTGAGTTTATCAGGAGCGATGGTATCTAATGCCTGTGTAAATGCTTTCTCAAAGTCCTCCAGAGCAAGATTAATATCTTAGCGGACTGAAGAGAAGGAGGAAGGAAAATGTGGAGTAAAAGATTGAAGAGACACCTTCTTCCATGATCTGACTTTACTTGGTGCTACAATCTTGGGACCCAAGGATTCTTCCAAGTGAAGATTTAAGTTAATAGAAAAATGTGCAGCCTGGCGCTTCCCCCTGTGATGGTGCTAAGTCTCACGACTTAACGCTAACGCAGGCCCCTTTGCACCAGAGTGCAAGGGTGTCTGTGTGCAGGGAAGGATTGTTTATGAGTAGGAAGGTGTCCCTTACTGCACATAAACAATCCTAAAATGCCATTTTGTAACTTACATGTGTGCTGCTTCATGCTGTACACATGTAAGTTACAAATTGGCATTTAAAAAAAAAGGTTTATTTATGTACAGGAAGAGATACCTTCCTGTACATAAACAAACCTTTTCTCCTCGTTTCGCCACCTTAAAACCAGGATTTTCCTGATCTTAAGTTTGGCGCTGCCACCTATTATCGCCTCTCTTGATAATAGGTGGCAGCGTGGAAGTGAATGGGTGTTGCGGTGGAACACCCACCGCAATACCCACTGCACACCCCTTTCACTCTAATTTTAGTGTGAAAAGGGCACTATTATCAAGGCAGTGTTAAGCCACTTAACGTGGATTTTAGCCATGTTATGTGGTTTAACGCTGCCTTGGTAATAGAGCGCTGACCCTATCGCCACCACAAGGTCACAAAAAGTGACGTTGTGGTGGCGATCGGGCTTGGTAAAATGCTCCTATGTGTGTTAGGCCTGATACTTTTTGATAGGTCCAACAGCAGGCATGAAGTATCGGGGTCAAAAGGCAGCTCTGCGTGATAGTTAAAATCCCCAATTAACATGAAATAGTCCAATGCCACAATATGATGAGCCATAAATTCAATCAAATTATTTCTAAAATAATTTTTTATGACATAGAAGGTGGCATACTAGAGCACCCTTGCAGATTACCTTCAATAGGGATTCCAATTTGAAGACACAAAGCTCCCCCAATCTGTAAGAAGAGAGTCCAATAGAGTGACTTTAGGAGAAAGGCAATAGCCAATCCGCTGCCCGTTTTGGGCTCTCTAGCTTGTCTAATTAAACTGTATTCAGGGGGAATGCTATCAAAATACCTGGAAGTGCTGTACGAAGGAGCCATGTTCCAGAGATAAAACAGATGTCTGGTTTATCAGTGGCCAGAAAATCCCAATGTTCGAGGTCATGTTTGGGGATAGACCAAGCATTGCAGTTGATATCATGTAACTGGGTGTGACTGGATTATGTAATGTTAGAGGTACTGTTCTGTAGTGTGAGGAAAACTGCCTATCATATGGTCCAACTACTGGGAATTATTACAAAAAGATGTGTCTTTCCTTAGGAGTAGGGAGCGAATATTCAAAATTACAGATTCTACAGACATGGGGACCCTCTTGTCCTAATAGGAGTACTGAAGTACATAAAATACTGCAAGCCTGAGAAAGAATATTATTTGTCTAATACTTTTGAGATTTATACTGGAATATGTTATTGTGGACAATATATTACTATTTTGTGGAAAAGTAGCAGCATTTCTGGTGTCCATACACGTCCGGGCAAGTCCGGGAGCAGACAGGCTGGGCTTTTGGCACGCCAGCAGCATGCATCCTCTATGCGTCTGCACCAGGACTCCTCTCATGTAGAACTCAGCTCCCAAAGAGGCAGAAGAGGACTGCGGAAGTCTTGACTGCAAACCGCATAGGAAAATGGCAGCTGCAGTTGTCTTTTCGAACCTCTAAGAAAGTAAGCAGCACACACCATGGCAGACCAGGGAGCCAGCAGAATGTTATTAAAATATCGCAATTGTGCCAGAGTAAAGACATTATCTATGTAGATAAAAAATTCTGGTACATTTTAGAAAGCGACCTGTAGAGTTCAACGCGATCTCACCAGGACTATTGTTATCTAGACCTCAGCTCCCAATGAGGAAGAAGAGGACCACAGAAGACTAGACTGCTAATCACACAAGAAAATGGCAGACGCAATTGTCTTTTCGAATCTCTAAGTAAGTATACAGTCTCCCTGCGTTCAATTAGCACACCCCGTGATGAACTTGAGACACAGCAGAATGCAAATCACACCCAAAATCAGACTGGGCAGGGAAAAACTACAAGAGCAGCTGTCTGTGTGGTAAATAACAGTGCCTTAGTGCAAAGTTATTAAAATATTGCAATTGTGCCAGAGTAAAAACATTAAAAAATTACAGTAAATATACAAAGAGACCTGTAGAGTGCAGCGCATCCTCACCAGGACGCCACTTAACATAGGCCTCAGCTCCCAATGAGGCAGAAGAGGACTACGGAAGACTAGACTGCCAACCGCACAGGAAAATGGCAGCTGCAGCTGTCTTTTTGAATCTCTAAGTAAGTTTACATTGCATTACTCAGTACATGAGAGGGCTTCCTTGTTTTTTTGCTTGTGGGTAGGCATTCACATCAGATGGTAACATGTGTATTTACTGACAGATGACACCAGGCAAACATGGTATGTGTCTGTGAGTACTACCTTCACAGGCGTGATATGACATGTAGATAGGCCTAGACATCTTATCTTTACTTTGATAGTCTTTGTATCTTGTGTACAGCAGCAGACATAGATGGACTAGGGCTAATAGTATTTATTTTGTTAACAGATAGACGCACCATCACAATAACATCCATTCCTGCATGTAACATTTGCATCATTTCCTCATGGGGCAAGTATGCTTACACTGGGGCTAGGTGGCCAATCCAGCAGAGGCACAGGTCAAGAGTCAACATTTTTAAGTGTTATTTTAGATACTGCACTTATCTTGCTATGTACTTGCAAATATTGATGTGGCATAGGGAGACTATCTGTGCTGCACTGTGTGGTCATGTCCATTATATGCCCCTCTGTTTACAGTCACAGGACAACATATAAACGATAGTGCGATTGACAAATGTAAGATGGCAACATACTTCATGAAGTGCAAGACTCACACTCAGTCATTGCACACTGTTTGGTACTATACTCACTTTGGACTGTGGAAGAGGATTTGTAGCTGAACATACTGAAACAGCACACACAATCTCTGCATGTGCAGACTGTTAGACATTGTAAAATGTTGGTTGTGACTTGCACTTGCACACATGTGACACACATGGTGGTATCATGCCCACATATATCATAAAACATTATGTAGATCTGGGGTGAGTGTGACACACAGCAACAGACCTTTTGATAGGTGAGAAAGCCATCAGTCACTAATGTAGTGCAACATGATTAAATAGTCCATTGTACTTGTGATGGTCAATTATAAAGATGCTGCCATCCATGCATGATGTGTATTCCTAACTTCACAGAGAAGCATATGTTGTTCACTTTTCAGTTGCACATCACAGCAAGACTGCTAGCTATGATACTCTCCACTGCTCAAGTGCAAGGGTAGAGGAACGATCAATTTGGATCTTGTAATATGGCATGGCTGGCTGGTTTCTTTAATGTAGAACACTGCTACGCATATCGGTTTTGTTTGTGTGCAAATTATAGATATGAGGCATGGCACAATGTTGGTCAGCAGGTCTGATGACATAATAGCTACATTTTTAGGCCGACTTCTATTTGATGAGATGTTGGTGAGCTGATATTTACTGGGACTGTGACATACATGCCAACGCAAATGATGGATGCAAACTTTTATTTTCACGTTAAACCTTCCTATTTTGTTTGGACATTCTGTCCATCAAAGTACATGTAAATCAAGTACATTGTGCACATTGTGGGTGTGCAGCCTATTACCAGCTATTATATTTTGTATCTTTCCTCCGTCCTCTTCCTCTATTGGGTCCTGCTTATCAGGGTTCACATCCCATGGTACAATTGACCTGACAAAGATGCTGTGGATAATGGCAGAAACTAGTATGATCTTGAAGAGCATAGGGGGCGAGTTTAGCAATTTTCGCCTGACATGTCCAAGCATCTGAACCTTGACTTCGGCACGCCAAAGCTTCTCTCGACAATATTCCAGGTCTATGTCAGTGCCTGATTGTAGTGTTAGTCCGCATCAATCTAGGGATGAGCTATAGGGGTCATGACCCATGGCTGAAGACCACATCCTTGGTCAGCTGAAAGTTAAACAGTGATTACAACTCTCAATGCATGTGCTCTCTGTTAAAGCTGTATTCATGTCCATGTGTGTTATGAGTACAAAATGACACAAAGAAAAATTCTCACGGTAATTCACAAAATGTGTTACTTGCACACTTGGCCACAGGTTTACACATGTCTCTTCCAGTTATCTGTGTAATAGCTTATGTTGAGCAAGGCCTGATACATTGAACACTTCTACATTCTGACTTTCATGTTTCTCCAGTTGGTTACTGCGATGGGTAATTAGAGATGTTCCTGATCACTCAATATTATGTGCACTCACTACATGTGGGAAGTGACGATGTATTGATGACTGATGTGTAACATGTTTGGCTGCACTGTGTTGGATTTAGTACATTTCTATGAGCTGGATCATATGCTTTTCATTTGGGCTACTTAGTCCACAGAACAGGTGAGCCATTACATTTGTTACATTTGTCAATGTGGCGGTCAAGCTACATTTCTGTGTGTACATAGACTGTCAGTTTTGTTGAGACATATGTGTTCATATGTTTTAACTGTTGGTGTCACAATGTTATCCAGTATTGACATTTACACATGTCTGGGGACTACACTGACATGGCATGGCACATGTGGCCTTTCAAAAACAACAGTTGATGGACAGAATGCAGAGCAATGTCATACATTCACCTCAGTACAGAGATCTGGGCCTAAATCCATCGTTTTTTTGCTCACCATTCCATTCCAGTTTGAACCCAGCCATATGCAAATCAGTCTTGACCCTGTGCCTCATGGGAACTGTCCAGCCCGAACTGCCAAGCCAGGTCCTCCCAGGACTGGAAACAAGCATCCTAGGATCGGTTTCGGGGTTTCACCCCTCTTCAGCCAGGATAGCTTGATTCCAGTGGCATGGAGAGCACGCGACTCACGTCTGAGCATACCCGTCCCACTCGGGGTGACAAATGCAAAAACAACAGTTGATGGACAGAATGCAGAACAATGTCCTACATTCACCCCAGTACAGAGATCTGGGCATAAATCCATCGTTTTTTTGCTCACCATGCCATTCCAGTTTGAACCCAGCCATATGCAAATCAGTATTGACCCTGTGCCTCATGGGAACAGTCCAGCCCGAACTGCCAAGCCAGGTCCTCCCTGGACTGGAAACAAGCATCCTAGGACCGGTTTCAGGGTTTCACTCCTCTTCAGCCAGGATGGCTTGATTCCAGTGGCATGGAGAGCACGGAACTCACGTCTGAGCATACCCGTCCCACTCGGGGTGACAAATGCAAAAACAACAGTTGATGGACAGAATGCAGAACAATGTCATACATTCACCCCAGGACAGAGATCTGGGACTACATTCATCGTGTTTTTGCTCACCATGCCATTCCAGTTTGAACCCAGCCATTTGCAAATCAGTCTTGACCCTGTCCCTCATGGGAACAGTCCAGCCCGAACTGCCAAGCCAGGTCCTCACTGGACTGGAAACAAGCATCCTAGGACCGGTTTCGGGGTTTCACCCCTCTTTAGCCAGGATAGCTTGATTCCAGTGGTATGGAGAGCACGGGACTCACGTCTGAGCATACCCATCCCACTCGGGGTGACAAATGCAAAAACAACAGTTTATGGACAGAATGCAGAACAATGTCGTACATTCACCCCAGTACAGAGATCTGGGCCTAAATCCATCGTTTTTTTGCTCACCATGCCATTCCAGTTTGAACCCAGCCATATGCAAATCAGTCTTGACCCTGTGTCTCATGGGAACAGTCCAGCCCGAACTGCCAAGCCAGGTCCTCCCTGGACTGGAAACAAGCATCCTAGGACCGGTTTCAGGGTTGTGCCAGGCCCTAGATGGCAACAAGCCCCTGTAATCCTTAATTGTGCACGGGTCGCATGGTATGCCTTGACACCTCACACCATGGACAAGTAATACCTGTACCACTGCATCATGTCAGAAGGCACAGTAGTGCACAAAGTAAACAATGTGATGATCTGTCAATTGTACAGTGTACAGAAAGTGAATGACACACAGCTAACACAAAGCTTGCCGGGTGCACTACAATGACCATTTCCCATCTGACCCACAGGTGACCAAGAACTCACTGCAGAGGTCAACCCCAGCAACCTGCAGAGCCAGTCTCCCCCCCGGTACATGGACTCTCTGATGTTGACACCCAGGATTTCATGGACGATGAGCTCGAAGCCGGCCCATCTGGTGTGCCAGGGAGCAACAGGTCCCAGGACCCCATCGTTCCCCCCACCACATCTGTGTCAACAACAACTTCACAGCAGACCCCTGCTGTCACAGCTATGGCGGCCACCACCACCACCACCATCACCAGTGCTGCCTGCAACACCCTCCCTGTCCCAGAGGATGACCAGCACACACCACTGACGGAGGAGGGCAGGGAGAGGATGCGGGTGCCCACAGTGGTGAGGCAACAGGTCCGTGGCAGCAGGGCAGGTGGGAGGGGAAGGGTCACACACGGACACCAGGAGGCTGGGACCCAATGCCTGGAACACATCACCAGAGTCCTGGGCGCATACGAACAAGCCCAGGGACGAACGGGCCGGTCGGACGAACTGTTGCACAAGCTCATCCTGCTGATGAGGTCCATCAACACCCGCATGGGACAAATTGTGGACCTCTTGGGCCAGCAAGTGGTGGTACTGAAGGACAGGCATGCGCCACAGACAACACCTCCACCTCTCTCTGGTGGGCAGTACGATGCCAGTTCACCATCCTCCCCTGTGCCCACAGAGAGGGGTGAGTCCTCAGACCCCACTGGCCCTGCAGCAGGGCCCCCCCTGCCAAACAATGAAGGGGCCGTCCCAAGAAGACCCTGGGAGTATCTGGAGGCAAAGCACCTGCCAGACGCTAGTCATGGAGCCAGCCATGGCGGCAACCCTCTCCACCACTGCATTGACTTTTTGGACTGTCCTTCTCCACACTGCCTTGTGAATGGCATCTGTCTGTTGGACTGGGTCACCACATCAATGTGGTGACTACTCAATTATCTAATCTACCACAACTGTCAACTCACTGCTCCACCCCACCCCTAATGGAAATGTACACCCCCCTCGCATCTCACCATTGCAAATAAAATATCCTTACACACATGTTGTTGTGTCTGCTCCGTCGTTATTGCAGGATGTACAGTCTTTAACATGATCACAATGTACCAGGAGCGTGGGCTGTATGTAGGCAAGGAGAAGTCGAAGGCACCTAGGGAAACACAACAGAACTACTTTCACTGGTCTGGGTGTGGCATCACAGACATCACACAATCCCTACCATCAGGATAACCCAACATGCACATGTCACAATGGCCAACAAGTGTCAACATACACGTCCTGTAGATGTTCCCAAATGACCTGTCCCAGAAACATTGCCAAACACCGCTGAGTCTATAACTGGCTGATGCTACAATTCTCACATGCCCCTTCACGACAACAGCAATATCAGCAGACAATGGGTATGTTGCACATTGACACCCCCCTTCAAGTGAAGTAGCGGGTGATGAGCTGTTCACGCAGGTCAGCACCTTCCTCCTCTCCACTGTCCTCATCACTGGAGACGGCTTGGTTTGCAGGCTGGGGCCTTGGGTCATCACCATCATCCTGGAGTAGGGGAATCTCCTTGCAAATGGCTAGGTTGTGGAGCATGCAGCAGGTCACTACAATCTGACACACCTTCCCGGGTGAGTATGCCAGTACACCTCCGGACTTGTCCAGGCAGCGGAAACGTGACTTGAGCAGACCAAAAGTACGCTCCACCACACGACGTGTCCTCTCATGGGCCTCATTGTAGCGGACTTCAGCCGGGCTTCTGGGATTCCACAGTGGGCTCAGCAACCAGGGACGGTTGGGATATGCAGAGTCACCTAGTTATGACAAACACAAATAGACATTGCAATGTCGCAGAGGCTGAGGGCAGCAGGTCAAACACCCAGCACGCCACATGACTAGGCATACTCACCCACAATCCATGCACGCTCGGGAAGCAGATTAGCCATCAGCTGGGGCACAATGCTGTTCCGCAGGATGTAGGAGTCATGGGCAGAACCTGGGAATTTGACACACACGTGGGAGATGGTCATATCTGCCAGGCACACCACCTGCACACAGATGGAGTCGTAATGCTTGCGATTGCAGAAAATGTACTCACTTGCCTGTGGTGGCACAAGCCCGACATGGGTGCAATCAATGACACCAACAACATTCGGGATGTGTCCAAGGGGATAGAAGTCTCCCTTCATAGCTGTCAATTCAGCACCCCTGGGGAAATGGAAGTATCTGTCCTTGTAAAGCATCATGGCGGACAGTACATCATGCAGCACCATGCTGAACATCGGTTGTGACAGCCCACCAGTGCTGGCCACTGTCTCTTGGAACAATCCTGTGGCAAAACAATGCAGGGCCGCCATCACCTTATAAGTAGGGGTGAAAGCTGTTGGACATGTCCTGCGAGGGTGCAGATGGGGCTCCAACAGATCACAAAGGGTTTTCAGGGTGGCTCTGTCCAGGCGGCATTTCCGTATGATCGTAACATCCTCCATGTCCTCCAGCACCGTCAAGTGACGAATCAAATTTGGCCTCCTCCTACTGGAGATGATAGTGAACACATGTCAATGCAATACATCATGAGATGTGCACAGCACATCATGTTCTGGATGACACAACGACAACAATGACTGACATCAATCAGACCAGCTCACATGTAGGGAAACCTTCATGTACACAAAGGCCATACCTGTCAACTTACACAAGACAAGTACCTCAAACACCACCTTGGTCAATGTGAATGCACATAGGGATACGGACACATTTCAAATGGGCATGCCTGGGAGTATAGCATCCAGCATATGTGTAACTAATCAAACCCACTGTCTCATACCTAGCTGCTGCACCTGTCACACCTCAATGCGTCATTAGAACCTGGCACACATCCACCACACAATGACCACAGTCGGCGCTGGAATGATGAATGTGTGCATGAGCAGACATGAGAGGCAATGCAACATAGTTCATCATTCATTGAGACGAGCATCGCTGTGATTGTCACTGCACCTCAACACATTGACATGTGTACACATTGTACAGTGCAGAACAACACTGTCCTGCCTACACAAACATCAAATCCATAGGTGACATGTGAGTGGGTACAGGCCAATCTACGAAACACACACACAAACATGCCATGTGTAGCCATCAGTGGAGTAAATGGAACAATGGCATCGTGTGCACGATAATGTTCCATTGACCATGTTGGCACCATGCCCTGTTGATGTTTGACAGATGGCCATTGTGATTGTATGGCACCCAAATCGTGTTAGCTACCGCCTGGCCCTGGCGGTGTGTCTCCAGCACCCCCATTCACACAAGTGCGGTACTGATAGGCATGGAGACATGTGGAAATGGCGGTTGGCATGCTCTGCCGCATGAATCGCAGAGCCTCGTGTCAATGTATGGCACCCAAATCGCGGTAGCTACTGCCCGGCCCCAGCGGTGTGTCACCAGCACCCCCATTCACACAAGTGCAGTACTGATAGGCATGGAGACATGTGGAAATGGCGGATGGCATGCTCCGCCACTAAAATTGGGGTAGCGCACATCGGGCCCCTGCGGTGTGTCACCGCAATGAAGCTTGCCCTAGA
Organism: Triturus cristatus; assembly: GCF_964204655.1. Taxonomy (NCBI): domain Eukaryota; kingdom Metazoa; phylum Chordata; class Amphibia; order Caudata; family Salamandridae; genus Triturus; species Triturus cristatus. The sequence continues at coordinate 800,939,930 of NC_140581.1, forward strand.
GCCAACGCGAAGCTCGATAGTGGTGGCATGATGCAATTTTGAAGATCGCGGTAGGCGTGCTCCGCCACAGCGGAGGCGGACATTGGTTGCATTTGAAAGATACACCATGGCGGTAGCGCACCCCGGGCCCCAGCGTTGTGTCACCACCATGGAGCATGCCCTTACAGTCAATGGGAGCCATGATTGCAGTGGCATGATGCAATTTTGAAGATCGCGGTAGGTGTGCTCCGCCACCGCAGAGGCAATCATTGGATGCATTTGAAAGAGGCAGACCTGGACCACCAATTGCTGCAGCTTGGCACCTTTGAAATGACCCCAGGGGGCTATATATGTGTGTGAGTGAGCCTCACGTTTCAACTGCTCCCAGAGCCTGCTGCCAGAGACCCCTCATATGCTGCTGCCTCCAGGGACTGCTGCCTGAGACCCCTCACCTGCTGCTGCCTCCAGGGACTTCTGCCTGAGACCCCTCACCTGCTGCTGCCTCCAGGGACTGCTGCCTGAGACCCCTCACCTGCTGCTGCCTCCAGGGACTGCTGCCTGTGACCCCTCACCACCCAATTCCGCCGCTGTTGTCTCATGTCCACAGTAATGGCAAGGACAGAGAAGATCCGTGCCAGTCCCTTCCCGAGCGAGGAGCTGGAGGTCCTCGTGGACGAGGTGCTCACACAGTACCCAAGGCTATAGGGTGCCCCAAATGTCGTAGTAAGTCATCGACAGTGGTGGGGTAGGGCAGGGGGGCCACGCATGTAGTTGGACTGATGCAGTCTGTGCCTGGGAGTGTGGCATAGAGTCATGCTGTCTCCAGTAGGAGGGTGTGTGTACCCAATGCCACAGCTTTCCCTCCCTGCACATGTAAGTATGAGTGACCTGTGTTGTGTTGTCAGCCATACAGTGACACAGGAGGTTGTTCATGCTGTAGTCAGGACAGTGATTGCTTGGTGGATGGCTGTGTGTGCCCCTGTAGTCCATCTCAGTGTGAGCCCAGCTGGTCTGCACAGTCCCCACCTACAAAGACAAGGACACCTCACTTAACTTACAGGGTATGAAATCAGTCTTTTCACTTTGCACTCCAGCTATGGGCCATCTCAGCACTGTATTTTGCACACAACTGCCCTTGTGAATGGCATTTTGTATTTGTGAGATCATGTCCCTCAATGTGACCACCACGACACATTAACCTATTCACAGGACAGGGACATTGATGGCTGCACAGTCTTGGACACAGTGAGTCCACCCCCAAACACAGGTTGACATGTGATGTATGTGTTGCTCAAGCCAACAATGGACTGGAGATGTGGGCAGGCTACATATGTGTTTCAGTGCTGGCATCCTGCATGTGCGTGAGATGTGCAGGGACTGTGTTCCCCCTCACACCTGCATGGTTTAACATCAACTTTTCCCATGCAGGTGTCCTATGTGAGCTGTACTATAGTCTCTGATTGACATATCATTGGATATGTGATGATTTTGTATCTTGCTGCTATACTGATAGATGTCGGTACATGAACCTGTGTCACTGATCATTTCCCCCTCTTGTCTCCCATGCCTGCAGCTCAAGGTACACCAGCGTAAGGCCTTGTGGAGGGCCATTACAGCGAATGTGCGGGCTCTGGGGGTCTCAAACCGACGGCGCACCCACTGCCACTAGAGATGGGACGACATCAGCCGGCTGGCAAAGAATGTGGCGGAGATGACCATGGGGCTGCTTCCTCGCCCTGGGTTTTTGGCACGGCGCAGCATGACACCACTAATGGGGGGCATCCTGGCGGTGACACAGCCTGAGCTGGATGCATGTTTGAAGGAGCATCAGCAGCAAGCCAGGGGTGAGCATTTGGGGAGTCTGACTTTGGCTGGGAGTGGCTGCATGTGTACAGAGCCAGTGCCAGCACTGGCCTATGTGATGTTGGTAGTGTGATGCTGTGGCATGTAAGTGGCTGCTGGCCTGGGTGCCGGTGACATGCATTTGCCCTAACTGTACTTACAAAGGTGAATTGGATGCTGTGCCTTCACATTACATTCTGAGTTGTGCTCTTCAGGTTTCTTCTGCATTGGGGTAGTCTTGGGAATCCCATGGGAGGGAACGGCAGTGTGCCCGATCTGACTGTGCGTTCATCAATGCGTCCATTGCATGCACCCAGATTGGGGAGGCCTACACATCTGACAACAATGTGCACCATTCTATTGTCCCCAAGGTACGACATGGTGGGTGGCATAGGCTAATGTCCATTGTGGACTGTCATGTTGTAGTCTGGGTCTGTGTTGTCTCCTCCTGTTCCATCCAGATCTGTCATTGGCAACAAGTAGTGTGCCCCTATCATGTCCCTAGGTGTGCTCAGAGCTAGTTGTGTGTCTGTTTGAACATAGCCACAAGCAGGGTGTTGTGCTGTGTGGTCATCACATGGCTCACTCATGCCTGAGTTTCCAGTTTCTACGCCCTGCTTGAGTCAACATAGTGAGTTGGCACGATGTGATTGCACAGGTTGGTGTGCAACATGTAGATTTAGTCATCTTTTGTGATGCATTGCTTGCATATGTTTGTTCTGTTGCTGTCACTGACCTGACCCTACATCTCTCTCTCATGCAGCACCACCTGTTGTCACAGAGGGACAGGAGAAGGACACCAGTGGGGGTGAAACTAGCACAACAGCTGCACAGGATCCTGTGTCACTAGCACCTCAGAGGAGGACAGGAGTCTGCTTGAGGAATCCCAGCCTGAGACGCAAAGCACCACATCATCCGATGCCAGCCCGGATGCATCCATGTTGGAGGGCACAGGGAACGGGGACTCTGCATCGACTTCCACCACACAGCGGCCAGTGCCCACCAAGGAGGTGGTGCATGCCAAGGGTACACCTAGGAAGGGCTCCAAGGCAGAATTACCAACCACCTCGACTCCCATTCCAAGCCCAGTGAAGCAGGGGCCGGAGGGCACTGTAGGAGTAACGCCTAGTAAACAGGGGAAGGGGGGCAGAGGCGAAGCAAGGAAAAGCGTTCTGCTGGGTCCAGCACATCTCCAGAGGGGCTGCCAACGCCTGCACCTACTGCAGCTGTGGTGGTGAGTGTGCCTGTTGTGCCCACACCACTTCCCATTGATCCAGAGACAGTCAAGCCATTTAGGATCCCCAAGAAGTGGAAGGGCACCCCTCCACAATCTCCCAGCCACACCGTGTCTCCCATCTGCATGACTCCACCTCAACGTGCCACTACACCACCTGGTCCCAGCAGCCCTCCGGCTTGCCAAGCCACTGATAGCTCCGACAGTCCCAGAGACACAGCCAGCTCTCAGTCCGTCTGACAGTCAAGTCTGAGTGGTAGTCACCCTCACACACCTGTCTCTCAAACAGGTGGGCCTGTACTGCACATTGTTTCCCCCTGACTGTGTTGCTGACCATGGAATGGTACAGTCACACACATTCCCTGTGCAGCTTCTCATGGACTCAGTCTGCACTTTGTCCTGCCCACTGGCCTTGTTATTCACTGCTGTTTTGCCCCTGCCTGTGCTGCTTCTCATGGACTCACTCTGCACTTTGTCCTGCCCACTTGCCTTGCCGTTCAATGCTGTGTGCCCCCTGCCTGTGCAGCTTCTCATCGACATGCTCTGCATCTTGTGCCTTGCTCTTTTCATGGTACCTATCTGTGCAATATGTGAATAAAGACAGTTGCTCCTGTTGTCTATTTTGTCAGTGTCCTTACTGAATAAAGTTCTTTTGCTGTGTGTAAATAGTTTACTGTGCCACATGGTATGTGTGCCACATCATCATAGTCAGTTTTTGGGCTCACTTACTCTCTTTTCTCTCAGGGGTGACAGGGTCTTCAGTTCTTCTTGACCCAGATAGTTGTGTGGGCAATGGTGTCAATTTACAATGGATAGCAGTAGTCATTTACTTAATTAGTTCATGTTGGCTATATTGTACACATGTCAGGTTGGGGGGCACTGCCAGCACAGAGTGGGTTTCTGCACACAGTATTGTAGGCAGGCTGGCCAGGGTCATCATGTGTGTGTGTTCTTCCTTTATGTGTGCCTAGTGGTGTATGTGTGTGGTCATCTTGTGATGGCCAGTCATCCTAGTCCCATGGCTTACGTTCCATGTGTGCTCTTGGATGGCCAGGTAGTGTGCAGTGTGAAGGGGATGAGTTTGTGGGGAGTGTTGATATGTACATGCAAATGCACACGTGTCACCCAGGAGTTGTGTGCCTGTTGTTTTGATTGTTTAAACACAGTGATGTAAATCACAAAGGGAAGGGGAAAGAAGGAAGGGAGACCACAAGAAAATTAGAGAAAGGGTATATATTGTAGGTAGTTAACAGCACTACGGTACAATCAAAGTACAAATGACCAAAAGACACACAAGTGAGCACTGGGCGTGCTGGTGATAGTGAACGGTGCAGTGACACAATAGGTGAAAACAGCGAAAAACAATTATAATGACAATGTGGTCAAGGGAAATGATTATATACAGTCTGGTTTGAACAAATTTTAAATGACCACAGAAAAGCCAAAGTTCTTTGCTGAGGATTGTCGACGGCGTTTCAGCCTGATGTAATTTCAGGCCATCATCAGGACAATGGTCATAGTTTAACGTTTGCTGGGCGTAATACAGGTAAGTGCAGGAAATCCAATAGGGGTGGAATATATGCAGGCATAAATCAGCGCAAGATCAAGGATTTAAGCAGTCAATGGTCAGCGTCAAATTGTGCTGTGGCCGGGAACAATGGATATCCAGGGGCCAGGCATGGGAATCAAATCTCGAGACGACTTTGAAAGCAATGGGTCCAACGGTGATTGAATCGATGGACAGGAGCAAATCCTGGAAGGTGAAAGGCGGGTGAATAAAGCGTCCGTGCCATCGGACGCTTTATTCGCCCGCCTTTCACCTTCCAGGATTTGCTCCTGTCCATCGATTCAATCACCCTTGGACCCATTGCTTTCAAAATCATCTCGAGATTTGACTCCCATGCCTGGCCCCAGGATATCCATTGTTCCCGGACACAGCACAATTTGACGCTGACAATTGACTGCTTAAATCCTTGATCTTGCGCTGATTTATGCCTGCGTATATTCCACCCCTATTGGATTCCCTGCACTTACCTGTATTACGCCCAGCACACGTTAAACTATGACCATTGTCCTGATGATGGCCTGAAATTACATCAGGCTGAAACGCCGTCGACAATCCTCAGCAAAGAACTTTGGCTTTTCTGTGGTCATTTAAAATTTGTTCAAACCAGACTGTATATAATCATTTCCCTTGACCACATTGTCATTATAATTGTTTTTCGCCGTTCACGCTGTTTTCACCCATTGTGTCACTGCACCGTTCACTATCACCAGCACGCCCAGTGCTCACTTGTGTGTCTTTTGGTCATTTGTACTTTGATTGTACCGTAGTGCTGTTAACTACCTACAATATATACCCTTTCTCTAATTTTCTTGTGGTCTCCCTTCCTTCTTTCCCCTTCCCTTTGTGATTTACACCACTGCGTTTAAACTTGCTATCTTAAATGATATCCAGTTGAGACATTGTTGTTGTGTTAAAAACCATTGCCCGGTCTCTGCTGGGAAACCGGGTTTACTCCTGTTCATTGTTTCTTTGTTGTTTTGATTGTTCATCCCTGTGGATGTGGTTGTATGCCCATGTGTGAGTTGTATGTTGTGCACTGTGCAGTGTGTCCTTGCAGTTCTGTCTGACTCCTACTTGTTGTTTTTGTCACTTGTGAATATGCAGAGAGTGTTACTGGCAAGTCAGTGTTGTGTTTTGTTGCACATCCATGTGTCATGTTGCTGTTTGTGGAGACTGTGCAGACCTGCTGCTCCACACTGCCATTGTGGTTGTGTTTTCTCATGCATTGCTGTCACATGGTGCCTTCTTGCCTCCAGTGTGGCATGCTGTGTGTGTTGTCATTCCATCCCCTATCTGTGCTTCAGCTGCCTACCCATTGTGGGTCTGCACTCCCTCTCTTTGTGTATGGTACACTCCTGCCATGTCCCCTACTGACATGCTGTACACTTCACTTTGGTGTCAGCTGCCCCCTTGGTTTATATGTGTGTGTGCCTCCCCATGACTTCATTTGTGCCACTGTGCTTTGTGGTGCAGTTCTTTGGCCAGGGTCAATGTGTCACTCAGGGCATTTCCCCAAAGGGTCATGTGTGATGTTCTGGTGTTGTTTGTCAGTCATGGTTGTTCCTATGCAGTTCAACTGTGTGTGCTGCCCAGTCCTCTGGTCAAGTTGTTTCCACCTTTGTGTCCCAGACGTGTGCATCTGTTGGGTGTTGTGTTGGATGTATGTGTGTTGTCTGTGTTATTGCTTCACTTCCTGGGTGTGCTGTTGTCTTTGTGCTGTGCTGTATGGTGTCATGTGGGTTGGTGTTCTGTCACTGATGTCTGTGTGTAGCTGGTATGTTTGCTATGCACACACAGCTTGTTGTGCATGCAGTGCTGTGTGTGTATGTTGCCTTGTGATTGCCTGGTGTGCATCCCCTGATGTCCTGCTGTGTTTGCTATGTGATTATTCTGCATGTGCATCTGTTGTTTGTTTGCTGTGTCTGTGTTGTACTGTGATGGTGCACTTCTTGTGTGTGTTGTGGTATGTTGTCTGTGCATTGTTCCTGAGTGATGAGGTTGTGCACTCCTGTTGTGTCTGTGATCCCATTGCCTTTCCCCGGTTTAGCTGCACAGGGCATGTCTGTTGTTGTTGTTGTGGCTCTGTGTGTGTTTCTGTTGTGTTATGTGTTTGTCTGCTGTATTTGTTTTGACATTTGTGGTGGCATCCCTGTGTGTGCGTGTGATGTTTGTGGCTGTCCCCAGGGTGTGTGGTTGTTTGTGTGTGTATTGACTGGCAAGTATTGCCAGCCTTCAGTGTGTTTGGCACTGGTGTTGTGTGCTGCTGGTGTGAGGGGGGTATGTGTGTAGATTCCTACTAGTGTTTGTCAGTCCTGAGGTGTGTAGATGGGCCCTGTGTGTATTGCTGCTGGTGTACTCCTTTGAAGTAGTTGTATGGATGTCTGGCTGTTCACAGTCTGACTTCAGGGCCTTCTTTTCATCCTTGTGCCTATACGTGGTTTGCCTTGCTGTCTCCCTGTGTTGTTGCAGTGAGCTGTCTGTGGTTTGAGTTCACTCACTGTGCCAGCCATGTGTGCTTTGATGGTGTGAGGGTGTTGTTCTCTGTTCCTTGTGTTGATGTGATGTACACATGCTGGTTTTGTGACTCTATGGCCTTCCATTTGTGTGCAGCCCACTTTGGCTTTCCTATTTGTTGTGCTCCATTGCTGTTGGCATGTGGGATGTGTCTGTGTGTCAGTCTGTGGTATGTATGTGTGGCTGTGCAGGCTGTGTGTCCATTTGGACGTTAATTGCTTGTATGTGTTTATTTGGTGCTTGTCCTCATTTTTATTTCCCTGAGTGTGGTGTTGTGGTGGTGTCTGTGTTTCCCTGGCCCTGTGCTACTGTGCTGTGTGTTGTGTGTTCCTGTGCAGCCACTCCTGCAGTGTATGTCTCCATGATTGTTTGTTGTGTGGTGCAGGGTGTGTCTTGACCTGGCTTGTTTTTGTGCATGAGGGTGCACAGCAGGGGCACATGGCATGTGCCTTCAGGGGGTGTGCTAGTGTGTGGTGGGTGGAGGTGTGGCCCTGTGGTCTTTGTGCCCTGCTCATGCCTGGCGCTGGCCCTGCCTTCTGCATTGTTCACATGTATTCCCTTCTGTTTGCCGCTGCGGTGACTTGACCGGGACATTGCTGCATGGTGGCAGTAGCTGTGTGTCCAGGATGCAGAGCGGTGACTTTGTGGCAGGTGGGTGATGTGTGGGTGCCCTTGTTGATGTGTCCCTGTCCCCCCTAGGGTGTCTGATGTGGATTTGGACCCTGTGTCTGCACCTGTGTTGTGTGTTGTGTGTTGTGTTTGTGTTGTTGCGTACTTGCGGCGGCATCCGCGGCGGTCCATGAGTTGCTGGTGATGTAGCAGGTACAGCACTGGGAAGACTTGTAGAGCTGGGTCCATGGTGGTCATGACCGTGACTCTGGTTTCGCGCTCCGCTGTCAAGCTTCCGCCGTCTCTGGATGGGCGGTGTCTCTGATGTGGTGCATCTGCTTGTTTGAGTCATCCTAATGTGTGGAGCGGGGTGGACGTCATTCCGCACAGCGGTAAGTCTCCATTGGTTCCCACCACCGCGGTGGCAGGTGTACTTTGATGGTGGTGCGCGTCGCACTGCGGCGGTTGGGAAATGGGCTATATTTGGCCATACTAATATGGCGGACGTGAGGGCCGCTGCTCACGGGCGGAAAATAGCTTTTTTCAGCACCGCCAGCACCGCAGTGGTGCCACCGCCTGGCATCCTAATGGGCCCCTTAGACGTACTTTTAACTTTTATGTGTCTTGGTAGTGAAGAACTCTTAAATTCGTTTTATGTCACTGCAAGGCCTGTCTCTCCCATAGGATAACATTTAGTAAGTGGTAACTTTCAATTGGGGGCAGGTAAGAAAGTCGAGCTAATTTAAAACCCTCTTTAATGGTAAAGAATGATTTTGAAATGACACTTACAGAAAGTTGGCATTTTCTGGTCTCTACCATTTGGTGCCTGTTGTCTGTATCCTGTGTCACATGACTAGATGTAGCTGGAAGTTGGCATTTGTATTTTACTCCCACACTTTGAGACAAAGGGGGGAATACGTGTTGTCAGGATGGGCCATCTCTGTCAGGGTTAGGGAGAGGAGCTGTAACCTATCACACTTAAACATCTCAAAGGCTCTTCCTTAGCACACTCACAAAGAGTTTCACACTAGTTTTCTGTGCCGCCAGACAAGCTGGGGCCAGGGCAAGGATGCAGAAATTTCTGGATACCTCTGTAGGGGAGGACTCTAGAAACTTCTTCAACTTCAAAGCAGGTACCAGGTATAAATAATGAACCCTCAAACTCAATTGTTCAGATTACTTCTGGACCTGTGGACTCTGCCAGGGAAAAAGACTGCCCTGCTATGAAGTCTGACCGGCTGACCTGCTTTCTGACCAAGGACTGTTTGCTGCCGAGGCCTGATGTTCTGTACCAGGCCTCTTCTGCTGCTGTGTGCTGCCCTGCTGAATACAGCCTGCCAGTGTGGACCCAGAACTCCAGAAAATCTCCAAGGGTCAGTTTGCAGTTCACGCCATAGTGACTTAACAGGCTTCTTCAACATCAACGCACATCTCTACCCCTCGATGAAGTCCACCATCAACCCAACCCAGTTGGCGTAACTCATCCTCGATGGTGATGCATCTCAGTTCAAGTCCTTGCAAGCTCTGACAGCTCCCTCAATGTCAACACAGACCAATGCAACACCACATCTTGTCCCCTGCGCTGATGCATCACAGTGCAAGTCTCCGATCCGCAAATACCACCGGCTTCCTTGACAATGACGTAGGACCTTGCATTGCAGCTCTTTGTTGATGGTCGTCGACTCCACCGCTGCACAATGCATCTTGATGCCAGACCTCGCATCACAGCTACTTTTTTACTTCTCCACAACACTAGCACGTGCAGCTCGATGCAAGGACTTTTCATTTTGACACCGATGACTACAATGTGCTTTTCAGGGGTCCAAAATCAGTCCTGTATTTGGCTTGTGGTCTATCGCGGTCGGCCTGCACTTGTGCCTTGGACCCGGTCTATCATGACCAGATAACTAGGGTTATGTTATGTTAATGAATACTTGATATAACGCAACGGCTCGCCCGTGAAGGGCCATCTTGGCACTGAGGCAACAGACAAATAGAAAAGCAGCCATTAGAACAGCCGGGTCTTGAGATGTTTTTTAAATTTTGAAAAATCAGTGCACGCCCGAATGAACAAGGGTAGCCTGTTTCAATGGTAAGGTGCAACATTCGAGAAAGATCGGCCACCATACCTAGACGTACAAATATGCCAGGGGCATAAAAGAAGTTGACTCAGTGATCCAAGATTTCTTCTAGGAAATTAAGAAAAGAGTTTATCCTGTAGATATTTGGGTCCATTGCCTGAGAAAGCTTTGTAAGTCAGACAGAGTAGTTTGAATAGTGCTCTTCTCCTTATGGGGAGCCAATAAAATGCTTTGAACAAAGGAACTGGAGATGTGCAAAATGACATTCCTTTAACCAAACGGTTGGTGCTTTTTGCTTCTTAGTACTTGATTGTCACAAAAACCTTTAACATTGAATCTCTGCAGTTCTATTAATTGGATTTTTGTTTTGTCAAGTAATTTATTAAATTGTATTCCATTTTTCTAAATGAGTGTGGGATTTTTCTTGTGTTGTGTTTTCACTTTATTACTGTTTGAAGTGCTTTACACATTGCCTCTGAGTTAAGCCTGACTGCTTTTGTGAATTTGGGGTTTGCTTGTGTTTCACCCTGACCAGAATTGTGGTTGCTGCTTGAGTAGGGTTTCACCACCTCAACCATTAACCACATTTCCTACAGTAATTGTTAAATTATCATTTGATTTATAAAAGTAATGGAAGAGTAGGCAATAGGCCAAGAAGTTAAAATTATGACCAGGTTGGTACGTTACTTCTTGTACTGTCACAGCTGTTTTTTCATTATTTTGAGGTCTATAGTCTTCCTTTAGTTTGAGCTATAGCAAATACAATTTCATCTGACTGAGCGATTGATGCTCTCTTCAAGGGGTTAGAGCAGAGCCTGGTTGTTTTGAATATGTCACTGTTTATTTGATTATGAACCCTTTTATTTTATGTTTTTGTGTAGTGACTTTTTGTCCAGAATGAGGGTTCTAAAGTATTTCATTTGGCTTTTGAACACTATTAGAGTTTCAGGACATTGCTAATTGCGCCAGATGTTTTCTATGGGTTATTTTTTTATGTGACAAAGGAGCAAAATAATTGATGATGTTGAGAGTTTCATGGCCATTTTGGAGATGTATCTAGAGACATTGTCTATATTTTCACTAGTTCCATTCAACCGCTCTATTTGAAATGTATATTTATTTTTAGAAGAGTGATCGATCGCCCATAATTATGGTAACCTGAAATAGAGTTCTTTCAGGTCACCATAATTATCGTTGGATGCAGTACGTGCCTTGCATTTTTAATATTGTGTTTCTCTTTCAGATTACCATATAGGGTATTGTATCTTGTGCATGATTGATTGCCTCTTCACTTGGTAACACTACTTGTATATATATCACTTTACATATTCACCTACTCAACCGACATTGTTTCAATAGCATAGTGAGAACAGAAGGGATCTGTTTTTGTCCTGAAGAAGAAGCCTGTGAGCTTCGAAACATGTTGACATACACAGGAGGGATTGCTTATTAAAGCAGGAGACCTCCAACCCACTCTTTTAACAGGACCAGCTCCAAGGAATATTAAAGTTTCTAGTCCATAGGAGCGAGGTACTTTTTAATATACTCTTATCACTCACGCCTGACCCTTCCACTCACATTTTCCTACACCACACATAGAGGTCCATTAGGATGTAGGGCGGAAAAACACCCCGACCGCCATGGAAGCAGAAAACAACCACCCGCCGGCCCCGTGGGAAAACCGGCGGGCAAATTAGCATTAACTGCCCAAAAAAAACGACCGCAGCGGTACTTGTCCCAGAATAACCGCCCGTAACGGGCGGAGATGGCCAAAATCCGTCTGTGGCAGTCTGATTCGTGGCAGAAAAACAACAACCTGCCGCAAGTATAGCGGAGACACCGCCCCGAGAATTAGTATATCCCTGACGGTCCCACTGTACGTACCGCTGTCTCCGACTGCCGCGGTCGCACAATGGAATGAGTGAGAGATCCAGTGGAAGAGCTGAAGCACAGCCACCGCGGCGGACGAACCGTCAAAAATATGGCGGACGAAACCAAAACCCCACAAGAAGGCCAAAAAGTGCACACAGAAAACTAGACATGCCTCCCAAATACTCAAAACACACCCCAATGACACAACCACATGGCAAAACGAATAATACAAATCCCAGGACCACACACCTGTCAGCAACACCCCAATTGGACACACCTACATAGCTGTGTATAAAACCAGCCCCTTCACTGACCTCAATCCCTTGCAAAACTCCAGGAGAGAAGGGACACATACCCCAGCTGACAGGAGAGGCAAAGGACACAACATCACCAGCCACACCACACACAGCACCACCACCACCTCCACACCAGCACAACTAACCCCCCTGCTCAACCCACACCATACACAGCACAACCACAACCACTACTCACACCCCTGCACCCACAATCACTTTGCACACCACACACCATGGCCACACAGAAAATGCCCAAATTCACTGAGAGTGAGTTGAAGGTCATGGTAGATGATATAGTCAGAGTGGAACCACAGTTTTTTGGTACCCTGGTCCAACAGACACCATTAGCCACAAGGACACAAACGTGGGCTAAGATAGTCCAAAGTGTCAATGCAGTAGGGACCACCCCAAGATCAAACAAGCATTTGCAATGCAATAGGTCTCGCATTTATAAGAGTTTGAGCTATTGGCATTGTAAAATTACAATACCTTTTACTTATGTTTTGGTTTTAAAACAAATAAAAGGCATTGTCATTTACAATGTCAGTAGCATAAACTCGCATAAAAGCAGTGTGTGGCATGCAGCAGTGTGCGGCGTGCAGCAGTGTGCGGCATGCAGCAGTGTGAGGCGTGCAGCAGTGTGCGGCGTGCAGCAGTGTGCGGCGTGCAGCAGTGCGCGGCGTGCAGCTGTGTGTGGCGTGCAGCAGTGTGTGGCGTGCAGCAGTGTGCGGCGTGCAGCAGTGTGTGGCGTGCAGCAGTGTTTTGTGTAGCAGTGTGAGGCATGCGGCACTGTGTGGCGTGCAGCGGCGTGCAGCAGTGTGCGGCGTGCAGCAGTGTGCTGCATGCAGCAGTGTGCTGCTGTTAGACCTGGCACCTTGGCGTGAGTTTCCCTTCCACTTTTTGCTGATGTGCCTCATTGTGTTTTGTTGGTGTTAGCTGCTCAGAGCACTGTGACACTGCTGATCAGTGCCACAGTGCAAGTGCTCCCTTTTAAAACTATATACATTGATTGGTGTCCATGATTGAGTCATTTGGTTTACTGTCAGCCCCTAGTAAAGTGCACCAGGAGTGCCAGGGCTTGTAAATACAAATACCGCTGGTGGGCCTGCAGCACTGGTTGTGCGACCCACAGAAGCGGCCTAGTAAAATATGTCTAGGGTCTGCCACTGCAGAACCTGCGCGCAGTCTGGTACTGTCGCGCTGACTGTGCAAGTGCCCCCACTTGCCAGTCCCTAAACCTTCCCTTAACTACATATTAGTCACCCCTCTGGTAGGCCCAAGGGCAGGGTGCATTGTAGGCATAAGGTAGGACATGCCCTGATGTGTGTGGCATGTCTTAATAGTGAATTACAGCCATTTTCGTTTTTCACTATTGAAGGCTACCTGCTCTCCATAGGCCAGAATGGGCTGCTGGAGTCACTACACGCTGTGACCCCAGTGGACTCATAGAGCATGGTAGAAAGTCATGTTTAGTATGCCTGAACTCAGAATAATAAAATACTTCTTTTAGTAAAGTTTATTTTAATATCCTGTGTTTGTAAATACTACTTTTAGAAAGATAGTATTTACTGATCTGGCCATTCAGTCCGCCTCTGCGCTGTGTGTGTGTGTTCTGCCTAGCAACAGTAAGGAGCAGGGCTGGGGAATTCCAGGGGACAGGTTGGCTGCCAGGTGGTGGGTAGGGAGATTACACTAGGATGGGTGGGAGGAGTACACCCTGACTCTTGAATAGACCTGTGCTCTGCCAGCACAAAGCCGGCGCCGCCCCCTGTGGAGCGGCTGATGTCTCTGCCCTGCTGCTGAAAGGAAAGTGCAGAGTCACCATAAGAAAGTGCTCCAGAACTGGACTGAGCCAGGCCCAGGCCCCCTGGCACTAAAGAACAAAAGAATTGTGCTATAAAAGTAGGAGCCTGGCTCCTAAGAAATGAGATCCTGTTTACACAACGACGAACCTCTGCCCGAAGAGAAGGACCTGGGAAAGCTGAAGGAGGACTACTGTCTCTGACCTGTGAGACTGGCCTGCAGTGGGTGCCTTGCTGCAAGAAGGAGAGGAAAAGACTTAAAGAAAAGACTTTGCATCAACTTGTGCTGAAACTATCTCCAAGGGCTTGCTAGAGAACTTGCCTCCTGAACTGCGCCCCAGGAACAGTGGGCGCTACCCCCCCCTTTTTGAGGAAGAAGAGACTGCCGTGGGTGATTTTGCACTGCTGACTCTGGAGAACCTGTTGCCTTGATCTCCCTAAACTACGCGACCATCTGCCGCTGGAAGTAACTGTAAACATCGTGAGGGCCACCAGCCTAAACAAAGTGAGCAACTACCCCCGTGAGCCGTCGCTCGCAAAGTGAGGAGGAGATCCCTGTCTAAACATTGAGCTCTGCGACCCCCGGGCCGCAGAAATCACCGTGAGGATTTGGGCACTGTTTGCCCCATCTGGAGAAAGCTGAGAGCACGCTGCGCTGAAACCTCGCCCCCAGGCTGCCCCTCCTGCCTCTGCCCTCGCTGGTGTGCTGTGCGCCAAGAAGTGCCCCCACGAAGCATCCGTGTCCACGGAGGAGCCAGGACCGAGACGCGACGCGGGACACTCGAGAGCGACGTCCACAGACTGCCGCGAACATTTGCCCTCAAGAAATAAGGTACTGTGCCGATCGCGGTAAAAGTACGAGCCGCACTTGCTTTGGGCCGTACTTTCCTTGTACATGCTGGGTTCGAGCCGTACTGCCTTCTTAAACCCTGGGTTCGAGTCGTACTGCCAGGTGACCCGTTACTGTGCCGATCGCGGTAAAAGTACGAGCCGCACTTGCTTTGGGCCGTACTTTCCTTGTACATGCTAGGTTCGAGCCGTACTGCCTTCTTAAACCCTGGGTTCAAGTCGTACTGCCAGGTGACCCGTACTGGCCTTGCAACGTACTGGCTGTGGAAATATCCTGGGTTTGAGACGTACTGTGCCTGAGCCGTACCGCTGTTCGCACCGTACATTTGCACCGTACATTTGCACCATAGTGAGAAGTACCGCTGTTCGCACCGTACTGCTTTGAACCTACTGCCCTTGTAAACTAACTTGGTTCGCACCGTACTCAGCCGAGTTCGCACCGTACCGGTGCTTCCCTTTATGTACGGAGCGTCCCTGGCAGTCTGAACCGTACTACATTGGAAATCATTGCCGGTGCTCACGCGAGAAGCGTGAGACTCGGCAAGCGTACTCCGGCTCACGCGAGAAGCGTGGGAAACGGCAAGGCCCTGTAAAAACCTTGCCAAGGGCACCCCAAAGGCGCTACGAAGTGCCCAGAAGATCTAAGAAACCTATTTTTAAGAGAACTGTACCATTTTTACAACTGTGGACTGCCCGTAAAGCATTTTGAGAGTAACTGGATTATTTTACCAAGAGAACTGTATTTATGCAACCTGCCTGAAAGAAAACCTTTTATATAAAGAATTATATTTTATATTTTGGATATAAATACAGCCTTGTGTCTTTGTGTGGTGGGGTGGTGATTATTGTGTGGGACAACTTGAACGCTTAACCTATATGCCCTCTGGAAATTTAGCCTGACTGCTCGCGCCACGTTACCTAGAGGGTGAGCAGGGGTTATTTTTAAAGAGGTGATCCTTTGCCCTGACTTAGAGGAAAGGGTCCCTGCTTGTCGCAAGTGCATACCTGCGCCAACCAGAGACCCCGGATTCTAACATTGGTGGCAGCGGTGCGGATTTACGGATTTGCGTTCTTGGTGTCTGCGCAGTGATCGCTAACCATTGCACAGTAGACGGTCCAGTAGCTTAAGCCACAGAACTTTGCCATTTAATTTCGCCTGCCAAGAAAAGGTCCCTTGCATTGAAGCCATGCCGGGCTCAACCAGCACAGCATCTGAAGCCTCTGGGATGGAATTGGAATGGGATGCATCAGAGCTGGACAACTACACAAAGGTCCAACTCAAGTACTTTTGCATGAAGTTCAAGGTTCCACATGCAGGATGCAGAAACAAAGCGGATCTCTACAAGGCGCTGAAAGCCTGGATAGAATCAAGGGGTGCAGCTGATGAAATTGTACCTGGATTTGTGCCAGTGGAGCCAGCAGAGAGCATCCACAGCTTTGGCAGAGACCTGTCGCCAGGAGAGCTGGCAGACAGACGGGCTGCAAGAGAACAAGAAGTCACTTTGGCGAAACTAAAAATGGCTCTGGAAGAAAAGAAAATAGCTCTGGAAGAGAGAAAGGCTCTGATGGAGCACGACGCCAGAATGAGGGAACTGGCGATAAAAGAAAAAAGTTTGGAGAACACTCCCTCTGGTGGCAGCGCAACGCCGGTGCAGGTAGAGTCAAGGGTGTACATCCCAAAAGATGTAGTTAAAGAGTTCTTCAGGAATGATGACATAGGGCAATGGTTCCGGGCCTATGAGATAGACATGTCCTCCCACCGGGTCCCTGAGAAAGACTGGGGAGCGGGGTTGTGGGGACGGTTCCTCAGTGAGGGGCGGGACACACTTTTAGATTTGCCCTTTGACATGCAGAATTCTTACCCCCACATGAAAGAAGCTTTGATGACCTGAAATGTATAGACAGAGGTTCAGGGGGTGTACCAAGATTGCGGGGGGTACGTATGTGGAGTATGTAACCTTTTTCTGCAGAGCACTGGATGGCTGGGTGAAGGGTAGCAAAGTTAATGATTACCAAGGTCTCTTTGATTTAATTGCATGGGAGCACTTGTCACTTAATTGTTTTCCTGAGCTACGCCAACACCTGATAGATAGCAAGCTGACTAACCCTAGGAAGCTTGCTGAGGAGGCGGACCGCTGGCTCAGCACCAGGGTCCACAAGGGTCCCGTGGGAGACTCCGCCAAAGGTGGGCAGGGTCCCCAGCAGAAGAGTGGGGGGGACAGGGGAAAACAGAAAGGGTTCCAAAAAGGCCCCCAAAGTAATACCCAAGGGAACCAGCAGAAAGGTTCTCAGCCTCCCCCACCCCCGAAGCAGACAGGGGCCCGACAGGTAAACCTGTTCCCAAGGGGCCCCCTCAATGTTATAAATGTGGCGAACTAGGTCACTTTGCCAGTGATCCCAAGTGTCGCCAATATGTGAAACCTGCACCCACTGGTGCTCCACCCAGGCAAGTGGCTACAGTAGCCTTTGGGGAGGAGGTAGAAGTCCAAGGTGGGTGGGACCCCGTCCAGATGACCTTAGTCTCACTAGGAGACAGTGAGATGGTCCCCCAAGCCAACTTGCCCTCTAACACTAAGAAATATGGGCAAGTGGTGACCATCAATGGGAAGAAGGTAGAGGCTCTTAGAGACACAGGAGCCAGCGTGACTGCAGTGCGGCAGCACCTGGTATCTCAAGAGCAGGTCGTACCCCATGCCTATTGTCGGGTTGTCAATGCTGACAACACGGAGAGTCATTGTCCAATGGCTCAAGTTCCCTTTGAGTGGGGGGGGGTCTCTGGAACTCTGCAAGTCGCTGTGAGAACTGCCATGCCTGTAGACTGTCTCCTAGGGAATGACTTGGAGAGCTCCCCTTGGGAAAAGGTGGAGAAGACAGCTCACCTACGGATGGTGGGCTTGCCTGATTGGGCGTGCGTGACCACCCGGTCAATGGCAGCCAGTAGGGGTGTTGAAGGGACCCTGGAGCCTGAGGGAGAGGCCCAGGAACCGGCCTTAGAGAGAGGGCAAGGGAGGCACGGGAGACCGGCTCCTGAAGTTCCCACGGCCCAGGAGGAAGCAGACCTTGAGGGGGATGCCCTGGAGCCTACAGGGGAACAGATAGCCGAACTGGGGGACCTGCCTGAGCTGACCCATTGGCAGCAAGAAGGAGGCCCCTCCAGGGAGGAATTCTGCAGGGAGCAGAAAGAGTGCCCCTCGCTAGAGGGTACGCGGCAGCAGGCTGCAGCCCAGGCCAATGGTGATCAGTCCGGAACTCACTTGATCTACTGGGAGAACGACCTCCTATACTCAGAGCCTAAGGTTGCTGAACCTGGGTCAGCCCGTGCGCTGGTGGTACCCCAGAAGTTCAGAACCTTCCTACTGGGGCTGGCTCACGACGTGCCATTAGCAGGGCATTTGGGGCAGGACAAGACCTTTGAAAGGCTTGTCACCCACTTCTATTGGCCCCAAATGCGCAGGAGTTCTGATACTCACTGCAGGACATGCCAGACTTGCCAGGCAAGTGGCAAGAGTGGAAGGAAGCTGAAAGCTCCACTCCAACCTTTCCCTGTGGTCAGTACCCCATTCCAGCGAGTGGGGATTGACATTGTGGGGCCACTGGACCCCAAGACAGCCATGGGCAACAGGTTTATCCTGGTCTTGGTGGACCATGCCACCCGGTACCCTGAAGCCATCCCTCTGAGGACAGTGACGGCCCCCGTGGTGGGACGAGCACTGATGGGAATTTTCTCACGAGTAGGATTCCCTCTAGAGGTGGTGTCCGATAGGGGGACCAATTTCATATCGAAATATATGAAATCCCTTTGGCAAGAATGTGGTGTGACATACAAGTTCACCACCCCTTACCATCCACAAGGAAACGGGTTGGTTGAGCGATTCAACCGAACCCTAAAGGGCATGATCATGGGCCTTGAAGGACCAATGAGGCGTAAGTGGGACGTCCTCTTACCATGCCTTCTCTTTGCGTACCGTGAGGTGCCACAGAAGTCTCTGGGGTTCAGTCCCTTTGAGCTTCTGTATGGCCACCCTGTACGTGGACCTCTGAGTCTGGTCAAGAAAGGCTGGGAGCAATCTCCCAGGAAACCTCCCCAGAATGTATTTAGTTACATGCTGGCCTTCAGGAACCAGACTAGGCGTTTCAGGCAACTTGCTGAGGCAAATCTGGAAGCCAGCCAGGAGGAAATGAAGCGGTGGTACGACCAGAATGCCACTCTGGTTGAGCTTCAACCTGGTCAAAAGGCATGGGTCCTTGCCCCTGTGGAGCCTTGTGCACTCCAGGACAAGTGGACAGGACCCTTTGAGATTGTGGAGCGCAAGAGTTCTGTCACCTACTTGGTGAACTTGCAGTCTCCTAGGAACCCCTTAAGGGTCCTACATGTCAATCGCCTCAAGCCCCACTTGGAGAGGTCCGAAGTGGGCATGCTCTTGGCCACCGATGATGGGACGGAGGAGGAGTCAGAACCTCTTCCTGACCTCTTGGTAGCCTCAGAGCAGGACGGGTCAGTGGATGGAGTTAACCTCTCACCCACCCTGACCCCTGAGCAACAGGAGGACTGCCGCCAGCTGCTGGGGCAGTTTCCTGACCTGTTCTCCCTGGTTCCTGGTATCACAGATTGGTGCGTCCATGATGTGGATACAGGAGACAGCTTACCTGTGAAGCACACGGCTTACAGGGTAACTGACAGGGTCAGAGCCTGCATTAAAGAGGAGGTCTCAAAGATGCTTGCTCTTGGGGTGGTTGAGTCCGCACCTCCTTTTGTGTCTTGGGTATTGACATGTTAGCTATCAACTGAATGCGGTCGGGTGTAAGCTGCCTTCCCTCCTTGTCCAGCGAGTGTCCAAGATAAACAACTCGCTGGACACAGAATTGCAGCTTAGAAGGGGACACCTTGTGCCCTTTTTCGGCTAGAAATTGTAAAACTGTCAGTGATGCTTTTTCACATTCAGGTTCGCTTCGGGCGGTGATCAGCAGATCATCGACGTATTGAAGCAGAGCAGTGTTAACTGGCATGTGGATACTGTCTAGTTCTCGTTTCAGTGCTTGGCTATAGATGCTGGGGCTTTCTGTAAATCCTTGAGGTGCGCGTGAGAATTTAAAGCTACGTCCATTTAAACTAAATCCGAACAAATATTGGCTTTCCGGATCTATTGGGACGCTGAAAAAGGCATTTTTGAGATCAATTACAGTAAAGAATGTTGCTTCGGAATCAATAGCTGTCAGTAATGACGAGATATCTGGGACCACAGGGAATTGTGGCACAATGCATTTGTTTAACTCGCGCAGATCAATAACCAATCGATATACTGGCGGCGCTGTAGGATCTGTTCGTTTAAGAATCGGTATTATCGGTGAATTACATATATTGGAGTCTGTTTCCACAACTACTCCTTGGGCAATGAGCTCGTCAATGATTTGTAGTAAAGCCACTACAGCATCTGGTGGTAACTTGTATTGTCGCATTCGTGGTAGCACCACTCCTGCCTTTAATGTGACTCGATATGGTGTAATATTCATGCATCCAACATCAGTAGGGCCTTGTGCCCATAGATGTGTAGGTAAAGTCTGCAGTCGGGGATCCATGTCTCTAGATACATAGTGACCTTTAAAATCACGTAAAAACAACCTTACTCCTTCCGGAGAACAACATATTATGGCTCCTAGGGCTTTCAACGTTTTTATTCCTAACAAGTTTTCTGGACATGATTTAGTAAGCAATAGATCTGTAGTTCGGGTCAGAGGTCCTATCGTAAGTGGAAGAGGCTGTGATACTTCATTAACAATAGGTTTTCCTGAAAAACCAAGGGAAATATTCTGAGAGCCTGAGAGGGGTGCCCCTGGAACTTCACTACGTTTTATAGTTGTTCGACTTGCCCCTGTATCGAGTAAAAATTTTCTATCTTGACCTAATAATTCACTATGTACATAAGGTCCTTCTTGATCTACAGGAATCTCGATAAGGGGTAAGTCAACTTCCCTCTCTAGGCTAGTTCATGCGTAACGCTGATACTCGGGATATTCATACTGTGCGGTCTGATACATTTGTCGTGTTGTTGTCTGTGTGGCAGCAACAGGCAACGGTGGTGCAGCTGGCACAAACTGTATTGGCTGTTGTGCGGCTGGCATGGCCTGTGCATGCTGCGTAGCTCCTTGTTCGTTCTGATCTTGTCTTAGTGGCCGTGATCTTTCCTGTGTTTTACCTATGGCGATATTATGTTTTAGCACTGGGCAATCGTGTACGTAATGACCTGGCTTTTTACAATAGTTGCATGTCCCTTTTACAGGTCCTGCTGAATCGGAATGTGTCATACCCTTTTTATGTCCTTCAGCTGGAACTGTCTGGGAGACTAGCATTTTCATTTTTGTGTCTTTCATGCGTCTGTGTTCATGTTCTTGTTCCTCTCTAATTCTATTGTGGTGGTACTGTAACATTTGTAACATTTGTGTTGGAGTGTTACCTTGCCAGGTACTCTCGAATTTTAATACTCTATTCTTTACTGGGGGCAGGGCATTTTCCACTAATTTTGTTACAAACAGATGTGGGTATTATTCGCTACTTGCTTTTATGCCACTATTTATACCAAAACATTTCTCGAATCGGGCATAGTAATCGCTAGTGTCTTCATCTTGCTTCTGTTTACAGGCTGAAATTGTACCCCAATCTTCCTTTTTCGTAGTTAATAAACGTGGCAGTACCTGTACTAGTAGACCGGGTAGTGCTTTAGTTTTGTCCCCAAGCCCCGAACCTGGACCTCGGGCCCTTTCTTCTGCTTCTAATGCTGACCATTCTATCTTTTGGTCACCTACCTCCCACTCTTTTTCCTTGAGTTTCTCATAAATGCCAGCAGGCATCAACACCTTTAATATTGTCATAATGTCGGGGTAGGTATACTCTCCCATGAGTAACATGTCCTTAATTTCTCGGTGAAAACCCGCTGGGTCTTTGTCATGACTGGGTACCACTTTCTTCATTTCTAACAATTCTATTTTCGATATGGGCGTATATACAAATACGCGTTTAAACTGATTGTCCTCACCTTTTATTGGGTGTACTTCTCGTAAGGGATTCTGTCTATCCAGGTGATACGTAGTTCTTTCCTTGACAGGCAATGAGACATGCTCTGAGCATACAAAAAGAATATACTGCTTTCTTGATACTAGAATTTCTTTAATTAATTTAGTACCTGGACCTCTCCATTTATTCATAAGCAATTCAGTCAGTATGTCAGGTAAGGGACCAGGGTCCGAATGCTGACTCCGATATAGTACAATGAGTTGTTGAATCATATAAATCCCAGCTAACCTCTGTTCATCTGGGGTAAGATTCAAAAATGTGCGTACTACTGTCTCATCACTATATTTTCCGGGACTGTCCACCCAATGGACAGCTGCCCTTGCTAAATCTTGTTCATCCATAGAATCGAGAAAATGATAACCCCTTCGTTCTCGGAGTAGTTTGTCGGCGGTTTGGAACGAATGCTCGTTAGACCTTATGTTAATTATAGGTATTTGGAAATTCCTGTCATTATCTGGACATATTGGACGTATTGAGTCAGTATGACATCTAGTCTGATCCCTATTACAAGATCTTCCTCTACCTACATAGGCTATGGTGTCCGACTGTCCTGCAGGCAGTCCTGACCCTTCTTCCTCGCTTTGTTCGAACTCGTCTGTCTCTAATCTCTCCTCGTGTAGGCGTTCTATTTCTTTACGGATCTTTCGGCACATGGCTATTATACAATTTTGCTTATCGTGTCTCCCTTCTGATATATTCTGGCTCCATTTTGTAAGAATTTTCATTGCTTCCGGATCTACCCCCGGTCGGTCTTGATTTCTGATCACACAGTTTATGAGGAAACGTAACAGTTCCCCCTGTATCTCTACTTTCTGGTATTCCATAGCTCTGTTAATACATTCTGGATCTCGCCCTGTTTGAACAAAATGATATATTTTATCTAGATGCGCAGTCATTCCTGGTAGCTTCGCTAAATACCCTGCGGCTCGTCTGATACGTAATGATGCCAGGATCATTTTGTCCTCCTTACCGAGCACCGGGTCATATCTACAATCTATAAGAAGTTCCTTAAGCGTACGATCACTTACGAATTTGGGTGTACGTGAATGCGCTGACTCTTGAAAAATAAGTTTATTTATTCTAGGTGGCGTAGAAAAAATATTGGTAGCACCTCCCGTGGCCCCGTCTGGGGCGTCGGGTGTGAAAGGATTCGTCGAACGTGACACAGCAACTATAGGTGTGGACTCAGCTATAGAAGTACCTGTAGGAACAGATGCAGAAACAGATGTGCTTGCCGGAACTTGTGACTCGATTTGTTGCTGTAGGGATACGGGCACTGGATCTTGGCGTTGAACCTCCCTGGTATGCGGTCTATGTGGGGCGGAATTAGCATACTCGGGAGCTGCGTCATCTAAATATGAGGAAAGAAAAACATCTTCTGCGGTTCTAGGATGCCCCTTAGGATGTACCTTGATTGGGAACAATGGGGTTGGCAAGTCTTTTGGTGTTTCTGGAGTAGCCTTAGGTAATCCTTCGGCCAGAAGGGGATACATACCATTCATAAGGGCATTTCTTTGTCTGTCTACTTGTTCTGATTTCACTCGGATACCTTCCTCAATTAATAGATTCTCCCGAACTTTATTGGAATTTTCTTTACTCTTCTCTTCCTGTCTACGTGCCTTTTCTGTTCGTCTATGTGATTCTTTACGCCATAATTCAACGGCGTCTTTCTGCGACTGTCTGACTTTCCTTTTCCATAACTCTTCCTCGACTTTCATGATGCACTCTGCATCCCAGGTCCCCGCTGTGGGCCACCTCTGACTTTCTGGTAATCCCTTGGTATAGTCTACCCATAAGTCAAGAAATAATATAGCGTCTAAACCATGTTTGTGATACATAAAGTGCCCTGGAGTGTCCCTAGGAGGAATAGGGACGGCTTCTTCGAGAACCCCTTTTCTGGTAGTGATCTGTCTTAATTTCGAAAAGAGCGGCATCTTGAGAACTGACCTTATACTTGATTTTGACCTGATACTTGAATTTGAACAGACTTAATACAATAAACACGATAATGAACAGTCATTCATACCACGATATTCAGAACATACTTAAACACTTTAAACATTAAACATTAAACCCTTAACTTAACAACAATGATGATCGTCTGCATAACTAATCACCAAGCTTAAATCTCGACAATAACTAGACAATAACTAGACACTTCGGAATACTTCGGAATACTTGATATACTGCTAAACAGTACAGATACACTGCTAAAACAGTGCAGACCGGATTTGTGTACCCAAACCCGTCTTGACCGGCACAACCTATGTGCACGTCAGAAATGCCTCCCCAGCAATGGTACTCACCGGGTAGCTTCGGAAACGGAAGGCCTCAGTAACTTGAACTTGAACCGGACTGGACTCGACTCGACTCGACTCGTCGGACACTGGGCTTGACTTCGGACTGGTGGGTCTCTGTATACCTCGGATCTTGCTCTCTCAGCTAGGCTCTGGTCGCGATACTTCGCACTTCTCACCGCCTCGTCTGGGTGTTGATCGCAGTCTCAGTCGCCCCCGCTTGACCGGAGGGAGATACAGGAAATCCTGCTGGTACGCGTTATTGTCCGTCCAGCTGTGGCAGGAGACCGGGCCTGCAACGCACCGCCGGCGCGTGAGATGAGAAAGTGTCCCTGTTCGGGCGCCAGGAATGTGGAAATATGGATTTTTCTGGTCAGTTATGTCCCCTATCTTGGACCCCAACGGTTCTATGTGCATGTTACAAGTACATGTATGTTCCCTCCAGTTCCAGTTATGAAGACGCAAATACATGTGCGTCCACCGTCGACATGTCCTTTGTCAGATCCGCCATGAATAGGCCGGATATTCCATTCCTAAGTATGAAAAGCCACCGGCCTTATATGGTTCACTTATGCCATTTTACAGTCCAGGCAAGTAGGCCCTGATTCTGTCATCAAACTCTTCTTGCCTTCTGCCTCTGAAAGCTCCAGTCTGAGCCTGCATCTGTGACCATGAACTTTGTCTCATTCTCTGCGCGGCTCACGAAGCCTGACATCAGCCTATTCTCTGCCAAGAACTGTATTTCACCTTCGAATTATCTGCTTCCCCCTCAGCCGATGCATTCCTGCCTAGTAGTTTAGGTAAACATTCTTCCAGTTACCAAGCAAAAAGGCCCAACTTCTCTGTCTTCATGCAAGTGATTCATAGCCCTGTTACCATGGAATATTCCTACCCCCTCGTGTTTAGTGTAGACACCTAGACGCTTGTACACGCACACACAGTCAGTATAGAATAGATTCTGTCCGAGAGTCCCTCTTTTATGGATAACATAGTTCTTTAAACATAGGATGCTAGATATGATTTGGGATTAGGTTGACTTGACCCCCCAGACTTCTTGTCTCCACATGTAGAGCTAAATGTCAAGTCCCCTTCACCCCCTAGTTACACGTCAATTACACGTCATACTGCTGCGCGCGCATTTAGGCCAAGTATTATCTTATAGATCCACCTATGTATGACATCATAACCAATCATGTTCCTTTTTACCCATTATTACACCCATTTTCGGTTACGCAGACCAAACGTCAATTTCCTTATCAATTGTTACGCCTACTGTATTCACTTCATTATAATGTATGTACTATAAAAGTTACTTCTTGTCAATAAAGGGTGTGCTTCACTTCCTGAACCTTCGTGGTGACGGAACATTGGGAGCAACCGATTATAATCGATTATTGGAATAAAGCCCATTCCGAACCTCTAATACCACGGATTCTGCCTCTCATTTTATCGAGCTATTTTACTATGTTCCTGTATCAAATTCAGTCCCGGTAAAGGAATTTTTATTTACCACATGATGGCGCCCGAACAGGGACACTTTCTCATCTCACGCGCCGGCGGTGCGTTGCAGGCCCGGTCTCCTGCCACAGCTGGACGGACAATAACGCGTACCAGCAGGATTTCCTGTATCTCCCTCCGGTCAAGCGGGGGCGACTGAGACTGCGATCAACACCCAGACGAGGCGGTGAGAAGTGCGAAGTATCCCGACCAGAGCCTAGCTGAGAGAGCAAGATCCGAGGTATACAGAGACCCACCAGTCCGAAGTCAAGCCCAGTGTCCGACGAGTCGAGTCGAGTCGAGTCCAGTCCGGTTCAAGTTCAAGTTACTGAGGCCTTCCGTTTCCGAAGCTACCCGGTGAGTACCATTGCTGGGGAGGCATTTCTGACGTGCACATAGGTTGTGCCGGTCAAGACGGGTTTGGGTACACAAATCCGGTCTGCACTGTTTTAGCAGTGTATCTGTACTGTTTAGCAGTATATCAAGTATTCCGAAGTATTCCGAAGTGTCTAGTTATTGTCTAGTTATTGTCGAGATTTAAGCTTGGTGATTAGTTATGCAGACGATCATCATTGTTGTTTCAGTTAAGGGTTTAATGTTTAATGTTTAAAGTGTTTAAGTATGTTCTGAATATCGTGGTATGAATGACTGTTCATTATCGTGTTTATTGTATTAAGTCTGTTCAAATTCAAGTATCAGGTCAAAATCAAGTATAAGGTCAGTTCTCAAGATGCCGCTCTTTTCGAAATTAAGACAGATCACTACCAGAAAAGGGGTTCTCGAAGAAGCCGTCCCTATTCCTCCTAGGGACACTCCAGGGCACTTTATGTATCACAAACATGGCTTAGACGCTATATTATTTCTTGACTTATGGGTAGACTATACCAAGGGATTACCAGAAAGTCAGAGGTGGCCCACAGCGGGGACCTGGGATGCAGAGTGCATCATGAAAGTCGAGGAAGAGTTATGGAAAAGGAAAGTCAGACAGTCGCAGAAAGACGCCGTTGAATTATGGCGTAAAGAATCACATAGACGAACAGAAAAGGCACGTAGACAGGAAGAGAAGAGTAAAGAAAATTCCAATAAAGTTCGGGAGAATCTATTAATTGAGGAAGGTATCCGAGTGAAATCAGAACAAGTAGACAGACAAAGAAATGCCCTTATGAATGGTATGTATCCCCTTCTGGCCGAAGGATTACCTAAGGCTACTCCAGAAACACCAAAAGACTTGCCAACCCCATTGTTCCCAATCAAGGTACATCCTAAGGGGCATCCTAGAACCGCAGAAGATGTTTTTCTTTCCTCATATTTAGATGACGCAGCTCCCGAGTATGCTAATTCCGCCCCACATAGACCGCATACCAGGGAGGTTCAACGCCAAGATCCAGTGCCCGTATCCCTACAGCAACAAATCGAGTCACAAGTTCCGGCAAGCACATCTGTTTCTGCATCTGTTCCTACAGGTACTTCTATAGCTGAGTCCACACCTATAGTTGCTGTGTCACGTTCGACGAATCCTTTCACACCCGACGCCCCAGACGGGGCCACGGGAGGTGCTACCAATATTTTTTCTACGCCACCTAGAATAAATAAACTTATTTTTCAAGAGTCAGCGCATTCACGTACACCCAAATTCGTAAGTGATCGTACGCTTAAGGAACTTCTTATAGATTGTAGATATGACCCGGTGCTCGGTAAGGAGGACGAAATGATCCTGGCATCATTACGTATCAGACGAGCCGCAGGGTATTTAGCGAAGCTACCAGGAATGACTGCGCATCTAGATAAAATATATCATTTTGTTCAAACAGGGCGAGATCCAGAATGTATTAACAGAGCTATGGAATACCAGAAAGTAGAGATACAGGGGGAACTGTTACGTTTCCTCATAAACTGTGTGATCAGAAATCAAGACCGACCGGGGGTAGATCCGGAAGCAATGAAAATTCTTACAAAATGGAGCCAGAATATATCAGAAGGGAGACACGATAAGCAAAATTGTATAATAGCCATGTGCCGAAAGATCCGTAAAGAAATAGAACGCCTACACGAGGAGAGATTAGAGACAGACGAGTTCGAACAAAGCGAGGAAGAAGGGTCAGGACTGCCTGCAGGACAGTCGGACACCATAGCCTATGTAGGTAGAGGAAGATCTTGTAATAGGGATCAGACTAGATGTCATACTGACTCAATACGTCCAATATGTCCAGATAATGACAGGAATTTCCAAATACCTATAATTAACATAAGGTCTAACGAGCATTCGTTCCAAACCGCCGACAAACTACTCCGAGAACGAAGGGGTTATCATTTTCTCGATTCTATGGATGAACAAGATTTAGCAAGGGCAGCTGTCCATTGGGTGGACAGTCCCGGAAAATATAGTGATGAGACAGTAGTACGCACATTTTTGAATCTTACCCCAGATGAACAGAGGTTAGCTGGGATTTATATGATTCAACAACTCATTGTACTATATCGGAGTCAGCATTCGGACCCTGGTCCCTTACCTGACATACTGACTGAATTGCTTATGAATAAATGGAGAGGTCCAGGTACTAAATTAATTAAAGAAATTCTAGTATCAAGAAAGCAGTATATTCTTTTTGTATGCTCAGAGCATGTCTCATTGCCTGTCAAGGAAAGAACTACGTATCACCTGGATAGACAGAATCCCTTACGAGAAGTACACCCAATAAAAGGTGAGGACAATCAGTTTAAACGCGTATTTGTATATATGCCCATATCGAAAATAGAATTGTTAGAAATGAAGAAAGTGGTACCCAGTCATGACAAAGACCCAGCGGGTTTTCACCGAGAAATTAAGGACATGTTACTCATGGGAGAGTATACCTACCCCGACATTATGACAATATTAAAGGTGTTGATGCCTGCTGGCATTTATGAGAAACTCAAGGAAAAAGAGTGGGAGGTAGGTGACCAAAAGATAGAATGGTCAGCATTAGAAGCAGAAGAAAGGGCCCGAGGTCCAGGTTCGGGGCTTGGGGACAAAACTAAAGCACTACCCGGTCTACTAGTACAGGTACTGCCACGTTTATTAACTACGAAAAAGGAAGATTGGGGTACAATTTCAGCCTGTAAACAGAAGCAAGATGAAGACACTAGCGATTACTATGCCCGATTCGAGAAATGTTTTGGTATAAATAGTGGCATAAAAGCAAGTAGCGAATCATACCCACATCTGTTTGTAACAAAATTAGTGGAAAATGCCCTGCCCCCAGTAAAGAATAGAGTATTAAAATTCGAGAGTACCTGGCAAGGTAACACTCCAACACAAATGTTACAAATGTTACAGTACCACCACAATAGAATTAGAGAGGAACAAGAACATGAACACAGACGCATGAAAGACACAAAAATGAAAATGCTAGTCTCCCAGACAGTTCCAGCTGAAGGACATAAAAAGGGTATGACACATTCCGATTCAGCAGGACCTGTAAAAGGGACATGCAACTATTGTAAAAAGCCAGGTCATTACGTACACGATTGCCCAGTGCTAAAACATAATATCGCCATAGGTAAAACACAGGAAAGATCACGGCCACTAAGACAAGATCAGAACGAACAAGGAGCTACGCAGCATGCCCAGGCCATGCCAGCCGCACAACAGCCAATACAGTTTGTGCCAGCTGCACCACCGTTGCCTGTTGCTGCCACACAGACAACAACACGACAAATGTATCAGACCGCACAGTATGAATATCCCGAGTATCAGCGTTACGCATGAACTAGCCTAGAGAGGGAAGTTGACTTACCCCTTATCGAGATTCCTGTAGATCAAGAAGGACCTTATGTACATAGTGAATTATTAGGTCAAGATAGAAAATTTTTACTCGATACAGGGGCAAGTCGAACAACTATAAAACGTAGTGAAGTTCCAGGGGCACCCCTCTCAGGCTCTCAGAATATTTCCCTTGGTTTTTCAGGAAAACCTATTGTTAATGAAGTATCACAGCCTCTTCCACTTACGATAGGACCTCTGACCCGAACTACAGATCTATTGCTTACTAAATCATGTCCAGAAAACTTGTTAGGAATAAAAACGTTGAAAGCCCTAGGAGCCATAATATGTTGTTCTCCGGAAGGAGTAAGGTTGTTTTTACGTGATTTTAAAGGTCACTATGTATCTAGAGACATGGATCCCCGACTGCAGACTTTACCTACACATCTATGGGCACAAGGCCCTACTGATGTTGGATGCATGAATATTACACCATATCGAGTCACATTAAAGGCAGGAGTGGTGCTACCACGAATGCGACAATACAAGTTACCACCAGATGCTGTAGTGGCTTTACTACAAATCATTGACGAGCTCATTGCCCAAGGAGTAGTTGTGGAAACAGACTCCAATATATGTAATTCACCGATAATACCGATTCTTAAACGAACAGATCCTACAGCGCCGCCAGTATATCGATTGGTTATTGATCTGCGCGAGTTAAACAAATGCATTGTGCCACAATTCCCTGTGGTCCCAGATATCTCGTCATTACTGACAGCTATTGATTCCGAAGCAACATTCTTTACTGTAATTGATCTCAAAAATGCCTTTTTCAGCGTCCCAATAGATCCGGAAAGCCAATATTTGTTCGGATTTAGTTTAAATGGACGTAGCTTTAAATTCTCACGCGCACCTCAAGGATTTACAGAAAGCCCCAGCATCTATAGCCAAGCACTGAAACGAGAACTAGACAGTATCCACATGCCAGTTAACACTGCTCTGCTTCAATACGTCGATGATCTGCTGATCACCGCCCGAAGCGAACCTGAATGTGAAAAAGCATCACTGACAGTTTTACAATTTCTAGCCGAAAAAGGGCACAAGGTGTCCCCTTCTAAGCTGCAATTCTGTGTCCAGCGAGTTGTTTATCTTGGACACTCGCTGGACAAGGAGGGAAGGCAGCTTACACCCGACCGCATTCAGTTGATAGCTAACATGTCAATACCCAAGACACAAAAGGAGGTGCGGGCTTTCATAGGCCTCACTTCATATTGTAGACAGTGGATCCCTCAGTATGCATTTCTAGCAAAACCACTCATTCAATTGACAACACAGGAGGCAGCCACACCGACTGTTCTCCCTTGGACTCAAGAACATACACAAGCTTTTGAAAGCCTAAAGAAAGCTTTATGTCAAGCACCTGTTTTAGCAACGCCATGTTACAGAAAACAGTTTACACTCTTTGTTACAGAACGCGAAGGTACTGCTTTGTCAGTACTCACACAGGATCAAGCAGGAGCACACAAACCATGTGCCTATTTCTCTAGTACATTAGATCCCGTAGCTCAGGCTTTGCCTGCATGTCTGAAATCAGTGGCAGCGACAGCTTTAGCAATCAGACAAAGCGATGCCATAGTGTTAGGACATCCATTGACAGTTCAAGTACCGCACGCAGTAGAGGTTCTTGTAAATAGAACGCAAACACAACACTTGACTATAGCGCGACTTACAGGATACGAGCTTACATTGTTTCAGCCACATATAGAAATCAGACGCTGTAACACATTGAATCCTGCCACACTTTTGCCAGTAACCGGAACAGACCCACTAGCCCATGACTGTATTGAAGTTATTACTGTAACGACAAAACCCAGACAAGACTTGACCGATGTTCCATTGTCAGACCCAGACTTGACATTGTATGTAGATGGTTCAAGCATGAGAACAAGTACAGGAGAGTTAGTGGCCGCTTATGCAGTCACAACAGATACTGAAGTCATTGAAACTAATCGTATAAATACTTTGTCAGCTCAAGCCGCAGAGCTCATCGCTCTGACACAAGCCTGTATTCAAGCCACGAATAAAAAAGTCAACATATACACTGATTCACGTTATGCATTCGGAGTTGTACATGACTTCGGCGTGCTGTGGCGAGAGAGAGGTTATTTAACTTCCCACGGTGCCCACATTCAGCACGGACCCCTCATTCATGCCTTATTAGATGCAATACATCTACCTACTGCAATATCAATTATGAAATGTAAAGCTCATACGAAAGTTACTGATATCATTTCCCAAGGCAATGATCTAGCCGACAGAACGGCTAAACAGACTGCTCAAACTCAAACTCCCGACATGACAAAGACAATAGTCCCGATGCCGACACATTGTATGACAGTTAAAGATCCTACTCTTGACGTAATTGACATACAGACACATGCTACACCAGACGAAATAAAGAAATGGACTGAATTAGGAGGGATCCAAACGGACCAAGGATGGATGATGAAGGAAAAGTCTGTATGGTTCCTTCCTGATTCAATGGTCCAAGTTATAATTAACACTATACATAGTCCAGCACATCTAGGAGAAAAAGCTATGCTGGACAGCATTCAACACATTTGGTTCAATAAACATTTACGAGCAGCAGCAAAACAAAAGGTCCGTACCTGTATGATCTGTTGTCAGTTTAACCCAGGTAAAAGCATTCCCGTAGAACAGGGTGGATTTCATACCCCTAATCATCCTTTTGAAGTACTCCAGATGGATTATATCCAGATGGAACGATGTCGAGGATTCAAATATGTTCTCGTAGTTGTTTGTGCTCTGTCCCGTTGGACGGAGGCATACCCGGTTTCAGATTACACTGCCCCGACTACTGCCAAACAGTTGGTTCGAGAATTCTTCCCACGATACGGTTTACCACGTGTTGTCTACTCAGATAACGGCCAGCCGTTCTCATCCGAATTAATGAAACACGTTTCACTTCTGTTAGGTTATCAGTGGAAATTCCACTGTGTCCGACACCCCGAAGCAGCAGGTCTCGTAGAAAGACATAACCAGATACTGAAAATCAGAATGTCCAAAATATGCAGAGAAAAAGGTATCGACTGGGTAGTAGCGTTACCCGTTGCACTCTTTTACATGAGAATGGTAGCACACTCTCGAACAGGGCTATCCCCGTATGAGGTGATCTTCGGTAGACCACCGAATATGTGGGGGACGCCTATACCACGCAAAATAACTGATATTGACTGTAATATGCTGACAGATTACCTGGCTTCCTTGATGTCTGCACTACAATCTTCTCGTTCACAGGTAGCTGCAGCCTTTCCCGACAACACTGAGGTGAAACCCCATGACGTTGTTCCGGGTAATCTTGTCTTTGTGAGGAATTTCGACCGAAAGACTCAGCTGGAGCCCAGGTGGAAGACACCCAAGTTGGTTCTGTTGACCACAAGAACAGCCGTGAAGATCGAGGGCCGCAAGGGCTGGATTCATTCAAGCCACATCAAGAAATTTCATGGACTATCCTCGGATATAGACATTGTGCCCTGCACTCCCTCACAGACTGATACAAAACTCCCTTTTGTTGAACCGAACAAATCTGAAATTTACAAACTAAAGCTTAGGCCCACCAAGTCGAGCAATTTGATTGTTTAAGTCCTCTCCAAGGTGAAGCGGTTGAATTGTCTCTGACATGTATCCCTTGGACCTGAGTAGAGAAAATACCCGAAAAATGTTGAAACGACAGGCGTATTGTAAATCACTGCGTAGCCACTGCATAGTGACATTATTAATTTTGTTTTCCTTAAGTCTTTTAATAATTATTACCAGTATGTTGTTGCACATATATTACCCTATTGCCAGAAATGTTCACAATGTTATTGCAGAACATTCTTTTAGTGACTTACCCCCGCATGAATTGTCCTATAGACTTGCGCTGCGCAATAACACTTTCATCAGTATGTTACATCATTCCCATCAGACTAGTAATGCTACTAATTGTTGGGTGTGTGGCCGACTCCCTCCCTATCAGAATTA
The DNA here is from genome assembly GCF_964204655.1 of Triturus cristatus. Taxonomy (NCBI): domain Eukaryota; kingdom Metazoa; phylum Chordata; class Amphibia; order Caudata; family Salamandridae; genus Triturus; species Triturus cristatus. The sequence continues at coordinate 800,973,227 of NC_140581.1, forward strand.
TGAAGGAGTCCTGCCATTCTTTCCACACCCATTTACTCACAATGGCTCCTGTGGAGCATGGTTCAGTTTAATCAATTCCATAGACTCAGACACAGCAGTTTACCAAGATCATTGGATATGGGGAAACCTGAACCTAGTTTTACTCAAAGTCTGCTACCCTGACAAAGAGGGTCGCCCCAAAAGAACAGGAACTGATCTAGAAAATGAAGTGTATGGATTAGGTAATTTTACACCTAATCTCATGATTCTAAATGTCGTATCCGAAGTTGAGCTAGTCTTACCCACCATGTCAGTATTCCCAGCGAAGGGTGAATTGTGTGTAAGAAAGGTTGGTTCCATACATATGGGCCATAGTAAATGCACTACTATAGTAGAATTCAGTGATCAAGGAAAATCTTCATTTAGAGCTTCCCGCCACTCCTACTTTATATGTGGTCAGACGACATATATGCGTCTACCCCTAGATTGGGATGGTACCTGCTACATTGCATTCCTTTTGCCACCTGTTTTCCTAGCTCCTCCTGATTATTATAGGAATATTCATTTAGTACACAATAGAGAGCGGAGAGATCTCCCAATTGTCGATTATACTGAGACGGCATGGGACAAGTATGTAGATTTCAATAAAGGCATCTTTCCCTATATAGGTACAGTTACCAATAGTAAGCTGATACGTAGATTAACTAGAACCCTTGAAGCAGTAGTGAATGAAACTATTTCCGCCTTAGGCAATTTAACAGAAGAGCAGTCTGCTATGCGGATTGTTGTGCTTCAAAATCGTCTTGTCCTTGACGTCATCCTGGCTGATAGGGGCGGAGCCTGTAGGGTCATCGGATCAAGCTGCTGCGTATTCATACCAGAAAATTCGCCATCTGTATATAAAGCCATCACTCGCCTTCATAAGATTGTAAGCCAGATACACCAGAACCCAGGCACTTGGACTTGGTCCAGTTGGTTTTGGAATGCGGTATCAGCCTGGGGATGGAGAGTTTTATCCTTCCTAGGTATTGGCCTTCTCATACTATTCAGTTGCTGTCTATGTCTACAATGTGGACCAGCGATTTGTGGTCTGTGTGCCACATCGTGCATTCCACATCAAGATTTTCATTCAAGATCCCGGAAGAAGAAAGAAGAACAAATGATGCTATATGAACAGATCAATGGATTGATGAAGATTGATATCTCTTGAAGGGCAAGTAGGGGACAAGGAGGGAATGTGGAAATATGGATTTTTCTGGTCAGTTATGTCCCCTATCTTGGACCCCAACGGTTCTATGTGCATGTTACAAGTACATGTATGTTCCCTCCAGTTCCAGTTATGAAGACGCAAATACATGTGCGTCCACCGTCGACATGTCCTTTGTCAGATCCGCCATGAATAGGCCGGATATTCCATTCCTAAGTATGAAAAGCCACCGGCCTTATATGGTTCACTTATGCCATTTTACAGTCCAGGCAAGTAGGCCCTGATTCTGTCATCAAACTCTTCTTGCCTTCTGCCTCTGAAAGCTCCAGTCTGAGCCTGCATCTGTGACCATGAACTTTGTCTCATTCTCTGCGCGGCTCACGAAGCCTGACATCAGCCTATTCTCTGCCAAGAACTGTATTTCACCTTCGAATTATCTGCTTCCCCCTCAGCCGATGCATTCCTGCCTAGTAGTTTAGGTAAACATTCTTCCAGTTACCAAGCAAAAAGGCCCAACTTCTCTGTCTTCATGCAAGTGATTCATAGCCCTGTTACCATGGAATATTCCTACCCCCTCGTGTTTAGTGTAGACACCTAGACGCTTGTACACGCACACACAGTCAGTATAGAATAGATTCTGTCCGAGAGTCCCTCTTTTATGGATAACATAGTTCTTTAAACATAGGATGCTAGATATGATTTGGGATTAGGTTGACTTGACCCCCCAGACTTCTTGTCTCCACATGTAGAGCTAAATGTCAAGTCCCCTTCACCCCCTAGTTACACGTCAATTACACGTCATACTGCTGCGCGCGCATTTAGGCCAAGTATTATCTTATAGATCCACCTATGTATGACATCATAACCAATCATGTTCCTTTTTACCCATTATTACACCCATTTTCGGTTACGCAGACCAAACGTCAATTTCCTTATCAATTGTTACGCCTACTGTATTCACTTCATTATAATGTATGTACTATAAAAGTTACTTCTTGTCAATAAAGGGTGTGCTTCACTTCCTGAACCTTCGTGGTGACGGAACATTGGGAGCAACCGATTATAATCGATTATTGGAATAAAGCCCATACCGAACCTCTAATACCACGGATTCTGCCTCTCATTTTATCGAGCTATTTTACTATGTTCCTGTATCAAATTCAGTCCCGGTAAAGGAATTTTTATTTACCACAGTCTTGGTCCCAAAGGCTGCAGCGCCGGGTGCCACACCCGAACTCCGGTTCTGTGTGGACTACAGAGGACTCAATTCAGTCACGAAGACTGACGCGCACCCCATCCCCAGAGCTGATGAGCTCATCGATCGGTTAGGGGCTGCCCGGTACCTCAGCACGTTTGATCTAACGTCTGGGTACTGGCAGATCGCCTTAACTGATGGGGCCAAAGAGAGGTCTGCATTCTCCACACCAGATGGGCATTTCCAGTTCCGTGTCATGCCATTTGGGATGAAGAATGCCCCTGCCACCTTCCAGAGGTTGGTCAACCAGGTGTTGGCTGGACTGACCGAGTTCAGCGCAGCATACCTGGATGACATCGCAGTGTTCAGCGGCACATGGGAAGAACACCTGCAACATCTCTGGGAAGTGTTGATGGCCCTGCGCAAGGCAGGCCTCACGATCAAGGCAAGCAAGTGTCAGATCGGGCAGGGGTCCGTGGTGTACTTGGGACACCAGGTGGGGAGCGGCCAGGTGGCGCCCCTACAACCCAAGATAGAAACCATCCTGGCTTGGGAACCCCCAAAGACCCAGAAGGAGGTGAGGGCCTTTTTAGGACTCACTGGGTACTACAGGAGGTTTGTCAAGGGGTATGGCAGCATCGTTGCCCCCTTGACAGAGCTGACTTCGAAGAAGCAGCCCAGAAAAGTGATATGGACTGACACCTGTCAGAAGGCCTTTGACACCCTTAAAACTGCCATGTGCACGGCGCCCGTGCTCTTGGCTCCTGACTTCTCCAAAGAATTCCTAGTGCAGACAGACGCATCAGAGCATGGTGTAGGGGCTGTTCTCTCACAGATGACTGAGGAGGGCTGGGACCAACCTGTAGCCTTTATTAGTAGAAGGTTACTTCCACGGGAACAAAGGTGGAGTGCGATAGAGCGGGAAGCATTTGCTGTGGTCTGGGCGCTGAAGAAGCTAAGACCCTACTTGTTTGGGTCTCACTTCCGGGTTCAGACCGACCACAGGCCCCTCAGATGGTTGATGCAAATGAGGGGTGAAAACCCAAAACTGTTGAGGTGGTCCATCTCCCTACAGGGTATGGACTTTACGGTGGAGCATCGCCCTGGCACAGATCACGCCAATGCTGACGGTCTGTCCAGGTTTTTCCGCCTTAGTGAAGAGGAACTCCCTGGGGTAGGGTAGTTCTCCCCACATTTCAGCTGGAGGGGACACGTGTTAGACCTGGCACCTTGGCGTGAGTTTCCCTTCCACTTTTTGCTGATGTGCCTCATTGTGTTTTGTTGGTGTTAGCTGCTCAGAGCACTGTGACACTGCTGATCAGTGCCACAGTGCAAGTGCTCCCTTTTAAAACTATATACATTGATTGGTGTCCATGATTGAGTCATTTGGTTTACTGTCAGCCCCTAGTAAAGTGCACCAGGAGTGCCAGGGCTTGTAAATACAAATACCGCTGGTGGGCCTGCAGCACTGGTTGTGCCACCCACAGAAGCGGCCTAGTAAAATATGTCTAGGGTCTGCCACTGCAGAACCTGCGCGCAGTCTGGTACTGTCGCGCTGACTGTGCAAGTGCCCCCACTTGCCAGTCCCTAAACCTTCCCTTAACTACATATTAGTCACCCCTCTGGTAGGCCCAAGGGCAGGGTGCATTGTAGGCATAAGGTAGGACATGCCCTGATGTGTGTGGCATGTCTTAATAGTGAATTACAGCCATTTTCGTTTTTCACTATTGAAGGCTACCTGCTCTCCATAGGCCAGAATGGGCTGCTGGAGTCACTACACGCTGTGACCCCAGTGGACTCATAGAGCATGGTAGAAAGTCATGTTTAGTATGCCTGAACTCAGAATAATAAAATACTTCTTTTAGTAAAGTTTATTTTAATATCCGGTGTTTGTAAATACTACTTTTAGAAAGTTAGTATTTACTGATCTGGCCATTCAGTCCGCCTCTGCGCTGTGTGTGTGTGTTCTGCCTAGCAACAGTAAGGAGCAGGGCTGGGGAATTCCAGGGGACAGGTTGGCTGCCAGGTGGTGGGTAGGGAGATTACACTAGGATGGGTGGGAGGAGTACACCCTGACTCTTGAATAGACCTGTGCTCTGCCAGCACAAAGCCGGCGCCGCCCCCTGTGGAGCGGCTGATGTCTCTGCCCTGCTGCTGAAAGGAAAGTGCAGAGTCACCATAACAAAGTGCTCCAGAACTGGACTGAGCCAGGCCCAGGCCCCCTGGCGCTAAAGAACAAAAGAATTGTGCTATAAAAGTAGGAGCCTGGCTCCTAAGAAATGAGATCCTGTTTACACAACGACGAACCTCTGCCCGAAGAGAAGGACCTGGGAAAGCTGAAGGAGGACTACTGTCTCTGACCTGTGAGACTGGCCTGCAGTGGGTGCCTTGCTGCAAGAAGGAGAGGAAAAGACTTAAAGAAAAGACTTTGCATCAACTTGTGCTGAAACTATCTCCAAGGGCTTGCTAGAGAACTTGCCTCCTGAACTGCGCCCCAGGAACAGTGGGCGCTACCCCCCCCTTTTTGAGGAAGAAGAGACTGCCGTGGGTGATTTTGCACTGCTGACTCTGGAGAACCTGTTGCCTTGATCTCCCTAAACAACGCGACCATCTGCCGCTGGAAGTAACTGTAAACATCGTGAGGGCCACCAGCCTAAACAAAGTGAGCAACTACCCCCGTGAGCCGTCGCTCGCAAAGTGAGGAGTAGATCCCTGTCTAAACATTGAGCTCTGCGACCCCCGGGCCGCAGAAATCACCGTGAGGATTTGGGCACTGTTCGCCCCATCTGGAGAAAGCTGAGAGCGCGCTGCGCTAAAACCTCGCCCCCAGGCTGCCCCTCCTGCCTCTGCCCTCGCTGGTGTGCTGTGCGCCAAGAAGTGCCCCCACGAAGCATCCGTGTCCACGGAGGAGCCGGGACCGAGACGCGACGCGGGACACTCGAGAGCGACGTCCACAGACTGCCGCGAACATTTGCCCCCAAGAAATGAGGTACTGTGCCGATCGCGGTAAAAGTACGAGCCGCACTTGCTTTGGGCCGTACTTTCCTTGTACATGCTGGGTTCGAGCCGTACTGCCTTCTTAAACCCTGGGTTCGAGTCGTACTGCCAGGTGACCCGTTACTGTGCCGATCGTGGTAAAAGTACGAGCCGCACTTGCTTTGGGCCGTACTTTCCTTGTACATGCTAGGTTCGAGCCGTACTGCCTTCTTAAACCCTGGGTTCAAGCCGTACTGCCAGGTGACCCGTACTGGCCTTGCAACGTACTGGCTGTGGAAATATCCTGGGTTTGAGACGTACTGTGCCTGAGCCGTACCGCTGTTCGCACCGTACATTTGCACCGTACATTTGCACCATAGTGAGAAGTACCGCTGTTCGCACCGTACTGCTTTGAACCTACTGCCCTTGTAAACTAACTTGGTTCGCACCGTACTCAGCCGAGTTCGCACCGTACCGGTGCTTCCCTTTATGTACGGAGCGTCCCTGGCAGTCTGAACCGTACTACATTGGAAATCATTGCCGGTGCTCACGCGAGAAGCGTGAGACTCGGCAAGCGTACTCCGGCTCACGCGAGAAGCGTGGGAAACGGCAAGGCCCTGTAAAAACCTTGCCAAGGGCACCCCAAAGGCGCTACGAAGTGCCCAGAAGATCTAAGAAACCTATTTTAAAGAGAACTGTGCCATTTTTACAACTGTGAACTGCCCGTAAAGCATTTTGAGAGTAACTGGATTATTTTACCAAGAGAACTGTATTTATGCAACCTGCCTGAAAGAAAACCTTTTATATAAAGAATTATATTTTGGATATAAATACAGCCTTGTGTCTTTGTGTGGTGGGGTGGTGATTATTGTGTGGGACAACTTGAACGCTTAACCTATATGCCCTCTGGAAATTTAGCCTGACTGCTCGCGCCACGTTACCTAGAGGGTGAGCAGGGGTTATTTTTAAAGAGGTGATCCTTTGCCCTGACTTAGAGGAAAGGGTCCCTGCTTGTCGCAAGTCCATACCTGCGCCAACCAGAGACCCCGGATTCTAACAGCTGCGTGCAGCATACAGCAGTGAGTAATGCAGCAGTGTACAGCAGTGTGTGGCGTGTAGCACTCATAAGCCACAACAAATTATGTTATGTGCAAAACAATATATAGTGCAAAAATGTCACCTCCATGTTGCCGTGCTTTACAACAGAGAACAATTTACAAGCAAGCATTATACGAACATCAATGCATATATAAATGAAAACAATGCAAATAAATCATAAAAAATAAATATACCAGAACAGAGAACACAACGAGGGTACAATTGTGGGAGCAAAAATACTGGGGAAAATATATGTAGCTGAAAGACTAACAAATAAGCAAAACTCTTCAAGTGGGCACGGCACTTACACATGATTTACTGAGTGCATAAACCTTGCACTAACAAACTGCTTTTTATTTTTAAAAACTCAGCAAGGCAAGAAGAAATTTGAAGGTGAGGAGGAAAAGTAGTGTAGCTGTACCAAATTAGACAGAGAAGAATAAAGAGGGGGGAAGCAGGGCTAAAGGAGGACAACGTTCAGAAAGGAAGATAAACATGAACAGTTTAAAAGTAGATTTTATAGGATGTACAGCCACTCTATAGAATTGAGAGATGCCATGACACCCAGATAACTACAGATTGTAATCTCAGTTTATACTAAAGAAAGTCATGTATGCAAGTCATGGTCGATAACTAATTTTGTTCTAGCCAATCATAAATAAAGTTCTTCATGAAATTGAGAGCTGAAGGTGGTAGGCAAAACACATTAAAGGTAGAGTATGAAAACACCTTTCAGAAATGAGCTGTTTAAGGTCACCTTTGAGCGTAACATGGGATTAATGCTATATACAGCAGGAATAATTTATTTGCAAAATCTAATAACACGCCAGAGTAAAACAGGTCTGAGTACAAAATCTTTAGAAGGCCAGCGGGTCCAAGACTGAATCTGAGCTCCAGAGATCCGTGCCCTACAAAGTTTTTCTTTGTTTAAGTCAAGTAAGCTAGCTGTATGTACAATTATGCCATCAATATAGAACATCCTGAAAATAAATCTAACGTTCACTCGAAGTTTTTTTCCCCAGTGTGAAATTGTCATGCACAGCTGCCTTCTACCGGTACAGGGTGCACATTTTGCAGGTCGGAAAAAGGGCATTGCCAATTTGTTACACAAGTCTTAAGAGAACAGGGGATTGTAGTAAGGCATTCTGGTCCGGCTTTGGCATGAATGGACTGATTCCATGCAACAGTCTCATTAGGAAAGATATGCTATTAAGCACAGAGTCACTGTAGGTTAAGTATTTTATCTAAAATAGCGCCTACAAATTAAGCCATCAATAATCCCCCAATTACAGTTCAGTACAAGAAAGCCATCTCTGGGTGAGGGGTACATCTATGGGTTTGAGTTTACTACCAAGAGAAATAAAAAAAAATTAAACGCAAAACTGGGGTTCTACAGAAAACCAAATCATACTCTTAACAGGATGGGGGTCCGAGAGGCTTGCAAAGCAATTGCCAGTTTGAAATACAGTCCTGTATAAAAACATATTATGCTACTAGTAACAGGCCAACTATAAAATTGATACTTTTTTCATGGTTTTATTTACCCAAGACAAAGGAATGAAAAGTCATCCAGCTGAACAAATAACAGCTTAGTGGTGGAAACATGCAAGTTTAGGATTGATAAATGCAACCCGATACCCAGACGTGGGAAATTTACCTTCAAAAAACAAAACCGGTAGCTATCATGCTGATGCGGCCTTAGTATCGAACAAATTGGAGCTTAATTTTATCATGTTCACTTTCAAAATAACAGCAGCTCGAAAACCAGAAAGATGATGAATCTAAGTGTTGACAAACGGTAATAATCCTGCTAAATATTTGCCACCTATTTATATATCTACTTTATGTGCTGTCAGAACGGAAGACTAAACACTAGAACAAGCCAAGCCACTAAAGTGAAAGTTAAAGTGATCGGGCGGAGGCAGAGGAGAATGTAACTTAATGACCCGTGACGGAGGAGACAGATGGTGGCTGTGTCCGCGAAAGTGATCAGGCAGTGCTTTTCAGGCTGACAAATGGTGCGCGCGCCCGGCGCACATGCACTGTATTTGGAGGCCTGAAAAGCACTAGTTTGCACTTCCAGATCCCCCTTTTACAAAAGCTCTGGTGAGAGCAGCGCTAAAGCGCTGGCTCAGGCGAGACCTAAAAAGCATTAAAATTCACAAGCTCTGGCCACGCGGCCGCGGCCGCGAAAGTGAAAGTGATCGCGATTGCGTGCTGCGGAGGAAAGACACATGGCGCTGCGCGCGTGCACGTTCACGTGCGCTGAAGCTTTAGGCCACGGCAGCACTTTGAAAAGCCCGTATACAAAATGTCTCTGCCAGACCACCGCATGCACTGGATCAGGCGAGACCTAAAAAGGAGATCATGAAGCGGTGGCATGACCTGAAGAGGGTGGTCAAGGAGAGGAGGAGCAAGAACCGTGAGCTGGCTCAGAGGACTGGCGGTTGCCCTCCCATTCCACTAAAAACATTCACACAATGAGAGAAGAAGGTGCTTGCCATACTGCATCCAGAGAGTCTCACAAGACTAGCCGGGGGAGTGGAGGCTGGTAAGTACGAACAAATGACTACCGCCACTCTGCTATGTACTGCCTTGAACAACTACAGCACCTAGGACACACACCATCCATCTGCACCCCACACTCACAAAAACATGGCTCACAGATCCAACATTCACCCACTCCCATTCACCACAAACATAGCTAACAACATAACCATGGGGGCATGTGTACAGGCAGACAGCACTACAACAACTACCAGGCCCCCTGGCCCACACCTGAGCAGGATGGATCCCTCCCCCACCCCACCCAGGAGCAGTTGGAAGCCATTGCAGTACAACAAACAAACTTACAATTATCTAGCCATCTTCACAATGAGGGTGTCTGGGGGTGGGGGGCCTACACCACTACTCCCACCATGCCCCCTGTTCCACAGCCTAGCAAGATGTATCCCTCCCCCACCCCACCCAGGAGCAGTTGGAAGTCATTGCAGTACAACAAACAAACTTACAGGTAGGTAGCCATCTTCACAATGAAGGTGTTTGTGTCAGGGAGGGCTGCACTACTACTCCCACCATGCCCCCTGTCCCACACCTCAGCAGGATGTATCCCTCACCCACCCCACCCAGGAGCAGTTGGAAGCCATTGCAGTACACCAAACAAACTTATAGGTAGGTAGCCATCTTCACAATGAGGGTGTTTGTGTCAGGGAGGGCTGCACTACTACTCCCACCATGTCCCCTGTCCCACACCTCAGCAGGTTGCATCCCTCCCCCACCCCACCCAGGAGCAGTTGGAAGCCATTGCAGTACAACAAACAAACTTACAGGTAGCTAGCCATCTTCACAATGAGGGTGTCTGGGGGTGGGGGGCCTGCACTACTACTCCCGCTATGCCCCCTGTCCCACTACTGAGCAGGATGGATCCCTCCCCCACCCCACCCAGGAGCAGTTAGAAGCCATTGCAGTACAACAAACAAACTTACAGGTAGGTAGCCATCTTCACAATGAGGGTGTCTGGGGGTGGGGGGCCTGCACTACTACTCCCACCATGCCCCCTGTCCCTCACCTGAGCAGGATGGATCCCTCCCCACCCCACCCAGAAGCATGTGTCAGTCATTACACAACCCTCATCAAACTTACAGGTAGGTAGCCATCTTCACAATGAGGGTGTTTGTGGCTGGGAGTGCTGCACTACTACTCCCAACATTCCCTGTGACCCACACCTCAGCAGGATGGATCCCTCCCCCACCCCACCCAGGAGCAGTTGGATACCATTGCAGTACAACAAACAAACTCACAGGTTGGTAAACAGTACGTGAATCCCACACAGTCTCCCCAAATTTAATGGTGCCATATGACAACACCAGACCTCACATTGCACAAAGAGCCATACCTACCCCATTGCCAAGCACAGTGTGCACACAGGTAAGCCAAGGAAACTGTCACAACCACCAAAGTGTGACACACCAATGCACAAGTAGAAGAAAGCCTGGGCACATTCATGCACAGCAACAAATGGCAAGTGCAACAAAGGACCATTCTCAAAATATGAAAGCATGTATGGTGGCACAAATCAAGATATGCACATGACAGGACAAGGGTATGCAGGAGATGACAATGGCCAGTCCATGGCCAGATGTGACGTCTGCTAGGTCAGACAACTAAACCATGAGTCCACAATTAAACACACCTCTGACGTCCATGTTCTCACGAATCACTATCTCAACGCTATGACCTCGATAATTAATGAGGCCGCCCCCCTGCAACTTAAGAGAGCTCCCATTAAAGATTCCAAGCCCTGGTACAACGCTCTACTTAATGAGGATAGAAGAGCCCTCAGATCCTCAGAACGCAACTGGAGAGCAGTCCCATCGGCTCTCCACCTCAAACTCCTTAGGAAAAAGAGAAATGCATACTACAAAAAAATTAAGCGCACTAAAGCTGACTTCTTCAGACACCAACTTGACCAAGCTAAAAACCGGCCAAAAAAGCTCTTCGAACTTGTCAAAAATCAAACCAAGGAAGCTCCCCAACGGGCCCGAGACCTAGATCGCCCACAACCTAACTGTCAAGAATTTTCCACCTTCTTCAATCTGAAGACTGACAACCTCATAAAGGATCTCCTTAATGACAGACCATTACACACTGATCCTCATACGGTAATCACCCCGTTATTTACACCCATCCCATGCCATTCCCCCCCTTAGGCCTGCCCCAAAGACGAGGCAGCCTGGTCTTCCTTTGAGACGTACACTGAAGACGACCTAGGCAAGATTCTCAACAACCTGAAACCGGCCAATCATTTCACTGACCCCCTCCGGGCTAATGCAGTCAAAGCCCTTTCACCTTGGCTTCTTCCACTCTGGACCAAAATCATTACCAGCTCACTCCAACAAGGCTGCATCCCGGACTCCCTCAAAGTAGGCCAAGTCTCACCTATCCTAAAGAAACTCACTGCTGACCCTACTGACCTTAACAACTACCGTCCCATTTCCAATATCCCCACCTTGGCCAAATTGCTGGAAAAATGTGTAAACCGACAACTGACCAATCACATAGATCACTTCAACCTACTAAATAAACACCAATCAGGCTTCAGAGCGGGTCACAGCACTGAATCGGCCATGACACACATTCTTGATGATGCGCTACAAATCCTTGATCAGAATGGTTCGTGCTTACTCATCTTACTATACCTCTCATCAGCCTTTGATACGGTCAAACACCAGAAACTATTAGATCTCCTGGAGCATAGGATGGGTCTGTCTGGCACAGTGCTAAAATGGTTTACATCCTTCCTGCATAACCATACACAAAAATTCAAGGTTAAAAACGCGCTCTCCAATGCCTCCCCTGTATCTCTTGGGGTGCCGCAAGGGTCCACACTCTCACCGTCCTTAGTCAACTTGTTCATGGAACTGCTCAATGAAATCATGCATCCAATGTTCAATTTCATATGTATGCGGACGACACACAACTATACCTCAAGATCAACTCCATAGAGGACATTAATTTGCTCAACTCCACACTCATGATCACCCAGTCTTGGTTATCAGAAAATCATCTCAAAGTCAACGCATTAAAAACAGAATTCCTCCTCATAGCACCACCGGCCAAGATCCCTTTAATGCATGACCTGATCAAACAGCTCTCCGCGTTCAACGTACAACCAACTATCCTTGGGGATCACTCTCGACAACAACCTCATGATGCAAAAACACATCAGTAACACCACAAAGAGAGCTAATTTCCAGATAAGCACCCTAAGGAAGCTGAAACCCTTCCTGCCACTCGAGGACCCCAAGTTGGCAGTACAAGCGCTAGTTCTCCCTTGTGTGGATTACGGAAGTGTCTCCCTGTGTGGACTACCAAAAGCTGCAACAGCGCCCTTAAGAGCGTCTATCAACGCCGCGGCAAGACTCATCACTGGCTCAAAAAGAACTGCACACATTACCCCGGACTTAAAATCCTTGAATTGGCTTCCATTTGAAGCTAGAATCCACCTAAAAGTGGCGTGCATGACTCATAATGCCTTACACCACAACTCTCCCAGCTACCTCACGCAGAAACTGACAATCTCTGGTGGTCTACAAACTTCCAGGAGTGCCGAAAACCTTTTACTGAAACCTCAAAGGTTCAACAAAAAGAAAACATATCATCGATCCTTCTCTGGGATGGCGCCCAAAATTTGGAACACTCTTCCCCCCGAAACCAGACGGAATGCCTCCTCCGCGGCTTTCAAAAAAGAAGTCAAAACGCTTCTCATGGCAAAATTTACATGAGCACTTTCTCCTCAGAACTGAGTTCTCTAGTTCCGGTCATATTTGACAGCACCATGCTGTAATTCCTCCTACTATATTTGATCTCATTATGGTTTTATATGATTGTTCACTGCATATTTCTGTTTTGTTCTCCTTACAGCCAGTTGTTATGTAAAGCGCTCTGATATCCACAAGGATCTTGTTCGCGCTCTATAAAACTTTCTAAATAAATAAATAAAAATAAATAAATGTTGTGCCAGGCCCTAGATGGCAACAAGTCCCAGTAAACCTCAATTGGACATGGTTCGCATGGTATGCCCTGACACCTCGCACCATGGACAATTAATGCTTGTACCACTGTATCATGTCAGGGAGCACAGTACTGCACACAGTCAACAATGTGATGCTATGTCAATTGTGCAGTGTACAAAATGTGAATGACACACAGCTAACCCACAGCTTGCCGGGTGCAGTGCAATGACCATTTCCCATCTGACCCACAGGTGACCAAGAACTCACTGCAGAGGACAACACCAGCAACCTGCAGAGCCAGTCTCCACCCCCGGGACAAGGACTCCCGGATGTTGACTCCCAGGATTCTGTGGACAATGAGCTCGAGGCCGGCCCATCTGGTGTGCCAGGGAGCAACAGGTCCCAGGACCCCAGTGTCCCCCCTACCACATCTGCGGCAGCAACAACTCCACAGCAGACCCCTCCTGTCACGGCCTGTGCAGCCACAGCCACCACCAGCACCAGTGCTGCCGGCAACACCCTCCCTGTCCCAGAGGATGCCCCGCACACACCACCCATGGAGGAGGGCAGGGAGAGGATGCGGGTGCCCCCAGTGGTGCCCCCAGTGGCGTGGCAGCAGGGCAGGTGGGAGGGGCAGGGTCACCCAGTGACACCAGGAGGCTGGGACCCACTCCCTGGAACACATCACCAGAGTCCTGGGCGCATACGAACAGGCCCAGGGACGAACGGGCCGGTCGGGCGATCTGTTGCACGAGCTCATCCTGCTGATGAGGTCCATCGACAGACGCATGGGACAAATCGTCGACCTCTTGGGCCAGCAAGTGGCGGTACTGAGGGACAGGCATGCGCCCCAGACAAAACCTCCGCTTCCCTCTGGTGGGCTGCACACTGGCAGTTCACCATCCTCCCCTGTGCCCACAGAGAGGGGTGAGTCCTCAGACCCCACTGGCCCTGAAGCAGGGCCCCCCGCCAAATGACAAAGGGGCCGTCCCAACAAGACCCTGGGAGTATCTGGAGGCAAAGCACCTGCCAGACGCAAGTCACAGAGCCAGCCATGTTGGCAACCTTCTCCACCACTGCATTGACTCTTTGGACTGTCCTAACCCACACTGCCTTGTGAATGGCATCTGCCTGTTGGACTGGGTCACCACAGCAATGTGGTGACTACTCGACCATCTCATCTACCACGACTGTCAACTCACTCCCCCCAATGGAAATGTACACCCCCCTTGCATCTCACCATAGTAAATAAAATATCCTCACCCACATGTTGTTGTGTCTGCTCCGTCTTTATGGCAGATTTTACAATCTTCAACATGATGTACCCGGACCATGGGCTGTATGTAGGTAAGGAGAAGTCAAAGGCACCTATGGAAACACAACAGAACAACTGTCACTGGTCTGGGTGTGGCATCACAGACATCACACAAGCCCTAACACCAGGATAACCCAACAGGCACATGTCCCAATGGCTCCCAAGTGTCAACATACACGTCCCGTTGATGTTACCCTTCACGACAACAGCAATCTCATCAGACAATGGGTATGTCGCATATTACCACCCACTGTCAAGTGAAGTAGTGGGTGATGAGCTGTTCATGCAGGTCAACACCTTCCTCCTCTCCACTGTCCTCATCACTGGACATGGCTTGGTTTGCCGGCTGGGGCCTTGGGTCCTCACCATCATCCAGGAGCAGGGGAATCTCCCTGCGAATGGCTAGGTTGTGGAGCATGCAGCAACAATCTGACACACCTTCACGGGCGAGTATGCCAGTGCACCTCTGGTCTTGTCCAGGCACCGGAAACGTGACTTGAGCAGGCCAAAAGTGCGCTCCACCACACGACGTGTCCTCCCATGGGCCACATTGTAGCGGACTTCAGCCGGGGACCTGGGTTTCCGCAGTGGGCTCAGCAACCAGGGACAGTTGGGATATGCAGAGTCACCTAGGTATGACAAACACAAATGTACATTGCAATGTCGCAGAGTCTCAGGGGAGCAGGTCACACACACAGCATGCCACATGACTAGGCATACTCACCCACAATCCATGAACGCTCTGGAAGAAGACTAGCCATCAGCTGAGGCTCTATGCTGTTCATCAGGATGTAGGAGTCGTGGGCCGAGCCTGGGAATTTGGCACACACCTGCGAGATAGTCATATCTGCCAGGCACACCACCTGCACATTGATGTAGTGGTAATGCTTGCAATTACGGTAAATGTGCTCACTTGCCTGTGGTGGCACAAGAGTGACATGGGTGCAATCAATGGCCCTAACAACATTGGGGATGTGTCCAAGGGGATAGAAGTCTCCCTTCACAGCTGGCAATTCAGCACCCCTGGGGAAATGGATGTATCTGTACTTGTATAGCATCATGGCGGACAGTACATCACGCAGCACCATGCTGAACATCGGTTCTGACATCCCACCAGCGCTGGCCACAGTCTCCTGGAACGATCCTGTGTCAAAAAAATGCAGGGCTGCCATCACCTTATAAGTAGGGGTGAAAGCTGTTGGATATGTCCTGTGTGGCTGCAGGTGGGGCTCCAGCAGATCACAAAGGGTTTTCAGGGTGGCTCTGTCCATGCGGCATTTGCGTACGATCGCAACATCCTCCATGTCCTCCAGCACCGTCAAGTGACGAATCAAATTTGGCCTCCTCCTAATGGAGTTGATTGTGGACACATGTCAATACAATACACCAAGAGATGTGCACAGCATATCACGTTCAGGATGACACATCGACAACAATGACTGACATCTAGAGTGACTAACAGACACCTTCAGCTACACAAGGGGCACAAGTGTCAACTTACACAAGACAAGTACCTCAAACACCAACTTTGGCTATGTGAATGCACATAGGGATATGGCCACAGTAAACATGTGCACGTCTGGAAGTCTAGCATCCAGCATATGTGTAACTGATCAAAACCACAGTCTCCTACCTAGCTGCTATACCGGTCACACCTTGATGCGTCATTACAACCTGGCACACATCCACCACACAATGACCACAGTCGGCGCTGGAATGATGAATGTGTTCATGAGCAGACATGAGAGGCAATGCTAATTAGACCAACATTCATCGAAACGAGCATTGCTGTGATTGACACTGGACCTCAACACATTGGCATGTGTATACATTGTGCAGTCCAGGACTACACTGTCCTGCCTACACCAACATCAAATCCTCAAGTGACATGTGATTGGGTACAGACAAATGTACGTTACACACACACAAACATGGCATGTGTGGCCATCAGTGGAGTAAATTGAACATTGGCATCGTGTGCACAATGATGTGCCATTGAACATGTTGGCACTATGCATCGTTGATGTGTGACAGATGGACATCGCCATTGCATTGCACCCATGTTGCGGTAGCTACCGCCTGGCACCAGCGGTGTGTCACCAGCACCCCCATTCACACCAGTGGAGTACTCATAGGCATGGAGACATGTGGAAATTGCGGTTGGCATGCTCCGCCGTCAGAATGGCGGTGCCTCCTGTCAATGCATGGCACCCATATCGTGGTAGCTACTGCCTGGCACTGACGGTGTGTCACCAGCACCCCATTCACACCAGTGCAGTACTCACAGGCATGGAGACATGTGGAAATGGCGGTTGGCATGCTCCGCCGCCAGAATGGCGGTGCCTCGTGTGAAGAACCAGAACCTTTTGGGCCTGGCGGCGCAGGGTACGCACAAGTCTCCGGAGTTCTCCTGCTCAGCTACACAGAGACACGGGACACTCTGTCAGCGTTAGAAGATCAGATTTATTTAGCTGCAGCTAGTACAGTTATCCTAGAAGTACACAAAGTAGGTTCTCAGGAGACTGCCACTTCACTCTGTGGCGCACAGGGTTATATACTATATAATGTTCATATACATTAACCAAATGCACTCCCAGAACACACAAGAAAGAGCCAATAAGGAAAGTTGGAAAACAGGATAGAACCAATAGGAGAAATTGGAAAACAAAAGTGTCAGATGACTCGAAGAAACCTCTCCTCCAACGATGTTTGTCACCCCTCCCTCAAGCTAATTCATTAACAGATTCGTAACTAACTTGCAGGTGGCGAGATACGTTTGTGTGTGTTGGAGGACAGTTGTGAAACGAGAGAATGCTAGCAGAAGACAGTGAAGGCCGGATGATAAGATAAAGTCAGGAAAGAATAGTGTGAATCAACATATAGTTGAGACGGGGATTAGGAAAGCCAGACAGGGATTAGTGTACTCGGCCAGTCCTAACACCAGCTTTGCAAATAGAGGCAGAAAGCATATTTCGACACCAGGCTGTAGAAAAAGCAGAAAAGACTTTGTTCGCCGTGCTGCCTGAGTGATGGCAACATAAAATGGCGGTGGAGCACAAAATGGCGGGTCGATTCGATCGCGATCAGAAATCGAAGTTCCTCAGACCCTCCTTTTGCCAGAACTCAGGCAAGATAAACTCATGCTAATCTGAGTCAATGTCGATAGCCATGAGGTCATCGAGCTGTTGCTGCAACATCATTCTTATGTTTTCTGTTACTTGTGGTTTGGGTTTTGGGATGCACATAGTAGCACAAAGGTCACAGATAGCGGGACCACAGTGCATACAAAGGCAACAGGAGAAAACAATGGTCAGAATTATACCAAGAAATGTCAATGCTTTCCAACCCCATTTAGACAGTAGTCCCCAAAACCACTCCGTAAAAGACCAATCTCCTTCGTCCTGGTGAATCGACTCAGAGATTATGTGCAACTTGGAGATAGCTTGGTATACTGTCAGAGCGTTATTAGGTATGAAAATACAGCAACTTGACCCGATCAATTTGCACACTCCACCACGATCGGCAAGAACAAAATCTGCGGCAACTCGATTTTGTAATGTCATAAGACGGTCCGCCTGTAGTTCTGCCGTGATGTTACTTAAGGCACCTACAGTGATGTCTATTGTGGTTTCTACGACACGGACCAGTTGCCTTATATTTCTGCTGTTAGCCATTGGACCCCAGAAGGGAAGAAATCCTTTGAGGAAATCTCCTCCCTCTTGTCCTGCTGTGTCCTTCGAATCAATAATCCCTCTGCCGTATCTGTGTCGATGATGATTTGCGGAAGCGGTGTAAGTAGGGGGAAGAAGAAAGGCTATATAACAAGTACCAGAAAAACCCGTTGGTAACCATGTATAAGCTCTATTATAGCAAATGAAATAGGTGCCTTGAGATGGCACTAGAGGAGGCGAGTTCTGAGAGGAATAAACGTACGTGTAGAAGCAGTTATTTCTGTGTATAGTGTCAGAAGAGCGATCGTCTATCTGTAAGCAGAAGTTGCCCTGATGTGGTATGGTCCAAATTGGTGAAGACTTTCCTTTCTTAACTTTATCACTAAGACTAGACATATATTGGGTGATGTTCCAGTTAGTGTATGCTTTTCTTTCGTCAATGGAGACTTTACTATTTTCCATGATTTTAGCCATAGCTACCATTCCCTTAATCAAAGAGCTATGACTAAAATCCGAATAATTAACATGTGAACTAATGGATCGTCTGAATTTGCTTTGATAAGCATTGGAGAAAATGACGAAATAAGCCCAAGCAGAACCCTCATAAGAAAACGGGAGAACTAAATATGGCATTCCTTTCTCTGTGGTGTGTGGCATAAGTCCACACACCCAACAGTTAGTTATATTGACCACTAACTGATGCTGATGTAATTACTGAATAAAGGAATTGTTATAATATTCAGTTCTTCTAATGAGCTCATGTGAAGGAAGAGTATGAAAGGGATGTGGAGAAACAGTTGAAGAAGACGAAGAAGAAGAAGAAGAAGAGACAACTTTTTGCTGCAGAGCATAAATAATCCAACCTATAAATGCCAAAACAATACACAATAATATAATAACACATACATTTATACTGAAACGACTGTACATTATTTTACAGGATTTTTTCTTTATTTCTTCTTTTCTCTCTTTTTCGCCTAGTGTAGTTTCCATCTTTCTAATGGATGCTCACGGCAATCTTCCTCAATCGCTCAATTACGATTGTCTGCCGTCCTATGACGCTGCAAGTCCTGTAGGCCTATTGCCACTACTCAGGTCGCAACTCAGACTCCTACCGTGACCCTGCAACCGGGACAGAATACTACACAAGAGAGAAATCTTAAATGTTCTTTGGTCTAGGTCTCAAATTGTATCGTTCCTTCCCAGGGACGCTTTGGTCTTGGACAATGTTTGTGGATTAGTCGTATCCAAGCGACGATGGGGTGGTGTTGCTTCCTGCAAAACGTCGTCGTCCTCTTTTTCAGACAGTGTCCCATTCAGGTGTGCATCACTAAAGGGCATGAATCGTGGAATCTTTTCACTTTCACAGTCACCAATACCCCTGCGTACCCATTGATCGTAGGGCAAAGGCAAAGGCACTTTCTTACAATGCACACCGTGAATCCAATTTTTCTTTCCTTCGACTTTAACTGCTGTTCTCGTAGTTAACAAAACCATCCGGGGCTCTCGACATCTGGGTTCCAAATTCCTTGTCCTCTGGAAGTTCTTAATACAGACCCAGTCCCCTGGTCAGATGGAATGACCTGGGTCTGTGGAGGCCTTCGGCAGAGCACTCTGAACCTGTTGATGGAGAACACGCAATTTAGTCGTAAGATCATGCAGATAGTCAATCAGCATTGGATATTGCAAGTCTGAGTATTTCTTAGGGCGAGGGACTCCCCATACATTAGCCGGGCGTCCAAAAACCACTTCGTAAGGGCTAAGTTCCAAACGAGAGTGTACTGCAGTTCTGGTGGATAGCAAGGCTAATGGCAAAGCATCGGGCCAATTGAGTCCTGTACTCGCTTGAACCTTTGCTAGTTTTAACTTCAAGGTTCCGTTGTAACATTCCACTAAACCCGCTGACTGTGGATGATTTGCCGCATGGGACTTTTGCTTGATACCAAGACCTGCACAAACTTTCTGCATGACTTGGACAGACAATGCGCGGCAAACCAAACCTGGGGAAAAATTCTTTTAGTAGAACTTTAGCTGTGGATAAGGCTGTGTTATCCTTTAGGGGGTATGCTTCTATCCATCTTGAAAAGGCGCATACTACCACCAGAACGTATTTGAGGTTGTTGCATCGTTCCATGTGAATATAATCAATTTGCAACACCTCAAATGGATATATCGGAGGAGCAAAATGACCTGCTGGAGTTGGGGTTCCCTTTTCCTGGATTGTACATTAAACAAACAATACAATGTTTCACTACATTGTCTGCGCATTTTGGGATTTGTTAGTTTTTCCAAACTGGGGCCAGAAGTTTGCATATACCTCTTGCACTTAAGTGGGCTGGACCATGTGCCATAGTAACCACTGGGAGTACATAGGCATCTGGTAACAGCCAACGTTGATGTTTAGATAATTCTATCCAACAACCCATCTCATCTAACATTCCTGTACTTTCTTTCCACTTGCTCAACTCTTTCTCTGAAGCCTCTTTCTGCATCGCTCTTACACTTTCCACTGTATCCTCATACATTCCTCTCTCTCTAACCCAATTCGCAGGACCCGCCACATACATTCGACTTGTTGCATCTCTCGCTGTCTTTTTCGCTATTTCGTCTGCAAATGCATTTCCTCGACCAACATCATCTGTAATCTTTTTGTGTGCACTACACTTCACGATTGCTATTTGGGTGGGTAAGGCAAGTGATCCGAGGAGATCGGTCACCAACTGACCATGTTGTATTTTGGTGCCATGTGAAGTGAGAAAACCCCTTTCCTTCCAGAGACGCCCGAAGTTGAACGCTACACCAAAAGCATATTGGCTGTCAGTGTACACGTTCACTTTTTTCCCTTTCGACAATACACAGGCTCTTGTTAAAGCTATCAATTCTGCTGCTTGCGCTGAATTATGTCTAATGCGTGCAGTTTCCACAACTGTATGTAAAGTAGTTACAGCATAGGCTGAGACTGTATCTCCATTAGGCATTTTAAAACAAGAACCGTCTACCCATAGAGTTCCATCCGGATTCTCTAGTGGTATGTCTTTCAAGTCAATTCTTCCTTTTGTCTCTTCCTCAGTACGGAAAAAACAATCATGCTGTTCTTTAACACTTTTCTCATCTGGAAGGGGCAACAGAGTAGCTGGATTCAGGGTATTACATCGTTTGATGTGTACGTGACTAGACAAAAGCGTCAGCTCGTATCCAGTTAGACGAGCACTTGTAAGATGCTGCGTTTTTGTTCTGTTTAGTAAGGTATCCACTGCATGTGGTACCATGACAATGAGAGTGTTATCCAACACTACTCCAGCAGACTGCCGAATAGAAATTGCTGCTGCTGCTGTCGCTTTGAGACAACTGGGCAATGCTTTAGCTACAGGATCTAACGTAGCCGAAAAATAGGCACATGGCCGCTGTTTGTCTCCAAATTGCTGTGTTAAAACTGACAATGCACAACCCTCTCTCTCGTGAACATAGAGCGTAAAAGGCTTAGTGTAATCAGGGGTGCCTAGTACAGGAGCAGAACACAGAGCAATACGTAAATCAGTGAAAGTCTTTTGGCACTCATTAGTCCAAGGAAGGGGCTGAGGCGTATCTTTTAAAGTGAGTGCCAACAAAGGTTTGGCTATTAGAGAGAAGTTAGAGATCCACTGTCTACAATAAGAAGTAATACCCAGAAAGGCACGTACTGCCCTTTGTGTGGATGGTACAGATATTCGCGTAATCGCCTGAATTCGTTCTGGTGTCAATCGTCGTCCCTCCTTTGATAGGAGATGACCCAAGTAGGTAACCTCGCGATATGCATATTGTAGTTTGGAAGGTGAAACCTTATGATTCAGATTAAACAAATGGCGTAATAATGCGACAGTGACATCTTTGCAGATATCTTCTGAATCAGCGGCGACTAACAAGTCATCCATATATTGTATAAGAGCAGCACCAGACGGCAAATGAAAGGTATCAAGATGACATTTTAAAGCTTGGCTGTAAATAGAGGGACTTTCACAATAGCCTTGAGGTGCGCGCTTAATCCGGAAGCTTCGGCCTCCAAGGGAGAAACCAAAAATGTCCCTACTCTCTTCTGCAATAGGAATACTAAAGAAGGCATTCTTTAGATCGATAACAGAGAACCAAGTCGCTGTGGAAGGTATCATTGTCAACAAAGCAGTGATATCTGAAACAACAGGAAATTGTGGGACAACAATTTTCTTTACCTCCCGCAGATCAATTACGAAACGATACACAGGAGGCTGAGAAAGATCAGTGCGTTTGAGAACAGGAAGAATAGGACTATTGCATGTGTTACCTCTTGTTTCTTCAACCACACCCTTCTGAATCAAGTCATGAATGATTCCCAAAAGCGCTTTCTCACCTTCAGCAGAAATTCTATACTGCGGGATGCGTGGTAGTTCTACATTGGGTTTGAGAGTGACAACATAAGGTGGAATCTCAAGACAACCCACATCGTTCGGACCCGTTGCCCAAAGCGCTGCTGGAAGAGAAAGTAATTCAGGTGGAAACTGATCTTTGGACAAATACATTGCGGAGATCAATTTCTGTCCTAAAGTAAGATGTACACCAGAAGGAGAACAATATATTGTAGCATGCATTCTTTTCAATAGGTCTAGACCCAACAGATTCTCACCGCAACCATTCGTCAACAGAATTGGAGCTTCCAAATCATGAGGACCAACTGAAATAGGCAAAGGGCAAGAAACTGGGTTGCGAACAGGGGCGCCAGAAAATCCTACAGAAATATTCGTCAAGCCAGACAAAGGTGCCCCAGGGAGTTTAGAATGAATGATAGAACTTCTCATTGCCCCAGTATCCAGAAGAAATGGCTCTGAAACACCCATTGTAGTGACGTTAACATAAGGTCCATTCTGATCTACTGGAATCGACGCAACTCCCTTACTTTGTCCATGGCTGTCCTAGTTAGCATGAAGACTTTCATTTCCGTTTTTAATATAATGGTCTTCATTGTAATACTGAGCAGTCCTGACATTTTGCTGGTCAAAGTAGTTCATGGAATTGGGAGAAAGAAGGGCACGCTGTTCTTGAGTTTACACACCTCGACCTCTACCTCTGTTTGCTGACTGGAGGCCAGCACGACCTCGTGGAGCGGATAATGCTCCATTGCGCTGCAATAAAACCGGACAACTATTCTTAAAATGACCTTCCTCTCTACAATAGGCACATTGATTAGGACCTAACAAAGGTCGCGGAATGTATGGCTCAGGTTTTTGATACAACCTCTGAAACTGCGAAGGCTGTTGAAATTGAGGCTGAGCATAACGTGGAGGATAGGCTTGTTGCAAGAGAACCTTCGTTTTTAATTCTTTCGTCTTTTTCTCTTGCTTTTCTTTGTCCTCCTTATCTCTGTTTTCATAATATTGCGCAGTAGCCAATATCTGGGCAGAAGAAACAGCCCATGAACTTTCAGAATCTTTTAATTTGTGTGACAGCTCGGGAAGCAAATTGAATACGAATTTGTCCACAAATAATCGCTGTCCACCCTCTGTAGCCATATCTTGACCACTGTGGTCGATAAATGTCTCCTCAAAACGAGTAAAGAAATCAGAGACACTTTCATATTTCTTTTGTTTGCATGCTGCTAGTTTATCCCAATTAACTCTCAATGCAGGCATCATAGTTTTCGTTAATGTAATAATCCTACCAGGGAGATCCGAAATCAAAGCGTCAGGCTTTGCGCCACCCACTTGGTCTCTATCTGTAGAAGTTATAACATCCCAAGTAGCACCTAGTTCCTGCGCGTGATCCTCTCTACGAATCTTAGCCCATATTGTCTGTGGGACTACATTTCCCATTAACATATCAATATCTGCTAAGTTCATGATGCAAGCATCAACTGTCTGTGATAATTCTTTATAATAACCTGCAGGGTTTTTACGAGGATCCGGTAGAGTCTGTTTAAGGGCCAAAACTTCAGATCTCTTCCAAGGGACATGTACCCATATACGTTGGAAATGAGCAGGAATAGGTGCATTACCACCTACTCCCGCTACCGCCTCCTTCCATACTGGAGGAACCTCTCTCATAGGATAATTTTTCAATGTCAGTTTAACTGACGGATCCGAATCAAGGAAAGCCTGAGAGAACAATAAGGATCTATAAGAAATAAGTGTCCTTACAGCTTTCTCAACCTTAGAACCCACAATAAGTCCTTTATCAAAATCGGCTTGAACCTCTAACAGGTCTTGTGAGATTGGACTCGAACTCACATCTTCCCATTCTTTAATGAGAGTGTCACACATTACATTAAAAACATATCTTTGCGTAGGCGCATTCCATTGTGAGAAAGTAGGCATAATATCAAGCACACTGTATTGTGGACCCTTCTTGATCCATTTTCGTGCAAGAGAGTCCAACTTCTCTCGTTCTTCCAAATCTGGGAACTGACTACGAGACTGTCTTCGAACAAAAGCCAGAGACACATTTAAAGCTCCAAAGAAAGGGGATAGAATACCAGTAACAGTGTCTGTGAGACGCTTATGCACAGACGGAGAATTAGACATAAGAATTGGAGACAAAGTATTAGGAGAACTGACAGGAGGAGAACCAATAATCACAGGAGGAGCAGAAGGCAAAGGGGATCTAAGATCAGGAGATGAAGGCAAAGAAGTTGAAGTTAACGGTAAAACCGGCAAGGGCGGTAATACTGGAGGAGTCAAATGCGGAAGAGCCGGAACAGGCGGAAGTACCGCTGGCGGCTGGACAGGCTGTAACGGCTGAGGTGCATTGGCACTTTGTGCATAGGGCGGAGGCAGCCTTAATAAGTGGGACATTAGGGGATCTTCTTCTATATCTTTCTTATTATCAGAAGGGGAAACAGGCAACACTGGATAGCATTTATCTATCGCCATACGATGCTGTCTTTCTGAAATTTCAGTCGCATTGTCAATTTCATCGTCTTTAAACTGTTGGGCAGCCTGTATAATTGTCATACCCTGTGCTTTTGTATCTCATTTTGCTTGCTTAATTTCTTTCTGTTTGGCTTCCTTACGCCAAAGGCGGAAAGAGTCAAACATTGCCGGCCGGGCTTTTCTTTTAAATAAAACTGCTTCTAAATTGTCTAGCACATCAGGATCGAAACTACCATTTTCTGGCCATTTTAGAACACCATCTTTCTTCGTATATCGGGTCCATGTCTCGTTAAAGACAATGGGGCCAATACCATGTTTTGAATAGAGCTTATATGTGGGAGTTCCAACTGAAGGAATCGGACAAGAGTCCTCAAGTCGGGAATCCCTATTACAACCAAGTCAACAAATTCTTCCAAACTTAGTCAGACCAGGCATCTCGAGATATCACTGGACTGTTCACAAACTTCAAGGGGGAAAAACTCAGTTTACGCAGCACAAATGCACTTACCCTCGGCTTCAACTATTGCAACAGTTGAATCTAAGGACAACAAAATACCCAAGAAAACAAAGAACAAATTGTGGGCGCGACCCACGAAGATACTTAACTAAGGACGTCTTCTTTCACCAACAGAGGCCCGTCTATCGTCTCGCCTTACCATACATCATCAAAGGAAGGGCCAAAGCAGGGCGGCAGTCAGGGCAGCGGTCGTCAGTAGCCGCGAGGAAGGAGTAACCGCGCTGCAAAAGACCTTCGGACCACTTTTGACATACAGGGGTCGCTTAATGTGGCTCGCGAACCCTCCAGAATTTTCTTGCGGGGTTCGTCACGACCTTCGGGCAGAACCGGTACCACTGAAGCCGCCCCATGTTGGGCGCCAGTTGAAGAACCAGAACCTTTTGGGCCTGGCGGCGCAAGGTACGCCCAAGTCTCCGGAGTTCTCCTGCTCAGCTACACAGAGACACGGGACACTCTGTCGGCGTTAGAAGATCAGATTTATTTAGCTGCAGCTAGTACAGTTATCCTAGAAGTACACAAAGTAGGTTCTCAGGAGACTGCCACTTCACTCTGTGGCGCACAGGGTTATATACTATATAATGTTCATATACATTAACCAAATGCACTCCCAGAACACACAAGAAAGAGCCAATAAGGAAAGTTGGAAAACAGGATAGAACCAATAGGAGAAATTGGAAAACAAAAGTGTCAGATGACTCGAAGAAACCTCTCCTCCAACTATGTTTGTCACCCCTCCCTCAGGCTAATTCATTAACAGATTCGTAACTAAGTTGCAGGTGGCGAGATACGTTTGTGTGTGTTGGAGGACAGTTGTGAAACGAGAGAATGCTAGCAGAAGACAGTGAAGGCCGGATGATAAGATAAAGTCAGGAAAGAATAGTGTGAATCAACAGATAGTTGAGACGGGGATTAGGAAAGCCAGACAGGGATTAGTGTACTCGGCCAGTCCTAACACCAGCTTTGCAAATAGAGGCAAAAAGCGTATTTCGACACCAGGCTGTAGAAAAAGCAGAATAGACTTTGTTAGCCGTGCTGCCTGAGTGATGGCAACATAAAATGTCGGTGTAGCACAAAATGGCGGGTCGATTCGATTGCGATCAGAAATCGAAGTTCCTCATGTGTCAATGCATGGCACCCATATCGCGGTAGCTACCGCCTGGCACCGGCGGTGTGTCACCAGCACCCCCATACACCATGGCAGTACTCATAGGCATGGAGACATGTGGAAATGGCGGTTGGCATGCTCCGCTACCAGAATGGCGGTGCCTCGTGTCAATGCATGGCACCGATATCGAGGGAGCTACCGCCTGGCACCGGAGGTGTGTCACCAGCACCCCATTCACACCAGTGCAGTACTCATAGGCATGGAGACATGTGGAAATGGCGGTTGGCATGCTCCGCCACTAAAATCGCGGTAGCGCACCCTGGGCCCCAGCGGTGTTACACCGCCATGGAGCTCGCCCTAGAGCCAATGGGAAGCTCGATAGCGGTGGCATGATGCAATTTGAAGATCGCGGTAGGTGTGCTCCGCCACAGCGGAGGTGGTCATTGGCTGCATTTGAAAGATGCACCATCGCAGTAGCACACCCCGGGCCCCAGGAGTGTTACACCGCCATGGAGCTTGCCCTAGAGCCAATGGGAAGCTCGATAGCAGTGGCATGATGAATTTTGAAGATCGCGGTAGGCGTGCTCCACCACCGCGGAGGCGGTTATTGGATGCATTTGAAAGAGGCAGACAAGGACCACCAATTGCTGCAGCTTGGCACCTTTGAAACAACCCCAGGGGGCTATATATGTGGGAGTGAGACTCACATTGCCACTGCTCACAGAGCCTGCTGCCTGAGACCCATCACCTGCTGCTGCCTCCAGGGACTGCAGCCTGAGACCCCTCACCTGCTGCTGCCTCCAGGGACTGCTGCCTGAGACCCATCACCTGCTGCTGCCTCCAGGGACTGCTGCCTGAGACTCATCACCTGCTGCTGCCTCCAGGGACTGCTGCCTGACAACCCTCACCTGCTGCTGCCTCCAGGGACTGCTGCCTGACACCCCTCACCTGCTGCTGCCTCCTGGGACTGCTGCCTGGGGACCCTCGCCACCAAAATCCCCTGCTGTTGTCTCACATCCACAGTGATGGCAAGGACAGAGAAGATCCGTGCCAGTCCCTTCACGAGCGAGGAGCTGGAGGTCCTGGTGGACGAGGTGCTCATACAGTACCCAAGGCTATATGGTGCCCCAAATGTCATGGTGAGTCTTAAACAGTGTTGTGGTAGGGCAGGGGGCCCACACATGTAGTGGACTGATGAAGTATGTGCCTGGGAGTGTGGGGTAGTGTAATGCATTGCCTGATATGCTGTCTCCAGTGGGAGGGTGTGTGTACCCAATGCCACAGCTTTCCCTCCCTGCACATGTAAGTATGAGTGACCTGTGTTGTGTTGTCAGCCATACAGTGACACAGAAGGTTGTTCATGCTGTAGTCAGGACAGTGATTGCTTGGCTGGATGGCTGTGTGCCCCTGTAGTCCATCTCAGTGTGAGCCCAGCTGGCCTGCACAGTCCCCGTCTACTAAGACAAGGACACATCACTTCACTTACAGAGTATGACATCAGTCTTTTCACATTGCACTCCAGCTGTGGCCCATCTCAGCACTGTAGATTGCACACAACCGCCCTTGTGAAGGGCATTTTGTATTTGTGAGATCATGTCCCTCAATGTGACATTCATGACACAGTTATCTATTCACAGGGCAGGGATATTGAGGGCTGCGCAGTCTTGGACACAGTGGGTCACCCCCCCAACACAGGTTGATATGTGATGTATGTGTTGCTCAACCCAACAATTAACTGGAGATGTGGGCAGGCAGGTTTCAGTGCTGGCATCCTGTATGTGTGTGAGATGTGCTGGGACTGTGTTCCCCCTCACACCTGCATGCTTTAACATCAGCTGTTCCCATGCAGGGGTCACATGTGGGCTGTACTATAGTCTCTGATTAATCTATCGTTGGATATGTCATTTGGTTGTATGTTGCTGCTATACTGATAGCTGTTGTTACATGGCACTGTATACCTGATCATTTCTCCCTCTTGTCTCCCATGCCTGCAGCTCAAGGTACACCAGCGTAAGGCCGTGTGGAGGGCCATTGCAGCGAAGGTGCGAGCCCAGGGGGTCTCAAACCGACGGCGCACCCACTGCCACATGAGATGGGATGACATCAGCCGGCTGGCAAAGAATGTGGCAGAGATGACCCTGGGGCTGCTTCTTCGCACTGGGCGTCTGGCACGGCACAGCATGACACCACTAATGGGGCATATCTTGGCGGTGACACAGCCTGAGCTGGATGCACATTTGAAGGAGCATCAGCAGCAAGCCAGGGGTGAGAATTTGGGGGTCTGACTTTGGATGGGAGTGGCTGCATGTGTACAGAGCCTGTGCCAGTGCTGGCCTCTGTGATGTTGGTAATGTGATGCTGTGGCATGTAAGTGGCTGCTGGCCTGAGTGCCTGTGGCATGCATTTGCCCTACCTGTACTTACAAAGTTGATTTGGAATCTGTGCCTTCACATTACATTCTGAGTTGTGCTCTTCAGGTTTATTCTGCATTGGTGTAGTCTTGGGAATCCCATGGGAGGGAACGGCAGTGTGCCCAATCTGACTGCGTACATCAATGCGTCCATTGCATGCACCCATATTGGGAAGGGCTAGATATCTTACAGCAATGTGCAGCATTCTATTGTCCCCAAGGTACGACATGGTGCGTAGCATGGGCTAATGTCCATTGTGGACTGTCATGTTGTAGTCTGGGTCTGTATTTTGCCCTCCTGTTACATCCAGTTCTGTCATTGGCAACAAGTTGTGTGCCCCCATCATGTTCCTAGGTGTGCTCAGAACTAGTTGTGTGTCTGTTTGAACAGAGCCACAAGCAGTTTCCATGCACTGCTTGAGTCTATGTAGTGAGTTGGCACAATGTGATTGCACAGGGTGGTGTGCAACATGTAGATTTGCTCAACTTTTGTCATGCATTGCTTGAATATGTTTGTTCTGTTTTTGCCACTGACCTGACCCTACATCTCTCTCTCCCATGCAGCATCACCTGTGGTTATGGAGGGACAGGAGACGGACACCCATGGGGGTGAAGCTAGCACCACAGCTGCCCAGGAGCCCAGTGACACAGATGTCACCAGCTCATCAGAGGGGGACAGGAGTCTGCTGGAGGAGTCCCAGCCTGAGACGCAAAGCACCACATCATCCGATGCCAGCGGGGATGCATCCATGTTGGAGGGCACAGGGAACGGGGACTCTGCATCGACTTCCACCACACAGCGGCCATTGTCCACCCTACCAGCCACTTCCTCTGGTGCTACCCGTGTCCGCCTCAGTAAGAGGGGAAGAGTGTCCTTTACCCCTGGCACTGCTGCCCCTGTCCCCCCTGCTGCCATCAGTACTGAGTCTGTGGACCTTTTGCGCCAGCTGTGTGTAGGCCAGACATCTCTCCTAAATGCCTTCATTGACCACGACAAGAAATTGACCCAGGTGATTGCCTTCATGGAGGGTGTACATTCCGACGTGGGTGGGCTGCACCGGACAGTCCAGGCTTTGTCATCAACAGTGACATCTGCCCTGCAACAGGCACATTCTCACAGTCCAGCTCCAGTCCCTTTGTCTGCCCCCCTGGCAGTGGCCATGTCTGACGATAGTGACCATGGTCCACATACATCAAAGTCGTGATACAGCACACGGAGCACACAGCAGCAACAACCCAATCAGTCCCGTCCGCAGACACCATCCCCACAGAAGACCAAAGGCACCCCAGAGCGCAGGGAGACAAGCCCGTCAGGCAACACAAGGGGACAATTAGCAAAGCAGCAGACCTCAGGCACACATGCCTCAGTGGCATCCCCATCCAAGGACTCTCCTGCCCCTAAGGCATCGTGCAAAGATAATCGTACAGTGTCTGTGCCCACCAAGGAGGTGGTGCATGCCAAGGGTACACCTGGGAAGGGCTCAAAGGCAGTATCACCATCCACCTCGACTCCCATTCCAAGCCCAGTGAAGCAGGGGCCGGAGGGGACTGAAGGGGTGGCACCTAGTAAACAGGAGAAGGTGGGGCAGAGGAGAAGCAAGACAAAGCGTTCTGCTGGGTCCAGCAAATCACCAGAGGGGCTGCCAGTGCCTGCACCTGCTGCAGCAGTGGTGGTGAGTGTGCCTGTTGTGCCCACACCACTTACCATTGATCCACAGTCAGTCAAACCATTTAGGATCCCCAAGAAGTGGAAGGGCACCCCTCCACAATCTCCCAGCCACACCGTGACTCCCGTCTGCATGACTCCACCTCCACGTGCCACTACACCACCTGGTCCAAGCAGCCCTCCAGCCTGCCAAGACACTGATCGGTCTACCTCAGCTGTTCCGCTCTCTCCCCCTTTAAGTGCCCCGACAGTTCCCAAGTCACAGCCAGCTCCCAGTCTGCCTGACAGCCAAGTCTGAGTGGTAGTCACCCTCACACAGCTGTGTCTCACACCGGAGGGCCTGTACTGCACATTGTTGCCCCCTCACTGTGTTGCTGGCCATGGAAAGGTACAGCTTCTCATGGACATTCTCTGCACCCTGCCCTGTCCACTGGCCTTGTTGTTCACTGCTGTGTTGGACCATTACCTGTGCAGCTTCTCATGGACATACTCTGCACCCTGCCCTGCCCACTGGCCTTGTTGTTCACTGCTGTTTTGCCCTTGCCTGTGCAGCTTCTCATGAACATACTCTGCACCCTGCCCTGGCCACTGGCCTTGCTGTTCACTGCTGTTTTGCCCTTGCCTGTGCAGCTTCTCATGGACATGCTTTGCATTTTGTGCCTTCATTTGTGCCACTGTGCTTTGTGGTGCAGTTCTTTGTCCAGGGTCAATGTGTCACTCAGTGCATTTCCCCAATGGGTCATGTGTGATATTTTTTTTTTTTTGTCCTCATACACCGTGAAGGGCATTCTTGATGGGAAACAAGACATCCCCCCTCTCAGACGGCCAACCTGTTCCAGCCCCGGCTCCGAGGCCCGTAATAAGAGTGGAAGATGGAGATCCCACAAGCTGATACTGTTTTCCTAGTCCTCTCCAGTTCGCACTACCGGCGGGACCCCGTGTTACTATGGAGACTAAGAACCAACAGTGCCCGGGCAAAATCATAGGGCCACCGTTACCTATTTCGCCATGCCACTTGGGCCACCCAGATATTATTGTAGCTTGTACTGTCACAGGCCATATCTGATTCGCTCGTAAAAATGATATGTTTCAGGCATTCCGTAAAAGTTGGGGCATTTACGTCTTTCCAGGCCCTGCATATCTCACGCCTTGCCAGGATAACGAAATAGAAAATAAATTTAGTGGCTAAATCATTAAGGTCGTAATCTGTTGTAAGACCAAGAAAGATAGTCCCCAGGGTAATCTCCACTTGTTGATGCAACACATCCTCCAAAACTTCCTGTATCTCATGTGTGATTTACTGGTGCTGTTTGTCAGTCATGGTTGCTGCTATACAGTTTAACTGTGTGTGCTGCCCAGTCCTGTGGTCAAGTTGTTTCCACCTTTGTGTCCCAGACGTGTGCATCTATTAGGTGTTGTGTTGGATGTATGTGTGTTGTTTGTGTTATTGCTTCACTTCCTGGGTGTGCTGTTGTCTTTGTGCTGTGCTGTATGGTGTTGTGTGGGTTGCTGTTCTGTCACTGATGTCTGCGTGTGCTGGTATGCTTGGTGTGCACACACAGCTTGTTGTGCTTGCTGTGCTTTGTGTATGTTGCCTTGTGATTGCCTGTTGTGCATCCCCTGATTTCACGCTATGTTTGCTGTGTGATTGTTCTGCCTGTGCATCTGTTGTTTGTTTGCTGTGGCTGTGTTGTTCTGTGATGGTGCACTTCTTGTGTGTGTTGTGGAATGTTGTGCATTGTTCCTGAGTGATGAGGTTGTGCACTCCTGTTGTGTCTGTGCTCCCATTGCCTTTCCCCAGTTTAGCTGCAAAGGGCATGTCTGTTGTTGTGGCTCTGTGTGTGTTTCTGTTGTGTTATGTGTTTGTCTGTTGTATTTGTTTTGACATTTGTGGTGGCATCCCTGTGTGTGTGTGTGTGTTTGTGTGTGATGTTTGTGGCTGAGCCCAGGGTGTGTGGTTGTTTGTGTGTGTATTGCCTGTCAAGTATTGCCAGCCTTCAGTGTGTTTGGCACTGCTTTTGTGTGCTGCTGGTGTGAGGGGGGTATGTGTGTAGATTCTTACTGGTGTTTGTCAGTCCTGAAGTGTGCAGATGGTCCCTGTGTGTAGTGCTGTGAAGTAGTTGTATGTATGTGTGGCTGTTTCCAGTTTGAGTTCAGGGCCTTCCTTTCATCCTTTCATACTTGTGCCTATTCATAGTTTGCCTTGCTGTCTCCCTGTGTGGTTGCACTGAGCTGTCTGTGGTTTGATTTCACTGACTGTGCCAGCCATGTGTGCTTTGATGGTGTGAGGGTGTTGTGCTCTGTTCCTTGTGTTGATGTGATGTACACATGCTTGTTGTGTGTCTCCATGGCCTTCCATTTGTGTGCAGCCCACTTTGGTTTCCCTATTTGTTGTGCTCCATTGCTGTTGGCATGTGGGGTGTGTATGTGTGTATGTGTCAGTCTGTGATATGTATGTGTGACTGCGCAGGCTGTGTGTCCATTTGGATGTTGCTTCCTTGCGTGTGTTCATTTGTTGCTTGTCCTCATTGCTTTTTGCTGAGTGTGGTGTAGTGTGTGTTTCCCTGGCCCTGTGCTACTGTGCTGTGTGTTGTGTGTTCCTGTGCAGCCACTCCTGCATTGTGTGTCTCCATGATTGTTGGTTGTGTGGTGCAGGGTATGTATTGCCCTGGCTTGTTTTTGTGCATGGGGTGCACGGGGGGGCACATGGCATGGGGTGTGCTACTTTGTGGGTGTGGCCCTGTGGTCTTTTTGCCCTGCCCATGCCTGGCACTGGCCCTGCCTTCTGCATTGCGCATGTATTTGCTTGTGTTAGCCGCTGCGGTGACGTGACCGGGAAATTGCTGCATGGCGGTGGTAGCTGTGTGTCCAGGATGCAGCGGGGTGAATTTGTGGCAGGTGGGTGATGTGTGGGTGACCTTGGGGATGTCTACCTATCCCCCCTAGGGTGTCTGATGTAGATTTGGACCCTGTGTCAGGCCGCTGGTTGTGTGTTGTGTTATTGCGTACCTGCGGCGGTGTCCGCGGTGGTCCATGAGTTCCTGGTGATGAAGCAGGTACAGCACTGGAAAGATGTGTAGAGCTGGGTCCATTGTGGTCGTGACCGGGTGGTGTGGACCAGGACTTTGGTTTCGCGCTCCGCTGTCGAGTTTCCGCCGTCTCTGGTTGGGCGGTGTCTCTGCTGCGGTGCGTTTGCTTGCTTGAGCCATCCTAATTTGTGGACCGGGTCGGACGTCATTCCGCACTGCGGAGGGTCTCCATTGGTTCCCACCGCCGCGGTGGCGGGTGCACTTTGATGGTGGTGCACGTCACGGCGGTCGGGGACTGGCCTATGTTTGACCATACTAATATGGCGGACAAGATGTCCGCTGCTAGCAGGCGTAAAAAGGCATTTTTCCGCACCGCCAGCGCGGCTGTGGTCCCACCGCCCTACATCCTAATGGACCCCTAAGTCTTAAATCAATCATATGTGCATGTCTGATAAGGAAAGAGGTGGCTCTCGACCTCGGGGAGAGCCCATTGTGGGCCAGAGTGTATGTGTTCAGATGTCCGGTGTGAAGATCGCTTGATCACTATATGTGGTGTGCATTTCATGTCCTTATTGGTTGAGCATACCTACCTGCAAGTGGTATCCAGCTTGTGGTATTTCTGGGGAATGCAAGGGTTTTATTGAGGTCAATTATCTCTGACTTGTTCGATAAAGGTTTTCCCTGGGTGCGTGTTTGCCTGTAATTTATAGAGGACCCCACCTGTGACTTGTTACTCGAAAAGCATGGGGATGGGTCGTAGGACCTGTCTTACCACGTATCTCTGCTCAGGGTTGATGGGGAGGTCACCTTGAGTGAATATGAT
This sequence comes from Triturus cristatus, assembly GCF_964204655.1. Classification (NCBI taxonomy): domain Eukaryota; kingdom Metazoa; phylum Chordata; class Amphibia; order Caudata; family Salamandridae; genus Triturus; species Triturus cristatus. The sequence goes on from NC_140581.1 coordinate 801,007,608, forward strand.
AGCAACATTGTGAGTTCATCGGAACTCCTAGAAATAAATATGTCAGCCATCGGTATATTTGTTATCGACATTAACAACATTACGTTTACACAGGTCATCTTGTACATTCATATTCATACTGGTGTTAACAAGGTTATGTTTGCTCTGGTGTGAACGTATATTACCATTGGTCTTAGCAGCAGCAATACTATCGTACGAACAAGGATTAGTACATACATGGGAATCATTGTTGCTGATGTCCGTGCTGCTGTGCAGGTACAAGTTATGGTATACATTCACATTGCATTGATGGCCATTGTTCGGGCACACACTATGGCATACACTCACATTACATTTACTGATATTGTCATTGTCGTGCCTGCACATATCATGACATTGACATTTGATTCACCCATCTTAACACTGTTGCCTGACACTTCAACTTGGCACTTGAAACTACTTGCCAAGTCTTAAACTCTCCTTTTATTGCACATAAGTCACCCCTAAGTTATGCCCTAAGTAGCCCATGGGCACGGTGCAATGTAAGTGAAATGTAGTACAAGTACTGTTAACTTTTGCATGTCCTAGTAGTGACAAGCACTCTAATTCTCTCTTGATAACTTTATTTCGGTCACAAGACCATAAAAGTACAATAAAATATATACAAGTACAAGAATAAGACCATAAATACAAAGATAATTTTTAAAAGATTATTAAACAGTAGGTTATCGTGATTATTTAGCAAAGAAAAAGGATAAAAGCTGAAAAAGCCATTACTTTAAATTAATAAAACTCATCCTTCTCCGCCACATGCCATATAAAAAGCGGGAAACTGCATAAACAATGAGTGGATCAGTATCATAAGTTAAGACTCTACAAGCTTCTACACATGGTCTGAGACCCAAATTTTTGCACAGAGGAATAAGCCAACATTTTCGAATCACGCTATATGCTGGACAAAAGAACATAATGTGGGTAATATCTTCATTACAAATTTTGCAAGCTGGACAATTGCCCTCCATCAATTTTTCCCATCTAGATGTAAACTCCCCAATTGGGAGAGAGCCATGTCTCAGCTGAATATATAATTTTCTTGCCAGTGGAGGCTGTACTAAATCCAAGAATACCTCCAACTTAGAATCAGTTTTCACCAATAAGAACTCAGAGGTCAGCCTGCCCATGGAAGTTGAACAGCATAGTATTTTAGAGTTATAAAATCTAACAGCAGCCAGTATCTCAGACCTTTGAGTCCTCACGCAGCTAGTATCCGGAGTATCCCAGAGTTGGGGCAGACCGACTTGATAGAGAAAAGTCTTTATATGGAGTAGCCAAGGTATTTTCTTGTACTTTAATTGCCCCCAGATTGCATTAAATTCCGCTCTAAAAAATGCAAGCTCAGGGACAGACCAGAGCCTTCTCCAATAAAGTAATGGTCGTGCAGCTGCCAATTCATTGACGGGTTCCAGATCCATATCCAGGCGAAGTGGTATAAGAGGCGTGCTCTGGGGGAGACCAACCAGACCACGCATAAAGGCTTGTTCTACCTTCCGTAAATTGGATGTATTTGTGTGACCCCAAAGTTCCGTAGCATACAAGGCTGCTGACCTCACCTGTGTTTTATAGATCTCTAATACAGGAGTGACAGGTTTAAATATAGAAGTTCTATGGAATCTACCGATACCCCCCGTTATCTGAGATAGCCTCAGGGAAGATTTTGCTACTTGAGCATCCCATACAAAGTGCTCAGTCAGCGTGACCCCCAGATATATGAAGGTCTTAACTCTTTCTAGGGGAACACCACCTAATGCAGGGTTCGGGCGTGTGTGCCTCGGGGGATTGAAGATCATGAACTTAGTTTTCCCCAGATTGATCTCCAATTCCCTCGAGGCACAAAAAGTCATAAACCCATCCAGGACCCGCTGGATGCCCGATGATGTCCGCGACAACAACAATGTGTCGTCCGCGAACATCAGAGCGGGCACCCGACCAGAGGCCAGACGCAGGGCATCATTATCCCTGAGATTATTTAATTCATCAATCAGTCCATTTACATATAGGCTGAACAGTGTAGGGGCCAGTACACAACCCTGGCGTACCCCCCGAGTTACAGGGAAGCGAGCTGATAGTTCCCCATTCTTCCCACACCTCACCTGCGCAAAGTTCCCTGTATGGAGACGAATCAGCACATCAAGTAGGTAGGTTGGGAGACCGAGTTCTTTCAACACCTACCCTGGGGACCAGATCAAATGCGGCCCGCAGGTCCACAAAAACAAGGTAGAGGCTGCCACCCTCCACTCTTGCAATTTTCCAATACAGGACCTGGAGCCGAAAGATCTGGTCCAGGGTAGAAATACCCGTTCTAAAACCGGCTTGTAGGGGAGTCAATATTTTGTTCACCTCCATCCAGTCTAATAGTCTGTTCAGTAGAATTCGGCCCAACAGTTTTTGAGTGGTGTCGAGTAAACTGATGGGTCTATAGTTGAATGGGGCTAATGGGCAGCCCTTCTTAAAAATCGGAACAATCTCGGCTCCAAGCCATGTGTCCGGCAATGCGGAGCCTTGCAGAACCGCGTTAAACAGAACGACCAGGTATGGAGCCCAGATTTTAGGTTGAGAACGGAAAAGGTCCCCCGGGAGCTTATCAAGTCCTGGTGCTTTATTTAGGGGCAGTCCCTCAATTGCGGATTCTACTTCCTTAAAAGATATTGAATCTGGGTAATTAACCTCGATCCTATCCTGAGGGTCCTGTAAGCTTGTCCCTATCCGAGTGCCCGAAAGTCCCAGCTGACTATATTCGAGGGGGGAGGCTGGGGACGCAGAAGTCCCATGAGATGGTATATTAACCTGTTCCTGGCACACAAATGCCCTCAACTCAGGACTTGAATAAAGTTCTTTAAAATGCGCCTCCCACACTAGGGGAGCAATATTTGGGACTCCTTCCTCTCGGTCGCCTCTCAATGTTGAAGTGGCAATGGCCCTAAAGGTCTTAGAATCCTTAGAGAGAAGTGCTTGTCTCAGATCATTCCATCTGAATTCCTCCCACTCTCTCTTGGCCCTGGTCAATTCCTTCTTATGCAGCATTCTAGATGCTCTAATTTTAAGGGTATCTTTAGATTTAATTGCTGCAAGCATATCTCTCTTTGCTATTTTACAAGCATGGTCATACCAGGGATGTGTTCTGGGCCTGGACTGCCTAGTCCCGGTAACTGGATAGAATATCTCCCCTAGGCTCGTAGTCAACTTCCTATGTATCTCTGTAGCCTGCCCAAAAGAGACAAGACCCCCCATTTCACTTATGAGCGGAATGGCAATCTGATAAATTTCTGCAAGACGAGTCGGTGATTCCAAACATGTTGGCCATTTAACCCTTCTCCTATTATTAGATATAATGAAAGGTAGTGCAGCCAGTTTTGTGCTTGATTCTGGGTTGGTTAAGCCAAATGCACCAGGCTTAAGCGTCAGGACCAGGGCATTATGGTCGCTATCATGTCTTAATACAACCCTAAAGTCTTTGAGCTTATCCCAGTGCTTAGCTTCCAGTAAAATATAGTCTATAATAGAAGTACTATTAAACCTATTATATGTGGGTAGACCAGAGTTAGCATTATCAGACCTTCCATTGCACGCCCATAAGGACATTGCAAGTGTGAAGGATTTAATTTGCAATACCAGCTTGGTCCAAGCCCTTACTGGGGTAATCGCCGGAGCTGGAATGCACCAAAGCGAGTCGACTTCATCTTGGTTGCTCTGTTCAGGAATGCTCAGAGGTTCATACTGGCAATTGAAATCGCCACCCACAATTATCGTTGTTAAGGGATCCAGTGACTGAATGAAAAGGTCAAGTGCGCTAATAGTACTTGATACTAGAATAAATATTTATGATGGCCACTCGTGACTTATCAGGTAAGATTAATAGAACACATTGGATGTCTGGGGTGTTTGTTCCGAGCTGAATAGCCCGTATTCCTAAGTGTGCTCCTACCCAAATGGATAGCCCACCCGAAGGGCGGCCCTTGCCCCTGGATACTGCGGGAGTATCAAAGGTCGCAAAACCGTGACATGCACTCCCTTCCAGGGCCCAGGTCTCTTGCATCAAGCAAATATCATACTTTGCCATAAAAGCGAACCACTCCGGTACAAGTAATTTATTCTTTAGTCCCGTTAAGTTCCATGAAAGAATCTTTATACACCCTTCCACCACTTTTTCAGAGCCTTGCTCAGACCCCTGTTCTTTTAGGGGGCCCTGATCTCGGATACCTTCTACTCTCTTATCCACCCTCCTAGTGTCAGTAGGGCAAGGATCATCGCCAGAGGGTAGGGACAGAATATTCTCCACTAATCCAGAACCATCCGTGCGTTCACTATTACTCACTTCTGGGATGGGGATTTCAGTCTGAATCAGTCAGTCAACCTCCTCTAGAACACTAAACCTGTTCCAATGGGCATACGACTGAAAAGGAGGAATAGGGTTTAAGGGGCACTCCACAGGTGACTTCCAATGTCGAGTCCCACTAGGTGGCAAATAGTGGTTCCTATCATATTGGGGCCTCTGAATACAATTCAAATTATAATTGGGGGTAGGGTAAAAATAAGACAGGTGCAGTGGAAGTATCTGAGAATTCCGCCAATAAGGGGTTTTACAGATATAGTCCACTGCGGAAGGGTCCCTAAAATGTATTGTTATAACATCTCCTGCCACTGTTTTGGGACCCCTTCCAATCCAATCTATTCTTCTCACCGCCAGAATTTCCCCTGAAATATTAGGAGGGAGAGGTGTGTTTATACTCAACCACTGGATACATTTATTTTTGAGATCAGTCTCATATTCTTTTTTTCCCCTCTCTAAGAGCCGGAACACCTACTAGAACTACCACATAAGGTTGGGCTTCTGGGGGCAGGTTTATTGAAGGCAACTGACAAGAAACTGCCCTAGACTGAGCAGATCTCGTTGGCAAAAGTGTACCAGTTTTTTGCAAGATTTAATCCTCCTTAGAATGTAGTCTAGAATTATCGACTAGAACCCTTGTAGACTGGGAGGAAAGACCTAGTACATTTGAAGTAGGAGGGGGTGGTGGCACGGAATTTTTAGGCTTGGGGATACTTGTTGTAACCCCTAAGTTTGTGTTCTGTACTACTGGGATATCGACTATAGCTACCCCCGAACTACCAGATGCAGAGGATGCTATCTTATCATGGGTAATTATGGACTTTGTTGTTCCCACCACCCTATTATTTAAAATGGAAACAATTCTATCTAGTTTTGACACTAAAGGTTTAATATGGGTGGCAATGGTCTGTTCCAAGCACCCTGAAGATCAGCCACCATATTGGTGACCAACATGGCACCCCTAACTGGGGATGCAATGTGCTATCAGATGGGGTCACCAAATTGTGGTTGGCCAGCGTTTTTTGCCTAGTTTTCTTGTTTTTTTGGGGAGAGTATTTTTCCTCAACTTAGGTCCTGACTTCCCAGATTTCACAATTGATGCAGGGGAGTAAGGAGACAGGGTAAGGTGTAGGTCTTCAACATTACTAGGAAACTTCACTAGGGCCTGCCCTAGTTCCTCATCACTTAAAGATTCAGAGGGCATCTGTGAGCATGGCAGCTCAACATAAGTGGGTACAAGGTAAGAGTCGGAGACCGTAGGATCAATGGTAATTACTGAGCAATCCCCTCCATGATCTTGTAAGCATACTGTGGGAGTAAGAGATAGTCTCCTTTCAGTATTTTCAATTGCAGTAGCCACAACTCCGATTGTTTGTTGTAACATTTTGTCAATGGCCGTGAGTGTTGGTAAAGGCTGAGGCAGTGCTGCATGTAATCTAGTATTTGGGCGGGGTACAGCAAGCTTTGATATCTTGCCCGATTTACTCATTTTCTTTTAATAATGGTATATAAAGTACGAATAATCGGGTAAAATAGCGATGTCAGAGGAAGTCCTGGACAGTCAAATGTAACAAAAGGGATAAATAGGACTATAACAGACAAATCATATTGGCAGCAACTTTAAATGTCCCAAACGAAGTACCTTTATGTGATCCGTCCAATCAAGCCCGTTCCCAGGGTTTTCTAGAGCAGGTCGTTAATGAGGTGGCCCAGCCCGGCCTCCACCGGCCCCGGACGGCCACAGACGGCCCGCCCTTTGCCCGGGCTTAGCCCGGCGCTGTCCCGTGCGCGGACCCGCGAGGCGGTGGCTCTGCTTGGTTTTAAGCGCCTCCGGGCACGAGATTACGTGCGGCGGCTTCCGGGTCTGGCGCTGTGAATGCTGGCCAATGTAGTCCGCCTCCTCACAGCGGCCATATTTAGGTAACGGTAGCGGCAGCAGGAGGGAGACAGTCTGCATGCGTGGTGCAGGACACAAACAATTCAGGTGAGGGTTGGCCTCTATCCAAAATGAACCTTCGTAGAAAGAACTCGCCCGCTCTGCCAGTGGCTCTGCTTGGTTTTAAGCGCCTCCGGGCGCAAGATTACGTGCGGCGGCTTCCGGGTCTGGCGCTGTGAATGCTGGCCAATGTAGTCCGCCTCCTCACAGCGGCCATATTTAGGTAACGGTAGCGGCAGCAGGAGAGAGACAGGCTGCATGCGTGGTGCAGGACACAAACAATTCAGGTGAGGGTTGGCCTCTATCCAAAATGAACCTTCGTAGAAAGAACTCGCCCGCTCTGCCAGTGGCTCTGCTTGGTTTTAAGCTCCTCCGGGCGCGAGATTATGTGCGGCGGCTTCCGGGTCTGGCGCTGTGAATGCTGGCCAATGTAGTCTGCCTCCTCACAGCGGCCGTATTTAGGTAACGGTAGCAGCAGCGGGAGGGAGACAAGCTGCAGGCTGCAGGCGTGGTGCAGGACACAAACAAATCAGGTGAGGGTTGGCCTCTATCCAAAATGAACCTTCGTAGAAAGAACTGCACAGGTTGCTGAAAACACTAGCGTGGAACACCGCTCTTGCCCCTGAGTTCTATTTGAAGCAAACAACTGAAAATGTCACAATAGCGCCAGCGCGAATCACCGCTTCTGCCTCGGAGCTCTTAGTGAAACATACAAACGAAATGTCAGGGAAGCGCCAGCGCGGATCACCGCTCCTGTCTCTGAGCGTAAGTACTTATCTAACTTCTCCCGTCACAGCTGCAAGGAGCTGCGTTCAGGCGCCAGCTGCGTCTCGGTTGCTTCTGCTGAGCTGAGCAACCCTCTCGGGGTAGAACCGAAGAGTCCTGGATTGTTTTGTCCTCACGAGACACGGGGAAAATCGTAGGCTTCGCGTCCGCGACTTCTCCTTTGGAAATGGAAAGTAATTGACAGAGTCGCCTTCAGGAATAAGTTGCATGTGATACTGGGACGTAAAAAGGAGCCCAGGGTTGTTCTATCTGAGTCCCGGACAGGGTGGCCACTGGTGACACGCACTTAGTGATAAGCACTCTAATTCATGTTTCACTACCTTGAGGCATACTCTTCACATAGGTTAGCATTGGGAATTCGTTAAAACACTTTAACGCTGTAATTCCTGATCAGAAGGGAGTAGCTGCATCATGTTTTCTTTTGAAGGTAATAATAAATCCTCTTTAATGGTAAAGTTGGAATTAACATTACTATTTTAGAAAAGCAACTTTTGGAAAGTAGGCATTTGTCTGCTCTTACTTCTCTTTGTGCCTGAAGTCTGTCTCCAATGCACATCTTGGGTGTGTCACTGCTACACTTTGTGCAATCCCTGTAGCCAGCCACAAACATAGGAAGGGTGGGTGTGACAGAGAACTCATCTGCATTAATCTGCATTCTGATAGGAAGAGAGGGGGAGCTGACACTTACACCTTATTAGTCATTGTCCTGTTTCCCACAAAAAGGGATGATTAACCCCTATCTGGTAGTTTGGAGCCAGGACTGGGGAGAAAGGACCTGTGTGCACTTCAAAGCCCTTGCTTTGAATTCACCCCCACTTCAAAGGCACAACTGGGTATAAGTATTGACCCTATCAAGACAGTACACTACTGGACCTGTGAAGAACTCTGCCAGGAGTAAAGACTTCTTGCTACAACGGCTTCTACTCTGCTTGACTGCTGCTCTGGAAGAACTGCTGTTTTGTGCTGCCCTGCTGCCTGCTGATCTCTGCCCTGCTGAGGACAAGTGCTACGCAAACAAATGATGGATGGAATGCTGAATAAATCACACATTCACCCCCAGTCAAGAGATCTGGGTTAAATCCATCGTTCTTTTGCTCACCATGCCACTCCAGTTTAGACCCAGCCATATGCAAATCAGTCTTGACCCTGTGCCTCTTGGGAACAGTCCAGTCTGAACTGCCAAGCCAGGTCCTCCCTGGACGGGAAACAAGCATCCTGGGACCGGTTTCTGGGTATTACCCTTCATCAGCCAGGCTAGCTTGAATCCAGTGACACAGTGAGCAAGGGACCCACGTCTGGGCATACCCATCCCACTTAGGGTGAAAAGTGCTACGCAAACACATGATGGACAGAATGCTGAATAAATCATACATTCACCCACAGTCAAGAGATCTGGACAAGGACTGAACGTATCTCACTTAAATGCAGAGTGACTCCAAGGGAGCACTGGCTTGCCACCTGTTCTGATGTCTCAGGGCTATCAAAGACTTCCTTCAACCCTGCCACAGCACCTAGACTCTACCATCTATAAACACAAAAGGTTCAGCACTATACACTATTGTATAACAACGACAACAATCACTTGATAACAGAGCATGTGACACAAAGTGTAAAGATTTTCTTTTTTATTGTTCTTGGATGGAGATTTCTTGTATTTCACATTTCATGTTCACATAGCCGTAGCCAACGCGTTTCGTCTCACGCGAGACTTCTTCAGGGCTACCAAAAAAAAACATACATGAAAAGTTCTCAGATTTCCTTTTTTATAATAATTTCTCCAAACATATTATAAAAAATATATACTATTTCTTTAAAAACCAAAGCACCTCTAACAGTTCATTTTCTTTACCAACTTTAAGACAAAAACAAGACCTAAGCATTAAATCGCAGGAGAAAAACTTGTTTGCAATAGAATATGTATATCTTGCATCATAAACTACCCACATTCTTAGCTTCATAGAAATACGAGTGGTTCTCCACAGACACCAGTGTGTGATGCCATTTTTTTAAAATTCAGCACATTCATTTGTTCAGTTTATATTGAGCCTTATGAGGCATACCCATTAGAAACATGCATACTGTTCTAATTCCATGAGACCTATTGTGGCTCATCACAAGTCGTCACAAAAAATATTACCACGGACGTTCTATGGACAACTGAACACTCTATAATTTCAAATATGTCAATTTAATTTAACATTAAGAATTATTACTATGGAGATTGTTGCTATAAATAGAGCGACAGATATAAATAAAATGTCGCTGTTTTATATCCAAACCATACATGTATCGCATACCTCAAATATGTCATTTATACGATCCTTCTTTAATAGGAATTTCCTATGATATGGATTCAGCGATGAACACTTCTCAAAGCCACATAATGTTCTAAAAGAAAAAATTATATATATGCACAAAATCATGATGTCAGTCACAATATTTCTTTTTGGCAAATATCGTAACCAGAATAAAAATGATTTCGCTAACACCTGGAAACCTATTGAAATATCTATGGGCTAATTGTCAGTTTTTTCATATTCAGAACCGTACAATATGCCGCAAATCAATACTGTTTGCATAATTTCTTCCTTGTTCATCACATGTGCATTCAAGCACTATGATACAAGCAGAGATGCAGTATGATATACCCGCATAGAGAATCATTATTAAGTTTAAAACTTAGACACATACTGAGATCTGGACAAGTGTTGTGAGGTCCATAATAATGTCACTTCATTCCTTCTCATCGTTTAATGTGTATGATCATACAATCCTGTGCTCGTAATTCTTTCAAGAGGCCGACTCAGTTAATAAGATTCCCGGTAATGCTTACTATTTCATATTATGTGAATATGTATAAGTATATTGATTGCAGGCCAAGCCACAAATACATATAATGCCATTTTACGTTTATCTTTCGCTGATACGGCGAATACACCTAATGCCGTTTTACGTTTATCTTTCGCCGATGCGGTGATAAACCAATTTACTGTTGCTGTAGGAATTACTAAGCTGTATTCACGGTTACGAGCATAGTCCAAATTATCTGCCTAATGATTGATTAAATCAAAAAACATATGGCACCTACGTTGTGATCTACGCGAACCCAACTACAACAAAAGTAGAGATAGCAAAATGCTTCTCACTTATATTTACATACACTCAAATCCTTGTAACATTCAACCATCTGTCAGTACCACTCTGCCAAGTTGTGTCAATCCAGTTCTGGGCACCATGAAAGTGAGCATCTTCTGTGCAGATCCATCAAAATCGACACGTTGACGACTTTGTGCAATCGTAACAGATGCATTGCCCTTCAGCACCGACGCGGGAGCTGAACGATGACATTGAATGAACGTACTGCTCAGCTTGACCAAGACATCACCTGCATTGTAAAGGGATTAGTAGACGAAGCCTTCATCGCCTGTACAGATCGGAACCAATTAACTTTATTCATCGTTGCTTCCTCCATCCAAGGTACTTTTTCAGCAGAACCTGCGTGAGTCTTGTAGCCGGCCTGCCCTCCATTGCAGTCGGTCTGAAATTCGGATTTACTCCGTTCCAGCTGGACCACAATGAACCCAAACGTGCTATTTGTTTCTAAGCACTACATTTTGATGTAATCTTTCAAAATGAATAACTCCGGTTCAACTTATTGGATTTTGTCATTTTGATCTTGTTTTACTCATAAAATCACACCTATATTCTGAATCCTGTGTGTAGTAATTTTGTGGTATTTTCATTGTGTTGCTGTGTGTGTGTTGTACAAAAACTTTGCACATTGCCTCTTTGGATGAACCTGATTGTTCTGTGCCAAGCTACCAGAGGGTGAGCCCAGGTTATCTTTTAGTGTGTATGTAGCTTACCCTGACTAAAGTTGTGGTTCCTGCTTGTATAGGGCGCATACTATGACAACCAGGAACACTATTTTTAACAGTGGCCACACCCGAAAGATGACATACATCAAGGAATAAAGAATATCATGAAACAGTACTAAGGGCCCCATTAAGATGGTGGGCGGATCGCCCCTGCCGGGCCGGCGGTAATCACTGCCGGCCAGGCGGGGGCGATCCACCCGCCATCCATGCTGCAAAGACCCCCGCCATATTACGATGGCTGGGGGGTCCACGGCAGACAGAAAGACCGTCCGCAACTTTTCCGCCCGGTTGACAAGTCGACTGGACGGAAAAGGGTTCAATATGGTGGTGGTGTCTGTTAGACACCGCCAACCATATTACAATGGGGGCAGAAACCTGCCTTTCCGTGGCGGCAATAAGGCATGCGAAGTTTACTTGCAGGGGCCCGTTGCGGGCCCCCAGGGACTTTGGGGGGTGGGGGGTGCACATGGGGGGTACCTATGGTACCCCACTGCATTTCTGCAGGCGCGGTGCCTGTCATGTTGTGCATTGAAAGGCACAACCTGCCTTTGTGGCATTGTGGCAGGTGGTGCTTTCAGCACCGCCCGCCGCAATGTTTCAAATGCGCGATGCGCCCCCCAGTAGGGCGGGCGCATCCTAATAGAGGGTGCGAGACCGCCGATAGCATTGCAGGCAGTCCCGATTCCCGTCCGCCCGCCATACTAATGACCCCCTAAGATGCTAAATGACATTCATCCAGGGGATTAGTTCAGCAAGCCTTTCTTGTTCTAACAAAGCGAATATCCAATAGACTTCCCATTTTCTCTGGTATTGAGTGTTATTTCGATCTTTTATAGCCATGATCCCCTCAAGGATAATCCGTTTCCGACTGTTCTATGAGTGTTTACATTCCACACAGTGTTGGACCAATGGAGCCTCGTGTTGCCAAATTCAAAATGATGAATTGTATTTGCTAAATCTAGTCTGAAATGAATTCCCTGTTACCCCCAAATATCCCAAATCACATGAGCAGAGGCTCAAATTAACTATATTCAAATACCTGCAAACTGCCATTTCCTTAGGATGGATGTAAGAGATCTTATTGGTAATAATGGCTCCCAAACAAGTATGAAAATGTCCACGTTAGTCATTGCTGGTCACTGGGGGCAATCCTGTTATCGATTTCTGTGAGTATGTATCTTGTGTGATCTAACTTTATTACACCGGTTCACTGACAGAATATCGATGACAAAAACATTGATGTTAAAAATATTGAACAAAATATATAGGATACAAAAATATCGACTCCCATACCTACACAGGTAGGTAAAAAAACATTGAATCAAAAATATCGATGTAAAAAATATAGATGTAAAAAATATCGATGTAATTATATATAAAAAATCAAATAATATGTAATAAATATATTAATTATTAATATACATTGTAACAACATTAATTAAATGTAATATACATTTTTACAAAATATTACAAATAAACGTAATAAAATAAATGAACACACAAACATATTAATTTATATATATATATTTTTACTATAAACTATTATCTTTTATTTATTTTAAAACTTTACAATTTTATAAAATATAATATATATATAAATAATTTAAAATATAAACAAATTCTAGAATAAATAAAACCTTAAACTATGAAAAAATATTTAAACTTAAATTGCCCAATACAATCAGTGCAACAGTAGGAAAAGTGTTGGATTGCAAAATTATTACATTTACTGTTCCAACGCCAGTGAGTGCCACAGTAGGGAAAGTGTTAGATAGCAAAGGGGTAAAATTTACTATTCCAACTCCAGTGAGTGCAATGGAAAGGAAAGTGTTGGATAGTGGAGGGTTAAAATTTACTTTTCCCACTCCATTGAGAGCCTCAGTAGGGAAAGTGTTGGATAGCGGAGGGGCAAAAATTACTATTTCTACTCCAAAGAGTGCGACAGTAGGGAAAATGTTGGTTAGTGGAGGGGTAAAAATTTGTATTCCCACTCCACTGAATGCAATAGTTGGATAAGTGTTGGATAGTCGAGGGGTAAAGAAAATCTATTACCAAACAGTAGGATAAGTGTTGGATAGTCGAGGGGTAAAAGAAAAACCTATTACCACTCCATTGAGTGCAACAGTAGGGAAACTGTTGGATAACGGAGAGGTAAAAATGACTATTCCAACTCCAGTGAGTGCAACAGTAGAGAAAGTGCAGGATAGTGAAGAGATAAAAATTACTAATCCCACTCCAGTGAGTGCAATGGAAGGGAAAGTGTTGGATAGTGGAGGGTTAAAATTTACTTTTCCCACTCCATTGAGAGCCTCAGTAGGGAAAGTGTTGGATAGCGGAGGGGCAAAAATTACTATTTCTACTCCAAAGAGTGCGACAGTAGGGAAAATGATGGATAGTGGAGGGGTAAAAATTAGTATTCCCACTCCACTGAATGCAACAGTTGGATAAGTGTTGGATAGTCGAGGAGTAAAAAAAATCTATTACCAAACAGTAGGATAAGTGTTGGATAGTCGAGGGGTAAAAGAAACACCTATTACCATTCCATTGAGTGCAACAGTAGGGAAACTGTTGGATAGCGGAGAGGTAAAAATGACTATTCCAACTCCAGTGAGTGCAACAGTAGAGAAAGTGCAGGATAGTGAAGAGATAAAAATTACTATTCCCACTCCAGTGAGTGCAACAGAAGGGAAAGTTGGATAGTAGAGGGTTAAAATTTACTTTTCCCACTTCAGTGAGAGCAACAGTAGGGAAAGTGTTGGATAGCGGAGGGGTAAAAATTACTATTTCTACTCCAAAGAGTGCCACAGTAGGGAAAATGTTGGATAGCAGAGGGGTAAAAATTAGTATTCCCACTCCACTGAATGCAACAGTAGGATAAGAGTTGGATAGTCGCAGGGTAAAAAAAATCTATTCTCACTCCATTGAGTGCAACAGTAGGGAAAATGTTGGATAGCAGAGAGGTCAAAATTACTATTCCAACTCCAGTGAGTGTAACAGTAGGGAAAGTGCAGGATAGTGGAGAGATAAAAATTACTATTCCCACTCCACTGAATGCAACAGTAGGATAAGAGTTGGATAGTCGCGGGATAAAAAAAATGTATTCCCACTCCATTGAGTGCAACAGTAGTGAAACTGGTGGATAGCGGAGAGGTAAAAATTACTATTCCAACTCCAGTGAGTGCAACAGTAGGGAAAGTGCAGGATAGTAGAGAGATATAAATTACTATTCCCACTCCAGTGAGTGCAATGGTAGGGAAAGTGTTGGATACTAGAGGAAAAAAAATACTATTCACAATCAAACACAAAATATGTATTAAAAAAAAGTAATAAACAATATGTAAAAATAAAAAAGTAAAAATATTAAACATATAAAAAGAACTCTTATTATAATATTAGTTACATATAACAAAAACCTACAACTATTATATACAATAAAATAATACATGCATTTACAATAACATAATTCTTTTAAACTAGAAAATATTCACAAACAAAAAAATTTGTTAAATCATAAATGTATTTATTTTATTTCCTATCCCTATAACAACACAGCAATAACAAAACAATTCAACATTTTTAATTAAATGCATTTACATAATTAACATAATTAGTAATCAATGACAAAAATATTATTAATAAAAAACTAATAAACTTTAATAGACTACACACACTTTAACACTATAATATCCACGACACACACCTATATCACACTATAAAATATTAAAACAAGATTAAAACTTTTTTAAATTAACAACTAATACTATTAGCAACTAGTAATTAAACAATTAAAATGTATTTAGTACACACCCTTTACCCCTTTAAAAAGAAAAAACAACACACAAAAAACAATTACCCAAAATAAATATAAAATAATTAACATTAATTGACAACTATATATGAATTAATTAATTAAACACAAATTACTTCCCACCCTTTACTCCTATAAACACCATAACACACACCTAAAATTAATTACACAATTACCATAATTAATTACCACTTAATGAATTAAATTAACAACCAATTAATAATTAATTAATAAAAAACTACTTTACAAATTTAACACTATAACATCTCAATTAAATAAGTATGAATGAATAAAAATTATTCAGTAAATTTAAAATAAGAAAATTACAACCCACCCTATTCCCCTATAAACCCACAACCCGCTACGGAACTAAAAACACAAAAATCAAATAAAAAAATAATAATACATTTAATATAATTGCCTTACTTCCCACCATATTCCCCTATAAACCCACAAACTGCTACAGAACTAAAAAAGCTAAATTCAAATAAAATAAATTTAATATATATAAATTACTTCTCACCCTATTCCCCTATGAACCTACAACCCGCTACGGAACTAAAAGCGCAAAATTCAATAACTTATTTTTATAACATAAAAATGTAACACATATATATTAAAAATACAAAGAATTCGGGGGCGTGGCTTGCGGCCGACGCGATGGCCGCCACCTAGAGAAGCTCCGGGGACATTGTCACTTCCCCGAGCAATCCGGTCTATAATCCGGACAAAATACGGCTCCAAAGGACCCGCAACGTAATCCGGAGGCGCTGGTGTCCCGATCGCGGCACTTGCGCGGTGGAAAATCAGTCCTGGACACTGGTTCGATCACAGCACGAGGTGCGACCTAGATGTGCACCGGGAGCCGGGGGCTTGCCTGATTGTTGGATCCGACGGAGCGGCGCTCCGTTACGCTACGACGCTGGGAGGTGCTCAGCGCAGACCCGGTGACCACTCTTGGAGGAGGCAGTGGGGAGTTGCCCTGCCTGCGGACATTCCCCCCCTCCTCACCCCCTCCTGCTATTCGGGTGGCGCTGTGCTGCCCGCCCGGGACCAACTGCCGGCGAGGTAAGAGCACGGAGGAGAGAGACTGGTCCCCACGCGGAGAAAAAGTGCGGGCGAACACAGGGCCCCATCAGCAAAATGCCCCAGGGCGGGGGGGGAGCGGTCCTGATTGCCCAGTGCCAGCCATTGACGACCAGGTCGGATCGACATGTGACCTAGACGCCAGCACTGAAAACAGCATGTGCAGGCGGGGGAGGCCCTTCACTGACGTGGCTGGAGCCTTGCTTCGGAGCACCAAAACTGGAACGTGCTAGACGGCTCGGAGCTAGACGAAGGCAGAGACTCTGCGCCATCCGGGCTGCGCTGGGGGGACTGGGGTGCAAAAGCCCTTGAGGTGATTGTTTGAGGACGTATACACAAGAGGCTTATTGAAAAACGTTTTTCAATTGTGCCAAAAAGGGGGTGGAGAGGATTCTAGGTCTGAGTAATACCTCCCTATATAAACAGTGTCACAACAATTTTACTCCAACTGACCTTCAGAACCGGTCAGACATCTAAATGTATAGACGGAATACTATGATGAAGTTACTGTGGGGGAGTGTTTACTTCACCGATAGGTGAGCAAGGAAAAAATTCCTTTTGATTTAGGTACCCTCACACACCCTAGTGGTGTCATGCTTCATCATCGGGTCACCCCGACGCCTAAAAGTCAGGGTGGGCTCAACCACAGTGTTGGGAGCTCTTTGAAGATGTTACAGACCAGGGGGGCTAGACAATTCTTTAAAAAACCTCAGACAGATCCCCAGTATCCCTTTATTTGCGGGTCTGTCTGGGATACTAAAATACTTCAAATAGGGTCTTTGTAGGATAATTATGGTCCTAAGACCCTAGTGCCAACATGTTTCAGTCCTTGAAATGGCCTTAAAGGTCCAGGACTTTCATCAGGGCAAAACAAAGGCCACCCAGGAAAACAGTGCAGGGGATTCCCTAGCCTTTTTATAGATGCAAGGGCAGAGTAGCTGCTCCTTGAAAGAGTGACTGATTTATTAATCCGTCATACTTCGTATTCCATCCGATTTTCGGACGGGCTCCGTTTCTCAGGGGATCGTAGGACTGTATAGAGGTAGCTCTGTAGTCACACTTTCGTCAAGAGTCCTGCCCCGTTTGTCCTGCCCCGTTTGTCCACCTACTTGGTCTCGATCCCCGGCGTTTCGCCGGGGATCGAGACCAAGTAGGTGGACAAACGGGGCAGGACTCTTGATGAAAGTGTGACTACAGAGCTACCCCTATACAGTCCTACGATCCCCTGAGAAACGGAGCCCGTCCGAAAATCGGATGGAATACGAAGTATGACGGATTAATAAATCAGTCACTCTTTCAAGGAGCAGCTACTCTGCCCTTGCATCTATAAACAGGCTAAGGAATCCCCTGCACTGTTTTCCTGGGTAGCCTTTGTTTTGCCCTGATGAAAGTCCTGGACCTTTAAGGCCATTTCAAGGACTGAAACATGTTGGCACTAGGGTCTTAGGACCATAATTATCCTACAAAGACCCTATTTGAAGTATTTTAGTATCCCAGACAGACCCGCAAATAAAGGGATACTGGGGATCTGTCTGAGGTTTTTTAAAGAATTTTCTAGCCCCCCTGGTCTGTAACATCTTCAAAGAGCTCCCAACACTGTGGTTGAGCCCACCCCGACTTTTAGGCGTCGGGGTGACCCGATGATGAAGCATGACACCACTAGGGTGTGTGAGGGTACCTAAATCAAAAGGCATTTTTTCCTTGCTCACCTATCGGTGAAGTAAACACTCCCCCACAGTAACTTCATCATAGTATTCCGTCTATACATTTAGATGTCTGACCGGTTCTGAAGGTCAGTTGGAGTAAAATTGCTGTGAGATTGTTTGAGGACCCACGGTCTCTGGCAGTGCCCGATCGACGTAGCGTGGAGGCGGCAGGGATCCACGTGTGCCTGACTGGAGTGTGCCCAGGGCCTCGGAGCCTTCCAGGTACTTTCGCAGCGAGGAAACCGACAGGCCGCACATGGGACGACAGCCCCGTGGCTGGCGGTGGCGATTACCGACTGCGACAGAGCTCATTACGGAAAAATGGGAGGCAGGGGCCCACGCGCGAACACCCAGGGCAAACTGGAGAAGTACGCCTACATGAAAGAAACGCCGGCTGCCATGTCCAGCAAAGATTCGCAGGAAAAAGCGACGAACCAGGGGGAGGCGAGTAAGGTGACGCTTGATGATATTATGGCCGCGCTTACTCAGGTCCAGTCTACGGTGGGCACCATTTCAGCCGATGTGTCTTTTTTGAGAGCCGACTTTCAAAAGATGGCGGCGCGAGTCACGGAGGTGGAACACACGACGAAATCACTGGTTGGTGACACCACAGCGCTGCTTCGGAGGGTGACTCACCTTGAGGCCGAGAACAAAACTATGGCGGCGAAGCTCGATGACCAGGATTGGCGCTCACGCCGCAATAACATCCGAATTACGGGCCTTCCCGAGAGTGAAGGGGGTCAGGCCATGGATCTGTACGTTGAAGAACTCATCAAGACACGACTCCAGCCGAGAGGGTTATCCACCTTCTTCTCAGTTGAAAGGGTGCATAGGGTGCCGGGTGGCAGGCCTAAACCGGGGGCACACCCCAGGCCGGTGTTGGCGCGCATCTTTAACTTCCGTGACCGAGATGCTATTTTACAGACTGCAAGAGTGGCCCCACCGATTCGAGTCCACAACTCGCTCATCTCCTTTTTTCCGGACTTCACAGATGCAGTCACCAAATGCCGCAGAAGCTTCCTTGAGATAAAAAAGGATCTCCTGCGAAGAGAAATTGCCTACTCAATGCTATTTCTTGCGAAGTTGCAAGTAGTAGCTGATGGAAAAACGTGGTTCTTTGATCGCCCGGAGGAGGCCCGAGAGTGGCTTGAGGGGTGGCGACAAGTGGAAGGAAGTGAGCGACCAGATAAACATCAGCGGCGGCGGCGAGTGGAAGAGAGCCCCGCGGATCACGAACAGACATGAGAAGGGGACAGCGAAATGAGAAGAGGAACCATGGATCACGCATATCGGCACACCCAGAGAAGGAGTACGATGGTAGTGTAAGGCTGGCCAGGTTAACGATTGGTGGTGGCCTTATGTGACCTTCTATACACACTAAACGGGTGGGCGAGGATCCACTAGTGCAGGGTCCACATGGCGGCCGCAGAACGGTCTCGAAGAACAATGGTCCTAAGGAAGGGGATGGACTGTGGTGATCACCGGACTTCTCACCCCTGACACGCAAGTACTGTTACTGGGAAGGGGTATAAAGCGCTCTGCAAAGTTGGGGTGGCGGGTAGTTGTAAGTCCGTCTAGCAGGGTGGCAGGGTGGGGGGTGGAGGGTTGGGTTTTGTTGCTATGGTTTGGTTTTATTTGTTCACGTTTTGTATGCAGGCACTTGGAAATGATATGTCCTCACATGGGAATGCAGTGACTCCTTCCACACTCCTCCGTCCCATTGACTATACGTCTTGCTGATTATGGCAATATCACACTCGCAGTCAACTGAGCAGGGGCAGAGGCCGGACACAAAGGAGAGATCCCTAACACTAATGACGTGGAATGTACGTGGCCTGGGGGATAAAATCAAGAGGGGTCTTGTACTGCAGTGTATTAAGCGAAGCTCCCCAGCTGTTGTCCTGCTGCAAGAGACGCATCTCACTGGGACTGCATGTCAGGCGCTAGATAGATGGGGGTTCAGGATGGTGGCCCACTCAGAGTTCACGTCAGGGTCCAGAGGAGTGGGCATCTTGGTACGTAAACAATCGCCACTTATA
This sequence comes from Triturus cristatus, assembly GCF_964204655.1. Taxonomy (NCBI): domain Eukaryota; kingdom Metazoa; phylum Chordata; class Amphibia; order Caudata; family Salamandridae; genus Triturus; species Triturus cristatus. Next base: position 801,027,213 of record NC_140581.1, read on the forward strand.
ATACACAAAACGAAAACGGACGCACATGGCCGCTTTGCGGCTCTGGTTGGGCAATGGGAGGGACACTCTATCAACATAGTGTCGGTATATATTCCTCCGGCGCTACAGGCGGTTGCGCTTCCGGCCCTCAGTGACATCCTCCTTGATCTCCCGGACGAGGAACTGCTGATTGGAGGGGACTTTAATGACGTGGTGGACGGGGATATGGACCGGCACCCTGTGAGGGAGCGGGCCGTGGGGGGGTCGTTACTCGGGGGTTTTCTGGCGGCAATGGGGCTGGTGGACGCCTGGGGACATCGGCATCGGCATCCAACGGCGCGTCAATTTACTTTTCATTCTGCGGTGCATGAGAGCTTATCGAGAATAGACCACTTTGTGGCCTCCTCGGAGAGCCTCAGGCACGTAGACTCAGTGGACATTCGGCCGAGAGGTATTTCAGACCACTCGCCAGTGGTCTTAACGTACACGTATCATCGAGGGGGAAGGCGGCGAATATTCCCCATATTTCCTGGCTACTTGAAAGTTCCCAAGATCATGAAATCCATAAGCACATCCACACAACAATACTTCAGGGAAAATGCCGGGTCGGTCCACTCCCCGTCCACCTTCTGGGAGGCCTAGAAAACCGTACTCAGAGGACATGCTATCTCCTCTATATCGGGCTATAAGCAAGAATAGCGGCGAGAACTCACTGTCTTGGAATCGGAGCTCCAAAAGGCTGACACACAACATTCACAGGATCCGACTCCCGCTACGGCCCGCACCCTACACCTCCAACAACAATTGCATAGGGAACATTTGTGGGGGGTGACTGTACTTAGGCTGTCAGCAACGAGGCATAAAGTGTACGAGGCCGGTGATAAAGCAGGGAAGCTGTTGGCGTGGTTCGATAAAAGGGAGCGAGATAGAAAGTGGATAGCGCAGCTTAGAATGACAGATAATGCAATGAACGCTGACCCGCGAGCCATAGTCCATAGGCTGGCACAGCACTTTCAGCAGGTGCACACATCACAGTCAGCGATGACAATGGAAGAGGCACTGACCTATATCAGGGATATTGCGATGCCCAAGCTTGCCCCGGAGAAAGCCCTCACATTGGAGGCGGATCTGACGACCGAGGAGCTGCAGGCAGTAATTGGCTCCTTGCAGACGGAAAAAGCGCTAGGACCGAATGGAATCCCCGTAGAGCTTCATAAAAAGCTGGCGGGGACAATGGCCCCGCACCTGCTCAACATGTACCGAGACAGCTTGATGAAGGGAGAACTCCCAAGGGATCAACGTGTAGCCACAATAGGGGCGATCCCAAAGCCAGCGAAGCCCCCAGAAGAATGTATATTGTACCTCCCCATTTCCTTAATTAATGTTGAAGCTAAAATATTATCGAAGGTCCTTGCGCTGAGGCTTACTCCGCATCTCGCAACCCTGGTTCACCCGGATCAATCAGGGTTTATGCTTAATAGGAACACGGCGTTAAATCTGAGGCGACTGCATGGAGTGATGGCCCGTATACCTTATCTTCAGGAGCCAGCAGTTATCCTCTCATTGGACGCCCGTATGACGTTCGATATGGTGGAATGGCCCTTCTTATTTGCGGTTTTGACACACTTGGGGTTTGGCCCACGGTTCTGTGCGTGGGTGTGCCTACTTTACACAAAGCCACTGGCCCACGTAGCGGCTACTGGACACATGTCCGAGGACATCCCACTGTCTCGAGGCATACGTCAGGGCTGCCCGCTGTCGCCGTTACTGTTTGCACTGGTGCTTGAGCCACTGGCAGCATGGATTAGGTGGGAGCCTCAGATACGCGGACTGAGGTGGACAGCAGACTGGGAAGATTGTATATCGCTTTACGCGGATGACGTTCTGCTTTACCTGGCCTCACCCAGGCGCTCCATCTTGGCACTTCTCAATTTATGTGACCAATTCGGTCGTGCATCAGGCTATACTATCAATTGGTCCAAATCAATACTTTTCTTACTCCAGGGCCCGCCGCCACAGCTCCCGGAGGATTGTCCACTGCAGATCTCGGTGGTGGGATTCCGATATTTGGGAATCTACATCACTGCGGACCCCGATGAATTTTTTAAGAAAAATCTTATGCCTCCCCTGGAGCGTCTCAAAAGAGATGCCAACCACTGGGGGACTCTTACCCTAACGCTGCTGGGGAAGGCAGCGCTTTTTAAGATGATGGCACTGCCTTGATTCCTGTATGCCCTCGAAAATACGCCATACTCGGTGCCGCCCACCTACTTTAAGCACATTGCGGCTCAGGTCACGGGGCTACTGTGGGGGAACAAACCTGCACGCATCGCGCAACGCAAGCTCAACAAAGGGTGGTATGATGGGGGCATTGCACTGCCGGACGTCCAGCTATATTATTGGGCGGCGTATTTGAAAGTCATTAATCAATGGGTGCCTGCTCCACCGGCGAATCCCGCCAATAAGGCAGATAGAGATGGGCTTGGGGCTGAAGGTATGATGTCCGCACTTTTCAACAGAAAGCGCACGCCGATACTACTCGGACCCACTAGGCAGACGATTGACATCTGGCATGTAGCGCATGCTAAAATTGGATGGGCAGAAAAGATAACACAAATTCCCCCTCTATGGGTCACACAGCGGCTGGGCGTCTTGAGACACTGCAAGGGCTTTGACACATGGGATGCAATTGAAATATCAACAGTGGGTGATATGTGGCATAAGGGAGGAATAGCCACGTTCGAGCATCTCAGGGCACAATACGACCTGGCGCCCTCTGAACGCTTTAGATACCTGCAGATCAGACATGCGCTACAGGCGGCCCTACCACCCGGCACAGAGGTCCCTGAGGCCACCCCCTTAGAGGATAGGCTTTTGACAGATTGCATGTATAAACGAGCCATCTCTTTCACATACAGAAAGCTAGTGAACAATCTCCCGGACCCTCACGGGGCACTCAGGGGAAAATGGTCACGAGATGTGGGCGATTTTGACGACTATGAATGGCGAGAGGCGCTAGCCTCACCACGGGAGGTGGGGATACCATCTAGACTTAAACTTGTGCAACTAAAAATCCTACATAGAACTTATTACACTAGATATATCCGGCACACAATAGGGTCAGCACCACATCCATACTGCCTGAGACGCTGCGGGGAGGAGGGTACTTTCCTTCATACCTTGTGGGAATGTCCCAAGATAATTGAATACTGGGTAAAAGTGATGAGGACCATATCACAAGTGGTGGAGATATCGCTGGCGCCAGAGCCCAGAAGATGCATTTTAAATGTATGGGAACTGAATGATCTTACGTGCCCAGCACAGGAATGGGTAACAACGGGGATAATGGTGGCAAAGCGCAACATCGCACAAAAGTGGGGGGCGAAAGAGACACCGTCACTTGCCGCCTGGTGTGGGGATCTCGATTTGGCCATGGTGGCAGAGAAAGCAGTGTTTGTAAATCGTGGCTGCCCGGGGAAATGGAACAAGATGTGAGGGGCCTGGAATAAGTACAGGGGGTACATTTGTGAACCCCCCTACATCAGAGTGGAGGAGGACTCAGATACTGAAAACGGAGGGGTGATGGAAATGTAATGTGAAGATAGTTCTCAATTTACGGAAATGTTTATGATTTTGTAACACCAAGTGCCATAATTTTCAACAATGCAAAGGTAATGATTATATGTATTTGCTTTAATGTATTAGAAATGTCTATGCCTTGAACATGAAAATAATAAAAACAGTTTAAAAAAAAAAACACAAATAATTCTTATACAAAAAATCACACATCACATACATATAAAATATATACTAAAATACATAACAATAATAAAAACCGATATTTTTAACAACTATATTTTTTCAAACGATATTAAACACTTTGATATTTTTAAAATCGATATTACTTACCTTAAGTCGATATTCTTGACCACAATATTCTTGCTGTCGATATTTCTGACCCACGATATTAATGACTCAATATTTGTGCAATTCGATTTCACCAACTTGTCCTTAAGATTGTGATTCTTCCGAAAGGCAATTAATGGTCTAGGTATTACCGAATCCTCCTCATTAGTATTAAGAATATGGCATTGAGAATTAATAACCTGCCTGATTTTATTGTCTTTACATATATTGATTATTGAGTGAATTTTTTGGCTGATCATTTGGCCTCATAAAAAACAGAGTGGGTGACAGGTTTTTTTCTCTGTAGTTTGTTACTAACAGTAGCTGTGGTTCCATCACGGTCAAGTAGGAAACAAAATTACGCACATCTGAATCATTTGGAAATATCTGCACACAAGCAAAACACAAGCACAGATTTCCCACTATATGTGGTTGACTCATCAATGAACAGGCAGTTTGCTTATTTATATGCTTATTTTCCAATACTTCCTTTGTAAGTTTTTTCCTTGTGCCCGAAGCTATGAGGTATATAATGACAGTAAATTAACTGTTACTGTGAAGAATGTGGTCCATATTCAATCCGTTCAGTTGTTACACATTTATATTCAGTGACACATGTACAAATGGCCATCCAAATTTCTCTATATTGTGTGGTGTACGAAACACACAGGATATCATTTCATGTTCTGCAATATACATCAAAAGTTCATGAATTCCATGCTCTGTCTCAAGGACTCTTGTGCAATTTTCTCTGCAGTGGCATGAGCTGTTGAAAATGGATTCTCTCTGATTGTTTTCCATGGAGACATCTGCTTCTCCATTTCTCTTTTTTGTAACGAGTAACAGTACAATCTGTCAACTCTGGTGCAAGTCTTAAGTCTTGGGATCTATTTACATGCAGTGTGTTTAGCAAGCTACATGTTAAGCGACCAATTTTTTTATTTTCAACAATTAACCCATTAGGGGCATATCTACAAGGCGGCGATAGAAAATTATCGCCGCTTTTGCGGCCTTTTTCAGCCGAAAAGCGGCGATAATTTTATCGCCTAATTAGCAAGGTCACGCTAACGCGTGAAACCTTGCATTAGTGCACGAAATCTTAACGCCCAGCTTTGCATCTCTAATGAGATGCAAAGTGGGCGTTCCTGACCTAACATGACAGGAGAAATGTCGCTAAGCGGCATTTCTCCTATCATCAAGCCCCACGCCATGAAGCATAGCGGCAAGAAAAGTAGCGATAACCCCTGTTATCGCTACTTTCCTTACGCCTGCTTCAGGACTGACTTAGCCATGATATCCTATGGAAGGTGGATATCATGGCTAAGTTTGTGAGGCCCTATCAACAAGCTAACGCCACATTTCGTGAGATTATCGCTGGGTTTCCAGCGATAATCTCACGTTAGGCAGTTAGCGCTAGGATTTTTAGATTTTGAGATAAGCGTTGCTAATAGCACGCTATCTCAGCGATAAAAATGCACGTTAGCCGGCGATAATTATCCTAGCGCTAAGTGTGCTTAGCGATAATTATTGTCGGTTGTTGCTGATATGCCCCTATATTCTTTGCAGAAATATTTAATTTGCTCAATATTCCAATAGTTAGGGCTGTCCACATATTTTAACTCATTTGTAGCAGATGTAGTAGTGAAAACAGTGTTTTATTTTGGAAACAGGACAAAATCTAACTAGAATGATGCTCAGTTGTGTCCACAGTGCTATAATCACCTGAATGATGAAAAGTATTACCACCTTCAGACACAGCATATTCAATAATGTCCACACACTCCAGCTCCTTTTTCTTCCTTTTCATACCTTGAGAGGTACTCTCCTTTTGCAACCACTTAAGCAAACTCATTTCCACCACAAAGACTAAGGACCTAATTATGATGTCAGTGGGACCGCCATTGACAGGCTGTCGGTGGTGGTGCCATCGACATACAAGCCATCAGTCCGACCGTCGCTTTTGGATGCAGATGGTCGGACTGCAGAGGTCGGGATGAGAGACTGCCACCTCCAACAGGATCCAATATCCCGTAGGAGCAGTGGGCGGAAACTTATCCCCTCAATGGAGGCGGTGCCTGAACAGGCACTGTCGTAGGGATTAGGATGTCCCTTTCTGACTGCCTTTTCATGGCTGTCCACCATGAAAAGGCAGACGGAAACAGACTTTGGAGGCCCCAAACATGGCCCTGTCCCCCGTGGGCCTCTGTTAAGTGGCCCTGGGGGCACATGTAGTGCCCCCTCACTCATCAATGCACCATGTGCCAGGTACCACATGGTGCCTGGCACCAAGTGTATGGATGTGCACAAAGGGCTTTTTTCTACTGAGGATTGGGCTGCGGCACTTTTCCTGGGCCGCAGCACAAGCCACAGTAGAAAAAAAGCACTTTCCGACCGCCTGAACGGCGGTCTCATCCTAATTGAGTGGATGGGACCGCTGACTCATTGTCAGGCGGTCTCCTGCCCACTGAGATAGCGTTCGGGCCTAAATTTGTTTCTGAAACCACTTAATGTTTGACCCCCCTTTTGCAAGGACTCACAAACACTCACAAACACAAAGCACTTACTGGGCTGCCCTTAAAAGAATGGCTTTGTCCTGATTACTTATGTAATGTATTCTGTTTAGTACCACACTTCTGTGAGTTTTATTCTGTATAGCAGTGTTTCTTTTCTACCACACAAATGCGTGTTTTTACTTTTCTCGCTCTGTTTAAGATGTAGCGATCTTAATTTATTTAACATCAATAAACTGAACTTCTAAACTGGTCCTCTTGATTTTGTAATCTATTTGTGTTATTTTTCATCTAGTTTTCCCAGAACAAGGTCACGGTAAGGTTCTTCGCAACTAGTAAGACCCTTCTTAAGAGTTTGGTGGTCCTCCTGCAGCACCGTCACCGCTGTGCTGGGAGGAGCGGGCAGGTAGTGCTGTGGCAGGCTCGAGGCGAGGGCTGTGTTAGGCTCATGGGAGAGCCTTAACAGCATGCACCCCCAGGCCCAGAAGAGGCAGCCCTGCATCTCTGCCACCCAATTCACAGCGGGCAAATAGCCATGAAATGGGTGGAGGAAAGGCACCTCAGAATATGCTTGGTGGTGCCACAGTGGCACTGCCAGCATATTCCTGCCCTTCACCTCTGTGCCACCGCTGCAGGATTCTAGATCCAGCTGAAGGCTGTCCGGTGGCGAGCAGACCAGCAGTAGTGGCAGTGGTCGAACCGCCACCACAAGTACGGTGGTCCTATGACCGCTGTACTCTTGATTAGGCCCTAAGTCCTTTTATAAGGACATTTTAAGGGTTTTGAGGGTAGGGTGGGGACTCGGGGGGAGGTCTAGAAGGCAGTTATAGTGTTACTTGTGGGTTTGTTGTATATTTCGATGTATCGATAGTAGTGAATTTCACTAGTTTGGGGTTTTCCTACACTGTTTTAGTAATGTATCACCACTGTGAGTACGGCAGTCTTGAGACCACTGTACTCATGGTAGGACCCTTAGGGGGTCATTGGGATGGCAGAAAGACTACCACCGCCGGTCTGGCAGTGGTGGTCCTTCGCCATCACTAAACGTTTTACCCACCGCCCAATTAGGATGGCGGTGGGTCCTGCGTTCGGACGCAAAGTCAGTCCACCACCACACCACCAAAGGCAATCATGCTGATTGCCTGGCAGATGGTGCGGGGTGCCTGAAATGGTGGCGGTGCCTAGCAGGCACCGTGCACCAAATCAGGATGTTGTGTGGACAAGGCCTTTCCATGGTGCCATTTTGACATTGCGAATTTCCGCAATGTTAATGGCCAGAGATGCGCCCACCATACTGGCATCTTTAATATGTGTGGTGGGACCGCCGCAGTACTGGCAGGCGGTCCCTCCACCGCAACGATGGCTGGCAGACTCATGTCCGCCCGCCATCGTAATGAGCCCCTAAGTCTTTTTTATTTCATTTGTTTTAGATGGGAACTGTTATATTTTATTGTTTGCGTAAATATTATGTGATCGTTATTTGAAATTGTGTGGTTTATGTGTTGTAATTATTTTATGTGATGATTGAGTTTTTTTGTGTGTTTTAGTTGGACTTTTATTACAATTTTAGACTGTTGTAATAAAATATTATATTTATTATTTAAAATTGAATTCTCATGTTGGTTTAGATTTTGTGCTTGTTTTTTTGGACTTTGGTAGGGTAATATTTGTTTTATAATATGCTTTTGGCTATTATATTTAAATATATATTGTTATTATAAAGAGTTTGACTTTAAATTGTAGTGTCTCATACATTCGTTTGGCTCTTTTGATTTTTTATGCTAAGTTTAGGGGCAATTTCACCAACAGATTGCTCCATTTGAAGGTTTTGGTAGCTTTGGTCTTTTTGTAATGCTTCTATAATTTTATGGAGTGTAGGGTAGATTCTGCTGAGTGTGGATTGGAAGGCATTGTGCCATCCTTCCACTGGGTTGTTCATTTTGTCTTCCTGTACCAAAGTGCTGTCATAGACATTCCACCATGGTATTTGGAATGTTGGTTGGTGCTCATGTCCAGTGCAATGCAGTCTGCTAACCCAAATGTCTATGAACTAGTCCATTAGGGCGTTTAGTTTGTCTTCTTTAAATTGGTAGATGGGCTTTCTATTAGTAAATTGGAGTGGTTAGCTACTTCTGTGGCAGAGATATAAACTAGTGCCGTCATTCTTTATCAAAGGAATATTGACATTTCCACACTTAGGGGTTCATTACGATGGCAGGCAGACCTGAGTCTGACCGCCATCGTTGCGATGTTTGGGACCACCCGCCAGACATGCGGCGGTCCGACCACTGCAATTAGGATGTGCCTGCCATAGTGGTGGGGGCATCCAGGGCATCCATTGTGGGCAGTGCTGCTGGCTGCAGCACCCTGTGCAATGTCAAAATGTGATGCTGTGCATTTCCCTGCACTATGTGGCAGGCACCACGCGGTGCCTGCCATGCAGGGCAGGGAAATGCAGGGGAGTACCATGGCTACCCCCCAGTGCAGCAACACCTCCCCTCAAATCAAGGGGGCCGCAACGGACCCCCAAACCCAATCCCCTCCAGCCTTTCCATTGCGGCATCGCCGCAATGGAAAGGCTGTTTCTTGACAACATCCTATTTTGGTGGACTGTGCATGCTAGGCACCGTCACCATATTAGGCACAATGCACCGTCCACCAGGCAATCGGTACGATTGCCTTTGGCGGTGAAGTGGCGGACAGACTTTGCATCCGCTGCGGTACCCACCACCATCATAATTGGGCAGTGGGTAATTAGCTGTGTGATGGCTAAAGGACTGCCACCGCCGGGCCGGTGGTGGTAGGCCTTCCGCCATCCTAATCAGCCCCTTAGTGAACATTGTTGGAGGTGTCTCCTTATGCTTTGAATAAAATTCTAGGAACAGCCTTGTATAGCTGTCTTGGGGTAGAGTTTTGAAATGGTTTGAATCAAGGCCTGCTCAAAGTCTAAGATTATTTTTTGTGGGTAATAGTTATTTGTTTTATGTTTAAGGTGGTTTAAAAGGTCGTAATAAGTGCTGCATTGCTTATTTGGTAGTAGGACATGTATAAAAGCAATAATTGCTTTTGATATTTAACATGCATGGTATATGTCTATAAGTGAATGGTTTGGGGCACATTTTAAAAGGTTCCATCGATCACTCAGATTTGGCAATTACTTAGTTTTAGTAACTTATTTGCTGTAGAGAATATTAGGATTTGTTTCCCATTGTTTAGGTGATCATGCAAAAGGAAATTTTGCTAATTATTCAGGTACTTCTATGTCTTGGTTCCTTCTAGGGGTAGGTGGAATGTCGCTGGTGGCTTTTTTAGTTTATGAAATTAACCATTCAAAAGTGGGTTTACGTGGTAGTTGGCATGTGATGTTTTTGGGGACTTTTAGCAATACAGTTTTTAGGATCTCGGTTGTAGGTTCTGGGAGCCATTGCTAACCTCTCATATCTCTTATATCCTACGATTACAAGTTTGGCGGTCCTACAATGGAGGGTGCAACAACAGATCAGGAGCTCATTCCTGCTCTGGTGGGAAGTCCTGCGGCGGTCTGACAGCGGTTGCCTGAAAGGTTCATAGAAGAGCCTACCATGCAGACCGTCGCACACAGAGCACTGCCTGTACCTACCTGCACAGTGTGGCATGCATGCTGCACTTTGCAGGAACAGGGGGTACAAATTGAAGGAGGGGCACAACATGTGCACCCCTGCATGCACCCCTGAGCCGTCAGGTGGCAGGGGGCTTGACTAGTTGCCTCATCACCACCCTTTTCATGGCGAGCTCACCACCCTGAAAAGGGTGGTGGTGAGATAAATCAAAATATGCTTGGCGGAGCCGCTGTGGCACCGCCAGCATATTTGTACCTCTCATCACTGTGCGAACCCCATAGGATCCTGGATCCCCGGCGGTCCCAGTGGTCCTCTGGCAGTTTGAGTGGTGCAGTTGTAATACTGCGGGTGGTCCTGCAGTGCGGGGATGTTCGGACTGCCACCACAGGTTTGCCACTCCTATTGACTGCAAAACTCATAATCAGGCCCTTAGTAACTGCTTTCCTTTCTGCAAGGCTGTGTGTTTTGCTGCCTCTGTCACTGTATCTGAAAAGAAGTATAATAGTATAAATATATACAATATTTTAAAGTTTGTTCATTTTTTATTTACATATAAAATTAGCAACTATTACTATTTTATTTACTTACACATGTGTTCTGTTTAGATGTTTCACACTGTTTTGTAGCTTTTCCATTGGGGGTGTTCTAATGTGGAGGAGGTGCTTTCTTTTCTGTCAGATAAAAACAATACATTTGTTTCATTTTAAATGTTATCGCTTTTCCAAGTCAGAGGGCCTCATTACAATTGCTGTTGGGCGAGCAGCCAAACTCTATAGTTTCAGATACAAGACCATCTGACAAGGAGTTGGCTGTCCCGACAGCCCAATTGCGATACGACCAACATGCAGGCAGTTGTAAACATTTGTTTTGCTATAGCGGCTTGTGTTGCGGCCTGGAAAAGTGCTGTAGCACTTGCCTCAATAGGAAAAGGGATGTTTTCAAACATCTATGCACTGTGTGCCAGGCACCATGTGCTGTCTGGTACACAGTGCATTGCATGCTTGGGGGGACACCACATGTGCTCCCCGGACCACATTGTCAAGGTCTACGGGGGCCCTGCTAGAGGCCCCAAAGTCAATTTCCGACAGCCTTTTCATGGCAGTTGGACCGCCAATGAAAAGGTTGTCGGAAACTGACATCCTAATCCATAAGGCGGTGCCTCCACGGGCACCGCCTCCATTGTAGGGATCAGGCTCTGACCACCGCCCAATGGGCTCCTTGAGCCTGTCGGGGTGGCAGTCTTTCTCTCTGCCAAAATCGCTCTGACTGCCGGCATCATAATCCAGCGGTGGGACCGATAGTCGGGCGGACTGCCACTGTTGGTGGTGGTCCGCCCGAAATCCTAATAAGGCCCATAATGGGTTTTTTCAGGAAGTCTATGCAAAGAGATGGAAGTTGGAGAGTTTTATGTTTATTAACAAGTAAGTTTTAGTTTAAATATAAGTTTTACTTACTTGTTTAGATAGTTGTTGGGTTCAGCGCTGGACAAGGAACCCAGATCAGCCCTGGCAATGTTGACCGACCAGCCTCCCTGCTGCTTTTGCTACTAGGGTACAATATAGTAGCACTGCTGCAAAACCCGCCCAAAGTAACAAAAACGTCCCCACCACTACAAAATTAGCCCCCACCCTTCCAGCCTCCCTGGGAAGCGCCCGATGCCCGCTATGACAAGTCCAGCCCTGGTTGAGATGTATATATATTCTTTAATGGTGTGGTAAGAAAATCCGTCAAAGTTTCCTCGTCTTACAGCATTTGTCATTTTTGAAGTATTTACTTGTTTATCTTTGTGTGCCTTTTATATTGTTGATTTAATTGTTTGTTTGATGTTACTGACTAAAGGTGTTTATACTTTGATTTTACTGGTTGGTTTAGTTTTACTTTGAATTTAAATATATTTATATATAGTTATTAATATTTGGATTGTTATTTAAGTGTTTGTAGTTAGTGCTAATATTTCTTTTGAGTTTGCATTATTATGATTTAGTTATGTAATTTATTGGGGTGAATAAAAAATATTTTTGTGATGTAATATTTTTCAATTTCATTTAAACGTGTATAAAATGTTTTATGTTTATTTCCAGTACATATTTTGATTTAAAAAAGGTTTTTTTCATCTTTATTAATGTAATTACTTTGGTGATATTATTGTAGTTGATATTGTGGGAACTGATATTTTTGCCATATTATGTGCTTATTTAAAGTTAACGATATTTTTGTTATTGATATATGTAATAGCCAATATTTTTAACAATGATATTTGAGTTCTTGATAGTTTTTGTTTTACTATTTAAGTAAAGGAAGTTGATATTTTTGTTATATATATCTATTTTTGTTTCGATATTGTATGCATCAATTATGTCAGTGATCCGCATAGGGATCTATTTCACTGGCAATTAGTCTGTTCTGCTAACTTACGTAGTACCAGTCCTTTAAACAAAATGTTAGGAGCTTCTGAAACTGGTTTTAGTAAGAGATGAATGACCCCATACAAAAAATGTGGCATTGCATTAGCAAGAGCATTCCAGGTTGCTTATAGATGTGAGGTGTCAGGTAGGTCAGATTGAAAAGGCCACTGACCTTCAGGATCCACCAGTGAGAGTGATGGCGTTGAATATGTCTAACTATTCCCCTGTCGCACTCCTTCACAAAGAGTGCATGCACTTCACTACCATGCAAGGAAGTGCGCCAGGGAAAAGGGGAATGGAAAAAATATTAAAGGGTTGCTGTGTGACTCTAGAAGGCCTTGTTTGGAGACTCCCTCTTCAAGAAGTAAAAAAGTCCTTTCCTGATGTGAGGCCCTGGATGCTAGAAAGGAGACAGTGGGGTAGGTTCAATCACTCCCCTAATCATAAGTAGATCCCACTTAATGTGCATGAACACATACATACAGGTAATCACATCTAATCATAAGCAGCCAGCTTGGATCAATAATAACACATAAACGACCTGCAGTGTTGGAGGCACAATCCACAGGGTAAATTAATATGGGCAGGATGCGAAGGCTGAAATAGTAGATATTCAGTAAACAGAAGAGTCATGTACAACAAGGATTTATTGTTGCCTGTAAACAATTGAAAATGCCCTAAATGAACACAACCAAATAATGTCAAGTGCCTTAGTCTCAGAACGCACTGCCAAGTACTTAGCTTAGGTATGATGTCCCACGAAAGCGTGGCTGGGGCTTCCCCAGTTGAGTCCCAGGAGGAGCCTGAGCAGCCACCAGCACTGGTGCGCTTCACAGAGCACGGACACATAGGTCTGCGTACCTTGCGGAGAAGTGGGCACTCCCTGGGGGCCAGGGATGAAGCAATGGAGCCGTGGAAGGCCCGACCACTGAAGCGCAGTCAGCCACCTTTGTCAGGTAAGTTAATACTCCTTAGATGCTGTGCCAAGAACAGAGTGCACGGAATACAGGCAGTGAGAAAAGGCACCAGGAGTACGCCTCTTACGATGCCTCTTCCTCCCAGATCAAAGAAGGCAGGGTGCAGGAAACTTTGGATATAGAAAGGCAGTGGGAAATCCAAAACATCCAGCGTAGCTAACAAACTAATTTCAAATATTGTCAAGCACGGAAGCGATGTGGGAGAGGGGTTATATAGGCCTTTGTCACTGAATAAGGAGGAAACACCAGGTGCCTTCTCAGAGACATTCTGGGAGGTGTAGTTCCTTCTTGTTTCCTTACAATTGCTCAACACCAACATACATCTCCCGCTCATGAAGGAATAGAGAGAAGGTGGGAAAGCAGTAGTGTGTGTCCCCCTCACCCCTGGACATCCTGGGTGGCAGAGAACCATGACATGAGGTTCTTTATGAGAGCCACTAGATTTATGAAACAGAGGAGGACCAAATTACGTGGCAGGATTGAACCAATTGAGTTTGAGAAAAGACAACTATTTTTGAAACTGAAAGGTGGCCAGTTAACCTTTGCAAACAGCTGCCACTGTGCGCCAACTTATGTGGCAATGTTAATAGGAACTAGTGATCCATTTGAGGTTGAAAGTATTCTTTGTTAAAATCTGCAAGTTGTGCAGTATGCGGTGGGACTGCAGTCTAATGGTCGGCAGAAACTAAGGACTTACTCACCCCTTTCCTGTTCTTTCCAGCAGCAGTCGATGTGGATCTCTTTCTCCAGGTCCCCCCTTTCACAGCAGCATCTTCCCCCTGAGGAATTTGACCCTGTCTATGGTGATCTACAGGTAAGTCCTTTTTGTACCATATACCCATTGCCAGGACTGTCGTCATATGGGTCAGACTCTGGCAATGGGTAGGTGGTATTTTTCTACATGTATCATGCATATGTGTGCATTCAACACATATGCAGTTGAAAGACTCACATATGCATTGATACATATGGAAAAGTACTCACCACCTCCGCAAGACCACCGCAGCAACATCGTAGACACCGCAGTCAACTCGTAATATGGTGATCGGAAGACCGTGCAACTCATTATCAGGGCCTAAGTGGTCAACTGATTGTTGGCCTTCCTATTAGGGTGATATGCCCACACTTGTAGGCCAGGTAGAGAACCTGATTTTTTTGGGGCTGGACATAGATCTTAATACGACCACTCTGTTTGATGGGAAAGATGAAAGCAGAGCGTTTTTCTATAGCTCGCCCAAAGCCAAAGTCTGAAAGCCAGGAATAAACTGCTTGTAGGTCTTGTGGTGACAGTAAATCTGGGAGAATCCTGAATACCGTCTCAGAAAGACATTGCCTGCCAGGAAAATATTGAGCATAAGAGTGGTTGGGGTTTACATAAGAGTGGAAAGAAAATAAACACAGAGGGGGTACAGCAAGGTCAGAGAGCATACAATACGTACCAATTATAGTAGGGGAGATACATTCATAACAATTTAACCCAAGTACAAGATAGATCAAGTACTACAGATGCTCTTGTTGTTTCATTCACTACAGAGACGAAAGCAGAAAAAGAAATGGGCAGTTTGCAACTGAACAATAAGATAATAGAGTGGAAGTGAGACCTCCAATGAAGAAGTTAATGTATAAAAATGCAAAGCCTCCAAAGTCCTTAAAAATGATCCCCTCCTTGCACTTATTTAAATTAATGGGGAAGTAAGGTAGGATATGTAGAGTCTTCCCATTTGCAGTGTGTCCAGTGGACTTACGTTAGACTGTTTTAAGCATAGAAAGTCTATGTTTTGCACTCTCACACTCACATCTCATTACCCACTTTCATATCTCATTACTTGTAGTGCTTATTCTGTGTGGACTCTATCTGTCAACAGGGCTTTTTACAGATTTAAAAAGTAAGAGTTCTCCATTCAAATATTTTAATAAACAAATTCCTGTGCACAGTTGCGGGCCCTTCACTTACTCCATACTGAATATTAGGACATTGTAGGGATGGTTACCCTGCCAACAGCATAGTACCTTGTGAAACTTTAAACCTTTTGAATTATACCACATTTATGTGCAGCCCTGCATTCCAGGGCAGCTGAAATAAGATGCTTTAAACATGTCTGCCTTTGCTTTTCTACACTATTTGCTTGACTGCAGTATGGACATTTATAGTAGCCAAGTGTCCTCATGGCAAATGTCTCACTTTAAGTCAGCCCTAACCTTTTAACAGAGGTCACAATGTATTCTGGGACTTTGAATTTTGCTGTTAACATTGTAACTACGGGCTCAAAAACCCTAGCAGTAAGGTGCAGTTTGGTAAAACGCTAAAATTAGCTGAAGGTGTTATACATAAAAGGGGCATACCTTGCAGCTATGAATTCTGTTGGTATGTGCAAAGTCTTGTGTTATGTTTTCATCACTATCCCATTTGCATGGTGTAAGTACTTTTTTCATAGGTACCTGTCACTACATCTTGCATTGAATATTTGAATGATGTGGTCTTCAGCAGTTGACCTACTATCAGTCCTGCCTTGTTAGAAAATGGGATGATGATGTATCAAAGGGTTTTACGCATTCTGTGCCTGTCAGTAAATATTATAGTACATATTGGCCTAGATTCTTATGAGCTAGCCATCTCACCAATCAATAAAAGAATTAAACACTGCCAAAATATCAAATATGATTTTAATATTTTTGGAATCTTTACAGCGTAGAAAATGATTAGCTCCGACCTAAAACATGTTTTCAAGTCCTGCTCCTTTAATCCGAGCACACAAAATTTTGGAAACAAAAGTAAGAAGTAACAATATTTTAGTGACATCCATAAACAACAAAACTGGAGCAGAATATTCTGAAAGCAGTCTCTCGTGCTGCTACCTTGCATAAAATAAACACTGTCCGAGTAGTCCTCCGCCGGTTTGGCGGAAGCCTATGCAATTTGGAACCAGCTGGACGGTGATGTAAGGTAATGCGGATTCCCAGACCGGAGTTCCACAGAAAAGAAAGGTAGGCACCGGTGTTTTACTGCCTCCGTTTGGTTTCCTGCTGCCGTCTCTGTTGCCGTGCTTGGCTCCGCCCCATTGACAAGCGAACGACTCTGGATCGAGGGACCGGCCGGGCTTTGCTCTGCCGGTCTCGTAAACTACATCACCCAGGATCCCCTGGGCCAGGACGCCACTGTAGCGCCAGGAGGCGCATTAAGGACAGCCTGCTCCCTCGCCCCGCGGGGACGCGCCGGGAGAAGCCCAGGACAAGGGCGGGGCCGTCTGCGGCCGTCAGAGGCCGAAGGAGGTCGGGTCAGGCTGCCCCTCTTGACTGCTCCTTAAGCGTCTGAGGTGGGACTTCGTCTAGGCCTTTTTAGCCACATTGATTATTGTATACTACATGTAATTGTCGAGTCTGAGCTAGGTGCTATAGACTTGATACTGCTACTGTTGTTATTAGGTATTTAAATAACAAACATAATATTATTTATTATCTATTTTTGTTAGTCGTGAATTACCGAGTTACTAGGTTTTAAATTTAAATATTAACTGTTTGTTTTCTTTGTTGCATTATGGGCAAAAAAATCCTCCTACTTCTTGGCCGTGCACTAGACAAAACCCAGCCTCAGCGTCCCAATTACCAAGCCTAACCACCATTGATAAAATGCTCCAAAAAACCATAGGGGTAGTAGCAACTGCCATTGAGAACACCGAAAGACGTCTTTCTATTACTCCAGTCATACCCTCGGCATTGTTTTCTGGAAATGTCTCTTAGCCTCTTATATATCATCTGATTCTCTGCTAGCCCTCTCTTTTGTTGGGCTTCCTTGTGCTCAGATAGGACAAGTTACTGCCCATATCGAGCCAGACCCTTCTAAATTGGTTATAGATCAAGGGCCCCTAGTGACCAAAATGAGATATAAGTCCTGTCACAGAAATAAGAAAACCAAACAAAAACAAAAAAAGTCAGCGAAGGCCACTGTTCCTGCTTCAGAACCTGCCCAGGACAAGCCAAATACCTCTTTTTCACCATTAGCCCCCCTAATCTGGGTTACTCATTTAGTTATTGACCTGCAAGCACAAATGGAACTGCTCATCAATTCACAGTTTAAAATGTTATCAAGTAGAATTGACAAAATTATTTCCTTGATTAATAATAAGTGTCAAGGGGGAGCCCTCCTGTCAGCCTCATGCAGGAATCACCAGCCAACAATGGCTGCAGGAAACACTGACAGTCTGATACACGATCCTAGCTCGAGCCAGGGGTATGAAACGCTTCCCAGATGTCGGGTTTGTCAACAGCAAACATCCCTGGATGCTCCTCTAATATGTTAAATCCTGGTCTTGTTACCAGCCCCAGGGTTTTACGGGATAAAGTTACCCTACCCATTTTGGCCCCTCCTTTATCCCATAATTCCACTAGTAACCAACAGAGGGCGGGGGGCCGGGCACTCCAAAATGTAAATATTAACCCCCTAAATGATGGAGATTCCCGACCAACTCTTTACCCTCAGTTACCCCCCGAGGCCTCTCCATATGTGGTTGTGCTTACAGGTGTCCCCCCATTGTCGGGGGAACATGGTGAATCTCATACCGAGTTAAAGAACAAAACAATTCACTGGTTACACTGACACAGACCCTTAATGAGAGCAGGTCAGGGGGAAATTCTCTTAGTTAGACGAGTAACCTGGTTGGGGACAAAACCGAAGGACATCGGTGGGGAGTGTGTGATTATCAATTTTAGGGACCCTGGTGTGGTTAAGCATATTTTAGATTGGGGTGGTTGTGGTGATATGGGTGAGATTATCCCTCTACCTCTGGGGTATTTTTATCCCAGGGTTCCCTCTCTTGGTGGATTTAGACCAATTTGCAGTTCCAATGACACTCTGGCGGGCAATTATCAAGTACACATAGCAAATCGCTATAGTGCTTTGAGTTGTGTAGATTGACTCTTACAACTTCCATGGCCTATTACATCTGGCTCCCATGCCTTAGGGGTTTCTGAGGAGGTTGTAGTAAATAAGGAAGGAGTTATGAGACCAGTTTCTTTCCAATTAACTGGTCCCAACCTATGCACAAGTTTGTCGCTGGTGGGACTTGAGTTGGCCAACTGCGTAGAGTTTTCACCTATCCCTATTTCCCCCTCTCCCCCGCCCAGCCTTCTATCAGAGGCCTCCTTAGGCCCACTAGTGGGTTCCTGGAACGTGGCAGGGCTGAGCTCCAAGCTGGGTGTGCCAGAGTGGGGGGAATTGATGGACCAATACGATCTGTGTTTGTTCCAAGAAACCTGGATGCTCCATCCGCCGAATAGGGTGGGTTTTGCTTCATTCCACGTACCTGCGGTTCAGGGCCCTCGAGGAAGACCTTCAGGGGGTTTGTGTATCTGGGTATCTTTGTCTCTGGGGTGTTCGGTGAATGTAGTTGATTCTCGTTCCTCAGATCTCCTTTCACTTGCCCTTAGATTCTTGGATGGTTCATCATTGCTGGTTATCAATTTATATTTGCGTCGTCCCCCCAATGAGTTGGGGTTATCTATGCTAGAGGCCCTTGATGAGATTTTATCGTGCTCTCTTCCATCTTCTCATAGAATTATCGGGGGTGATTTTAATTTCCACTTTGAACCCCTGGTAGGGATTTCCTCGGTAACCTCGGATGAGGACTCCTGTTGGCAGATCCAGAAGTGTTTGATGTACCCAGCTAGGGGATTATCGATAGTGGCTTTGCAGATTAACAAATTTATGGTAGCCCACTCTCTCAGGGCCTGTAATGGCAGAATTTTTCACGACGTCCCGGGGAACTTTACATTTAATAGAGTGGGAAAGCGTTCCACTATTGATTATATCATAGTAAATGTGCAATTCTGGTCCCAAATAAGGGTGTTTCGTGTCATCCAGAGGGCCGATAGCGATCACAATTTTCTCTCTCTGGAACTCAAACACAAACTGGGCCACTCCTCCGGAAGGGGGGAATTGGAGACCCTCGCTGACACGAATCTGACCCTTGTGGCGGGTGGCAGACGCATCAGATGGGCTAGGTTCGTGCTAGCTCCTGGTAAAGTGGCCGAGCTCTATTCTTGTGTAGCGTCCAAACTAGCTGAGGCTTTTGACCTCCCTGTTGAGATTTACGATCCGGCCTACTTTGAGAATCTGAACCATATTCATTCCAGCCTCACTAACAAATTGGTAGACTTTTTTCATATCACAGTAAACAATAGGCCACGAGCAAAAAAACAGGCTCATTGGTTCCACAAAGCCTGTAGACTGGCGAAAAGACCACTGGTCAATTCGGTTAAAACTGGCCTTGCCTCGAGCATTAGGCTGGCGAGAACTGCATATAAAGCCATAACTGTGGCGGCTAAGTCAGAGTGGGAGGAATTAAGATGGGTCAACATAAAAGAAGCACTGGATAGGCATGACTATAGAGCATTTTGGAATTTAGTGAGATCAGGGTCGACAGAAGGGATTTCCGCTCTCTCACCAAATTTAAGTGAAGAGGTTTGGTTAGCCCACTTTAGGCCATTGTACGCCCTCCTGAATGCTCCCTCGGTGGTGGACCAAGGCCCCTCTGTTGGGAACCCATTGCCTCCAGATTTGCTGGGGGAGGATGAGTGCTTTCCATGTTCAATATATGAAATTAAATTGGCCCTCAAAAGTTTGGCCCCGGGGAAAGCCCCGGGATTGGATAGAATCCCTGGGGATTTATTCTTGAGTGAGCAGCGAGTTTGGGTTCCCTATACTTGGGTATAATTTAACGCCATTTTAAAAGGTATGGAAATCCCTGCAACCTGGTTGGGGGCAGAGATCATTCCTATTCAAAAAAGGCCTCCCCCCTTGATCCGGCTAATTACCGACCCATTAGTTTAATTAATGTCTTGCAGAAATTGTTTGCTCGCATCCTATTAACCAGGTTGCAGAGCTGGATCGATGACCAACAAATTCTGACCCCCCTGCAAGCGGGCTTTCGCCGTAAGGTCTCCACTATAGACCAACTGTTTAGACTCCAGCTGGTTTTTTGGAAAACGGTGAACCTTGGGGCCGGCAGTTTGTATTTAATCTTTGTCGACCTCCGGTCTGCATTTGATCTAGTTCAGCGGGACAAGCTCTGGGCCATCCTGAGGGTGATGGGAGTTCCTATCTACTTGTGTAATTTATTTAAACGGCTACACCATGGCACTTTCGCTAGGGTGAGGTACGGGAGAAATGGGGAGCTTACGGCCCCATTTCCAGTGGAAAGGGGAGTGAGGCAGGGGTGTGTGCTGGCCCCTACCCTTTTCTTCCTTTTCCTTAACGGTTTAATTGAGCATCTCCTGGGGGCAAGGGATCTGGATTCCCCCAGTTTGGCAGCTCGGAAAATCCCTGCCCTGATGTTCGCTGATGACACCCTATTGTTATCAAAAACCTCCATGGGTGTACAGCGAACACTGGAGGCTTTTTGTTCATTTTGCAAATCTAGGAATTTGGAGATTAACCTGGCCAAAACCAAATTCATGGTTTTTAACGCAAAAATCTCAAGCTGTTCGCACCCCCATCTGGATGGAGTGGCGTTGGAGAGAGTATCCACCTTCGATTACCTAGGTGTAACACTTAACGACAAAATGGGGTGGGGGCCCCAGGTCGCCAAGGCTAATCTGAAGCTCGCTCAATCCTCTGGTGGTATTCTAAAAGTCTTTAGTGAGTCTCCACTTAAATCTTTGGGCCTGCCTCTAGAAATTTATAGGTCCCAGGTGAGAGGCGGGGCCCTTTATGGGGTGGAGTTATGGGGCCATTTGACCGCTAATTCTCTGACGATCTCTGAGAATATATTTATTAGGCACCTTCTGGCCCTTCCGCAGAGAACACCATTACTCCCCTTGCGCCTAGATTTGGGTTTATCCCCCATTCAGGGGGTTATTTAGAATCGCCCTGTCTTGTATTGGAGACGGCTCTGGTCTACCCCGGAGTTGCAAAGTTATAGGGATCTAAGGGATTTACTGTCCCTAAGGGGGGCTGGGACAATTTCCTGGCTAAAATACGTAATGCAAGTGTGCCAGTCACTGGGCAGGGGCGACATCTGGTCCGCTCCCGAGCAGGTGTGCCCTTCGCTGCCTAGGAGAGATCTGGTCACTCTACTTAATAAGCATCAATTGGATCTTCTCCTTACTAACCCGTCTTTGGGCAGGTTGACTAACAGGTTTCTGGAAGCAAAAGACCACTATTCCTATGAGAAATGTCTGGATGTCATTCAGCCTCCTTTGGCAAAGAAGTTGTATGTTCAACTGAGACATGGGTCACTTCCTCTGCGGGCTGTGACAAATAAGCTGCTCCAAAGGACTCTAGCCTATGCGTAGGGTGTGTAGGGTGTGAGGAGACAGACTTGCACGTCTTGCTTTTTTGCCCATTTTATGCTAGGGCCAGAGCAAAATGGATTATCCCGCTCTGTAATCTATTGGGCTTGAGAGATTTTAGGGAAGCCTTTAGGATATTAAAATTTGACACCAGACCCCTAATTGTATTTGCAATTTCTAGATATCTTTGGGCCATGTGGTGCGCTCGAAGTGCCAAAATTAAACATCAACTACTTTCGTTATCTGCGTCCTTATAGACCCAGTACTAATATGGATTGATTTTATTATGTATATACTATGTTTTTATTGTATAGGATCATTTGGCCCTATTCTAACTTTTTTAAATGTACTTGTTATTCAATCAATCAATCAAGCTTTATTCGGCAATTAAGTCATAAAAGCACATTTGCAAAAATTACATAAACAGTTAATAAATTACCTAAAAAGTTAAAATTACAATTAAATCTTTAAGCAACCGTCAAGCTAGCTATTTTTTAAAACAGAAAAAGCAAAAGAGAGAAAGATAATTAGTGGGGCCAGCCCAAATACACTTATATTACACAAGTATTAGCATGGTATAGTTTGATGGTCACATTACTTTAGCTACCTAGATATGATAACTACAGCAGGTAGATTTTTGGCTAGATACAATATTGTTTTTAGATGGAGAAAGTTACAGCATGCCTCAGAGCTTTTGACCTTATTCCCCAGGCCCACCCTAAGAATTTGGCCACAGCTATACAGATCGGTGGTGTGGAATCTGTGCATAGAATGCGAAGAGCTATAGCATATCTTCTGATACCCAGATATCTGCAGATTGGTTTTATCCCTATTTTCCGGGGTGCTACATACATCGGACAAAAAAATAATACATGCCCTACATTCTCACATTCTTCTACACATCTGTAACACCTGTCGTTCTTGGTTCCTTGCCCCCCCCATCTGGAAGTAAATTCTGCAACTGGTAAAGTACCCACCCGTAATTGGAAATATAATTTACGGTCTAGGGTTTTTTCAATAATATCCCAGTACTTATCTAAGAGGGGATAGGCTTTTAGATCAAGAAAACGGCATGATAGGTGGGTGGAAAGGCTTTGGGAGATTTCCGACTTATAGACCCATTCCCAATACATTATTTTCAGCTTTTCTTTGGATGGAAAAACAGCATTTGCAGGATCTTTCCAAAGTTCGGTCAAGCCTATACTACCCAAGAGGAATTCAATCCCATGTAACCATGTTATTTTACGGGACCTGTCAGTTTCAATTATGTCCATAGAGCCACTCCTGTAGTGGGCTAGTTCGTCTGTACACCAGAGCCGACGCCAATACAGTATTGGACGAAGCTTCGCCAGATGTACAAGTGGCTTCTTGCCAAGGTCCAACAGTAGAGGTCGCAGTGGCGTGCTAGAGGGGAGGTTTGTGATTTTGCGTAAAAACGCATTTTCTAATACCTTCAGACCATTCAGGTTACCAAAGCCCCAGAGCTCAGCCCCATAAAGGCATGAGCTCAGGACCTTGGCCCCATAGATTTCTAAAACTGGAGAAATTGGCTTGGTGTGTGAAGTTTTAAATCTAGACAGAAGAGCACCTGATTTTTGTTTATGTTGTAACACGGCACGATCTAACTGACAGCCCCAGCGCATATCTTTCTGTAGTGTTATGCCCAAGTATGTAAATGAGGTAACCTCCTCCAAAGGTAACTTGTTCATATAAATTTTTCCCTTGAAGGACTTACGGGCATTAAATGACATGAACTTCGTTTTGCCCGTATTAACTTCCAAACCCCTTGCTGTACAAAATTCTTCGAAGCGCCCGAGAGCCTTCTGTAGGCCACTTGGGGTCTTGGAAATAATTAATGTGTCATCCGCAAACATGAGGATAGGAATCCGTACTCCTGCCAAGGCCGGCGCATCGGTGGGGGTCAGTGAGAGGTGACCGACCACCCCGTTGACAAAGAGCGAGAACAGGGTCGGCGCTAAAACGCACCCCTGCCGCACGCCCCTGCCAACCGGGAAATCCTCTGTCACCTCCCCCACACCCCCCCCACCGCACCCGGGCTACATTTCCCTCATGTAAGCGGATGATCACGGTAAGAAGCTCAGGTGCAATACCCATTTCCCTCAGAACCTGCCAGAGCCTTCTGCGTGGAACCAAGTAGAAAGCTGCTTTTAGGTCCACAAACACCGCATATAGGGCGCCGTTCCCCAAGATCACCGTTTTCCAATACAAGTTGACAAAACGGAAAACTTGATCAATTGTGCTTGTCCGGAATCGGAACCCTGCCTGCATTGGGCTTAAGATATCCTGGTCTTCTATCCATATTTGGATTACATGGAGGAACATGCGGCCTACAATCTTTTGAATCGAATCTATTAGACTGATCGGCCTATAATTACTTGCGATTGATGTATCCCCTTTTTTGAATACTGGGACAATTTCTGCACCCTTCCACGAGGGGGGGATATCAGCTCCCTGGGCAATTGCATTAGCAAGTCGCATGATATAACTAGACCAGAGGATTCTGCCATTAATAAACACGTCCGCAGGAATTCCATCCATACCAGGAGCTTTGCCCCCAACCACTTTATCTAGGGCTCTATCTACATCTTTTAATGAAAATATTGCCCTATCATAATAAACATAGCTAGGAGTCTCGCTGTGTGTATCTTCATCGGGTGCAGCATACTGGGGTTTGAAGTAGTCGACCCATGCATTCTGCGCCACGTTGTTCTGTGGCCGCTCTGCTATGCCACCCCTGTCCCATTTATATGTGTCCCAAAATTCTTTGCTATTCTTATTCCTGCAAGCATCAAGGAGATCCTTCCACATTTCATTATGCCAAGTTTCCTTTGCCTCCTTCAGTATCTTCCCATAATGTGACCTAGCGGATCTTACAAGTAGTTGATCTTTCTGTTTGAGTGCACTACCAAGTTCAACCCGGGCTTCCCTACAAGCAAGATTATACCATCCCTCTTTTTTATGGTGTTTGGAATTTCTTTTTGGAATTTGTTTAAAAAAATATTTTCTCAAGCCCACAAAAAGCTTGTTATGAACTTCCACCACTATCTGGCGGCAGCTTTGGCCCTCTATTACTCTACCCGGTACATCAAGTGCACCGGTAACTTCATCATTTATTGCTAATAGGGTCTTTGGGTCTTCTACAATCCGATCCCATTTCAGATAACGCATATTGTTAGACAGTAGATGTTCAGACTCATGAGTGTCTTGCTGCAATGATAGATAACCGAGCAGGGACATGCTAAATGATGAAGCTAATGGGTGATGGTCGCTCTCAATTCGGTTGACTACCTTCATGTCTCTGAAGTGAGGCCAAAGTGTAACATGAATGAGCAAGTAATCTATTCTGCTTGCCCTACAACCATTATCAAAAGTGTTGGTCCCTAATTTATCGGACAAACTTCTACCATTGGCTGCTCTCATATGGTTTCCTAGGCACAGTCCGTTTAGCTGGATTGACGCCTCCGTCCACCTTTTTACAGGAGCAATCTCAAGAAGTGGAATTCCCCAACTAGCATCTTCTTCAGCAGTAAGCTGAGATGTGTCATGATCCAGGGGCTCAAAGGAAGTATTAAAATCACCTGCTACAATAGGTAGAGTGTTCGGGGGCAAGGAGTCTATTGCTTCTTCCAGTAACTTTACGACTGGAGACTTTTTGCCCCCCGGCAGACCTCGTGCATAAACGTTAAAGATTTCTAACTTAACCCCAGACTTTAAAGCAATCTTTACAGATAGAATATCGTCACTAATTCTGGGTCCTTGAGTAACTCGACATCCTAAGTCTTGCTTTAACCATATGGTTAGCCCGCCAGACGGGCGTCCTCTTACGCTTTTTAAAGCTGGGATATAAAAGTTAAGAAATCCATTACATAACAGGGGCTCTATTAGCCACGTCTCTTGGAAGAGACATATGTCAAATTTAGCTATAAAACCCAGCCAATCAGGGTCTACAGCTTTAGGGCCTAGGCCTGCTATGTTCCAGGATATTAAGGACATTAAGCCGCTCTTACTGTTTCCTCCCTTAGTAAGGCTTGGACTCCATGGTAAGAGGCTTAAACTATCCCTATCTAGGTGAGCCGGTTTATCCTTGGTGGGAGAACTTGCGTTGGTTATAACCCCGAGCTCTACTTCTCTGCCTAAATCTATGACACAGCTTAATGGGAATATCCCCCCAGTCCCTATGGTTGGGCGTTTTTTCTCCCCTATCTGATACTGGTCAGATGTTGTTTTCTCGGCAAATTCATTACCTACTTCAACATCCTCAGTTGGAATGGTACAATCTACCCATTTTTCTGCAGAGGTTATAGCTGGTTTACTTGATTTATTCCTCTTACTGTGGAGGTTTAGACGTCAATCACAGTCTTCCAAACCAGAGGACCCAATTGCCACATACTGCACATTAGGTCCTCTGTTATGCCTGGGCCAAAAACCGATGCCTCTCTGGCCACAGACCGCTAGGTTTGGCTGTTGGCGGTCACAATAGAAGAAGGACAAGGGCAGGGAAAGAATAGGAGTACAAGAATTGGGATTCTGCCAATTGCAGATGTGTTCCACTGCCCTGGTGTCTCTAAAGTTAATTATTATACAATCTCCCTCTATTGTTTTCCTTTTAGAGCCTACCCAGTTAACTCGTCGTGCAAAAAGAATTTCTGCAGAGACGTGCTGGGGTAAGGGGCGGTTTGAATTTAACCAGAACACACATTTATTCTTCAGTTCCCTATAGTCCTCCCTCTTGTCTAAATCCAAAGGCTTGACACCTGCCAATATTATCACATAGGGTCTAGACTCTGGAGGGAGGTGTATATTTGGGAATTTTCTTGTTGCCGGAGTACTGGATGTTACCCTCCCTGGTTGCTCAGCTACTGGGCTACCGCTTACTGGTACCATTGCGCTCCCCACACTCTCTGTATTACATATAGTAGTCTTAGTAGTATTCCGAGTTGCCTGCCCCGTTATCGGCGGATTAATTTTAGCTACAGTGGGAATAGAGGTTGGGGCGACATTAACATTTATAGCACTTTTATCAGAGGACATAACAGGTAACTTGTCACACGCCTGACAATTACTAACATTTTTCTGGCGAGACTGTGTTGACGAGTACACCAACTCCAAACATGTCAGTCTATTTTCAATGCCATCCAGTCTATCGTATATTGGTTGGCATGTTTTGTAGAATATTGACTCTATCTTTCCCCAAAAGTCGTCTCCTACGTTTTGTAATTCCTTGGGTGGGGCTAATGGAGATGGTGTTGGTGCTCCAACCATTTCACCAACTAGGGTTACTTCTGGAAGAACGGGGGACTTCTCAGGAGTATCCACGGGAATGATTCGCCTTGCCTTTGCAGTATGACCTCCATCTAACGGTTCTCCGCGTTTCCTTTTGGGTCTCTGATTTTTCATGCTCACCCTGTTGTTTGGAGGGAGTATTTTTACCTTTGAGTTCGTAGCAGACCGAGTCTTTACACTCTCAGACATACCAACGGTTTGAGTAAAGTCTATTTGGCCCGTTCTTGGTCTGGTTGTGAGGTTAGCTCCTTCGGATTCCGGAATGCAATGAATAGGTCTTCCATGGGAGGGAGAAATATTTTCCGGCACACATATCACAGGGCCTACATCTTTGTCGGATCCCTGTTTTGCGTTGTGGACCGGGGAATGTGCGTAAGTCAAATGGCCCAGAGAGGAGCGTTTGTCTACAAGAGTTCCCAAGGATAGGCGTTTCTCGGTGTAATCTATTTCCTTATCCAAGATGGAAGACACTCTTACCAAGAATTGGTCTAA
Organism: Triturus cristatus; assembly: GCF_964204655.1. NCBI lineage: Eukaryota > Metazoa > Chordata > Amphibia > Caudata > Salamandridae > Triturus > Triturus cristatus. The sequence goes on from NC_140581.1 coordinate 801,054,671, forward strand.
GGTACCGGCCAGGGACTTCCGTCCGATATCAGAAGCGGCAGTCATTATGCAGACGTAAAAGTGTATTAGACTTGGCTTGGGGCCTCAATCACACTATGGAATGCTGCTCATGTAACAAACAATGATTATTATATCCCTAATATTTGGGCGCCAAATGGGTAGTAAAGTGTAACTGACCTTATTAGTTGGGTCAAAGGGGGTGGCCCCGACCCGACCCGACCTCAATCGTCCTCTAACGGGCTCAAACGGGCCCGCCCTTGGTCCGGGCTTCGTCCGGCGCGCGTCCGCTCGCGTCCGCGCTGCGGAAGTAGTGGATGATCTTTATACCCGTGCCAGCGGGAGCAGCGAGGTTCTTTGTACTGGCGGGTGGGTGGGTGATACACTGCAGGTGTGTGCCTCCAGGCACTCTGGGCCACGTAGTCCCGCTTGCTGCCTTCTCCAACCGCGATGCGGCTCCCTGCGCCAGCGGGAGCAGCGAGGTTCTTTGTACTGGCGGGTGGGTGGGTGATACGCTGCAGGTGTGTGCCTCAAGGCACTCTGGGCCACGTAGTCCCGCTTGCTGCCTTCTCCAACCGCGATGCGGCTCCCGCGCCAGCGGGAGCGGTGAGGTTCTTTGTACTGGCGGGTGGGTGGGTGATACGCTGCAGGTGTGTGCCTCCAGGCACTCTGGGCCACGTAGTCCCGCTTGCTGCCTTCTCCAACCGCGATGTCATTCTTCTTTGTAATCCTTTGTGATGGTATGTTGGTATTGTTGTACTTTTTCTTTTTGTGTCTACATTGCTTTCATGGTCTATGGCCGATAATAAAGCTCTATTGACTGATTGACTGACTGACTGGCATAGCAAAATTAACATTGTGTTGCCCCTTCTAGAAGAATACAAAATTACTCATTCTCTCTCACTTTCCTTTCTTTGAATGGCATTTTAGTTTCTGGTTGTGGCACAGTTCATCAGTGTTTATATGTTTACACTGATGAGGGCAGTTTTCCTTTTAGTGGGTTTTATCAGTTATTCAGGTTTCAACCTAAAACAGGATAGCCCCTCAAAATGTTTCATTGGATAGATGATACACAGTCCCTGCTACATCAGTTCTTCTGTAGCAGCCCAAAATCAAATTTGGATGTAACTGTGGAATGCTGCTACACTCAAAAAGTATTTATGTATGTGTATTCCATTTAAAGGGACCAATCTGTTTTATCAATCAATAGTAACTTTATTTGGAGGCAATTAGCCATCCATAAAAGAAGTGTCTAATACAATTCAGTTATAAAAAGAGTAAAAAATACAATTCATGGGACCAACTCAGAGTATATGCCTAATTATACAATAAAAACTCAGCAGTAAAAGGAAGTTTAAAGTCAAATCATAATACTACAGTATACCAATGATAAAAAGACAGGTGTGCAACAGTTAATATTTAAAAATAGAAAAAAAGTACAATCATATGTAGGAGAATTATTTCACTGCATTCACGCATACTTCCTATAGCATAATTGGCTGAAATGCAGCGGAACTAGAGCGGAGAAGGGGTACAAAAACCTCATGTTGGGCCCGTCATGTTCTCCCCACCTACCTTAGCAAGCACGCTTACATCTTTTTAATTATAGGAGCATAAGAATACAATAAATGATGTATACTTAAAACGTATATTAACACCCAGCATAACACCATAAAAAATTTCACACTATGCCTAATTACTGTAAAAGATCGCCCTGCTTCCTGTTCCAGCCAAGATTCTGGAGATGCACCTTAATATCCATTTGATGGAAACTGCAGAACAGCAGCACTGGTTTAATGACTCCCAGTTTGGCTTTAGGAAACACCATAGGACAGAAACCGCATTAATCTCAGCCACTGACTGTATAAGGCAGCTATTGGATGAAGGACAAGGGATGGCGCTGAAACTCTTGGGTTTGTCAGCAGCATTTGATACAATCTCTCCTGTGCTGCTGCTCGATGGACTTCAGGGCCTTGGCATCTCTCATCAAGCATTAGCCCTCTTGTACTCCTTCCTCAGGGAAAGATCCCAAAAGGTGGAGTTACAGCACTTCTACTCAGAGGCCTTTTCCCTGCCTTGTGGGGTGCTGCAGGACCATACGCTTTTTAATCTTTATGTTGCCTCTAGCTGCAATAACCCAGTGTTTCGAGATGGAGGTAGTGTCCTAGGCTGACAACACTCATGGTCTCAATCCCCAAGAATCCATGCCCCGTAGTAGAGAACATCTCACGTTGCATGGCCAAAGTGGCAGAATGGATGTAATTTAACTTTTTAAAACTCAACTGAGAAAAGCTGAAGTGATGATTTTTGGTCCAGGGGCACCCAGCTGCAATAGTAGCTACTAACCACACTCTTTAGGAACCTGTCCTACTGTGGGAAAAAAGGCTAAGAACCTTGGAGTGCTGATGGACACTGAACTTAACTTTAATGCCCAGGGGAGTCACACAATAGCAACATGCACCTGAAATCTGTGGATGCTTAAAAAAAATTCCTTTCATTCAGCAGTCTGCTCGTAAGCAGGTCGTTCCAGTAGTGTCCAGTCTGCAGTATACCTGAACTCAAATAAGTACACGCAGCACAGACTCCAGGTGGTGAAGAATGCATTGGCTAGACTTTTTCTGGACATTCCCAGGGGGCAGTCGGTCCACGAAGGGATTGGAGACCTTTCATTGGCTCACAATTGGTAAGTGCATCAGCTTTAAATCTCTATGCATGGTACATAAGGCTCTTCATCTTCCATATCCACCAAGATTAGAAGCCATGCTTAGTTGGCACATCCCAGGTAGACATCTTTGTTCATCGCTTCAACTCCAGCTCACAGTGCCAAGACCCAAAAAAGAAATCGTGTGACAGAGAATTTTCTATGGCCGCAAGCAAACTCTGGAACACCCTTCCACAAAACTTTAGGGCCATCCCTCAGCTCTTGCCTTTCAGAAAGGCTCTTAAGACATGGCTTTAATCCATGTAGATATTTTCTGCAGCTCGAGATCTAGGGGACTTATTCTGGATGGGGGTCTATAGCGCCTTGATGCCCTTGGGTAATCGGTGCGCTCTAAAAATTCTAAATAAAATCAACAAATTTTCTTTCTAGCATAGAAAACAGCCCACAAGAAAGATGCCACAATGCAGCAAATCTCCAAGGAAGGCAGGGATTGTAGGTATAAATATACAGGTCGACATTGAGTAAAGTATGTACGTCTGTAATTGGTACAATGTAGCACGTCCTCTGATAATTATCAAATATACAGAAAAACACCACATGCATGGTGTTTTGTGCTATCACATCATTACAAAGACAGTTAGTTAAAATTGTAGACCAGTAATTCATGTTTGGAAAACTGACCAATCGGTGAAAGGTGTCCATTCTTAAACGAGTCAAGACAAACCTATGTCTTGCATTTAAATCCGCTTTAAGATAGGGTTGCATACCAAAAGTGCTTAAAATCATTTGATTTTTCAAAACACTGAGTTTAAAAATTTTGGGTGTAAGTCTAAGATTCTCCAGATGTGTCATGGCTTCATTTAAAAAAAAATCCCTACTGGTGAGGTCTAGTGATTCAGGCATCTCAAAATGCTGAGGGTGGCCCAAATCATTACAGAAACGTTGAATATTAACAAGCCTCACTCTACGCTGGTATAAACATGATTTAAGGCAATCCCTGATAATAATATGATTTAAGTTTGTATGTTCAGAAGTCCATACCAAAGTAGGATAGGCTGTAGCATGTTCAGGTCTGTAATGAATGGGGCTTCAGGTTCAACATGGCTTACATGTACTGGAGCGGTTTTAGGGGTGACAAGAAAATACCTGAAAAACTTGTTCTCTACCAGTTGTATGTCACTACATTTCTTGTGTCCCCATAAACCCGCCCCATAGAGTGCAACACTAAGACATTCAACTTTATAAATCATCAGCTCTGATGGATTAGAACCTAGTGGCCTGGCAAACCTTCTGCGTGTCATACAAGCTTTACCAAACTGTAGTTTCCTATTTGAAATGGCTTTATTCTATAAGCACTCTTTATCACATAAAATCCCCAAATAGGAAAAAGTATAGGTAAAGCCTATAGTTGTGCCATATATTTTTAGATCTCAACAATTAGCGGTGTTCCTCCCACATTTTGTAACAAAGGTTTTTGATTGATTTACTAAAAGACCAAGATCCTGCATATATTCAGCAAAGTTTTTAGGCAGGTTCTGAAGGGCAAGTGGAGTATGTGTCATGAGGATGCATCATCGGCATAGAGGAGGGCCGGTACAGGGCGAGTTCCTACTTGCGGAAGATCTTTAGAAGATGCAGTAAGTACTGCACCAATGCTATTTATATATAAGGAGAACAGTAAGGGGGCCAGGACACAGCCCTGTCTCACCTCCCTCTCCACCGTAAAGGCTTCATTACATTCCCCTCTAGTGCCATATCTGACCCTTGCTTTACATCCCGAGTATAGATCTTTCAGAAAACTGATAATCAGTGTCTCTACCCCAAGATCTTTCATAATTGTCCACAATTTGGCATGTATAACGCAGTCAAAAGCTGAAGAGAGGTCAACAAAGGCTAAGTACGTTTACCTCTTTAATTTTGACATACTTCCCAAGTAGCATACTTAAATTAAGACTCTGCTCTATTGTTTCAACCCCAGGATGAAATCCATACTGTAGATCTGAAAGGATGTTATGTGTTTCTGCCCAATCTTGCAATCTGCTTAAAATTATCCGACTTACAATCTTCACCAGGTAATCGAGTAAAGAAATTGGCCTATAACAAGCCGGGTTTGGTCAATCTCCCTTTTTATAAATAGGTACAATGATTGATTCAGCCCATGTTGGTAAAAACCCAGCTAATACAGGCATCACATTAGGTAGAGAATACATGCTAGAAAGTGCTTTATCCAGTCTTCTTACAGCATGGCCATCTCGATACTGGTGACCTCATCTGTCAATGGCACAGAGTTAATTACTCTCCAGAAAGCTCTATTGTCCTTACTGGCACACGCTTCACATAAGGCTTCTCATGCCATCTACCTTAACTGTAACTTCCTTAACTTCACCACCTTCTTATAATCAGTTCTACAAGTCTTAACCTCAAGGTCGCATCTGGGGGACATATGGAGAGCCTCCTTCAACTGTTTATGGGCCCTAGTGCATGTCGTATCGAACCAACCCTTTTTCTCCTGTCTCTCTTTTCTGTTTACAACTGAGAGTTTCTCATTCACCCCCTGTGCGAATGAAAAAAAAGCCTTAATGGTATCATTAGGTGCTATTGAGTCATCTAGACAGGTTTTAAAGGCCTCTCTGTTACTAGCTATCAGTTGCTTAAGAAACCCCTCCAGAACAATCCGTGTCCATCGCAGGGTATACCCATTAAGACTTGCTAACTCAATTTCCTCTGCTTGTAAAACAATATTATTGTGCCGCTGCTTAAAGAATAGGGTTGACAACAATTCGATGCTCGGAGGATAATGATCACTTAATGAAATTGAGTGAGTAAGAAAGTTAATTGCTTGAGAAGCGCACCTTTTAGATAGTAAAATATGGTCAAAAATGCTATGTATGTTTCTCCCATTAAAAGTGCACTTGCATAGGCCATAAGAGGAGGAGATCTCATTTGCAAAAGCAAGGCCAAATTTATATAGAAACTCATTAATCCTATCCCCAGAAACATTATGGGTAAAATGGGTTTGGTCATCATCTTCTGCTTTTTGTCATACCACATATCTTTCCTGACCGTACATTATAAAAACTTTAAAATCTCCTCCTCATAAAATAATAGTATGCTTACTATTCATTTCGATATTGTTCAAGTCATCACTCAATTTCTGCAGTGTATCTATGATGGCTCGCGTGGGGGCATTATTATAAAAATTAATTATAACTAGCCTAGCAGGACCAGATGAGTCACATAGTATTAATTGATAATAAGGATTATATGTTACCAAGGGGATGTTGGTAGATGTTAAACTATTAGATGCATATGTGCACAATCCACCCTTTGATCTACTGTGTATAAATGGAATGGCAGGAGTGAGCTATGTTCTATACCCATTCATGTGGAAGGGCTCCGTATGCATATAAATTGAAAGCCAGCTACAAACACTAGCCATTCTAGATTTTGTCCCTTACTCTGCAAACCTATCACACTCCAGAATACAAAGCCTAGATGTTCATTGGAAGCTAATACGGGGTTGAAGTTATTATTATTGTCCGAAACAGTTAGCATTTTACTACTAGGAGATTAAGCGGCATTGTCATATCTTAACCTGTATCCCTCCCCAACTAGATTGGGGGTAGTCGTTGGATCTTCCTCCCTGTCTGTAATCTGTAAACCCTCACCAATAAGTCAATCCTGCCCATGCAGATTTTTCTGGCTGATAGAAATATCCTAATGGGAGAGAGGAAATAGAAGTTTGAGAAATATTAGGGGCCCTTGTCATGGACAAAACTGTAACCCCTATGGGGTTTTAAAGGACAGGACTATGCGATCCCCAACCAGAGTTGTTTTACCTTTCCCCACCCATTTAATCCTAATCACCTTTTTAATGTCATTAAATAGCTGTTTATTACGCCTGTTCTTACACCCAGCCAATTTAGGGACTTAGTGCAAACCTATTCTTAGTCGCATTTGTAGGTAAAGGGGGAGCATTTGCCAAGACTATCACATATGGAGTGGCAGCCAGTGGAAGATAGAGGCGATCAGCTACCTATTCCATAGGTTCTCGAGAATTATCATCTATGGATAAGGTTAATGTAGTGGAGCCCCTGTATCTGCCGCCCTTCTCCCCTGGGTCAGTCACTTCCTGATTTAAAGTCCCCCCATCATGTATTCTACCTTTATGGGTGCTTAAATTGGTACTTGTGTGAATTACAGGGTACAAGTTAGAGCTGTCAGAGACAAATTTATTAGTTGCAAGCTTAGTCAGAGCCTCCCTAGGGGGAGGGCCAGTCATAGTGTGTTTTACAATTGGCATTTCCCCATTTGTATGGGAAGTCAGAAAGTCCAAACAAGAATTAGTTTCAATTTCTACTTTCGTTAAGCGAGTAAGTATATCCTCCAATGCCTTATTAAAAATGTTCTCCAAAAGTTTAAGTGCTTCACCTAGGGCATCAAGTTTGCTACTTATTAAGTTATTAGAAGCTGTATTGATAATTTCAGGTGGAGATTTTTCTATTTGCTGAGGGGCCCTTACTTGGGTTGTTGTTTGTTTCTTGGATGTTTCATTAAAACACAAGTGCTTACAGGATGATTTAAAGGATGAGATGATTTGGATTTATTTTTACTCCTTTAGGTGGTGGTGGTGAATTGGATTTGGGTGGGGAAATTGAATACACCCATTAACCCCTATACCCCCAGCCCCTATACCCACACCCACCCTTATCGCCCTTTACTTCATTATTAATTGTAAGACTCTCCGAGGAGTTCTTTGGGACATTGGAAGTGGCGTGGTTCGAAGTTGCTGAAGTTGTTATATCTTCCCCACAGGTTGACAGTGATTCTTCAACCAAAGATCAATCAATCAATCAATCCATTTTTAGAGCGCACTACTCACCTGCGAGGGTCTCAAGGCGCTTAAGGGGGGGTGGGAAATGCCGCTACTGCTCAAACAGCCAGGTCTTGAGAAATCTTCTGAAGGTCAGCAGGTCCTGGGTCTGTCTCAGGTGGATGGGGAGGGTGTTCCATGTCTTGGCCGCGAGGTGGGAGAAAGATCTGCTGCCGGTGGTCGTTCGGTGGATGCGTGGAACGGTGGCGCGAGGTCAGTGGAGTGAAGCTGGCGGTTCAGGGTGTAGAAGGTGAGTCATTTGTTGAGGTATGCTGGTCCAGCATTGTGGATTGCTATGTGAGCGTGGGTAAGGAGCTTGAAAGTGATCCTCTTGTTGACGGGATGCCAGTGCAGGTCTCTCAGGTGGGAGGTGATGTGGCTGTGGTGGGAGACATCGAGGATGAGGCACGCGGAGGTGGAGTTTTGCCGTGGTTCCCGCGTAGAGGGCATTGCCATAGTCCAGCCTGCTGCTGACAAGGGCCTGGGTGACCGTCCTTCTGGTTCCAGTGGGGATCCATCTGTAGATCTTGCGAAGGATGCGGAGGGTGTTGAAACAGGAGGAAGAGACGGCGTAGACTTGCTGGGTCATTGAAAGTGATGAGTCCAGGATGAACCCCAGGCGCTTAAGGGGGGGTGGGAAATGCCGCTACTGCTCGAACAGCCAGGTCTTGAGAAATCTTCTGAAGGTCAGCAGGTCCTGGGTCTGTCTCAGGTGGATGGGGAGGGTGTTCCATGTCTTGGCCGCGAGGTGGGAGAAATATCTGCTGCCGGTGGTCGTTCGGTGGATGCGTGGAACGGTGGCGCGAGGTCAGTGGAGTGAAGCTGGCGGTTCAGGGTGTAGAAGGTGAGTCGTTTGTTGAGGTATGCTGGTCCAGCATTGTGGATTGCTATGTGAGCATGGGTAAGGAGCTTGAAAGTGATCCTCTTGTTGACGGGATGCCAGTGCAGGTCTCTCAGGTGGGTGGTGATGTGGCTGTGGTGGGAGACATCGAGGATGAGGCACGCGGAGGTGGAGTTTTGCCGTGGTTCCCGCGTAGAGGGCATTGCCATAGTCCAGCCTGCTGCTGACGAGGGCCTGGGTGACCGTCCTTCTGGTTCCAGTGGGGATCCATCTGTAGATCTTGCGAAGGATGCGAAGGGTGTTGAAACAGGAGGAAGAGACGGCGTAGACTTGCTGGGTCATTGAAAGTGATGAGTCCAGGATGAACTCCAGGTTGCGTGCGTGGTTGTTGGGTGCCGGTGCAGCTCCCAGCACGGCCAGCCACCAGGAGTCTTCCCAGGTAGATGGGGTGGAGCCGAGGATGAGGACCTCCGTCTTGTCTGAGTTCAGTTTCAGGTGACTGTTCTTCATCCATTCTGCGACGGCCTTCATTCCTTTGTGGAGGTTGGTTTTGGTGGTGGTGGGGTCCTTGGTGAGGGAGAGGATCATCTGGGTGTCGTCGGCGTATGAGACGATGTTGAGGTCGTGTGATCGGACGATGTTGGCGAGCGGTGCCATGTAGACGTTAAAGAGGGTCGGGCTGAGGGATGATCCTTGAGGTACGTGCAGGTGATCTTGGTGGCTTCAGATCGGAATGGGGGAGACGGACTCTCTGGGTTCTGCCAGTGAGGAAGGAGGGGATCCAGTCCAGGGCTTTGTCGCGGATCCCCATGTCATGGAGGCATGTGCGTAGGGAGTGGTGGCAGATGGTGTCGAAAGCGGCCGAGAGGTCCAGGAGGATGAGGGCCATGGTTTTGCCTTTGTCCCGCAGGGTCCTGATGTCATCGGTGGCAGCAATGAGGGCTGTTTCGGTGCTGTGGTTGCTGCAGAATCCTTATTGGGACAGGTCCAGGGTGTTGTTTTCCTCAAGGAAGTGGATCAGTTGCCTGTGGACGATCTTCTCGATGACTTTCGCCTGGAACGGGAGCATGGAGATGGGCCAGAAGTTCTTGAGGTCATTTGGGTCTGCCTTGGATTTCTTGAGTAGGGCATTGATCGCAGCGTATTTCCAGCTCTCCGGCAAGGTGGCGGTCTCGAAGGAGCTGTTGAGGATCTTTTGGAGATGGGGTGCGATGATGGAGCTTGCTTTGGTGAAGATGTGGTGGGGGCAGAGGTCGGATGGTGAGCCGGAGTGGATGGTGTTCATGGTTTTGATGGTGTCGTTGTTGTTGACGTAGTTCCAGGAGAGCAGGAGACAGGTGCGGCTTGGGGGCGGTGAGTTTGAGGTGTCGGGGGCTGTCGGGGGAGTCTGGGTGTTGAAGCTGTTGTGGATGTCTGCGATCTTGCGGTGGAAAATGGTGGCTAGAGAGTCGCAGAGGTCTTGTGATGGCGGGATGTCGTTGGAGCTGGAGCATGGGTTGGCGAGCTCCTTCACGATGTTGAAGAGCTCTTTGCTGTTGTGTGCGTTGCTGTTGATGTGTTGCTTGAAGGAGGTCCTTTTGGTGGTTTAAATGAGTTGGTGGTGCTTGTGGCTGGCGGTCTTGAGGGCAGCATGGTTTTCCGGTGTCTGTTCGTGGTGCCACTTCTTTTCAAGTCTTCGGCAGATCTGTTTGAATGCCTGGAGATTGGTGGTGAACCAGCTGGCCCTTCTGTCGGTGCGTCTGTTTGAGGGTTTCTTGATCAGGGCAAGAGTGTTGGCGCAGTCATCAATCCTTTGCCTGAGGTTGCGGGCGGCTTTGCTGGTGTCGGTGGGGTCGGTTGGTGGGTCTCGGTGAAGGTGGTGATTAGCTGGTCTTCGTGACCTTGTTACAGCTGCGGTGGGGGATTCATTGAGGGTGGTTGTGTGTGGTGTGTTTCGCGAAGGCGAAGTGGATGCAGCGGTTTCGGGCCAGTGGAGTTCGGTGGTGTAGCTGAAGGAGACGTGGTTGCTGGCGGAAAGGATGGGGTAGAGCGTGTGTCTGGTGGTGTGGGTGGGAGTCGTGACAAGCTGTTTGAGTCCGAGGTTGGCAAGGTTGTCGATCAGGGTGGTTGAGTTGCTGTCGTTGGCGTTCTCGAGGTGGAAGTTCAGGTCTCTGAGGAGGATGTAGTCTGTGGAGGCCAGGGCGTGCGAGCTGACGACATCTATGATGGAGTCGCTGAACTGTGGTCGGGGTCCGGGGGGTCTGTAGACGAGGGTTCCTCTGAGGGTGGTGCTGAGGGTGGTGTTGGGATCAATGTGGATCTGGAAGTGCAGGTGTTTGGCGGTGCTGAGGGTGTCATCAGTGCTAGTTGAGATTCTGAGGGTACTCTTGTGGACGATGGCGATTCCTCCTCGTGGTCTGTTTGTGCGGTCCCTGCAGGTGAACTTGGCTGGCTATAGCAATGTCAGGCGCCGATGAGGGGTTCATCCAGGTCATCCAGGTCTCCGTCAGGAAGGCGACGTCCGGGGAGATGAGTCGTGTAGGTCTCAGAGTTCGACAGTGTGCTTGTGGACTGAGCGGGTGTTGAGTAGTATGCATCTGAGGCGGTTGTGACCTGCCTTGGTGGGAGGGGCAGGACGTGCAGGTGTTCGCTGGCTGGTGAAGCAGCAGTTTCAGCATATGAAAGGTCCATGGGTGAGCTTCGGGGTGGCCTGGAAGCAGGTGGATGATCAGCATGAGTGCATGGAGGAGGTTGGTGTTGCAGCGGCATCGGGTGTTGTGGCACTCACGGGGACCAGGTAGTCTGGCACTGGGTGCGGACGGGTGCAGACGGGCTTGCCATAGGCGCGCCTTTGGCGGAACAGTGGCGCCCCCTCTGCGCGCGGTCACGCAGCGGCCTTCATTAAGAAGGGGAAGTGGGAGAGAGGAGCAGCTGGGAGGCGGGTGGGGGACGAATGGGCGAGTGAGGGGGGTGAGGCCGCAGAGGTCGCAGCGGCAGGAATGGGAAGTGAGGGAGCGGGCAACTGAAGCAAAAAGGGCACAGAGAGGCAGAAAAAGAAAAAGGCAACAAAAAACAGCAGAACGGCAGAAAAACCAGGGACAGGCAAGAAAAAGGAAATTGGGCAGGGGGAGTCGACACAGGGTCCTGGCGGCCCCCATAGCTCCTGTAATATATTTTAATAATGACAATTGTGTTTTGCCTGGGGACAGGTTCTGAGACGTGCTCACGCTAACAGGGTGTTTCTCTTTCCCATGTTCAATAAATACTTTGTTTGGGGGGAATGGTGACGTCAAATAATATCAGGAGATCGTCGGGACTCTAAACAAAGAAGAATAAAAAATCAATACAAGATAGTTACAGAAATTATTATTAGAGTGTTAATGCACCGCCGCCCACCTGCACAGTCACACTCTAATTGATTGCACGTCCCCCTGGTGATCATTGATCCAACAAGGCCCAATAATTGAGTGTAAGTTCCCTCTTCTGCAGGCTAAGTTCCTGTCTCCGTTCTAACAAGATCAAGAACAACTACCAGTTACACGACCCTAAAGTACATATGTAGAGGGTCTTCAGTAAACGCGGAGTGTTTTTTAGAAAAAGTCACAAACAAAAGGGTAGGGAGATTAGGGATGCAGAAAGCAGAAGTGTAGAAAGTACCTTGTGCTGCAGTCCCCATAGAACAATAGTGCTTCCGTGCTGGTTAGGCTTGACTTCCCTCTGGATCAGCGAAAACGAATGTGGGCTGATATAGCTGTCCTTGTGACAAATTACCAGATGTAACATAAAAGATTGCCACCCTCCACTCAAACCTATTGATAAAGGGTCCAGTCGAGAGCAGGTCAGACATCTTAGAATAGCCTCCAAGTGTAGTTGGAAGTTTTTTACAACCAAGGGGTGGTGGCCCCGCTCTTCCTCCTACTGTTGGTGATGGGCGCAGGACAGACCCGCCCTTGGCACGGGCTTTGTTGGGGTGCGTCCCATGTTGTGGGAGATATCACCCACTTTTGTGCGCACCGCAGGAGTTAGGCCCCTCCTCCTTGCCATAGCACAAGACAGCTTCCTGGGATTTATAGTCCCAAACCCTCCCTCGCCTGTGGCTGCAGTTCACAACCAAACAGAGCATCCCACCCCACAGGTGATATCTCACACTTTTGTGCAGGTGCTGGAGTTAGCCCCCTCCATCTGGGCACAGCACAAGACAGCTTCTTGTGACTTGGAGTCCCAAACACTCCCTCAGTGGTGGCAGCAGTCCGCAACCAAATCTATTTCATCATCAATTAGAGGTTTTAGAGGTTTGCGGAACACTTCACTGCCCAGCCCAGCCCAGCCCATACTTTTGGAAGAGGGCTGGTATTTGGAACCAGGTGATATTCTAATTTTACTTTGACAACTGAGAATGTGAGACAACAATTTCTGGAAGAGTCATTACTGCAGCCCACTTTTTCATATAATTCCCAGCAAGCTCCAGTCAGTCCAGTCCTCCGTCTTTAAAATCACAAGAGTCATCAGGTTACAGCAGTTTCCATGGAATGTTGTTTGAAGGCTTTTGTAGGCCTTGTTTAGAAATGAGCCAGGGTTGCTATTCAATTTTATTCCTGGTCCAGAAACCACCAGGAGACTTTCACCATGTTCTCTAGGTAAAGACAGTCAATTTTGTCATTCAACATCTAACATGCAAAATAGTGTCTCCACAAGTGATCATTTCAATGGTTATGACAAGAAACTATTTATCTACACTGTTTCTATTATATATATACTTGCAAGTTCTCATTTATCTGACCTTGCATAAATCTATCAGATTTTGCATTCTTTGATGGCAATTTTAGTTTCAAGTGCTTCAGTTCATACCAGCCCTCTGCCCAAAAAGTGTTACGAAGATCTTGACTCTGCTGGTAGGTGAATTGCAGACTCAAGACAGAAGGATTCACTCTTGTGAAGATGATTGGTTAATCTGTGCTTCTTCTTTTCTTAAGGTTTTCAAAGATGAGCTAATAGTATCCATAACTCTTCAAAAACACAGCTTCCTTCTCAATAATCAGAAGGCACATTCATTGCTCACTAAAAATCTCCAGTCCATCAGCACACTCTTCAATACAGTCTTGTACAAGGGTTTCTGCTAACTGCAGGAAGCAGAGGAATTGCTGATAACTCCATATTAGCCTTGCCACCCATGGTACTCTTTGGTACGGCAAATGTTGATCCCCCCTGAATATTTCCAATTTATCCTCCTTCTCTCAGGGCTCTATGTCTCCCAGAAATAATTAATCTAAGGCTACACTTCAAGTTTAGATCTTGAAAGGTTAGATTGCTTGGCTCTGTCTGTTCAAACTAAGCAACTTCATGTAAATAACTGCCCGGCCTTCAGCCACCCCTTAAATATATATATGTCACTGGCAACATATTAAAACCTGGAGTTTATCAAAGAACCTTCAAGCCTCATCATGTTCAAAATAAAGATATAAACCTCGGCACTCTAATTTAACTGTTAAATCAATTCATATAGCAAAGATCCATTTAAAGTACCAACATGACATCAATTCTGTTCTTGCTGTCTTGATTTAATATGAACATATCAGAAAAAATCTTAAATCATAACATTCAAATTTGAAACACAATATCTGTGTGATTGGGAATAGATAGCTTGGTGTGACAATCTTCTTTTTGAGCATTGAACCGGCAGCCGACACGTGTTTCGTTTCTTTTAGAAACTTTTTCAAGGCTTCAATCGTTGTATCATGCGGGCGGGCATTGTCTGTATCAAAAATATCCAAATCTCTTATATGGTACTCATCTTTCCCCAAAATATATTTGGATTCTCTTATTAAAAAGAGAGAAGACCGCGCCACGTATTTTTTCCGTATTGTATCTCACTTCCTTCTTAGTATGTCTTCTGGTTATTTGTTAGTTACAGTCTTCAAAATGTTCTTGGGCTATGTGTTATACCCTGCATAGTTACTGTATTTTCTACACTTCATCCTTTCTTCCTGCTGCTGCCAAAGTGCATGTTTACTGTAGAATGTTGGGAATGCAGTGAGGCATGGAATGTTGGGTGTCTGTGTGAGTGAGGAATGACAGTTAGAGAGAGAGGGGCTGAGCAGCAGGCAGGCTGCTTCTGGTGGGGTTTGCTACTACAAGGGGTTTCCTACTACCTGGAAATAATGGTTTGACTACTGGCTAATCTACTTATACTTCACCTATTACCTGGACTACCTGTCTGATGTACTTACCAACCATCTGGATGTACTTGAACCGAATACAGATTAAAGGTACATGTTAAATCTACTTTGCTACCAGTGTCTGCTTCTACCACAGAACACAACATATTTTGGCGACGAATGAGAGTTGGAGACGTTCTCACTGGCCTACTTATCTCCACTACTGGTCAAGGAAGCACAAGATGACATCTGTAATGAGTCCAGAGGGTGAGAAGGAGCCACAAGTATTACTAGCGCAGACAAGTAAGAAACAAAGCTACTTCAAGATTACCAGAGGCAACACAACAAGCACCACAAGACAGAAAAGACAAGAGTTACAAGAGGACACACAACAGTGTCACTCTAAAGACATTAAGCGTCAAAGAGAAAAAGTGAAACAGGTACTGCAACAGCACGCAGTGCAGCCCCACCGGTGCCCATTACATCGGGGAGTCCCTATACAAGTGTGCTATACCCTGTCTCAAGATGTAACATGAACAAGATTTGAGCCTTCAAGTACAGTAAGCCTCTTCATCTACTTCAGTGATGCTGCGCAGAGAAACTTTAAGAGTACAGTAAGTCTTCATTACTTTGTTGCTGCGCAGAGAGTGTGCCTGACAGCTTCTTGCGTTGGAACTGACCCCACTACCATGACATTGCCCAGAGTGTGTGCCTTGCCCTCTTCATTGCCTGCGTGGGATTTGAGTTTGATACTCACTGGGTCTTGCATCAGCCCTTGCTTAGAGTCATGTTTCAATCTGTGCTGGCAAAACCATAGGGTCTGCCTGATTACTTGCTGCTGTGGAGCTGACCTCCACGGAAACATGCTTGTCCACAAACAGCAAGCTACCAGTGCCGGCCAAATGGTGAGCAAGTTAAAGAGGTGTTTATGGAAAAAATCTGTAATCACTTTCATGCTCAACGGGATGAAGAGGAGTGTGGCGTTCATTGTGGAAAATGTACGTTTAAAAAATAATAGGAAGATAACATTACAGGAAGATCCCTTTCATCTCTTTTATTTTTTACATAAGTTGAGCCATGTTTGAGCTGGCGCCAGTTTAACTGCTTCTGCATCATTTCAAAATGTAGAGCGTGTCTCACCCAGTGCGCGCACTTACCTGCCTTTTGCTGCCTTCCACGGAATTCCTGTGACGTATTGTCTTTCTCGAGAGATCCTCAGCTGCTGTTTAGTGTTGGGGAGCACCAGCGGGCCATGAGCCACCCGGCATCGCGTCACCTAACGTGCCGCCATCTTGTGGTTGGCACCATCGATACAGTTTTGCCTTTCTTTAGAAGCTATTTGGCAACCATGCTCATGCCATTTACCAATCACGCTTTCTTTTACTGCCAACCACGTTCCTGTTTGAGCATTCATTTTTAGGTCTCGGCTGCGAAAGGCTGCGCTTGCGCAGTCTCGCTCCGAGATTTAATGAGTTTGAGTGACTTTGAGAAGAGGGGCTTGCACCCGCCCCTCTTCTCTCCTGTTCTCCATTGGCTGGCCTCTTAAATGCTGGCCAGCCACTGGAGAAGAGGTCCAGTCACTCCGTTGAAGCCCCGTCCTTTTCGGATCGGGGGGCGTGTTTTTTCGTTGCTTTTCGCAGGGCGTGTTTTTCTCTCCTCCAGCCAATGGCAAGAGGAGAGAAAAAGAAACACGCCCCGAATCCGAAACCGAGGCTGCGTTTCTCCGAGGCATTTCTGCTTGGCCTCGGAGAAAGGCGGTGGTGTGCTTCGGTGTGCTTCTTTGTTTACTTTTCTGTGAGGTGGGCCTGTTAATAAATCAGTCGGAATGACGCGCTCCTCTTGCTATCATCCCACCGGGTTCATTAAAGCAAGAGAAATAATATGTTTTTCAGGAAAGCTCCGGTTGAAATTGTAATTCCGTCCAAGGGGTTCCTGTGCGCCGGCTTGCATGCTCCTGGCCCCGAAGGACGCGTCCGCCTCACTACGTAATGCACTGTTTCTTTTAAGATGTAAAGTTATGTAAGTGCGCGAAGTTGTCCAGCAGATGCTTTGTGTGCCGGGGCTTAGCTACATTTATTTTTTAAATCTGCGCCGGCTTGCATGCTCCTGGCCCGAGGGACGCGTCCGCCTCACTCTGATGATTTCTGCATTGTCCGCCTTACGTCAGTGGACGAGAGTTACCCGCTGTAAGGAATCCCGCGAGAGTTCATAATTGTGCACTACGTAATGCACTGTTTCTTTTAAGATGTAAAGTTGTCGGCGAACGGCATATTCCAGTGTCAGTACTTGTTATCGGTGTCCCTCGTGTGCTGCCTCCACTGCCGTGTTCGTGCTTCTCCTTCCCTGTTGCTTGTGTGCTTCTCTGACTCCTTCTGATGCGCTCACCCTCCTGTGCTTTTGCCCCTGTTTTTCCACCCTCCTGTGGTTATATTCCTTTGCCACTGGTTTCAAGCAAGCCTGGCTGAAGACGGCTGAAATGCCAGAAACCGGTCTAGGAAGCTTGTTTCTGGTCCAGGGAAGATATGGCTTGGCAGTTCGGGCTGGACTGTTCCCATGAGGCACAGGGTCAGACTGATTTGCATATGGCCATGTCTGAACTGGGGTGGCAGAGTGGGCTAAAGAACGGTGATGGATTAAACCCAGATCAGTTGACTGGGGGTGAGTGCTTGCAATGTTCAACACTCCGTCCATCATTTCCTTTGGTTTTTGCTTTGTTCGCCATAAGTTGGCAGGGTATGCTCAGACGTGAGTCCCTTGCTCACTTTGCCACTGGTTTCAAGCAAGCCTGGCTGAAGACGGCTGAAATGCCAGAAACCGGTCTAGGAAGCTTGTTTCTGGTGCAGGGAAGATATGGCTTGGCAGTTCGGGCTGGACTGTTCCCATGAGGCACAGGGTCAGACTGATTTGCATATGGCCATGTCTGAACTGGGGTGGCAGAGTGGGCTAAAGAACGGTGATGGATTAAACCCAGATCAGTTGACTGGGGGTGAGTGCTTGCAATGTTCAACACTCCGTCCATCATTTCCTTTGGTTTTTGCTTTGTTCGCCATAAGTTGGCAGGGTATGCTCAGACGTGAGTCCCTTGCTCACTTTGCCACTGGTTTCAAGCAAGCCTGGCTGAAGACGGCTGAAATGCCAGAAACCGGTCTAGGAAGCTTGTTTCTGGTCCAGGGAAGATATGGCTTGGCAGTTCGGGCTGGACTGTTCCCATGAGGCACAGGGTCAGACTGATTTGCATATGGCCATGTCTGAACTGGGGTGGCAGAGTGGGCTAAAGAACGGTGATGGATTAAACCCAGATCAGTTGACTGGGGGTGAGTGCTTGCAATGTTCAACACTCCGTCCATCATTTCCTTTGGTTTTTGCTTTGTTCGCCATAAGTTGGCAGGGTATGCTCAGACGTGAGTCCCTTGCTCACTTTGCCACTGGTTTCAAGCAAGCCTGGCTGAAGACGGCTGAAATGCCAGAAACCGGTCTAGGAAGCTTGTTTCTGGTCCAGGGAAGATATGGCTTGGCAGTTCGGTCTGGACTGTTCCCATGAGGCACAGGGTCAGACTAATTTGCATATGGCCATGTCTGAACTGGGGTGGCAGAGTGGGCTAAAGAACGGTGATGGATTAAACCCAGATCAGTTGACTGGGGGTGAGTGCTTGCAATGTTCAACACTCCGTCCATCATTTCCTTTGGTTTTTGCTTTGTTCGCCATAAGTTGGCAGGGTATGCTCAGACGTGAGTCCCTTGCTCACTTTGCCACTGGTTTCAAGCAAGCCTGGCTGAAGACGGCTGAAATGCCAGAAACCGGTCTAGGAAGCTTGTTTCTGGTCCAGGGAAGATATGGCTTGGCAGTTCGGGCTGGACTGTTCCCATGAGGCACAGGGTCAGACTGATTTGCATATGGCCATGTCTGACCTGGGGTGGCAGAGTGGGCTAAAGAACGGTGATGGATTAAACCCAGATCAGTTGACTGGGGGTGAGTGCTTGCAATGTTCAACACTCCGTCCATCATTTCCTTTGGTTTTTGCTATATTCCCTAGCACCACATTGCACTCTACTCCTTGTTCTTGCTCCTCTCCGTTTGCTTTCCTCCCCATGCCCTCCGTGTTGTTCCCCGCCAACTCTTCGTTTTTTCTTCTCTCCGCCCTCCTTGTTACTCCCTCCCATTGCCTTACTTAAGCTCCCCACCTGAATTGCGATCCGTACAAAGCTGTTTATCACCCTGTGGCTCTGTATCGGTATCTGCTGAAATTAGTAGTGTATTGAAGTGGCGTCTGCCTCGGTGCTAGAGAAAACGGGTCACATTTCTGAACACATGAGATTTTCACCCACAACACGGGGTGTCTCAAGGGAGGATGTGGCCTAACGGCCAGAGCTGACTACTTTGGGGCTGGGAAACAAGGTTCTAGTCTCGGCGTCGGCTCAACATCGTGTGATTCTAGGCAAATCACGTAATCTCCCTGTGCCTACCAAAAATGAATGTGTCCTTATGTAACGTAACTAACTGGTGCTCATATAAAGCTCTTGTTTTTATGGTATAGTCTGACAGGCCCCTTCTATATCCCGTGATTTTCTGTCAGCCCCTGTCCCCCCACCCACTGCTTTTCCGTCTGCCCGGGAGAATTTGTATTTGGCTGCAGTAAGATGTTACGTCAGTGATCTCACTGAAGTTTGGAAAATCGCAACAAGGCGTATGCAGACAGTTTCTAAGGACATCTACAGCATAATTGTGCAGTGGCTCCTCGTCATTAGGGGGGCTTCCAGCCTTTGTTGCTTTTTCAGTCTGCAACGTTACGCACATCTGCGCTTACAGTTTCAGCAAGCATTGCGATTGTGGCTCAAAAGCTGGGATGGGCTAAAGCAGGGGTCTCCAACCGGTCGATCGCGAGCTACCGGTAGCTCGCCGAGACCCTGTGAGTAGCTCGTGACACTTGCTGCTGAATTTAGTAGCCCTTTGGTGTTGTTTGGGCTTTTTAGGCTTTTTTTCAGGCTGCGTTGCCCGCCCTCACCCAAACCAGCAGCTCTGATTGGCTTTGACTCGACTTTAACCAAAATCCATAAATCCAATAGAAGTCACATTCGAGTTTGTGATCATAGAGCGTGGGGGGTCGGACACACTGTCTACCAAACAACAGAGGTTGCTGGGTAGGCACTAGGCCGAGATCTTCATATGTTTCTAAACTGTAGACAGGTCAGAGTTACTGGGAGGCACACACCTTATTCACAGGCAGGCACGTGCTAAGCACACTGGGCTCCCTTCTGGTGTATGCTCTTAGCAAAGGCAAACGTCTGGCTCCTTGACGCTCACTGGGAGGTGTTCCGATTTCTGGAATGCCACGTGATATTGACTACAGTACCAGTGCCGATGTAGGAGGGGTGTGTAGAGAGGGCGTTCTGCCCCTCACACCTTGGTTCTGGAACAGCCCCGAGCAGTCCGACTGGTTATTGTTCCCTGACTTTGGAAGGAGACCCCGGTGGCCCGTCTGTTCTGCAGGCTCTGTGGTACCCCCTGCCACGGAGGGCTCTGTGGGAGATTTGAGGGGGCTGCCTCGGATCGGCGCGCCCCCTGAAGCATCGCTGCAGCCGGAGCCGCTGCTTCTCAGCGGAAAGGCCCAGGTCCCTACCACACTTGGTTATTCATATGTCAGGGCTGAGTCAGGATCCGTGCTCACTGATGACTGCGTGTAAAACACATGACGCATCCTGGGGGTCGTTCACGGGCATCTGTTACCGCACATGGCGCCCACATACCACCACCAGGTAGGGATTTACACTGTAGGTTTAATTGTATTTATATAAAATAATAACTTGTTTTTTTTTTATAGAGTGCTTTATATAGCTCACTAACTACTCTGCCAGCTATATAGTGACATTTATGTATGGGTATTGGAATAAGTGGTAAAACGTGATGGCTGCTTTAAGGTTGCAGAATAGATCACAAACTACGCACTCCGCCTAGAAGTCCAGGGGGCTAACTAGGGGCAGTTAACAAGTGGGTAAGACTAGAGTGGAGGGGAGAGCACAGTGAGCTGCCGGTCTCTGTTAACCCCTTGTCTGTGCAGTCCTCGACTCACATAGGTCCGCACTGGAGGGGAGCTCCCCACCACGCCCCTGCCCCCCACCCCATGTGCCCCCGGTGTGTTATTCCTCCCCTAACACCTGTCTGCAACTGAATGTAGTGGGATGATGTAGACCCCCCCCTCTTCCCCCCATATCCGCACACTTTCTCAAGCCAGTATAGGGCTGTAGTTAACAGCTCTGCTCTCCCGTATGTCCTCTTGACTTAAGCTGTCCCCTCCTACACTGGAGGCAGATAATATCCTTCTTGCCTCCCCCCTCGCACTGGTGCATGCGGTGTAGATAGCGCCACCACCGCTGTCCCTCCTCGCGCTGGTGCATGGGGTGTAGATAGCGCCACCACCGCTGTCCCTCCTCTCGCGCTGTGCATGGGGTGAAGACAGCACCACTCCCGCCATGCCGCCCCTCGCACTGGTGCTTGAGGCGTAGATAGCAGCATTTCTCGCTTTCGCTGGGTACTTTCTGGCCTTGTTTATCAAGCAGGCGTGCTGTAGAGTCTGGTTTGTCGTTTAATTAACCCCACGGGATCTGTTTTACTGTTTCCCAGGCATTAAACCGCTGCCCTATTTCTTTGTGAACCCTCGCTACTTGTTTCAGCTGCAGTTTTTTCCTAACAACTTTTTAAACCTGGGCAGCATTTTTTTTTACTGTTACGAGTTTTATTTAAAACACTCGTTTTGCTTTTCGTGGTAAATGTGGGTGTGTTTCTGCTGCACTGAGTGACTGTTCACCAGTTGTTTCACATAAACGGATGCGGCGCAGCTCCTCCGCTGAAGCCGTCTCCTGGGCAGTGCTCGCTGCCAGCTCTGTCCACAGGGCCGGCTCGCACAGCTGGTTAACGTGCCTGCTGCGGAGATGTCTGCCCCAGCGGTAGGACGTAGTCAATTCTAATGGTGGTGGGGGACAGCCTTTTATCTTTCCGGTGGAGGATGAAATGAGTGCCCTTGACTTCCATCCACGCTAATGGATTGTGTTTCACATCTAGGCACAAGTAAACAGGGCCTGGGCAACTGGTTCTTGACTCTCGAGTCTAGCCTTTGAGTTAGCTGGGGCGGTTTGGGCTGAAGAGGATGACGTTCCTCTTCTACGTGGAGATCAGCGTCTCGACTATGCGCCCCCTGCCTTTTCCTCACTAGCACCGCGCTGTTCATTGTTTGAATCACGAGCGCGAAAGGTGCTAGTGTGGAGCAGAAGCAGGCATGGCAGGGCAGACCAGCTGGTTTCCAGGTCACGCAAGCAGTATAAAACTGCCGGGATCCGCGCCATCTGCTGATTACAGCAGCCACTATGGGCCACCATCATTCATCTTGCAAGGTGCTGTCATGAATGGCCAGAACACAGAGGAAAGAAACACCCCCGCAGGTAAAGGACGCCATCACAATGAAACTGCAGCCCAATGCTGGCACCCAGCCAAGTGAAGGCAGGAACACTAGCAACAGCAGATCAGCGGACATGAGCAGAGGGCAGGCAAGGGCTCAATTCGTACAGTTACACACAACTCTCATATAAACACACACGCATACATTTTCTACATTAACATTTGTTTTAGGTTTGTGATGTTGATAGTTTCACTTTTTTGTTATAACTGCTTAAAAGCGATTTTTGTAGCAAAGTAAATGAAAAACCATGCCTACAATTTTTCCAATTCTTTCACTGTGCAGTGCTATCAAATGGTTTAACTTTAATGAGTGATTGTTTACATTTGTCAACGGGCAGTGTGTCCCATGCAATAAATCTTGGAAATGGGATATAAAGTAAATTAGTCAGGCATCTAGTGTGACGGGGTTAAAATACACACATGCCATCAAAGCAAGGTCTGCCTCAAACTACGAATAGGCAATTTATTTCTAAAGTAAAAATAATTTTGTGTTGTGTTTTATAGCATTTTACATTCTCACTACTAGCTGTTTGTGGGCCGATCTTTTTGGCTGGTGGGCTGTGCCAATGCTTGAATGTGTTTTTTTGGCTATTTGTGGACTGATTTCATTGGATGGTGGGCTGGTTTTTATTGTTAATTTTTCTGATATTGCCAAACATTGCGTGCTGCAAGCACAACTAGACTAGTCTTCATACCTTGAAAAACACCTTCTACTATTCAAAATGTCCTTGCATTACAGTTTAAAACCTAATTTGCAAATGTTGCCCACTTTTTAGCTATTAGATGTGGCGTGGGGGGTCTCTCTGACAAATGCGCGAGTTGCTTGGGGTTTAGTAGCTCACGACAATTTTCACGGACCAGAAGTAGCTCTCACTACACAAAAGGTTGGAGACCCCTGGGCTAAAGTGATCCACTCTGTGACACGAGGGCAAGTCAGCGCTGCTGAAGCTACAACTCGAGTACATCACTGTGGCCAGTGCAGCTGGTACAGTCGTACTAGGGTCCTGTTGTGAGGAGATATCTACAGCCCAGTTATTTCCTTTAAATAAAGGTGGAGAAGGCTCCGTTGCATCCGGTGGAGACGTTTAACTAAGATGTGGTTGGTAACAACTTTTACAGAAAGGCTTAGGGACGGCGAGATATATTGGCTTTGCTAATGCTTACTTTATACATGTCTTCACTGGATTATATGGTGAATTTTGGTGTGTTTTCTGCTGCTTTCTCCAGATGTATATCAGAACACGTTCTCCTAACTCGTGTCATGAGACCGCATCCGTTTCCACTTACTTGAAAAACAGCTGAAAGCCCCTCTGCTGGCTTCCAACAAAGTTAGAACCCAATTTTCGTATGATCCCAATCGCTGAAAATAGTCCCAGCCCGGGATGTCGTTTAACAATATGACAAGGGTCTCTTGCCTTCCCTTTATCGAGCGTCATGGGTGATTGACTGGACCACTTGGATTAGCACGACACAGATCTCAGAAGCTGTATAAATGCACTGTGATTCAGCTTTGTAAACCTGTTGTAAGTGGAACGACTGTTTAGAACGTCCGAAGGGATTTTATTTAGGTCAGAACTAAGACACAACTTTTGATTTTTAAAAAAAATTTTTTTTTTTACAAAACATGGATATACAAGTTAATTTGCGTTTGATTTTAAACAACGATCGATTTTAATATTGAATTAAAGAAATAGCTTTAAGTGTCGTTGTAAAGCCAGCTAAACTTGTGTTCACGCTTTCTGCAGGACAAGCTTGTAACTTCCTCTTTGCCTGTCCCGATTAATTCTCGTAAAAAATCCAGCATTAAAACGTCATAAATGAGCTGATGTCATCAGCATTGTTTTCAGTGCCAGGTAATGTAGCAAACACTAGTCTGGCTAGAGCGAGGAAGCAATCTCAACATCTGCCATGTAGCATCTGCCATATAGAATCAACCGGTTTGTAATCGACCTTGTTCCCTTATTTTTCCAAAGGTATTTTGCTATATTTTGTTATTCATTGAAAATAATTGAACATATCGATTTTTTTGCGAAAGTATGTTAAGTATTTAACATTTTTTAAAGCGTAGCTGCACCTTAAAGGCATCACCTCGAAGTATTAATATTTTAGTAGGCATTCTGAAAGAAAACAGTAAAAAAGTTAGTGGAAATATATTATTTACCACGAAATGGCCAAAAATGAAACTGATAAAGCAGATAGGCTTTAAGAGATGGTAAATATTTCAGATGAAGACCGCACTGTTCTTTGGCAGTTCCCGAAAGAAAGGTAGAGTTCTTTATAGGAGAAGACCATTCCAAAGATTTGGTTGCAGCTCCTGTGTTATATTTATTCAGTGCCAGAGAGGTTTGAATTTTGGGTTTCCATTCAGCTGCAGCTTCTTTATTCCACAACCCTTTTGTCTGCTGAAGACATTTTAGCCAGATAAGGTGGATTTCCCTGGTGAATCACCCCGTTTGCCTGTCTGTAGATCTTCTATTTAATTCTGCTTTGGAGTGGAAGCCAGTGTAGCTCATTTAGAACCTGTGAGATGGGGTCACATGTTCTCTCGTTGGCCAGTGACTTCAAATCTGCCTTTAGCAGAGTAGGAGAGGATTGCCAAAACCCAGCTAACTTGACAATTCCTTCATTGACTTAGGACTTCAGTATATCACTATTCTTTATACTCTGAGATTTTTTGTAATGCTAAGTATCCTGTGAAAGTAACTACTCGAATCCAAATTAAGTTCGGATTGTATTTTTTTAGTGCATCTTTTCCTCGTCGTCTTTATCCCAACCGTTGCATAATATATGTAGAAAAAGCTAGTAACGTTTGAAAATAATGCATATATGTAGCTCTCTGATTAATTTACCTTTTGAATATTTGGAGCTCAGAATACATTTAGCGGTTCATAGTCAAATGCCTTCCTTTATTGTAAAGATGGAAGCACTAAATATCTCCACGTCTAATTTTGCAAGACCATTTTTTTTTTATTGAGATAAAAATTACAAAGACCATAACGAATGCCATGGTGCTTTGAACGCAGCAAAGCTGCAATATTTCAGTACACTAGGTTAACCAAAGCCGCCACTTCTGATGAAAGCAGTTGCATACTATACGTATAAGAATAGGGCAGCCATAGAGTATAGGCATAGCATGGAAGTACCACTGCATCACTGTTGGAAAACCACCCATTCCAACAACGTAACAGAAAGAACAAGTATTTACAATGCAACGGTCTTGGCATTGTTAAAGTTAGAGCTATTGGCAGTGCTCATGACAATGCCGTTTCTTTAAATGTTTTAAAAACAAAAACAGAAACAAAAATAATGTCATGAGCAATGCCAATAGCTCTAACTTTACCAATGCCGAGACCATTGCATTGTAAATGCTTGTTTAAATTTTTTTCTCCAACATGAAGCAACGGGAATCTCAGCTTGAAAGGATTGTTTGCCTGCAGCATGTCACCGGTTGTTTCAAAAGGTACTTTTCCTTTTTCTTCACAATGTAGATGCTCTGCAGCAGTACAATCTACGCTCTCCTGTACAAATACTCGTTTGGATGAGTAAATCTTTGGAGGTTGCTCATAACATGGGCAGTGACTCGTTTTTCGCGGTGGCATTCTTTTCACGAGTGCAGCTTAGGTTTGTTCTAATTTGTGAAATCTTCTTTTCAGGCATTTCTGTATTCACTGCCATGTGTTGTGCTACCATCTACTGAAAAGGTGAAATATGACGTTTATGTATTTGAGATGAATTTTGTTTAATCCACGTTCTCTTTCCCACATCAAGCATGTTCCGGATGAGAGATTTCTACAGTAGTGTCTTTGCCTTGCTAGTACTATGTATGTAATGTTTAGTATCCATACTTGATGGATTTGCGCTTAAAATGTATGTGCCAGCTTCCACAATTTAGGTTGTGTTTCTCTATGCACGTCTTTGCCTAGTTTATTATAGTGGGTAGCTGTTCTATATTATCCCTTACATTAGGGATGGGCATGGGTTTGGTTACAAGTCTCTTTACCCATAAAGCATTACAACTGGCCCCTACGCAGGGATGGGTGTCATGAACTCTTTTCACATAGTGTTAAATGTAGCACGCAGCCTCTACAATGGGGTAGGTTCATGAGTGTATTTCACTTTTAGAGTTGTTTGTTCTGTACTATTTAGTAACCCTGACATGGGGTATGTTTATCGGGCCTCCGCCGAATAACATAACAGGTAACCCTTATACTAGGTTGGTTTTGTTTCATGGGTACGATTCCCATTTACAGTTGTTTAATAGGTAACCCCAACACGGGGTATGTTTTGGGGATTTCTCCAATCTACATTTCATGTAACCCTTACACTTAGTGGGTTTTGGGTTTATGGGTTCGGTTCCCCTACACAGGGTGTATTTACATAATTTTTGTTCCCATATTCTTGTTTAAAGTCTTTCTGGACTTTATGGGTCACTGTCCCTAGTGTTAGTACCTCGTCTGAGGGGTGAAAGTTTGGTTTTTGTTCCTCTTTCACAGCAAATGTAAGTTTCCTTACGTGAGGAATCTTGTCTGTTGATTTGTTCCCTGTCAGAAAGGTTTGTAGTTGCGGGTTTGTTTTTGTCCTCTGCAATTTACAAAGAATTTTGTTAATTATATTTATTGGGAGAGGATGGGTTATTTTACTCCATTAATGTTTGTAAGGAATCCATTCTCTCTGTTTTGAATAGCTCTGACCCTCCTGTGATGTTTGCTTTCTTTCTCATACTTGGGTTTTCGAACTATTTTTTGCATTTGTACATATCTGTGTATAGTTCTTCTTTTGTAGTATTGTTAATTTTTGTTATCTTTTAAAAGGATAGGGATGTGTTATGCCCTGCATAGTTACTGTATTTTCTACACTTCATCCTTTCTTCCTGCTGCTCAGCCAAAGTGCATGTTCCCAAATGTTGGAAATGCAGTGATGCATGGAATGTTGGGTGTTTGTGTGAGTGAGGAATGACAGTTAGAGAGAGAGGGGCTGAGCAGTAGGCAGGCTGCTCCTGGTGGGGTTTGCTACTACAAGGGGTTTCCTACTACCTGGAACTAATGGCTTGACTACTGGCTAATCTACTTATACTTCACCTGTTACCTGGACTACCTGTCTGATGTACTTACCAACCATCTGGATGTACTTGAACCGACTACAGATTAAAGGTACATGTTAAATCTACTTGGCTACCAGTGTCTGCTTCTACCACAGAACACAACACTATGATGTGCCCCTTTTGTATTTGGACGTGTCTCACGGCGCAGTCCTTCTGAAATACGACATGTAAGCCTCATCATGTGATCCCATGACAGATCTTGGTTTCATCAGTGATGGGTTCCTCTTGTGTTTGGCAGTGTCTCCCTGTTGATATCATCAGGAGTCCTCCAAGCTTTTGGAGAAAGAGAAATGGCTTCAGTTTCTGAATTGGAGTTTTGTCTCTTGAAAAGTGAAATGATGTTGGCGACAGCAGTAGGTTAGAAACCAGGAAGGTTTACTAAGTAGGAACAATACACTTCAGCCTCAGAAGCCAGCCACCAGCAAGTCAGCCTCAGCTCTTCATAACTGACTAACTTCAATCACCAACATTCCAACACTAGGGACAACTAAGATGCAGTCCCAACATTCTAGTTAGGCTAACACTGATTTACAATAACCATCAGTGTTAGCTGAAACATATAAGATACTACACAACTCCCCCCTTTCCCAACAGGAGAAACAAGATATGTAAAAAAAAAAATTATGTACTTCAAACATATTCTTTTAAGAACAGGAAAATTAAACATATTCTTTTAAGTACACCTGTCTCTTGCAAACCCTAACAAATTTCCTTAAACATATTTGTTTAAGTGCACCGGTCTCTTGCAAACCCTAGAGGATTTCCTTATAAGTGTATTGCCACCGTCAGGTTCAAAATTCACATTATTTTCAACTCTCTTACCAACTTTAACCACTCAACCCAAATTCCAGATGTGATGGTCCTCCATCCTTACAGCATTTTCAAATAGTTTGATGACTTTTCTTGGGAGGTGAAAATCTGGAACCTGAACTGTAGGCACCACCACAGGGATTTTTAATTCTGCTCAAATCACCAACGGGCACAACAGTTTGCTTGGTAGCCTTGCATGAATCAAACAAGTCTTTTCTCTTAGAGGCTAACTTGTGTTCTTTCACCTTTTTTTAACTCCTCTTTCTGACTAACAGACAAGTCAACCTTAATCAAATCATTGACCCAGGAGGCACAGACCAAAGTATTGGCCTTTCTTCCCTTGAATTATTCAAAATGGGTGAAACTGTGCTTGAATGAGGAGTTATCCTATAGTTCTTCACCCTATCATGTAACTCTCGTCTCCAACATACCTTGTTTGTGATGGCACGCTGAATAGTTTCCTTCAAGACCTTGTTGAATTTTTCAACCATGCCATTGGTCTCGGGATGATATAAAGCAGATTTCTTATGCCTAATACCTCTTTCTTTAAAAAATTCTTCCATTTCATAAGATACTAACTGCACTCCATTGTCTGTAAGCAATGAATTCGGAAAACCTTCCCTTTCAAAAACTCCCTCCAGAAACATAAATACATCACGTGACTTAATAGAGTTGGTAATGACAACTTCTGGCCATCTGGAAAACATGTCCAGAAGTACCAAAACATACTTGTCTGAGCTTGCGTAGTGAATGGGACCTAAAATAGGTTCCTTTGGTATGTTTCCTATCATCATGGGTTGTACTCTACATTTTAACGTTTTGTCCACATTACAGCATTCTCCACAATCTCACACCACTCGCTCAACCTGAATATCCATTCCAGGCCACCAATACATTAGTCTCAACCTCTCCTTGGTCTCAGAAATTCCAACATCACCACATCTATAACATCTTCCAGAGTTAGATTGAGAAGAATTGTTAATATCTTTTTGTGACGGACGTGAGGAATTGCCACAGTCCCTCTGCTGTGGACGTGAATTAGAGCTACTAAAGTTCTTTTTACGAACAGAAACAGATTGGGCAGTTTCCTCTTTCAGTGTAATGGCGTTCTTTTTTATCTCTTCCACACAAGCTTTGCTGTGTTTGAAATTCTTGGCAAGAGTGACAACCTCAGAGAGAGAAGATCATCTTTTTGCCAAAAGCTCTCTCTAGCTTTCTCTACACAACACCCTAACATAAATTGATCACGAAGCCTTTCTTCATTGTTAACATCAAAATAACATGTAGAAGCAAGTTTCCTCAGCACAGAAACATATTCTTCCACAGATTCACCTGACCTTTGCATTCGTTTCCCAAATTGATACCTTTCTAAAACCCTGGAAACTTTAGGTAAGTAGTGTAAGTCTAATTTCTTTATGCAAATTTCATATTCGTTCAAGCCATTACTTGTTTCAACAGATAAGTCAGGCAAGTGTTGAAAAACCTCTTGGCCTTCTGAGCCAAGGCAATGGAGCAATAGGGCCATTCTTCGTTCTGCACTTAAAGATGTTCCACACACTCTTGCGTAATTGATGAACACATTCTTCAATTTTTTCCAAGGGATCTGTGGTTCCCCAGGATTCATAAGAAAGAAAGGAGGTGGAGGAACATTCTGCATTTTGGTAACGAAATGTTAAGCACATACTGATGGAGAATGAAACACACTTATTAAATTAAAGAAGAAAACAAGAAGAGCAATTAAACACAGTAATGTAGAGAATGGTTAAATATGTGTGAGCAATGAACATTCCCCACCCCCCCCCAAAAAAAAATTAAGCTGCACACAAGAACATTTCTGTAGACAAGCTGTGCGAATCAGCGGTAGAAAGTAAGCTGTGTGCCTCAGCGGTAGCAAAAGGAGCTGAACACACTATGAAATCAGACAAGCTATGCGCATCAGCGATAACCAAAGAAGCTGAGCGCAATGTGAAATTAAGAAAGCTGTGCGTAGACAAGCTGTGTGCCTCAGCGGTAGAAAGTAAGCTGTGTGCATCAGCGGTAGCAAAAGGAGCTGAAAGCACTATGAAATCAGACAAGCTGTGCGCATCAGCGATGACCAAAGAAGCTGAGCACAATGTGAAATTAGGAAAGCTGTGCGCATCAGTGGTAACAGGGAAGATGTGAGCATCAGCTTTAACATGAACAACTGAGCGTAGACATCAGCGTTGACCATAGAAATTGAGTATAATATGACATCCAGTAAGCTGTGCGCATCAGCGATGACATACAAGCTGTGCGTTGACATCAGCATAGAGTAAAGAAACTGAGCGCAATAAAACATTCAGTAAGTAGTGTGCATCAGCGATAACAGGAAAGCTGTGCGCATCAGCTTCGGCAAGAACAGCGGAGCGCAGAATGAAAGATTCATTGCTAGGCAACAATCAAGCTGTGCACGTCAGCGATTGCAGAGGTTGAACGCACAATCAGAGGTACGTAGGTTGGCAACAATGTAACATTGCACTGCAGGATGTGATGAATAAAGACGCACGCTACGTAGGCAAACGTTGCATCTGACGAAATGGAGTACAGCGTTATGAAACAATGGGGACGATATACCTCGTACGAGTGCTCGAGCACAGTCCCTTGCAGGCAGAGATGTGCTTGCGCTGGTATGTAACAAGGGAGAGGATCCTCGAGGACAGGCTCTTGCGTGCTGAAAATCGTTGCAAGTAAATGCACGTGGACCTGAGTTAGTCGCACGCTCACTCACCCAAAATAATACAATTTAGAAAACAATGGGGAGGAGGAGGATGAGAAAGAAAAGAAAATCAAGATCCCCAAGTCACCACCAGCCACAAAGTCTCCTTACTTTAGAAGAAGGACATCCAGGTGTCCTTCAGTCGCTTGGAATGGTAAGTAAAAACTTACAGTTGGATGATTGAAGTCTTGAAGAAATGATGTAGTTGTATCTTGAAATTGAAGTAGTTGATGGTGGTGGGTATCTTTGTAAATGAACTCGAGGTGACATCAAAGATTGAGTTGAAGTGTTGAAGTTCAAGAATGGGTCCAGTCTTTTCCAGTCGTCGACAATGAAATGATGTTGGAGACAGCAGTAGGTTAGAAACCAGGAAGGTTTATTAAGTAGGAACCAATAGACTTCAGGCTCAGAAGCCAGCCACCAACAGGTCAGCCTCAGCTGTTCTTAACTGACTAGCTTCAAGCATCAACATTCCACACTAGGGACAACCAAGATGCAGTCCCAACATTCTAGTTAGGCTAACACTGATTTAGAATACCCATCAGTGTTAGCTGAAACATATAAGATACTACAAAAAGCCTTTTTCTTTGTAGATCAATGGGTACTCCTCGGGTACTCCACAGGTTCTACCTTTAGTACTGCAGTCTCTTTAGGGACCTCCCTTTGAACCATTGCAAGAGCTGGATCAAAGATTTTGTCAACGTATGTTTTGTTTTTGGATGCCATTTGCAAAACTAGGTGCATTTAAGAATTAGGTGCTCTTATCTCTTCTCCTCCATTTTTATGATTTTTCAGGTTAATGGTGATTTTAAGCCAAGCCCTTGATTTCTTTCCATAGTGGCATCTGCTTTTCATTGTATTGCAAAAAGATGGTTCTATAAATTTCTTTCTCCTGCCTTCATCAGAAGAAGTCATACACCTTTATACCCTAAAAGCACATAGGGCTCTTTCCATTTATCTACAATGCATGACACTAGTTAAAAACACTGACTCATTTTTTTAAACTTTTGGTTCCTCCAAATAACGTCCTCTACTCTCAGTCAATAAGCTAAACTGATGATTTTACTGACTTATAATTCCTTGTTCTGTTCAAGTACGATCTTCCGGGGGTGAATATATACCTCCTTTACTGCTTCTAGGGGTGCTTCCTTGAAAGATATTTGCAATGCTGGCAGGTGGTCCTCCATTACCACTTTTTGATCCATCACAACTACATGTGGGTTCAGTTTGTTCCTCCTATTTTGAGGGACAGATGTTGTCATCAATCAACATTTGAAAATTCAAGAGTTTGTGTTTTTTCTCTGTTATGAGAAATACAGTGCGTAGCAATATTTAGCAGAACTGGAAAAGTGTAGACAGATGAGAAGGTAATGGCGTGGCTAAGTACCTTCATTACTTCAAGTCCAGGCATTCTTCGTCGCAAACCTATGGCTCCCAACCCCCCCTCACACAAGGAAGAAAAGGGGCACAAAGATATTTTTGGCTTCAATATATTTGGTGTATTACAGGAATGGAAAAGGCAGGCACCTTTGATTAGACTACTAGTGGAGCAGAAAAGCCTAAATTAGGAAAGACAAAGCTATTCAACTAATTTTGTTTTTTATTTTCATACTTGGATAGGGGAGTTGATTCTGTATAGCAAGGTAAAACCACAATTTTTCAGGGTTGTAACAAGGACAACCTTGATGTGGGGAAATGAAGATTACTGGTAAGTAATCAGGGCATTCATTTAAATGACCATCAAAGAAAAACAGAGAGTGAGAACGGTAATTCACCCACTTGTTTTATATCTGCCCAAAGAAATTTAAAACATAATAGGATGTGGCAAAACATATTATTTGGAGAATCAGACCAATAGCTAATCATCACGACATTCCTGTATAAGGATGCAAGACCCTTACCCACCAGTGGTGTCATACTTCATTGTGCTGCTAAATTCTCATTCAGAGCAGGATGTCTCATTGTCTGAATATGCTGTTGACGCAAGGAGCTCTTACAAAGAACTTTTAAATAATTCTTCAAACCAATAGTATCCTGTGCACAATAATGCACCTATAAATTTATCTGAAGACTAACCCACAGTATTGTATTCATGGTTATCTTTGTTAAGGTTAGAAATGATAATGGAAGGATGTTTGAAAATGCAGTCATTCATACATCCCAACAGTCAGCATATTTCGGTCAATAAATAGGGTTAAAGCATAGGTCTTAGGTCTTTATCAGGAACATGGGATCCCCTAGTCACTAAGATTTATGAGGTATGTAGTAGAGGGAGTGCATGGGACAAGTGCGAATAAAAAGAAATCTAAAAAAGTCCCCCTTCATCCATAGCAGGTGGCATATTAAGTGAAGTGGCAAGTTTGTTCTTTTGACAAATGTTTAATTACAGGAGCCTATCACCGCATTTGTCTTCATGAGGCTCTGTACTTCTACACTTTAGGATCCAGTACATGCCTGGGTGGAAAAACAACTGAAAGCATTTCGTTTGATTTATCTTCATTAACACTCCTCTCTTACAGGTTTTTATTTTCCTCACAAGTCCACCTTGCAAGTATGAGAATTACAATGAAGTTGGAAATCTACATCTTGGTGGGTGTCTTCATTTTAAAGTGAAAGGTGCACATATAAACCCTGTATGCTGTTCTTGCACTAACAATCCAAGCTATTTCCACTACTTGAAATATTTAGTACTCAAGGTTTTGTTTAAATATAATACATTTGGTTTGATTCCACAGTGTAGAAAAGTGCAATAACTATCAGGTTAGAATCTGAATAGCATCTTGCTGTGGACTTACATTTACCTTACGAGTCGAGAGTTCAATCTGAGGAGCTTTTAGATATGTTTTATAAGAGCATTAAACGGGCATGCAAATATTAACACCGTTGCTATCTTACTTGTCAGCATGCTTTCCTATGAAGAAGATTGATATATAGTACACTGTGCTCTGCTCAATCATTAGATGTCAAGTGACTCTCTGACAAAACACACATTTAATCTGCAACACGTGGCGAGCCAGAGTGCTCAGCTAATTTTGCAGTCCCTCGAGTAGATTTTCTACTCGAGTGGCAGCTTTCTGACAGTGAAAGATTGTGGCAATCTGCAACCGCCCGTGTTGGAGAAATCTAGCCGGGGGCCCTCATAGCAACCAAAAATCATGCTAGGGGATGTCACACTTTTCTCACCAGTTCAGGGACCTGATACGATGTCCGCCCGCCATCGCCATGGAGCCAGGGACCGACCGCCGAAGTGGAGGCGGTCCCGCCATGTACATTGGGATGCGCCTGCCCTGGGCCATATACGTTGCGGGTGGATCTGCTGGCTGCAGTATGTACAGACTGTGCACAGCATTGCCATGCACTACGTGGCAGGCACCTAGTGCATGGCAATGACGGGCGGTCCCATAGGTATCCCCCATGTGCACCCCCCATGCCCCCAACACCCTGGGGGCCCCAAAAGGGCCCCCATAAGCAGGAACTGCATGCCTTTCCATGGCGGCAACGAGGCCATGGAAAGGCGATTCACCGCATGAACCATAATATGGATGGCGGTGTCTTGCAGACACCGCTACCATTTTATTCCCTTATTCCACCCTGTCGACGAGTCGACCGCCGGAAAAGAGGCGGACAGTCTTTCCATCCGCCACGGACCCCCCAGCTATACTAATATGGCGGGGGGTCAATCAGGCAAGGATGGCGGGCGGATCACCCACGCCTGTCCAGCTGTTGCTACCGCCGGCCCGGCGGGGACGATCCACCCGTCATCCTAATGGGCCCCTTACTGTTTGCAAGCCATGTGTGAGAAAAACTCCATACTTTGAAGTAGACAAAATTCCACCAACTGTGGAGCAGATATTGCCCATCTCTACTCAAAAGACAGGAAGTTGGTGTTTATCTTAGTATTTTTATTGCTATCTTTTTATTACTATTTTTATAATTTTTTTGACAAGGTTCAGTTTTCAGCACACAAAATACATCTATTTGCCTGACCTCCCTCAATGTGAATATCAGTAAAAGTGACAAAGGGAAAACCCACTCCTCTTTTTAGAATAAAATTAGCCTTTCATTTTTACTTTACACTGAAAGGAGAAACACATAGACCGAGAACATACTTACTTGGCTCCCCTGAGGTGCTTAGATCCTGTGCGGTGGGCCCTTCCTGTCATAGGACCTGCTGGATGAGCAGCGGCACCGCCGGTGCTCTCTCACCCAAAGCCCTGGCCTGCTGAATCTGCCTTTGGGGACTGTTGACCCGAGCTCAGCCCAGCTGGGGCTCTTTATGGGGCTTCGCCATGGGGCACATTTGGTCTGCTCACTCTTCATCCAGGCAAGGGCGTGAACCCTCCCAACAAAGCTACTCTCATGTCTCCTCTGTGCACACCTTGGAATACTCCGATGAGACAGGTTTCCCCACTGGATAAATTTGACCTGATTCTTCAAGAAATACAAAATTCCTGGGCTGCCATTGAAGGCCGTACCAATTCCTTCTCAGCTGACCTCGGTATCTTGCACGAAGAATATCACAAATTGTTCGACAAAGTCGACATGGCCAAACCTATGTTATCATAGCTGGTCTCCCAACAGGCATTACATAGCACAGCCATTGAGGAGCTCTGGAAACTTCTCACCATCTTGCATGAGAGAGCAGAGGACATTGTAGGCCACGCATGTTGAAATAACATGTAAATAATAGGGATTCC
Source organism: Triturus cristatus (assembly GCF_964204655.1). Taxonomy (NCBI): domain Eukaryota; kingdom Metazoa; phylum Chordata; class Amphibia; order Caudata; family Salamandridae; genus Triturus; species Triturus cristatus. The sequence continues at coordinate 801,089,973 of NC_140581.1, forward strand.
AGAGGGTACAGCAGGCCCCAATCTGATGTTGTTCATTGAGAGTTGGATCCAGCGGGAGATGGCCCCAATGCCTCTTACCCCTTTTCACCATGGAGCGGACTCACCGACTGCTGTCCTGATGCCCTCCTCTCGGGGGTGCCACTTAGGCCTATGGTAGCATGCGTACTGAACTACAGGGATCAGGATCATCTTCTTCAAAAGGCCAGACTACACACTAGAGGTACAACGCTGCTTTGCATCCTTCCAGTCAGTCACTAGACAGCTTTGCACCTAGGCCTTACTCTTTCTGTTCTGCTTAAAGTTCATTCACGATGATCACTCACTGTTCTTTGAAACTCCTGATGCCACATTCGCCTAGCTGGAGCACCAGTATCTGAATGCAAGTCGCCGACCTTCACTGGAGCATGCTCAGAGGGGGGAACGTGGACTGCCTCACTGCCACAGATGTATGTGGTGGACATCTTTGAAAGCGCCGCCCTGCCTCGGCAGGCCTTGATGGGCAGACTGGCAGTACTTGTGACCATGTGATCTATGGGTTCACAGCATGGATGACCCTCCTCAAGCTCCTCTGCCAGTGTGAATTCAGGCTTGAACTCCAAAGACAGTGTGCCCCTTTTCCCTAATGTGACACCACAGACTGTAGGCAACTTGATATGACCCAGGTTGAGGCTCAGCCTCCCTGCAATTGTTGGTGATATCTACTGTGTGATGCAGTGTGATTTCCTTTTCTTCCTTCCTTCTTGCTCACCTTCCCTGCTGTATAATACTCTCATTCTCCCTCTTACCACCCCCTACTGCCCTCTCCTCTGTGGATGTCTTTATCCCACACTCTCTCCCCACTTCTTCCCACCTTTCTTTTTTTTGGCTGGCACATCAGAAGGTTCCTGGTCAAAATTGTACACTATGTGGGCACCCATGTGTCCTTGTTACCTATTTGCTTGTTGTCTTATGACTGCTGCATATCCTTTCTACTTTTAATGCGTTGTATTCCTGGGCTACCAGTACGGGGCACTGTTGGCTCTAGACCCCGACATCAGTGAGTCCCATTCTGTTCTATACTTAGTCCCCTCCTTAAGCGATTGCACAATGTGTTATTTGTTTCTTATGTTTAGTTTGTTTATTCTAGTTTGGTTCAACGAATACTTCTTGATGGACCCGGTTTTGTGGAAATGTTTTTTTGCTCACCAGATATGTCTCTGTGTGAAGGTAGCTGCCTCTCTTTATAGTGCACTAAAATGAAGTAAACCATGTAGAGCGTCCATTGAATCCCAAATTGAGGTAAAAGTAGATCATACTAATATTTTTTTTGTGGTAGTGTGGGCGAGCAGTTAGGCTTATCAGAGGGTAGTGCTAAGCATGTATTGTACTCACAGAGGCAATAAATGAGACAAACACTCAAGAATAAATCTGAGACCAATTTATAAAAATAGTGTTGATTTTTATGTTGTTTTTAAGACCAAGAACACAGTTCTAATTTAAGTACATTTGGGGTTACAATTTTTCAGAAAATAACTCTCTTTGGTGCGCAGTTACGCACCATTGAAAACAATAGAGAAATTCAGGTAATTCTTTTACGAAGTTCACCTTCTCTTTTTAGGTCAATGTCAGGACCAGGTCCAAAGTTACTGCAGGAGAAGTTCCGGAGCATCTTGGTTCAGCCGGGAGCAGAGTGCTGATGGTTTTGATGCTGGTGCACAAAGACGAAGAGGCCACTTGAAACACACTGCACAGGAAGACTTGCAGGTAAGTTTAATGGGTCTCCTTGGAGGGAGGAAGTCGCAAGGGCCTGGAGACCATGGGAGCATAGCTGGTTAGTCTGTGCCGGGGCTGCCGGGCCAGGTGCAGAGCGAACAGGTCAGCCGCGCGTCGTGCTTCTTAAGGCCCTCGCAGTCAGGAGCAGGCAACTTGGAGATATGATCTTGTGAGAGCTTGGCTACTCAGGAAGTGGATCTTGGGTGTCTTGATGTGCCTTGATGTGTGCTTGCTTCTGGTGCTTTGGGAGTCCGGTTTAGACTCTTCTTCTTGGTGTTTGCCGTTGAGGGTATTGGTACACCACGGCTCCAGTAGGTCCTGGTGTCTCCAAACTTTGTGAGGAGACAGATGTGACTCTCTAAATCTGTTGGGCCTTTTCTGGCATTGTTGCGGCACTGAGGTCGTTGGGAAGCAGCAAGTCAACAAAGCGGACTTCATGTGGTTGGTGCCTGCGGTTTGCAGGGGAGTGATACCTTCACTCCAAGGGGGCTTCTCAGCAATTTCTTGAAGGCTGAAGGTGCTCTGGGGTCCTTGGAGTCCTTTCAGGTTCAGGACGACGCAGCAGGCAGCTATTGTTGAGTCCTGGGGCAGCAGGCAGGGTTTGGTACCTTTTTCTTCTGCCTCAGGGCTTTAGTTCTCATGCAGCGGGCTTCTATGTCCTGGTCTTCTTTTGTACATCGAATCTGGTGTTCAGGTCTCAGAGTGCCACCTAAATCCTGAATTTAGGAGCATTACAAGGGGAGATAGGTAGTAGCCAATGGGCTACCTACCTTTATGGTGTCTATACCCTTTAGTGACCAATTCCTGTGGAAAGGGGAAAGACCCTAGCCCTGATAGGTTGTTTCACCACCATCCCTAGATGGTGGAATTTCAGGAGAGGAGTTCACTTAACCTGCCCCACCCTAGGGGTGGTGTAGGCTAAGTGCGGACCCTCCTCCTAATCTAACTAATTTTCCCACCTTTCCTCCCCCCAAAAGTGGAGCAGGAGAGGGGCCTGGCCTCCCTCACTATCTAGAGGCCCCTTGGTTGGATTTCAAAGGCGGCATCTCCTATGAAGCTTTCCACCCAAGAAGGCCATCCTGTCATGGAGGAGTTGTAAAGTACCTCCACACAAAACAGGCTTTGTTTCTTTCATCTGAGAGTGCTGGGTCTCACCCCATGATGTCAGAAACATGTCTGGTGGTGGCAGACTGGTGAAAACAAGAGACCATACCAGTGCTTGGTTGGTTTTCTGGCGACCCTGTAAAAGGGTCTGCTTTCCTGTGTGAATTTATTAATAAATCCACCATTGGCATCAGTGAGGATTTAATAATACATGATGTTTGGTACCAAACATCCTAGAAATCAGTGAAGCCATAATGGAGCTAAGAAACTCGTTTTGGCATTTATCCATTCCATGTACTCATTATGGCTTCCGCGTATGCCTACAACATCTCAGAATAGTCTGGACATTGTAGGGGCATGTCTAATCATGCTGATATGCCCACACATTGGAAATAGTGCACCCTGCCTTAGGGCTAAAGGCCTGAAGTAGGGGCGACTTACCTATACTTTATGCAGCATATGGGGGCATGGCACACATGCCTGTGTGCCATTTCGACTCTTCGTATTTCTCTGCACCAAGAAATGCAGCATGCACTCGCAGTATGCATAGTCTTGGTGAGGGGTCCCTGAGGTGGCACAACCAATGCTGCAGACCCAGAGGACCCACTTCAGTACCAATGCCATAGGTACATGGGGTACCACTTACTAGGGAATTACAGGGGCAACCGAAGTAGTGCCAATCGTGGTACAGTGTTTAGGAAAAAGATATGGTACTGGGAATCTGGTTGGCAGGGACTCAGTGCACTTACAGTTCGAAATCACATTAGGTATTAGGCAAGAAGTGGGGGCTAACCATGTCAAAAGAGGCACTTTCCTACACTGTGCTTTCCATATCTTTTACTGTATGTAGAGCGTTCCTACAGCCACGCTTTTGAATAAGGTGGTGACATGTCAACTGTTGCACAATGCTACAAGATACGGACTTAGAATGTCAGAGCACTGGGTTCCATCCATAAGAGCCAGAGGGTCCTGGCACAACTGCACAGTCAGAAGGCCACTGCAGTATTTTTGCAGGAGACCCACATATCCGCCCGAGGTAGTTCGATTACACACAAAATGGAGGGGACAATTGTTCACTACCACATATTTAGGGCTCGCCCGCAGAGCGACAATCTGGCTGAGAGCGGGTTTTCCGTTTGAAGCACAGGCCACTAAAATTGGTACTCAGGGGCATTATGTCTTTGCTTATGGTTTATTAGATGGGATGATGGTGTTCCTTGGCAGTGTGTATGCCTCTAACACTGAGCAGGACATTTATCTGCAACAAATATCCTCTATCCTAGCAGAGTGGTCACATCTTCCCTTGTACCTGGGTGGGGACTTGAATGCGGTCCTAAATGTTAACCTTGATAAGTCCCATCTCCTCTTGCCAAATACTAACTCAGCTAGGTAGGCCCAGTTCCTCTTGAGTTGGCTCTCCCACTCACCGATCCCTGACTGACCTATGGGGGCTCACAATGTAGGCATGCAAGAATACCCCTTCTTTTCTCCCACCCACGGACTATATACCCGCCTAGACTGCATTCTTTGCCTGACACATATGTCGGGAATGTTTTCCAATACAACTTGCTTGGGAAAGAACTTCTCGGAACATACTCCGCTTGAGTTGGTGCTATTGTGGGGTAGAGTCCTCTAACCTACACCCACATGGTGCATGGAACCGTAACTCCTAGAGAATGCAGTCTTTAGGGATACCCTGGGTACTGCTATTGACTCTTACTTCACAACAAATGAGGGCACTGCTTCCACACCACTAGTAAAATGGGAAGCCTTTAAGGTTGAACTTGTGATCCAGGGGGTGTCTATGAGCCACTGCAGCTGGAGCCAGGCAGGGTATTCTTAACAAGCTACACCACATAAAGACACAACTGAGTGTCCTTTAACAGGAGGCAGTGCATGATCCTACACGCTTTACAGCCCTACAAGACATTAGGGTTCACCATATGGAAACCCTAGAGTAATTGCTAGACTACAGAACCTACACAAACAAGATGCACTTTGAAGGTGATAGGGCCGGTACGCTTCTTACTTTCATGATCCAGCTACAGTTGTCCCAAAACACCTATGCTATCCATTACTTCAGTCACAAGGGCACGCTGCACAACACAAATGGACATTAATGACACCTCTCATGCATAGTATGTGAACCTGCATAGGGCTAATTATACACCATCCCCGGCATCAAGATATAGGTTTCTAGGTGACTTGAGACCCCGGGAGATGATGGAGGAAGCGCATGTGGTGTTAGCGGCTCCTAACACACAAGCAGAACTGCGTACTGCAATTAAGGTGATGGTTTGTAACAAGATGCCAGGTATAGATGGCTTGCCTATTTAATAATATTCCTTGTTTGCTACACGCCTGGTCCCTAGGTTGGAGATGCCTTCTGGGGGCTTTTTGGGGCCATCTCTAGAAGCAGGATCTTTACCTTTTATGACTAGTCAAGCCCTTGTCACATCCCTGCTTAAGCCCAGCTGGGCCCCAGATGACCTCACCTCTTACAGACCACTATCCCTCCTAATCTCGGATTACAAGATTCTGAGCAAGGTGCTCACCCAGGGATTGCTCCCCATACCACCAGATGTTGTGCACATAGACCACTGCGGATTTGTTCCCCACAGGAGTACCTCTCTGAATACTATTTGTCTATACCAAGTTATGGAAATAGTGTTCCTTATCCTAACATGGGCTGCCCTTCACTAGACCTGCAGCAAGCCTTTGAATCACTGGACTGGGACTATCTGTACTTGGTAAAGGGAACATTTAACATTCCTGCTGCTTTCTTGAAATGGGTCAGAGGACTCTATGCACATGCAACTGCCCAGGTTGAAACAAGTGCACATATTGCCACACCATTCCCGATATCACACGGAACGCGACAGGGATGTGCATTATCGCCGGTATTGCTAGCAATGGAGCTCCTGGCACAATCGCTAAGCCAAGATATGAGTGGCTGGGACATCCCATGCGGTCTCCACTACCACACAGTCTCCTTATACGCAGATGTTAGACTTGGCATCTTTTGGCATGTTTCCCCTGAGTTTTTGCATTCTGGCCTCCCGGTTTTGACTCTGTTTTTGCTGGCGTGGCGTTTCTGCGCACTTTTGGAACTGCTGATCAGTGGTGAAGTGCAAGTGCTCCTGTGGTAAAATTGTGTTATGGATTGGTGATTCAATGATTGGGTTTTTGATTTACTTGTTAGTCCCTAGTAGAGTGCACTGAGTGTGCCAGGGCCTGCAAATCAACTGCTACTAGTGGGCCTGCAGCACTGATTGTGCCACCCACGTAAGTAGCCTTAAATAGGTAACTCAGACCTGCCATTGCAGAGTCTGCGCGCAGTTTGCAACTGTCATGTCGACTTTGCAAGTGCACCCACTTTCCAGGCCCTAAACCTTCCCTTTTCTACATGTTAGTCCCCCCTAAGGTAGGCCCAATGTACCCCTGTGGGCAGGGTCCAGTGCATGTGAAAAGTGGGACATGCCCTGGTGTGGGTGGCATGTCCTGATAGTGAATTACAGCCCATTTAGTTTTTTACTATTACAAGGCTAACTGTTCCTCATAGGACAGAATGGGAAGTTTGTTTATAACATCTTATAAACATAACTGGCCCTGGTAACTAGGTGAAAAATAAAGTTTAGTATGCCTGAACTCAGAAGGTGAAGGTGATTTTTGCATTCTGTGTTTGAAAATATCACTTTTAGAAAGTAGGTATTTTCTTGCCCGTGTGCCTCTGCTGGAATGTGGATTGCCTATTTGGGTTTTGGATGACAGAAAGCTGGGGAGCAGGAGGGCTCCAGATAGTCTAGGTAGGGTCAGGGAAGGGCTGAATAGCCCTGGGCTGCAATTGGGGAAGGGGGAGGCGATTTCCTTGCACTTCAAAAGGGCCTGGTCTGCCTCTGACAATGCTGTCTCCACCTCCTGCCAGGAATTCACACCAGAGAAGGCAGAACTGGTTCTGGCTGGGCACAGACCCTGTCTGCCTAAGAGATCAAAGGATTTTGCAATATAAATATTGGGACCCAGACCTCTGAACTTTAGAACTCTTTTGGATCAAGAAGACTGCCAAGAAGAAGACTTCAAGCTCTTCTGCCCTTAGCACTGGGGACTGTGTGTTCTGTGCTGCGACAGAAGAAAAGCAACTCGACAATGTCTATGACAACGCTGCTGACTCCGTGTCCAGAAGGCACCGCAGAGGGCACCGGCACAAAGCCGCACTGCGACTCTGGTCTCACCGACGACACCTGCTGACGCCGCCACCGAGCCGCTGCTCGCACCGCGACCTGTAGGCCCTGCGCTCTGCACGCTACACATCGAAGCCTGGGTACCGCCGCAACACTGCACCGCAACCCTGGTCTCACCGATGCCGCCTGCTGACGTTGCCACCGAGCCGTTGCTCGCACCGTGACCTGTGGGCACCGCACTCGGCACCGCCTCGCTTCACGACAAAGCCTTGGCCTCCCCGCCGCCGCCGCTCCACGCCACAATCGACGCCGCTGCCTGCACCGTGGTTCGAGGGCACCGCTCATAAAGTTACACGATGCACCGCCCTCATCCCGCACTGCATCCTTGGCCTACCGACGGCGGCACCAACAACTCCCGTTCATCAGCCGACGACAGCGCTTCAGCAATGACAACGCCACTGCTTGCACCGTGACCTGCCAGCACCGTGACGAGCACCGCCTTCACTTCGCACCGCGACCCTGGTCTCACCGACGACACCATCTGACACCGCCACCGAGCTGCTGCTCACACCGTGACCTGAGGGCACCGCACTGTATTGTGGATTCTTATCGTTTTTGGTCTAGTATATAAAAATATTGTCTATTTACCTAAACTGGTGCGGTGTCCTTTTGTAGTACTTACACTGTATTACTGTCGTTATATGCAAATGCTTTACACACTGCCTCTAAGATAAGCCTGACTGATCGTGCCAAGTTACCAAGGGGGTGAGGTGAGTAGGGGTTATTTTAGGAGTGTAACTCCCTTATCCTGATTAGGAAGAAGGGTCCCTACTTGGACAAAGATGCAAGCCCTTGCCAACTAGAGACCCCCATTTCTTACAGGAGACAACATGATCAAATATACCTGCGACCTTGGCATGAACCTTACACCTATCTCCAATACTCTTCAAATGTTTGGTGACCTGTCTGGTCTGCAGGTCGATCACGCAAAATCGCCCATGTTCTCCTTCCAGGGCGCTCTGCTTCTTGGTGGGATCTCCCTGGGCACACATGGTATCCCAGTGGCTGTACAAACGTTCCATTATCTGGGCATTCAGATCTATCAATCCCACATAGACCTGCTAGACAGGAACTTGCTGAAAGCTATCTCAAGGATAAGAGCCCAGGTGAAAGGCCGATTGTCCATTGCAAAAAACGGTGATGCTCACTAAATTGTTATAATATTTTGTGAATCTTTAAATCATTATGTCACGGCCTATATTTAAGTCATTGGATTCTCTCTTAATTGACCTTGTATGGGCCCCGGGCTGTCACCGCATTGGTCTCCTTAAATTGCAGCTGCCCACAGAGGAGGAAGGGCTTGGTGCCCCCGACTTTCTTTCTTACTGTCTTGCGGCCCAATTCCAACGGCTCTCTTATCGGGGTTACATCTGCAAGATAGGTTATACGTCTGCACTCCGGGAGCCTTCATGCTTTGTTATTGCCCAGGAGTGACTGACATTCTCTCAACTTATTGTTGCTTCTCCAAAACGCTCTTGCATACTGGAGCGCTGCACACCGTCTCACATGCAGTACAACTCCGTACGCTCCATCTATTCCTTTGTGTGGCCTTCCCACTCCGTCAGGTGTTCTCATGACTGGAAATGTTGTGTGCAACCACTGCTTTGAGGACGGTAGGTTGCTCCCGCACCAGGACTTTACACAGTCTCATGATTTTCAGGGCACACTGCTCCTTACACATGCCAAAATCTTACAATCTGCATGCCAGAGCTGGTCTCCAACTGGGGGGTGACCAAACACATATGCACTTGTGCAGGCAAGTTATGATATGGGTGCGGGCAGACACTTGGTTCAATGGCTCTATAAAGGCACTCCCATCTCCACTTGGTGCCGACCCCGTTGTGGGACAAATGGGAGGCACACCTGGACCGCATGCTTCACGATAAGAAATGGCAGTTTATTTTGAAATATCCTACCATGATACCTCTGGGCACTGGGCATACTTGACATCATCCAAAATACAGACACGCTTCCCAAAGCTGCATCCTCTTGCCCACGCTGTCATACTGAGGAAGCTGATCTCCTGCATATGCTGAGGGCATGCCACAGCTTATAATCTTACTGGGAGGGAGTACAGGACTCACTTAGAGCACTAGTTGAAAGTACCCACTGGGATACGATGGAACACTGCATACGGGGTACATCTACGGCCAAAAGCCTCCTTGACAGTAGAGTGTTTTGTCAACCTAGCACTTCTTGCTATATATCAAATAAAACGGTCTTGGAAGTCTCCCTTTCTGACTCCTGTGTTGGGCTGGCATGAGGAGGTTTGCTGTTAAAGCAACGTGAGAGCTTGGCATTGTGTAGGGGGAAATACAGGGGACTAAGCAAATGACCTATAGCAATGATATGGGACACACTGTTAGATCACTTTAGAGTGGCAGTAGAAGTTGCTGGTTGATATTTGATGGGTCTCTTTAGCCTTTGCATGAGAAGATGACTGGCTGTCTGGGTTTTTTTCAGGTAGGACATACTTCACTTCTTTACATTGTATGTCATTTACTTAATGGAGGCCAGACTTTCTTGGTGACTGAGTTGGGGGTAGTTATTGGTCCACACACCTATTGTTATTCCTTTGAATGTACTTTGTGAAGATTTGAGTACTATGGTATTTTCAGCCCTATTACAATGTGACTGCCGGATTGGCGGTCGCAAAATGCACTTTAACATTGTGACTTGTGCTGTGACCCAGGAAACGGGACGCAGCACCAGCCACAGTGTTGAAGTGCACTTTCTACACATCCATGTACCGTGTGCCAGGCACTATGTGATGAGCAAAAGAAAGTTGACCCCCTCTTGGAAGAACACTTTTGAGGTCGTGGAGAAGGGGGTTCTATCAAGCATTTTGCGTGACCGTTTCCTCCGCCGTGATGTTTCTCGGGAGCCGTTTCTGTTGAAAGTAGTTTTGTTGGACACAATTTTAAGACGCTTTTACACGCTTCAATTTAAGGTGTTGCCCTAATGGACTGTAAATATGAAAACATAGGATTGTGAGGCTGCGTTGAAGCCATTGCACAAGGACTAATTCGTTATTGACTAGTTGGCTCCTACCCCTATATCGAAGTACACCTCAATTGGAAATTTAGGAGAGCAGTAAAAATATTGGGTACAAGAGACTCGCGATTATAGAGAATATTTCTACTGTTGGAAAGATAATAGTAGTGTTCCCTGGCTGTAGAGATATTTGTCTGTTCTCTGGTGGGTCCTTATGAAGGTGGTGCCTATTCTATTCTTATACCACCGAAACGCGTTGACCATGGCCACGCAAATTCTTCTGTATGCAGTTGTCCTAAATGGTCGTGGAGATTGAAAACAACATTGTCTCCCACTTCCCAGATACATGTAGTTGTGAATGGGGTATGAATGTAGATTGAGAGATATGAATGTTTGAGAGTTGGTTGGTATGCTCATTTGGTTTGTCTCTCTACCGGGGGCTATATAATGTTATATAAAATTGTTACATGTATTTATTGATTCCATTTATTGTATATACAAAAATGATAAAGATGATATATAAATGATTTGATAAAAGAAAGAAAACCAATGAATACAAAATTATTTTGATAAAATCAAATGAATTAAATTAATAAGAGTTAAGATTCTTATGTTTTTGGATTATGTTATAGTTATATTTTATGCACGGCCCATGTTGAATGTACATTTGCTATATTGAAAAGAAATATGGGTCATGAGGGAGCATTCTTAGAGTATTTCTTCCAGGCACTATGTGATGCCTGGCATAGGGTGCATGGATCTTATTGGCGAACTATTTGTGCCCCCAGGGCCACTTTACAGTGGCCCACGGAGGGCGAGGGCCCTGTTATCGGCCCCAAAAGCAAATTTACAACAGCCTTTTCATGGCGATCATACTGCCATGAAAAGACTGAGGGAAAGGGACATCGTAATCCCGTAGGTGGTGCCTGCACAGGCACAGCCGACATTCAAGGGATACAATTAGGACTGACACCACTACGGGAACTTAGATCCAGTCGGACGCGGCGGTCTGTCCCTTGGCAGCTGACGATCTGACCGCATGCATCAAAATGAAGCAGTCGGACCGACGGTCTGTCGATGGTGAAACCGGCACCGACGTCCTGTCAGTCCCATTGCTATCATAATTGCCCTCTATATTATGTGATAGTTTCATTCTTGCCATGGTAATGTACCTGCTGAATCTTCTGTACTTGCCTTGCCAATGTTTCTCTTTTTTTGGGTTATTGTGAGACAATGTAGTTTGATATTTGTGATGAGCAGTCATTTTTCTGGTTGTAAAATGCAATAAACTAAGGGGCATATTTACAAGGATCTATCGCCGAGTTAGCAGCACTTTATTGCAGTTGAGATAAACTTATCGCCCCAATCACAAGCTGGTGTAAACAGCCCACAGCACCAGTATACCCGCGATAGCAGCCGCAAAATACATCGCCACAGATGACCCCCTTAATTATCGCTAATGAGATGCAGAGTAGGCGTTCCCGTGCGAAAAGCTGCAACAACACCACACCTCAACCTTCTTAACGACCAGCCAGATCGGCGATAAGAACACAAAACAGGCGATAAGACGCATTAGCAGCCGCAAAATTACACCTGCTCAGACCTGGTGCAAAGTCGGACGACAGCCTGCACCACAACAGAGAGAGCCCAGCCCATCACCACATCGGAAGGGCAACAGATGCCATGGAGCCACTGGTCATGCGGCCCGGACAACCAAGAGGGCCACAGCACCCACCACCACCACCCCAGGACCCCAACCCCCACCCGGAACAACCCCCAGACCACCACAGAGGCAGCGCAGACAAAGACAGCGGACCCCCAGGAAACGCACCAGCCTCACAGACCCAACACCTGACAATGTCATTGCCCACTACAGGTTCAAAAGGACAACCATCATACGCATCTTGACCAACGACGCCCAACAGGCCGACGGCACCAACACAGCGGACAACCAACATCCAACCCCACACAAAGCTGCTGGCTGTGCTGCACCTGTTGGCCCCTGGTACTCCCCCAACCAACACCCGCCAGAGCTGGAGGAGTCTCACAGCAAGCCACATCCAAGTCCCTCACACCTGTCCTGGACATCACTATCAGCCTGGTACCCCAGTTCCTATACGTCCAACACAATGCGCAGGATGCGCTGGAGACCAAGCAAGGACCATACACCACAGCTGGTTGCATGCATGTGTTGAGGGCAATCCACAGCACACATGTCCTACCTGTGCCCCCTGGTGACACAGCACACAATCACCACAACAGAAAGCACACGACTCACATCAATGTGCAGGCAACAACCGAACACCGTAGAACCTCCACCAATATCGCCTCCATATACGCAGCCAGTGTGCATGATACCTCCATCCTGCAACAGTCCATGAGCAACCAGCGTTCCCGGGATGGCACCAAGGGAAATGCACATCCCCTTGGCAAGTTCCAAATGAACACCCCACTCACCTCAACTCCACAACCATGTAACTCACAACTCCGGCAATGCACACGTCACAAAATCACAACCAACATGCAAAACAACATGCCCACACACCAGACATGACAGAACAACTCACAATGGTAACCTGGGCAAGCCGTGAACATGAGCCATCAACTGTAGGGCACCCTAGCCACACAATAGCCGAATGTGGGGAGAGGCGGCAACCAGGCATGTGTGAAGGATGCAGGAGAACCATGATTGGGAATGTACACAATGCCAAGAGTGGCGGAGATGTGCTGGACAGACCGCAGTATGCAGAACACACCCATATCCATGGCGATATACACCTCTGGTGTATGGAGTGTAGTGGACAGTGGGCACAACCATGTCACCCCAGCCAGTGGGGGAGTTTGCGGAATTGTTGCCAGTAACGTCCCCCCCTGTAAGCGTGAGCGGAGTGTGATGACCCAGCTTAGGCCAGGCCAGCGTAGTTGTGTGAATAAAAAGCACGTAGTCCTGGGCATGGTCCTCTTCTGGAAAGCCCACCGTCTCTGCCAGGGCTGCACCTCTCACCACGCCATGAGGCCGACGCCGTCCTCGTGAGTTGCCTGCGATCCTGTGTGCCTGCCGTACCCCAGCCCGCTGGACCCCAAACCCGTCAGGCCCGCCCCTGCGCAGCCAGGCCACACTGATCACCGTCCGACACCGGCATGTGTTCAAGGAGGGCCCACCATGTGCCTGTGCAAGCTCCAAACCCGAGGCCCGTGACCGTGGCAGCCTCCTCAGACCATCATGGCCTCCATGACACAGGCCTGCTTAATCCTTTCTCGTTGACGTACTCTACTGCCGCCTCCGGCCTACACCACGGTCAAGTAGGTCACACATTTGGAACTGAGTCTTGATTACACGATGGTAGAGTACATATGTTGATAGCAGATTTTATATCATTGTACTCCCTTCGATGTGGTGCCACCAACTCAGTGCATGGCATTCTTACAACACATGTCTGTTGTCCTCTGCTGGCTACTGCCTTCGGCTGAAACTACGGATGAGTAGGTCACACATTTGGAACTGAGTCTTGATCATACATTGTCCGTGTACGCACAAGAAGGAAGATTCTACTTCACTGTATTCCCTTCGGTCAGGTGGCAGCAACCATGTGCATAGCATCCCAATGACATGTGGCTGTGGGCCCTTGCTGACCGCTGCCCCCAGACACTGCGGTCGAATAGGTCACACACACTTTCGAATTCAGCCTTGATTTATTTATGGCAGAATTGATGTCATTGTACAGGCCTCATCGCAGACTGCATCCCCTTTCATCCCCGGTGCCACTATGTTTATTCCCCGAGACCCATGGACACTTTCTGGTTAGACTTTAGAGGCAACTGAGTCCATGGACTTGGGGTTGTCATCGCCATCATGGCGGTGATACTGACTTTGTGACGAATACGATGCCGTGGCATTCCACCCCTCCATTTGCTGCTTCTGGACAGCTTCCACCCTCTGCATCATCCCCTGGAGGACATCTTCCACTGTCCCCCGCAACCCTCCGCAACATACACCTTGGACATTGATGAGGACCCGCTCAGGTCGCATGGCCCATATGACTGCACTGCAAATCACCGTCTCGTGGCTGGGTGCCTGTGCCGGCCGCAGTGCATCTGGGGCCACTAACTCTGTACTGGTCATGTCCGGGACCCCTTCTTCTGAGATATTGGATGGCCTCTGAAGCTATGGCCTTGGGGTCATCAACGCTGTGAGAAGTTGGCCTCCCTTGGGGCCACGCAAACCATATACTAAGTAAGTGGTATAAGGACCACTGTCACGGAAATAGGATAGGCCTAGGCCTAGGGAATCGCTGGGGCTACACTATACTACCCAAGGTTAGGAAGTGGGAGGCCCACGGGATTCAGGTGCAGAGTGGAAACACTCACGCGTAATGCGTAAAAGTCGATAGAATCACTAGCAGTTAGAAATAAGCAGTTTTAGGACACGTCTGGTATAGCTAGAAAGTCGAGACTCAGAAACTAGACCCTAGGATAGTCAATACCCTTGTGAGCACCAGAGTACCCAAGTTACCTAGCCCACGGGCTGCGGGTGCACAGGTGTGAACTTGCGTCAGGTTTCGTCGTGGACTCCTACGGATGCCTGAAGGAAAGTTGCTGACAGGCAGTCAGTGAAGAGTGTCCGGTGGATCCCAAGGCCGGGATCAAGAAGGAAGGATACCTGCAAGCAGAAGGGACAGAGTCTGGGTCACTAGCCCGTGACCACGTGGAACCAGGAAGGAACCAGGCGATGTCGTGAAGATGCAGGTGAAGAGGGGAAGCTTGTTGCAGCAGCCACGGGTACCAGGAGACATCGAGGATGGCCAGGACCAGGAGGCGAGCTGTCCCACGAAGGCTCTTGCTGTCGGCAGCGTCAAAGTCGAACTAGGACTCACCAAGCCTTGGCAAGCGGAACCCATGAAGAATGGAGGACTTGCTTCTGGTGCAGACCAGGAAGGTCTGGGGTGCTTCTCTTTTGCAAAGGAGCAGGAGCCAGTCTGGAAGAGCCAAACCAGCAGTGGAAAATCAAAGGTGTGTCGTCGCAAAGGTTGCTAGCCAACGGGCAAGCAACCAGACAAATGCGGCAAGCAGGAAAATGCAGAAGGGCCCCACGCAGGACTCGTGGTGTGTGGGTGGCTGATCTTCAGTGCAGATGGTGCTTGGGGTTGGGGCTTCTCAATCCCCGGTGCACAACTTCGAGGGTGCCTCAGAAGCTGCGCTGGAAGATACTCGCCACTTTTCCCAGGTAGCCGGTCCCACGTCTCTCGTCGCCTCCACGGATCTCAGCTCGGCTGTGGATGTGGATCATGGTCGGAGAAGTCTGGAAGTCAAGGCTCTGGTCAGGCTCTGCAGTCGGTCCCTCGTAGAACTTCAGCAAAGTAAAGGGTAAGTCTCTTGATGGTGCCTGTTTGCACAGGGCAGCCACTACTTGGCCACAAGGGAGGTTCTTCAGTCTTCTTCTTTCGTCGAATGTCGAAGGTCCAGAGTTTCTGTTCAAGTTGCAGGTTCAGGATAATCTAATCTCCTGGGGCCCAGCTACCACACTTATACTAATCTGGGGGGCTGGGTTGCCTGCTAGGTCACGCCTTATGGGTGGGACCTGGGAGGAGGGTGGTTACACCCCCTTCCCTTTGTCCAGTTTCGTGCCAGGACTGGGGCTGGAGTGCCCCAGCACCGGTTTGAACTGGACTATGCATGGGACACCTTGTGTGCCCCAGGCAGTGTCTCGTTTCTTTCATCCCTCCCTGCCCCAATACACTAAGGCCTGTCTGGGGTGGTGCTCGCACCTCCCAAGGCAGGAAACCTATTGTCCAAGCCTCCCATGCCGGGATCACTCCCAGCAGCAGGAGGTCAGACTTGTGTCGTGGCAGCAGCATCCATTTTGTGATGCTGGGGCTCTGGTTAACTTTAACCGGGTAAGTAGGTTTCAACATGTCTTCTCCCTCTAGAAGGGAGGGATAATATCCTCATCACCAGAAATGGGATGGGGGTATTATTCCAAAGTGTTAGACACCTTACACGACATGTTTTGATAAAGCCAAACCATAGTTACCATAACCGTTTAAGATTATAAGGCACTTTAGGAGTATATGGTAGGCTATATCATAGAACAGCTATAAGGACATGGTTCCGAAAGCTGCAGATAGGCTCAGCTCATGCTAGAGCACTATCTCACATGTTACCAAGCACTCTGCCTCCAGGATTGTTAAGGCCTGCCATAGGAGTGGCTGATAGGTACACATGTGCCTATATATAAGGTAGGTATAGGAATACTACACCTAAGCAAGGGGTGATTACACGACCTTGCCCCAGCTGAGTGATCAGCCAGTTGTGTCATAATGGAAGGCCAGGCCAGGGGTGGCATAATACATGCTGCAGCCCCTGGTAGGACGAGGGTACACCTATGCCCTGGGTACCTAAGGTACACTGTACAGGGGTCAATAAGGTGATCCTGTCCAATTGGGTTATGCACCTAAAGTACATAGTATTAATTTAGAGAGAGAACAGCAGGGCTGTGGGTCTGATCAGCAGGCCCACAGCCACATCTAAGTCGAAAACCAGTAAAGCAAAAGCAAAAAGTGGGGGTCAACATAGAAAGCAGACCCCACTCTCCTACAAACGCCATGTGTCTGTGGCCCTGCTCTGTCCGCAGCCTCCGGCCTCAACTGTGGCCCACCAGGGCTCACACACCAAATCGAATCTTGACCGGCCTGGACGTCGCATCACCGCAGGAGGCACAGGCCACCACCGCCAGGACCGACTCCAACCACAAAATGCCTGTGTCGAAATGGTCGTACTGGCAAACTGATGGAGTTACCTTCACATGTCGTGGATGCCATCTTCTGCCTGATCCCCTGCTCAGCACTCCCGGTGCCACTGACTCAGTGCTTCACGAATCCTCATCCATCACTGTCTTGGTTATGTACTGTGGTGGGTTCACGCAGCAATGTCACCTCAGGCGGTCTGGGAGACCTGGGACGTCGATGAGGAAGATAATGCAGGTGCGACACCCCCCACTGCAGCTGCATCATGTAGGTCCCGAAGGGACAGAATCCTAGACATTCTCTTCACATGAGCATGCTCAGCTCTGGTGCCCCAGACTCAGCGCACTGCAACTCACGGACACTTCTGTTTGCTCATTGTGTGCCCTCTGGACTTGCTCAGGCTACCTCCATGATGCTCCGCAGTTGTCCCTGTAATGCGGGTGTTGTCTGTTTTCGTATTCATTGTGTTAACTGTTGTATTTGTTGCCAGCACCAACAACTCCCTGAGGGCTGGCTTGCACCCACCCCACACACATCCAGCACAGGCGTCACTGTACTTGTGTCCCTGCCAATAAAGGGGCCGGGCGCACGTGCCCGTTGCCAGTTCAACATAATATCTGCGTGTGTCCCTGTGGTCTTGTTGTATGCATGAGGGCCCTGGGCCCTACGACATTACATTGTGCTGTGTACAGCGGACGCAGACATGTCACCGCAGGCAGTGGGTTAGGGGTTGGACATGTAGCTTTGTCGTCACCCACTCAATTCATAAGGAAAGTGGACTGTGCCATCGTACGCAGATCCAACGTGGGTGTGTGACTGATAGGTGTGTGACTCTGGGTGTGGTTCTGTACTGGGAATGTGCATCTGCGTGTGACTCTATGGCAATGTGGGTCTCCTTTGTGGGGTGTAGGAGGTCCCTGAAGGGTAATGGACACCCATGTATGTGTTCTGTTAAGCCTTCCATGGGTTCGAGCCTGTTGGGCCACCTCCTTTTGGCAGTCTGACACCTTGCATTGGTGCGCCGTGTGTGGGTCGGTGAAGTGTTGTGTGCCAGCCGTGCTTGCGGGGGCTTCATGCTGTGTGGTCTGTTGCAGGGGCTGGGTTCTCCTCTAAGTGGCTTGTCTGCCCTGGTCCTGGTGGTGGATTGCATGGAATATCCATGGACTGTTATAGGGCGTCGGTGTCGAAGGTGTGGTGGTCATCTCCGTCATCACTGATGGGTTGTCCGGTGTGACCTGCAGGAGGTGTTGTTTGTCCCTCTGTAATGTGAAGGGAAGATGCATGTTGACATTGTGTTGACATTTATGTTGGCGCATTGTTCTTGTGGAAATGCAGACTGTGTGACAATGTACATCATGACTGTTTGGGTGGTGCTGGCAAATTGAGTTGGGACAGTGGACATTTGGACTATGTGACTGATGTGAGGTTGTACCCGTACATAGGCATCTCACAGTTCCCTGCTCTGTCCAATGTGATTGGCCTGTTTCTGAGCATGGGTGGACCCAGTTGTGTCCCCTGTCCTGCAGTTTCGGTGTTGCACTTTGTGTCAAATTGTCATTGGATGTGCTGGGATTGCTATGTGTGTGTGCTGCAGTGTGCCATGGGGGTGGGGGACATGTCCCTGGGTATTTGTGGTTGTGTTTTGTGCTACACATTGTTGCGCATGTGTGCCATTGTGCCCATATCCCCCCATCCCCCCAGTCCCTTTTAGATCCTCACCCTGTTATTGTTGTGTCAGGTCCTATCGAGCTGTGTCCGGACTCCCGACTCCTTGCACCATCTCCACACTGATGACTGGCTTCCATTTCCTCCAGCTCCTCCTGTGGTGCAGGACTCCCACTTCCTGTCGCCGTTGCTGCCTTCCTGTTGCCAGTGGGTTTGTGCCAGGTTTAGGTTTCCATGTCATGCCACTGCCTCTTGTCCTCCTTCATTGGCCTCCTCGACCCTCCGTCTGCATTCAGGATAGTCTGCTTGTGGGTCAGTTGCTGGTAGTGTTCTGTCACCTCTGTGACGCTGGTCTTGTTTTCCTGTGGTCAGCACCCTGTCTTCCTCTCCCTCCATCTCCTTGGCCTTCCCCTACCCCGTTGTTCCTTGCTGGTGGTCTGTGGGGTTGTGGGCTTCGCGTTGGTCTCTGCGCTGGGTCAGAGTGCATCCATGTTGCTACATGCTTTGGCTTGTTTTTGGTGTGTTGTTTCTGTGGTTTTTACGGTGCATCTTTCTGCCAGGCCTGTGGCTGGTTTTCGCTACTTTTTGTACCGCGATTGGTCTCATTGCATTATTTCTGGGGTTCGTGCTTTGCATTTTTGCGGCGTGGCGTTGATTTTTGCCCTGCCATTTAACGCGTTATCTGGTGACTATCGCATGCTACCACGCGTTATGAATACTTTGTTGGCACAGCATAATTTTCCCGCGATAGGCTGCGATGTTGAGAGTTGCGTTAAGCTACTCTTGCGGTAGTTATCACATGTTCTTGTGAATATACCCCTGAGTTTAAAAAAAAGAACATTGGGTTGATTTTTGGTATATAGTATTGTTTCAAAAATATTGATGTATTTGTTTTTGTTTACTTAAATTTTGTTGAAATAAATATCATTTTGATTAATTTAACATGTATTAATAGATTACATTTAACTCCAAGTATTTTTATTATTTTTTCTAAATATAGTTTGTAATTTTAAATGTGTATTGTTTTAATTGAATAAGTAATTTATAATGTAGCAGTGGGTTGTGGGTTTGTAGGGGAATGGGTGGGAAATTAATTGAAATTACAATTCATTTAATTTTGATACTTTTCTTAAATATTTAATTGGTTATTGCACATATAAATTGTATAATTGTTTTTATTTAAGTTTAATTAGTTATTTTTTTATTCCAATTTTTAAATTTATGTTAGTAATGTATATTTTAGTAGTGGATTGTTGGTTTTGAAGGGGAGCAGAGTTGGAATTTGATCAAATCACAATTAGTTTAATGTATTAGTTAATTATTTTTTATCGGAAATTAAATATTTAATCAATTACAAGTTTTATTAGGTGTTTAATTATTTAATTGTTGTTTAATTTCAGTTTTATCTGTAAATTGTAATGTATCTCTTTAATTTTCCTAATTTTGTTATAAATTTATCATTTAGTACTGTGTGGTCGTTTAGGGAAATATGGTGGGAAGTTATCAAAAATCTATTTTTTAAATACAGTGCTCATTTTAATGAGTGTTTTATTCATAACTGTTTAGTATTTAAATTATTTATTTTAATTGATATTTCTATTAAAGTATCTGTACATGTTTTCATTATTTGCAATATTATATTTTTGATCTCTTTTTCAGTTTTATTTGTTTAATTTACAAACTATTTTAATTGAAATATTCTACATTTCATTTTATTGGGAATTTATGGTTTATTTTATATCTTTAAGTTTATATTGTATGCATTTTTTGTATATATGTTTTGTGTTTTGGTATTGTCCATGTTTTGGAGAGGGAATAGGAAATGTACCCGCTAGAAAGTCCAGCACTTTCTCTACTGTTGTTTGTGATGGATTGGAAATAGTAAATTTAACCCCTTCGAAGTCAACCACTTTCCCTAGTTTTGCGTAGACTGAAGTGGGAGTACTGAATCTAACCCCTTCAAACTCCAACACTTTCCCTACTGTTGATGAAGCTGGGGTAGGAATAGTAAATCTACCACCTCCAATGTCCAACACTTTTCTTTATGTTGTTTAAACTGAAGTGGGAACAGAAACTCTAATCCCTCCGAGATCAAGCACTTAACAGATTGTTGCTTAGAGTTGAGTGAAAATTGTAAATATAGCCACTCCAAAGTCCAACACATTCCCTATGTTTGGTTTGATTGGAGTGGGAAGGAATAGTAAATCTAACCCATCCAAAGTATAACACTTTCCCTACTGTTAAATACATTGGAGTGGGAATACTAAATCTAACCCCTCAGAAGTCCAAATATTTCCCTACTGTTGCTTAGACTGTAGTGGGAATACTAAATGAAACCCCTCCAAAATCGAACGCTTTCCCTACTGTTGCTTAGATTGGAGTGATAAGAGTAAATCTAACCCCTTTGAAGTCCAACACCTTCCCTTCTGTTGTGTTAATTGGGGTAGGAATAGTAAATAAAACCCCTTCGAGCTTCAACAGTTTCCCTAATGTTGGCTAGAGTGGAAATATATTATTTTTACTATTGTTGTATAATGGTATCTGCTTTTTCTTTTACATTTAGTCTTTTAAAATGTTTATTTTATATTTGCCCCCAAAAAATATTTATTTTTAATATTTATTACATTATTTTAATTAATATGCTTATACATATCTATATAATTTTAACATCTAGGGCCTCATTATGATGTCAGTTGGAAAGCATTCCGAACGACTCCTTGTCGGAATCGTTTCCGACCGACTAAGGTTCGGCGAGTCCAACGAACTAATTACGATGTTTCCGAACACTTTTCCATAGGACTCCCATTGACATCAATGGGAGCCTGTGTTCTGCCCGACAACACAGGCTCCAATAGAAAAAAGGGGTGGTTGCAGAAAACCTTGCACTCTGTGGCGGGCCACCCATGGTGCCTGTCACACTGTGCATGGTTGGAAAGAAGGGTCTCAAGGGTGTGCCCACAGGCCCCAACAGGAGGCCTCTGGGTGAAGGGGGGTCGGCTACAGGCCCCCAAAGTCAGTTTCCGACAGCCGTTTCCTGTAGAACAGACCAATTCCGACAGGCTGTCCGAATCCGACATTGTCATACGTCGGTCGGAAACGCTGTACATAGACCTGTACAATCCGTCTCCGCCAACTCGCAGTCTCCGAATGCCGGTCAGAACAGAGTTGGAAAGACCGGACGGTTACATTCTAAGGTAATGGGTCGGTCGGAAATGTTTCAGAGTTGGCTGAGTGGGATAGGAAATTCTGAATGTCATTCTGAGCCTTTCCGACCGACATCGTAATCGGGCCCTTCAATTTTTGTTTCAGTTAAAATTATTTCTAATTGTTAAAATAGTTAAAATACTGTTGCTCTGTTTTGTTAAATATATGTGTATATTATTTCTACATTTAGGGGCATATTTATTAAAGAGTTGTTTCACCCTTGCACTATGCAAGGGGTTGCAAGAGCAACGCAAATCTTAAGTTATATTTATCAAGCCATGCAAGGCCAACTTGCGTAGTTTGATAAATCTGACGTAATGCAGTGCAAATCGCTGTGTGGGATTACTCTGCCCCAGGGAGGCATTCCATGAGTGGAGAATGGGTGTTCCCACCCATCCATTCATGATTTTGGCGCATTCCCAGATTCACCATTATTAGTAGACCTGGGAATACGTAAAAATGCTAATTCTCTCCAGGTGAGAAATATATATATATTTCTCTATGTTACTTCCTCTTTCTCTGTGTGCTGCATTCAGGGGATTGCATCAGAGGATTGTTTTTGTGTCCGTACCTGCACAAAAATAATTCTGCTTAAAACGCAGGCACCCTTGAACTATGGTGCAAGGGTGCCTGCATTGGTGCTAGGCAGCACATTGTGCGCCAGCACTGAGAAAAACCAGGAATGTGCTGTATTATGTTAAATATGGCACATTCCTGACCTTTCCCTATCATACAACTTTTTTCATAAATATGCCCCTTAGTGTACAGTATTAAGTACAATTATTTTATGTGTTTATTTTGAAAGTTAAATAAGGTTATATATTTTTATTGATTCTATATATGTTTGCTAATTTTCACTTAATATTTAAAACTAAATGCAATTGTAAAGGGTTTGTTCATTGATGTATATGATATATATATATATAATGTGGATACATTACAAAAATATATACATATATATTATATGTATGTATATATACATATAAATACATATATATATACATTAAATACATGATTACAAATCTATACTTTACAGAATAATATTTTTACCTAATTATTTTAAATAAATTACTTTAAAGTCTATAATTATGAAAACACGATATTCTTATCTGTTTCTGGTCGATATCCTCTTCTGCAATATTTTTCAGACAATATTTTGGCTCTTCCCGTTATAAGCATAGGGACAAGATATTACAGAAAAGGATATTTGGGTTTATGGATACTTATGCCCATGATAATCTGTCATACAATCCGATACATTCTAAATAGTAACTATGTGGAGGGATTGAAAGCAATCCTAACACAATGCGGCCGTCTAGAAAGTAGGACCTTGCTGCATTGCACTATTGTAAGCTGGAAGGAGTTTTGACTCAGACCTGCATGTGAGAATGGTTTAAGACGTTTTAAAGCTATTGTTAGATTTGTGCTGAGCTCATGTGTGAATGAATACAGCCTAATCTTCCCCAGCATCACAAATACAGCGACAGCAGTGATGTGCACTAGTTCAATTGAGACTCCTGGTCATAGCACATTTCAGATATGCTCTGTTCCTCGAAATGTCATTCCTGTTCCTTTTTAAAGCACTTTTGAGATTCATTTGTTATATCCTGTTATTCAAAGATAATGGTTTTGTCTTTTGCATTGCCATTTGGGTAGATTAATTCTCTAAAGATAATCAGTGACTTGGTGAATTTAATAATTTACATGAAATAAATAATATACATAATGAGGTATTTATTTTAACTTGGTTACATTTGTACTCGATTTGGCCTATTCAGTTTTTAATTTCCTCACTCCCTTGTGTTCATTTAGATCAGATTGCAAACATCTGCATAAAGATAATGAGACAGGACACGTAATTATACCGATATTTCAGTCACTGCATTTTACAAAATAATAGGCTGTTGAGATCTGTAGGATGTAAAATGTGTTCTTCTTGAACAGTAAGGTCATTTTCAGGGTCAAGGTTTCCCTCTATGTTCTAAATCCCTTTCTCGTTAATGAGAACTAGTCGGTGAGGTTCAATGGCGACAAACTGTTCTTGAAGATTTAATTAAAGCAAACCCAAACCTGTCACAATATGGGCAGCAACTCCATTCAACTGAAACAAACTCATACGTGATAAATTATGACATGCAGAGAGGACGCCTACATAATGGCATAATTGTCACCCCTTTGGCTAATTCATGAACATTTCTGATTTGGGAGCGGGTAATATATGCATAAATTAAATGATCAATAGAGAGTACAATTTCAGTTTGCGGTTTGTTTGGGTATGCTTGAGATGCATTTCTAGTCAAGTTTTCCAATGGATCTGACATTCGTTTTTTTTTTAGGAACGAATTTGTGCTTGTTTAAGGCCATTGTGCCTGGATGCTTGTTGGAGGGGGACATTAATGTTTTGTTATATCCAGGCCAAGTGTATCAATGTGGTCTTTTAATGTTAGTAAGGCTTGGCTTGGATGTTTGAGTCTGCCATCTTACTGGTTATTTTGTGCACTTGCTCAAGACGCATTATTGCAAATAGTGAAAATACTGTTTGTATGCTTGGAGGTTTGATCACTATGTCAGATGAGATATCTGGGTTCTCTAAGATCTCAGGTAAGATCTTTTGGATCTTATTCTCAAACACATCTCCAGATAGTGACATTATTGGTTAGAGATGGCAGGGGTATTTTAACACCTTTTTTTTGAAGGGGAGGGGAGTTTTATATAGACCAAACTTGACTCGAAGGTATCAGAGAGCTTTATATGCGCAGCAGTTGTGCTACAGATGGACACATTTATTTTGTTAGGCACAGGGACATATAGGGCCTCATTATGATGGCGGTTGGAAAGCATTCTGACCGACTCCTTGTAGGGATCGGTTCCAACCGACTCGGGTTCGGTGAGTCCGACCAACCGATTACGATGTTTCTGAACAGCGTTTGGTTGGACTCCCATTGAATTAAATGGGAGCTTGCGTTCCGATCGACAACCCAGGCTCCCATTAAAAAAAGTGGTGGATGCTCAAAACCTTGCACACTGTCGCAGGCACCCCACGGTGCCTGCCTCACTGTGCATGGTTGGAAAGAGGGGTTCCATGGGTATCCCCACGGGCCCCAACCGGAGGAGGCCTCTTGGGGAATTGGGGCCTGCTATGGGCTCCCAATGTCAGTTTCCGACAGCCATTCCTTGTCGTACAGACCGATTCAAAAAGGCTGTCCAAATCCAACATCGTAATACGTCGGTCAAAAATGCGGTCCCTGGAGCTGTATGATTCAGCTCTGACCGACTTGGAGTCTCTGAATGCCCGTTGGAACTGAGTCGGAAAGGCCGAATGGCTACCTTATATAGTTACCTTCTACGGGTTAGGAAAATCTGAATGCCGCTCGGAGACTTTCTGACTGACATCGTAATGAAGCACCTTGTGATTTGCACAGAATCACAGGATGTTGAGCGTCTCTGCCGAGATTCAAACCCAGTTCCCCAGTTTCGAGGTCGACTGCTCTGGCTGTATGGCCACATCCTCTACTCACCTTTAACTGTTTAATTTCCAGAAATATTTTTATGGTTCCCTGTAGCAGTATGAGGCCTAGTTGATGAACCAGTGAACTCACTTTACAATCTGTACTGATTTACAGTATTCCCTAAGTGGGATCCACATTTCTATTTGTCATTTGCAGCTCCACTGTATCTCCACCATCATTCTAGTTTTCAGGAACTTTGAATGTTGACCAAGTTCGGGTTGAAGCATATGCTGTAGGCCTTCTGACATGTTTTTCATTTTTTAAGTTCTATTGGGACCACAACATCAAGCATTGTGTATATTTTATCGTGAAGTGAGTCAAGCAGAGATGGTGAGCACTGCCTGGAATCTAGCTGGCAATGCCCTTTTCTATGGCCTATTTTGGGTTGTCATGGACTATTCATTTGATTTAATCTTCTGTGGTTTCATTCTAATTTTGTAAGCAGTATATGGGATATCCATAACTTAGGTTTGACTGTTGTTTTTGAGGCGTTGACATATCACAAGAAAACCAGTCCAGCTAGTGAATTGATTAGTTAGTGGGAAGAAATAGATTGGTTAAATCTTGGGGACTCTTGATTTTACTCCACAACAGTAGTTTGTTTGTTGCTCAAGATATCAACCCCAGGTACTGAAGTTGTCTATAAGCATGAATATTTGTTGCTAGGATTTGATAAGCGAAAAAATATATTCAATGAAGGCAGTATTGTAGCCGGTGTTTTTAGTAAATTAATGTGATGATGGTAAAATATTAAAGTAAGAAGAAATGCAAAATATCATATGTTTACATGAATTGCTGTGTCCCCCAAAATATAGGGATTCACATCTGGTAGATCTCCTTAGCCTCAAAAGGAAATATATGTATTGTACTCTTTACATAGCAAATGAGAACTGGCAGTTGTCTCTCATTCCTCCAACCAATGAGTTATGCTCTGGTAGTTAGAGTTCAGAATTAGACAAATCTTGTCAAAGGATTTCTCATCTGCATGGGTTTTGTAGGTGGAGTCCCACCCTTGTATCCGGAGACAGATATTGCATGAAAATATTGGCATTTTACAATGAGTGGCTATTTACTGTGCATAATTCATCTACAAAACAGGTGTATCAGGATACTATGATTACTATAAAGATCTGAGCAGTTATAACTAAAGTCAAAGCCAATGTTAGGAAAGATCCAAACAAATTTCATAACACATCCCTACTTTGTTAAGCTACATTTTACCTAATCGTCATACACATTACCAGCCACACAGTTCCCTGGCTGTATTGCCTGATTATACTATGCCAAGTCATGTTTTTTTTCCCCATACTTTATGTTGCGGTTGGGCCTTCAGTCGGAATTCGAGCATCTAGGATGTCCTTTCAGAAACTCTACATTTCTTTATATCTTAGTCCCCAATGATTCCATTTAGAGAAGTAAGGGAACATTCCTGCTCAGTTCATATGTTGCTACTTCTGCATACCAACAATACACAAGTGTACAGCATGCAAGCAAATGAAACGATTTCTGTTTCCTTGCAAGCTAGATCGTCACACAAGGCAAGATCGGCTTGAAGCTGTAATCACAGCATGCAGATTAGAGAAACAGAAATGACCTTCTCCGCCTTATTTAAGCGAGCAATGCCAAAATGAAGATTCCAAATAAAATCATGGTGATCAAACAAACATTGTTAGTATTATAATTTAAACAGTTATTTCACTTTCTAGGACTTAAGCCTAACACATACTGTAATGTATTAGTGTGTTCATGTTTGTATACAATCAGGCATGGCTTATATGTAAAATAATTTTTTTAAAGAAAACCCCTGCCACCTTCAACATCTCCATCTTGTGCAATAATTATCCAGATAGACATTTGCCCTATCTTGCATGCAACCTATTAATTTGACAACTATGGGACAGTTTACGATGTGGCCATAAAAGGCTCTAACCCTCGGTCGGAGCCTTTATGGCAGCATCGTAATGATCCAGTCGGATTCCTTTCTAATTGCCTCATTTTGATGGAGGCAGTCATAAAGGAATCCAATCGGTCATTCCGGCTCGCTTCTGACGGGTTTGGAGAGCCCGTTGCCCAGTCACGATGTGGCCTGTAGTCTCAAGGGTGGCTCTTTCTGACCTTGAGATTACAATGTCGAGTTTCGGCAGCCTTTCCATGCCAGCCTTTCCGACACAGAAAGCCTGTGGAATTCGACTTTGGGGGCCCCAGCAGGCCTCCCTTGGGTGCACGGCCTCCAGTTGGAGGCCGAGGGGGCAACAATTGTGCCTCCCTGTTGATCCCTGCACCCCGTGGCAGGCCCCTTAAAGAGCCTGCCACAAGGTGCAGGGATGAACTACACCTCCCATTTTACTATGGGGGCATGCATTCCAGACAGCTTACGGCCGTAATGCTTGCTCCCATAGCAAAATGTAGGAATGCGACTGAGCAATGTTTGGTCGCATCCTAATGTGGCGGTCGGGACCGCTGAACGGGTGTCGGTCGGAACCATGACTGATGCGGTGTATACATCGTAATGGCCCTCTATAAGTAGGCTCTACAAGCTAACTTACCCTAAAAATGTAGTGAATGCAATGTTGTGAGAAGCTCCTTGGAACCCGGCGATTCAGACCCTTATTTCTTTCTGGTGTATTCTTTTTTTTTTTTTTTTTTTTTTTTTTGAAAACCTTTATTTCGAAATTCAGGACACAGCTATTCAGCCGACAGCCCGAAGGTTCGGCAGCATTGCAAGTTAGATACAGTAATGCGTCCCGGATACAGTACGAAGAGTAATGCAAAGGTCCAATTTTAAATAAACACAGAAAAAACACACAACAACCCCCAGCAAGGCAGAACATTGAAATCCCATGGCGAAAGCCCCCAGGGGAGGCAGGACCCCACTCATCTACTAATTATAAGACTGTGTGCGGAGGAAGAAGGGGAACAGCAGAGGCTCAGAACGGGTACCTAAACCAAAACTGTGCTGGAAGGTAGGTCAGGGGGAAAGCTGTTCCTCGGGAGGTTCCAGATCCGGGGCAAGACATATTCCCCCCCTATATTGGTTCCACCGCCCCCAGATGGCGTGCCACTTCCGGGGGCGACCTCTAGAGCAGTAGACCGTCTTCTCCCTAAACATGCTCCAATCCATGTTCTCCTTCCACGCGGTCAGTGTAGGGGGACCCGAGGAGCCCCATAATCGCGCGATATCCCTCTTAGCCACCATGTTACCCAGAGTCACCCATTGGGTCTGTGCCTCATCGAGATCAGTGGGCCCCCAAACGTTCAGGAGGCAACACCGCGCCTCCGGCTGTACCACAATGCCCGTCACCTCCCCCATAACTGCATGGACTCTCCTCCAGAACTCCACAACGACCCCACATTCCCAAATGATGTGCAGGAAAGTACCCACCATACCACATCCCCTTCTGCACAGGCCATCCTCCGAGAATCCCATGTGGACCAGCCGTGGCCCCATAACATACACCCGGTGCAGTATTTTGAGCTGCACCAGCCTCAGACGCGACGGAATCGCAACCTCCTTAGGCGAAGAAACCGCTGACTGCCAGTCCTCATTATCCAACTCGAGGCCATCCCTGGTCCACTGTTCTCTCAGGCCCAATAGCAAGTCCGCCCGGACGTTTATCAACTTCTTATATATGAGCGAAATCGTGCTCTCGGGCATATGACCATCAAGGACTCGGTCCTCAAGGGGAGAGGACTCCGGCACCTTCTCACCCTCCACTAGGACTGATCGGAGGGCGTGACGCAGCTGGATATACCTAAAATATTCTGAAGGCCCTAGCTCAAACTCAGTCTGCAACTCCTCGAAAGACTTCACCCTCCCCTTATGCAGCACATCCCCCACCTTGGATATCCCTATCAGATCCCACTTATCAAAGCCCTTCGTATGCCAGAGTCTTCACAACCGTTCCGATTCAAACAATGGGGTAGCGAGGGTTAGCCTGTCCTTCCAGCCCAGCGAGTCGGTCGCCATCTTCCATACGCGCACCGCCACACCCGTGGGCCCCGTGAGGGACGAGTCTAGGGACCGCGAATACAACGCCCTGTAGTAGTTGCCGCCGCGCAGCAGCCACCTATCCATGGCATACCCAGGGCTGAGGGCAGGGCCGTAAAACCCATGGTTGATCGCGCTCAACTGCGTGGCCCAGTAGTACCGTCGGATGTCTGGGAGCGCAATGCCCCCATCGTACCATGGGAGCGTCAACTTTGAAATAGCTATTCGCGGCCGCCCATCCCATAGCAACGTCCTTTGGAGGCCTTCGACCTCCCGAAAGTATTTAGCCGGTACCCAGTCCAAGGTGTTCTGGAGGGCGTAGAGGAAGCGGGGAAGAGACATCATTTTGAACAGGGCCGCACGCCCAACAAGGGAGAGCGGCAGCCTCCGCCAACCCTCAACATCTCGTCTCAAGCGTGCCAAGGGGGGGAGCAGGTTCCTCTCATAGCGCACAGCAGGATCCATGGATATAAAAATCCCCAAATACACAAAACCTTGCTGGGCAACCTGTATCGAACATGTTCTAGGGATCGGTGGGACCTCGCCACTAAGAACGTACAAGTACGATTTGCCCCAATTAATCACAAGCCCTGAATTCCTACCGAACGATGCGAGGACGTCACAGACCACTATAAGGGACTTCTTAGGTGAGGCGAGATACAGCAGGATATCATCGGCATAAAGTGAAATACGGTCCTCGTGATCAGGCGACCACCGAAGGCCCCGTATATCCGGGTGCCAACGTATCCACGCAGCCAACGGTTCAAGGGCGAGGGCGAACAACAGAGGCGACAGGGGGCAGCCCTGCCGCGTACCCCTTCCAAGCTGAAACGGAGCAGATGCCCGACCATTCACCACAACATTCGCTAGTGGCCCCTCGTACAGCAACCGGACCCAACTCACAAACCCGCGACCAAAACCAAACTTGGCCAGCACGGCCCATAAATATGCCCACTCCACCGTGTCAAAGGCCATCGTGGCATCGAGAGATGCCACAACAGCCGGTTCGCGCAGCGTGCCCGCCCTGGCGATGACGCCATGAAGACGCCTAAGGTTCAATGCTGTGTTTCGGTGCGGGATAAAGCCAGATTGATCCGGGTGGACCAGATCGCCAAGTACTCTAATCAGACGGGTTGCCAGGAGTTTGGCCAGGATTTTCGGCTCAGCGTTGAGGAGTGAAATGGGCCGATAGGAGGCGCATCTATCTCGGGGCTTACCCTCTTTGTGTATGACCACGATCGACGCCAGCCGCTGATCCAACGGAAGGATCCCATCTCCCCGCGCCTCCAAGAACATGGCGCGCAGGTGAGGGGCGACCCTATCCGGGAACAGTTTGTACAGATCGATCGGCAGTCCGTTCGGTCCAGAGGCCTTACCCGAATTCAACGCACGAATCGCCCCCGCCACCTCGTCAACCGTGATGTCGCCATCCAAATCTTCCCTATCTATGTCAGAGAGGCAGGGCAACTCGATATCGCGAAGGAGATCAGACGAGTCCTCGGGCGGCCTGTCCGACACAGAGGAATAAACCCTATGAAAATACTCCGCGAAACACTCCACAATCCCTTCAGGTTCCACAATCACCTCTCCCCCCTCTCCAATCAACTCTGGCACCACTCTATTGACCCGTTCCCTCCTGTCCAGCCACGCCAGGAGCTTCCCCGCCTTATCTCCAACATCATACAGACGGCCCTGTTGTTCCCTGCTGAGGGTCTTGGCGGCGTCCGTCACCAGGTCCCTATACTCCGCCTGCTTCAAGCAAAGCTCATGCAACGAGGACTCTGTGACCTCCTCCTCCATATCCCCTTCAAGGGCCGCAATCTCCTCCTCTACTCGACGCACTTCGCAATCCCTCCGATTCTTGGCAGTCACCACCAGGGAGAGGGCCTCCCCCCGAAGCACGGTCTTAAAAGCTTCCCACAGCGAGATCGCCGAGTCCACGGATCCCAGATTGTCCTTAAAGTAATTATCTACCTTCTTTACCAGGGCGCTGCGCATCTTGGGGTCTCGGAAATACCAAGGGTTAATGGGGGCCACCCTCCCTCCTCCCTCTCGACCGAGATCCAGCCGGATCCACACTGGCGAGTGATCAGAGATACCACGTGCCATGTGCCTCGCCTCGGATATCAACGAGGCATGTGCGGCCAAAGTGAGCAGGTAGTCAATCCTGGAGAGGCTACCATGCGCCCCGGAGTGAAACGTGTATTGACTCTGTGTGGGGTGCCGGAGCCTCCAGCAGTCTATCAGGCCAAACGTGTCTAGGAGGTCTGGAAGCCATTTCTGAGCCCCCCCTGTGTCCCTGGGCGGGTATCTATCCAGCAGTCCGGAACCCACAGCGTTGAAATCCCCTCCCACTACCAGCATGCCCCCCGGGAGAGTCAGCAAAGCCCTGCCCAATTCAGCAAATGTGGCGGCCTGCAGGGCCGGCGGGACATAAACCGAAACCAAAACCAAAGTCCTTCCTTCCCACCGCCCCGCCACCGCCACAAACCTCCCCCTATCGTCAACAATGGTGGAGTCCACCTCAAAAGGCAGCGATGCTCTAACGAGGATGCCCACCCCCCTGGACCCAGAAGAGAATCCCGAGTGTGCAATGAATTTATACCCCTTCCTATTCAGGGCATAGCACGTATTGCCTATGAGGTGCGTCTCCTGCAGCAGTACAACGTCTGGCATTGAGCGTTTCAGAAATTGCAAAACAATCCCCCTCTTAATGCGATCCCCCAAACCATTAACATTCCAGCTTATAACACTTAGGCCTCTACCCCCCATCCTCAAACGGAAAGAGGCCCACCCCACACCCGAGGCGCCACCATGGAACAACCCTGAGGATAATCATCATGCCTTGCAGAAATAAACCCCCCAACAACAAACTCAAACTCCCCATAACTTCCCCCACCCTGCACCCCTGCTGCAGCTTAAAAAGCCCCCCCAACTTGCAGTGTGCCTGTCGCCCCACAAAAACAAAAATCTACAAAAAGTACCCCAAGGGAGGAAAAGAGCACCCCTCGTCCTCCCGCAACCCTCCACAGTTACTGCACGCTATCCAAATCTACAAATATGGTCAAATCAAGTCAGGCCGGCTTTGAGTTATCAGCCCTGTCCATCCCGGCCACTGTCTCCATGCTCAGCTGTGTCGTCCCCGGTCCGTCGCCGGGGCAAAGCGTCCAGCCATTCATCAGCCATAACAGGAGAGTCAAAAAAGAATGGCCGATCTTCATGCACCACCCGTAGTCTGGCGGGGAAAAGCATGGCATACTTTAGGTCCCGCTCCCGAAGCCTTCGCTTCACCCCCAGGAAACTCTGTCTCTGTCTCTGCACCTGCTGGGTAAAGTCCGGGTAAAAATTCACTGACGCATTCTGGAAGGGGACTGGGCCCGTCACTCTCGAAGCTTGCAGGATAGCGTCCCGATCTCGGAAATGAAAGAGCCGGGCGACAATCGGCCGCGGCGGGGCACCCGCCTTGGGCCGTCCGCCCGGCACCCTATGGGCCCTTTCCACCGCGAAAAACTTCCCAAGGCCCTTAGGCTTCAGATGGTTGAGGACCAGATCTTCCACGAGCAGGTCCGCCGAAGCCTCATCCGAGGACTCCGGTACCCCGATTACGCGCACGTTGTTGCGCCTGGACCAGCTCTCGAAGTCCTCCAGCCGGCGGGCGGCGAGGTCACTCTCGGCCCTCAGCTTCCTGACCTCGTTCTGCAGGTCCGCGACCTCACCAGTGAGGCCCGTGGTCTTGTGGTCCAGGTCCTTAACGCGCTCGTTTGTCTTGCCCAGGTCCGAGCGGATCAAGTTGACATCCACCAGGATGGCATCCACCTTATGCGCCAGGGCCTCGAATTGCCTTCCCATCGAGGTCTGCATCCCATCAAGCGCGCCCATGACATCCTGCAGGGAGAGCTCCGGGGTCCCAGGCGAGTCCTCCTTCTGGGCATCCGGCGCCTGGCTCGATCCACTCGGGGATGTCTTCGGGAGGGCGTAGCGGTCCATACTATTAACTTGGGAGTACGTTCCCCGTCTGGTGGACTTAGTCTTCAGCCTATCTCCTTCTGCCTTGCCCGACATAATGGACTCCAAGCAGTCCAATGCTGTGAGGACCGTCCCCTCTCAGAGAGAGGTCTAAGGAGTGAGCAGGTCCGCCTTGTTCTTCCAAAATCGCCCACCGAGCGTCCCTGGGGTTATAGAACCACCCAGAGCACTACAGTGTCCGGGCAGACAAAGGGAACGAAACCGAAAGTGAAAGAGCGAGGGCCTCCGTCCGGTAGTTCACACCTCACCAGGCCGTTGTTGATCAACTAGGAGTCGGGCATCCTGCCAACTCTAGCCCCTGGCATCTCCGGGAGTTAGGCCGCAATCTTTCGCCAGTCATAAGTCCGGTTCCCGGTGGGCGATCCGGTCGCGGGTAGCATCAATCGCCTCCCTGACAACTCAGCAACACGGTGCCATGCATACCATCAGGATTTGAGTCAGGATAGTCGACGGAGGGCGCGAGGGTCTCGGGAGCTCTAAGCTCACGCGGCCATCTTGGTCAAGCGCTAGGCTCCTCCCCCTCTGGTGTATTCTTCAGTGGAGCAGTGGATTCCGAATCATAGATCTAGCGCACTTTACAGAATGACAACTCTCAGGTCAAATATGCACAGTTGCTTGGCACTTTTCTAATTATTAGCAGCTCACAGGTGGTTTAGTAATCCATTTTTTCAGTTACCAATCCACACTTAGCCACCCTCCTCATACCCGTTGCTAATTTCTCTAAGAAGGATGGAGGATACATTTATATTTCGGCTGATGGGTTACGCCGTCACAACAATATAAATTCCGCTATATCTTGAGGGATTTATATTTCAGTGGACAGGATATCCATCACTGTTGTGAGAGAATGACTCATCTACCGAAAAATAAATCAGACCCTAAATGTTGCTTTAATAATAATTATATTACACTTGATAACTTATCAAGGTATGAATTTGTGAATTAGTCAGTATTTGGGTTATCAAAGCATTGTAACCGCTTCTTGTATCGGTGGGTATAATCTGTAACCACAACACATACTTGTGTCACTCATAGTCACTACATACGTGTATCCCTTCTGAAGGAACAACAATATGCTGCAAATCTCACTAAATGTGACCAGTTTCTCATTGGAATAAATATTTCAGTAATTGCAGCCTGTGGAAATTTTCAACTTAAGAATGTTATTCAAACTTGTTGAGTTTTATTCATCATATATAATTATCTGCTTGTATACAGGAGACATTCCTAAGGGATTAGAGCAATATTTTGTGTGTAAGATCTAAGGTTGTACTTTAAGCAGGAAATGCTCGGAATACATATTTTTACATTTGAATTTCCCAAGTAAATTTTCTACTTCCATGTACCAACCTGCATCTTTCTTCATAAGACAACCTTTAAATTGTAATAAATTGATTGGTATTCTGTTGAAACCATTAAATAGCCATGTAAAACTTGTGGAGACAATACAAACTCCTGGAATGAGACTAAACTATATGGAGAATCACCTTTGCTCAACATTTTCTCACTTAGATTGAAAGGTGTGAAATGAATGCAATCATCAATGAACTCTCCAAGCCCAACTCCAACTCCAACGACATCCTGCAGTCGCAAGACCTCTGCGACTCCCTAGCCACTTTCTTTCACCGCAAGATCGCATACATCCACGACAGCTTCAACAACCAGGCCCCCGCGACAGCCACCGACACCTCAGACTCACGGCTCCCCAGCCACACCGACCTCCTGCTCTCCTGAACCCACGTCAACTACGACGACACCATCATAATCAAGAACACCATCCACTTCGGCTCACCATCCGACCCTTGCCCGCACCACACCTTCAGCAAAGCAAGCTCCACCATTGCACCCCATCTTCGGAAGATCGTAAACAACTCCTTCGAGACCGCCACCTTCCTGGAGAGCTGGAAGCACGCCGAGATCAACACCTTTCTCAAGAAACCCAAGGCGGACCCTAAGGACCTCAAGAACTTCCGGCCCATCTCCCTGCTCCCGTTCCCGGCGAAAGTCATCGAGAAGATTGTCAACAGGCAACTGACCCGCTTCCTTGAAGAGAACAACACCCTGGACCCGTCCCAATCAGAATTACGCAGCAACGACAGCACCAAAATTGCCCTCATAACCGCCACCGACGACATCAGGAGCCTGCTGGACAACCGCGGCCCTCATCCCCCTAGACCTTTCGGCCACCTTCCACACCATCTGCCACCACACCCTACACACATGCCTCCACAACGCAGGGATCTGCAACAAAGCCCTGGACTGGACCACCTCCTTCCTCATCGGCAGAACCCAGTGTGTCCGCCTCCCTCCATTCCGATCTGAAGCCACCAAGATCATCTGCGGCGTACCCCAAGGATCATCCTTCAGCCCGACACTTTTCAATGTCTACATGGCACCGCTCACCAACATAGCCCGATCGCACGACCTCAACATCATCTCATACGCTGATTACACCCAGCTGATCCTCTCTCTCACCAAGGCCCCCACCACCTCCAAAACCAACCAATACAAAGGAATGAAGGCCGTCGCCGAATGGATGAAGAACAGCTACCTGAAACTGAACTCGGACAAGACGGAGGTCCTAATCCTCGGCTCCAACCCCTCCGCCTGGTACGACTCCTGGTGGCCGGCCACACTGGGAACTGCACCAACACCCACCGACCACGCATGCAACCTGGGGTTCATCCTAGACTCATCGCTATCAATGCCCCAGCAAGTCAACGACGTCTCCTCCTCCTGCTTCAACACCCTCCGCAAGATCTACAGATGGATCTCCACCGGAACCAGAAGGACAGTCATCCAGGCCATCATCAGCAGTAGACTGGACTACGGCAACACCCTCTACGCAGGAACCACGACCAAACTCCAGAAACGACTACAACGCATACAGAACGCCTCTGCACACCTCATCCTCGATATCCACAGCCACATCATAGCCCACCTGAGAGACCTGCACTGGCTCCCCATTAACAAGAGGATCACCTTGAATCTCCTCACCCACGCTCACAAGGCACTCCACAACACCGGACCAGCATACCTTAACGAACAACTCACCTTCTACACCCTGAACCGCCAGCTTCGCTCCGCTGACCTCGCCGCCATTCCATGCATCCACAGAACAACCGCCAGTGGTAGATCATTCTCCCACCTCGCCGCCAAGACATGGAACACCCTCCCCATCCACCTGTGGCAGACCCAGGACCTGCTGACCTTCATGAGACTTCTCAAGACCTGGCTGTTCAAGCAGTAGCAGCACCCCCCAGCACCTTGAGACCCTCACAGATGAGTAGTGCACTTTGCAAATGTTTGCTTGATTGATTAATCAATGACATTCTGAGGTACTCTTTGTGGCGTCAGCACCTGTAAAGAATATTGCAATATGTATATTGAGTTATATTGTTGCTGCTCATGCTTATAATTATCTAATGTTTCTTTCACAATTTGGAAAGCAGTCAATGTCATCTCTGTTTCTGAATATAATTTTGTATTCAACATTCTAAGGTTACCATCTATTACTTTAAATATGTCCTTGATATTTTCAGTATCTATATCCCTCATTGCCTCAACTTTTCAGGTAGATTACCACATTACAGCCATCACAGTTAGTACAGTTAAGTCTTGTTTTGCTGTTGTTTATGCTGTGCACCGTTCAGAAAAAAAATAAAGCTTCATAGTCCCATGTAAAATGTCCCTATGTTGTGCAGTAGTGTCTAATGAATAATCAAAATTGAATTTTGACAAAGTTTACTTCTACTGTAAAGTGTCAACATGCACTCGGGAGTGTGTAAAGCACAGCTACTCACCCGTGAGGGTCCCAAGGCACTTGGGGGGGGGGGGGGCTGCTGATCCGTCTTGGCGTTTAGGTTCAGTCAAAGTGCTAGGTCTTGATATTCTTCCTGAAGTGGGTCAGCGATGGAGATTACCTGAGGTGAAGGGGCATGGTATTCCAGGTCTTGGTAGTGAGGTAGGAAAAAGATCTTCCGGCTCTGGTCTTGTCAATCCATGGGACAGTGGCCAGGGCAAGTAGGGTGGAGCACATTTGTCTGCTGGTACTTGGAATGAGATGCGGTGGTTCAGATATGCTGGTCCTGTGTCATGGAGAGCTTTGTAGGCATGTGTGAGGAGTTTGAAGGTGATTCTCTTGTTGACTGTGAACCAGAGGAGTTGTCAGTGGTGTTGAGTTATGTGACTGCGACAGGGGATGTGGAGGACCAGTCTGGCTGCAGCGTTTTGTACCTTTTGAATGTTCCTGAGCTGCTTCTGAGTGACACCGGCATAGAGTGCATTGCCGTAGTCAAATCTACTGGTGATGGGTGTGGAGGTGACTGTCTAACTGGATTCCATGGGGATCCATCTGAAAGTCTTTAGAAGCAGGCAGAGCATGTGGAAGCAGGTGAGGAAATGGCATTGATCTGGCGATTAATTGTGAGAGAGGAGTCCAGTATGATGCCAAGATTACATGTGTGGTCTGTGGGGGTGGGAGGGGCTCCCAGTGCCGTAGGCCACCAGGAGTCATCCCAGGCTGATCTGAGTTGAGCTTGAGGCAGCTGTCTTTCATCTAGGTGGCAACAGGCTTCATCCGACTGTGAAAGTTGATTCTGGTGGCTGTGGGTTCTTTGGTGAGGGAGCAGATCAGCTGGGTGTCACAGCATAGGAGACAATGTTGAGCCCATGGTTTCTGACATTGGCCTAGAGGGGGGCCATGTAGAACTGAAGAGGGTGGGGCTCAGGGAGGAGCCCTTGTTCACTCCACAGTTGATTTCTGTAGGTTTTGAGAGGAACGGTGGCAGTCCTATTCACTGTGTTCATCCGGTAAGGAAGGAGTAAATCCAGTCCAGGGCCTTGTCGTGATGGGCGGTGCCATGGAGTCTTGTGATTAGGGTGCAGTGGGAAATGGTATTTGAGGCGGCCCAGAGGTACAGTAGGATGAGGGCTGCGGTTTCCCTGGGTCAAGGAGGGAGCGGATGTTGTCGGTGGCAGTGAGGAGTGCAGTCTCAGTGCTGTGGTTACTTCAGATTGAGAGATGTCCAGGACATGGTTCTCTTTGATGAACTTGTAGAGTAGGGCATTGATGGCCTTCTTGGTGACCTTGACTGAGAAGGGAAGGAGGGTGATGGGCCTGAATTTCTTGAGGTCTGTCGGGTCAGCAGATGGCTTCTTCAGCAGGGGGTTGATCTTGGCTTGTTTCAGGTCACTGGGGAAGGTGGCGGTTTCAATGGAGCAGTTGATTATGCAACGAAGCGCTGGGGCGATGAGGTGGCTGATCTATGGAAGATGTGTTATGGGCATGGGTCTGATGGGGCTCTGGAGTGGATGCTCTTCATGGTCTTGAGTCTGTCATCTATGGTAAGCAAAGTCCCGTTGAGCAGTGTCTGCTGGGGTGTGATGAGATTGCGCGTGGCGGTGACGGGCATTGTGGCAGGGTCTTGGGTGTTAAAGCTGTTATAGATTGTTGCAGAGGTCTTGGGAGGGTTGGACATCTGTGGTCTCAATGTTGGGCCTGGCGAACTCCTTGATGATGGAGAAGAGTTCTTTGATGTTGTGTGCGTTGGTGTTGATTCTGTCTTGGAGGGCCGTTTTCTTTGTGGTTTTGAGGAGAAGGTGGTGTGTGTTGATGGCTTTGAAGGTTGTGCCGGTTTCTGGGGGTTTGTTGTTCCTCCATCTTTTCTTGAGTCATCTCAGGTACGTCTTGATTCATGTAGGGTGGGAGTGAACCAGCTGGCTTTCGTGGACTGTTGCTTGCCTGGTGCCTTCTTGAGGGGTGCCAGAGTGTCAGCACAGTTGGAGATCAATTGGTGACGGTTGCGTACTGAGGTGTTGGCGTTTGTTCATGTCGACGGTGTGGTAGTGCTGAGGAAGGCATGAGATATTCTTCGGTGGCCTTGTTCCAGCTACGATGAGGGCGGTGATGGTGGTGGTGACCGGTGGGGGTGGCAAAGTGCACACAGTCATGATTGATCCAGAGGAGTTTGGTGGTATGGCTGTAGGTGATGTTCCCGCTAGCAAAGAAGATGGGGTTGAGTGTGTGTTTGGCAGTCTGGGTTAGAACGGTGACTAGCCGCTTGAGTCTGATGTTGGTAAGGTTCTCCCAAAGGAATGTGATGGTCTGGTCAGTGGGGTTGTCCAGGTGAAAGTTGGGGTCACTGAGTAGGATGTAATCAGTGGATGCAAGAGCCTGGGGTGCGATGAGGTCTACAATGGTGTTGGTGAAGGGCGGATGGGGGCCGGTAGGCCTGTAGATGAGGGTGCAACAGACGGTGGTATTGAGGTTGGTCTTGATCTGGATATTGAGGTGTTCCATGGTTGTCATTGGGTCATTTGAGTGAGTGGGCAGGTGGAGGGTGTTCTTGTGGACGATGGCAATGCCTCCTCCTGGTTGGTTAGCGCTGTCTTTGTGGGTGATTTTGTAGTCATCGGGGAAGGCGGTGGAGATATCCAGAGCAGAGCAGGGATTGCTCCAGGTTTCAATGAAGAAGGTGATTTCGGAAGAGGCGGCATTGAGGAGGTCCCAGGTTTCTGTGGCGTGTTTGTGGAGGGGGTGCTTGTTGAGGACGATGCAGCTCAACAGGTTGAGTGCGCTCTTGGCCGGCTGGACAGCAAGAGGAACTGAAGTGTTGGTGTGGGCAAGGGAGTGGCTGCAATTCCGGCAGGAGAATGGTCCTCGGGTGTCCTTTGGTGATGCAATGTGGCAGGCGGCATGACATCCTGTGTTGAAGATGAGGCGGGTGCTGGCGTCGTGCCGGTGGAAGGTCTGAGAACTAGGGTCCATGGAGCTGGGTGCGATGACAAATGCAAAAAGAACAATTGAAGGACAGAATGTTGAACAATATCAAAGATTCACTCCAGTACAGAGATTTGGGTCTAACTCCATTGATTTTTTTGCTCCCCATGCCATTGCAGTTTAAAACCAGGCATATGCAAATCAGTCTTGACCCTGTTTCTCATGGAAACAGTCCAGCCCTAACTGCCAGGCCAGGTCCGCCCCGGACCGGAAACCAGCATCTTGGGACTGGTTTTGGGGTTTAACTCCTCGTCAGCCAGGCTTGCTTGATTCCAGTGCCATGGAGAGCATGGGACCCACATCTTGGTAGGTCCAGGCGCGGACAGGCACAGACGGGCTTACCTTTGGCATACCTTTGGTGTGCCCGCTGCACGCAGCTGCACAGCGGCTGCCGTTAAGTAGTGTGTGGGGAAGCTAAATAGCTGGGAGGCAGGAAACACAGGAAGAGTCACAGGAGGGGGTGGGACCTCGGGATATCACAGAGGCAAGGGGGGCAAAGCAAGAGAGCAAAGAAAATGCAAAAGGGACAGAAAAAGGCAAAAAGGCAAAAGCAGACAAAAATGCAAAAAGCAGAAAAAAGAGAGACGGAAGTGCAGCCTAGCAGTAGAGCAGTGACGCTCTGCCATGAAACCACCAGGGACGAGGTGCAGGCAGGAGCCTATGGTTGGAGGAGAACCTCGAACTCCTGACCAGAGGGTCAGCAGCACCAGTGGGGCAGCAGCTACTCAGCAGAGTTGTGCGAGGGAAGAGAGCAGTCCATTTTAAGGTTTTATCATCCTGTCATGCCTTTAGCAAATCTGTAACACAACATCCTTAAGATTCAATAGATATACATCAAAATATAGTATTAGCAATTATCATTTGCTTTTCTTCATTATTCAATTCTCTTCTTGGTAGTAGTATTTTGTTGTGATTGATGGTGTCAATAATTCTTTATTATCATTTAAACTAGATCATGTAGTCTGTTGAACTGCAACATTAAAAAATGCAAACTATTTGGAAAAATGACATGGACAAGCTGTTGTAAATCAGGCCGCCTGCTCTACTTGTGATTCCCAGGCTCCTTGCTCCTGTTACTCACACATTGCATGCCCTCTCAACACCTCCTCACCCACTTCTCTCAAAGTCCATTTTGGATGCCCTTTACCATGTCTTCCAGGTCCTTAAACGGCAAGCCCCCATAGGCCCAGAAGCACTATTCAAGTCACACAAGTATATTTGTATAAAAGCCTTCACCACCCTCGTGCAGGTCCCTCTCCCTGGGAAATGTTTTTTCCTTGGAAATAGTTGAACTCAAAATCTCGTGAGATTTCAGGTCCAACATGTGACTCTGTGGCATTCTTGGGAGCAATCGTAGATATACTGATACAAAGCTGAAAGCCAATTGCTTGGTTTGAAGATACTGAGAAGGAGAGAATCTTCATGTGAAACCTACCTGATTTCATTGCAGCATTCAGCACAGTTCTGGCAATAGACTTATTCTTGAAGATCTGTCTTTTCGTCATCTGTGCTACTTTTTGAGGCATGAATCCAGACAGTCCAAGATCAAAACTTGAGAGGAGAAAGAACAAAGATACAAGAAGCATCCAGCACAAAGAAAATTGAATGACCAAAATTAAGGTTAGCACACTAATTCTTGTCCATCTCTAACTTGAAGGGATATGTTACAGAGTTTTGGAAGTATTTAGTAAATGAACACTACTTGCTAAAGACAATCATATTGAGAAAACTGGTTCATAAACACGGGGCAATACAAGTTCAAAACTCGCTCTAGAAACTTAATGCTAAGGAAGAACAATTTAGAAAAGAAACAATCTATTAATGAGAAAATAAGACTTTCCCTGTTGAAAGAGAAAATACTTGCCATAAAGATTTGTGGAACAAAAGGTGTATTAATGCAAATCATGAGTACAACCCCAAAACTAGGAGAATTATTTCTTTATCTCTATGATGATAATAGTGATACACTAGTGAGCACCTCTGTGATAATAAAACAAGACGTGGGTATGGTAAAATATTACTGAGAAGATTCTTGAGTGTCTTGTAGATGCTTTCTTGTATGATTGCTGTTCATTTCACTATATGTTACTCATTCCTTGTGTAATAGGTGAAGCAAGGGAAATAATCAAGGCAAAATTGAGTTAATTATTGAGAAGAATCTAGCTAAGCATCCATCCAGGAAACTTTGCATAAGAAGCCGTGGTCAATCCTAGGGTCACCCCTCTCTCTCTCTCTCTCTCTCTCTCTCTCTCTACCAACCCACCTGCCCCTAGGAACCAGTCACCAGTACATTTTATTCTAGAATGAGCTGTCTATTGCTCCCTGGGAGTTTGGAGGAATCACATTGTCTTGACTTCCCATCGATGGCTCTTGCCACCAGTCTTGTTCTCTTCATCTGAGGTAGCAGTAGTAGAATCACTGTTCTTGTTCCTTTCATCACAAGCACCAGCACAAGTTCCCAGCAGGCAGGGCTAAACTCTTTCTTCAACCACTCTTCCATGAGCTCCCCAAACTTTGGTGACCAGCCAGTCAGGGGATACAGAACTGGAGCGGCCGTCTGGCTTAGACTGTGTCGGGTGATATGTAACAGATCAACAGGTCTCTGGTCAGCTTTTCATGAGTAGTGCAGTTCAACAAAACACGTCTTAGCATATTGTTAAATATCTCAGTGTCCTATTGAGTTTCCTCATCCAAGATGCACCGTTATCTTGGGCCCTTATAGTCAAAGCTTTTGTTAACATACAACTCACTCTTTCGACTAACCTGTCTGAATTGGCTTAAACGGGTGGGAGAACTGTAGACTTACTCCTACCTCAGCAAGTGCCTTTGCCTGAACTCTCAAAGTATTTGCCAGCCCTTGATCTGAGTAAAATGTATGAATACCACCCATCAATACTAGGCTTAATACATATTTTATGGCTTCTCGAGCTGTTACCTTATCCAGTGAATGAATCAACTGCTTCTAGAATATATTTGTATTAATCTACAGGCTGAAATGGACCCACAAGGTCTACGTATAAGATTTGGAAGCGATGCTCTGCCTTTCCTTATCTAGCTTTCTGTCTATCCACAATGGTAGAAAGCTTTATTTGTTGGCAAATTTTACTTGTTCACATTGCTTTGTTTATAATAATGCTAGCTAGCAGATACTCTGACATTCACATATCCTATCCACTCATGAACAGCTTTGACTAAGTTTGATTGGTTGGATTCATTTGGTATTTTGTGATCAATGAGTTTGGGAATGTTAACTGTAGGGTTCTCATCTTGTCCCAGTAACTAGTTGTCCTACTCTGGGAAGCTAGGAGGTGGTGATGGAGCAGGGTTTTTACTTTAAGACCGAATACCTGTTTCATTTTCGCATGTTATAACTAAAAGTACTACTGATTAATTATTAAGTATTACAATTTTGTCAAATGTTGTCTAATCAACCTTATTAACAAGAGAATTACACGTGGGAATGCTATTGCATGGCTAAATAACGAGTGAACTAAGTTGGTGAGCAAACTGACAGAAAACGATGATTGCTTATGTGATGTTATGGTGTTTTGCGCTTATAATTAATATGCATTAATGGCTTTTGATGTCGCAAATGGCTAGATAAATACACACACATAAGGGTATTAGCAGGGGAATAACACTGTATAATCATTTCTATGCAGTAATTCTGTTTTATGTCTATTTTGCTTAAAGTTGTCCATTGTGGCCTGCCATAAAATGGCCACCACCCGCAGCCTGCATTGGAGTTGCTGGAAATTTACAGAAAGGCTTCGCTCTGCCTGTGACCATGCACCTCCGATGAACTGAAAAGCCATAAGCATGATGACAATTCTGGGACATCTGCCAAAAGCCCCTGAAAGACGGAAAAATTGATACAAACTTAATGTGAACCCATTTTTGTAACAAATTCACCTAGTAGAGAAAAATAAATTTGCATTTAATTGGCTTTTCTTTAAATTTTAGATAAATGAACAATCTGTTTGAATTCCTGTCTCGGGTGATTATTTCTAGTCATGTTTATTGATTTATTGTGTATCCTTTGAAATGTATTTTACTAGATCCACAAGAAACTAGCTGGTCGCATTGACCTCAAAGTACAGGCAGATTAGATAGAGCATATGTGAAAGGTGTTTCTCCTTTACAGGGCACGGATAGTGTGATTTAGGGTGAATGTTGGTGTAATGGGCCCCACCAGCGTATGATGTGTGTATGCGTGTGTGACTGTGAAATCATTCCATCCGTGGAAGTAGAGGGGATTCGGAAGCTCTGATCTGCACCAGTTTCTTGGTAGCAGAATGATGGTTAGCTATTGTCTTGATCTAGCGAAATTGCGTGTATATAGGCTTGTTGATTATTGATTGATATCTGTACTAACACTATATGTTGAAGTCGTGTTGAGTTCTATGTATTGTGAACGGCTTCTGGGATGTAAGGAGTCGGTGACAGTTC
The DNA here is from genome assembly GCF_964204655.1 of Triturus cristatus. Taxonomy (NCBI): domain Eukaryota; kingdom Metazoa; phylum Chordata; class Amphibia; order Caudata; family Salamandridae; genus Triturus; species Triturus cristatus. The sequence continues at coordinate 801,134,429 of NC_140581.1, forward strand.
CGTAGTAGAGCAGAGGGAGTGTTGCTCTTGGAAAAATGTCTGTCTGAACTGGGGTGGCAGAGTGGGCTAAAGAACGATGATGGATCAAACCCAGATCTGTTGACTGGGTGTGAGTGTTTGATTGGTTCTGATGCTCCGTCCATCACCACCCCCTTTTGTACCGCTTTGTTCGCCATAAGTTGGCAGGGTATGCTCAGACGTGAGTCCCTTGCTCACGTTGCCACTGGATTCAAGCAAGCCTGGCTGAAGACGGCTGAAATGCCAGAAACCGGTCCTAGGAAGCTTGTTTCCGGTCCAGGGAAGGCATGGCTTGGCAGTTCGGGCTGGACTGTTCCCATGAGGCACAGGGTCAGACTGATTTGCATATGGCCATGTCTGAACTGGGGTGGCAGAGTGGGCTAAAGAACGATGATGGCTCAAACCCAGATCTGTTGACTGGGTGTGAGTGTTTGATTGGTTCTGATGCTCCGTCCATCACCACCCCCTTTTGTACCGCTTTGTTCGCCATAAGTTGGCAGGGTATGCTCAGACGTGAGTCCCTTGCTCACTTTGCCACTGGATTCAAGCAAGCCTGGCTGAAGACGGCTGAAATGCCAGAAACCGGTCCTAGGAAGCTTGTTTCCGGTCCAGGGAAGGCATGGCTTGGCAGTTCGGGCTGGACTGTTCCCATGAGGCACAGGGTCAGACTGATTTGCATATGGCCATGTCTGAACTGGGGTGGCAGAGTGGGCTAAAGAACGATGATGGATCAAACCCAGATCTGTTGACTGGGTGTGAGTGTTTGATTGGTTCTGATGCTCCGTCCATCACCACCCCCTTTTGTACCGCTCTTGGAAAAAGGCGGGATTGTTAGCCCTGTATGTAGACAGGGGAAAACGTGTGACAATTGAAGTTGCGCGTCGCATTGTCTGGGTTCGACAAGGTAGCATCGCCGTGTGTTGCCATTAGAAACGTATTTCTGTGTGAGAGAAGTGTATATGATAGCAAAGGTTATCTGTGAAACTCTGGTCTTAAGTCCCAGGGATCCGTAAGGTATTCCGTTAAAGCTTACCGCTGGAGAAGTAATAGGTATTCTCGGAGCTTGTTAGAAGGACAGGGCAGAGGTAAGCGCTGCTTTGTTAACGTGTGATATAATTCTGTAGTAGGACAGACTGTTCGCTGTTCTCGGGAAAGACAGAATTCTGTGTGAATGTACTACATTTTCTGGTGTGTAAGTGCGTGAATGAGAAGGCATTCTGGTTAACTGCGAAACTCTTAGGAACATTCCGGAGGGAAACAGTTATTTGATGCTTGTTAGAAGGGTAAAGTAGAGGGATGTGCTACTTTATCAACGGAAGTAACGATTCTGTAGTAGGGCAGAGGTAAGCGCTGTTCTTGGGAAAGGCAGAATTCTCGTGGGAAAGGTCTTTTGCTGTTCTGTAGCTAGCGAAGCAGACAAAGGAGATATTTGCATGTTGTAACTAACAGACTCGTAGAAGTTGAAACAAAGTCTACCAAGTAGTCTTGTAAAGGAGGGGTAGACGGAAGAGACAGGAGACAGGAGCAGAAGCGACTGCAGCGACTGCTGACGTCAGGGAGACCGCGCTGTGATTGGACAGTGGGTTAGAACGGTGGAAGCGCAGAGATTGGTGTGCTAGTGTACGCCGCGCTAGGATTGGGAGACATACAGGGTGACGTAGACGCTCCAGGATTGGTGCGTTAGTATGAGTCGCGCTGGGATTCGTGGACTGAGTAAGTGACGTAGATGCTCCACGATTGGTGCGTTGGTGTGAGTCGCGCTGCAATTGGACAAAAGATCGTACAGCTGTAGTAAGAGTAAAGAGCTAGTGGAAAATAAGAAAGAGGTATTTCCATGCTGAGGAAAAGAAGAAAAAATCCTTGCTTAGTAAGGTTAAAACCTGGTTTGACAAGGATAAAGACATAGTGACAAAGGAAGGACAGTTATTGCCCCCGATAAGAACCCCGGCATCCTTCATGGTTGCGAAGTATGGGTATCATACCTGTATTTGGTTAGATAACTGGGTAAAATACACTAAAGATGACGGAGTGTTAGCGTTCCCAGAACATGGTTCATTTAATCTGGCCATACTGAGGAACTTACGAGAGCAGATGATGAACCTAGAGCCTCGGCCTAGGCCGACGCAATTTGAGGCATTAACTGAATGGGAAGACGAAATGCATGAACGAGAAAAGCAGAGGAGTGGGGGTAGCTACAGATACATGTTTGGGCGAATGTATGATCGAGAAACCCATCATGACCGAATGAGAAGGTGGCGTGATGCCAGTATGACTGAGGGATTATATCCTGTAAGAACAGCAGAGGAATCAGGAGGGAGAAAATGTACAGAGAAAGCACATAATGTAGAGACCAGAAGATATGGGGCAAATGAGTCTGATGATGATATCTTAGAGGACATGCTCTACAAAAGACCACCCCCGTATAGAAGAGAACCGGAGGTAGGAACAGCAGTTACCCCAATGAGAAACACCCTGCGGATTATAAAAACAGAGGCTACAGCCCCTGAGTTGAAAAGCGGTTGTTCTCTGGCGGAAAGAGAAAAAGGGAGAGAAAGAGAGATAGAGAAAGAGAGATAGAGAGAGAGAGAGAGAGAGAGAGAGAGAGAGAGAGAGAGAGAGAGAGAAAGAGAGAGAGAAAGAGAGAGAGAGAGAGAAAGAGAGATAGAAACAGAGAGAGAGAGAGAGAGAAAGAGAGATAGAAAGAGAGATTGAACTTGAAAATGAAAAGACCAGAGAACTAGCAAGAACTGCATCTGAACTAACAGAGAAAATCAGGGAGCTGACTAAGAATCTTGAGGCTGTTACAGTGCCTGTGACACTAGGCCCGGTTATGCCGATTTTTGACAAGCAGAGGACGGGTGAAAATGGTTTGACGGTGCCATATGTGGGCAATAGGTTGATTGTACCTCCGGAGCAGGCAGAAATGAGAGCGGGAGAAACACAGTGGAGAACAGGAGAAAATCAGTGGAGACATACCGTATGTGGAGGGGAAATGAGTGTGCAGACTAACTCAAGTTTGAATTCTGGATGTATGGAAGGGAACAGAGGATCAATTTTGGAACCGCAAAGGGTGACAGAACCAGGGGGTGTGGAAAAATCTGTGATAACTGCTGAAGATTTGAATGATTGGCTGAAAACATTACAGAAAAAGGAGAAGGAGTCACAGGGAATGGATGTAGCTAGGCTACGTATGGAAATGGATGAATTGATAGTAGGAACCATACCTACAGAAACACTGAAGAATTATCAGGAAGGGGAGATCCTCTTCTTATGTAAAAGCATCACATGGAGAGCAAAGAACATACACGACAGGTTGAAAGGAATAGCCAGTGAGGTGGGAATTGACATGGATAAGGTGAAAGCTTTACAGAAAACATACAGAGTGGATTTTTCAGACAAGGATATTGAGAATCTGAACAATGCAGGCCGAACAGGACAAATTAAAGAAATGATTGCCTTGTTGAAGAAATGGGGAGATGTAGAAAGATGGAAAGACAGATGGTATCGAAAGCGAGAGGATGGGGCAGATAGAATTTACTCGGCATTTCCCCTGACAGAAAAAGAGAAGGCAGTGACAGCTTACCCCATGAGAGAGATTCCAGGAGGTGGGTACGTACATGTCCCATGGACCAGACAGGATATTTTATCATTTACGAATGATTTCCCTCGACTAAGGGAAAAGCCTGTTGAGTGGTACAGACAAGTCGACAGATTTGTAAAGCTGTCAAAAGTACTGTGGATTGACCTGAATAGTCTGTTTGATATAATTGTACCAGCAGACCTGTGGGCAGAATGTAAAGTAGTCATAGACTGGCCCACTAAGGAATACCCGAGAGATCAAAAAACAGGAGCTCTAGACCCGGAAGTAATGAAAAAGTACGAACAGGTTATGGCCTTCTTGAAAAATAAATTACCCCCCAAGGAGACAGACTGGGTTAAAATAGACCGAACACATCAGGAATTGAAAGAATCAGTCCAAGCTTACTATGAAAGACTGATACTAGCTTTTAAGCAGTTCAGTGGAGATGAACATCTGGGTGACAAGGATCTGAGTCATTTTGTGTATAGATTTGTGTACGGTTTGCGGCCCGAAATTAGTGAAATGATACAGCAGCATACCGTGGATTGGCAGAGTAAGAAGATTGATGAGATTTTGAGACATGCAAAATACTTCAGTGATGAGATTGAGGCAAAGCAAAGAAAGCTGAAAGAAAAGGCAATGTGGGCACAGGTGAAAGTTGCAGAGAGACAGGAAGCTCAGCTGGTTGAACAGGCAAATAACCCAGGAAATAAACCCAGGTTTGGTCCAGGAAAAGGAAAAGGGAATATAGAGGAAGCAAAGAAAAAGTTCCCCTGCCACAACTGTGGAAAATTGGGGCACTGGAAATCCGAGTGTAAGAATCCACCGTCCACTAACGATGATAATTCATCATTGAATTCGCAGGTGCAGAGTGAGGGGTGTGGTCAGCATCGGCAACAGCAGAAGGCTGATAAGCAGCAGAATAAGGTGCCAAAACCACCCTTGCCACAGAGAAAAGGATCCCAGAAGTACAGCCAAGAATCGGGGTTCTATGATGAAGAACAGGTAATGAAACCAAAACGCGCAAGCGCTGTATCTCAGTACTGGCTGAAAAATGAGGGAAGTGACTCTGAGGGAGACTTCTGACGGTGCAGAAGAGAGGAGGAGGAGTGCGTACTTGGCGCAACTCTAGAAATAGACCAGGCAGGACCTTTTGTAGATGGGAAAATTAATGGTGAGGGTATCACTTTCCTAGTTGATACTGGGGCCACGAGATCAACTGTCAGGTCAGCTGATATAAAGAATCTTCCTCTCTCGGGTGAAACGATCCAAGTGGTTGGTGTATCCAATACACAGATCAAGACACTACTTACTGAGCCAGTAAGGGTTAGAATAGGGAAATTTTCAGACATGCACCGATTCGTGGTGTGTGACACCAGTCCAGTGAACCTGTTAGGCAGGGATCTGCTGTGCAAAATGAATTGCACTATTTTCTGTACTCCAGATGGTATAACCTTTGAGACACCTGATGATGATGTGCTATACAGAATGACCATGGATAACAGAGAATGTGAGGCTTTGGGAACATATGCAATATTTAATCCTGATGCATTACCCCCAGAGTTGAAACAGACAGTGAAAGCAACAGTTTTGGATTTTACTGGAGAAGATGTGGGCCTGATGAGAAATGTAGATCCAGTAAAGATTACTGTAAAAGAGGGAGTGGTTTACCCAAATATACCACAATACAGATTGACACCTGAAATAATTGAAGGAATAACACCCTTAATTGAAAAGATGATCCAGCAAGGGGTGTTAAGAGAAATATTGAGCAGCCCATGTAATTCACCGATAATGGGACTGAAGAAACCTAATGGAAAGTTCAGAATAGTACAAGATTTGAGAAAGATTAACAAGATTGTTGTGCCATGTTGTCCTATTGTGCCAAATCCATCAGTGATTTTGTATCAGATTCCCCATGATGCAGAATGGTACACGGTAATTGATTTGTGTCATGCTTTCTTTTCAATCCCATTGCATCATGACAGACAGCCGATATTTTCTTTTAGATTTGGAGAGCGGATTTTGGCATGGTGCCGAATTCCACAGGGGTATACAGAGAGCCCCTCAATATTTAATCAATTGCTAAAGAAATCTCTGGAAAGTCTGACAATGCCTGAAAATTCAGTCTTGGTCCAATATATTGATGACCTACTTGTGGCATCAAAAACACGTGAAGCTTGTGAAGTAGATACCATTGCATTGCTGAATCATTTGGCAGATGGAGGATTAAAGGTATCTCCAGCCAAATTGCAGTTCTGTAAGAAAGAAGGCCAGTATCTGGGACACAATATTGAGAAAGGCCTGAGAAAAGTGACTATTGACAGAATCAAAATCATTAGGGGAATGAGAGCCCCAATGACACAAAGAGAGGTGAGAATGTTCCTGGGAATGGTGGGTTACTGTCGTCAGTGGATAAGTAATTTTCCCTGATTGCCAAACCATTGATTAAATTGACCAAAAGTGAGGTGAAAGACCCATTAGAACTAAACCCAGAAGAAATGGCTGCATTCAGAGAGCTGAAAGACAGACTTTGTGAAGCTCCTGCCCTAGGGATGCCTGATTATGAAAAGGAATTTGAACTGTACTGTAGTGAGAGAAATGGATGTGCACTTTCAGTGTTAATCCAGAAACACGGACGTCTGAGAAGGCCAATTGCCTATTTCTCAGCAACTCTTGACCCAGTAGCTGTGGGTTTGCCAGGTTGCCTAAAAGCAGTAGCTGCTACCTGCAAAAGTCTGGAACAAAGTGAGGGAATAATAATGGGATACCCTGTACGGGTATTCGTACCTCATGATTTGGCAATCCTTTTAACAAGGAGCCGGACACAGTTAATGTCTCATAGTCGGCTGACTAAATATGAGAAAGTCATTCTTGGTGCAACCAATGTAAGTCTGGAGAGATGTGTAAATGTGAATCCAGCGACACTGTTGCCTGATGCTGAATGTGTGGGAGTGAGAAATGATGTTGATCATGACTGCCTGGATGTACTTGATTACTGCACAAAACCAAGGCCAGACATAAGAGATCTGCCACTGCCTGAAAGTGATCATGTGTTGTTTGTGGATGGATCTTGTCTGAGAACAGAAGAAGGAGTGTTGAGTGCTGCATATGCTGTGTGCAAAGTCTCGGAAGTTGTGGAAGCATCACCCTTGAAAGGAGTTAAATCCGCTCAAGTGGCAGAACTGGTGGCACTGACAAAGGCATGTAAGATTGGGAGAAGTGTGAGAGTGACTGTGATGACTGACAGCCAGTATGGCTTCGGAGTTGTCCATGATTTTGGCCAGCTATGGCTACAAAGAGGTTTCCTGACCTCAAGTGGAACTCCGATAAATAATGCTGAAGTGGTTGGAAAACTGCTAGAGGCGATACAGCTGCCTAAAGAACTAGCAGTTGTAAAATGTGCTGCTCATGGTCATGGTGACGATTTTGTAACAGTTGGTAACAAGTTTGCCAATGACATAGCACAATATTGTGCAAGGAACAATCACTCAATTAACAGGAGCAAAGAACGGGAAATGTCTTCTTGTTCATTAATGTTTACTAATGAAGTGGGGACATGGGAGGAAGTAAAACAGCTGCAGGATGAGGCAGAAGATGATGAAATGAGGGATTGGGTGAAGGCAGGTTGTGCACCTAGAGAAAAAGATCATGTGTGGGTCTATAGGGATGGAAGACCAGTCATGCCAAACAGCATGTTGTCAACAATGGCAAGGATGTATCATGGCCAAGGACACTTGGGGAGGGATGCTATGATAAGAGCCTTTAAGCAAACTTGGTACAGTCCAAAGTTCAGACTGACAACAGAAAGCCTCTGCCAGAGATGTCTGATATGTCAGCAATTCAATCCTGGAAAGAAAACAGTGGTGAGCCTAGGAACAATAGGCAGGGAGGGAGGACCCTTCACAAGAATGCAGATAGACTTCATTGAAATGCCCCCAGTCAACAGGTTGAGGTATGTCCTGGTGGTGGTCTGTTTGTTCTCAAGGTGGGTGGAGGCGTACCCAACAAGAAGAAATGATGGGATAACAGTGGCCAAATTACTGTTAAGAGAGTTCATCCCAAGGTGCGGGTTCCCAGCAACCATTGAATCAGACAGAGGAGGACATGTTTATAATGAAATCATGGGTCTAATTTGTGAAGCATTGAGTGTACAGCAGAAGTTGCATTGTGCCTACCGACCAGAGGCTTCTGGGGTTGTTGAGCAGATGAACGGTACTATCAAAAACAGAATTGGCAAAATGTGCTTATCCACAGGAATGAAATGGCCCGATGTCTTGCCTCTAGTCCTGATGACCATTAGGTCTACTCCAGACAGAACAACAGGTTTGAGTCCACATGAAATTATCATGGGACGTGCTATGAGGCATGCATATGTACCTGTGAACAAGCTGATGACTATAACTGATGACATGATTTTGGATTACTGCAAAGGCCTGGCTGACGCAGATCATTCTGTGTTTCACCAGGTTGGAGAAGACGCCACCACACTTGAAAAGAAACCAGCCCATGATCTGAGCCCAGGGGACTGGGTAAGGATAAAAGTCCACAGAAGAAGGAATTGCCTGGTTCCAAGGTGGGGAAGGCCAAGACAAGTCATCTTGACCACAACGACTGCTGTGAAGTGCGCTGGTGTGAAAAATTGGATACATGCAAGCCACACACTGAGAGTTCCAAAATCCAAGAGATGGTACTGGAAAAGAATACTTTGAAGAGTCAGATTCCAGTGATGATGCAGACAGTGAGGCAGTAAGAAGGAAAAAGAATCCTGAAAGTGGGGAAAGTGAGTCAAGAGAAGCTTTCATCCCACCAGAAGAGGTTCTGAAGAGAACAGTGCAAACTGAAGAAGCGAGCTCAGACTCAGAAGAATTGCCTGAGGTTCCAATTGACAGTGACCAACACAAAAAGAAAGAAAGAAAAGAAAAGAACATTCCAACAGAAGAGACACCTGAGTCACATGAAGGAATTGGACAAGTTCCACCTGAGATAAATATTGAAGAAAAAGGGACAGACAAAGACAGAGGGGGACAGATTGCGGAAAAACCCCGAGGAGGTGTAGGGAACATCAACAACAAGCTAGGTGAAGGGACAAGTAGGCAGCAAGAAGATTGCATGTCGGAGACCCGAGGAGGGACAGAAGTAGGGAAATCTCAAGTGGTGGGAAAAGAGACTGTTGGAGAAAAAGAAGTTGTTGAAGAAAAGGAAGCTGTTAACGAACCAGTAGCAACTAAAACAGAGTCTGATGAAAGTGACAATGAGATAAATGGAGGACGAGTTCTGAGAAAGAGAACTTGGCTTGAAGAAAGAAACAATAAAGAAGGAAAGCAAAAGAGAAATGCTAAAGGAGATCTTTGGCCAAATAAGATAAAGAGACTAAGGTACAGACTGACACGAGTTAACTCTTCGAAAGCTGAACAAGTGAACGAAGGGTCAAGTCAGAATCCTACCAAGGAAGAAGAAGCAAACATACCTGAGAGAACTAAAAGAGTAAGAAAACCAAACCAGAGGTACAAGTCACCGGAATGGACGTATGTGGCACTGCCTGAAGAAGGAGAAGAGGCGGACAGCCAAGGAAGTCCAGAGGAGGCTTTACTGAAGGAGGTTGCTGAAGAAGAAGCTGTGGGAATCCTGAGAGTTATCTTGTCCGACATTGGAGAAGAGACGGATGTTCAGGACCTGATACAGTTTGATGATGATGAAGAGACAGTGAAAAGTGATGAAAATCCAAATTGAGTGAATCCAAGGAAAAATCACTTGGAAAAGAGAAGAAGAAGTAGTAATAAAATTAGTAGAGTTTAATAATCTGGTGGGTACTTGCTGCCCTTAAAAGTTCAGTAGAGGAGTAGAAGAGGCTAAGTCAAAAGACGCGGTCAAATTAACAAAATGGCTAAGACTGAGAATAAAAGTAGATGTACCTTTCTGAAAAGATGGTGCAAAATGTGCTGCTGCTGTACAGGTTTATTAATGCTGCTTTGGAGCGTGCTCGCTCTACTGATTTCATTTAGAGTCACTATAGACACTTTAGAAGGTCATACTGAGAACAAGACTAATATAGGGAAGAGTCCATTAAAAGTAGTTCCAACTAGAACTAGTAATGTACATATTCATAAAGATAGGTCAATTAACGATTTTTCTAGCAATGTTTTTTCCAAATTGTTGTATGAGTACGTAAAGACAATGGAAGTAAGGGATTGCTACGTCTGCATGCAATTACCTGCCTCTGTTTCGGAAGGAGTGACTTATCATCATCTTCCGGCTACGTATGGAATTTCCTGTAGTGTGTTGATTAGTATATTTTATCAGTTAGGAAAATTAGATTACAATATGTATAATGTAGATAATATTCTTGGGCAGTTGCCTATGAATAAAGCACTGAATCCTGCAAAGGATGCTAACACTTTAGGTGAGATTTTTCTAAAAACCAAAGAATTAACCTTAGACTATGTTTTTAGAAACAATTTAACTTGCAGTTTGAAAGGAGAAGAGAAGAATTTTCTAGACATGGTTGAGAGAAGAAGGTTGAACATGCACAAGAAAGCAGAAGGGCATAAAATGAGTGACACAATGTGGGATATTGAGAAACAAAAGGAGTTGAAAAATGGAGCCAGTCCAACTATGGCTATAGATGCCCCACAAAAAGGGAAACTGTGCATTACCAGGAAGAGATCCCAATATGATTATTATTTCATAGGGACTAGTGAGTGCCATGATACATACTTTATTGCAACCGGATGGGGATTTAGAGGAGGAGAAGATCCAGTTTTTCCGGGAGTGTATTATATTTGTGGGAACAAGGCTCATTACCGTTTGCCTGACCATTGGTTTGGTACATGTTATGTTGGCCTGGTCTTTCCAAAGATTTTTCACATGGATGGAGTAGATGATGCTGAACATTCTAACACATTAACATGTTATAGAAGAGAAACATGGACAGAAATTGTAGGAGATATTTTTGGAGCTTTAATTCCAGCAGTAGGAATTTCTTTGAATGCATTTGGCATTCGGAAGCTGTCAACAGTGGTGGATCGCTTGTCAACAAGCACCGCTGGAGGCTTTCTTTTGGTTAATACAGAAATGGCTGCTTTGCATGCTATGACAATGCAAAATCGACTTGCCCTCGACTTTGGCAAAAGAGGGTGGAGTCTGTGGAATGCTGAAAGTTCAACATTGTTGCACTTACATTCCTGACGAAAGTAAAGATCTAAAAGTTTACATCAAAAATATTACTGATTTGCATGAAGAATTAGTACCACTGGAAGCTGAAAGTATCTGGACTAAAATGGCTAACAAGATGATTGCTATTAAGAACTTTGTAGCTAAGATAGGTAGTACCATATTTGGTAAGATATTACTTCCATTAACTTGTGTAATCGTTGCATTATTGATCCTTAGATTAGGATGTATGTGTTGTAGATATAGAAGAAATAAAAAGAAAATCACAAAAGAAAATGTTAAAAAGAGACAAAAGAAACCAGAACGAGATCCACAAGAAATAGAACTAGAAGAGCTAAGAGAAAGCATATATATAGAAACTAAAAAGGAAGATGAGATGGAAACTAGGGTTTAAAAACATGAATAAGAACAAGAAGATATTTCAAATTCTTCCAAAAGGGGAAACTAAATTGATTTTTGGGGTTTTGATTTTTGTGGTGATTATATATCACCAAAGGGGGGATTGATGGAGCAGGGTTTTTACTTTAAAACCGAATACCTATTTCATTTTCGCATGTTAGAACTAAAAGTACTTCTGATTAATTATTAAGTATTAAAAGTTTGTCAAATGTTGTCTAATCAACCTTATTAACAAGAGAATTACACGTGGGAATGCTATTGCATGGCTAAATAACAAGTGAACTAAGCTGGTGAGCAAACTGACAGAAAACGATGATTGCTTATGTGATGTTATGGTGTTTTGCGCTTATAATTAATATGCATTAATGGCTTTTGATGTCGCAAATGGCTAGATAAATACACACACATAAGGGTATTAGCAGGGGAATAACACTGTATAATCATTTCTATGCAGTAATTCTGTTTTATGTCTATTTTGCTTAAAGTTGTCCATTGTGGCCTGCCATAAAATGGCCACCACCCGCAGCCTGCATTGGAGTTGCTGGAAGTTTACAGAAAGGCTTCGCTCTGCCTGTGACCTTGCACCTCCGATGAACTGAAAAGCCATAAGCATGATGACAATTCTGGGACATCTGCCAAAAGCCCCTGAAAGATGGAAACATTGATACGAACTTAATGTGAACCCATTTTTGTAACACATTCACCTAGTAGAGACATCCGTAAAAGTAGCGAATTAGTCATGGACGTTCAATTCTGCTATTCATTATTTGGGACAATCTATGCGTGAGAACAACCCGTAGAATATCAAAAAAGTACCAAGATTACATTATTTCCACCATTCATCCGTTCTGAATAAAGAAATGTTACTTTATAGAATGTAAATTTTAGTATAAATAATAGTAGACTAGAGAGGTCTAGCGCCACTTCTTCCCGAGCTGATGATGCGAGGTCCCTATGCTGACGGAGAGGACGATGACTCTACATGATGATAGAAGACTCTAATACTTCTACAGAGGACCGGTTCTGACTTAGGATCTGACATTTAGACAGAATAGGTAAATATGAGAGAAATGAAATTTGCATTTATTTGGCTTTTCTTGAAATTTTAGATAAATGAACAATCTGTTTGAATTCCTGTCTCGGGTGATTATTTCTGGTCATGTTTATTGATTTATTGTGTATCCTTTGAAATGTATTTTACTAGATCCACAAGCAACTAGCTGGTTGCATTGACCTCAAAGTACAGGCAGATTAGATAGGGCATATGTGAAAGGTGTTTCTCCTTTACAGGGCACGGATAGTGTGATTTAGGGTGAATGTTGGTGTAATGGGCCCCACCAGCGTATGATGTGTGTATGCGTGTGTGACTGTGAAATCATTCCGTCCGTGGAAGTAGAGGGGATTCGGAAGCTCTGATCTGCACCAGTGGGACTTTTTCATCTTGTAATGTTTGGACAGAATTTATATCCATATCGATTTTATTTAGCAACTAGTCACTGATGCTACTTTAAATATCTGCATCTGCACAACATATTTCACAGCTTGATCATAAGTAGAATTGATTTTGGAGCATGTTCCCTCCCTCTGGTCTGCCAACATTTACTAGACATCCACTAAAGGAAGCTTTCACTGGAAGGCAGCTATCTGAGCTCAAAGCTAGTTATATTTGAAAATGTTAACTTGTGAGTTTTTCTGATCCTTGGTCATCCAAAGCTTTTAATCTGCATTGCATCTATCCATGCAAACACTAGGAATACTGCAGAATCAATGTAGTAACTGAACTATCAGTTTTTTGGAAGGCTAAGAGGAACGCATGCAATTCAGCAGTTTGAGGGGTTGAGTCACCTAAGGGCTTCACATGTATCTACTTTATTTTAAACAGTGAATCTTCAGATTTTTCCTGCTCAGCTGCACACTCTGTGGAATACTACTGCTTTGAGCCTCTAGCTGGCTGCACAGATCCATGGAGATAAAAAATAGCTCTGTGATTTCATGGACATGGCCCCTTTGATTGCTTGTCCGCACTCTAGGAATTCCTTTGTCTTTAATATAGGATTATACTCAAAGTGCACCTATATACTGATTTGTCACATGGCCCATTGTACCCAGTGCACATGTAGTGCACGCAGTTGGAATGCTCCCTTTAGTAGTTGCCTCTAGTGAACGTATTGGTGTTACCATAATTATTGTTTTCCCTGCGATGGTGGACACTCTCCAATAATAGGTGAATAATAGCTGTCTGCATTGTGTTGTAAATTTACTTTATGGGAGGAAACACTCAGCTGCAGAATGTGAATATGATTTATAACCAATTGCCATTGCCTGCCCTTCATTATAAACAATATAAGTAAACCCTGATTGACTAGGAACTATTCGAGTGACAGTAGGCCCAATTCACAAAAGTAAACTTACAATTTAGTCTAGGTTTACTATTTTTTGGGTACTCACAAACTACAAGTTTAATTTAAATAATAGTCATTTTACCCCTGTGAAAAGTCCACACTTGTGGTAGAAACTCCAGTCAAAAAAGGATAGACCTGTACTATCTTTTTCTTTATGGAGGTTTCCGCCCCGAATGCAGCATCTCCACAGTTATAAAAATACTATTTGTAAATTTTGAGTAGTTTGTGAATACTAAAAAAAGTAAACTTACACAAAAGTCTAAGTTTACCTTTGTGACTCAGGCCATAAATTGTGTGAAGTGATCATGTTTGCAAGTGTGTAATTGTGATCATGTCACTTCGAAAATCTCAATGGATTTGAGTGTGCTGGAGTGATCAGTTGAGATAAGGGTCTTACTCTACATCAGTCAGTCATCAATCTTTAATTCATATTATTTCCAGTGTATGTGAAGTACATTAGATAAAATAAAGACATCTCTGATACAAATATGTGTACATAACATATAAAATGCCTCATAAGACAGAATTAAAAATTCATTGCAAAAAAACGATGGTTAAAAAGGCAGTCACCACAAAAGTATAAAGTGCACTGCATCCTCGATCTTGACCTCAGTCATCTCCATTATGTCCTTTACTGACCCAATCTGTCAGGCCTTTCTAATAATCAGGTATAAGGTATAAATGTATGTGCATATCATATTGCATGCCTCATAAAACATAATTGAAATTCATATATAAAATTCAATGATTAGAAAGACAATCCCCGCAAAGATATAAAGTGCAATGTGCCCTCGATGTTAGTCCTAGTCATCTCCCTTTTATACTTCACTATCCCATTCTGTCAAGGCCCTTTTAGTGAGGCAGAAGGACAATACAAACGATGCTGTAATATAGCAAATAAAGGGATTAGACCATTGTTTTATAAAATGAAGCACAGGATGGCATTGTTTGAAATGGTATTTTCACAGAAGTGGGAGAATGTACCTTTTCCTATGTGAGTTATAAAAACTAGAAAAAAAAAATATATGCAAGTCGGACTGGACTGACCTTTTATCGCAAGAAAATACTGGCAGATCGTTTAGCGAAGAAATATTCTTGGGAAAGCCCATCATTAACGGTATATAGTTCAGATGGAATCTAACTAGGATGAAACAGTGTTGAGGATCTGACACAAATATCAAATACGACTCACCCACCTGAGTAAGGAGGAGACATGTGAATGCATAACTTTACTGAGATTTTAGTGTAACTTGCTTATGCTCGGTTGCTTATAGACTTCTCTAGGAATATTTGTTTAATTCTTTATTTGGACACAGATCTACAGCTGGAAGGTTTAACAAATAGACCCCCAAAACCCAGACTTCCCAATTTTTTTTTAACGTATTGCAGCCATGTGATCTATGTACATTGTCTAGGGCCAGGCAGTCCATGATGATATTTTCGGTCACACTAACTGTGACTCTCTTCCAGATAGAATGCCATAACATAAGCGGAGCGAGTCTTACTATGTATGAAATGTATGGGGACTCTAACTCAGCATGACAAATAACATGTGCACAAGTACTTGGGAGTGCTAGTAATCATTGTAAAAGCCATCCTCTTTTCTTCATAATTGATCAATTGCCACCATCCCCAATACCCCAACCCAATATGAAGCTACAGTGTCATATTTTGGGGCATACACCTTTTTTATTAGCTCGATATTCTTGGAATCAAGCTTCTCAATCTATATGCCATGGGAGATA
This sequence comes from Triturus cristatus, assembly GCF_964204655.1. Taxonomy (NCBI): domain Eukaryota; kingdom Metazoa; phylum Chordata; class Amphibia; order Caudata; family Salamandridae; genus Triturus; species Triturus cristatus. The sequence continues at coordinate 801,149,746 of NC_140581.1, forward strand.
TGCATGAGCAAAGTTCAGGAATCCTATTAATGGCTGTACATTTTTAAGAGAAGTAAAGGTTTCAAGAGTCCCACAGAACCTAGGTGTTTGTCCCTTTACTTTCCTGGAAAACTCATATCCTAAACGGATTATCTTCAAAGAGCATAATTTGTACTTTATGAAATTTACTTTGCAACCTGCTTCATCAAGACTGGTAATCATTCTGTCTAAATGTTACAGGTGTTAATGCAAACCATCCTCAGTGATGTTTGTGTGATCAACATAAGGGACCACACTCAAATCACGTAATAATTGAATTTTTCTTGCAGAAAATTGACCTGGAATATTTTAATTACCCTGCGGCAATCATGTAAAGCCAGATTGTGTTCCTCCTAATGTAAACAAAGTCAAATAGTATGAGTCAGCAGTTATGCTTTTCATATAAACCCCTTTGCTATGTTGTATTCTATTTCTTGCATGTTAATTGCATTCCTTTTAACCAGCATAATTTGTACAATGTTGATTCAAATCGTGATAGTCCAAAGATGATCTCCAAGGATTATTGGGCTTCTAAATTGGGGTGTTCATTGTAGATGGGCACATGATAATAACTCCCTGATACTGAAAATCAGTTATGATTTATTTGATGCTTCTATGAACCTCTGGATTTATTAGATATTCTGTCTGAACCTACAGTCTCTCATTGAAATTACATGTTGCAATGCAGATTTATCACAACTGACGTGGCTTTTGGGTAGACCAGGGTTGACTATTAATTATGCCAGAGTAATTGGAGAAATCTCAGTAATTTCACTTTACTCTGTGATGCTGAATAACCGATGATAATTTGATTACATCCACTCACTTAATTTGGGGAAAGAAATCCTACAGCTGGAGCATATTTAGCGAGCACGAGCATTTGCTCTTGTTGCTGCTGACGTTCTGATCCATTTAGCGCTATTTTCTAAGGTCAAAATTAATTCCCATGCCTATTGTGGGTTCATTTTGCATTGAGATGCTAGTGCTAAATGCTGGGAGTAAGTTGGTTGAAAATCCTACCCCAAGTGTGAAGGGAGTGAGCATGAATGGCTGCGGAAGATCGCTATTCATGTTCTTCTGCATTTAGTGCTATTTCTTAGCACAAAATGCCTATTTGGGTCCAATTTTGACATGAGGAGTCATTTTCTCTAAGAAAATAGCGTTAGTTGCAGAATTAAACTTTTTATGTAATTCTGTGTAATCTTGCTGAATTGTTGATCAATTCTGTATAATTACACTATGTGGAATTATGCAAGCTACTCTCACCTCTATTTTTGATTAATACTGAAGCCACTTGTAACATCCAATTGTCAGCATATATGTCCCTACTTGGCTACAACACAAAAGAAGAGAATTCTCATATTATAACATCGTCCTCTAAAGGTGCCTTGTAAAAAATTAGGTTTTGGGTTGACTTTGGTGTGAGCGAAGCAGTAACCACAATCCTTGTCATGGTAAGGCACAAGTAAACCCCAAATTAATCTGTGCTCAATCCCCTGGTAGCATGGCACAATGCAGTCAGGCTTAATTCAGAGGAAATGTGTAAAGTATTTGTGTAACACTTCGAAAAGTAATATAGTGAAAATATCACACAAAAAGGATCCCACACTAAGCTAGAAAAATAGAACTTTCTTTAACAAAAAGACCAAAATGACAAAAATCCAATCAGTCGAACTGGAGATATTTAAGTTGAAAGATTTATGTAAAAATAAAGCCAAAAAGCACGAAGCGCCAACTGTGGATCTCTGTTGTGCTGGACTGGGACAAAGTCACAAGTTCAGACCAACCGCAAAGCGGGCCGGCTACAGGGCCTCAGTTAGGCCTGCTGAACAAAGTACCTTATATCGTGGTTTGTGGAGCATTGTGTGGATCCTCGTCAAAGATGCATCACACAGCCAAAGCTATGCATCGGTTCGGAGATGTGCCGAGGCTCTAATGCAAGGGTCTGTATCTTCTTTGAGAATCCTGTCGACGGGGGCTTGTGATGCAAAGTCTAGTTTTGAGGATGCCACGCGCAGTCGGGGTGATGTATCATCTCTGATGAGCTGCGAGGCTGCGATGCAGAGTCCGGTGTCATCGTCGAGGCTGCAGTTGATGAGGGATGTCAGGGCTTGCACCAAGCATGCATCATACAGTTAGGGTGATGCTGCAGTTCTAAAGAGCTGCGAATTAGGTCTTTCTGATGGATCTAATCCATGTAGCAATGTGTCGGTTCTGCTCAGGTATGCACTGCTCAGCAGAAGAGATGTGTCAGTTCTGCTATGTCCACAGAGGCTGGCAAGCACCTTAAGCCCACTTCCAAGTGTCAAGGTCTGGGGTGGCACCACTTGGCAGAGTAGACTCACAGATGGCGGCGTCCAGGTGCAGATGCAAGGTTGTTGGAAGCCTGATGTGTTCCTGAGGCTACAGCTCAGGAGGCCAGCCAACTAGCCCTTGGAGTCACTCTTGGTTCTGGGTTCAAGAGATGCAGTTCCAGTCCTTGCTACCCAGGCAAAAGGGCACTAGTTCGGCACAGCAGAGTCGAAATTCCTTCAGAGCAGCAGTCCAGCAGAGAGGCCATCCTTGTAACAGCCCACAGTCCTTCTTCCTGTCAGATCATCCACAGCTCTAGTATTGTGTACTGAAGAGTTGGTGTCTGCGGTGCAGTATTTAGACTCAGTTGTGCCTTTGAAGTGGGGGAGAAGCTTCTAAAGGTTTCACTATAAACTCCCCAGGCATTCGGCCTTCCCTATCCTGCCTCTAGACTAACTACAGGAGAAATGCAGCCCTTTGTATAGAGGCAGGACACAGCCTATTCATTTGTAAGTGAGGCTGTGCTCAGCTCCTCCCTCCCATCCTGCCAGTGATGCCCCATCCAGGCACACCTAAGCTCCCTATTGTGTGTGGCTGGCTAGGAGGAATACACAAAGCTCAACTGCCAGCTTCACCCAGTCATGTGACCCAGGCATTGGCTACAGGCATTAAATGGCTAAGGCAGGAACATGCAAACTTTCTGAAAGTGGAATTTTAAGAGTTACAATTTAAAATCCAACTACACCATAATTTAGGATTTTAAATTGTGATTCCAGGGCACCAAACATGAAATAGTCACATGTTTGCATTTGGAAATTACACTTATAAAATGTAATAAGATAACTTCAATGTCATCTTGTGGGGGAGATCGGCATTGCAGTAGTAAATAACGAAATTAAGAGTTTTTCATCACCAGGACGTGAAAAACATGAAAGTACATGTTCTACCTTTTTAAATACATTGCACCCTGCCTTCTGGGCTTTCCAGACCCTAACCTAGGGTGTTAAAAATGAGGTTTTCAGACAAGTAAAAGGTTTAATTTGCCCAGATCAAAATGGTGGTTTAAAACTGCACACACACAGGCTGCAATGGCAGGCCTGAGACATGTTTAAGGGGCTACTTCAGTGGGCAGCATGGTCAGTGCATCAGACCCACTAGCAGCATTTCATGTGTAGGCCCTGGGCACATGTAGTGCCACTTTACTAGGGACTTATAAGTAAATTAAACATGCTAATTGGGTATAGGCCAATATTACAAAAAGTTAAGGAGTGAGCACAAGCCCTTTAGCACAGGCAGACAGTGGTAATGTGCACAGAGTCCCGAGGCCAACAAAAGCGAACTCCGCAAAAATGGAGGAGTGAAGGCAAAAAGTCTTGGGATGTACCTGCAGGAAGGACCTACTCCAGCACGCCTCAATTATATCATGTAGGGTGCCATAGTCTTTGTTTGGCAAGTATTACATCATTTGACATAATATTAGTGGTAAGTTGTACTCCGGGAGCATATTAGTGATTTTGATGGCTATTACCAAATCTTTCTCCTCTGCTACCTGATTTGCTTATCCACTGAGAGAGTGGCTGGAATAACAGAAAAACAATTGTCCATTAATCGCTAGATAGCACATTCCTCTTACTTATCAAATCATGGTTCTTTTAGCAAATGTTTAACAATTGTTTGCCATGGTTGTGGGTTAGGGGTCCCCATGCTACATAAAATGTATTCTATGATTTAAACAAAATCACACCCAAAATATTGGCTACCACTATATCTTCAAGGTAAGAAAAGTAGAGTAGTAGAGGTATACTGACAGATATCTACTTAGCTTGATGATATAGCAGTAGGTGATATTGTGTATGCATTATTTGTGTGGGTGACATTGTTGATCTTGAAATCATGATGCATAATCATGAACATTCATTAAAGTGATCTTGAGTAATTAAAGCTCATGTTCAAGAGTCTTGCCAGAGTGATGCAGATAAAGAAGGGCATTTTGGTACTTCTCTGTGATAAGGTGATTTAATTGTTTTGCTCAGTCCTATTGCTGTTGGGAATCAAACATCCAAGTCTGGCATCTAATCCTGATCTAGCATCAGCTGTGTCTGTTGTTTGGGCTTGGTCTTGGAATCACGATGCTTGCTGAGAAAAGAACTGTTAGGTGACAGTTGCTCTGGATCTTATTGTAAAGGAGGATATAGCTCTTCTCCTGTCACACCTATTTCATGTCTACACTTGGATTGGAAATTTGTGTTCAAGTTGGACAAGTGTTTATGGCGAGCTCAGAGCATAGTTGTTCCTGTTTCGCTGTTTTGTAAATTCTTCCCATAATTGCAGGTTATCCAGGATAAATAGCTTTAACTCTGTAGAGTAATGTTTTGAATTCCTCAGACAGGCCTTACTCCAGTGGACTCCAGATGAATTCTCTGTTTTCCTTAATATTCTGGAATGAGTAATTGTGTAGGTCATGCAAGAGGACTTTTTTAAATCCGCATCTAGTGCTGTTTATAATTACTGTTGCTGGAGATAATTTCCCATGAGTTGATCCCTGACTCATGCCTATGAAATGCTACTGCTAAACAGAAATATTCCAACATTGCTTAATCTGTTATTTTGCTCTTCTCTTATTCTACAAGTGAAGTCTCAGCTTCATTATTTCCCACCAGATGTAGTTTTTCCATGCAGTGCTTCCAGGATGAAGATGCAGAAACAATCAAAATTGGGCTGCTGTTTGTAAACATTACTGTAGATAACTACACATTTTCTCCTTGAATGCTATAAATGTTGCCCTGAAGAGAAATGGGCCTATGAAATTATTCACAGTTCTTGTGCCATATTTGTGCGCACTTCCAATATGGCATCAGTATTTGATTTGATTTGGCAGTTACAATACAATTTTCCTTGTCTTAATGTGTTGGTCATAGAGATTTCTCCATTGCAACATGACCACTTTGTAGATAAGTATGCATTAAAGTCTTAGACTAGGGGGTCCAGTGTTTTGGTTTTTCAGCTCGGCACAATATAAACACGTCCCTAATAACAACTTGTCTACCCAATCAAGGACTCAGAAACATGTTGGGTGGGTGCGGAGGGCCACTGGGAAGCAGTCTATCAGATGTAGTGGGGGTTAGGTATGGCACCACACCGCCTTAGAACTGAGCAACATCTGACTGGCACCATGGCCTTGACTGGATGCAGTACATTCAAATAGAAGGGAAAGAATGCCAGTCAATACGCCACAGCTGAAGTATGATTCAGGAATCCAGGAGTTCCTGCTTTGTGGGGATAGCACCTAGTGTCATAGGGATTCTGTCACATTTCTCAGACTCATCAATACAAACTTTGTTTGGGCCAGTCTTGGAGACTGTGGTAGATATGGGCCAGTTATGGATAGGGACATCCTGGAAGGAGCCTGAAGGTTTGATAGAAGTAAAACGCAATTTTGCTATTATGTTCATGTTTTACCTTATAGTAGATTAGCATTAATATGGCTAATACATCATATTTACATACTGTGTGTAAGACGTAATTAATTGATACAGATGTCACGTTCGTTAGGTTGACATCTGTGCCACCATTTTAGTTAGAGAAGACCCCATGTTCTGCTTCAAATGAAACTGTTACTTGCACGTTTGAAACTGTTGTTTGCTCAGTTACGAGAAATGGTCTTCGATAAGTTTTGTTTCTCCAATGCTCATGTTAGCTCCATAGCGCATGCCTTTTCTCTTAGATCAAGGCTTTCTCCTACCTGTCTAGAGGGGAGGATAGGCCAAACGACCTTGAAATGTAGATAGCTTGTACCAGGCTGCGGAATCGAGACTTATGTTCTGTACCCCCATTGTATTACGACACCCACCAGTATTTTTCCATGGTACGTGGGTCTTTGTGGACTTCGCAACATACATAATGTAACTTTATGCTTGTTAAAGTCAGTCTCTCATTAGCCATCATAAGCGGCTGGACAGATTTGACTCCACTGCAGTGTAATTCGTGAATAAACTAGTTTGCTTGTATTCTCTACTGCGTCATCGGCTCTTTATTCTTGGAAGGTTAGAGGAGGTCGAGAGTGACCTGGGTGGCCCAATCGGGTCTATTCCTTTAGGTTCCAGACACCTCTGGGTCAGTAAAGCTGTAGAGGCTTAAGTACCACTCACAATATTACACGTTGGCTTTCAGGAGCGATTGGTGGGTTCTCTAATCCGGTCATGTATTTTGCACCATTTAAATTCCCTGCACCTTTATTGTTTTGTGCCAATTTGGTACTTGATGAAGGCTTGTGAAGCTAAGGTCAACCCTTCTTTCCAGAAATTCTGAGCTCCACTTGCTGTCATTCAAAAATTCTTGCTTCAGCTACAAACACTCCAATTCATCCTGGCAACTGGCATCGCTACTGGAGGTGGACCTTTGCCTACAGTTCCTAGACTGCTTCTTAGTCATCGGGGGGGCTAATCAAGGGCTCTCCTCTCCTGTAGTAAGCCATTCTCTTGATACTTACAAGATATTGCTTCCTGTTGTACACAGTAATATTTAGAATAATGCCACCTTGCCATATAGCATTATGGAGGATACCACTCAGGTCCTTGCAGACCGAGAGTACTTGCCATACTACTTCCACCAGTCTGTGCTTCTGAGGTCATCGGACAGAGACACTTATGAAGTGTTTTCTTTTTCTTCACCCTTTTGCACCTGTGCAGTCACTTTTGATTCTGAACTTCATTACAGAACTTATTTGACTGAATGTGTAAGGATTAAAGTTAGCATGGGACTCCCTGGCCTGAATTCCAGAAAAGTCCTGGTACTCAGGTTACATTGAATGTGCTCATTAACTGACCCTGAAAAATAGTTTGGTGAACTAGATAGAGAAGATTGATGCTGGGCCGAGGGAATCTCCTTCAGGTGGTAAAACCTGTAGCTGACTGATTTTATCTCATCATAACCAGCTATGCTGCGATGCCTGTGAAGTCCAATGCCTGGAATGCTCACTCAGGCTAAATAAACTTGGACTAGGGTTTTGTGTCTATTTCTTTGTGAATGCTTTGCATACTCTAGTGTGGGCCAGTCGGAAGCTGCAGGTGTTTCTGATGACTTCAGAGAATGTTAGGGCTAGTCTGACTGAAAGCCTTTTTATGTGAAGTAGCTACTAGTTTGGCGGAACCAACCCTTAAATTAAGGGAATGATGTTTAAGTAAGAAACAAACCTGGTAATCAATAGGATTAGAAGGTAAACCACTAGGAATGTTCTAGTGACATTAATAGAAGGTGTAAATCCTAAGAATGTTGCTGTAGAGCCAACAGGTAGAGCTGCATGACTGTAGTGTGTGTGTGTGTGTGTGTGTGCGTGTGTGTGTGTGTGTGTGCGTGCATGCGTGTGTGTGTGTGTTCGTAGAAATTCAACAAAGTTTTACCTTGACTGTTTTTGCAGCAGACTTTTTATCAGTTTAGTGTTTTACCTTGGCCCAAAGAAAAAAAACCTTATTCAATCACTTAATCAAACTCTGGATTATATTGTATTTAAAATTCCTCACCATTTGGTCCTCTAGTGAATTTTGCTCATCGCATTGAGGGGTCAAAGAAACTAGGGTGTCAGTTGTTGGCTACCCAACAAGAACCAGGAATTGGTAACCAATTTACAAATTAGTGATCAAATTAAAACAGACTACTCTCAATACCATGCTGTAGAGGTACAGAATAACAACTGGAAATCAAAACCTCCCGAATTAGTTTAGTCAGGCAAGAATTATACTGATTAGCAGTTCTGTGGTGGCAATGCAGAACAACAATAGTAGAACCTGATTTTCTGTAAGTAACCTTGGACTATTTTGGTCAATCATTAGGAAATCAAATAACTTATGCCCAATCCCTGTATGAAAAACATGTATTAAGTTGAAATGACTCAGACATTGAAGAGTTTCAATTTTCAAATTAATACAAAATGTATTATACAACTACACATCAAAGTACAGAAAGCAGTTCTCAACGTCCTGATAGGAAACGTGGTAAGCCGGGTTTAGGGCAAAGTTTAGTTCCGCTAAAGAGTCCACGGAAATCTGCTAGGCAAAGGGCTTTTCCCAGCAACAAGGGCAGGGAAAGGTTCTCAGAGTTCTTCCATAATGCCTAAAGTCTGGTAAAGGGCAAGGATAGAGTCCAACAGGGGCTAGAGGGGCAGCAGTGGTAAGAGGGACAGATGCCGCTTCCCCATGAGCAGGAGAGAAGCCTTCCTCAGCTCAGCATCTGCCTGAAGCCCAGCTCCAGCTTAATGAAGTCCAGCGTAGCACAGCACCACATGAGGAAAGAGAGGCAAGGCAAAAGCTAAAGGTGTCCAACCAGTTGCACGTCCAAGAGCAAGCACAAGAACAAGAGCCTACAGTTCTCAATAAGCATTGAATAATATAGTTTGATAAGTCAGTAGATGACATCGACAGTCACACCATTATGATCAGATATTTCTGAGATCAGCAGAGTGGAAATATTTATATTTTTTTCCCATACGATCCATGGGAATTGGTTGTTCATCCTGAACACATAGGTTAGTCCACAAAGAACCATCCATTAATGAAGTTTTTCATTGTGCTAGTAGCAGAGTTCATCTCATGCAGTAGTGTTAACATGCTATACTGCAGCATGTATCATTTGATTCCAAACTTCCATGAGAAAGTACAAGAAAGTTACATGAGTGAGAGCTGAAGTAAAATGATTTCTCACGGTGTCATGTAAGCATACACATTTTAGAGGATAACGTTAAATTAAATCATTACAGTCAATATATGAAGTACACATATATACATGTATATTAGATGTAAGCAGTTGTAGTTCAATTATTAGATTAAGCAAGGTAGTCAAAATATCATAAATCATCTCATGAAATTATTCATTGTCAAGTATGGCCTTTTACCCCAATTTTACATACATGCAACTTTCACTAATATAATTGATAACTTTTTAGTTTTTAGGAAATCTAAATCATTAATGGTATAAAGATTTTTCATACTGAAATTTAGCTTTCTAAATTGTTGCAGAAAGGATTTTTACCAATTTTCAAAGTCAATGGTGCATTACAATGAGAGCAAAAGAAATTTTCTATAGCCTTTCATGTTAGAAATCATCGTAGTAATCCACAGAACTGCAATTGAAACTCAATGATATATTTGCTTTTAGCTGACTTGTAGTAATTTGTCATTAAATATGTGTTTGTAGAAAATACACTTTTAGGGGTTCTAAATCCCACATGGTTATACAAATTCAAATTGTTGGGCAGCTTAAACACACAATATATGAAATTCTTCTATTTCTACACTCTAAGCACTCTTTTACAGTGCTATCACTATTGTTTTCTCATTGATCATTGATGTTTCTATAATGTGTGCAAGGTGACTTACATTGTATATGTATTGTTCTGTTTATCTGTTGTATAGAGGATAATCAGCTTTTAAACTTGATCACTGTCAGTGGCACAGTGGCGGCTCCTCCTCTAAGGTGGAGGAGCGTCGCCCCACTGCTGAAAAGGAACAACAAAATGATAATAACGTATCATTATTAGCATTTTATTTTTCCTATTGCCGTCAGTGGTGGAGCTGGCCAGGGCAGGGGGAGGAGTGGTTTGCACTCCCTCAGTGCCCATGACTGGCCAGCCCTCTTGGGCAGAGCAAACAGTCATGCTCACTTTGCATGTTCCCCACCAGGCTGAGGAACATGCACAGACTCCTGGTCCCTGTCTGAGCGCCGAACGCCAGCGCCCAGACCAATCACAACACTGCATTGCAGCGTTATGATTGGCTCATGGGAGCCAGGAAGAAGGAATATGGAAGAGGATGGAGGAGAGGCAACGGCCTTCTGTTTCCGGTAAGTCCTTTAAATAAAAAGTCATACCCTCCCACCCAGCCCCACCACCCCCCTTCCGGTAGCAGACGCTACTGCGGTCTCATTGCATCTGATTAGAGCTGTCAAACTTCTCGATTTTGCATCTTCGTCATTTTAGTGTCACAATTCTCAGAGAGAATATCAATGTGAGCCATGGAGCATTCCTAGCTGCAGCGGTTTGGCTAAAGAGGGTCACTTGACTGAACCAGCCAGACTCATTTTCTGAAAGATATTTGTGACCTTGTTAGTATTAGAGCTACTCTTTAAATCAGAGAGACTTCTGGGACTAATGGTGTATTGTATGAAATGCCGAACGTGACATATGGTACTAGCTTCATAGAGGCAGAGAAGGAAGAGTATTCACAGACTTATGCTCTTTCCTACGATGACATATGCATTTTAGTAGATTGCTCTGTTGAAAATAAGGCAGTGAAACTCCTCTTTTTCTTGCCACTGTTATGTTCATAATATAGTTTAGTAACTAGAATGTGCATATCGGCTTATGGGAACCTACAGATTATAGTATGGTGTCATATCTAAAATTCTATGATCTACACACCTACTTGAACATTTGTAAAAAGAAGTGTGACTGAAAGAGTGCAACCCCCCTCCTGTTAGTACAGTACCAGGCAAGTGTCCAGAATGAATTAAAGTAAAACCGGAAAGGGTGAATGATAAGGAGAGCTGCATTTACACAGCTTTTGTTTCATTTGTGAATCATGCTTCACAACGTTCCCCATGCATAACAATGACTATAAGTGGAAAAAGCTCAGGGGCATATTATCAAGCACGGCGATAATATGCCCTTGAGAATTCCAATAGAAGCCCATGTTGACACCAGAACATGGGCTTCTATGGGAATTCTCAAGGGCATATTATCAAGCCCATTATCGCCGCTTTAGCGGCAGTTTTCTGCCGCTAAAGCGGCGATAATTTTAACGCCGTTTCTTGATAATATGCCCCTTAATAAGTCAGTCTCTCGATAAATAGCCGAGCAACCTCTGAACTTTTACCTTTCTGAGACCAGCTCAACACTGCACACCATTGTATTACCCCTGCCTTGCAGTGTTGAAAGCATATCTGTAAAACGGATGTTTCCATTGACGTGCTTAATTTTTTTAATTAATAGTGTCTGTGTGCCATGCTTTCTGCAGCTAAGTACTAGCTTAGCAATGCGTCTTTGTCTGACGACACATGAGAAATTGTATACTATCCATCTAGATTTTTCTGGTGTCTTTAAAGGTCACATATAAACCAGAAGCGTCTGTTCACCGAAGGGGAGAGGATATGGCCTAATGGCCAGAGATGCTGACTTTGGAACGGGGAACCAGGTTCGAGTCTCGGCGTTGGCTCAGCATCCTGTGATTCTGGGCAAATCATTTAATCTTCCCGTGCCTAACAAAAATGAATATGTTCCTGTGTAACCAAACTGGTGGTCATATAAAGCGCTCCAATACCTTTGGGTCGAGTTCGCGCTATATAAAACTGCAAAAAAACTAAAAACAATGACACACTTTTGCGAGTCTGTTCAAGCAGTCTCTTTCGGTGCCAGGTGCATGCTTTGCTAGGATGCCCCCACTAATGCAGCATGAAAGGTTTGCCACTGGCAAAGATCCCAACCCATGAATGGAGCATGGCTAAGAAAAGGTTTGCTCTGCCCAGCCCAAATGCCCAGAGAGAGACGTTACTACATGTAAAACGAGCGTAAAATGTGTTTATCATCTGATGTTGTTTAGTAGTGCCAATGGAACCAAGGTAGCTTTACCTCTTAAGAAGGCCAGCTGGCCTTTTTGAATGTGCTGCCAGGATCACACAAATTGGTTGATTATGGAATCCAAGAACCCTGACAACACTGACTACACATGGAATAGCTCACTGTAGCCCATAGGTGTGTGTATATATATAGAGAGAGATAGATAGATAGATAGATAGATAGATAGATAGATAGATAGATAGATAGATAGATAGATAGATAGGTAGGTAGGTAGGTAGGTAGGTAGGTAGGTAGGTAGGTAGGTAGATAGATAGATAGATAGATAGATAGATAGATAGATAGATAGATAGATAGATAGATAGATAGATAGATAGGTAGGTAGGTAGGTAGGTAGGTAGGTAGGTAGGTAGGTAGGTAGGTAGGTAGGTAGGTAGGTAGATAGATAGATAGATAGATAGATAGATAGATAGATAGATAGATAGATAGATAGATAGATAGATAGATAGATAGATAGATACACACACACACTGTTTTTCATAATGCTTTTGGTTGTCATCTATGTATGTGTACATATATATATAAATATATGCACACACACGCACGCACACGCGCGCGCACGCACACACGCACACGCACACACACACACACACCAGGTGAGGGCATCCATGAATTCCAGGTGGTCCCCACTACAGGCCCAGGTGGAACTTTAGGCCCAGTTGCAACAAGATCAGCACTCCCAGCTCTGCAGTCCAATCAAGTCAATGTACCGCACACCATAAGACCACTATTGGGCAATGTATTTATTTGCCTGTTAGTCCATCCTGTACAGACTGGCTGGCCATCTGTACATGACATTGCCCATGGAATTGTTTAAGTTTTATTTACTTTATTGCGTGGCGTGTTCGCGTGTAAAATGTTTTACATCTTAATACACGTTATCAACTACAAATAATCGCTTTATAGATCTACCAGAATTAAAATTGTTACCTAGATTTAAAGGCTCGCACGTGTATCTGTCGATTTAAAGACGTATAGTACCCACTAGTCCTGCCCCGAGGCAAATAGAGGGGAATCCATTTTTACATCCGTGTGTTCATTCATTGTTATACAGGCAAACAGTCGGGCTCTGCTACATGAAGTCTGAGGATATCTCAAATGCCACTGGACTTGCTCGTACAGCAGTTAAAGGCTGGATGTATCCAAAACAAAGCACAAAATAAAACAGCTGTGATTATACATCATTTAGTGCTCGACTTTCCAAGGTTTCACACAACGCACAACCTTGCTGCACTGCACTACATGAACAGTAGAGGGCAGGCATGCACTATATTTAACATTATTATTTATGTTTTCTCCTTGCACTGGCGCACAATGTGCTGTTAATGCATATGTGCTGCAGTGTGGAAACAAAGAGCATATATAAAGATATTTCTCCTTGTTGCGACTCTGGTGGGAAGGTGTATAATTCCGACGCAGTCCCTTTCTACCAGTGTTGATAAATCTTGGGCTGTGTCAGAATACATTGGTGGATGCATGGAAACCCCCACACTCCACCCATGTAACGCCCCCACCATGCATTGTAATGCAAAAGCAGCCTGGTGTCATGCCAGCTTTAACAAGTCATGCAGTGCCATGCAAGGTGGCCCTGCGTGGCTTAGTAAATTTTGATTTTGCGTCACCCTGCACTACCAAGCGTGTTGTAAGTGCATTTCAAAACGTTGATCAAATTGGCACTGAAGGTGCATTCGTTTGTTTTGTCACAATTTAGAAGTCAGTGGAAAGAAACTTAAAATCACAGAACATGAAACAAGTGACTATATGTTATGTATGTTACCTGTATATATTTATATGTTATATGTATATACTATTTGTTCCTTGTTTTGGGAATGCCCACTTTATGTTACTGTGGCAAGGAACAGTCACATCTCTGGGCCAAGAATAGTGAGAAGCTCGGCTGGCTCATGTGCATTCCTTCTCCAGAGACCTGCAAACGAATAATATATTTTTTATCTTGTAGCACCTCATACCACAGTCCTTTTATTTCCAAGCACTGTACTCAACATGTGTTTCTACTACCCAATGTAATATTGATCAACATATACACCTTTGGAGGATCGAAGGCTAACTTGATATGACCAGGTTTCTAATGTGTGACTTACAAATAATCATTTAACTCCCTGAGCTATCTTGATGGCAAACCCATGGACTTACTTGCAGATCAATTCTCAGGTATTCCTGATTTAGACTTCCATCCTTTAAGGGTTGTGAAAGTTAGACCATTGGGTTAATTAATTATACTACCTTGTTCAGAAACTCTAAAATACACCTCCGTTTGGTATGATATTTTGTAAGTGATGACTGTAAGTTTTCTTACTACTAAATCAAAGTTTACATACACTGATCAGTGGGGTTTGACTTCGGATATGAGATGTACACATCGAATGTTCCATATTCCTGGCCAAAGTAATTCAACAGACTCAATATAGTTTCCATCGCTTTGTTTCTTCTCTCACTACAAAAAGTTAGTAATGTCAGCATTTTAGGTCTTGCCTACAAACAGGTAATAGCTGTCTATTGTTGAAGAACGATTGTGGACAATACCAATACCTACAGTAGCCTTTGGGCTACCCTACTGCTTACCACGGATTGACTTTTTGCTTGCTTCTTATTTCATGGCTTCCCTTCCTCTTCTTGTATTTATCCCTCCCACTGAGCATAGATTTGATGCTATCCTTTTGATTGGCTCACTAGTATCTTTCGACTACTCAGATTTGGGGAACTGCTTTTTCTGTTGTCCATAGCACTCCATGGCAGTGCATATGATTTCTTAATCTACCCCCACGTGCTGCTTTCTCTCTCACATCCCTTCCCCTGTGCTCTTCATGTTGTGCCCACAGGCTTGCCCATTGTTTCCCGTACCCTCCCCGTTTCATGCACATTTTAAATATTTAAATCATTTTTAATTCAGAGCTCTAAGATTGGTGACGTCGAGGAGCAGTAAATAAAAAATAAATTGAGGCCCCTCCTTGCAGTATGCTTGAGTGATTTTGCATGCATTCAGATATATCTTCACACAGTGGGCCTCTATTGTGTCATGACATATATGCTTACTTGCGTTATGACGCAGGTTCACCTACATATCACACTTTGTATTTACTTTATTTAGCTGATGCTGCATAGTGTTTGCAAAGAGCATTGGCAAAGCCCTGAGGTTTGAATTTGCAGCCAATAGGCGACACCTACTGTTTTTGCCAATGCTTGTTTATTAGTATATATATTCAGATTTCCCAGGAGACTAGGGTTGCATTATATTGGATATATATGCTACAGAAAACAAATGGTGGCAAATATTTCACTCAATAGACACGTTAAATGCACTACGGCAACGTTTCAGTCTCTGAATACATTGACTGTTGTAGTCGATTAAAACATGACCTTTTTTAAAACCGGAGAGAGTGAGAGGTGTTCCAAATCTCAGAATTGCAAAGAATACACATACATCTTAAATGTTTTCATTTTTAGGTCGAGCCTAGCGTTGCAGCGCATGCGCTGCTTGCTTTGCAAGGCATGCAGTACACAGTATAGAGTGGAAGCCCCGCCCACTCTCCACCCATCTTTTTTTATTGGCTTAGGTCCTAAATGCTGCCTTGCGATTGGTTTTAGGCTAGTTAGTCCCTCCTTATGACGAGTATGTCGTCATTTGTATCCTTCCATGGTTACTGGGCCCTTTACTTTGGACAACATTTTCTTCCCATGTCGCCCCCATCCCATCCCGCAGTCCGTGACTTCTGCTGCCGCCACCCTCCCGTTTGTGCCTTTTTGTCCCCCCGCTCTCCCGCAGTCCCGTTTCCAATGCAATAGGTCTCGTGTAAATGCGAATCCTATTGCATTGCAAATGCTTGTTTACCTTATTGTTGCTTGCCGCCCGTCACAACTTGTTTTGATTGCTTCTCCCTTTGGCTTCATGTTATAAGCCCTCCCCCACCATCCTAACGCGTTTTCCATCATCAAACCCGGATACTTGAAAATTGCGACTCTGTGTGAAATGATACTGTAAACGCCGCATCATGAAATTGCCGTGTTTAGGGATGCACTGGGAGGGTTAATCGGCTTGTTCCATCACGCCAGCCCATACAAAATCCAACTTATTGGTTGCCAGCATCTCTTAATTCACTCAAAAATGCCATTTCTGTGCGAGAGAAGGTGTGAGCTGCGCGCAGCCCCCGGGGGAGGGAGGAGGGGTGCCGGCTTTCTGCTGCCATCCTGCCCCAGTTTGTTGCCTGGGAACTGAGACACCAGCCACGCAGTGGCCCCGTTGCTGACTCTGGGTGAGTGGGAAGCACCCAGCCTGTGCTCCCTGCCTACTTCCAACTCCCAGCTTTCTAAAACCTTTCGCATTAGGGCTGAATTCCTTCGTCCCCTTGTAAATATCTGTTCACGATCCAGGGAAACTCCAATTCCCACCCCCTCTCACGGACAGCCCTTTCTCTTAATGACAGGGTAAAACACGGCTGTTCTTCATCGCTCCTAGACGTCCTCACATAAGCACATCTGAACCCCTCTCACTGCCGGTGCAGTCAGTAAAATACTTACTTTACCCCCGCTTACCTCAAATCCGCGTGCTTAATCAGTTCAACTTGTGTGACTTTTAATTGGCTTCTTTTTTATCTAGCGGACTAGACCCAGGTAGGCATCAAGAGCTCTGAATAAAACACTCTGTGTGTTTGGTTGAAACTTCGTTTGTATATACATTGTAGTTCAGGTGGGCATCAAGAGCACTAAATAAAACACTCCATGTATTGTCATTATTCTCCCTTCACCACGCGTTCCGTGGTTTCAGCTGGTACGACTCTGGTTTTCCACCTACCCTACAATGCCCATTATGTATTTGGGGCTTGCAGTCTGTTCCTGGCGTGTCATTGCCATGCACAACTGCCAATATAGAGATTAAACATTTTAACTGCAAGCTGTAATTTTGTAGGCGTGTTTCAGCCGTTTCGTTCTTATTCTTTTCCCCGCGATTACGAGAATAAACGTACTTATTGGCAAACTAAATCAAAATAATGCACAGGCACAGATGCTGATCTGTCATTCATTATCATGGTAGCAATATGAACATGTGACTGTCCAAACCTGGTACAACTCTGCATTGTAGACCTCAGCAGATGTTCAGGGAGGCTGGTACGTTCGCCTGATTAAGTCTTCAGTTCTCGAACAAGGAGATGAGTGTCCTTGTGCTCATGACCGCTGTCCTTAAATAACAAGGAAGTAACCCACTGAAAAGTACCATAAATGCATATCATGTACAAATTTCATTATAATGAATACTAAGACGATTGAGCAATTGGTCTGTGCAGCTTAACAGCACTTGTAGCAACCACATCTTTATTTTCAATGAATCAAAACTAATCCAGGCAGCTAGATACGCCAACCACTACACCCATAAGAAAAACAGAACAATTAAATACATGCACAAGTATGACTCCTTCACACTGCACACTAGGACAACATGCCTTGCGCTTGCATGACATAGTAGTATACCACACAAACTAATGTTAAACAGCTGGTTTGGTGAAAATATGTAAGACAGTGAATGACCCAACAAGCAGCCATCCTCACCCCTGACACGCTGCAGAAACAGGAGTATCGGCACATAGGAAATACATATCAAACAGAGCCAGCTCCCTGCTCCATTCCATCAACAACACATGATTTGCCTCTGAATTCAAACATACCTAGCACTTCATTTGTGCCAGTGGTTGCTGGTGGTGGGCACCAGCACTTTTTTGGGGGGGAATCGGGTCTTATATTTCACCAACAGATTTACCCGGGAGTAAGACAAAAAAAACAGAAATGGGAGAAATAAGGAAGGATTGGAAATAGGATATCAGTAACAAAGGGAACAAGCATTTACTATGCAATAGGTATCGCATATGCGACTGTTTGAGCAATTGTCATTCTAAATGACAATACGTTTTAATTATTTGTTTTGAAAACCTGCAAGCAGTGCGTAAACACACATTTTGTACTTATACTCCTTGCTTACAAGAAGCAAAGCTGGCAGTAAAACAGGCTCAGGTCTCGTAAGCAACAACTATAACTACTAAGGTGCCGATTAGGATCCTGGAAAAAATGTCCCCAACCGAATTGAATCTGGACTTTTTTCCGTACAAATGGTAAAAGCGCCGTACAAACTGCCAAGTACGATTCGTATGGGAAAAAGTCCATACAAATCGCATTGGGAAAATTCCCCCACACGTCCTCGGGTCGGGAAAAGTCTCCGACACGTCCCCGGACATTTTTACGTACAAATGGGAAAACTGAAGTCCCAATGCGCAATTACGATCCGTCCCATCCGTCCGATTGTACAACTGTATGGAAAAAAGACCGTCCGGAGCGAACTCCCATAGCAACCATGGAGATGTCCAAACAAGTGCCTGGTACGCGCCGTACCCCCCCCCGCCCCCGTATGTTCGCGCCGTACCCCCAGCCCCCCCGCGGATGGGCGCGCCGTACCCCCAGCCCCCCGTATGTAGGGAGCGTACCCCCCAGCCCCCCGTATGTACGGAGCGTACCCCCACCCCCATATGTACGCGTGTAGCGCTGGGGGTCCGCACCGTACATACGGGGGTGGGGGTACGCTCCGTACATACGGGGGGCTGGGGGGTACGGGGGTACGCTCCATACATACGGGGGGCTGGGGGGTACACTCCGTACATACGGGGGGTGGGGGGGTACGGCGCGTACCAGACCCCCTAATCAGCTCGCATCGCTGCGTACTTAGCTTTTCCGGCACTTTTTAGGTGCCGTAAAAATGTTCCCATCCAGACTGCAGTCGGTGCGAATCGTAATTGCTGGTACGTAAAAACATGCCTAACTCCGTCCGGACGTCACGTCCGCGGTGTCCCGGATCACATTTGTATGTATTTTTCTGTCGGTTGGTCTTTTTTCCGAATCGTACGGGAATGGTGTTTCCGTACGAATCGTAATTGCATGTTTGTAAAGTTTTACAACCCGGTACAAGTCGGACGGAGAAAAAGCTCCGACCCACGGTTTGTACCGGGTTTTTCCAGGATCGTAATCGGCCCCAAAGTGCGTGTTTACCCACCGCTTGCAAGGTAAAAAAAAAAAAAAAAAAAAAGCATTGTCATTTACAATGCAAATAGCTCAAACTCTAGCAAATAGCTCTTTTTTTCTCTCTCCTGCATTCTGACAAAATTGCTCAGATTTGTACCACTGCAGTGCTGCAGCAGGCCAAGGAGAAAACTAGAGTAGTTTTATTTGCCTGCTGTGCCCAGCGTGGGGCACAAGTCAGGTGCGGATGTGGGTGAACGAAGTCCGTCTCCACCCCCTACCTTCACCCCTTTTACAGAGGGGTCTCCACTCTCTCTGCCCGAGACTGAGAGGCATCACCCTGAGTCCCAGCACTGCAGATGCTTACATTTACTAATATTGTGAAATATGGCCTCAGAACAGGGCGCCGGGTCGGGTGGCTTAGTGGACTAATGACTCCAATGTCGCGGCCTGTACTAGACTTCATGGTCACAAGTACAAATCCTGGCGTGTCCACTCAGTGTTTCATCCTTCTGAGGTCAATAAAATGAGTACCACAGAGGTGGGAAACAATAAATATCTGTTATTCAGCGCTAAGATACCATTCTGGATGAACATGCGCTGTACAAATATACATGTCTTAAAACCCCCTTTATGTGCGAGAGGGGTCCAGTGAAAGAGGGCGGGGGCAACTCCTTTATATTCTAATGAGCATCCTGCTGGTCTTGCTTATTCTGTTGACGCAATTTGAAGACCTAATGCCAGACGTTCCCCAAGTCTCTTTCACAACAGTGTCCCTTACGGTACTCCAGAGCTGCATTGCAAACTGAGACATGGTAAACCTGGATGTGGTTTACAAAAAAGTTAACGTAAAATAGCCTTTCCTCATTTCTTTGTGAGTGTGCACAATGGTTGTTTATGTAAATAACTGTCAGGCCAAGTCCTCCCTGAACCAGAACATTAGCTTTCTGGTTTTCAATAACAAACCCATACTTTGGGAGATTTCTTTTCAAAGCAAATATGTTTATCGATCAGCCGGCTGAAACGTGGCAGCTCCTCTGAAGGCACAGCGCTCTTCACAGTGAGAGTGAACTCAAAATATGATGAGTGGTAGTTTGGCCAGGTTGAGAGGTAATTACGTGTGCCACCCTAATGGACGACAGACTGTCTGCCAAACTCTAAATCGTAATTGGTAGTTTATTAGGTCGATTTTCACATGGTCCATCCTATAAGCATGTCATTGGTCTAAATATTTCAAATTCAAATTGGTACCAGAAATGTCTTCCAGTATGTGTTGTCATGGGAAGGCCGAGGGGCACAGGAACACTTCCTCATCTCGAGGAGGTGCATAGCTCATACAGCATTATCTGCAATGTCAAAACAATGCTTGTGTACACAGAGGGAGAGAAAAAACCAGCACAACTTCACAGCTTCATGCTTGCAACACAAATGAAATACCCAGAACTTCAGAATGTGTTCCTTCTTTCCTCTCTCCTGATCTCCCTCCAAATATTCCATGTGCACTCCAAGAAGCTTCACCCCATTCAAGTTTCTGATGATTTAACTTGATTTGTCTTGCCTGCCATACAATATTCTCTAGAACTCTGAGCTACTGAAAACCTATTAATTCCACCTGCCTGCAGAGGAGACACATGCCAGAGTCAAATAATTTATTAAAGAACAGACACTTGACAACTGTGAAAGACTATCTACTTATGAAATATTAATCCCAGAATGTCACAGTGACAGGGCAGCAGGATAAGTGAGGTGCAAGTAGTGCCACACTTTCTTTTTTTTTAACAAAGGCAAGTCATAAAATGTAGGTCACCTAGACAGTACTGTATGCAATTAAATGTAAAGTATGGGCACAGACTGCAGCTTCAAAGTGTGATGTGTTTTAAAATTGATACAATTCTCACAAAGGATTAGCCCATGATTGCACGGGATTCGAAGACAGTTGAGGTATTCATAAAAATTCAATAAACAGCTTGTGTATTTGATTCACTCTGGGTACTAATTACAGTAAACGTCCCATTTGATTTGGCGGATAATGTCTGTAGTTCCCATCTCTGTTGGATTTAAACTGGATTGTGGGATTAAGAAAAGATGTGTTTCGAAGGAAAGATTTACATTATTCAGAGAAAAGCTGTACGCAATTTTTGCAAAACGTTGTTCTTAGGGGAGCTGGCAGTACGTTGAAAATATCAACAAAAATGGCAGCAAGCAAAAGTATTTTTTGTCCTGGCATCGAAGGGAACTACTGTGAGGGCAGATGGGATCCTTATGAAAAAGCAGGGTGCCATCACTCACATTGAAGTTGGCCTATAGTGGGGCCAACCCATTACTCCATGCTGTATGTTGTGATGGGCAGAAGCAAATTATAAATAGCACAACGACATACTGCTGGATGCAGAGGGCCATTTGAAAGCCCCTATAAGCTAAAGTGTTTTTTATTTTGCCAATAACTTTGGGGCCCTATGATGAATCATCACAACATTTTCTAAAAACTTTCCCCTTTTTGGTTCAGCTGCTTTGTTGAAGGTTTTGGGGTGATCCGTCAAGCGGTGGCCGAAAACAAGGGGGATTCCAAAATTCTTTCTCTCCATGTAATATTTGTGGGGATTACATTTTTTTATAGCACGACTACAGACCGAACCGCTGAACGAAATTGCACCAAATTTGGCAGAAAGCTAGATGTTGGTCCAGAAAGCGTGCTTTTTGTAATTTGGTGTAAATCTGTTCAATAGTTTTAGAGCTATTTAAGTTTATCACTTATTAGATAGCTCGGGACGCGAGTCCTTACAGTGGACTCTCGGATCCTACTGAAATTTGATTGGCTGCCAACACTTCAAACAGGAAGCCAAGCAATAGCAAACTGTGTTCATCTTTGAGCAAGCAAGAGCATTGTGCTCTCGCTTGCTGACAGCAGAGCACAATTGCTTTTACACACAGGGAGCTGCATGTTAGCAGCTCCCTATGTGTAAAAGCAATGTCGGCTCCTTCAGGAGGCGGGGAGCCAGTAGGGACCGTCTTTGGTGAATGGGTGATCTGGGTGGGACCAGGGCACCCAAATTAGAGGCCGGGCCACTGGGGATGGGGTCCCCAGGGCCAAAAACGGTCTAGGGAAAGGGGGCCCACAAGGCTCCCTCCCAGGATTATTAAATAAACATAAAACAGCAGGTCGCTGGAGGCCTACTCCCTTTTACCACCACTCTGCAAACACGCCTCCTGGTGCGCTACTAGTTGAGGGATGAAGTCACCTTTCCTCCAGAGGGTTCTTGGGGGCCAACTACCCCTCCTGTTACCTCCAGTAGGTCCCACAGAGCGGGATTGCTGAGAGGACTTCGGACACCATGCCCCCTTTCTCCACCACTCTGCAAACGGGCCTCCTGGCGCAGTGCTGTGTGGGGGATGAAGTTCCCTTGGCTAAAGAGGGTTGTTGGGGGCCAACAAGCTCTCCTGTTACCTCCAGTAAGTTCCACACTGCGGGATTGCTGAGAGGTCTTTGTAGACCATGCCCCCTTTCTCCACCACACTGCAAACATGCCTCCTGGTTCAGTGTTGGTTGGGGGATGGAGTTCCCTTGGCTGCTGAGAGTCCTTGGGGGCCAATTACCCCTCCTGTTACCTTTAGTAAGTCCCACAGAGCATGATTGCTGTGAGGACTTTGAAGGCCACGCCCTCTTTCTCCACCCCTCTGCAAACACACCCCCTGGCACACTACTGGCTTGGGGATGAAGTCCCCTTGGCTGCTGAGAGACCTTGGGGGCCAAGAAACCCTCCTGTTACCTCCATTATGTCCCTTACAGCGGGATTCCTGACAGCTGGTTAGAGGTTTCTCCCCCTTTCTCCACCACTCTGCACACATGACTTCTAGTTAATTAAGCATAGGCATAGTCAATAGGTTTTGCCATTGGGACCTTATAAGTGTTAAGCCAGAGCTGTTGGCTTTGGCAATATTTTTAAGCTATGTCACCCAAGCTAAATGATATGTTCAATAAAATGTGTGGTGTTTTCAATATTTCTACTTCAGACACCCAACTCTGAAAAAAAAGAGAGAAACCGGATGAACTGCCCCAGAAGCATGACTGGTTTCCGTGACAGTCTAGAAAGAAAATAGACCAGCGAGACTGTGGGGATCTTCACAGCAATGGTACAGTCGCCTTTACATTTCCAAAGCTTTTCTGATTGGCTAGTCTTCTCCTTGTTATATCAAATTTATCTCGACGTGGATACAGTGTTCATCACGATTACCATAAATAAATGATTTGATCAACAGAACACATTCAGAGCATATTCCCACACTAGGGTATTTAAAAAATACATCTAACTCCTCTTTTTAAACCCTCCTCTTATGAAAACACTCATTGTTTTAGTCCCCCCGTCATAGGAAAGTTAAACATCAAGAACATTTATGTTACATGGGCAGAACATGATTTTTAAAGGGCAGCTGGTGAAAAATACCAGTCATGGCATGTTCTAGAATATATTTATCAAGAAATAAGGGGAAAGTAGAGGTTTAAGGTTAGGTTCACCCTCCACTAATATAATTATCAAAAAAACTACCTGAACGAGTCAAGTAGACAGGAACCTAACCGGGAAAGACAAAAGGTGTAGGAAACAATTTGATCCTTAAGGACACCGTTTTAGAAAGAAAGGGAAGAATTATCTCTTTCTATAGTCCCCTCACTCACCAGGGTTTCCCCACGGTGACATGCTTCATCATAGGGGTCCTCCCAGTCCTCTACGGACTGAGGCGTGCTACGACTTGCGGTGTTACGTAGGAGCACTAGAAACTTGTGGACTATGTGTAGTGAAAGTGAAGTAGTGGTGGAGTGGGATAATTTAAATAATCAGCTAGTGGGCTACAAAATAAACTTTATTGGTGCTCTAAGCTGAAAAAATTAAAAACGGGGTAATATGACAAGGGACCCTAACTGTAATGGAAAGGTGTGCCTAGCATATATTCAGGTCAACTAGTTTCGAGCTTCCCCCAGCTCTTCGTCAGGACTACACTGGGACCAGCCCAGTGTCGAGAAACTTGCCACTCCTAGTCAACCTCATTAAGGTGCAATATGTGATGCCACAATAGTAAGGCATGCGTTTTTTAAAAATACATACGTAATGTACGTCAGCACAATGGTCTGTAAGGTACAAAACAACAGTTAATTAAGGAGAAAAAATATATATATGTATAATATAATACGTATTTGTCACTAAAATTTGTGAGCACACTACACCCAAGTGTATGCACACTTTCTTATCTGACGTGCCGCTAAGTGAAAAAGAGAAGAAATGCAATTATTCACTCCATGCCGGCGCGGTGCTGGAAAAAGTGTGCTGAAATTCATAAAATTATTAAGTCTGACTAAGTACACACATAACATACAACACAGAACATGTAACATACTTAAGAAAAAGCAACACTGTGCCTCATGGTCACTGGAGGGGATGCGGCGATCTCGTACATCTAATGGAGGATAGGAATCGAGATCGTTAGGAAAAAGGCGTGTTCCGTAATGACGGATCGCCCTGCGGGGTGAGAGGGAAACGGAGGAGGGTCTCCTCGCACCGTACGGGTATGGAGAAAGGTAGCACTTACTTGTACGTTGAACCCCGCATACTATGACACCTACTCGAAGCCAAACCTCGCGGACCGCATTCTGGCGTGTCCTCGTTGCTGCACTGTTTTTATGTGCTGGCGAGCATGTCGTACGGTGCGAGGAGACCCTCCTCCGTTTCCCTCTCACCCCGCAAGGCGATCCGTCATTACGGAACACGCCTTTTTCCTAACGATCTCGATTCCTATCCTCCATTAGATGTACGAGATCGCCGCATCCCCTCCAGTGACCATGAGGCACAGTGTTGCTTTTTCTTAAGTATGTTACATGTTCTGTGTTGTATGTTATGTGTGTACTTAGTCAGACTTAATAATTTTATGAATTTCAGCACACTTTTTCCAGCACCGCGCCGGCATGGAGTGAATAATTGCATTTCTTCTCTTTTTCACTTAGCGGCACGTCAGATAAGAAAGTGTGCATACACTTGGGTGTAGTGTGCTCACAAATTTTAGTGACAAATACGTATTATATTATACATATATATATTTTTTCTCCCTAATTAACTGTTGTTTTGTACCTTACAGACCATTGTGCTGACGTACATTACGTATGTATTTTTAAAAAACGCATGCCTTACTATTGTGGCATCACACTTATTGCACCTTAATGAGGTTGACTAGGAGTGGCAAGTTTCTCGACACTGGGCTGGTCCCAGTGTAGTCCTGACGAAGAGCTGGGGGAAGCTCGAAACTAGTTGACCTGAATATATGCTAGGCACACCTTTCCATTACAGTTAGGGTCCCTTGTCATATTACCCCGTTTTTAATTTTTTCAGCTTAGAGCACCAATAAAGTTTATTTTGTAGCCCACTAGCTGATTATTTTAATTATCCCACTCCACCACTACTTCACTTTCACTACACATAGTCCACAAGTTTCTAGTGCTCCTACGTAACACCGCAAGTCGTAGCACGCCTCAGTCCGTAGAGGACTGGGAGGACCCCTATGATGAAGCATGTCACCGTGAGGAAACCCTGGTGAGTGAGGGGACTATAGAAAGAGATAATTCTTCCCTTTCTTTCTAAAACGGTGTCCTTAAGGATCAAATTGTTTCCTACACCTTTTGTCTTTCC
The DNA here is from genome assembly GCF_964204655.1 of Triturus cristatus. Lineage (NCBI taxonomy): Eukaryota > Metazoa > Chordata > Amphibia > Caudata > Salamandridae > Triturus > Triturus cristatus. Next base: position 801,175,366 of record NC_140581.1, read on the forward strand.
CGGTTAGGTTCCTGTCTACTTGACTCGTTCAGGTAGTTTTTTTGATAATGATGTTCTAGAATATATTAGGGGTATCAGTTTCAGTTTTTTAGCATGAATGAGTTCTTCAATGGGGTTCAAGCTATTGTAATGGCTTTCAGAGTGTGCATGCATGCCTTCAAAGGAGACTAATAGATGCTAAAGGGTACTCAAACTGTTCATTGAAAGCATTAGGGCAACAACACAAATGTCTTGCGCAGAAGCACACAAAAATTGTGTTTTTTGAGTTTCCAGTGGTATATACCCAAGCCATCTTAGGAAGCTTATACTGTGAACAGTTTTTTTTGGGAGGAGTTTGAGGCTAGCTGGTGCCTACCAAACAGAAGAGGAGTGCGGTGGGGGCAGCGACAGAGCTCACAGTTCTGCAGCTGTCTCGCAGGCACTCTGCCCCTCCTCTACATGGACTTTAGTGCCTGCACCATGAAAAAAAAACAATTTTGCGCTCAATACCACTTTGTGACCATTTCACAGTGCGCAATAATTAGTGGCAGAGGGAACAAGATTGACGGTCTACATCCAGAAGTGAAACTAGCCTGAACCACAGAAGCAGTGATGGGCATGATGTGAAGTGATTACAGAAAAATTAAACTGCAAATTAACAAGCTGTGAATGGCGGGAGGTGTTGAGGGAAGGCACGGAGAGTGCACTGCAAGGAGCACCATGTACCAGCGAATGGTGAGAGGAGGGGAGGGATGAAAGGAAAAGTAGTGCACTCTAATAAAATATATGGCTCATAGTGAAAGGATCCATGTAGCAGGGGCAGTCGTCAGGGTGGGAACACAACAGCCACAAGGTGGGACAAATGTACACTGTTCACGAGCGAAAGCTATACAAAACCAGTGAAATTCTGCATTATAATTACCTGAGCTAACTATAACTTTCGTCTACACAATGCACTGCTTATGACCTCACATATTACATCACTCATGACATGGTCAGCAACATCACTCATGACATCTCAAATTACATCACTGATGACATCATCCACAGACAGAACCACTCACACCCCATAGAACCTCTCATACGCCCACTGGCACACATACCCAACCACTAATATACCCATTCACAGACCCATACCAGTGCTCATATACCCACTTACTCCTCCATAGTGGCATTATCCAGTTACTAATCTGTACAGCCACTCACATAGCCACACACTCACCCATTCAGCTGCTCACCCCCACTTATTTACCTACAGTCACTCACACACCCACTCATCCATCCATACAACCTTTCAACACAGCCACTCACTCACCTATACAAGCACTCACACACTCATTCACACACCCACACAACCACATACACACCCATCCACAAATAAATACAAGTACTCACACATCCACTCACTTACCCATAGAGCCATTCACGCAAATACTTACTCTCCAATACAGCCACTCACACACCAACTCACTTAATCAAACAGCGACTCAAAAAGCCACTCACTCATTAATACAGACACTGACACACCCACTCACTCACCAATGCAGCCACTCACACAGCATCTCACTTACTCACACAGCTACTCACACATCTACTTATACAGTCATACAGCCATTTACATATCCATACACACAGGGATACACTCACACAGCCACTCACTTTACATACGGTAGAATTAGTATCACTCAGTAGTAGTGTTCCTAGTATACTAATTTAACGTTTGTAGTAGGTTACTATACATATTTAACACCCATAAACTCTTAAAAACACTTACACACACTTGACAATGCCATCAGTGATATATTTTGGGGCGTCATCAGTGATGTCATCAGTGATGTCACTGACCATGTTATGAGTGAGGTAATATGTGAGGTCATAAGAAGTGCATTGAGGGAGCATAAGTTATAGTTAGCACAGGTAACCATAACTGCGGAAATTCCCTTGTTTCTTACGAGTGCAACCTGAGCCTAACTATTCCGTCCTTGTAACCTTTGTTTTTTTTAGTGACTATATATGTATGAATGAATGTATGCATTGATATATTGTAGGAAACTAGACCTTTGTTGCAGTTATACCCCCACTTTTTGCCCCCTTTTGAGCTACTAGATGCTGATTTTCGACTCTGACAGTGCTCATTCCCCAAAACAAGGTGTTGTCTAATTATACTAAATTTGGCTGAGGACTTCAGCACCCCTGTACGTCCCTAGTAAATGATACCCCAGGTACCTAGGTCATGAGAGCTAAAGATGGTCCCTAAGCACTGCAGCATATCTTATACCACCCTAAGGGACCCACACACAAAGTCCATACCGTCTGCCATTGCAGGCTGCGTGACATGGTGCAAACCATGAGCAAAAACATGACATGAGACACTGCTGTGAATCATGCCAAAGTCACTTCATCTAACATATGTAAGACACCCCTACAGCAGGCCTTTGGCCCCTAAATCAGGGTTCATTATATTTTATGTAAGAACATATGTGCATAAGCAGATATGTCCATGTGATGTCTATTTCTATTACTAAACATTACTAATGAGGAGGAAAGCCATCTTAAGGTATGTACTTGGCACTGGTCAAAATGAGTTTACCAGCTACAAAATGGTTTCACTGAAACCTATGGTGTTTGGTAACGTAACGTCCTGCATCTGCTGTGCCTCTAAATGCCTGGGAGGACTGTCTGCCTTGAACAAAGAACCAGGTACTCTTGTGGAATAGTGACCCCCCTGTGACCCACAGGCGGTCGCTCCTATCCCCTGCTGCTGCCTACGCCTGCTGCTGCCTACGCCTGCCGCTGCCTACGCCTGCCGCTGCCTTTCACCCACTGCAACCCCCGTTGGCGCCACTTACCTCCTTCCGCCGCTCTCAGGTACCGGCCTCCGCTCGCTGCCTGCTTGTTTTTCTTCTTTTTCGCCGTTTCCGCCGCCACTGCCCCGGTCACTCTTTCCCCTCCTCCCGCTTCCCTGTTCCGGTCCCCGCAGTCCCGCCTCCCCTCACTGCCCATTGGCTACCCAGCCTCCCGCCTCCCTGCTGACCCTCCCTCCGGGCTCCTACTTATGACGCCCCTTCCGCGACCGCGCAGCGGACGCGTGCAGCGGGAGCGCCGATTGAGCGCCGAAGGTGCGCCAAAGGTAAGCCCGTCTGCGCCCGTCCGCGCCTGGACCGCGCCCAGCGCCAGACTCCCTGGTCCCCGCGCCCGCCAGCCCCCCCGCAGGATCTACGACTTCGCTACGCTCATCGCACTCAAAACCGCCCGAGCCCCCGGATGCTACCGAGCGTCCCCGCGACGCACCCATGGACCCTTCACCTGCCGATCCTGCAACTTCTCTTGCCTCCAAACAAGCACCACGCCCACCAAGACGGACAACAGCAACCACCTCAAGTGCATCCTGCTCAACACCCGCTCCGTCCACAGACACGCCGTGGAACTCTGGAACCTCCTCGACACCGCATCTCCGGACGTCGCCTTCCTCACGGAAACCTGGATGAACGACTCTTCAGCCCCCGACATCGCCATAGCCATCCCGGACGGCTACAAGATCATCAGGAAGGATCGCGTCAACCAGACCGGAGGAGGCATCGCCATCGTACACAAGAGCACCATTCGCATCTCGACTGACTCCATCGACGTATTCAACGCCGCCGAATACCTGCACTTCCAGATCCACACCGACCCCAAGACTACCCTCAGAGGCACCCTCATCTACAGACCCCCGGGACCACGCGCACAGTTCTGCGAAGACATCGCCGACTTCATCAGCCCTCACGCCCTCCCCTCCGCCGACTACATCCTCCTCGGGGACCTCAACTTCCACCTGGAGAACAACAATGACCACAACACCACCGCCCTGCTGGATAACCTCGCCAACCTCGGACTTCAGCAACTGGTCAACACCCCCACCCACTTCGCCGGCCACACGCTCGACCCACTCTTCTCGTCCAGCAAGCACGTCACCTTTAGCCACTCCACCGGACTTCACTGGACCGACCACAGCTGCGTCCATTTCAGCTTCAGAAAGAACACGGTCCACAATCACCCGAAGCAGGCTCCCCACAGAAACTGGAGCAAGATCACCGCCGACCAGCTCGCCACCTCCCTCAGCCAGAGCCCACCTGCCAGGACCACGGACCCTAACACAGCTGCCCTCGACCTCACGCAGTGGCTGACCTCCTGTGCCGACGACCTCGCCCCACTGAAGAACCCCCCCTCCAGACCCAGAAGCAAGAAGGCCCCCTGGTTCACCGACGAACTCAAGGACTCCAAGAAGGCCTGCCGCACCCTCGAGAAGGCCTGGCTCCTCAACAAGACCGCCGACAACAGAACAGCACTCAAACTCGCCACTCGCAGACATCACCAGCTCATCCGCACCACCAAGAAGAAATCTCTGCGGGAACGACTGGACAAGAACGCCCATGACAGCAAGGAGCTCTTCAACATCGTCAAGGAGTTCTCCAACCCCAGCACCGGCAACAACGACATCACTCCCTCACAGGACCTCTGCGACTCCCTCGCCTCGTACTTCCACCGCAAGATCGCCGACATCCACAACAGCTTCGACATTTCACCCCCGCACCCATCGGTTGTACCTTCGCGCCCCGCCGCCACCCTCCAGACATGGACCGAGGTGACCCCCGAAGACACGTCACGCATGATGAACACCATCCACTCCGGATCTCCGACCGACCCGTGCCCCCATCATGTCTTCAACAAGGCAGCCTCTACCATCGCACCCCACCTCCGAGACATCATCAACACCTCCTTCAACACAGCAACCTTCCCGGAGAGCTGGAAGCACGCCGAACTCAGCGCTCTGCTGAAGAAACCAACAGCGGACCCGACCGACCTCAAGAACTACCGCCCCATCTCGCTCCTTCCTTTCCCGGCCAAAGTCATCGAGAAGGTCGTCAACAAGCAACTGGCAGCCTTCCTCGAGACGAACGGATCCCTCGACCCATCACAGTCCGGATTCAGAGCCAACCACAGCACCGAGACAGCCCTCATCGCAGCCACCGACGACATCCGAGCCCTGCTCGACAACGGCGAAACAGCGGCACTCATCCTCCTAGACCTCTCCGCAGCATTTGACACTGTCTGCCACCGCACACTAGTCCAACGCCTCAACGACACCGGCATCCAAGGGAAGGCTCTGGAATGGATCATCTCATACCTCTCCGGCAGAACACAGAGAGTACGCCTCCCTCCGTTCCGCTCCGAGGCCACCGAAGTCATCTGCGGCGTCCCGCAAGGATCGTCGCTCAGCCCTACTCTCTTCAACATCTACATGAAACCCCTCGCTGCCATCGCACGCCAACACAACCTCAACATCATTTCCTACGCCGATGACACCCAGCTGATTCTCTCCCTCTCCAGAGACCCCGACACCGCCAAAGCCAGCCTGCACGAAGGGATGACAGACGTCGCTGAATGGATGAACATCAGCCGCCTGAAACTGAACACGGACAAGACAGAAGTCCTCATTCTGGGACCATCACCCTCCGCATGGGACGACTCCTGGTGGCCCCCGGCACTAGGCACCGCACCTGAACCGACGGACCACGCACGCAACTTGGGCGTCATACTGGATTCCTCCCTATCGATGACCAGACAAGTCAACGCCGTCTCCTCAGCTTGCTTCCACAACCTCCGCTTGCTCCGAAAGATCTTCCGATGGATCCCGACCGAGACCAGGAAGACGGTCACCCACGCTCTCGTCACCAGCAGACTAGACTACGGAAACACCCTCTACGCCGGTACTACAGCCAAGCTTCAGAAAAGACTTCAGCGTATCCAGAACGCCTCCGCCCGACTCATCCTGGACGTCCCCCGACGCAGCCACATCTCGTGCCACCTGAGAGACCTGCACTGGCTCCCTGTCAACAAGAGGATCACGTTCAGACTCCTCACCCACGCACACAAGTCCCTCCACGACCTAGGCCCAGGGTACCTCAACAGCCGCCTCACCTTCTACACGCCCACCCGCCGGCTACGTTCCGCTAACCTCGCCCTCGCCGTCGTCCCTCGCATCCAGAGAGCCACCGCTGGAGGAAGGTCATTCTCCTACCTGGCAGCTAAGACTTGGAACTCCCTACCCGTCCACCTGCGGATGACCCAGGACCACCTGGCCTTCAGGAAACAGCTCAAGACCTGGCTGTTCGAGCAGTAGCAGACCCCCTTCCCCAAGCGCCTTGAGACCCTTACGGGTGAGTAGTGCGCGATATAAGTTCCATGATTGATTGATTGATTGATTGATTGAAGCTGCTTCCCTGAATCCTGCAGGCACTCCAAAAGAACTGTGAGGACTCCGGACCGCCACAAATCCTACAATGGGAAGCATCACTGTACCCGTGCCTCCTAGCCTGAGTTGAAGTGGGCTAACAGTGCCATCGTGGTCCCTGGCCCTGACCCTCCAGAGACAAAGCCCACCTTGGGTGTCCCCACATTGTCCTACAGCTTCTTTGTGCAGGCCTTCTCTACTGCAAGTGTCTCCGGTGACAAAAACCTGATGCCTCAGAACACCTCTGCACCCTATAAGCCTGGCCCAAGGAGAAGAGGACTAAAGGTGTCTCCATGTTCCTGAGTATTGTGAGACCAGAGCTCCCTTGTTGTTTCAGATGACTGGCCTCCCAGTGCCAGCTTGCAGCCGGACCATTCCCCATTAAAGTAAATGGGACACTCGACACAGTAACACACCTCTGCACCCGGATGCCCCAGAGCCTCCCGAGGTGACCTGTTGGTGTGAACTTGGACCTTGCCCCATATGAAACATAAGTCTAGGAGATTGGTTCCATAAATCACTGTGAAGTGCCTGAATGTAGTACATGTTTTTCCCCCATAGGATAACATTGGGCACTGTTGCAGGGATTCTGCTTATGCACAGAACTATGCACAGGAAACCAGGACCTCAGTGAATTGTGGTGTACCAAAAACTCACCTCAGAACCCAGAAGCCCTTATCCGACCAGCATCAGTGTCCTATTCGCTATCCGAGTTTTATCTCGGAGGTCCCAATGTATAGACAACCCAGAACAAGCGACTTAGGGTATTCTCAGGAATGGTGGGAATCAGAAATATCTGTTTGTAACTATTCTCATATCGGTCCACAACAGAATAAACAGATACACGGTAAAGTTTAAAGAGTTTATTTTATAAACCTTGTGTCCTAAGATGCAGTACTTTGGCTAACATAAGCAGACAAATGATTAAGATCAAAACCATCAGCATAGTTACAATACCATAGAAAATGAAAGGAGTAATCATAATAAAATGACAGTGGATGACAGCCACCTTCCTTTCGCTAGTAAACTAATATTATTATTATTAGACTAATAAACGGTCTCTAGGCTTGAATGGGGAACCCCATACCATAAAGATCAGCTTAGTGGAATCACATCACAGGATCAGCTAGACTCTGCTCCTGGGAAAGTTCTTCTTCCGAATGAATCTAAAACATGTAGCCTGCAATATTAAAAGCACTCGACTTTCAGGTATTTGCAGCTGCGTGCGTGTTATGGCTAAATAGTGGGCCGAGCAACCTGAACCCAACAACATGCACCGTCTAGCGACCCAGACTGTTTCTTTACACAATGTGCAGACCAAGGTCGCTGCTCACTGTTAGCGATGTGAACAACAGGCCGTTCTCATGTGAAGCAAAGTCGAGCAAGCACTTCTCAATTATTAACATGTGACTACAGTGTCGTGTGCAAAAGCAGCAAAAGCGGCAAGATGGCTTTCTAACATCTAACGCGGTTGTGCTAACTTAGCATTGTACGTATATAGATAGTAATCTTCACTACAGCACCTGATGCTGAAAAGAATCTCTGCACCCAGCCACCCCAGTGCCGCCCAAGTTGACCTGTTAGTGTGGCCTTGGACCTTGCACCATACTGACCATACTCACCTTAAGACCCCGAAAACTGTCCTGTAAGTCACTGTTAATTGCCTGAATTCAGTACATGTTTTTACCCCTTAGGATAACATTACTGCTCCCAAAAATTGCAGTGTTCATTTTTAAAAACTGTAAAAATTCATAACCTACTTGATTCCAATGATCTTGGTATCTAAATTCATATAAAAGTGTGCGTTGTTTCTTTATTGAGTGCGGTCTCACTTACTGCCTTTGTGTGTGCAATAAATGCTTAGCACTACCTTCTGATATGCCTAACTGCTCACCCACACTACCACAAAAGACAGCATTTGGGGTGTCATTGTGCCTCTGTAATGCCTTTGAGGTTTTTTCTTGACGCTTTACACAGTGTACCTCTTTTTGATCCACTATATGAAGAGACAGATTCCAATATATATATATATATATATATATATATATATATATATATATATATATATATATATATATATATATATATATATATATATATATATATATATATATATATATATATATTAGGCTTTTATTTTGTCAGTTGCAATGCAATACAATCTATGAAATTGTGAAAATTGAATTTCCATTTCAAACGCATTGTTCTCATATAGTATTTCCTGGTGTCTATATGTTTTCTATGTCTATTGACAAAAAAGCAAAAAAACTTGTTGCACTTGCACTTTAAATACTGGGTTTGCACGGATGTGTGGTCAGGTGACCAAGGCTGCTGTGACGGCCGAAACGCGTCCTGACATCCGTTATGGGGATTGCAAATAAATAAAACTGTTGGCACGACAAGAGGTCTGCGCTCGTGATTTCCCTCTAGGAAGTTTGTTTACGAGTGGTTAAGAAACATTACCGGCAGACAGCTGCTGCCGGCTCGCAGACCCCCTCCTATGCAAGAGGATTTGCTACGAAATCAGCTGACGCACTCGAGGGTTTCCCGGGCGGACATAACCACAGGCTTGTGGTGAGTGACGGCGGGGACCCCCGGGGCACTACGCAGAGTCCAGGAAAAGGAACCAGGCAAAGCCCCTCGGGACCCGACAGAGTAACCAGTACGGCGTTATCCGGATGAGTTTGAAGCACAAGAAGGTGCTCTTCGGCCGCTGGTGTGGAACGCTCGGCTGAGCTGTCACCGTGTGAGGAGCATCCAGTGTTGTATTCTGCCTCTATTCCTCCGGTAAGAAAATACGTTGGTTTTCTGGCTTGGAGGTTACCGGGAAGGAGGTGTGCCCGCACTGGGAGGAGAAACGGATTCAGAAGTGTTCTTAGTTCCGTCCGTTATATTGTTTCCCCAGTGTGCAAAAAAACAGTTTATTTTAGTCAAACCCCCTAAAAGGATGTCGGCTGACACGCGTGCAGCCCGTGAGCTTGCCGCTAATGAAATATTTTCTGATGCTTTAGAGAATGAGGCGACTATAAAAACAAGGGCATCTAATGAGACTAATAAAGAGCCTACTGGCTTAAGAGATCAATTAAAAATTTTGGAGAAAATGAAAAAACAAGAAACTGCCAAGTGGTGGGAAGCCCGATCCCTTAAAAGGTATTTAGACGTTGGAAGAATTCCAAGGGCGCTCCGTATTATGTTGGCCCCCAGTTATGAGACACCCAATCCCCTTATGATGGTAGAATGGGGAGAATGCAATCTGGACTCTTCCAGGCGTTTAGTCCAGATTCTAGTGAAATATGCTGAAATAGATGGGGCAGCTTTGCAAACAAAAATAGATGCGCATGAAGCATATATTGAACAACAAAAACATGATCCCCATCTACAAGCAAAACTAAGGGAAGAGATGAACAAGCGGCTGGAAAAGGAGGAGGAGAAAATAAAGGATCGGAAGATATGGAAGTTCAAAAGGGACCGCGATGATTACGCAAATGGTCAAATCTTCACCTTTTCGCGGCGCTATGATTCCCTGAGAGCAGCTACAGCCAAAAAAAGATACGGGAATAAGGGATCTCAAATGGAACAAGTGGAGCTTTCCTCACTTTCCAGCTCTGCAATGGAGAGTGAATCTGAAAATGAAGGGATACGTAATACATCAGGAATTAAACTGACGGTGGGGGAAGAGTTGGACGTTTTAAAACAGGGAAGAAGGGAGACTTTGAGACCAAGACCACAAGACATGAAGGCATCACAAAATGCCAAAGAAAACGGGCGAGACGTCGGGCAAACAAGCAACGGCGAACCAAGGAAGAGAGGACGCGGTCGCGGACGCTCCCGAAGGCATTAGAGACAGAAAACGGTGATCTTCAGGCTCAGAAAATCAAGACCATCATCAACCTGGGGCAAATTAACCTCACGAAAGCAGAAAACCAATTACTGAGCCTGGGCCTAAGCTACTGCCCGGAAACGAATTTCCATTATACTCGTACCAGGGCAGATGTGTACCTATTCATTAGGAAACTAAAACTCAAAAAATTATATCTGCAGAAGCCGGCTTTGGAAATCGATAAAAGGTCCAACAACAGTACCAGTCTCAGCAACCTCCAAGTCTCTGATGCAGCCTTATACAATGATTTATATCAACTGGCCACAGGCGACCATGTGGAGGCAGGTGAATCAATGCCAACTCTCAATCAAAAGAAGCCTGATACTCCCTTCAAACCCAAATCGAAATTTATCCCTCTATCCTCCCACGACGGGCTGGATACTTTCAATGACCATGTGACAGTTCAACTAAAAAAACTTATGTACATGAGCAATTCAGCAAGAAAAAAGAAATATTGCAATCAAGAAAGGAGATTTAAACAATTGATTTCCAAGCTACAGAAGGCTGATTTAATAATCCGCAACTCCGATAAGGGAGGAAACATTGTACTTTGGCCTACAGCGGATTATCTCAAAGAGGCGTACAGACAATTGGATGAAGTAGGATGTTACAGCAAAAGTACCCCTTTCAAATATCAAAAATGCGCAGGAGACTCTATTTAAAAACTTATTGGCGTGGAAAGGTTTGGGTCTCCTCAGCTGGGAAGAATTCAAATTCATCAAAAAAGAATATCCATCAACGCCCTACATGTACTTCATCCCCAAGGTCCATAAAAGTCTGACCTCACCTCCAGGTAGACCTATCATATCTGCCTGTGATGGCCCCTTTGAGAACCTTTCAAAATACATTGACTATTTCCTGCAAGACCATATGAAAAAGCTGGATTCATACATCCAAGATACAGGTGACTTTCTTAAAAAGATCGATAATTTTAATTGGAAAGAGGATTATCTATTAGTTACCTTGGATGTATGTTCACTATACACCAGCATCAAGCATCAAGATGGCCTGAGAGCAGCAGAGTTTTATTTGAGTACCAGGACAATTGAATATGCGGATCATACTAAAATGTTACTGAATATGCTATCCTTTTGTTTGGAAAACAACTTTTTTTTATTTAATGGTTGTTTTTTTCAGCAACTGCGAGGAGTAGCTATGGGCGCCAGCTTCTCCCCCAGCTATGCTTGTTTATTTATGGGCTGGTGGGAGGAGCTGGTGGTCAGGCGCGAATATCAGCATGTTTTTACTCAAAATGTGATGCGGTGGTTTCGTTACATCGATGATCTTTTTATCATATGGCAGGGTTCTAAAGACAGTGTGCTTAAATTTGTAGAGGAAATCAATTGTAATAATTTTAATCTTTCTTTTACATCAAATGTTAGCAATGAGACAGTGACATTTTTAGATGTACAGGTTTTAGTAAACAACAACATTTTAACTACTACCCTTTTTAGAAAACCTACGGCAGGCAACACACTCCTTCATGCAACTAGTGCGCATCCCCCACATCTTATTAAAAGCATCCCGTATGGGGAGATGCTCCGTATCCGACGTATATGTAGTGACCCTCAGGATATGGAAATAAAACAAAAAGAATGTATGACTAGGTTTTTAGATAGAGGGTATAGTTTGGAAGTAGTGGAAGCGGCCATGAAAAGATCCCAACTAAAACCAAGAGAAGAAATTTTGGAATACCGAAAAAAAGACAAAAATGAGGTTTTAAATACTGATAATGAACCAGTACGCCTCATTTTAACATATTCCAAACAGGAAAAGGAATTGAGGATTATCATGAGGAAACATTGGCATTTTATACGTGAAGACCCAGTGATAGGGGGACTTATGCCACTCAATCCCTCTATCACCTTTCGCAAAGCAAAAAGTATGGGTAATATGCTAACTGGCAATAGCCAAGATACCTCCAACAAACAAATGTGGCTGCCTATTAGAAATGGTTTTTATAAATGCTCTATATGCAAGGCCTGCCAATTTGGTACAAATACCAAAACTTATTGCACGAAATTCCCCAATACGCAACGGGAAATTAAACAACATCTCACGTGCAAAACGGACTACTGTGTTTATGTCCTGGAATGTGACTGCACTTTAAAATATATTGGCAGCACAAAGTTGGCGGTACATAAACGCATTTTGCAGCATATTAGAGCCATTAATAATAAGGATCAAAATTACCCCGTGGCTAGGCACTTTGAAAAGGTACACAACAGCAACCCTAAATGCCTGAAGTATTTTGCCATCGAATCTGTACCACTAAGAAAACGAGGTGGCAATAGGGAGGCTACACTTCGCCGTTTGGAAACTCAATACATTTTAGAGTTTGATTCGAAATGGCCAGGTGGCCTCAATGCCACGGAGGATCTTTATACCTTTCTTTGAACTTTATACAGGCAAACATACTGATATTTCCTCATTCCTTAGCTCTATCACAAAGAACATAGATAGAATGCATATTGGGACCCTATGTGCGAATTTTAATGATTGGTTTTTAGGATATTGCAGGGTAGTATTAATAATCTTATATACCCATTTCCTTTTATTGATCATTTTAATTGTGTCACTGGTTTTTATCTCTCATATGTATTTTCTGTATATTTTTTTGCCTTTCGTGACTTTGATGAATTTGATTGCAAAAAATGGATTTGTTTATGGGAAATTTTCTTCATCCTTTTTATATATTCATATAATAGGATGTAATTGTATCTTTTAAACTGTAGTCTCCATTAGTTGATTGCCTAGATGTGTTTTTTGCACTAGTTGCACTGGTCACTTTATGCTATTTAATACTGTTGCATTATGCACTTTATCTGACATTGTGCATAGAGTCTGACAAGCACTAGTAGCATTAGTTATTTTAGATTATCAAGTACTGTTGCACTATGCACCTTATTTGATTCTATATGATGGTTTGCCTCATTCTTGTTTTGATCAGCACTAGCCACTTTATGTCCTTCCATTAGTGTGGCATTTATGCACTTTAATACACCTGTTGTTTGAATTTTCAGATGGACTATTGTGGCTATCCACTTTCTTCTTTTTAAGTTGTCCCTCATTTTTGGTTTTTTATTTCAACACGGTGAGCACTTTATACGAATATCAATGTGACATATTATGACGTGATACAAAGAGACACATATGAAGTATTTTTCACTGATATTAATACATGCATTTAGGCTTTTATTTTGTCAGTTGCAATGCAATACAATCTATGAAATTGTGAAAATTGAATTTCCATTTCAAACGCATTGTTCTCATATAGTATTTCCTGGTGTCTATATGTTTTCTATGTCTATTGACAAAAAAGCAAAAAAACTTGTTGCACTTGCACTTTAAATACTGGGTTTGCACGGATGTGTGGTCAGGTGACCAAGGCTGCTGTGACGGCCGAAACGCGTCCTGACATCCGTTATGGGGATTGCAAATAAATAAAACTGTTGGCACGACAAGAGGTCTGCGCTCGTGATTTCCTTCTAGGAAGTTTGTTTACGAGTGGTTAAGAAATATATATATATTTGTACAAAACCATTGAAATTCCCCCGTTATAGTTAGTTCAGCTAACTATAACTCGCGCGCCCGCAATGCACTGCTGATGACGTCACATATTACATCACTCATGACATGGTCAGTGACATCACTCATGACATCACTGATGACATCTCAAATGACATCACTGATGACATCATCCAGTGAATGTGTGTTTTTCTGAAAATTAAATATGTTTTATATAGGTATATCTCAAGGTCGATGGAAGAATAAATGGGTATATAAGTATCTAAATGGATGATTTGTTTTTGAAAAATTGATTGTGTAACTGACTGATTAAGTGTATCATAGTGAATACATGGCTTAGTGAGTAATGTTTAAATATGTAAATATCTGTATCAGTCTCTCACTTTGTGTATAAGTGGCTGCATGGGTTGGTGAGTAGCTACATGGGTGTCTATATAGGTTATTAGTTGGTTTTTTGAGTATCAGTCTGAGTGTCTGCATGGTTCGGTGGGGGGTATTACGTAGTGCATAGTTGCATGAATGAGTGACTCACTGTTTGTATGTGTTGAAGACAGCATGTGTGCAGGACTGTATGGGTGGATGAGTGTGTGTATGGGTGTGTTAGTGAGTGAATGACTGTCTCAATAGTGTCTTTATGAGTAACTACATATGTTTTAAACTAGTATATGTGACTATTGGTGTATATAAGTGAGTATATGTGAGAGTGAGAGATTGAAAGAGTTCCTGTATGAATAAGTATGTGTTTCTATAAGTGATTGTTTAAAAGACTAAGTATGTGTAAGTTTCCGTAGAAGTAAGTGTGGTGGTGTGTGTATAACTGTATATGCAAGTAAATGTATGTTTGATTCTTTATTAGCATGAGTGACTATGTGTGTGAGTAACTCTATGGATGAGTGGCATTGTGTAGCAGGATGTATAGCTGTATGAGTACATATGATGAGTGAGTACATGTATCAGTGACTGTATAGGACTGTTGGTGAATGAGTGGATGTGTATGTGGATCTTAGAATTACAGAAGAGGTTGTTGTAACTGGTATTGGTATGTCCATTGTTTTGAAAATTGTAGTCTCTATTTTTGAATGTGTGTATCAAAGGGTATATTAGGGTGAGAGGAGGTCTGCCACTCTATCACAAGGATGATGTCATCAGTGATGTCATCAGTGATGTCATTTGAGATGTCATCAGTGATGTCATGAGTGATGTCACTGACCATGTCATGAGTGATGTAATATGTGACGTCATCAGCAGTGCATTGCGGGCGCGCAAGTTATAGTTAGCTGAACTAACTATCATGGGGGAATTTCAATGGTTTTGTACATGTGAAAAGTCCAGCTAACTATAACACCCCTGAAACCTATGTTTTTTTCAGTGAATTTCTGAGGTTTTTTAAATGCTAATTCCTAACTATAACGTGCCTGAAACCTATGGTTTTTTCTGTGAATTTCAAAGGTTTCTTAAATGCTAATTTCTAACTATGCCTACAGAGATAGGACATGTGAAGAAAGAAGAAAAAATGCACAGAAAGAAAAAAAAGAAGTGCAGAAAGAAGCAACAGAAGTCCTCAAAGACGAAGAAAAGTGCAGGAAGAAGGATAACGTGCAGAAAGAACAAAAAGGAGAGCAGAAAGAAGCCTTGTTGCAAAATCATCCTGTACCCTCAACTTTTTCAGACGGATACTGGTGGTAACTGAGTCTGACTAACCAGTCCTAGAGCCAGTGCTATGTTAAAAGACACTTAGAATATAGTGAAAACACCTACATACACTAGGGAACATTATGCGTTGGGGTCCCCCTGTGATTAGCATGACCTCCTCTGTAAGCCCCTAGTATATAATAGGGCAGGGGGATTAAAACTACCTCTTAAAACAGGCCACAGGGCGTGTTTGCACACGTCACCTCAGGCCCCGTCCCCTCCCTTCACCACTGTGTAAACACGCCCTGTGTCCGTTTTTAGTTGGGAGATTAAGTTCATTTGAATCCTGAGGGTCCCTAGGGTCCAACTAGCCCACTAGGTACCTCCAGTAAGTGCCACAGAGCTGCGTTGCAGAGAGGTGTAAAAAGTGGCACGGCCTGGACCACCTCTCTGCAATGCAGCTCAGTGGCGCTTACTGGAAGCACTTGGTGGGCTAGTTAGCCCCCAGGGGCCCTCAGTATTGAAGGGAAATTATATCCCCAATTTAAAACGTGCCATAGTGCGTGTTTGCACACGTCACCTCAGGCCCCGTCCCCTCCCTTCACCACTGTGTAAACGCGCCCTGTGGATGTTCTAAGTTGAGAGATTAAGTCCCCTTGAATCCTAAGGGTCACTAGGGTCAAACTAGACCACTAGGTACCTCCAGTAAGCGCCACAGAGCTGCGTTGCAGAGAGGTGTAAAAAGGGGCTTGGCCTCAGAACACCTGTCTGCAGCGCAGCTCCCTGGCGCATACTGGAGATGCCTGTTGGGCTAGTTGGCCCTCAGGGACACTCAGTATTGAAGAGGAATTAATTCCCCAACTTACAACTCGCCAGGGGGCGCGTTTGCAGAGTGCTGCAAGGAGGGGGCGTGGCCTCCGGCATGATGCCAGTCTTTTATTTATTTTAATTTTTTAAGAAGGGGGGCTGTGTGGTTCCCCTTCTTATTCTAATTTTTTGGCCCTGATGACCCATCCCCCAGGGCCTGTCTCCTAATTATATTTTTTTGACCCCAATCCCCAGGGCCGGCCACTGTTTTTTATTATTTAAAAAAAATATATATTTATAGACACACCTAGGACATGCTGGACAAACCGTACGTACCTATCACCATGACGATTTGTGTGATATTCATTAAAAGGGGACTATGCATACAATGAATCCACGTGGAATGTATTTACACCACTAGTGAAGCTCTGACATGTCTGATGCCCTACCGTGCCTAATCCCGGTAGACACCCTTGTAGTTTATTTATACAAACATGGGTAGCTATTGACGGGCACATTTAATACACATGCACACCAAGCCATTCAAAGGGGATTCGACAAAAATTCGACCAAAACTATGCAAGAAACCCCCCTCACGATTAATAAAACACACATCCACTGCCGGATGTGTAATACTTTTTATTTTACTCTCTGGAAAGGGGACGAACATCACTTGAGAGTCACAGCGCACTCCTGGCAGAGCCCAATGCTGTGTTACACCCACCATTGCCTGCTGAGTGCCACACACCTCTGTGTTGTATTCCACTAGCTAGTGCATATGCTATGACACTCTCTAGCCCATGTGCACTGTAACACCACCCCGTGAATATGTCATGCCACACTTGTCTTCGCACGGGTTATATTGCCCCATCTAACGTGCCTTCCTCGATGCCTATGTTATAACGCACAGTGCTATGCCATACATATTACAATCTGGGATCCATATCTTTGTCACAGTGCATATGCAACGTTACACTCCCCAGCACATATTTTATATTACAACTTTAGAGACTAGTTAGGTTACACAACACTGCCCTGTGCATATTACACTCCAAGGCGCATATCGCATAGCACGCGCTAGTGCCTGTGCTATCTCGCGCTCTCCAATGAATCTGTCATTGCGCACAATGTATTGCATATTATATTTCACACCCGGTTCATCTTATATCACACTTTTTGGTGCATAGTTTATACCATACACTACATCTAGTTTTCATTTTCAATCGTGCTCTCAGGACTATGTTCTATATAACACTGTGTTCACCTACCCTATTCACGGGCATTACATTTTGCGATAGGGGGTGGAGGGTCAGGGGGTGTTTCTGCCAAGTGAGCCCGGATTCACAGTCACAAACATCCTCTTCTTCCTGAATAAAAGTGAGATTATGCTGCATACTTGTTCATATTTTAAGTAGTTCGCACAGACACACGTTTTAAAAACAATAAAGTTTCTAATACCCGCCTTCTCTGAACAGTTAGCTTGCTGCCCCATCCCCCCTCCTCCCTATCCTCTGTTGTGTGAATCCATGGACTAGCCTCCTCCCTCCTGCCATGCATGGTCTGATGTGCTGCCACTGCCCTCAATTTAGTATGATGTACCAGTCCACTCCTCCTGCCCTCTATTGCCCAATTATATGTCCCATCATTGATCTCCTGCTTAAACTCTGTGCTTAGCTTGCTGCCCCTATTCTCCTTCCCCCTGCCCTCCGATGTCTTTGTGCATGCCCCTGCTCCATCCTTTTTGCCCACCATGTTCCATGGACCTGCCACTCCTATCTACTCTGAGTGTTCTGTTGAGCTGCCACTCCCCTCCCACCTGCCTAGCATTGTCAGATGACTGTAACCTGTCCCTGCCACCTCCACCCTGCCTGTCCACATGCCATGCCCCTATCCTCTTCCTCCTGTCCACATGGTCAATTGTACTGCCACACCCTTCTGCCCTCCCTGGTCTGTTGTGCTGCAACTGCTCCTCCTGCCTGCCCCGTGCGGTCTGTTGTGAGGCCCCTTCCCCTGAACTTTCTTGTCTGTGCACAGGTCCTGACCCGCCCTTCTATCCTCCATCGTCCTTTGTGCATGCCCCTGCACCCTCCTTCTTGCCCATCATAGCCATTGTGCTGCCACTAACCCTCCCACTTGCCATGCATGGTCTTCTGTGCTGCCATGGCCCCTCCCACCTTCCCTGTGTGGTCAGTTAGCTGCCCCTGACCCCCTCCCACCTTCCCTCCATGGTCTGTGTGTATGCCATCACAGTCTCAGTGTTGCTCTTCATGGTGTGTCTTGCTTCTAGTGCCCATCCTGCCTGACCTCCATGGCTATCTTGCCCCCTTGCCCCCAGCCCTCTGTTTACATGTACAGACCCCTACTCCCTCCCTCCTGGCTTGTCTGTTCCATTGTAATGCCCCTGATCCGCCCCTCCTGCCCTTTATGGTCTGTTATGCTGCAGCTTTCTCTCCTGTCTGTCCATTATGGTCAGTTAGCTACCATTGCCTCTTGCCCCTCTGTTCTCTGTTGTCCATGTGCATGGTCCTATCCCCTCCATCTTGCTTTCTATGGATTGTTGTGCTGCACTCCCGTCCCGCATGCCCTGTGTGGTGTATTGTGCTGCTGCAAACCCTGATGCCTGCCCTGCAGGGTAAGTTTGGTGCACCTCTCCATGTCCCTCCTGTCCTCTGTTATCCAAGTCGATGTCCCTACCCCATTTCCTTCCATGATCCAATGTACCATACTTGCGAACATTTTGAACTTGGTAAGAGGGAGATTTTGAAAAAAAGCTGGGGTATTGATTTTCCCCTTTGAGTTACATTGAAAAAGAGGAGATTGTAGACAGCAGACAGATCAAATAAAGCCCATTTGAGCTTAAAAACATTGGACGTTTCCTGGCTGAATCGGGTCTGTTGGCATGTATGGTTGTACTACCATTGCCTTTTCCTTCTGCCCACAATGGTCGATTACATTGCCACAGCCTCTCTTGCAAGTCCTGTATTGTTGGTTTGTTGCCCCTGCCCCCCTTTCCACTGCCCTCCATAGTCTGTTGTGCTGCCACGGCCCTTCCTACCTGCTCAGTGTGGTTAAATTGTTGCCTTTGCACCCTCCTACCAGCCTTCAATTTTCAGAGTCCGTGCCCCTGGCCTCTGCCTCTCAACAGTATCCTAATGAACAACTAGATTGCTAACATTCTATATTTATTACAAAAGTGTGGAACGCCTGACGTCATCTTGATGTCATCAAAACTATAATACCTAGAGCATTTCCTTTAGAAATTACATATATGAGAGAGTCTGATTGGCATCAAAATTATGGTTAGTGCTCTAAAAGACTAAAATAAGGACATATTTTCTGAGTTTTCAAATAGCGACAAAGCACTTTTAAATTATTTGTTATCTTTATGTTTTTTATCCAGTTGACCACTTGATTAAATGTTGCACTTAGGGGAGAGGATGTGGTGTTACTTCCAGAACTGCAGACTTTGCAACTGGGGACCAGGTTGGAGTTTCTGCTTCAGCTCGACATTCTGTGATTCTGGTCAAATCACTTAGTCTCCCCATGTCTACAACCAAAATGAATTTGTTTTTGTGTGATGTAACCAATGCTCATGTAAAGCACTCCAATACCTGACAAGTCTGCACTATATAACACTGCAAAAACACAAAATAATAAGTGTTTTGCACACTTCTGTCATTGGGCTATATTTGGGCTACATCTGGGTGATTTTGGGCTACATTTGGGCTCTTTTGTCTCTGGTGGCCATTTTGGGAGCTTTATTTGTTATGAAGTTTCCTAATTTCCTCATGTACTTCAGTCTCCTCAGTAGGAAATGCTTTCAGTTTTTTACTTTGATTCCATCATGAAGGTATTCAGATATGTCACACATTTGCCATAAATTCTGAATGTTAGCACTCTAGTTGCTCATTAGATCACTGTAGTAAAACTACTGTTCACCATGGAAGTCTGCTCCTGGTATTAAAAGTGCATGTTTCAGTCTGCATGTCAGAATTTTTTAATGAAATAGAGGAGGATTTGAGAAGTCACTCAAAATGTGCCCTTATTTTCTTTCTTCAGCATTAATCATAATTTCTATGGCAAAAGGAACCCCCTCATTGTGTTCCTTTTTAAATTAAATGTTTTAAGTGTTACCATTTTATTCCAATCAAGATGGCTTCTGGTGTGCCATACTTTTGTCATAATGAAGACAGTAAGTGCTCTAGTTGTTTTTAAGAACACTCTGGGACATTCTGTCATTGGGCTATACTTGGGCTACATCTGGGTGATATTTGGGCTACATTTGGGCTCTTTTGTCTCTGGTGGCCATCTTGGGAGACTTATTTGTTATGAAGTTTCCTAATTTCCTCATTTACTGCAGTCTCCTCAGTAGGAAATACTTTCAGTTTTTTACTTTGATTCCATCAAGAAGGCATTCAGATGTGTCACACATTTGCCATAAATTCGGAATGTTAACACTCTTTTTGCTCATTAGATCACTGTAGTAAAGCTACTGCTCACCAGGGAAAACTGCTGCTGGTATTGAAAGTGCATGTTTCAGTCTGCATGTCAGAATTGTTTGATGAAATAGAAGAGGATTTGAGAAGTCACTCAAAATGTGCCCTAATTTTTCTTTCTGCAGCACTAATCATACTTTTTATGGAAAAATGAACCCCCTCATTTTGTTCCTTTTTAAATTAAATGGCTTCAGGTGTGCCATACGTTTATCATAAGTAGGACTGTTAGCGCTCTAGATGTTCCTCGGAACACTCTGGGAAGCTGCAGTAGAACACAAAGGAATCAACTGACAGTCTCTGCCCTTGTTTGATGTACATGTTTTACTGAGAATGTCAGACTTCATTCTCACATGACTGAGAAAGATAATGTGAATTTACAGAAAATAAGCTCTCAGTTTAGCTTATAGATCACCTTCCAAACCTCTGTGGGAAAAGCATGAGAAAATATTTTTCTCTCAATCATGATATCCCAGCAGAAGGCTTTTTCACATGGTGAAATCACCTTAGAACATACCACAATTCCTAAAATGAGTATGGTACCATCAACAAATGATTTATAATGTAACTAAAGTCTTAAAACCTTCTGTTAACTGCAATGCTTTTTAATGAGGTGCTATCATGTATATTGGTCCCAAGATGGCTGCCAACACTTCTTGGATGAAGTGCTGACAGCCAATCAGATCTCAGGATGAGATGTGTTGTTAGGCTCCGCCCACATATGTATATGATTTTACTTTTGATTTTCTCAGGAACTACTGAACAGATTGACACCAGACCTGCAAAAGGCACTTCCCTGACCTGAGGACTACCTCTCTGCCAAATTTCAAGTAATTCTGTTCAGCCGTTCGGACTGTACCTTCGACTAAAGGTCCTATGGAAAAATGCATGGGGAAAACGTGTTTTGGGACCCCCCTTTTTTCTCGGCCCCCGCTTGACGAATCACCCCGAGACTTTCAGGGTAGGAGCGGAGCGCCCCACCTATTTTGAAAATTTTGCGAGGATTCGTCAACCGGCGCCAAAGTTATTCCAAATTGAATGTTGCGGATTTCCTATGGAAACACGGTCCTAACTATAACTATCTACTGGCGACCGCCAGTAGATAATATATAACAATACAAAATGGGTAAGGTCCCGGGGGATGAGGTCCCTGGGGTTCAAAAGGATCAGTGGAAGGGAGGTCACACAGCTCCTCTACCTAAAATTAAAAAAACAAAATCAAAGCCGGCAACTCTCATCAGTGATGTCACTGACCATGACATGAGTGATGTAATATGTGAGGTCATAAGCAGTGCATTGCGAGGGTGCGAGTTATAGTTAACTCAGGTAACTATAATGGCTGAATTCCTCTGGTTTTGTAGGAGTAAAATCTGACCCTAACTATAACATCCCTGTAACCTTTGTTTTTTAGTCTATATATATATATGTATATGTATATATATATTACCTACTGGCGGTCGCCAGTAGGTAGATATAGTTAGGACCTATTTTCCATAGGAAATCTGCAACATTGTATTTGGAATAACGTTGGCGCCGATTGACAAATCTTCGCGAAATTTTCCAAACTTTTGCCCAGGTCCGGTCCGCTCCTATCCTGAAAATTTCACGGTGATTCGTCAAGCGGAGGCCGAGAAAAAAGGGGGGTCCCAAAACGCATTTTCACAATGCATTTTCCCATAGGACCTTTTGACGCAGCTACAGCCCGAACTGCTGAACGGAATTACACCAAATTTAGCAAAGAGGTAGTCCTCAGTTCAGACTTGTGCCTTTTGCTTAAATGGTGTAAATCCGTTCAGTAGTTCCTGAGAAAATCAAAAGTAAAATCATAGATATATCTATGGTCACGGAGGATCCGCGCACCCTTCCCGCACCCAGCGCGCACCCCTGCCGTGCATGAGCTGTATTCTAATTGGCTGTCAACACTCCAGATCAGGAAGTGTTGGTAGCCATCTTGTGCCTCGGTAGAACCGAGGCACAAGAAACCTATAAAACAAATGCGAAAAAACGCAAAAAGGGGGCAGGGTAGAAACACCCTGACCCCCTAGGCCTGCTCAGGGGGTCCCACAAGGACCCCCAGGGCCCAAAAAAGCATTTTTTTGTTTTAAGAATTTTTTTTATGGAAGGGGGCTGCGTAACCCCCCTCCTCTGGCCACTTTAAGGCCACGCGGCCCCCCTCCCAGATTAAAAAAATTTAAATAAAAAAACAATGGCCGGCCCCGGGGGATGGAGTCCCCGGGGCCTTAAAGTGGCCAGATGAGGGGGGCTACGCAGCCCCCTTCCATAAAAAAAAAGGGCCCTGCCCCCGGGGCAAATGGCAAATTATGGCCTCGGGAGGGGGGCCACGCAGCCCCATCCCGATTTTTTTTTTTATAAACAAAAATTGGGGGCAGGCCCTGGGGGATGGGTCCCCAGGGCTAAAAAAATGGGAAAAGAAAGGGGGCTACACAGCACCCTTTCTAAAAAAAAAGATGAAAAAAAAGACCGGGATCGGGCCAGAGGCCACGCCCCCTCCTTACACCACTAATTCCCCTTGAATACTGGGGGTCCCTGGGGGCAAACTTGTCCACCAGGAACCTCCAGTATGCACCAGGGGGCTGCGTTGCAGAAAGGTGTTATGAGGCCATGCCCCTTTTTACACTTCTCTGCAACGCAGCTCCGTGGTGCCTCCAGTAAGCGCCACGGAGCTGCTTTGCAGAGTGTTGTAAAGAGGGGCGTGGCCTCTGAACAGCTCTCTGCAATGCAGCTCCCTGGCGCATACTGGAGGTACCTGGTGGGCTAGTTGGCTGCCAGGGGACCTCAGGATTCAAGGGGACTTAATCCCCCAACTTAAGACATGCCACGGGGTGCGTTTGCACAGTGGTGAAGGTAGGGGGCAGGCCTGAGGTGATATGTGCGCAAAATAAGGGTGGGCGTAGTTCGCGAAGCTACGCAAAGTGAAGTTCGCACTACGTGAGCTACGCGTAGCACTTCGCGAACTGCGTGGTAACATGTTCGCACTGTGCAAGATGTTGTTTTCAATGATTGCACAGTGCGGACAAGCAACCGGCACTGTGCAATCATTGAAAATGGCATCTTGCACAGTGCGAGCTGTAGTTTTCTGCTGCTCGAGTAGATTTTTACTCGAGCGGCAGCTTTCTCAACGCGAACTGGTAGTTTCTCATCGCGAGCGGTCGCGAGCATACGCGACCCCTCGCAATGAGAAACCTGAGCTCCTCGCGTTGGGAATCTCGCCGGGAGGTTTATTTTCCATGCTCGCGATCGCCAACTTGATGTTGCTGATCGCGAACAAGGAAAAAGTCTCGCCGGGATGTCATTTTGCTTGCTCGCGGTCGCCAACTTGACGTTGAGGACCGCGAGCAAGCAAAAAATGACCGCAGCACTACGCAACACTACCCTACGCGTGTTCGCACTGTGCTACGTGCAGTTTGCGTAGTGCGAAGTAGCGCGAACTTCGCAAACTACGTGAGCGTAGCGTAGTGCTTCGCCCAGGCTTAGTGCAAACACGACCTGTGGCACGTTTTAAGTTGGGGAATTAATTCCTCTTCAATGTCATTTGAGATGTCATCAGTGATGTCACTGACCATGTCATGAATGATGCAATATGTGACATCATCAGCAGTGGATTGCGGGCGCGCGAGATGTAGTTAGTACAACTAACTATATCGGAAGAATTTCAATGGTTTTGTTCGAGTGAAATGTCCAGCTAGCTATAACACCCCTAAAACCTATTGTTTTTTCAGTGAATTTCTAAGGTTTTTTAAATGCTAATTCCTAACTATAGCAGGCCTGAAACCTATATTTTTTTCAGTGAAGATATATATATATATATATATATATATATATATATATATATATTACCTACTTACGGTCGCGATTGCACAGTGGTGAAGGCAGGGGTGGGGCCTGATGTGACAAGTGTGCAAACACGCCCTGTGGCACATTTTAAGTTGGGGGATCAAGTCCCTTTGAATCCTGAGGGTGTCTGGGGGCCAATTAGCCCACCAGGTATGTCCAGTAAGCGCCACAGAGCTGCGTTGCAGTGAGGAGGTCCGAAGCCACTCCCCTTTTTATACCACTCTGCAAACGCGGCTTGTGGTGCACTGCTGATGTGGCGATGAGGTCCTCTTGTGTCCTGAGGACCTTAGGACACAAGTGGACTTCAGCGTCCGAGCAGCAGTGTGCCAGAAGCTGCGTTTGCAGCATAGTGTAAAAAGGTGCGTGGCCTAGGAACACGTCTCTGCAACGCAGCTCTGTGGCACTTACTGGTGGTACCTGGTGGGCTACTCGGCCACCAGGGACCTTCAGGATTCAAGGGGACTTAATAGGGATTTTATAGTTAGAAATTAGCATTTATAAAACCTTATAAATTCACTGAAAAAAGCATTGGATTGAGGCACATTATAATTCGAAATTTTCATTTGTTGTTGTTGTTGTAGTACTTTATTCGACATTAGCAAAAAATGTCATAAAAGTTCTTCACAATGTATATAAAAAAGTTCATCACAATGTATATGAAAACATTTTAAAATAGACCATACTACAGCAAACGACTACAATTCATATAAAATTAAAAAGAATAAAAAAAGTAATATATGCTCAAGTTATATTCACATGACCTCTAACATTGGTGTTGTAAGCAGAAAAAGGTTGCAAATTCATGTGGGTGGATGGTATTCTTGCAGATGATGCACCTTAAGCAACCTACGTCTTAACCTCCAAGCCCAACCCAGATACTTGGCAGTCCCGCAGATTACACTTGGGACAGTTGTGTCGTATGTCAAAATGAGCAAAACCATTGAAATTCACTGGAAAAACCATAGGTTTCAGGGACGTTATAGTTAGAAATTAGCATTAAAAAACATTGAAATTTACTGAAAAAACCTTAGGTTTCAGGCACGTTACAGTTAGAAATGAGCATTTAAAAAACCTTAGAAATTCACTAAAAAAAGCATAGGTTTCATTGACGTTATAGTTAGTTGGACATCTCACTCGTACAAAACCAGAGAAATTCCACCGTTATAGTTAGTTCAGCTAACTATAACTCGCGCCCCCGCAATGCACTGCTGATGACGTCATATATTACATCATTCATGACATGTGCATTGCGGGGGCGCGAGTTATAATTAGCTGAACTAACTATAATGGTGGAATTTCTCTGGTATTGTACGAGTGAAATGTCCAACTAACTATAACGTCGATGAAACCTAGGGTTTTTTCAATGAAAAAAAATATATATATATGTTTTTTACGTATGAGCATTGAGGAAGACATCAGCTAAAACGCGTCTGCTCCCTTGATTAGAACTTTAAATGGTGAACCTGTGAGTGCCCGCAATTTCCTTTTGGAACTGAGCTGGATGTTTTATGTGAGTTCCACCCTCGCAGCTGTGCCACACGCCCAAAGAGTATGGTGAAAAACTGGTGCCATGACTGTCATGTCATGGGGTTGGCTGTCTGTGGAGGGGTTGGACACAGGTTTGGACACAGGGCCTGTTCAAAGGCCATGCACAGGATGGGGATGGCTGCAGGCCAGGCTGAAGACTGAAGGCTGTGTGCAGTGTGCACTTGGCTGCCTCTGGGGTGTTGGATTCAGGGCCTGGCTGCATGCCAGTCCATGCCGCCAACTGCACGTTGCGCTCAGCTGAAGACATGCGCAGCATGGGTCTGGCTGTCTGTAGGGGAGCTGACTTTCCGTATGGAAAAAAAAATATTATTTACGTTAAAAAACCCATAGAAAGTCACTGAAAAACCAATGTACAAAACCATTGAAATTCACCAGCTATAGTTATCTCTGGTAATTATAACTCATCCCAATGTAACTCTAACTTGCACCTTTGCCACACACTGCTAATTACCCCACATATTACATCACCCATGACAACTTGTATGACATCATTGATAATATCACTGCAACGTTTGCAAGGAAATTATTGATATGAAAACTGCATGGCGAAGGCTCAGGCTTATAACACATTAAAAGTACTTTGAGGGCAGGCTATTGTTACATATCACTTTAAAACTGTGAGGGCATTTTGTACTCTGAATTTCAGCTCAAAATTAGCTGCGAACTTGAAAACCCAGAACGTTTATGTTTCATACATTTTTGTTTGAGGTGCATTTCCAAGTTGATACCAACATCCAGAAAATCCAGCATTGTTTACTTGGGCATGCTGACCGCAGTATCTGTTTCTCAGTCATGGTGGTTCTTTTCATTAGCAGATAGTTCCCTCTTAACACTGTGGATTCTTGAAGCGTCTGATGTATCTTCAGATTTGCAAAACAGGGATTGCAAAACAGTGCCATTGTTAGGGGTACTACAGCTGAAATAGCCTCTCATATATGAGGAATCTCATATCCATCTAGTTCTAGGCATTGTTTACTCAACATTTGGTTCTGAATGCTAAGAAAATGTAACACAGTGTCAAAAATGTACATGGTGCTGAGAAGGCATTTTTTATTATTTTGAAAATAATGTTTGTTTGTGTGTTTAAGTTAGCAGAACTAGACCTCAAATTTAAATTTAAATTACTAGGCCTCAGTCTGCTTGCACTGACATCCATTTTAATGTGGCTGAAGACAATGTGGCTTCTAATTTGCATGAACAATTTCCTTAAATGCATGTGTCCCTTTTGTATTTTTCTTTACATAAAATAAATGAAATAGATTTATTTTACAGAGTTATTTTCCTGTATTGATTGAAATGTATTTACTTGCCTGCCTTAGGAGGAAGCTATGTCTCGATATTTATATATGTTGCAACCATCAAGACGTTTTGCCTGGGCCTGCTCAATGCTTAATTTACTTTGGAAATTCACTATTGCTAAAGTTTTGTAAAACAATTTCCTTCTTATTACGCATGAATAATGGGCGTCCCCAAATATTACCTATTTTATGCATACTAAAAGTGTTGTACCTGGCCCTTTCTGCAGGGTTATCCCCAAACATTTTGTGTTCTTCCTCCTATTTTTGATGAATTCCTTTTTGTTGGCTCTAGGAATCTGTGAGCTTTATAACAGTTGACAAGTGCTAAAGTGCTGTGCTCTCCCCTTGAAACATGGTAAATTGGTGTTTCTCCAATTTGCATATTTATTTCCTTTTAAGTCTCTAGTAAAGTGGCACTACATGTGCCAGAGCCTCAAATTAAATGTTTCTAGTGTGCAATCCTTCAATAGTCCTTTAAACATGTCTCAGGCCTCCCATCATGTCCTTTGTGTGCAGTTTTGTGCTGCCATTTCATCGACCTGGCAAAAGAAACCTTTTGCTAGGCCCAAACCTGCATTTCTAATACATATAAGTCATCCATAGGGTAGGCCCTGTTCCGCCAAAGGGCAGGGTGCAGTGTATTAGAAAAGTGAGAAATTTACTTTTAGGTTTTACATGTCTTGGTAGTGAAAATCTCTTAAAGCCATTTCTCACTACTACAAGGCCTGTCTTTCTCAGAGGATAACATTGGAGTTGTCCTACTACAATTTATAAGTGTAATTTCCAAATGGGAAGAGATAACTAGTTCATGTTTGGTGTCCCTGGAATCCTAATTTAAAATCCTAACTTAAGGTAAAATCAGATTTCAAATTACAATTCAGAAAATACCACTTTTAAAAAGTTGGCAATTTCTTGCCTTAGTCATTTGGTGCCTGCAGTCTGTCTCTGGTCACATAACTGGGCGTAGTTTGCAGTTGGGCTTTGTGTAATCCTCCTAGACAGTCATACTCAATGGGAGCTTAGATGTGAGTGATGAGCCATCACTGGCAGGATGGGAGGGAGAAGCTGTGCCCAGTGTTACTTACACCTGAATAGGCTGTGTCCTGTCTGCCCACAAAGGGCCTTTGTGTCCCTTCAGCCAACTTGGTGCCAGGGCACGGGAGTCAGGGAATTCTATGCACTTCAAAGCCACTGTCTCGAAAATTCTTTCATCTTCCAGAACCAGGTCACCGCTCGGAGGCTGGACATTCAGTGACTCTGCCTGTTACTTGGAGATTGCTTGGAGGTGCTTACTGTGAGGTTCGTGAGGGACGAGTGTTCCTTTAACTTGATCTTTGCTCGAGGGACTGCGAGGACCAGCTGCCCTTGCGTTTACATCACTGCCTGTAGCTGGTGACTCTTCCCGACCCCTCCCTCAGATCCTATTTTTGGCACGGACCCTCACGCGTAAGCAGGACGCGAGCGGGGCGTAGACCGGGGCGAAGCCCGGGCAAAGGGCGGGCCCTCTAAGGCCCTCAGAGGCTGAGTGAGGCCGGGCAGGGCCTGGTTATTTAATCTGTGTTTAGCATTTTGAGTTGCCTGTGTTCCCTGTTAGAACTATCGCCATGGCCCAGAGTCCGGACAAAGTCATTGTGGAAAAATCGTGGGGTATGAAAAACGGTTCACTTGATAAGTATTTCACAAGAGTTCAGTTGGCTGAAGATAGGGAAACAATATTGGCTGAACGCAGGACTGAGCGTCGTCGCTCAGTCGAATGCCTAAAACTAAGGGCTCCCAAAGATTCTATAGTCCAGGTCCTTTCCCGGGACGGTGGCGACCTTAGTGTTAATGAAGATTCTCCTTCTCAGGAGAGTGTTCCATTACTGTTGGGGGAGTGCATTTCTTCACATTGTGCCCCTATTGAAAAGGATATAACTGTCACTTCTCTTCACAGTTCTAGCAGTAATCTCCACCTCAATTTACAGAATCCTTGCCATGGTAAATCGGCTAGGAAGAAACAAAAGAGATCAGAAATGGGTTAAGATTCATGGCCCTCCACCAAGCAAAATAAGACGTAAGGAGGGGGGGGCTGGCTAAACCTAAGATTAGCCATTCTGATTTTGGGAAGCACAGGAAGTGTGTTGCCAGAACTGCATCAGGGATAGTGGTCACTCCAACAACCCTGCCCAAATTGTCTCTCTCTTCCCCGCTTGAAGGCCTTACTACCATTATGAATACCACCGAGTCCCCCCTTATCTACGTAGAAACGCCGCCGACAGCAGCATCCTCTACCGCTCCACAAGACAATTTGGGTCTTTTGATTAGGTCTCTCATTTTGCCCATTATCGAGAGTTTGAAAAGGGTGGAGAAAAGGTTAGCGGATATAGAGTCCACTATAAGCAGCAAGGTTGAACCGGACAAGGCTCAAGTGGAGATGGCTGCCCCTCCTTTCCCCACTATTACTTTATCTACCACTAACGCACCTAAAGCTATACCCGAACCCCAGCCTTCAAACCAGATAACTTTGAATCAACAAAGGTTATTGCCCCCCAAGAATGCTGGTAAATCGGTTGCCAACTTTGTTAGCGATCCTATGGGGGGTAAAACACAAGTATTAGCTAGGAATAAGCGGGAAGAGCGGGGAAGTAATAGTCAGAACAGGGCCCTAGTGAATAATGGGCCCCAAGTAGAACTACCCCCTGACGCTGCGCCGTTGGTGGTTGTTTTGACGGGGGTGCCTACATTGGTAAACAACATGAGGGAAGGGTCCCAAAGTATATCAACGGTGAGATACTGCATGTTAGGCGTGCCTCCTGGCTGGGTGGTAGATGTAAAGATATTGATGGAGACATAGTAGTGGTTAATTTTAGAGATCCTTGCACAGTTGATTATATTCTGAATTGGCCTATGAGAAATGGTGATAATTGCATTACCCCCCGTGCTTTAACATATTTTTATCCTCGATCTATGGTGTTCTCCTCAACCCACATAAGTGAACAGGCTCCAATATATAGGCAATTTGTACAGGGTCACTGTATGGCTCCTGCTGTTGATCATTTTGGGTGGAACATTGTTCCCCCTAGATTCAACAGAAATATCAACAGGAGAATGGCCCATCAGAGACCCTTTACTCCCCTGGAAACAGTGAACAGGTTTGACGTGCTTTCCGGCATGGATGATTGTGATTGAAGACTACAGTCTACGCTGGGCTCGAGGGGCCGATTAGGCGCCGCTAGCCCAGTGGGTAGTGTTCTAGAGTTTTTTGGTGAGGCAACTAGTCCCAAGGTTGGGGAAGAGGTTCCATCGGCAGCCTATAATATTGATACCTGTAGGATCCTAATTTCCATTCATCCATTGCCCTTTGAGTGCAGTGATGATACTTGTCAACCTTCCAAATTATTGGAGCCACCTGAAGTTGCTATTGTTTCTACTTCATGTGTGTGGGGTGGTAAAAAGGGGGTTATCCCTGTTATGCCCGGAACAGGTAATAAGCCTCTCCATCTGGTATCTTGGAACGTGGCCGGGTTGAAAAAAAAGTTAGCTCTTCCAGAATGGAACTCTTTTATTGAAAAGTTTGATGTATGCATGTTCCAGGAAACTTGGAGTCTGGTTCCAGTACACAAGTCTGGTTATGCAACTTTTTGCTCGCCCGCTTTTAGTTGTGGGAAGGGCAGACCAGCAGGTGGTTTACATGTTTGGGTAAAAATTGAATTGAATTGGGATGTTTTTATCCATGAATCAGCGAGTAGGGACATTCAACATCTTTCATTTGAAGGCCAAAAAAAGGGCAGTAGGATTGATTTATTTAATATCTATTCTAGAGGGACCCCGGGGGATACCACCTCTTGTACTATAACGATTTTAGAACAGGCAGTAGCTAACTGTCCCCCAACCTCAAAAATCATTGTGGGTGGGGATTTTAATGGTACATTTGAACCCCTTAGTGGGGACGACCCGCTGGGTACAGAGGAGGAAGACTGTAGATGGTCTATCCCAGCGCTGTTACTAGCCCCAATCAAAAAATGGTCATTAAAGGTAATACAGATTAATGCCATGTTAGCGGAATATAATCTAAGAGCGCTAAACAGCAGGGCACCTTCTGACCGGGCAGGTGCGATGACCTTTAATAGGCTTAGCGGACCGTCCAGAATTGATTATATTTTATTGGATGTAATACTGTGGTGTGATCTAATAGATATGGAGGTGGTTCATTCTCAGGACAGCGATCACAACCCTTTATGCATGAAGCTAAGGTGGGGTAATTTAAAAGGTGGTTTGGAGAATGCCCCTTGAAGACATCCAATGAGGTTGTCCCTTACAATGGTAACCGTAGATTGAAATGGGATAAGGTTCACCCCCAGGTTGACACTCTGGCAAGGATCAGAGCACACGTAGTAGATCTGACTATAGGGTTGGCAGGTCTTGAATTGGGAACTGGTAGTGCTCAGGGGCCGCCTTTTGCCTTGGCTTATAATAATGCAATAGAGGAAGTTGGTAAATACTTTTTATTCCAGGGTAAAAGTGGCAGATCGGATAAAAATTGTCCAAAATCCAGTAATCCCTGGTACTCGGACCAGTGCAGGGCAAAAAGGAAGGAGATATCAGTCGCCCTGCGTAAAAAGAGTCAATCTCTGGTTAGAGTAGCCAGGAAGGATTATGCAAAGGAACTGGTGCGGGCCAAATGAGACTGGGAGGAACAATATTGGCAGGATCTTAAAAGCGCATCTAGGAGTAAGAATGCATCGCTGTTTTGGGAATTGATTAATAAGGCCAGGCAGCTCAGCAGGCCTCCAATAGTTAATCATATAACAAGCCAACAATGGTATTCCCACTTTTCCGCATTGTATGGCGGATTAGACGCGACTTGCTCTTCTCCCCCTGATCCAGTTAGTAGGGCCCCTCCTTCATTGCTGTTTGAAGACCCATTTTTGGCTTCTGAGGTAGTATTGGCCATTAGACATTTGTCCCCGAGGAAGGCTGCTGGCCCTGATGGGATACCGGGGGATCTTCTCCGGGAAGAACCCGAAACCTGGGCTAAACTTATTGCCCTAATAATGAATCTGATTTCTAAGCGATACCCAGTGCCAGACTCCTAGAAGGGAGCAGAGGTGATAACCGTGTATAAAAAAGGCGCTAGAGATGACCCTGCCAACTACAGACCGATCAGTCTGATTGACGTGATCCAGAAGGTGGTTGGCAGGGTCATTATCTTGCGGGTGGGTGTCTGGATGGAAGAGGAGCACGTTCTTTCTCATTTCCAAGCCGGGTTTCGCCAAAAGGTGGGCACGATGGACCAGGTCTTCCGCTTCTTTGCGATCTATTGGAAGTCTGTGACCATCAACAATGGTAGTCTCTACCTGGCTTTCATAGATCTCAGGATGGCGTTCGACCTGGTCCCTCGTGCAAGTCTTTGGGATATTCTAGAGAAGATGGGTTTCCCAAGTCCACTCTTGGGTTTCATTGTAAAGCTCCACGAGGGGAATTATGCGCGGATCAGATGGGGTTCCCAGGGACAAGTGACTGAGAAGGTGCCCGTGAGGAGGGGAGTACGCCAGGGATGTGTTATGGCACCGACTCTGTTCTCTCTCTTTGTGAATGGTGTGGTGGACCATCTAAGAGAGGAACCGTCAGATGCGCCATCTCTGGCAGGGGAAAAACACCTACCCTACTCTTCGCGGATGATACCATTTTGATCTCCAAATCCCCCGCAGGCCTCCAAAAGTTCCTGGACCGCTTCAGCGTGTTCTGTACCGACAGAGGCCTCACCATCAATACCTCTAAAACAAAGCTCATGGCCCTTTCACCCTCTAAGAGATTCAGGAACAATCTCACGCTCAATGGCGAGATATTGGAGATGGTAGATTCCTTTGATTATTTGGGTGTTAGGATAAACAGCCGGATGAGCTGGAAAGACCATCTGGCTAAAATGTTAATAAACTTTAAAAGAGTTTCAGGGGCGGTTTCGAGAGAACAGCGGGACTCAATAAGTAAACCTGTGGCACCGACTCTCGCAATTTATGAGGGCCAAGTATTACCATCTGCCCTATATGGTTCCGAATTATGGGGGTTCGAGAACATACCGGAGCTAGCTATAGCTGAAAACAAATTTTTGAGAGACCTGGTTGCCCTACCTGCCTCCACCCCGTTAATCCCACTACGGCTAGACATGGGTAGGCGCCCCCTTAAAGATTTAGTGCGCCTGCGCCCATTACTTTTTTGGGTTCGATTGAGAAGAACAGGGGAACTTCAAAATTATGCGGCTGTTCTAGATGAACTTATTTTGCTTAACTCAGGTAACAAGATCAAGTGGTTGAGTAAATTGAAGCAGCTGGTTGTGCAATTGGGCTTGAGCGAATCTTGGAAGAGCCAAACACCGCCCCCCAAGCTAGTGATTAAGAAACTGTATTGGGAGTGGGTTCAGAAGGAGGCCATGTGCAGAGGTACAGGGGGTTCACTCACTGAGCGGTTCTTGGAGTTCAAATGGTCAAGGAAACTAGAACCGCTCTTCGACTTGATAGAGAAACCCCTTGATAGATCACTCTACCTAAAAACTAGGTTCGGGATTCTTCCGGTGAACGATTTCACCTCCAGGTGGAAGAACCAGAGTGACACACTGAAAGCTTGCCCGGGTTGTGCAGCCCCTACTGAGTCCGTGGCACACTTCTTCTTTGCCTGCCCAGCATATAGGGGGACCAGGAAGTTATGGTTAAAGCCTCTATGCAAGGGGTTGGGCCTCAGATGTCACAAAATGGCCCTGCGGGTTCTTTGTACTGATACGACCTCCTCAGTCATGGTATGTGGAGTAGCTAAATACTTGGGTAGCGCTTGGTTGACACGCATGAGGAGAATCAAGTCCTCCCTTATTCCACCTATTGGCTAGCGGGCTCTCAGGAAGGAAGTTTCTATGGTATTATAGCTGTTTTATGTACTTTTTATTGGTAAATATGTGTATTATGTGACGATGTATGTACAGAAGGACTGGAGGGTTCTTGATTTTATTTTTATTTTTTATATTGTATAAACTGCATACTTTTATGATAAATTTGTTATCGAATAAATTATTACTACTACTACTGTATTAAAGAAGGACCTCAGACACCACCACTTCAGAACACTTCTGGACCTGTGGATACTCTGCCAGAAAGAATGATTGCTGGACTTCTGAAAGGACTGCCACTCTATTGGACTGTAATTGTGAAGGAGCTGTAGTCTTGCTGTGCTGAACTGCTGCCTACTGCCCTCTTGCCTTGGGAGGAAGAACTGGACAAGGAATTCATCTTGAATCCAAAACCCCAGAGTGATTCAAAGTGCTAGTTTGCTGACCTACAGGCTACCCAACAGCTCCTGGACGCGTCTTCAGGGAGTACCTTACCCCTCCCCCCCCACCAAGAGGAGCCTCACAGTTCCTAGACCCTTGGTGTGGCTCTTGAGGTCTTAAATTAAAATGTTTGGGCTCCTCACGACCTCAAACCAGTCCATTAGCACCAGAACCGCATCGCTCACATGGATATGGACGCACAGCCTGCCACGCCAACCAAGAAGAGTCTAAAATACTAAATTCTCTTCATAGAGGCATGACGTTGCCGAGCTCATGAACCACACAGGTATTTTTTTATTCATATGATCACTTCTTGACAGGAAACGTCTTGCCCTATGCTTTAATACAAGTCATGATTAGTACTTCTAGCAGGTAACTGTCTTTGGAAGCATAAAATCTGATATACTGAATTTCTTTTTAAATAATCTGGAGTCACTCACTTTATCATGCATTTAATTTTGAATTAAATACCTACTTTAAGAGGGAGCCTATTTAACCTCTTTGGAACAATTTTCAAATGTGTTTGTCTAAGAACACATTGCGTCTGATGTCGGACAGTCGGCAGGCTGTGCAGCATATTTTATATCACTCGGACATACAGTACTTAACACTGATAAAACATCAGACCCATTGATGCACAAAAGTTCAGTGGTCTTTACTCAAAACCTATATATTCTTTGGAAACATCTTGAGGTACCAGAATGTAGGACTCATTACACCGGCTGCATTTACATATTTATTTAAATAAGAGTGGGGTGAAGACTCCTGTGGCAAGATGCCATGTTTACCAAACAGCGCAAGCTACCTAACAAGCACGGCAAAACCACTCTCCTGTGGAACAGGAGCACTAGTAATAGTGCAACCTCTCACATGTACAATACCTCAAAGGCTAAATTCTGCACATCACCTAATGCTTTCTGAGTGCCTTTGCCTGTATGAAAAGTGCCAGCTGGGAATGCACAAGTAAAAAATGATTTTCAAGATGGTTCCTGAAGTTTACCAGTTGTCCTTATTTCAGAGTTCATTTGTTAGATATTTTCTCTTTACAAAAGCAGCCAGTGGTTTGCCATCTCCAGTCCTGAACTTTTCACCTACAAATCATTAATTTCAGGTGACTTAGTCAAATTCGTTCAAAATATGCAACACAAGACTACAACACACAGAATGAATTAGGCTATTACACATAAATACATGACTGTAAACAGTATTGGCCTGGAGAATTGTGGTTACCCGTAAGTCCACGAAACACATTTTCAGCACTATAAGAACCGTGGTAGCAATACAGACTGATTCAGCTATTTTAGTATCTTAAAGATGTCTTGCCACTACTACTTTTACTTGATAACAAATTGGAAATGGGTTGTTTTAGTAAGAACAATTGTTCCACAAATGTCATTTGGTAGACTATCCATCTACACTTTCAGCCCTAGACCAAGGTTTTTATCCCCAGCTTTCTGAGAATTTTTCCTCTTGGATTTAATTTGTTTAGCTCTGCATGGAATGGGGATTAGTAGTTAAAAGGGGATATGTTGCAAATATTACCACAAAGGTATATATTTTGGTCATATTTACCAAGTGAAAGCAATTGCCCTAAGATACCAAGCTCACCCATTTTCCACCCATAGCTCCATTCACAGCCAGTATTAAATAATAAGGCTGAGATGCATCAAGCTAATACTTTAGTACATGCTTTTGCCTCTATTAGGGAATTCCAGAAAGTCACAGATATAAGGCACCTTATCAGTGCAAATTTGTAAAATAGTAAGTGTTGAGTCCCAAAGAAGCCCGCTGCCAGCAAGGCCTAACAGAGACTGGCAACAACCAAGGCTATCTCGTCTTGCTTACACCTCATCCCCCTTTTATCCACCATCCTAAACTGCCACTATTTTCCATTTTCTTTTCCTCTTAATTTCACCCTATATTGCTCTTTCTCTTGGTCTACGTCTGGTGGGGAAAAAAGGTTCCAGTCCTCAAAAATGAGTGCCAGTGTGCCCCACCTGCAACCACTGACTCAAATTAAGCACTGCATCGTATGCTTCATTGTGTTCTAGGATCATCAATGAATAAGGGAAGGACTAAGACTAGTATGAGAGTACACTTCCATATTATCAAAAAACAAGTACATCCGCTTCTCAGTTCTCAAGGAACACTAGCACGCCATCATCTGATTTGTTGTTGTAACCGTAAACCTTGACATATTTGAGAATAAAGCATGATTCCAAGGGCCCTTTGGAAGAAATTATTTATAAAGCAAGGAGATATGGGACAGTGGTTTCCAATCAATTAGCTATGGTTAGCTATTATTTACTTCTACTCTCTCCTACTGTCACTGACAATGGATCTAATAGTATAAATTAGTAGTAAGCAGACATATAGGCCCTCAGTACGAATTGCAGCTTAATTCTGATGGTGCTGGTAATGGTAATTGCCAGCCACATCGGAATTCTGAGACCTGCAGAAATACTGCACGGCTGCATACTTTCAGGTGATAAGGGCAGTCACAATTTCCATGTGCAAAATGAGGAATTACTGGGACACATCTAGCCAGATTCCCTGGTAATTTCTCATTTCTTAGTATAGCCAGATTCATGAGGACTGAATTTTCTCCGAGCCTGTAGTTAAGGGTGCACTCTGTTTCGTAACTCTGAGGGTGGGCCACTGCCAAACCATTTCCCAGAACATCCCTAATGAGGGGCATTGGTCTGGCCGACTGCTCACAAAAGCAATTGACCTTCCCAAAGAGAAACAGTTGTGATCAGATTCTACACTCATGTAGTAACCTTTCTTCTAAGGTCTTTGCCGTCTGGTCAAATCCATTCTACTCCCATCCCACGCCTCAAACCCTGGTATCTGGTCCTCATTGCGGGAGTGGGCCTGAGCAAACTCGCAGTGTGTACAGGGTGGTCACTATGGAACCCAAATAGGGCACCGACTAACTTAGTCACTACTGCTGACAGGCCTCAAAAGCTCTCTTGTGGCAAGCATCGATTGTAGGATTATTTTTATGATTATTACCATTATTGTTATAAACCTTATTAAGGCTTGTGCAACTCCAAAGGATATTGAGGTAGTGCTAAAAGTCCTATGAAACTTGAAAAATTTCAAAACGTATATCTAAGTGTCTGTATCAGCATCTCTAAATTAATGTATTATTTTCGCACTGGTATCAAATTAAAAAAGAGATTTTTTTTTTGTACTGACGGTACTTCACAAACTGTCTTAGATCAAGCCATTGTAGAGACAGCAAAGTTTTGGGATAATGTCTCTAAGTGATCAAGCCCTGTCGATAAATGTTTCCAGGCATCAAGGGTCGGGTGAATGAGCAGCCTTTTATGCGACTGTGCAGCCGAGGAGGTAATAGAAATCCGATCTAATTGTGTTTTACATCCTCCATCCACAGGGCCTTTCAGGCTTTAAAGACAGGGTTCATCAGTTTTGATTAATGTTAATTCTGAGCCCTTGAAAGCCCATTGTATAGATAATAACATGGCTTCCTTTCGAGACAGAAAGCTTTCAGGAAACAGATGGAATTGTCAACCTGTGAAGAGAGAGTGAAGAGCCAGGGTATTATCACAGAATAGATATGCCAGGTTTCAGATCCTCTAATCAACACAGCTTTTTCAAGTTTAGTGGTAATCACGCTGATCATAGCAAGAAGAACTGAAAGCCATGAGCATCAGAAACCGGCCACGTAAGGGGTACATCATTATGCCCCAAAACACAGCATCAAAGCTTCAGTTTTTGACACTGGTTTCTATATTAATGGCAGAGCACTAGGCTGCTGAGATGTACCGTGGAGTACTTTTAGATGCCTCTGACACAGTCACAGCCCAGCACATTTTAAAGTGAACACTGTCTTGTAAGGTAGATGCAAGATGTACTTAAAAAAAGAGGGGACCTGTATGTTAACAAAGCGTTTCCACCGGAAAGGTTGTACGAAGCAGCATGAAAGTACACCAGATCATATGCAGCACATTGATGAAGTAGATTGATGGTGGAGGTAATTGCTATTAAGTAGGGCTATATTATGGTAGTACAGCATGCCTGTTGAATTTTTTATACACACACACACACACACATATATATGCGCGCACGGTGAAAAACCTGGAAAAAAAAATAATTAATAAATACATAACTTAGCATTTAAAAAAACGTACAAATTCACTGAAAAAACCATAGGTTTCACACATGTTATAGTTACGAATTAGCTCGTAAACTATAACTCACGCAACCGCAATCCTCTGCTGATGACGTCAGATATTACATCACTGATGACATACGTGTCTATATGAAAAAAAAATATTTGTAATATATGTATAGCTAAAGATTAATGGAAGAAGACATGGGTAAATCAGTGTCTAAATACAGTGATGTAATATCTGATGTCATCAGCAGAGGATTGCGGTCGCGTGAGTTATAGTTGCCTGCACTAACTATAACGGGGGAATTTCATTGGTTTTTTACGAATGAAATGTCCAGCTAACTATAACATGTGTGAAACCTATGGTTTTTTAAGTGAATATATATATATATATATATTTGTAGACACAGGGAGTCGATTTGCAGCAAATTAATCACACATTTGGAAAAGTGCCAAACGCAAGATTCGCA
Organism: Triturus cristatus; assembly: GCF_964204655.1. NCBI lineage: Eukaryota > Metazoa > Chordata > Amphibia > Caudata > Salamandridae > Triturus > Triturus cristatus. The sequence goes on from NC_140581.1 coordinate 801,214,568, forward strand.
CCAAGGTCACCAGATTCGAATGTCAAAACTTTAGCCACTAGACGACCTACATAAAACCTATACTTAAGAATCTAACCTGCATTTTTTTCAGACCTTTGGAATACTTACATTTTCTGTAAGTAATGCATTGCACCAATTTCCCTTTTTGTGCCCTAGGATGCTTGCTTTTATTCTTCAGACCTTCAAAATGTGCAGTAATTTCTTTTTTATTTTAGTCAAACTCAAGAGAAATACTACAAGATGATCTCACATGATACCCTCCATGACAAGCCATTTTGTTATGGCAGTGCTAGAAATCCATACGTTCCTAATCCTATGTCCATGAGGGGACCTCTCCTCTGAAAAGGTAACGCCAAGGATACTTGCAGTGTATTGCACCCGCTTTTTGTGCCTCCACGGTGCTATAGTATTACAGAAGGGGACACAGATGTTTGTGTGGCCCCTTCTGTTATATTGATAGTGCTGGTGCCCATACAGTGCTACTTTCAGAGTGCCTTCCCTCAATCGAATGGAGGCATGGTCAAATAAAAATGAGGGAATTACTTTGTTTCTGCACCTGTGATGTATTATGGACGTGGGCGCAGAGGCAAACATGCCCTTAGGAGAAGCACTGAAAGTGCACCACAAAAAGGTGCCACTTTGTCTCTGTGTCCCTTAAGTCAGCTCTCTAGAGGGGGTAAATGAGGACCAATGGACCATCCCTCTGTAGGTGAATGCAGTCACTCACTGTACACACCTGCAGGTGGCTCTCTAACCTCTCTTTAAAGAGCTTAAGGATTGCCGCCTGAACACAGAAACATGGAGCAGCTTTGAAGCAGCCCCTCCGTATTTCACTGAATGTGCTGCCCTCAGGGTAAGCACGAGTTTCTGGCTGCCCTTGGGTCAGCACGCTTATTACCACAGGGCACACTGTCCTTGTTTACACCTGGCGCACCTGATTAAAGGTGTAGCAAACAAGAACAGTGTGCCCTATCTGTAACACAAGCCCTGGAGCGCTAAGTTAAGACAGCTTTGCCACAGTTTTGGGCTGCTAGTGTCTTAATTAGTGTAACAGCTAAAGCAATGCTTTTTACCACCCTAGACAGTGGTAAGTTATTATTTGTGACAAGATCTCTCAAGTCATGTGCAGCTTTTGACTGGAAATATAGCAGCATTTTCTGACATATCTAAAGTAAACAACAGAACATAATAGAGTAACATACACAAAGCAACAAAACAACACAGTTGAAACATAACAGTGTACATCACAACAAAATAGTCAAAACAGAATGCAATGCAAAACACTGCAGTACAACCCAAGAAAATCACTTTGCAATCGTGCAGCAACAGTACACAGCAGTGCATAAAAAAACAACAGAACACATCACCACCAAATCAACATCATTCAGCAAATATGCACACACGTATGTGTTACACATCACCGACTCCGAAATATTTTCACATTATGGAGGTAAGAAGTGTTTGCTACAGAGATAAAAAAAAGTGTTTTCACAGAGCACTGCCTTTACTTACCACCAAGGACATGAATTAGCCACATATAAAGAATTGTATGTTATCCGGCCTCTTGTGGGGTCCCATTAACCAAAAAAAAGGAGACAGAACACAACAAGCCGAATACACAGCATGCCCGTCGCACAATGGCCTTTCCTGTGCCGTTACGTGTGTGTATATGTCTTTGTTATAATGGAAAATATTCCATAAATTTTTAGTGCAGGAGTACTACATACACATTTTCAATAAGAATGTAAATAAAAAAAAAGTAAAAATAATCCTACACAACAAAGATTCTAAATGTGACTTACTCTCATTTTATTTTTTTGTTGGCAAATGCGAAGGTTAGTTGGGTGAAAATAAAAAAAGTCTGAAGAAATAGATTCAACTGCATTCATTTTCACTCTTGGTAGAGAGACTAAGGGCTTGATTCAAAAAGGGTCAATTCAGTCGCGCGGGAGTCTCTGCACTCGGGGTGGAATCTCTCTCATGACTGCGGGGCCTCTGCCACGAGTGCAATGGCCCTTTGTGAACCAGGTTTCGAGATTGAACCACATTAAATCCACAAATCAGAACCCTCGTGTGGAAATATTTGGACATGAACAGTAGAAACAACTGGTAGTAGACCATGTTTTAAACACAAGTCACAAGTAAAACCGTGACACATAGTTTGCCTGGTAAATGCCACACAACCTTGATCTTTCAGTCTTACAAGAAATATAAATCAATTTACCATTTGAATATTGCGCCTGTTTGCTGGATTTTGCTCGAAGTCAAAAGATACTCTAAGGCACATAACACAACTCTGTTCTCCCTCTATTGGTGGCGGGGCCATGAGCTCTCTACAGCCCACCTGTCATTCCTGCTGTGCAGGACATGCCTGTTTGCTGGATTTTGCGTGAGAACAAAAGGGACTCCAGGGTCAACAATGCACCGCTGTTCTACTGCCATTGGAGACAGGGGCACCAGCGCTATATAGCTCACCTTTCATTCTCGCTTATCGGGATACGTTCAACCACATCCAGGCGGTGCATGCGACAATACGGGCCTGTCTGAGCCCATCAGAGCCCAAAAGAGGCAGGGTTAGGCCACCCCCTTGACCTCTGAGTTTTTTTCAGTTTAAAATATGTTACTCGTAGGATACAGGATAGGCAAAAGGAAAACATCTTCACATACCTCTAATTTTACCCAAACTGTGACTTACTCCAATACAAACCTTTTTCCTAATGCCATAGGGGCAATTACCAACAAAATAAATAACACTGAAGAAAGGCTAAGTGTTACTCAAAGAGCTGTTTCAGACGAATGCTGGCTACTGCACTTGGTTTTTCTCTCCCTTTTGTATTGATACCGGTACCTCAAACCTGACCTCTGAAACTGCTCCATTGATTCGGGCTTTGGTGGTAATGCCAGTTTCCGATTAACCTCTGGCAAAGAAAAAAACTGGCAAGAACCTTCCTCAAAGATGCGTTGCACAGCCAAAGCGATGCATTGGACCAAGGAAATAAGTAACATCTGCTCACAGCGAAAAGGACTTGTCATTGTGAAATGAGGGCCTAGACGCTGTTAAAAACGGTCAAACCCATTCTGAAGAGTCACCCAGGAGCAGAGCTGAGATGCTCTTCTCTAGATTCAATGGTACTGAAGCATCTTTATCATCACTGGCGGATTCTTCAAACAGGCTGAGAAATCTAGTTGCTGTGTCCTCTCTGTCCAATACGAATTTCTGGCGGACCGGGATGGGCTACTTTTGGAATAGTGTCCTAGGCCTGAAGAATTCTTCTCTTAACCATCAACTAGGGGAAAAGGAGACTGTAGTTTCCATATCAATTGGCACCCCCTTGCGACATGACCCATACCAAAGATTAAATACAAAGAATCACTTGTCAAATTAAAGATTTTATAATTCATTCGCAACTCCTTTTGTCTTTTTTCTAAAAAAGATTCCTCCTCCCCATCATTCTTTAACAGAAGAGTATTATGAACTACAAACATATAGTTAAAAAAAAGTTATTCACTGGTTGGCTAAATGGGGAGGGAAAACCAGTTTTTTAAGCAACATGATTGATATGGTACAAAGAGTATCTTGGGTAGGTGCTAATGTGAATTTAATTATTTACCAAATGCTTTATTAAAGATACAATGTGCAGAATTTACGTTTATAAACAAAATATGTTTAATGCATAAATTGTAGTAGGCAACCATACTTAAAGCCTATAGTCGTGTAACCTAGTAATAAGGCCTGGATTTCATTTTATGTTCATGTATGTAATCATACCATGTTTTAACATGAAGACCCATTAATACTGAAATGCTTGTTTTTCACCTCTATCGACTATTCTGCAAGTTGTTTTTCTTCTCTGTGTTGCAGCTGTTGCATATTCAGAAGCTACTGTTTAGTTAATAGACATTTGCTGTAACACCACAGAACATGTTAAAGACAAGGAGGATTCTTCATGTGAAGACGATATCACAAACAAAAACACGTGTGCCTGCAACATTCAAGGACACATAGTCGAAAGATGATTGTACTCTTGTGAGAAGATTGGGAATAAACCTGTTGCCAGGACCAAGCTGAAATCTCATTGGTCAACATGAAGAAGAAAGAACATTAATGTTGCAAACTCAGAAAACATGTTTTTACATTAGTGCATGTTCCTAGACAAGTAGGAAAGATTCTTGTACCCCTTTATGCAGAACAGACTGATTGAGTTTTCACTCATCCAATTTTCTGCTTCTGACTCTTTGAGAGGAGACTCTGTACTGAGTTTTCGGGACATCTCTTTTTGAGAAGTCATAGTTTATTCCTCGATCTGCTCTTGTTTGAGCTGAGAAACTTTTCAGCTTATTCTGTTAAAGCTTTATGCTTATGCTCTATTCTCTCATCAGAACTCTTCATGGGTTTCTAAATTGACACCTACAATCCTTTAGCATTTATCTCAAAAGTAGCTTAGAATAAGAACGTTTCTTCATAGAATGTGCTTGTTACATTTACTTTATTAATGCCTGTTAGACCTGGCACCTTGGTGTGGGTCTCCCTTCCATTTTAGCTGTTGCCTCATGTGTTTTTGCTGGTGTTAGTTGCTCAGGGCATTGTGCCACTGCTGTCCAGTGCCACAGTGCAAGTGCTCCCTATTGTAAATTGATGTATGAATTTGTGATTCCATGATTGGTTGGTTTGGTTTACCTGTCAGACCCTAGTACAGTGCACCAGGAGTGCCCAGGGCTTGTAAATCCAAATACTGCTGGTGGGCTTGCAGCACTGGTTGTGCCACCCACAGAAGCAGCCTGTAAAATTGTGTTTAAGGTCTGCCATTGCAGAGCCTGCATGCAGTCTGGTACTATCATGCTGACTGGGCAAGTGCACACACTTGCCAGTCCCTAAACCTTCCCTTTTCTTCATATCAGACACCCCTCTGGTAGGCCCAAGGGCAGGGTGCATTATAAGGATAAGGTAGGACATGCCCTGATGTGTGTGGCATGTTCTAATAGTGAATTACAGCCATTTTCGTTTTCACTATTGCTACCTGTTCTCCATAGGCCAAAATGGGCAGTTTGGTTATTACATTTTATAATCCTAACTGACTCAGGGAACATGGTAAAAATTCGAATTTAGTATGCCTGAATTCAGAATGATAAAATACATCTTTTAGTGAAGTTGGTTTTAATATTCTGTGTTTAAAAATACCACTTTTAGGAAGTAGGTATTTTCTTGTCTAACCATTGAAACCTGCCTCTGCTAGGCTGTGTATTCCTTGTCTGGAGTTTGAGTGACAGGGCTGGGGAATTCCAGGAGACAGGGTGAGGTGGCCTAGTGGTGAATAGAGAGATCTGCATCTAGATGGGAGGGAGGAGTTGCACCTGGGACCTGAATAGGGCTTTGCCTTCTCTCCACAATGCTGGCTCCACCTCCTGTGGTGCGTCTGATGTCTCTGCCCTGCACTCTGAAAGGAAATAAGGAGTCAGGTAAACAAAGTGCTCCAGGACTGACCAGAACCGGTTTGAACAAGGCAAGGGCCCCTCTGCCCTCAGAGGACAAAGGATTTGGCGGTATAAGTATTGGGACCCTGATCCCAAGAATTTAGATCACGTTGGGAAAAAAAGAAGAAACCTCTGCTGAAGAGAGGAACCAAGAAGAAACTGAGGAGAGACTATCCCTGAAACTGGGGGATTGGCCTGCAGGGGTTGCCTACTGCCAAAGATAGGAGAAAGGAAATTTGTGTGTACTTCTGCTCAACTTGTGAAGGATCTCCAAGGGCTTGGAAAAGAGCGTGCCTCCTGCTGAAGTCTCAGGAACAACAGACTTCACCCACCAGCTCCCCAGAGTTCTTTGGAAGTGCCTGCTGCTGTTTTGGGGGCCTTCTGAGGAACTGCGTGTCGCAAGGAGCTGGAAGCGCGACTCGAGAAGGAGAAGCGTGCCGCCGTCGGAGCTGTTGTCGTCGCATCGCGTAAAGGGGTGCCGCCGCTGCAATTGTCGCATCGAGAGGAAGCATCTCGCATCATCGAAGAAGTGTCTTGCAACGCCGAAGAAGTGTGTCGCCATCGCAGCCATCGTAGCTGACGCATTGCACCGCATCAAGAGAAGAGTCTCGCATCGAGGAAGAAGCGTGTCGCCATCGCAGCCACTGCCGTCGCATCTTGGATGACGCCGCTGTAGCTGTCGCATTGCACCGCATCAAGAAAAGCACCTTGCATCCACGGAGAAGCGTGCCACTGTCGGAGCTGATGTCGTCGCATCGCGTAAAGTGTGTCGCCGCTGCAGTTGTCGCATGGAGCGGAAGCATCTCGCAACGTCAGAGAAGAGTGTCGCTGCCAAAGCCGCTGTCATCGCATCGCTTAGAGTGGTGTCGCCGCTGCAACTGAAGCATCGAATCGAGTCTTCTCACAACATCAGAGAAGCGTGCCGCATCTGGAAGATCTTCACGTCTTTATTTCTTTGCACCAAACCTTCATCGCATCAACATCGTTGCAACACTTTTGTTGCCCTGCATGTCGCATCTAAAGGTACATTGACTTAAAGTGTCGCATTTAAGAACTAAAGAGACCTAAGCTAAATTCTACCATCTTAAAGTAACAGTATTGTGGGTTTTTGTCGTTTATGGTCTTGTGGTAAATCTATATAAAGAATACTTATTTTTGATATAAAACTTGTGTGGTGTCCATCTGTAGTGTTGTCACTTGATTAATGTATGTGTTCACAAATGCTTTACACACTGCCTCTGAGATAAGCCTGCCTGCTCATGCCAAGCTACCAAGGGGGTGAGCAGGGGTTATTTTAGGAGTGTACCCCTTTACCCTGACTAGAGGCGAGGGTCCCTATTTGTCACAAGTGCATACCTGTGCCAACTAGAGACCCCCAAGTCTAACAATGCCTATTTTGGATTTTTTAATTGATTAATCTAGTACTAAATATTGATTAATTGATTGTTAGCCTTTAGCGATGATTTTTGGAGAATGATATTTTAATAAATGAATGAATAACAAAAAGAGATAAACTAAAACCTTTTAACTCAACTTAACTCTCTTGATTGACTGAACTAAAGTCATGATAATTGGTAATGATTTTTGTTGAGATTTAACTTTGACATTTCTGCTGACAACAAAGATCCATCTACCTGAGACATATGGGTGGTCCTTTGTGAGGAATAAGTGATGGTGTAACCCCGTGGTCCAGCATAGGCAATGAGCTGAAGAAGTGTTGTGGTGATTGTGTTCCAGTCAATTTCTGGCCTGAACACGTAGTGGAGCTTTGTTACACAAATTAAAAAATACTTGGTTTGGCAAGACTACAATTAGCCTAGTACCATTGGGCCCTTTCTAAAAACCTGAACATCAGAATAACATGATGCCAGCACTCAAGAAAGGGTCGTACAATAGCCATCTAACCAACCAATATACACTGCCCACATTTAATACCTTCAAGCCTTTGGAGGGAACAATGCAATCTCGAGTGGCCGATTGAGAATCTTTGCGATTCTGCCCCAGTCCTACTGTGTTTCAGTTAGGATCCCTTACATGGCTCTACCTTTCAAAATATGACCATTGTGGCTGAAATAAATCCTATTCTACTTGCCATGATACGTCACACTTTTAATCTGTTCAGATTGATGTGATGGAACGTGGCTGATGTATGCACTAAATTACTTAACGGAATTGGATTTCCTTTATTAATACATTTTGTGTCAATGGCCTGCAAGAGACCCGGGCCACTGAACTGTTTTATCTAAATGACTCTATGTCTTTTCACTCCAGCGCACTTCCTTCTAAAGCCGGGAGTAGCAAAGGAGCCTTTGCCACATAAGTTACAATATCTTTTTCCAGGCAAAGTTTTATATTCGTAATACTCCCTATTTTCACTTTGTATGGCTGCCCCCTTATGGTGGTTAGGTACTGTGAAACATCTAGAGTCTGCCCTTGTCTCATTCTTTTGAAAGAAAAACAGCATGGGACTGGGATAGTATGGACAGGTGATTTCAATGCACATCTGTGTAACCTCTCAGCGAAGGGGGGGGGGTTATCTACAGCATTTTATTCACAATGTTTAAGGCACAGTGTCAAATAATTATGTTTGAAAAAATTACTTGCATGTTCACTCATGATTTCTCTTCAGTAAGAAATTGGGTTGTTGGTTGACTGAGGTGTGAGCCCTGGTCGAGCAACAGCCACAATTCTTATCAGGGTGAGGCACAAGCCACACCTAAATTAACCTGTGCTCAACCCTCTGGTAGCTTGGCACAAAGCAGTCAGGCTTAACTTAGAGGCAATGTGTAAAGTATTTGTACTACACTTTAAACAGTGATAAAGTGAAAAACAGCATACAAAATGGATCACACTACAGATTAGAAAAATAGTCAAACAAAACAAAACAAAAATAATGTAAGACGTAGAATCAGAGATATGCAAGTTTAAAGATTTCTGTGAAAATAGCACTAAAAACACAAAGGGCCAACTGTTGACAACTGGTTGCACCAGACTGGAACAAAGTCACAAATTCAGCCTAACCGCAATAGAGCATGGGCCAGCTACTGGGACCCAGCTCGACCCACTGAAAAAAGTACCTTAAATCCTGGTTTGCGGAGCAGTGCCAGAATCCGCCTCAAAGATGCCTCGTGCAGCCAAAGCAATGTATCGGTTCCAAGATGTGGCGAGGCTACGATGTGAGGGCCTGCAATGTTGTTGAGGAGCCAGTCAACTGTGCTTGCTATACGAAGTCCTATGTCAAGGTTGAGGCATGCAATTGGGGTAATGCGCTTTTCCAAGGAGCTGCAAGGCTGCTATGTAGAGTATGGCGTCATCATGGATGCTGTCGCTGAAGAGGGATGCGAGGGCCTGGACAGGATGTGTTGCGCAGTGGCGGTTCCGATGGGGCTGCAAGGGAGATGTGGGTCTATGCAACGGGTCTAATCCACACAGCAGTGGCAATAAGTCAGTTCCGCTGGATCTACAGAGGCTGGTAGGGCACATAATACCCACTTCAAGGGTCCAGGACTGGGGTGGCAGTACATGGAAGGGTAGACTCACAAACAGCAGAGTCTAGGTGCAGGAGCAAGTTTGTTGGAAGCCTGCTGTGTCCCTGATGCTTCAGATCAGGAGGCAAGCCAACTAGCCCTTGGAGCAACTCTGGGTTCTAGGTTCGAGAGATGCAGGTCCAGTCCTTCTCACCCAGGCAGAAGGGCAGCAGGCAGCAGGTCATCACAGCAGCACAATAGTCCTTCAGAACAGCAGTCCAGCCGAGTGGCAGTCTTTTCAGCAGCACAGCAGTCCGTCTTCCTGGCAGAATATCCACAGATAAAGAAGTGTACTGAAGAGTTGGTGTTTGAGGTCCAATGTGTATACCCAGTTTTGCCTTTGAAGTGGAGAGAAGCTTCTAGAGGTTTCAACCCACTGAGGTGTCAGGCATCCCCTTCCACTTTGCCTATCCTGGCCCCAGCTTGTCTGGGGTTACAATAGCCTAGTGATAAGACCTTCGTGAGAGCACTTAGGCCGGGCCTTTTTGATGTGCAAGTGTGGTAGGTGACAGCTCCTCCCCCTCGTTAACTCAGAGTGGCCCACTCTGCCAACACCTATCTTCCATTTGTCTCACTGTCTGGAAGCAATACACAAAGACCAACTGCCAGATACACCTAGTCATGTGACCCAGGATCAGGCTGTAGGCACCAAATGGTTAGGACAAGAAAATGCCAATTATCTAAAAGTGTGATTTTCAGAATTGTGATTAGAAATCCAATTTCATTATTAAAGAGGGTCTTTCATTTCAATTCTTTAGACAACAAACTTGCCCAGTCTACCTGGCCCCAATTCAAAGTTACAGTAAATTAAATGTAATCAGGTAACTCCAATGTTATCCTTTAGGAGAGGTAGGCCTTGTAGTAGTGAAAAACACATTTAGGAGTTTTTCACTACCAGGACATGCAAAACTTAAAAGTCCAGCTTTTCTAATACATAGCATCCTGCACTTTGGGCCTTTTAAGGCATGCCGTGCCTTATATGTATTAAAAAGGAGGGTTTAGACCTGACAAAAGGTCTATTTTTCCAGGTTGAAATGACAGCTTACAACTACACTCTCACACAGGGTGCAATACAGGCCTGAGATGTTTAAAGGGCTGCTTGAGTGGGTGACACAAGCAGTGCTCAGGTTCACTGTTAGCATTTAATTTACAGCCCCTGGGGATAGATAGTACTATTTAATTAGAGTCTTAAAGGGCAAAATAAATATGCTAATTGGGTATAAGCAATTCTACCATTATAAGGAGAGAGCGCAAGCACATTAGCAGTGGAAAAGTGTGCAAAGTCCTGAAGCCATCAAAAATGGGTTCAGATAACAGAAGGGTTACGCAAATAGTGTGGGGATGACCCTGCAGAAAGGAGCAAGTTAAACACAAATTGCCTTCAGCCAAAAACTAGGGTAGGCTAATATTGATTACCCTTGATGGGCTTCCCTGCTAAGGTGAATATGGACAAATGCAAACACAAGGAGGTGATGGACGGAGCACTGAAACATTTCAGACACTCACCCCCAGTCACAGATCTGGGTTCAGTCCATCATCGTTCTTTAGCTCACTTTACCACCCCAGTTCAGACACAGCTATATGCAAATCAGTCTTGACCCTGTGCCTCATGGGAACAGTCCAGCCTGAAATGCCTGAACTGCCAAGCCATGTCTTCCCTAGACCGGAAACAAGCATCCTGGGACCGGTTTCGGGCTAACAGCCCTCATCAGCCAGGATAGCTTAAATCCAGTAGCAAAGTGAGCAAGGGACCCACGTCTGGGCATACCCAGCCAACTTAGGGTGAAAATTCTGCATTATGTCCATCAATTGTTGTTTTTGCATTTGTCACCCCGAGTGATCAGACATGGGTCCTGTGCTCTCCATGCCACTGGAGTCAATCTATCCTGGCTGATGAAGGCTGAAAGCCCGAAACTGGTCCTAGGATGCTTGTTTCCAGTCCAGGGAGGACTTGGCCTGGCAGTTCGGGTTGGACTGTTTCCATTGGGCGCAGGGTCAAGACTGATTTGAATATGGCTAGGTCCAAACTGGAATGGCATGGTGGGCAAAAAAACGATGGATTTAGGCACAGATCTCTGTACTGGGGTGAATGTACGACATTGTTCTGCATTCTGACCATCAATTGCTGTTTTTGCATTTGTCACCCCCGAGTGGGATGGGTATGCCCAAACGTGGGTCCCATACTCTGCATGCCATTGGAGTCAGGCTATCATGGCTGATGAGGGCTGAAAGCCCGAAACCGGTCCTAGGATGCTTGTTTCCTGTCCAGGGAGGACTTGGCCGAGCAGTTCGGGCTGGACTGTTTCCATTGGGCACAGGGTCAAGACTGATTTGCATATGGCTGGGTCCAAACTGGAATACCATGGTGAGCAAAAATCAATGGATTTACACATAGATGTCTGTACCGGGGTGAATGTACGACATTGTTATGCATTCTGTCCATGTTTTTGAATATGGACAAATGCCCTTTTATGCAGGGACACTTGTCAGTTCTACGCCTCTCTGAACTCAGTTGTATCCCTTCTTGCATAATTTACCGGGGAACGCTTCCCCTCACCTGCAGACCCATTTAATGAAGTGCCTAACCTTGACTTGCTCACAGATGCATCTCTGTTTGCAGACAGTACCACCATGGCCAACAGAGTGATGTTGCCCATTTCGCTCCTTGAATCAGACTGTTGTCTCCAAACCAATAAAAACTCTGCCCATGAGGGCAGAAAGCCTCAGAGGCCACTAACAGCTGTCAGTGTCAAGTACCAGGCCCCAGGCTATCCAAGGTTCTCGGACCTCTCTGGTTTCTCAGAGTGGGGAGCAGTAGCCCTTGCAGTTTAGCAGCCTACTTCCACTCTACCTCCCACCAGTTCAGGGGTGGTACCCTGAAACTGGCCAGTCAGCCCAGGGTCTGTACACTGAGGCTGAGCAGGGGTGATTCCTCCCTTACTCGCCCTGCATTCTGGGCTCCTGTACTCTCCACTTGGGAGTGCTTCCCCCGGCAAACGGAACTGTAATTTCACCGTGGACGGCTGCCCCACTCAGTTTTCCTGACACTGGGGGCAACTCATTCCCCAGAATGCAGTCTCTGGCATCTGGGGACTAACTATGACCCTCCTCTAGGTCACCTCCCCACCCCACTCCAATGATAACAGAGCCATAGACGGAAAAAGTCCAGCCTAGGGGCCTGAGCTATCCTACACACCTGGCCTGTGTACTGGCCCCGGTGTCCCTCAGAACAGTGACTGGAACCCCATTAAATTTAACTGGTGGAAGTGATGAATCACATCCTCAGGGATCACCAGCTCACCCTCTGAGTCAACCTCCAAGTCCTAAGTGTGATATTGGGCCAGCACCTCAATCTTAATTTTAAGTCTAAATGTTTTTCCCAGTGTTACCGGTTTCTTTACACTAGTAGTATCTGAAAGAAGTAAGAGTTGTTGTTCGCTTGGAACCCTGGCTGTGGCACTGATGGTACGGTAAATGCTTTGGTGTGAAACAGAGTGCAATTCGGACATTAGGGTAAGATCTTGATCTGGTAGATCAGGTGTAGCTCGTGTTTGGCCAAGTGCAGCCTGTGGTTCTTCGAGTCAATCCTTTTCTCCATTAATCATTGTCCCCGAAACCGATATTGACAGACTATTGGGCTCATTTAGTCCTGTGTACCGCTTCTCCTGGTCACAGGATAGCATGTGCTAGGAGCAGGCTAAGGTATGTTTGACAGAGTCATAATTTTTTCTCGCTCAGTATTTTTTATAGAATTGAAATTGATGCTAGGTATATTTGATGTTGTGGTTATTTGATGCTGTGTAATGGTAAATAAATGCAACTGTATTTTTTTTCAGTGTCTCAATGTGCTACATGATGGTGTTGCTATTTTCACAATCGTTATTTCATATCACAGTTCATTTTTTTTTCTGCCAACTTTCATGACATTTTAACAATTGCACTTTCTTTCAAGTTGTGACCCTTCACATGCTTGCTATTTGTATTTGTGAAATGTTTGGATTGATGCATCTCTAAATACTGTTGAGCTCATAGTAAGTAGTTAGACTCAGCAATCCCCATGTATAATATTTTCCCCACGACCAGAGTAGAACTTAAAAATTACCGAAAAACTAGAGTTTATCCGTCCCTTAAAAGTAGTACTCAGCTTGTCATGGAGTCATCACTAAAACACAAGCAAACCAGTTTCCCCACACAGGCTAAAACACTTAAAAAGTATTGCCACAAATGGCATGCACACACTAAGGTAAATGCGTTTCACTGACCAAAGGTGAGAACCTTTGACCCCAACATAATTGAACACATGAGGACACGCACACTGGCCGAATATGCAGAGCAGAAAAAGGACAAGAGGGAGGAACTATTAGAGCTGTGATCCATCTTCGAGGAGGCCCTGACCCACAATCCAATCCCACAGATAATAAGCAAAGCATCCGCACCTCCCCCTCCTTATGCAGGTGTGGAGCTGCTCTCCCCAATACCCGCTATCCCTGCATTAGGATACACTAACTCCACAGTTGAGGTAGTCAAAGGGTCCCCGATCAAACAAAGGACTGTTTTGTCCAGGCATGAAAATCTAACAGGCCAGCAGGCTCAGGCAATCTCAACAACACCATAGTCTAGGGCTAAAGCTCCCCGAAGTTCAACCCTCTGTCTATTGCATTCAGCCATATATAATCAAAGAAGGGGAGCTGAAGAGCTAATATTTATAGAGGTCCTGTACCCGTGCTCCTCTATGTGTATATGTACGACATAAAGGGTAACCATTTCCTCTTTTATAGCATATATGGCATGGGCAAGGAAACTATCACTGCATGCCAAGGTGTCTTTGTCACTGGGAGATCTGAATTTCAGATCGTGTTGCCCTCACACACCTTTTTAGGGGTGTCATGCTTCATCATAGGGCGCTCCTCGTCGGACCGGCGCTGCAATGTCCGACGGGCCTGGTGGCAACTTTGGCGGAGTTCTTTTGATCTGTAAAAACGCCGTATGTGAAGTGTGTATATGGGCAGTCAGTGCTATGTATATCTTAACGTGAGTAAGTGATTTAAAAAGGCTCCAGGTCTGTAGAAACTCTTTATTCAGTCTTCGAACTGGGTCTCAAATAAAAGCAGTGGGGCCACCTATAGGGCTTAAGGTACCTTGGTGGCTGCTAGGTGTATATCAGGTTGACATGTTTCATGTCTTAGGGGCTCCAATATCGAGCGACACTTCTTCAGGACCTACGGTGTATCATGACGAATCTGGTTAGAGTACGTGAGACAAACTACGCCTCCAGAGTTGGGGGGCATAATAGAGACAGAGGCGAATCCCAGATGGGGACATCACCCACCCTTTCAACCCATAGTCGGCAAGGGTTGTGTAACATGGAGGAGGGGGAGTCAGTCCAATATATTAAAAGGTAACCAACAGCTATGTAGAGGGCAGGATCTCCTCATACCAGGGCTCAATTCGGAGCCCTGGTATGAGGAGATCCTGCCCTCTACATAGCTGTTGGTTACCTTTTAATATATTGGACTGACTCCCCCTCCTCCATGTTACACAACCCTTGCCGACTATAGGTTGAAAGGGTGGGTGATGTCCCCATCTGGGATTCGCCTCTGTCTCTATTACACCCCCCAACTCTGGAGGCGTAGTTTGTCTGACGTACTCTAACCAGATTCGTCATGATACACCGTAGGTCCTGAAGAAGTGTTGCTCGATATTGGAGCCCCTAAGACACGAAACATGTCGACCTGATATACACCTAGCAGCCACCAAGGTACCTTAAGCCCTATAGGTGGCCCCACTGCTTTTATTTGAGACCCAGTTGGAAGACTGAATAAAGAGTTTCTACAGACCTGGAGCCTTTTTAAATCACTTACTCACGTTAAGATACACATAGCACTGACTGCCCATATACACACTTCACATACAGTGTTTTTAGAGATCAAAAGAACTCTGCCAAAGTTGCCACCAGGCCCGTCGGACATTGCAGCGCCGGTCCGATGAGGAGCGCCCTATGATGAAGCATGACACCCCTAAAATGGTGTGTGAGGGCAACACGATCTGAAATTCAGATCTCCCAGCGACAAAGACACCTTGGCATGCAGTGATAGTTTCCTTGCCCATGCCATATATGCTATAAAAGAGGAACTGGTTACCCTATATGTCTTACATATTGCATTCAGCCCACTGAACCCGAAGCGGTGCAGAGACTATTCACTCCCTGTCAGGTGAGCACACCCGAGTGACAGGGAGAGTTGTATTGGTTCTGGACAATGATACAACTAATAGGGGTGAGAAAAGGGCCTCTGGGATCCAACAACTAGGGTGGGCACTGCCGGGCCCGAACACATAGCAATTATAGGCTGACCCCAAGTGAGATAGTAGCAAGAGATGAAGGATAAATGTTTGCATGCCTGTTCTGGGACTTGCTAGCAGACTGGGCTCAGGAGGTGAACCAATGTGACTGGTCCTGGCCTAGGGGAGGGTCATTTGAGCTAGAGGACTTGGCTATTGCAAACAATTGCATCATATACGGGGGGAATCCCGATTGCAACTTTCCCTACATGCATCAATGCCTTATAAGGTGGGAGAGAAGGCAAGTACAGGAAAGAAGGAAAAGGAAAGATAATAGCAAGTGTCTGGGATAGAACCAGGACATCACTGCTAAATCCCTGAGCTGGGAGCAGGCAGTACTGGTCAGAATAGCTGTGGCCGCTATGGGGCAGAAGGCGGCAGCAGCAATAAAGGTGCCACCGCAGAGGTTCTAGGAGGACAAACCAAGTAGAGGCAGGATTCGAGGAAGTACTCCCAAAGCCAGGACTTGGTTGTAATTCCCCATTTGCTTCCGGAAGTAGATAAGCCACAGGACCAACATGGGTCATTCCTGCACCCGGTGGATCATACACACACACACACACACACACACACACAGTCTCACATATCCCATGCCGTGTTGTAAAATAACACACCTTAAACCTTCCTAATTGCCACAGGGGCAACAAAGTTGTGTTTAAAGTAAAGGACTGTTCCCTTATCGAAATACACCTTGGACACGCTCGAGTTCTCAGACACGGATATGAGGGTCCCCTTCACAAGACCCATGGAGATACATGTGGAAGGCAGCCATGTAAAGTGACAGCTGCTATATTACCCCTCCTCCCTAACTAATCTCCTATGAAGAGACTTACTGACCAAACTAAACATGACCTTTCATTTCTTAGAAGATGGGACAATGGCTTTTCCACCCTGGCGTTACCCCATTGAGACTCATGTCTCTTACCCACCCACATTGCACAGACAGGCAGACAAGAGCAACACCCACCTACCTGATAGCCTTCATTACCGCTATCATTGCTGATGCACCTGAATTACTGGGTTGGACGCTGCAGCTACCTCGCAAAATTTTTGTTCCATTGGGAGGGCCGCCATGGTATGAAATCCCAAAAGGAGGCGATGTTTTGCTTGCAGGCTGTTGAAGTGCAGCCCAAATACGGGGCTTGCTGGCCACCGACCAAGCAATCGCAATGTGGGCATGTATCATCTTCGTTATGCCCGGTCTCAGTTTATGGGGGTTAACCAATGTTCAGTGAGTGTCCAGGGGCCTCAAAAGTCATCTTTGCCAACTCGATTTAGCTTAGGATGGAACTGCGGAATGGGGCTCGTTTGCCCATGGCAGTATAAGCAACGTGGCAGTAACAAGACTTGTCAGCAGTACTCCCACAGCTGTGGGCAAAGGGGCCCTGTTATTTGGGACTCATCAATACTGCCGAACCAGTAAGGATAACACTGTGAGAAGGGGTCATCCTACCCCGGATGTGCCAGTACCTGCTCTCTAAAGAAGCAGATGAGGATTTAGCACCTACAATACAAGAGCTGGTTGATCAGGAGGTCCTCAACGTGGCAGTCTCCACCTGCAATACATCGATCTCCCCGGTGAAAAAGAGTAAGGGAGGGACCTGGCACCTGGTGCAAGACCTGCGCCTTCTTAATGACATAGTGGTACCAAAATTCCTTGTAGTGCCAGACCCCTCCATAATACTGACAAATATATCCACAGATGCCTGCTATTTTTCCCTGCTAGACATTAAGAACACATTCCTTAGCATTCTGCTGCACTCTGACAGCCAATACCTGACCACATCCACTTTTGAGGGGTTAGGCTGCTATACTGAAGGCTTCCGCAAGGGTACTGTGGGTCCCCCAGTATCTTTAATCGAAAACTGAGAAAGGACCTCACCATCTTTCAGTCATACAGCACCCTGATACAGTATGCTGATGATATCTTTATATGCAGTCACCCTGAGGACCTATGTCAGCAGGACACAATAACCCCCCTGACTGCATTTGCTGAGAGAGGGTACAAAGTAGAGAAGGGGAAGATACAGTATGTATAACAGGAGGTTAGTTATCTGGGCCTAATGATCTTAGCAGCCAGTTGGCAGATCAGTCTGGATGCATAGATTCTATCAGGGCTATGCCACCACCGAAAAAGTAAAAGGGTATGCAAAATATTTTGGGACTATGGAACTACGTACGACAGTGGGCCTTTGACTACAGCTCGCTCATTGTCCCCTTACTCAAGACCATGAAAAGGTGAAAGCTGGCCACGAGGAGCTAGAATGGACACCTGAGATGCACAATACCTTCGGCAAACTCAAAACAGAAATATCACACTCCCGTGCCAGGAACGCCTGACTATAGCAAGGAATTCTTTGTAATCAGCCACAGCGATGGGTGCGGCATGTTAGCAGTTCTAAAGCAGAAGTATCCCCTATGGCACAAACTCTTTGCGTACTACAGCGAGCTCTTAGACTCAGTCCTGCAGGGCCATTTCAAGTGTGAGCAGGCGCTGGCAGAAGCAGCCTTTGCCGTAAACAAAAGCACCTCCATTGTGACATGGCACCGCTGACACTGTATGCAGAACACTCAGTGTTTGCAGTTATACAAAAGAGCTAGAGTGCTTTAACTACACAATGGGTTTCAGGTTACGAGCTGATGCTCTCCAGGACTTACTTAAAAATAATACAGTTCCATATAGTAAACTCAGCCACCTTCCTAACTCACGAGGTTTCGAAGGAGGAAGAGATCCATGACTGTGCCACATACACCCCCGAGGGGATTAGCCAGGCAGAGGAGGATTCCTTTCTGGACAGGAAAGCTTGTTCATTGACGGTTCCTCCATGATAGACCAGGAGACTGGGGTAAGACACACCAGAACAGCAGTAGTAACTGCCCATAGCCATGAGCCCTCGGAAACACTGCAGGCCACCACACAGCCTACTCTCCTCCCCTACCTTTCAGCAAAGGCAGCAGAGCTGACATCACTAATCAAAGCCCTCACCCAGAGCACGAGGGAAACAGTAATGATCTACTCAGATTAATCTTATTTCACCACCACTGTGCACTTTAGCATAAGAAGGTGGAAAACATAAAGGTTTCTGAAGTCAGACGGCACACCAGTTGCACACAGGGACCTCCTAGAATTACTAATCAAAATGCTAACTCTACCTAAATGTATGGCTTCTGTAAAGTGCGGCACCCATACTGGGAGCAAGAATTTCATATCCCAGGAGAAAGCATTAGCCAATCAGTTTGTGAAGAGGGCAGCTTATGGTACAATCAGAGAGACCCACATGCCTCCGTTACAACAGGCACCAGAAACGGAACCTCTGCAAGACAAGCCTTATACAGAAACAGCAGGGTTGTACTTGAGGAAGTTGCAGGAAATAGCATTGCCAAATGGAAAGGAGTGGTGGGTAGCCAGGGTCTGCACTCAAACTGCACACAACTTCATATACAGACACACACCTACAGGGAAACCTGTCATGCCCCAGAGCCTAGTCCACATAGCCTTGCCCCAATTATACTTACCAGCACATGGAGCAAAAGATAACAGGATAGCGGAACTCCAAAACAACTGGTTTATCCCCAACCTTGCTAAAACCGTGGCAATGTATTTAAACAGATACACCATCTGCTAATTATACTCACTCAAACCTACACTGAAGGTCATGTGATCAGCTATTCCAAGACCAACTGGGCCTTTCGGTGCGTCACACATTGACTTCATCAACATTATCGATCGATGTGCTAACTACAGATACCTATTGTAGTAGTCTGTCCCTACTCTAGGTGGATCAAAGCCAGTCCATGGATGAAATGCAACACCAAGGCTGAGGCGACATTCCTTGTCAGGGAAGTAGTACCCAGATCTGGCCAAATAATGGAAAGCATTTTGATAACACTGCATTCACTCACATCTGCACCCTTTTCATAATAACTCATAAACTGGCATCTATGTATTACCCCCAAATCATCAGTGTTGTTGAGAGACTCAATGGCCTGTTGAAAAATAAAATAAGCAAAATTTGCACCAGCATTTATGCGAAAAGGCTCGGCTGTCTGCCCCTAACCTTGTTGGCGCTGAAAAACATGACCGGCAATGATCACCACCTCACACCACACCAGATCGTGACTGGTAAATTGATGGCGATGCCCATCTCAAAAACCATGACCAAATTTCGATCCAAGGCTAGCTCTCAAGCATTAGGGGAAGAAATTGCACGTGTATCTTTCTGAATTCACCTAAACTGACAGATTTCTATTTAAGCCGGTCCACCACCAAAACTCCAAGTGCACCAATGCCAAAATCTATATCCTAGAAGAAAGAAGAACACAGCACAAAAATTGCCAATACTGATGTACATTCATTCAAACTTTCATTCAAAGATCACATAAACTAACCACTATGATCTGAAAGCTTATTTTTCTTCTCTTTACTTTTGAGTATTTTGTTTTTTATAAATTCATTTCATTTTCGAAAATTAGTTTTGTTTTGATACATGCAACATTCATTTTTAAATAGTTAGACAAACACTGAAATCACAATAAGAAAAAACAGACATACATATTAAATGCCACAGTACATTTTCAATACACAAAAACATCACATTACAGAAGAATGACATATACCACATATATAGCTCAGGTTCGGTATAGGTTTTTCAACCACAATCATATCAACAACCAATACCTCTGACTAATATCTTACTCAGTTGTATTTCAAACGTTTTCAGAGGTAGTGACCAAATGGTGACCCTACTGTGCTCACTCTAGTTATTTTTTAACAAACAAAGGGGTTGATTTGTGAGCAAAAGTGGTGTTGCATCAACCTGAACACCTATTTGGCCAATGAAAAAGCTGTCGATGCGTTTCAAACCCAATTACATTTCTTGAAGGGTTCTCCTCGTGACACAGAACACATACATTTCTTGTGATTTGAACAGCCTGTTAAGATCTGTCATAATCCGTCAACATTTGGCGTCCATAGTGCCCAAATTGCGATTGGGCAAACCTTGATGATTTTTCCGCATGTAAGAGAGGTGAGTTAGGAGACTTAATTCCTCCACAAAATGTGGTGCCATGGGTGGCAAATATCATTAGACTGTGAACTGTGGCTATTAAAACAGGGATATTGAAGTACCCACAAAAGACAGAGCTCTCCAAGTGTTCTGCGTCCTGAGGAGAACCCTTCAAGAAATTTAATTGGGTTAAAAAATTTTCGACAGCATTTTCATTGGCCAAATAGGTGTTTCCAGTTGATGCAACACCACTTTTGTTCACAAATCAACACCTTTGTTTGCTAAAGATAACTAGAGTGAGCACAGTAGGGTTACCACTTGGGCACTACCTCTGAAAACATTTAAATTGCAACTGAGTGAGATATGAGCCAGAGGTATTAGTTATTGATATGATTTTGGTTGAAAAACCTATACAGAACCTGAGCTATATATGTGGTATATGTTATTATTCTGTAATGTGATGTTTTTGTGTATTGAAATGTATTGTGGCATTTAATATGTATGTGTATTTTTTCTGCGATTTCAGTGTATGTTAAACTATTTAAAAATGAATGTTGCACATATCAAAACAAAACACATTCTCGAAAATGAAATGAATTTATAAAAAACAAAATAATCAAAAGTAAAGAGAATAAAAAATAAGCTTTCAGATCATAGCGATTAGTTTATGTTATCTTTGAATGAAAGTTTGAATGAATGTACATCAGTATTGGCAATTTTTGTGCTGTGTTCTATTTTGTGGCACGGCCTTACTGATTGAGGGCCAAACCCTTTTGTGGTTAGCAAAATACTATACCAAGCACCTCAGCCTGGACAGGAAGTCTAGATTTGAAACTTTGTAAGGAAGTGGAAGAAAGCCAAGTTTGAAGAGCCCTACCAAGTAGTTTTCACAACATCAACTGCCCTCAAGATAGAACAAAGAAATGCATAGGTCCACATCTTTAACATGTGGCTGAAGCCTTCCAAAGCAAATCTCCCATGAAATGCACCCGGAACTTTTAATCTTTAACTTTTTGTTTTGAACTTTCAAGTCAATAAACCCCAATCACTAGAAGACTACAGGACATCTCCCCTGGATCCAATCCCAGGACCTTCAATGTTTAATAAGTTATATATTGTTGCACTTTATGTACAATCTGTTTACTATGTGTGTTTCCACAATCATTCATCACCAAAGCACTGCCCAGTCTGATGGGGCACACCCCAAATCTATCACCATGCTTGCACAGTGACCTCTCCGACCTTACTTATAATTGCACAGAGCCCAACACCAGCTCCACACATAATAAACAGCACCCTCTTACACAATATGTGGTATCAGCACATGACCGCCGTGGGCTCCAAGACAACAGCCAGGTCATGTTACTCCTGTTCACTGATACCACATGCAATAGGCGCAGACAGGCTTTACTTTCCCCAGCGGTAGCCCATGAAAAAGCAAAAGGCCTTCTCCAGCTATGCCTATAGGATTTAGGCCAAGTTACAACCCAACAGGGTGCAACCCCATAGAGAAGAGTAGTAGTGAACCTGACCCTACACAAGACCAATCCAACAGCATTGTACCTGTTCACTGAGCCTAGAGATTTTCAGACCAAGCTAGATGCGCAGGAGGGGCACAGTAGGGGAGGATATTGTTTGGCCCAAGGCTATCCAGTAAAGAGATTCTTGGAGGTAGCAAAACCACTGCACCAGTGCACGAACATGTCTGCTCCCACTTCCTTCTGTGGTCCCAGGGTGGCCCTTAGTATTTCTGAGGCTGCCTTTTTTAATAATAAATCGACCCCATACATGGAGTCCCATTGTAGGGCCATCTACCTTGATGATACAAAGGGAAACGAGTCTCGTAGGAGAAGGTTGAACCACAGCATAGCGACCCCATGCCAGGAAAATCGGTATACTGATGTGAATAGGTATATGTGATTAGAAGAGAATGGGCAACCCCTAATTTTATGGAAACTGACACTGTATTCCTTGTGTTTCAGAGTTAAAGGAACCATTCCACTGGAAAAAATAAAAACTGTGCCATAGTACTATACATTCTGGACATGCAATGGAGCACCTCCATGCTGATGGATACCTACTGGCAGTGTGGCTAATTTGCTACTCTCAGCTCATACCCGGATGGCATGGCCGCTGCTCCCTTATCACAATACACACCCTGACCCTGGTCATTCACGGTAAAAATCTGTCAGAATTGCACCAACATCTGCTAAAGAAGATGACTCTGCTGCATCAGGTGCAAGAAAAAAGAACTGCTGAGTATTTTGGTTGGGCTCAGTACATGGACATACCAGAAGAATTCAGACCATTTTAGACACACAAATAAATGCAACAGGATCCATACCCTTCTTCACAGTGCAGACTGAAGCGAATGCCCACTGGTTACAAATGACCAGGTGGGAATTGCTCAAGATGATGAAAAACACTGAACTCGGGCTTAATGCAATTAAGGAAGAGCTAAGAGCCATCCGTCTCATTGTTATGCTCGGTGAATATGAGTTGGACTTAATGGCTGCAATGGAGGGAGGGGTGTGTGCCAAAACTGAAGCATCATGCTGCACGTTTATCCCAGGCAATGATCTAGACAATGGGCCTTTAACTCTTGACATTCAAGCACCGGACAGCTTACAAAGAGACACGCATTAGGAGGGAGGTGCCCCATAGAAGGCATGGTATTAGAACTGGTTTTCCTGGTTCCCCTGGTGGCTGACTGGACTGTGAACGTCGCAGTTGCCAGTTTTCATATTTGTATTGTCCTTGTGCGGTTTCCTACAATGGGGGTTTCCTGCTGTCAAAACGCAGAGCTCAAACTAGATGGAATGCAAGTAACTAGGAAAGTAGAAATAGTCAAAATTGAAGAACAACATGTCCCCAATAATGTGACTGTAATGAAGCATGGGTCAGAAAATGTAGTTAAAAATTCAACTAGTGGGGGCATGCTAATATTGATAAAATCGATACCAATGTTTACAATGATACACTCACATATATGAGTGAAATCACATGACTATTAATACACTTACCCGTCATGAATTCTCCATCAACTTTAACTCAGAAATATGTGGTCAGGCAGGCTCTGCGACATAAGCCTGAGGTTACTGGTTGACACATCAGAGGTGGGGTGGCATGTAGCCAGCAAACAAACGCGCAACAGAAATGTCAAGCACATTCCCTAGATACACGCAGTGACACCAAAACAGTCCAGGCAGATTGGCCCTAATAAACCACACATGGCTGGAGGGGTGACACATTCCCAAATATCATAAAGTCAGATGCCACATGAAGTTAAGAAAAACATAGCCAATCAGGACACACCATACACAGTACTTGAGGTGATCATGTGCCCCCCAGGTCTGACATCTGGACACATTACCCAGTGGCCTACATTGTGTCCAAGAAAGGTCAAGACCCAGCTGCATTTGTTATCAGGAGCCTTATTTAGAACTCCACAGACAAGGCCCACATTCTTTTACCAAACAAAGTTCAGGGTAAGTATTTTTATGTTACCTAAAAATTCTATAAAACCTTGATCAGGTTGATTGCACTTTGAGATAGTCCTCAGACCCACTTATGTAACTGTGCTACAGGCATAAGTATTTAATTAAACAACCGTACCTGTTTTGCCAAACACCTATTGTTTTTTGTTTTGTTTCCAGGTGTATTCATATTCAAGAAACACCTCTAAGTCCATATTGGTGACCTCTGTACTGGTCCCACCAGTGAGTGGTCTCTTAGGGCAGACAGAGTCCTCGTGTACGTGTCCTAGCTGGGAACAATCAAAGCAGCAGAGTTGGAATGAGAACCTCCTTCCTATTTCCCAGAAGGGGCATGGGAACCCTTTCCTCCCTCCTCATTCTGGGACCTTTCTGTGTTTCCCTTGGCCACACCATCACTCTCCTGGGGAGGTGGTTACCCTTCTATGGGGCCACTCCCAGGTACCTTGCTATAGACCCTGGGGCTGAGCCAGTGGTCCGTCTCCATAGCAAATTCCCTGTGTTAAGTGAGTTTACTGTCAATAAGGTGCTGGTTCAGATCTGCAAAACAAAAACTGAACATGTGCTCTCTCGCAATCAAACTGTACAGCCCCTGATGTCCTTTACTTCACTGCCCTTCACTCAACCATCTAGTGCCTTGTAAAAAGGAATCAAGACAATCCACCCAGGACTGCTGGAGCAGCTTCTGACTGTCCATGAACTTCTGCCTGTATGTCTCTGTGGTGAGGGCATACTTCCTGACAAGGGTGTTTTTCATGGGGAATACCTCATCCTGTCCCCTTTTTTCTGGGGCCATTAGGATGTCCCTCCTCTTGTTAGGGATGTGCATCTAGAGGCTGGTCCTCCTAATCCTCCTCAGGGATCCTATGCCTCTGCAAAGCCACCTCACATGCTTCAAACCACTTGTCTATGTCATCCCCCTGAACAAATTCAGACACCAGACCTTTGAAAATATGAATCCTCCTTTCTCCAGAGGGCACTTTAGAATTGCTGCTACCATCACAGCTGCACCCTACCTGCTTAGCCTTGAAGTCCAGCTACGTCAGACTCAGTTTGTGAGTCAGCAAGATTTTGCTCTCCTCCAAGGCTATCTCAGCCTTTTTCTGTTCTGCTTCCATGGCTAGTTTCTTCTCCTCTATCCTGACTTTGGCCATATCAGCTTGAACTCTGTGGTCAGTCGCCTTCCTTAGCTGTCTTACCTATCTCTAGACCAAGAAATTACTCTTCAGACAAAGGTAGGGAATCCTTCTTTTAGCACAAATTTCCCTTGTTATTTGGGAGTATAGGTATGCATGTGAATAACAGTGGATAGTAACAGGCAAGTCTGCTACTGTGGAAGAGTGTCCAGGTCTCCTTTAAACAACAACAAAAACAAACAAACAGAGCTTCTTCTTTTTCAGGCTTTCTCTGGTGTTCCTGGATTTTGACAGCATCGCTAGGATACACCTCAAAATAAAAGGCAGAAGAAGTATACATGGTCAGTCTTGTTTTTATCTAAAGGGAATGGCTAGTGCTCCCTTCACCACACCCATCCTGTACATGCTTGTGATTCCTTAGTGAGCAATGTTTGTGCTTATTTGGATGAAGCGCGCACTCCCGCCCACCAACTTTTAAAAGAGAAGAACTGTGCGTTCAGCACTTGCCTGAAATCACAACCCCCTGGGCTGTGGAGTGGGGAGTTCAAACGTCCGACTTCCAAGTTGGAGCACTGGACTCACTCGCATTGGTTCCTAGAGCGGTCTTTCTGTCCTGTGGACTCGGCATCCTCTGGCTTTGTCGGCCTTTGGGATGGTGCAGGGGATCCGGTCTTCTTCTCCGGTCTTTCTCTTCCTCCCCTAGTCCTTCCTTCTTTGATTGGGGCATCAGGCTCCTCTCCCTCTTTGTTTTGTCTCTCTCCTGCTGCGTCCTTGCTTCCAGCTGAGATCTCTGTCACTGGCGTCGCGCAATCATTCTGGACTCCGCCTCTTAAATTCCAGGACTCTGGCTGCGGACTTCCGGAGTTCTTAGGATCCACTAGAACAGGATATGAACATCCTGTGTGGAAAGATGTGGTGGCCATATTGAAGGTATCATGGCCTGCATCGGGATCTGCATTGGACTGATTACAAGCTCCCTCTCCACCTTCCTCTCTACCAGCTCCTCTGAGAACAGGCCATGGGAAGACACACTGCTTTCTGCTCTAGAAGGGAGTTCCAACACAGGGGGTACGTCCTCCTCCTTAGTAGACTGGAGCCTTCCAGGACTGGTATCCAGATCCTCTGTTTGCCTTTCCACCTCCTCATCTCCTTCTGTGGCTATAGCTAGAAATTGGTGAACCTCTGCTCAGGCCCTCAGCACCTTTTGGAGCTCCAGCATCCTGATGTTGCTCTTTGCTGGAAGTTCCAATCTTTGCATAACTTCTTTACCTGGGCCACAGGGTAGGACTCCAATTTAGCCAGCTCAACTCCATACTTGTAGAGGTGGGTTGATGCAAAACAGTCAGTAGAATGAGAGGGATTTTAGAAAAGTAATCAAAATGACCAATGAAGGAGAATTTAGAACTCAAATTGGTCGTAGATATGGGATGGTAGTTTACATAAAATCACTGTATGGCACTGCAAAAATCCTCACTGGTGATCAACAATGTAAGAAATTGAGTTATTGGTTGACTTGGGTGTGAGCCCTAGTCAAGCAGCAATCACAATTCTTGTCAGGTTGAGGCACAAGCGAAACCTAAATTAACCTGCGATCAATCCTCTGGTAGCTTTAAACAGAGCAGCCAGGTTTAACTTAGAGACAATGTGTAAAGTATGTGTGCAAAACTTCAAACAACCATAAAGTGAAAAAACCCACACAAAAAGATCCTACACAAGATTGCAACAAGCATTGGCATAGCTAATAGTTCTCACCTTTAGGACCTTATAAGTGTTTAGCCAGAGCTATTGGCTTTGCCAGTGTCATAAAGCTATGTTGTAGAGCACAGTGGCTGCTGTGCAGCATGTTGAAAATTTATAATAAAAAAGTGTAATAACCATTTTTTGTTACCATATATATAACCAAGAAGACATTATGTACAACTGAACGACCCTATTAAAAAAAGAATTTAACTTAAAAAAATGTATGCTAATTTTATTGTCCTTGCTATTGTGGCAACTTCTTCCTGCCTGTTCTATGCTTGTTTAAACAACGGGAGGGTGGAGGTTGGAAAATAGTAACTGAATTACAACACAACCAACGGACGGAGGGCAGGTGAGTGATGCTCAGGTGCTGCTGAGGTGGTGGTGTGCTGGTGCAGAGGTGATGCTGAATGATACTTAGGTGGTGCGGAGTGATGCTGAGGTGGTGGTGTGCTGGTGTGCAGGTGATGCTGAGGTGGTGCTGAGCGATAGTGAGGGGGTGCTGAGTGATATGTAGGTGGTGGTGTGCTGGTGCAGAGGTGATGCTGAATGATACTCAGGTGGTGCTGAGTGATACTGAGGTGGTGCTGAGTGATAGTGAGGGGGTGCTGAGTGATACGTAGGTGGTGCTGAGCGATACTTAGGGGTGCTGAGCGATACTGTGGTGGTGCTGAGCGATACTGAGGTGGTGCTGAGCGATACTGAGGTGGTGCTGAGTGATACTGAGGTGTAGCTGAGTGATGATGTGGTGCTGAGTCATACTGTGATGGTGGGGCTGAGCTGGTGCTCAGGTGGTGCTGTATCATGCTGAGTTGGTGATGTGCTGACCCTGTAATTGTTGCCATTGTTTTTCTGCCTGAGGGAGAGAGAGTGGAGCAAGGACTTCAAGCTCCAGGCTCCCTTGTGGCTTCTCAGTCACCACCGACGCCTGCACTTCACGCCAGAAGGCGCGTTTAAAATCATCACTGGGCTCCCGCAGCGTGGGAAGCCCGTAATTGCTGCCCCTGTTTTCCTGCCTGAGGGAGGTAGAGCGGAGCTAGGACTTTGAGGTCCAGGCTCTCTTGTGGCCTCTGACGCCACCACCGACGCCTGCACTTCACACCAGGAGGCACGTTTAAAATCATCACCGGGCTCCCGCAGCGCGGGACGCATGTGGGGTGTGCCCGGGCCATGCCTGTGCAAAACCCGGGCCAAGGGCGGGCCCGTCAGCGACCGACTGAGACCGGGCCAGCAATCTTTCATTGAGAAGCCATCATGGGTATGCGAAAAGTCCCATGTACCCTAGACACTATAAAATCTAAGGCAAAGATACCATGCAATTGCTCATCCATTATCTCCTATTTAACCACAGCTGTAGGAGTCATAACCACCGAGATCCATAATGTGGAGGCCCAGCTTGGTTTGGGGTTGGGAACTAATGAACTGGAGGTAATTGCAATTGATAATGCTCCATGTTTTATTCGGTCACCCTTAAACCCTGACCCTGATTTTAGTCTTACCTCAGAGGTGGTGGTTCGTAATATTATTCAGGACAATGAAATTCCATCAACTTCACACTCTAAGGCACAAATGGAGGGCAAGGGGAGTCCGGAAATGACAAGAACTAAGGCCTTGTCTGCAGCCATTGGTAAAAAAAGGAGGAGAAAAGGCCTAAAAGCAGGCCTTGTTATAAAGAATCTATTAAAACGGAAGGGGGGTGATGACCACCGGACCACAGTAAAGCTACCACCTTTCAACCCCAATACAGCAATCGTGGACTCAGTTTTGTTACATATTGACACTCTTGTTGGGTCACTCAAGGAGGACCTATTTAATTACGTTAAAACTGGATTAGATTGTGTGATGGAAAGGTTATCCAGAATAGAGACCAAATTGGGTGATTCTAGGGATGTCAAAACTGGGGGGGAGGAGGCAGTACAAAAATGTTACAGGTAATATACCCAACAGATCCAATATGGCTGAAAATGGCATAAGTCTTCAACCCACCTATAAGATGACATCTGAAAAGGGAAGGCCACCCACCATAACACTCCCGGGGCCTATGAAATCTAACATGGTAACTAAAGGGCTTAGGGGTGGTACCAGTGAGGGGGTCATGACTGCAACCCACTGGAGGAGCAAAACTAAATTTCTGACAGGGCCTAACAAAATAGCTATAGGAGAGCCTGTTATGCAAGGAAGGATGCACTTGCCACCAGGGTCTACCCCGCTGGTAGCGGTCTTAACAGGGGTGTCCCATCTCAAAAGAAATAGTATTGAGACAACTGAGGAACTTATTTGCATAGTCAAGTTCTGGAGTAATAAATTCTCTGAGGGGGTCTAGAGCATCCTCACACGTAATAATGGCCAGACGGGTGGGATGGGTGGTAAACTGCCATAAAACTGATGAGGGCGACTGTATAGTCATTAAATTTGATCAGATAAATGTAGCAGGCAGGCTTTTCCAGGAGAGCCCTAACTGCGGCTTGGGAAGGATCACAGTCTTGCCCTTGTTTTTTTTTTATCCCCCGGTCATTGGTGATCGGGGCTGAGATCGCAAGGGATCGCAAAGATACACATCAGGAGAATGGTCCCTCAGGCCTACTGCCTGAACTATGTATAATGACGACCAACCCTTCCGTGTAAATACCATCAACCCATTCCAATGTCACTCAAACCTCACTGCTGTAGCAGATGAAAGGGCTAAAGACAGCAGGTTTGAAACTGCAAATAGATTTGTCCAACTGAGCCAGTTGGACAGTAACGATTAACTAGACTCTTGTTTCTCTACGAAAGGGCACATCAGAGCTAGAGATAGTCATATGAACCCTATTACCAACCAATACAGGGGGAGGAGGCTAACACAGGGAAGCAAGCCAAGATATTAAGCTGGAATATAAGCAGAGCTTAAAAATAAGATAGATGATGAAAGGTGGAAAGGTTTTTTAAATGAGCATGATTTGATTTTGGCTTCAAGAGACCTGGGAAACTGAGAATAATTTCTGTATGGATGGTTACACAACCTATTTTAAGCCAGCAAGACCATTTGTAGCAGATAGGGCAAAGGGTGGCTTAATACCCCTGATTTCCTTAAAGGTCATAGGTAACCACTGTAAATTGGACTCAGGCTCACCAAATTGTCTAGCAGTGCAGATTTTGCCTATTAACGCACCCAAACTTCTCATTGTCAATTTTTATAATTCATTTGACAGAACTGTCGTAAATAAACACTTGGTCAATCTGAATCGTTTCCTTGAGTCTTATAATGGAAAACAAACTACCCCTTATTCGATTATTGTTTTAGGTGATTTTAACGTACATCGATGCCCATCGAACTGTCATGTCACTGACAGCTAAGGCCCTGGTAATTACTTGGAGATACACTTCGAACACTCACAGCAAGGTGGATTCTTAGAAGGCACCCTGGCGGAATTTGGCTTATGATATTGCTCCAGTGTGGAGTGCAAAATACCTCCCTCTATCACAGACCAAAGATCTCACATACACACATTATCCATACATTCGCTGGTGGGGCCCATAACACCAACATTCACTCACCATTAATCTGTGTGGGAGGCGATTATCTTCCAGACGCTGGTATGAGAAGGAAATACCACTTTTACCCTAATGAGTGACAAATCTACACCACCTTCTGTTGCTCATTAGGCCCTATATTCCATCTTTGGTATTCCTCTCATAATTTTGGCGGTGGATCTGCTAGTTGCTGTTCAAATGATTATCTAATACTCTATTCCCTTCGCATTAATACATTTTCATAAATAAACAAACCAACTAATTTCTGTAATGAATAAATCAATTCTTTATCTAATTAATGCAAATAAATTCATTAGTTGTTCAAGCAGCTGACCATCATATTTACCTATTCTAGCTAAATATCGTCTTCTAAGTCAAATCCAGTAGTCTCGTCAATCTATGCCCGTCAACTTTGAAAGTTCAGTTCATCAGGAAATTGGGCATTCGATCGGTCTGTCAAAGATTCAGGGAAACAGCTGTCCTGCAGTGTCACCGTCCTCTCCGTCAGCATATCATCAGGAAATTGGAAAACGACCGTAATTACCTCTCTATTCTACCATAATTTATAGTAAAATTGATGTTAACAAGTATCAAAGTTTGGGCATCCGAGTTCGCTGATTGGATAATCAGGGATCATCCTTTTGGGTTCTCACGAAAGTGTATTTTGTGTTATGACCCTTGTCAGTTCCGGTTCACACAACAGTCATTGTTCAAAATATTTGGCTGATGTCCCCGGCTGTCCTTGGAAGGTACATGTTCATCTGGGGTCAGGTCCAGGCCACAGTTGCTAGCGGTGACGCATGCGCACTTCACCCAGAACCTTGAGCAATGGAGCCGGTTTCATCGGATACAGGAGTCAGCCATTTTGTGGCCACTCGAAATGGTCAACTTAAGCAAAGAAACACAAAAACGTAATTAATACATAGAAATGACTAATTAAATGTTATTCCCTCGCTAATACCCATATGTGTGTGTATTTATCTAGCAAACCAACACTCAGTGCGGTTTATACTTACTAAATAAAGCACAAATCACAATTACATCACAAAAGCGATATATATCATGCAATATTCTAATTATCTATCATTAATATGCATACAGAATTCAGTTCACGTATTAATTAGGCCATGCAGGTGCAAATCCCACGTGTAATTCATATATTAGTAAGGTTGATAAGTATTTTCCACAGCACTCCAATCCATTAGTTCGATTATAATTAATTAATTAATCCAATTAGTAAAACAACATGCAAAATGGGGTGGCTATACAAAATTTTGCATTACCCGCTCCAGCAATATCCTACTACTACGCATGATAGCGATGACACTCCAACATTCAAAGGAAGGTGAATGTACTCTACTATTGATTATATTTTTAGTGCAGCCTTGACCCCCCAGGTGACTGGATATACCACTACGTGGTCACATTTTAGTGACCACAATCCTATACATATCACATTGGCGGGGGCATTAAGAACAATTTAAAATCAAACAGATGTGTCCTCACCCCCAACTTAAAAACGAAAAACTAAAGACCAAGCCCGTAGACTCAAGTGGTGTATGGTAGTGCCAGTGGATTTCCACGTGAACTTATTGAACACCGTTGGAATTGAGATTGACCTCTGTTTAGATGATAATATAAGGGACAAAGAGATCCTCATAGCATATGCTAAAATCTGTAATCAGGTGGCCTGTGATCTTAAACGCCCATTTAAGGAATCCCTGAATAAAGGGGAGAGGTGGTTTGACCATAATTGTACAGTCGCCCACCAAAAGCTGTTGGTGGCTCTAAAACACAAACCACAAGATAAAAGTGTAATGGTAGCCCTCAGGAAAACATACAAGCTGGCCATAAATATACGCAAAAGAGAGATTAAAAACGAGGCGTGCAATGATCTCTTGTCCATCAACGTCATCAAAAATAGTGTCAAATTCTGGGAAATTGTTAATAAGCTATTCTTTCAGGAAACCATGGGTAGCTCTCTAGAATGCAACATACCGGAGCAAGAACGGTTCAATCATTTGAAACTTAGATATGGCAATCAGGAGAATCAAGGACCCTCAGGTACATTATTTGAGGCCGAGGTATACACTATGGTTTTTATAGAATCAGAAGTAGCAGAGGCCATAAATCAAATGACAAGTTAGAAGGCCCCTGGACCAGATGGTGTCCCGGCCGATCATTTTAAATCCAATGTGACACTATGGTCAAAACTTCTGGCTCATGTTTTTAATATGGCCTGTAAATTTGGCCTGCCTAGATCATGGTCTGAGTCAATCATTGTCCCAGTTTTTAAAAAGGGCAATAGAGGAGATCCAAGCTGCTACTGACCAATCTCACTTATAGATTCTGCTGTGAAGGTGCAAGCAAGAGTGGTACTCAGTAAACATACGGTTTGGCTAAACGAAACTAATACACTATCAAACCCGCAATACGGCTTTAGGAAAAGGAGGGGTACCACGGACCAATGCTTGAATCTGCACCTATTAATTGGAAAGTCTACCATCGCCAAGAAGGGAACATTGTATTTGGCGTTCATGGATCTTTCCTCGGCCTTTGACCGCGTGAATCTTGCGTGATTGTTTAGCTTTAGATTGAGCAAGCAGTATCCCATGGTTGAGCTATGTGGCTAGTGCAACTAGGACGGCCTGAATTATTTAATTCTCTAGATAAATTAGTAAAGGGAGATGTGCAGTGAGCCAGAAAATCTTACCTATGTATGGCACTTATGGAAAGAGAGGCAAGGGAGCTAGCAAAACCAATGGTACGTGCCCATCAATTGTTAAAAACGTCTTGTGCAATTGAACCCTACTTAAATGTGGTAACCAACTTGAATCATCGCTTCCTCTTAGTAAGATTTTGGCTGAACCAGCTACATTTTCTACTTGCCGAACCTCCGGGATGGAGAAGGGAGGAGGACCTGGGTGTCTGTACATGTGATAATTTCACCACCCAGGACACATTGCAATTTGTTTTATTCTGTGAGCATTTTTTGCAGTCGGAACCATTTTATTCTTCCAATTTTAAAGGGCAAAGGATTTTTACAGGCGAAACCAGCACTCATATACCTACAGATGCTGAACAATGTCTGGGACATTTTTAACATAGTGAGTTTCTTAACAGCAGCAGTTAGAATGAGGAGGAAAAAAGTGAGAGTGATCCCCTTGATCACGAACATAATAATACATTTTTTATTTAATCTGGTTTTAAAGTTGTATTTTAACTGTTTGTCTACCTTGACTAGGTAATAAGTTAAATATTCCTGATGTTAGCTTAAGTCATATTGTTTTTAACTTTTTTTGTTCTGTAGAATGCTTTTATGGTTTTAAGTAACCGAATACATTAATTTTGGCTGACTGACTGACTGAGCTGATGTTGCACTGATGCTGAGGTGGTGCTGAGATGATGTTGAACTGGTGCTGCGTGGGAGCTGAATTCCTGCTGAGGTGGGGATTCGCTGGTGGAAAGGATGGGGCTGACCTGGTGCTGATTTGAGGCTGTGCTGGTGGTGGTGCACTGATGCAGAGGTGGTTCTGCACTGAAGTTGCTGCACTGATAAGGAGGTGGTGTTGTGCTGATGCTGAGATGATGCTGTGCTGATGCGGAGGTGGTGCTGTGGTGGTCTTCAGGTCATACTGGGGTGGTGGTTATGTGCTGGTGCTCAGGTGGTGCTGAGTGACTCTGAGTTGGTGCAGTGCAAAAGTGACTCTGCGCTGAAATCTGAGGTGATGCTGCGCTGATGCTGAGGTGGTGCTAAGGTGTTGCTGTGCTGATGCTGTGGTGGGGGTGTGCTGGTGCTGAATTGGTGCTGCACTGGTGGTGGTGCACTGATGCAGAGTGGTGCTGTGCTGATGCTGAGGTGGCACTGTGGTGGTGTTGAGTGATGCTGAGGAGATGCTGCCCTGGTGCTGATTGATCCTCTATGGTGGTGCTGAGTGATTCTGAGTCCTGCTGAGGTGGTGGTGCTGCACTGGTGCTCAGGTGGTACTGTGCTGATGCTGATGTGATGTAGCATTGATGCTGTTTGCTGCTGAGGTGAGGGTGTGCTAGTGTGGAGGTGGAGCTGCACTGGTGGTGATACACTGATGTGGAGGTGGTGCTGTGCTGATGTTGAGGTGGTGCTGAGCTGGTACTGAGGTGGTGCTGCACTGATGCAGAGTGGGTGCACTGATGCAGACCTGGTTTAGTGCTGTGCTGGTGCTGAAGTGGTGCTGCACTCATTCATATGTTCAGGAAGGGAGAGAGTGAGTGATTAGGTAAAGGACAGGAAAACAAAATAAAACCTAGCAAGTGAACAGAAGTTACTTGCGCAATGGTTACCAGCAGCTCTTGAAGAGACAAATGAAACAGTACTGGGGTACTGGGATCATTAAATGCACAGAACACTGTACTGCAGGTCAGGGGGCTTCGAAATGCTGGACATTGCCACAGTACAGCCCTGCTGAAGAAGAGTCCAGTTACCATTGCAGACAAATGTCGCTCAATTGTGCACTGCCTGAGATAAGCAACTACACATACAAGTATTTGAGTGCAAACTACCTGCTTGTGCTTGGGCAGTGGATAATTCCTGGCATTTATTTGAGGATTCAGATTTACATTGTACACTGATCACAAGACCCTTATGAAGATCTTGTCATCAGGGGGTGGTACACCTGCGTAGCTCGGGTGGCAAGACTCGGCTCAAAACTTCAAGACTACAACTTTGATATAGCACATGTTCCTGGTTGTGTTTACCAACCCACTCGGTGTCTTTCCAGGCTGATGTGTGATAGTGTTGATGTTAGAAGAGATGTTGAAGAAGAAGTTGATGTGGTTGCGCAAGTCAGTGATTCGTGTACCATTGAAGGAGTGAGTATGAGTGAAGAAAAGTGGTTGAATAAGCTTGGAAAAGATAAGATACTCTTGCAAGTTAAAAAATGTGTTTGTGAGGGATGGCCTGCAATGAAGCACTTGAGAGGTTCCAGTCATTCATTTGCATAAGTAGCTAATTAATTAAGGGTGGTAGGAAAATTTGTATTACGGGCTGATAAATGTGTACCTCCTTAAGATGTATCAAAAAGTGTCACAAAAGTCATATGGGTATGTAGTATTTAAAGAACCTTTTGAGAAACTGTGCAGAGAGTCCAGTGGATCCCTTACTGGTAGATAGAGGTTAAAGTAGATAATACTGATGCTATTTTAGTGGTAGTGTGGGTGAGCAGTTAGGCTTCTCAGAGGATAGTGTTAAGCATTTGATGTACTCACAGAGTCAATAAATGAGACACACACTCAAGAATAAATCAGAGAAACATTTATAAAAATAATATAAACTTTTATGTATTTTTTAAGGCCAAGAACTTTGATATACAGTTAGCACTTAAGGGGTTACGATTTTTGAGAGTTCTGAAAGTATATCACATTGATTTGATTTGATTTTATGTTTTCTAAAGCGCTCGAATGCCCTGAGGTATCTTAGCACTGCTTACACCACAAACTATTG
The DNA here is from genome assembly GCF_964204655.1 of Triturus cristatus. Classification (NCBI taxonomy): domain Eukaryota; kingdom Metazoa; phylum Chordata; class Amphibia; order Caudata; family Salamandridae; genus Triturus; species Triturus cristatus. Next base: position 801,250,274 of record NC_140581.1, read on the forward strand.
CTGATAAGGGCCTATAAAAGATTTCCAAAGACCCAGGTTTTCAATAGTTTCTAATGGAGATTGAATTAGGACTGTTTTTATAAGTTTAAAGGTAGGGTTTTTTTTTTATAGCTTGGCTGTTCCTGCTATGAAACGTCTCCCTCCCCAATGCACACTCTTAGCTCTAGGGATCACCAAAAGTTTGTCAGTGGGTGATCGGAAGTTTCTTTTTGGAATGCAGCAGATGAACAGTTTTTTAAGTAGTCTGGACTTACCTTATGCAGTGCTTTATAGGCTAGACAAAGGCATTTAAATTTGATCCTGTTGGCAACTGGAAGCCAATGAAGTTTGGCTCACTAGACCTTGTGATGCTGACTAATACTTGAGAATATCCAACGGCAGCTGGCTGCTGCATTATGTAAGGCCTGTAATTTCTTGAAGAGTCCCTTTTGCATGTTCAGATATAGGGCTTGCCATAGTCCGATCTGGACAAGGCTAGGGCAGATACAAGTGTTTTTAGCAAATCCCTAGGGCTGAAAGGGCGTATTTTTCTAATTAGTTTGAGGATAAAAAACACTGCCAAAGTTGACCTGCTCCTTAAAGGCCAATCGGTCATCTAAAATAATCCCTAGGTTCTTCACCTTTTTCACTGGTGAAGAGAGAGAACCCATCTCTTTCACTGGTGAATGGAGTGAACCCAGCTCATTTGGCCACCATCTGGAGAACCAAACATCAGGAGGATTGTCCAATGAAAGCACATCAGTTTTCCCTGAGTTCAACTTTAAACAGTTGGTTTTCATCCATTTATTAATCTGAGTCATGCATTGATTAAAACTGTCGGCTGTTTCTTTTACATTGCTGGACACTGAAACAATTACCTGTGTGTCGTCAGCATAGGAGACAGCTGAAAAGCCAATTGACCTAATAAGCTTGGCTAGCAGTACTACATATAAGTTAAACTAAGTGGAACTCAATGATGAGCCCTGTGGTACTCTGCATGGTAACCTAAACTGTTCAGAGGCACATGCTCCCAACTGCAAAAATTGGACTCTATCTGCTAAAAAAGAGTTAAGAAGACCTTTAATTCCAGATTCTGAGAGTCGGTTAGCAATAATGTGATGATCCACCGTATCGAAGTCTGCTGAGAGGTCTAAAAGTATCAGGCCGGCCTTCCCTCCTGAATCTAGGATACCTCTTAATTCTTCAGAAGCCATAATAAGTGCTGTTTCCGTGCTGTGTGCTTCTCGAAACCCGAATTGTGCGCACTTACGCACCATTGAGGTCAATGGGAAAAAGAAGAAAAATGCATATACAATCAGGCAATGCTTTCATGAAGTTCACCTTCTCATTTTTGGTTAATAGAAGGACTAGGTCCAAAGATCCAGCAGCAGAAGATCACGAGCATCCCAGATTTGGCCAAGAGCTGGGTGGTGAAGGTGTCAGTAGCTGGAGCGTTAGGACGAAGGTGGCCACTTGGAAAGACACTCCACAGGAGGACTTAGAGATAAATCTGGTTTATCGTTACATAGGCCGGTTGGGCCGGGTGGAAAGCAGATAGGTCAGCCAGACATTGTGTGCCAAGAAGTCCTCGACATCAGGAGCAGCCAAATTGATGAGACAATTTTGAAACAGCTGGGCCTCTCAGGATGTGGGTCTCAGGGGTCTCGATGTCCCTCAATGAGTACTTGCTTCTGGTATCACTGGAGTCCGCATCTGACTCTCCGTCTCACAGTTGGCTGTAGGGGTTTGGTACCCAAAGTATTGGTAAGGTGCAGCTCCGGGAGGGCCTGGTGTCTCCAAACTTGGTGAGGAGACAGATCTGACCCTCTGGAGCTGGTGTACCTCTTTTGGTTAGGGTGCTGCATCGAAGTCATTTAGGAGCAGCACAACAACAAACCAGACTCGGCGGGATCAGTGCCTGCGGTGTGCAGGGGAGTAATACCTTCACTCCAAGGGAGGTTCTTAGTGATTTTGCAAAGGCTGGAGAAACACCAGGGTTCTTGGATTCTTCACAGGTTCTGGACGACACGGCATACCACGATTGTGGAAGTCCCAGAGGCAGCAGACCGGGTTTAGCACTAATTTTCTTCTGCAACAGGGCTCCAGTTCTCTGGCATTGCGTCTTCTTTGTCTTGGTCTTCTTCTTATCCATCGAAACTGGGTTTCAGGTCTAGGGATGCCGCCTAAATACTAATTTTAGGGACATTACAAGGGGAGACAGGTGGCAGCCAATGGGCTACCTACCGCTATCTTGCCTACACCCTCTAAGTGACCATTTCCTGTGGGAAGCAGTGGTGTAACAAAGGCCTCTGCAGCCCCCGCAGGGCGGTGGTCCCTGAGCTCAGGGGTGGGAGCCTCAGCATAGTACCTTGGCCTGAGTGCTCCTGAGTGCATCAGGAGGGGGGGCCCTCCATGTTCTTTGCAGGGGGGCTCCTTAAGTTTCGTTACACCACTAGTGGGAGGGGGCACTGGCATAGGTTGTTTTTCCACCATCCCAAGATGAAGAATTTCAGGAGAGGGGTTCACATCGCCTGCCCAACCCTAGGGGTGGTGCTGGCTTGATGTGGACCCACCTTCTCATCTAACTAACTTTCCCATCTGTCCTCCCACCAAATGTGGAGCAGGACAGGTGGGTTGGCATCTCCCAATATCTGGGGAAGCCTGGGCTGAACTTCAAAGATGGCAACGTCTTTAAAGCTTCCTCCTCCGAAAGGCCATTCCGGCCAGTAGAAGGTGTGAAGCACCTCAGCCCAGAGAAGGTTTGTCTCTGGCCTCTGAGAGTGCAGGTTCTCACCCCATGAGGTCAGAAAACATGTCTGGTTGTGGCAGACTGGCTATGACTAGTCAGAGACCGCGCCAGGGCTTCCTATGTGCATTTATTAATCCATCTCTCACTGGCATCAGTGAGGATTTAACCGACAAGATGTTTGGTACTAAACACATTAGGGTACAGGGAAGCCATCATCCAGCTAGGAAACTCGTAGTGATAAGTATCCAACCCATGTACTGTTTATGGCTCCCTGTGCACATTATTTCAGAGAAAGAGAGGACCCCTTGATCGCCCAAAGGACTAGGGTGTGCACATGATTAGAATTCTGGGGTGTGGCCACTAAAGACAAAGATAACTGTATGGGTTATCTCTTGGGTTTTTTGTTTGAGTCTTATTGATTTTAGTTGTGATTCATGTGACTAATTGTCTTCAAATTTGAAATTAATTGTGTGTAATTATTGTTCAATGTAAATGTTTTTTAACTAAGTGTTTTCCTGTTTTGCAACATTAATTGTAATAAATGAACTTAGTAATTTGCAAACACTATTGACCTTGTACGAATTTCTGTGCCAATATACTGTAGCCACCAGGTTGGAAGGGTCCTTCATGGATAATTGTGGTGTGTATGCAGTTGGATTGGTGATTTGTGATTTGGTGTGCACATTAGTTTTTAAATAAATCCCAGAGGACGTCTACTTTGTTATTCCCTGTGCACATACAATATCCAAGAATGGCTCAGATATTGCAGGGTCATATCTGCTCTTGCAGATATGACCAAACATGGGATATTCTGCACCCTGCCTTAGGGCTGTAAAGCCTGCAGTTGGGTGGTTTGCCTATATATCATGCAGTGTGGGAGGGCATGACACACAGGGCTGTGTGCCATATTGACTCTTCAGTTTTCTCTGCGCCATGACATGCAGCATGCAGTGGCAGTTTGCATGGTCTGGGTGAGGGGTCTCTGGGATGGCTGCAGCCCCAGTGGACCCTGTTCAATACCCATGCCCTAGATACCCGGGGTATCATTTACTAGGGACTTACAAGGGTGGCTGAAGTTGTGCCAATCGTGATACAGTTTTGGGAAAGAGATTTAGCATTGGGAACCTGTTTAGCAGGGAACCAGTGTAGTTACGGTTCAAAATCGCATGAGGCATCAAGCAAAAAGTGGGGGCTGACCATGTCAAAAGTGGCACTTTCCCACAGACATTGTCAAATATCCCCAGTACTTTAGTGAGAGGATGTTATTGGACAGCATCCCCACTTGAAAAATAGTTCCAGCACCATTGGGCATACTGTGACCTCCTGGATTTTTCAGGAGAGTATCAACCCTTCTTTGAACAAGCGACCCAACAACCAAAGTATTATTGATCAGTGGGGACCAAAGCACTGGCCAGTCTGGTGGTAGAGATCAGATGCTAAGAGAAAGTCAATACCAAATGTTTTCTCTTCATACACGTAGAGTAAATAGCATTCAGGTTGGAGGAGGTCCCTGATTCTCCGATTTTGGGGCTTTATTTCCATCTAAACATCTTCTCCATGCATTGCATGAGGACTTGCTGGCCAAATCTGAGGATACTAAGCAATTGTCCAATTTTTATCCCCTTGACTCAGAGACAAATACTTGCAATGTACAGTCTGTGGTTGTTACTGACCATCAACTTAACTATATTTATTTCCTTCTTTCCCTCTGATTTTGAGATTACTGCAAAAAGGGAGCGGGCCTGCACAGTGATTATATTCAACTTTGGACTCCCCTCTGTTCTAGGGCATGACTTTGGTGCAAGTTTAAATCCAGCCAGGGCACATACATGCATATTCGGTCTGGTTCTTGCACTATAAGAAACACAACAAGAAGAGCTGCACATACCGGGTAACACACATGCTCAAAGGCTACAATAGTAAACAGAACATAACATGGCATGACATCACACAAGATGATGCAGACAAGTAGTAAGATAACAACATCATGGAATGAATAACCAAACGGATGCTGGTAGAAAAATACAACAAACAGATTTCAAGGTCACTGTCAGTTTACTGCACAGATGTTGCAGATGTCCTGTGAAGGACTGCGCAAATGACGTAGCATTAGAAGATGTTTTGTGTGGCTTTTTTAAAAAATTTGGTGATCAATTGTTTAAACAAATTAATGGATTTCAGAGAAAATGGGGTGAAATCACGAAACAGGAAAATACACGAACACTGTTGAGGAAAGTTATTTTAAATGAAGAGTTAGTTGAAGCTTCTAGAATGAGTTCCAAATTTTTAGGTCGAGCCTAGACAGCGCTTGCGCTGTCTGCAAGATATCTTGTATTGTATTCTGTGTGTTTTTAAAAATTAACAGCTTTCTATTGGCTGTTAGCTGTGCCATTCAAAAATGTAGCCTTTGTATTGGTGTTGGGTTGTAAAAGTCCCTCTCTTCTCTCCTTCTGGTGATTTCACTTAGTGAGTATTTAGTTTGGCCATCACACTGTGTAGCGTGTGATGGCCTCTGTTTACAGAGACATCCATCTGTTGGCAATTATTCTTATCATAACTGCAGTCTGACTTCCATTCTGACCTAAAGAAGCTCTGTGGCTTTGTTTCTGTTTCAGCGTGCATCTGTTAGCAATTATCTTTATCTTAACTGCAGTTTCACTTTAATTCCGACCTAAAAAAGCCCTGTGCCTTTGTTTATGTTTTAACGTGGATCTGTTATGAATTATCCTGATGGTAACTGCACTATGACTTTTATTCCAACAGTCAAACTTAAAAATTATATTAAAAAACCACAGAGCATTTTATTTTGCTTATATTAAACATTGAATGTTATCAAATAATACGATAGAGCGTCTTTAGTTTCCTTTTCTGTTGAAGTTGTTGGGGTTTGTTTTCTGTTTTGCCAGCGGACATGGGCAGAGATGCTGGAGTAAGGTGTCGCTGGAAGTAAATTACAGTGCATATGCACTTTTTTGAGCTAACGATGGTGAGCACCGGCATGACCCGGGCCAATCAAAGCTGGAGTTATTAAAAAATATGGTAGAGCAATTTAAATTTCCTTTTCTGTTGATGTCGTCGGGATTTGTTTTCCGTTTTGCCAGTGGACATGGGCAGAGATGCTGGAGTCATGTAAGGTGTGGCAGTAAGTAAATCACAGTGCATATGGACTTGTTTTGGCACCAGCTTTTTAGAGCTAATGATGGTGAGCACCAGCAGGACCTGGGCCAATTAAAGCTGGTGAAATTAAAAACATACAGTAGCGCATTTTTAGTTTCCCTTTCTGTTGACGTTGTCGGGGTTTGTTTTCCGTATTGTCAGCGGACATGGTCAGAGATGCTGGAGTCATGTAAAGTGTGGCTTGAAGTAAATCGCAGTGCATATGCACTTGTTTCGGCACCAGCTTTTTAGAGCTAAAGATGGTGGGCACCGGCAGGACTCGGACAAATTAAAGCTGGCGTTATTAAAAAATATGTTAGGGCATTTTTAGTTTCCTTTTCTATTGACGTTGTCGGGATTTGTTTTCCATTTTGCCACTGGACACGGGCAGAGATGCTGGAGTCATGTAAGGTGTGGCTGGAAGTAAATCGCAGTGCATATGCACTTTTTTGAGCTAACAATGGTGAGCACCGGCAGGACACGGGCCAATCAAAGCTGGTGTTATTAAAAAATACAGTAGAGCATTCTTAACCTCTTCCCCGCTCATGACGGAACCGTTCCGTCATGAGCCACAGTTGCCGTGTGCTCATGACGGAACGGTTCCGTCATGACACGACCGTTGGCGGCCGCTCCGCCTACGCGGCGCAGTTTCCCCGCCTGTGCGGGGGGACAACGCAAATGGGCGGAGTCATGACGGAACCGTTCCGTCATGAGCACAGCTCAACCGTGGCTCATGACGGAGCGGCTCCGTCATGAGCACAGGCCCACCGCGCTGCCCCCCTGCCCCCCCCAGCGCTGCAGCGGAATGTCCGCAGCAGCGAAGGGGTTAATTTCCTTTTCTGTTGACGTCGTCGGGGTTTGTTTTCCATTTTGCCAGTGGACATGGTCAGAGATGCTGGAGTCATGTAAGGTGTGGCTGTAAGTAAATCGCAGTGCATATGGACTTGTTTCGGCATGCGCTTTTTAGAGCTAACGAGGGTGAGCACCGGCAGGACACGGGCCAATTAAAGCTGGTGAAATTAAAAACATACGGTAGAGCATTTTTAGTTTCTCTTTCTGTTGACGTTGTCGGGGTTTGTTTTCCGTTTTGTCAGCGGACATGGTCAGAGATGCTGGAGTCATGTAAGGTGTGGCTGGAAGTAAATCGCAGTGCATATGCACTTGTTTTGGCACCAGCTTTTCAGAGCTAAAAATGGTGAGCACCGGCAGGACTCAGACAAATTAAAGCTGGTGTTATTAAAAAATACGTTAGAGCATTTTTTGTTGTGCGGTTTGGTGTCCATTTTGCCACCGGACATGAGCAGAGATGCTGGAGTCATGTAAGGTGTGACTGGAAGTAAATTACAGTACATTTGCACTTTTTTGAGCTAACGATGGTGAGCACCGGCAGGCCCGGGCCAATCAAAGCTGGTGTTATTAAAAATATGGTAGAGCATTTTTAATTTCCTTTTCTGTTGACGTCGTCGGGGTTTGTTTTCGGTTTTGCCAGTGGACATGGGCAGAGTTGCTGGAGTCATTTAAGGTGTGGCTGTAAGTAAATCGCAGTGCTTATGGACTTGTTTAGGCACCAGCTTTTTAGAGCTAATGATGGTGAGCACCGGCAGGACCCGGGCCAATTAAAGCTGGTGACATTAAAAACATACCGTAGAGCATTTTTAGTTTCCTTTTCTGTTGATGTTGTCGGGGTTTGCTTTCCGTTTTGTCAGCGGACATGGTCAGAGATGTTGTAGTGATGTAAAGTGTGGCTTGAAGTAAATCACAGTGCATGTGCACTTGTTTCGGCACCAGCTTTTTAGAGCTAAAGATGGTGAGCACCGGCAGGACTCGGACAAATTAAAGCTGGTGTTATTTAAAAATATGTTAGGGCATTTTTAGTTTCCTTTTCTATTGACGTTGTCGGGGATTGTTTTCCATTTTGCCACCGGACACGGGCAGAGATGCTGGAGTCATGTAAGGTGTGGCTGGAAGTAAATCGCAGTGCATATGGACTTGTTTCGGGACCAGCTTTTTAGAGCTAAGGATGGTGAGCACCGGCAGGACCCGGGCCAATTAAAGCTGGTGTTATTAAAAAATACGGTACAGCATTTTTAGTTTCCTTTTCTGTTTACGTTGTCGGGGTTTGTTTTCCGTTTTGCCAGCGGACATGGGCAGAGATGCTGGAGTCATGTAAGGTGTGGTTGGAAGTAAATTGCAGTGCATATGCACTTGTTTCGGCACCAGCTTTTTAGAATTAATGATGGTGAGCACCGTCAGGAACTGGGCCAATTAAAGCTGGTGATCTTGGGCTCATTAATACAGCTATATCAAATAGTCAAACTTAAAAAGGATATTAAAAAACCACGGAGCATTTTATTTTAGTAATATTAAGCATTGCGTGTTATTAAAAAATACTGTAGATTATTTTTTTTACCTTTCTGTTCACGTTGTCAGAGTTTGTTTTCCGTTTTGCCAGCGGACATGGGCAGAGATGCCGGAGTCATGTAAGGTGTGGCTGGAAGTAAATCGCAGTGCATATGGACTTGTTTCGCCACCAGCTTTTTAGAGCTAACGATGGTGAGCACCGGCAGGACCAGGGCTTATTAAAGCTGGTGTCATTGAAAAATATGTTAGAATACTTTTTGTTTTCTTTTATGTTGACGTTGTCTAGGTTTGTTTTCCGTTTTTCCAGCGGACATGGTCAGAGATGCTGGAGTCATGTAAGGTGTGGCTGGAAGTAAATCGCAGTGCATATGGACTTGTTTCGCCACCAGCTTTTTGGAGCTAATGATGGTGAGCACCAGCAGGACCAGGGCTTATTAAAGCTGGTGTCATTAAAAAATATGTTAGAACATTTTTAGTCTTCTTTTATGTTGACGTTGTCTAGGTTTGTTTTCTGTTTTGCCAGCGGACATGGTCAGAGATGCTGGAGTCATGTAAGGTGTGGCTGGAAGTAAATCGCAGTGCATATGCAGTTGTTTCAGCACCAGCTTTTTAGAGCTAACGACGGTGAGCACCGGCTGGACCCGGTCCAATTAAAGCTGTATCTGTTGGTGTGATTAATACAAGTATACCAAACAATTCAACTTAAAAATAATATTTAAAAACCATGGAGCATTTTATTTTACTGATATTAAGCATTGTGTGTTATTAAAAAATACGGTAGTTCATTTATTTTTTCCTTTTCTGGTGACGTTGTCGTTTTTTTTTCCCCGTTTTGCTACCACTGCTCTTTAATACTTTCACTGCTCTTTAATACTTTTTATATACTAAACTCCAATATATACGGCGAGACCTATTGGCACTGCCAATGCTTGTTTCTATTTGTATTTCAGTTCTAAATGTAGGTTATAGCGTCATTGGTCACTAGTGACCTGAGCCATATTTGAACGGGTGCCCCGGAGGAGCAGGTTCGCTATACATCTTTCAAGCACCTTGTCACCCAAAGCCAGCAGGGATAGTTATTTTCTGCACAACATCTGTGTTTATGTGAAACACGCAGTGTGTTTAATGTTGCAGAGCTAACAGGATTGAGTATTCACCCACACGGTAATTTCCACCATATGCTCTTGAAACCTGGAGCTCCACAGACTGCAGTCTTTAACTGCAATGAATCGACGTGGGAGGACTGTTTGCACTTCGTGCTGCCTACAGCGGGCTTGGATGCCTTCTCTCAGCATCAAACACTGACTAACGCGCCTCATCTTCGCGCTGGGTTCTTTCTAGGCCTCGAGATATCATGAAACCACGCGCTTTCTTTACTTTACTCCTTAAGACCCCTCGTCTGAAACAATTTAGCTTTCTATCAATCTACTTGTGAGAATATGGATTTATTGGACGACAAAATAACATGCTTTCGGATGCGCAGTACACCCCACGTTCACAACATCATGCTGCATCATGTGCAGAGAAACAGAAGAGTGTTTTCTCCCGGAACCTTGAACTAAAGTGACCTACCTAACCCACGCATAGGGGGGAAAAACAGAGCACGGCATAGGATAACCTGAAATGATGAATTGATGCATAGTGATCGGTGCAGGAAAATGAATTGCCATAGATCTACCTATCTGAGGATGTAGGGGCTTATTTACAAGTCTCTTGCTCCGCCGGTGCATCACATTTAATGAAGCTCTAGAGGGCAGACCCACATCTACGAGGCCACGCAAAGCCACATTGCATGGCTTTTTATGTTTCAGATATGGTGTTAGGCAACAAAGCGCAAGTCACTTCCCTGGGAGATGCAGTGGGTTATCCCACACAACACCCATGGGTTTTGACACATTCCCAGATTTACAGGGATCTGTGCACCTGGGAATGTGTCAAAACTATACGCCCCCCAGGGGAGGCATAACGAGCAGAAATATGTTTTATTTCACCTCGTTTTTCCTCTTTTTATGCGTGTTGCATTTCCACACATAGAAAGAGGATAACGCCTCCATGGATTGTTTTTGTGCAGGAAGGTGTCAATGCAAACACCCTCTCCCATCCTCTGTTTGAGTGACCTCAGTCTCTAGGTGCTCCTCTGGCCATCTCACAGGAAATCAAAAGTCAGGGGCTCTTCTTCAAAGAAGACCTTGCCTTTGCCTCATAGACCAGTTTAGTAATTAAAGGTGTTAACTACCTGTTTTTCTTCTTTTGGATAAAAACATCTGGCACTTCAAACATAGTGCAGAGCAGTAGCGGCCGGTGGTGGGAGTGCTGCGGGGCGGTAAGGCGGGGCAGGGGTGGAGCAGGGTGGGGGGTAGTAAACTATGGAATACGACCGTACAGAGGTAACTAAACAAATAAATAAATAAAACAAATTTCATTGCGCGCGCTGCATTGCCAAATGCGATGCAACGTGCGCAACAAAATTCATTTTATTTATTTATTTGTTTACTTACCTCCGTTGGGCCGTATTCCATAGTTTACTACCCCCACCCTGCTCCAACCCCGCCCCGCAGCACTCCCACCACCGGCCGCTACTGGCGCAGAGTGCAGAAAACTAGAGCTGTGGTTGCGGTGTACCCTTATCTGTTATAAATTATACAGGCCTGAGAAAGAACCAGATAGCCAAAATGCAAAGAACACATACTTATGCAGAAGATTTTTCCTTAACCTTTAGAAACAAGGGCGCATTAAACTGAATGTGAAGTTACTCGAAAGGCAGCCGAGCGAGTTGAAAATCAAACTCAAAGAGCTTTGTTCTATGTACAAGGCATAGTAGGTGTCATGGCCCAGGCTACTTACAATACCTGGTCTCATATTATGGAACACTCACAGCCATCTGTTCCACCAATGCAAACCTCATTACATAAGAAAGATTTACCTGGTTAAAGCAGGAAAGCAGATCCCTTATGGCCCAGGCTTTAGAATACTTTGAGCCCTAACTAGGAAGCAGAAGGCAACCATCTACACTTCAGAAAACCCATGAAAATAAGGCTATCACGTTAGTATGAGGTGAATATGGAGGTTTTGTGACACCCTAGCTGGTGAAGGCAGAAACCTCACATGCCACAGAGGAAATCTAGGCATGCAGACTGACCTGAACAACCAACGACCTACGACAGGTAGTTAAACCCCACTGCATACTTACTGGCCCCACAAACAATGACCTTATATCTGGAAGAGATAATTAGCTTGAGTGTTCACCCAAGCACCTCCTATCAGCCCTCACTGGAATTGTTTGCTGGGGTTTGTGGAATTGGCATTCCACGCAGGAGCCATCATAACATTTTTAGGAAGGAGGTTTACTGAAAATTACCAGGAGCAGGCTCTAGATAAAAAAAACAGGCCAGTGCTTCATTCATTTTAACCACCTTGCTAAATTAAACTGAAGACACCTTCTTCCCCAAACACTTCAGCACAGATTTACCAATGCTTTGTGCTGGCACTAGCGTGACACAAAGCCGTGCAATGCAGCAGCAGGATTTACTTTCCTGAGCAAAATGTATATTGCATTGAAAAGGTGCCCTTTTCACAGTGGAAAGTCCACTGATCAGTGCAAACACCCATACGTTTTGATGGAATGCCTTATCTAGGATAGCTTGATCAAACTTTGCATCAAAAACTAAATGTTAGTGGAAGCAGGTGTAAACATCATGGAATGTGTTGATTTCCAGCAGACACTGCCACATGCATGTGTGATGCAGTGCACATCACACATTAAAAATTCTGACCCTTCTGTGCTTTTCTATGCATAGGAATTTATTCTGGAACGGTTTGGGTCCCGTTCAAATCCTAGGAAAGACAGTACATGCTCTACCCTGCACAATGCTGTGCATTGCACAAGGCAGCCTGTGTGTGTGCCTGTGCATCAGATGACACGAGCAGAAGGCACATCTTTGTAGATATCTCTTAACACTGTGTGTTCCATTTTGCACTGTACAGTGCAGAAAATTCGGATATTGCACTTTGTTGAGTGAAATTAGTAAATCTGGGCCTACTACTATGTACCTCGCTAAATACTCCTGAAGCCCTCTCTTTAAAGACCCCTGATTTTCAGGCTTTCCTCATTCAATCAAACCTTGTTAAATCCCTGCACTGCTTTGTATAGAGTCCAACTACTGCTCCTTGCTTACAAGCCCTGCTGCCACATTGGCAAGACTAACAGCTAGAAGAGCAATCACAAAAGCAATCACTGCAATAATAAACTAACCCAGCCTTGAGAACAGACACCCAAAGTATGATCAGCTTACTCTTTAAGCTGTGTGACCACTACAAAAACATCACTTCTTCCCAGATGTCCCTGCTGCCTGCATGAGATGCGCACTACCAGCAGCAGAATGTTTCACATTGCGTGGGATCTTTCAGTGTTGAGGACCTTCTGGGACGGGGTGGGGCGAGTGTTTTCCTCTGTTCTGGTCTGTGTCTTGGACCTTACTTCTCGTAATGTGTTGCTGGGGCTTCTGGAGGAATTGGGGGGCCCCAGGGCTGAGAGGGTCTTCGCTGGAATAGCCTGATTGGTCACTAAGAGAGATGTGGCTTGTGCTTGGAAGCAACAAGTATCACCGACCATCAGGTGGTGGTGTAGGGGTGTGGACTGGTGCGCACACCAGGAGAAGCTTTGCGTGGCCTGTTTGTGAGGCTCGTGGCTGTACCAGAAAGCACGACCGAAAGGGGGGAGGTGGTGTAGCTACTATGGATTGTCAATATGATCTTGCACTGTCTTATAATATTGTTGTCAGTACCTCTTGTACTGCTGTGCAAATACAGTGCTCTCATCTGTTGTGTGATGATGCGTGTCTTGCTGTAAATCTCTCACTAAAGTTGGTTATTAAAAAAAAAACAGTTCTCTCTTGGCATCTCCTTTTTCATGTCAAATCTCCAATTTCATATCAACTTCCATACCTTCCGAAGCACTCCCTTCAACAAAAATGAATGGTTTCTAACAGTAATTTAATGATTTTCTCCACCATAAAAACCCTCTATGGAACAACAAGGGGCTCCCTATTAGTGGTAGGATGTTTCGTTTGGAGGATTGGTCCTCTAGAGTCATCTGTTTCACTGAACAATCAGGGGCATATTTATTAACAAATCACGCAGCACAGCGCTTGATAGGATAAGGACAAGGATGCGCCGTACTTAACATTGTATGGCACATTCCAGTTTTTTTCCTGCACTGGCGCACAATGTGCAGCCTAGCATTAATGCAGGCATACGTGCACCATGGTGCAAGGGTGCCTGTGTTGTAAGCAGGATTGTTTTTGTGCGACAAGGGACACCTTCCTACACAAAAACAATCCTAAGTGGCATTGTGTTCTTTTTACGTGTGCTACAAAAGGCAGCACCTATAGAAATAGGAAACAACGATGCGAAATAAAAATATTTCTCAGGGTTGCACCTCTCCTGGGGTGGAGTGCAATTACAACACATTCCCGGGTCTATCACTCTTTGTAAATCTGGGGAGTCATCAGAATACATGATTGCAGGGCTAAAAGTGGGATGAAGAAACTGGGGCGTCTCTAAAAGGGACGTGGGAACCCTGGCATAGGGTTGTGGCCAACACAATTAGGGCATGGACTAAATCATGATAACTAGAATCGTGTGCTTAAGAAATTCATAAAGTTGTATTCAGCAAATGGCAATAAAATAGCAAAAAAGTATATTTATTTACCATCAACAATAAAAACAACAAAGCATATACAAACCTAGGAATATAAATTGAGATACCTTTATGGTTAACTAGCTGCCGTGCTGGGGTGCCTGTTCACTCTGATCAGAGCTGAATTGATGGTAGCCTGTTCTGTCTGTGCTGCCTTTCCTGGTAAACTATTATTCCACACAATTTCCTACGTTTTCTGTAGCCTTCCTTGTTTGCTTTCCAGGCCCACTTTCGCTTACAGTTGTATCTTCAAGCGCAATCTGTTTTTGTTTTGTGCCAGTATCTATCCGCTAGTACCAGGCTCAATAGATCAATTAAAGGCATTTTCAAAGCACTTATCTGGGAGAAAGCTAGGGGTAAATGAGGGTCTATCTTTAATTCCTAGTTCAAATGTTTGGTCCTGCTTTGGACAAACTAGAATTACATGCTGAGTGGTAATCAAACTGACATTATAACATTGATAAAAAATTAAGTTCATTATCTAAGTTGTGAGGCCTGACTTAGATCATCTTGGGAGAAAGAAAAGTGGCAGGCAAATAGGGAGTACCATTGACTTCAGGATACAATTCCAATGTGTTTAATTATACCTTAAAATATCAACGTAAGTAATTAGATTACCACTACTGTAAATAAAATATGAATTAACAACTTAGAATGCCTAAAATTGTGATTTTTTTTGCAGGGGGAAACAGGCTTTCACTCGTCCCCTTCCTCACCACCTCCACCCCTTGCTTAGCCCCTCCTCCATATCTTCTCTGACCCAAGACCTCCTGCTTAATAATGGGATTTAGTCCCAAATGCTATGAAAATGGTGCCTTTTCTTTACCACATTTTCTACTTGTGTGGATGGGGCTGGAGTGGAAGAAAGCAAATTGGATGGGGATGGAGGAGTATGAAGAGGCAAGAGAGACAGGGGTAAACAAATTGTCTGCACAGTTCAGTATTTGAGGTCCCCAGGGATACATGGCAGTTGAAAGAGGGTGCTGCATTTGACCAGTAACTTGCATCAGAGAAATGAATTTTTTAGGATAGACAACGTAAAAAGATTGAGAAATGTCAACTTCTGTAGAAATGGTTGGAAGCTTCCGCCCTAAATAGGGAAAGTTGGTGCAATCATTCATGCAACTCATCAACCATTTTCTGATGGTTCAAATACACATAGGCTACTCAAACTTATTTTAAGATCATATGGTGGTTAGAGGTTTGCAGCTTCCAAGCGCTGTACATTATAGATACTGTTAATAAAGATGTAAAAGTCCATTTTCAATATTCTCTTTGTTTTATCCCTTGTCACAGTGTTTCGGATTTTATCAAATTTACATAAATATATAGCTTATTGTATATATGCATCATTATACACATAACAGTAAAAACCAGAGAATGTTAAACAAGAGAAAACAAACATATTCATTCTCGTTAGGGTAACACATATTTACCAAACTAAAACCCATCAAAAAAAATACTTATCGTGGCCTCTTCCTGCCCTTTGAGCACATATAGAGCAAGATGGAGACTATGGGCAAAATCATCAGACACACATTTTTATCATTCCCGTTTATTGTTATTCCCATTACTGGATTTCAAGGACCATGGTTTCACAACCCTATTTGAATGGGTTGTGCAATGATTATTATGCTCAAATTATGAGGATAACTCGATTCCCTCAGTCTGTATTTGCCTTTTTTCACTTTAAGTGGGCAGATCCATGGAACTACAGTAGCACGTTTTGTAAAAGTAATGAAAGTTGCATTAAAATGCAGAGGGATCTCCAAAATAGCACTCTCAGGATTGAAGACAGAATCTAGTTCTGTCCCTGCCAAGTGCCACCCATGGCTCACCTTCTTTCCTACAGTGTCTGCTCAGGGATGATTCTAGTTCATTTTTAAACACCACTGCATCCAACAGAAAAGGCGTGGCTCACAGGATATCACAAGTGGAAGCTTCAGGAGGCTCCAAAGGTACTCTAGCCACATTACTCAAACCGAGCACAGAAAGGCAGGGTCAGATTGGGACCAAAAATAGGACTGGGCACCTCAAAAAAGTGGCCCTCATTCAAGGAGCATGCCCTTGGAGAAATGTGGGGTAAGTTAAGCATTTAAGAGCTTTTAGGGTCAAAATCAGTTTTCAAGACTGGAAATACCACAGAGGTAAAATATGAATAATCATAGCAGTCTCAACACCTTGTAAAAAATAGTGAGATACCTACTCCCAATTAGATGCATCTTGGATCCAGATTATCACATAAATCACAAATTGAACACAAAGTCATGCGAGGAAAGGCTAGGTCAGGCTCTCTGGGAAAACAACCTACAATGACAAGGCAAAAAAAAGCGGCTATGAAATTCCTCCTGTCCATTATTCACTACAGAAGAGTTTGAGAGAATAAGAGCTCTTATTTTTAGTGGTAGCTCTGCCTTGTTTCTGCCAATTTCTTAGGTCTCACTTTCCCCTACCGTCCTCCCTCCATTGTCTGTGTTGCCCCCTCCCCCACCCGCCATAACAGTAAATAGCACTAAGATGTGGACAGTGCTGGCCGTGCCATAGAATAAAAAAACAAAAACATAATTTTATCATTCCCTCCGCCCCTCCTGTTGTTGCTTGTCCCTCCCCCCGTGTACACTGCTAGCCCCCACCCACCAGCCATAACACAAAAAAGCACTATTACAGAGACACCGCTGGCTGCATCATGGTGTTTTTTCCACTTTCAGCCATGCAGCACAGGAGCCTCATTGATGTGCAGTATGACTAAAACATTGACAAAGCCAATAGCTTGCATAGCCGAGACTTATTGTTTTTACAAATGCTTGTTTTTAAGAAAACTAGTAGTGTATGATAACCTCTATTCACTGCTAATAAGACTTTACTATTATCCAAAGAGCCCTTTCTTAGAAACCATAGAATACAGAATGATCAAGTAAAAAGATAATGCAGGTCTATCCCATGCCTTGCAGTTTGTATGCAGTGCCTTGATGCTAATTCCTAACTCACTATGCTTCAGTGGAAGGATTGTAACTTATGAAGGGCAAGTAACGAAAGGACCTCTGACATAAAAGCAGTAACCCACTGATTTATTTACATAAAAAACAAATTTGTGATCTGCATGTTACACATTTTGTTTTGCAGCAGGCACATTAATCCTCTGTGCTAAATTATGATAAGTCAAAGATGTTACTAGATTAAGCACAGATCTTTCCTGAAAATTCTTTTGTCACTGTCTGACAGGTAAGTTAATTATGGAAGTTTAATCCCTATGGGTTGAAGTGAAAATGTCCCAATGGTCTAAACACCTGACCTGGCCTCCCAAGTGTGGCCTCTCTGTCTCTTCACACTCTCTTCTCCCTGCCCACCAGGGCCTCAGTGTGACGGCCTTGGATAGGAGAACAGCAAAGACACTGCTTCTGTGCTGAGCTGCTGCCACTCCTCTAGCTTCAAAGGGGTTCAGGTATGAATAGCTTAATGGTGAGACCTACACCTGGTCCCCCAAGGAGGCCGTTAAATTCCCACCTCCCCATCTCATCCATCATGGCCTCAGTGTGACAGACTGGTGGGGAGGATTGGGGAAAAGCATTGCTTCTGGGGTCCAGGCCAAAGAGAAGATGGCACAGCTACAGCCACAAAACCAGCCTCTCAACAACGCCACAGCATGCTTACTCCTTCCAGCCCCCCACTTCTAAGCACCGCACTGTGTCCGCATTCCACCTGCCTATGCCAGTCTTGTATAACAGTGGCTTGAACAGGTAGACATGGAGTCGACTGGGTGGCCAGTAGAACATTGTGGGCTGTTGCCCTCCAAGAAACAGGCTCACAGCTGCCACTCAGGCACCGGCCCATCAGCTGCTAGCCGACTGCCCGCTTTGCCATTCCAACTCAGGAGAAAGCCCTGCCTGGCATGCCTTCAAAACACAAAATGAAGTGTTATGTGCGGCTCATGTAGTGCTGTGTGAGGCATGTTTGTTAGGCGTGCCCTACAGATTTCTTTGCCAGGACTGGGACAGGGCATCAAAACAGAGAATGATAGAGACCTGTTTCAATGCCCCCTTTTTAGCCAATGGCAGGATCCAGAGCACTTAAAGCCCCGCATGGGTGGATGTATGGGAATACCTGGGCCCAACCCATGTAACACCTTCAGCATGCAGTGTAATGCAAGGAAGCAACTTGCGCTGCCATGCGCTATACTAGATTCACCAAGCCACGCAGGGTGGCCTTGCGCAGCTTGATAAATCTCATTGTAGGTTTGTGCCACAATTTTTGGTGCAGAGCTACACGAAACCTGAAATAAATATACCCCTCACTTTAGGGTTTGAAGGTTGTCTTTTGCAAAATTGTTAGCTGAATTCATCTTAGTCCCTTCACAAATTGGAAGCATCTACCATTGTTCCAATGTTTTTGTAATAAGCTGGAAAAGAATATATATATACACACACGCACACACATATTTGTGTTTTTATAAGTATATAAAAGGTATATATTTCTATATAGTATTATATATTAGTGATATTTATTTAATTGAGTTTATAATAATGGTATATATATTTGAGATTTACTACTTTAAACTCTTTATACACCTATTTAAACTCACACAAACACATATATTTATATAAATATATATATATATATATATATATATATACACACAAAATATCCCTATACACAAACATCGAGTTTTTAATATCGATGTCAAAAATATCGACATCCTATATTTACTATTCTAAATACAAAAATATCGTGTAAAAAATATCGATGTAAAAAATATAGTTGTATAAAATATTGATTTTAATATATGTATCAATATATATAAAATGAATGTTAAATACATAAAAAATGAAATGTACATTAAAAAATTAATTAGATGTAATATACATTTTAATAAATATAACAAATACATTTAATTTAAAGCTTTAAATACACATAGATTTTCTACTTTAAAACAATAAACTATTTATTTTGATTTATTTTATAACTGTAATTATAAAAATGTATAAATAAATATATATATAAATACACCAATAACATAAAATCTAATAAAAAACAATATATTATACATTAAAACATTAAACTATTTAAACGTCTTTAAAATTACATTTTCAACTTCAGTGAATGCAACAGTAGATAAAGTGCTGGATAGCGGAGGGGCAAAATTTACTATTCCCACTCCAGTGTGTGCAACAGTAGGGAATGTGTTGGATAGCGTGGGGGTAAACATTTCTACTCCCACTCCAGTGAATAATTAAATTATTAAAATGTATTTAATACTCTCCATTTACCCCTTTTAACAATAAATATATCAAACAAATATTTAAAAATTACCCAAAATATTTATCTATTAATTAACACCAACAACTATGGGCCCGAATCCGATGTCGTGCGGAAAGCATCCTGACTGACTCTGATTTGTAATGCTTTCCTTACAACGCAACCTCGAGCCCTCTGTTTGACGTAGTATGATGCAGCCCATGTGAAACACAACCGAATCGTAAGTCCTAACTTTACTACTCTTAAATTGAGAAAAATCCTAACTTTAAGACTTTCGGTATTCACAGAAGGCATTTAGGAGTCCTAAAGTTAGGAGTCCTAACTTTACTACTCCTAAACTGAGAGAAATTCTAACTTTAAGACTTTCGGTATTCACAGAAGGCATTTAGGAGTCCTAAAGTTAGGAGTCCTAACTTTACTACTCCTAAACTGAGAAAAATCCTAACTTTAAGACTTTCGGTATTCACAGAAGGCATTCAGAAGTCCAAAGATAGGACTCCTAAGTTCTGTGAATACTGAAATGAGTAAGTGCCTTCTGTGAGTACCAAATTGAATAAGTGCCTTCTGTGAATACCAAAATGGTAGTAAGTTAAGGATATTGCCTTAAGTTAGTTCTGTGAATCAGGTCCATGGTCTTAAATACAAGCACAATACTGCTCGTATCAGCCATGTTTAAGATTCGTCCCAACATTTCTGTGAAATGTGTAGGGCAGTTTGTACGTAACAGAGCCTGTATCTCAGCCGAAGTCCTTGCAATTTGTAGATCATAGGTTTCTTTGGCCGAGGTCAAAGGCACGGTTTGTTGTAAAAGAATGGCTTTTATTCTGCTTAAAGTATCAATTCGTATAGAAGAGATGTTCAGTGAAGGCCATAAAGGCGACTCCCTGACTATGTCTATTTGGGGGAACAAGACTTGCATACAGCAACTAACCCTGGAACTAACTGTTACTAGATATGGGATACCTGGCAACATGCCACAACAGCTCTGATCATTCAACATGAGGTAACTCCCATTTGAAAGTTGTCCAAACGTTAGATTAATCAAAGCGGCCGGTGAACCTTGCAGGTGACAGGATACATTTTCAGTGGAACCGCTGCAGGCTCCGTGTAAACTAATATCCCGACATATGAGTGAAACGCACAGTGTATTTTCACAGTGTGTACCGTGAAGAAACACTTCACGCCCCCCACTCCAACATCTGTGTGTGTAAGGTAAATCCCAGGATGTCCTGATGTATTCTTTACCCAACCTTTCTTGCCTGCTGGCATGTGTTTGAGGCAATACTGAAAATGCAAAGTTGTAACAGGCAGAGTTATTTTGCCATGAATGATCCATCCTGTAGCCGGTTTTTCTGCTACCGTAAATGGCAATTTTTCAATGCTCAGCACTGTATACTTTGCTCCCCTTTGTGCCAGTTTGATCTGTTTATTGGTGAGATTGTATTCTGAAAACAGAGACGACGAGTTGATGAAACGCCAATGCACATAGCCTGCACGCCCTTTTTGTAGAATAGAACATAATTGAGACTGGCCTTGTCACAGCAGGACCAAATCTTGTTCCACAATGTCTATAGCAGAGGATACAATGTTGCCAGTGAATATATCCTGGATGACGTTAACCCATTGTCGACCACAGCAAGAGATTTCTCTAAATTAATACGATCAATTTCTCGTATTTTTTCTGCAGCGTCTGCTTGGGTAACCTTCAGTATTTCATTATAAGCAGCATAGATGCCGGCATATATGAAAGGTTTTTGATGCGGTTTTCTTGGACCGAGCAAGAAATCAATAAGGTTTGCGTCTTCCTTAAGTAAAGATAAGTGTTGTTTCACATCCTCTAGTGTAGATGTCCGTAGCCAATCAAGGCATAATTTTCCTACACTGTATGTTGTTACTACCCCTGGATGCTGTCTTTGAACATAGCGTGGGTCTGGCCTATTGATAGTAAAACCCTGTATTTTGTTCAGGAATCTTTATTAACAGATGTTTGTGTCTGTGGGCCAGAGCAACCATTTTTTCCACTCAGAATCTGATCTGTTGTTTCGTAAAAGTGTGTCTACTATCACCACTCCCTGTTCAGTGCTATTACTAGCTGGGGCTGGTACAGAAGGTGTGTTCATGTCTTTGATCTTGGCTAACCCAAGGCAAGACATTTGTTGGACAGTGTCATTCAAAAATATTATTTGCTGTGGGATGATGCAGGCTCTAACCAAAGCTTCAATCCCCTGCACTTGCCAATCTTTTGTACCCCAGACAGATTTTGTGTCAATTGTGTTTTTCCAAAACTCAAAACCCTGTCTAGACAGTTGGGCAATAAAGGCTGCAGAATAAATCAGTTTCGTAATGGTTAACATATTTTTCGTTCCTGTTTTGTTCAGATTTTTAAAGTAAACTGTTTCTGGATTGGATGTATTGTACCCTGAAAAATGTGGAAACTTCATTGCAAATGTTTTTGAGCTACCCCTTGGCGGTGTAGGACAATGTTCCCATTGGTTATACATAAATACATTTCTAGGTGTTGCAGATTTATTTTACAAGAAATGTTGACCATAGTGGTTGTAACAAAAAAGCTGTTCATTGTTGAACCCTCTAAGTTTTCATGGTTAGAGAATGCAGCAGACCTTTCAAGATCAGACATCATGTTATTAACAGTCTCAAAGTCCAAATCATCAGAATAGATACTGGAGGTAATAAAGTCACTTAATGAAATCCTAAATAAGTGTGGAATCTTCAAAAGTTCAGACGGGCCAAATATATCATAATCCGTTTTGTCCCAAACTATACCATCTTGTATAGGAATGGCTGTGATGTTCACTGCTGACAAGTCTCTTGCTTCACGATGGGATGATTTGTGTGGTTTCAAAAGTAAGTTCACATTTTTACTTTCTGTGCCCAAATGAATGTATCTTCTATTTATCAACATGCTCAGAGTCATCACTAAAGCTAGCCAAATCAGAAAGAAAAATATTCCAGAAATAATCCATAGTTCAATCCATGGTGAAACCAGATAAGTCTTTTTCACGTGATGAGAGAAGTCTTGTGCTTGTTCTTTGAAAGTTCTTTTGGCTGGTGTTGTTTCTAGTTTGCTTGGAACTTCAGAAAACGTATCAAAGTTAATGAAATAGCCAGAGGCAGTTCTGTAAATGGTTGAAATTGCATCAGGATTCATTGAAATCGCTGGAACCAGTTGATCACTTGCTACGTTGGTGTAGACAGGTGTATCAGGACGAACTGTTATTTGGGTTTCAAGAGGAATGAGTTCCATAGCATTGTTGCTTAGTCCTTCATTTCTTACTGCTGAATTCTCGATGGTGATGAGTCTTTCAGTCTGAACCTCTTGGATAGAAGCTAGAGGAGTGCGTCTGCTACTTGGTCGGAATCCAGATGGCCTACTGCTTAGTATCGGCCACATTGTGCGGTTTGATGTGGTCGATGGACACAAATATTTTCTCCTTTTTACCAGCAAGGGGCGGCAGAAGTACTGTTCTTGTTCTGTGAATGGCTAGGACAGACACTGGTTGTCTGTAAGAAGGCCCAAATTCGTTCTTGTTCGCGATCTTCTCTCTGACTAGATCCCCAAGCTTTGGGATCCAGACAGGCCTTGCTGGGACGGCTGGATTTTCCCCATTGGTGGTTGGCTTCAGGAACACGTTGCTTTGTTTCGATCTTAGTTCATTTATGTCCTGTAAAACAGCCAAACGATCTTTGATATCAAATGGTTTATTTTCCACCACTGTGTCTTTACATTCGAGATCAGGAACCCACATTCTTGTCCCAAATAGGACCTCATATGGAGCGACCCCCCCCTAGAGAACTTCTTGGCAAATTGTTTAATGAGCGTTAGACCCCATAAAGATGTTTGACCCACCCATTACCCGAACCCAATACTCTAGCTGCTATAGACCGCTTTATGTCCCGTTTTTTACTTTCCACAACAGAATTTCCCTCACGATGGAATGGAGAGCAGTACTGCAATGCAGTGCCCAAACTGGCCATGGCTTCTTTGTAAGCCTGAGAGCTAAACGCAGGGCCCTGGTCAGAATGTAGTGTGCCAATTGAGTATGTGCCGATAAAGACTAGCAAATCTTTTGTAACAGTTCGAGCGTCAGCTGACCGCTGAGGCCACATTCATAGGAATCTTGACTTAGTGTTTGTGGATTGCATTTGTCCAAGAGGACGCCTGCAAGTAGACAGTCTAATGCTGTCTAAAAAGGGTATCTGTACTGGGCAGGCTACTTCGTAGTCTGATGTCTGGTGGCGTTCTGCATTACCCTGTCCATTGCAGTCTATGCAGTTATTGATGAAGATGTGAATTAGTGTGTTCATTCCAGGCCTCCAGTACATCTCGTTTAATGGTATTATGGTTTTAGAGATCCCCTGATGTGACAGACCCTCTCCCAGATGTGCTTCATAAATCAGAGCTGCTCTACGTTCCATGTTTGGTATTACCCTATACCGCACTCCAGGGATTCGAGCAAACGGAACGTTGTTCGCATCAATTATATACGAGTATTTGAGTGGACATTTTTAGGTAATACTGCACCACTGCCTTTGCTTGAAGCATTGACAGCCAACAATATCTCACTGTCTATTCTCGTTTTTGAACGAGTGATAGCAGCTACGGAAACCGTTTGCACAGCCCCCTTTGCGGCTTCGTCTTCCAATGAATTTCCTGGTACGTGAACGCCATCACGTTGATGCTCAGCGTGTGTATTACGTGAGTGTTTTGTAGTCCGTCTCGCAACTGAACTACTTGTTCCCAAAGCGTTTTATGCTTGATTGTGCCACCTTTTGCATCTTTGAAACCATTTTGAAGCCAATTCTGTAAATATTCATTGTAGGATTGAACACAATAAAAGGAATTGCACACTATTAGTGTGGGGAATTCGCAATCCGCATTTTCAAGTGCCAATTTGGATGCTTGTAGTTCAGCTCGCTGAGCTGTACAATCTCCTAGAGATTGTGTTTTAGTGACCATTGGTCGGAATTTACCATCGCACATACGACCTTTAACGATCACACATGCTGCACTGTAAGCTTGCTTACTTTCCATAGCGGGTTGTGCTGATCCGTCAGTATAAATTATAAATTTGCACTGATCAAGAGGGAGAATCTCAATAGGCAGAGGACATTCGTGTTCGCATTGCAGGAATGCTTTTGTTTTTAAATTAGGATCAAAAATGTATTCAACATCTGTTGCAGCAAGAGAATGAACCCATTGTATCCATCTCGGATGTAAAGCTTTTGCATTTGGAATGCTCGCTTTTGTGACTGCCTCTAAGGCTGGTACCGGAGTCACAACAATAATGTGTTTCCCCTGAGCTAGAGCTCTTTCTTTTGCTCTTGCGGTTTGAACTGCTGTCAGAATTTTTTGTGTCGAAGTGAAGCGCAATGTGATTTGTATGCAATTGGTATTTTTTCACCTTCATTAAAAGTTAAGTAGGTGAATCTGCATTGACCCGAAATTATTCGGATCACTAAATTGCGTGTATTTACGCGTGTTTGAAAGTGATTTGTTGCTAACATGTCAGCTTGTAGTGAATGCAGGATATTTGTGTGCTCCTGTGTCCAATTTTTGTTTTTGAAATCAGGTTTGATTAATTCATAGAGAGTTTTAACCCTTTCTGCGTAATTTAGAATGTATGTTCTTCCAAAATTTAGGAAACTTCGAATCGACTGTAAATATTTCAGCGTTTTTGGAGACTGGAGCAGCGCACATTTTTCTAAAAAGTTAGCTGCCAGGCTTTCCCTTCACTTGAAAGTTCACATCCTAGGAAAAGGACATTGAGATGAGCAATTCTTGATTTTTTTAAATTGAATTTGTATCCCTCAGAGGCAATACCCAGTATAATGGTATTTACCCTGTTCAGGTGCCTATCCAGGTCATCGTCTGTCAGATAGATATCATCGACATATGACAATGCCTCGTCATCATAAATTTGTAGTAAGTCTGATACTCTTGCTGAGAATAACCCCGGGCTGTTCTTGAACCCTTGTAGGAGTCGACAAAAGTGACGCTGGGTCCCCATTATTGAGAAAGCTGTCAAGTACCTACTTTCAGGTGCTATGTTTTGACAAAAGAAACCATTTGAAATATCCAATGTGGTTTTATATTTTTTACGCACAATGTTATACATTAATGCAGTACTGTGTGCATTTTGCACTGCAAATGTTTTAGAACAAG
Organism: Triturus cristatus; assembly: GCF_964204655.1. Classification (NCBI taxonomy): domain Eukaryota; kingdom Metazoa; phylum Chordata; class Amphibia; order Caudata; family Salamandridae; genus Triturus; species Triturus cristatus. The sequence continues at coordinate 801,275,654 of NC_140581.1, forward strand.
TGTTCAGGTGTCTGTAGTTCAAAACTAGACGATATGTATTGTCTGGTTTGGAGACAGGAAACAAAAGATTGTTCATCGATGAGGTGCATGTTTCAATCACCCCTTGGTATTCAAGTTGATCTAAGATGTCCCTGACCTGTTTTTTAGCTTCTTGCTTAATTGGATACTGCCTTTGTGCAGTAGGTTCTTGTCCATCAAAAAATCAGAAAGACTCAGTCAAGAGGAATTAGAACTCATTAAAGAACTTGAAGAAGCATTCCTGACCAACACCGCTATTGAAAACGCCAGAGCCCTACTTGTAAAGCTAGAGAAGAAAAACGCGACCTGTAAAAAGAATACTGAAGATTTCAAATGAACAAAATTACAGAAGGACATCTTGAATTTCAGTGAAGCAAGGGCTTATCAGTACCTTGACAAAGATTACTACAAACAACAAGAAAATACCGGTATCCTCAGGACATACGGAGGGAGAAGTAGAAAACAATTCACCACTTTCTCAGACAACTCGTCCTATTCTGACAATTCGAGTGATGCAGAACCTTCAACAAGTTCAAGAGGAAACCTATAAGTATGTTTCTTTCAAGGACCGCAACCTTTTTTAGGATGGGGCAACGCCGGCCCGAGAGCAAGACACAGAAACATACAATGGTACAATCCGAACCCCAACCAAATCCAGTACCAGGGCGAAATAACAGCCCGCAGGGAAAACATACATATGGTGAAAGTAATGGAAGTCCAATTTATAACTTAACTAAATTTGTGTTAAGTACTGCAGAAATCCAAGTACTTACCAAAGGATTATCACTTATACCATCGAAAACACCAGATATAAGTGAAACAAAACTGGAACTAATCCAACTTTTCAGAAAGATGCGTTCAAAAGCATTTTTTGCAGATAAACCCTATATTCCAGATAGAAGTTATTCAGGTTTGAAAGATCCATCCACCTTCTTTCCACCAACAGGAGGAATACCATTTAAACTACATGTGTTCGAAAAAAATGTATTAAAAGGCTTGGATGTTCTAGAGAACAAAAGAAAGTATACCAGATGGAATATGAATAAAGAAGAATTTAAGGCATTGCAAGACTTGAAGAACAATCATGAAATTATAATCAAGCCAGCTGACAAAGGCGGAGCGATTGTTCTGATGGAGAGAGAGAAATACGAAGCAGAGATCTATCGACAATTGGCAAATGAAGACCATTATCGTAAAATTGACCAAAATCTTTCCAAAATCATTTTGGATAAACTTAAAATACTGGTCAAAACAGGAAAAGAGAAAGGGTGGCTATCGAAACATGAATCAAAATTTCTTCTTAACCATAACCCCAGGACGCCCTTGATGTACGTACTCCCGAAGATCCACAAGGATGTTGAAAATCCCCCCGGAAGACCAATGATCTTGGGTGTAAACTCGATCCTCGAGAGACCGGAGAAATACATCGATACATTTTTAAAACCACTGTCAAGTACAACCATTAGCTATATAAAAGACACGATGCAAGGCATTACATTCTTGGAGGGACAAAGTTTTGATCATGATAATGAACTCCTAGTTACCCTGGATATCGTGAGCCATTACACAAATATACCACAAGAGGGACTAGAAGCGATGGAATATTTCTTGGACAAACGAATAAGACCACATGCCATCCCGTCATGATTCCTAGTGGAAATGGGGAGAATATGTCTCAAATACAACTTCTTCGAATTTAATGATGAGCAGTATTTACAGATCAAAGGAACTGCGATGGGGTGTCCCTTCGCCCCAGAGATGGCCGTGATGTTCATGGCACTCTATGAAGAGCATTGGATCTACAACAACAATCCATTCGAAGGCCATATAAAAATATGGCGAAGGTATATAGATGACATCTTTTTGCCATGGAGGGGAACATCGCAGAAACTAGAAGAGTTTTGTGCATGGTTAAATCAGAGAAACCCCAACATCCAGTTCACTGTCAACTCAAGCAATGTGGAAATCAATTTAATTTTCTCAACTTAATGGTAAAACATGACAAAGAAATAATTTACACCTCTTTATTCACTAAACAAACAGACAGAAACATGCTGCTTCATTTCTCGAGCTTCCACCAAAGAAATTTGAAAGAAAATCTTCCATTTAGCCAATTCTTAAGAATAAGACAAAACTGTTCCAAGAAGGAAGATTACTTCTCTAATGCAAAAATTCTCCTGGAAAAGTTGGTTGAACGGAATTATCCTAGAAAGCTAACGAAAAGAGCAATGAAAAGGGCGTGGTATACGCCAAGAGAGTCCCTACTAACACCAAAAAAAAAAACGAAAGAAGCACCTTTGGTATGCGTGACTACCTTCTCTGGTTACACAAATGAAATTTAAAAGATAGTGAAAAGAAACTGGCAAAGTGTCAAAGGATTGGAAATTTTTAAGGAACCACCGATATTTGCCCTTAAGAAGAACAGGAGCATCAAAGACCATCTGGTGTGGGCAAATACAAATAAGAAAAGGTCCCAGCCGACATTACAATCCATGCTATCACTACACCCAATCAAACGTCACCATCGGTGCGGAAATTGTAATTCATGCAGTAGTACCATCTAAGGCAATGAATTTAAATATGAAAATAAAACCATCAGACATGACGGATTTACAAACTGCAATACTTCGAATGTAGTGTACTGTGTGGTGTGTCCGTGCCAATTAGCATATGTAGGCAAAACTACACAACAGATAAAAACACGCTTTACACAACATGAGTTGCGCATAAAATGCAAAGTGATATCTGCACCCATGGTAAAAACACTGTTTAGAAAAGAATCATGGTCCACAGGAGGTGACGTGGACTGTGCTGAAACACATAAAAGGCCGAATGATCGAACCTACTCTGGCCAATTTTGAAGCAAAGTATATATTGAAACTAGGCACTACAGACAAAGGACTTAACGAACTATCAGATATAATGCATTATGTCTAAAACAGCTCAAACCAAATTACTAGATCGACTAGAGCTTATTACCAACTAAGCGGAATCCTTTCCCACTGTAAAAAATCCAAAGCGGCGCTCCCCTTAATCAAAGTCCTGTTTAGATCAAATTGTTCAATAAAGGCTCGCATTCATTTTTCTTAAATAAAAAAAGACTGGTATAGCGCAGTGAAGCCATGGCAACTACGAAACCAGAAGTCAGGCAAATGACTCGACAGGAAGCCAGGCAACCAACAGGTAGAAACGCGCTGCCTCACAGAGAACGAGAACATGGCCGATATACAACTCCAAAAGGATCCCACCAATACCACGTGATTACCTGGAAGATGGATGCCGTGTACACAACGCCAGGGGATAGAACACCGGACAACACGGTCATAAGCGACGGAGCACGAGTCCCCGGAGTCTCAGACCAGGTGTTGAGAAACTGACAAAGGTAAAGGAACATTTGTTCCAACAATAGGAAACACGATACAGGGTTGCACGAGGCAGAAGTTTGCACAGTCTTTCCTCACTGAGGTGCATGCTCTAAACAAACACAGACATCGGATTAATGGCGCTTGATCTCTCCTTTTAAATAACTCCCTGCTACCAAGATCTTAAAAGAAAACACGCATCAAATCCTAATAAGTGGGCACAAGAAAACCCCGGCACTTTTTGGTACATGCCTCACACTTTAGCGACACAGTGAAGCAAATGCCTTAAAAAATGGGAGTCTTTCTTCCATGCCTTTTTCTTAAAAAAAAGGTAAAAACCATCCCTTTGGTTCGTATTTGACTCTGCTTAGCATGACACTTGCATGGTCAAAAGACACTCATAGCTCACCTCTTTCTTTCAACAACGTTTGTAGAACGTTTGTAGAATACAAATCTGACAATACATTCTCTATGCAATTACAGAGAGCAAGTACATACAGAAGTTCAATTTGTACCTGGGCGAGAACTACACAATTTGGAGCCCTTTTGAAAAAAAACACACTATAATTGACAGCAGGTATGACTATAACGCACTGCTGCTGTTATAAAAATGTTGACTCATTCTCACATCTTTGCGTGTGAGTCTAATTTCTCTTTAAATGTAATTTTACCCTTAGTGTCCTACACAAGAAAAAAATCACAGCCCTGAGGAAGACCTTCCTTGAATCCTCCTGGACCCCACACGAAGGTCAAAACACGTCGGCTCATCCTTCACTTACCCCTCCACTCCACAAGGCCAAGAGAACTGCCATACGCAATTGAACAAAGGATAATGAGATCCTCAGTTGAGCCAACTCATTGTGGTGTAGACTAACATATAATAATTAAAGGCGTCCTCTGACCATTAAGTACCCTCCCTTTTATTTCGGACTGCACATTGACTGTATATCGAGGATAAGTAGATACTTTCCCGATACATAAGTACAATACAGTAGGACTCTTTGTTTTCCGTACACTGTTTGAAAATAAGTCTTGCGAATTGTATAATTTGGTTTCCTGCACTGTATGCAAATATTTATTGTATTCCAATTATGTATGAATATGTAAAACACTGTTAGAAAGGGAAATGGATGTTTTCTAATTCACATGTAAAAATTATTAAAAGAAAAAAAAGCAAATGAAATATTTGTGAAGTACATTTTCATTAATGAAAATTGCAAATTGATTATGTATCATTGTTTGAATTGATTATATCTTGATTTGCTTGTTGACCCACATAAAGAGGTGGATATGAGAACTTTGGTTCATTAGTTGAACAACAACATAGGAAAGAGGTTCTTCCCATGTTTGAAGTCAATGTAACAAAATCTATGGTCATAGAGGCATGACTTAATTTCAATTTGTGCAGTAGATTGATATTTGAATTGGATTTTGTGCTGAGGGGAGTCCTCATCCCATCCTACATGATTTTTGTATAATGCTGGGGCCTGGGCTACTGCCCATTTCCTAGCATAAATATATTTTACATTTATAGGAACATGGTTGGAGAAGGCTGGCATAATGCTGTCTTTGCCATGTGGGCACTCCCTCACAAGTTCTGGTGGCTAGTCCTGTTCTGCTAGAAGTATATCATAACCCCTTGAAAGCTTCTCCCAAAGAGTGCTTTCACTTTCCTTGGTATAACTCCCTCCATCCAGAGTGTTATTTCATATAACTTTTGTGGAGAACTAACCCTGGTGTCTACAGTCTCAACTGTGATGTACTCATTCAAGTCCACTATCTCCAGAAGTTCCTTCAGGTTCTGGCGAGCTATTGCTACTTCTGCTGCACTGTCCAGCATTGTCTGAGCCCATTCTTCGTTCTTGAGTTGTGTTCTCAGAATTTTCGGCATGTCTGATCTTCAGACCTGCTACCTTTTTCTTAGTGAATTGAGGTTTTGGTTTGTTTTCTGAACGTGTTGATCGTCTTTGGACTTCACACGTTCTTCTTTGTGATCTGACCGTCCTCCTCTTTCGGATGTCTGAGAGGAACGTGTATCAGTATCTTGATACCTGTCAGGTTTTTTCAAATGATCACTGTTACTGAGGTTATACCTCCTTTCAGAGGGCTCCTTTTGAGGAGAGCTACCTCGGGATTGAGAACGTTTCTCTTTTGAATGTTGTTTGTTATTTTCCCACTTCTTTTTAGAAGATGTAGGATTGTGTTTAATTGAGTCCTTCTCAGGGCCTTCAGACAGTTGTGGTTTAACTGGTTTTCCACCTAAACTTTCTCTGCCTAATTCTTCATAGGATTTTTTTTATTATTCTGGGTAGTTCTTGTTGATGTTCTGTTATATAAAATTCCTTTAAACGTTGGCGGATCGCCACTGCTGCTGCCTCCCCTTTAATATTACATAATATTATTGTTGAGACCTGGTCGAAGTTCTTTAGTAATTTCATACCTAAATTCAGAGGAGGCTCTGCCCCGTATTCATTTTGAATTTGTTTCAGGACATCAGGTATTACCGCAATAGACGGAACACCATATGTTTTAGTATAGATGGCAGCAAAGACTGTGCCCCAAGTGGTGCAGTCTTTCAGATGTGATGTGATCCCCATTGGTAAACAGATTGTTAGGATTCTGTGCTTCTCTAAGGGCTAGTATTAGGAAATACTGCTTCAATTTGAGTAATTTTTTGAGCTATCCAGAATGGAATTTGTTAACGTTTTGTGGGCATTTTACCCATGACTGCATTTAACATCTGTGAAGTAATTTTTAGTGTATTCTCCTGATGAGGGGTTTGATTTGGAATGGTTATTGGTGGTTGGACTGTTAAAGTCCGCATGACATATTGTACTAACTGTCTGTACATTTTTATTAACTCTTTGAGTTGAGTGAGTAATTCATCGTCTGACATCTCTTCGATGTCAGGATGAGGTGTGTAGCCGGCTAAAATCGGCCATGTTCCTCCTGGTCTACCTAGTGGACAGAGCCTGGTAATGTGATTGTAATGTTTTAGGGTGCCTTTAAACCAGAGCTGATGCTCCTAGTATGTGAGTGGAATTTCAACATCCTCGAAGGAAATGTATTCCTCAGGTGGTTCATCTTCTTTGAAGAAGTGAAACACTTGTTTTACTGTATTTGATTCCTGGAATGTAATCCATGAATAGAATATCTCTGTCTGCAAAGATTCATATGCCTCTATCACAAAACTGCTCTATCACCGCTTGGTGTTAGGCCATGTTTTATACGTTTTAGAGTGATGGCTCTCCTTAAATTTGGATGTATGTTTATAACACCCTCATCGGTTTCATTTAAACCTGTAGTATTAAAAGCTGTTACGACTGGATCAGCCGTAACCTCTGTTTCCCCGTTATGGGACATTTTTTTAATGAAAAATGTAGAACAAGTTTCAAGGAAACAAGGATAAGGTGCAAAATATTTTGGAACACTGTATCCTTCAACGTTGAACAAACCAAACACATAATACATAGGATTCTCGTCCTACTCAGCTATGGTCGATATTAACCCTACCCACTCCAGACGTCTTATGGAGAATTATGAGTAGGGGTCTCTGAGAGCATGACTAAGTTACTTCAGTATCTAGCGTTAAATTAGTGCCTTACCAAACGTTGGGCGCCATGTAGTGTAGTCCCTATTTCCCTTATAGGCTCTGCGCATTGGAATAATATACACTATAGTTGTGGCATAGGACTGAGGTCAGTATGCCTCTATCAAGTACATTAAACTTAATTACTTTGTGTGCCAGCTAACTCAGAGGTCACTAGAAACTTCTCGAATAAACAAGATGGGAGTAGTTTCTGACAACCGCATAAACATGACAACTTTGTTTCCCTTAGAATCAGAACGTGTCTCAGAATCATGGAAACAATAGATAACAGTTTCACTCAGTCAATCGTGCATGCTTAGTTTCTTCAGAGTTACACAGAAATAGATAGACGGGCGTTTAAATAAAAGGATTTATTGAACAGTCTTGTTTTTCGTGTAAGAAATATGAGCAGTTACAATCATAAGACAGTAAGCAAGATATAATACGCACAGCGTAAGCAGTAAGAAGAAATACTACTGCAATAGCATTGTCTTTTAGCTATGACATATATTCAGATATATACATACATAAATAACACAGGCTAAAAAGTGAATACTCGTCTGATGCTTCTAAACAGTTCTACCCCAGTGTACCTAACCTAAGTGTAGTACAAGGTAAGGAGTAGGTGCTGTTTTCTATAGTATAGTATATACTAAGTTTATATGCCAAGAGTCCCTGTAGGTTATAGTCAGCTCCATACCTTTAGAATGAGAGAGGTGGGAATCTCTTTCCGAATCTCAAACTCCAACACCCCGAGCAGGGATGACAGCATCTGGTCAGTGCGTCAGGCGGGAACTCGAATTCCTTCTGAACTTGCCGTGGCGAGCCGTATCGAGCTGAGCCGTGCCATACTTGCCATGGTAAGGGAAGGTATATTTATACCTGGAAGGGGCTTAGGAATGCTAGCATTGAAGTAAAGTCGGGCAGAGGAAGACGTCATGAATAAACCCCTAAGGAATAGTAGTTCATGCATAATAGATGAGTTCTTGGAGAAATCAATAATCCTAGCTAGGGAAAGTCCCAAAAGCTTAAGGATCTGGTTTCTAAGAACTCGTTGTGACGTTGGGATGGACGGATGTAGGTGACCATGCCTGTATTTGGATAGCATGACTAATGCATAAATAAGGACTGGGATTCTATGCCTAAATAAGGGCAATGTGAATTGTGCTTACATAAGGACATGATTCAGGGAAACCTATGTACGGGCATCTAAAGCGAAACACAACAACGATACACTACCTCAGAAGCCTGTCGTGGCACCATTGCAATGTGAGTGCCATCAATGAAGCCAATTACATGGGGTAAGTGCCCCACTGCATAAAATGCACCCTTGATGTCTCCAAATTCTCCAGGTGTTGGAAACTTTATGTATTGGCACAGAAAAGTCATCAATGCAGCCAAAGCATCTCGCAGAACATGGCTGAAAGTGGTTTGTGATATCCCATCAGATGTTGCTACTGTGTACTGAAATGTACCGGCGGCAAAGAAGTGTAAAGCTGCCATAACCTTCACTTTGTCCGTCAGTGCAGTTGGATATGGCTGACCAGGCTGAAGATGGGGTGATGGTGTCACGCTCTTCCATGGGTGCCAGGTCTGGAAAGGTCCTGTGGACTGCAGGTCGCCTGCGATACCTATGTGTAGAGTATGGACACAGTTGTTGTCAAGTCACAATATGCTTAGAGACAAAGGGAACATGAAACGTGAACACAACTGAACCTACAGATCCTTCAAATACATGATTTGATTTACAAAAAATGTCATTATATACATATGTCAGCATCAGTAGCATAGCAAAACACACAAGAAGATGGACGGAATGTTGCACAATGGCAAAACATTCACCCCCAGTCACAGATCTGGGTTTAATCCATCGTTATTTTGCTCACCACGCCACCCCAGTTCAGACATGGCCATATGCAAATCAGTCTTGACCCTGTGCCTCATGAGAACCGTCCAGCCCGAACTGCCAAGCCATGTCTTCCCTGGACCGGAATCATACACAGACATGTTATCAGGGTACGGTGCACAACAATTACAGTGGTGTAATGTATAAGCCACTAGTGTCTGATGTCATGAATGTCTGCAATCAGCACAGTTCTAAGGATCAATACTTAAAATATGTCACTTTAATATGTTTAAAAAAATTACATGTACATTAATAATACTGAATAGAAACATGTCATTCAAGAGATGTGTAACACATGATATACACATCATCTGAAATACACAGTCATGCACCACACTGTCACAGGTTGGACATTGTCATTCATTTATGACTACTTAACACATAAATTCACATACACTGATTTATTTCAATGTATTGGATTTAGAAATGGGTACCAATATCATACACTGCAGTCTGGGGCACACAGATAGACTACTAATTCATATTGAACTAACCAGATGAACATGCATGATGATTTCACTGTCCAATCATCCTATGGTAAAATCCTTAGCCATGACTGACACCACAGACATCTACAGTCTGATTTTTTTTTGATTGTGCAATTGCTCAGACAGGACACTAATGCAGTGCCAGGCAAGATTGCACATGTACATCCACACATAAAATGATGTTTACTGTGACCAATACAATGCAGAAAACAGCACTGCCAATCCAGACATGCTTTACATGCAAATCATACAGTGTGGCATGTGTCCCTTAAGGTTAGCTCCTCATGGGAGTATGTTTCAATAATGTACATCTAATTTTTTTAATTGTATAAGGTGCATTATACACATGTTCTGTACTGAGATACATCATCCACACCAGTGTGTGCACTGATGAAGGATTATTCAAAGGACGCATCCTCCATATCCGAAACGATTCGTTTACAGCCATTGGTTGTCATGGTGAAAGATGCAGATGAAAATTCAAGGGACACGTCCTCCGCATCCGAAACGATTCATTTACAGCCATTGGTTGTCATGGTGAAAGACACGGGTGAGAATTCAAAGGACATGTCCACCGCATCCGAAACAATTAGTTTACAGCCATTGGTTGTCATGGTGAAAGACGCGGGTGAGAATTCAAAGGACGCGTCATTCGCATCCGAAACGATTTGTTTACAGCCGTTGGTTGTCATGGTGAAAGACGCGGGTGAGTAATCAAAGGACGCGTCATCCAGATCTGAAACGATTTGTTTACAGCCATTGGCTGTTTGTTAGCATGGTGAGCGACACGTGTTTCGACTCATTTCTTCAGCGCAAGATAAACTACTCTGTTACCACACATCCCCAATGTACCCATTTCAAAATAGATCACATGAAGAGTGCTTGAACGTCGCGGTAGGCGTGTCGATTGCTAGTAAAGTCATGCATTGGCCCGATTCGACCAATGCGACCAACGCAAACCTATCACTTTTGATGCATGTATTGAGACCGCCTCTGCTGTTTAGCTATAATTCTGTCTGTTCCCTGGAGACTTTATTTGCCAGCACTACCTGCTTCATTCCGGCACCTCCCCATCTCTCTGCTGCTGTGACAACATCCTCTGGTAGCCACAGCGGCAAGGACACACCCCAGGGCCCCAGCTTTCAGTGAGGAGGAGAATCAGGCCCTGCTGGGCACACTCCTGCCACTACACAGCCAGATGTATGGCAAACCAGAGGAGCAGGTGAGTGAGATTGACAGTGCATTGCCCTTGGACATGTGTGACAACTGTGCATTACTGGCAGTAGGAATCTCCAGCAGAGATATTAATTTACGTTATTTTAAAACATAACTGGGTGTCTGGAACTGATTTTGACATGCACACTGCTGTAGAGGTGTGTGTCCTGGGTCAAACATGTCATCACCGTCCCAAATAGAACAGAGATTAGATTGTACAGATGACTGATGCACATGATGCCATATGCATTACCCTTAGTTATTTCCTAAAACATGTAATGAGCTAGGTATATTAGTGTATGATAGAGACACATGACGCATGTGGACTAAGGGACTATCACCATGTCATCCTTACAGGTCAACTCCCATGAGAAGGACCGAATGTGGCTGACCATCCCAAGAAGGTGCGTGATGTGGGGGTCGCATATTGTCATGTTCGTCATTGCCGCAAGAGGTGGCAGGCCCTTCATGGCTGGGCCAAGAAGATTGCTGAGGTCCAGCTGGGCCTGTCACAACCCGGCAAGCGAGGCGACCATCGAAGATTGACCCCCCACATGTGACGCATCATAGCGGTGGTCTTCCCTGACCTGGATGGGCAGCTGATGGCCAAACAGCAGCAAGGAGGTGGTGAGTCACTTACATGTTGCATGTCTATCTTTATCCTTGCAGCTTTTGTGATCTGAGCTTGATGGCACTTTTAGTGGTTGTAAGTCTGCCAAACGTGAAGGCATTCACACTCGATTAAAAAAAGCAGATGGAGCAATAGATGACAGGTAATGACCCATTCATCATGGACATGTGAATTAGTCATGTTCAGGGATTGTAACACTGTTGACATCCATACGTGTGCTTAATAATTTACACAAGACGTGTGTATGGGTTTCTGCATGAATCCCATGGCTTTAGAAGTGTCTGGACATCCACTGATGTGTGATCCTGTTCTCAGAGTGGTTTTAACAAATCATTGAAGTATGTTGTGATGGGTGATTCCAATTTCTCAAATCACATGCAAAACTTTTTGTGACAAAGGATTTCTCCCCGTAGAGACATAGAACATAGATTTGTTCATCTTGGTCCGTGTGCAAAGGTTTTTTTCACTGATATGCTGCCAATTGTGATCACATGTGTCCCAGGGGACATTCACAGCTAGGGTGACTCGGACCACATGTCACAATGTCCTTCCCATGAAAAGTGAGTACATGCATAGGAGTATTTGATGGGTGAAATCACAAGCCATTCATTGTCATACACAGGTTGTCACTGATTGCAACATGTCATGATTTTTGAGGTATGATGTGAACTACACAGTCACAACGGTTGACATGTGTGTTTCTGGTCTTGAATACTCAAACATGATGGTTTTGTAAACAAGCAATATTTTGCATTACTGTCAGTTTCTGAGATGTAAAATGTGCACCAATTGAACATTTGTTAACCACATGGTATGTGAGACATGAGCAATCTCAGTAGTGGAAAGTGTGCATACATTTTTATCAAAGGGAGGGGCAGTCAGACTTTGTCCATATGATGTTAGACTTGGTCAGTGTAGGCAAGATTGTTCAACAGTGTAGACTGTACTCATGCTGGAAATGGGTTCACTCAGAACGATCCATGTAGTCATTGCACCCAGATGTGCCAGTGGAATGGTGTTCCGCCTGAGGCATTGTGAAGCTGAAAATTTCAAACGTGCCCGTTTGTAGACCATTATTTACAGCTAGGCAACTTTATTTGTTTTCAGTCTTCAAATATATTTGATTCTGATACATGACACCGTGCATAGATGACACAGGACAGTGTGCTACATGCCTGTCAGACCAGCTATACGTACTGCCTTGGTGTCTCCATGATGACCCTCATACGTGTCTACTGACATTGGGTATGCAAGGTTTCTGAACATGTTATCAATCACTGTGAACTGTGTAACATGACCCAAGAGTATACATTGTGCATGTTTGACAAGGTAGACATGTGAGTCATGACATATGAGCCAATGGTTCAACTATAGATGACTAATGATTTCAGAATGTGTACCATGTCTCAGTGACATCTGAGATTCATATCAACTTTTTGATGGTTCTACTCACATGCAGAAGAAGAGAAAGTAATACCAGTCCACAAGTCCATCATGGGCACAAGACAAAATATTCCCTGCCACAAACTCCATTAGTCAACATTCTTGTTCTGTACTTTGATTTTGATACTTGCAAAGTTGATGATGAGATTATGTGTCATTGAGCAATCTGAAAGTGGCAGGCTAACAGAAATGCTCAACTCGTTGCAGCAAACACCACTTTCAGATGGTATGCTAGAAGGTGTTGGTTCTCATAGCCAAAGGCTTTACATGAATGCATTAAATGTACCATCTGAAACTGATGTTTGCGACAACTAGGAGAGCAGGTATCATTTAAGGATACTATGAAAAAATACTGCCCCAAATTGCTAAATTATTGCACAAGAAGCGTGTTTTGACTACAAAACTTCGCGCTATGCGAATTGCACGTAGCACAGTGCAAAAACGCGTAGCGTAGCGTAGTTGGCATTTTTTGCTTGCTCGCTGTCCTCAACATCAAGTTGGCGACCACGAGCGAGCAAAATGACATCCCGGCGAGACTTTTTCCTCGTTCGCGATCAGCAACATCAAGTTGCCGATCGCGGGCGTGGAAAATAAACCTCCCAGCGAGATTCTCAACGCGAGGAGGTCAGGTTTCTCATTGCGAGTGGTCGTGTAAGCTCGCGACCACTTGCGATGAGAAACTACCAGTCCAAATTGAGAAAGCTGCCGCTCGAGTAAAAATCTACTTGAGCGGCAGCTCGCACTGTGCAAGATGCCGTTTTCAATGATTGCACAGTGCGGACAAGCATCTGGCACTGTGCAATCATTGCAAACAGTGTATGACACAGTTCGCGTAGTGCTACGCGTATCTCGCGTAGTGCAAAGTGCACTTTGCGTAGCTACGCGTAGTGTTACTACGCGAACTACGCCCAGGCTAACAAAACGGCATGCGGCGGACTTCCGAACAAGAGCTACTACAGCCAGAAGATGCTAAAGGATACTAATTCTGATGGCAGGTTCACAGCAAAGTCCCAGTCTTTGTCCTTTCCTTGGCAGAAACAGTAACTGCACAGGCCAACCCCCATCTCTTCAATCAATCAATCAATCAAAACATTTATAAAGCGCGCTACTCACCCGTGAGGGTCTCAAGGCGCTGAAGGGGGGGGGGGGGGTGCTGCTACTGCTCGAAGAACCAGGTCTTGAGGTGTTTTCTGAAGGTGAGATGGTCCTGGGTCAGTTGTAGGTGGGTGGGTAGGGAGTTCCACGTCTTGGCAGCCAGGTAAGAGAATGATCTTCCTCCGGAGGTGGTTCTGCGAATCCGTGGTACGCTGGCGAGGGCGAGGCTGGCGAAGCAGAGCTGGCGGGTTGGAGTGTGGAACGTGAGGCGGCTGTTGAGGTATTCGGGGCCCGTGTTGTGGAGTGCTTTGTGTGCGTGGGTGAGGAGCCTGAAGGTGATCCTTTTGCTGACGGGAAGCCAGTACAGGTCTCTCAGGTGGGCAGATATGTGGCTGTGGCGAGGGATGTTGAGGACGAGTCGTGCGGATGCGTCCTGTATGCGCTGGAGCCTTTTCTGAAGTTTGGCTGTGGTTCCTGCGTAGAGGACGTTCCCGTAGTCCAGTCGGCTGGTGACGAGGGCCTGGGTGACCGTCTTTCTGGTTTCGGTAGGGATCCACCGGAAGATCTTTCGGAGCATGCGCAGGGTGTTGAAGCATGAGGATGAGATGGCATTGACTTGCTTGGTCATCGTGAGGGAGGAGTCCAGGATGAATCCCAGGTTGCATGCGTGGTCCGTGGGTGTCGCCGCAGATGATCTCGGTGGCCGCTGAGCGGAAGGGAGGAAGGTGGACTCTCTGGGTTCTGCTGGAGAGGAACAAGGTGATCCAGTTCAGGGCATTACCTTGGATCCCGGCGTTGTGGAGGCGGGTTATTAGGGTGCGATGGCAGACTGTATCAAAGGCGGCTGAGAGGTCTAAGAGGATGAGAGCGGTTGTTTCCCCGTTGTCAAGCAGGGTTCTGGTGTCGTCGGTGGCTGCGATGAGGGCAGTCTCGGTGCTGTGGTTGGCTCGAAATCCAGACTGGGATGGGTCGTGGGAGCCATCTGCCTCGAGGAATGCGGTCAGCTGTTTATTGATGGTCTTCTCGATGACTTTTGCAGGGAAGGGAAGAAGAGAGATGGGGCGGAAGTTCTTGAGGTCTTTAGGGTCCACCGTGGGTTTCTTCAGTATGGCGTTGATCTCCGTGTGCTTCCAGCTCTCTGGGAAGGTGGCGGATGTGAGGGAGCTGTTTATGATGTTCCGGAGGTGGGGTGTGATGATGGTGTCGGCTTTGTTGAAGATGTGGTGAGGGCATGGGTCGGAAGGAGAGCTGGAGTGGATGGTGTTCATAACGTGGGTGGCGTCTTCAGTGCTGATGGGAGTCCATTCGCTGAGGGTGGGAGTCGGGGCATTGATTCTGTGACTGGGGGCAGAGTCTGAGTCTGATCGCCAAAGCTGTCGTGTATGTCGGTGATCTTGCGGTGAAAGAACGTGGCGAGGGAGTTGCAAAGGTCTTGTGACGGTGTGATGTCGTTGCTGTTGGCGCTGGGGTTGAAGAGCTCTTTTACGATGCTAAAGAGTTCCTTGCTGTTGTGTATGTTGTTGTCCAGCCGCTCTTTGAACGATGTCTTTTTGATGGTGCGGATCAGCTGGTGGTGTTTGCGAGTGGCGTTCTTGAGGGCTGTCAGGTTTTCTGTCGTCTGTTCGTGGCGCCAGGTTTTCTCGAGGGTTCGACATGATTTCTTCGATTCTTTGAGGTCGTCAGTGAACCATGTGGGTTTCCTGTTGCCAGGCTTATCTGGAGGGTTCGTCAGTGGTGCACACAGCAAAGGGGCTGTACTCCTTGTTACAGCTCTTCAGCTCTTCTCCTTGGCAAAGGTTCCTCTTGAGTCAAGAAGTGATCTAAAATTCTGGGGTTTAGGTCTACTACTTATACTCATTTTGTCTTTGTTCTCTTTGTACTAGGGTCGATGAGCCCAGTCCAAACCAGTTCTGTCCTAACTGGAGTAGTATGACCACAGGGGGTGGAGACAGCATTGTGTAAGGGAAACAGGCCCTATTCAGGTGCAAGAAATCTCCTCCAACGACTCTAAATGCAGCCAAGCCCCATTCAGCTCAGCTCTGAATCATCCAGGAAGGAACAGGCACACCTCAACCCTCTAGCTAGTGCCTGTCTACAGTGAATGCATATCCCCAGCCTCTGTCACTCCAAAACCAGACAGTCAATCCACAAACAGGCAGAGGCACACAGAATAGTTAAACAAGAAAATGCCTACTTTCTAAAAGTTGAATTTTCAAACCCAATTGAAAAACCATCTTTACTAAAAGATGTGTTATTAAATTCTGAGTTTAGAGAGCCTAAACTTTATTTCTATATCTTGTCCCAATGGGAAGTTATGCTTGTAAGATGTTAGAAAGTATTTCCCATTCTATCCCATGGGACAGATAGCCTTTCAATAGTGAAAAACAAAATTGGCAGTATTTCACTATCAGGACATGTCACACACACACCAGTACGTGACCTGCCTTTTACATACACTGCACCCTGCCCATAGAGGTACCTTGGGCCTATCATGGGGGCACCTTACATGTAAGAAAAGGGATGGTTACGGCCTAGCAAGGGGGTGAACTTGCCAGGTTGACATGGCAATTCAAAACTGTGCGTAGACACTGCAGTGGCAAGTCTCAGATACGTTTTTAGGGCTACTCAGGTAAGTGGCACAATCAGTGCTGCAGGCCCACTAGTAGCATTTAATATAAAGGCCCTGGCAGACTCAGTGCACTTTACTAGGGACTTGCCAGTAAATCAAATATGCCAATCAGGGAGAAGCAAATGTAATAACAATTTACACAGGGAGCACTTGCACTTTGACACTGATCAGCAGTGGCAAAGAGCCCAAAGCATCTAAGCCAGCAAAAATGAAATCCAGCACAGCATTAAAAATACAGGCGGTACAGGCAAAAAGTCAATGGAAACCACACCAAAGATGTCAAGTCTAACACACTGCAAAAAATAGGGAGAAAAATGGGCAACCCTGGCGAGTGTCCCTACCAAGGCCAAATTCTGCTGAGACCACCTCATTAACTTTTACCGTGGCCATAGGGTTTTTGTGGAGGAGCGGCACCCAGGCCATCTTGTACAGAAGTGCCTCTAGGGAGGGCCATTCAAGAGAATCAAATGCCTTCTTGGCATCCAGGGCTAGTAGGATGGCCAGTTCAGCATTTCCATCCCTACGGGCTAGGCACCCCGCCACTCACCTCAAGTTGTGTCTTGTTGCCTGGTACGGCACAAATTCAGACCGTTCAGGCTCCACCAGGGAGTCTATCACTCGCATTAAGCAGTTTTCAAGTACCTTCACCAAGGTCTTGGTCTCTAAGTTGAGTAAATAGTTCGGCTGATAAGAGGCACGCTCACCGGGGGCTTCCCTAGCTTGTTGATCAGCACTATTGTGGTCTTCCTCATATCCTGCAGGGGGACTTAGTCTTGTTGCGCTCTGCAAAACATATCTCACATTGAACCCAGCACGGAGGAGTGGACACATCTGAAGAACTCGGCAGATAGGCCATTGGGGCCCGAAGATTTCCACCCCTTCATTCGGTCTATAGCCTCTGCGATTTCCATCTCTCTAATATTGGCTTCTAAGTAAAATACATTCTTTTATGCATGAAAAAGGAAATCATTTTAAAGATTGTTATACTTCGAGAATGAAAAGTGGTTCAACATCAGGGTCCAGGGAAGGCACCTCAGGGAAAAAGAAAAAAGAGACCAAATGCAGTCTGCCATAAGTACCCTGACCTCGTCTATGATAGCACGGAGGGAGATAATAGTCATCCCCTACAAGAACACATGTGTGTATGAATTAAAAACATATATAAAGCATTAAGGAGGAGAAAAGACCCTACTTTCAACTGTCAAGGAAATTGCGTTTTTTTCTACTGCGGAATTGCCCTTCCTGAAGTACTCTGACAGGGCTTATGCAGACAGCTATTACATTGTTTTTAGATATATTAAACTAAGCAATCTATACTCTCCTCTGTTAGGCCTGATCAAGATTGACTTCATTTTTCCCATTAGCCAAGGCACTTACTTATCATGAAAAGCGTCCCATATTTTTGTTTATGTTTGAGTTTTGTAAAGCGCCTGGCTACCCGAGGGCTTCCCCACGCTGGTGAGTGCTGTGCTGAGAAATGGGCCTCTGCTACATTAACAAGGTAACAGCCATGTTTCTTCCTGAAGGAGAGTTAATTTTCCAGTGCTCTGAGACTGGGTGGGAGATCGTTCCAAAACTTCGGTCCTAAGTGAGCAAACAATCTTCCTTCCCATCTCATCCTTTTTATCCTGATTGCGCTGAGTAGATGAAGATGCATGGATCTTATGTGTTTAGTTGGAGCATAAGTGCTTAACAACTCTCTGAGCTTTGCGGGACCCTTGTTATTTATGGCTCTATGAGCAATACAAAGGGATTTAAACTTAATTGGGCTAATGCAGTGGTTTGAGGGGTTCTCTTGCTGAGACGTAACTAGGAACCTTTAAAAGGAGCCTTTCTGCTGCATTTTGTTCGGTCTGAAGTCTCTTTATTATGTATTTTGTCACGCCAATATAAAGAGAGTTACCTTAATCCAGGCAGGAAACTATGAAGGATTGATTGACCGTTCTGCTTAGATGCTCTGGGATCAGTACCAGTATCTTCCTGAGCACTCGGAGTAGAGAGAAGCAAATGCCTGCCAATTTATTTGCTTGGTGACCCATTGCTAGTGAATGCTCCAACCAGATTCGCAAGTTTTTTATCTCTGATTTGGAATCGGGGGGGCATGTCATCTGGCCAGCTACTGAAAGGTCTCTGTATGGCTTGGTTTCCTAATAACATTAGTTCAGTCTTATCACCATTCAGCTTTTCAGCTTTAGGCGGTAACTTATGATCCAGCAGCGCAGATTATCTTGGCATCTAGGCAGGGTGCCAATTGTTTATTTCCTAGATTATGACTTTCTGTTACAGAGATAACCAGCTGGGTGTCATCCGCATAGGAGACCCCGGACAGGTTATAATCCTGCACCAAGGTGGCAAGCTGGAACACATATATATTGAACGGGGTGGGCTGAGTGACGATCCCTGAGGGATGCCACAAATAGTTGGTAAGCTATCTGAGAGGCAATCTTTGTCCATGACTGGGTAGGGTCTGTTTTCCAGATACAAAGTGAGCCAGTCTACTGCTTTGTCCTGCGTTCCCACTTCACAAAGTCTGTCTTTTAGGATAACATGATCCACTGTGTTGAATACAGGACTAGATCCAATAATAAGATTGCGTCTGAGCCACTGTTATCTAGTATAGCTTTTAGCTCCTCTGTGACCACCATAAGAGCTGCCTCTGTGCTATGGTGGGTATGGAAGCCCATCTGGGTGGGATGAAGAATGTTATTTGTTTCCAGGTAGTTTACTAATG
The DNA here is from genome assembly GCF_964204655.1 of Triturus cristatus. Taxonomy (NCBI): domain Eukaryota; kingdom Metazoa; phylum Chordata; class Amphibia; order Caudata; family Salamandridae; genus Triturus; species Triturus cristatus. The sequence continues at coordinate 801,294,761 of NC_140581.1, forward strand.
TCCCATTGTAGAGCTGCTGAACTCATTCTCATATTTCTCCTCAAATGAGATAAAGATGGAATTCTCAAGAACTTGTCCTCAAGTCCAGTCAAATCTACCATGGGGAGATAGGGCTCAAAACAGGTGTTACAATCTCCCACGATAACAACATGATGCCTAGTTCATGGGCTTCAAGAAATTTATTCAGAGTTCTGAGATTCTGGGATTCCTTGTTATGAGGGGTAGACCTATTATAGATATTTATGAAAAGATGATGGGTCCTTGCTTCAAGTCAACCTATGCCCAGGTGCGTCCTGCGCAGCGGGACTGCAAAGATAATTTATAGCACAAAAGGACAGTTTGTTAGGGCTCCTCCCCCTCCTGCAGAGATGGACGGTGATTCACATAATCCCTGCAGACCCTGAGGTAGCGGGACTGTAAAGGCACTTTACAGCGAAGGGAGGGTGTATCAGTGCTTCTCCCACTCCTGCAGCAATGGATGGGGCGATATGTAGTCCCTGTAGTCCTATGTGTAGTGAACTGCGATTACAGCCCCAGAGGCAGCGGGACTGCAAAGGGACCTTATAGCACTAACTGAGGATATATGTGTCAGGGCCCCTCCCAGGGCTGCAGCGATGGATGGTGGAACATGTAGTCCCTGCAGTCGCAGGTCCAGTGAGCAGCAATTACAGTTCCCTATGCCTCCAGACCGCAAAAGCTCTTTATAGCATGAAGGGAGGATATGTCAGGGCTCCTCCCGCTCCAGCAGCGATGGATGGTAGGGCACATTGTCCCTGTAGCCCCAGGTGCAGCCAACACCTATTAAAAGGCAGCGGTACGGCAAATGCGCTATATAACTCGAAAGGAGGGTGTGTCAGGGCTCCTCCCCTTCTGCAACAACAGATAGTCAGACATATAGTCACTATAGTCCCAGGTGAAGAGAAGAGCAATTACAGTGGTGGTGATTCAATTTCACAGGATTTTATAGACCAAGGGTCCTTTTGGTGTGACTCTTCCATGAGTACTAATGATGGACAAAATAAATGGCTTCATTCTAAAATAACAAAACCATGTATTGATGATTTATACTATGATAACACCTGTGTGATGCTGATGACTTAGATATGGCTAAAAAGTTAAAAGTAGATAAAGCCCAAATGGTGGTTTTGAATACAGAAGGCAATTCAATGTTAGATGCTACTGTATTGCAACAATATAATTCACTGATTGGTTCCACCAAGGTTTGTGGATGAATATGTTCAATACAGAATATTAAAAACCTGTTGAAAGAGCCACTAGGGCAAAGGTAAGTGCAGAGTGCCACAGGCATGCTATTTCTGACGAAATAGCACTCACTTATTTGTTGGTAATGAAAATATGTTACTTGTTCAGTAGAGTGGGCAAAGACCCTCGTAAATGGATAGGAAAGACCTAGGCCTCCTTTTAGGATAAGTTGCTAGATATACAATGACCAGAATATCATTTGGCCCTGAACAGGGAAAGGGTGTGGAGGAATTTCTTGATGCAGAAATAGTTTCAAAAGGAGCCCAGAGTTTAACCTGCATTTTAGGCAATGTGAATGGAGGCCTCTCACATGAGAGTAGGAAAGGAGGTTTATTGTGGATTGATGTTAGTTTAAATACACAAGTTTTTCTGTTTGGTGATGATATGTAATTTATAAATATGTTAAGGATTTTTTTCTCTGGACAAAACTCACTCCTTTCTCATGAGAGGTTTTGGAGCGGTTTCTACCAGGGCCAGTGGACACAGGGGCCACTTCCCTGGCTTGTCATCCTTTTTCACGCCTACTACAGCTGCCAGATCAGGTATTCCAGACCACTGTTCTTCCTGTAGAGGAGTTATAAAGACAATGGGGTGACCCTGTGTCCCTCAGAACCTGGGTATAAATGATAAAGAAGACAATTGTTCTGTCGGATATAACCAAACAATCACTTTGTTTACAGTAATTAATGAAAAAAGTTTTTTTTTGAGGATGATTACAATCAAAGGACCACATAAAGCTAGCAACAAAAATACGGTATAAATCACAAAGACCGCCAATTGGCAGGGTGGAAAAATGTTCTTTTATATATAAATTACTTCATTTATATAAACACCCATAACAGTCTTCTTGCAAATTAAGGCTGCCAAAGTTATAAACATTGAGGTGAAATGGTGAACAAGTGACAAAGTGATCAAAGTGACAGAATTGATGTGCAATATATACAAAGTGAGTACAAAGATTTTTTTATATACAAAATAAAAGTCGGCCAGTATTTGAAAGGGTACAATGACGCTGTTTCCCGGGGATTTCTGATTCTATGGGAAAGCGAGTCTTGGACTGGTCCTAGGTACTGTCGACGTTTCGACCCTTCATGTGCGATCTTGTATCGTCACCTGGGTCTTCATCAGGACTTAAATGTTAACAGAGGCAACCTATAAAAGCAAGTAAAACACGTGTCAACAACTGTTTGTACCAAAGTCATACGTATATGGTCCCGAATAGGCCAACCGAGGCCATGACTCACCTAGCCAAAAGGTCTAGGATGACCCAATATTCAAATTTGGTAGATCCGGTGTATACATCCAGCGGAGTATCTAAAAATTGATTAAAAATGACGGTCAATGGATGGAAACATCAACCCATCACCATTGAATGCAGAACTCATCACCCAAAAGTGAGAAGTTAAATGTCAGTGTGGACTCATTAAGTCTAAGCGTGATAATTAGACCAAAAAGGATTTTAACCATAAAACTGATCAGGCAATTGAACAGAAGGCCATTCTGGAATTGACGTTATGGCGGTGAGGTTGGCAGCTTATTAGGAATAAGTCAAGGGACCCCCCGTGAAATTCGTCTGAAAAAAGTGGTAGCACAGAACACTCGTTTATAAGCTCTAATCGCGACAGGCTTGGATGTTTTAATGGCATAGAGGAAGGTATGCTCACCTGAAAATTCAATTATGAACGGAAATGTTTAACGGCACGTCAACCGGTGATTCGGTTGGGAGTGAAGACAGTTGGGAGACTCAAACTGCGTCTGCGAAGAAAGCCACACAGGCAAGCTTGGTGAAACTGCCGCGGGGCAAGCGTGAAAAGGAAAATTATTCCGTCGCGTTGCTGGGATAACTTACTTGGGAGGAGAGTAACAGACTTCTATCCACAGCGCGGTGCTTGTTCCCGCGTCTCAGTTCAGCTTTCGTTGCCAATGGAAACCAGCGAGAGGCAGATCAGCCGGAATATATAGTGACAGCCCAGTTACTCCCTGATATGACGTAAAACGTATGGAAACGCCGGCGCGGTTGCATAGCAACTCGAGTGGCGTTCTGGCAAATCAAGTGAGCCCGCCAGTGAAAAGCGGTGGCTCTTTACTGACGTCAAGTGTGTTTATTAGCTATTAGCTTGCAGCGATAAATTAAAGGCCGTCAGGGAGGAAAAGCAATTCCTAACTAGGTTCCCGCGTGTCCTTGGTACAGCCCGTTTTTTAACGCACTGAGGACACGAACAAAAGTGATGTAAAAAATACGCCAAAAATGAATAGTCATTTTGGAAAATGTGTTGCATTCATCGTAAGACATACTGAACATTGTGCATAATTCTGTTCTTTGCAGATAAAATTAAAACAATGGGTTACATGAGATGTAATGGTTGAAAAACAGTACATATCGATATCAAAATTAATCCTTAAGTTATATCAAACCTGGACGGACACAACAATTTATCAACAGATAATGTCACATCCCAGCAAGGTCATGCGGATGTACAAACATGTTGCAAAAGACATAGTGAATTGTTTTACAGGGAGCAAATAGAACTCGCACATTGTGTACAGTAATTTAAGCAATAAAAAGGTGTGAACAGAATAGCAACCTGAGTTTGGAACTTGAATAAATCAAAACGGTGACTGGTGGTAACTCATGGATAGGATGTAAAAAATCAACATGACACATGGAAAATGAGCCCTTCAATGAAGTTTACACAACATGACATATAGGGACGTGGATTTGAACTGAATTAGGCTAACACTCAAATGCACCACATTACCTGCTTAACCTCTTCGGTGCCCGTGAGCTGGACTCGTCATGGGCCGCGGTGGCGCTGTGCCCATGATGAGTCCAGCTCGTCACAAACCCCGCCCGCTAATGTAACGGCCGGCACAGGGCGGGGAAAGGGGCGGGCACCGAAGGGGTTAAAGGGAACAAGAGTTAAAAGCCCAAAAAAGTTAGAAGTAGTTAGAGGGAAGAAGGAACAGTTACAGCCCACGATTTCAGTAAAACCATCTGTTTAAGGATTTTACTAAACCCATTCAAACTGTTGTAATGTGTCAAAGGATTGCATCTATCTGTGATCTTTTCTTTCTGGTACAGCGTGGAACAAGAGAGAGCTGTTACAACCCTTGATTACAGTTGACCCATCTGTCTAAAGGTTTCCTCAAACTCATTCAAACCTTGTTGTACTGTGTCAAGGGAATGTATCCATCTACATTCCTTTCTTTTTAGATTGAGTGTGATTGAACCACCTCTTGGAGCCAGAGTGACCTTTTCAAGCACACACCATTTGATATCCTCAGGCAGGTGGTTCTGTGTGAGCTAATGATCAACCATAGGGGCCCCTTGCGTTTTACATCTGATGCGGCTCATGTGTTGGAGCACCCTCACTTTTACCTTTTGTGTGGTTTGGCCCACATACAAAAGACCACAAGGACAAATTATTGCATAAATTACGTTACAACTGTTGCAATTTGTAAAGCCGTATGATTTGTAGGTTCTGTTGTGATATGTGAATGAGGGACCTTCCAATGTCAAAGGACAGGCTTTACATTGGCCACACTTAAAATGGACCATGAGGGGAGGCAAACCGAGGTAATCTCTGAGTCCGGAGGTTTTGGGTGGTTCAAGATATGCCTTGACGACATTGTCTTTCACATTTCTCCCTCGTTTAAAGGCAAATAGGGGTTCCCCAGTGGTGGGAAGCTCACTCGAAACCAAGTTCCAATATTTTTTCATGATTTTCTTCATGGCATTACTTTTACTATTGAATGTGGTGACACATACAATACTCTCATTTTTGGTTGTTCCCTCCTTTACTTGCAGTAGTTGGTCCCTCGGGCAATACCAGGCGCGTTTCCGTGCACGTTTCAATAAGCCAATAGGATAACCCCTTTCCTTGAGGCGAGTAGTAAGGATGTCAGTTTCTTTAAAGAAATCAGTTCGTCGTGTACAATTTCTTCTTAGTCTCAGATATTGGCCATACGGAAGGTTATCCCTAAGGCTGCGTGGATGATGGGAATCGTATTTAAGGAGTGTGTTCCTTTCCGTAGGTTTGCGATATAAATTGCAAATTAACCGTCCATCATCTGCTTCAAAAGTGAGATCAAGAAAATCGATGTATTTGTTACTCTGTGCCTTGGTGAATTGGATATCTATTGATCTCGTGTTCAACCAGTTGTAGAATTGTTCAAGTTCCTCAACGGTACCCGTCCAGATCATTATGACGTCGTCAATGTACCTTTTCCAGGCTGTAATCTGAGTGATGAATGGATTAGAAAGGCTGTAGAGATGTTCCTCCTCATACGAATCCATAAAGATATTCGCCAGGCTTGGCGCATAGGTAGCGCCCATCGCAACGCCTTTACATTGATAATAGAACTGCTTCATGAATACAAAGTAATTGTGTTTCATTGCAATTCCCAGAAGGCCTAACAAGAAGTTGGTTGGTATCCAATGTGGTCTTGGCCTCTTATCGAGGGTAGCTCTAATGACATCCAGGGCCTTCACCTGTGGAATGGAGGTATAGAGCGAGGATACATCCAATGTAACCAGTAATTGGGTTTGTATATCGAATGGTTGTCCCTCCAATAGCTGGATAATGTGCATTGTATCCCGCACATAAGATTTGGTCTCTGGTATCAAAGGTTGGAGGAAGTGATCTATAAACTGATTGAGAGGCTCCAGAACCGATTCGCATCCAGAGACAATAGGTCTCCCTGGCGGTTTGTCTAGGCGCTTATGTATTTTTGGGAGGGTATAAATAGTTGGAATACTAGCTTCTTTCTTATTGAAGAAGTCACATTCTGGTTGGCTTAAAAAACCTTTTTCCACTCCATCCATGGTTATCTCTTCGATCAATGCTTTAACATCCGACGTGGGATCCTTACTACTCGCCTCAAGGAAAGGGGTTATCCTATTGGCTTATTGAAACGTGCACGGAAACGCGCCTGGTATTGCCCGAGGGACCAACTACTGCAAGTAAAGGAGGGAACAACCAAAAATGAGAGTATTGTATGTGTCACCACATTCAATAGTAAAAGTAATGCCATGAGGAAAATCATGAAAAAATATTGGAACTTGGTTTCGAGTGAGCTTCCCACCACTGGGGAACCCCTATTTGCCTTTAAACGAGGGAGAAATGTGAAAGACAATGTCGTCAAGGCATATCTTGAACCACCCAAAACCTCCGGACTCAGAGATTACCTCGGTTTGCCTCCCCTCATGGGCCATTTTAAGTGTGGCCAATGTAAAGCCTGTCCTTTGACATTGGAAGGTCCCTCATTCACATATCACAACAGAACCTACAAATCATACGGCTTTACAAATTGCAACAGTTGTAACGTAATTTATGCAATAATTTGTCCTTGTGGTCTTTTGTTTGTGGGCCAAACCACATAAAAGGTAAAAGTGAGGGTGCTCCAACACATGAGCCGCATCAGATGTAAAACGCAAGGGGCCCCTATGGTTGATCATTATCTCACACAGAACCACCTGCCTGAGGATATCAAATGGTGTGTGCTTGAAAAGGTCACTCTGGCTCCAAGAGGTGGTTCAATCACACTCAATCTAAAAAGAAAGGAATGTAGATGGATACATTCCCTTGACACAGTACAACAAGGTTTGAATGAGTTTGAGGAAACCTTTAAACAGATGGGTCAACTGTAATCAAGGGTTGTAACAGCTCTCTCTTGTTCCACGCTCTACCAGAAAGAAAAGATCACAGATAGATGCAATCCTTTGACACATTACAACAGTTTGAATGGGTTTAGTAAAATCCTTAAACAGATGGTTTTACTGAAACCGTGGGCTGTAATTGTTCCTTCTTCCCTCTAACTACTTCTAACGTTTTTGGGCTTTTAACTCTTGTTCCCTTTAAGCAGGTAATGTGGTGCATTTGAGTGTTAGCCTAATTCAGTTCAAATCCACGTCCCTATATGTCATGTTGTGTAAACTTCATTGAAGGGCTCATTTTCCATGTGTCATGTTGATTTTTTACATCCTATCCATGAGTTACCACCAGTCACCGTTTTGATTTATTCAAGTTCCAAACTCAGGTTGCTATTCGGTTCACACCTTTTTATTGCTTAAATTACTGTACACAATGTGCGAGTTCTATTTGCTCCCTGTAAAACAATTCACTATGTCTTTTGCAACATGTTTGTACATCCGCATGACCTTGCTGGGATGTGACATTATCTGTTGATAAATTGTTGTGTCCGTCCAGGTTTGATATAACTTAAGGATTAATTTTGATATCGATATGTACTGTTTTTCAACCATTACATCTCATGTAACCCATTGTTTTAATTTTATCTGCAAAGAACAGAATTATGCACAATGTTCAGTATGTCTTACGATGAATGCAACACATTTTCAAAAATGACTATTCATTTTTGGCGTATTTTTTACATCACTTTTGTTCGTGTCCTCAGTGCGTTAAAAAACGGTCTGTACCAAGGACACGCGGGAACCTAGTTAGGAATTGCTTTTCCTCCCTGACGGCCTTTAATTTATCGCTGCAAGCTAATAGCTAATAAACACACTTGACGTCAGTAAAGAGCCACCGCTTTTCACTGGCGGGCTCACTTGATTTGCCAGAACGCCACTCGAGTTGCTATACAACCGCGCCGGCGTTTCCATACATTTTACGTCATATCAGGGAGTAACTGGGCTGTCACTATATATTCCGGCTGATCTGCCTCTCGCTGGTTTCCATTGGCAACGAAAGCTGAACTGAGACGCGGGAACAAGCACCGCGCTGTGGATAGAAGTCTGTTACTCTCCTCCCAAGTAAGTTATCCCAGCAACGCGACGGAATAATTTTCCTTTTCACGCTTGCCCCGCGGCAGTTTCACCAAGCTTGCCTGTGTGGCTTTCTCCGCAGACGCAGTTTGAGTCTCCCAACTGTCTTCACTCCCAACCGAATCACCGGTTGACGTGCCGTTAAACATTTCCGTTCATAATTGAATTTTCAGGTGAGCATACCTTCCTCTATGCCATTAAAACATCCAAGCCTGTCGCGATTAGAGCTTATAAACGAGTGTTCTGTGCTACCACTTTTTTCAGACGAATTTCACAGGGGGTCCCTTGACTTATTCCTAATAAGCTGCCAACCTCACCGCCATAACGTCAATTCCAGAATGGCCTTCTGTTCAATTGCCTGATCAGTTTTATGGTTAAAATCCTTTTTGGTCTAATTATCACGCTTAGACTTAATGAGTCCACACTGACATTTAACTTCTCACTTTTGGGTGATGAGTTCTGCATTCAATGGTGATGGGTTGATGTTTCCATCCATTGACCGTCATTTTTAATCAATTTTTAGATACTCCGCTGGATGTATACACCGGATCTACCAAATTTGAATATTGGGTCATCCTAGACCTTTTGGCTAGGTGAGTCATGGCCTCGGTTGGCCTATTCGGGACCATATACGTGTGACTTTGGTACAAATAGTTGTTGACATGTGTTTTACTTGCTTTTATAGGTTGCCTCTGTTAACATTTAAGTCCTGATGAAGACCCAGGTGACGATACAAGATCGCACATGAAGGGTCGAAACGTCAACAGTACCTAGGACCAGTCCAAGACTCGCTTTCCCATAGAATCAGAAATCCCCGGGAAACGGCGTCATTGTACCCTTTCAAATACTGGCCGACTTTTATTTTGTATATAAAAAAATCTTTGTACTCACTTTGTATATATTGCACATCAATTCTGTCACTTTGTTCACTTTGTCACTTGTTCACCAATTCACCTCAATGTTTATAACTTTGGCAGCCTTAATTTTCAAGAAGACTGTTATGGGTGTTTATATAAATGAAGTCATTCATATATAAAAGAACATTTTTCCACCCTGCCAATTGGAGGTCTTTGTGATTTATACCGTATTTTTGTTGCTAGCTTCCTGTAGAGGAGGCAGGAAGGATATTTCAGTTTCTCCGGCAGTCAAGTGAGGGGAGGAGGAAACTAAGGTAGGGATGTACCTTTTGCTCTCACAAAAGGCAGGTTAGCCTTGTTTGCACAAAAATGGGAAAGCATTTAAAAAATCCTTGGGTTCTACAGACAGTTCAAAGTAAGCTTCTCAGGATAATGTTTTTCTCTCAAGAAGGGTTCAATTTGAAATCTCTGTATGTTCAGGATCTTCTGGTTAAAAGGGCGCCCTAAAGGGTTTTTCAATCAGTGTTTTTCTTACCAAAAAGAAGAAAAAAATCATACCAGTTATAAACTTGAGAGAGCTCTACCAATTTGTCCTATACAGCCACTTTAAAATGGAAACAGTAATCTGTCTAAAAGATATCCTCCTGCAGGGAGACTGGATGATACATCTGGATTCATGATGCTAGTTTAACAGTGTGCATATATCACAGCACAGAAATATCTCCAGTTTCTCTGGCAAGAGCACTGGAACAGATTATTTCTTTCTTCAGTCCCTTGGTGTGTCACCAAACTGTTATAACCAGCAGCAACAACCCTCAGATCAAATGGTCTAAAGATAATAGTTTACTTCAATGATATATTCTTTCTAGCCTAGGAAAACGAGTTGCAGATGGAACTAGATGGAAGGCAGTGGATTTAATTCAAAGGTTAGGATTTACAATAAACCATGAAAAGTCAAACCTGATTCCTTCAAGAAAAATTGATAGATTTTTTTAAAAGGATTCTTGGCGGCCTCAGACAGGGTGGTTTGGATACTTTCAGATGCAAAGCTAAAGGCGATCAAGAAAGAACTGAGGGGCATATTATCAAGGACGATGTTAAAATTATTGCTGCTAAAGCGGCGATATTGGGCTTGATAATATGCCGCCGAGAATTCCAATAGAAGTCCATGTTGTGGCGATAATTTTAAAGCCGTCCTTGATAATATGCCCCTGAGGAAGTTAATTGTCCCTCAGATTGCTCTCATATATTTGGCATGGTTGGCAGGTCTACTGTCCTCATCCATTCAGGCAATATTTCTCGAATGCCTCGGTCTTTCAGATAGTAAAATTAAAAAAAATTCAGAACTATCTAAACTATTCTCAAATGATCCCATTAGCTTCAGAAGCAAAAGCAGAAATACATTGGTGGCAATCCCATTTAGAAGCTTGGAAAGGACCGACCATTATTCCCAGTTACCCAGATCTTGTATTGGAATCACATGCAAGTTTATGGGGATGGGCTGCAAGGTGTGACACCTTCCCGACTGGAGGAAGATGGTTCAAAAGGGAGTCTGCAATGCATATACAATGTTTATAGCTTCCTACAAATTCCTATGTGTTAAAAAGCTTAGCAAAAGACAAAGTGAATGTACAGTTCTCCTTCACATGCACAATCTGACCGCAGCCAGATATGTCAACATGCTAGGGGAGATAAGATCAAAACTTTTAGCGATACTTTTTAGATATCTGTGGGAGTTCTGTCTTAAAGGGTATATCCATTTAGTGTTGGAATACCTTCCGGTCCCAACCAAAAAGGTAGAAGATTAGCATTCGAGGAATCTCTGCAACAGCAGCAAGTGAAAGTTGGATGGGCAAATGTTCAACACGCCAAAAGTGGTTTGGGGGCTATTTTGTATAGCTTTTTTAACAAATAACCTAAAGAGCCCTTCAGCTAGAGGTCAAGATCCAACAGCCTAGGCAACAGGCACTTTCCTTCAAGACTGGTCTTGGGAAGGCAATTTAATATTCTGATTTTTGCCATGATTTTCAGAGTTAACATTTGTAGGTAATCTGTGAAGGTGTTGAATTTGACATGTCACTGAAAGAGCCAACCTTGGCACCCATCTCTGTTGGAAACTTTTGTTGTATTGTCAGATCCATCTGCCAGTTTTTCCACAGATACTTAGAAACCCTTATGATCACATGAACGCTTTAGTCCTACAGGGCATGCTCAGCCTGACGGCATGGATCCTTTCAGGATGTTCACAGATGTGTCAAAACTTTTGGAAACAGCTTCTGGGTACATCAAGTCCTCCTGGTCCAGGGGTACACTGAAAGCTTATAGTTCAGTCTGTGAGGTTTGGAGTGGCTGGCATTTGGAAAAAAGTATTGATCCAGTTTCATCCAAGATGACGAGGGGGTGCTACATTTCTTAGCATCTCTGGCAGCTGGTAAGAAGTCATACAGTTTGGTAAACAATTACATGTTGGCGATGGCAGTAGAGCACACTAAGGTTGATACAAAATCAATTGGGGAGCATACTGTAAATTGTTGAATGAGATATAATACATAAATCCCCCTAATCCTCAGTATTTTACTGTGTTGCTAAGCAGAGTTCCAGCCACCTAGTCTTTATGGAACTGTCATGTGCCTCTGACAGGGTGGTTAGGTTGAAGGTCTCATCCCTGCTGAAGATCATGGGTATTGAGAAGGGCCTTGTGGATTTTCTGCATTTTCTCCATTATGACCCGTCTCTGTGCTACTGTACTTCACTATGCAGTTCTACTCTCTAGAACTATCAATGGCCTTCAGATTTTGTTGGACACTTTCAGTGACTATATGAGTTTGCTGATCCTTGACGCCAATTTACTGAAAACTTTTGAGGGCCCCAGGAAGTTAAAATCTTGCTGTTTGACCCTATAGGGCAAACCTATTGGTAGAACTCACAAGTACCCTCACTGTGGAGTCATTTTTGACTCGCAGGGTACATGAGCTCCACTTCTTGTGAGAAAAAGATGCTTCAACAACAAACAAAGAATAGCAAAGACAACTATTGACCCTGTTTTAGAAGTTCATATGAGGAAATGTTTGCTGGTTTTAACATATAGTTCTGGGCTGTGGGGTTATAAAAAGACCTTTGGCCTACAAGTAGAGGAAAACAGACTTTGCAAGCAATTGCTTGGGGCTTCCGCTGAGCAGTCCCATTTAAATGGCTCAACAGTAGCTGGACCTGAGTTATGTGTGAGATCTTATCAGTTTGGCTCCTTTGTTTGTGGTGGTCAATATAGCTAAATCCTAATGCCACTTTCAATCAAGATATTATCAACGATTGCTTAGCTTATGATTGAGGCATGCAGATTGTGTGGCGTTGATATGTTAATAATATATGTAAAACTCGTAATATACCCATTGTTTTTAAGCCGCAAGCTAAGTAAATTTGACAGATACTAGATGGAAACGTCCTTATTTAACATTATAAGTAGCATGAAATGAATGCATTAGAGCTAACCAAAACTCAAGTCATTGAGTACATTCTTATTTACACCATAAGTGGTCTGGAGTCATACCTTGATTGGGTGTGGCCGGATTTAGGATGGAAACCTTTAGATCACATTTGTGTTTCCCCCTGGGTTCACATGACCCAAGCTGCATTCTTGTCTGCCCCTGTGAGGAGAGTTCCCCAAAGAGTCTGCTTCATTTCGTGCTTTTTAGTAAATTGTATTCCCTATTCACAAGGACGTTTTTAATTACGATGCTTAAGGGACAAGGTTTTAAAAGGTGTAGAAATGCACTGATGTTTTTATTTCTGCTTATTTCTCCAGAGGTCTGCCTAGGTGTTATTATCTTTTTAAAACGTTCTTTAAGCTGTAGGAAATCATTGCACTTCTGACTTTTGGGTGATAGTCTGTGTCATCTTCTATAAGGTGAGTTTTATTATGTTTTGTGACCTTTAAATGATGAATTAGACTTTCATTATTATTACCCCTATTTAGTGGTTTTGTAGCTGTGTATGATGAATTGGTTATGTATTTATTGTTATTAGATTTTTAGAAATATGTACTTTTATGATATTTTAATGATCAAAGAAAGACCTTCTGCTACTACAGTGTGAGACATCAACCTAGTATTGCATTTGCTTGAATTTTGGGTGTTGATAACAAGTTCTTATCTCTTACATTTGTGACCACTATGTTAGTAAAATGTTTGTGCCTGGTGTCAATTAGAAGGGCCTGAGATGTCAGGGCTCTGGTTATCTCGGATGTGCAATTCCCCCCGATGGTTTTTATTTTCTCATTACAAGATGTACTAAAAGCATATTCACTTTTGTGGAGTTCCTTAGTTTCCCTACACACACACAATTAAATGTGGTAAGGTGTTTTCAGCAGTATATACAGGCAGCTAAAGATTTAAGAACAAAAACCCACAATTGTTGACTGCTATATGCAGATTAGTAAAACAGGGAATGGCTTTGACTGGGGGGGGGGGGCACTGAACATTTTGGGTCGCATTCTAAGCTAGGGCTGGCTTAGAAGATATTCTGATGGCAGCAGATTGGTCCAGGGTCTCAACTTTTAAAACGTTCTGTTGTAAACCAGTGAATCATGAGGTAATGACTGTTGTTGATATGCTTTGAACATGCATAAAACGAGCCTTCTGTCTTGTAATAAAATTCGCAGATTCTCCTAGTCAGTAGTGAAGGAGAGTTCTGATTTCTTTGAAGACGAAAGAGGTGAGAATTATACCACCACTGCTAGGAACCCACCCTGGGATTGTGGTTAATGCATATTTTTTTTCTCTGTTCAAAAATAGTTGCTAACTAAACACTTACTTGGGATAACGGAATACAAGGAATCAAAAGGAGGGTGTTTTCTTAAGACTCAACTCTCATCACATGAGGAAATGCGAAGAGAACAGGAAGAACTAATGTGGCTGCTACTTGGATTTTTTTCTATTATTTCACGTTATCCATGGCTTTTAGTCTTAAGAGGCATGTCAAAAAAGAGCAAGCCATCTGTTATTGACCCTACTTACATGGTGGGCTGGTTTTCTGAGTGTGTGTCACTTGCTGCCTGGGTGTGCAGAATTATGGGAATTGTAATGCGTTAAAGAGCTGTGATTATAAACAGTGAGTAAAAGGACACCATAATACCTGCCTCCCTTGTCTTTAATAAAACCAGGACTCTCCATCAGTACTAGCTAGGAGAATATACAATTTTGCTTCTGCTTCTAATGGCAGGGCGTTGAAGAAATACCTTTCAGAGATTAAGTGAATCAGCTGGAACCCTTCTCCTAGTCACATTCAGCATCCCAATTCCAGTCCCCCAGCAGTCTTTTACTGCACATTCTAAAGTGAAATCGCAGTCAACTTCCTGTCTCACTTCATCAGCACAGAGCAGCTTCAAATACACACATTCACTCACAATCCAACACCCAAGGAAAATATATTCTTTGCACAAATCCACAGTCACAGTACATGAGAAGGAACCCACACTATTTGTTTCAAAAATGCTTCCACGATCAAAACTATAACAAAGTGTACAGCGAAGAAAAAAAGAGCAGGTAATACACACTAGACAAGTAGGAACAATGTCTACAAGATCAAGGGTTATGAAAACAAACATTATACAGCACATACGGCGATCGTCACAAAGTGGCATGATGATAGTGCACCTGTATTTGCACATGAATAATGGTATATTTTATTTAGCCACCTGAAGATGTTCCAGTTTAGTCTTCTGTATTATTAATGCACGCTTTTAAGGCCATGGGCAACAAAACCAATTCTCCCTTTACATTTCCACTGGGGCACTCTGGCCACGGTGGAATGATCTCTGGTTGAATTCAGATTTCTGAAAATGTGAAGGATAAAATCAAAGTATTGCTTTCGATATAACTTTTTTGTATTTCGCTTTCATACCAGTTGTTTGCAATTTTGCATTTGTTAGATTGTGTAAGGCACTTTTTGTGGAGCCTGTGGAAGTGCGACTTTTAGACACCTTTAACTTGATACAGTTATGGTTACTCTGGAAAGGCTATTTATGGTTACTCTGCAAAGGTTAGGTGGTAGGCATTATATCTACACTATGTGGGGTGGCACTGCTTTTGTTTGCTAGTATGGTTTTGTCTTGCAGCAGCAAAGATTGGGAATGTGCTTAGAAAAGTGATTGATATAATTGACAGTGAATCTTTGTGCTTATTTAATCACACAAGAAGCTAGGAAACATGGATCAGGAGAGTTAAAATGTGTAAAAGAGTTTAAAAGCGCAGCAGATAAAATTAGGGTCGATTCTTTTCAAGGAATATATTACTACAGCTCTTGAACTCTTTTAACATCCGTGGTACCTTGGTGTCAGTGAACGGCCAACATTTTTACATATTATTTAGACATTTCTCCATGCAAGTCTAGTACCTTTGTGTTACCTTGTTGTAAAGAATGAACAACAGCTTTTATCTTCTTTTACAAACAATAGATAAGGGGCCAAAAGAGCCCCTCCTACTGGAACGGGGGAGGAGACATTTGAGTGAATGGGCTAAAGGAATACACTTTCCCTAATTAAACTAAGAAACTGGGGTTTTTCCTTGCCATCTGGAACAACTCCTAGCGCTCATGGATGCTCAATCAATAGTCGCTGAAATAAATTGAGTCTTCCTCTTAAATAGTGTGACTTCACCCACTCTAGTAGTGGCAACCTTCATCATTGAGTCCACCTTGGTGCCTTCAAGCCAGGATGGGCTAAAGCGTATACCAGGGAGCACCTTTGATATTCTTGTGACTGAGATGTCTAGAAAAAATAAAAAACTTCTGACAAACCTAGGTATCCCTTCATTGGTGGTCTGGGTGGGTATAGGTTAAGAATTATCTTGATGGGGGTATATGATATAATTCTCCTATGACCCTAACATGACCATCAACATGTTTTAGCTCATATTCAATGGCCTCTCAGGTCCAGGGTCTTCATCAGGACATTTCGGTGTTAAATAAGCCAATATTGCACACACTTTTACTTTGATATATGTATATAGGGCATGCAATGCTAAATTGCATGCAGTGTGAGCAATTTTACTTTCCTTATTGTAGGATCACTTGTTCCTTAAAAAGTAAGTGAATAATGCATCATTAACATCACTAATCAAAGTTCACATTGCATGGGTACCACTATGGGAAGAGGCAAAGAAGGAGTCCTTTTGTCTGCTTCCCATGGCACATACTTGATGGTATTGGTGACCATCAACTGAATAGTGCCTCACTGTCCATATTTTTGTATACTTGGTGTCAGACTCATCTGAGCCACCCCACTCTATCGCACATCATGTGTTTCACTAATTACATTTCACATATCATAGATTCCACACAATTTGTGGTCTTATAATTGTCATTGCTTAATGCAAACCATGTGTAATTAGTGCGATAACATACAGAATAGCTTATACAAGCACCTTGAACCATACTGTCACTTACTCCTTTCGAGATTTTGGTCCTGCCACTCGGGGGGCGAAGGAACATGTCTTTGTATTCACACACTGATATTATTTTAAGGTACTGCTGGGAGGTAAAGTTGGAACAAAAGTTGAAACAAGTTTTAAATAAATAGTAATGGTGAAAAAAAAATGAAAAGTGCATAGGTAGCCGAATTCTTGGGGACATGGGGGCACATGCATCAATGTAAGGAATTGCGATTCCTTAAAAGTGATTTTTAAGGAATCGCTATTAAGGACTTGCAATTCCCTATGCATATAGGAATCGCTAAATGAATTGCGAATCCTACACATTCCCTATAGGGAATGCCTTTCCATTAATTTCTATGAGCTTAGAGGCCTATAGGAATGAATGGGAAACCATTCACAATTACCAAAAAGGTCATCGCAAATTGCGCATGCAACTTCAAGGGTGCTAGGGGGCCAAACGGCCACCCTGATGCATCCCCAAAAATGGTATGAGTGCACATGTGGAGCACAGACACGCCTTAAGGGCATGTGTGTTCGCCAAACAGCACTTAAAAAAATGCAATCTTTATCTTGATGTCACAGGAACGCCCACTTTAAGCTGGGCGTTAAGAATTCCTATGCTAACGCAAGTTTTCACGCGTCAGCGTGAGCTTGCTAATTAGGCGATAACATTATCGCCGCTTTTCTGCCGAAAACGGCCGCAAAAGTGGCGATAATTCTATTGCCTCGCCTTGCTGATATGCCCCTGCATGTACAGCGATTTCTCTCACTTTTTTTGTGTACTCAGATTAACTAGATCAATATATTCATTCCTACAAGCACGCACTGTGTTCTGAGAACATGAATTGCCTTATTTCGATAAAGCAAAACTGAGCATGAGAAAATTCTCTTTATTGCTGCAGAGGTGAAGACAGTCAAGAAGCGCACTTCATTCATTCATTCATTCATTCATTCATTCATTCATTCAGTCATTCATTCAGTCAGTCAAGAAGCGCACCTGTCCTTTAAAGGCCAAACATTTATCGGCCGATGGTGATTTCGACAGGTGTTTCTTTCGACCGAGGCGAAGACGGAGTGATTAAAAAGGAAGGGAAAAGCAATGACAATAGAGTGCTTCGGGGAGAAACATTCGATGCTCTCACTGAAGCAATCTGGAAGAGCCTGGCTAAAAACACACGGTGGCACGAAGGCTCGAAAGCATAAAAGTGGTAGGGCCGAGAAGATTTGGAGCAATTTCATGAGTCATAATGGGAATCAATTTAGCCAGTTTAATTTCATGATTTTTAAATAGAGAGGGAGTCGCTCTGAAGTCATAAATGGACTTTAAGACTGTTTCTAATTGATATTGTAAAGTAGCAGCTGTTGTGTGGGATGAGATATTCCCGGGAATAAAAACTGAACATAATTACATTTGCTATCCCGAATCCACGGGCCAGGAAAATCACACCCTGTGCATATTTTTCAGAAAACCCTGCCTTGTAGTAGGGCTGTGACAGTAGTTATGGCCTGAGAGCTAGGCAGCCAGGCATTGGGTTACGTCAGCGAGCATATTTCCAGGCTGGCCCTGTCCAGGGCGCTCTGCACATCACATCGAATGAAATGCTGGAGAGGTTCACACCCAGCAATCAACAGCAAGCTCCATCAGCAGGGCGTTGTCACCAGCCGGATATGATGTCCTCCCTTGCTGTGCCTTGTTAATCAAGATGTGGAAGCGGATTTGATGCACCTTCTATTTGAGAAAGGCAAATATACCCCGTTCCACTGCCAAAGGGCTGCAAGTACAGCTCACAAAACAAAACCAATACCTAAGGCATCCTAACAAGCAGCTTTTGCACAAACAGAGGCACATTTTACCGACCTCACCGAAACAGTAACGTTCTAAGAATTATTCTACAGATACAAATACGCACAGGTATGCACATGGAAATAAATGGGGCCGATAAGCCAAGTTATTTAGAACATTTGCATTAATAAATGCACATTCTCATACTTATTAGTGCAGTGCAATTATTAAGATCCATTTTATTCCTATAGAAGCATGGAATTCACATGAGGAAATAAATATTTACTGCCTCAAACAGAACATTTTACAATTTCTTAACACGTAGAAACAACTCTTCTAATAGACACGAGCCCTCTTCAAATTGTTCTTTCTCGGAGCAGACATTTAATCCCTTGAAATATTTGAGGGCGTTTATATGAGTGAAAAATATGAGAAGTGCAAGCACATGCAGCATGGAAGTAAGGCAGAACACGAAGTGCAGTAGGGGAGGAGGAGCAATAGAGGGGGTACAAGAGGACAGAGAGAGATGATGGAGAGATGGCAGCATCAAGCCGCTAGTGCAGAACTACTTGTTCACATTACCAAAACCTACTGGGAACTCAAATCAGACACTGTAACCATCCAAGAAATGCCACAGCCTTGATAGGGTGGAAGAAAATTCTATATCGCCTTTTGGTTGAGTTGCTAAAGTATTTATTGCAAAACTAATAGTCCATGAATCATAGAAATAATCAATTAGGGGATGTATACAGTACATCAGCTAGGGAGCCTGGCTCCCCGAAGTCAAGGATAAGCTCCTATATACAGTGCTTCATTTGTAAATATTAAATCCCAGTGCCCTAAAGTATTCTTAGGAGGCCACCGCCACTTCTTCTAGTTGTCCGCCTAGCAGCACAAATCTAAAACATACTACTGCTTGTGAATTATGGCTTGGATTATAGCAGTCCCCTTATTTGACAAGAACAATATTCATTAAAACAAAAGGTGTTTGAACGATCTAAAAGTTATTATACCTACAAAAAATGACAAGCCCCTGAACAAAAACTCAAAGCCTCTACTATGGATTAAGGTCTGGTGCTCTCTTGACTTCACTAACGAGCTCCACAAAACCGCATACATTCCAGAGGCCCAACTACCATGTAGAAACGCATGAAAACTAATAAATATACATAAAGTGAACACAGAGCACTGACAAAGCAATGTACAAAATCTGAAAGATTCCAAGAGCAGATCATGTCAAATAAACTGGGTAGTAAAACATTGTAGAGTGATACCTTTTAACACTGCAACTTCATTTCAGCTTAATTTTGCGAAGATTATACCGTGCTTGTAAAACAGTAAAGGGCCTGGCGGAGTGCTTATCCTGGTTTGGACATCAGTGTTACTTGTCCTTGACACATCTGGTTGACTGGTGATGCAGGGGTCACACTAATGCTTCTGCTGTCTGGAAGGTCTGTGATGTCTGGATCTCACACAGGTAGTGTGTTTACACACTCCATTGCTGCTGATACAGTGCTGAGGGACTGCTTCACTGTGGGAAGCCCAGAAAGGTGATTTGGGCCTGTACGATGATCTGTTTGTTTGGCACTTTAGTTACTCGGTGCCAACCATGGTCCTCTTTGCTACAGTTCTATGCAGAGCTCAAAAACCAAAACTCTTTTTAAAGGAAGGAGCTCACAATATTCAATATGCAATTCGATCCAACGAAGAACAACATCCAACCTTTTGTAAATTATTATACATACGTTTATTATTTTGTCATTTAGAAAAAATTTTAATAAGGCAGTACGAGGTTGCTCCAAAGGGAACGTGCGTCAAAGAAGAGTGATTAAAGGGTGAATGAGTGAAACAAGGAATGGAAACATAGTAATAGAGACATTCATTTGGTTTACAACAATAAGGATCGGTTATAATTCACCGTCCAATAGACCTGGTCACATTTATCAATCGCAGAAACGTATTCTTATATTTCAAAAAAGGCCCAACAGGTGGTCTAGCACGAAGGACTGTATGTGTGTCCCAGGTAGTGAGGAGTAAGCGTCGACGTTTCGACACGTCTTGAAGGCCTTAGGAGATTTAAACCTTGGCCGTGCGGATCTTCATCAGGACCAGAGGGGGGCAACCTGACTGGGTGATGATATTGATCAACCACCTAGAATATTAAAACAAGGGGAAGTGAGGATGTTGTCCTAATTAAAAACAAGCATTAAAACCAAGGTCCGTCATAGTCAATCATGTACCTGATCGGATTAAAGAATTCAATTCAAAAGAGGTCACCAGACTTCCAATGGATGGAGGACTGCGTATCACAGGGTAGTTATTCCAAGCTGTTGGGGGGTTTATTCCATGCTGTTGGGAAAGATCAATAATGAAAGAATTCTAAGTATGGGCGGTGCAACCTACACGCGATTATACTGAAAACAGAGCATCTGTATGGAACAGTCATAATGCCAGGTACACCATGGGTGTAGTGTCACACGACGTATGTGCTTAATTGATCAAGTAACGAATAATAGCAGCTAATTAGCGGCGTGACATAAGACTAGTACTTATTAGTAAGCAGAGGAGCATTTTGTCACGTCAAGCACTAGTGTGTAATGTAAATCAAATGATTCAGGCTAACAGGTGCTAATAACGTTACTAGATATTAAAGACTAATACTCATTTGGTGGGCGGAAGAACCATCTTACCGCATCAGACGCTAATGTATAGTTCGGATCTGTCACTAATTAGATGGTGGCATCGAGTTCACTCGAGGCTGAAATTAAATGGAACGAAATGAATTCAAAGTAAGCCTGGGAGTTAAATTGTACAATCCCAGGGCTGAGGGTAGAATTAATCTTACCAGGAGGCACAGTGTATGTGCTAGCTCACGGAGCGTCCGTCTCCGTCGAAGCTCCCGCTCAGTGTGAGCTCGACCGCGTCTACGTACAATTACCGGGGCAACCGTCTACGTGTTAATGACGGTTACCGGGGTATGGACAGAGTTGAAAGACTGACAGGAAATCGTGGAAGTAACGGGAAAGTTGGAACCTGATACAAGGTTGTTTGAGCCAAAAAAGGGACGGGGGGGAGCAGTGATTTAACATATTTGAACAAAACAACAGAAGAATTTTTAATATAATACAAAGAATTGTTATAATCGTGGCATACTTGGTGAGAAGGACTTCCCACATATACGTTTAAACAATCCATGTATTGGAGGACAATTACTTAGACAAACCATGTAATCATATACAAGGACATTTAACACATATGCGTACAACTAAACATGTATTTGTAAACAATTAATTTGGCAAAGCCATGTTGCCATATACATCAACATAAAGTACAACAACAGTTTGTGCACTACAATTACACAGGAGCAGTCTAAGTGTGTGGAGACTGAGCACTAGGCCAGTTTGTTGGTATGAAGGACCATATAACCACAGACTACTATGTCAGTAAGGGTTACTAAAGGTTACCAAGAGTGAATTGCTGGCTTAATCAACAGCTCATGATGGAAACTTGTTTGTTAATTTCCTCAAGTTCGTTAAGACCTCTAGTTACAGTATCTAAAGAATGGATCCATCTGCACTCACGCTTGTTCAGTATGTCTGAGAAGTTGCTTCCTCGAGGATTAGGTTTTACCTTTTCCAGTACCCACCACCTCAGACTGTCTGCTTTGTGTTCGAACCTGGCGAAATGTTCCACCAACGGGGCACCGGGTGTATTGCAACGGATGCGACTGCAATGTTGCAGTATCCGACACTTCACTTTTTGGATGGTTTGGCCCACATATAAAAGTTCACATGGGCAGGTAATCACATAAATAACCCCTGATGTATTACAGTTACTGTGTTCCTTAAGTGTATGGGTTTGGTTGTTGTGTGTGAATTCATTGATCGTTCTGGTCAAAGCACATGCTTTACATGAACCACATTTGTGGTGTCCCATGATAGGGGTACCCCATAGAGTGGTCTGTCCTGACATCTGATTAGTGGGTAGTAGGGATTTAATCAGGTAGTCTCTAATGTTTTTACCTTTTCTAAAGGCGTGCAGCGGGGTAGGTATACTGCCTAGTTCGTCTGCTACTAAGTGCCAGTGCTGGTTAATGGCCTTTTTGATGACATTGCTCTTGGTGTTAAACGTTGTCACGCACACCAACCTTTCCTCATTGTTCTTTTCTTTAGATTTGGGAGTTAGCAGGAATTCCCTATGATTATGCCAGGCCCGCTTCCGTGCTTTCTTCAGAAGCCTTATTGGGTAACCACGATCTATCAGTCTAGACAATAGACCCGCTGATTCATCAAAAAAGTCTTCTTTTTTTTAACAGTTCCTCCGAATCCGCAGAAACTATCCGAAGGGTAAATTGTCCCTTAGATTCCGGGGGTGATGGCTTGAGTAACGTAATAATGTGTTTCTTTCACTAATTTTCTGAACAGTGTGGTGTATAATTTACCCGATTCTGAGTCAGATTTAATAGTGATATCAAGGAAATCAATGCTTTCTCTGCTATAGTTCATGGTGAATTGTATGTCTGTTGAGCAAGTGTTCAACCAGAGATGGAATTTTTTGAGATTCTCTTCCTCGCCTCGCCAGACAAATACAACATCGTCGATGTATCGACGCCATAATTCTATGCAATTACTGTATGGATTTAGTTGATTGAGGACATACTGATGTTCAAATTCACTCATGTAAATAATCGCCAAATTTGGAGCAAAGCTGGCCCCCATCGCCACGCCTTTCGTTTGTACAAAGAATTGGTCCAAAAAGGTAAAATAATTTTGAGTCATTGCAATTTTTAGTAAAGCCACAATGAATTCCGTGGGGACTAGGTGTGGTGCAGGTCTCGCATTGAGTACTGATTCAATACACTGAAGGGTTGCCAATTGTGGAATGTTTGTGTAAAGGGCAGTTATGTCCATAGTCACTAGTAGATGGACATTCGGATCATAAGGTTATTCGTCCATCAGTTGTATAGTTTGCATGGTATCCCTTAAATAGGTTGAAGTGTGTTCCGCAATAGGTTTTAAAAACACGTCAATGTACTTACATAATGGTTCTAAAACTGAACCACAACCAGACACAATTGGCCTCCCTGGAGGGTTTTGCATCCGTTTATGTATTTTAGGGAGGGTATAGATTGTGGGTAGTCTGGGGTGTTTATTGTTTAGATAATCATGCTCCAACTTATTTACATATCCGTTTTCCAGGGCAATTTTAGTCAGGCTGCTTATAGCCTTACTTATATCTTGTGTGGGATCTTTACGTAATTTAACATAGTTACCTTCAACAGTCAACTGGGAAATAATCTCTCTCTTATAATCCTCTGTGTTCTGTATAACAATAGCGCCACCCTTGTCAGCGGGTTTAATCACGATATTGGGATTACTTTTTAGTGTATCCAGGGCTGTGCGTTCTTGTTTACTTATGTTGTATGGGACATATTGTCTATTAGATAGTATGTTGTCCACATCTTTCATTACAACTTGCTCATACGCCAAGAGTCTATGTGGCATAAGAGATGCCGGGGGATTAAACTTGGAGGGTGGTCGTAATCCACTGGCCGAAAAGGTAGGGTTGCTTGGTGTTTTAAGGAAGTGGTATTTTAAACGCAACTTCCGAAAAAATTGATGCAATTCGACTTTCAGGTTGAAATTGTTGGGCATATTGGTCGGGACAAAGGACAAACCCTTTTCAAGGATTCCTTGTTCATTAGGTGTCAGTATATGGTCCGACAGATTAATAACAGGGTTATCAATTTTATGGATTACCATCTGTAATGCTGTCGTCGTGTTTGGATCTCGCCATGTGTTTCCTGTTGGAAGTGTGCCTGTCTCCTTGTTTGGCCCCTCCCTTGGTTCCATGTCTGTGTTCTGTTCCCCCTGGGTCTCCCCCAGGGGCGTCCACGGCCTCGTTGGCCCCACCATGGTTCCTCTGGTAAAAAAGGGGGCTGTTGGATAGACTGGTTAGGACCGATCGTGGAAGATCCTCCACTAGGTCCTGGGTGTTCAGTGTCACTTCCTGAACTGCTGCCCAAGGAGGAGCCAGAGAAGGTGGTGTATCTTCTGAAGCCGCTCCTGCCTCTACTCGAAAAAGTGCCCTGCTGTTCCCTTATATAATAGCCTTCCTGTATATAAGGGTAGGTGATCTTTTTATCGTAAAACTTGATATCCCTAGCCACTTTGTCCAGTTTAGTTGCCTGTGTATACGTGTCAAATTCCTGAATAGTACGCTCCAGTCTTTCTAACGCTTCTTTAGCATTAACTAGAGCCCTGTCCTCAATAATTTCTTTTTTTAAATCAGTAATTTCCTTGGTTAGGCGTTGTACCTCTTCTACTGCTGTTTCTATCCCTAGCACCATCCAATGCCTTGAGCAGTTATTAGACACAAAACTGAAATTCTCTTTAAATTTGGGATTGTCAAGAAAGATTGCTGGTTCATTTCTTACTTGGAGTCCCACAGGGATTACATTAGATTGAAGGTATTTAGCCAGCGTATGTCCATGTAATCTTGTCCTAATCAGTTTCTTCTCAAGACATTCTAGTCTAGATACTTTTTCATTAAGTGTTAAATCAATACCTGTACTGGCAGCGCCTAAAAAGGTGTTGCCTCCTTGTAATTGTAATAGTTTATCGATATAATCTTCACTATATGACAATGTCTCCCTTTCCGACATAGTCCAATTACTAAAGATTGAATTTGGACAATTATTGTGTAATGTGTAATTGGTATAGGCAAAGCAGTATTAGCCAAATTTAGACAAATTGCACAAAAAACATATAACAAATAAACAATTAAACCCTCGCAGGACTTGCCTGCACAAAGGTAGCCATTACAAAAATGGGGTAACCCATGGTTAGGGGACCTGGGTATAATCTTGATACCAAAAACAATGGTCCTTGACCAATTATTAATACATGTGAGCCAAATACTTCACTTAGTTAAATAATTTTATGATCCTGAGCTCAAAAACCAAAACTCTTTTTAAAGGAAGGAGCTCACAATATTCAATATGCAATTCGATCCAACGAAGAACAACATCCAATCTTTTGTAAATTATTATACATACGTTTATTATTTTGTCATTTAGAAATTTTTTTAATAAGGCAGTACGAGGTTGCTCCAAAGGGAACGTGCGTCAAAGAAGAGTGATTAAAGGGTGAATGAGCGAAACAAGGAATGGAAACATAGTAATAGAGACATTCATTTGGTTTACAACAATAAGGATCGGTTATAATTCACCGTCCAATAGACCTGGTCACATTTATCAATCGCAGAAACGTATTCTTATATTTCAAAAAAGGCCCAACAGGTGGTCTAGCACGGAGGACTGTATGTGTGTCCCAGGTAGTGAGGAGTAAGCGTCGACGTTTCGACCCGTCTTGAAGGCCTTAGGAGATTTAAACCTTGGCCGTGCGGATCTTCATCAGGACCAGAGGGGGGCAACCTGACTGGGTGATGATATTGATCAACCACCTAGAATATTAAAACAAGGGGAAGTGAGGATGTTGTCCTAATTAAAAACAAGCATTAAAACCAAGGTCCGTCATAGTCAACCATGTACCTGATCGGATTAAAGAATTCAATTCAAAAGAGGTCACCAGACTTCCAATGGATGGAGGACTGCGTATCACAGGGTAGTTATTCCAAGCTGTTGGGGGGTTTATTCCATGCTGTTGGGAAAGATCAATAATGAAAGAATTCTAAGTAAGGGCGGTGCAACCTACACGCGATTATACTGAAAACAGAGCATCTGTATGGAACAGTCATAATGCCAGGTACACCATGGGTGTAGTGTCACACGACGTATGTGCTTAATTGATCAAGTAACGAGTAATAGGAGCTAATTAGCGGCGTGACATAAGACTAGTACTTATTAGTAAGCAGAGGAGCATTTTGTCACGTCAAGCGCTAGTGTGTAATGTAAATCAAATACTTAGAATTCTTTCATTATTGATCTTTCCCAACAGCATGGAATAAACCCCCCAACAGCTTGGAATAACTACCCTGTGATACGCAGTCCTCCATCCATTGGAAGTCTGGTGACCTCTTTTGAATTGAATTCTTTAATCCGATCAGGTACATGATTGACTATGACGGACCTTGGTTTTAATGCTTGTTTTTAATTAGGACAACATCCTCACTTCCCCTTGTTTTAATATTCTAGGTGGTTGATCAATATCATCACCCAGTCAGGTTGCCCCCCTCTGGTCCTGATGAAGATCCGCACGGCCAAGGTTTAAATCTCCTAAGGCCTTCAAGACGGGTCGAAACGTCGACGCTTACTCCTCACTACCTGGGACACACATACAGTCCTTCGTGCTAGACCACCTGTTGGGCCTTTTTTGAAATATAAGAATACGTTTCTGCGATTGATAAATGTGACCAGGTCTATTGGACGGTGAATTATAACCGATCCTTATTGTTGTAAACCAAATGAATGTCTCTATTACTATGTTTCCATTCCTTGTTTCACTCATTCACCCTTTAATCACTCTTCTTTGACGCACGTTCCCTTTGGAGCAACCTCGTACTGCCTTATTAAAATTTTTTCTAAATGACAAAATAATAAACGTATGTATAATAATTTACAAAAGGTTGGATGTTGTTCTTCGTTGGATCGAATTGCATATTGAATATTGTGAGCTCCTTCCTTTAAAAAGAGTTTTTGTTTTTGAGCTCAGGATCATAAAATTATTTAACTAAGTGAAGTATTTGGCTCACATGTATTAATAATTGGTCAAGGACCATTGTTTTTGGTATCAAGATTATACCCAGGTCCCCTAACCATGGGTTACCCCATTTTTGTAATGACAGCTCTATGCAGAGCCTCGTGGTGATGGTGGGTCACAAACGGTCCTCAGGAGGCTGGTGTTGTAAATAATGAGGCCAGGAGACCAGATTCCCACTATTCATCTTGGTTCACCTGCTGCACAATATTGAGGCCTGGAATGCTGCTAGAATCATGCAGCTAAACAACTGGGGTGTGTGCACTGGCAGACACAGTCCTTAGGAGGAATGGCTGTCAAGAGCAGTTTTTGTCCACTGTTGTGTACTGAGCAAGGCAGATAGGTGAGTGCAAAGTCTACACTTTTCTTCATTCCTTACGTGCCCTCCCTGCCAAGTCTGCCCTGCATCTGTGCTTCCACATCCTGCCTCACATCAGTTCAGAGGTGATCCGATTCCCTAGTGCAATCATCTCATGGAAACCCACACACACAAATGCATCAAGCAGGTGCAGTGATGAATGGATTAGAGCACATAGCACACTTAATTTAGTGATTGACCAGAGTCGTGCCAACACGGTATGATGACATCACTAATGTGATAAACAATACACATTTATCAAGCATGGACCAATGTGGGCCCGCATGGGAAGACATACTAGGCTGTCACCCAGCTAGTTTTATTGTTTTGAACAGTTATGAGGACTAAGGGTTGGTGGTTCATGGTTTTTTTGTCACTCCGCACTCCTCTTGGAGGGCGGGATTGGCAAAAACTCCGCATACAATGTGCAGCGGAGTTTACTGGCATGAGTCATGATGACCTACCACTATGCAAAATGCGCACTAACTAACTTTAAGTTTAATAGTTTATAGGAACGTCTGACTTTTAGTTTTCAATAAATCATTTTTTTTAACACGTAGTTTATTGGTTTTTTGTACAATCACATAAAACTCCATACTCAATATTCATCAGCATACTCCCTGAGGATTAATCCAAAGCCCCCCACCAACTATATAGTGCATAGTACGAGGATATGTGAGTCCTTCCAGGGCTGTGCGTCAAATCAACCAAGAAACCTTCGTAACTAAGTCCCTACACTGAAACACTATGAAAACTTTACATTCCCTCCCCCACCCTCAGTCCCCACCAACCAACGCAGGTAGCCGTCTCCGTCCTCTCGTATCATGCAGTCCTAGGAATAGCTATGTGTTGAGTTATGCGATGTACCCCTCTTGTTCCAGGGCTATCCCCCCGTCCATGACCTGCCCTTCTCCGTCTTCGTTTGACTCAGAGCTAGTTTTCAATAAATCATTACTAGTAACAGGAACAGAACATCTAGGTATGTTAGGGGTGTGCATCTTTTTTTTTAGCAAGAAGGATGCCGTAGGTGCAGTCCCCTGGCCGCACCCCCTTTTTCTACTAGCCTGTGTCTGTCACCAGGAGGGGCGCAATCAGCAGACAGCGTGGGCAGGGTTAAGGCTCAGGAATGCTGGAGAGAGGAATGTGCACACAGTTGAGCCCTATGCTAATCTCATGCTAAATTTGCTAATGAGCCCCTGGCTGGGCTGCTTGAGAACCAGGCAGGGTTATTGACTGTACCTCGGTGCCACATTGGCGATGGCTTTCTCTAGCTCAGGGTTGACCGAGAGGAGGGATGCAGGCAGACATTGTGGACTGAGCAAGAGTGGATTTTGATTTCTTGACCCAAAAGGATTTACATACTTCAAGTGGTACTGTTTCTCTGCGTTATTCTTTTATTGGTGCATGAGAACTATTTTGTTATGTCTGCTTCACTGGGTGCCCCCCTTCATCCTTTCTGTACGTGTGGAGGAGTTTGTAGAGCTTGATCATGCCTAGAAAGGGGAATGGACAGCTGCCTTTACTCGATGGCTGGGTGGAAGTGAGGGTGGCAAGGTTTACTTTTTACATTAATCACAACACCAAGCACACCAGCTGAATTCACCGATCGGATAGTTAGGAAGCGGCATAAGTACATTTGAAGAGTTCAAAGGAGATGATGGAGGGGGTGAAGTGGTACTTGGTGGTGCAGGAAAGAAGGGATGGAAATGTGGGATTCTGAAATGTGAGCTGCACTGGACACTTGATGCACCAGCACACAGCACATCGAATCCTAAAACGCACTGCTCATGACACACGAGATCCCAGGGCCCCAGCATGCATATGACCCTAACTCGTACACTGAAGTTCAATTCAAAGTACTGCTGACAGAAGGTGGCTGAAAACAAAACACTGTACTCTACTGCAGACTGCAGAAATGTACCATTTGCTGCCATAGCAGTAGCCCACAGCATGAAACATATTGAAGCACTTGAGTGTTCTATGCTTTTATGCATCCACAGGGGGTAACTCTCACTGAGACGCTGCACAAGTAGAGGTGCTCGGCGTGAACAACTGAGAACCCTGGTCTCTCTCCGAGATCCGCCTGCAGGCCAATTCCTTATATCAGTACTTAACAAGCTCTCTACAAAGACCAAGTGAATTCTGCTTTAGCCAAGATTTAATTTCATTTTGCATGTAGGAAACCATTGAAAGACAGCTGCTTGGAGTCCACTGGGAAATGTATATATGCAGGGGTGGGCGAGAGGAGCAACTCTGCCCGCTCGCGGAACTACGTGGAATTCCATTGAGTTTTTATGCAACTCCACGGAAACCTGCATAGTGCAACTCCTCAAGCTCCAACCACCATTATTCGTATCATTGCTGTCAGATTTACCAAAGGTGACCTCCCCATCAACCCTGAGATACGGGTCAGGCAGGTCCTCAGACCCACACCCATGCCTATCGAATGACATATCACATGTGGGGTCTCACTTTGCGCACCCAGGGATAACCCTGATCGATATTAAACAATGATGGACGACCCCAATCTATGTGTGGTACTATCACTGGTAGGCAGTGTTTGGGACCCACTGGGTTTGTTAAAAGACCCCTCACGCACCAACCTGGTTGGTGTCATGCTTCATCATTGGGGTCCCAAACGGGTGGCCGAATGCCCCCCGGTTGTGCTACGACGCCTGATTACAGCGGAGCTGGTGTGGTGCAGAAATGTGATGTGGTGTGAATTAAAAATATCGCTGAGAATCCTTGCCTCTTCGTATTTATTATTGGCGGCTCAGGATATGGTTAAAAAGTAAGTGTGATGCAACTAAAAATAATTAATTATCTTGTAGTTGGCTATGTGATGGGTCTACATGTTTTAGCCCGCAGGGGTATGTAGGAGGGGCGTTCTTCAGGACCGTGAAAATAAGTGAGTGGCAAAAGATGTGGTGCCACGTGAAAAGCGATAACAGTAAAATTAGTACCTACACATGCGCTAAGGTGTGTAGACTGCGTGTCGTCGTACTTACAGACATGTATGAAAAAATCACACTATGGTTGAGTGTGGGTGGCCGATTCGGGGCTCGGGAGGAGTTCACTCCTCTGAAAACGTGATCCGGGATGATGGGGGACAACACCAGGTTCCATGCGGGTCCGCTCTGAGACAAAAGGTTTTCAGAGGAGCCCCTCCTACGCACTGGCCTGAGCACAGCAACAGCCTCTCCATAGCGATCGAGAATTTCAACAATAGGATTATCTCTTATTCCGACTCCCTGGCCCCCCCTCAAACACAACAATACCATATGATTCAGTCCCTGGGCTAGCTGGTACATGGAGAAACTCCACAAATGGAGAATGAGCCAGGACAACGCAGACAGGAGCATGTTCTAATCTCCTCTGGGGTGCTACCACTAAAAGATCCAGAACACCAAATGTATCGCTCTGGCAGACTGCATCAATATTAGCAGGTTATTAATCTACTAGAGGGGACTTCTGGTCATTCCATTGCTTCATCATCTCCTGGATGGCCACAAGATTCTCAATGTCTTCCTTCATGAAGCTTTTAATATGCGCTCTGAGGGCTTAGAATGCAGCATACCACATCTTATGGGGTTTCGAGTGAAATTGCTCCTACCCCTCCTTCACAATACTGAGAGGTCCTCTCACAAGGTGGCCAAACAGAAGTTCAAAGAGGCTGAATCCCACTCCCTTCTGTGGCACCTCCCTGTAGGCATTTGGCAGACATCGTTACAGCACATTTCACCTATGCCTCATGGGCTTTGACATGCCCATATTCATACCTTTCAGTGTCCTGCTGAACCTCTTAACAAGCTCATTTCTTTGGGGGTGGTACAGTGTGGAGAAGTTGTAGGTTAACCCCACTTTCATCCCGTTAGGCTTTCATGCAGGCCTGAAGTTGGTGTCCTTGTCAGACATAATCTTCTTGCGGAAACCCACACAGGTAAAGATTCCCATTAGTACTCTGGCTATCTCGGCACAAAGCATTGATCGTAGGAGTATGTCCTTGAGATGCCCTGTTGAATGTGCCATCAAGATCAGTATAAAAAAACTATTGCCTTTGGCTGTCTTGGGATCAAGAGGCCCAACAATATCAATACTCACCCTCTAAAGGGTGTTCCCACCATGAAGTAAATCTGTAAGGGAATGCTACGCTTTACCCCCACTTACCACTGGCCTGGCAAGTAACACAGGATATACAGAATGCATCTAATTTTGTCCTCATCTGAGACCAATAAAAGTGGAAGACCAGGTGGTTAAAGTTTTTGGCCTGGCCCAGATTTCCTGCCAGGGAGATGTCATGAGCCAACTCTAGTAAGAATATCCTATAGCACTGGGGGACCACCAACACTTGGTTTGACCCTAGCTCAGGGACTTTAGGTTCACTATAGAGTATACTATTCTCCTAATAAGAAAATCACTTATCAGAGTCTTCCTCCACCACATAGCCCTGCACCAGTTCTTTGGGGATGTGGGCTCTTCTACATCACCTAAGCACTTCACTGTCCCTGTTAACATCATTATTGAACTGAGAGGCCTTATTTGCCTTCAGGTCCAAATCATTCTGGCTTAATTCATGAGCCAATGGGTCCTTCTTCTCCTCCAAGGTCAAAGTTACTTTCTTCTCCTCCATGGCCAGTGGCATTGTAATTTGCTCTAGGGCAAGGATAGCCAGTTAAAGCTTAGATTTCTCTCTCCTTGCCTGGACTCTATCTCTGACTAGGTCAGACAGTATAAGGACACATTGCTCCCAGCTCTGGATGAGGCAGGTGACCGTGATCCAATTGGCACCTCCTACTCTGGCTCTGAGGCTTCTACCATGCTGTATACTTTTTCTTCTTCATCCTGGGCCTCATCGTTCCCTTGTTACTATGTCATGGACTGTGGCAGGCGGACTCCCCCCCCATGATCTGAGGGCTATCTGGTAGACCCCTTTGTTGGACCCCTTTGCCAGCTTCAGTCCCCTCTCTCTGAACAGCTTCCTCATTTGTGTTATGCTGAAGCTCTCAAAGTTGCCCAGATCCACATCCATCCTTTCTAAAATCACTGGTGGAAAACAGGAGGAAAGAAATTAAATGTATGAAAGATCAGAAATGGCCAATTAAAACTCAAAAAGTCAACTTGAAAAATAAAAAGTCGACTTTGATGTTAGATTACAAAGGAGATTTTTGCTTTTACCTTAAATCACTGAACACCAGTGCAAGAAATTAGGGCATTAATTTGGGAGCTGAGAACAATAATTTAAAGTTTAAGGTTTAATACAGCACCAACAATTTTTTAACAGGTAACCGTGGTGGTTGCGCTTGACCTTTACGTAGGTGCAAGTTACAGCTGGCCCATGGCCTGGTATAAAAGAAGACATCTATGAATGTTTGAAGCTATGTGTAGCACAGACGAAAAGGTTATAGACAATTTTCTTGAAGGTCGGACAAATCATTTTAAGAACTGGACGACCAGGATTTAGTGTCAAGTCTGCTTGAAAAAGCTGGGATGTTTCTGGCTAAATTTTCCAGATGTGTCCTGCTCTAACTATTAAATTTGAGGCTACTGTGATGCAGCGCAGAACGTCAAATTCACCTTTCGGCACAGACCAACTACCTTAGCATCTAATTCACTCACATACATTCATTGGTGGGGCCCATAACACCAATATACTTACACTTGGTTGACCTGTTTTCTGGGGAAAAATACGTTTCACAACGCTGACATGAGAGGAATACCTTCGCCCTACCCTAAATACACTGACATTAAACCCAAGATATCCCTCCCATAAGGGGATGAATCATTTAGTTGTTTACTTGATTTTAATGAATAATGCTCGTCTATCTATACATTACTTCTGTTCAGCCATCTTGTATAGGCCGAAATGGTCAATTTAAGCAAAAGAAACACAAAAACGTAATTAAAAGATGGAAATGACTAATAAAATGTTATCCCCTTACTAATACACATATGTGTGTGTATTTATCTAGCAGAAGCAACACTCAGAGCGGTTTATACTCACTGAATAAAGCACAAATCACAAATACATCACTTAAAGCAACATATAACATATAATATTCTAATTTTCTACTATTAATATGCGTACACAAGTTAATTCACAATTAGTATAGCATATTGCAATTCCCACGTATATTTCTCTTGTTAATATAGTTGGTGAGTTAACACTTCAAACAGATTAATAATATTACAATTAATTGATTATTCGGAATAATATAGACATGCAGAATGGGGTATACAAAATGTTGTACTACCCGCTCCAGCAATCCCCCCTTTGGTGATTATATCGCCACACTAACATAAAATTATGTAGTATTTTTCAGAAATTTCGAATTGATTTCTTGTTTCATTCATATTTCAGTTTCCCCTGTTTCTTCTCTTTTTGCTGTTTTATACATGCTATCTCTTAACTCTTCTAGTTCTATTTCTTCAAATTCTCTCGCGTGTTTCTTATCCCTTCTCCTTAAGTTTTCTCTTGTTATTCTTTTCTGGTTTTTATTCTTTCTACAACATATACAACCTAGTCTTATTATTAATACTAAGGAAATCACACAAGTTAATGGAAATAATATCTTACCTATAAATGTACTACCTAGTTTTACTACAAAGTCTTTGATAGCTGTTATTTTCTTACTGATCTTCTCCCAAACACCTTCAACCTCCAGTGGTACAATTTCGTCATGCAATTCTGTTATATTTTTAATATAAATTTTCAAATCTTTACTTTCGTCAGGAATGTAAGTACAACGATGTTGATCTTTCAGCATTCCACAGACTCCACCCTCTTTTGCCAATAAAATATCAAGGGCAAGTCGATTTTACATTACCATAGCACGCATGGCAACCATTTCGGTATTTACCAATAAGAATCCTCCAGCGGTGCTTGTTGACAAGCGATCCACCACTGTTGAAAGTTTTCTAATTTTGTTCGCATTCAGAGATATTCCCACTGCGGGTATCAGTGCTCCAAAAATGTCACCTACAATTTCAGCCCAAGATTCTCTTTTACTTCGTGCTAAATGATTACCTAAACTATGTATACCATCTTCTCCTCTATCCATGTGAAAAATCTTTGGAAAAACCAGGCCAACATAACATGTGCCATACCAATGGTCTGGCAAACGATAATATGCCCTGTTCCCACAAATGAAATCCAGTCCTGGAAAGACTGGATCTCTTCCACCTTTAAATCCCCATCCTCCCATGATCCGGTATGTATCATGGCACTCACTATTCCCTAGAAAATAATTGTCATATGCCGTCTGATTCCTTCTTATACACAGTTTCCCTTTCTGAGGCCAATCTAAAGCCATAGTTGTCTCGATTCTCATCTTAAATGTTTCTCTGTTTCTACGTCCCAAACCGTTTTCTCCACTTTCCCTTCTGAAACCTTCCTTTGCATTTTCAATCTCCTTTCTTCAACCATATCCAAAAATGTCTTCTCCTCTTTCTTTAAACTGCAAGTCAAGTTATTTCTAAATATATATTCTAACGTTAGTTCATTTGTCTCTAAGAAAAATTCACCTAATACCTTTGCAGGTTTTACTTTGTTAAGCTTGTTAATTGACGGTACTTGTGAAATTAGAGTATCTACATCTGAAATATAATACTCTAATTTACCTGTTTGATAAAACAAACTAGCTATTACCCTACATGTTATGCCATATGTTACAGGGAGGTGATGATAAGTCACTCCTTCAGATACAGATGCAGGTAATTGCATACATACGTAGCAATCCCTTATGTCCATAGTTTTTACATATTCATACAACAACTTTGAAAACACATTCTTAGAAAAATCTATTATTGACCTGTCTTTATGTAAATAGTTTTTATCTATTCTAGTTGGAACTACCTTTTGAACCTTCCCTATTTTAGTTATGTTATCACTATGTCCTCCTAATGTATCAACAGTAACTTTAAATGAAATTATTAGAGCAAGAATACTCCAAAGAAGCATTAATAATCCTGTGCAACAACAACACATTTTGCACCATCTTCTAAGGAAGGTGCATCTACTTTTGCTACCTTCTATGTTTGCCATCTTTCTAAAATGAGCTGTGTCTTTTGACTTAGCCTCTTCTACTTCACAACTAGTTTCTAACCCAAGGCTTCTAAGCACCTACGTGATTCTACCAGTTTTTGTCTTTTTCAGTATTTTATTGTCTTTCCATTCGTAATTTCTTATCTCATTCAGTTTGGCATCTCATCATCTCTCACCTTCCCTTCGTTTTCAACATACAGGTTGTCCTGAACATCCGCTTCTTCTCCTATATCGGACAAGATAACTCTCAGGATTTCCGATTCTTCGTCCTTCTCAACCACTTCCGGTACAACCACCTCTGGATTTCCTTGGCTATCCGCCTCTTCTTTCACTTCAGGCAGGGCCACATATGTCCATTCTGGTGATTTATACTTCTGGTTAGGTTTTCTTGTTCTTTTGATTTCTTTGACTACTGTCTGTTCCTCCTCTTTCGATTTCTCCTGACTCGTTACTTCATTCACCTGTTCAGCTCTTGGCGAATTTACACGTGTCAGCCGATATCTCAGTCTCTTTATTTTGTTTGGCCACACTTCATCTTTGGCCGCTCTTTTCAGTTTACTCCCTTTATCATTCTTTTCAGTTCTCCAAGCTCTCTTTCTCAGAACTCAGCCTTCTGGTATTTCATCCTCG
The DNA here is from genome assembly GCF_964204655.1 of Triturus cristatus. NCBI lineage: Eukaryota > Metazoa > Chordata > Amphibia > Caudata > Salamandridae > Triturus > Triturus cristatus. Next base: position 801,330,624 of record NC_140581.1, read on the forward strand.
CTTTCCTCAGACTCTGCTCCAACTTGCTTTTTACCTTCAACGAGTTCTTTCTCCACCTCTTTTGTTTTCCCTACTTCTGTCCCTCCTCGAATCTCCGTCAAGCAATCTTCCTGCTGACTACTTATCCCTGCTTCTAACTGGATTTTGGAGTTCCCTACACCTCCTCGGGGGTCTTCCGCAATGATCTTTCCCTCTCTCTCTGTATCTGGCACCTGTCCATCTAAAGGTGTTGTTTCAGGTGGAATTTCTCTCAATCTTTCATCTGGCACTTCCTTTTCACAGGTTTCTTTTATTGTCTCTCCACTGTCCTTTTCTTTGTTCTTCCTTTGTTCTTTCTTGGATGAATGGGCTCTTTGTTCATTCTCTGAGTCTGAACTGGATTCAGAAATCTGCAATCTTTTCCTCAGGGAGTTGCTTCTGGGGACCAAAGTTAACCTTGGCTCTGTTTCCCCTCTTTCAGAGTTTTCTCCTTCCTTATCCTTTGGCTCTCCATCATCTGACTCAGTACTGGATTCTGACTCATCAAAATACTCTTTCTCTTTACAATCCACTGGATTTGGAATTCTCAAGGTATGACTTGCATGGATCCAGTTCTTCAATCCAGCACACTTCACTGCTGTTGTCGTAATCAAGACGACTTGCCTTGGTTTTCCCCACCTGGGAACCAAACAGTTTCTTCTTCTGTGTACTTTTATCCTAACCCAGTCCTAACCCAGTCCCCTGGGCTCAGATCATGAGCTGGCTTCTTTTCAAGAGTGGTGGCATCCGCTCCAACCTGATGAAACACAGAATGAACTGCGTCAGCCAGGCTTTTACAGTATTCCAATACCATGTCATCAGTTATTGTCATCAGCTTGTTGACTGGTATACATACATGTCTCATTGGGCATCCCATGAGGATCTCATGGGGACTCAGTACTAGAGGCAAGACATCGGGCCATTTCATACCTGTGGCTAAATACATTTTCCCTATCCTATTTTTGATAGTACCATTCATTTGTTCTACTACACCAGAAGCTTCTGGTCGGTAGACACAATGCAGTTTTTGTCGTACATTCAATGCTTCACAAATCAGTTTTATGATCTCATTATGAAAATGTCCTCCTCTGTCTGATTCAATTGTTACTGGGAACCCAAATCTAGGTATAAATTCTCTCAACAATAATTTTGCCACTGTCATTCCATCATTTCTTCTTGTTGGGAACACTTCTACCCACCTAGAGAATAGGCATACCATTACCAAAACATACCTCAATCTGTTAAAAGGAGGCATCTCAATGAAATCTAATTGCATTCTGGTAAAAGGCCCTCCCTCTCGGCCTATTGTTCCTAGACTCACCACTGTCATTCTTCCTGGATTGTATTGCTGACAAATTAGACATCTTTGACAAATACTTTCTGCCACAAGCCTGAACTTGGCATTATACCAAGTTTGTTTAAAGGAACGAATCATGGCATCTCTCCCTATATGACCCTGTCCATGATACATCTGTGCCATCGCAGACATCATGCTATCAGGCATTACTGATCTGCCATCTCGATAGACCCACACATGATCTTTCTCTCTTGGTGCACATCCTGCTTTTACCCACTGTTTTGCTTCTTCCTCTCCTGCTTCTTCCTGCAATTGTCATACCTCATCCCAGGTTCCCACAGTGTTAGTAAACATTGGGAAACACAAAACCAATTCTTTTTCCTTTGCCCGATTGATTGAATTCTGATTTCGTGCACAATACTGTGCCAAGTCATTGGCAAACTTGTTTCCAGTGGCAATGTAATCACCACTGCGGCTATGAGCAGTACATTTTACCACAGCCAATTGCCTGGGCAGCTGTATTGCCTCAAGCAACCTTCCAACCACTTCAGCATTCTTAATGGGAGTCCCACTTGAGTCAGGAAACCTCTTTGCAGCCAAATTTGGCTGAAACCATGGACCACCCCGTAGCCATACTGGCTATCAGTTATCACAGTCACTCTCACACTTTCCCAATCTTACATGCTCTGGTCAGGGCGATAAGTTCAGCTACTTGAGCCGACCTTACTCCTTTCAAATAAGATGCTTCCATCACTGCTGCAACTGTACATACTGCATATGCTGCACTCAGCACTCCATCATCTGTTCGCAAACAGGATCCATCAACAAACATGACATAATCACTTTCTGGTAAAGGGTCATCTTTTATGTCAGGCCCTGGTTTTGTACAAAAATCAAGTACATCCAAACAATCATGATCTGCTTCATCTCTTACCTCCACATGCTCCACATCAGGCAACAATGTTGAAGGATTCACATTCACACATCTTACAAGACTCACATTTGTTGCACCCAAAATGACCTTTTCATACTTAGTCAGTCGGCTGTGCGTCATATACTGAGTATGACTTCTTGTTAAAAGAATCGCCACATCATGAGGCACAAACACTTTCACAGGATACCCCATCACAATTCCTTCACTTTGTTCCAAACTTCGACATGGTGCAGCTACTGCTTTCAGACACCCAGGAAGGGCTACAGCTACTGGGTCCAACATGGATGAAAAATACGCAATTGGTTTCCTCAGTTTTCCATGCTTCTGTACAAGAACAGAAAGTGCACATCCATTTCTCTCACTGCAATACAACTCAAACTCCTTATCATAGTCAGGCATACCCAATGCAGGTGCTTCACACAATCCTTCTCTCAATTTCTTGAATGCTGCCAACTCCTCTTTGTTTAAATCAATTGGATCTCTCACATCACTTCTTGTCAGCCGTACCAAAGGTTTTGCAATCAAGGAAAAATTTCAAATCCATTGACGACAATATCCAACCATTCCCAGAAACATTCTCACTTCTCTTTGAGTCATTGGTGGACTCATTCTTTTTATGATCCTGATTCTGTCTATGGTTATTTTCCTGTGTCCTTTCTCAATGCTGTGTCCCAAATATTGGACTTCTTTTTTACAAAATTGTAATTTTGATGGTGACACTTTTAGCCCTCCATCTGCCAAATGATTTAACAAAGCTACCGTGTCTACCTCACAAGCTTCACGAGTTTTTGATACCACAAGTAGGTAATCGATATACTGGACTAGTATTGAATTTTCAGGCATTTCCAGACTCTCCAAAGACTTCTTCAATAGCTGATTGAATATCGAGGGACTTGCTGTATACCCCTGTGGAATTTGGCACCACGCCAAAACACGCTTGCCGAAACGAAATGCAAAAATTTGCTGACTGTCATGGTGCAATGGGATGGAAAAGAAAGCATGGCACAAATCAATCACTGTGTACCATTCTGCGTCATGAGGAATCACAGATGGATTCGGAACAATGGGACAACATGGTACAACAATTTTGTTTATCTTTCTCAGATCTTGCACTATTCTGAACTTCCCACTAGGCTTTTTCAGTCCCATTATCGGTGAATTACATGGGCTACTCATTATTTCTCTCAATATTCCTTGCCTTATCATTTTCTCAATCACAGGAGTAACTCCTTCAATTATTTCAGGAGTCAATTTATATTGTGGGACATTTGGATAACTCCTTCTTTTACAGTTATCTTTACTGGATCTATATTCCTCATTAATCCTACATCTTCTCCTGTAAAATCCCAAACTTCTGCTTTTACTGATTGTTTCAATTCTTTTGGTAGTTCATCAGGGTTGAATACAGTATATGTTCCTGTAACCTCTTTCTCTCTGTTTGCCAGTGTCATTTTATATAACACATCATCATCGGGTGTTTCAAAAGCTATTCCATCTGGAGTACAAAATATAGCGTAATTCATCTTGCACAATAAATCCCTACCTAACAAGTTCACAGGACTAGTGTCACACACTACGAATCTGTGCATTTCGGAAAATTTCCCTATACTAACTTTTACTGTTTCTGTAAGGGACGTTTTAATCTATCTGTTGGAGACCCAAACTACTTGGATCATTTCATCCGAGAGAGGAAGATTCTTGACATCAGCTGATCTAACAGTTGATCGAGTAGCACCAGTATCAACTAGGAAAGTAATATTTTCATTATTAACCTTTCCATCTACAAATGAGCCTGTCTGGTCTACTTCTAGAGTTGCGCCAAGTACGCACACTTCTTCCTCCCTTCGGCACCGTCAGTAACCCTCTTCTGAATCGCTTTCATCGCGTTGCAGCCGATACTGCGAAGCAGCGCTAGCGCGTTGTGGCTTATTCACCTGTTCTTCGTTGTAGAATCCATTCTCCTTACTATACTTCTGGCAATTTTTGTTCTGTGGAAAAGGTGGTTTTGGTACCTGATTCTGTTGTGTTACACCCTGCTGCTGTCGTTGCTGTTGACCACTCACCTCATTCTGCACCTGTGGATTCAATGAGGCATTTTCATTGTTAGTACTTGGAGGAAATTTACACTCGGATTTCCAATGCCCTATCCTACCGCAATTATGACACGGAAATTTCTTTTTAGCTTCCTCAATATTCCCTTTATTTTTCCCAGGATTAAATTTCGGCTTTGACCCTGCTTGTTCTACTAATTGTGCTTCTTGTCTCTCTGCTACTTTTACCTGTGCCCACATTGCCTTCTCTTGTAGTTTTTGCTGTTTTGCTTCAATTTCATCACTGAATATTTAGCATGTCTCAATACTTCATCTAGTTTCTTGTTTTGCCAATCTACCGTATGCTGTTTTATCATTTCACTAATTTCTGGACGAAGACCATATACAAACCTGTATACGAAATGACTCAAATCCTTGTCACTCAATTTCTCATCTCCACTGAATTGTTTAAATGCTAAAATTAACCTTTCATAATAGGCATGTACTGATTCTTCTGCTCTCCTGATGTGTTCTGTCAATCTTTACCCAATCTGTCTCCTTAGGGGTACTTTGTTCTTCAAAAATGCCATAACCTGTTCGTATTTCTTCATCACCTCAGGGTCTGGAGCTCCTGTCTTGGGGTCCCTTGGGTATTCCTGGGTTGGCCAATCTATTACTATTTTGCATTCTGTCCATAAATCAGCTGGTACAATTATGTCAAACAGGCTATTCAAATCAATCCACAATACTTTGGACAATTTCACAAATCTGTCTACCTGTCTATACAACTCGACGGGCTTTTCACTAGGCCTGGGCAAAAATTTCGTTCCGTTCGCGGAAATTGCGATATTTTGACATTTTTGCGTTCCGCGGAGAGCGCGAAAATGTCAAAAATTCCGGTTTCCGCAGCTTGGCGATAATTTGTTTCTTGCTCGCGCTGTAAAATGATACATTCTCGCGCGCGCGCGATCGCCTTACCTGAATCCCTGCGTTCGCCGACAAGTTTTCTTGATCCGGTCGCGTTCTCCATGAGATGTTGTATTGTTTTTAGCCATTTGCGCTGTCTCGCGACAGTTCGCGCCCGCAGTGACGTCATGCGTCGCGCGATCACGTCTTTCTTCTCGCGATCATGCACCGCGAGAACAACTCAAAACAAGATGGCCGCGCCCGCAAGCAGCCACATGGGTAAGTTGGCGACCCGCAACCATGCAGAAAATCGCGCGAACATGCCGGAAAAAAACTTCCGCATCTTCGCGATATTTCTGCTTGTTTGCGATAATTTTAAACATTCTCGCGATAATTTGCGAAGGTTAATTCCGCAAATTCCGCCCACCCCTACTTTTCACGCAGTCGAGGGAAGTCATTCGTAAATGACAAAATATCCTGTCTAGTCCATGGGACATGAACATATCCTCCTCCTGGAATCTCTCTCATAGGGCCTTCTGTCACAACTTTCTCTTTTTCTCTCATCGGATAGGCTGAAAATGTTTTGTCTGAAACTTAGTCTTGTTTACGATACCATCTGCTCTTCCATTTGTCCACGTCTCCCCATTTTCTCAACAAAATAATTATATTCTTAATCTGACCTATTCGTCCTGTAGTATTCATGTTTTCAATGTCTTTTTCAGTGAAATCTACTCGATAGGGTTTCTGTAAGGCTTTTACCTTTTCAATGTCAATGCCCATTTCATTTGCAACTTCTTCTAATCTTTCATGAAGATTTTTCGCTCTCCATGTTACGCTTTTGCATAGAAATAACAATTCCTCTTCTTGGTACGTTTTTAACTTCTCTGTCGGTATAGTACCTACTATTAATTCTTCCAGTACCATTCGTAATTTAGCTACATCTATCGACTGGGGTTCCTTGTCTTTCTTTTGCAAGCTTCTCAACCATTCACTCAACTCCTCTGTAGATGGTCCTACTGGCTTCTCTACATTTCCTTGTCCAAAATCTTTTTGTGTTTCCGACATGGTCTCTATCATTGTCATACGCTTCTCTGCACAGTTCTGACCTACAAACGGGTTGTTTGAAAAATTCGGTTCAATCATACTCATAGTCTGTCTCCATGGATTCTCACCCTGACTCACTCTTGGTTGTTGAACTGCTTTATTACTCTTATATGGGACTCTCAAACAATGTTCACTGTCCTTTTGCTTGTCAAAAATAGGCATTACTGGACCTATCGTTACTTGTACGGTTACTGCTTCCAGATTCTTAGTTAATTCTCTTATTTTCTTCATTAGTTCTAGGGTTGTTTTGGCTAATTCTGCTGAATTTTCTCCATCCAGCTTTCCTCCAGACTTCTTTTCTACCTCTCTATTAGGATTATTTCTTTCCAAATCTTGGAACTCTGGTTCCGATTTTATAATTCGTACTGTTTCTTTCATTGGGGCACTTGGAGTTAATATTTCTGGTTCTGGTCGGTATGGTGGTGGATTCTTATAGAACATATCATCAAGAACATCATCCTCAGATTCATTCACTCCATACCCTCTCGATTCCACGTTATGCCTCTTTTCTACACACTTTCGTCCTTCATGCTATCCTGCAGTTCTTACGGGAAACAAACCCTCAGTCATACTTACATCCGCCACCTTCTCATTCGATCCTCATGTGTCTCATGTCCGTACGATCTGCCAAACAAATACCTATATCCTCTACCGTTTCTCTGTCTTTCTCGGTCATGCATTTCGTCTTCCCATTCCGTCAAGGCTTCAAATTGAGTCGGTCTAGGTCTCGGTTCTAAATTCATCATTTTCTCTCTCAAATTTCTCAAAACTGCCAAATTAAATGAACCATGTTCTGTAAAAGCTAACACTCCGTCCTCTGTTGTATACTTGACCCAGTTGTCTAACCAAATACAGGTGTGATATCCATATTTCGCAATCATTAAAGATGCAGGGGTTTTCGGCGGAGGAAGTAACTGTCCTTCCCAACTTTTGACCTGCTTGTCTTTCTTAAACCACTTCTTAATTTTCCCGAACCATGACTTTTTCTCTTTTTATGGTGGATCGTAATACATTTTCCTTCCTTTTCGAATCTCACTAGTTTCTCCTTACAACTGTACCGCTATTCTATCCAATCACAGCGCGGCTCATACTAACGCACCAATCCGGAACGTTTATGTCACTGTCACAATCCTCCAATCCCAGCACGACTCACACTAACGCACCAATCTGGAGCGTCTACGTCACCCTGTATTTTTCCAATCCTAGCGCAGCGCACACTAACGCACCAATCCAGAGCGTTTTACGTTTCTGACCGACTGTCCAATCCCAGCGCGGTCGTTCTGATGTCAGCAGCCGCTGCGGCAGCTCCTGCTCCTGTCTACCCCTCCTTTACAAATCTGCTCAGTAAGTTTTTGTTTCAATTTTTACACTTCTGTTAGTAACAACATGAACATGTCTCCATTGTCTGCTCCGCTAACCAAAGAATAGCAATAGACCTTTCCCACGAGAATTCCGTCGTTCCTGAGAGCAGCGCTTACCTCTGCCCTACTACGGAATCGTTACTTCCGTTGATAAAGTAGCACATCCCTCTACTTCACCCTTCTAACAATCATTAGCTGACTGTTTCTCTAGTATTTAAGACACATAGTTGGAGACGCAGGGCCCGATTCACAGAACTAACTTAAGACAAAATCCTAAACTTACTACCATTTTCGTATTCACAGAAGGCACTTACTCATTTTGGTATTCACAGAAGACACTTACTCACTTCCGTATTCACAGAAGTTAGGAGTTCTAACTTTAGAACTCCTAAATGCCTTCTGTGAATACCGAAAGTCTTAAATTAGGATTTTTCTCAGTTTAGGAGTCTTAAAGTTAGGACTCCAAACTTTACTACTACTAAACTGAGAAAAATCCTAATTTTAAGGCTTTCGGTATTCACAGAAGGCATTTAGGAGTCCTAAAGTTAGGAGTCCTAACTTTACTACTATTAAATTGAGAAAAATCCTTATTTTAAGACTTTTGGTATTCACAGAAGGCATTTAGGAGTCCTAAAGTTAGGAGTCCTAACTATACTACTACTAAACTGAGAAAAATCATAATTTTAAGGCTTTCGGTATTCACAGAAGACATTTAGGAGTCCTAAAGTTAGGAGTCCTAACTTTACTGCTATTAAATTGAGAAAAATCCTTATTTTAAGACTTTCGGTATACACAGAAGGCATTTAGGAGTCCTAAAGTTAGGAGTCCTAACTATACTACTACTAAACTGAGAATAATCATAATTGTAAGGCTTTCTGTATTCACAGAAGGCATTTAGGAGTCCTAAAGTTAGGAGTCCTAACTTCTGTGAATACCGAAATGAGTAAGTACCTTCTGTGAACACCAAAATGGTAGTAAGTTTAGGAATTTGTCTTAAGTTAGTTCTGTGAATCGGGCCACCAATGCTCCTGAGAAATAAACCCAGAGTTTCGCAATTAACCCAAATGCTATTTCGTTCACGCACTTTCACACTAGAAAATGTAGTACATTCACGCAGAATCCTGTCTTTCCGAGAACAGCGAACAGTCTGCACTACTACAGAATTATGATATACGTTAACAAAGCAGCGCTTACCTCTCCTTTGTCCTTCTAACAAGCTCAGAGAGTGCCTATTACCTTTCCAGTGATAAGCGTTATCGGAATGCCAGTTGGGTCCCTGGTACCTAAGACCAGAATTTCACAGGTAACCTTCGCAATCATACACACTTCTCTCACACAGAAAAATGTCTCTAATGGCAACACACGGCGATGTCACCGAATCGAACCCAGACAATGCGTCGTGCAACTTCAATCGTCACACGTTTTCTCCTGTGTACCTACAGGATAACAACAATTCCGTCTTTCCCGAGAACAGCACTTACCTCTGCTCTACTACGGAACCGTTACAAACTTCCGACTTCCTACATCCCAGAAGTCGTGCTAACGACATAAAACTCAACGCAACTCAACATAGAGTTTTAGTACATAACCAGTATCAATAACCAATAATCAATAAGCTATTTACAAGCAATAATCACCAAACCAAGACAATAAAACCATCGTCTTGCTACCAGAAAACTGATGCAGCGCAGAACGTCAAATTCCCCTTTCGGCACAGACCAACTACCTCAGCATCCAATTCACTCACATACATTTATTGGTGGGGCCCATAACACCAATATACTTACAGTCGGTTGACCTGTTTTCTGGGGAAAAATACATTTCACAACGCTGACATGAGAGGAATACCTTCACCCTACCCTAAATACACTGACATTAAACCCAAGATATCCCTCCCATAAGGGGATGAATCATTTAGTTGTTTACTTGATTTTAATGAATAATGCTCATCTATCTATACATTACTTCCTTACCACATTTCTTTTATTCAAATAAACTGACACAACACATTTGTCAATTAATCAAATACTCTTTATCTAAATTATTTTGCAAGGAAAATCATAAATCATCATCATCAGCATTTCAGACCATTATATTTACCTATTCTTGCTAAAGTCGTCCTCTAAGTCAATCAGTCAAAGAAGAATTTATTCAAAGTTTAGGCCGCAATTCAGTCTCTCATAGATTCAGTATAACAGCTGTCCGGCAGTGTCACCGTCCTCTCCGTCAGCATAACGTCTGGAAATCGAGTTCGTCAAAGAAGAGCGAGCCGGTCGTAGCGAAGCGTAGAGATGCGATGCGTTGCATTACTACCCTAATTTCCCTACCTAGTTTTATAATGAAAATACTAACAAATATGTGTCAAGATTGGATTTAGAGAGTTCTGATTGGCCAATTTTGACTGGAGATGAAGTCATCGAACTTGCTTGTTCCGGCTTTTAAATTGGGCATTGTCTCTTAGTCTTGGATGAGTTCCCGGAATGACCTTGGAGGGTACATGTTCACCCGGGGTCAGGTCCAGGCCACTGTTGCTGGCTGTGACGCATGCGCACTTCACCCCGGACCCTTGTGTCGTCTTTCGCCGCCATGGAAAGGCTCATTTCCACACTTATCATAATATGGATGGTGGTGTCTCACAGACACCGCCTCCATGTTATGGCCTTTTTCCGCCCGGTTGATGAGTTGACCAGCGGAAAACCGGCGGATGGTCTTTCCGTGCGCCCGCCCGCCATTGTAATGTGACGGGGGCAGATGGGAGGCGGGTGGTGGATTTTGGCGGGCAGATCGCCACTGCCATGCGGGCGGAGGGGATCCATCCGCCATTATAATCAGCCCCTTGCTCTACTATTCTGCATTTTCCCATGTTTGCGAATGAAAATGGTACCTTTCTTGAGTGGGTAGGCCTAGTGACCGTGACAGGAAATGGCCCATAACGCAACGTGGACACATCACATTTATCTGCTGAAAATTGACCTTTTTTTCAATGTGCCTAGCTGCGGATTTTGGGCCCTAGCTCAGAACAGCACCCAAGGAATCCTAGCAAACCTATTGCCTCAAAAGGGGTGAATTTGGTTACCTAGTGCTCACTTGAGTGTTGCACCTATATAATACTAATTAATCAGTCATGCGGTGCACAGTAAAGGGGGATCCCCACCCAACATCCACAAGAAGAACCCCACAAGAGGTTCTATAGAGACAACTATACAGCCTTTTGACACACACAATTATATAAGAATTCAGTCTTCAATTGGGGTTTTCAATCTTGCTTGTTACGAGTGCTTTATTCTATTTCACAATAGCCAGTACATGCTTCATCGTAATCACAACTTCCTCAGGGCTATATATCAATGCAGCCTGCACAAATCAATAATGCAGCAGACAGAATTTCCCATAGCACAAGTTTCATCCTGTCGTTGTACGAAATATCTTAATGTAATATGTACTTGATCTCCCTGATTCCGGGTATGAGACATTCCCATGCACAAGAAGTAGTCTCCTGTGGTGTGTGCATGACAGTTTCATGGTAATCTGTAGATTTTTGAAAACTAGACACCCACGGAAATTCAGGATGGGGTGCTTTGTGTTGCTCTCTTACTTAGAATCATTTGCAAACCTCAAACTTTCTCTAAAAAAACAAATTTTCCTCTACTTTCTGTGACAGAAAGTCCTGGAATCTGAGAGGATTCACAAACGTCTTTCCACCCAGCATTTCCACAAATCTCCCAATAAAAATGGTACCTCACCTGTGCGGGTAGGCCTAGTGCCTGCGACAGGAAATGGTCCAAATGCAACATGGATAATCCCATTTTTCCACTGAAAATGGACCCTGTTTTTGCATTGTGCCCAGCCGTGGATTTTGCAAAAAGAACAATTGATGGATAGAACGCAGAACAGTGTCCCATATTCACCCCAGTACAGAGATCTGGGCCTAAATCGATCGTTTTTTTGCTCACCATGCCATTCCAGTTTGGAACCAGCCATATGCAAATCAGTTCTGACCCTGTGCCCAATGGGAACAGTCCAGCCTGAACTGTCAGGCCAGGTCCTGCCTGGACTGGAAACGAGCATCCTAGGACCGGTTTCGGGCTTTCAGCCCTCATTGGCCAGGACAGCTTGACTCCGGTGGCATGGAGAGCACGGGACCCACGTCTGGGCATACCCGTCCCACTCGGGGTGACAAATGCAAAAAGAACAATTGATGGACAGAACCCTAGCCCTAGCTCAGCTGGAATCTAGGGAAACCTAGCAAAATTATACCTCACTTGTGTTGGTGCCTAAAGCAGAGTCAGCCTAAAAACATTATTAAAAAACTGCTTCTCCTGAACACGCTTTGGTGCCCCATCACGTTTTGTATCTTCCCTGTCGCAGGTACTTGACCCGCCCACACAAATGAGGTATCATTTTTATAGGGAGCCCAAGGGGAACACTGGGTGACAAGAATTGTTTTGCCGGCGTGGTGATCAAACACAGAAATGTAAAGTAAATGTGATTTTCTGAGTAAAAAAACATTGGGGGGGATCCATGCAAGCCACACCTCCCTGGACTCCCCGGGTGTCTAGTTTTCAGAAATATCTTAGTTTGGTAGGTTTCGCTAGATGTCTGCGGAGCCCAGGACCAAGAACGCAGATGACCCCCTTGCAAAACCAGGTAGCTTTGTGATAGAAAATCTTGATGTCTCCACAACATGTTTTGGGCCCTTCCCAGTCGCAGGCAGTTGGCCCACCCATATAAGTGTGATAGCATTTTTACCAGGAGACCTGGGAAAATGCTGGGAGGTGGGATCTTTTTGACGGCCTGGTGATACCACAACTTTCCCACACAGAATTGTGAGGAAAATGTGTTTTTTATAGCTACATTTGAGATGTGCAGGGGATTCTGGGGAGGAAAACATTGGGGATCCATGCAGCCACACCTCCTTGGACTCCCCCGGGTGTCTAGATTTCAGAAATGTCTGGGTTTGGTAAGTTTACGTAGATGGCCGTTAAGGCTCAGGACCTAAAACGCAGGTGACCCCTTGCAAAACCAGGTTGTTTTGTGATAGACAAAATATTTTGGACCCTTCCCTGATTTCGGACACTTGGGCCACCCACACAAATGAGGCAGCATTTATATCGGGAGGCCTAGGGAAATACTGGGTGGTAGGAAATTTGTGGTTTCTTTCTGTTTTTCGAAGAATATGACACCGTAATGGATGGAAAATATGTGATTTTATTCACATTTTGAGGTTTGCAGGGCATTGTGGGTAAGAAAACGTCTTGGAATCTATGAGAGGCACACCACCCTGAACTCCCTTGGGTGTATAGTTTTATGAGAATATCTAGTGTTGATAGATTTTACCTAGAGACAATGTACACTTTGGCAAAGAAAGACAGAAAAGTCAAATATTATTACACAACCATCTCATCCTAAAGTACACACACATACTGGTTGGATTTAGCACGAGGGCTGGTTGGATTTAGCACAAGGGTGAGTGAAAGGTTCAAAATGTATATTTTATTAACAAGAGATTGCTTAAAAATGAAATAGACTCTTAATAATTGAAAGGTAAAAAAATGGAACCAATGACTCACAGCTCGGGAGCTATAAAGCAGCAACAATGCTCCAGCTGCTTTACAGGCCATTCACATACCTTTCATACATGACACACACAAGACCATTCACATCACCAGCCATGGGTCCAGCACATTACAACACTCATATTAGCAGACAATGTAGATACAATGTACACCCTGGCAGAGAAAGACACAAAAGACAAATATTACTTCACAATCATCCGTTCCTCAAGTACACACACATACTGGGATTTGACATGAGGGTGAGTGAAGGTTCAGAACATAAAATCTTATTAACAAGAGATTTCACAAAAATGAAATGCACTGCTAATAACAGAAAAAGGTAAAAAAAACTGAACCAAAGACTCACCACTCGCGAGCTTTAAAGCCACGACAAGGCACCATCCGCTTTACAGGCAATTCACTCACCTTTCATACAAGAAACAAAAAAGACCATTCACACTGCCAGCCATGGGCCCAGCACATTACAGCACTCACATCAACAGACAGGACCATTCAAGGGCCATCACTTTCATATGCCCACATGACTGACACAGCAATCTCACCAGCTGGTGGCTGGCAGAGTGTGTGCACTAGTATTTGGCTAGCAGTGTGTGCAGTAACCAGCAGCAAATCATTACTCACCCACTGCCAGCCAAAGGCCAGCTCACACACACTGCCAGCCAAGCGCCAGCTCACACACACTGCCAGCGAAGAGGCAGGACACGCACACTGCCAGCGCCAGTCCATGCACACTACCAGCCAAGCGCCAGTCCATGCACACCACCAGCCAAACACCAGTCCATGCACACCGCCAGCCAAACCCCAATCCACGCACACTGCTAGCCAATCGCCGGTCCACGCAAACCACCATCACATTTTCTTTTTTAACAGAAAATAACCCACAAACCACTGGGAAGCAGATACAAAACTATAACTACAAACACAACAGCTCTAACAAAATACATCACACTACTGCCAACCGTGAAATCTGAGCAAAAACTATAAGCGATACAGACCAGTCAGTTCACTTTAAAGCTTATGGTTGCACCCCAATGCACTGTTGCATATGGCACAATTTAAAACATGTGGCCACACACAGCCTAGTATTAGAAGAACAATTGGGGCAGTACATACTACTCTCCTTCTGCATACCTCTTTGGGCACAGACCCTACATTTCTTACTAGGAATGTTTTTTTTTTGTAGTGAGAGGAATGTGATCAGGAAAGTGGCAAACTTTAATCTAGCCATATCCTCCACTACTGCAACTCTATGAATTCTTGCCTGTTCCACTACAACACAGCTGCGTATCACAGACTGCTGAAACTGAAGAAGTGTCATCTTTGACTCTGGAGAAGAATCCTTGAATACAACAAAAGCATTGAAGGTTGCTTAATGGAATAAAGGGATAGCCAACTTCTTATACCAAATGTAAGCATTATGAACAGCAGTGTAAGTTTCCAACCTCTGGTCTACTCTATCTACACCATCTATGTGCTTCAAATGTATAAAATGCACACAAGTCTGCTCGCTTCAGCAACCTGACCCCAAACAGTCACAGGTGAAGTACTTCCATCGTGGATGGTAGTCAGCATGTAGACATGTCTCCTGTCACAAAATTTCACAGCTAGGCGTTCATCACTACGCAAGGCACACCACTGTCCCTTCTTCAGTTTTTTTTACAAACAAGCTGTTTTGGGCAACAGTTGGAGCAGATTGTGCCACAAGCAACAGTGTCCAGTTTGAACAATTGCCTGAGAAATCGCACAAGTTATCTACATATAAATGGTGACTTTTGTTAAAACGTCTTCTACCAAGTTCCCACAGAAATTTCTCACTAACTCCAAAAGTGGATGGACAACCAGGTGGGTCAATGCTGGAATCCCTTCCGGTGTACACCCTGAAATTAAAGATATATTCAGTACAACTCATAGCATATACATCTCAATTCCATAACGTGCCCTCTTGCTAGGAGTGTACAGCCTGAAAACCAAACGCCCTTGAACAGGACGAAAGAATCATCCACAGCTATTTCTCTCCCTGGAACATAGATCTCTGAAAATCGATCTACAAAGTGATCAAGGATAGGCCGACTTTTAAAACACTCAAGGTGATATTGTGCACTCACACTGCCAGCCACACACACCAGCAGCAAAACGCCAGTGTATGCACACTGCCAGCCAAGCACCCAAAGATAAACACCCAAAGATAAACACCTGGATACGGCCTTGGCGCAAACTTTCAATCGACACCTTTTCATCTCACTTTGGGCCTCTCTCACAAGGAGTAAAGGTGGATGCAGTTGATTCCGCTGTTAGTAACCTAGAATCATCTATCACACAGACCCTTGACAAAGTTCTTCCTCTTACAAGGGTCCAAGTAAAAAGTAATGCTTCACCATGGTTCACTGAGGCACTAAAAATTGACAAGCAAAAATGTCGGGCCGCTGAACGCCAGTGGAGGAAATCAAAGACTGATGAGCACCGCAGAAACTATATAAATTTTCACTCAATTTATATGAATAAGATTAAATCCGCAAAAAGGGCCTATCTTACTCAGCGTATCAACAAAGCGGCCCACTCTAGTAAAGAGCTATACAAGATACTGAAGGAATTTACCGCCCCTCAGGTTGAGCGATCTTCTTTTGTACCTACCCAAGACTGGGTCGACTCCATTGCCTTGTTTTTTGATAACAAGATCAAAACTATCTATGCCTCATTTCTCTCTCGGGCAGCCGTTCATGTCTGCCATACCACCAATATGAGTCAAACTAGTTCCTCGCCTCAACAGAATAACATTCCTTTATTAACGGAGTTTGATCCCATAACCAGCATCGAAGTCAGGGAGAGCCTAGAAAGGGTTAAGTCCGGCTCCCCCGCCGACCCCTTTCCTCCCCGCTCCTGTGCCAAAATTTTACCTCTATTTGTGGATATCTTAACCTTTGTTTTCAATCAGTCTTTTAATCAAGCCACATTCCCCCGAAGATGGAAACAGGCACAGGTGAAGCCCATTCTTAAAAAACCCTCGGCTGACCCTAGCTTGCCAGCCAACTATCGTCCTATCTCCTTGCTCCCCTACTTTGGGAAGGTCCTGGAGCTCCTAGTAAATAAACGTCTCATGACCTATCTTGAGACCCACAGGCTCCTCGATCCTTCCCAATCAGGCTTCCGTGCGGCTCATAGCACGGAGACCGCAGTCATTGAGGTAGTGGACAATATCAGACTGGCCCTGGATCGCCGAGAGTCGGCAATCCTGGTCCTTCTGGACCTGTCGGCAGCATTTGACACAATCTCCCACAGTATTCTCAAACATCGTTTGTGGGAGATTGGTGTCAGAGGGAGGGCCCTGGACTGGTTTGCGAGCTATCTGGCAGATCGTTTTACTAAGGTTTCTGTGGACGGGATTACTTCCCGTTCCTACCCAGTAACGGTCGGGGTCCCGCAGGGCTCGATCCTCAGCCCAATGCTGTTTAGTGTTTACTTAGCCCCGTTGGCTGACATCATCAGGTCTTATGGTTTTGACACACTATCATATGCCGATGATACTCAGCTGTTAGTGACTTGTGATCCTGACCAGTCTGATGTCCAAACACGTTTCAAGAGCTGTTTATCTAAGATCAATGACTGGATGCATTTAAACAGGCTTCAGCTTAACGGTGGAAAGACCGAGGTAATCCTATTCGGGAAGGCCGAAAAGTTCTGGACCTGTGACTGGTGGCCTCCAGAGCTGGGTACCTGCCCTACGCCCAAGCTCGCAGTCCGTAACCTGGGTATTACAATTGATAATTCTTTATCTCTGAAAACCCACGTAAATCAAGTGCTGGGGACCTGTTTCGTCATCATGCGTCTGCTACGCAAGATTTTCAAATGGCTACCCATAGAAGCCAGGAAACCGCTGGTCCAGGGTCTAATCATCAGTCGATTAGATTATGGCAATGCCTTATTTACAGCACTTAACCAGGATCAACTCTGCAAACTACAGATTCTCCAGAACACGGCCGCGAGGCTTGTCCTGGACCTCCCTCCACGTACTCCCTCTGCCCCCATTTTGAATACCCTACATTGGTTGTCTATTCGCCAAAGAGGGCGCTTTAAAATCCTATGCCTTACGCATAAGCTAATGCAAGGCACCGGCCCTCTATACTTGGCGAAAAAACTCCAAAGGTACGTCCCAGGACGCTCGCTGTGGTCCAGCGCTAGACCTCTACTTGTCCAACCCCGTGTCCGGACTGCCGTAATGGAGGTCGCTCTTTTTCATACCAGGCTCCCACGCTATGGAATAGACTTCCTTTGGATTTACTTTCCATAACCGACCATCCACCTTTTCGTAGAAAGCTGAAAACCTGGCTCTTTTCTCAAAAAGCTTAGGCACATCAATATCACGTTACTGCCCAGTCTCTTTGTCTTGGTTGCTAGCGCCCTGCGCCCTTTGGTGATTTGTGCGCTATACAAAAATCTTTGACATTGACATTGACATTGACATTGACATCTACGCACACTGTCAGGCAAGCAGCAGCCACATACACCACCAGCCAAACGCCAGTCCACGTAAACCACCAGCTTAGCAGCACCAGTCTACACACACCGCAAGCGCCAGTCCACACACACTGCTAGCCACACGCCAGTCTACACACACAGCCAGCCAAATGTCAGTCCACAGCCAACCAAAAATCAGTCCACACAGACAGTCAGACAAACTTCAGTACACAGATGCACTGACACTTTCTAGTGGGCCTAGAAATGTGGCCTATCTGCCCCCGGAGGGAAGGGGTGAAAATGGTAAAAATATTGACCTCATAATGGGGAGCAGCTCTTGCCAAAGGGGATGTTCCCCGACATGTAAATGTAACACTCCTGGTGTCTAGTAGCTTCCTTCCTCAGGGGCAGATAGGCCTAAACATATGGCCTATCTCCCTGCAGGGGGTAGAAAACAGCCCAAACATTTCCCCAATAAAGGGGAGCAAACCTTGCCCAAGGGGTAGCTCCCCAACATATAAGTCTAAAACTCACTGGTGTCTGGTGGCGTTCTGTTCCCGTGGGGGCAGATAAGCCTATAAATATGGATGATCTGCCCCCAGGGGGGCTGAAAAAACACACAAAATATTGCCCCAATAAAGGTGAGCGACACTTGCCCCGGAGGCCGCTCCTCAATATAAGAAAACTCTCTGGTGTCTAGTGGCTTCCTGCCCTGTGGGGGCAGATGGGCCTAAAAGGCTGCTCTGCCCCATGGAGGGAAGAAAACATCCATAACATTGCCCCAATTAATGGGAGTGAATCTTGCCCAAGGGGCCCCTCCCAGATATATAAAAAATAAACTTCCCTGTTGTTTAGTGGGCTTCCACACACGGATGTATGTCGTTACAACGCACACTTTTACAACGCATGCACTTACAACGCATTTTTTACAACGCACAATCCATTACAACGCATGACATTACAACGCAGGACACTACAACGCATTTTTAAAAACTACCTTTACAACGCATTTCCATTACAACGCATACTACCTTTACAACGCATACCATTACAACGCATAATATTAAATTGCATTTAAGGTAAGTATTAGATAGTATAGGGGTAAAAATTACTATTCTAACTCCAGGGGGTGCAACAGTAGGGTAAGTGTTGGATAGTATAGGGTTAAAAATTACTATTCTAACTCCAGGGGGTGCAACAGTAGGGTAAATGTTGGATAGTATAGGGGTAAAAATTACTATTCTAACTCCAGGGGGTGCAACAGTAGGGAAAGTGTTGGATAGTATAGGGGTAAAAATTACTATTCTAACTCCAGGGGGTGCAACAGTAGGGTAAGTGTTGGATAGTATAGGGTTAAAAATTACTATTCTAACTCCAGGGGGTGCAACAGTAGGGTAAATGTTGGATAGTATAGGGGTAAAAATTACTATTCTAACTCCAGGGGGTGCAACAGTAGGGTAAGTGTTGGATAGTATAGGGGTAAAAATTACTATTCTAACTCCAGGGGGTGCAACAGTAGGGTAAATGTTGGATAGTATAGGGGTAAAAATTACTATTCTAACTCCAGGGGGTGCAACAGTAGGGTAAGTGTTGGATAGTATAGGGGTAAAAATTACTATTCTAACTCCAGGGGGTGCAACAGTAGGGTAAGTGTTGGATAGTATAGGGGTAAAAATTACTATTCTAACTCCAGGGGGTGCAACAGTAGAGTAAGTGTTGGATAGTATAGGGGTAAAAATTACTATTCTAACTCCAGGGGGTGCAACAGTAGGGTAAGTGTTGGATAGTATAGGGGTAAAAATTACTATATTATGCGTTGTAATGGTATGCGTTGTAATGGTAGTATGCGTTGTAATGGAATGCGTTGTAAAGGTAGTTTTTAAAAATGCGTTGTAGTGTCATGCGTTGTAATGTCATGCGTTGTAATGGATTGTGCGTTGTAAAAAATGCGTTGTAAGTGTAGTGCGTTGTAAAAGTTGCGTTGTAAAGGTTGTTCCCCTCCACACACCCCACCAAAAATATAGCTGCTCTGCCCCGGGAGGGCAGAAAACAGCCAGAACATTGCCCCAATTAATGGGAGTGAATCTTGCCCAAGGGGCCGCTCCCAGTCATATAAAAAATAAACTTCCCTGGTGTTTAGTGCCCCCCCTCACCGAATAGCACATCAGCCAAAAAACTGCTGATCTGCTCAATGGGAGGGGGAAGAATTACCCAAAAAAATTCCCCCAAGGGTGTTGTAAATTGAAACTACGATGTGATTAAGCATTTACTAAAGACATGAATTCTCCTCCCATAGAACATGTCTCTTTCCGTGATGTTGACTAAAGTCTGGACTCCATTTTGTATTGTCATGTCTCCACGTGCTCAACACGAGAAGAGTCCTATCTTCGTGTTAGTTGCTCTTGTAATCTGCCTAGTAACAGTCTATAAATAGTTCCTTTGTCCGCCTGGCGCATGCCCAGGCTTGACCACATCTGTCATCAGTTAGCCCTTGCTTGACCATGTTTTCGCGGGCTCAAGGAGTATGTCAGCCCCGCCCACATATTGATCTTGTATCGAAAATGTCCATAAAAGGTAACATTCCTTGCCTCATGCTGTATCCACCCACTTATGAGCCCCTCTGTTGTGTATAAAAGGGGACTGTGTACGCAAGTTCTTTGTGCTACTCTATGCAATACTGAAGGGTATTGTATGGATTGTAGGACCACCCTTAAGGGTTAATAAACCTTGTCTTTGTACTTTGCAGTTTCCGTGCCAACTTCCTTATAGATTCCATTGCAGGAGAGCGAACCCTTGTGTCCTGCGGGCCTAGCTGGGGCCTGTATTCAACAATTGGCGCCCGTCACGTGGGGCTCATCGGCGACTCGGATGCTCGAAGGATTGGTCACGACGAAGGTGAGGAATTTGGCCGGGGATGTGATCACTGCCAGAGGCATTTTAGTCCTGGCATCCCGAGGTTTTTCTTCCTTCCCTTCCGAGCTGACCATCTGGGTGGCGCCGGTCCTCGACTGAGACCTCTTCTGTCGGTCCTGCCGTGACAGCCGTTTGGGCGAATTTTGGAGCTTGGCAGTTGGAATCTGGACTCTTGATTGGTAAGAACCGTTGTACGGTACTTGCTCCGAGTTTTTGAAGCCTGGTTTGGCTATTTGAGTTTGATTTGTGATGACCGGTCATATCTTGTATTGATTATTGTGAGAATATATGCGTTGCAACACATATAGGCAGGTAATGTGGAGATATTTCTCCGGAACTGTGTAACTTTGAACGGCACAACGTTTAAGTGCCATTTTTTTGATAATACTGCATATTCTGCATTATTTGTGAGCATGCCTGCTTTTAGCGCACTCCGTAAGTGGTGCTGCTGCTTTGGAAACCGGTTAAACCTCGAGGAATCTGCTCCAGCTCCCCCAGAGGGGACTCCTAATAGGGATATGTATGTGAAGCATGGTCTTTCTTCAAAAATGTACAGCACAGTATGGAGGAAATATACCAGAAAGGATCCTGAGTTACGGTGGCCGTTGTATGGGTCGTTTGATATGCGTAAGATTGAGTATGTGGAACAGTGTATGTGTAAACGGCGTGCTCGTCAAGACATGTTTGAATGTGTGTGATTATGGGTGAAGGAAGTGCGTGAGCGAGAGAAACGTGAGAAAGCGCTGTTTGATAAAGAGCAACGGAAGAATGATCATGCGAGAGCACAGGAAGCAAAGCGTCGGGAGGAGAAAGAACAGACGGAGAGGCAAGAGAAAGAGCGTAGGTTGCAAGTCTCGGGTCAATATGCTGTTCGTCAGTCACTTTATCCTGTCCTTGTGTCAGGGCCATCAAACCACGAGTACTTAGGAAATCATCATTCAGGGTTAGGATATTACGAAATAATGTCCTAAAGAAGCGCAGTCCTCTTAGTTCACACAGAGATCAAAGGATTCCCAAGATGGCCGCCGAGATTAGACCGCCAGAACAGCAGGTTAGCGCTCTAGCAGCGCTTGACAATCACGATGTTCCAGGTGCGCAGCCGTTACAACGGCGCACTTCACCAAGTTACTGAGGAGATTAGGTCGTGCTTCAGAGACGCGTCGCGAAGTTAGTCAGGGAATTTATTCGTCGCGTTCTAAGCACTAGCGAGAGTTGAAGCTGAATCCTGAGAGAAGAAGTTGTCGAGCATTAGAAGTTTTCCAAGTAAGACTGTTCCATTTTTTGCACATTATCTGCTGTTGAAGAAAAGAAGTACTTTAGTGTTTTGGTTCCAGTATATTATCTCGTGCCACAGAATATTAAGCTTGACATCCAAGAGAAACTCAGCTCCAGCCCCGGAAAATATAGCGCTATAATATAAGACTGAAGAAGCATATTAGGGCGGAGAGTCAGAGTAGACGAGGAGTTTTCCCAGTAGAAGGAGAGTTATAGATACATTGTTCGATAGACACACAGAGCATCAACGTCCTTATCAACAGAATCCAGTTGAGGAGTGCAACCAGGGTTGAGAGGGTAAGGAGCTCACCCCCCCCCCCTAGAAGAAGGTTACAAGAGCTTAGAAAGGTAGTGGGAGGAAGGTCAGAATTGCAGTAACATTGTTCCATGTTTAGTTGCAGCAACTACTAAGAGATTTGCAAGATAGAAAAAAAAACAAAAGAAAGAAGAGGAGCATTGGTCACAAAAGGATAGGGTAGGTACTCTGAGGGAGAGTTCATAGTGCACACATAAGACTCCAGAGAAAAGAGGCACCAAGAGTATAACTATCCTTTTCTTTTTTAGCGAAGATAACACCTATCCAGTCCACCAGAAAATAGATGGGCGTTCAACCGAAGAAACAAGAAGGTTGAAAAGTGGCTGTCTCTTCTCTGTCCAATTCCCCTTTCCCCCTCCAGAGTTCCTCGGTGTCATCGCGTACATAAGGCGTTGAGCACTGGGAAGGCTGGGAGTGGCATTGGGAACTTTCGACATTCTGCTCCCGAGCGTGAAGAACTCGGCCTTCCTGAGAGAGTGAAGTGCCCACGTAATTGTTCGCACCTGAGCAGAATGGCGGAAGGATTAGACCTAAAAAAGTTAGGAGATATCCTGGAAGGTATTCAGAGGGAGTTGGGTTTAGTGAGAGAAGAGAATAGGGAGTTGAAGAAAGAAACTACCGATTTAACATTTAAGATGAATAGTATAGCGTCTGGCCCTAGATTTTCCGCATTTTCAGAAGAGAGTTCCAGAGATGCACCAGACTCCCAACCAAAGGTCACCACACAAGTCATTCACTCCCTGTCCCCTGTAATACCTCTAGCGTCGCCAGAGCGTTTCAGTGGAGACCCCCAAAAGGCGCAGGTGTTTTTGACACAATGTACATTACACTTTATGTGTCGTCCAGCACTTTTCCCCGATGCGCAGTCTCGTGTGGCCTTTATCCTGTCTTATTTGAGTGGAGACGCAGCGTCATGGTCTATGCCCTTGGTGACCAGCAATGCTCCGATCTTGTATGATATAGATGAATTTAAAAAAGAATTCCTCCGAATTTTCGACAGAAGAAGAGTCTCCCAGGCCACAGATAACGAATTATTGGAAATAAAACAAGGCAATCGAGATTTGGTGGCATATTTAGCTCAGTTCAACAAATTGGTGGTGGAGACAGATTGGCCGGAGAACAAGAGAGCAGCAGTGTTCTACCGTGGGTTGAGAGACGAATTAAAGGATGCCTTAGCACAAGTACCTAACAGGCCTGCAGAGATTTCAGCATTAATAGACCTAGTCTTAGAAATCGATTTTCGCCAGAGTGAGAGGAGAGGAGAGAGAAGACGAGATTATCGCCCCAGTGTGGCCAGATTCGATCGTGTGAGAACTGAAGGCAGTAAAGATAATGATTCAACTCGTGGGAGTGAACCAATGCAAATAGGAACCATCCGAGGTCCTCTCTCTAAAGAGGAGAAGGAAAAACGGAGGGCAAACAAGCAGTGTCTTTATTGCGGCGCTTCTGGGCATTTTGTCCGGGATTGTCCTAAGAGGCCAAAACTGAAGACGTCGGAAAACGCCTTGCACCACCAGTAAGTGGAGTTGGACTGGTGGTTGCTAATTCAGAAACAGCTCCAACCAAACACACCTTGGCAAACACCTTACAGTCGGCTGCCCCACATATGGTAATGATGATGACGTTAAGGTTTCGAGGAAGAACTTTAAAGCAAGTGACGGTCATGATGGATTCGGGGGCGACAGGCAACTTCTGTGATTTAAAATTTGCTGAGAAGATTGGATTAAAAGCGATCATGAAGGAAAAAAGCGAGGCAGTCAGAGCGGTCGATGGAACTAATCTTTCGTCAGGGCCCATAGTGAGTCATACGGAACCAGTGGAATTGGAATCTGAGGAAGGTCATCGAGAAAGTTTACAATTTAATTTAATTGATGCTCCACAATTCCAATTGATTCTGGGGCTACCATGGCTCACGGAACACAACCCTACCATCGATTGGGCCGCACGTACAGTAACTCTAAACTCTCAATACTGTCAAGAAAACTGTTATCACGACCCACAACTTCATCAAGTAAAGACGCCGGCTTTTCATTTGAGTGAAAAAGAATCCGCACTCTGTGTGATAAACACCATAGAACTGCCTGTGGAATACATTGAATATGAGAAGGTTTTCAGTGAAGCAGAGGCTGAGAAGCTACCCCCACATAGGGGCTACGATTGTAAAATTGAACTAGAGCCAGGAAGCAATCTCCCTTGCAGCAGAATTTATGCTTTGACTGAGCGGGAAGATGAACACTTGAAGAAATATTTACAAAAGTACTTAGAAAATGGATTTGTCAGACCATCGCAGTCTCCAGTCTCTTCTCCACTTTTTTTTATCCCGAAGAAGAATGGAGAATTGAGAACGTGTATAGACTACAGGGCAATAAATCGGATAACTGTTAAGAATCGTTACCCATTGCCATTAATCTCTGTGCTGTTGGACCAGGTAAAGGAAGCTAAGATCTACACCAAACTAGACTTACGAGGGGCGTATCATTTGGTCCGAATACGTGAAGGTGATGAATGGAAAACAGCATTTAGAACCAAGCACGGGCTTTTTGAATATCAAGTAATGCCCTATGGATTGTGTAACGCCCCAGCTGCCTTCCAGCATTTCATTAATGATGTACTAAAAGAATTCATAGATCGAAACGCCATCGTGTACATTGATGACATTCTCATCTACTCGAACACAGTAGAAGAACACACAGAGCACGTGAAGAAGATCTTGCAGAAACTACAGGAAAACAGTTTGTTTGTCAAATTGGAGAAATGCGCTTTCAGTGTTTACTCGGTGGAGTTTTTGGGGTTTGTGCTAGCACCTAGCGGAGTGACCATGGATGAGAACAAGATTAAGGCAGTGTTGGAATGGGAGTCTCCTAAAAATGTAAAGGATGTGCAGAGCTTCATTGGATTTGCGAATTTTTATAGGAGATTCATTCCAAACTTTTCGCAGAAATTGATTCCAATGACTAGATTACTCAAGAAGGGAGTTGATTTTGAATGGACCTTGGAAGCAGATGAAGCATTTAATCAGCTAAAAGAAGACTTCACCACAGCACCAATATTACTTCATCCGGATCCATCAGAGCCATTTTTTGTGGAAACTGATGCCTCCAATTGGGCATTGGGAGGTGTGTTGTCGCAAAGACACAAGAGCACAGGACAACTGCATCCAGTAGCCTATCGCTCCAGGAAATTAACAGCAGCGGAAGCCAACTACACCATTACCGAGAAAGAGCTGTTAGCTATTAAGGATGCGTTCAAGGAATGGAGGCATTACCTGATGGGGGCAAGGCATGTTGTGACCGTATATACTGACCATCGAAACTTAAAGTTTTTGAAGTCAGCCAGAACCTTAACCCCCAGACAATTACGCTGGTCCTTATACTTTGCGGATTATGATTTTGTCATTACCTATCGTCCTGGTTCGCAAAATGGTAAGGCCGACGCTTTGTCCCGAAGGGGAACAGGAGAGTTTTCAGAAGAAGTCAAGGTACAGACCATCCTACCAGCAGAAAAGATAATTGGGGCTGTTTTGAGTGAGTCACCAGAAGAACAAGATCCGGTATCAATGACTATGGTAGAAATGGAGAGTTGGGTCGCAGAAGATCCTGAGCGGGAGATACGCGGAGGTTTACCATATCATCAAGGAGCTCTTTACCTGCCAACCCGTGAAATGCAGCAGAAAGCTTTGAAAGAAAGTCATGATGACATATTGGCTGGGCATAAGGGCATTGCAAAAACTGAAGACTTGGTGAGACGGCGTTTCTGGTGGCCCAGCGTCACCAAGGATGTGAGACAGTATGTAACCACTTGTGAGACTTGCGCTAGGGGAAAGTCGGAGCGGCTTGCGCCTAAGGGGTTACTTCACCCATTGCCAACCCCCCCACACCCGTGGCACACAATAACTTTGGATCTCATAGTTGATTTACCATCTAGTAAGGGGTATGACACAATTTTGGTGTGTGTAGACGCATTTACTAAGATGGCTCACTTCATACCTCTAAAAGGGGTTCCCACATCAGCAACCTTGGCACAGGCTTTTAGTCAGAACATAGTTCGGGCCCATGGTATCCCTAAGGTTTTGATATCAGACAGAGGTTCCCAATTCTTATCCCACTTCTGGAGAGCCTTTACACAAAAGTTGGGTATTGATACTAGGTATACCACCAGCTACCACCCAGAAACCGATGGCCAAACCGAGCGAACCAATCAGGAACTAGAGCAGTACCTAAGGTTGTGTTTGTTAGACCAGGAAGGTGATTGGCCGGATTACCTGTGGGCAGCTGAGTTTGCTCATAACAATGCAAAAAATATGTCCACCGGTTACTCACCTTTCTATCTGAACACGGGTAGGCATCCCCATCAATCTCTAAGCTTTCAAGATGTAGATGTTCCCGCGGTAACTGATTTGGTAGAACATCTAACACGAGTACATAAATCAGCCACAGATAATCTAACCAAAGCAAAGGCCAGTTATAAATTCTATGCAGATAGGAAAAGACGAAAGGAACCAGATTTACAGGCTGGGGATAAGGTTTGGTTAAACACGAAGAACCTTAGGCTCAAGGGTGTAAGGAAATTTCAGCCTAGATTTGTAGGCCCTTATTTGATTGAGAAGAAGCTAAGTTCGGTTAATTATCAGCTTCAATTGCCTAAAGGCTTACGGGTTCACCCCGTATTTCATGTCTCTCTATTAAAAAAGGTTTCAGATGCTTTAAGAGTAAAAAGACCCCCGAAACCCATCCAAACCGAGCAGGGAGAAGAATTTGAGGTTCATCAGGTATTAGATGCTAAGGTACGAAAGGGTCAATTGTATTATTTGTTGGATTGGAAGAACTATGGGCCTGAGGAAAGATCCTGGGAGCCATCCTCTAATGTTCATGCACCTCATTTGATTAAGGAGTTTCATAGAAGATTTCCACATAAACCCAAGCTGAGAGGAAGCTCTTTGAGAGGGGGTACTGTCAGGGCCATCAAACCACGAGTACTTAGGAAATCATCATTCAGGGTTAGGATATTACGAAATAATGTCCTAAAGAAGCGCAGTCCTCTTAGTTCACACAGAGATCAAAGGATTCCCAAGATGGCCGCCGAGATTAGACCGCCAGAACAGCAGGTTAGCGCTCTAGCAGCGCTTGACAATCACGATGTTCCAGGTGCGCAGCCGTTACAACGGCGCACTTCACCAAGTTACTGAGGAGATTAGGTCGTGCTTCAGAGACGCGTCGCGAAGTTAGTCAGGGAATTTATTCGTCGCGTTCTAAGCACTAGCGAGAGTTGAAGCTGAATCCTGAGAGAAGAAGTTGTCGAGCATTAGAAGTTTTCCAAGTAAGACTGTTCCATTTTTTGCACATTATCTGCTGTTGAAGAAAAGAAGTACTTTAGTGTTTTGGTTCCAGTATATTATCTCGTGCCACAGAATATTAAGCTTGACATCCAAGAGAAACTCAGCTCCAGCCCCGGAAAATATAGCGCTATAATATAAGACTGAAGAAGCATATTAGGGCGGAGAGTCAGAGTAGACGAGGAGTTTTCCCAGTAGAAGGAGAGTTATAGATACATTGTTCGATAGACACACAGAGCATCAACGTCCTTATCAACAGAATCCAGTTGAGGAGTGCAACCAGGGTTGAGAGGGTAAGGAGCTCACCCCCCCCCCCCTAGAAGAAGGTTACAAGAGCTTAGAAAGGTAGTGGGAGGAAGGTCAGAATTGCAGTAACATTGTTCCATGTTTAGTTGCAGCAACTACTAAGAGATTTGCAAGATAGAAAAAAAAACAAAAGAAAGAAGAGGAGCATTGGTCACAAAAGGATAGGGTAGGTACTCTGAGGGAGAGTTCATAGTGCACACATAAGACTCCAGAGAAAAGAGGCACCAAGAGTATAACTATCCTTTTCTTTTTTAGCGAAGATAACACCTATCCAGTCCACCAGAAAATAGATGGGCGTTCAACCGAAGAAACAAGAAGGTTGAAAAGTGGCTGTCTCTTCTCTGTCCAATTCCCCTTTCCCCCTCCAGAGTTCCTCGGTGTCATCGCGTACATAAGGCGTTGAGCACTGGGAAGGCTGGGAGTGGCATTGGGAACTTTCGACATTCTGCTCCCGAGCGTGAAGAACTCGGCCTTCCTGAGACCTTGATAATCATGACGATGATTTTTATTTATTAGATCGTTCTCCGCCTCCTTATGTCGGCGCGTCTGCCCCGAGGCCACAAGATTCTGGATCGGGCTCGGGTAAGGTAGACACGCGGTCCATGTTATCGGCTGAGCGAATGGGTGAGCTTCGGCAAGTTTCCTATCGTGCACTTAAGGGCAAGTTATCCCTTGCTGAGTTGTTGGATTCTTGGGAGTTGTGGCAGGATAGAGAAAGGTTGTATTTTTTAGGACACTTTTCTGATGAAGTGATTGCTGCTTTTCGGAAATATTCCAGTGTCTTTGAACCTGACGATGTGGTATTAGATGCTAAAGCATTGCGTAATGGTGTTTTCTCTCCCTCTAAGGCGCCTGATGCGGTTCGGTGACTGTTTGCGTTGCGGGATGCGGCGAAAGACCTTAAAGAGAAAGCACGCCAACAACTCGAGGAGGAGAAGCGGTCGGCTTCGCGTACCGGAGATGGCCATTCATCCACCTCTCAATCAGATAAGAGCGATCTAGTGCATGCTAAACCAATGCGAGAGGCGGCGCCTTTGTATGTTCCTCCTAAAGGAACGGGGACTAGCTCGGATATTACCTCCGCCGATGCTAAGGGATATTTTGTGTATAATTGGGTTTATACTCCCTGGCACAGGGCTGACGTCATGGCGTTAAAGAATGCGTTGCCTGATCCCCGCAAGAATCCAGCGGCCTTTTACGAAGAAGTCGAGGGGGCCTTGAATTCTTGTACTATGACCTTAGCAGATATAGATTTGTTTTTTGGGCTTATTCTACCACCAGATATGTGGCGATCTGTGCGGAAGGTGGACGATGTTGCCGCTTTTAAGGCTCGATGGTCTGAGCTTGAGGATGAGGATAGGGAGAGAAAGCCCGCGCAGAAACCACCTCAGATTATCTTACATCTCCCTGCTGCTATTCTGGCTAAGTTGAAGACAATCATCCCCCCTAAAAAGATTGACTGGAATATGCTAGCCTCGTGCAAGCAGAAAGTCGATGAATCAGTTGCAGATTTCTTTACGCGCTTTGAGGAGACGTTTCATGATTTTAGTGGTCAGTCACTTACGGATGATACGGGTCGACACCTCTTTGCTGATAAATATGTGGCGAATTTATTACCGGCGATCGCAGCCCGCCTAAAAGCGAGTGAAAGTTCTTGGTCTACTGCGACCCCGACAGCCCTCCTGACTATAGCTCAGTACTATGAGCGCCAGGAGCAAGAAGCGAAGGGGCAGGAGGAGAAGAAATCGAAGGATTTAAAAACGAAGGTGATGTTAGCACAAGTATATGGTCCGCCACGACGGGGTGTAAATAGAGGTAGGGGAGGATTTTATGGTCCTCCCTCGGGCCGATCTGATTTGAACAGGAATCAATGTGCGTATTGTAAGCAATCGGGACACTGGGCCAGAGATTGCCCAGATTTGCATGCTTCGCGTCAGGGACACAATCAGGGCGGCCCGAGAGGTAGAGGGGGTTTCTCGAATTTTAGAGGGAATTCTAATGATCACGCTCGTTTTGACCCTGCCGGGCAGCAACGAGATAGGCCTAATGTTTTCGATCGACAAAACCAGTATCAAGTGTCGGGGATTGACCGTTCTGGGTACCATGATTCTCAGCATGCATAGGAATGCGTTGGATGGGGGTTAGAATCAGTTGAGGTGCCGGTTGATCAGAAGGGTCCTTACGTATCAGCTGAGGTTTTGGGTTCTACTGATCAGTTCCTAGTGGATACAGGAGCGACTCGTAGTGCGCTGTCTAAATAATTGGTTCCGAGGGCTCCCCCATCTGGCTTAATGGTTACATCGGTAGGGTTTGATGGTACACTCTCCCGAAGCCCTCTTTCGCGGCCCCTCACATTTCAGGTTGATTCTTTTTCTGCACCCTGTCCGTTTCTGCTTGCCCCGAACACGCCAGACAATATTATGGGCCTTGATATGTTGAAGCACTTCAGAGCTACGATCCGCTGCTCCCCTGCTGGAGTGCGGGTGATATTAAATGACAATTACCCCCTGTCTGGACGGATGTGTGTGGTTGCAGAAGATGCTGTGTTAGCTACCCTCCCTTGCGCTTTGTGGGCCATCTCGGATACTGATGTGGGACAGATGGTGATTCCGCCTGTTCACATTAGTGTCCAGGAGGGGGCGGTGTTACCACGCCTTCCACAGTATCGTATTTCGCAGGAGGGGGAAGAGGCTCTTATACAGATTGTGCAGGATTTGATTAAGGTGGGAGTAGTGGAAGAAGTTCCCTATAACGTTTGTAATAGCCCGATTCTACCCATTTTGAAAAAGGATACGGATGCCAAAGTCTATCGGTTTATCATTGATTTGAGAGAAGTAAACAAGATCGTGATACCTCAGTACCCAGTGATTTCTGATATCACGACGTTGCTTACTTTGGTCCCGCCTACGGCGACCACGTTTTCAGTTATTGATTTGAAAAATTCCTTCTTTTCAATTCCTATTCATCCCGATAGTCGATACCTCTTTGGTTTCACTCTCAATAATAGGTCTTATCGATTTTGTAGAATCCCTCAGGGCTACACAGAAAGCCCTACCATTTACAGTCAAGCCTTGAAAAGACAATTGGATTCCTTTGTTCTGCCCGAGGGTGTCGCCCTCATTCAATATGTCGATGACATCTTGCTGGCGGCCGACACTTCGGAGTTGTGTGAAAGGAGTACGTTGTCCTTGCTTTCCTTTTTGGCATCCCACAATCACAAAGTATCTCGGAAAAAGTTGCAATTCTGTAGACCAAAGGTGACTTATCTGGGTCACCTTTTGTCTAAGGAGGGGCGTGCACTCACACCAGATCGTGTCCAAGTAATTCTGGACACGCCAACGCCGTCCACGCAGAAGGACGTGCGTGCATTTTTGGGTCTCGTGTCGTTTTGTAGGCAATGGATACTAGGGTTTTCACACATAGCTAAGCCATTGTTAGCCCTTTTGACAAAAGACACACCTATCCCGCTTCCTTGGACGAATGAGTGTGACACTGCCTTTCAGAAATTGCGACAGGCCCTCTGTTCAGCACCAGTGTTAGGGACTCCTGATTATACCAAACCTTTTTCGCTGTATGTGCATGAGAAAGATGGATGTGCATTATCAGTTTTAGTGCAGATGCACGGCGACAAGCAGCGCCCTTGTGCATATTTTTCGGCTGTACTTGATCCTGTTGCCCGAGCATTGCCTGGTTGTTTTTGCTGGGTTGCGGTAACAGCTGTGTCAATACGCCAAAGCGAGGGAATTGTGTTATCTCATAAGCTGTTGGTATTAGTCCCCCATGCTGTTGACGCCTTGCTTAATCAGACAAAGACGCAGCATTTGACCAGTGCCCGTTTAACGGGATATGAGCTGAGGCTTTTGGCTCCTCATATTACGTTAAAGAGGTGCGTGACGTTAAATCCGGCCACATTGTTGCCATACCCCGAGACTCAGTCTGAGGCACGGAAAGCACATGATTGTATCCTTGTGACTGAGGAACAAACAAAGGGTCGTATTGATCTCCAGGATACGCCCTTTTCAGATGTAGATGGAGAACTGTGGGTGGACGGCTCATGCCTGAAGCTACCAGATGGTACGACTTCAGCAGCGTAAGCAATTACCACATTGCAAACAATAGTGGAGACAGCACGCATACCACAGAAATCAGCTCAAGCAGCGGAACTGATAGCATTAACACGAGCATGTGAGCTCAGTACAGGATTGTGTGTGAATGTTTATACAGATAGCCGCTATGCCTTCGGAGTAGCGCACGATTTCGGCCTGCTCTGGAAGGAGAGAGGGTTTTTAACGTCACATGGAATACAAATAATGCATGGGGAGTTAGTTCATAATCTTTTAACTGCATTGACATATCCGAAGAAAATTGCCATCATTAAATGTAGCGCCCATAGGAAGGTAGTCGATAAAGTTGGAGAAGGGAATGCGTTAGCAGACCGGGTGGCACGGGAGACTGCGATGCAGCCCGGTGCTACTGCCATGTATGTAGTGAAGTCGCAAGTAGAAAGATGGCACGATGCGAAGGAAGAAGTGCGAGAAATACAGAGGACCGCTTCTGATAAAGAACGGGAGCAATGGTCCAATGTGGGAGAATTGGATGATGAGGGTTGCTGGAGAAATAAGCAGATGGATAGATGGAAATTACCCACGGCTTTTGTTCAACCTATGGTTCAGATGGCACATGGGCTAGCACATGTTGGAGCTTCCGCAATTGTAAAATTGCTTACCCAAGTCTGGGAGCATCCAGAGATTGCTAGCACGGCAAAGAGGGTGGTGCAGACCTGTATGTTCTGCCTGAGGTACAACCCAGGAAAGGGTACTCAAACCCCAGCAGGAGGATTTGTAACACCTACTGCACCCTTTGAGGTTCTGCAGATGGATTACATCCAGCTTGAGCGCTGTAACAATTTGAAGTATGTTCTAGTAGTGGTTTGTGCCTTTAGCAAATGGGTTGAGGCATACCCTACGAAAGACAATACTGCAATGACTACCGCCAAGATGCTGTTGAAGGAGTTCTTCCCTCGATATGGCGTTTGTAGACTTCTGTGGAGTGATAACGGACCCCATTTTATAGCGGATGTTATAAAGTATGTTTTGAAGGGTCTGGGCATCACCCAGAAGTTCCACGCAGTATTCCACCCTCAATCTGCAGGACTAGTCGAGAAGTATAATGGTACACTGAAGCTCAAGATCGCTAAAATCCAAGCTTCGACGTCTTTGACTTAGCCAGATGCTTTACCGCTGGCGTTGTTGTCAATTAGGTCGGTACCACACTCTCGAATCGGTCTTACACCGTACGAGATTGTCTTTGGACATCCAATGAATATTTGGGGTCCACCAAAACCTAAGACTGTGTATGATGTACCTTGTGTAATGATGAATGATTATCTGGCACAGTTAACGGATAACTTGGTTTCTATTCATCAACAGGTCCGGGAGGCGCTCCCTGATCGGTCCACCGGTGAAGGACATGGTCTCCGGCCTGGCGACCATGTCATGATAAAAATCTTTGACAGGACGAACAGCCTGGAGCCGAGATGGGTTGGTCCTGAGCAAGTCCTACTGGCAACGAGGACGGCTGTGTGAGTTTCCAACAGAAAGAATTGGATTCATTCCCTGCACTGCCGCAAAGTACCGCCCGGATTGGTGGAGCCTGCTGTATTGACCGATCAACGAGAAATTCTGACCACAGAAAAAGGCCGTGCTGTGGAATCGAACGACGCTGAGGAGCTCTTTCCGGATCACGCGACTCCTGGAGGAAAGCGATATCATCTGAGGCCAAGAAAGTGAATTCTTCAGTATCGGGATATGTTGTCAGAACGGCCCTTGGGTTAGTGAAACGGAGAGCCAATGAGGCAAGGGGGGGGGGATCAGCCCTGCATTAGTGTAGTGACACCCGTCTTGGCCCGTTGGTGAAGAAATCGACCGCTGCCCAAGGGGAAGAGTTCTGACAAGCCTTTAGTTTCAGGAAGATATTGATTCTTTATTCTGACATGGAGAAAAAGAAAATTCTTTGTGCAACAGGCTTTATGCTCACAGTAGCTATTGTTGGGATAACCACATGGTTTGTGGAGGATGTGACTCCTGCTCGAGAGTTACTTGTGTTGACCACTCCAGTGCCTGAGGAGCACTACTTCTATACCCTTCCGTATCAAGAATTGAAGCATCGTCAGTCTTATTTGAATAACACTTTCATCCAGATGTTGCATCATACCCACGTTGCCACGAATGCTACGAACTGTTGGATATGTGGTATGATGCCAGCTCATCAGAAGAAAGGAGGAACGCCATTCATACCTCTTCCTTTCTCTCATAATGGCTCTTGTAGAGCATGGTACACTTTGCTTTTTGCCACTCGGAAACCCACAGTGGGACGATTACTCTTCAGACTCAATAAAGAATGTCATCAGGATAAAGATGGATATCCGCAAGCGAATGGGACAATTTGGGAATGGGAAGAGTATCGACCAGACAATGAATCGATTCCTTATGTTTTCACGAACACCAGAGACACTGTAGGAAAAGACAAATTTGTGATTCAAGTGGCACAGGCTCAAGCGGACCTGTGTGTCCAAAGTGTGGGTTATATTCCTGTTGGTGTTAGCGATTGTATTACCATATTAAACATCGACGGGTTGAATAACAGTACCTTCTTAGCATCCCATAATACATACTTCGTATGCGGAAATAAAGGTTATTACCATTTGCCAGCCGGTTGGTCCGGAGTATGTTATGTAGCGTTTCTATTGCCTCCTGTATTTTTGGCTCCTGCATCCTATCATAAGGATTTGAAGTTGTTAAATAATGTGACTGTAAATAGGTATAAACGTACTCTATCAATTGATGACGTGGATCATACTGACACCAGTCTGCAGCAGTACATTGATTTTAATTTAGGATTGTTTTTCTTCGTTGGAGCTGCCCTAAATAGTAGGAAAGTTCGAAGATTAACAAGAGTGGTAGAGGCTGTGACAAACCAAACCGCTGCTGCTCTTGGGAATCTTACGGAAGAATTGCAGATTACCAGAATTGTTGCATTGCAGAATCGTATGGTGCTAGATGTTATGTTAGCTTGTCGAGGTGGAGCTTGTAAAATTATCGGAAGTAGTTGCTGTGTGTTTATCCCTGACCACACACCGTCAGTCTATAATGCAATCAACAGGTTGCATAAAATTGCAGCTGAAATCCATACAGAAAACGGCACTTGGTCCTTTTCTGGATGGTTTTGGGCATTGATCACTGCTTGGGGTTGGAAGGTTTTAACTGGTCTCTGTATAATTATAGCAGTTCTGTTTTCTTGCTGCATCTGTGTCCAATGTGGTCCCTTGCTCTGTTCCTTATGTGTATCATTCTGTATCCCCGATAAGAAAGCTATTTCCAATGTCACTTATCAGAAACGTTTAGCCAAAGAAGTGGAAGAAATGATGACAATTGACATATACGATGATTATCCTAACAAACCGGATGTCTTCAGTAAATGCTGAAAGGGTCGTCTGTTGTAAATTGAAACTACGATGTGATTAAGCATTTACTAAAGACATGAATTCTCCTCCCATAGAACATGTCTCTTTCCGTGATGTTGACTAAAGTCTGGACTCCATTTTGTATTGTCATGTCTCCACGTGCTCAACACGAGAAGAGTCCTATCTTCGTGTTAGTTGCTCTTGTAATCTGCCTAGTAACAGTCTATAAATAGTTCCTTTGTCTGCCTGGCGCATGCCCAGGCTTGACCACATCTGTCATCAGTTAGCCCTTGCTTGACCATGTTTTCGCGGGCTCAAGGAGTATGTCAGCTCCGCCCACATATTGATCTTGTATCGAAAATGTCCATAAAAGGTAACATTCCTTGCCTCATGCTGTATCCACCCACTTATGAGCCCCTCTGTTGTGTATAAAAGGGGACTGTGTACGCAAGTTCTTTGTGCTACTCTATGCAATACTGAAGGGTATTGTATGGATTGTAGGACCACCCTTAAGGGTTAATAAACCTTGTCTTTGTACTTTGCAGTTTCCGTGCCAACTTCCTTATAGATTCCATTGCAGGAGAGCGAACCCTTGTGTCCTGCGGGCCTAGCTGGGGCCTGTATTCAACAAGGGGAGCGACCCATTCTCAAGGGTTGCTCCATATAATCGACATTATAAACAATTCCTTGGCTTCTAGTGGGTTTCAATCCTCCCCCAGGGTTCAGATTGGCTGAGAAAATGGCTGAATCAGTCCCCGGAGCAGCTGGGGGCCCATAGATCGGTGGCCCACAGGGGGAAGGCCAGCGCTTTCCCTGTGGGTGAGTGCTAGGACAGAACGGTTCTACCCTCGGGTCATGAGCACCATGGCTGAAGACGGAAACATTCCGTCCATAGCACCCAAGGGCTTAATGCAAAATTGTATTTGATTGTTAATTCATCTCTTCTCTGCAGCAAAAGACTTTTGTTCCATGTAAAATCTTCCTCCAAAGTGCACTTGAGAACACAAAAAATGCTACAGGAACAAGTACACTTCAGTCAATCTATGATAACATAACATAAACCAAAATCTTTACATCTTTGCTTCTTTCCACCAAAAGGTCAGCAAACAACTGCAGAAATGTCAGATGGAATTAGGAGTGTTAGTTCATCAATATGCTGATGATACGAAAATGTTGCTGTATGTTACTACATCCCCTTCTTTTTCATCATCCTATGGCTACAGCACCCCAGCTACATACTCTATCCAGTTATGTGCAACATTATTCGTACCATTACACTGTCCATCACTATATCAATTATGTCCTTATACCTCAAGTTTATAATGAGTTTTAAGTTCCAGATGTACTTTTACATTTTGAATTGCATTGAGATCTCTTTTGACACACCACCCACAAGAACCATTAAATGTGTAATCTGTGTTGTTGACATGCACACAATATGATCCACATTAATCTGACAAATTTTTGGGAGTTTTACTGACACCCATTCTTCCAACTGTAAAAGTAGCTTAGCCAAAAGCCTTTGAGAGTTCCCTATCCATATTTGAAGACCCTAAACAATTAAGGGCCTGATTATGAGTTTGGTGGATCGGTTACTCCATCACAACCATGATAGATATCAAGTACAACCGATTACGAGTTCCATTATATTCAATAAAACATTATGAAACTCGTAATCGGGTGGACAGCATATCCGTCACATTTGTGATGGAGTAACCCGTCTACCAAACTCATAATGAGGCCCTAAGTAGGAATATGAGAACAAAAAGTAGGGGCACTTCACAGGAGATGTTAATATAATACCTCCGGACGATGTTGGTATTTTTCTTTTTAGTATGAAATGTTGAAAAACTTTGTTCATCTTGTTAAATTAATCAATTGTTTCTCGATCTATTATTTTTATTTCAAACAAATGTTTTTCAATCCTTGTAGCTTGGATTTCCTGAAGCCATAGTAGGTAATTTATCCTGTCTATGCCCATTCCCTGTCAAACTAAACATAGACTTTAGAAGTTTGAGTGGCAATAGGAAACACTGCCCATGACTTAACAGGTGAAACATATAGATTTAAATGACTAGATCAATAAACTACTTTTAACTCCAAAATCTGTGGGAAAAGCACTTGGATTTTGCAGCTAAATGCTGTATTATATATGGAACTTCAAACGTACTGTCATTGTGATTGTCTCCCTAAATACAGTGTACACACAGTACACTTATGTTTTGGGAATATTATGCAAATGGTACCTCTTTCAATCACACTCTGAGGGATCACTTCTCCCACCCTGAGTTAAGTGTTATTAGGAGAGAGGATGTGGCCTAACGGCTAGAGCGGTCGACCTCAAAGCTGGGGAACTGTGTTGAAATATTGGTGGGGACACTCAACATCCTGTAATTCTGGGCAAATCACTTAATCACCCCGTTCCTAAAAAAATTAATGTGTCCATCTGTAACGCAACTTGTGCTCATGTAAAGTGCTCTGATACCTCTGGGTCGAGTTCGTGCAGTATAAAATTCCCCCCCAAAAAAACAGAAGTGCCGTATTGTGAGGTGGATCAGCTCCCGTCACCCTTGGCACGCAGATTCCACTTATGCCTATTACATGTTATACAAACACTATACTCTACAAGCACACATTAAGATCCCAACTATTCCCTGCAGAAACAGAAGTGCATGCTGTTAGGTTCTTATGCCTTTCTGAGAGGTGTACATTGTGGACTTCAATTATTTCTTGTGCTTGCTTGGCATGCACAAAGTCTGGATTACACGTTATGACTGCTCATACAGCAATGTCATCAGTGATGTTATTAATGATGTGATTTGGAATGTCAGCAGTGATGGCATGTGTGAAATCATGAGCAGTGCATGGCAGGAGCATGGGTTATGATTTGTATAGCTATTAATAGCTTGTCAACTTGAGAGATAGTTACATTTTTGTCAAATGTACATTAATGTGTTATGAGCAGAGAAAGTATAACAACCTCAACAAAGTTTTGTCAATTATTTTATTGTTGTCCCTGTGAAGTTGCAATTGGTCAAATGGGTCAAGTGAAATGTTGTTTCATAAAGCCAGCCTTCCTTTATAAATGAGAGTAATTATGAGGCACATAAGGAAAAGAAACACACTTACAGAGCAATAATACAACAGGTAGGCACTGACCTGCAATTCGTAGTGAAGAGGCTGGCTGTAACTAGTCCTCCAGCGACCAGCGATCACCAAGTAGCCGAATATGAATGATGGCGGTGTTACCTAAGCCAAGGAGCAAATGGTAACAAGGGGAGAGAAAAAGTGTGAAGAGAGAAACCAGTGAAACTGCATGGCACACATAGGAGGCCATCTTTTAATATTTTTTCTTTTACAAAGCACATTCAAACATGGCCACGAATGCTCAGGCAGACATCTTTGAATGATTCTTACAAAGTAAAAGACATTCAGAGATGATCACCCATGCACGTACATCTATGGAATTGTAAAAGCGTAGGAGACTATGCTGAAATGCATTTTTTCAAACGTTGTTACAAAATTCATTGTCAAAGCAAGCAAGTATTTGAAAAGCCAAAAAGGCTGCATCCAATGCCAGACCTATTGCCATTTTCATGTGGAGCTTGTTATTTGGAAACGGCGCTGATCGACAATATGGGTAAAGGCTGTACTGTATTAAAACCTCAAATAAATATGCCAATCAGTCTTAGCCATGTACCTCGGTATTATTATTGGAAGCTGTATTTCCTTTTGAGTGACTGTACGATTGCCCACTCTTCTTTGTTCCTGAAGACAACTCTGAAGGAGAGTCATCTGTTTTGGAGTTTATCTGATTTAATGTTGCGATAAGGGATGATGTTATGCCATTATGAATTATGTCACAGGCACTTTCTTGATCTTCAATTGTCTTTACGCACAAAGGTAATCGATGTTGCATCATATTGACTCATTTTTTAATTTATCATGATTGTGGGAACCTCTTTGTGAAACTCTGTTTATACTTTGCTTGTAATGCTTCCTTCTTGTAACATTGTTTATATTTGAGAAGGCATTTGACATTTACCACTCATGCAACTGCATTCTTGGTGGAAGAAAATCAATATATTATTGATTAACAGGTCAATTGTAAGTTTAAATTGAGTGAATGAAACACAAACTCATCTTTGGCTCGGCTTTTCTCTATATTTCTTGAAGTCTTTATCAGTTGAAGTGTGAAAAAGAAGACTTTGATTGATTTTTAAAGGTCAAGCTGACATTAGAAAAGGCGAATTGCTTTTTTGGTGTCTAATTCATTCCCTATTACACCATAACACAGGTCAAAGTTATTTCAAATGCGAAATATTGAATAATATCTACACTATTTTTCCGTAGACTTTGCAGGATTTCTGTAACAAGTCTGGTCTATTAGTTTTAAATGCTTATTATTTTGTAAATATTGTTAATTGTTCCCATTTAGGAAAACAATAAACCCCTCCTGTGCAGGACTTTGTAGCCATATGTCCATATTTGTGAATACACTTTTTTTTTTTTTACAAATTCAAAGAAGGCCATATCACTGCACAGCCCCCCCCCCCCGCCCCTACCCCTTCAGGATTGCGCACCATGATATGCACTGAAATATCCTCCATTTAGCTATGGTAAGATCAAAGGCTAAATGTCAATAGTCCTCTCGTGGTACCGTCCTTTTTATTTAACACAGAAGGGCCACATGATACAATACCGCCTCCAACGTTTCACAGTTGCAAGTGTAAATGTAGATCACTGTCAAATTTAAATATAGTTTACTATCAATGGTTAAGCCTTAGAATTTCGTTGGGGAGGTCATTTTAGGTGTGATAACCAGTGGGTCTCAAAGACGTTTTCTTAGATGAGTTGCAGTAGTAGGAATTCTATTTACCTGTGTTTTGTTACAGTCAGAATTACCAATTCGAAGGGGCAGATTGACATGGGCGTCAGGACTCGGGCTTCTTTATTTTTTCCTGCAAAAATGCAAAAACAAAACAAATGCACAAGTTCCCATATCCCTAAGCTAATATTGTTTCTATTTTTATATATAAGTGAGTTATAACCCACAAACATAGGATTTCATTGTAAGGGGAAATCAGTGTGATCATCTGGTCCATAAAGGACCGTGGGAGTCCACGGCCCAAAAAAAGGTTAATGGCACACCAGTTGCTTACTTTTGTAGCTGTGCAAAATAAGAGTTGCATCACGTAAACTACCACCATGAGCCATTGGGTAACAATTCCGCTAGATCCTGCTCTTTACATCCCCCCCCCGGGCCACCTCAATATACATTCATCTTTGTTTAGGCATTGCAGTGTGATTTAAAAAATGAACACATCCCCTCACGGGGGGCTTCTGCCCTCGGCCATAGTCACACTTGTTCCCCGGTGCCGGCCAGTGTATGTGCAATATCTGCCTTTAAACCATGTCACCTAGCGATCTGTAGTGTTGATGATGCAAGGTCACCAGCGGAATAAAGCCGGAGCCTCCTGGACTAACCTCTACTCTCTGATGACATGGAGGCAAAGTTAGCCATGCGTGTCTGAGGCTCAAGCCATGAAGTGCCAGAGGCTTCACATCAATTAGGGAGTCAAAAGCATTGTCACCCAACCCTTTCCCAACAGGTCGCAGGGTGGGGCAGGGTCAGTGGTCCTCACTGAACTCACCCCACCCTGTGACGAGTTGGATGCTGTTGTTGATGCTGCAGGCTTGAAGCAGAAAAATCAAGACTGTGCAGTAGATCACTATGAGTTTTGAAGACACACGCAGCTGTTTAAAGCTGCTCGTTCCAGTATCGTAGCAAGAATGCTACAAGGCCTGGTTCAAGCAAAGAAAATGGACCCTTTCACTGCTGTAAGGCTGGTAAATTACAGCAATTGTCAGGATTCCATGGGACCCTCAGGGTTCCGGACCCCTGGTGCCACCAAACCTGCTGTACCAATGACAACTGCATAACAGGCTGGTCTGCCTTTCGTTAAATAGGTGTAAACAAAATCACAATTTTAAAGGTGGGTAGAGACCCACTGCAGGTGGCAGTAGTGAGCCCTGCAGGTGGTAGTATTGAGTGACTGCACCTGCCTGGAGGGGGATGTCTGCGGTGTCCACATATGATCCCCTTTGCTCACCTTTCAAGGTCCACTCTTGAGGGCACACTGACTGTGCGCCACCTCTTTGTGGGGTACAGTCAGTGTGCACATTCACATTTTCTTTGCCTCTGGGTCTCCAATACAGCTTCGATGTAGTGGTATAATGTTTTCTCATTTGTATGGAGCCATAGCCCATAAAAATGAGAGACTGCTCCTTTGAAATTCCACCGGTGGTGTGCCAGCATGATCCGTATTACAGAAGAGGCCATGCAAGCATCTGCAGCCTCTTAGGTAATACCAAAGTGCCTTAAGGTGCAGAACATGGGTTCATACGCCCCACATCACTTATTGTAATACGGCTCCTGGTATTTCCATACGCCACCAATTTTGCAGCCGACAATAGGGGAACTTGGCGTCGACCCCTCCCTGATGGGAGCTTGTGCAAGTGCCCATTTACTTATGTATTTTGTATTTTTGTATAGCATTGGCAAGGTCACCAGGTGTCATTGCGCTTTAAAATGGATTGCATGGTTATAGCAGATTCACAGAATGAAGCAATTACCGCTCCGATACGCTCACCTGAAGAATATGAATGATGTACAATGTATGAAATATGAAAATGGCTATAAAAATAAGTTTAAAAAAAAAAAAAATGAAGCAATTACCGCTAGTTAAAGCTAGGTTACATTATGAATGGTAACAGAACAAATTAGAATGGAGGCACTGGAGAGTGGGTGGAATATACACACAACAACAATCTGGGTTCCAGTCCAGGAACACATTGCAGCCGGGTCAGGTGAAACTTGTGTGATGTGGATGTGAAGCTCAATGGCTTCTTTTAGCACAAGATTTATGCTGCAATAAATAGCCTTCTCCAGCTCTGACCGACAATACATCTTCGTCCAGGTTAAAAAAACTTTAGCATATATTAAGCAGCATATTTAAACTTGAGTTTAGTTTCTAAGAGGAAATACGCATCTGCTGTTACAAAAACTACAATCTGCATTGTTTATATAATGTACCCGCAGTTTATGATGTCTAATTTTGTGTGGGCTTTGAAGACACCACAACATCACATTTATTGAACTAGCTAATATTGTTGTAACTCGCAAATACCAATAATGATATGGAAATGAGAAACTAACTGGTTGAATCTTGGTATAAGACTACAAAAACACAATTAGATCTGACTATTTGGAACAAATCTCCAAAACCAAACCTGTAACATTTGACTAAAAGATCAGAAAGTCTTTTTAGGTCTCGCCTAGGCAGCGCTTGCGCTATCTCTTTGAGACATGCAGTATATACTATAGCAGGGAAGCTCTGTTTAAGCTCCGCCCACTCTCCGTCTATCTTTTGGATTGGCTTACATCCTAAATGCTGCATTCTGATTGGTTTTCTGCTTCCTAATCCCTACCCATGACGGCCATGTCATCATTTGTGTCCTTCCATGGCTATCAGCCCCTTTACTGCACAGACTATTTTCTTATCCCTGACTTCTTGCCCACCCCTCCCCTGGAGAGCGAGGGTTCTGATCTGGTTCCGGTGCTGTCCTGGCAGAGACAGCACCTGTTCTGCTTTGCGGGCCATCCCGAGGCCCTAGCAGGAAGCTGCAGAGGAACGAGTGCCTCTCTGGTGGGCGGGGCTCAGTGAGTGGAGCCGTGCCGCCTGTCCCTTGTCTAACTCGGCTAAGGCCATATGGCCCAGTTCAGGGGCTCTGTTCAAACAGGAGACTTTGTTCCGTGCTGCACCCGAACCCGCCTGAGACCAGAAGAGATCTCCTTTTTTTGTTTGGAGAAGACGGGCGGCGAGGGAGGCCTTCCTGTCCCCAGACGGTTCTGCGCCGGTTGTGTGTCGTCCCCAGGTGGCAGAGGCAGCTTGTGCGCAGCACAAGTTTTAAAACTGCTTCTAGTTCTATGGCAGGAGAGGGCGTTTCCTCCTGGGAGATGGGGCTGCTCAAGACCTTCGACAGCGCTGAGTTCTCCAACTGGGAAAAGATCAGCTCGGGCAGGTTCGGGCAGGTGTATAAAGTTCGGCATGTCCATTGGAAGACCGACTTGCAGATCAAGTGTCCGCCCAGCATTCATGTGGACGAGAAGTAAGTATAGAGCCCCCACCATGGTGTATGGAAGGTGTTTTTTTGCGTTACCCCCGGCGTACTTTGTGTTTTTAAGACTGTTTATATGTGTGCGTAGTCCGCGTTGTCAGCTGGAGAAGGGCACACCCCTGAGGTTAGGAAGCGGCTGTGGTGTTTGTTGTGAGCCCCCGCCCACCTGCCCTCGGTTGGAGATAGGATAAATGAAGGAAACCTTGAGCCGGATGCGGAAATTTGGGTGCAGGAGGCCTATTTACCGCCCTTAGCGATTTGAC
The DNA here is from genome assembly GCF_964204655.1 of Triturus cristatus. Taxonomy (NCBI): domain Eukaryota; kingdom Metazoa; phylum Chordata; class Amphibia; order Caudata; family Salamandridae; genus Triturus; species Triturus cristatus. The sequence goes on from NC_140581.1 coordinate 801,374,350, forward strand.
GTGGAACGCATTCTTCCCTCTTAAATTCAAACATCCGAAATCCGTGGTGCCCCCCTCGGGATGCAGGATACATTATAAAAGGGCAGTTCCTGTGTTCAGGCGTTCTTCTTCGTGCAGGGGAAATTTGTGTGTTTGCATCTCGAGGGACAAGGGCTGCAATGACAGCAGCTGTCATCTGCACTGACTACTCATTCATAACCACACATGCATGTTTTAAACAAGGGAGACTTCTGCTTGAAACCTCGTCGCATATGGCTGTTTTACACCATTTATCCTTTGCGATTCTCAGTTTTTAGTAACCGCTCCGAAGGTGGTCTTTTGACACAATTGCGCACCTATACAGGGTGGGGGGGCTTTTCCTTTTTGGTGGTTTGTCTTCCAGTCTAGTAGTCATAATTCTTCTGTACAATCCGCTTGCTTTCTTTTTCAGGAGATCTGAAAGATACCAAGCGGGATGTCCAGACACAGGTGAGCTCTTGTACCAATGTCTTATTCACTGTACCTTCGTTGTGTGGTGTCCCTGGCCCTGACATGTTTGTACTATGCAGTGATCGCTTGCAAGCTAAAAACCCTAAGCTGGAGATGGACAGAGAGACTGCTCTGTCTGTGCTGTGTCCCAAGAAGAGGAAAACAGAGGTAAGGACCTGTATTGAGATATGTGGCGGCAATTAGCCCTTAATGCATGTGCTAAACAAGATTTGACATACTGTCTTCCCCTTTCAGGATTCAAATGGAAAATACGACAACCAGCACAGGTTTAAAACACAACAGTACGAGATCCAGGTATGTGCCATGGGAGAGTGCTTAGATGCCTGATGCTGGTGCAGAGTTGACATGAGCGTGTGTGTGTGTGTGTGTGTGTCAGGCTGCTTCCGACTACACTAATATATTGCTTTCCTGTACACACTGCCCTATGGCAGCCTGACCTGCCAAGCGCCCTAGTCGATCCCATGTCGTGGCATAAGAGGAGTTGACCTCCAGCGCGTGTGCAGAACAGCAGCTTCCCTTTCTAAGCTCCTGCTGATCTTGGCACGCGCGCCTTCTCCAGGTTTGTATCTACTGCGTATTCCGAGGCTTACAGATTGTTTGCATCTCCAAGCAACTTGTTCTTTACAAGTGTGGCCCTCAAGTACTTTCCAAACAAAACTATATCCGGGCAGAGAATGGACTGCAGCTCGGATGAGGGCATCCCACCATGAGTCAGAGGCATTATTTGCGTCGAATTAGAAAATTAATTTAGCGCCAGAAGTCTCCCCTGCGGCTGGACTGGCTTTAACCATTTTGATGTTACCGAGGACCTCCCTGCAGAGCTTGGGTGCTTCATGTTCCTTGGAAACACAGCCAGAATATATCGTGCAATGACACAATCCACTCACTGTTATTATTACAGCAGAAAAGGCCACTCTTATTATGACAGGTAAAAACTTTATCTTCATTTATGCAAAACTTATAAACAATCATTGACATCGTCAAACCCCCTTTTGCATTATACTTCAACAAAACCCAAAAGTTTTTAGCATACGAATACCCCAAATAGTTCCAACAAAACTTGCAGAAATACACTCCATGTAAATGCAAAATCCCATCATTTCCCTTCCCCTACTTTGTTTACTGACCTTTCCCCCCTGCCCCCACCCCGAGAGATGGATAAGCCCGCTCCAGACTATTCAAACCACCCACAAAACGCCACCCAAGAAAACCACAGAGTTTTCCTGGCCCCAACAAATTGGCTGCTGAAAAAGAAAAATCATAAAACACTTTTATTGCACCATAAATTTTCGGTCCAAAAATTAGCCAGCAAATCCCCCATTTCTAATTGATAATAAGCTTGACCCAGTTGTGATAAATGAACACCATTATCTCTGAATAGATGGTCTTCAGAACCTGTAATATTGTCTTGTGATAAAACTTTAATACCCATAGCTTGGCAAAAAACTTTCATAGCCCGATTGAGCTTCCTTCTGGTCTTTTCCACAGCTGTGTGATTCCTTGCCCCTCTCCAATGCTTCCTATATATGAACTCTGTCCAGATCAAACATATGCCCGCCCAATTGTTCTTTAAAACTGCGAGGTCCAATTTCATCCGCTTAATAGGGGATTGACCCGACAACGGCACTAAATCATTCTCACCTAAATGTATAATTAACATGTCAGGGAAACCTCGTGCAGAAGACAGCTCATCTAAAGTGGGGAACAGACCCACCCATCGCATACCACCTTTACCCTTCCAGAATACTTCATGCCCCGTGCTTGGAAGTCCGAGTGATCTGCTATATATCTTCTGCTCTGCAAAAATCGCTGCCCATTTAATGAAAGAAGGTCTGCATTTTTGTTGACAATGGACCCTTCACGCAACCTAAACAGAAAAGCAAATATTAGGAAAGAAAACAAATTGGACAAAAACAAAATCTCATTTCCTGACAAAGCGAGTACAACAGGACGATTTCCACCTCCCAATCCTCCATATATCATCCTAAGCTCAGCTCAACATGGCAGCCTCAGTAGCCGCCCCAATACGAAAAGATAGTGTGCCAAACAGTAAAGGGTCTTTGCCAGCCTAACCAGGGCCTTCCTTAACACAGCTAATAAGTGGTTGCTAGAAATCTTATTCCCTTTGATGTGACAAAAAATCATACCAGGCCTGAAACCAGGGGCCTTAGTGAATAACTCCCACTCTATCAAAGGACAACAATCCGTAACCCCACTACTGTTTAAGTGGACCCACATGCCTTTGCCTAGCTGGTCTGTTTTCGACATCCTCAACCAGATCCTTAGCTTACTTCCTTGTAACTGAACCTCACTGCTCTGAATGCCAGCCTGATCGCACAGGCCCAATAATTCAAAAACCCTGAAAGCACCAAAAAATAACCTAATCATGCATAACCTAAAACGAGAAACCTCCCATTCATCATAACAGGAAAATGGTAACTGTAACAACAACTGTTGCAATAAATCAAAAGTCACTGGTTTACGTAAGGGCAATGTATGGGTTCGCTCTCTGCTCAAACCTTTCAACATTTTCCTTAACAAAACATCCTCAACAGGGTCATGACCCCACCATAATTGGCCATAAATGAAATCGCAGCTAATTTCCCCGCAATAGTAGTGTGAGATAAGCCCTTGTTAATTAAATGTAACACAGACTGTAGAATGAAACGTTTGTTACCATCTAAGTTCCCAGGATAACATCGAGATTTTCCATAACTTAAAAATTATTTCCAAGCCTGCTGATAGCTTCGTCTGTTGGAAGGAGCTATAGATTTCTCAACTAACTCGACGATCCTCAATCCTCCAGCACCCAGGTGCTCTGCGGAATCTGAGTTTTGAAGCTGTCCGCCCCTGGCACCAAACTGCGCAATTTCTGCCAATTAGAGCGAGATAAAGCATCTGCTATAGAATTGTTGATGCCAGGAATGTGCCTAGCTCTGAAAACAATGTTCAACGTAAGACTCTGCAACAAGAAAACCCGCAAAAGGCGTAACACTCTTAAATCTTTTGCTCTTTGTTTATTAATAAGATCTACCACAGACTAATTGTCAACGTGAAAAAGCACACATCTATCCCTAAATTCTTCCCCTCAAACCAGCAGGGCAACAATCAGAGGGAATAATTCTAGGAAGGCAATACTGCGCCCTTGTTGAAGCCAATGAGGAGGCCACCTTTCTGCACACCAGCGACCCTCCCAAAACAAACCAAAGTCATGTGCCCCTGACTCTTCTGAAAAAAGTTGGATCTGCCAGATCGTGTTGTCCTCAACAAAAAATAAGGAAACTCCATTAAAATCTTCAAGGAACTGTAGCCAAATAGAAAGATCTTCCCTGATGGCTTTAGAAATCCTGGTCCTGTGGTGGGGGAGGTAAGCCCCGGACATTGCCATCCCCAAACACCTGCAGAAAGTCCTACATGCCCTGACCACCCTACAGGCAAAATGTAAATAGCCCAACAAACGCTGAACTTGCCTGAGTTCAATCTTTTCCTGATCAATGACACTCAACAAAAAGGACCTGATTTCTTGGACCTTCTCAGCTGGCAAACGGGCTATCATATCCTGTGTGTCAATTTCAATTCCCAGAAAGGTTTGCTTGCTGTTGGGACCTTCTGTCTTTTCTGGGGCCAACGGAACACCCAATTCCTTAGCCATTTCCTGGAAATTGCACAGTGCCCTTCTACACTGATCCGAATGAGTGGCTCCAATGAACATAAAGTCATCCAAATAGTGGCAAATAGAAGTATAGCCGCTCCTCTTAATAAAGCACCATTGCAGAAAAGTGCTAAACCTTTCAAAAAGAGCACAAGACACAGATCAACACATGGGAAGGACTTTGTCTACATAAAAGGCCCCATTAAAAAACATGCCCAGAAGCTCAAAATCCGATGGATGTATCGGTAATAAGCGAAAAACTGACTGAATATCGCTCTTTGCCAATTCAGCCCCAGTCCCATTTCAAAGCGTCATGTACTGAAGCATAGGACACATTAGTATCAGAAGGGGAAATAAAATCGTTAATGGACTGCCCCTTTGGCCAGGATAGATGGTGGATCAAATGAAATTCCCCTGCTACTTTCTTGGGCAGTAAACCCAGAGGTGATACAATCAAGTTCTCCAGAGTACTCTGCCAAAATGGACCCGTATCCTCATCACCAGTGTCACTTGAATAATCCACCAGAGAAGCAAAGCGCCTGACAGAAACAACGTGAGGCGCAATGTTAATTTTCTCCCTGCCCACACTTAAAAATGTGCCTTTCATGCCAGCAATTACTTGCCCTCTGGCCCGCCTTGTAGGGGAGGAGCTTGCCGGCAAAGAAACAGAGGCTGACACCCTGCCTGTGAAACCCCGCCCCGCTTCAGCCCTCCGCAAGGGAGCGAGGCAGAAGGTTTCTGTGTGGCGGCAACACCCTTTATGGAAGCTCCTTTTTTAGTTAACCGGCTTCCACCAGGGGTGGGGACTACCCCCATCTGACCCGCCTCCGCTGCAGACGCTGAGGAACTACGTGCCAGCATCGCCCCTGCACTGCTGCCCCTAAGGTGAGGACGGCCGTGGCTTTGTTTAACTGCTGCTATATGTTCCCCATTAACTGCCTCAGCCACCACCGCGCCGCTTTACGTCATGGGTGCACAGTGCCTGCCCCCACCTTGGCAGACACACTGGGCATCAACAGGTCCTCCGCCCCTCTGCGCAGAGAATACGCAACGTTCTCTCACCGCCACACCCTCAGTCATGACATGAGAAAAATACCTTATGACACAAAACCCTCAGCCACAAACTCACTGACAGAGAAGAATACCGTCAAAGAAGATTGGCAAACTGTCAGGCTCAACCGCCGAAGTGTCTTCCTGTCAAAAGCACTCCTAAATATAACCTACCTTATGTCCCGCCCCCTTAACCTACCTACACCTATCACGCAGCGTGGTTTGTTCCACCGCACGGAAAAAAAACAGGGGGATACCGGCTCATGCCATGCTCCCCCTGGGTCCCCAATCAGCAATTTGGGGAAACAAACTAGTATCACCGCTAGTTTCTTGCATTCACAATGCCCCCATGCAGGTTGCCCACCCTCTTTCCTGATCTCTGAACTCTGCTCCTGAAGCTCTTATTTACCACGAATGCAGCAGCTCGGGTTCAGCGGGGAAACTCTTCCATAGAGCACTTTTGAAAGTCCCGGGGAAAATTCCACATGACACTGTCTAGCCAATAGGCGCAGCAGACTGTACATTGTGTCACTGTAAACTTCCGCTTCAGAGGAGGAACAGGAAGATGTGTCTCCTTTCACACTGATCCGGAATACGGTGGGACCCATCGATATCAGACCTAGGATTCATTCACTGAACTTACTCATGGACGCTTCAGTTCCTACAGCAAGCATTGCCCGGCTCGTGAAGCGACTGGTCACGCCTCTTGCGGAGCCACTGGGCTCCAGCAAATGGAGCGCCACTGCAATGCAGATTTTTTTTTAGCACTTGGGTTTTGATAATAATAAACTGTTCCATAAGAGAAAGGGTACCCCAACATACTTCTAGGTCCAAGAGGAGGGGGAATATAATAATCAAGAAAGAAAACCTCTGCACTGACCTATATTGCTTTTCAATGTGACCTCGAAGGGTTCAAACTTTGCAACCAGCTCAAAGAGAAATCACTTAGAATAATTCATGTGCAAATAATGCATGTATCTTTATTATTTTTTTGCCTTAAAATGTAAGTTAATCATAAAATTACATCTCATGTGCAGTTGTCCTAATAATCAGATTGGACAATTATATATTCATACACTTAGATATCTAACATTGTGGGGATAAGATGGTAACATGTGAACAATCAATAAATGTTAGAAAAACAGCTATAAAGTGCATTATATCACAATATAATCAGATCTTCTTCTGTGGCTGTGTGACAAGAAGAAGGACCACAAATAAAGTCTAAAAAGCAACAATTATTTACAATCAAAAAATGTATACATTGAAAACACCCCACGCTTCACCTCACTACTGCATTCACTCCTCAAGTAGACCCAAGCTACCTGACACTCATACACAAACACGGAACACTCTCTCTAGAAAGCTTAACAGGGACAGATATGAGCGAATAATATTCCACACTCAGGATAATAATTGTATCCGTCTCTGAAGGGACTCTCCACACATATATTAATGGTCTACGCACGTTTTGGTGGGATTCACAATGGCACCACCTTCTTCTGCACCAAAACATACTCAGATACATCCAGTTTGGGATGAGCGAGGGGTATCTGCAAAAAGAAAAACCAACGGTCAAAGGAGCAATGTGGCGTGAATGCACCCAACGTCCATGCCGTTGAACAATTATATGCTATCCTTTCCAAAATTCTATCCAGCTGTGATATATCCAATGAGAATTCCCAATTCACAGCACATGTAATTTATAGTTGGAATATTGTTCCTTTTCAAAAGTCCTCTTGTTGTAATTAAAGTGGCCTTAGGTCCTCTGTTATACCAGTCACAAATGCAAACTTCTCCTGCCGCTGGCTTTTTCCTGTGGGTCAGTTCAGAGGTTTTCTTTCTTAATAATAAACTGTTCCTCCTTGGGAAATGGTGCAGCGTAGATTGGCCTAAGTGTTCACCCAGCCTTCTATGCTGACACGCTTCCATGTTTAATTAGGAATATGTGTCACTGCAGCGTATGTCCGATGTAGAGCCCTGAAGCACCTACTTCCATATGTCTGCAGAGGAATGCGCCTACCTGAGTTGTTACATGCTGTTAATTCCGCCATGTCTTGTAAGCAAGCAGCGTCAAACCAACAGTGATATTTGTTTTCTTTGCAGAGCTGCTGGTCCCCCCTGATATACGGAGGGGTGAGCCTCTGCATCCTAATTGAAACTCCGCACAAAGACATGGGCATTACCAGTGATCTGTCCAGCTTCACACAGTACCGGTTTAAAAACGTCTTCATAACGCCTTCCCTGCTGCCCAGCCTCAGGAAGTTCTCATTGGTTTATTATTCATGTTATTTGAGCTTCAGTTTTATAGATGGGATACACTTGGGGGTGGGCAGTCAACAGCTAATCGACGTTTGTCCATTTTTATATACTGACTTATTTGTGCAATTTTACCTGGGATTCGACGCTGTCCTCAAAATTCTGTGAAGATTCATAGTAGGATATGAATACACCAACCACCTATGTATTATTTCTGTAAGGAAAACAACCCATAACTGCCCTGGCTTGAAAAGGTGACTACATACACATCAGCAACTGGTGGCACTGCTAACGCCAAATCCCCCTCAAGTACCCTCCCCCTTCCTTTGCCAAACAAAAGGTCACATTTGTGCCCCTTCCCAGCAGTGAAGTGTCTAACCCGCTTTCTGCATACCAAAAGGCAGGCATGGGAAATGGCGGGGTTAGGTTCTAAGGGATCCATCAGTCACATACCTGCAACCTCTCCTGTTGGCGACCTCCATTGTGCTTCCTCTCTCTAATGCACCCGTCCCTCCCTCAGTCCTGGCACTGGGAAGCACATCATTCCATTGACCTTTGGTGTTAATCACCATGAAAACTTCTTGCCCTCGAATGCACACAAAATAACTAGGGACATGGATTAGGAATTGTATGCCCTGAATCTCCTATAGTACAGGAGGTGTGTAATTTTATCACCGGCGACTACTGATGTCACAACTAGATGAATAATGGGGTTGCAGGCGTGTATGCATCAGACTGGTCTTCCTGCTTAACGGCTGGCTCCAGTCACATTAGTGCAGGCTATTCGTCGCAATCAAATACAAAGCTAAGATTCGCCAAGTCCTGAAAACACCACAATTTAGTAGGTAGTATTGAGCATTATTTGGCAGACAAAACAACAAATAATTGTATACCTATAACAGTTTGCAGCTCCCTAAAAAGCCAATGGTGTCAAAACAGACATTTTTTATATCACCTCCAGAGACATTCGGTTTTTAGCCTATGGATCACTGCCATATAAAATTTGGAAATATGGGACTTGATAGCAGTGTTTTTTTTGTTGTTGTTGCAAAAACTGTTTTGTCACATCATTACCTGTGTCTTTCCTGGCGAAGCCTGAATTGAATGTTGATGAGTAATGTGCACTCTGTGCTCTCTGAAAGATTAATATAGTTTTGCTGTTGTAGGGCAATGGGGTCGAAAAATGTGCATCAAGTTTTACACTCTCTTTTAACTTTTGTAGCTGGGGAAGCTCAAAAGACGTCAGGCGCAAAATGGTGAACAAGGAGACCAGATATGCCCATGGCAAACATTGGCTGCTGCAGCATCCAATGCTGACACCAAACATGAGAGCAATACTACTGGACTGGCTCTTTGAGGTTTGTTTTGGGTCTTCATTATACAGTACTAGCAGGCCTGTTTTTCATCCCGATTGTAAAAGGGGTTCTTGTATACTTTATATATCTCACTAGCACATAAAACCATGTGCTCTCCAGAGACACCTGGTTGCACAAAAACAGTGTCATTTAAAAGACAAGCAAGAGGAGCGGTGCTTGGATGAACTTTCTTAATTGATACTGTAGAAGTAATACTTAAAAGTATTTAAAAACTGATTTGGCCAGTTGTGTGATAAGGTAATGTTAGAGGAAGAGTGGAGATGACTTGGCATTCTAGAAAATGGGCGCCAGGGTAGGGATACCTGAGCCTCTGAAGACCACGCTTTCAAAATTCAACCTGGAATGGATGGGCAGCCATACTGGATGGAGAGAAGTAGAATATTTTAAAACCCAACGTGCATGGCATTGTTAAATATCAATTCAAAATAAGCAAATCTAGCAGTAAGTAGACTAATTAAGAGTAGAAAAAATCTAGAGTGGATCAGACCAAGAAGAGAGATTTGGTGGCATCAAAAGCCAGAGGTTGGATTTACAATATTGTATAATTGGTAACAGAAGTGTAAGCAGGAAGGTAATAAAAGGTTCAAAGTCAATTTAAAGTTTGTGTGGTTGGCACACTATTTTGGGCAAGTTGTTTTGTATTGCCTGTGAAAATGTAATTATATTATAAGTTAATATATATTGTTTTCAATTTTAGGTGTGTGAAATTTCTTTAACAGGTTCATGGTCATACAAAGTGATATCCACAAAAACATGCTTCAGCTTATTGGGATCTCTGCGTTGTTCATTGCAGCCAAGCTTAAGGTAAGCCAAACAGTTTACATATTCCGATATTCAGTCACTCTAAAACTTTGACTATTAGTATTCGTTCGGAAACCTCTGTGGAAAGTTACATATGCCCCACAGTGCTCGCAGCAGGGCATAGTTAAGCTATTTCTGAAATGGCAGTGCATGAGTAAGTGTTGATACTATACCAACTTACCCAATGTCTTCACAGCACCCTAAAAAAGCCATTGGTACTTTAAACTGGATTTTGTGAGTGCTTCTTCCAATGTTTTTATCAAGATAAAGGGACTCGTGGGACATTAAGATCCAGCATACTTGGTCCAGGTCCGACTACAGTGGTGGTTCCTTTTTCCTATTTTGAGCAAGGGAAAATACTGGGTGTACTCAAGAAGAACCTCAGCTGGATTTCCTTGACCTGGTAGCCCATCAACCACCGGGTTGCCAGTTATTTGGGATGGCCACCCCACCCTATTTTGGATGAATTGTGATGTTCACCTGGGGGGATCATCCCTCATTTTCCCAACCCAGGACTGCTATGCAATGGATGGAGAGGCGAGTGAGTTAGGCCACGAAAGTCTCAATCAGCAACTGATTGGAGTAGGTGTGCATCCCAAGAGATACTGGGTAGGGCACTCAATCCTAGTGAACATGGGATTGAGTAGTAGGGCCTTGGTAGGGTCCTCAGTTTACTGCAGTGAAAAGAGCATTTTTAGGTCGAGCCTGGGCAGCACATGCGCTGCTCTGTGAGGCATGCTGTATTGAGGTAGAGACTAGAAGCTCTGCCCACTCTCCGCCTATATTTTTCATTGGCTTGTCATTGTCCACTGTAAACTGTGGCTGTTCATTGGTCAATAGGCTGATTAGTCCCTCCTTAGTACCTCTGTGTCTTATTTAGTGCTTTCTCCTGCTTTCTGTTGCAGGCAGGACACACTGTCTCCTAACGCTTTCTGTTTATTATAGCACAAGAGCCAAGTGCATTTGAAATGCAATAGGTCTTACATTTGCTTGTATATTCTGTAGTTCTGTAGTATATACTTATATATTAGTATATACTTATGTGTATGTACTTTGTGGGCTCTGGAGATCAGCCCTAGGACTTGTCTGCTTCCACTTTGTTCTGTTCAACTGCCTCTATTTGACTGTCTTAATAAAAAAGAACCAGTAGAGGTCAGTAAAATACCAGAATTGCTTTCTGTTGATGGACTTTCTTTTTTTAATTTTTCTGGCAACTGCCTCTATTTAACTTTCTTGAGAGAAACCAACCAGCAGAGGTCAGTAAAATACCAGAATCACTTTAGCATTCTCTAGATTCCAGTCCATAGAAATTGCCTTCCATGAGCACCCATAGACGACAATCTTTTTTTCAAATCTTGTATTTTCAGTGATATGACAACGAAGGCCCTGATTTTATATTAAAAACAGAGCTTTAGACTATGCCATATCCCATTGAAAAGCAATATTTCTCTCCATGTGTTCCCATACCTGGCGTGTCATGCAGTTTAGTGCTTACTTTCCCTCCATGTAAAAGAACAGTAGATATTTCAGCACCCAGATTACTGTGCTGCATAGCTAAATACATATAATCTCCCAAAAATATTAAATACAGAAGGATTCCAATCAATGGACATCAGTATTGAACTGATTGGTTTCTAATTACTCCATTGACAGAAAACTTGGCAGATGAAATGATGGAACATTTACCTGCAACATGTGAAGTTATTACACAAATGGATTTATTACACAAATTCTACAAGACCTACCAAATGTATAAGAACAAATTATACAAATATTGTGACATTGAAAAATACTAAAATAAATTCTATTTACAGACATAAATGCTATAGAAAATATTAACTTTTTAGGACTTTCATAACCTGTATATAACACTATGGGGCTGATTCCGATCTGGGTCGGAAAGCACTCAGACCGAGTCAGATCCGGAGTGTTTTCCGACCGAGCCGGACCCCTACAGTCCGACCGAGCGAGTACGATGCGCACGTATGCTGTCGGACTCGGTTCGATCGGACTCCCATAGAAGTCAATGGGAGCCAGTTGTACGACGCGTACATGGGCTCCCATTGACTGAATGGGTACGTCTCGAACAAGTGCGCCCCCTACAGTGGGTACGCGTCGGAGCCATCCGCACCGTACATGCCTGTGTTGGGGAGACCCATAGGTCGTAGGGCTGCGGGTGTCAGGGGGTCTGACGCGGACCCCCGAAGTCCAACTCCGGCTCGCACAGGCTGTCGGACGCGTGCATCGTACTGGCTCGGTCAATAATCGCATCCATTACACGCCACGGTTAGCTTCTGACCGAGACGTATGGAGCGATTCGGACACGGAAACGACTCAGTCGGTGAATCTCATGTAGCTCGCATCGTACTTGCTCGCTCGTACAGCTATACGAGTCGGCAAGAAAACACGTGTATGGCTCGTAGTTTTTCTTCCGAATTGCGTTCGGTGCCCTTCCGACCCGGATCGGAATCGGCCCCTATATGTGTACAGCATTTGTTTACACACTTTAAATGCTACAATGCCAAAACAAAAGTGTAATATTAAAAAGAAATATTACATTGTTTAAAATGTTATTAAAAAATCTTTTACAATATTTGCTCAAACCCTTCCTTGCTCTTTTTCTTATGTGGTCTCCCACACACCCTTAACCCTATCATCCCCTTACTTATAAACTGCATACCTATTTCATTCACTTACAAGTTTAAAAATCTGTATGCTCTACCTTGATCCTAAAAAAGCCCTTATTTTTCCAATTATATAGAAGTAATATATTACACAATACTGTCAAAATTTTATTGCAGTAAAAACTAAAAATATATATATTTTGTGGATGTAAAAATACAATAAAAACTTTTGCTGTGTCAATATTTTTTCTTTTTAAAAAAAAATCTAAAACATCCGCTGTATTCTTTTACACACTACTTTTGCATCTCATAAAAATCACCTTATATTAATAATTTATAATAAGAACTACACCACTAAACTCAGCAATATGGCGAGACCGATTGGCATTGCCAATGCTTGTTTTAAAGGCACCTGCTTTGATTGCTGCTTGAAGAGCTAGTGATAGGTTCATGTGGTGGACAATCTAACAGCGCCCTCTGCTGAGAACAGTGCTTTCCGATTACATTTAATTACATTTCACAAGAGGGCTGCAGAGGGCTTTAATGATGCCATACATGAAGAATAAGGCCTCTTCTAAGACCGTCATATTAACATAAATGCACATTTGGGAGGGCTGACATGCCTGAGCGAAGAGCAGCCGGTCTCGTTAGAGAGCAAAATGTGCATTCTTTATTGCCTTCATATTCTGCAGGGTTGTTACCATAACGCACTCGAGTGGTAATTTTTCATGTAGGTGCAGGCCCCGCCACCTTTTAACCAACCTTTTTAAAATGTCAGACACTTTCATCTTGCGCCTACAGTGTCAGGAACACTTTGCTAATTGGTTCCAATTTGTGAGAATTAGAATTGTTAACAACATCGGCAGACGCCCTATTTCTGTGAATGAAGAAGAATTACAGGGGCGCCGGAAGTAGGGCTGTGGGAGGTGTTGCAGCACACCACAAAACACCTGGCAGGGAGTCAGGAGAAGAATGAGGCCTTTCATTTGTATTTTTATCTTGTCGCATTTGCTGTTCATTTAAATACAGAAGTCAAATATCATACAACATACAAATTGTGGCTTATTATTTTAACAGCGCGATGGCTGTTCATCTTCGTTTTTTCTATCTGCATGGTGAGGGACATCTGCAATGTGAACAAAGTGGTCTTCTTGCTGGGGGGTAGGCTGTAAGATGTCCAATACTTTATGTTACACAACTACAATCAAATAGGTGTGAATAACCTATGGAAATATTTTAAAATGTATCAGCGGCAAGGAAAGTGCAAATGAGGCATGTTGCTTTCCTTTTTCTAATAATTCTGAAGTGTGATGAAAACCGATTTCAACAGGATCAAAACAAACCAAGACATTTTACGCTGAATGTGTTTCATATATGTTTAGCAATAAAACTGCATGTCTGATGCCAGTTTGAATGGCTTTTCAATGGAAAATATGCTCTTTGGCAGCACCCTAGTATACCAGGCTTTCTGCATATATTCGAGACCGAAGGGTCTATTTACTAAGATTTAACTCCGTGTAGTTGCGTCACAAAACGTTATGCAAAAGGATGCTAAATCCTTTTAAACTAATTTACTTTCAACGCTAAACTTGTTTAGTGCTGGAAAACACTTGAAAGTGGTGCAGAGCAGCGCACAGCACTTCTTTGCATTACTTAGCGCCAAGTGGGCATACCATGAGAGGTGCATGGGCTTTCCCATGCAACCATCCAAGGTTTCTGCTGCTAAAACTTATTTACTTAAAAAAGTAGACATATTTAGCGTGAGAAAATAGCACCCATTTCAAATAAGCGCTATGAAGGAGAAATGCTTTAATTTCTCCTTTCTTTTTCTTTTTCGTCCTTGTATGTGTGCTGCACTGTACAGCACACATACTATTGGCCCGGTTATGATGTTGAATGGACCTGAGTCTGTCTGACATCATTTGGGTCCTGGGACCGACCAACCTTCTGTCGGTAGCCCCAACCCAGCAATTAGGATGCAACCGAACACTGTTCAGTCGCACTCCTTATCTTTACAATGGGAGCATGCATTCTGACCCAAATGCATGCTCTCAGTGTGCAGTGAATAGGTGCAGTTCATCCCTACACCCCGTGGCATGCACCTCAAGGTGCCTGCCACAGGATGTAGGGATCAACAGGGGAGCACTATAGGTGCCCCCTCGGCTGCCATCTGGAGGCCGTGCACCCATGGGGGTCCCGCTGGGGGCCCCCAAAGTTGACGTCCGACAGCTTTTCTGTGTCGGAAAGGCCGGAACGGAAAGGCTGTCAAAATCCGATATTGTAATCCAAGCCCATCGGAAGCCATTCAGAAATCTAGCTTGGATTAATTTCTGACCGACTCCAACCAAATGGGTCAGTTGGAAATGAATCCAAACAGGAGATTACGATGCCGTAGCATTTCCTACGGCATTGTAAAAGGCCCCAAAGTGGGAAAAGGTTTCAAGTTAGTCTAAGCATGGTATTTTGTACTGTAAGGATTCCCTTCCTGTACAAAACCTATACTAGACTCACAGAGACACCCTTGCACTATAGTACAAAGGTGTGTTCTGGGGCACAGGAGCATATTTCTGTGCTGGTGCTAGGGAGAGGGGAGGGGAGGAGAGTGCCATGTTTCTGTAACTCGGGCTTTCTCCTGCTCTCTCTCACGCAGTGCAGCACAGCATTTGGGGCTGCTGCACTGCGCTGCATGAGAAACTAATAAATCTACCCCCATGTGTTCTAAAATGCACTACTGGACGCATGTAACTCCCCTACCACTCTCTTGCTGAAATGATTTTGCACATTTGCTGCACTTATTTTTTGTGTAACACTTGTATTTTTCACTATCCTATGACTTTAGTCCCATAACATTGACAGCAGATACCCCACTCTACAAATTGTTCAGGCACCATGGACACATTATGCTTAGGAACAATATTATGTTTCATACTCATATCCGGGAGAGCTAATATACACAAGGGCAAATGGATGAGGAACACTATGGCAGATGAATGTAAAACAATACGTATTGTAGACAAGGAAGGATAAAACAATAATTTTACTTTTATTTCTGGGTCACTTTGTGCTGCTCCATTTTATCTTCATAATTATTTTATTCAGGCCATGCTCGATTGGGACTCTCCTACCCTCTCCTTTTGTTCTTTAATTGTCTCTCTACATAGCACTAACACATTTAAAATAGTTGCAGTTTGTGTCCCAGCTTGGAATTTGCAAGTGTGCATACCTACCACAGTGCTCATCTTATGCTTATAATTGGGTGGGGCTCCTCTTGCTCAGCAGGGATAGCAGGAGTCTGTATTACATACCTGCATTCATCCTTAACTGGATCATGCACCCGGATATCAGCACATTTCAATTGCAAGTCATGCCAACATCATATGAAAGTACCTGCACTTGAATTGCCATTCCCAGGGTTTCATGGTTAATTGTAAGCGAGACAGCTGCATGCTACCAAAAATGTTGCTTTTTGATTGGCTCCTAGCCGGTCACTATCTACCCAGGAGATTTTCTCTGATTTACAATGCTAATTATTTTACAATATGTTTCAATTAGTTACCTTTCATTGTAGCAGTTTATAAGGCATACAGAAAGGAATTTTTAAACAGCAAATATGAATGTTTAAATATGTTTCCTCATTTATTTAATTTAACTCACAATAAAAATTATTTTGAAGCTAGTGTAATATTTATGCGGGGGAGATGCAATAATAGACAGGAAGAGGAATAAAAAGTAAAAATGAAAAATAAATGTCCAAACACCAAATCCTTCAGAGAGTCTCAATAGTGCTTGGAGCACAAATCTAATAATAAAAAAAAACATTTCTAAAAAAATCTACTCAAAACCACATAAATGGATATTAAAAACCCTTCAATGGCCACACAATGTAGCTATTTTAAAATTAGGAGGTATTATATGGCAATGAATATGAGTAAACAGATGTGGAAAGGAGATGCTGGTCTTAGGTAAGATATCTTTAACTATCTTTATAAATATATTTTGCCTCAAATGACTAAAAAGCCGGCTTCCCACTCCCCTCACATTCTCTAACTGATGTGAGACTCTGGTTTCATATCTCCATTAACATCTCAGTGCTTCTGTACTCCAGCCTGCTCCACTGGACAGGCTTTACCTTCAACAGTTCCTATTGCAACAATATGCCATCCAGAAGTGTCTCACATTTTTCTTGAATACAGAATAAAAAGCACGAACGTTGAGAACAATAATATCATTGTCAAAACATTGATTATTACCTATATTGAAAACTAAAATATCAGAAACAAAAATATCTTTACCTTTAAATAAACATATAATATATCAAAAGTATTGAATCCAACAATATCAAATAGAACAATATCACCAAAATAGTTAAATAAAAATAAAAAAATAGATACAAAAACACTTTTTACATGAAACAATTACTTGCAATACACCCTTACCTTAGCCTTACCCTTACCCTTACACATTTAAATTAAATAAAAATACATTACATCATCATAATATTTACCATTCACACCCAAAATATATATCTAAAATATTAAAAATCAACCCCCAACAAATCAACATTAGCTACAAACATTTAAACAACAACTTAAATATTAAAAAAAAAAATTATAAATACATTTATATTCAAGAAAATCTATATTATGCATTAAATTTAAACAACGTCAAACTAAATGAAATCCACTGATAAAATAAAACTATAAACATCTTTAACCCAAAAAACCAAATAAACAATAGAAGCAGCAATATAAAATGCACACTAATTTAAACAACTAGATACTTCAAAATTACAAATTCTGTAAGATGAGAAAACTCTGCCGGATTCTCTCACCACACCATTAAAGAAAAAATATGTACATCTCAACAACTACCTAACCAAGCAAGTAAAACTTAAATTCAAACTACAAAGTAACTGTTAGCAAACTTAAAAACATTAATTAGCAAATACATATTAACACACTCTACATCTTCTATCTCTACACATAGACTTCCTAAAAGAAAAAAATCTATAGCAAGTATACATACTTTAATAAAAAAGAATAAACTCATCCAAATAACAAGCAAAAATAAATTAAAGACCTCAACGTCTACAAAATACCAACAAATTAACATTTAAAATGAAATGTATGTTTTTTTTTCATCTCACAGAAAAGAAAGCACCTGCTCCACATTAGAATTCACCCAATGGAGAAGCTGCAAAACCGTGTGAACCATCTAAACAGAACGTACATGTAAGTATAATCAAAAGAAGTATTTGCATGTTTTACATTTTAATAACAAATGTGCAAACATTAAAATATAATATATATTTATACTAATATACTGCTTTTACCTGCAAAATCTATCACTACACAGACAGAAAAGAATTTAATAAATCACTTGGGCTACAGCCAAGAAAGTGCATCATCAGAAAACATGTATCACTGACAGAATATAGGAAACACAAGTATTGTGTGGACAGAATATCATGTCAAAAAAATCAAGGACCAAAATGTCGAGCAGGTCCCTTGTGCTCCTCCTCAGCTCACCTACTCACCATTCCCTGCACAAAGAAACATCATAGGGAGACAGACGATTCACAGTTGCCACAGCTAGACTATGGAATACCCTCTCCCTTCATATTAAAACCAGTCCCACCCTCCTGACTTTTAGGAAACCAGTAAAAACCTGGCTCTTCAACCAGTAATCACCCATCTCAACTGCACTCCTTTTACTCCACAGCGCCGAGACACCCCAGGGTATTTGTGCGCTATATACATTGCATAAATAAATAAATAAATATATTCACTGAAAACACCATAGGTTTCAGGGACGCTATAGTTAGTTGGACATTTCTCTCACACAAAACCATAGAAATTCCCCCGTTATAGTTAGTTCAGCTAACTATAACTCACGCACACGCAATGCACTGCTGATGACGTCACATATTACATCATTCATGACATGGTCAGTGACATCACTGATGACATCTCAAATGACATTACTGATGACATCATCCAGTGACTGTGTTTTTCTTTAAAGTTTAAATATGAATTATATATATGCCATGGTGTATTGAAGAATGAGTGGGTGTATAAGTGTCTGGATGGAGGATTTAGTAGGTGCATGACTGACTGTTTAAGTGAGTGATTACATGTGTCTTACTGAATGCATGGGTTAGTGACTAAACTGTGTGAATGTCTGTATCAATCTGTCTGTTGTTGTATAAGCTGCTGTATGGGTTGGTCAGTAGCTGCATGAGTGTCTATATGGGTTATCGATTGGTTGCCTGAGTATTTGTATGGGTGTCTGAGTATGTGTGTGGGTGGGTGGGAGTTGTGTGACTCTGTGAATAGATGTTTGATTAGTTGATTCACTGTGTGTATGGGTTCAAGAGTGCATGTGAAAACAGCTGTATGGGTGGGTGAGTGTGTGTATGGGTGTGTTGGTGAGGTGAATGGATGTCTCAATAGTACATGTCCAAGTAACTACATATGTTAAAGGCAGTGTATGTGAGAGTTGAAGTATATAAATGACTATACGTGAGAGTCAGTGATTGTGAGAGTGGCTGAATGGATGACTGTGTGCTTGCTTCAGTGATTGTATTAGAGAGTAAGTATGCACTTGTCTCTGTTTGAATAAGTGATGTGGAGTGTGTATAACTGTATAGGTCAGTAAATGAAAGTGTGATTGATTCTTTGCATGACTGACTAGGTGTGTGAGTGACTGGATGAGTGGTGGTGTGTGAGTGTCTGTATAGGTGCATGAGTGTTTATGATAGTGTTGTATTGATGAGTGACTGCATGTATGAGTGATTGTATGGGTGAATATTTGTGTCTAGACCTAGGAATCAGTGAGTGTGTATGTAGTAACTGGTATTGGTGTGTCAATGGTTTCAAAAATGGGAGTCAGGATTGCTAACTTCTTATATGAGGCCCGCCCCTTCCCTGCACCACTGTGCAAACGCACCCCCTCGCACGTTGTAAGTTGGGGGATTAGGTCCCCTTGAATCCAGAGGGTCTCTGTGGGCCAACTAGCCCACCAGGTACCTCCAGTAAGTGCCACAGAGTTGCTTTGCAGAGATGTGGTACAATGCCACGCCCCTTTTTACACCTCTCTGTAACGCAGCTCTGTGGCACATACTGGAGGTACTTGGTGGGCTAGGGGGACCCCTTGGACCCTCAGGATTAAAGGGGAGTTAATCCCCCAACTTACAACATGCCAGAGGGCTTGTTTGCACAGTGGTGAAGTTAGGGGGTGGGACCTGATGTGACAAGTGTGCAAACGTGCCCCGTTGCACGTTTTACATTGGGGGATTAAGTCCCCTTGAATCCTGAGGGTCCCTGGGGGCCAACTAGCCCACCAGGTACCTCCAGTAAGCACCACAGAGCTGCATTGCAGAGAGGTGGTCTGAGGCCACACCCCTTTTTACACCTCTCTGCAATGCAACTCTGTTGCACTTACTGGAGGTACCTGGGGGTCTAGCTTAAATGAAGCACTGGAGCCTGCACTTCATTTTTTTTCATAATTTCAGTGGGATTCGCGACCCCAACGTGAATTCCACTGAAATTATTTTTTTAAATGTTTTTTTTGGCCCTGAGGTTCTTTGTGGGACCCCCTGAGCATGCCTAGGGGGTCAGGGTGTTTCTACCCCCCTTTTCTTTTTTCTTAACCTTTGTTTGACTGTTTGAGAGTAATTATATATATATATATATATATCATTTTCACTGAGTACCAAAGTACTATTGCACTCTCGTCAGGAAGTGAATCTGCTATGTTACAGGAATTTTAGCTATAGCAACTGCGAGATGAGCAGGAGCTTATTAGCCGTCATGCTCTTACAGCCATTGAAGGAAGTGGTAGTATCTCTTATGCCGTTGATGGATACATTATGTATTTGTTAATATGTAACTATTTACGAACAAAATACGGCATACAAAACCATTGGGAATTGGAGGCAATGATTTTACGAATAAATGGGTATAAGAATTGGTGAAGATCGCATTAGACACACTTGAGTTTGTGGTGAAACCCAGTGTGTACTTAAATGTTAGTATTTTTTCAATTAGAACTTTATTCACTAAATATCTAGGTTACAATGGAAATAAGACTGTTCCAAAATGGCCGCCACGTTTATGTTACAGATTGATGTGTAAGTCTGTCGTCTATGTTTATGTATATGACGTTGTACGCAACATGAAGTCTTAAATTTGTGTTTTTGAAGACGTTCACTTACCCGTGACCAAGGCGAGTTTCGCCGAAACGCGTTGGGTAATTATCTGGCTGATGCTCTATACTATGAAATAAAATACGATCTTTCATTGACGGATGGACTCGTAGTGGTTATTGCTTCCTGACGAGAGTGCAATAGTACTTTGGTACTCAGTGAAAATGATGTAAATAATTGGGCTGCTTCGGACCCGTAATTGCACCGACGCTCAAAGTGTCCCGGTTTCTCTGAAGAAGTGAAATATATATATATATATATGTTCAACAAGTATCCAATAATATATATATATATATTATATATTACTAGATCAATCAAACAATTATTTAAAATCAAAATGTGAATAAAGACTAATATAATGAAATGAGATATCAATTATTTTAATAGATTGTGACTGTCATCAACCAAGGTAGTTGAAAACAAATTCAGACAATCACATAAAATAATTACAACACATAAACCGAACAATTCCACATAAAGATCACATAATTATGGAGTATACAATATAATATCACATTTCCCACCCAAAAGAAAGAGAGAAAACTTACTGTTCTGTAACTGCAGATTTTTCTCTGTATCCACTTAATAAAAATTTAGCAGTCCACCAAAATGAGGTGCATAATATGCAAAATTCCCCCCACAAAATACAATAATATAATGAATCCAAGGTAAATCCTCTGAAGGAATCCAAAGTATCTAGGATCCATAAAGAAAAAGCTCCAGGAATCCTGACAAAAAAGGAAATCAAATTAAAACCCATTGGTTTATTATATATCAAAACTGATTTCCTTACAAAAAAAAGAAAACGTAAACTCCAAATGCCCATTAGACTCAGTCGTGGCCAAAAACCTTTAAAGTAAATTAAAAAATTCACCAAAAAAGCACATTACATTCCGAAAAATACACATACATAACAGTTAATTATCAAACTATAATTAACATCACACAATTTAACATAGCATAGTGTCAGGATCCCTAACGTGAGTTCCAAAACGAAGCGCAAGGGATTAAGTTCAAGAGGCGCTTCGGTGTGGAATAAGCTTCAATGGTCGAGTTGGTGGCCTGCCCGCAATTCCAAGATGGCCGCTAAGGCGCTGGGGTCTGCGGTCTAGTTGTTAGGAAATTCAGAGAGACTGTGTGCACTTCACTGAGACATTTCCTCAGAGAAGTCAGGTTCCGCAAGTATTCCCAGTTTGAAGTGAATTCTTTTAGAGTAGAAGTTTTTCTTGAGAGCAACCCTTGGTGAACCATTCGTAGACAAGAATCCGATACTTACCGAAGAAGAAAGGAAGACGCTTGGAATCCGAGAAAGGACTACTTACGGGAGTCGTGTACGGAGTCACCTCGTCTCTTCAGAAAACGAGTGAAGACTTCAGCTGCGCCCTGAAAAAGAACAAGTAGAAAGCTAAGTGAATTATAGGAAGAATTTACAGGCACAGTAATGTCAAATAATGTTTAGTGATGAAGAACCGTTAATAATAATTAAAGACTTACTGTCGTGAGCAGCGATAAGCGTGCAGAGTCCTGTAAGAGAAAAGGAGAACATTTATGAATATTGTGAAAAGGCCTAGAGAGATGAAAAGACAACAAACAGACTAAGAAAAGTAAACTAGAGAAGAAACGAGATAGACTCACCTGAGTTAACCCAACACAGTGATAACCTGAGAAGAGAAAACACAGGAAGAGATTATCAAAAAGACGACAGCTTAGAATATAAAAGAAAAAGCAGAATAAAGAAAAAACTACGAGAGGAAAGAGAAAGCTACCACTAAATTAAAACTACTGGTAGGTTTTTAAAAAGAGAAAGAGTAGAAGCATAACACATAAAAGGTTGAAAAGGTTTGACTAATAGATACATGTTTTACAGATAAGTAGCAACAGCAATAACAAGAAAAGAAGAAGTCAGAGTCTGACAGGAAGAGCAGCACAGAGTTCAGGATTCTGGGTAGGTAGCGAACACAAGAGAAAAGAAAGGAAAAAGATACGATAGAGTAGAGAAGGAGAAATAATAAATTGTTGTGTGTTTAGTTACCTTTAGGAGTCTTCAGTAGCAGACCGAAAGCAGAAGAAGAATTCCAGATAGGAAACCAGAAGGTCCAGAACCAGTCTCTTCTTATTGTTTATTATTTTATCCACTTTCCCCCTTCCCCCTCACTAATCAGTTGGCGCCAAAGCATATCTTGGGGCCGAGTGGTTGGTAGGTGGAGTTGGGAAGCTAGCGACTTCTGTTCCTGTGCAAGACAACCGTAATCAGCGAGAAGCTGAAGGTGAGCTCTGACAGAGTAAAGTGCCCACGTCCTAAATCTTGCACCCGAACAGAAAAGAAATGGTTGAAGGAATAAATTTACAGACCTTAGGGTCGGTCCTAGAGGCGATACAAAAGGAACTGGTAGGAGTAAAAGAAGAGAATCAAAGCCTAAGGCAGGAGGTTATGAATTCTAGGAAAGAGACGTCAGAGTTAGCACAGAGAATAAGGCAACCGTATTCAGCCGGAAGGGAGGGTCCCACCACATCTATGGGAGACACAAATAAGCTGGCAACACAAGTAATACATTCCTTATCGCCAGTGATACCGTTGGCAGCGCCCGAGAGATTTAGTGGGGACCCACAAAAGGCGCAGGTGTTTATTACACAGTGCTCACTTCATTTCCTGTGTCGCCCTTCTATTTTTCCTGATGCGCAATCTAAGGTAGCCTTCATTTTGTCATATCTAAGTGGAGATGCCGCGGCATGGTCGATGCCGATAGTTTCGCGAGATGATCCATTATTGCAGAATTTTGATGAGTTCAAGAAAGAATTTCTGAGAATTTTTGACCGAAGACGGATTTCTCAAGCTGTAGATAACGAACTATTGGAGCTGAAGCAGGGAATTAGAGACTTAGTGGCTTATCTTGCTCAGTTCATCAAACTAGTAATGGAAACAGATTGGCCGGAGAACAAGAGGACAGCAATATTCTATCGAGGCGTGCGAGATGAACTAAAGGATGGTTTGGCTCAAATACCGAACCGTCCAACTGAAATTTCCGCCTTAATAGACCTGGTACTAGAACTGGATTTCCGGCAGGGAGAGCGAACGGGAGAGAGAAGACGAGAATACAGCAGTACTGTTCCGCGTTTCGACAGAGCGAAAGCTGAAGCAGGAAGGGGCACAGAAGGAATCTCAGGATCTGAACCTATGCAAATAGGAACCATACGGGGGCCGCTTACTAAAGAAGAAAAGGAGAAAAGGAGAGTCAGCAATTTATGTATTTACTGTGGATCTAGTGGGCATTTTGTGCGGAATTGTCCAAAAAAGCCAAAGAGTTCTTTTAAGCCGAAGGAAAACTCGCAGCACCACCTGTAGAAGGAGTTGTGCAGGTGGATGCGAATCTAAAATCAACTCCCCAGGAACATCGGTTGGCCAATACTTTACAGTCGTCTTCCCCCCATTTGATTCTATCTGTGACAATCCGGTTCAGACAAGAAACTATGAAAGGAGTAACGGTGATGGTGGACTCAGGAGCCACAGGTAATTTCTGTGATCTGAAATCCGCGGCAAAAATTGGGCTGCAAGCAATCGCCAAGGATAGAAGTGAACCAGTTAGAGCGATTGATGGTACCAATCTATCCTCAGGGCCTATCACAAGTCACACAGAATTAGTGGAGCTGATTCAAGAGAATGGGCATAGAGAAGCTTTACACTTTAATTTAACTGATGCCCCTCAATTTCAACTTATATTGGGGCTTCCATGGCTCACGGAGCACAATCCTTCAATTAATTGGAATGACAGAACAATTGAAATGAACTCAGCATATTGCAGAGAGAACTGTTTTGGAGCTTTCAAGGAAACAAGTAAACTGAACCCGGCTCACGCCTTATGCTCAGCAGAAGTTTCTGTGTGCGTAATAAAGACGCAATCAATACCACCAGAATATCAAGATTTCGAGGACGTTTTCAACTAACAGGAAGCAGAGCAACTGCCGCCTCATCGTGTTTACGACTGCAAGATAGACCTAGAACCAGGGGCGAATTAGCCTTGCAGTCGAGTGTACGCCTTAACCGAACGAGAGAATCATCACCTGAGAGAATACATCGACAAGTACCTGGCCAATGGATTTATACGTCCATCCCAATCTCCAGTGTCCTCGCCACTATTTTTTGTGCCTAAGAAGGAGCAGGGAGAGTTGAGAATGTGTATTGACTATAGAGCCATCAACCGAATAACAAAGAAGAACAGGTATCCTCTTCCTCTGATCTCTGTCTTATTGGACCAGATCAAAGGAGCACAGATATTCACGAAGTTGGATTTAAGAGGAGCGTATCACCTCATTCGAGTTAGAGAGGGAGACGAGTGGAAGACGGCCTTCAGGACTCGCTTGGGGCTATTTGAATACCAGGTTATGCCCAATGGGTTGTGTAATGCACCTGCAGCGTTTCAACACTTTATAAATGATGTACTCAGTGAATTTATTGATCAATGTGCAATTGTGTATATTGACGACATACTGATTTATTCAAAGGATACGCAAGAGCATCAAACACAAGTTCGAGGAGTTTTACAAAAACTGCGAGAGAATAAATTATTTGTCAAGTTGGAGAAATGTGCCTTTGGAGTTCCACAGGTAGAATTTTTGGGCTTCGTGATTTCGCCAACAGGAATTCATATGGACAAACGGAAAATTCAAGCAGTACAAGAATGGAAGTCACCCACTACTGTCAAGGAAGTCCAAGCGTTTATTGGGTTTGCAAATTTTTATCGGAGATTTATTGGAGAATTCTCTCGACGAATACTACGTTTGACTCGACTACTGAAGAAAGGGGCACGATTCGAATGGTCGGAAGCAGCAGAGCAAGCCTTTAAGGATTTGAAGATTGAGTTCACCACGGCACCCATTCTCCTTCATGCCGATCCGATGGAGCCCTTTTATGTTGAGACTGATGCCTCGGACCTAGCGATTGGAGGGGTTCTCTCTCAAAGGAATAAGGAAACTGGCCAATTACACCCGGTGGCTTATCGTTCTAGGAAGTTGACACCAGCTGAAATTAATTATACAATTACAGAAAAAGAGTTGGCAATAAAAGACGCCTTCAAGGAGTGGAGACATTATCTAATGGGAGCCCACCATGTGGTAACAGTTTACACAGATCATCGTAAGTTAAGATTCCTGAAGTCAGCCAGAACCTTGACACCTCGCCAACTTCGTTGGTCACTGTATTTTGCTGATTATGATTTCGTGACAACTTATCGACCGGGTGCACAGAATGGAAAGGCGGATGCCTTGTCCAGGTTGGAAACCGGAGAAGGAGGAAGACCACAAAATGCTCAAGTGATAATTCCGGAAGCCAAGATTGTCGGCGCCGCAGACATACTGAACTTTAAAGAAAAAGTAAAGCAAGCTCTAACCCCAGAAGAAATGCAGAAGTGGGCGCAACTAGAGCCTGGGAGAGAAGTTCGAGATGAATTACCATTTAAATAAGGTGCTTTGTATTTGCCGACTACTGCGTTGCAGGAACATGCCCTACAGGAATGTCATGATCACTTGTTGGCTGGGCACAAGGGAGAGTTCAAGACAGCAGATTTAATCAAAAGAAAATATTGGTGGCCACTGATGAGTAAGGACATTGAACAATATGTAAAGACTTGTGAGATATGCGCTCAGGGAAAATCAGAACGGCACGCTCCCCAGGGACTATTGCAACCTCTGCCCATTCCTCCTCATCCTTGGCATACAATTACCCTAGACTTAATTACAGACTTACCATCCTGTCATGGGACAAATACAATACTAGTAATAGTAGATGCATACACGAAGATGACACATTTCTTGGCCTTAAAAGGAATCCCTACAGCGAAACAGTTAGCAAGTCATTTTAGTACACAGATTGTCAGGTTACACGGAATACCCAAGGTCATAATATCTGATCGGGAAACCCAATTTGTCTCACATTTCTGGAAGGCCTTTATGAAAGGTTTAGGAGTAGAAACCCGTTTCTCCACCAGTTTCCATCCGGAGACAGATGGACAAACAGAAAGAGTGAACCAGGAATTGGAGCAATATTTACGGTTGTTCTCGCTGAAACAGGATGGAGAATGGCCGGACTACTTGTGGACAGCAGAATTCGCTCATAATAACGCAAAGAATGTGTCCATTGGGTATTCTCCGTTCTACTTAAACTATGGTAGACATCCAAATTCAGTAGTACAAGATGTGGAGCTCTCAGTCCCAGCAGTCAAGGATTTGGTGACTCATTTAAATTCAGTACATGAATTAGCATCAAAGAACCTCGAACAGGCTAAGGAGAAATATAAGAAGTACGCAGATAAGAAAAGAAAGATACCTCGTCCACTAGAAGTTGGAGATAAAGTCTGGTTGAATACAAAAAATGTACGACTAAAAGGAATTCGAAAATTCCAGCCACGATTTATTGGTCCTTACCCTATTGCAGAGTAGATTAATCCAGTGACTTATAAATTGACCCTGCCCTCCAAATTCAAGATACACCCTGTGTTTCATGTTTCCCTTTTGGAGAAGGCAGTTCCTAATTTGAGAAAGGAATTAGTTCCAAAACCAATTCAGCTAGATACAGGAGTGGAGTTCGAGGTAAAAGAAATTCTGGACTCAAAATTAGTTAGAGGAAAACTGTATTGTTTGGTAGATTGGAAAGGCTACGGTCCTGAGGAGCAGTCTTGGGAATTAGATTCAGATGTTCATGCTCCTAGACTAATAAGACTTTTCTATCAGCGCAATCCAACCAAGGCCAGAGTGGGAGGACCATCCTTGGTGGGGGGTACTGTCAGGATCCCTAACGTGAGTTCCAAAACTAAGCGCAAGGGATTAAGTTCAAGAGGCGCTTCGGTGTGGAATAAGCTTCAATGGTCGAGTTCGTGGCATGCCCGCAATTCCAAGATGGCCGCTAAGGCGCTGGGGTCTGCGGTCTAGTTGTTAGGAAATTCAGAGAGACTGTGTGACGCGCGCACGCCTGAAGTATTGCGCACTTCACTGAGACATTTCCTCAGAGAAGTCAGGTTCCGCGAGTGTTCCCAGTTTGAAGTGAATTCTTTTAGAGTAGAAAGTTTTTCTTGAGAGCAACCCTTGGTGAACCATTCGTAGACAAGAATCCGATACTTACCGAAGAAGAAAGGAAGATGCTTGGAATCCGAGAAAGGACTACTTACGGGAGTCGAGTACGGAGTCACCTCGTCTCTTCAGAAAACGAGTTAAGACTTCAGCCGTGCCCTGAAAAAGAACAAGTAGAAAGCTAAGTGAATTATAGGAGGAATTTACAGGCACATTAATGTCAAATAATGTTTAGTGATGAAGAACCGCTAATAATAATTAAAGACTTACTGTCGTGAGCAGCGATAAGCGTGCAGAGTCCTGTAAGAGAAAAGGAAAACATTTATGAATATTGTGAAAAGGCCTAGAGAGATGAAAAGACAACAAACAGACTAAGTAAAGTAAACTAGAGAAGAAACGAGATAGACTCACCTGAGTTAACCCAACACAGTGATAACCTGAGAAGAGAAAACACAGGAAGAGATTATCAAAAAGACGACAGCTTAGAATATAAAAGAAAAAGCAGAATAAAGAAAAAACTACGAGAGGAAAGAGAAAGCTACCACTAAATTAAAACTACTGGTAGGTTTTTAAAAGAGAAAGAGTAGAAGCATAACACATAAAAGGTTGAAAAGGTTTGACTAATAGATACATGTTTTACAGATAAGTAGCAACAGCAATAACAAGAAAAGAAGAAGTCAGAGTCTGACAGGAAGAGCAGCACAGAGTTCAGGATTCTGGGTAGGTAGCGAACACAAGAGAAAAGAAAGGAAAAAGATACGATAGAGTAGAGAGGGAGAGATAATAAATTGTTGTGTGTTTAGTTACCTTTAGGAGTCTTCAGTAGCAGACCGAAAGCAGAAGAAGAATTCCAGATAGGAAACCAGAAGGTCCAGAACCAGTCTATTCTTATTGTTTATTATTTTATCCACTTTCCCCCTTCCCCCTCACTAATCAGTTGGCGCCAAAGCATATCTTGGGGCCGAGTGGTTGGTAGGTGGAGTTGGGAAGCTAGCGACTTCTGTTCCTGTGCAAGACAACAGTAATCAGCGAGAAGCTGAAGGTGAGCTCTGACACATAGTGACACATTACTACAATAGTGTACAAAAACATAAAGCTACAAACTAATGGAAAACAGTGACAGTAATACATCTAAATATACACAAAATCCACAAACAACATTATGAATGTTCGCCCTCCTATATTCCCCCTTCCCTCAAAACCCTTAAAACATTCTTATAAAAGGACTTACCTGGTCCGGTGAACAGCAGCACCTTACCAAGACCTGTCTCCAGGAAAATAGACTCAAAATAACACAAATAGATTGAAGGTAGCAGTAAAACAAAATGGGAGCTAAATTACAATTTAAAAAAAGATTATCTCCCCAGAGAAATAAATGAGAAATATTGTAAACATTTTGATACATTTTTTAAAATGTAAGTAAAAAAATATCAAACATATAAAGCATATCCAACAATGTTATAAAAAATCAAAACATTGTAAAGTATTAATTAAATATTAGTATAAAATATCAAAAAATATTTAGTATATACTAATAAAATGTGCCTAAACATAATGTTGAAAATATGATTATAAAAAAGGTATGAAGAGTAACAAATTTGTTAAACAATGGAAAATAAAAGTAAATAATATACATCATATAAATGTATATAAATATAATTTAGATGTTTTTTTAATAAACATAATGACAAAATGTGTTATTTATATAATTTTTTTTAAATAGAAAAAATAAATAAAAATAGGCACATGTATGACGTCCTTATTTTACAAAAAATGTTAATTAATATAATTATTGGTTACAAACATGCAGCTATTTTTTTATATTGCTAATCATCAACAATAATATCAAAATCTCACAAACCCAACCATTTCTATGACATAAAAAACAAAGTAAAATAAATGTTTTTGTAATAAAATTGCAGCACGTATAGAAAGAGGAAAATGCCAACAATAATTGTTTGTATGCAGGAAGGATCTGGGTGCTTCTCCTGCAGGAGGGGGTGGCGATCTTCACAGTCTCCATCCAGCTGCAGGGCTGTCTGGACGTGCATTTTACTGGTGTGCCTCCCGGTCTGCTGGGCTTGCCAGGAGGCACGTTGTTGCTGGCATGCCCTTTGCAGTTTTGTGCAAGCCCTCCCAATCACTCTCGTGTAGCAGGTCGGGTCATCGTGATGGCTTGGATGCCCTGTGGAGGCTGCTTGATGGCTCAGGGGCTGTGTTGGAGGTGCCCCTGGCCTGCCTGGTTGCCGGTGGCAAGGTGATTTCTGCGTCGGTGCTCTGGTGTGTCTTCCTGATGGCTGGGCCAGTTGGAAGACGCGCTGTGGAGCCTGCTTTGCAGCTCGGAATGTGCTGGTTGTGCCCCTGGCCTGCCTGGTTGCTAGTGTGATGGTGACTTCTGCCCAGGCACGCTGGCTATTTTGGTGTACACCTGGGCTGGCTGGTGGGGCCATAGTGATGGCATGGCAATGCAGTGCCGGGACTGCTAGCCCCTGGGGTGAGTACCACATAGTGGTTTACTTTTACTTTTTTGTTGTTGTTTGCTACTGTGGAACTGGGACAGTGGGGTCTGGTGTTCATGGAGTCCCTGGCTGGCCTAGTTGCCGAGGGTAAAGCGGCTTCTGCCTTGGTTCTCTGGCTTGTCTTCCTGATGGCTGGGCCTGTTGGAGGGTGGCTATGGAGCCTGCTTGGTGGCTTGAGGACTGTGCTGGTAGCGCCCCTGGCCTGCCTGGTTGCTGGAGGGAAGGTGGCATCTGCCCAGACTTTCTTTGCTCTGTCATCTATTTTCAGTGGCAATGTCTTTGCCTGCTGTGTCACTGGTCCCTCTGTGGCTGGGTTAATGTCCCGGCTGTGGGGGTGGGGTCTTTGCACGTTTTTTGTCTGGTGCTTGGTCTGGACGTTTTGGGCTTGGTCCGTTGATTTTCCTGCCAGCCTTTCAGCTGGGTTTGCCTGTGCTTGGCACTGTGGGTCGGAGGCTGGGGGTCGTACATATGGTGTCCCCGGTTCCTCCACCTCCTGGGGTCGTGTCCCACCTTGGCTGTGTGGTTAGTCCTACTTTCGGCCAGTGGTGCCTTGTTTTACTTGGTGGTCCTCCCCAGCTTGTTCTTCCGCATCTGGTTTTGTCTGGGGGGGTGTTTTCCTGCACTGGCTGGCTTCCATCAGGGTGGGGTGTGGCCTGTTGGAGGCTGGTGGTCCTGTCTGTTGTTGGTGTCAGGGCTTGGGGCACTTTCTGAGCTTTAGGTTGCCCTGCTGCAGCATGGGTCCAGTTTTTGGCCGGTCGCCTTCCGGCCTCCGCTCCCTTGGGGGTTGTGCGGATCTGTGTCCTACGGACTCTGTCTTCCTTGGATGGTGGTGTCACCACTGTGTGTTCTGTGCCCCTGACTTCTTGTTGAGTGCTTCCTGGATTGGGGGGGGCTTACTTCCAGGAGGGGGTTTCCAGCGCTGTCCTTAGGGTCTTGGTGCCTTGTGGGCACCTTTTGGTGTCTGCTTGAGGGTTTTCTTGCGTCCCTTCCTATTCTTAGCATCTTCCTGGAGTTTGGGTGCTCTAGATCCCCTGGGGTTCAGCAGTTCTGTGTCTGGCATGGCTAGGGTCTGGGTTGTTGTTCGTTTGTTTTTCTTCTACTCCTGCCTCCCCATGGCATGGGCTGTACAGTGCAGTAGACATCGCCATGCCATCTGCTTGCTTTTGCCTTGGCTTTCCATCTGCTTTTTGTGGTGTCTTGTCTCTGGAACCTTGGTTGTGGACGGTTCCAGTGTTTTTTCTTTTTGCCTTCAGGGGCTGGTGCTTTCTGGTGTGTGGCTGTTTAGGCATGTGCCTCTCTCTCCAGGTCCGAGGGGGTGCCATGTTGGTGTCCTCATTGCTCCCATGCTGGAGGCAACTGTGCTGGCCTTTCTGGTGTCAGGTTTTCTGTTTTCAGCCGTTTGTGCTGAGTTGGGCCCTCTGCCCCCATTCCCTTTTTCCTGGGGTGAATGGTGGTGGCCCTGTGGACGTCTTGGGGGGGGTGGCCACCTGTGCTTACTTGGGTCACAGGCCTGGGTGTTGCATGCTGTTGCTTGTTCTCCTGGGCTGTTGTCTGCCCTTTCTATCTTGTGGTCTGGCTCTCTGGTGGCCGGCGTAAGTTCCTCCTTCTGTCTCTGCTGGCAGGTTTGCGGTTCCATTGGTTAGCTTGTTGGGGGTCTGTGGAATCGTTGTTTTCCTGCTTGTTTTTGTCTTGAGACTGTGGTGCCTAGCTGTTTGCATTCCCAGTTGCTTTGGAGCTGGCATGGGTTTTTGTCTTGGCCTTTTTTGGGGCTGGTGACTCGACTCACTTGGGGTGGTTCCTGGGTGTTGTCCTATGCCCTCTAGGCCAGTTGGTCAGCTGGGGTTTTGGTTGGGGGTTTCCTCTTCCTAGTTTTGGCTTGATGGCACAGTGTCCCGTGGCCCGTGTCCCAGTTTTAGGGTCTAGGGTGTGCGATGGCTGGTCGTTGTTTGTGTTGTTCAGTGTGTGGCTCGTCTTTGGTGGCCAGTGGATTTGTACTTCTCCAGCGATATTTTCTACCTTCGGTCGACCCACCGGTCTGTGTTTGGAGTGTCATCCATGGTGTGTGTTGTTTGGGGAGGTATTTTTCCCTGGTGTGCCTGTTTGGTGTTGAGTTCCCCTGGTCTTGTGGCCTTGGGGATTTGGCTTACCCCTCTTGTGGTCCTCTCTGGTTTCTGGGCCCCGGTCCAGGTTGGTCTAGTTCCGAGTCTGGTGCTGTTCACCTCTTGGGGGTGTCTTTCCTTGATAGCTGACCTGTGGTTGGCTTCTTTCTTTGTGAGGTGTTGTGCTTTGCTGGGTTTTGGCCTCGGCCTCTCCTCTTGTTTTTTCTGCCTGGGTGGGGTGTCTGTTTCTGGCTGCCTGGTCCTCCTGATTGGTCTTCAGGTGGCTGAGGATTCTGGTGTTACCCGGGCCTGCCTCCGTTGGGCCATGGCTGTGCCTTTGTTGGACGGGGTTCTTCTGGTTGTGTTTCTGATTGTGTCCCCATGTTGCCTGCGTTCTTTGTGGGTGCCTCTGCTCCTTCTCCTGGTCTGGGTGCTTTGAAGGTCATCTGATGCCGGTGCCGGTGGTTACGGCTAGTCGACTTTGCCTTGTGGCGTGGTCCTCCTCTGGGATTTTCAGTGGCCGTGGTGTTCTCCGAGCTCATGGGAGGAACGGTGCTCAGGTTTGGAGAGGACTTGCAGTTTGGTCGGTACATCAGTTCTTCTTGGTTTGGTCTGTGTGGTCCTGCCCTTACCTGGTCTTTGGGGAGTGCGCTTTGGCCCTGTAGGCAGACCTTTTTTATGGGGCTGCTCGGCTGTGCCCTTCCAGGTGGTGATGGGGTTTGTACTTTTGTTGGCTAGTCGCTTTTGTATACCGGTTGTGGTAGGGGTTTTTGGGTCTTTTACTGCTGCCCCTCGGCTTTCTTCTGGAGTTGGTTGTGTGGACTTTGGATGTTTTGGGGCATTCCTTCCATTGTTTGCTTTGGTGTGCTCTGTCTTGGTGCTTTTACCATGGCTATGGGGCAGCTTGATAGCATTGTGCGTGGCAGCCTTCTTTCTCTGTGGGCTCCCTTACGGGTTTTCTATGCGTTGTGGGGGGCTGAGTCTGTTCTGGTACTCCTGGTGCATGTTGTTCTGCTGGTGTGGTTGCTTCAGCCTCTGTTTCCCTTCTGTGGTTTGGCCTTTGGGGTCGGCGTGGTGTGTCTCTTTTCTGGCCTAGGTTTTGTTTATCCTTGTCTGGTCGCCTTCTTGGTGTTTTTTTGGGCTGCCTCCCTTCCTCTCTGTGTTTTTTGGGGGTTGGGGCTGGTGGGGACTTGGTACCTGGAGTGTCATTTTTCTGTGGTTAGCTGCCTCTGTGGTACGGTGGTGGCTTTCTCCTTTCCTGGGTCCTGGTTCTTCCGGGGCCTTGCTTGTTTCCCTGCTGGTCTGTCCTTGGCTTGCTGGTGTGTCTGGCCACTTTGGGTCTTCTTCTGACTGTGGCCTCCTAGCTTTCATTCTGTGGTTGGTGGTCTCTGGTGCTTGCGTGGAGGGTGCTCCTCCTCCAGTTGTTGGTTCAGGGGTGATCCTGGTGTGGGTTGTCTGCCTTCTGGGTGGCGGTGCTTGGGGGGCTTGCTATGTTTTGTTCTTCTTGACCATCTCCTGCTTGTTCTGGGTGGTGCAGCCCTTTTGTTTGGTTGGGTGCAGTACAGGCTATGTAATTCTGCCTGATTTTTCCTGGGGTTCTCCTATTTGCTTTGCTTGGGATGCTGCTTTCGGTGTGGTATCCTGGGAGTTCTTTGGGGTTTCGGATGGCCTGATTCCTGACTTTGGCATACTCCACAAGTATTGGATGGCATGAGAGCTGGAGGGACTTGGGGGTAATGTCCTATTACTTACCAGTAATCTTTGTTACTCCTGGTGCGTTGTCCTTGTCTGAATCATTATGCCCCTCCCTCCCTCCCGGACAGCCAGCGTTCCTGTTGGTGGCTTGGTAGTTCAGGCGGAATGCTGGGTAAGTACTGGTTATGTACAGCCAGTGGGCGTGGATGTGGCTAGGGTCCCAGCATTCCACTGTTCTTTTTACTGTCAGGGAGATGGTTACCTCCACAAGTAATGAATGGGATGAGGACAACGAGACCAGGAGTAATGAAGATTACTAGTAAGTAATAGGGCATTTACATCTGAGGTGGCTTGCACAAAGGAGCGCACTGGGTATGTTATATAGAAGTCTTCCTTTTATCTATAGCAAGCATATTATTTGCTATCGTTCACATGCAACTCACTGTGAGCGTAGTCTCTCTTGTGATCAGTTCATATTATGTTTCAAACTTAAGGGGCAACAGTAAGTGTGATAGAAGTCACACCTATTCCATTGCTCACCTCAGTTTAACTATGCTTGAAATTCTAATATTAATAAAAACCTTAGCCCATGGCATCAGGTACACTTTCTGATCATTTTTACAAATCAGAAAGCCTCCTGATGAAAAAATTAATAGTCAACATCAGATTGCACTATCGTCGATAGTTCTTTTATATGTTTAAATGAACAGCGTAGCATATCCTTTCTGATGACCTCAAAAACAATGTCATTTAGTGCTTCCAACATCAGTCAAGAGGTAGAGCTTCAAGTCATCACATACTCCTTGCAGTTAAGGACTACAAAGGCAACTGTGTGGAAAGCAAGCATTGAAAAATAGTGCACGCTAGCAAACACTCCTATAAAGACTATAATATAATCTATTTTAAAGTCTGTATCATATAGTGTTGAGGCAAATAGCTAAAATTCCTCTTATAAGGTTAGGAAAATCACCAATTACATTCATGTGTTTTTAGTATAGAATTTGTATACTCTTTTGCGCCAACTTGGTAAATCCTCTCTCACCTCTGGCTGACCAATTAAGGTCTACATCTCAGATAATGTTCACATCTCTGGTCGTTATATAAAGCTATTAATCCTTGTTAATAATGATGGATAGTTCACAAAATACTCTGTCCATCAACCCTTTTGTTTGAGGATCAAGGGAGGTGAAAATGAATGCTTTAGGAACTGCCCTCATCACACTTCTGAAAATTCTGAATTTTAAAACAAAGATGTGTAGAACATTGTTTTCCCTTAGAGACATATATATTGTATCCTCTTCAGCTTATACAGGTGGGTAATATGGACATAGCAACAGTTGCAGTTCCTTGACAGGAACTGTTATTACATTACCTTCACTGATGGCACTATGGCTATGCTATGCGGGTACTCCTTTAGTTTTATAAATACAAATTCCTGATGTAGGAGCTTGTTTATGTAAATCAAAAAAATGTGGCGGTAATTTATTTGTTTTCCTGTTTGGAGCTGCCAGGGTTTCCCTGGCTGTCCTGAACAGGAAAAATGTACATCAGAATATCTGCCCTAAATATGGCTGATGATCTTAGGTGCTTAGACCAACACACCAATGTTAGTTTGGCCATCATTCTTAAGGTCCTGCTGAAAGAGAAGGCTACAATGGGAGAAACATGACGTTCTTCTGGCTCTAAAGAGAGCAGGCAAACCAAGAGTTTGGCGGACAGGGTACTTAACCATGGTTTTGGCGGAGTACCCTGTCCACCATACTCTAATTGGGACAGTACGTTTTATTGTGAGGGTGATTGATTAACATGGCATGGAACGACCGGGTCCAGTTTCTGATCTGCTTCTGGTGCTTAAATATATACAAAATAATTTGCTGCACATTTGCTACCAAGGGGTATCTAGCGATAATTACATTTTTTCCTATTGAACTTTTTTCAGTAACCTAATCAAACAACAAACCAGGCATTCGATGGAGGAGGTGTAATCCATATATTGGTAACTTATTTCTAGGACCTTACAAGTGTCTCTAATTCACAAAAAAATAGTTAAATATCTAGAAACAGTTCTTAAATTTCCAACTTCATTATTTTCTATCGGAGGATGTAGCAGTAACATTGGTTGGCCATCTGTGGTGCTCGACTTACTACTGGTTGTTTTTGGCAGTAGTAACTTATATTTCTCTTGCCTGATTCTCGTTGAGAACTCCAGCCCGACTACGAAGTCTCCCTATTGTGAAGTACAGGGAAAATGTAAAACATTTATTTTGCCCAAAAATAAATATTGCAAATAAGTTTATAGTCAATAATATTGAAAACTAATTTTAAAGATTTTGGAGATGTTAGATATTTGAATGTAGAACAAAATAAAGAAAAAAATGCAACATCACTAATAATTACATTTTTAAATAAATCTTGAATTAATGTTAATTTAATAGATGACACAAACTATTTTTCTAAAGTTTACATTAAAAACGAAATTCCCACCTAAAGATTTTTTTTTTAATATCCATCAATAAATATTTAAAATGATGTATGAAATACATATTATTTTATAAAATAATTTAATAATAGTTTAATAAAAATATTGTTACATTGTTTTTTAAATTCAAAATAGGAAATTAACTTATTTTATGAATACATAAAAAATATGTACTTTTAAAACATTTGTTAACATTATATTTTTTTTATTGTTACCTATTTTAAATCACTTGATTAAATTCAAGATTATTTCCTACCAAGTTTATTTTGGTCCTTACCTCAATTACTTTCTATGGCAGGGTGTTGCAGGACCAGTGCTGGCCATAGGTGGTGCTGGGCCTACCTTTTTTGTTTTGTTTTTAAGTAGTAACTTGCACTTGGAGTTTGTGGGGGGAAAAAGTAGTAAACTTACTCAAAAATGTAAATCACTCAAAAAGTATAAATGACCTCTACAAATAAAGCCCTTGAATGTGGCTCTCCTGACCTCCTTTGCCTAATTTGTGCCGGAGCTTTCCGGTGCTTAGCACCGGCACTTACTCATCAGGGCCGGGTCTACAATCAGCACGTCACATATTGCATTGAAGACAATATTGAATGGACATGTTTAATTTACCTCCTCACTGTAACTGTACTGCCGCAGACTAGTGTTGCTCTCGTCTCCCAAGTGAGTCACGGTGGGAAATGGTGTTGCGGGCCTTGTGGCAGCGGCTGAGACTGAACCTGAGCCAAATCAGAGCAGTAGGAGTTTGAGATTCATAAAAATGTTGCTCGATTGATGGCGGCCCTTACTTCCGTTTTGCCTGTGGGAGGGACATTGAGTCATTGGGCTGGATTTTGGTTCTGCTGGGGGGTAGGGGCTGTGCGGCAGCGTGCGCAGATTTTTTCCAGATTGCCACACCCCAGCATACCGGCACGCGCACCTCATCCATTCAAGGCAAGCCACTGGCACACCCAGATAGTGAGCAATACCACCAGGGGCCCAGTCCCGACTGCC
The DNA here is from genome assembly GCF_964204655.1 of Triturus cristatus. Lineage (NCBI taxonomy): Eukaryota > Metazoa > Chordata > Amphibia > Caudata > Salamandridae > Triturus > Triturus cristatus. The sequence goes on from NC_140581.1 coordinate 801,411,651, forward strand.
GCCTAACAGTTACGGAACCACTGAGTCAGTCAATAAGGCAGTGAGTGTCCCGGCCAGCCGCCGGACCTCCACAAGTACAGCACGGGTAAATTAACTTAAGTACTAAGTCAGTGGTCAAAGTGGACGGGATTAGCAGGGCACGGCGTGCCCCTACTTCTTTAATTTTAAGGATTCCGTTCCCTACTTTTTTATTTTGAAAATGCGTCCCAGGACGCAAGAATTCGCCACCGCCTATAAATAAAGCTCGGGGTTCCTGGCGTTTGTGACCGGCGGGAAGGCAGAGAAGTAACAGGACTCTGTCTTTTCCTCCTTGCCCAGAGAAGAAAGAGACAGTGTCCACTTCTGATCTGCTGCTTCAGCTGCCCCCCACTCTTTCCTTCTTCCCTCTCTTTCTGTCTAGCAGTTCTTCTCTTACTGAAAACCGTGACTTCAAGACAGGGTTCTCATTCTCTTTCCTCTCCTTTCTTTTATTTGCTCCCCTGTGAAATGGATCCAATAAAGAAAAACACTTTTGCTGGAAATGTCGTATTTTTCCGACATTTTAATTCCAAAGTGCAGCATCAGGAATAAAAGGTTAAAAATATCTAAATAAAGTAAGATAGAGTGGGAGCACACTGGCCAGATGGATTTTATTCACACCCAAACACATTAGCGCCATTTTTACAGAGTTTGCCAGTGAAGCACTATTTTTGTTTTCTTGTCTTTGTTTTCCCTGGGCTTGCAACTAGTGCACCAATCCTGGCGGTACTACAATGTGTGGATTGGAAAACAAAATGTGTACTGCGGCTCAGCATCCAGGGATGTGGTCTTTTTACCATACTGCTAACGTTTTGTAAGGATATAAGCAATGGAGATTGAAATAGGTCCATTCAGGGCCCTGTAGTCATGTCCTTAACTTTTCAGGCAAAAGCACTCACTGATTTCTGAACAGTGAGTGTAAAAGAGTTAAGGTAACCATGTTGTTCTTGCTTATATTTCACATGGTTTGCTAAATTTTGCATTCCCTATGAGTGTTTGCTTTTTCCATGATGTTGTTACTTTTTTTTGTAGGCCGCATATTGCTCTTGTCTAGTACGTAATTTAAATTGAGCTGCATCCAGGTGTTGATAGCCGGCAACAATTGGGTTGTAGTGCAAGGCAGTGTGAGTTTTCCTCAGTGGGACAGTATGGTGTTCAGTGGGGTAGAGGATGTGGCACTAAGACCAGAGCTGCTGAATTTGGAACTGGGGAACCAGGTTTAACCTTAATAACCAGTCCATCAGACCACTCTCCTGAGAGAGCACAATCCCACGCTAGACCTTAGAAGGCTTCGCAAGACCTTAGAAGCCCTGGTGTCTTAGCACCAGCAGGTAGACCCCAGCATGACAAGTGTAGGTTAACCTTCAAGGCTTGTCCACCACAATCCATACTGAAGTTCACCTCCAGTCTTGCGGGCAGGCCTATGCAGCAGCACACGTTTGAGCAACAGTGACTCTGTCACTGAGGTCACAGGACCCTTGAGAAGGGCCAGCTCTAGGGCGGTACAACCGGTGTGACCGCACCGGGTGCTGACTTTGGGTGGAGGCATTATGTTTGCTAGTATATTATGGTTTTTAAAGCACTTGCTGCCTCCTTCTTGGCCTCCAGCAATTTTCGGCAACAATAAAAATGTCATTTGACTCTGGTGATTAATGTTCTTCCTAGAATTTTGTTTAGTGGAAGTTTTGACTCATGGAAAGGTAGCTCAGACGGTTAAGGTGCCTGCTGCAAAGAAAATGTACCATGCAGATCACAAAGTGCACATAATGTAAATAGGTCAGTGGGCTACTGCTTTTGTCAGAGAGATCCTTTTGTTACTTGCAGTTTATACGTTAAAATCCTAACATAGAACAGTGAGCTATTAACTGTCAGCTAAGAGCTGCATACAAACTGCAAGGTATAAATTAGAGCATTATGCTTTTTCCCCCTGTCTTTGATTATCCTAATGTTGCAAAAAGTATTCTTTTGGACAGAAATCAATTCTGATTATTAAAGAGAACCCCCCCAACCATGGTATTACGTTTTAAATTCTGAGTCTGTGTTTCTCCAGACCAATCACTATTAAACTATACGGCCTACTAGTATGGTTGTCATGTGACTCCTACACCTTGTAGTCCTTAGTCTTATGTAACATTTTCTATACAGCGATTTACACACATATTGATTGTCTCTGTGTAATGTATGTGATGTAAAGTGCTCTGACACCCTACACTGGTATGAACGGCGCTGTAAATCAAATTAAATGCATCTGAGAGAGAATGTGGTTATGGAGACTTGAGGGGCACTGTTAAAGGGTGGTAGTGAGGGAATCCATGGCAGAGGTGATCATTAGGGGGCACTAACGAACATTAATGCACAGGGCACCAACAGTGCTAAGGCCAGCCCTGCCCTTGAGGCCAGTCTGCCTCACCCATAGGTACCTCCATTGGCCTTGTTTCAGCAGTAGTAGCTGCAACTCACCAGAGATTGGCAATGCAGGATTTGCACGCACACCGAACTAAGTTTGAAAACTTCACAGTCTCTCTGCTTCATTCACAAGCACTTTTAACATGTGTTACCTGCTGTGGGGCCACTGGAATCAATTATGCAGCAAAGGAGGACAACATTATGCCGCAGTGTTGACTAAATTATGCATTTAAAAAATGGCTGCAGCGTAATGCAGTATATTTTCTTATATTTTATTATTTTGACATTTGTACACATGCTAACAGTCCCTGGAAAGTTTTGCCTTATTTGTACCAGTGTAACATACATATGCAGCTGTGAGAAAAGTGATCAGTCAACCTTTGCATGGTGCCCTCCATTTCGCGGCAACACAAGTTACTTTTTTTATTAACTTTTGATACATTTGAGCTACAAACAATTTATTAGCTTAAATGGACAGATCATGCAGCAGAACTTGCATTATGAGGAAAATATGGCAGAGCCATAATTATATAGAAAACATTTGCAAACTAGGATATTTTGCCATACATGTTTGAACTGCTGTTGTGGAAAAAGGGAGAAGTGCTGTAGGCAGAAACTCCATGGCTCAGAGACAAATAGCTTGTGCTTCCACAGTTTACCTTATTTGGGACATTCGGTGAGTAGAAGCATATCCCATTTTGTGAATGTATTTTAATGTCAATAACACATTATAACCTTAAATAATCATGTGTATCCATTGGTTGATTTAACTGGGCAGTGAAATGCCAAACAAATACTAAAAAATTGGGATGTTTGCGCATTCTGGCTATGCCTCTGGCGTGGCCCAGTGATCCAATCCTTGGGTTTTTCCCACCCTCTGATTCTCCGCCCACAGTTCCCCTACTTTTTTCCCCCCACTTTGACCACTGTAAGTTAAGTAGTAGACAGTAGCCATGATGCCAAGAATATGATATGGCGTGGATTTTGGTTCTGCTGGGGGGTAGGGGCTGTGCGGCAGCGTGCCCAGATTTTTCCCAGTTTACCACTCCCCAGGATACCCGCACGCGTACCACACAGCGAGTCTCATCCGTTCAAGGCAAGCCACAGCCAGTTACTGAGCAATACCAGGCCCAGTCCCGCCTAACGGTTACGGAAGCAGTCAGTCAATAAAGGGAGGCGGTGAGTGCAGTGTGTGTCCCGGCAGGTAAATTGAGTACTGACTAAGTCTAAGTTAAGTCGTCACCATGCCAAACCAACGCTGCTTTTTTTTTTGCGTGGTGGCGTGACGGTCGTCAGGTCAATGTTTTGGTGGTAGCTGAGTCTGACTCCACAAAATTCGATGATCATGAATATGATGCAGACTAACTGATGCACTCTTTGCCTGGCCTGGCCTAGTAGCCGCCACCGGCGTACACTTCTATCATGATAGGGGCTGGCCCGGCTGGGGTTAAGTTAAAGTCCTATCTGCCCGGACCCGGCCCCTGCCCTTGAAGTATTGTCCCTCCCCTGCTTCAGAGTACTGGGCTAACTCTGTGGAGGCTGGCAAAAAACGGGCTCGTCTGACTGTGTCTCGCTCTCGCAGTCCTGGAATGACCGCTCTCGGCCCGGGGATGGCAGCAGGGAAGTTGTAAATCAATTTTTTTTTAAAGTAGCTAAAGTCTGTTCTCGTGGGTTTAGGATTACCGATTACTTCAACTTCTAAATCTAACCCCACTCCTGGCCTCAGCACGTACGGTCTTGTAGACCATAAGTAAACTACTAGTCCCATAATGCTTGATGCTGTTGTCAGCAAGACTCAGGAATAGCAAGCTTACGCTTACTTGTAGCATTATTCCAAAAATCCATGAATATAATACACTGGTCACGTGAGATGTCAGGCATAGAGGTTGATTGTGCGGCACACTGGTGCTGGGAAGAGAAGGAAGTACCATCTTGAACCTGGCAAAGGATACGATTGTAACTTTTATTTTGATGCGTAGCCTCAGACATAACAATATTGACTCTAAGGCCGCAAATCCTTTGTGGATGCAAACGGGATTTTAATTGTACGCAAATCGCAGGAGCTAATTGCACATTCACTATTCGTTTTTTTCTATTCAATTGTGTCTATTGAGCGTCCCTGCCGAGACTCGAACCTGGTGCCCCAGCACCAATGTTGGCAGCTCTGGCCATTATGTCTTTCATCCTATTCGTGCAGCCGTGCACTGCAGATTTCACCTCTACACCTTCATGATTTGTGTGTTACTGTGAGCTTTGAAGAGCAGGAGAGGAACCACATGTTCGCATGGGGGTCTGGGACTGGACTCTGTAGGGCAATGAGCTCCACCTTGCACGTGAATGACTTGTGTTTCTGTAAGCTCCAACGTGCAGAGCTAACTCCGAAATCTGTGCACTTGTCTTGTGATACTAGCAGATGTGCAATTCCCACCCACAAAATGCAACATAATCATGAAAAGGCCCGAAGTCGGTCTGAATCTTCACTGTGCAGTGTGCAAGCCTCAGACATACGTTTTCATTCATGTAGTGCACACCCCACACTAACATGTCAGTTACTACTTTAACCACGCCATGGCACACTGCTGTTATGCACCTAGTTATCTGTTAATTTATCTCGGGATTAGCCTGTCGAAGTGAGAAGAACGGAAATTATACTGCAATCATAATATAAAGTATACATAAGAACTTGTAAAGCGCACCTTCACCCAAGGGTATCTTGGAGCTGAACAACAGATTGTTATAGTTACACACCTCAATGGTACTCATTGATGAACGATGAAAGGCAGGGGACCTGCCAAGATTTAAAACTGTGACCACACAGGCAGGAAATTAGAATCTCTAACTGTGGTGGATGACGACGCCCATGGCTCCATTCATTGCCTGCCATTTGAGCAGTTGCAAGTTTTAGAATTAATCTACATATTTAGGCTTGCATTAAAAGATCAGTGAGACTGAGGAATTATCTTCACTCTCTTCTGAACGAAAGCTTAATCACAGATCGCGGATGCAAAAATGGTCCGTTTATGCCCCACTTTACTCCGAATGAGTAGCTAAGCTGAGCTCTTGTTTCAGGTCTGACTCCAGATATTATTCATGGTTGTGTACCTTCTCTTTGCTGTCCTAGAAATTTGTTTTTCTGAACTGCTGATTCAGTTTATTTACTTGCTAAATGCTAAATCTTCTAATTCCACATTTTGTGTTATATGGCTGAGTAGGCACACACAGAAGCCATCCAAAAACTTGACATGCCTCACGCCTGTTATAATCTGCCAAAATAAAGAAAACATTTTTTTTTAGCCAAGACACGATACCAACTTAAAAACGTACAGCTAAAAGTGAGCATGTTTCTGGTAACAGGTTCTCCAGAAAACCACCTTTCTCTTTGCATAGCTTATTTGGAGTCCTCTCATCATGCCCCTTGTACCTAAATCTAACTGCTCTCTTCAGGTCGTACTTGCATCAAAGACTAGTAAAATGCCGCCCACCCCTGGGCATTTCTATGACTGTGTGGTTTGTCACTTAATTCTGGTAATACTCCTGTCAACAGAAAAGCCAGATGACGCAATACAGTTGTTAGCATATCAGTGATTTATTTATTCGAAGTACTAGAATTGGCAAAGCAGTATAGTTCATAGGTTGTGAACACCATCATACAGTAGCTTATTTTTCTTAATGAGATGTGTAAAATAGCTGCCTTTAAACGTATAAACTTATTCAGTACAGTAAAACAGAAAATGACAGTTTGTGATATGTGCTAAGCATTCTATGATACCCCAGTACTGTCCTTTCCCCAAATCAGCACATAGAGCACTGAAATTGTCCCTTTTCAATGCATTAGTGATTTTAGCTAATTTATTCCCAAATTGTGCTTAAATGCACTTTTGATTTAATCTTTTACAAAATTTTGACAGGGCATGGGAACCTCCTACCAAAATCTTACTATGAGGAAGGCTCCTTTGCTGAAATTCAGATCAGGTTTTAGCAGTGCCAGTTGAAGATGTGGGTGGAGCTAATGGAGTAAGTGGGTGGAGCCAGTTGAGGAAGTGGATGGAGCCGGAGAAAGTAAGGTGTGGCCTCCGACATACATTTGAGCACCCGCACTTCATATTTTACAAATTAAGAACTGGGTGGAGACGTGTAAGTCTACACTAGTGAGTAATTTTACATTTTTGTAGAAGCCAAAAGGAGTTAAGTTACTCGAAAGTGCAAGAGGAAATTACAGGTGACAATTACTCACAAGTGTAAGTCACTGTTTTAAACAGCCCCCATAACATTTTTTAAAGATTTCTGATACTCAACAGAAACGAGAGTTTAAAGCAGTTTATAAATTCACGAAACCTGCCGTCCTGCAAAGAAAGGTTTGCTATTAAATCAAGAGTATGGTGTGCTGTATGCAGCATTCATAATTTAGATGTAAACCTGCGGCCTGCCGTACAAGAACATATGCCTCATAGGTGTGCACTAAGATGGAATCAACGTAAACCGGTTTAAAAATAAAAAAGCGATTGAGAGCGTTCAATTTTTAATTCGTGTAACAAACAAACAAATGTTGGAAGGTAATAAAAGAATGAAAATACTTTACAGCAAGTGAAATTTTGTGTCTGTCCCCCTGGTTTCTCCTTACTCCTCCACCACCAAGATTTTCTGCTCAGCCGACTAGCAGATGGAGCTCTGCTTCTTTTATGCACCCACAAGTGATTTTCAGTAAGTGCTGCATTTGCCTACTTACCTGGCTTCCGGTGTTTAAACGCCCCTGGACGTACTTAGAAGAGCGGGAACAATATGCAGTGCGAGGCGGGGCAGTCGTATACGCAGCAGCAACAGCTGCTGCCCGAGACAGCGACGCTGCCCTCATGAGCAGCGAGGCCATGCCGATGATGCATTATCCATGGTAGGAACAGCATGGCACAGTGCTCCAGGCATGGCAGAAACACTTAAAGACATAGCTCGCTTTTTAAAAACCCATAAATATGTTTACCCCAGGATACAAGAGCAAGCAGTTTATAGCGCGGTGCATTTATTAATGAAGCAATGGTTGCCAGAATGTCATACGCTTTTTTTACTATTGCTTTTCCGTGTAAACACTTCTCTATGACAAGTGTCAGCAATTCCTTGCCAAACTGGCTCATGTGGATGTCATTATAATTGTTGTTCAGAGAAACAATCGCGACAGTGCAGTATATGTCACACATATCTTTTGAAATGGAATTTAAAGAGTTCTTAAATCTGAGTACCCAGAAGTCTTTGCAATAGTGTAGGATTAATGAAACTAAAATGTTCGTGACACAGCTACAAATGCAGCGGACAGAAACTGGAGTGGGTAATGCCAGATGTAATGATCTGCATGCAGAGGGAAAACACAGAAGTTTGCCTGACAAAGGGCGTTCTGACGTGGCCTAATTGCATTCTTTGCACGTGCCATACTTAAGATTAAAAGCCTATATCGTCAGGAAAGAAAAACGAACTTACCTTGGGTTATGATATTTTTAGTGGATTCTCTGGGGCGGATTTATCATTATCTCATGCAGAGCAGCGCAGCAAACCACCCTGCTGCACAGCGCAACGCTCAGGGCCGGACTGGGAACCAAAACCGGCCCTGGCAAAGTGCTCGGCCCCCCCCCCCCACCCCCCCCTCACCCGGGGCTTGAGGGTGCCGCCGAGCTCTTTGCCAGGGCCGGTTTTTGGACGATTTTGTTACAGGGCCGATTTTGCAGGCCCCCAGGAGCCCAAAACCGGCCTCCACCCGTGCGGCTCACCGGGGGATTGCCCGGTGCCCGCTACGGCCCAGTCCAGCCCTGGCAGCGCTGCATGAAAGAGAAAGGGCAGGAATGCGCAGTATTTAACATGCGATGGCACATTTCCCATTTGCGGCCTTTCCTCGTGCTGGCGCACAATGTACTGCCTAGCACCAAGACAGGTCTCCTTGCATTGTGGTGCACGGGTGCCTGCGTTTGCAGACAGGATTGTTTTTGTGCAGGAAGGAACACTTTCCTGCACAAAAACAATCCTGTTAGGCATTTTCCTCTTTCTATGTGTAATGTAGAATGCAGCACACCTAGAAAGATGAAGAACTGAGAAGAAACAAAGATATTGCTCCATGTAACGCCTCACCTGGGAAGGCGTAGCCTTTTAATGCATTTGTATGTCTACCAGAATTGTTCAATCTGGCAATGCACCAAAATCCATGGGTGGCCTTGCATGGCTTGATAAATCTGACTTAGTAGTTGTGTCGCCCTTGCGCCCCCTTGCGCCTCGCAAGTGTGATGCAACTGAATGATAAATCTATCCCTATGTCTTTTAGAAAATTCCTCATCTTATGAGTGTACTTCATAATGGAGACAAGATCTAGCAATGTTTTCCCAAGCAATCGCTATTAGCTGCGTCAGGTGGCGGCATGCAGCTACAGCCACAACTCTGCCGGTCAGGTATATAACAACAGTGGAGCATATAAGACAGCAACCAGAGCACTGGTTTCAGTTAGAGGCATGCAGAGATGAACAGAGAGCACACCCACAACAGCGTCAACATAATATATGTTATATTTGCATGGGATCTTATTAATTGAGTCACTAACTCACCAGGGGAGAAGGGAGGGTGTTGAGGAATGTGTGAGAAAATATGGGGCCTTATTTACCATTTGGTGGAGAAGGTACTGTACTACTGATGTGGCATAGTAACCTGATTGCCATCCTCTTGGCAAGCCCACTCTAATTAGAATCAGCATAACCATCATGTTTCCATCAGTGAAGATTTCTCAATCTCCACCAGCGGACATTTTAGAATGGAGGCCCTACAGACATCGGGCTGTCAGTCTAAGTACCTCAGATTGTCCACCCTAGTTAGGCATATTATTTTACTATTCTGAACCACCAGGGGAAAGCCTGGTGGTCTCCATTCGAAGAGGAAAACAAAAAAATGACTGCAACACAAAAGAAGAAACCTCCAAGCACAACAGAGGATTAGTTTTTTGTTTTGCAAAAATAAACTCTTGCTTTTGGAGTTTATAATATTAATATATATTAATATATAATATATATAATAATATATATTATATATTATATATTAATAAATAATATAAAATATTTTAGAAATCAGTATTCTATTCGGATACATTGAACACAGTCCCTTCACTGTAAAGCTACACTGACTTGAGCAAAGCTACAGTGGTGACGCCTCATCTGAAGCCATATGTCTCTCTATCAAGCAGGCAGAGACATATAAATATGGTGGGTTGTTCTCTGCATGTCTACGAACACATCCCTTCGCTGCCCTGGCAAAAGTGAATACAGCCCACCAGGGACTACATAAGGCTCTTAGTAACTACCAGAAACATCATTATCAAAGTTAAGTAATTTTTTTGTTTGATGGGAACGTTTTATACACATTCTAGAGAAAATGAAAGGTACAGTGCCATAAACAAGAAATATGCTGTGCTGCTTAGAAAAAAGAAACATGGTTACTACCAGGCAAATTGGGGTTTGATGATCCAAACTCTCCAGGCTAAAGATATGTAAACATTTTGGAAGTTAGGCGAGAGAGGATGCAGCAAATCAAAGGAGCCCCTAAGGTGTATGGTCCGGGAAAATGCTGGAGTCGCATTCATAAGTAATATTGAGAAGGCTAAAGGGGAATATTAGAGAGAAAGGTGGCCCATTTCGTGGTAGGATAAATTGAAGTCCTTTGCGGAGGCCTCCTTAGTGTAACTAATAGCCTCCCTAAAACTAATTAAGGCAGCATGTCCGTAGAAGTTACCCGCCATTAATATAAAATCTAACCCTAAGTGGTGGGCTTGCTTCTTTTCTAAACTCTTTGAGGCGTATTCTCAAGGAGCTATTGCCGAGTTAACGGCACTTTATCGCAGCCAAACTCACGATAAAGATACGCCCCATTCACAAGCCGGTGCTAACAGCCATATCGCCAGTTTTACGGCGATAGCATCCTCAAAAAACATCGCCACAGATGACCCCGGAACTATCTCTAATGAGATGCAGAGTAGGCGTTCCTGTGCTGAAAGCAGTGACAACACCACTCCACAACATTCTCAACAACCATCCAGATCGGCGATAAGATCACAAAACATGCAATAAGGCACCTTAGCAGCAGGAAATTAACACCTGCTCTGACCTGGTGCAAAGTCGGACAACAACCGGCACCAGACAAGGGAGCACAGCCCAGAGCCAAACATGAAGAACAACAGATGCCCCCAGGCAACTGAACATGCAGCCCGGAGCCCCAATAGGGCAACAACACCCATCGCCACCACCCCCAGGAAGACCCCCCAGACCCCCTCACCTGGACCAACACTGAGGCAGCACAGACAAAGACATCGACCTGCTGAAAACGCACCAGCCTCACAGACCCAACACCAGGGAATGTCAATACCCACTACAGACTCAAAAGGAAAACCATCCTACGCATCCTGACAACCATTGCCCACAGGCTGATGGTACCAACACAGCAGACAACCAACATCCCTCCGCAGACAAAGCTGCTGGCTGTGCTGCACCTGTTGTCCCTGAGACCTTCCAACCAACAAATGCCAGAGTTGGATGAGTCTCACAGCCAGCACAATCCAAGCCCGCCAAAACTGTCTTGGATGCCATCATCAGCTTGGTACCACACTACTTATCCCCCTCCCACACTGCGCAGGAACAGCTGGAGATCAAGCAAGGCGTCTACGCCATAGCTGGCTTCCCTCATGTGTCAGGGGGCAATTGAATGCACACATGTCCTACATGTGCCCCCTGGTGACACTGCACACAATATCTGCTTCCGAAAGCACACGCATACCATCACTGTGCAGGCAATAGTGTACCACCTGGGAATCTCACCCATATCGACGCCAACCACCCATTCGAGTGCATGAGTCCTACATCTTCCGACAGTCCATCATCACCTGCCGATTCCTGGCTGGCACCTACGGAAATGCGCTGCTTGTTGGTAAGTCCCAAATGAACACACCACACACCTCAACTCCACAATCATGCAACTCACAACACTGGGAATGCACACGTCACAAACTCACATACAACATGCCAAACAACATGCCCACCCACTCAAACAATTGAGTAAACAAGCACAACCAAACAGTGTGCACACCGCCACCTTGATGAATATATATTTTTTGCCCTACCGCTGGTGTTGCACCCGGGCTGAATATTTGGTGACGAAGATTTATGATCACCACAAGTATGGCGAAATAACACGTTCCAGAAAGCAGACTGATAACATCATGTCACTGAGAATTGTGAAGGGGGAGATTTTTAAACGGCGAACACAGGATCGCTAATATTTACATATGAAATTATGCAGCATTTATTTATGTGACATATAGTCTGTATAATCGTTTTTGCATATGATTAAGCGGCATTTTTAAAATTTATATTTAGGTAAATGTTTGAACACAGGGGGTAATGTTTTGTTGTAGGAAGGATTGTTTTTACGGTGGGGAACGATAATTTAGTGTAATCAGTTCGCACTAATGAAAGGAGACATTTCAATGAAAGCGTATGGTTGAGGGTAATGTTGCAACATGGAAATTGTAGTTCGCACGTAGAATAGTGTGAATCAGGTGACTAATTAGCTATACACCAACCATAGGAGATATTCTGGTAGGCTGAGGGTTTAAATTAGAAACGGCTATGTGGGGTGGGAAACATCGTCAAGTGAACTTGAAGTAAGGATGTAACTAGAAATGCAGCGTTTTTCAGGTACGCGTTTAAGCTAGTTGGGCACGATTGGAGAGAGAAGGATTAGAATGTTTCAAGTGCAAGGAGGGAGAGGAGAAGTAACAGGGTGGCCTAGGGAATATTTTTTATAATTTATTTATAATTTTTATAATTTTTTATAATTTTTGGGGGTAGAGGAGTGTTTAGATTTAGGTTGGCACTTAGGGAATTTAGCAGTGAAAAAATGTGTTCGTTTGAATTCATGGGCACAGATAAAGGGTGTGGTCGCATTTAATCTGTTGTCATATAATTCAGATGATATTATTACGTATGCTTTTGTATATACCTTAGGTAATGGCGATTCTCTATATTAATATTTTCAGTGACCCCTGAAGAAGGGTTTGTGTCAAGCCTGAAATGCATTGCGTAACAATAAAGAACTGCTGCTTTGAACGTACCGTGCGTTTCGATCGTGTTTTGGATAGAGGTTTGGATGGGCACATCTTTAACATGTGAAGCATTTGAAAAGCAGGATTCGAGTACTTGTGGATTCAAAAGACGAGTTTAAAAATGGACTAAAGTTGGTTAAATAAATGGAATAAATAGGGTATATTTCAAGGTAGTTGGTAAATCCACTTCTTGCTGTGCGGCTGGGTGTGGAACGAATCTTCGCTCCCCACAGTATGGCACCCACCAGACATGACAGCACAACTTTCTCTGGCAACCTGGGCCAGCCAATCACATAAGCCATCAACTGCATCCCACCTCAGCCACACAATAGCAGTTTGTAGGAAGAGGTGGGGACCAGGCATGTGCGAAGGAGGCAAGTGACCGATGAATGAGAATGTACACAATGCCAAGTGTGGCGAGGAAGTGATGGCCAGACTGCAGTATGCAGACCACAGACATATCCATGTTGACATACACCGCTGGTGAATGGAGTGAAGTGGACAGTGGACGCAACCATGTCACCGCAGGCAGCGTATTAGACCTTGGACATGTAGCTTTATCATAACCCACTCAATACGTTAGAGGAGTGTACTGGGCCGTCAAACCAAGAGTTTTTGTCGGACAGGGTACTTAACCATGGTTGTGGCGGAGTACCCTGTCCACCATACTCTAATTGGCACAGTAAGTTTTATTGTGAGGGTGGTTGATTAACATGGCATGGAACGACTAGGTCCAGTTTCTTGGACATGTAGCTTTATCGTCACCCACTCAATACGTTAGAGGAGTGTACTGGGCCGTCATACGCAGGTCCAGCATGGGTGTGTGGATGATAATTTTGTGCCTCTGGGCGTGGTTCAGTACATGTACATGCATGTGTCTATGTCGCAGTGTGGGTCTCCTTGGTGTTGTGTAGGTGGTCCCTGAGGGGAATCATACAACCATGCATGTGGTCTAGTCTGTGTTCCATGGGTTTGGCCCCACCGGCACCTGTTCGGCCACCTCCTTTTGTCATTCTGACACCTGGCATTGGAATGTGATGTGTGCCTAGGTGACGTGTTGGGAGCCAGTCATGGTGGGGGGGTGCTTCCTTCTGTGTAGTCTGTGCAGGGGGTGGGGTCTCCTCTGTGTGGCTTGGCTGCCCTGCTCCTGGGGGTGGGTTGCCCAAGATGTTCATGGGCTGTTGTAGGGCGTCGGTGCCGATGGTGGGGTGGTCATCTCCAGCGTCACTGATAGGAAGTCTGGTCTGCTCTGCTGGAGGTGTTGTTTCCCCCTCTGCAATGTGAAGGGGAGATGTTGATATTGTGTTGACATGTATGTTGGGGCATTGTCCTTGTGTACATGCAGACTGTATGACTATGTACATTGTGACTGTTTGGGAGGTGCTGGATTTTGATGCGGGACAGTAGACATTTGGACTACATGATGGATGTGGGTTTGTATGCATACATTTCCTTCTCACAGTTTACTGCTCTGTTAGATGTGGTTGGCCTGTTTCAGCACATGAGCGCAGCCAGTTGTGTCCTCTGTTCTGCAGTGGTGGTGTTGCACTTTGTGCTACATTGTCGTCAATGTGGATGTTCTGGTATTGCTATGTGTGTGTGCTGCTGTGTGCCATGGGGATGAGGGACATGTTCCAGGGTCATTGTGGGTGTGCAGTGTGCTACACATCATTGTGCATGTGTGCCATTGTGCCCATCTCCCCCGTCCCCCCAGTCCCTGGTCGTTACTCACCCTGTTGATGTTGTGTCAGGTTCCCTTGTGCTGTGTCCTTACTCCCACCTCCTTGTATCGTCTCAACACTGATGACAGTGGCCTCAGTTTCCTCAGCTCCTCCTGTAGCGCAGGACTCCCACCTCCTGTTGCCGTTGCTGTCTTCCTTTTGGCAGCAGTTTGTCCTTGGTTTGGCTTTTCAAATCATGCCAGCACCTCTTGTCCATCTCCATTGACCTCCTCGACACTCCGACTGCATTCACGGTGGTATAATTGTGTGTCAGTTGATGGTAGTGTTCTGCCACCTCCGTGAGGCTGATCTGGTTTTCCTGCAGACTGCACCCTGTCTTCCTCTCACTGTTCTCCTTGGCCTTCCCCAACCCCGTTGTTCCTTGCTGGGGGTTTGTAGGGCTTGTGGGGTTCGCATTGGCCTCTGCACTTGGTTCTGGTGCATCCGTGGTGCTACGCGGTTGCTTTTTATCTCCCTTTTTTTCCCTTGGTTTTTATGGTGCATTTTCCAGCATGACGCATGGGAATTGAGGCCTGTGGCTCGTTTTTGTGCCGCAATTGGCCTCATCGCAAGTTTTTTGGCGTTGGCGTTTCGCGTTTTTGCGACATCAGGTTGACTTTATTGCAGACATTTGACGCGTGTGGGCCTATCGCATGGTGCCGCAGTGTTGAGAATACCACTTTGACAAGGTGTTATTTTCTCGCGATAGACTGCAATGTGAGTAGTTGCGTTAAGCTACGTTTGCTGTAGTTATCACATGTTCTTGAGAATATCCCCCTTTGTTTTTGCAACAAAGACGGGTAGTTTTCCGCCAAATTGGAAGGGCACAAATACTAAGCCTATTTACAAGAAAAAGGAGCAGGATCACCTACAAAATAATCGTTTAATAAGTTTGCTTGATATCGGAGCTAAACTGTACTTAAAGGTGATCTTATTGTCCCTGAAAGATTGGATTGAGACTAATAATCTCATCCGGATGGAACAAGGAGGTTTTAAACAAGGTCACTCTATGGTGGACCATTGCTTTAATTTGAGGGCTCTTGGGCAGAAGGGAATATGAACAACAGGGAATCTCTTTTGTTGTTTTGTGGATTTTAGTTCAGCCTTTGACCTTATGGATCCTACTCTTCTGTGGGACGATCTTCAACATCTGGTTATCCCCATTAGCTTACTTGCAATCCTTCAGGAACTTCATCACTAGAACTGGGTTTAGGTAGATCTAGCTCTAAATAGGACCGTGTCTATACCTATCCCACTAGGTAATGGGCTACTGCTGGGGTGTTTTCCTGGCTCCCACATTGTTTTCTTTATTTTGTGACCTCAATAGTACTGAATCTTTCTTGCCAAAAATTGGTTGTAGGCACATCTTGTGCTTCCTCTATTTGGATGATTTGGCCATTTTAGATCTGACACAGGTGGGTGGCCAGAGGAAGCTGTAAAGATTTAAATCATGCTGTGTGGCTAATGAATTAAATGTTCTCATTGAAGTTCCTCTTATGGGTTCAAAGTGTCTAGAAGTTCTGACATGGTTCTTGGGAAGTTGGGAGTATGTTTCCTACAATGCACCTTGCCAAATCCTTAAACATCCACTGGATGCTCTCCAGATGGATTCTTGTTGGTGGAGAGGATGCAGGTGGTGCTCTTTAAACCTGTTGCTGTCAGGGAGACCAGTCCTTCCCCTTTTGAAGCAAGGCAAAGTCCTTTGGGCTGTAGTTCCAAGTGTGCAGCAGATGCAGTCAACTAGAGCACAATCCTTAGGGTACAGGCCAAGGTTCCAGTAGGGCAGCCCTTCTTCTTCTGTAGTGTTGGACAGGGAACTCTTGTAGCTCTTTTGTACCCGTGGCTTTCAGGGAGTCCCTGCTTAATCCAGTTTCCAGTTTAAATACTTTATTACATCATAAAAGTCACAAACATTGAGAAAATACATAATCCCAACTATGGGGCTCATTACAATGGCGGGTGGACATGAGTCCGCCCACCATCGTTGCGGTGGTTGGGACCGTCCGCCAGTAATGCGGCGGTCCCCCCACACATATTACACTGCACCAGCCAGAGGTGGACGCATCCCGGGCCATTAACATTGCGGAAGGTGCTGCTGGCATCAGCACCGTTCGCAATGTTAATGTGGCATGCAGTGCATTTCCCTGCACTGCGCGACAGGCACCACAGGGTGCTTGCTACACAGTGCAGGGAAATACAGGGGGGTACCATGGGTACCCCCAGTGCAGAAACACACACCCCAGAACAAGGGGGGCCCGCAACAGGCCCCCAAACCCCATCCCCGCCAGCCTTTCCATGGTGGCATCACCGCCATAGAATTTCCTTTACTTAACAGCATCCTAATTTGGTGGACGGTGCCTGCTAGGCACAGATTTTATGCTGTATCTTTTAGATGGTGGTCATGTGTGGGGGCCAGGAGTCAGTTGTTTTGATGATTGTGTATAGGATTGTGGGTGTAAGTGGGGTTGGGGCTTTTTACTGTAAATATCTTTATATTATATTATTTTGTAGACATGTGTCTAAACAATTAAACATATTTTTACCTACCTGTATACCTACCTAAAGATTCAGCACATTATGAATGACTTCCATAGCAATATTGCCTTGGAGGTGGGATTGAGTAGTGCTCATTAACCAGGAAATTCATGCGACACGTCCATTTCAAAGTATCCATCTCTCTATGCTTGAGATGAGAGGCAATAATATTTTGGGAAGGTATGTAAAGATGAGCTTGTGACCACCCAATGGATGCCAATCCAATCACTTGCACACCTTTAGTGAGAGCCATTGAGCCAGCCATTGCCCTGACGGAGAGGTCACAGAAATCAGCTGGGGGATCTTTCTTGGCCATAAATCTTAAAACAAATGGTCACATAATGCAAAATTGTGCACTTGGCCACTGTTGTGCCCTTTTTGGTTCTAGTAAAGCTCACTAAGAGCTTGTCATCCACTCTGTCCTTGCAAATGCTATTGGTGTAGTAAGAAACTGTACATCTGAGGTCCAATCTATGCAGCCACTCTTCTTTGGTGGGATGAGGAGGACAAAAAAAGGATTTAAGAGTGACAGACTGACTTATTCAAAATGCAGGCACCACTTTCAGTAGAAAAGATGGACAGATACAAAGCACCAGCTTATCTGGGTAGAAAAACATGAAAGGTGCTCAAATGGAAAGGGTCTGGGGTCACCAACCCTAAGTGGTGAACCCATTCCACAAGAAGACAGTTTTCAGAGTAAGAGGGTAAACTGGGTAACTGCGCAACAGCTCAAATGGGAATGTTGTAAGGAATGTTTACACAAGATTAAAATCCCACTGAGCACCAAATGGAGTTGGAGGAAATAAGTAAAGCAAACCTTTTACAAAATGCACCACAAGCAGGGATCTAAAAAAATGAAGGCTGGTTAAGCAAATGCATTAATGACAATAAGACAGCCAAATAATCTTTTACAGAAGTAACTTTTAGAACTTGCTGGCTAAGAGATAATGTAAAGCATAGCACATTGCAATGTCTTGGCACTGCCAGAATTCTTTGTCAGGAAGTGCCATTCATGTTGTCTCGAACAACACCTCCACTGTCCATTACATCAAAAGAAAAGGTGGTATGGAGGTACGAATGGGCCAGTGTGTGGCCTGTTATATGTGTTTGGTCCCACGTTTATTAACGAGACCGAAAACCACAGTCCACACACTTGTCCTTTCAAGCTGGCCCATCGGGCAGCAAAAGATGGCGAGAATGCCAAAAGGCCAGCCCAACACTGGCGTTTACATACTAAAGGGCTTATACTGAACAGAGACTGATGAATTATTTTATAATAGCAACTTTGTGAAGCAGTGCTCACAAATAAATAACAATAAAGCAGAATAAAGTACCTAAAGCATCTTAATCTTAATATCTAAACTTCTAAACAAGTGAATAGTATACTACAACTGATCTAATGAGCACCATAATGATTGAAATTCCTCACCAGAGTTGAATAATTGCAGTTAAGTATGACTGGGACAAAATGCGGTGTAATAAATCTTAAAGGTGCTTCTACATTACGGGGTTTATTTACGAGCAGCCTGCACACTCCATGGGTAATTTGCCACCACTTTGGTCATGCTTCAAAATGTTTGATGCACCAGTGACGCAGGCAGTTCTCCAAGTAGATGCACCTAGCCAAATTCATTTGTTTCGTAGGCCTACGTCAGAATATACCTGCACCAGAATTTAAAATAAGCAAGGTAGTCATTCCCCCATAAAATCCAGTGCAAAACCCATGCAGTGATATTTAGGGTTTTCACAATGTGTAACACATAGTCTGCAAGTGGAGCGCAGAGGCTACAATGCATCAAAACAGTCTGACAAACTCAACTGTGTCATGGAGGTGCTTATTTTGCAGCTGTGAGTTGTGAGGAGACCACCACGTAGGCAAGGCAGGAGAAGGGAACACGTTTTCTGCCAGTGGACTGCATTCATTGACCTCAGGGAGAATGAGGTCATCACATGCTACTGACTCAGGAGTGAGTCCATAATAGAGCTGCTGAACAAAATAGTGCCAAGGCTCCAGCCACCAACTGTCAAGCCCACCAACATTCATCTGCAGGCCAAGCTAATGGCTGTTAAAATCGGAAACAGATTTCAATGGCATTTTCAAATTGAAACCTAGATTTGCGTATCAACGCACTGGTAACCTCCAACAAATTCTAAAGAGTCCCATCAGTGAACTATGTATATTCAAAGGCACTTTACCGTGTTATAATTTTGGGAACTGTAATGCCATCATTAAAGGAGATACCATTCGGCAATCGGCACCCTCATACAGGTGCTTCAATCAAACTCAAAGTGACTGCAAAATGTAATAGCAACAATGCAATATATCTTTTGAAATGTCCATGTGGACTAGTGTATATTGGTAAAACTGAACGCAAAGTTAGAATATGCATAAATGAACATAAGAGCAACATCCGCACCAGAAACACAAAATCACCAGTGGCTGTCCACTTTAATGAGCTCAAACATAACATCAGTCAACTTCGTTTCTGTGTTCTTGAACAAATCACATCTATCCCTGGCCGAGACCACACGAAATTACTACTACAACGGGAAACAGCTTGGATTTATCGCATGAATACCACCAGTCCCTACGGACTCAATGAAAAACTTGAATTGAGTTGCTTTCTTGAGACTATACAGTAATAATTCTTTCTGACACAGTTGATGTTAATTAATTTTATCATGTTTTATATTTTCTGATTCATTTGTAATTTCGTTACTCAAACCAATACGTATATGTACTATGATTTTCAGTAAGTTGTCACATTTCAGTAATTCATGTATTCTTTACACCTGGTTTTTTCTATTGCTACACACACAACATCTCTTTATTGTATCTCTTTAATACATTAATCGGTGTCTGCAATTTGTGTTTTACACAGACTCTTACACATTGCAAATCAGCACTTCTATGGACCTCAACATTATGAACTACAAATTCTTCTATTTCCATGAACACGTGATTTTTAATCAATCTGCTATTGACACGTTTAGAGTTGTGATTTAATATTTTTCACAGGCACCTTTTATCATTTTTTTAATCATTACATCTTTTAAAATGATTTTCGTAACCATTGAAAACATTTCAATGATTTTCCGTATTACGCGTCACGTGACTCGTGACCTTTATGTTGTTCATTTATTACTGGATTATTATTCAAGTTTCATCCCATTACTTGCACACTCGGTTCATCGACCGAGTGGTATAAGAATCTTCGTACATTTTTATTTCTTATTTCTAGAGCATATTTCAAAGTCATGTGCCTTTTTGACGTCGGCATATAAGTCACACCCCTTCACTTCCCATACTACGGAAGCTCACATGGGGCCCGATTCACAGAACAAACTTAAGACTAAATCCTAAACTTACTACCATTTTGGTATTCACAGAATGCACCTACTACTACTGGTATTCACAGAGTGAACTTACTACTTTTGCTATTCACAGAATGAACTTAGAACTTTTGCTATTCACAGAATCCATTTACGACCACTAAACTTACGTCCGCACTTGGGCCGGAATATCCGGCTCCGGAGCGGAATTTCCGGCTCCGAAGCAGACTTTCCGGGTCCGGAGCGGAATGCCCGCCACCGGAGCGGAATGCCAGCATCCGGAACGGGAAGTCCGCTTTATGGCCGGAAAATCCGCTCACGGGCCGGAAAGTCCGCATGCAGGCCGGAAAGTCCGCTCACGGACCGGAACTTCCGATTTGGGCAAGACTACATTAACTGTGGCCATTGATCATTTGAGCCAAGGGTAAACACCTGTCCAAGTCCCTACCATTCCCCATCGTGCATCAGCTGACACACTCCAGCCAATCCTAGGTCGGCAGCACGTATAACTGCAGAGCAGACACACACACAAACCCTTACAACATGTCACTGAATGTGTTTGTTGCACTGCCCCTTGCCATGCGGCAAAACCACTTGAGGAGGAGGAGGAGGAGAGCAGAGAGGATCTTCAGGCAGAGGATCAACCTATTTGGACTTTCCAGCCAAGATGTAAGGGCCAGGTACCGTTTCCCTCCAGAAGTCATCTTGGATATGGTATGTGAGTGGGAGCAGGAACTTGACTCTGTGACCTGCTGCTCCCATGCAATCCCAGCATATCTCAAGATCCTCTCTGCGCTCCATTTCTTTGCCACTGGCTCTTTCCAAAGGGTCTCCAGTGACCATGTGGGCATTTCCCAGGCGAGCCAGTCGCGGTGCCTGCATCAGGTACTGAGATGCATCACTGCAAGATCCCACAACCACATACAAATGCCACGTACACTGGCCCTGAGACAAAGGGCAGCACAAGATTTCTATCTCATTGCACAATTCCCACGTGTGCTGGGTGCAATTGATTGTACCCATGTGGCCCTTCAGCCACCCCGCCACATTGCACACATCTTCTGCAACAGACACCGATGGCATTCCATCAACGTGCAAGCTGTCTGTGATGCCAGGGGGAGGTTCATCAATGTGCATGCGGTGTTCCCAGGCAGTACCCATGACAGCTTCATATTCCGCATGTCACCTCTTGCCCGGCGGATGGCTGCGGGAGAATTTGACAACATGTGGCTACTGGGTAAGTACCAAGCGTTAGAAATGAGGGAAATGTGTTTTGCAAATGTATGAATGCCCCCCAACATAAACCATTGTACAATAAGAATCATAAAGCTACATACATGGCCCAACAGATACTGCATGTAATACAGTACAGATCATGTCCTGTAAAAGTAAAAGAGGGAAATGTAACCAACTGCCCTTTCCCCTCTCCTCAGGTGACGCTGGGTATGCACTCACCCCACATCTCCTCACCCCTTACAGGCGTGCAAACACTGTACCACAGCGTAGGTACAATCGGGCACACATACGGACTCGAGCCATCATACCATCATAGAGCGCACTTTTGGTCTGTTGAAGTCGCGATTCAGATGTCTCGACCGTACAGGGGGGGTGCTGCAGTACTCCCCAGAAGTCGTGTGCAAGATCATATTAGCCTGTGGTGTCTTGCACAACATTGCCTTAGCGCATGGCTTACACATACCGCTGGAACCTCGGCTAGCTCTGAATCTGGGAAACCGGGCCATGGCACATAACCGAGGTCAGGGCATGCAAGTCTGTGAGCAGCTCGTTGCCACATTTTTCACATGAGCAACCTGTAGTGGAATTGACTAAATGTGGATTGCTGTCTGTTGCCAATAATGAAACTTGGATATACACGACTGTGTCAATAAATTCCTTCCTGAGACAACTTTGCAAGCCACACTAACTGCATGTTCATCACAGCTGGTGACAGTAGTCAAAAGGTTGAGCGTGCTGCAGCTCATGTGCCCATGTCAGCGATCAGTGTAGTGGATGTCCCGAAAGAATCTATTGACGCTGATGGAAAATGATACATGTACTGAGAGACACAGCCGGACCTCATGAGGATGGGTCACTGAATCAGAAAATGCCCTAACCATAGCATTGGCGGGCCTGTGCCATCAGCAGATGTGACTCACCCCCAAAAGATGCGCCTACGACGTGAGTGATGTCATGGGTGAATCAGACACCATGGGGCAGATGAATACGCCCCGTGCACCACTTTTGCGCCCCCTTTGCATCACTTAAGTGACGCAGCGGCGGCACCAACCCAGCGCCATGCTGCTTGCTATTTACAACGTGACGCATCTAGGGAGATGCGTCACGTTGTCAAGCTTGCGCCACATGTGGGCGTACCTGCACAGGGGGGGGGGGCCTTCTGGCACAGGAATGCCTCCGAAAAGTGGCTGATTGAAATCCACAAGATTTCACTCAGACACATTTCAGGCCATGCTGCGTCAAAGCCCTGCGCCTGCTTGAAGCAGGCTTAAGGATTGACGCAGCATGTCAGGGATAGGGGCACCCCGAGCCGTGCTGGAGCTGTGTGGCGGTTGAGACGCAACTCCAGCAATGCGCCAACCTTACGCCGGCCAGATGCGTCATGCATCTGCTTGTCCTTGCACCACGATGCACGGCATTGTGAATGCGGCGCTTCTGCGGTGGTGCGAGGGAAAACTTGCGTGACGCATCTCCCATGGCGCATCCCTGCTGATATGCAGGGATGTGCCAGGGAACATAAATCTGGATGGATTGAGTGAGAGTGTGTTTTGGCGTCCAATGTGTAACCACAGGAATCCTTTTTCTCTATGTTTTGCAGTCACTAGTAGTTCAATACAAATGTGCTGATAAGGTGAATGGAGTCCTGTTGCCCTGAAGAAATTGCCGTAACAGTAAGGCAATGAAACATGTCGGCTTTTTGACTTCCTGTCTGTTATAATACAGCACTTTTTACTTTTGAATTGACCCATGAGCAAAAGAATAAAATTATGATGGCCATGGTTCTCTATCAATTTTAATTCAGGACTACGGTGTGTGTTGTTCACATACTTTCACCTTTTTGTTGTTGGTTAAATTTTTCAATTTTCTTTGAGCAAGGTGGCAACCTATGATGAGAAACGTGGCAGTACTGGTGATGATCTAACCAGTGTCAGCCCGCTAAGGTGTTGCGCACGTGAGGTGCCTCCTTGCTCGCCACATATTTTTTCCTTTCACTGTTTTTCACTGATATTCCACGGTGTGGGGTGTTGTATCCCTGTGAGTGAACTATTTTTATCACACACGTCTTTATATATATAAAGAATATATATAAAAAATTGCTTTTGAACACAGTGACTGCTGCATGGACTTAGGGTTCCTGTGTAACCTTTTTTTTAAATTAGTACAGTACCTGGTAAATTGGGGATCCACCCCATAGTTTCAGCTAAACAGGGGTTGGTTTTGAAGAGGTTAATCCGATACCTCTCGATTCCTTTTTTTACACAGTGTATAAAACAGTCCTGTACTGAATAGATTGGGTCTTTGTTTGTTGGAAAACATAAATCTGGCCCCATGTGTCTGTGATATATCCACACTTCTCCACCCCAATGTTACGTAACACATCACACAACTCTGCTACTGAGCACCCAATATGGACTACATGTACCATGATGCAAAGCATGAGAAAGTGAAACAGGGGTTTCATGTTGTGCCAGCCCCCCCGCCCATTAGTGCAGAAATGTATTTAAATGGTCTCTTCCCCCTCTTGTTACATTTTAATAATTCACACATGCACTGTCTTTTCTTTTTTATCCACAACAGAACAGCAGGATGGCAGTAGATTACATTCATGATTGTGGATGGATATGGATGAATAAAAAATGGCTGCCAACTATTTCCTGTGATGTATTTCCTGCCTCCCACTCCCTGTCAAACATATCCTGTATTAAAAAATCAGTTCCGGGTCATTTTCGGAAGTCCCGATCACGGAGCGTACGGCGCGTGCGCGGACCCTCCGCTTCGGAATCGGAAACTGCGCTCGCGGGCCGTAAACTCCGAAAATGACCCGGAACACATTATTTCATTCAGGAAATGTTTTACAGGAAGTTGGAGGCAGGAAATACATCAGAGGAAATAGTTGGCAGTCATTGTGTGTTCATTCTGAGTCATCCTCACTCACAGATCAGATCCTCTGACAGCCTGCTGCTCCCATCATACTTATTATCCCTATAATGGCTGAGGGTTATGAAGAGAAGGCACCCCCTTTCACTGAAAGTGAGTTAGACATCTTGGCTGAGGGGGTGCTGGGCAAATATCCTCAGCTATATGGGGACCCTGAACACCAGCTGAGCAATGCAGCCCGGGCCAGGCTGTGGGCCAACATCGGGGAGCGCTGCAGTGCAGTGGGAGTCCACACCAGGAGTGCGAGGGCATGCCGCAAGCGCTGGGAGGACCTGAAACGGTGGTCCCGGCACAAGGCTGAGGAGATGGTGGGCCAGTCCTCCCAGCACCATGTGCATCGTCCTCACCTATCCCCACTGTACAGGAGGGTCCTGCGAGCAGCTTGGCCGACCCTCCATGCTCAGCTGGAGGAGCATGAGCAGCAGGGACATGGTAAGTGCATCATATGCTAAATGTGTCTGGGAGTATGATGTGAGTGAAACAGTGCTGTACCATTGTGTGTCCTATGCTTCCATTCACTGATTCTGTGTCCATGCAGCAGTCACCAAGCATAAAAAGGCACACTGTGGCATATGGACTGTACAGGGCAGAGTGCATTTTGGGAGTTGTAGTTTCGTCATGACAACTGGCTAAATGAATCTGATAGCTAGGGGTATACCCAACTATTACACCATCCATTATCTGGCTAAAGTGAACACAATATATGAAGAAACGTGGTATGGAGGAAAAGATATAACTATATTTGTGAACAAGGACACATTTCATGATCCTTCAACATGTGATTGAATTCACTTCTCTTTTTCTTTGTATTTGTGCTGAGCATATACAAAAACATATATTTACAAAACATAACCTCTGCACATATGACACAAGTACGCTACTGTCCTAAACATTAATTTTCAATTGTGGGTCCACCCTTCAATAGTGTGGACAACCCCAGAGGGCATATACATTGCATGAGAAGTATCAATGTCCCCATAAATTCTAAGGCAATGCAATGCTAAGGCTACGCGAGTTTGTTCAGGAGAGCACTATCTGCAGCATACGCTGCAGATAGTGCTCTCCTGAACAAACTCGCATAGCGAGAGTTAGCACCGATAGATGCGGAAGAGCTATCAAGGAGAGGCTAGAGAAGCAAGCGTGTAATCACGACGGAAGAAATCTTGACTTTAGAACACGAACAGGGGGCCCAGCTGACTTTTCAATAAAGAGATGGAATAGGGCGTGGATCCCCTGCATCCCACTCCTGGCTATTGTACAGTACTTACGCTTGGTATGCTGAGTAGAGGGACCAGCCTAAGATTGCTGCGGTTATCCTTGTCCTGAAGAGGCCAAAAGGAATTGATTGGCTGAAACGCGCCCGCGTCGACATTTTGGTTTTACAGATGGACCGATAAGAATTTGATTGTGTTGGGATTCAACAACCTTGCATTGCCTCAGAATTTATGGGGACATTGATACTTCTCATGCAATGTATATGCCCTCTGGGGTTGTCCACACTATTGAAGGGTGGACCCACAATTGAAAATGAATGTTTAGGACAGTAGCGTCGTTTTGTTATATGTACAGAGGTTTGGTTTTGTAAATATTTGTTTTTGTATATGCTCAGCACAAATACAAAGAAAATGAGAAGTGAATTTAATCACATGTGAATGGATAATTAAAAGTGTCCTTGTTCGAATATATTTGTATATCCTTTCCTTCATACCACGTATCTTTATAAACTGGCTAAATGAGCCATAATAGTGCATTAATACTGAAATCTGCTCCTCACGCACCACTACAATTGGCACTAGGAAATCATGTGTGCATTGGATGAGCAATGGTACAGACACTGTCCAGTGTGAGCATGGCAGGCCAAAGGGCATTGGATGCTATGACTTGCATTGCATTTGTAGAGTTTGGGTTTAAATTGTGACAAATCTTCATGTGCCATGGAGTCAAGACAGACTTTGACATCCTTGCATCACTCCTAAGCGCTTCTAAATTTGCAAGGGGTGTCCACTGACAGACGTCTCACCCTCAGTGGGCTTTTTGACATTTCACATGTACAGGTAGCTGTCACAACAATCCCCCACTGTTCAGCGGTGTACTGCATTACCATATCCGTCACCAAAGACAATATGTGCCACTGGATAGTCAGATCATGTGTGGGGACAGCCCAAGGCTAGACTCACAATGTAGCTACACAAATAGCCCAGAGCCTCAGTGGATGTGTGACCCCCATTGCCCACTTGTCTTGTCCCATACAATGACACAAAGCAGCTGACACTTGTCCAGACCTTAAATAGCTACGACTCCCTAGGAATTGCCAAAATCCGAGAAATCATGTTCTCCATTGGTGGACTGCTTTTGGAACCTGCACATGTAGCAGTGGCAGGACACACAGATCACCAGAATGCCAGGTTGAGGGTTGGGCAATACAGTTGTGTAAGCCACAAACATCCACGTGAGATGGCCATGTCAGACTAAATCCAGTAAATGACAGTGAACATACACGTAATGTCAGCTCATAGACGCTGACAACTATAGAGTGTGATCAGAGGAAAATAAGTCTGAGCTTGGCTCCTCTATGCATGTGTCTCGTCCTGCATGACACAACCATGACATTAAGATTTTGCTTACATTTCTGCAGGAACAGCTGGTGAAACGGAAGGGCAGCAGGACCAGGTCCGGAGCAAGAGGCCACCAGTGCGGCGGCGGCTACACCCTCTTTCCACCAGCGAGGAAGAGGAGGATGAGGAGGGACCCTCAACATCAAGAGACAAGGGGATTGCGCCCACCCGGACTGACAAGGGACACCCTGATGCTGGTGCTACATCCCGGGTGGAGGCTGAAGACATTGAAGGGGGGGGGTGAACCCGACACCTCGGACCATGATGTGTTGGGAAGCTACTCTCCCCATGACACTTCACCTGTGGGCCCTGAAGAGGTGTCCTCGGGGCAGGCCAACATACAACCAGGGCCTGCCATCAGCCCCTCCCTACCTCTAGAGTCCCCCATGCCATCGGGGGCTCCAGCTGAATCCCCTGCAACAAGTCCCCCTCATCGTCGCCGCCAGCCCCACAACATCATTGGCTCCGGACCTCAGGCACCACATCCCTCCTGTCCCCCCCAGGCCCCTCCCGGTGTTGTTCCTCCTGTGGCTGTGCCAGAGGACTTGATGTGGATGTGTGAGGGTCAGCCAGACATGTCCGCTCGAATCCAGCTACAAGTGTGTATGGAGGTACGCATGATGCGAAAGGACATGCTCCGATGTATGGCCACCCTCGCCACCAGCATCAATTCACTGACCACAGCCATGTCGTCTGTTGTCTCCCCAATCCCTTCCCATACCACCGTCAATGTCTTCCCCTGTCCGTTGCCCCACACTGTTTCCCCCCGTACTCCTCATGTGTCACGAACACATGTGGTGCCTGTTACTGCACCTGCCAGACGTGTGCCTGCGTCGGACTCAAGAGGATCTGGACATTGTGGTCCTAGAGGATGACCAGAAGGACACTTGACTTTTGACGGAGACATTGAGGTGAACAATTATTTCAGTTTCCCCTTGTAAATAGACTGTTTTCCCTGACGCTCCCTGACGTGTTATATTTTTGTTGCCCCACCCCAATCCAGGTTCCCTTCTCCCTCTGCATCAAGACCATCATTTGTTTTCCTTCCTCCCTTCCAAACGGACGGTTGTTCTGTTGATGCCTAAATATATTTGAGGAATCCTAATTACTTCTACTTGTTTGACTTCATTTAGAATGTCGGGTTCTGAATCAGGACACATATTTGGTCAGTCATCTGCTATGCACATAATGGCTTGTTGCAATGAAGGGTTACACTTGTAACTGTGTCACACACACACACATGCCTTCTCACATCTCGAGGCCACCTAAATCGTTACACAGGACATGAGACACAACAGAGTTCTTTATTTTTAGGTCTTTATTTGGTGAACACACAATCACGTGGTTACATAGTCCTGGGTTCCTGTCACCGGGGATCGAGCTTGCGACGTCGCAATTTGGCAGGGGGAGGACCGCTCGGAGTGCTCAGCTCTGGCTCGCCGCCTACGTGGAGGTGGGTACTGTCCAAGAGACTGTCCAGGGTCATCTACATGTGCTGGTGCAGATGGTGTGTGCACACTTGATGGTTGTGCCTGGACAAGGGCCGGTTGTGCAAGTGGTGGGAGTGCCTGTACAGGGGGTGGTGGTGGTTGTGCAGGTGGTGGGAGTGCCTGTACAGGGGGTGGTTTTGGTTGTGCAGGTGGTGGGAGTGCCTGTACAGGGGTTGTTGGTGGTTGTGCAGGTGGGGGCAGTGCCTGTACAGGTGTTGATGGTGGTTGTGCAGGTGGCGGGAGTGCCTGTACAGGGGTTGGTGGTGGTTGTGCAGGTGGCGGGAGTGCCTGTACAGGGGTTGGTGGTGGTTGTGCAGGTGGTGGGAGTGCCTGTACAGGGGTTGGTGGTGGTTGTGCAGGTGGTGGGAGTGCCTGTACAGGGGTTGGTGGTGGTTGTGCAGGTGGCGGGAGTGCCTGTACAGGGGTTGGTGTTGGGAGTGCAGGTGGCGGGAGTGCCTGTACAGGGGTTGGTGTTGGGAGTGCCAGTTCAGGCCGCTGGTGTGGATGTCTCCCTTTGCTCTGTTGCTGTGCAGTTGGTACAGGTGTGGGGATCTGCTGTCCTGTGGGCAGATATGATGGCTCCCCTCCCTGCGTTGACCGTGAAGGGAAAGGTTGGCTCACTCTTAATATGCCCTCCATCATCTTCATGGCCAAGCCATGGTGTCTTGCACTCTCTTCCCTTTGGATGGATAGCATGTCTCGCATATTTCTGGACATGTCCTGCCAAGTCCTATCCATCCTATCCAACACTTGGCTCAGCCTCTCCACCGCCTGAGGGAAGTGGACCATGTCCTGCAGGGAGTCCGACATGTCGGACAGGGTAGCCCCTATGGCACTAATGTCCTGCCTCACATCGCTCTGCTATTGGTAGAAGTCCTGCTCCCACTGGCCATCACAGCCAGGTGCAGGCCCTCTCTGCAGCTGTCTGCCATGGATGGGACGAGCAGGTCCTACAGCAGGGGGGGGGGGTGGCAGGTGGGAGCCTGTGGGCAGGTGAATGGTGGCCAGGGGATTCCGGCAGCACAACAGGGCTGGTACTACCCCCAGATGGTGGGTAGGATGGCAGGGATACACTGTCTAGGGAAGAGTGGGTAGGGGAACCACCATGTTGGTCCTGGACGTGAGGACTGTGAGGGAGTGATGTCTGTGTTGTGATGCGTGGGTGCTGTGGCTGGTTTGCTCGAGTCTGGGGACAGGTCATGGTATGCTTGGGAGGAGGCTGACGGACGTTGCTTGGCAGAGGAGTTGATGCCCTGACCGATTTAGCAAATCTGGCATGATAGCGCGCATTGGCATCTTCATCGTCATCAGACATGTAGTCCTCATCATCCACCAAGTAGACGTCCTAAGGAAATTCATCCTCCTCCTCCTGAGCAGTGCTTGCATCCGACATCACAGCTTGGAGGATCAGGGTATTCTCCCCTCTGATTCCCCATCGGCCCGCACTGGTCATAGCCTGTCATCCTCGTCATCAGCATCCCCTGGAACAGAGGTTGCAACCATATTAGGGATTGACCTGGTATAACATGTGGTGCAACACAAGGGTTTGTATTAACTGTACTTTGCATCAACAGATGAGGATCATATGACCTGTGTAGGGTACCACCACAAATGACAGCTCACACCATAGCACTGAGGTGTTACACAGATACAGGCAAACTCACCAGCTCCAGCCACAACTCTCTGTCCCTTGGTGTTCCCCCCTAGTGTCACCTGCTGGACCTGTCTCCTCATGGCTTTTGTAGGCCTAGCTGTCCCTGAACCAGCAGCTGTAGAGGGAAGTGACAACATTCTCAATTATCTGCATCACCAATTGTCAGACAGGCACATGACACTCCTGATTTGTATTTCACTTTGTACACAACAACTGCTGATTACATGCAGTGGGGAATCAGGATTTCTGTCATGGCTTTGGAGTCGAAGCCAGTGACACACCTCATGCCAGAATTACCTGAAGGACAGGTGCGCAATGGTTTCAACGCTGCAGCCAGGCTGTCATTCAGCCTGGCTGCAGCCTGGGTAATCCTGAACAATGTGCAGCATGTTTAGCTCCTGAACTTTACATTTGGGCACCTGCTCACATGCAGCAGTTGGCAGCCGTTTCCTCCACACAGCAGTGACATCAATAAGATGACACATCAACAGACACCTCATGCTAGAATTACCTGAAGGACGGGTGCGCGAGGGTTGAACTGCTGCAGCCAGGATGTCATTCAGTCCCCGGGATGGTGCACGCTGCTGTGGTGTCATCCGGTCAGCAGCTGTGATAAGACATACAGGTCTAAATTTTGCAACCACAGATGGTAGCTCTGAGCCAACATGTCATTCTCAATGACCATTTGTGGGTAATCCTGAACAATGTGCAGCATGTTTAGCTCCTGAACAATACATTTGGGCACCTGCTCACATGCAGCAGTTGCCAGCCGTTTCCTCCACACAGCAGTGACATCAATAAGATGACACATCAACAGACACACATGTATGAGAAGATTACTGATAGGAAGGGATAAATGACCCGGATTCCTCCCCATTACACTGCTTTCACCTTTGCCATTCAGACTTACATATTTCCAGAGTCTCATGTTGTTTGTTGTCAAGTCAGAAAGGGTTTCATGTGTGAGATTAGCAATAGTCAGGGACATGATATTGCTCATTTGTGCTTCCCCACGCATGAAGTCACACATATTTGTATGAGAGAACACAGATGTCTTATGTCCATCCTTTGAGTGTCCTCTCTTTGCGTACTCTATTTCCCAGATCATGGTACTACTTAGCTGACGACGATTGGTGTCTTGTACAGCAGACATCCAAACCTCATATGTCAAACACTCACCTATACATGTGAATACAGTAGGAGAGGAGGCAAGCCGAATGTAACATTTGGTTTATACTCACACATTGCGGATAGGCTGAGAGGCTTTGATGCCCTCTACCTGCACTGGATTAGCGTGTTGCTCTTCAGCCTAGTCATTTAGCAGGTGTAACTGCATGAAGATTCACCTTAGCAGCCCCTACATTCATCTCAAAGGTACACTACTGGCATCAGTGTTGGCCTCAGCCATGCTATTTTCATCATGGTGTTTCCTATCATTGAATTGCAAGCCGGTTGTGTTTTGGTCACTTCATATGACTCATGGTACTATTGAATGTCCATTCTGCACTCACTTGGCATGTTTCATTAGCCACCAGGGTCTGATCTTGCATGGGGTCAAATGCCATATGTGAGCATATTGTGATGCAGGACAACAGTGTTGTAATACACATACAACATACGGCGGATGTGAAAGGCACATTTCATGAGCAGTCAGCCTGATATATTCTTGGGTTCCCCTCCCTTGGCCCAGCACCGGAACAGTGTGTGGGCCCTGAACAGATGTCACAGCCAACCTTGTAGCAGAAGTCAGTGTGTGTCTTTGATTCTGGGAGGAGCTCGTTGTACCTACAATGATAAGTGTGTTTTGCTACTTTACATTCCTGCAGCCACATGTGATGCACTAGATTTCTGGCACAAAGGATGAGCACAAGCAGTTGTGGGCACCAGCGTCGCTGAAGTGTGTTATACGTAATTTCATGATTGCTCCCACATGACTTCGAATGGGCCCACTACCTGGATGCAACCAATATCACAATGACATGTCTACGGATCCTGATGTGAGGTCCACTATCGTGTTTTGTTGATGGGCAACACAAAAGCCAGACAATGTAAGTGGTACATGACCAGCTGTGTGGACTGGGAATTTGATCTATATTGGAAACATTCAAAGTTGGACAGTGTATGCATTGTCAATACTAATGACCCTGGGATCTCACTTGTTCATCATTGCCATATTTCAGTCAATTAGTTTGATTGATTACGTCTACAGACACCATTACAACATAGTGGGGACACCCTTTTGAGTAGTTGTGGCACTCGATAACAGGATTGGATTGCCAGGTCTGGGGCTGTTGCT
This sequence comes from Triturus cristatus, assembly GCF_964204655.1. Taxonomy (NCBI): domain Eukaryota; kingdom Metazoa; phylum Chordata; class Amphibia; order Caudata; family Salamandridae; genus Triturus; species Triturus cristatus. The sequence goes on from NC_140581.1 coordinate 801,444,006, forward strand.
GAAAAACATGTCATGTTCCGCAATTACGAAGGTTTGATGAGCCAAGACATGTAATATATTGTCTTCAGCTGTTCACAATTATAATTAGCTAAAGGTGGATGTCCATTGACAACTCCAATAGTAATGCAGCTATTTGTTCATCTCTGGTTGACTTTCATATGTGGGCACTATATGTCCCTCGGTCACTCCTGACAATGTATGCATTTTGACCATCTCCTGGCCACTTTGACTTACCAGTCGGTGAGGGTGGTGTGCCTATCACTGTACGGTGGCGATTCCTCCCAGTCGATGCAGGGACCTCTGCTGCGGCAGTTGTCTGTGCTCTGGCTGAATGTGTCAATGGGTGAGAAGAGAGAAAACTAAACATCTGGAATATGTGCTTGTGGAACATTTCTGTGATTTCCCCATTTCTTCTGCATGCTAACAGTGTTATGCAGTACTGCCGCTGACTGGGCAGGTAGGAGCAGTGGTGCATTGGGGACGTAATGGCGTGGCAGGGTGGGAAATGTACAACAGAATAGGTGTCTGACTTTTGGATCTGATGATTCTCTCACCTTCTGCTTTGTGCTTTAAGCTGGCACAGGGTGATTTACTTCTTTGATATTTAGTGGCATGTTTACACGCCCCTTGTAATACATTTACACCGCAGTTGCGTCACTTCTGTGACACAGCGGTGGGGTAATACAGGTGACACATTTAGACTTATTCACAATGTTATGCATCTATGGGAATGCCTCGCGGTGTACGGTCCTGCGCAACATTAAACATGCATCAGCTGTGATGTAGGCAGGATGTGTGTTTATGTGGTTATGCCTCGTACAAGTGATGCATTGTAATTGACGGCATTTCACGTAGTCACTTTTCATAGGGTGGTGCCATGCAAACTTAAACCAGCTTGAGGCACATGTAATAAGTGGCCCAGAACGTTAGGTGTAGGCGGTCCATGGACATTGTTGGAGTTGCGTCACACTTGCGACACTACTCCAGCAGAGCACCCCCCTAATGCCATCACTTGCGACACCCATCTGTCTAACCCAGCGCCACAGTGCACCGCATTGTGAATGTGACGCAGCCGCGGTTGCACAAGAGTTGGATTGCGTGTGGCATTGTTACTGGCGCATCTCTGCTGATATTTGTCAATTGCTACTTAGCGGGCTGGTGTATTACTGCAACTGGACAGTGCCCATGTTTTCTGAAGTGGGGGAGGGATTTGCCATTTCCATCGCTAAGGATTGTGGGACTTGTAGTGCTACATACAGAGGGTGACACAGGAGTCTCTGACTGACGGAGTTATTTATACACTTTGGACTACTTCCTTATTCACACTGACAGTGCAACACAGACATTCTATTCATGCACTTTATCTTTTCATCCCACTTACCTGGTACCACGTAGTGGATGTCACTGACAGGCAGCCCATGGACCAAGTGGGGGTGTATGGTTGTCAGGATATCCTCCTCCAGTGGGGTGAGGCGGATGCGTGGTCCAGAGTATGCGGCTGGGAGGATCCGTTGTAATTCAATCCGGGAGTATTTCTCCTTTATCCTCAGCCGCTCATCCTGCCATTTTTTTTTAGGTCCTGGACAATGCGCCTCTCCTCCCTCAATGCTGTGACAGCAGTGGATAATTGCTGCCACAGGGCTGCCTTCTGTGTCCCACTGGTGCAGTAGGGTGGGAGTCCATAGAGGCGTTTGTGGTGCCTGACAATAAACTCCACAAGCATGGTGGTCTCCTCTGCTGTGTAGTTCCTCTTTCTCTTCAGGAGGTCCATTTTTCTTAGCCGGTGTCAGCTTGCAAAGACAAACTCTGTGTGGCCAAACCTGTTCCTTCACTGTGTGCTGCTTTTAAATGTTTTTTGCTGCTGGTCAATCAGTGTTAATTGGCTTCAACTGGGTCATGGTGGGGGATGGTAGGCATTAGCAACATGATGGCTAACTGGAGCTGTTGGCTGGGATTGGCTGGTGTGCGTCAGCTGATGCATGGTGGGGGATGGTAGGGACTTGGACAGGTGTTTACCCTTGGCTCAAATGATCAATGGCCACAGTTAATGTAGTCTGGTCCCAATTCTGATTTTCCGGCCCGAGAGCGGAATTTCCGGCCCGAGAGCGGAGTTTCCGGCCCGTATGCAGACTTTCCGGCCCGGAGGCGGAATATCCGGCCCGCGAGCGGACTTTCCGCTCCGGACCTGGAAATTCTGCTCCGGAGCCGGAAATTCCGGCCCGAGTGCGAAAAGTTCTAAGTTCATTTTGTGAATAGCAAAAGTAGTAAGTTCACTCTGTGAATACCAGTAGAAGTAGGTGCATTCTGTGAATACCAAAATGGTAGTAAGTTTAGGATTTAGTCTTAAGTTTGTTCTGTGAATCGGGCCCCAAGGTGTTTACCACCACTAGACTTTCTCCTCGTAACTACTAGGTAAGCTTTCAAAAGCTTAGAGATTTGTATTTGGTATTCACCACACTTTTATTCCTCAGGTTATTAAAAAACTTTCTTCCGACGGCTTATTTCTATGATCTTCCATAATCAACATGCGCAGTAAGTAATCTGCTCACTGCGATCACATTCAATACTTTCTTCACGCCGTCTTTCTTTCGGGCATGACAATTTCCTCACTTTAAACCACGCATGTTTTTCTTCGACGTAGACACAGATTTTATTCAACATGCACCTAGCGGTAAAACTGAGTCGGTTTTCTTTGACGCCACTTAGCCTTTTTACTTTCAACACTCGGTCACTCGTTTTTTCAGCTATGCCACATTACTTTTCACAGCACACTTGATTCTATTAACAATTCGCACTACATTGACACATTGCATTGATCAAAACAGGTTAATTCAGTGCTTTGACTGATAAAAACATTATTTTCAACATCTTTATTTCTAGAAATACTTCCCCTGAAGAAGGGCCACGGCCCGAAATGCATTGGGCTAAGGATTCATTGTAATACATTTAAAGTCAATGGAAGATGTAAATAATGTGTGGATAATATAATCATGTATGGACTACAGTGAAATGAACTTAATTTGTTTTGAAGAAGAAAAAAGAAAAAAGAAATAAACAAGCCACAGTTTAAAACAAATAAAACTTTATTCATACCCAAAGAAAAAATCCTGTTATGTAAGTTGATGAAGCGTATAAACAGTATTCTGGAGTGCTAAAGGGGGATGCCCCTCTACGGAGGATAGTGCTATCATCACTACTTGTAGGTAAGCAATACTCAAGTACACAACAGGTCTACTTACAGTTAGAAATGTATGACATAATAGCCATCTCTGCATCTGTCGATGCAGATAGGGCCATATGTATGACGGGTGTACCTCATACATGCACCATGCATCATTATATATATGTAAGGCAAACCCCTAAACCACACCTGTTAAGACATGCAAAGCCACTTCCTGTGCCTTTGGATGGTGCAAAGGCACAGAGCAATGCAACACTGACCAAAATGTAGAGGAGCATCATTGTGTGCAAGGGAGGGGTTCCACAAGTGTTTGTATTGTGTGCTAGTGTATGGTGAAAGATCTGGAATGTGCTGTATGATCTAAATACTGTGCACTACTGCTGTTTCTCAGTGACACTGTGCAGTGCTGACAGGTGGCATGCTGCACTGCACAGTGCCGCTCTCCCAAATATCCAGGCCCTCATGTCATGTGGACATAGTGGGAACAATGCAATCCAACGTGTAGACGATGATGTGCCACATAGGTCACATTTTTGGTGCCCCCTAGCTATTTTTAAGCTCACTATTTCACTTATCCAACAAACCAGCACTCATCATCACTAGAGCTCCACCAAAGAGCCCTCTCATGGGGCCATGGGGTATTGCAGTACTGACTCAACCAGGAACATAGTCCGATGACATCCTTACCGGTGTGTGAGGGCACCACTTCCTAATAGGGAAGACCTCCTCCTTGCTTCCACCGTGAGACACACAACTACAGGAACAGTTACCCTATCAGAAGTTTTTAATATTTGATCTTGGGAGCAAGGATTCTGGACCATTTATTAGCTCCATGTCCCCCTTCTTTTTGTAATTTATTACATGCCCATTGTGCATTCATGTGTCCAAGTGCTAATTTTTCACAAGAATGCACCCAACTCTACACAGCTAGCAGCCTTGCCACACTGCAGGGATGTGTAAGACCATGCTTTTCCTAATTGTGTATACTCATGTGATTTCATTACACACACAGTTGGCTCCATAGTTCAGAAAAGCAGGCACAGTGTACCAACTCTGTAGGGATTGCCCTGTTAAAATAGGTAGATTGCTATTACTGACGCTCACCTCATTTCATAATTGCCAGAGTTGGTCATCTACAGAGTATCCCACAATATTTGGCTCAGCTCCATTCACTTGTATGCATACATGATTTCTCTGGCAATCCTCATTTAGTCCCAGGGGCTCCACTTACTGCCATACTGATGGTACCCAGATCATTCATTGACTCTCATGTGACACCAATACCAACAATGTGAGTCACCATATCCATTTTAATGACATGGCTGCCTGTATTTGAGGGCTATGGGTCAAGCTGTACCCCACATGCTAGTAGCGATGATATTCTGTGACATGTACCTACCCAGGTTTGCCACACAACTACGCCCATACACCTCACCCTCCAACCATCCCTAAATCCTGCCCTTGGTCAGGACAACCTCCCTCATCCTGTCACTTCACAATTTCCTGTTTCACACTCTTCTGCTTTTACATGTGTGGCATGCTAAGACATTTCTTTTTCCGGCTCCCTCCTGACCTTGTAACAGCTTCACCCAAGTCCACATCACATGTAGGATGTAGTACGGCAATGTCCTCTTCTTTGTCATCCCTTGCCAGCTGTGACACAGGTGCGACAGTATCAGACACAGCAGTGAATGTGTATTGCTCTGGTTAACTTGCAGGACACACATCACTTCTCACTTCCTTGCTATTCAATGTATCCCCATTCAGACACAGTGCCACTTCAATGTGCTCAGCAACACCTACAGTGCACTGCATTGCGAGGGGCCTACGGGTTCACACACCATCTATTCTTTCTACAAACACACATGTGGGCTTATGTATGAGAGACTTACATTACCGTTGCTCCACATAAATTAGTATGTGTGTGATGCAGGGCTCTGAATGCGATTTCTGAAGCCATGCAAAGCCACCATGGAACCTAGGGAAGAGTACAATCCTTACGCCTCTCGAGGTGACGCAGAACAAGGAAATTTCTATTTTTTTCTCATCCCTCATCATTTTTCCCTCTTTCTGTCTGTGTTGCATTCTGGCGATGCTTCCTGTACAAAACACACAAAATCCTGCATGCAACGTAGGCACCCTTGCACCATGGTGAAAGGGTGCCTGCATTGGCACCAGGCTGCCAAAATGGGGCATGGCCAGGGAGAAAGGACAATATTGCACCATATTGCATTAATACAGTCCATTCCTGCACTTTAACTTTGGTGTAGGACAGCGCAGAAAGGTGACTTGCTGCCCTTCCCTATGCCAAATTCCCATCAATGAGGACCATGGTATTCTGGTGTGCATCACTTGTATTTAAACCAACCCCCAGTATGAATTTGTACATGACAGGAGTTAGGGTGGACTCTACCATGGCAGGCAACACCTGTGTCCTCTCAGCCCACACATTGGGACAGCTGCATGACATGTAGTTTCATGCTAGTGACTATCCAGTATGCACGTGGCTCTCCACTTGTTCCTATGTGATAGTACTTCTCATGGCCCAGACCTGACACCCCTTTCTAGCCTCATAGTGCGAGAGGACCGACATTTTCACCATCAGGTTGTACAGGGTTCAAGTATCCATGCAGGATGTGTTGTTCCTGTTAATGTTTTTTACTTTGTATTGTCGGACTTGCAGTTTGTGTGACTCATGGTATACATTCCGTTATAAGTCCCAGTATGCAAATGTCATCCTGGACTGGTGCTGCACATCACACATGGAATGGACATAATTGACTGAGCTTGACGTAGCTGTACAACATGTAACTGGGAGGCATGACTTACAATAATGTGATGTATGACTGTGTATGAGAAAGATTTCACCCAGTGCAGTGCTGGGACATAAGGTACTGCGCTGCACAGCATGACATTTTGTGGCCCACATTGTCCCTTGTTGCCACTTACCCTGTTGGTCTTGTGGGTCCTCATGGTCAGCACTGTCCTGCTCTTCCACTCCTGCCACCCACTCTGCTGGGATGACTGCTTCCACCTGCTCCTCCAAGGTGGTCAGCACCCTTTGCTCCTCAGTTCCTCCTCCTCTGGTACGCATGACTACCCTCAGGTTCATGGCCCACTTCTCCTTGGTCCAATGCTGATAATCGTGCCAGCACTTCTTGCACTCTGGCACTGTCCTCTGGCACTGTTAGTCTTGCCCACTATGGACCGCCAAATGGTCTTGTTCTTTCCTAATGGAATTTTTGAGGTGAAAAAGAGTCGATGTTCATGCTTTGTCACCTCTGTTATCAGCATTTCATTCTCCTCCTCATTAATAATACTCTACCTCTTCCCCTGGGAGTCTGGACATCATGGCTGGGGTTGGAGTTCTTAACCTGGCTGCTCCTACCTGTTCTATCTTTCTGTTTTGTGGCGTGGTGAAATGTTTTTTTTCCAAATGCTTTACCTTTAAAGGGATGTATGGTGCATGGCACTCTGCAATCTGAAGCTAACATCCTTTGTGGCACATACGCATTGGTTTATGACCCACAAAGCAGCCTTGTGCCACTCTGCCTGCATATGTGTCCATTTTTTTCTGTGGCGGCCATCCTATAAAAGAGTCATTTTTTATGACGTTTCCTGGGACCTTACGCCATGGTGCACCAAACCATAAATATGATGCATCCAAGGCATTTCAAACTGGCATACTACAGCACATCTTTTTCTGATGCATTGCTGCCTTACCACAGCGATGCATCAGTTCTCATAAATGAGGTCCTACGTGTTTCACTTTTATACCAGCACAAACATGTTTGGTGCCAACTTTGGAAGACTGGGCAGTTTGAGCTGATATGGATAGATTTGCTGAATTTGTGGGGACTTATTTATGAGAGGCTTGTGCCACAGGAGAGTCACTTTTTCAGATGCCCGGTTGGTGCAAACCTCTCAATCACTTTGCGTGGCTCTGCATAGCCTCATAGATATGGAATAAGACAAAGCAGCTCAAGTAGCTGTGTTGCCTCACTCTGCACCAGACAGGCATTCAGAGCCTCATTTATGAGGCCCTATGCGCCATCAGAACGTCACTTTTTGTGACGTTATTTGGCGCAGGAGCCTGCTCCATATTTACGAGGCAGCACTAAGCCACTTTTTTGGCTAAATGCTGCCTCGTAAATATTGTTCACTTTAACTCAGCTTCCTGTGTTAAAAAGGCATTCAATGGGTGTTGCTGGGGGCGTTCTCAGAAACATCCATGGCATTTTGACACTGCCCCAGATTTACAAGAAATCGAAAATCTGAGGCAGCGCCAAAAAACCTACGCCTCCCCAGGGGAGGCGTAAGCAAGGCACTAAGAGGATAAATATCTTTATTTCTCCTCGTTTTTCCTTTTATTATTTGAGCTGTATTCTGCAGCACACATAGAAAAGAAGAAAGTCTCTTTTCATTGTTTTTGTGTAGGAAGGTTTCCCTTCCTGCACAAAAACAATCATCCCCTCAACGCAGGCACCGTTGCTCCATGGTGCAAAGGTGCCTGTGTTGGCGCACGGCAGCCTATTGTGAGCCGGCGCAGGGGAAAAGGACAGGAATGTGCTGTATCTTATAGATGCGATGCATTCTTCCCTTTACTTTTACCATAGGGCAGCACAGGAGGGAGGCCTGGGCGTTGCCATATGGTATAACCCCATAAATGAGGTCCTCAATGGGCTCTGCTGTGGGTTTTCCTATCCAATACCTATGGATTTTCATGCTGCCCCAGATTTCCTTAATCACGTAAACCTGGGGCAGCACCAAAACCTTACGATTCCCCAGATCAGGGATAAAGAGGAGAAATATTTTTATTTCTCCTTGTTTTTTCCTCTTTCCATGTGTGTTGCATTCTGCTGCACACATAGAAAGAGAAAACTGCATCATGAGATTGTTTTTGTGCAGTAAGGTGCCTCTTCCTGCACAAAAACAATCCTGCATGCAACGTAGACACCCTTGCACATCATGCAAGGGTCCCTGCCCTGGCACTTGGCAGCAAATTGTGTTCCAGCACAGGGGAAAAGGACAGGAATGCACTGTATTTCACCTTGGCGTAAGGCAGCACAGCAACAAGATTTGCGGCACTGCCCTACGCTAATTTCCCATAAATGAGACCCCTGTTAGGTCTTCGAGACATGCTGTGCTCAGGATATGGGTATAAAACCCTGCCCACTTTCCACTGACCCTTTTAATTGGCTCCTGTCCCTGTCCTTTGTAAATGGTGGCTTTTCATTGGTCAATAGGCTCAGTAGTCCCTCCTTAGTACCTTGTCTCTTCTTGTAACCTCCCATGAGGACACCCCCTGTTACATGTGTTGTTACTCCCTAGGTGCAAGGGCTAGGCCTCAAGGCACTAATTTATTAGCAGGCTTATGGCAGGACACACACTTGCTCCTAAGCCAGGGTGGCAGTGGTTACTTAACTCACTAGAAAATCTCACATTTATATGAGAGCGTCTATAAATTTCCCTTCATTTATCTACCCACAACCTAATCCGAAATTAATGTAATAATTATTTTGCCACATTTCAAAGCTACTATTTGTATATATGGACATGGCTATTTGAATGTAATGATAGTACTGTCTTGCATGCACTGCATTATGGGTAGGGTGGATTTACCATATCTTCTGCAGGGTGCAGTACCATATGTGACGTACCATATGTGACCAAAAGAGGTCCTCTTTTGGCAACATATGGTACTGAACCCTGGAACATGGCTAGGTAAAAAACATTGCCATTTATGAGGCCAATAACTCCAACTTTGTCGGCACGCAGTGCTGGTGCCTTGCTCACTAGGGACCTCTAGGAGCAGCATGCGGTACTGCACCTAGACATGCAGTGCTGGTGCCTTGCTCACTAGGGACCTCTAGGAGCAGTTTGCGGTACTGCACCTAGACATGAAGTGATGGTGCCTTGCTCAGTAGGGACCTCTAGGAGCAGCTTGCGGTACTACACTGAGACATACAATGCTGGTTCGTGGCTCAATAGTGAAGCATTTGCAATGCACTAGGTCTCGCATTACTGAAAGTATGAGCTATTGGTGTTGCATTATTATTTACAACACTAATACCTCAAACTCTCAGTAATGCGAGAACTATTGCATTGCAAACGCTTGTTTTTAATCAACGTTAGAGCAGAAGTTTCACCTAGCTATACAAAATACATCAACCCAGTTGAACTAGTGCCTAAGAGCCTTTAGAAAATAGGCAATTATTCTGCAGCCATGCACAGGCCAGAAGAAGATAGATACAACAAGATAATGCAAACAAGCAATTTTCTTGTGAAACTAACGTGCCTGACAGGCAATATGCAGTCTCATTCAATACATTTAATTATTTATACAAGTTTGTAAATAAACAAAACTTATCAGTGTACTAATTGAATCCGAATTTCTAGCTGGCATGTTTAATCTTTCTTTTATGTTTGCGTGGCGCTTCTAGTGAGTGCCTATGAGGCGTCAAAAAGGCAAATTATTATTTTGTAAAACATTTCATATTAAGTAAAAGATTACAGCCAGCAGCCTTGAAATGCGCAGCTTCACTGGCGGTATTTGGTGCGCTTTTCACGGATGAGCAGAAAGACACGGTGATGAACGATGCGATTCCATAAAGAAAGTCCTCCTCACGGTGTCCAGCATTACGACATTTCCCGGATCGTTTTCCTCTCTAGTACTGCCCTCGTGATGCAGTCATTTTGACAAGCCTGTGAGGCTTTGTCTCTTCTAATTTTCCTTGGCAGACTGAGGCGTTTTTTTGTGCTGCATGATTGATTTTTTAGTTTTCTGGATATTCTCATTTTAAACTGCTGTGGGAAAGACTTGAATAATTTACAGCCACTATCCTGGCAGCTCTTTTCAATGCTAGCTGATTCATAATGCCAGAAAAAAAGCTGAAGACTGCCAGTTCTCTATTGACGTGAAGCAAGTGTTAAGCAAAAAAAGAGAAACTGTCTCCTATCGTGTTCTGAACTCCATCTTAGCACGCAAGCAGATTCGCAGGAGAGGAAAAAATGTTGAGCGTGCAAAACCCCTTTAACTTCTTAACTGTAGATAGAGAATAATCCAAGATCCTGCTAACCGCACATGACTGCTAACGATCTCAGAATGACCCACGGGAAAGAATACATTGGATGCTGTGAAGTATCACTAGTAGATGGTAGAACAAACACCAGGGCACTTATTGAGGGGCCAATTTACAAAGATTTTTGCACACTCTATAACTTAGGGGTATATGTACAAGAATTGCCGTTGCCGCCTTGTACCGCTGAAAACTATCACCATGGTACTGAAGTACTTACAATAGTGCTGAACATGACCAGCTACATCAGCAACAGGGTAACAACCAGGGACTGGGGAGATGGGGTAGCTGGGACCAATGTGACTCATGCCCAAATAAATATCTCTCAGTGCACACCCACACTGACTGCAGATCTTGTGCCAGATACTATGGTCCCTGGGGGTGTAGCCACATATCACCTTAGTCATTGAATATATTGAAAGACACATATTGGTGGTGTCACAGACTTGGAAATCTGCACAGAAAATGTATCCAAAATATAGCAAAAAACATGTACATCAGACTACAAAATAAGGTTGAAGATTGTACATTTGTTTGAAGGTGGAGCTCAATCCGCGCATACACATTCTTGCACAGAACTCAGACACCCCTGCACAATGGTGCATGTGTGCTGCCATCGGTGGTGGCATGCTCACGTTTGCCCCAGATCAGTTTTCTTCACGGGGTCGAATCATATTGTTGTCAATGAGATGCAGCCCTGTGTAGCCAATTTGTATGTCCATGGTGTTGAGGCAAGGAGGCCAATGTGACACTCTGCCGCCTCTCCAGTCAATATGCCCCTTTGCTTGTTCATGAGAGGGAGCCTATGTTCACCAAGTGAGAAAGCATGTAGTGACTCTGCATACCATATACACATGCATTGCCATAACATAGTGATTATGCACCCTTCTGACTAAAAGGTGCATATTCTACAATGCACAAATGTAGCATACTTGAGACCTAATGTGATATTACACTATGAGCAGAGGGGATATGCTTCCAAAAGTACAGTGCATGGACTATGCATATCATAAATGTGTTCCCAAAACTACATGTCTTGTCTGTGTGCCATGCTCATAGAACTGTAATGTCCCTGTTAAGATGCATGACAAGTGAAGTATGACACCAAGCAAGAATAACAATTTAGCACCCATGCATGTCATCTTGCTACATGTCTCTATCACTTCTTACATCAAAATCCATTCAGATACTGAAAAGTCTACACATGTGCCATACAGATAACAGTATTCTACAGTAATCACAGTCCTGGTGTACGATGCCCATCACACCTTGACATGCATGGAAACAAGTACTTGGGGAAAGTCAACAGTGGCAGTGAACGAATACGCAGTCATGTCTGTAAACATCCTCACACAAACAAAGGCATCCAATAATCATAAGCAGAACAGCCTTTATCATCCATGTGTCCATCTGAGGGGCATATTCCCAAGCACACATCACCTTGCCAATCGCACATGATGTGATGTTGGGGTGGTGCTAGGGGCTAAGCACCACTAAGAAGCCAGTGTAACTCAACAGCCATGTATCAAGGCCCACTTATACACTGCACGTGGTGTGAACGTTGAAGGTAATGGGTGTTGTTTCTGCCTTTCCACCCTGCAACATCCATAGAAAGTCACGCTGCCCTATAATCACAACGGTGAAGCCAACAGGAGGGCAGTAAGCAACGTATGCAAGGAAAATCATGACCCCCAACATGCATAAAGTAATAATCCCATTTGCCACAGCTTTTGCCATTTACATGTGTACTGCATTGTGCAGCACACTTAGAAACAGCAATTAGTCAATCATTGCTAATGTGCCTGAAGGGGTCCCTCCTCACACATAAAAACTCTCGCCCTGAACCCAGGCACATCTGCAAAGCTGCCTGTCTGTGTGCCACACTGACAAGTCAAGTGCCAGTGCATGATAAAATGCATGCCTGCCCCATAAACATGTAAACATGGTGCAGGCCTCTGTCACTGAAGTGGATGAGTCCGGAGTTTATCCTTCAAGGAGCAGGTCTTACCCTGCCACTTCCTTGTATCCATACAATCCCTGATGTTGAAAGAGATCTGCAGTCCAACAATGCACAAGTGTTCCAACTGTGACCAAGACCCATATTTCCTACAGCTTGCAACATCTCACCATTGTAAATGCACATATGTGCAAAGGTTACTGGGTAAATGTGATAAGGGGCAGTAAAACAGAAGCTGTACCATACCTGCAGATCAACATGCATCGATAAGAATGTCATTTCTCACTTTGAATTGGCAATATTAACATGTATCTACACATTTTTTATCATGGCAAATCAAGCTGACCTCCCTGCCCATATCATGTGGCACAACACATCAACTCAGATCACAACAGTGTGATAACCCTACTCATGCCACAACAATCATGTGGCATTGCCAACAGCAATGTATGGTAGCATGCATTCCCCACCTCCAAAACTGAACAATCTTTAAAAAGATCATAGTGTACTGAGTAGGGGTGACTCTACCACAATGCAGTCTACAGACATATAAATCAGAGCGAATCTGTATTGACAACAATGTGGTACAACCTGCACCACTGTCACTACTGAACAGACAACACAATTGGTGCTGCATGTGTGTAGAAATTGGCCACTCACATTTGGTATACTTGTAAAGTGTATGAAAATAATTGACAACTATAATGTCACACCAGTGATGTTGTACAATGATTCACGATCCTGCATGTAATAAGTCTCTCCTCCTAAACCTTCTGAATGGACAGTGTCATACAGTCTGCTTGTAACCTTATCAAATGCATGATCATGCTTGAGACACACACACAACAGCATCTCACCTTTATATTGCAGAGGGAGAAACAACACCTCCTGTACAATGAAGACATCGCAACCATCGACCAGGACACCCTCCAAGAGCTGCTCAACTCAATTGATAGCCCATCTCTGGAAGCAGGGACATCCAGCAGCGTTGTGGTAGCTCCACCCCTGCTCAAAACACACAACAGCAAGCACCCACCACCACAACTGTCTCCCAGGACCTTGAGTACTCACTTCTAATGTTTCAACGTTGTGCGGTAGAGGTCCAGCAGGAGATGGCTGGTCAGGTGCGGGTGGGGTCCATTCACTCACCACACACAAGACTTCCATACTGCCAGCCACTGGCCCAATCAACCAGATCACTTGCACTCACAAAAACATACCCATCACATTCATATGCCACAAGACATAATGAGTTTGACTACATTTTACCACCTGTGAAGTCTTCCCGTCCTTCTTCCTGAACATTACCGAACGCATGCTGAGTGAACCTTTACTAATGGCTCCCATGACAGCCACATCAGGCTCAGGAAGACATGTCTTTCATGCGCCTTTAGCGCACTCACTGTGCTAAATACAACTCCTTCCAGTTGTGGATGCAAGTTGGGGGGTGCCCGAGTATGCCGCAAAGCCATTCCTCGAGCTGAGCAAGCATAGCTACCTTTGAAACTATGCTGGAAATTTTCGAAAGCTTTCTAAAGGGAACATCATAAACTATGAAGAACGGTTGAATGTGAAACACAGGTACTCTGTGACAACGTAGCACATGTTCTGTCCACCAGTATGTACAGCGTAGGGACTATAATGCACTTGTCAATTGGCGAACAGTACAACTAACACGTTCTCAAAGCAGATAACGATGTTGAGAAGTCCATGATTTCTTGAAGTAGAGGAACACATATTCTGCAGCTGCTTGCGTAGTGAAGGAGTGGCCCACAGACAGTAGGTATCCATTCACACCAATTGAAAGGTTTACCTATTGGCAGCTCCACCTCCGTCAATTTCCCAGTATTTTTCTTTAGTGTGATACAACATAAAGCAAGTAGGAAAACAGAAGGCAGGCTTACTTGGGCACAGGGGACAGTAAACACGACTCTCCTGCCTCTTTCCCTGCATCGAGCACACTTTACAACAACAACATGGTTGCTCCTTTTTGGGTGTTGCAGGAATTTTATCTGCAAAGTGTCGCTCCTGCAGCCTTGCCACGTCCACCAGAACACATGAGTCTTCCTGTGGTGGTCTGGCGATAAACAACATATGCATTGTATGTTACCATCTGGATCAGGTGAGTAAACAGTTTCTTATACCAAGTGCAACTTATACGACTTACATTGTATGGCTGAAGAACCTGGTCGTTCTTGTCCATTCTGCCCATGTAATTGTTGTAATCAAGTATACAGGTAGGCTTGTGGACTTCGGCCATCTGATCCCAAACTGTGACAGGGGAAGTGCTCTCAGCATGAATTGTAGTGAGCATGTAGAAGTCACGCCTATCTGAGAACTTGACTGCGAGCAGTTCGTTGGAACGCACTGTAGTGCTCTGGGATTTCTGGAGCTTCTTGCTAACAAGCTCCTGCAGGATTCCTTTGAGGCGACAACGAATTGTACCGCAAGCTACGGTGCAAGACCTGATATTTAAATTCAGAGACACAAAGGATGCCGCACTCCAAAGACAGGGTTCAGAGATGCTTTATTTTCACCACCACTACCACCAGTCGTGGTGAAAATAAAGCATCTCTGACACCAATCTCTGAAGTGCGGCATCCTTTGTGTTTCTGAATAAATATATATATATATATATATATATATATATGTTTGGTTTTTCGTCCAAAGTGTCCTCTTTAACATCCAAAATGACGATCACAGACCCAGATTTGGTGCAATTTCGAAGTTTATTATGTTCCAACGCCCTGCACCACCGCCATGACGCGTTTCGGGCAACTCCGTGCCCTTGATCACATGACGCGCTGGTGGAGCGCTTACCAGAATTTAAAGTGACAGTGCAAAGTTTTTTTCCTTTATCACGGGCATAGATATAGAAAACATCCGCAAGTTCATACATAATAGGTGAACATGTTTACAGTTTAAATAAATAATGCTGAATAAAACTAGACGGTAATAGAGTAAATGTCATCAACCATCTCATAGTAATAAAAGCAGTATTTACGGTAATAAATATTTAAAACAAAATTATTATGTTTTAAAACTTTTAAAACCACCAATTATATAATGCCTGCCACAAAGTATTAGGGTCTGGTTCATAAATATGTGCAAAAATAGCAAATTGGTAATGTAAACATTTTGTTCATTCCTAATAATATAGACCAAGTGGCCATATTTGCTGATGAATTCCGTATTAAGTTATGCCTAAAGTGATAGTGCAACAAAAAGAGTGTTAAATAGACCCCTGTTAATGTTAAAGTGCAAAGTGTGTAAAAGATAAGGAAAGAATAAAAGAATATATATAAAAAAATGTTTGTCATTGGTGAGGCAGCAGCTAGATGGATAAATAGATCATATTTAAAATCTCATCTAAAAAAATCCGAAAGTTTGTCACTTATAAGCATGTAAAAAAATCCTCACTAGAGTTCAAGCCTTGGGGTATCTTACTATCCAGTTCTAAAATATACCGTGTCTCTAATTTCCGGAGCATAGCCTCCCGGTTGCCTCCTCGCTTTTGCGGAGGAATAGTATCTATGACAAAATATTTCAAATTATCCAATTTGCTGTCATGATATTCTTTAAAATGTCTGGGAACCGGGTAGGTAACATCAACATTGGTAATTGCTCTCAAGTGCTGGAGTACTCGTTTATGCACTTGCAATTTCGTACTCCCTACATATTGCAAGTTGCATGAGCACTCCAGCACATAAACTGCATATTCCGTTCTGCAGTTGAGACTTTTCGTAATCGGTACTGGATTAGGTTTAAAAGGTGTGATGTAATTTGTTTTTTTGACCCCATATCGACACGCTTTGCATGTATTACAGCGTGTAAAGCCATCCTTTGGACCTAACCAAGTTTTGGAAACCAGAACTTCCGGACTACTTTTTACTAAGGAATTGCTCATTGACTGAGCTTTCCTGAATGTTATGCAAGGTGACCGGATAGTCTGGTTGCTCAAAATCGAGTCACTTTTTACTAATGGCCAATTCTTGTTAACAATTTTACGGATAGCTTTATGTTGTAGGCTATATGTCAAAATCAATCTAGTAGAGGTTTCCTCAGGCGCAATCAGAGGCTTGTTGTGTACTAGGAGAGCAGTAGGTTGATCTAGATTAGCAGTTTTATTTATTGCAATATCAAGAGTTTTTTCTGAATAGCCCCTGTCCAGGAACCTATTTTTACTTTGCAATTGGGCTATCCTGCACTCATTGTCGTTGCTACATACCCGGCGAATGCGAAGCATCTCCCCGTAGGGGATGCTATTGATCAGATGTGCAGGGTGTTGACTGGTAGCATGTAAAATTGTATTTCCCGCGGTTGCTTTCCTGTGTAATCTTGTTTCCACCTTATTTTCTACAATGTATACTTCCACATCAAGAAAACAAATTGTGTTTTTACTCATTTGTGCTGTAAAACCAAGGTTAAAATTGTTACAATTGATGTTTTCCACAAACTTCTGAGCATTGACTTCTGTTCCCTTCCAGATTAAAAAAATGTCATCAATAAATCTATACCAACATAAAACTTGGTCTGTTACAATCTCCAAATATTCATTTCTCAGGACCTGTTCCTCCCAGTATCCCATATGAAGGCAAGCATAACTGGGAGAAAAACAGGCCCCCATTGCAATGCCTCTCATTTGATTAAAAATCTGATTGTTGAATAAAAAGAAATTGTTCTCAAGACAGGTTAAAATCATGGTGGATAACATTTTGTTGTGCAAGTGCATGACATCAGGTCTTGTGTTCAAATAATATTGCACTGCTCTAATACCATCACGGTGGTTGATGCTAGTATATAGCGTTGTCACATCCATAGTTATTAGTAAATACTCTTCTTTCCATTGAATATCTCTAAGTTTTCTTAAAAAGTCTCCAGTGTCCTGTATGTACGATGGGAGACTCTTTACGTGATTCTGCAGAAAGAAATCCACATAACGTGAGGTATTTTCCAATAGGCCGCCACAGGCCTATATAATGGGTCTGCCCGGAGGTTTGGAAATGCACTTGTGAACTTTAGGGATGAAGTAGATAGTTGGAAGTTTCGGGTGGTCATTTTTCAAAAATTTAAATTCATCATTAGAAAGCAAACCAGCAGATTTCCATGCCACCAGTTTTCTGTAAAATTCATTACGTGCTGTGGTTACCATTTGCATGTTGCTTCGTTTGTAGCAGTCCACGTTGTTGAGTTGGTTATGTGCTTCTTCCATATACATTTCATGTGGCCACAACACAATATTGCCCCCCTTGTCAGACTGGCGAATAATGATCTTTTTTTGCTCTTGAAGTTTTTTGATCAGTTTGTAATAATCACTATTTTGTTTGTTATATTTGTTCACTGAATGAGAGGTTTTATAATAGAGAGACTTCAGTTCCATTGTTACTTTTTCATTGAACAAATCCAGATTATCTCTCAACATAATGGGGCATAATGTTGATTTGGGCTTAAATGGAGTGCATTTGCTTATACTCATAGTTAAATCATCCAACTGCGGTACTTGTGTACAAGCGTTGCTTTCTGCATGTAGATCCTCTAAATTCCTAAGCAGCATGCTCTCTTGTGTTGATAATTCCATCGGATCATCTAATGTTGGTATCAGCATTGTAGTTTGAATATCTGTACTCCTTCCTCGCATTGCATGGTATTTTCGCAATTTCAGTTTACGTATAAACTTGTACACATCAATTCTTGTGGTAGCATAATCAAAATTTGTCTGTGGGCTGTAGGATAATCCTAATGACAGTGTTTTTATCTCCTCTTTATTAAGTTCGATGCTTGTCAGATTAATTACGGTACTCGCATTGACGTCGTTTGCCTCTATCGCCGTTGCCAATTTCTGGTGGTTTTTTTCCCCCTTCTGTTGCTTGGTTTGGCATTTGATGTGGCACCGTCGTCTTGCTCTCCGCTTTTGATTTCTGGTCGTGGTGCGTTTGCATGTTGCACATTTGATCTGAGTGTGTGTCGTCTGTCCTGGCGTAAGTAATCGACCTGTCGTGCCAGGGTTGGTTTTGGAAACCCCAATGACCTTGGAGCCCTTGCCTGATCATTGTCAGACTCGCTGTCAATGGCGGAGCTCAGTTCCGATGTCGAAGATTGCACCTCCGGATTGCCACTCGTGCTGGGTCTTAGAATACCTGCTGGCGCTGTGATGTTAGTGGTTTTTACATGATCGAATTTTTTGGAAAATGTAAAGACCCGCCCTTGCTCGTAGTCGCATTTATCCCGGTGAAATTTGAAAGTCTTTCGCTTCTTTATTATATCTTCTTCCTTTTGTAGTCTGGCAAGCATCTCATTGCGGTATTTAGAAAGTATTTCAGTTTGCTCTAACTTGGAGATTTCTTCGTTGTATATATATACACACCTACTGGCGTTCCCCAGTAGGTAGTTATAGTTAGGACCAAGTTTCCATAGGAAGAGCATTTGTAGTTTTGCTTATAACTTTGGCATCGTTTGATGAATCTTCATGAAATTTTCCAAACTAATTCTTTGTTCATGTCAGCTCCTGTGTTGAAAGTTTGGGGGTAATTTGTCCAGGGGGGGCCGATGAAAAAGGGGGTCCCACAACGTGTTTTCTCAATGCAATTTCCATAGGAAACTTTAGACAAGGCTACAGGTCGAATGGGTAAACGAAATTACCCCAAATTTGGCAGGGAGAAGGGTCTTGGTCTAGAAAGCAAATTTTGTTTATTTGGTGTGAATCCGTTCAGTAGTTTTTGAGAAATATCGAAATATACAGATATCGATATTTGGGAATTCTGCCTTCTGATTGGTTGAGGCGTTACAAGCAGGAGCTTGCTGCTTATTGGCTGCGAACGGTTGCAACTAGGAAGTGTTGGCAGCCACTTTGTGATTCCGTTGAAGCGAGTAAGGGGAAAAAAGGGCAAAACAAGTAGGAAAGAGGAGGGTAGGAGCGCTGTGAGCTCTGTGGGGTGGTAAGGGTGTGCTATACAGGGGGTGTGAAGCGAAGTGTTCATTCTTACCGGGGTGAAAGTGCTGTTTTGCCCAGAGTGAGATGGCGCTGAGGTGCCGGTATACTCGGGGATGAAACCGTGAGCTGATTGCTGTAAACTGATGTGCTCTGGGCGCTGTAGCATACTGGCTGCTGTAGCATAGCTGTGCAAGTGGTGTTAGTATGCGTTTAGACTATAGTGCTGTGAGCTCTGTGGGGTGGTTAGGGTGTGCTATACAGGGAGTGTGAAGTGAAGTATTCATCCTTACCGGTGTGAAAGTGCTGTTTTGTCGTGTGCAAAAGCAGCAAAAGTGTCAAGATGGCTTTTCTAACATCTAACGTGCTTATGCTAACATAGCAATGTATGTATCTAAATCGCTGCCTTCACTACAAAACTTATTTAGATATAGTTTTGAGACAAAAAAAAATGAGGGAATGGTGTACCCGGTGCGACACCATATGTCTATGACGTAACACAGGGCCTGGAAGCGTGCATTCGTCGCATACGCAACGCGCAGCAGGCGCGACCCCATACGTACATGACGTAACACGCGGCTTGGTACTGCGTGCCCATCGCATACCAAAGTAACAGTTGGTGCGACCACATACGCGTATGATGTTACACGGGACGCGGTGCCACAAACCTGTCGGATACGAAATGCACATCCTTTACGAGTTTAGCAATTTGGCGGATAGGATTCGCCTGCTGATGGAGCCTGGTACACTACCGGTTTTCTCAACAAAAAAAAGAAAAAGATGTACATACTTTTTTTGAAGATATAAAACATTACATATTATTTTTAATTAATTTAAAAAAAGGATAATAGAGTTCCGAAATATTACAAAAAAATAGAACAAATATAGGTTTTATAAATATTAAAATATGAAATTAACATTTAAAAAACCTTCGAAATTCACTGAAAAAACCATAGGTTTTACAGACGTTATAGTTAGGAATTAGCATTTAAAAAACCTTGGAAATTCACTAAAAAACCATAGGTTTCAGGAACGTTATAGTTAGTTGGACATTTGACTCATATAAAACCAGGGTCTTTTGCCCGTTATAGTTAGTTGAGCTAACTATAACTTGCGCGCCCGCAATGCACTGGTGATGACGTCACATATTACATCACTCATGACATGGTCAGTGACATCACTGATGACATCAGTGATGACATCACTGATGACATCACTGATGACATCATCCACGTGATAATCTGATGCACATACTGATGGCCTAACATAAACTTTGATACACGCACTCTAAAATACAGACTACAATTTTTGAAACCATACACACAACAAAGTCAGATACTACATACCACCCACTATTTCCTAGGTCTACACGCACATCCACTCACTTATACATGCAGTTACTCATCAATACAGTACTATAATATGCACTCATTCACCTATACATACTGTCACACTCCGCCACTCATCCATAGAGTTACTCACACACTTAGTTAGTCATGCACAGAATCAATCACATACTAGGGGTGGGCGGAATTTGCGAAAGTGACTTTCGCAAATTATCGCAAAAATGTTAAAAATCTCCGCAAACACGCGGAAATATCGCGAAGATGCGGAAATGTTTTCCCGCCCGTTCGCGGTATTTTCTGCGTGGTCGCGGCTCGCCAACTTACCAATGCGGTTGCTCGTGGTCGCGGCCATCTTGTTTTCACTCTTCTCGCGGTGCATGATCGCGAGAAGAAAGACGTGATCGCGCGACGCATGACGTTACTGCGGGCGCGAACTGTCGCTAGACAGCGCAAATGGCTACCAACAATCCAAAATCTCGTGGAGAACGCGACCGGCTCGGGAAAACTTGTCGGCGAACGCGGGGATTCAGGTAAGTCGATCACGCACGCGCGAGAATGTATTATTTTACATCGCGAGCAAGAAACAAATTATCGCTAAGCTGCGGAAATTTTGACAGAACGCGAAAATGTCAAATTATCGCAATTTCCGCAAGCGGAACGGAAATTTAGCCCAGGCCTATCACATACCCATTTACTCATGTATACAGTTATACACACCAACTGCGTTATTTATACACACACCACATCACTTATTTATGCAGATACTAACACATACTTACTGTCTTATACAATCACTGATACAAGCAGACACTCATTTATACACCCACTCTTCAAATAACTTACTCTCACGTATAGTCATTTATATACTCCAACACTCACATATACTGCCTTAAAACATATGTAGTTACTCACACACTGAGACATTCATTCACTCACCAACACACCCAAACACACACTAACTCACCCATACAGCCCTTCCCAGATGCACTTTTGAATCCATACAACCAGTGAATCACCCACTCAGACATCTATGCACAGAGTCACACACCCCCCACCCACACAGACACTCAGGCACTCAGACAACAAATCAATAACCCATATAGACACTCATGTAGCTACTCACCAACCCATGCAGCCGCTTATAAATCAACTGAGAGACTAATACAGAATTTAACACAGTTTAGTCTCTAACCCATGCATTTAGTAAGACACGTTCAATCACTCACTTAAACAGTCAGTCACGCACCTACTAAATAATCCATTCAGGCACTTGTAAATCCACTCATTCTTCAATACATCTTGGCATAGATATATATGAAAAATAATTAAACTTTACAGAAACACACATTCACTGGATGATTTCATCTGTGATGTCATCAGTGATGTCATTTGAGATGTCATCAGTGATGTCATCAGTGATGACACTGACCATGTCATGAGTAATGTAATATGTGACGTCATCACCAGCGCATTGCGGGCGCGTGAGTTGTAGTTAGCTCAACTAACTATAACTGGCGAATTTCTCTGGTTTTATATGAGTCAAATGTCCAACTAACTATAACGTCTGTAAAACCTATGGTTTATTTAGTGAATATATCTATTAATACTAGATTTTATCCCTATATAGATACATATCTTTCTCTCTGTAGATGACTTATGTATACATATGTATCAATATACACATACACATATATATGTATATAGATACATATATTATCTACTGGCGGTCGCCAGTAGATAGTTATAGTTACAACCTAGTATCCATAGGAAATCTCAAAATTCTATTTTGAATAACTTTGGCGCCGGTTGACGAATCCTCGCGAAATTTTCAAAACTAATGGGGCGCTCCGTTCAGCTCCTACCCTGAAAGTCTCGGGGTGATTCGTCAAGCAAGGGCCGAGAAAAAAGGGGGGTCCCAAAATGCGTTTTCCCCATGCATTTTTCCATAGGACCTTTAGACACAGCTACAGCCCGAACGGCTGAACAGAATAACTTGAAATTTGGCAGAGAGGTAGCCATGAGGTCAAGGAAGTGCCTTTTGCAGGTCTGGTGTAAATCTGTTCAGTATTTCCTGAGAAAATAACATTTAAAAGCATATCAATATCTATACGCGTGCACCGTGCGCGCACTGTGCGCGCACCCTGACGTGCGGGAGCGCAATTCTGATCGGTTGTTAGATGTCGGTAAACATTCGAATAGGTCGAAACCAGGAAGTGTAGGCCGCCATTTTGTCTCTCGCAGTCTGAGGGGGTGAAAAACAAAGGTGGAGAACGTGAAAAGGGGGCAGAGTGGACAGTTCTTGACACCCTAGCCTTGGTCAGGGGGTCACAGAAGGACCCCCAAGGGAGAAAAAAACTATTTTTTTAAAAAAAAAAAAAATCGCGAGGTGCGCGCACCCTGCGCGCACTGCGAACCGTGGGTGCTCGGTGCGCGAAGCGCACCGTGTGCCCACAGAGCGCGCACGGTGCGCGCACGGTGTAAAACCTGAAAAAAAAAAAAAAACATAACTTAGCACATTTAAAAAAACGTACAAATTCACTGAAAAAACCATAGGTTTCACACACGTTATAGTTACGAATTAGCATTTAAAAAACCTTGCAAATTCACTTAAAAAACCATAGGTTTTACACATGTTATAGTTAGCTGGACATTTCACTCGTAAAAAAACAATGAAATTCCCCCGTTATAGTTACTGCCGGCAACTATAACTCACGCGACCGCAATCCTCTGCTGATGACATCAGATATTACATCACTGATGACATATGTGTCTTTCTGAAAAATAAATATTTGTAATATATGTATAGCTAAAGATTAATGGAAGAAGACATGGGTAAATAAGTGTCTAAATACAGTGATGTAATATCTGACGTCATCAGCAGAGGATTGCGGTCGCGTGAGTTATAGTTGCCTGCAGTAACTATAACGGGGGAATTTCATTGGTTTTTTACGAGTGAAATGTCCAGCTAACTATAACATGTGTGAAACCTATGGTTTTTTAAGTGAATATATATATATATATATATACATATATTATCTACAGAGAGAAAGAGACTCGCTCTATATATATATCTATAAATATATATAAAGAAAGAGACATCTCTCTTTTTCTATTTTTTTATAGTTATGGCTTCCCTGGGGGCCGATTGTGGCAACCACGGAAAGCACATGACTATAAACAAAAAAATTGACCCCACAGGGGGTCAGTCGCTGAGCAGGAAGACCGGCCCCCTGCCAATATCGCCGCCATTCTTTTTTTTCAAACTTTGAATTCTTCTATTTTTTAATTATTTTGGGGTGTGATTGACCCTCCAATGGAAAACGAAAGTATTTTTTTTTGGATAATTGCCCCGGGGGGCGACCCATTCCCACGAGGGCCGACCCCCCAAAGACATCCCTGATGTCTCGTGGGGTTTCCTGGCCGTGGATCGCAGCTCTGCACACATGGGAAGAGACTGATACAAGTAGATACAATGCATTAAGTGGCTTAACGCTGCCTTGTCAATAATGCACAAACACCATTGCCGCCACCAAGTAGAAAAAAGTGACTTTGTGGGGGTCATAGGGGCATGTACATATGCCCCACTGTCTTGTGGTGACACAGTTGATGCCATGGGGGCAAATACCATATTGTGATGGTATCTGTCAATAGTTCATGTCTGAATGCCACATAACTTTGCATAATAATGATCAACAACAGATGTGACATGTTCAGTGCAGCAAACTTATTTTCATTTACAACTGTCTCCAACTAAAATTGGCGGATGCAGATCTGGAATCTTTGCACAATAATGTCAGGGCACATAGATGTTTGTGATGCTGTGTGATTGGCTCTATGACATGGCTATGACATCACCCATATCATGCATTCAGTGCTTGGACATAGATATTGTGTTGTGAATCATATGAGGCATTGCAATACCAAGTTACAAATGACAAATCTGTCCTCCTGCATCACATGGTGCTGATGTGCATTACCCCATACTTGATGCAGCATCATCATCACACCAGAGGTGATTGTCAAGTTTCAAGTTTTCAAGTTATTTTTTATTGTTTAAATAATAAAAAGCATTACAATCTTCGCACAGCTTTAAAATTATGAATTTTAGAACAATAAAAGAATAAATATTCTATTTTAAGTAAAAGGACAACACTGATCATATATCATCCAATATAGTATCTTATTAAGTTCATTTGCATGGTTTTAGTAATGTCCTTCCTGCCACAGTGGACTTCCTGCCTTGATCCGTTCCTTGTGCTAGACCTTAGGAGCCATTTGTCAGTTAAATTTCTTGTAGTAGTTTTGTTACCTTGGTCATAAATTTAATTCCCCGACATGCCAAGATGGAGGAAGTGCCTCCTAGCCAGCTTATTACTGCTTGCCGGCAAGTGCGGATCTTTAATGTGATAAAGATAGCCCATAGATATTGTTTTCTTAAAGCTAATAAAGCTGGACATGCACATAACGAATGCATCAAAGTTTCCTTCTGGTATCCACACAGTCTACAGTGGGAGCTTTCAATTAGATTTTTCCAAGAAGGCCTTAAATCCTTTGAATAGTGCATGCCCATTCGGTAAGCTACAAAAACTTTGTTTAAATGTTGACTATAATGTGAGGCTAAATATCCCTGTAGTTTTTGATGGGTGTAGGAGTTAATTACTGTCCATGCGTGGCGCCCTTTCGTTAGAGTTTTTTTGTCTTCTGATAGAGAATTCCTTTTTGCTGAGCCGTTGGCTACTTTACAGAAGTACGCCTGGTCTATTTTTTTCTCCATACTTCTTGTAGATCCAATGTAGTCAAACAGGTGCTAAGGTAACTTCCCCATAAGGTGGTATTGGGCTGGTTTTCCTGGTAATTAATTTCCTCCCAGCAGGTATTGTCCATTGACTCGCTTGGGGCAGAACGAATTTTATGACACAGTTTTGCAAATATAGACATTGACCGGAATTTTTGGTTCTGTAAGCCAAATTCAAGGCGGACTTGTGCAGGCGCGGCTGAGTGCGGCAGGTTAAACACTACTTTGTAGATTTTGTAAGTTATTTAAAATTTTTGCCTCCCCTCCTAGCCACATGGTTAACCCGTATGACAAAGTAGGTAAGATTTGTGTAGCCATTACTTTTTAATAGGTGAGTATAATTCGGGCCGGCCATTTTTAGTTGCAATTGCCTGTACGCGTAGATTAGTGATTGGGCCTTCCCTTTTAGTGCTTTTTTTTTTAATTACCTTGCCCAAGGGTCATCCCCAGATACTTGTATGAGTCCTGTTCTTCTAGGGCTGAGTCATTGATTGACCATTTAAGTTTCAGTTTCTTCCCCTCCACTAGCCGGAGCACTTTTGTATTTTCTTTGTTCAGCTCCAAATTTTCTTGTGCTAAATAAGATGATAACAAATTTATTAAGCGTTGCAGACCTATTGGAATTTTACTTAGTA
This sequence comes from Triturus cristatus, assembly GCF_964204655.1. NCBI lineage: Eukaryota > Metazoa > Chordata > Amphibia > Caudata > Salamandridae > Triturus > Triturus cristatus. The sequence goes on from NC_140581.1 coordinate 801,469,927, forward strand.
GTACTATATCATCTGCGTACTGCAGAATTGGGACTGAAACATTGCCAAGTTTCGGCGCATGACTCTCGATTTTTTCTAGGTTACATCCAATGTCTGCTAAATATAAATTAAAAAGACTAGGGGCTAGGACACAGCCTTGTTTTAGACCGTCCTGGGTTTCAATTTTTTTTGTTAGGCTGGTCCCATTCCCTTGTTTTACCTTTGCCCATGTGTTGCTATATAGACCGATTATTGCGTTTAGTAATTTATTCGGCAGACCCCATTTTCTTAACTTTCCCCATAGTCTTGTTCTACTTACGTGGTCAAAGGCTGCTTTTATATCGATGAAATACCCGTATAGACGATGATTCTGGTTTTTGGCATTCTCCATTAGCAGTCCCAAGATGGTCAGGTTTGTGGTCGTCCCCATCCCTTGTCTAAATCCAATTTGGAAACTAGGGATTATGTTATTGGATTTTGCCCAGTCTTGCAGCTCTTCCAAGAGACATGAAGCATAGAGCTTGGCTTCAACGTCTATTAAGGAAATCAACCTGTAATTCCCTGGGTGTTTTCGATCCCCTTTTTTGTGAATTGGGTGAATGATGTTTCCTTTCCACGAAGCGGGTATGTTTCCCTTTGTAAAAATGTGATTAAATAACACTGTTAAGTGTTCGTCCCAGAACTCCTCGTTGGTTTTGAATACTGCAGTTGGTAGGCCGTTTGGTCCAGGAGCCCCCTCTGCTTTGAGTTTTTGAATTAGCTTTTTTAAATGGGTGCGGTTAGTCAGAGTGTCTTGGTGGGAAACGTCTTTTTCGAGGTTCGCGTTTTCGTGCGTTCTTTCGCTAGCGCATATGACTTTTAAGTTGTCGTGTTCGATATTAATTAATGGACCTCGATAATTTTCGTTTCTATATGGTTCCTTTCTTAGGTAAAGGTTCTTCACATAATCTCCCCAGGTCCTGTCCCCGATTCCGGGGTCCTGTTGCAGTACAGCGCCTGAGTATAGTTCATTAATGATGCCCCAAAAATCTCGGGAGTTTGATTTTTTTGCTTGTAAATAGCAGTTTTTCACAGATCGATTCTTTATATAGTACCTTCGCCATCCTTAGCTTTTTCCGGTATTTTGTTCTCATGCTTCTAATATTGTTGTTGTTTTTGTTTAATTTATTTCCCTGTGCGGCCATTCTTTGTTGGATCTTTAACGCCCTGGTTATTTTTCTCTTTTCAAGTCTTAATTCAGAGTTAAACCATGGTGCTGACTTTCCTTTTCCCTCTCTTTTCGCCCCTGGCAGAACCGAGTGCTTTTCCTTCAGGTCCTCTAGTAAGTTTTCCCAGTTGTTTACGGGGTCTCCTTGTTCTAAGCTCCCGAGTTTAGTCACAAAGTTACTTGCTGTGGTCTGGATGTTCTTTGTTTCACCTCCCCTCCACTTTATTTTCCGGAGGTAAAATTTTTTGGGATGTTGCTGGAGCGAGCATAATTTTTCAGCACTGGGAACTGCGATGATCAATCATCCGTATGATTTGGGGAAAATGGTCACTTTCTATGAGAATTCCTCTATAGAGTTTATTATACTAATAATAATAATAATAATAAAACCATTTTTAAAGCGCCTGGTTACACTAACATAGTGTGTCCCCGCGCTACTGGCACTTACAATTGTAAAATCTATAGTAGATTTAACCTTTTCACTCATGTAGGTGGGTACCGGCAAAGAGTGACCTTTTTTTTTACTGTTTAGGATTGTTAGGCCCAATGATTTTGGGTTACACAGTGAAGCTTGTTTGGACCCTTTTCCTACTTTTTTCTCCCTATTGGGTCTTCCCTTGTCGGCACTCAATAGGTTACAATTGAAGTCTCCCGATATTATCAACGAGCTTAGTTTGTTGTTTTTTTGCAGGATTTTGATGAGTTTGATTAGCATTCCCATTTTTTCGTTTTTTGCTTTTCGATCTGGGTGGATATAGTTTTAATAATAGAAGCTGGTGTGGGGGCTTTATTGTGATTATTGTGACTTGAACCCAGTTTAGCCCAACGTCCAGTTCCTCTAATTCCCAGTTAAATTTTTGCGACACAAAAGTTGATAGGCCACCTCGTGGGTGCCCGTATTTAGACTGCCTCTCTGCTAGTATGTGATAGTCAATGAAGCCTGGAATTCCGGGGTGGGTCGAATTCCAGGTCTCTTGTAGGAGAATTATGTCATGTTCACAAAAAAATGTTTGGGTTTCGTGATCCTGCTCCATGCTACTGAACCCGTGCACATTCCATGAGCATATTTTAATCATTGCCAGGTTTATTTCTTCCATATGTAGGTCTTGTATTTGTTCTCTAGCTGAGGCATTTGCGACATTTCTAGGAACTCTTTTCGCTTAACGCTGATGGGATCCATGCCCAGTCCTGGTTGCTATAATGGGGCCCGCTTTTGAATGTCTCGTTTTTAAAATTGTTATTAGGTCCTGGTGTTTTTCCCTGGGACGATGCCCGTGCTGCGCGTAGGCACGTTTTTAACTTGGGGCTTTGTAGTACCTCCTCCATTAGATGGACTGAGCTATTAAAGAGGGGGTAGGGACATCTAGGGCACTTGTGTTGGTTCAAGGTTATTCCCCAGCTCTCGAATGTTGCTTTATGGGCAACCTGTGGAGTGTTGGTCCATGAATGCATCAATATCTCTTTGTGTGATCAAGGGTCGTCTTTCTGTTGGAAAAATGTGTGAGGTACAATTAATGTCATTAACATCACATTTGGCAAGATCACATACATCATTGATAGTTACAGGAAAAAAATGCAGTCATTGGAATAGTCAGGTGTGTTGCAACGTTTCATACATGTTGCAATCTGCTGAGCTGGTCTTATACACAACACATGTCAAGGTCTCTCTGGTGCCCTAAGGGTCATCCATGTCATGATCTGATTGACATAACATACTATGACCTGTCCCAATTCTACATGGATGTTAAATCTACTCTCAAATGTCAATAGGAGTGATGTTTGAGGGCCAAATCAGTTTTAAAAATATGCACAGGTATGTCACATGCTCGGAACTTTTGGTGACCCACATTATGTATCTTGTAGAGATTGGCAGCCAGTTGATCATGTGAAATGTACCCAAATATTAAGGATTTAGGTGTGTCACAGTATGTCATGACAGGCATGCTATTTTTCCAAATGGCAATCTAAATGATGTGTGCATCTATCTTTTGCACAACAGAATTTGTGTCCTGTGCATTCATCTTCTGATGTGATATGATGTTGTTCATGTACTTACCACCTTGCATCCCGACGATTAGCCAAAGGTGATCCATTAGGTCCCCCTCACGGCCAACAAAGTCCTGCCACCGGTGCTTCCACTGCTGGAAAGTCATGTCCACAGCAAACATTTTCAGCATCTTTTCACGGATGTTCTCCCATCTCACCTTCATCTACCCTTACATCGTACCCCAGTAGGATGCGTCCCCCAGGCTCAACCATCCTGGACAGGTAAAATGTTGTGAGCCAGAGAAAGGCCCCCGCGGTTCTCTCTGACATCCTGCTCTCTATACCCTGCCCTGACATACCCCAATACAATAATTCCCCCAGGCAAACCAAAAAACAAACCTCAGGCAACCCCTTTTAACTACTTAACTATACAAAGATATCCCAGAGATGTACACCCAACAAAACAATCAGACAGTTGCAATTAACACGTAGGGACAGAGACACAGGACTTAACTAGGACAGTATGGACAGTACACAACACACAGAACTCTCTCAAACACATCAAGAACAGCAGACACCTCCCAAAACCTCCACAACTCTCAAAGCACAGTAACGGTATGGCTGAAAGAGAAAGTGAAAGTGTACTGTACTCCTCCATGTGCCAGGATGAAGACTAACATCTCATCCTGTTAGTTTTCAACCTGTTTTTCCATTTTGCGACAAAAGTTCACACCTAGGGCTGAGCAGGAATTTTCCTGTATGTGTGTATGTATATATATATATATATATATATATATATATGTATATGTATATATATATATATATATATATATATATTTATTTATATATATAAAAAGCTTAAAATGGTTTGGTGGTATCCCATTGCAACTACTAGCACCAGAATGTACCATAATTATTGAATCAAGGAGTAATAAAAACCAATGTGCAAAACGCTGGTTGTTGACCGCCATTCTTTTGCTTGCCATGCTGCCCATGAGGAAGGGCATAGTCCTTGAAATGCATTGGCAGCAAATTCTAAGGGGCTATGTACATGAGACCTGAGCGACGATCCTGAGTGTGCCTCCACCGCAAGGGAAACATTGTTTGTATATTTGAGTGACACCACCACATAAAGTCAGTGGGTTCACTGCCGCTGGAATTCGAGCGGCAAGGCGAAGCGTGAGATGCCTGGTATTACAATTGCATTTCTCATGTGACATTTTGTTTCCCCGATTATTGATTGTTTTTAAAAGCTTGAAATGGTTTGGCAGTATCCCATTGCAACTACTAGCCCCAGAATACACCATAATTATTGAATCAAGGAGTAATAAAAAATGATGAGGGAAAACGTTGGTTGTTGACCGCCATTCTTTAGCTTCACAGGCTGCCCATGAGGAAGGGCGTAATGCTTGAAACGCGTTGGCAGCAAATTATAAAGGGCTATGTTCATGAGACCTGAGCGACGATCCTGAGTGTGCCTCCACCGCAAGGGAAACTTGTTTGTATATTTGAGTGACCGCTTCGGGTCACGGATGGCACCACCACATGAACTCTGTGGGTTCGCTGCCACTAGTGCTCGAGCTGCGAGGTGAAGTGGGAGATGCCTGGTATTGCAATTTCATTTCTCATGTGCCATTTTGTTTCCCTGATTATTGATTGTTTTTAAAAGCGTGAAATGGTTTGGCGGTATCCCATTGCAACTACTAGCCCCAGAATGTACCATAATTATTGAATCATGGAGTAATAAAAACTGATGAGGGAAAACACTGGTTGTTGACCGCCATTCTTTTGCTTCACAGACTGCCCATGAGGAAGGGCGAAATGCTTGAAACGCATTGGCAGCAAATTCTAAGGGGCTATGTACATGAGACCTGAGCGCCGATCCTGAGTGTGCCTCCACCACAAGGGGAACTTTGTTTGTATATTTGAGTGACCGCCCCGGGTCAAGGACGGCACCACCACAAGAACTCTGTGAGTTCGCTGCCACTGGAGCTCGAGCGGCGAGGCGAAGTGGGGGGTGCCTGGTATTGCAATTGCATTTCTCATGTGACATTTTGTTTCCCCGATTATTGATTGTTTTTAAAAGCTTGAAATGGTTTGGTGGTATCCCATTGCAACTACTAGCCTCAGAATGTACCATAATTATTGAATCAAGGAGTCATAAAAACTGATGAGAGAAAACGCTGGTTGTTGACCGCCATTCTTTTGCTTCAAAGGCTGCCCATGAGGAAGGGCGGAATGCTTGAAATGCGTTGGCAGCAAATTCTAAGGGGCTATGTACATGAGACCTGAGCGACGATCCTGAGTGTGCCTCCACCGCAAGGGGAACTTTGTTTGTATATTTGAGTGACTGCCCCCGGTCACGGATGGCACCACCACATAAACTCAGTGGGTTCACTGCCACTGGAACTCGAGCGGCAAGGCGAAGCGGGAGATGCCTGGTATTACAATTGCATTTCTCATGTGACATTTTGTTTCTCCGATTATTGATTGTTTTTAAAAGCTTGAAATGGTTTGGCGGTATCCCATTGCAACTACTTGCCCCAGAATGTACCATAATTATTGAATCAAGGAGTAATAAAAACCGATGAGGGAAAACGCTGGTTGTTGACCGCCATTCTTTAGCTTCACAGGCTGCCCATGAGGAAGGGCGTAATGCTTGAAACGCGTTGGCAGCAAATTCTAAGGGGCTATGTTCATGAGACCTGAGCGATGATCCAGAGTGTGCCTCCACCGCAAGGGGAACTTTGTTTGTATATTTGAGTGACTGCCCCGGGTCACGGATGGCACCACCACATGAACTCTGTGGGTTCGCTGCTGCTGGAGCTCAAGCAGGGAGATGAAGCGGGAGATGTCTGGTATTGCAATTGCATTTCTCATGTGACATTTGTTTCCCCGATTATTGATTGTGTTTAAAAGCTTGAAATGGTTTGGCGGTATCCCATTGCAACTACTAGCCCCAGAATGTACCATAATTATTGAATCAAGGAGTAATAAAAACCGATGAGGAAAAACGCTGGTTGTTGACCGCCACTCTTTTGCTTCACAGGCTGCCCATGAGGAAGGACGTAGTGCTTGAAATGTGTTTGCAGCAAATTCTAAGGGGCTATGTAGACCTGAGCGACGATCCTGAGTGTGCCTCCACCGCAAGGGGAACTTTGTTTGGGTGTGTAGATATATATATATATATATATATATATATATATATATATATATATATATATATATATATATATATATATATATATATATATAATCTACTGGCAGTCGCCAGTAGATAGTTATAGTTACAACCTAGTTTCCATAGGAAATCTCAAAATTCTATTTTGAATAACTTTGGCGCCGGTTGACGAATCCTCGCGAAATTTTTAAAACTAATGGGGCGCTCCGTTCAGCTCCCACCCTGAAAGTCTCGGAATGATTCGTCAAGCGGGCGCCGAGAAAAAGGGGGGTCCCAAAACGCGTTTTCCCCATGCATTTTTCCATAGGACCTTTAGTCGCAGCTACAGCCCGAACGGCTGAACAGAATTACGTAGAATTTGGCAGAGAGGTAGCCATAAGGTCAAGGAAGTGCGCCTTTTGCAGGTCTGGTGTAAATCTGTTCAGTATTTCCTGAGAAAATAGCATTTAAAAGCATATCAATATCTATACGCGCACACGTGCGCGCACCCTGCCGTGCGCGAGCGCAATTCTGATTGGTTGTTAGATGTCGGTAAACATTCGAATCTGTTGAAACCAGGAAGTGTCGGCCGCCATTTTGTCTCTCGCAGTCTGAGGGGGTGAAAAACAAAGGTGGAGAACGTGAAAAGGGGGCAGAGTGGACAGTTCCTGACCCCCTAGCCTTGGACAGGGGGTCACAGAAGGACCCCCAAGGGAGAAAAAAACTATATATTTTTTTTTTTAAATCGCTCGGTGCGCGCACGCTGCGCGCACTGTGAACCGCGGGTGCTCGGTGCGCGAAGAGCACCGAGTGCCCACAGAGCGCGCACGGTGCGCTCGCGCACGGTGTAAAACCTGAAAAAAAAAATAAAAACATAACTTAGCATTTAAAAAACCGTACAAATTCACTGAAAAAACCATAGGTTTCACACACGTTATAGTTACGAATTAGCATTTAAAAAACCTTGCAAATTCACTTAAAAAACCATAGGTTTCACACATGTTATAGTTAGCTGGACATTTCACTCGTAAAAAACCAATGAAATTCCCCCGTTATAGTTACTGCAGGCAACTATAATTCACGCGACCGCAATCCTCTGCTGATGACGTCAGATATTACATCACTGATGACATATGTGTCTTTCTGAAAAATAAATATTTGTAATATATGTATAGCTAAAGATTAATGGAAGAAGACATGGGTAAATAAGTGTCTAAACACAGTGATGTAATATCTGACGTCATCAGCAGAGGATTGGTTTTTAAGTGAATATATATATATATATATATATATATATATATATATATAATTCACTGAAAAAACCATAGGTTTCAGGAACGTTATAGTTAGTTGGACATTTTACTCGTACAAAAACATATAAATTCACCCGTTATAGTTAGTAGAGCTACCTATAACTCGTGCCCCCGCAATGCACTGCTGATGACGTCACATATTACATCATTCATGACATGGTCAGTGACATCACTGATGACATCACTGATAATATCTCAAATGACATCACTGCTGATATCATACAGTGACTGTGTGTTTCCGTAAAGTTTAAATTTGGTTTACATAAATGCTGTATTGAAGAATGAGTGGGTGTATAATTGTTTGTGTGGAGGATTTAGTAGGTACAAGAGTGACTGTATAAATGAGTGCATAAATGTGTCTTTCTGAATGCATGGGTTAGTGACTAAACTGTGTGAAAGTCTGTATCAGTCAGTCTGTTGTTGTGTAAGCTGCTGCATGGGTTGGTGAGTAGCTGCAGGAGTGTCTATATAGGTTTATGATTGCTTGACTGAATATTTGTATGGCTGCCTGAGTGTGTGTGTGGGTGGGTGGGAGGTGTGTGCATAGATGTGTGAGTGGTTAATTCACTGGGTGTATGGGTTCAAGAGTGCATGTGGAAACAGCTGTATGGGTGGGTGAGTGTGTGTATGCGTGTATTGGTAAGTGAATGGATGTCTCAGTGGTACATGTGCAAGTAAGTACATATGTAAAAGGCAGTATATGTGAGTGATGGTGTATATAAATAACTATATGTGAGAGTCAGTAATTGTGAGAGTGGCTGCATGGATGAGTGTGTATTTGTATCAGTGATGCTATAAGAGAATAATTATGTGTTAGTATCTGTATGAATACGCGAGGTGGTGTCTGTATAACTGTATAGGTGAGTAAATGGAAGTATGATTGATTCTTTGCATGACTGACTAGGTGTGTGAGTAACTCTGGATATGTGGCAGTGTGTGAGTGTCTGTCAAGGTGTATGAGTGCATATGATAATGTTGTATTGATGAGGGACTGCATGTATGAGTGACTGTATGGGTAAATTAGTGGATGTGTGTGTAGACCTAGGAATCAGTCAGCGCGTATTTAGTGACTGGTATTGATGTGTCTATTTTTTCGAAAATGGTAGTCTGTATTTTAGAGTGGTTGTATCAAAGGTTATATTCAGGTGTGAGGAGGTGCATCAGTTTTTCACGTGGATGATGTCATCAGTGATGTCATCAGTGATGTCATTTGAGATGTCATCAGTGATGTCACTGACCATGTCATGAAGGATGTAATATGTGACGTCATCAGCAGTGCATTGCGGGGGCAGTTAGCTGAACTAACTATAACACCGGAATTTCTATGGTTTTGTATGAATGAAATGTCCAACTAACTATAACATTCCTGAAACCTATGCTTTTTCAGGGAATTTCTATGTTTTTTTAAATGCTAATTTCTAACTATAACGTGCCTAAAACCTATGTTTTTTTAGAGAATTTCTATGGTTTTTTAAATGAAAATGTGTAAGTCTAATGTACCTCAATCCTATGATTTTTTCATTTTCTATACATATATATATATTTTAAAAAAATTGTGAATAATGTTTAGTTAGGAAAACTATATTCATTCTTTTTTTTTTGTAATATTATACTGAAGTCGCGCATCCTACACGATGGCTGCGTGCATTCCGGTAGCCATTTTTAAAAGTCGCGCTGGTGTCGCGACTCTGGCGTAATTTGTAAAGTATGAAATATCTTTAAATTAATTATAAATAAAAGTTTTCCTTTGAGTGTTTGTCTAAATTTATTATTAAAAGTATTTTTAAAGTATCATTTTCAATATAATTTCGATGAAAGTAAAGTTACAAAATGCTCGGTGTACCCACTTTAATGTGCGCAACATTTCCCCATGCATATTTCCGGGGTTGTGCCATGATCGCGCTCAGATCAACCTGAAATCGAGACTTCGGTGAACTTTAGGTTGAAAAAATGACTATAGAAAGTTTGAATATGATATTAGACGGAACAGTTTTGCTAATATACTTATTAAAAGTTTATAGAAATTTGTATTTATAGTGTATAATGATACATATGATTTTCGCAGGTGCGCAAAGGGAGCGTGGCGTGTACGTGCACCCTACGCGACTTCATGTCAGCAAAAGAAAAAAGGAATCTGATTGGTTGAAATCAATTTCATTGTGAAAGAGGGAGGATCCATCCTTCTGATATTTCCCTTACTTTTTGTTCTTGATAGAAAGTTGACCTGTTTCTTGCTTCTATTTATATTGATATACTTTTTTTGTGTGTTTGTTTATTTTTAATACAACTATGGCTTCTAGTTTTGCCGAAGTTTATCCACTTGTAGTAGAGGAGGAAGAACAAATGGTGCAGCAGAAAAAGAAAAGAAAGGAAAGCATCGTTTGGTCCTTTTTTAGTGTACAAGAGGACTTGCGATGGATGCCGCTTCTGCCTCCCGTAACATAGAACGGCACAGTACGGTCAAACTGCGGTGGGACGCACACTCATTGTCCTCTCATGGCACTGCTCCACACTTCGGGGAGGACGCTTTCCATTAGCTGTGTTTTCTGATAATGTGTTGCGCACAATACAACAACCGGGAATGCAGTTTTCGGTAAGAACAGGGGCCAGCTTCGATCGGTAAACAGCTGTTACAACAACCTTTTTACTTCGCAATACCATTACAACGCATGCATTACCATGCATGCGTTGCACATCGCAAAGTCATTACTACGCATTTTTTTAGAACGCATGGTCATTTACCACGCATTCCTTTACAAAGAATTTCGTTGTAAAGGTATGTATGGTAAATGATGATGCGTTCTAAAAAAATTTAGACGATCCACGTCATTGTAAGGAAACATAGGCTGTTCCGTTTCCTCACAATGACATGCACTGCCTCTCAGAGACGACGTGAAGAAGGAACCACGAAGAGTGACAAGTAAGGGGGATTGGGCATGGGGTGGGGGTTACTTTTCTAGGGTTTAGGGTAGCGCAGTGGTGTTTGGGTAGTGAAGGGGGTCGTGCTGGGGGTAGTGTTTTAGGGTTTATGGTAGTGCGGTGGTGTTTCTGTAGTGTAGGGGGTCAAGCTGGGGGCAGAGTTTTAGGGTTTAGGTTAGTGGAGTGGTGTTTTTGTAGTGTAGGGGGTTGTGCTGGGGGTAGTGTTTTAGGGTTTAGGGTAGTGCACTGGTGTTTGGGTAGTGTAGGGGGTTGTGCTGGGGGTAGTTATTTAGGGTTTAGGTTAGTGCAGTGGTATTTTTGTAGTGTAGGGGGTCGTGCCCGGGGTAGTGTTTTAGGGTTTAGGGTAGTACAGTGGTGTTTGTGTAGTGTAGGGGTCATAATGGGGGAAGTGTTTTGGGGTTTAGGGTAGCCCACTTGTGTTTGAGCAGTATAGGGTGTCGTGCTGGGGGTAGTGTTTTAGGGTTTAGGGTAGTGCAGTGGTGTTTTGGTAGTGTAGGGGGTCGTGCTGAGGGTAGATTCTGGGTTTAGGGTAGTGCAGTGGTGGTTTGGTAGTGTAGAGGGTCATGCTGGGGGTAGATTTAGGATTTAGGGTAGTGCAGTGGTGTTTCTGTAGTGTAGGGGGTCGTGCTGGGGGTAGTGTTTTAGGATTTAGGGTAGTGCAGTGGTGTTTGGGTAGAATAGTGGGTCATGCTGGGGATAGTGTTTTAGGGTTTATGGTAGTGTGGTGGTGTTTGTGTAGTGTAGGGGGTCAAGCTGGGGGCAGAGTTTTAGGGTTTAGGTTAGTGGAGTGGTGTTTTTGTAGTGTAGGGGGTTGTGCTGGGGGTAGTGTTTTAGGGTTTAGGGTAGTGCACTGGTGTTTGGGTAGTGTAGGGGGTCATGCTGGGGGTAGTTATTTAGGGTTTAGGTTAGTGCAGTGGTATTTTTGTAGTGTAGGGGGTCGTGCCGGGGGTAGTGTTTTAGGGTTTAGGTAGTACAGTGGTGTTTGTGTAGTGTAGGGGGTTGCGCTGGGGGCAGCGTTTTAGGGTTTAGGGTAGTGAAGTGGTGTTTGGATAGTGTAGGGGGTCATGCTGGGGCTAGTGTTTTGGGGTTTAGGGTAGCGCAGTGGTGTTTGGGTAGTGAAAGGGTCATGCTGGGGGTAGTGTTTTAGGGTTTAGGGTAGTGCAGTGGTGTTTGTGTAGTGTAGGGGGTCCTGTTTTAGGGTTTCGGGTAGTGCAGTGGTGTACGGGTAGTGTTTTGGGGTTTAGGGTAGCGCAGTGGTGTTTGGGTAGTGAAAGGGTCAGGCTGGGGGTAGTGTTTTAGGGATTAGGGTAGTGCAGTGGTGTTTGGGTAGTGTAGGAGGTCATGCTGGGGGTAGTTTTTTAGGGTTTAGGGTAGTGCAGTGGTGTTTGGGTAGTATAGGGGGTCCTGCTGGGTGTAGTGTTTTAGGGTTTAGGGTAGTGAAGTGGTGTTTGGGTAGTGTAGGGGGTCGTGCTGGGGGTAGTGTTTTAGGGTTCAGGGTAGTGCAGTCATGTTTGGGTAGTGTAGGGGCTCGTGCTGGGGGTAGTGTTTTAGGGTTTAGGATAGTGCGGTGGTGTTTGGGAAGCGTAGGAGGTCATGCTGGGGGTGGTGTTTTAGGGTTTAGGGTGGTGCAGTGGTGTTTGGGTAGTATAGGGGGTCATGCTGGGTGTAGTGTTTTAGGGTTTAGGGTAGTAATGTGGTGTTTGGGTAGTGTAGGGGGTCGTGCTGGGGGTAGTGTTTTAAGGTTCAGGGTAGTGCAGTCATGTTTGGGTAGTGTAGGGGCTCGTGCTGGGGGTAGTGTTTTAGGGTTTAGGGTAGTGCGGTGGTGTTTGGGAATTGTAGGAGGTCGTGCTGGGGATAGTGTTTTAGGCTTTAGGGTAGTGAAGTGGTGTTTGGGTAGTGTAGGGGGCATGCTGGGGGTAGTGTTTTGGGGTTTAGGGTAGCGCAGTGGTGTTTGGGTAGTGAAGGGGTCGTGCTGGGCGTAGTGTTTTAGGGTTTAGGGTAGTGCAGTGGTGTTTGTGTAGTGTGGGGGGTCCTGTTTTAGGGTTTACGGTAGTGCAGTGGTGTTTGGGTAGTATAGGGGGTCGTGCTGGGGTAGTGTTTTAGGGTTTAGGGTAGTGCAGTGGTGTTTGTGTAGTGTAGGGGGTCGTGCTGGGGGTAGTGATTTAGGGTGTAGGGTAGTGCAGTGGTGTTTGTGTAGTGTAGGGGGTTGTGCTGGGGGCAGTGTTTTAGGGTTTAGGGTAGTGCAGTGGTGTTTGGGTAGTGTAGGGGTCGTGCTGGGGGTCGATTTAGGGTTTAGGGTAGTGCACTGGTGTGTGTGTGTAGTGCAGGGTGTCCTATTTTAGGGTTTAGTGTAGTGCATTAGTGTATGGGTAGTGTAGGGGGTCATACTGGGGTAGTGTTTTAGGGTTTATGGTAGTGCAGTGGTGTTTGTGTAGTGTAGGGGGTCATGCTAGGGGTAGTGTTTTAGGGTTTAGGGTAGTGCAGTGGTGTTTGTGTAGTGTAGGGGGTCGTGCTTGGGGTAGTGTTTTAGGGTTTAGGGTAGTGCAGTGGTGTTTGTGTAGTTTAGGGGGTTGATCTGGGGTCAGTGTTTTAGGGTTTAGGGTAGTGCAGTGCTGTTTGGGTAGTGTAGGGGGTCATGCTGGGGTATAGTTAGGGTTTAGGGTAGTGCAGTGGTGTTTGTGCAGAGTAGGGGTCATGCTGGGGTAGTGTTTTAGGGTTTAGGGCAGTGCAGTGGTGTTTGTGTAGTGTAGGGGTCATAATTGGGGTAGTGTTTTAGGGTAGCCCACTTGTGTTTGGGCAGTATAGGGTGTCGTGCTGGGGGTAGTGTTTTAGGGTTTAGGGTAGTGCAGTGGTTTTTTGGTAGTGTAGGGGGTCATGCTGAGGGTAGATTTAGGGTTTAGGGTAATGCAGGGGTGGTTTGGTAGTGTAGGTGGTCATGCTGGGGGTAGATTTAGGATTTAGGGTAGTGCAGTGGTGTTTGTGTAGTGTAGGGGATCATGCTGGGGGTAGTGTTTTAGGATTTAGGGTGGTGGTGTTTGGGTAGAATAGTGGGTCATGCTGGGGGTAGTGTTTTAGGGTTTATGGTAGTGCAGTGGTGTTTGGGTAGAATAGTGGGTCATGCTGGGGATAGTGTTTTAGGGTTTATGGTAGTGTGGTGGTGTTTGTGTAGTGTAGGGGGTCAAGCTGGGGGCAGAGTTTTAGGGTTTAGGTTAGTGGAGTGGTGTTTTTGTAGTGTAGGGGGTTGTGCTGGGGGTAGTGTTTTAGGGTTTAGGGTAGTGCACTGGTTTTTGGGTAGTGTAGGGGGTCATGCTGGGGGTAGTTATTTAGGGTTTAGGTTAGTGCAGTGGTATTTTTGTAGTGTAGGGGGTCGTGCCGGGGGTAGTGTTTTAGGGTTTAGGTAGTACAGTGGTGTTTGTGTAGTGTAGGGGGTTGCGCTGGGGGCAGCGTTTTAGGGTTTAGGGTAGTGAAGTGGTGTTTGGATAGTGTAGGGGGTCATGCTGGGGCTAGTGTTTTGGGGTTTAGGGTAGCGCAGTGGTGTTTGGGTAGTGAAAGGGTCATGCTGGGGGTAGTGTTTTAGGGTTTAGGGTAGTGCAGTGGTGTTTGTGTAGTGTAGGGGGTCCTGTTTTAGGGTTTCGGGTAGTGCAGTGGTGTACGGGTAGTGTTTTGGGGTTTAGGGTAGCGCAGTGGTGTTTGGGTAGTGAAAGGGTCAGGCTGGGGGTAGTGTTTTAGGGATTAGGGTAGTGCAGTGGTGTTTGGGTAGTGTAGGAGGTCATGCTGGGGGTAGTTTTTTAGGGTTTAGGGTAGTGCAGTGGTGTTTGGGTAGTATAGGGGGTCCTGCTGGGTGTAGTGTTTTAGGGTTTAGGGTAGAGAAGTGGTGTTTGGGTAGTGTAGGGGGTCGTGCTGGGGGTAGTGTTTTAGGGTTCAGGGTAGTGCAGTCATGTTTGGGTAGTGTAGGGGCTCGTGCAGGGGGTAGTGTTTTAGGGTTTAGGATAGTGCGGTGGTGTTTGGGAAGCGTAGGAGGTCATGCTGGGGGTGGTGTTTTAGGGTTTAGGGTGGTGCAGTGGTGTTTGGGTAGTATAGGGGGTCATGCTGGGTGTAGTGTTTTAGGGTTTAGGGTAGTAATGTGGTGTTTGGGTAGTGTAGGGGGTCGTGCTGGGGGTAGTGTTTTAAGGTTCAGGGTAGTGCAGTCATGTTTGGGTAGTGTAGGGGCTCGTGCTGGGGGTAGTGTTTTAGGGTTTAGGGTAGTGCGGTGGTGTTTGGGAATTGTAGGAGGTCGTGCTGGGGATAGTGTTTTAGGCTTTAGGGTAGTGAAGTGGTGTTTGGGTAGTGTAGGGGGCATGCTGGGGGTAGTGTTTTGGGGTTTAGGGTAGCGCAGTGGTGTTTGGGTAGTGAAGGGGTCGTGCTGGGCGTAGTGTTTTAGGGTTTAGGGTAGTGCAGTGGTGTTTGTGTAGTGTGGGGGGTCCTGTTTTAGGGTTTACGGTAGTGCAGTGGTGTTTGGGTAGTATAGGGGGTCGTGCTGGGGTAGTGTTTTAGGGTTTAGGGTAGTGCAGTGGTGTTTGTGTAGTGTAGGGGGTCGTGCTGGGGGTAGTGATTTAGGGTGTAGGGTAGTGCAGTGGTGTTTGTGTAGTGTAGGGGGTTGTGCTGGGGGCAGTGTTTTAGGGTTTAGGGTAGTGCAGTGGTGTTTGGGTAGTGTAGGGGTCGTGCTGGGGGTAGATTTAGGGTTTAGGGTAGTGCACTGGTGTGTGTGTAGTGCAGGGTGTCCTATTTTAGGGTTTAGTGTAGTGCATTAGTGTATGGGTAGTGTAGGGGGTCATACTGGGGTAGTGTTTTAGGGTTTATGGTAGTGCAGTGGTGTTTGTGTAGTGTAGGGGGTCATGCTAGGGGTAGTGTTTTAGGGTTTAGGGTAGTGCAGTGGTGTTTGTGTAGTGTAGGGGGTCGTGCTTGGGGTAGTGTTTTAGGGTTTAGGGTAGTGCAGTGGTGTTTGTGTAGTGTAGGGGGTTGATCTGGGGTCAGTGTTTTAGGGTTTAGGGTAGTGCAGTGCTGTTTGGGTAGTGTAGGGGGTCATGCTGGGGTAGAGTTAGGGTTTAGGGTAGTGCAGTGGTGTTTGTGCAGAGTAGGGGTCATGCTGGGGTAGTGTTTTAGGGTTTAGGGCAGTGCAGTGGTGTTTGTGTAGTGTAGGGGTCATAATTGGGGTAGTGTTTTAGGGTAGCCCACTTGTGTTTGGGCAGTATAGGGTGTCGTGCTGGGGGTAGTGTTTTAGGGTTTAGGGTAGTGCAGTGGTTTTTTGGTAGTGTAGGGGGTCATGCTGAGGGTAGATTTAGGGTTTAGGGTAATGCAGTGGTGGTTTGGTAGTGTAGGTGGTCATGCTGGGGGTAGATTTAGGATTTAGGGTAGTGCAGTGGTGTTTGTGTAGTGTAGGGGATCATGCTGGGGGTAGTGTTTTAGGATTTAGGGTGGTGGTGTTTGGGTAGAATAGTGGGTCATGCTGGGGGTAGTGTTTTAGGGTTTATGGTAGTGCAGTGGTGTTTGTGTAGTGTAGGGGGTCAAGCTGGGGGCAGAGTTTTAGGGTTTAGGTTAGTGGAGTGGTGTTTTTGTAGTGTAGGGGGTTGTGCTGGGGGTAGTGTTTTAAGGTTTAGGGTAGTGCACTGGTGTTTGGGTAGTGTAGGGGGTCATGCTGGGGGTTGTTATTTTGGGTTTAGATTAGTGCAGTGGTATTTTTGTAGTGTAGGGGGTCGTGCCGGGGGTAGTGTTTTAGGGTTTAGGGTAGTACAGTGGTGTTTGGGTAGTGTAGGGGGCATGCTGGGGGTAGTGTTTTAGGGTTTAGGGTAACACAGTGGTGTTTGGGTAGTGTAGGGGGTCATGCTGGGGCTAGTGTTTTGGGGTTTAGGGTAGCGCAGTGGTGTTTGGGTAGTGAAGGGGGTCGTGCTGGGGTAGTGTTTTAGGGTTTAGGGTAGTGCAGTGGTGTTTGTGTAGTGTGGGGGGTCCTGTTTTAGGGTTTAGGGTAGTGCAGTGGTGTTTGGGTAGTATAGGGGGTCGTGCTGGGTGTAGTGTTTTAGGGTTTAGGGTAGTGAAGTGGTGCTTGGGTGGTGTAGGGGGTCGTGCTGGGGGTAGTGTTTTAGGGTTCAGGGTAGTGCAGTGGTGTTTGGGTAGTGTAGAGGGTCATGCTGGGGTAGTGTTTTAGGGTGTAGGATAGTGCAGTGGTGTTTGTGTAGTGTAGGGGGTTGTGCTGGGGGCAGTGTTTTAGGGTTTAGGGTAGTGCAGTGGTGTTTGGGTAGTGTAGGGGTCGTGCTGGGGGTAGATTTAGGGTTTAGGGTAGTGCACTGGTGTGTGTGTAGTGCAGGGTGTCCTATTTTAGGGTTTAGTGTAGTGCATTAGTGTATGGGTAGTGTAGGGGGTCGTACTGGGGTAGTGTTTTAGGGTTTAGGGTAGTGCAGTGGTGTTTGTGTAGTGTAGGGGGTTCATCTGGGGGCAGTGTTTTAGGGTTTAGGGTAGTGCACTGCTGTTTGGGTAGTGTAGGGGGTCGTGCTGGGGTAGAGTTAGGGTTTAGGGTAGTGCAGTGGTGTTTGTGCAGAGTAGGGGTCATGCTGGGGTAGTCTTTTAGGGTTTAGGGCAGTGCAGTGGTGTTTGTGTAGTGTATGGGTCATAATGGGGGTAGTGTTTTAGGGTTTAGGGTAGCCCACTTGTGTTTGGGCAGTATAGGGTGTCGTGCTGGGGGTAGTGTTTTAGGGTTTAGGGTAGTGCAGTGGTGTTTTGGTAGTGTAGGGGCCATGTTGAGGGTAGATTTAGGGTTTAGGGTAATGCAGTGGTGGTTTGGTAGTGTAGGTGGTCATGCTGGGGGTAGATTTAGGATTTAGGGTAGTGCAGTGGTGTTTGTGTAGTGTAGGGGGTCGTGCTGGGGGTAGTGTTTTAGGATTTAGGGTAGTGCAGTGGTGTTTGGGTAGAATAGTGGGTCATGCTGGGGGTAGTGTTTTAGGGTTTATGGTAGTGCGGTGGTGTTTGTGTAGTGTAGGGGGTCAAGCTGGGGGCAGAGTTTTAGGGTTTAGGTTAGTGGAGTGGTGTTTTTGTAGTGTAGGGGGTTGTGCTGGGGGTAGTGTTTTAGGGTTTATGGTAGTGCACTGGTGTTTGGGTAGTGTAGGGGGTCGTGCTGGGGGTAGTTATTTTGGGTTTAGATTAGTGCAGTGTGAGGTTCCGTGAAAACTGAACCCATGTTTCTGAGCTAATGGTACCGTGACGATCCTCGTATTAGCGAATTGCAAATAATGAGTTTAATATAACGCGAGTGTTTTCTCCACGCTGCACTGAAGGATTTGTCATGTATTGCTGATTCTTGAGTTCAAACCTCCGGGTTCCATTTCGTGCACGACGTCCATTTTGTATCATTGCCCTCACATAGTCAGTGAATGGGCGATGTCCGAACAATGACCCTGATTAGGTAACCTTGAGGGCACGTAGTCCCTAGTGCACGTTCTGCCAAATTCTGCATGACTTGGCGAAAGCTGACCCTGCCGCCTGAGGCGGACCCTGCCGTACTGGTTTTCTGTCCTATCCTGCCTGAGCAAGACTACTGACCCTGACACAATAGACCACGCTTGTTTTATTAGCCTACGAATATGTCTTATCTGAGTCTTCTATTTTCTGCATCTGTTCCTGCATTTCCCTTTAGCCTTTTATGATGAGGAGGTGACCAATTTTATTATGGGGCGGTCCGGCCTTTCAATAGAGGGATGTCAGAAACATGTGATTGAAGGCCGGACACCTGGAGATGGGAATGTGATATTGTGAGATCTTATTGTCTGGAATACAGAAACGGGAATTATTGTAAGTCTGCAGGAATGTTTGCCCGAAGCAGAATATTCAGTATTTAAGGAGCGACCTGCTTTGTACAAATCGAGCAGTCTCCTTAGAATCTATCTCGTATGATACTTCTGTGACTCCTGTTCCTGACTGCAGTCATTAAAGACGATCTTTTGATGCCAGAGGAAGAGTCCCGTGTCTCTGTTTGTTAAGTACGCCAAAACAGGTGAACTCCGAAGGTTTTGGGTGTTGTCCCCAGGCACCGCTGGGTCTTAGAAATTGCCCAGTCCTTCAGTTGGCGCCCAATGTGGGGCGCGACATCGAGCGGTTCCGGTCCTAGCCTGAACATTGTGAGGAGCTTCGTGTGAAATTTCCGAGGGAGGTGCACCCCACTTCATCGATCCATGTATGTCGCATAAGTGGTCCGAAGGTCTTTCCCCGCGAAGGTTCCCGCTTCCAGACGGCTGCAAAGGACTGGCGCCGTGACTGTCGACCTGTTTTGGAGCCTGGCGTAGTCCTTAGTACGGCGAGACGATAGACAGGTCTTCCTGGTGACGTCATTGATCTTTCAGTTAAGTATAAGTGGGTCGCTTCCAGTCCTTAGGTTTAACTCGAGTTCTTTGGTCCTTAGTTTTGGTTTGCATGGTTCCATTGCATTTGGTTTAGTTTGGTCCTTAGGATTATTTGGTAGCTGCAGTTCCCAAAAACTGAGGGTCTCGTACATTTACGAGTGTATCGGTAGAGATAGCCCCTTGAAGTTTGAAACTCGGTTAGTGAGCGAAAAATGCCTAACCGTAGTCTTGGTTTCTTGTCTTGTCTTGGATGTTGCAACAAGGATTCCCGATTGGAGGACTCTTGTCCGATACCTCCGGTTGGAACTCCGACTTATGAGCTCTATTCGAAGCATGGTGTGGGCCCTATCACGTATAACGAGGTATGGGTCCGCTATACGAGGAAAGATGGTGTTCTCAGATGGCCACTACATGGTAGTTTTGAAACTGCAATTTTGGATAATTTGGAGGCGAAGTTATTTAAGAAGAAAGCCCGGCCGGCGATGTTTGACTCCTTTCGTCTATGGCGCAAAGAAGCCAAGCAGAAAGAAATCAAACAGGCTAAAAAGAATAAACGAGACAAAGGTGTCTCGATTATGCAAGCAGCTAGGCAGTTTAAGGAAGATGAAGAAGAGAAAGCAACAGAGATTTTCACTAGACAAAATAGCATGGATATTGATAAGTGTTACCCTGTTTTGCCATCATGTCCCGATAAGCCGAAAGAGGACCCCAAAAAGGATCCTCTGATGTCTTATTTATTGAAGTCGCCACCTCCTTATGTACAAAGCGCTACAAACCTTTTGGTTCCCCCTGCTGTACAACCGGCTGCTGGTCAGCCCGTGGTAGTTCCTCCCCCACCACCTGTTCCTCAGCAGGGTCATGTTCCTCCGGCACCCCTTCTTCCTGGGTTGCCTTTTTCGTCTTTAACTGCTACACCTCACCTTACTACGTCTGTCACTCCTGTTTCTGTTACCCCTTTTGCTCCTTTTCTTTCACTGAATGCTGTCTGTCCTGCTCTTATGTCTACTTCACCTTCCGCTCGTCGGCGAGTAACCGACACCGTCCCTAGTTTTCTGACTCTTCTTTTTGGGTCGCTAATTGCGCCCGTCGTTTCTGATTCTATGCAGAGACGTAGCCAGCTCCCTGAGTCTGGGGAACGAGCATTATTAGATTCGATGGCTCATAGGTGGATTTTGAAACCCGATAGGTATAGTTGTCGTATAGTTTACGATACATTTTCTCAGTGGAATGAACCAACTCAGAGATATGTGTTTGAGGAGATATGTAAGTTGTTGCGAGACGAATGGGACAACGACGAATTAGACTCAGCCCCTGCTGAAATGCTCGAACTCCAGAGTCAATTTGTGAAAGGTATGATTGTGGGCTCTGATGCTAGACATGCGTTAGAACGGCTTCTTGCCTATAGGTCTGTATTACCGTCTAGAGTTTTGTTTGCGAATGATTCCTCGGCAACGAAGACGTTAGGACAGTATCCTATGAGAGAGGTTCCGCCAGTATGGCGTGATGTAGTACAGGCTGAGGCAGGGAGTGGTATTGCGGCCGCTCCGGCACATTTTCAGAGAGTTTGGATACATGTCCCATGGAAAAGGTCTGAAGTATTAGCATTGAAACAGACTTTGCCAGACCCACGTAAGAATACCGCTGGTTACTATAAGGAATTGTTCCAGACAGTGGACGCCTGTATTATGAACATGTAGGGGGTCGTGGCAGGGGTAGTGTTTTAGGGTTTAGGGTAGTACAGTGGTGTTTGTGTATTGTAGGGGGTTGTGCTGGGGCCAGGGTTTTAGGGTTTAGGGTAGTGAAGTGGTGTTTGGGTAGTGTAGGGGGCATGCTGGGGGTAGTGTTTTAGGGTTTGGGGTAGCACAGTGGTGTTTGGGTAGTGAAGGGGGTCATGCTGGGGGTAGTGTTTTAGGGTTTAGGGTAGTGCAGTGGTGTTTGTGTAGTGTAGGGGGTCCTGTTTTAGGGTTTAGGGTAGTGCAGTGGTGTACGGGTAGTGTAGGGGGTCGTGCTGGGTGTAGTGTTTTAGGGATTAGGGTAGTGCAGTGGTGTTTGGGTACTACAGGGGGTCGTGCTGGGTGTAGTGTTTTAGGGTTTAGGGTAGTGAAGTGGTGTTTGGGTAGTGTAGGGGGTCGTGCTGGGGGTAGTGTTTTAGGGTTCAGGGTAGTGCAGTCGTGTTTCGGTAGTGTAGAGGGTCGTGCTGGGTAGTGTTTTAGGGTTTAGGGTAGTGCAATGGTGTTTGTGTAGTGTAGGGGGTCGTGCTGGGGGTAGTGTTTTAGGGTTTAGGGTAGTGCAGTGGTGTTTGTGTCGTGTAGGGGGTTGTGCTGGGGGCACTGTTTTAGGGTTTAGGGTAGTGCAGTGGTGTTTGGGTTGTGTAGGGGGTCGTGCTGGGGGTAGATTTAGGGTTTAGAGTAGTGCACAGGTGTGTGTGTAGTGCAGGGTGTCCTGTTTTAGGGTTTAGGGTAGTGCATTAGTGTATGGGTAGTGTAGGGGGTCGTACTGGGGATAGTGTTTTAGGGTTTAGGGTAGTGCAGTGGTGTTTGGGTAGTGTAGGAGGTCGTGCTGGGGGTAGTGTTTTAGGGTTTAGGTTAGTGCAGTGGTGTTTGTGTAGTGTAGGGGGTCGTGCTGGGGGTAGTGTTTTAGGGTTTAGGTAGTATAGAGGGTCATACTGGGGTAGCGTTTTAGGGTTTAGGGTAGTGCAGTGGTGTTTGTGTAGTGTAGGGGGTCATGCTGGGGTAGTGTTTTAGGGTTTAGGGCAGTGCAGTGGTGTTTGTGTAGTGTAAGGGTCATAATGGGGGTAGTGTCTTAGGGTTTAGGGTAGCCCACTGGTGTTTGGGCAGTATAGGGTGTCGAGCTGGGGGTAGTGTTTTAGGGTTTATGGCAGTGCATTGGTGTTTGGGTAGTGTAGCGGG
This sequence comes from Triturus cristatus, assembly GCF_964204655.1. Lineage (NCBI taxonomy): Eukaryota > Metazoa > Chordata > Amphibia > Caudata > Salamandridae > Triturus > Triturus cristatus. Next base: position 801,491,787 of record NC_140581.1, read on the forward strand.
TCATGCTGGGGGTAGATTCTGGGTAGGTCAGTGGTGTTTGGGTAGTGTTGGGGGACATGCTGGGGGTAGATTTAGGGTTTAGGGTAGTGCAGTGGTGTTTGGGTAGTATAGGGGGTCGTGCTGGGGGTAGTGTTTTACGGTTTAAGGTAGTGAAGTGGTGTTTGGGTTGTGTAGGGGGTCATGCTGGGGGTAGTGTTTTAGGGTTCAGGGTTGTGCAGTGGTGTTTGGGTAGTGTAGAGGGTCATGCTGTGGTAGTGTTTTAGGGTTTAGGGTAGTGCAGTGGTGTTTGTGTAGTGTAGGGGGTCGTGCTGGGGGTAGTGTTTTTGGGTTTAGGGTAGTGCAGTGGTGTTTGTGTAGTGGAGGGGGTTGTGCTGGGGGCAGTGTTTTAGGGTTTAGGGTAGTGCAGTGGTGTTTGGGTAGTGTAGGGGGTCGTGCTGGGGGTAGATTTAGGGTTTAGGGTAGTGCACTGGTGTGTGGGTAGTGCAGGGTGTCCTGTTTTAGGGTTTAGGGTAGTGCATTAGTGTATGGGTAGTGTAGGGGGTCATATTGGGGGTAGTGTTTTAGGGTTTAGGGTAGTGCAGTGGTGTTTGGGTAGTGTAGGAGGTTGTGCTGGGGGTAGTGTTTTAGGGTTTAGGGTAGTGCAGTGGCGTTTGGGTAGTGTAGGGGGTCGTTTGGAGGTTAGTGTTTTAGGGTTTAGGGTAGTGCAGTGGTGTTTGGGTAGTGTAGGGGGTCGTGCTGAGGTAGATTTAGGATTTAGGGTAGTGCAGTGATGTTTGGGTAGGGTAGAGGGTCATGCTGGGGTAGTGTTTTAGGGTTTAAGGTAGTGCAGTGGTGTTTGTGTAGTGTAGGGGTCATAATGGGGGTAGTGTTTTAGGGTTTAGGGTAGCCCACTTGTGTTTGGGTAGTGTAGTGGGTCATGCTGGGGGTAGAGATGGCATCTCATACATGCCCTGGATGGGCGAAACCAATTACTCATGATAAATTCATTACTACAGTTCACTGCACAGTGAACTCCATATATATTATCCGCATTTTCATTGAACGAGGGGGATAATGGCACTAACATTTTAGCTGTGATTACAGCTATTGAACAATATGCTATTCTGTTTCTTGAAGATGTTATCAGCCGCTTCTCTGCGTTCCAATTCACAGAACATAGTACAAATTGTTCAATAGCTGTAATCACAGCTAAAATGTTCGTGCCAGTTCACTGTAGTAATGAATTTATCATGAGTAATTGGTTTTGCCCATCCAGGGCTTGTATGAGTTGCCATTAACGATTAATTTACGTTGTAATGTTGAAGAAATGCTATATTTATTGCATTCAAGTTCCGCTTTTAGGCATTTAAAGATAGCGGAACGATAAGAACTGTTGCCGTTTTATGAATGGTCCTTTTTCTGTTGCAATACCGGATACCACTAATGAATGTGTATATATAAATAAAATATGGCCGCTGCGTTTTCGTGCAGAAATTGACAAAGGCTAAGTGCCGAAACGTGTCTTGCTTGCCCGGAGTTCATGAAATAAAACTTTCTGAACTCTTCCCCCGTGAGTGCTGTCTTCTGTTGCGGGTACGATTACCCGACGGAGCTGTGAGCTGATTATTGAAGCGGGAACACCCCCGCTTGGCGTGCACCCGTTCGAGAGTGCAACCGGCTGGTGTTGTGGAGCTGAAATTGACATATTTCCGGCTGCACCGTGACTGCGGCGTCATTGGAGATTAGAAACTGCATTGCGGCATCTTGGATATGCTGGGAAATTGCCGCCGTGATTAATGTTGGATGGCGTGTATAACGAGGAAAAATCCCGGTAAGGTGCGGGCGGCACAGTAAACTCCATATATATTATCCGCATTTTCATTGAATGAGGGGGATAAGGGCACAAACATTTTAGCTTTGATTACAGCTATTGAACAATTTGTACTATGTTCTGTGAATCGGAACGCAGAGAAGCGGCTGATAACATCTTCAAGAAACAGAATGGCACCAACAGAGTTGTAAACAAAAGCGGGACGTCTGTGACTCCCAATTTGGCTTCTAAATTTTCTACCCTAGAGCGTCTCTATGAGCGAGAGATTAGAAAATGGTGGGAGCCACCTCTTTGCAAAATTATATAGAGGTAGGCAGAGTCCCGAGAGGCCTTCAAATATACACAGTGCCGGCCTACGAGAATCCGGACCCCTTATTGTTGGATGCATGGGTGGAGCACACAGCCCAGTCTTGTAAGGGAATGCTGGAAATACTCGTTAGGTTCGCATGGAGTGATCGCGATAAGGCCTTGGTGCTAATTAAAGAATTGGAGGATGATTTACTTAAAGAAGATGACCAGACCAAATTGGAAGAGAAACGTGAACAAATGAAAAAAAGATTAAGAGCTTGCGAACAAAAGATCAAGCAGCGCAAAGAAGAAAAGTTTGACCGAGATGAGAAGAATTATAGCCAAGGCAGAATACTAACTTTTGCCAAAAAGTATGATAACCCCAGGAAAGAACTAAGGCAAAGAACAACGCAACCATTGGTGGCAGCCCCAGATACGTCAGAATCTGAGATTACAGGTGATGAATCCTCTAATGAAGATGGGGGTAGTGGGGTATCAACCAATGCACCTCCTTTTTACAAGGAATTCAGGCTAATCAGGAAACAACAGTTGCAGGGAGGCAGAGGCAAACCCCCAGAACAGGCAGCAAGAGGAAAACAAGGCGGGGGTGGGGGCCAGAAAATTCAAAGGCTCGCCACCCGTAACTCGCAGCAAGAAGTTTTTCAACAAACGGAAATAAAGCAAGACAATTTGACAATAATCAATTTGACACCTAGAGTTTTGACCATGGAAGAGGAATCAGTCTTAAAACTTGGTCTCTCATTTTGTCCACATAAAAGTATTGAATTTACACAGACAAGTGACCTGTTTAAGTTTACTCGTAAGCTGAAGTTGCATAAATATTTTAAGCTGAAACCATCTGCTAGTAAAATCAAGAGCTCTGGTTTTGGGAGAATGGAAACAGATAATCTAACCGGCAAAGACATTGCAGCTTTGAAAGTATTAGAGGGTCTAAGAACTGAGACCACGGAGACAGAAGATGCCAATATTGGCCCAACATAATTAATTGCCCACCTCGAAATCCAACAAAGTGGAGGCATGAGTCCATTCAAACCCACATCGGTATTTCTCCCACAAATTGCTACTGATGCTATCGATACTTTCTCAGAAGCTGTGATTAAAGATTTAACTCGCTTACGCAATGATAATAAATATAGTAAGAGAACCACAAACTTCTCTAAACAACAACAAATGGTGTTGAATGATTTATCTCAGGATACCTCTTTGGTCTGTAAGCCTTCAGACAAAGGTGGGAACATTGTTTTGCTTACCAAAAATCAGTATGAAACAGAAGCTGATCGTCAATTGGATGATACTTTGTGTTATGAAAGAACTAACGAACAAAGGTATAATCAAAGCATCACTATCATCTGTTGATTTCTTCTTGGTACAAAAGGAATAAGTTTGATTCTGAGGAATATCTATTTTTACGATGTTTGAACCCTGCTATTCCTACATTTTATTACCTGCCTAAGGTTCATAAGGATATCAAGAACCCTCCAGGGAGACCGATCATTGCCTCACAGGGTAGTCTAATGGAACATTTATCTATGTATATTTACTTTTTTATTTCTCAACATGTGGTCAAATTGAAATCTTATCTGAGAGATGCAAAATATTTTCTTGTATATATAAATAAAATTGAATGGCAAGATGGTTATTGTCTCATAGTACTCGACATCACTAGCCTTTATACTTGCATTGCACATGCTGATGGCTTAAGAGCTATACATTTTTCTTAGAATCTCGTGATTTGAAGTTTTATGAACACAGCAGCATGATGCTTGAATTTGTTAGCTTTTGCCTGACTCATAACATATTTTTGTTTCCAAAACAGCTGTTCAGACAGATTTCTGGGACAGCGATGGGCACCTGCTTCGCCCCCAGCTTCGCAAATTTGTTCGTTGGCTGGTGGGAGGAGCGGGTGGCCTGGACGGGGCCCAACCAAATCTGGTACATGAGGATAAAGGCATGGCATCGTTATATTGACGATTTGTTCATTGTGTTTGATGGTTCACCAGATTTGGCAAAGTCATACATTGATGTTTTGAATTGCAATGACGTTAACCTGAGATTCTCAGGTGAAGTGAGTACTGAGGAGGTCAACTTTTTAGATCTGACAGTGTATGTAATAGATGGGCAGTTGCATACTAGACTTTATCGGAAAACTACTGCAGGTAATTAAACCCTCTTTGCAACCAGCAGTCATCCAAAGAAACTCATTGACAGTATCCCACATGGGCAGTTACTGAGACTTAAAAGGAATAACACCAGTGACGTGGAATTTCAGAAGGCTGCAGAAATGAGCATCCAACGCTTTAGAGTGAGAGGCTATAGCGAAGCTGTCTTGTCACGTGCCTTAGTCAGAGTTAATTATATCTGTAGAGGAGATTGACTGATGGAGAAAGATACTAAAAAGTCTGCTAATGGGACTTTTTGTATGATCACTACCTTTTCTGAAAATGCTAATCAACTTAAGAGAATATTGCGAAAAAATTGACATATTCTTCTTACTGACCATACTATAAGAGAGGATTTACCATCGAATCCTTTAGTCACTTTTGGGAAATCAAGGTCATTGAGAGATCATCTGGTCCATAGTTACCACAATGTAGAGTCTAGTAGGACATCTTTTAAAGCACTCAATGGATTCTATCCATATGGGAAGTGCAAAGCCTGCAAAAAAAAGTCAACACACTTTGTCGTATGAAGTCCCTGGTCTCAGTACACCAAGAAAGATTACTAAGTTTCTCACGTGCACCACTCCTTATGCTATTTATTGTTTGGTTTGTCCATGTGGGCTTCGTTACATTGGAAGCACAATTCATCCGGTAAAGATGCGGATTTTAGAACACATGAGGGCGATTAACAATGTTGACGAATCATAACCGGTGGCGAGGCATTACAATAAGACACATTGCCATAATAGGGATCTTTTGACGTATTTCTGTCTAGATCATGTACCGTCCAACCCTAGGGGTGGAGACAGGATACAGAAATTAAGGCGTTTAGAATGACGCTATATTATAGATCTGCAATGTAAGAGTCCACTGGGTTTGAATAGCACTGAGGAGCTCGCTGTACATTTAGGATAAATATGTTATAACATTGAATATGCAATCAGAAGATGTTAAAATTCTAAATTTCTAAATCTCTTTCTAATTCTTTTATGGCTTGATTTAAGAACATTTTGAAATATATGAGAAATGTTTAGCTGTTGTTGATTGCTCACATTATATTAAGATGTTATGTCATGGTATTTCTGGTAGAATGCAGAATCATAGGCCAATCTGTGGGTGTGATTTTGGTTCTTAGAATGAAAACTGTAGTAATGAATTTATCATGACTAATTGTTTTCCCCTATCCAGGGCTTGTATGAGTTGCCATTAACGATTAATTTATGTTGTAATGTTGAAGAAATGCTATATTTATTGCATTCAAGTTCCGCTTTTAGGCATTTAAAGATGGCTGAACGATAAGAACTGTTGCCGTTTTATGAATGGTCCTTTTTCTGTTGCAATACCAGATACCACTAATGAATGTGTATATATAAATAAAATATGGCCGCAGCGCTTTCGTGCAGAAATTGACAAAGGCTAAGTGCCGAAACGCGTCTTGCTTGCCCGGAGTTCATGAAATAAAACTTTCTGAACTCTTCCCCCGTGAGTGCTGTCTTCTGTTATGGGTACAATTACCCGATGAAGCTGTGAGCTGAATATTGAAGCGGGAACACTCCTGCTTGGCGTGCACCCGTTCGAGAGTGCAACTGGCTGGTTGTGAAGCCTCGCTGCAGCTCCCTTTGTTTGTTCCCAAAATTAATGTCTGCCTCTGCCGACGCGTTTCGAGGCCATACGCCTCTTCATCACAGGCTGGCAAACAAAACACTGAGCAGTCACCTCCATTTTAGCCATGTTTTATTCAATATACATCCCTCAGTGGGCGTTGTCAAATGTATCAGCACAACAGTGTGCTGGGAGATGTAGTCCGTATGGGAATATTATAGTTTATATCCTATCGTAGGTTCAGTGCTAAATTGCCAATGTTCACAGTCATTAAGATACCTTTAGTAGGAAGGGGAATGTGCCAAAAGGAGCTCTGTAGCAGAGGCGCTGCACGGGTGCAGAGTAATTCCATCCCACAGCCTCTCATGTTTGCGAGTGGTGCTCTTCTCCACGGCATGAGCGGCTGTGATTCCATGAAAAACAATGTGCTCAGAAGCATCGAGTGAGCACTCCACGGCGCCTGCACCATCCGGTTGTGAAGCCTCGCTGCAGCTCCCTTTGTTTGTTCCCAAAATTAATGTCTGCCTCTGCCGACGCGTTTCGAGGCCATACGAGTGCAACTGGCTGGTGTTGTGGAGCCGAAATAAATATATATATGTTTTTTTCTTTTGTCTTTCGAATTTTAAAGGGGTATAGTTTAGGAAGTGAAGAGAAAAAGAGAAGAAAAAAAAGAAAAATACAAATTCCTTCCTCGAATGTTGGTGCGTTCCAGTTCTCCATATCTGATGAATCTTTCAGTCAGGCTCCTTTCATCCTTGTGTGTATTATAATTCAGGTGAAAGCAGCCCCATCAGACATGCCTAAACATCAAACTGTAGATACATTATTCGAAAGATTAGGTGGTTTGCTGAACTCAATATGTATATGTTAATATGAAAACACACACATATGATAAGTGTTTTAATGCCTTCTCCCCGTCTCTTTTTGCTTTCTTTCCTCGCTTGTTTTGCTATCCTATCATTATTTGCACTTTCTTCACTTTTTGACCAGCTTTCATGATTTTTACATAGGTAAATGATCTCAAGAAGCAATTTTGGGTTTTACGAAATGATTTTGTAATTTGACAAAATTATAACATTTGTTGAAAAATTGTAAAGAATTCAGACCGTGTACTATTTAACTGTATGAATTAGGTTTATAATATAGCTGCTATGTGTGTATATATAATGCATTTGTTTGCACTTTGCACCACTGTTGCGTATTTTGCACCTTTGCATTCTTGCACTTTGAAGGCACATTTTGCACTTTAAAAATCAGGATTTGCACTAACAATCTGCGTATTTGCACAAGCAAAATGTGCACTTTTGACTCATGGAACCTACTGTGCTTTTACATGGTCTGGACATTTTTCCAACAAGTTAAAGAAGTTCTAAACAGACATCATCCAATATTATCACTGTGGAATTTTATAGACCCATGCTGCTTTAATTACTAATATATTTTGTATATATTGCATTTTTACATTTGCCATGTAGACTAGTGTATTTTTTCTATGTTTATCAACACTAGCATCACGAGGTCATAGAGTGCTCCATAATACAAAGGCTAATGAAGCGGCAGTTACTTTATGTGATCAAGGCCATCTGGTGGCCGAAACGCGTAATGGCGTGTTGTGTGGGTGCTGATCTTCATTAAAAACCTGTGAAGCACGAATTGGTGTCCGTGTGCTTCTTCCTCGCCATCAGGAAGCGGGAGACAGCTTTTTGGAACTTATATATATATATATATATATATATATATATATATATATATATATATATATATATAGATATATATATATGTATTTTTGGGAGTAATTTTCGTCCCGGAAATGGAATAAATTGCTGCAAAGTGTTACTGCATTTTTTTGTAATCGCTAATTTATACATGAACAATATATGTAGCAATAACAGCACAATTTGTATTAGTGATGTGATCTGTGTGTTGTACTTTTGTGTGGTGTATCTGTTCTGTACATGTATTAGTAGTCCAGAGCCATTATGAGGCACTATGTTCTCACATTGGTGTCTCTTTCTGACTGGACGTGTGTACGTAGATCCCTTGCCAGGGTGTCACACATTATGGTTACTGCAATGTTTGTGCAAGTCTGATGGTCTTGCTACACATATGTACTTGATCAACAGATAGTTAGTACTTGTCTAAGATATTTGCAAATCCGCATGCAATGCACAGCTATGGCTGCACATTCACATTGGAGTGTATGAATATCTGTGGACACAGATGGGGACATTGATGACAACCTGTGGTACGGCACTCATAGCTTAATTTTAACTGGATATGTCCATGCTTTTCCTGCATTGCTAGCCATTACATGGTCTCTGGTCAGTGTGCAATAACCTTCTCCATTGACAACATTACCTAAAAATGCCAGTCAAGACATTACATGGTGTGTGTCTGTTCTTGTGCAGATGTCACATGAAAAGTCATGCTTCTCAGCAATGACCTAATGTTATCTTGTATGTTACAATATGTGTTTGGAGGCCCAGTTAATATTGTATGTTTGATTTGATGTTGTCCCTACACATATCATGAGTAACCAATGGAGAAGATGATGCATACTTAAATGTGTGTGACAGATTGCAACAGGGCGCTGCATTCTCAGATTTATGCATAGCTCTACATGACACACTGAGCGATGATGAATTGTTGCACACACCGCTTCACATGTGGACATATCATTGGTACTTTGTAATGTCAAGGCTGCACTTTGCATGTCACAGTCCTTGCAAAAGGAAAAGTGACAATGCCTGTTAGCACAAGAAGTCCACATATCCTGTGGATCATACTGTGTCTTTGTATGAGACCCTGGTGTCTAGACACAGATGCTGCTGAGTTACAGCAGAGTGACAGGGATGACGTTGCCTGCGGTGTACATGATCTAGTGGTCCCATTCCATTTGACGTATTGCATGAAAAATGAACATTACCTGATGTCATGTCTTGCCATGTTCTTATTTTAACATCACTCACATGTGAAGTGTGCATGTTGCAACTTGTTGTGATCAGAATTGAGGATTTTACTGGTTATGTACAAATGTTAATGTACATTGCAGGACACACACTAAAAGCACACTGATGTTGCAGGGTAGACATCATATCTCTTACAAGGTGCTGTCAATGTATTTAAACAAGAGTATGTTGCGCAGACAGTCAGTGTCGAGGAGGAGCCCCATCTGCTCTGCTGAAACGTGCCATGCCGGGGACATGTGATGAGGCAAATTGGAGTGTCCACTACCATCCCCTGGATCAGTATTTTGAATTGCATAGATTGCATTCCATGCTGTACCCTGTATTTGATTATCTGTGCTAACAAAGGATCATGCTTGCTTAGTCAGTGAGTCAGAAAGAGTGTTGTATATTGACGCCTGCTGTAGTTTTGAGTTGTTAGTAATGGCTGTGAGGGAGGGAGAGGAGGACCAGAGGTTGCATCAGCAGATTATCCATGAAAAGGCCTGCTTGTGCCTAACATTTTTAAATGGACACTATGGTCCATGTGATCTGCTTGCAGATGTTGCCATTCAAGAGGCAAACATGTGTTGCATCCTATCATCAACACATGTTGGTGATCACTTTGTTGTATATCATATTCACATGGCTGACTGATGTTTGGCCCACTGCTATATGTGATAGGTGTATTGCAAAAAGTATGATTTAACTTTCACTTGACAGATATGTGTACATGTGAAGTGATAAAACAAGCATACAGGACTTTTGTTATGGTGATATTTTATTTTAAGTTACAATTTTAAATTTTTGGGAGAAATATACATGTGATATTATATTTGGTCCTGTGATTAGGTAAAAAAAAATAGAGAATATTTGTTCTCTTCTTGCTGTTCCAGCAGCAGACGCTGATGTGTGTCTAGCATCTGCCTCTTCATCCTGGCCATCAGATGGGTTATCCTGCTCCTCCTGCTCTTCATCCAATGGCGTGTTTGTGCGTACACATATATTGCGCAGAATGCACCAGGCCATTATGATCTTTCACACAAGTTCAGGACTGTACAGGAGTCGGCCCCCCGATACGACTAGGCACCGGATCCTGGATTTGAATATAAAAAATGCATTTCTTAAATATGTTTAGTCTTTACACAGCGTTATAGATGTAACCAGCTATATTTTAACACTGCTTACTACAATATTGAGTTATAATGTCGGGAAATTCGACACTCAATGATGGCGCTCAAGGAAGAGTGAGCATTGGTCCTTCCTTCATGTTCATTGTAACTATATATATATATATATTCACTGAAAAAACGATAGGTTTTGCAGACGTTATAGTTAGGAATTAGCATTTCAAAAACCTTTGAAATTCACTGAAAAAAACAGGTTTCAGGGATGTTATAGTTAGTTGGATATTCGACTCATATAAAACCAGAGAAATTCGCCCGTTATAATTAGTTGAGGTAACTATAACTTGCGCTCCCGCAATACACTGGTGATGATGTCACATATTACATCACTCATGACATGGTCAGTGACATCACGTCGGTTTCTTACTGCTCTCCGGTGCGATGCGACACACTGGCAACTCGATGCGATACTCTTCTCCAGTGCGATGCGACAAAATGGCATCTTGGTTTGCGATGCGACAATGTTGGTCTGATGCGTGCACGCCCGACAGCCGTGCGGCGACTCGATGATCTTTGGAGCCATGACAGGCCCTGTGATGCGCTTCTCCGGTGATGTGACGATGACCTTTGTGGCAGCGTCCCGCTTCTCCGGCGAAGCGCTGCGCTTCGGCGATGCAATGGTGACAGTGGCAGCGGCGGCTCGCTTCCTCGGCGATGCGATGACAGCGGCTGCAGCGGTGACACGCTGCTCGTTGTTGCATCGCGCTTCCAGCTCCCAGCGACACGCAGTCTCTCAGAAGGCCCAGCACAACAGCAGGCACTTCAATTCCCAGCAAGGGAATTCAGGGGGGAGCTGGTTGGTGAAGTATTGTATCCCTGAGACTTCAGGCAGGAGGCAAGCTCTAGTTCAAGCCCTTGGAGATTCTTCTTCAAGTTGATAGAAAGCACACTCAGTCCTTTTCTCCTCTCTTCGGCAATGAAGCAACCACTGCAGGCCAACCCCCAAACACACAGCACAGGAGTAGTCTCCTCCTTCAGCTTCCTGGATCTTCTCCTCAGCAAAGGTTTGTCTTGATTTCCAGAAGTGATCTAAAGTTCTTGGGTCTGGGTCCCAATATTTATACTACTTTTCTCTTTGTTCTCTGAAGGCAGAGAGGCCTTTGCCTAGTCCAAACCACTTCTGGTCAGTCCTGGAGCACTTTGTTGGCCTGTCTCCTACTTTCCTTTCACAGTGTTGGGCAGGGACATCAGACACACCACAGGAGGTGGAGCCAGCATTGTGGAGGGAAGTCCCAGCCCTATTCAGGTCCCAGGTGCAACCCCTCCCACCCATCTAGATGCAGATCTATCTATTCAGCCTTTTGCTGACTCACCCTGTCTACCGGAATCCCCCAGCCCCTGTCTCTTAAACTCCAGACAAGGAATACACAGCCTAGCAGAGGCAGGTTTGGATGGTTTGACAAGAAAATACCTACTATCTAAAAGTGGTATTTTCAAACACAGAATGTTAAAATCAACTTCACTAAAAGATGTATTTTATCATCCTGAGTTCAGGCATACTAGACTCGAATTTCTACCATGTTCCCTGAGTCAGTTAGGATTATAAAATGTAATAATCAAACTGCCCATTCTGGCCTATGGAGAACAGGTAGCCTTGCAATAGTGAAAACGAAAATAGCTGTAATTCACTATTAGAACATGCCACACACATCAGGGCATGTCCTACCTTTTACCTACAATGCACCCTGCCCTTGGGCCTACCGTAGGGGTGACTAATATGTATAAAAGGGAAGGTTGAGGGACTGGCAATTGAGTGCACTTGCCCAGTCAGCGTGGCAGTACCAGACTGCACACAGACTCTGCAGTGGCAGACTTGAGACACACTTTACAAGCTGCTCCGGTGGGTGGCACAATCAGTGCTGCAAGCCCACCAGCAGCATTGGTTACAAACCCTGGGCACACGCAGTGCACTGAACTAGGGTCTGACAAGTAAACCAATCATGGAGTCACTAATCCATACATCAATTTACCATAGGGGGCACTTGCACTGTGGCACTGAACAACAGTGGCACAGTGCCCAAAGCATCTATAACCAGCAAAAACACATGAGGCAACAGCAAAAAATGGAAGGGAGACCCACGCCAATGGTGCCAGGTCTAACACTTACATCCTAGTAGCATTACATATTAACATTCTACTATGACTTACATTAGAATACTATACAGAGCACAAGACTTTACAGAAATGACCTCATGGTTTCATCCACGAGTCTTGAGACCGGTAGGGGTGAGTAGTTCGCTTCCCACTCCCTGCACAGTATAAACGCATACTAACACTACTTACACAGTTATACTACAGCGGCCAGTATGCTACAGCACCCAGAGCCCATCACTTTACAGCAATCAGCTCAGTTTGATCCCCGAGTCTTCACACCGGTAGGCGTGAAAACTTCGCTACCCACTTCCGGTATAGTATAAACGCACGGTAGAGGTCAGTAGTTTGCTTCTACTAACTACTGACCTGTGCAAGTACTAACACTACTTGCACATGTATGCTACAAAGACCAGAGCACATCACTTTACAGCAATGAGCTCACGGTTTAGGCTCTCGGTTTCATACCCGAGTGCAGCAGCATCTCATTCAGCACCATGTCACTCTAAGCAACACCGCACTTTCAGACCGGTAGGAGTGACTACTTCGCTTTCAGACATTGTTCCTAGTACGGCCCGCCCGCAGCACGCATCATCGCTGCCTGTGCACATGCTGAATGCTTTTGATGTGGTTATCTGAGTGCACTAGACCTGATGGACCCTTTATAATACAATCTTTTTGTGTATTATTTCAGATCTACTGCCTGTATCTCAGTATACCACAAGTTATGGTTCTTTTGCGATAGAATCTTTTCTGTGCTATTTCACATCTAGTGTCCCTACCTTACTGCAGCACAAACTATTGACCATTTTATTATTGTCACTACGCCACTGGAGTCAAGCTATCCTGGCTGAAGAGGGGTGAAACCCCGAAACCGGTCCTAGGATGCTTAATTCCGGTCCAGGGAGGACATGGCTTGGCAGTTTTGGCTGGACTGTTCCGTCCATCATCTTGTGTGTTTTTCAATAATAATGTGCAGCAGTTAGCTACAGAAGCACAGAGTGTAATGCACCTCAACGGAAAGAGTTGTGTGGAAACCAAGCAGCAGGTAATATGGGACATCGTCCATTTTGGAATCAAGACACCGTTCCAATGTTGGGACCTAGAGTTGGCTGCACCTGGTCGAAGGGAGTACCTTCATCTCCCCTCTCAGATGCAGTTCTAACATCGTCCATTGTGGGATCAAGACCCCGTTTTACTGTTCAGACCTGCTGTATCACGGTGTATTCCAGCAACTGCAGTCAGCCAAGCCCAATTATCATGTGTAGCAATTAGCTACGGAAGCACAGAGTCTGATGCACCTCAAAGGAGGGAGTTCTGTGAAAACCAAGCAGCAGGTGATATAGGACATTGTCCATTGTGGGATCAAGACACTGTTCCACTGTTGGGGCATAGAGTTGGTTACACCTGGTTGAAGGGATTACCTTCATCTCCACTCTCAGATACAGTTCAAACATCGTCCATTGTGGGATCAAGACACTGTTCCAATGTTAGTACCTGTTGGACTACTGTGTTAGTAGTATACATAGCATGTGTCGCGGTAGCCAGCGTTGATCTCAGGAGCCTTCCCAGCTCGCAGACTTCGACCAAAAAGCTTCCGCCGGCACGTGGTGGGCCCTCTTTCACATACTTGGGCGGGCCAATAGTTAAACTGTGGGGCATATGTGCGTCGCAGCGGCCATGACGGTTTCTGGGTACCAGCAGGCCTGGAGCATTATTCCCGCATCCACCTTCGCAAACGGCGTCAGCCTTGTGGCAGTGTAAGCTGCGCAGACCTGGCAGACATGTTCGCCATTCCGGAAGAGAACCACACCCAGAGAAATGTGCCTTTTATTGATACCCCTATGCTAGCCTTGCGTACGCCGAGCCAGCCCAATACGCTAAAGATTTGGGGTGGGAGGGGACACGAATGCGCTATGTTTTCATAATCTTCCCTACTGACTGTACTATCAAGGTTGCGTCCACTGTCCACTTCACTCAATAGACCATCAGTGTATGTTGACATGTACATGTCTGTGCTCTGCATACTCAAGTCTGTCCGGCACATCCCCTCAACACTTTGCATTGTATACTTTTATAATCGAGAATCACTTGCCACCTTCGCACATACTTTGCTCCCATCTCTCCCCGCATTCTGCATTGTGTGGCAGAGGTGCTATGCCATGTTTGGTTTGTGTACATGGCTAGCCACGATTCCCACAGTACGTAGTGTCTTTATGTCTGCTAGGTGTACATGTTGTTTGTCCTGTTGTATGTGATCATATAAGGTAGCGCGTTTATTTACGAGCAGTGGTTTCTTCCATTTACATATCGCTGTCTTAAAGAGGATACAGAACTTTCTCACAGGTGAAAAGTGCAACCACAATGGCAGTCATTTATTACTATGCAAGAATGTCCAACTGCACAACGATTCTAAGCTTACAGCCCCCAATCTTGGGTGCTTTCTTAAAAGCACGCCAACTCCCACAATCAGACCAACATTCACACAGCTTTCTAACGGCAGTTATCTGCTTCTTATTAACATGGACTGCTACGTAATGTGAGCTGGCATACCGTATGTCCTTACTGTTTCAAACTGGGTAACTTCCTGTGGCAATCTCTATTCCCACCCCCACAAAGTAACTCCCAAAGTTCAACTTGGCCTTCAATACCTACTTTGAAAACAGATTTTATTAAACAGAGCAAACTTAAAGCGCTTTTGTTTCAAACAGAAGTGTCCGTCACTTCTCCAAAAGTAATTCATCGACTGCAGATAGCACGAACTTCAAGTAAAATACACTCCCTTTTAAATACGAACCTCCCATTACACTTTGTGAATTGTTACACAATTTTCAACACATCTGACATTTAAGCTCTGGCACACTTTTTAAAATATCTCCTCCGGCCTTGTCACAGGCTTTCAAACTGTTTTTGGTATAATACCAGACTTTAACAGGAACAGTGCCCATAATTCTCGCTCTGTTTGCGGCCATCCTAGTACTATTTTTGCTTCTAAAAAATGAATGCGCTCCTTGTGGTAACAATCATGTCCTACAGAATACGCCTCTACGAGAAGCTACATCAATACCGTGAAAAAATGGAACAACTTTTCGGCTGCCTGCCTCTATTTATTATCGGAGCCAGCTACAACATGACATTTATTTACACATATGCAATCTGCGTGCAACCATCTTTTTATTGCAAAACTTGCCCATTCGACAGGCAAATGGATCTATGCCTTGCCAACATCCCAGCAAACGCTCCCGATATCCAGCAGGTAATGGAGTATCTTGAAAACCATGAACTTGATTGTTCCGGCAGTGGAGCAATGGCGGATGCAACGCAAAAAGGTATCCTGGCGGAATGGGATTTCTGAGCAGCCGCGAAAGCTCTCCTGCAACATGTGACTTTTGACAACATCGCAGATTGCCTGCCAATTCAAATTGCCGCTCCAACATTCGAGGCCCATTACTGTCCCTTTGAGGATATGAATTGGATCGCTTCACTTTTCTCACACGATGGCAACAATCGCCTCTTGGAACATTACGCATCTCAAGCCGCTGAAGAACTTCCGGACTGCAATCACCAAGACTTGTAAGAAATTCACTTTATTCTTGTATTGATTTTTTCCAACTTTTTTTACTTTTTCCTTTAAAATTTTTAAATACACTTCAATTGAACTATTTTCATAGAATAACTTTCTAAGTATGCTTACCAGGGATGGGTGATGTATGGCCTATGCAAATACGCTATTTACTTGCCAAATTAGCTAAATTACTAATTATTGCTAAATTAGCCTAAACCAACATCTATTTTGAAACCATGTCTATTCTTTGTGCACACGTCTCTCAGCCTGCCCGTTATCCACGATCCCTTTCCCACAAATTAGCTCATCCTCAGCCTCTGCTCATGAGCTGGCGATCAAGATCAAAAAACACGGCATTGTTTAGGAACTGGTTGGCACAGTGTGGTAATCGTAGCCTACATTTATTTTCATTATACAATTTGTCATTCATGTCTAATAGGTATTGTTTATGTCACATGGAACTGTAACATGTAATGTGGAATTGACTGATGCAGGATCTTAGGTTTGAATACAGCAGAAGTGGTTGGAGTTTGTCTCAGCTGGATGCCCTAGCTCTTGCACCAGTGGGTCCATTTATGGCACTTAAATAAAGACACTTTTTTATAACTTGCAGACTCCATCGCTTTATTACACACAGCCACTTTCTTAAACACACCTGGTTTCACCTACTAAAGGATATGAAGGTCATTGAGTCTATTCTTAGTGACCATAATGCATTGATGCTTTCTGTCTCCGTTAATCTTCAGAAAGTGGACCCGTGGAGTCTGGATACAGATTTTGTGAATTTTGATTCCAGTTCTGGGAAATGTTTTTGGAACACTTGTACTGTTGAAAATGTGGTGTCTCTTTTGCATTTTGCTGTCGAGAATTTACCCCTCTGGGAAGGGAGAGAGCTGTTGAGTTTTATTAATTTTTTAGATTCTGTATCTGCTAGCGCAAAAAAGAAACCAGGTGTGAAACAATCCTTCGTAGTCCCTCATCCTCTACGGGTTATAAATAGAGAAATAAACAAAGTGGTAAGGGGACAATTTTTATCCTTTACCCAAGAAGCTAAGTCTAAGTTGTTTATCTTAAAGAGAAGGAGAGTTAGACTTAAGGCCCGTTTAAAACGTTTTAAGGAAGATGCCCTCTGGATTCAACTGAGGGAAGCTTCTTATAATGGCCAACCCAAGACTTTCTGGTCCTTAATTGGCAAAGGTTGTGGTACCAGAGCCAGTCCTACGCCTATTGCCATTGAGGAACAGGTGTGGGTTCATTATATCGAGAAGTTGTACAGTAACAATAATTCTCAAGTTTTTAATGTTGAATCTGAAAATGTCTCAAATATACTTGACTGTCCTACGGAAAGGGAAATTGAATATGCAATTAGGAATATGCGTTCCTCTGGTGCGATGGGTCCTGATAAAATCCCTATTTCAGTATTAAAACACCAGAGTGAACTTTGGAGTAAAATACTCTTTCCAGTGTTTAAATTTTGTTTTTCTAGTGGAACAGTCCCCCCCTCCTGGAAAGGAAGTATTATTGTCCCTTTATATAAAAAAGGGGCAAGAGATCTACCGCAAAATTACCGTCAAATAGCCTTGCTTGATGCCATTGGTAAGGTTTTCGCAAAATGTGTGCTTACTTTAATGAATCAATGGGTATCTGAACATAAAATTCTTCCCATGGAGCAAACTGGTTTCAGACAAAATCATGGAACTTTAGATAACCTGACTGCATTGCAAGTTATTACTGAAAAATATGTGAAAATCCGTGGTGGTCAGGTATATGGCGCCTTTATTGACTTCTCCACCGCCTTTGATAAAGTAGATAGAATTTTGCTGTGGAGAAAGTTATTTAACTTAGGTATGCCCCCATTCCTGATCAAGTTAATTCGCGCCCTTTACTCTGACACCTGGTGCAGAGTTCTACTTGGAGGTGAACGTGGTGTATCTAAATTAATTCCCACTTCCAATGGTTTGAAGCAAGGTTGCCTTTTGGCTCCATTGTTATTTTCTTTATATACAGTTGATTTACCCGTCACACTTTCGGCTTGCGCCGGTATTGCCCCTTCTTTGGGTGGTGTTCCAATTGCATGCCTTATGTATGCAGATGACATCCTGATTTTGGATCTCACCCCAAGGGGCCTGAACAATCGGTTGCAAGCACTCTCTGAATTTGCGGAAAGTCATTTTTTATCAATAAATACGGCAAAAAGCAAGGTGATTTGCTTTTCCGGTAGAAAGAAGTCTAAATGCCTTAATTATCCATGGGTTGTGGGGGGGAAAAAAATTGGAATGTGTGAAATCCTACACCTTCCTAGGTAAAATTGTCACTTATAATTTAAGTGACAAATTACACATTGATAATAACTCCCGGAAGGCTATTTCTCAGGGAAAGAGTTTAGTTACCCTGTATAAAGCCACAGGTAGAAGGCATTTTTCTATTCTTTTAGATGTTTTCAGAGCGAAAGTTCCGGCCTCCCTGTTATACGGAATTGAGTTAATTGATGTAAAAAAGTGGAATTTTTTAAATTCTGCGGAAGGGAAAATTTTACGCAGTTTAATGTCTGTAGGTACAGCAAATTCGACTGCTTCTTTGAGACAGGAATTGGGCTTACGTAGTAGTTGGGTTCAAGGTCTGGCAAGTATAATACGTTGGGTTGTAGCTTTATCTAAAGGTGAACCTAATACCTTAAGAGATCTTATAAAAAATGAATTATTAGGATCTTTTAATGATTTCTCCCTGATTGTAAAAAACTTCAGATTTGCCGTGCTGCAATTAAAATTGGACGAGGGGACTTTATTTTTATTATCCTCTCATCAATTAAAAACTGTTTTGAAGTCAGCCTCTTGGGAATTGGGGTTTTGTCAGGATAGAGACTTCTGTTTAGCGAAAAAAGGTGGTTCGCCTGTTATCGAATCTTATACCCTGCGAAAAGCTCAATTGTATATGTCTTGGAACATCTCTCATGGCGTCAGACGCCTTGTGTACTTAGTAAGACATAATTTGCTTCCCCTGAAAGCTCTACATGCTAGCTGGTATGGTCATTCGGCATGCTGTGATCTTTGTCAATTGTATGATCAGGACTTAGATCATGTCATGTTTGTTTGTCCTGCACTGATGTCTTGCAGGCGTAGATGGTTAAGACCAATTTGCTTACAACTCAATATATTATCTGCTTCTTTATTTAAGGCGGCCTTGATTAATCCACCTAATGAAATGTTTGCTTTTAAACTGTACAACTTTTTTAAATGTTTTTTGGACCTGTATTAAGCTTGAGTAATTGTGATGGAATAATATATTATGTATTTTTTGTTTTATATGTATATGTGGTTTTATGTGGACCTCATAAAGAGTTCCTTATCATAATAAAACAAACTTAAACTTAAACTTCACCTGGTTTCACCATTTGTCTTCTGTGGCATTGCAACATTCTGCATTCTATTCTTCATGATTATTTCTTAATAACTGCTTGCTAAAACACTCCATTCGAGCCTTCAGACCGGTAGGGGTGAGTAGTTTTCTTCCCACTTCCGCTATATTCTAAACCCATATTAACACCACTTGCACAGCTATGATACAGCGACCAGTATGCTACAGCACACAGAGCACATCAGTTTACAGCAATCAGCTCAAAGTTTCATCCCCGATTGTACCGGTACCTCACCTCAGCACCATCTCACTCTGGGCAAAACAGCACTTTCACACCAGTAGGGGTGAATACTTCACTTCACACTCCCTGTATAGCACACCCTAACCACCCCACAGAGCTCACAGCGCTATAGTCTAAACGTATACTAACACCACTTGCACAGCTATGCCACAGCGGCCAGTATGCTACAGCGCCCAGAGCACATCAGTTTACAGCAATCAGCTCATGGTTTCATCCCCAAGTGTACCGGCACCTCACCTCACGACATCTCACTCTGGGCAAAACAGCACTTTCACACCAGTAAGGATGAATACTTTGCTTCACATTCCCTGTATAGCACACCCTAACCACCCCACAGAGCTCACAGCGCTATACTCTAAACGCATACTAACACCACTTGCACAGCTATGCTACAGCGGCCAGTATGCTACAGCACCCAGAGCACATCAGTTTACAGCAATCAGCTCACGGTTTCATCCCGAGTGTACCGGCACCTCACCTCAGCACCATCTCACTCTGGGCAAAACAGCACTTTCACACCGGTAAGGATGAATACCTCGCTTCACACTCCCTGTATAGCACACCCTAACCACCCCACAGAGCTCACAGCGCTATAGTCTAAACGCATACTAACACCACTTGCACAGCTATGCTACAGCGGAAAGTATGCTACAGTGCCCAGAGCACATCAGTTTACAGCAATCAGCTCACGGTTTCATCCCCGAGTGTACCGGCATCTCACCTCAGCACCATCTCACTCTGGGCAAAACAGCACTTTCACACCGGTAAGGATGAATACTTCGCTTCACACACCCTGTATAGCACACCCTAACCATCCCATAGAGCTCACAGCGCTCCTACCCTCCTCTTTCCTACTTTTTTTGCCCTTTTTTCATCTTACCCGCTTCAACAGAATCACTAACTGGCTGCCAACACTTCCTAGGTGCAACCGTTCACAGCCAATAAGCAGCAAGCTCGTGCTCGTAACGCCTCAACCAATCAAATGGCAGAATTCCCAAATATTGATATCTGTAAATTTTGATATTTCTCCAAACCTACTGAATGGATTCACACAAAATAAACAAAAGCGTGCTTTCTAGACCAAGACCCTTCTCCCTGCCAAATTTGGGGTAATTCCATTCACCCGTTCGACCAGTAGCCTTGTCTAAAGTTTCCTATGGAAATTGCATGGAGAAAACATATTTTGGGATCCCCCTTTTTTCTCGGCCCCCCCTTGACGAATCACCCCCAAACTACCAACATATGAGCTGATATGAACAAAGAATTAGTTTGGAAACTTTCATGAAGATTCATCAAACGACGGCAAAGTTATAAGCAAAACAAAAAAAATTCTTCCTATGGAAACTTGGTCCTAACTATAACTACCTATTGGCGATATATATATATATTTACAGTAGCGGCTCCTCGAGGGAGTGCTGCGGGGTGGTGAGGTGGGGCAGGGGAGGGGCAGGGTGGGGGTTAGTAAACCCCAGCATACGGTCAAACGGAGGTAAGTAAATAAATAAATAAATAAAACAAATTACATTGCACGCACTGCAATGCCAAATGGCGATGCAGCACATGCAGGGGATATGTAGCCCTTTGTGAGGGGACAGGACATAGCCTTTTCGAGTGTAAGCGAGGCTAGGTCCAGCTCCTCCCTCCCATCCTGCCAGAATGGCCCATCAAGTCACACCTAAGCTCCCATTCTGAGTGGATGTCTAGGGGAAATACACAAAGCTCAACTGTCACCCACCCCAGCAATGTAGTCAGAGACAAGCAGTAGCCATCAAATGCCTAAAGTAAGAAATGCCAACATTCTAAAAGTGCCATTTTCAGAATTGTAATTTAAAATCTGACTTCACCATAAGTTAGGATTTTAAATTAAGATTCCAGAGACACCAGACTTGGGAGTCTTCTCTCTGCTCAATTCGAAAATGCAATTAGGTAATCCCAATGTTTACCCATGGGAGAGACAGGCCTTGCAGTAGTGAAAAACAACTTTGGGAGTTCTTCACTACCAGTATATGGAACATTTTAAAGTTTCCTACCTTTTAAATACATTGCACCCTGCCCTCTCGGTTGCCCAGCGCCTACCTTAGAGGTGGCTTATATGCATAAAAAGAGAAGGTTTGGGCCAGGCAAAAGATGTATTTTGCTAGGTAGACAAGTGGAGTAATGTTCCTTTACACAAATCTTTAATAAAACTGTAAATTAGAGAGAGCTAGTTTGTTTTTCTTTATTTCAATTATGTAGTTGTTGAATAGCATCATTTATGGTGAATTCAGGCAAAATGTTACAACAAAATTGGTTTGAAATTGTATGGGTTCTCACTTAGAAAAACTTCATTACTGCCAAGAAACTAATAGATTCTAGTGCATCTTGACTCATAGTTAAAAGGTCTTTCAGATGTTCTACAGGAATTAGATAATATATGCTTTTTTGATCTTGCTTTACAATGATTGCTGAAGCAGTAGTTTAATCTCTAAGACTGTGTCCTCCTAATATTATGTGGCGACCCGTCCAATGATCTTCTTTGACACTGAGTTGGAATGACTGATGCAGGATTAACTTTCAGTCAGCTTTGTGCACAGCAGAGGAATCTATAGGACACAGAACCTTGGCTGGTGTTCAATCTCTCTGCTGACAAAGTGCCTCATTCAAGGCATGCAAGTGGAAAAAATATATAGATTTTAGAATTGTAGAATAATTGCCTCAACAAAGCTGGAGGATTCCATGGAGGAAAGACTGCTTTGAAACTGTCACAACTTAACTGCATCTCCAAGTTGAAGAGCAGTCAATCTTTTGCATGCTATCTCTCTGGTCTTATACGAGATTCCTGCATTTTAGAGTGTGTTTCTTAAAAAGTTAAGTTCACAAGTGACCAGTGATTAGATATATACTAAATGCATTTATGAGCTAGAGAAAAAACAAAGGAGAATGTGGTAACTACATGCAATATCTCTCACGATTCAGTTAGCCAGGCATACATGGCAAACTTAAGACTTCTGGTAATGCTTTGAACAAATAATAACCCTATGAGGAGTAGGATCTGTCCCTGTTCAGTCTTCATCTGCTTTCGACCTGAATTTCTCTCCCGGCACCCAAACTTCCTGGCTTCTGATATCCACATCGGTCTGCTGTTAGATCGTTACCAAGGATAGGTAAATCTGGCAGAAAATAATAACAAGTATATCACAATAGAGAACACTGTTGTACATCAATGAGCTTATCAACTTAACACATTAATAAGTGGGAGGAGGCCTAAAAGATACAAATGAGGGGTTGTCAGTAAACCAGCCACTACTTCTCCTGCAATTTAATGTGGGGAAATGAGGGGCAGATGACCTGACAACTGCCCCTGTGCCCAGTTCCACATTTGTAAATAGGATGATGTAGTGGGTTCCTGCTGACCTGTCCCTCCATGACCTTCAGCACTGTACAGATCATAGAGGCTCAGGATCACTGCCACCAACTGTTAAACCCTATTCTACTGTTGGGACAAAGGCACGGGAGAAAAAAACAGATCACCCACTCCTCACTTCTTTTGGTTTTTTAAGTCCCCCTCATTATTAAGCAAGGCAAGGGGATCAGTGGGTGATTCCCCCCTCACTCTTGGGTTGCAGGGAAACCCACCTGTGCCTTTGGGCAAGGCACGATGGGCCAGCGTGGCACATTGTTGAACCAGGTGCCTGCTCCTATATGCCCTGCACAATGCTCTGGGATGGCGAGGAGCAGGGCAGCTGGAACACCCTCCTGTGCTTTGTTAATTACTTGGGAACAGACACCCAAAGTGGATGGCAATATCTCCTGATATTGGCAAAGCAAATTGATCTGGAATGCAGTTACAAAACAGGCCTATTGCCCTTGCCAATGCTGCGGGGTGGTGGGCACACCAGGATGCAAGGCAATGCAGGGTGCCACAGAAAAACTGGAGGGGACCAGGAACACATATAGGTGAGGGAAGTGCACAAATGGGATGCAACAGCAGTGTAGGGAGGCGCACGCACAGGCTGGGAATCATGTGCAGATGGAGGACCTGCATGACGCTGGGGAAGATAGAGAACAAGTTGGGGCACACATAAAGGGTGCAGTGGTGAAGCAGAGTGGCACACTGAGGGAATAGATGTGGTAGGGAGCACACAAAGACAGTGCAGGTGGTGAAGGGCACACAAAGGGCTATTAGGGGCAGGGTGGCATACACTGGCTTCCGGAGAGATGGGGTGCATGATGTAGTTAATACTGCTTTACATTATGTAGGGTGTTACATTTTGTTTGAAAAGGTGTGTGACAATGCAAAGACTGAATGCTGGAGCTAGGAGTTGAGCTCGCACAATTCTGCATATCTTCATATATGTTTTAGGCAATAGCATTTTTTATTTCAATTTTTTTTCAAAAAAGGTATTAACCAAAACCAAGATGCAAGTGGGTAAATTGGTTAAGTAAAGTACAATTACATTGAAGAGGCCTATTGCATGTGTAAATATATTGTAGTGTGCAATCTGTGACTCTGAGGCATAAACAGTGTTTTTCATATGTCAGTTTCACTCTGCTGAAATTTGTCTACACATTGTAGTAATAAATATTAAGCCTGGGTGAAGCACTACGCTACGCTCGCGTAGTTTGCGAAGTTCGCGCTACTTCGCACTACGCGAACTGCACGTAGCACAGTGCGAACACGCGTAGCGTAGCGTTGCGTAGTGCTGCGGTCATTTTTTGCTTGCTCGCGGTCCTCAACGTCAAGTTGGCGACCGCGAGCAAGCAAAATGACATCCCGGCGAGACTTTTTCCTTGTTCGCGATCAGCAACTTCAAGTTGGCGATCGCGAGCATGGAAAATAAACCTCCCGGCGAGATTCCCAACGCGAGGAGGTCAGGTTTCTCATTGTGAGTGGTCGCGTATGCTCGCGACCGCTCGCGATGAGAAACTACCAGTTCGCGTTGAGAAAGCTGAAGCTCGAGTAAAAATCTACTCGAGCAGCAGAAAACGACAGCTCGCACTGTGCAAGATGCCATTTTCAATGATTGCACAGTGCCGGTTGCTTGTCCGCACTGTGCAATCATTGAAAACGACATCTGGCACAGTGCGAACAAGGTACTACGCAGTTCGCGAAGTGCTATGTGTAGCTCGCGTAGTGCGAACTTCACTTTGCGTAGCTTCGCGAAGTGCTACTTCGCGAACTACGCCCAGGCCTAATAAATATATGAATGTGCATTAGAACAGTTTTTTTAATATAAATGTAATATTGGGTCACATTGTTTATCATTTCCTTGAGTAGGAAGCTACCCCTGTTATCTTATAACTCAGGGCATAGATTTACTAAAAAGTAACACAATACAGCACTGCCGAGACTCGCCACCACCAGCCCGCCAGATTAAAACTCAAAAGTTGTCTGGCTGGTGGGTGGCGTGGCGAGCAGGTGGAGTGGCGGTGCCTCTTTCAAAGGCAGCAGTGCCTTTGAAAATGGCGTCGCAGTGACACCGCACAACAAGGTTTCTGCATGGCATGGACCCAAAATTCCAATGCCATGCAGGAACTGGTGTGCATACACACAGGTAGGCACATGTTATACCCTCCTGTGTGCATCCACATGCTGAGGAGGCACACTTTGTTTCCTCTCTTTCATGGTGTACATGGAGTAGGAACCTTCATGACACCGCCGGCAGAGAGGAAACTTGTAAAATGCTTTTCGGGACCGCTGCAGTCTTACCAAGCATATCGCGGCCTCTGACCACCACACCACCTCCGGGAATGGCGGTTCCCTGGTGGTAGTGGCAGTCCCAGTGAGTTCCATCCTCCCAACTCATAATGGGGTGGTCAGACTGCCGGTGCAGCAGTGGCTGGACTGCCACTGCTGTGCCCCCGCAAGTGTGGTGGTCCTCTGACCGCCAGAATCATAATTGGGCCTTAGTGTCAGTTTGCATTACAAAATTAGCAATAACCCAGCGCAAAGCATTAGTAAATCTGGGCCCTAATTTCGGAACAAGAACCATGCACACTCCAAAAGATCTACTCTGTTCCCTTTATTGCGTGCACAGGAGAAACATGTCTGTGAATTTCAACCCCAAAATGCACCCCACACACCTTTTAACGTGCTTGATCTTTGACTGCTTCCCAGTCTGACCATAGATTCAAGGATGCGTAAGTGACCCACACTTTCAGCTGCTCACTGAGTAACCTGAGCACTAAGGTGCTAGGGACCCTGAGCTTTCACTCATTTAGAGAGCCATCTGGCCCTTTAGTTGGCCACTCTGCTGAACATGGCCTGAAAAGTGGCTTAGTCAGAGGAAACATTCAGGAAAAAACTTAAAACATGGTTCTTCAGATCAGTATCCATCATCCTGGTTGGTAGGAAACAGCTTTGATTTGCTAGTTTTTCTTTATAACTCCAAAAGTAAAAATTCTGCCACCTTATGAGACTGCCTCTGAGCACTTTAAATTATTTTCTGAAGATCTCAGTAAATTATTTTCCACTTCTGTATGAGCTGGATTTATCTATGCTTAGGTCTGGTTAAATAGAATAGAGCACAACACTAAAATACATCCAAGTTTGTGGATTTTCTGAGAAATCAGAGTGCTTTGTTATTCAGTCACTACAATGATTGTTTTAATTTAGCGTTTGTGTGATTTTTTTGTTTGTGTAGGATGTTAGGTGTAAATGCTGCTGTTGTTGAGTAAAGTACCATATTGTTTTGTTACTATATCGAACAGCAGTGTGAGTTTCTCATCCACCAGGCTCTCAGTCTTCTCCATTAGGGGTAAGGTATTAAGGGCATCTGTGGGGTAGCAAAGGGTGATGACACTAATTATATGAAAGATTGATATTAGGCTGAAACTGCTGGCCACAGGAACTGGTGAGGTAAGGAGTAGGCTGCACGGGTAGAAAAGGACAGCGAGGCTAAATGGAAGTAAGGTATGTACTGTTATATGATAAGTTGTCTCCTGTTAGAACAGAGATAGCACTTTGGAGCAGCATGAGGTATTTACTCTAAATAGCAGTGATATAAACAAAGGACAGCTTAGGTCCTGATGAATTAGTGACCACTTTTGGATTATTGCAACTACTTGCTCTAAATAGGAGTCACGGAGCTGTACCATATCTTGGTCAATCTAAAAGGTCTGTTCTAATCACTGTTACAATGAATAAGAAATCACAACCACAACAAGAAGGGTAAGACTTCAAATGACCTGGAAGCACCTCTGATCTGCTCCAATCTGAGACTAGCCCAGGGTTTGATATGAATATCGATATAGAACTACTACAAACATCCATTTTCGAAATAAACAAAAAGGAGACCCCAAGAAGAATATACAGCTAGTCTTCTATGTTTATATGAAAAATATATGATGTCCTCCTAATCCTTAGTCTAGTTCGAACAAAGCTATCAGTTGATGAAGCTGAAGGTCACAATGTAATTTTATTTGGAAGCAGAAAACTCATTGCATACAATTAATACACAATATTGACACAATCCATTAGTACAGTTGTTCCCTGTGTCAAAATTACAAAAACAACAAAAAATTATTTATAAAATTAAGAGAAATTGCTCAAACAATAACGCTAAAGGGAGGGAACAAAAGAATAAAGCTGCTTACTTTAATTGTTAGGCTATATAATACCACCATAGTGTAGCTCTTACAGCAGGTAGTTGTTAAGTTAACAATTCATCTTGTTAAAATCATGTCAATGTATCCTAACATCCATTACCACTGTTACCTCTAGTGAATTCAATAGGGCAGATATCTGCATATCTCTACAAATTTTTGTGTAGAACCAATTCTTGCTGCTTGAAGACTCTCATACTGCATCACTTGTTTCATCTTATTCGGCAATTGGATAAAATCGGGTGTCTCATTAGATCTCCATTTCTGTAATATGAGTGATCTGGCAATCAACGAAGAGACAAATATAAATTGCTGTTGCCTTACAGTGATATTGATAGATTGTGAGATCAATCCAAATAAGGCCCCGTTGGGGTTTGGTTGTATTGTAACCAGGAGCCTTCAACTAATACATCCAAACACCTGATCCCAAAAGTGATAAAGACAGGGATAGGTGAAGCATATATGGAGTCGCTCACCATTAGCATTCATGCATCTGAAATAAGCCACTGAGGCTGCAGGGTACTTTTTTGTGGATGAGATGCGGAATGTGATACAAAATCCATTCACAAAAGAAAGACATCCCTCTATAATGTGCAGCATGAATGGCCTTATTACAAATGTTATTGTAGTTTTGCCAATGGTTCCTATCAAGCTTGCAAATTCTTGTAGCTGTAATAGCTTGAAATAAAGGAGGTATTACTTTGTCCCCCAATTTTAGATGTAACAATCTATACCAATTGCCTATACATTTGAAATGGGATACAAAGTAAGCATTACATGTTATTTGAGCTAATTGAAAAAATATGTTTTGCTCTCATTACCAAAATGTTGGTTTTGTATGTAACTGAACCATAAATTAGAAGCGATTTCTGGATGACTATTAGCTAACTGGTTTCAAGCATTACTCCCCCTGCTTGAATGAAGCTTGCCAGTTGAGAACATCCAGTCCTTTCCCAGTTGAATATGACGGATTTTCTTAGCTGTAGTCCTAGCTAGCAGCAACCCCTTAATCTTAAACATAAATGAATCCATGGCACTTTGAACTGCCGAACTTTCTCTCACATCAATTGGCTAGAATATGAGATGTCTTGTACCTGATACGCGTCTGCAGCCTAGGTATTTTTAAAAACGTAAAGAGCTCAACATCAACCTCTCTTAACATAATGCTCAAATAAATATAGTTGGAAAGTAGAAGATTTAGTTACCCAATAGAGCAAGGCAGTCTGATAGTAACCTTTGATTCTTGGAAGAGCCGAATCTCCCTCTTCAATATCTAATTCAAGTCTCTTTAAGTTTGTGTGTGTTTTTTTCCCTGCCAATAGAAATAACGTATCACTCAACACATCCTTCATAAAGGACTGCTGGACCTCGATCATGACATTAGGAAAAGTAAATATAAACAAAGGAAGAATAAGCATTTTAATCAAAGCAACCCTACCAATGATGGAAAAGGCTAATGAATGCCACTGAATCAATAGCATGCATGCTTTACTTAAAGATGGTGTGTAGTTTAATTGAAATAAATCTATCAAATTTGTTTTAACATAAATCTCCAAGTACCCAATAGAATGGCCCACAGAACAATGCACCCGCATTTTAATTGGTAAAATGGCTTAAGAGGAATTAAATAATAAGGCTTCCAATTTTTAATGATTTACTCTATAGCCTCCAATACGTGTGAATTCGTCAATTCAGGCAAAAGCCTTTTGTATGTTACCTTCTTCTGCAGCCAGTTATAATATCATTTCATATACGACCGATTTCAAATTTGCCATGCTATCAGTTGGGTTTGAAATCCCTGGATCTTTCCTCAGAGCACAGGCCAAAGGCTCAATAAATAGCACAAAAAGAACAGCGGCCATAAGGCAACCCTGCCTCATCCCATGTCTAGTAGTAATGTGACCCACTACTTTGGAATTGATTTGAATTTTAGCTTCAGCCTTTTTATATAAACTATGTAGCAGGTCAACAAATTGTAGTGGAAACCCATATTTGAGAAAGATTTTAACTAGCATGACCCAGTGCACCAAATCAAATGATTTTTCTGCATCAAGCATAATAATAGCTGCCTTGGTCTTATTAACAAAATAATACTCATTGACTTGTTTTAAGCAGTTATTATTAGTTGATAACAATAGTTAAGAAAGAAAGACGAGTTGGTCTTGGTGAGCCAAAATTTGTTCAAGTGGAGCTAATCCAGCTTATTTTCATGAAGATTTTATAATCACAGTTCTGAAGAGGATGATATGAGCCCTGACTTTACAATGGCTTTCCCTTTTTTTAAACTTACAATGACTGCCTCAGTGAAAGACCTGGAGTGATCTTTACCCTCGAGGATATCATTAAAAGAATGATCACAAAATTATTTAATTGCTGGATAAATCGTTTATAGACTTCTGCAAGTAGACAGTCGCTCCAGGACATTTTTGCATCCAAAGATGTTTAATTACATTTTATACATCAGCCAATGTAATGGGAAAGACTGCTTTTTATGAATCATTTGATAAAACGGGCTACCGTATGATTTCCAAAAATGTATGAATACTTTCTGGTGTACATTCTTTGGTTACCTATTAAAGATTTAAATACTGTTTAAGAAATACTTGACCGATTAAGTCAGCAACCATTTTGAGTAGCATTGAAAATTGATTTAATAATGCTATTGTACCTTTTTATACTTAATGACTAGGCTAGATAATGACAAGCCTTTTCACTTTCCTTATAGCTCTTTTTGGAAACAGGTTTTTTGATTCACTCTTTCTTCAGCGATGAAGTGATCTTTTAAGTTTTGGCACACTTGACCTAACTTTTTTCTGGCTCCTTGTGTATTTGATGCAACAAAGACTTGAATTGAAGACTCCAAAGCATATTGTAACTGGATAGCTTCTGCTTTATTTTGTTTAATAGTCTGTCCTCTGAAAAAGATAGCTTCACCATGAATAAAGACTTTCATGGTGCCCCATACAGAAAAGGTGGCAGTGGTACCAATAATCCCTTCCCAAAAATCATCTAAAGTGGTACGCACATTTGCAACCAGTATCTCATTAGTGAGCAAACATTTGTTGAAAGTCCATCTAGAGTTGATTTTACTAGGATGTTCAATCATTAGTTCGATAATGACAATGGAGTGATCAGAGTAAGCATTGGTGAAAATGTCAACCTTACCTCTGGACTGAGAGTGTGATATTAAAAATAAAGATGTGTGAGGCCGGCTTGAAGCTCTTTAAAAAGCAGGTGTAAGATTTGATCTGAGTTTACTCCATTCACCATGGATCTATTAAGGCGAGGTCTTGTTTCATCCTTGTCAGAAAGCCTAATTATGTGTTTATTTATTTACGAGCAGTCAAGCTTACAGATTGAATAATATTTAAATCCCCCCCCCCCCTAAGTACAACTGACCCCCTTGATCCCATAGTGAATTTGTATATATCTTGAAGGGCAGTAATGGCATTTCCAATGAAACCATAACAACTTACAATGAGTTGTTGTTGTAGCAAAACCTGAACCCAAATCCTTCTTGCCCCTGGATACCTTATCACCTAGAGAACTTTCCACTGAAGTTATTTAAAACCAATATGGCCATCCCTCTTACTGCAGTGTCAGCTGAAGCAAAAATGCATGACTAACAAGCCTTGGAATACTTTGCTAGGAGGATGTGGATTTAAGATGAGCTTCCTGTAAAAAGATAACAATCGTACTAGAGGCTCTCAGCCAAGCCAATATTGATCAATACTTTATCTTTTTAATTAATTCCATTGCCATTACTGGAGGTCACCTTTATTAAGATTTGGTACCATGCTTATCATGGCACTTTAATGAACTCTACGTCATCATAAACTGTAGTGTTCTTCTTCCTTGGGGAAAGTACTCCATTGTGAAATCCTGCTTGTTGATATCTAGTCTCTGTCTTTTGTGAATATTCTAGTGTGACTTTTCAACTTTTCATTTTCCCTTTTTTGAAAAGTGTACCCCCTTAACTCCCACTCATCCCATCCCATCCTATCCCATCCTCCCCACCCAACCTACCTGCACTCCCTTGTGGATCTTCCCTCAACCCCACCGATCAAGATCCCCGAGGTTCCTTTGTCTCCCCTAACCACAGATGACCTCCCATACCGTGTTGCCCCTATTGCCCCCCCGGGAATGAGTGCATTGGTGATGCACCCAGGACTGCTATCTCAGGTGGTATGGGCACCTGGCCATAAACTAGTCATTTCCTCATTCATACCCCTGTGGGAGCTAATCCCCCCTTCAACGAAACAATTGCATTTCATTCTTAAAATACTCATGTTGAATGACCTTAATGTTTTAAAATGCATTTACATTACTCTGCTTCCACCAAGGGTATAAGACAGAGATAAACCTCAACAAGACAATTTCATTGCATTGCGTCATCACAAAATCCCTGTAGAAATGTCAATGTAGCATTTTCATGATTTATGGTTCATAATAATACAGTTAAAAAAACAACAGTATGAAAAAAATATTACTGCTACAGGACCTATTTCTTAAAAAAATTAAGAGAAGTCAAGGCTCTCCAGAAGATGAGCAGTTCCTGGGACGGAAGAGAAATTATGGAATAACCTGCACCCTCCCCTGTTGGACTAGGACTGCTAGTGCTGAAACTTTCTTGAACTGCTCCATCATGGACTTAAGCTCCTTGAGCCTGCGAGTGGAAATTACTGACATACCAGGAAAGTGCTTTTGTATATATCAATTCTTTGATATGGTATCTTGCTTTGGGAGACACATGTACTGGAACTCGAAGGGCACAAATATTAGTGAAGTCACAGTCTTGGACAAAAGATACAGGAATTATATATGTCTTGATCAAATCAGTTATTAACGTATCAGTATTCTGGTCCTTCTCCCGCCCTTCTGGTAAGCCCACAAAGTGTAGATTAGAATGACGAGCTCTATGTTTAATTTCTTCCAGCTTAATCTTGAGCTCACCTATCTCATCTTTAGATCTTTCTGGCATGGTGTGTCATCGATTATAGTTGTCTTCGAGATTTGAAATCCTCTCTTCTGCTTCCTCCAGTTGAGCTTAGCATTGGAGCAGCTTCTCATTTATGGAGTGCAATTGCTCATTTATTTCCTTATTAGCCTGAATTTGGGCAGCACTCAGTTATTTAATCTCTCTTAAAACTTGCTGTAATATCACAATTATCAGTGGAGAGGAAGGCGAAGGAGCATGAAAAAAAGAAGATGGTAAGGAGCGTCCATCACTCAATCCATCTATATGCGGGACTATCAATGTTAATGTTAATGTTATTGGCACTTATACAGCGCGACTTCTACCCAAAGGTGTCCTGGCGCTATTGTGTGATGTCCATCATTGGTCTAAGTTGGGTAGGTGCAACTGGTCTTTAAAGCGTGAATAGCCATGTTTTCAGGGCCTTCCTAAAATCCAAGTGTTAATTGTGCTTCTAAGGTGTAGTGGGAGAGTGTTCCAAGTTTTGGCTGCTCCCACTAAAAAACTTTGTCCCCCCCCCAGTTAACTTTTTGTGCAATGGGAACTGAGACTAGTTTTGCCTCTGATGACCGCAGCATTCTTCTGGGTGTATACCAGCGAATGAGCTTTATCAAATGAGAGGGTCCAATTCCATGAAGAGACTTGTGCACCACGCACATGGCCTTAAACAGAATTTGTTTTTTTTACGGGTAACCAATGTAGCCTTTTAATTTCAGCCGAGATTTCGGCGTATTTTGGAATGCCAGAAATCAGTCTGGCAGCTGCTTTCTGCAGTAATTGGAGTTTTTTCAATAGCCCATCCTGGATGTTTAGGTATAGGCTATTACAATAGTCCAATCTCGACATGGCCAGGGCTGTAACAACTATTTTTTGGCTTTCTTTAGGTAATAGAGGCAGAATCTTTTTACATGACCTCAGTGTATATGATGTAACAGAGACTACAGCATTAACTTGATCTTTAAAGGACAGCTTGTTGTCAATTATAAGTCCTAAATTTTGTACCTTCCCACTAGGAGTTGGGAGAGGTCCAAGTGAGTCTGGCCACCATGCTGGGGTCCAGAAGTTTAAATCATTTCCCAAAAAACCCACCTCCGTTTTGCTGGAATTAAATTTGAGGCAGTTTTGGGCCATCCAACTGCCCACCGCAGTCATGCAGTCCTTGAACCCAGATGCTGTATTCTGAAGTCCCCCTGGGAGTAGTGACTCCACAATCTGGGTATCATCAGCATATGAGGTGAGGTAGAACCCAAAGGATTCTACCACGGGGGCCAGTTGATTTACATAAACATTAAAAAGTGTTGTGCTAATGGATGACCCCTGAGGGACACCACAAGGAAGGGAGAAAGATTTGGCAGTAAAATCTCCCAGAGTAACAGTTTGTACTCTATCAGCTAAGAATGACTTGATAAGTTTCCAAGCTGTCCCGTTAACTCCAATCTCTTGCAGCCGGTCCATCAATAACACATGATGGACCGTATCAAAGGCCGCGGAGAGGTCCAACATGATCATGGCCGCTTTTCCTCCTTGGTCCAATATAGACCTAATTTCTTCGGTAGACTTGAGAAGCGCAGACTCGGTACTATGTCCCCCCTGGATGCCATACTGGGTAGGGTCCAGCACCTGACCTTCTTCCAGAAATCGACTAAGTTGGGTGTTCATTATTTTTTCAGCAATTTTAGCAGGGAGGGGAAGCCTAGATATGGGTCTAAAATTATTTGAGTCGTTGGGATCCAAGTTTGGTTTTTTCAAAAGAGGAAGGACTGATGCTGATTTCCATGCTTTGGGAAAAAAATAATAACTAGCTTTTTCAAATTTGGGCCATAAATCAAGGTAAACTTGTAATTTGGGATTCTTAAACAAAAGGTCTCCTTTTTCTTTATTTTTTTGGTCCAATCCACGAGTCTCTTGGAGACGACCTGCACAGATGGGTGGCAGTATTTCCTGATGTGGTAAGTTACTGGGGAATGGATCATGATAAACCATAGTAAGCAAGAATGTAGTTTGATTAGAAGAGCATGTAAGATTGGATATGATGCTTTAAGATGCGACGCAGATGGACCGGAGGAGTACGTGACGCTGTCGAGACTTGCTGGACCGTGACTATTAGATTGCGATTGACTCTGCTTTATACGCGGGGAGCTTGTATCTATACCCTCCCTTTCCATAAAGAAAGACTGCTCGTATACTCCATACAGTAGCAGGAGTGATTTATAGATACATTTGGATGGGGAAACGATCCTAAGGACTTTCCCTTAATGACATTTTGCTGAATCAATGGAAGGCCTATGAAATTAGCCTTAAAGGAGCCCACCACTTTATTTCTCTAGTGGTTGGAACTATCTCTCAGATATTCAAGGATGGGGAACTGATCGTAAGAATCTTCCTTTCATGACTTATCGCTCTACTGTTGGAAACTTAATGACCCTACTATCATTCCAATGCCCTGAAGAAGTCCTGCAATAGGACGAAACGCGTCGGCTGTGATGTGCTTTTTAGCATGAAAATTGAATAAAAAGATGTGTTAATGAAACTTTTGGCTTACTCACTGATTGGATCTGGACCATACTAATGTTCTAAATTGATCTGTATGATACAGAGTGGTGCACCATTGCTTTGGGTTTATATGCGACGCAGATGGTGTTTGGCCTGGCACTGTGACCTGATTCATCTACAGCATGGTGGAAACTGCTGCAATTAAGCCTTGAGGTAGAGACTCTCTCAGCGTTGCCAAACCCAGACCAACGGGACCACTGTCAACCAATAATTCCATGCCCTGGGAATTCCAATCTTAGATTATCTCAGTTGTTTGTGCCGATGAGACTTGTAAAGAAGCAGCACGTATCTTAAATGAGTACAGGTTGACAACTAATGTCAGAGTCTGAGGGTTCTAAGT
Source organism: Triturus cristatus (assembly GCF_964204655.1). Lineage (NCBI taxonomy): Eukaryota > Metazoa > Chordata > Amphibia > Caudata > Salamandridae > Triturus > Triturus cristatus. The sequence goes on from NC_140581.1 coordinate 801,526,562, forward strand.
TCACATCACTTTTGCCTATTCTCACTGTTGACAAATTATGCTTATTAGTCTTTGTTGAAGGTCTATTCTTAGCTGGAACTTTTCTTCGATTTATTCCCTTTGGGATAAACTGCTTATTGCTGCCTCAGTCTCTAGAATACACCTTGCATCAATCTTTGTCCAGCTCTTAATCTTTCTCTGCCAAATGCAAATAGATGGATCCCCAGGAGTAGTTCGAGGGAGCACGTATAGAATCCTAGAAAGCAGCAGGTCCACCCACCACTAGACGGGCTGCTTCCACAGACCCCTCCACGAAACCTCTGCCTGGAGATGTTGGGTCTAACACACCAATCAAAGGAACTCCACCTCCTACTCCTCTTACTCCTACTCCTGTTGCTGTTCCACAGTAGAGGTCATAGCATCCAATGCCAGCCAACCACTAATTTATTGTTTATGTGCATATGGACCATCAATATCTGCACTAACTGGCTTGCCCGAAAAAAAACATCCACCTCCAACTGTGGCATCCATTCCACACTCCAGTTTAAGCCCTTCGATGCTCATGACGGAATGGTTCCGTCATGAGCATCGGTGCCCCTGTGCTCACGACGGAACCATTCCGTCATGAAGCCAGGGGAACGAAATCCCTCTGCTACAGACAGCAGAGGGATTTCTATTATTCCCCTGTTACCTTGGGAGCTGGGCAAGAGCTTCCACAGCTCCCAAGGCCCCCTCCCTGGTTTCTGTGCAATGACGTCGCACTGTCGTCATTGCACAGAAGCCGAAACTGAAATGAGCCTTTAGGCTCATTTCAGTTTCACTTTCTATGTGCTCAGGTGGCTATCTCAGCCCCTGAGAACATAGAAAGACGGGAAAGGTATCATTGGAAAGGGGAGAATCTCCCCTTTCCAATTGTACCCCTCCCTAGTGGATCCCTGCTTGGGGATTGCCCCAGGACGGCGATCACCAAACAAGGATCCACCCACTGGACACCAGGGAGAGGGGAGCGGGTCCTTGGGCAAGGGCTTTTGCCCCCCCTGGGGGGCGGATGGGGGCAGTAGCCCCCAATCTGCCCCCCGGGGGGTCAAAAAGCCCACTAGACACTATGGATATTTAATTTTGGTCACATAATTTATTAGGGTTGGGGCTGCCGATAAAGGGCATGTCCATGCCCCCACCCCACAAAAGTTACAGCCTTTCTGCCCCCCCGGGGGGCAGTTGGGGGAAGTAGCCCCTCATCTGCCCCGCCGGGGGGCAGAAAGCCCGCTATACGCCAGGGATTTTTTTAAATTATAATTTGTGGTGGGGGCTGCCCAATATCGGCATGCCCTAGCCCACACCCACTCCCGCAAAAATGAAAGCCTTTCTGCCCCACCTGCAGAACAGATGGGGGCATTAGCCCCAAATCTGCCCCCCCCAGGGGGGCAAAAAGCCCAGTAGACGCCAGGGAATATTTAGGCAAATTTTAATTAGGGTGGGGGCATTGGCATGCCCGTTTTGGGCAGCCCCCACCCTAATTAAAATTTGCCCAAAAAACTCCCTGGCGTCTTGTGGACTTTCTTTCCCCCCCTGGCGGGCAGATGGGGGCATTAGCCCCCAATCTGTCCAGTCGGAGGGGGCAAAACGCCCACAAGACACCAGGGATTTTTTTGGGGCAAATATGAATTAGGGTGGGGGCTCCCAAAACGGGCATGCCCATGCCCCTACCCCCGTCCACAAAAATAACAGCCTTCCAGCCCCCCCTGGAGGGCAGATGGGGCAGTAGCCCCCAATCTGCCCCCCCCGGGGAGGCAGAAAGCGACCTAGACACAGGGATTTTTTTTGCAAATTTTAATTAGGGTGGGGGCATTGGCATGCCCGTTTTGGGGAGCCGCCTCCCTAATTATTAGACTGGAGAGGTATCATTGGAAAGGGGAGAATCTCCCCTTTCCAATGGTATGCCTTCCCAGTGGATCCTGCTTGGGGATCACCCCAGGAGGGCGATCCCCAAGCAGTGATCCACCCACTAGACACCAGGGAGGGGGGAGCGGGTCCATGGGCAAGGGTTTTTGCTCCCCCCAAATGTTTTGGTTGTGATTTAGTCTTTTTTCTCCCCTGGGGGGCGGATGGGGGCAGTAGCCCCCAATCTGCCCCCCGGGGGGGCAAAAAGCCCACTACAAACCAGGGATATTTAATTTTGGCTGCATAATTTATTAGGGTGGGGGCTGTCCATAAAGGGCATGTCCATGCGCCCACCCCGCAAAAGTTACAGCCTTTTTGCCCCCCCTGGGGGCAGAAAGCCCACTATGCACCAGGGATTTTTTTTTAATTATAATTTGTGGTGGGGGCTGCCCAATATGGCCATGGCCATGCCCACCCCCCACAAAAATGACAGCCTTTCTGGCCCCCCTGGGGGGCAGATGAGGGCATTAGCCTCAAATCTGCCCCATGGTGCAAAAAGCCCAGTAGACGGCAGGGATTTTTTTGGAAAATTTTAATTATGCTGGGGGCATTGGCATGCCCATTTTGGGCAGCCCCCACCCTAATTAAAATTTGCCCAAAAAAGTCCCTGGCATCTTGTGGACTTTCTGCCCCCCCTGGAGGGCAGATGAGGCATTAGCCCCCAATCTGCCCTGCCGGGGGGGGCATAGACACCACAAAACACCATGGATTTATTTTGGGCAAATTTGAATTATGGTGGGGGCTCCCAAAATGGGCATGCCCATGCCCCACTCCCCCAACCCGCAAAAATAACAGCCTTCCTGCCCCCCTGAGAGGCAGATGGGGCAGTAGCCCCCAATTTGCCCCCCGGGGGGGGGGGGGAAGAAAGCTCCCTAGACGCAGGGATTTCTTTGCAAATTTTAATTTGGGTGGGGGCATTGGCATGTCCATTTTGGGCAGCCACCACACGAATTATTAGACAGGAGAGGTATCATTGGAAAGGGGAGAATCTCCCCTTTCCAATGGTACCCCTCCCCAGTGGATCCCTGCTTGGGGATCGCCCCAGGGAGGGGGGAGCGGCCCCATTCGGGAAGGGCTTTTGCTCCCCCAAACGTTTTGGTTGTGATTTAGTCTTTTTGCCCCCTCTCTCTTTGCACCCCCTGGGGGGCAGATGGGGGCAGTAGCCCCCAATCTGCCCCCCGGGGGGGCAAAAAGCCCACTAGACACCAGGGATATTTAATTTTGGCCGCATAATTTATTAGGGTGGGGGTTTCCCATAAAGGGCATGTCCATGCCCCCACCCCGCAAAAGTTACAGCCTTTCTGCCCACCCAGGGGGCAGTTGGGGGCAGTAGCCCCTAATCTGCCCCACCGGGGGCAGAAAGCCCACTATATGCCAGGGATTTTTTTTAAAGTATAATCTGTGGTGGGGGCTGCCCAATATAGGCATGCCCATGGCCATACCCACCCCCCACAAAAATGACAGCCTTTCTGCCCCCCTGGAGGACAGATGGGGTATTAGCCCCAAATCAGCCCCCCCGGGGGGGGCAAAAAGCCCAGTAGACACCAGGGATTTTTTAGGCAAATTTTTATTAGGGTGGGGGCATTGGCATGCCCGTTTTGGGCAGCCCCCACCCTAATTAAAATTTGCCCAAAAAACTCCCTGGCGTCTAGTGGACTGTCTGCCCCCACTGGGGGGCAGATGGGGGCATTAGACCCCAATCTGCCCTGCCGGGAGGGCAAAAACCCCACAAGACACCAGGGATTTTTTGGGCCAAATTTGAATTAGGGTGGGGGCTCCCAAAACCGGCATGCCCATGCCCCCACCGCCCACGCCCGCAAAAATAACAGCCTTCCTGCCCCCCTGGGAGGCAGATGGGGCAGTAGCCCTCAATTTGCCCCATCCGGGAGGGGCAAAAAGCCCACTAGACGTCAGGGATTTTTTTAGGCAAATTTTAATTAGGGTGGGGGCATTGGCATGCCCGTTTTGGGCAGCCCCCACCCTAATTAAAATTTGCCCAAAAACTCCTTGGCATCTAGTGGACATGCGGGCATTAGCCCCCCAATGTGCCCCGCCAGGGAGACAAAAATCCCAATAGACGCCAGGGAGTCTTTTTGGGGCAAATTTGAATAAGGGTGGGGGTTCCCAAAACGGGCATGCCCATGCTCCCACCCCCTCCCCGTAAAAATAACAGCCTTCCTGCCCCCCTGGGGGGCATAGGGGGCAGTAGCCCCCAATCTGCCCCCCCCAGGGGGGCAAAAAGCCCACTAGACCCCAGGGATTTTTTGGGCAAATTTTAATTAGGGTGGGGGCATTGGCATGCCCGTTTTGGACAGCCCCCACCCTAATAAAAATTTGCCCAAAAACTCCTTGGCGTCTAGTGGACTTTCTGCCCCCCTGGGGGGCAGATGGGGGCACTAGCCCCCGATATGCCCTACCAGGGGGGCAAAAAGCCCACTAGACGCCAGGGATTTTTTTGGGGCAAATTTGAATTAGGGTGGGTGCTTCCAAAACGGGCATGCCCATGCCCCACCCCTGTCTGCAAAAATAACAGCCTTTCTGCCCCCCTGGGGGGCAGATGGGGCAGTAGCCCCCAATCTGCCCCCCCCCGGAGGGGGAAAAAGCCCACTAGATGGCAGGGGCTTTTTGGGCCAATTTTAATTAAAATTGGCCCAAAAAACTCCCTGGCATCTAGTGGACTTTCTGCCTCCCCTGGGGGGCAGATGGGAGCATTAGCCCATGCCCCAACCCCTCCCTGCAAACATTACAGCCTTCCTGCTGCCGTGGAGGTCAGATGGGGCAGTAGGCCTCAATTTGCCCCCCAGGGGGAAAAGCCCACTAGACGCCAAGGATATTTTGGGGCAAATTTTAATTAGGGTGGGGGCATTGGCATGCCCGTTTTGGGCAGCCGCCACCCTAATTAAAATTTGCCCAAAAAACTCCCTGGCGTCTAGTGGTTTTTCTGCCTCCCCTGGGGGGCAGGTGGGGGCATTAGCCCCCAATCTGCCCCGCCTGGGTAGCAAAAAGCCCACTAGACGCCAGGGATTTTTTTGGGGCAAATTTGAATTAGGGTGGGGGTTGCCCAAAACGGGCATGACCATGCCCCCACCCCCTCCCTGCAGAAATTACAGGCTTCCTGCCCCCCGGGAGACAGATGGGGCAGTAACCCCCAATCTACAACCATGGGGGCAAAAAGCCCACTAGACGCCAGGGATTTTTTTGGGCAAATTTTAATTAGGGTGGGGGCATTGGCATGCCCATTTTGGGCAGCCCCCACCCTAATTAAAATTTGCCCAAAAAACTCGCTGGTGTCTAGTGGACTTTCTGCCCCCAGGGTTGTAGATTGGGGGTTACTGCCCCATCTGTCTCCTGGGGACTTTAGCCCCCATCTGCCCCGACGGGGGCAAAAGCCCACTAGACGCCAGGGATTTTTTTGGGGCAAATTTGAATTAGGTTGGGGGTTGCCCAAAATGAGCATGCCCATGCCCCCACCCCCTCCCCACAAAAATTACAGCTTTTTTGACACATGGGGCAGTAGCCCCCAATCTGCCCCCCGGGGGGCAAAAAGCCCTCTAGACGCCAGGGATTTTTTTGGCCAAATTTTAATTTGGGCGGGGGCTGCCCAAAACGGGCATGTCAATGACCCCACCTCCCACCCGCAACAATTACAGCCTTTCTGCCCCCCTGGGGGGAAGATAGAGGCAGTAGCTGGCTTTTGTTATGCATGGGGCTGCCCAGAATGGGCATACCAAGGCCCCCACCCCCCCAAAAAATATCCACAGTGTTTCTGCCCCCCTTGGGGGCATATCGGGACAACCCTCTCCCCGCGAAACCCCACCCGGGTGGCAGAAGGCAGACTAGGCACGGAGTTGTTTTAAGCAATATGCCTACCTGTGGATTTTGGGCCCTAGCGCAACCGGCACATAGGGAAACCTACCAATCCCACATATTTCTGAAAAGTAGACACCCAGGGGAGTCCAGCGAGGTATGGCTTGCATGGGTCCCCTAAAGTTTTCCTACCCACAATCCCCTGCAAACCTCAAATTTATCTGAAAAATTCACTTTTTTCTCAAAGTTCTGTGTAGGAAATTCTAGAAAATACGTGGATCCACAAATTTTTTCACACCCAGCATTTCCCCAGGTCTCCCGATAAAAATCATACCTCACTCGCATGGGTAGGTCAAGTACCTGAGATAGGCAAGGGCCCAAAACCTATTGAGGCGATATCAAACTGACCTATCACAAAACAACCTGGTTTTGCAAGGGGTGTCACCTGGGTTTTTGTCCTCGGGCTCGCTGGCCATCTTGGAAAACTACCAAACCCAAACATTTATGGAACCTAGACACCTGGGGGAGTCCAGCGAGGTATGGCTTGCATGGGTCCCCCATCACTCTCCTACCCAGAATCAACTGCAAACCTCAAATTTTGCCAGAAAATTCACTTTTTTAGCAAATTTCTGTGTGGGAAAGTTTTTGAATCTGGGTGGATCCACAAATTTCCTCCCAGGCAGCATTCCCCCAGGTCTCCTGACAAAAATGGTACCTCACTTGCATGGGTGGGTCAAGGACCCGCAACAGGCAAGGGCCCAAAACCTATTGAGGTGACATCAAAATTACCTATCACAAACCAACATGGTTTTGCATGGGGGTCCCAAGAGTTTTTGGCCAGGGGCTCGGCAGCTATCTAGGGACACCTACCAAACCCACACATTTCTGAAAACTAGACACCCGGGGGCTTCCAGGGAGGTATGGCTTGCATGGATCCCCCAACGTTTCCTTACCCAGAATCCCCTGCAAATCTCAATTTTAGTTGAAACAAATCCATTTTTTCACACATTTTTGTGTGGGATAGTTGTGGCATCACCGGGCTCACACAAATTTCCCACCACCCAGTGTTCCTCCAGGTCTCCCGATAAAAATGGTGGCTCACTTGTGTGGGAGGCCCAAGTACAGGCGACAGGCAAGGGCCCAAAACGTAGTGAGGCGACATCAAAATTGCCTATCTCATAACCACCTGGTTTTGCAAGGGGGGTCCCCTGGTTTTTGGCCCTGTGCTAGGTGGCCATCTAGGGAAACCAACCAAACCTACACATTTCTGAAAACTAGACACCCGGGGGCTTCCAGGGAGGTATGGCTTGCGTGGATCCCCCAAAGTTTCCTTACCCAGAATCCCCTGCAAATCCCACACAAGTGAGGCACCATTTTTATCGGGAGACCTGGGGGAATGCTGGGTGGTGGGAAATTTGTGTGAGCCCGGTGATGCCACAACTTTCCCACACAAAAATGTGTGAAAAAGAGATTTTTTCTGCTAAAATTGTGGTTTGCAGGGGATTCACCTTGCACCATTTCCTGTTGCGGGTACTAGGCCGACCCAGACAAGTGAGGTGCCATTTTTCTTGACCGCGGTTGGGGAACGCGGGGTGGGTGGAAATTTGTGGATCCACGCAGATTCCAGAACTTTCCACCACAGACATGTGGGGAAAATATGTTTTTTTGGACAATTGTTTAGTTTTGCAAGGGATTCTGGGTAACAGAACCTAGTGGGAGGCAGCTAAGTCACCCTATCCTGGATTCCCCTGGGTGTCTAGTTTTCAAAAATGTATAGGTTTTCCTGGTTTCCCTAGGTGCCGGCAAACCTATGGTTCAAAAACGACAGTTAGGCACCCAAAAAAGGGTCATTTTTCACTGCGAAATTGAGGTGTGACCACATTGAGTTTTGCACCGTTTCCTGTCACGGGCACTAGGCCGACCCACACAAGTGAGGTACCATTTTTCTCGTAAGACTTTGGGGAATGTGGGGTGGGTGGAAATTTGTGGATCCACGCAGATTCCAGAACTTTCCACCACAGAAATGTGGGGAAAAATTGTTTTTTTTTATACATTTTTAGGTTTGCAAGGGATTCTGGGTAACAGAACCTGGTGGGAGGCAGTCAAGTCACCCCATCCTTTATTCCCCTGGGTGTCTAGTTTTCAAAAATGTGTAGGTTTACCTAGGTGCCGGCAGTGCTAGGGTTCAAATACTACAGCTAAGCACTTTGCCAAAAAAGGGTCCTTTTTCACTGCGAAATTGAGGTGTGACCATGTTGCGTTTTGCACCGTTTCCTGTCACGTGCACTAGGTCGACCCACACAAGTGAGGTGTCATTTTTCTCGACTGTGTTTGGGGAACGCGGGGTGGGTGGAAATTTGTGGATCCACGCAGATTCCAGAACTTTCCACCACAGAAATGTGGGGAAAATATGTTTTTTTTGACAATTGTTTAGGTTTGCAAGGGATTCTGGGTAACAGAACCTAGTTGGAGGCAGCTAAGTCACTCCATCCTGGATTCCCCTGGGTGTCTAGTTTCCCAAAATGTATAGATGTGCTAGGTTTCCCTAGGTGCCGGCAGACCTATGGTTCAAAAACGACAGTTAGGCACTTTGCCAAAAAGGGTCAATTTTCACTGCGAAATTGAGGTGTGACCACGTTGCGTTTTGTGCCGTTTCCTGTCGCGGGCACTAGGCCGACCCACACAAGTGAGGTACCATTTTTCTTGTAAGACTTTGGGGAACGCGGGGTGGGTGGAAATATGTGGATCCACGCAGATTCCAGAACTTTCCACCACAGATATGTGGGGAAAATGTGCTTTTTTTGACAATTTTTTAGGTTTGCAAGGGATTCTGGGTAACAGAACCTGGTGGGAGTCAGACAAGTCACCCCATCCTTTATTCCCCTGGGTGTCTAGTCTTAAAAAATATATAGGTTTGCTAGGTTTCCCTAGGTGCCGGCAGTGCTAGGGTTAAAAAACTACAGCTAAGCACTTTGCCAAAAAAGGATCATTTTTCACTGCGAAATTGAGGTGTGTCAACGTTGCGCTTTGCGCCGTTTCCTGTCGCGGGCACTATGCCGACCCACACAAGTGAGGTACCATTTTTCTCGGAAGACTTTGGGGAACGCGGGGTGGGTGGAAATTTGTGGATCCACGCAGATTCCAGAACTTTCCACCACAGAAATGTGGGGAAAATGTGTTTTTTTTGACAATTTGTTAGGTTTGCAAGGGATTCTGGGTAACAGAACCTGGTGGGAGGCAGTCAAGTCACCCCATCCTGGATTTCCCTGTGTGTCTAGTTTTCAAAAATGCTTAGGTTTGCTAGGTTTCCCTAGGTGCCGGCAGAGCTAGTGTTCAAAAACTACAGCTAGACACTTTGCCAAAAAGGGTCAATTTTCACTGCAAAATTGAGGTGTGACCATGTTGCGTTTTGCGCCGTTTCCTGTCGCGGGCACTATGCCGACCCACACAAGTGAGGTACCATTTTTCTCGGAAGACTTTGGGGAACGCGGGGTGGGTGGAAATTTGTGGATCTAAGCAGATTCCAGATCTTTCCACCACAGAAATGTGGGGAAAATGTGTTTTTTTTGGACAATTTGTTAGGTTTGCAAGGGATTTTGGGTAACAGAACCTGGTGGGAGTCAGACAAGTCACCCCATCCTTTATTCCACTGGTTGTCTAGTTTTCAAAAATGTATAGGTTTGCTAGGTTTCCCTAGGTGCCGGCAGTGCTAGGGTTAAAAAACTACAGCTAAGCACTTTGCCAAAAAATGATCAGTTTTCACTGCAAAATTGAGGTGTGTCCACGTTGCGATTTGCGCCGTTTCCTGTCGCGGGCACTATGCCGACCCACACAAGTGAGATACCATTTTTCTCGGAAGACTTTGGGGAACGCGGGGTGGGTGGAAATTTGTGGATCTAAGCAGATTCCAGATCTTTCCACCACAGAAATGTGGGGAAAATGTGGGTTTTTTGGACAATTTGTTAGGTTTGCAAGGGATTCTGCGTAACAGAACCTGGTGGGAGGCAGTCAAGTCACCCCATCCTGTATTTCCCTGGGTGTCTAGTTTTCAAAAATTTATAGGTTTGCTAGGTCTCCCTAGGTGCCGGCAGAGCTAGTGTTCAAAAACTACAGCTAGACACTTCACAAAAAAGGGTCAATTTTCATTGTGAAAATGTGGTGTGTTCACGTTGGGTTTTGAGCCATTTCCTGTCGTCGGCACTATGCCTACTCACACAAGTGAGGTACCATTTTTATCGGGAGACTTAGGGTAATTCAGATTTGTAAAGCAACTGTTATTACCTATTGAATTTTGATGCATTTCTGCCTTCCAAATGAAAGACATTGTGTAAAAAAGAAGTCATTTTGAAAAATGACCGATAATTCTCATGCTAGTATGAGTATTCCCAATTTCGAAAATGTGCAGATATGTACTGTTTCTAAACTCTATAATTTGTTCCCATTTCAGAAATACATAGGTGTCTTTCATACCGATTTTTCCATATATACATTTTCCCACAATAATTGGTATATACCCAGAACATAATAAAAAAGATTGCAAATTGCTGCTCAGTTTTTGACTCTGGGTTCGTCCGGTTCTTGGTGAACCTACAAGTCCTATATATCCCCACAACCAGGAAGGTCCAACGGATGTAACGGTATATTGCTTTCAAAGAACTGTCATAATTAGAAGAAGTTACAGGTGAAAACAATGACAAAAAAGGCTGTTTTTTTCAACTAATTTTCAATTTTTCCTAGATTTAACTGTTAGTTTCTATAAAGAAACCTTGATGGATCTACACAAATGACCCCTTGCTGAATTCAGAATTTTGTCTACTTCTCTAAAATGTATAGCTTTCCAGGATCCATTATTACTTTCACAAACAAAATTTAGCTGTATTTTGGCTAATTTCTTGGTCCCCTCCAGGGGAATCCACAAACCCTGGGTACCTTTAGAATCCCCATGATGTTGGAAGAAAAGGATGCAAATTTGCCGTGGATACCATATGTGGTCAAAAAGTTACAGGGGCCTAAGCGCGCACTACCCCAAATAGCCAAAAAAGGCTTAGCACAGGGAGGGAAAAGGCTTAGCAGCGAAGGGGTTAAAGTGCAGTTCCTGCAATGCGCTCTTACTGCTCTACTCAACTTGGCTCTGTATTCTCACTTCGTTTCACCTCCAAGCACTTAGGCACATCACTACTGCCAAGCCATGTAAAACTAGAATAAAACTGGCTTCAAGAAACATCCACATTTCTTTCATCCTCCTTTATAGGGGTTTAGTGTGGATCAAACACAGCAGCACATTTTTCTTGAAGAGCTGTGCTCAGTGGCTCATGCTGTCACCAGGCAGAGTGTAAATTGGACCATTCACAACCATTAACACCATTGTTACTGGTAAACCGTTAAACTGTCAGGCATGAACCATTACCTACTGACAGGCTGGCAATACTGTGGTACACAAGTGACTTGTCTACATGGAGCAAGGTGTCAAAAAGTGAAACAGATCTTGTTAGCTATCACAGCCCATCAAGCTTCATAATTCTAGCATAGCTTCTGCATTTTCCATCTTACTTCCTATGACCCAGACAGATGGCAATCAGCTAGTTTTCTTCTGCTCTCTGCACTGAATCTAATGGAGGATGTACGCTTGAGGTATTGACACTGGGAACATTAAACCATATCTGAGGTGCTAAATACTGATAGGTAGCCTTGGCCTTCTGGTGCTGCTTGTTACATAATCAGCATTCGCACAATGTCCAGTTGAATCCACTATTCTAGGCCTAGATCCCAAAATCAGTGTGGCCATCAGGACAGGATTCTTGCAGAGATTGATAATCCCAGACTGACCGCTCAACCTAAAGAACCAAGGGATTCTACAGGGATGATGTGGATCTGTCCACTCTTCTCAAAGACAACTCTCAACACAAGGTTTGAGAACCATGATATGGCAAGTGTCCCTGAGGCGAAGTGGGGTTGGAATGAAGAGACAGAGAGAGTTCCTGTGCAATTCTCTCTTGAGCATTATTTACTGGCTGGTGCCTGATACTCCTGTGTGATAGTCTCATCTTGCTTCAAATGATTTCCTTCTTAACAGAGTTTGGCACTCGCAGATTATCTGCTAACATCATTGAACAATGGATTATAAAGAATTCAACAAATCTCCAAGTATAGACCCTCACACAGAAAGATTTCTACGAGAGCATTGTATGCTGAATGGCTAATGGTAGATGAGAAAAGAAACGTTTTTCAAATTTATGAAATTTGAAGTCTATAATAGTGCCTGTTCCTAAAGTAGACTCCACTGCACCCCACAGAAATATGAGGAAAATATTAGCTACATTTGAGGTTTTGAGGGGATTCTTGGTAAAGAAACATTAGGGGGTCCATGCAAGCCACACCTCCCTGGACTCCCCCGTGTGTCTAGATTTCAGAAATGTCCGGGTTTGGTAGGTTTCAATAGATAGCCACTGAGCCCAGGACCAAAAATGCAGGTGTCCCCCTTGCAAAACCAGGTCATTTTGTGATAGATAATTTTGATGTCCCCACAATACTTTTCAGGTCCTCTCCTGTCGCAGGCACCTGGCCCACAAACACAACTGAGGCAGCAATTTTATCTGGATACCTGGAGGAACACTGAGTGGTAAGAAATTTGTGTCAGCCAGGTGATCCCACAACTTTCCCACTCATAAATGTTGGGACATTTTGATTTATTTAGCTACATTTGAGGTGTGCAGCAGATTCTGGTTAGGAAAACTTTGGGCTGATTCACACAAGCCACGCATTCCTGAACACCCTCGGGCTTCCAGTTTTCAGAAATGTCTGGGTTTTATAGGTTTCCCTTGATGGTCGCTGAGCCCGGGACAAAAAATGCAGGTGACTCCCTTGCAAAACCAATTTGTTTTGTGATACATTATTTTAATGTCTCCACAATATGTTTTGGGCCCTTCCTTGTCATGGGCACTTGGCCCACCCACACAAGTGAGGTAGCATCTTTGTCAGGACACCTGGGGGAATACTGGGTGGTAGGACATTTCTGGCTTTAATCTGATTCTGGAAGAATATGGCACAGGAATGGTATGAAAATATGTGACTTTAGTCACATTTTGAGGTTTCAAGGTCTTTGTGTGTAAGAAAACTTGTTGGGATCCATGAGAGCCACCCCTTCCTGTACTCCCCTGGGTTTGTAGTTTATGAAAATTTCTAGAATCTGTAGATTTTCCCTATAGACAATGTACACTCACATATTGGTTGGATTTGGCACAAGGGTGAGTGAAGGCTCAGAGTGTAAAATTCTATTAACAAGAGATTTCACACAAAGGATATGCACTGCTAATAATTAAAAGGTTCAAACATGAACCAATGACTCACAGCTCATTCACACACCTTTCGTAAATGACACAAGTTAGTCCATGCACACCGCCAGCTACGGGCCGAAGACATTACAACACTCACATCAACAGACAATGTAGAGACAATGTACACCCTGGCAGAGAAAGACAGAAAAGACGAATATTCCTTCACAACCAACTATTTTCAAGTACACACACATACTGGTTGGATTTGGCATGAAGGTGAGTGAAGGTTTGGAGCGTTACATGTTATTAACAAAGTTTCACAAAAAGGAAATGCATTGTCAATAATTTAAAGGTTAAAAACCTAAAACAGTGAATCACAGCTCTTGAGCTGTAAAGCCACGGCAAAGCACGAACACTACCAGCCAAACACCACTCCACGTACATAGCCAGCCAAGCACCAGTGCACACACACCACCAGCCAAGCACCAGTCCGCGTACACACCCATCAATTTTTTATACAAAAAAGAAAACACAAACCAATTGGAAGTAGATACAAAACTATAACTACAAACAACAGCTCTAAAAGAATACATCACACTAGTGTTAACCGTGAAATATGAGCAAAAAATATAAAAAATACAGACCAATCAGTTTACCTTTACGCTCACGATTACACCCAAAAAATCCATTGAGTGTGGTACAATTTAAAACATGTGGGCACACACAGCCCAGTATTAGAAGGACTATTGAGGCAGTACATGTGACTCTGCATACCTCTTTGGGAACAGACTCTACATTTCTTAGCAAAAAAGTATTTTTTAGCCATGAGGAGAATGTGATCAGGAAAGTGGCAATCTTTCAATCTAGCAACATCCCCCACCGTTGCTATACTACAACCTCTTGCCTGTTCCTCTACATCAAAGCTGCATATCACAGACTACTGAAAATGAACAAATGTCATCTTTGACTTTGGAGAATAATTCTTGAATACAACAAAACCATTGAAAGTTGCTAAATGAAATAAATGGATGGCCAACTTCTTATACCAAATGTAAGCCTTATGAACAGCAGTGTAAGGTTCCAACCTCTGATCTACTCTATCAACACCTCCCATGTGCTTATTGTAGTCTAAAATGCACACAGGTTTGCACACTTCTGTAACCTGACCCCAAACAGCCACAGGTGAAGTACTTTCTTCATGGATGGTAGTCAGCATGTAGACATCTTTCCTGTCAGAAACTTTCATAGCCAAAAGATCCTCACTACTCAAGGCATTGCACTGTCCCTTCTCAAGTTTTTTGCAAACAAGCTCTTTTGGGTAACTTTTAGAGTTAGAGATGATTTTGCCACAAGCAACAGTGTCCACTTTGAACAATTCACACCAGTGTAGACGTTATCTATGTATAAATGGTGACGTTTGTTAATAATTCGTCTACTAAGTCCCCACACAATTTTCTCACTAACTCCGAAAGGGGTTAGACAACCAGGAGGGGTCAATAGTGGAATCCCTACCGGTGTACACTGTAAAATTATAGACATATCCAGTCCTACTCTCAGACAGAATATACATCTTAATTCCAAAGATTGCCCTCTAGCTAGGAATGTACTGCTTAAAAACCAAATAGCCCTTGAACAGGACCAAAGACTCATCCACAGCTATTCCTCTACCTGGAACATAGATCTCAGAAAATCGATCTACAATGTGATCAGGGACATGCCGAATCTTAACACAGTCACAATTAGGGTGATCTTGTGGCAATGCTGAAGCATTATCAACAAAATGCTGCATCCGAAGAATAAGCAAATACTGACCATGACTCATGGTTGCAACAAATATAGCTGTTGCCATCAAGGATCTAGTGATCAATATGAAGACAGGGATGGCTTTCTTATCAAGTCCATCAAAAAAGAAGGGGTGGGTGGAATTTGCGAAGTTGCCTTTCGCAAAATTCTGCGAACACGTGGAATTTTGCGTGCTTGCGGAGATTTCGGGGGCGGGGCTTCTTTGCAAGTTGACAATGCCTCTTGATAGGGTCCGAGAGTGAGACGTTGTACCGGAATTCCACCGTTTTGTGCAATACCTCTACTCAACTGGAGTACTTTCTACTGGCTAATCAGTAAGTGCTACCTCGTTGGGTAAATGTATAGTCCTTTTCCTACACTACAGCTGCGTAAAGAGCCAGAAGAGTTGTCTCCAGTGACCATGTGTGTCTGTAACTTTGCCACCGCGCCGAAAGGAGCTGGAGGCCCTTGAGTGAGCTGTCCATCATAGTGGGAAAAGGGCGGGAAGTTGTTGCATACCGCTAGTGTGTGTGGGGCGGGGCGGGGCCAAACGTGCGGGGCTTCTAGGCCAGTTCACATGCCTCTTGTTTATAAAGGGTCAGAGCAGGGTCTCTGAGGCCGACAAGGAAAAGGAACAGCCTTGTCACAGGAACTACACGAGGATTGCGCTCGAGTAAATCGAGGATGCAAAGACCACCGTCAAGGATTACAGCTAACATTTCAGGGCGGAAATGGGGAGAAGGCACATCTGCTTAACCACGCTCACGAATTCTACATGAGTATTGCGCTTGAGAAAATGAAGGATGCAAAAACCACCATCAAGGATTACAGCTAACATTTCAGGGTGGAAATGGGGAGAACAGACATCTGCTTAGCCACCACCACGCTCACGATTTTTTTTGCAGATTAATGCGTTCCAGAATTTGAGCTTCAACTCAGGCCCCTGCTTTATTTATATCTGTAAGGGCTTCCTGCTGAGGTTTAATTTTTGTGACAGGAGCATTGTGCCAGAATGAATCCTGCCCTGCATATTTAACCAGGAAGATGCCACAGTTTTGTGCAATACCTGTACCCTCATGCCCCCGAATTCCGTTCCGCCACGGATCGCGGAAGTTTCGACATTTTCGTGTTCCGCGCGGAACACGAAAATGCCGAACTTTTGCAAGTTCAGCGAGCGGAACGGAATTTGCCGGCCATCATTACAAAAAAGTTAAACACAAGAACTACTTCAACTCATCCAGATTTGTGGAATTCTACTGGGTGGATCTAGTGGTGGGCATAAGGTTGACACTGATGTCCCTCAAATAGTGTTCAGCATACAAATTAGTCTGCCCAACAATCTTTTCCAAAAATACATCATCCATAAACAACTGAAAAAAATGAATAGACAAAAAAGTTTTCAGTATTCACTCTACACCTTGGAACACCACTAAAGGCAGGCAATACCGGCTGCACCATGTTTGGGTCAATCCAGAGTCCAGCGCTTCCAATGGGAAGCCTTTCAGCACCAGACTGAAATCCAGATGGCTCTTGCTGCACTATTGGTACATCAGTGTCCTCTTCTAAAACCAGCACTGAGAGTGGCTTCATCATCAAATGATAGCTCTTGGACAGAAAATTAAATGCCAGAATCTTGGACTTCATCCTCTGCTCAGATGCAGAGTCAGTCTCATAATCGTGGTCAGAGGAAGACTAGAAAGCATATCAACAACCTGCAGAGTTGTAAAATAAGTAATCAACAAATTATGGCTTTAACAACCTGAAAGTAAAACTATTGGTAGTCTGAAATAAAAAATCAATCAATACAAACTACACAAAGACCTATATTTTTTTTAAACCATGCCACTCACTGTCAGAGACAGCTGGACTCACCCGCACCTACTCTGCACAATCACAGCAAGCACCAACGATATCCCACTAGAAAGGAAAAACAAAAGAAAATTACACACAAGACAACACAATACACATCGTGCACAAATACAAGGAGAATTTCCAACACAATAAAAGCTGAATTTCTGCTATTACACAATTATAAAAAGGGCATTCATGCTGGGCAATAATACTAATTTGGAGCAAAAAAGGTACAAAAAACTTGCTCTTACCAAACAGATGCAACTACACAAACTGCAGATCAACCACTGACAAAACCGTAAGCAAAAGACTGAATTGTAAAGAAAACCTTTGCACTAGAATAAAATGGAGAAATAGATCACAAATGGAAATGATGACAACGATTAAAACTGCTACCATTATGAAACACTTCAAAGTGTCAACAAGTATCTACATCCAAATGCTAGCCGCACATACCGCCAGCCAAATGCCAGAACATGCAGACCATCAGCCGAACTACATTTCACACACAAACTTATCCTGGAGTCTATTGTCTTCTGCCTCCCCTTGGAGGCAGATGGGCCTAAAAATATATGGCCGATCTGCCCCCAGGGTGGGCAGGAACAGCCAAAATAATAACCCCCAAAAAGGGAGCGAACCTTGCCCAAAGGGCCGCTCCCCAAAACATGTTCCGCCATCTGCAAAAAAATCCCTGGTGGTCTAGTGGCTTCTGCCCCCCTTGGGGGAAGATGGGCCTAAAATATAGGGCTGAACTGCACCCAAGGGGGGCAGACACAGCTACAATTTTAACCTCCAAAAGGGGAGCAACACTTACCCAGGGGTTTGCTCCTCAAAACATTATGGGCCACATAAAAATAATTCCTGGTGGTATAGAGGCTTCTGTCCACTGTGAGGGCAGATGGGCCTAAATATAAGGCCAATCTGCCCCCAAGGGGGGAAGAAACTGCCAAAATATTAATCCCCAAAATGGGAGCAACCCTTGCCAAATGGGTCGCTTCCCATCATATAATAAAATCCCTAGTTTCTAGTGGCTTTTTTTTTTGCACCCCGTGGGGGCAGAAGGGCCTAACAATATAGATTCTGGGGGCTCAGAATTAAAAGAAAATAGCCCCAGGGGAGCACCCTTTCCCAAGGGGTCACTCCCCATTATTATGCACATAAAACAAATCCCTGGATTCTAGTGGGTTTCGCTCCCGAGGGGCTGATCGACCTAAAACACGGCCTCATCAGCCCCCGGGGGTGGCAAAACATGGCCAAACATGCCCCAGGGGAGTAACTCTTTCCTAAGGGGTCGCTCTCCCAACAACTTAGAAAGGAATCCCTGGTGATCCAGTGGAAGGAGTCCTGCTCCACGATTGCAGGCCTCCTCTTTGATTGTGGAGCAAAAATCCATTCAAAACAGCGACAGGTGAAAGGAGAAACTCTTTCCTTTCCCCCTGTGTCTGTTTTTCCTCACACCAACCCCCCAGGAGATGGACGTACCTCAATTGCGTCCCCTCTCTGGCCAGGCTGGAAACAGATGGCTTCCAGCGCGCCCCCTGAAGCATAGGATGATGACACACCATAAGTGTGCCAACTTTATCAGATTGCCAGAGGGTTTTGGGGGGCAGCAGAAGCACTTCCGCTGCCACCCCCAGTAGGGTCTTCTTGATGTGGGGCTCACGGGCATAGCACCAAGGGTCCCCTGTGTGTGGGTGCCAGGACATAACCGTTATGTCCTCAGCAAACGAGCACTGTGGCTAAGGACCTAACCGTTATGCCCTTGGCACCCAAGGGGTTAAGCTTTCTAACCTGGCAATATTTCGACCCATCCTAGGAGTGAGATGTTTACAACTGGGTTGAAGAGGGACTCTGCAGAACACACATTACATTTCTCTATAAGGGACGGATTCATGAAGGTACCTAAGTGTAGTGAAGAGGGACTCTGCAGAACACACATTACATTTCTCTATAAGGGACGGATTCATGAAGGTACCTAAGTGTAGTAAAGTTATGAGTGCTTAGTCTCTGTACGCATGGCGGAATCGCTGCACTCGGGGGGAAATCTCTCCACAGGGCACTCTCTGCAGTGTGCAATATGGAGATTCTGCTGCAAGTGCAGAGACTCCTGCACTTGTAACTTTACTACACGTAAGTACCTACATGAATTTGGCCCACACTGTCTAACAATGGGTGGGTCTACACTGTCTAACAATGGGTGTGCCCACAGTGCCTAACTAGGGGTCAATTTAAGATTAGACACGTTACACTTCAAAAAAGATACTGAGTGTCAGGAATGATCCTACACTGCAATTACACTCTTGAAATAAGTTACCCCGAGGACTCCGTGATGTAATAATTTGCATGAATAGTAAAACAGCATTGCTTTTATGACAAACTATGATCCATCTCTTCTAAGGTGTCTGAATTACATTTAAAATTACTAGGGTTGACAGGTGGACAGCAAGCCTTTGCACTATTGGTAACTGTGTAACACTCCATTAAGAGGGTTTTAAGTAACATTTGGTTTGTTTCAGAAAATAAAAAAACATTCTTGGAATGTGCAAATTATGCACAAGATATGAATAATTTGACATGTGAAGAATTCGTCATTACACAAAAAGCACAGCCGATAAGGATTTATATGATTCCAGAGGCCATAAAAATAACTATGTTTTGCTGAATAAATAAAGTCAAATTACACCTCTCATATTTCCTCATGTAATGACATCCAGTGTTTTTGGTCATTTCTGTCTTCCTTTTATAACCTCATAATTGAGTCAAACAGTTTCAAATAGAGAGCTCAAATTATGCCTGTGCACAGCACCTCATAAATTCAAAGTATGGCTCTGAATGTATCTGGGGACGTTTTGGCTGTGCTTGGGCTATGTCGGTCATACTTATTACGCTATAGAATCGCATTTATAAAATAAGCAAAGCTTCACATATTTCATCTGCACCTGTGCTTATGAGGTTGTACCTGGAATGAGAGCACAAAACCATTGTATAAGGTGTTCTCATAGGAATCTAAGATTGTGTCTGGGTATGTAAGTCTGTTCCAAGGCTGTAAATTGGTGTGTGAGGCTATACATTTTCTTACAGTGCTTGCAGTTGGCATCTTCAGTACATGGGGATATGATATCAATACATGGGAAAATAAAGCCCAGTCAGAACTACGATGGCAGAACATCATCATGTAATGACATTATCTTGGCATGTAAGCCTGCAATTAGGCCATGTGGGGAGGCACAGACGCATAGAAGGCTGTATGTACCTGGGCATATCTAAGGATGTAGCTAAGGGGTGTGGCACATGGCATAAAATTAAAGTCAGCCTTACAGAAATTCGATCTGCTCAAGGACTGACCCTAAACTGCTTGATTTTTGTACACTCAGGGTTTTGATCACATCTATGGTTGAGTTGTGTATGCTAGTTGTGAATCAATATCTACTCTGATAAAATGAAGTTTGTCTTTCTCAAATTTCAGCCCATTTTAACAAGTGACTAACATGACATTGTGTCCAAACAGGATTCCGTCCGGGAAGAGGCACTAAATCTGCCCTCCTTGTCATCTGGGATGACCTGAAGAATACAGAAGACCGCAACAGGGTTGCTGCACTACTCCTGTTGGACCTCTCGGCTGCCTTTGACACAGTTGACCATGACACTCTGAAACAAAGACTCTATGGAGCCGACATAGAGGGAACTGCTCTAGACTGGATTGCATCCTACCCCTGAAACAGAACTAATGTAATCCATTCCCCACCTTTCTCATCCAAACATATTCCACAAAAGCAGGGTCCCTCAAGGCTCTATTATCTCACCCATGTTTCTCAATACCTACATGAAGTCATTACCCGTACTGATCAATCAATTTCACACCACATGCTATATCTATGCAGATTACACGCAAATACTCCTTCAACTGGAATGTCCCAACGACATTGGAAAATCCCCAATTTTCAGTTGTCTCAGAGCTGTGGATCAGTGGATGACTTGGAGACATCTCAAATTGAATGCTTCCAAAACAGAAATACTCATGTGTGGCGATTGGAAACATTATGACCCGCTTGCTGCCTGGCCTGATGAAATGGGATCACCACCTAAAGTATTGAAGGAAGTAAGAAACCTCGGAATGACCATGGACTCCAAGCTATCAATGAATGCCCAAGTGGACAAACTAGCAAGATCAAGCTTTGTCACTATAAAAACGCTGCAATTAATTTTCCCTCATTTGGGGTTTCCACAAAAGGTTCAAACTACCATTTCCCTTGTTCTGTCCAAACTCGATTTTATGCCAATAGCCTTTTCCACGGATCACCTTTAACAACCATGACAAGACTACAGCGGATTCAGAACTCGGCTGCCAGACTACTCTCGCATATCAAACCGCGAGACCACATCTCACCTGCCTTGAAAGCCCTGCATTGGTTACCGGTTGCCAGAATATCCACGTTCAAGCTGCTTTGTATCACCCACAAAGCAATACATGGAATGGGACCTCCCTTCCTCCTCAAATCACCAAACACATTCAACAAAGGCACCTTCACTCTGAAGGGGCACCTCGCCTCAAAATCAAGATACAAGAATAAAAACCATGGGTGGCGCATCCTTCTCTGTTCAAGCACCCAAACTATGACGCTCTTTACCCCCAAACATAAGATCCGTTGACCTTATCTTCAGAAAACTACTCAATTGGCTCTTCCCCACATAAGAACCATACGCAAACAGACATTTACAGGAGATTCCTCTGTATATAAGCATTTATTTTCAGTATAGATATGTATCTATCTTTGTGTAGTGCTTCTTATAAACATGTAGAATAATTATGTTAAAAAAATGTTTTTAAGTACATTTACACTTGAAAACGGGAGTTTATCTGGTGCATCTTTGGTCTACATGTACTTGCTCCCATTGTGCATCTATGTACCTTCCATGTACTTGGATCTGTGTGTTTGTTACTTTTCTTCCGAAAAAGCATATCCAATGCACTACCCTGTTTCTCATCCTGTACCTCTATCAATATATTTAATCTCCATATACTTACCTCCTTTATGCATCTATATACTCTCAATGTATTTATGGATCTCTATATTTATCACTTTCTTCTAATTTAGCATTTCCAATACACTACCCTATATCTCAGCCTATACTTCTCTCAACATATCTTCTAGCCCAACTTTCTGACTCATATCAAACTTCTTTCTACTACTCTTTCAAATGCACTACCCTATTTCTCACCCTATACATCTATCAATATATCCTCTACATTCACTCTCTCATTCATCTCAAACCCCAAACCACTACTATGAGCCACAAAATAACTAATTTCTAGACTCGCCCCTACTCTACCCCTCCTTGCATCATCTGACACCTAATCTACCATACTGATCCCCCAAAACAAACCTTTCTAAACACTTCCCTCTGACTCTTCCCCTTCAAAACCCATTTGTATTCATCTAAAAGCCTCCTCCTACTGCTATGACCTCCAAAGAAAACAAATCCATACCCTTCACTCTTCTATCCCTCCACTATCCTTTTGAATCAAAATAGCAGACTAACATGTTCACTTTGCAAATTCCATATTCCACTATACTAAATCACCATTAATCCTTTATGGGTTCCAGAGTAGCGTGCTACTCACCAATAAAGCGTTTCAACACCCCATCAGGGTTACAAGCGCTATATAAATGCAAAACCTTTTCCCTTTGCTACCCCTCCCCAACCCATCTTAATCCAAATAAATGACTAACATATCCACCATTCAAATTACTTTCATATTTCACCATACTAATTCTACACTGATCTTTATGGGTTTCCAGAGTAGCGTGCTACATGCCAAAAAAGCGCTTCAAAACCCCATTAGGGGTAGCAAGTGATATATAAATACAACCCTCTTTCCTTCTTCTATCCCACCACCTACCCTTCTCTATCTAAATAACTGAATAACATTTCCACTACTCAAATCACTTCTTATTTCACTATACTAATTTTCAACACTGATACTTTATGGATTCCAGAGTAGCGTGCTGCTCACCCAAAAATCGCTTCAACAACCATCAGGGGTAACAGGTGCTATATGAATGCAAACTTTTCTTCTGCTTCTATCCCTTTGCTATACTTCTTACTCCAAATAAATGACTAATATCTACCACACAAATTACTTTCGTATTTCACCATATTAATTCACCACTAATCCTTTATGGGTTTACGGAGTAGTGTGCTACTCGCCAAAAAAAAGCGCTTCAACACCCCATCATGGGTAACACGTGCTATATAAATTCAAACCTTTTTTCCTCTTCTATCCTTCTGCTATCCTTCCGAATCCAAATAACTAACTAATCTATCCACCACTTAAAATTACTTTCACATTTCACTACACTAATCCAACACTAATCCTCCATGGGGCCCAGAGTAGCATGCTACTCGCCAAAAAAGCACTTCGATGCCTCATCAGAGGTAGTAAGTGCTGTATAAATGCAATTACAATACAATTACAATACAATACCATCAAGATGACAATGCAATTTATGAAATACTAATAATAAATACATTTTAAATTGGTTAAAATACCCCCCATCTGCATTTCTGTGTAGTAGGAAAATGTTTCCCCACAGTTAGGCATCTCAGTTTTAGAAAAGTTTAATTTGTAGCCAGAAACCTTAGCGAATGCTGAAATTTCCTGCAAAAAGGGGGGTAGAGAAGACACTGGATTAGACATATAAATAAGAACATCATCAGCATATGCAGATAATTTAATTTGTTGGGTCTTGAAATTAAAACCATTAATGAGGGGGTTATTTCTAATACGTTCCAGAAAAGGTTCTAGGCATAACAAAAAAAGTAGTGGTGAAAGGGGGCAACCCAGACGAGTACCTCTTTGAAGAGAAAAATAAGGGGAGATGAGACCATTAACAAAAATGCATGCTTTTGGATTGGTATATAACAATTTAACATATGAAATAAACTTTGGACCAAAACCAAACCACTGTAATACATGAAATAGGAACGCCCAGTTAACACGGTCAAAGGCTTTTTCTGCATCCAGGGATAAAGCAGCAAGTGGGGCTGGATAATTTCTACTAAGAGCAATAACATTGGATAACATCCTGGCGTTGTCAGAAGCCAAACGACCTTTAACAAAGCCAACTTGGTCTGGATGAATGAGAAGAGGGATAATTTTTTCTAAACGAGAAGCTAAAATGTTTGCAAAAATTTTACAATCATAGTTAATTAATGATATAGGACGAAAATGTTTGCAAAAGGAGGGGTCTTTATCTGGTTTGGGGATTACAATAATAAGGGCTTCCAAAAAAGAACCACAGGCTTGGGAGTTGGATATAAAGGAATTAAAAAGTTGTAACAATTTGGGAGCAAAAATTGAGGAGAAAGTGGAGAATAATTCTACTGAAAATCCATCGGGGCCAGGAGCTTTCGCTTTCTTCATAGACTTAAGAGCGTCAGTTAATTCTTGTAGAGAGAGATCTTCTTCAAGGGGCTCGAAATTATCCTGGGAAGTTTTAGGCTTAGAGATATCTTGGAAGAAAGAAGTAAAATCTGCTTCAGAGGGCATGGTAGTTTCTGTATATAAGAGATTGTAGTATGATTGAAATGTGGAGATAATATCGGAGTCAGAGGAAAGAAGTGTGTTGTTCAAATCCGAATGAATGGGACCAATAACTTTACGTTCTGATTTAATTTTTAGATAATTTGCTAACATTTTCCCAGCTTTATTTTGTCCTCCATGATATTTCGATTTAATCTTGAGGAGGATATTACAAGCGTCCGCAGTGACAATTTTATTCAGGGAGGATTTAGCCTTAATTAATTCTTGTAGTGATGAGGGAGATTTAGAAGAGTAATAGTTATGTTCTAACGTTTTTAGAAGGGTTAGGGTTTCTTTATATTTAGTGTGCAGTAATTTTTTCTTCCTTGAGGAGTATGCAATAGTAAATGCTCTAAAGGAAGCTTTAAAGGCGTCCCAATTGTTGTGAACAGAAGTGTCTGAGGAGTTATTAAAGGAAAGCATTCCTTAATAAAAGCAGTCGCTTCTAGAATAAAGGAATGGTCTGATAGAAGGGAATTATTAAAACGCCATCTACCTTGTTTACATGTAGTGAGAGATAGGTCGATAAGGGTGGAGACAGGAGCATGATCAGATATAAATATGGATCCAATGTCAGAAGATTGGAGACAAGGTAGGAGTGATTTGGAAACTAAAATATAATCAATACGGGATCTGGTATGATGTACGGGCGAGAAGAAGGTAAATTCTAAGATATCTGTGTTACATGTTTTCCACGTATCAAATAATGAGCGAGAGGAGATGGCTGTCTGAAATGATTTGTGAGATTTGTCAGGTTTGAACTTACAGTTGGATTGCCTATCAGAAAACGGATCTAGCCAATTGTTGAAATCACCCCCAACCACAATATTAGAATTAGTACATGACAATAGTTTCAGTTTGATAGAATGCCAAAATTCAGAATCTGGTTTAACAGGACCATAAATATTGAAAAAGGTTATTTGTTTTTTATTTATAACAACCTCTGCCAGCACCCACCGACCATCAGGGTCACACTCTGATGATAAAATCTGTGCATTAATGGATTTATGGAACAATATAGCAACACCACCATGACGATCAATAGCAGGAAAAAAGACAATTTGACTAACCCAGTGGCGTTTAAGTTTAAGGGATTCTTTGTCATTACAGTGGGTTTCCTGTAAAAAAGCAACTTGGGTATTAAGTTTAGCAAGATGAGACAATACCTTTTGACACTTGACTGGATGACCAAGACCACGAACATTCCACGAAGTCACATTAACCATAGCTCTGGGGACAGGTAAACATGAGGGAACAGGAGGACAAAACTGCAAAATCGACAAGACAAAAGAAGGAAAGACAATGTTCAATATGTGAAAAGATAGACATAATATTAAAAATGAAACAGGTACAGAGAAAACGGATTAAAGCTGAGTAAGACTGAGTGGATGAAAAGAAGAGATAAACAAAAAGAAAAAGAAGCAAAAGAGAAAAATTAGAGGAGAAACATAATCCAAAAAGAAGGACTAAACAAAAAGAGAAACAGAAACAAGAGAATTGAAAGAGAAAGATAGGAAAGGAAGGAGACAGAAGAAAGAAGTAAGCAAACAGATCAAGGATTAGCATCCAGATCTGTAAAGTAGAAGAAAAGCCGGAAAAAGAGGAGCATATTGACGCCGAAGGACACTGACCACAGTGATAACTACAAAAGATGAATGAGAACCTCATAAATACAAGAAGAACAGATAATCAGAGGATATCAAACAGGCAAATTAATTTATAATCTAATTAGCAACCCTAAAATATAAGAAAAAGTCAAACATTTGTATTCATGCCCTGAGGTGAGAGACTTTGAAGAAAAAGTTTAAGTTTATCCGGATCATCAAAGGAACGTGACCGACCATCATGTGTAATTTTACAAAGGCAAGGATGGAGAATTCCATATTGAATGTTACGTTTTCTCATCTGAGGTCGCAAAGCAAGAAATTCCTTGCGACGAGCATTTGTTGCATTGGAAATATCCTGAGATATGAAGATATTCACTGAGGAGAAAGTCACCGCCGCAGCGCATGAGCTCGTCTGCCAAACAACGATAATTCAAACGCGGTATGCGGACTCACCGCCTCGCCACATGTCCATGCCCGCCGCCCAAACACATGAACAACATCTTCGAGAGGCTCCGCACAGGTAAAATGTCCCGCGTCGCGGCGGAGCCTACACCAGGTCCGCCATTCCGTATCGGCGCTCAAGCCACGCCCCCCAGTTGAAGCCTTTCTGACATGGAAAGTGACTATTCTCAGTCAGAGATGGAGAGTCTGGCTGTTGCGAGGATCTGCAAACATTTTCATGTGTTTCTTTAAGGAAAACGTTTCACTATCTTGATAGCCCACCAAGCACTACTCACTATTTTTGGAAACCCAAAAGCCAAGGTGCCCCCTTGCATTGAAATGTGGGGGTTGTGACTGAAAGAGTACGGCTTTGCAACTGTACACAAGCTGGGTAATGATCAGAACTCGGTTGAATACTTTTCATGAGTACCACTACATCGTCACAGTTTGTCATCCAAAATGGCTGAGGAGCATATTAATTTCATTCTTAGGTCTAGCACACCACAGCCCTATTCTTTGATCAGATTATTGCTGCCACTAATGCCAAAAAGAACATGCTTATCCTCAAAGACATAATTTCACCTCAATCGTGAAGAAAAATGCTTGGACTTTTGCAGACGATGTTTAATTTAAAATATTTAAAAATGTACAGGATGAACTGTCCATTACCAGGGAAGTTGTTGTATTGAGAGGCTATAGAATGGCCATACCTGGGAGCCTAAGACAGCAAGTCATTGAACTAGCCAATGAAGGACATTGTGGCATTGTAGCCACGAAAAGAGCTCTAAGAGCTCAAGTGAGGTTCCCGCGCCAAGACAAGCAAGTTCAAATGTAACTAAATGGATGCCATCTTTGCAACTGCCTAAGTAATGCAGCGTCCATTGACAATATCTGACCTTCCTGTGCAGACCTGGGCAGGGCTGGACTGGTAACCGAAACAAGCCCTGGTAAAACTGCTCTGCCGGCCCCCCTGGGGGGTGTAGCCGAGCTGTTTGCTAGGACTGATTTTGGCCGATTTTGTTACAGGGGCCGATATTGCAGGCCCCCAGTAACCAAAACAGCCCCCACCCCAGCAGCCCACCGGGAAAATGCCCGGGGCCTGCTATGGCCAGTCCACCCTAGATCTGGGAAAGAGTTGCAGTTGATTTCTTTGGGCCTTTAGGAAACGGACATCATCTCATGGTAGTCATCGATGAGTATTAACACTTTCCTTTAGTAAAGCAGTTATCATCAACAAACCATGACAAGGTGATTGAACAGGTGGATGACATCATTGCAGCATGGGGTATCAGACTAAATGGGTTATGTGACGTTACAGCGCATGCCATTACTCCGCATGCCGTTGTAAAGCAAAACTTTACCCCGACTTGCTGTCAAGGGTGCGCTGGAAGTTGGAATTGTTTAATTTACTATTCCAACTCCGGTGTGTGCAACAGTAGGGAAGGTGTTGGAGTTAAATCCAACACATTCTACCCCCTACACCAATCCATTTTCGTTGCAACGGCATGCAGAGTAAAAGCATGCGTTGTAATGAATGCGGTGTAACAACTGTTTCCAGACTAAATGTCAAGCATCTAAAGTGTACACCTCTCTGGCCTCAAGCCCATAGTGTTGTGAACAATTCATAGGTACCCTCAAAAGGGTAATTCTACAAGCATCTGGAGGGTATATAGTTGAACCAGGCCTTGTGTCAAGCCCTCCGTGCTTATCATTCAACTCCTCACTCCACAACTGCTGAGAGTCCTGCCACCTTGCTATTTGAGAGAGCCATCGGAAAAAAACTGCCACAGTGGACTGTATAGAGATTCTTGAATGCTGATAAGGTTCATGTCATAGACATTCCTCAAAAGTGCAAAATGGAAGCATATGCTGATCGGCGTCGATGAGCTCAGGGAACATTCTTCGATGAAGGTGACTTGGTCCTGGTCACTCAGAAACCAAAGCGGAAAACAGACACTCTGTTTGCTGTCGATCCTATGAGGATTGTGATGTTCAAAGAACACATGGTGACGGCCCATCGTACTGTAAAGTCCAACACACGGGACTCGTCAGACTTTAAGCACCTACCTCGATGTTCATCAGCTCCTGCAATCATGAAAAAGGTGATCCCATCTAACAGTATAGGTTAAGCAATAGAACCTGTGTCATCTGTGCACAATGAGAGTGCGTCTTGACCATCTCATACATCTCAATCAGGCCAACTAGTGCAAGCGCCTCGACGACTTATTGAAGAAATAAGATGTGACTGTTGTTTGTACTTTTTATTTAGCAAAGGGGCAGATGTAGTGTTGTGGGACTCTGTGCTCTAGGGCCCTCGTGGTTCTAGGCAGACTCAACAGAGAATTTATATAACTTGCTGGGAGGTGTTAAGGTGTGGTTATTAATGGTTATGATGTAATGAGTGGGCAGTGTATGATCGTATGCCGAGGAATAAAGATGTCTGATACTGAGCTCCATGTGTGGCGTGTTCATTTGCATGCACCCTAGCTGTAGAAGATGCTGCATTACTGGCACAGATCTACTGGCGTTATCGTTGTGCATTCTGTGAATATATAGTACCTTCTCCTTAAATCACACTTTCTATCTGTTTTTAGTGAATTGAAAATTGCAGGGTAGCAATTATGAGCATTATGTTCCCTTGAGGTTTGGAAGATGTATTTGTACTGTGAGGAGTCTTTCCTGATTTTGATAATTGCGCATGTTATGTAAAAAAGTATCTCCAGCCATTTAACAGTTCAGTGAAAAGGAGGGGCTCCTAGAATCGTTGAGTGAGAAAACTGGTATTTTATTAAGTAACTTGATGTGATGATAATCACATAGGTATTGGCCATTTAGGAAATACCATGTCCCGCAGGATTCCCCTCTGGTAGTCTAATTCTGGTAATGCAGAGACAGAGGGAGAATAAGAAGAAAAGCGAAAATTATAGGTCAGCATGTGTCCAACCCTGGTGGCACAAACAAACTTAAACAAGCTTATATCATTATCATCCTAGATAAATACAAACTTTACTTTGTCAATCCTAATTATTCATTTTATTCTGTTACATTGTGCACTATCAAGTGCTCACTAAAATCCCAATCCCAAGTGCTAGATATTACCAAAGAGGAAGCAATGCCCGCTGATGTCACTTAAAGTCGGTAACAATCTAGTGATATAATGCGAAATAATATAAGACACCCATTTCGGAGAGAACGCAGACAACCGACTAATTTACTCACAGAAAAACAGAATTTGAGAGACACCATGCGTGCCCTTTCCTTCTTTTCTCACTTTCCTGTTTTTCTTACCCTTTCATCTTTTTATTGCTCGGAGAAATGTCAAATTCTACTCGAAGAGTAATGCCTTTTGGCTCCGGTAGCCTTTGCAGGGTTCACTTAATTCTTTCCTGGTCTATCAATGATGAAACAGCCCGGAAAATACAGGATACGAAACAACATCCTGTCTGTTATAAGTCGAGAAATTGAATCAAGTGGAGTGAAAAGGAAATGTATTTAGGTTTTCTAAAACAAAACAATGAACAAAGTTATTGAAAATGAACAAAAACCTCGAAATGCCACTCAACCAACACAATCAGATGGCAATCACATTACTCACAAAAAACGTCGCTTTCAAATGAAATTCTGGCAGCAAATATATAAATTAAAAATAAATCAACTGCTTCAGATAGATCACATTTTTAAAGCACTGGTAATAATAATTAGTACAACACAATCACATAAATGTTCGTATTCATTTCTGTTTATCTGTTTGTTTAGTAACAAGCAGAAGTATCTTGACATTCTCTCAGGTCTGTCAAATGGAATGCAACAGCCCTCACTTAGAGTATTATAAAATTGAAAAACAGACAATGCAAAAACGCATCACACTAACCCACATTTAAAATGGCATGCCTATTTATTTAGAACCCGAAAATATATAACTATCTTGAACGCACTGCATTAAAAAAAACTGCTACAGAGTACAAAAGTTAAATGACTCCAGAAATTACTTGCCAGTCAGTCAGTCCTGCTGCGTCGTTTTATCCCAACGGATTTTCAAGTTAGTTAACTTGCCTTATCCCTGAAGAGTACCAATGGCGGCACATAAACAATGTTGTTATTTTATGGTCTCGTAAAAGAGTAGGGGTTTTAAACCCTTCCTAAAGCCCTCAGCACAAGACGTGATTTATGTTGCAATGGCAGTACATTTCACCACTGGTGATTGATAGCTCACAACATCTTGCCACTCAGCGACTTCTTTTTGACTTTACATGGGGAATGTCACTGTTTATACGGACACCTGAAGGCACAGTGTTGTGATGTACTAATTACCCAATGCACTCTCCCTACAGTAGTTCTCTGCCTTGCTGCTCAGCCCATGATGAGGTCATATAGAATGTTCAGTGGGTTTGGATTGAAGGGAGAATCAGTTGGTGTGGAAGGGCTGAGCAGCGAGGAGGCTGCTCCTGGTGGGGCAATTTTATGGATCAGAACATCTTCCTGTAACCTAGAACCTGTGATGTAACTTGAAGAATAAATCATCTACCTTTCCCTACAAGACATGCCTGCGCATCATTCCTCGTTTTAACACACAGCTAGGAATATAAGCTCTCTGGTCTTCCATTGGTCCTCGCCATCCCCATAAACAGAATTTTGAATCACCACTAAAGTCAGAAACGTCGCCCGATCTACAACGGGGAGCAATTGCAAGCTACAAAGGGTTGGACTATTGTGTGCCCTATGACGGTAATCCATCCTTGACCCAGTGATGGCCCTGGCTATGGTAGCTCTGTTCAGACAGAAGGTGGCAACATTCAGCTAACCCTTGGATATAATAGCCACAGGTATTAAAATGTGAATGGTTTTACAAAATAAAATGATTAAAGAGGATGTCTGTCAGTGTTTCACTCTTTTTGATAGCCCCACTCCCGAATAGCACACCTTTGTAACTTTGTGTGGAGGAGGGTTTTAGCATTGACGCAGTGGAAACAACTGGAAGCAGTTCGCTCTTACTGACATTATGCATCAGTCAGCTCTGCTTCATCCGGCAGTGAAATTTTCATCTATAAAGTTAGTGACCCAGCTATACCTAAAAATTACCACACTCAAGGACATAGACTTATTCGCTCTAATACTTGAACATATACAACCCTGGATGTCCCACCACCCCTGCAAAATAAATCCCTTTAAGATGGATGTTCTCATTGTCTCACATTCCAGCTGTTCGATGCTGGTACAATCCTGGCTAAGTGTAGCCAGCATCCTCAGTTTCCAACACGCTCTCTTTGACTGCACAAAATCTGGAGGCTTCCACCTTGAGAAACACCTGAGTTTCCAATCCCACATGGACTAGCCAAATGAGGGCAATTCCAAACCAACCTCAGTGCGGCGTGAAACTTCTCCTCCTACGCAAGGGTTCAATCACTATTCCTCTTCTGAGTGGACTATGCTAATACACTTCTTTCCGGGATAACTAAACTCTGCCTGGACCCCATAAAAGGAGCCCACCACTCAGACACAAGATTGGTAACAAACTCAATTAAATACACCCACATCACACACATCTTGAATTCACTAAACTGCTTACCAATTGCAGCACAAAATACCCTGAAACTGGTCTGCATTATTCACAAAGCTCCTCATTCAAAGACCACTATCAATATATTTGAGAAACTGGGCATTTCAGGTGGACAATGTTTAATCCAACACCCTCATACTGGAAATCCCCTCCTGCATAGGAAATCTACTCTCAATCAAGCCTTACCAGATGTGCACCCTAGTGTTGGAATGCCGTTTTCCCATCAATCAGATACAATAATTCTCATGGAGACTTTAAAGCAGGCATGAAAATGTCACTCTTCCAATAATTGCTCCAAAACAGCCCTGCTCTTTCTCCTTTGAGGCACTGTGCATAATGGGCCTATTCACAAACTGCATTTAGTAGTATGCTAAGTAGTACTACTCAAAATGCATTTCACAAAGTCATGTGCGGAGACCTCTGCCTATCTTTTTTATGCAGATGCCTCTGCCAGGAGTGCAGTGATATCCACACATGTAAGTCTGTTTTAGTACTAAACGTGGGAGGATGGGGTCAGTGGCTGGAAAATAGGGAATACTTAGTCCTGAATGTAAGGGATTTAGGAGGGATATAGAGGGGTTTAGGGAGGGGCATGAAAAAACGAAATATCCACCCCACACAAGAATAAGCCAATGGCTAGTCACAAACTGAACAAAGTTCCTGCACCCAAAAAGGTCCCAAACCCTTTGTAAATGTACTCCCGACCAGGCTTTGAATAAGTCCAGGACCATACAAGGACACTCACAGTCACTGCCACACACCTCCTTTCCCAATACAAATCCTTGAGAAGCACATTAACCAGCTGATCTCACATGTTTTGGAGATGTATCAGATCCCAGAGCCCATACAGTCTGGTTTTCATCCGACACACAGCACTGAAACATCACTGGTGTCTGTTGTTGATGACCTTAAAATTTCAGCAGACAAAGGCGTTTGTAGCCTTGGTGTTACTGGAATTGTCTGCTGCATTTAATATAGTCTTGCATTCCGTCTTGCTAACCAGACCTTTGAAGCATGGATTTGTGGTTCAGCATTGCTATTGTTATGAACCAGGGTGTGCCTAAGGGGTTGGCATTTAGTCCCACCCTCTCCAACCTATATATTGATCCAGTGGACTAACTTGTGAGATAATTTAGCTATAACTGTATGAGCTATGTGGATAATATGCAGTTGATTACAAGATAATACCTGCCACTTTAACTTCCCTCCGTGCCTCTGCACCGAACTGCCTGAAACCCCATGGCCCTAACTCTTTCTCCATCATCTTACCCCCAATCTCTCACTCAAAGCGAGAAGAAACTTCAAAAATTGGCTGATTAGACAACACCTGGAAACACTATTCGCTGATATATACCACTGCTCATCCAAAGGCCAGCAAAAAATGGATCTCATTTTCCGCACCCAGAGCTCTGCGAAATGGAACACCATTCTTAGAACCCACCTTCACATATCCAAAACAACTAGCACCCATCTCAGCTGCAAACTGACAATCTCAATCTCAAACCGTCCTACGCACAGTGGCAACACCTCTGCGACCATCTACAGCAACGGTACAGTCCTGATTCAAGCCAACAAAGCCAACCTAAACTCATTTGATTCCCTTTTCCCCATGCTATGCAACACCTTCACTCATTTACGCTATACCCACTCGAACAACTCCCT
Source organism: Triturus cristatus (assembly GCF_964204655.1). NCBI lineage: Eukaryota > Metazoa > Chordata > Amphibia > Caudata > Salamandridae > Triturus > Triturus cristatus. The sequence goes on from NC_140581.1 coordinate 801,560,048, forward strand.
TTCCCCCAACCGACTGACCCCCCCTTGTGAATTCACAAAACAATCCCAAGACTCATTCTACCAACTCCAATTTTTCCCCCTCTGATGCCACCTTCTCCTCCTCCTCCTCCTCCACTTCCCCTGACTCGCACAATATATACTTCTCATCCAGAGCAACTCTGAGGAATGTTTTTGCTGAGACTCCCCAACCCCTTGCTGACCTCCACCTCTCCCCTCCCACTCCATGATACTACTCCCAACAAGCAACCAGCGAAACCGACCCTCAGTCAATGCCTCCTAACGCTCACCTTCCACCAGCACTCAAGAAGCTGATGTTTGAATCACAACTAGATGTTTCACACCACATGTCCACGGGTAACCACAGGGGCAGCATAGGCATCATTAACACTGGGAGCCATACTCCAACATGACAGCCTCTCTCCATCCCTGGACTGTCCCACTCAGGATATCCTGAACCTAAACACCCCTACCCCTTCCTCTATGAATATGACTCAAAGACTTGTTATGCTGGAAAGGCAGCTAGAGATTGTAATACAGGGCATCAACAAAATCTTATCGAACCTCACCACACATCTGGAGTCTACCCAACGCTCACACCCTACACCCACAGTCACCAATACTCAACACACAAGTCCTCCCAAGGCTCAATGGCACAGCTGGAACACAACCCCCTTCATAAACCAGCCTCAGAGACCCAAAAGAACAAGCGCAGCAATGTACATGAGAGAGGTGATTGATCTTGCCATCAATTATGACACATCTTCAACTGTCAACCCCAGCTCCAAGATCCAGGTTATCACTGGATTTAGAAGAGACCGCATCACACCTAGAACGTCGAGGCCTCCAGCCTTCCACATCAATATCCCCATGACACCTCCCACAAAGAAACTCAACAACAAGGGGACGACCAACTGCATGCTTATAAACTGCAGATCTGCAACCAAACATGCAACATAACTGGCAGAAACCATCCTCACCCATGACATCGACATCATGTTCACCACAGAAACTTGGTTGAATGAGTCCTCTTTCCCAATCATTGACATGCTTTTGCCCCCTGGGTTCTCAATCATCAATAAAGACAGAAAGAACCATTGAGGCGGAGGTATAGCAATCATCCACAAGAGCAACATTTCTGTAACTGAAAAGGACTCCTTCATATATAACACATTTGAATATCTAACCTCAACCATTAAGACGATTGACAAGAAAACGCTATAGTGCCATCTCCTCTACCATCTGCCAGGCAACAATCCCACATTTGGCGAACACCTTTCTGACTTGATAACACACTGCTCACTCTTGGACTCTAACAACATAATACTAGGTGACCTCAACCTCCATTGAAATGATGAAATAATTCTCCTGTCCAATCCATGAACGAACTTCTACGCAAAGATAATCTTATCTAACACTGCATAGAGCAAACCCATAACAGAGGTTCAATCCTGGATGCCATTATAGCTCATGAAGATACGGTTACTATTGACCACATCCTTCCTGTCGACTGGTCAGACCACCATATCATTCTATTTCACATCAAACAAACGACCCATTGCCTACCTTGTACACAGGAATCCCTTCATTGGGCGAGAAATCTAAGACAGATTTCCCTTGCCGACCTGTAAGAAAGGGTAAGATCACTCCTTTCCACCACCATGAGAGACCTTTCTACAACCAAACTTACCTCACACTACAATGCAACAATGACTTCCATACTTGACCAAATACCTCCCTTGAAACAAAAAAGAGTCAGGAACATTCCATCGAGATCTTGGTTCAACAAAGACCTAAACTCTGAAAGAAGACAACTAAGAGCTGCAGAAAGACTCTGGCAGAACAACCTGTCCACAATCCAATTGGATGAACTCAAAACAGATTGCAGGAAATATATAAAAGAAACATCATGAATGAAAAAACTTCTTTCTTCTGAGGTGCACTAGACAATGCCAAAAATCATCTCAAAGAACTCTTTAATCTCATTAGACAACACACTGGAAGTCTTTCAATCCCATCTCCGAAGCAGAAATCATTGAAATGATTATCTGGTCCAAACCCTCCTCACACATAGCGGACCCCATCCCTGCCCAACTGGCTAAAAAGGTCAAACTCACCCTAGCCACTCTCTGGACCAAGATTATAAATAGCTCCCTGAGAACCGTAGTAATGCCACATTGTCTCAAAATAGGCCAAGCCATGCCTTACTGAAAAAAACGGGTCTGACCCAAACAATCTCAATAACTTCAGGCCCGTCTCCAATCTCCCATTCTTAGCCAAACTCCTGGAAAGATGTGTTCTCCTTCAACTTAACCAACACATTGACAGTAGCAACCTTCTAGATTCTCTCCAATCGGGCTTCAGAAAAGGTTGCAGCACAGAGACAGCGTTCCTGAATATCATAGACGATGTTTACAAATCATTTAATACAGACCCATGCTGTCTACTCATTCTCCTTGACCTATCGGCAGCCTTCAACATGGTAGACCACAAACTGCTCATTAATGTACTTTGAGAAAGGGTTGGAGCAGACAAGGTGGTCCTACAGTGGTTTACCTCCTTTCTTCAGAACCGCTCCCAATGAATTAAAATTAAATACTTCACATCTGACCTATTCCCCATAACCAGGGGTGTCCCCCAAGGATCAGTTCTCTCTCCATCACTGTTCAACATCTACATGGAGCCCCTCACCACCATACTCAGAAAAAGCCAACATGCCCCTCCACCTCTATGCGGACGATACCCAGATCAACCTAGAAACTTCCTCCATTGGTGACACTCAGAGACAAAACAACACTCTAAGAGAAGTCCAACACTGGCTATCCTTCAACCACCTAAAACTCAACCAAGATAAGATGGAAATCATTCTCATATCAAACAAAGATCAGACCCCCCAAGACACAGAACGGCTAAAAACCATGGATGCTCTCATCTGCAATCTCACCCCACCGACTCCGTAAAATCCCTGGGAATCACTCTGGACACAAACTTAACATGGACAAACATATCAAGAACACCGCAAAGAGAGCTTTCTTCAAACGAAAATTACTCAACAAAATAAAACCCTTCATCCCTCCCAATGACATTCAACAGGCTACACAACCCCTGGTTCTGTCCAGATTGGATTACGGGAATGCAATCCTCACAGGCATGGCAAAATCTCACTTAGCTCCTCTCAAATCAACTCTAAATGCAGCAGCCACGATGGTCACTGGAGTAAAGAAATATGAAAACATCTCTCCCTCTCTTAGAGAGCTAAAATGGCTCCCAATCAAAATGCATTCCAACTTCAGAACTGCTTGTCTCACACACAAAGCTCTGCACACTGGTAAGCCTGCCTACCTGGCTTCCAAACTCAATCAGGTCGGCCAGACAAGGAATCTCAGGATTACTAGCACTTTATTTCTCATTCCTATGAAAACTCGCAAACAAAAAACCGTATCACGCTCCTTCTCTGGAAATGTGTCTAAAATGTGGAACTCCATCCCAGTCCATATCAGGACTAACCCCTCCTTCACAAACATCAAAAGTCAGCTCAAACACCTCTTCCTCAACCGAACACATCCAAATGGATAGCTGCCGCCTAACGAGGAACCTTGCCCAATGCAGTATATAGTCACTTTGATAAGAAGGCTTTTACATCACCTGCCTTTTGACTCGCTCCTTGGTCCCCCTCCCTGAACAGGATTTGGCACGAGTCAATGTTGTTTATTGGTATACTTGGTATTGCATCACGATAAATGTTGTAAAGTGCTCTGATACCTTCGGGTCTGGCCATCTCTTAAATAAATAAATTGATTATAGCTTTGGATCAGTCGGAGATTGCACCCATGGAGACTTTCCACCATTGAATGTCTGCAATCACCATCTGACTGAAGATCGATGCTCCAATAAAACTGAGGTGTTGGGGATTAGTAACATTCAGTCTGCCTGAACTTTTTCTCTCTGCTTTTTTGCCTCCATCTTGAGCTAAACCTCCCTTTCTGGTAGGTACGTTGAGGAATATCTGTTTATATTGGGAGACCTATTTGTCAAGTTCTGAGGAAAATGTTTCTCCTTCTCCCACAATCTGTACACCTGGTGGTGGTCAGGCGGCTGCTCAGAGTTGCCTGAATTATTGTAATGCTCTTTTCTCCGGACACACTTACTCATTTGTTGACAAGGCTTTGATGCATTCAAAATGTGACTACCAAGATGGTCCTTGGTCTTTCAAGTTATGCTTCTGCATCAGTACCAAGATTTAATCAGGTACGATTTGGAGATAGGTATTTTTTTATCTCTACATCTAAATTGTGGAATGCACTCTGATGACATTGCGGAAAATCTGAGATGTATTGTACCTCCATTGCTATTATTAATTTGTGTAATACCTCGTGCAATGTACTGTGCCTTCATCTGCCACTGAGTTTGAAGTTGCCCTACAAACTACAAATATACTAACATTAAGATTAACACTCCCATAGAAATTAATAAGGAAGGGACTTCAAATAACACACTGTATGAAATAATGTTTAAAACAATTATATTATTTTGACTTTTGAAATAAATATATACATTTAAATAAAATATGCATATGTATAATTAAGCCCAATTATATTAAAACACTAATACAGCTATTTTAATAATACAATTAAAATAAACTGATAAACTGCAAAGTGTTTGTTAAAGTATTAGCATTTTAAAATGATTATGTCCATAACTATAAATACATTTTACTACATATTTAATTAAAAAATAGTAGGGAAGTTTTTAATTTATGATTTTTAAATTCAATAAATATATTTTAAATAATTCATTGTTCATTGTAATTCAATCAAGGTAATGTGCTGTATTGTTTTCTTTTATTAGTTCTAGGTTTAAAATAAATATATACAATTATTTTCATAATATTTCTGAAAAATATATCTATAAAATGTATATACCTATGCTTTACAATCATATATATTATATATACATTTTTCGAAAATATTAATATAAAATAATTTTATAAAATATTTTACATCTAGAATTTTAGATATATATATATTCACTGAAAAAACCATAGCTTTCAGGCACGTTATAGTTAGTTGCACATTTCACTCGTACAAGACCATAGAAATTTGCCTGTTATAGTTAGTTGAGCTAACTATAACTCCCGCCCCCACAATGCACTGCTGATGACGTCACATATTACATCATTCATGACATGGTCAGTGACATCACTGATAACATCACTGATGACATCTCAAATGACATCACTGATGACATCACTGATGACATCATCTGGTGACTGTGAGTTTCTGTAAAGTTTAAATATGTTTTATAAATATATTGGCCAAGGTATATCGAAGAATGAGTGGGTGTATAAGTGTGTGGATGGAGGATTTAGTAGGTGCGTGACTGACTGTATAAGTGAGTGACTAAATGTGTCTTACTGAGTTCATGGGTTAGTGACTAAACTGTGTGAATGTCTATATCAGTCTGTCTATTGCTGTGTAAGCTGCTGCATTGGTTGATGAGTAGCTACGTGAGTGTCTATATGGGTTATTGATTGGTTGCCTGAGTATTTGTATGGGTGTCTGAGTGTGTGTGTGGGTGGATGGGAGGGCTGTGACTTTGTGCATAGATGTGTGAGTTCTTTATTCACTGGGTGTATGGGTTCAAGACTGCAAGTGGAAACAGCTGTATGGGTGGGTGAGTGTGTGTATGGGTGTGTTGGTGAGTTAATGGATATCTCAGTGCTACATGTCCAAGTAACTACATATGTAAAACGCAGTGCATGAGAGAGTTGGAGTATATAAATGACTATACTTGAGAGTCAGTGATTGTGAGCGTGCTGTATGGATGAGTGTGTTCTTGTATCAGTGATTGTATACGAGAGTAAATATATGTTAGTATCATTATGAATAAGTGAGGTTGTGTGTGTATAACTGTATATCTGAGTAAATAGAAGTGTGATTGATTCTTTGCATGACTGACTAGCTGTGTGAGTAACTCTGGATGAGTGGCGGTGTGTGAGTGTTTATATAGGTGTATGAGTGCCTATAATTGTGTTGTATTGATGAGTCACTGCATGTATGAGTGACTGTATTGGTGAATGAGTGGATGTGTCTTTAGACCTAAGAACCAGTGCGTGCGTACGTAGTAACTGGAATTGGTGTCTCTATTGTTTCTAAAATGGTAGTCTGTATTTTAGAGTGGGTGTATCAAAGGTTTTATTAAGGTATGAGGAGGTGCATCAGATTTTCACGTGAATGATGTCATCAGTAATGTCATTTGAGATGTCATCAGTACGGCAGCACTACAACAAGAACACCCGCATGCCCCGCAGCAGTTGATTCCTCATACAGCTCATGATGGAGCCACACCCATAGCTCCGGAGTCTTTCTTCACAGCCTCACGCAGGACTGGCATACGCCAGGCCAGCCCACTCTGCTTACGCTTACAGGGAAGGACAACAACGCTACATGGCCCAGATTTTCATTGTAGTGATCTGCTGGTCACAGGTCTAGTTGTCAGTATGCCACAGTCACTCCCTCACGGCTGGTATACACTCACACCACACCCATCCAGCACAGGCATCACAGGACACGTGACCCTACCAATAAAAAAGACCGTGCGCACGTGCTCTACGCCATTTTAGAGTTGCTCCCACCGCATGCACTGTGATGGCCCGTCCCGGTGGTCTGGACACTTCATGTATGCCTGAGCCATCGAACAGGGAGGCCTACCGCCACATGCGTGGCCTCACTGGTCACTGAGTTAGTGGCACCGCAAGGACTGAGCGGGTGTGCAAACTGCGATGATGATAGGTGCACTAGTATGTCCTCTGCCATGGAAAAATCAAATCAAGACGCAGCACCAAATGTAAGACTTGTAGGCTTGCGGACCACGGCTGCATCATGTGGAGGGTGCCCTGTCTGTGAAATGGTGAGCAGTGAGGCCTGGGTGCGCAGCGGTGGGCAAATACGTCTGGGTGGCGGGAGTGGATGGGGTGCAGCAGCCTGGATACACAAAAGCGGCACAATGATTTAGGCGTACGCAGTCGTATATACTCTGCTATTACTAATTCTGTATTATGCTTCAGAAGTGGGAGCTTGAGGGCTCAACTAGGTCCTGGCACGTGGTTGGGAACACATCGGTGGCGTAAATGTGAGCTGTGAGGGTTTTGTCAACAGTATGGGCACTCACTGTCCCTCTTCATCTCCTCTTTTCTCTCCTTCACACTTTTCTCTCTCTCTTCATCTCACACTGTTTCTCTCTTTCTCTCTCTCTTCCTCTTTCTCACACTCTTTCTCTCTCTCTCTCTTCCTCTCTCTCACTGTTTCTCTCTCTCTTCGTCTCTCTCACTCTTTTTCTCTTTCTCTCTGTCTTCCTCTCACTCTTTCTTTCTTTTTCTCTCTCTCTTCCTCTCACTCTCACTGTTTCTCTGTTTCTCTCTGTATTGCTCTCACTCTTTCTTTCTTTTTCTTTCTGTCTTCCTCTCACTCTCTCTATCTGTCTTTCTCTCTCCTTTGATGAATGCATGACTCTTATCTTGCGTTTTGTCTAGCAGGCCTGCGATGATGCGTGGCCATCCTGCAATCAACACTCAACCTGAATTGTGAGCTCGGCTTTTCCACGTGTACACAATGGGTGAGCAGGTTTCTTCGGCACGTGGTAAACTCTCTTTGACACACCCCGGTAGCGGAAGGTGAACAGAGAGGGTTGTTTGCGCAGCGCGGGCAGTCACCTCCGGGCAGTGGGAGTGGATGGGGTGCAGCAGCCTGGGTGCGCAGCAGCAGGCAGTCACCTTCGGGCAGTGGGAGTGCATGGGGTGCAGCAGCCTGGGTGCGCAGCAGCTGTCATACACCTCTGGGCAGTGGGAGTGGATGGGGTGCAGCAGCCTGGGTGTGCAGCAGCGGGCAAACACCTATGGACAGTGGGAGTGGATGGGGTGCAGCAGCCTGGGTGTACAGCAGCGGGTAGACACCTCTGGGCAGTGGAAGTGGATGGGGTACACTAGCCTGGATACACAAAGCAGGACACGTGTTGCATTTATCATCAACTTGAACTAAGTTACTTCTACTATCTTTAAGTCTATTTTGAGTACAGTATTGTGGATTTTTGTCGTTTGTGGTCTTATTTTTATAAAACCTGTGTGGTATCCATCTGTCGTGTTTTCACTGTGTTACTGTATGTGTTCACAAATGCTTAACACACTCGTGCACACGTGCCAAGCTACCAAGGGGGTGCGCAGGGGTTATCCAGGAGTGTAATCTCCATACCCTGACTTAGAAGCAAAGGTCTCTATTTGGTCAAAGGTACCTACCTCTGCCAACTAGAGACCCCCAGTTCTACCATTGGTTGTCAGCGGTGAGGATTCTGGACTTGCATTTGTGACTCATATACAGTAATTGGTGTACACTACTAGTGAGTGCAGACCAAACGCAACTACTTGTTTTTGGTAGAATTAATTTTTCCTTGGACTGTTATTTTTCCTGAAAGCTGCCAATTCTTACTGCCATGAGCAGACCAGCATCTGTTGCATCTATGGATCTAGATTTTGAGGAAGAGAGGTTGGAAACCTACAATGTGAAACAGTTCAAGTACTTCTGCAGAAAATTTAAAGTTGCTACCCAAGGCAATTCCAAAAAGGATGAATACCAAAAGTCGCTGAGGGCCAGGGTAGAAGCAAGAAATACCCCTGGACTGGGGGTGGAGCCAGTTGGGGATGCAGATGGGCAGCTGTATAGGCAATTGTTTCCAGCTAGGGAAGGGGTACCGTCCCCGCCTGGCAGTAGCGTCTCTTCCAAAGGCCTGTCCCCAGGAGAGCTGGAAGACAGGGGGAGAAATAGGTTGCACAAGCTGGAGATGACCAGGCTCAAGACAGAGGGTCAAAGGGACCTAGAGAATAGCAGGTTGTCCTTGGAGAGAGAGAGAATGAGATTGGAACATGAGTTGAGAATGAGGGAGCTTGATTTGGAGCTCGAGAGGCTTGAGGTCATGAGTGTCTCAGCCCAGCAACAAAAAATGTGTCTAGCTCAGAAAGTGAGCTTTGCTGAGTTGGAGGTGGAATCCAGCTCAGATGGTGGCAGAAAAATTGAATTTTCTAGTGCTGAGGGAATAGTACACACATTCAGAGATTTAGCACCTGACTTGGAAGGGGTTAACAACATACACCAGGAGGTTCAAGGATCTGAGGTAGCTCCAGTGGTGCGCATTGTCCCGGAAGTAGATTAGGGCACAGGCGTAGGGGTTCATGGTCCTAGTGTTGGGAGGGACACTCCACTGACTGGATGAGAGGAGGAGGGAGAGGGGTTCCCCCATGGTTGAAGTACTGGTGTGTGAAAGTGGAGACCACCCAGAAGAGTGTGGGTTGAATGACAGAGACAGTCAGATTCTGTCTTGCCAATCTCAAGAGAGTGGTGTGGATTACGTGTGCGAGGCACTGGATGTGGAGGTAAAGGATAGTTTGGTTAACCCTTGGAGGGGGCTGTGTGATCCAAATGTGGGAGAGCATATTGTAAGTCCCTGTTTTTCAGAGCTATGTCAACAACTGTTGGAGAGGGAGTTCTCTGACCCCAGGAAGATTACCAGGGAGACAGACCTTTTGGTGGATTCCAGAGGGTCTGGGGTGTGACCCTAAGGGGAGTGGCTCAGGTATCTTCCAACCCAGAGTGGTGGAAGTGGTTCAGAGTAGCCCAGCTAGGTCCCGTTGTAGTGGGAGGGGTTTAGGGCCTCACGTCCTGTCTTCAAGAAGAAGGAGTGAGACTGCAACATGTCCCGATAGTGCCCAACCTCAGTCTTAGGGCCTGGATGGTTTTTTAAGGGAACACCAGGTAGGGAGCCTAGTCTGTCCTGATGGGCCGAACGTTGAGAGGGATCCCCGAGTGTCTGGTGAACTGGGAGTGTCTGTAAGAAGGCCTCTATCAGTTCTGGTGTCTGGCAGTGCAACTCCTAAGTGGAGGGTGCAGAAGTCCAGATTGAGGGGTGAGAGGGGTAAAGAGTCCCCAGTGGAAAACCCAGTGGGTCAGGGGCCAGCCAGAAGGGCCGAGTCACCAAGGAGTGACCCTGGTGACACCACTTCTGTCCTGGGGGATTTTCACGCACTGTCAGATGGACAGGAGCCGTTAGATCTGCTCCAGGCAGACTGTCACACAACATATGAGTTATGTGTCACCCTCGGGGAGGGTATATGTACTCCCCAGGAAGTCCTGGTTCGCCAGGCAATTGCTCAACATCAGGGTTCTGTCCCTGGGTGGGGAAGCCAGGTTCAGGTGTTGCCTGACCTGGAGGGAAGGACAGATGCAATCAGTGTCCCTACCGGTTTGTCTTCTGGGGGCACCACTCCAGGTGGAAGGGTGCCGGGCCTCAGTAGGGAGGGCAGCCTCACCCCGACCTCTGTCCAGTCTTAGGGTACAGACCCTAGGCTGGGATCCCAGTTGAAGGATAGAACCCCTGAACTGGTGGGCGAATTGTGCAGGGCACCTGCCACAGGTACCCTGACAATTCTGGAAGGGGGTACTGTTCCAGGTGGGAGGGTGCAGAGCCCCGAGGAGGAGGAGCGGATTTGGGAAAGCCCATCCCAGTATCTGGTCCAGCTGCCGGGTACAGGCCTGGGGATGGTGGGTCTGTGTCAGGATTTCATACCTGACCTGACATGAGGGAGAGTGGTCAAAGGGTGGCAAGCACCTGGGGCTACTGCCCCGCGCTCTCTGATGCCACAGAGGTTTGAGAGCCATGAGAGGCTTAAGGCCTGGGTCTCATCACTGACCACTGTCAGTGGCCACTGTGGCTTGCTTTCTGTCTGTTGGGACACACCTGGGAGCAAGCTAAGGTTAGGTGCTGCAGAGATGGTGTCCACAGGTGAGGAGAAGGGTTCCCCATGGGTTAGCTTCATGGGCCCTGAGAGTATGGACAGAGGGATCCAAATGGTGTTGACTCCAGGAGACAGGGTGAGTCAGCACAGGGCTGAATCGACCTATCTGCATGTAGAGTGGTGGGAGGAGTAGCACCTGGGTCTGAATAGGTCTGTGCCTGCCTTCCACAATGCTGGCTCCACCTCCTGTGGAGTGTCTGAGGACCCTGGCCCACTCTGACACAGGAAGAAGGTGTACACTGGCAGAATGCACCCATAACTGGTTTGAACTAGGTACAGGACCCCCTGCCTTCAGAGGACAAAAGATTTTGCAGTATAAATATTGGGGCCCAGACTCCAGGACTTTAGATCACTTCTGGAACAACAAGACAAACCTTTGGCAAGGACAATAACCAAGGAATCTGCAGGAGTTTGGACTGCCCCCTGCCAGTGTGCTGTGTTGTGGGGTTGGCCTACAGTGGTGTCTTCATTGCCAAGGAAAGGAGAGGGAACTTTTAAAGAACTTTCATCATCTTGCAGAATATTTCTCCAAGAGCTTGAACTTGTGCTTGCCTCCTGCTGAAGTCTCAGGGACAAAAGACTTCACCACCAGCTCCCCTCTGAATTTCCTTGCTGGGACTTCTGTCTGCAGAAACATGCGTGTCGCTGGGAGCTGGAAGCGCGACTCAACGAGAAGAAGCATGTCGCAGTCGCAGCTGTTGCTGTTGCATCACCGGAGAAGCATGTCGCCGCAACAGAGGTCGCCGCCGCATCACCAGAGAAGCGTGCCTTAGTCGCAACTGTTTACCGATGCATCACCGGAGAATCGTGTCGCCACCACGAGGGTCACCGTCGCATCACCGGAGAAGCGTGTGGCAGGGCCTGTCGTGGCTCCAAAGTTACAGAGTTCGCCGCACGGCCGCTGCACGCATCGTCTTCACATCGTCGTATCGCACCAAGGGCGCCATCTTATTGCATCACACCGGATTGTCACATCACATCGAGGTGCTCCGCATCGTAACAGGAACACAGTACGAGAATCAACGCATCACCTCCTTTCCGGTAAGGTTTAAGATGCATCCCCTACTCTGCGCAAGCATTGGGGAGCGACGCATCGCCTCTCTCGAAGCAAGAAACTGATGCGTCACTCTCCCTGCGAACCTTTTGTTTGGTTTGCGTTACGCATCCACGGACTTTTGTGAGTAACGTGTTGCATTTATCATCAACTTGAACTAAGTTACTTCTACCATCTTTAAGTCTCTTTTGAATACAGTATTGTGGATTTTTGTCGTTTGTGGTCTTGTGTTAAGTCTATATAAAGAATACTTATTTTTATAAAACCTGTGTGATGTTCATCTGTAGTGTTTTCACTGTGTTACTGTCTGTGTTCACAAATGCTTAACACACTGCCTCTGAGATAAGCCTGTCTGCGTGTGCCAAGCTACCAAGGGGGTGAGCAGGGTTTATCCAGGAGTGTAATCCTCTTTCCCTGACTTAGAAGCAAGGGTCCCTATTTGGTCAAAGGTATGTGCCAACTAGACACTGTGCCACTAGAGAGGTGATTCTTTATACCCATGAATTCCTTTTGACAACCTTTTGACCACTCAAATTCAGTCCCTTTCTTCAACAACGACCTTAGGGACAAGGTTTTCCCTACAAAATTTGGAATGAATTTATGGTAAAATTCAGCCATACCGAAAAATTTGATAAGCTCAACCTTGCTAGAGGGTGAGCATAATTTGAGAATAGAATTCAAAAAAGCCGTCTTAGGTTTGATTCCTTCTGCTGAAAGAAAATGTCCGAGGTACTCAATTTCCTTGACATTAAATTTGCATTTATCAGCTCGAAGGGTGAGTCTGGCATCTTGTAACTTTCTTAATACAGACCTCAGCCTCAAGTCATGTTGTTCCAAATCAACTCCAAAAATGAGCACGTCGTCCTGACCTCCAAGAAAGCCCTCCATTACCCTTTGGAAAATGGAGGCCGCCAAAATGAGTCCAAAGGGCATTCTTAGAAACTTAAACGTACCAAACAGTGTCACGAAGGCCGTGTATTCTTGAGAAGAAGGGTGTAGCCTAACCTCGTGGTAAGCAGAGGTAAAATCCAAGGAGGAAAAATGCTTTGCCCCTTCAAGGGAAAACAACATTTCAGTAATATTGGGCAGAGGGTAGTGGTCAACAACCACTTCTCTTTTAAGTTCCCTCAAGCCAACACAGAGTCAGGCCTCACCATTGGCCTCACGAGCCATTACTACAGGAGAGACCCACTCCGTTGCCTCGACTTCTTGGATGATACCTCTGGCCAGGAGTTTGTCCGGCTCACACTTCAAGCTCTCTTTCCCTGAGAGAGGAACATTCCTAACCATTGGCAACCTTTGGGATGATATTTTGCTTAAGTCTTATGTGATGTACGTCATTTTTTATAACAGCCTAGGTCACTAGCGAAAACAGCTGGAAAATCTTTAATCAAATCATGAATCAAATTGTCAACCACCCAAACGGGTGGCAACTCCTTCAGACAGACGTGAGGATCTTAGTTGGGGTCAAGAAACACATGCAGATCCCTTTGATGAAGCCAACTTATAAGTGAGTCATCTTTCGTCGAGAGATCACCCTCCCTATGAAATTAATTATTAATTGACCCCCAAAAGTAACAAAGTAGATCAATGGTGACTCCACCATATCCTTTTGGTCTGATGTCACGTTTTTTAAGGACAACTTTATCTTGTAAATTGCTCTCATAAAAGAATTTGGGAAAAGTGTAATCTTGGCCCCAGAGTCAAACAGTATTTTGACAGATGCATCATTAACTAAAACGTGCTCATAAGGACCATTTGGCTTATTTCCTGAAACCTGAGAAATAATGACTTCTTCAGTATCGTCATCAAAAAGATCAACTTCTTTGACAGTCTTGTGATCTTTACCAGATCTACAGCATTTGGAAACATGACCTTTCTTATCACACATTTTGGAAATGACTTTCCAACCTGGACAGTTCCTAAAATCACCATACCTGTAGCCTATGCCTTGAAAGTGCTTTTGATTAGAAGATATTTGAGCTTGATAAGAAAGTCTTTGAGCTTGGTAAGAAGATCTTTGAGCTTGATAAGAAGGTCTTTGATCCAAGGCACTTTTAGATTTAATAGACTTATCAGAAACAACCTTGACCTCAGAATGATCGTTCTTATCAGCAGAAGATTTTTTTTTTATGTTGTCCAGACACGCTTTTGAATGTTCATGGCTCTTTGCGATGGTAATGACCTCTTGTAGAGAGGGATTGTCCTTTTGCCAGAGAGCATCCCTAGTCTTGACTTTAACGCAACCCAACATAAACTGATCTCTCAGGCGTTCCTCCAATGTGGCACCAAAGTTACAGGTAGAGGCCAACTTGCGCAAAATTGTTATGTACTGCTCCACAGATTCTTCCTGCTTCTGCATCCTTCTACCAAAATAATAGCGTTCAAGCACAGTACCTATTTTTGGAAGATAGTGTAAATCTAGTTTTTTATACAAATTTCGTACTCCTTGAGTGATGCAGATTCACTATCAGTAAGTTCAGGGAGGTGCTCAATTACCTCCTGTCCCTCCGAACCTAAGCAATGCATGAGCAGAGAAGTTCTCCTCTCTGCACTTAGGGAGGTACCACAAACACGAGCATATTGAGAAAATACCTTCTTCCACTTTGCCAGGGTATGGGAGGTACACTTGGGGAAGAGAGGAAAACGGTGGTGCAGGAACATTCTGCATTATCCTCAAAATGCTTTACTACACAAAAGATGTTGAAAATGAGTGCCCCAATGCAATAATCTATGTGTATCAGTGAGAGTGACACACACCTGTTGGATGAAAAGATGTTCAAAAGGAATGTCACAAAGCAATACACTGTGTGTATCAGCGAGAGTGACACACACCTGTTGGAGGAAAACTGGTATAAAGTAAATGCATAAGAAATAGACAGAGCAGTGCACATCGACGCTTTATCTGTAATACACCAGGGAACAATAATGCGTAATAGCACAGTAGCAGAATCAAAACTAATGCGTGTATTAAATACAGCTCATCAGCGCATAATGCACAAACAATAAAAAAACAAGCTGTGCGCATCAGCGCGTGAGTGATATCCTCAACGTAGGATCCGGCTGTGTGTCAGTACATGTGGTAAAGCCAGATAAAAAGAGCTGTGTGTGTCAGTGCAGAACATAGAAAGTAAGAATATAAGCTGTGCGCATCAGCACATAGGTGAGATCCTTAACTTGAAAGCGACTCAGCTCCGGACAAGTAAGAGATCAGCTGTGCGCGTCAGCGCGTAACTTAAGAGGTGAACATGGGATGTTAGATTGTCAGGCGGAGACAGCCTAAACACGAAGATCTCACGAAGATGGCCGCAGGGTTTGTGTGACATGATGTTGTGCCCAGGCAAGCAGAGAATGGCTGCCGCAGCTGTACTCGATGACGTTGGGGCCAGGCAAACAAGGAGAAGGCAAGGGTGAATCTCCTAAGATGGCCGCCGCGTTTGTACGCGATGACATTGAGGGTAGGCAAACAAGGAGAAGGCCACAACGCAAGTAAGGCATGGTCAGAAAGCCGAGAGAAGTTTCTGGGGAGGCCGAAAGGACAACGCACAGACAATAAAAGGGCAAAGCTGTGCACACAATTCAATCTGCAAAACTTCCTCCCAGAGTCCGCATAACTGAGGAAGATCATTCACTGCGATGATGTCGAGCCAGCAGAAATCAGGATACTACAGGAGCCTGACTCAATACAGCAGAATTCAGGATACAACCAAACTTCTTCCGCTTCCGCAGATGAAGAAGAACATCGGCCCACCGGCAGGTAGGAGAGTTAGTATTTGCAAGTAAACGGTTGTAAAGCTGTCTTATAGAAAAATCGCCTGATCTCATAATTTGCATAGGTAGATCGTTGCCAAAATATAGAAGTAAGTCTCTCAAAAAAAAGCATCCAGGCAAAGTTAGTTGAAGTGAGTAGACTTCATTCAAGTAAGAAGAGGCTTAGAGACCCCATCCAGCAGCAAGCCAAGTATAACTGAACTCACAGTTTAAACAGTGATACGCAACCTTCACCACATTCTAGAACCAGGAGTCTGTGGCTGACAAGAAGGTTCAGAACACCAAACATAGCCAACCAGAAACCTCATTTCTAACACCCGCCTTTAGTATATATGTATATCACTTACTCATGGACTTGAGATTTGTTGGTGCCATATGGGGCTGCCATGATTTTTGTTGGTGATGTCATCTTTCTTTCATTTTAATCTTTACGCTAATTGGCCAACATCCATATATACTTCATATACGTTTGTCTTTTCCCTTTGATCTGGTATTATCAGTTTACAATAGCAAAAGGAATTTATTCTATCATATGCTGAGGGGTGGCTTATTTTTCATTGTTGTTGTTTATCCTATTTTTGTTACCTGTTATTTTAAATATTTGTTTGTTAAGACCTAAAGTTACAATACACGTGTGGGGGTCTCATGGTTTGTTATTTATTCTTTATCATTTGGCTGGATGGAATAGCATGTCACATTTTAGGTGTCTAGTTATTATGGGTTTATGTTTCTTGGCATCACTTACTTGTAATTGCTGTTTATTATATAGTAATGGGTCTCTCCCTGTTGTGTGCTAGGTTTTACTTGCACTATAGGACATAGATTTCAAGGTTTCCACTCAGACCTTTTCACCTCTTTGGTATTTCGATTTTCTCTGTTTTAGTTAGTATGTGTTTATTATATTTTTTCTTTTTTACCATATTCCTTACATTCTAAGGTGTATCATGTAATCCTTGATAGGTATCGATTTTGGGGCTATTTGACCCCTTATGCCATATTGGAAAGGGATACAACATAAATAACTTTGCACATAACATATTCTACGTTTAAGAGAATCATAAATGATTCAACATCAATCTGATTGTATTATTGAGGACTCAGCCTATAGTTACCAGGATAAGGCTTTTTTTAATTCAACGTACTTGAGGTATGTCATGCTTTTATATTTTGGGGACCTACACGATAACAACTACATAAGTATTTCTCTGCAAGAGCCACTTTTTATGAGAATAAGACATTAGGGGCCTCATGTAGGTAGCCCAATACTGGTCGGTAACGGCCGATTTTCGGTAAATATACCGTTACCGACCGGTATTTAGGCTTTTGCTATGTAGGGGGATGATTTCTGTATTCGGTAATTTACCGAATCGGTAAAATTACCGAATCGGTAATTTTACCCATTCGGTAAATACCGAATACAGAAATGAGATGTAGGGGGACTGTGTGGTGGGGATTCGTTATTTACCACCAACTAATAGTTGGTGGTAAATGACGAATAGGTGTGAAAATGCATTTTTGTGCACTGTGAAGTGTGCAATGTGGCAGACATACATGCCCCTAGGGCATGTATGTGCGCCACATGTGCACACATGGAAGAATCAGTGGTGCAACAGGGTGTCAATGTGAAACCCTGCCACCCTTGAATGTGCTCCCCCCATTACCGAATCGGTATTTACCAATTCGGTAATGAGGCATACCTTCCCATTGATTCAATCAATGGGAGGGTATGCCTCATTACCGAATCGGTAAATACCGATTCGGTAATTACCGACTTACTCCGATTCGGTAACATTTACCGAATTTTTACCTACATACACTTTACCGATTCTTAAATACCGAATCGGTATGATTCGGTATTTAAGAATCGGTAAAGTGTATGCCACCTACATATGGCCCTAGGTGACAACCAGGGATCAAGTGATTGTTCACAGTTTTTTCAAATGTGCTTTTCAGATATTTTTTTTTTAAGATGCCTTAGTAAAATATCACTTGATTGGATAAATCAAACATTTGATATTTTTTAATAATTATTATGTATAGACATGTGCCTTTTGTATAAATGTATGATAATGTGTTCAATATTGCCTTGTGTGTAATAAATTTGAGTTGTTTAGTATAGAATTTTTGTCTTTTAGTGTTTGGTATTGTGCTTTTGTTTCTTTTTTCTTTTAATTTTGGTTGATGCAAGTACAATTGTGTTGTGCTATCTATATTTAGTCCTGCATTGTCATTACAATGTGCCAGTTGACAGTGCTGTATATGTATTTTATATGTGTCTTTTGTATGATGATAATTTAGGATAAGGCTCATATTATTTGGAACTAAGGTTACAAAATGGAGAATGTCTGCTTCCCACGGAGAAATCACAAGTTGAACCCTACCCCCACTTCTTTTGTCTCTTAGTTTCCTTCACCTCTGTGTCCTATCAGATGTTTTCATGCCAGACTAGTCCCCATGACACTTAATTACTGTCACCTATCCATCAGCACACCCCCACACTGCCCAGTCTTTTCAAAGACCTCAGTGACTAAGGAAACTATGGCCCAACTGATTGATTGGTAATACGACCTTTAAGAATGAACTTGCACTGATTGCTCCACTCCAGTTTGTGGAAGATCTACAGTGGCTCTTACTTGTGAGGACTATGTTGCAGTTATTAATGAAGAGCTGCATGCCGGTAATTTCCTCAATACAAAACCTGATGCCCTGCAACCGTTCCTAACCTTGCCTGTATGAATGCCGCAGGACAGCCAAAGGAGTCCAAAGATACAAAGATAAAGCACAAAGAAACCATCTCTTTCCTTCACAACACAGTGAAGGAGGGCTGCCCATGAAAATAGCATCTACAAGCGCACATAAACTGAGTGGTGACTCTGCCTAGGAAGAACACTCCCTTACTTGCCAACATTCATCTTAATGGTTGTGTTCATCTTTGTGGTATCCCCACCGTTGCCCTTTTCTGTTACTCCCTAGTTTCCACCCAGCTGGATGTGAGTTTGGGCACTTCATGATCTGAAATAGTATAGGTACTTAGAGTCAAGCATTTGGGTCCCCAGACCTAGCCTTTTGTTTCAGAGATCCAGTAGCTGGCAGTCTTGCACTCTAAACTTGAATCAGATAGTTCAAGACTTCTTATATTGCCATAGTGTCTTCCCATGTGCTCATGGGCTCACAAATCTCTTGTACCTGTGGGGAATACCCTGACCCTCTATTCATTTCAATGTATATACTGTCTTGGTACTGATTCTGACCTTTCTTTTGTGGAAGCTCCCAACCAGCCCAAGAAATTCAGGGATGTGGGCATATAATACCAATAAAGCCTCTTTGCCCCTCACCAAAGTTCGGAGGTAACCTACCCAAGATTCTGACATCTATAAGAACAGATGAGCTGAGTGGTATCCATGCCTGGCAAGCACACTCCCTCTACTAACATTTGATTGTTTTTTTTGTTTATCTTTGTGCGACTCCTCCAGCACTTTCCGGTACCCCTAGTCTCCACTCAGCATGGGATGAGAACAGGTAAATCCGTTGCTTAAAATTGCTCTGGTGCCAGACAAACAATTCTGAGCCACATTTGGCAGTTCCAAGACTCTTCCTTGCAGTGCAGAGGTCTCACACTTAGCTGGTTTGCCCACAAGTTTTGATTCAAAGAACTAAAGAGGGTCTGAATTGTCTTAGTGGGCTTCCTTTAGTTTGTGTGCTCACACCTATCTTGTTCCTGTGGTCATCTGTCTATCTGGCTGTAGAGCTGTTGACTTAGGGCCTGATTACAACTTTGACACCGCACCGCCAAAGCCGGGGTCAGGCCGGTATCCCATTTAGGAGTGTCCTTCTCACTGGTGAGCTATTATTTTGGCATTCCCATGGCGGTGCCCTGAAAATGGGCAGCGCAATGGGAACACCAAGAACTGCTTTTGCATGACATGGACTGTTAAGCGCGTAGGTTTAGCTTCCGTGCCTTAATGACATGACGAACACTTACTGTTGTCAGAGGAGAAGCACCCCTTGATAAACCAACATGCTTAAGGCCGAATAATTTAAGTAAAATGGTTTCTATGGGTAGGGCTAGAATTTTGGCAAAGATCGTATAGCTAACGTTGACCATGGATAAGGGACTATAGTTACCACATTGTTGTAAGACACAGTTTTCTTTAGGGATAAGACAAATTATTGCATCTCAAAAAGTTCCAGAAGCATTATAGAAATTAGTAAAATGTTGAAAATGCTTAAGTAGCCAGGGAAAAAAATGAGTAGAGAAATAGGAGCAACATTCTGAAGTAAACCTGTCGAACCCCAGGGCTTGGCCAGGTTTTAATTTAGAGACTGCAGCCTGAATCTCTTTTAGGCGAGATAACTATATATAAATCTGAAAAAACAACATTGTATATTTTGAGTGATGAATAGCACTTAAGAATTCAGCAATGTGGGAAAGAGAATGGCAGTTTTTGGATGAATAAAGAGATTTATAAAATTCAACAAATTCTTTAGGAACTTCTTCATCCTTAGAAACTACTTAATTATTAGAGGTCATTAGAGGATCAATTTTTTTCTTTCTTTCTTAGTTTTGAGTGAAATTGTTAAATGTTTTCCAGTGTTATTTTGGCCACCATAATCTCTGACGTTATGGCGGAGTAAGGAGGAAGAAGCATGTTCCATGGAGATTTTATTAAAGGCACATTTCACCATGAGATGCTCACTGGGCGAGACTTGTGATTTTGAATTATATCATTTATATTCCATTTTTTAAATCTCTTGCAGGCAGGCAGTAGCTTTTTTATGAGATAGTTTCTTCTTTTTTTTACATACTCCAGAATGAAACCTCGAGCTGAGTCCTTAAAGGCATCCCATATAGTTGGAGGAGTAGTGTCTTATGTAGTAATGATAGCAAAACATCCAGTAATAAAATTGTTAAATTACTCTACAAATACAGATTCTAAAAGAAGAGCGTTATTGAATTGCCATCTACGTGGGTGAGGTTGAAATGGAATGAGGCCAAAATCTGAAATATCAGGTGAGTGAATCAGAAGTTCAAATGGAACCAATCTCTGCATTTAGAAGATGTTAAGCTAATTATCTCCTTGGGTATATGTAGTAGTTTTGCAATTGAGTATGGTGTGTTGGACAATAAAATGTGTATTCTTGTGAAGTGGGATTAACAAATCACCATGTATCAATTAGCTGTTTGAAAAATAGTGGAATAAAAAGAGTTATGCATTTTAGTTGGCATGAACTCAACTTCAGCCTTTCTATCTAAATATGGTCATATACTTGATTAACATCACCACCAAAGGCAAAATATTCTCCAGTATATTTCAATAACTGTTTGTTAATTGCTTGCTAAACATTCTTGTTAACCATTGTGGGTTTATTGAAATTGAAAAGTGTAAAATGAATTGTTTCCATTGTTAAGTCAACAGCAAGCCGTCTACTTTCAGTGTCAATGGACTGTGAGAGATACGTAGCATTCAAATGTTCTTTTTCAAGAATAATTGTTCCATTCTTTTTCTGCCGTGCAGACAAAACAAATGCTTATCCAACCCAACTTCTTTTAAGTTTGAATGCTTCAAGTTCAGTCAAATGTGTTTACTTGTAAAAGAGCAATATCTGTGTGTAGGGTGTCAAGATGGGAGAGGACTCTTTGTCTTTTAAGTGGGTTCCCTAAACCTTTGACATTCCACAAGATTATTCTGAATTAAAAGCAATGCATGCAACAATGTACAATGAATAATGTATTTTGGAAATTATAGTTTGAAAAGAGAAAGGAGATATTTGAAAAACATGAAAATAAGCTGATGGAGACAGAAAAGAGAGAATAAAAAAGGAGAAAACAAGAAACATTTAAAAATAGATAGTACAAGTCAAATACATGACAAGTGTAAGCCATACCTAGATGTGGAGTGTTAGAAATTGGGTTTCTAATTGCCAGAGGTATGTATCCTAGCAGAAACCACAATTCTAGTCAGGTTAAGTCACAACACGCCCTAAATTATTGTGTGCTTGCCCTCTGGTCGCTTGACTCAGAGCAGTCAGGTGTAACTTAAGAGGAATGTGTAAAGTATGTGTGCAACACTTCAAACAGTAACACAATAAAAACACCACAAAAAAACTCCACACCAGGTTAGAAAGCAGTGCTTAATTTTATAAATAAAACAAGACCAAAACGACAAAACTCAACTTGAGATATTGCAGTCCCCCATCACCAGATATCACAAAAAGATGCTTATTGCTTCTAAACACCATTTTGGGCAACAGCTCGAATACAGATACCTCTTTGGAATTAGGGTCTCTGTCCTAAAAAGCTCAAAGTTTCACTTTTCAATATCATGACTTTAAATGTTACTTTATTTGTATTTATAGTGTTCCCCTGAAGAAGGATCTCTCGAAATGCATTGGGAACAACAACACTGAACACGCATTGTGGGATATGTTGTTAAAATGAATTGTACAATAGATGTTGCAATTATCAAACATTGTTTGTAAATTATATGTTGACAATCCTGTTATACAAACAGTGTTTATTTATTTGTTAATTCGCCATTTGATTGACGGTGGCAGTCATATAGTATTGCTGTTATAAAGGAGCCAAGAATTTCATTAATTGTGTCTACAAGAGAAAGAGTAATTGAATTAAGAGCACCGTAAGGGCCTGAGCAGTGCACCTTGTAATATGTGACAGGATCTGTACACATTAACCCCTTCAGTGCCCCGCCCTTTCCACGCCCTGTGCCGGGCGTTTCATTAGCGGGCGGGGCTCATGACGAGATAGTCTCGTCATGGGCACAGCGCAACCACGGCCCATGACGAGACCATCTCGTCATGGGCACTCAAGAGGTTAACATTTGTTATTGATTTATTTATTTATTTATTTTTGAGTAAGAGAATGCCAGCTATCTATTTCAGAATTGTGATTAAAAATCCAACTTCACCAATAGTTGTGTTTTTTAATTGTGATTCCAAAGACACCAGACTTCGGGGTCTTATCTCTTCCCAATTAGAAATTATTCTTATAAAATGTGATAAGGTAATGTCAATGTTATCCTAGGGGAGAGATAGGCTTTTCTGTAGTGAAAAACAATGTTGGGAGTTTTCCACTACCAAGACATGTAAAACTTAAAAGTACATGCCCAGCCTTTTAAATCCATTGCATCCTGCCCTGTGGATTATACAAGGCCTACCTTAGGGGGGCATATGTATAAAAAGGGAATGTTTGAGCAGTGGTGGCTGCCTTGGAACAGGGGTAATAGGGCGGAGGGAGGAGGGGGTGGGAAAAAAAACTTGCCTGTGAAAAGCTGCCTCTCCACCGTCCTCATCTCTCTGCACTGGCAGCACGGAACAGAGGCACCCAGACTCCAAAACCCCCATTGCCAATCATGACACTGCTGATAGCAGCGGAGTGATTAGTCTGAGCGATGTAGCCCAGTGCTCAGGCAGGGTCTGGGGTCCCGTGCATGTTCTTCACCCAGGCTGTGCATTACAGCCCAGTGGAGAACATGCAAAGTTCTCATGACTATTTGGCTGACACAAGAGGGCCATCCAAACCGTCATGCACACTTAGAGAGTGCAAATCACTCCTCTCTTTGCTCTGGCCGCACAGTTCCGCCCCACCCTAACCTGGCTCAGAGTCTGCACTGAAAAATAAAATGATAATAACGTCAGGTTATTCTCATTTCCTTTTTCTTTTTTTGCACTGCTCAAAGAGCAGTGGGGCGACGCTCCTCCACCTTAGTGGACGAGCCACCCTTGAGTTTGGGCCTGGAGAACGGGTTATTTCATCAGGTCAACATGGCAGTATAAACTGCACATAAAGGCTCTGCAGTGGCCCGCCTGAGACATGGTTAGAGGGCTACTCAAGTAGGTGGCACAATCGGTGCTGCAGACCCATTAGTAGCATTTAATTTACAGGCCCTGGATACAAGGGGTACCACTTTCCCAGGGACTTATAAGTAAACTAAATATGCCAATTAGAGGTGAACTAATACTGCCATGCTTAGGTTAGCAATGGTAAAGTGCACAGAGTCCTAAAGCCAGCAAAAAAAAAGTCAGAAAAGTGGAAGAGGGAGGCAGAAAATTGGACGAAGCCCACCCTAAGGCTGTAAGGTCCAACAGGGAGAAATTCACCTTCAGTCATTAAGGTAGGTATTGGAATTCCTGTGACTAATTGCATGGTATGAAGATGTGCATGAGGGCCAATAGATTTTGTGTGCTTTGGTTTCCACTGGCGTAGCCTTCCCATATATACAGTAGTGCAGTTAGAAGGATTAACACCCATTTTCAGAGGTAAATCTGGGGAATCCCGACAGGCCGAGTGAAACGAGTAACTTCACGGTCAGGCGGCGGCTATTACCCAGGGGACCTAGAGACACAAAGAAGGTGGCCCCTTCTTATTCCTGTGTTGATTGTGATGGCTGGTATCAAAGGTCAAGAGGAAACTTACCAAACCAAACTTGATAAATATTCACTGCAAAAAACTCCACACATTGTTACATCACCCAAAGGGGCTACCTGTACCAAGCCAGACTCAGAGGGTGGAGACCCTACCTTAAAAGACATCATGGAAGCAATAAGTGGAGTCTGCACCTCACTGGAAAATAGAATGGACTCCATCATGATGAAGGTAACACTCATTAGGGCAAACTTACAGAAAATGGGCGATAAACTCAAAACAGTGGAGGTGGTCACGGCAGACCTCCTGTCAGAAACAAAGACCATGCAGTAAAAAATGAAAGAACTGCAATCCTCCAATCACAACCTAGAAATAAATTTGACGCTTATGAAGGCAGATCTCGTCGTAATAATGTCAACATTTTGGAGGATCCCGAGCGGGCCGAGGCGCCCTCAGCTGACCTCTTTGTGGAGGATCTTATCACAAATCACCTACAACCAAAGGGTCTTTTCTAATTTATTTTCGAGAGAGAGAGAGCGCACAGGGTTTTGAGAGGGAGGCCTAGGCCTGGAGCACCCCCCAGTACTCTGCTAGCCAGATTGTTTAACTTCCATGACCAGGACATTGTGTTGCAGAAGGCCCGCAGTGCACCACCTGTTACATACGAGAACAGCTGAATCCCCCTTTTCCCTGATTTCACTGTCAAGGTACAAAATCAAAGGCGTTCCTTCATGGAGATCAAAAAGGTTCTACAAGACAAGTGAATAAAATACTCTATGTCCTTTCCAGCAAAGCTGTGTATTAAGCTAGAAAGGATGACATGTTTTTTTCTATACTCCAATTGCAGCACAGGAATGGCTGGACGGATGGATAATAGTTGGGGGGAGCAGTCCCAGACCGTGAAGGAAGAGACCTCACAAAAAATCGTCAGAATATGGAAACCAGGGTACACACGGTACTAAGAGCAGTGAATCCGGCTGAGGGGGTAGCCGAGGTACCATTGAAGACCACAAGCTGCTTGACTCTTGTCATGGCGGCGTTGGATGAGGACAGAACTGAACACTTATCAAACAGCCAGCACCAGTATTGTGACTATATCCTGCCTTGACAATATAAATATACAAATGTTATGTACAAAAGGGCTTGTACATAACGTTTACATCTACAAGCCCCTTGCGCCACTTTTGCATCATTTGTAACATGGGAAAAGTGATGCAAAATTGGCGCAAGGGGCTTGTAAATCTGCACCTAAATCTTGGGTGGTGGTGGAAAGGGAGGAGCCATCTGGGTCACTACCCCCTCATTTTATATACATATACTAGTTTGGGATAGGACAACAGGCACTCTGCAAAATTTGGGGATCGGATAGTTCTTGGCCCGGATTGCAGGGAAGCAGGGTGGGGGGTGATAGGTTGTACTTTATTTTAGTTAAAGGTTTATATGACACAAGAGATAGCCATATGAAGGTACAGGGAGTAACCGTGGCATCCCAGAGAAATCCTACAATGAACCGATCAATGCATCACAGGGGGTTGAAGGCAACAAAATGGAGCCCAGCACTGTGGTCACGCCAACATCACTGACCTAGGAATGGGAGATGGACTAACGGAAAAAATATCAACAGATCTGCATGGGCGCGACATCAAATAAGGGACTGAGGTTCCTTTCCTGGAATGTAAAGGGGCTGAGGGACAAGCTCGAGCGAGGGGTCGTGCTCCAATACATAAAGAGACACTCCCAAGACATAGTTTTACTACAGGAGACAAACTTCATAGGCAATACATGCAAATCATTAAATCGTTGCAGATATAAACTGTTAGCCCATTCTGGTTTCTCCATTGGATTGAGAGGGGTGGGGATACTAATGCAAATCACTTCCCAACTGCACATGACTAAATTATGGGTAGATACACAAGGTAGATATGCAGATGTCACGGGAAGTTGGGTCGGCCACCCAATTACGATAGTGACCATATGTGTCCCTCCTTCTCTTCACAATATAGGCTTTCGGGAATTGGTTGAAACATTGCTGAGCCTGCCAGCCAGAAGACTTCTACTAGGAGAAGACTTTAATATAACTATATCAGGAAAACTATATTGACACTCACCCGCAACTTACAGAACGCACAGACATGCTTCTCTGAGTTTCTAGAGGCCTTAGGATTAGTGGACATGTGGCCAATACCCAGAAGAATGGCAATTCACGTTCCACTTGGGCACCCACAACAGTCTCTCTGCAATTTAAAAAGATATGCTACTTGGCAAGAGGCATCTCAGATCACTCTCCTGTTTGGGCTCTTTATGGAGATAGGGTACGACAATCAGGGAGGATAGCGCCCATCACGCCAAGGAGTCTTAAAAACTCACTTATACGGAAGGGTGTCAAGGAAGCTATAAATCTCTACTTTCAGGAGAACGAGGTCTGCCCAGACCCTCTGGGAAGCATTTAAGATGGTGGTTAGGGGCAGGCCATTTCTCTGACCGCTGGCATTTGGAAGGAAAAGCAGTCAGCACTAGAAAGGCTAGAGAGACACATTTTACAATTGGAGGGTGAACTAGGCAGGGGCAACTCGGAAAGTGTCAAACACAGATTGAGCGTTAAAAAGAAAGAATATAAAGACTTAGCGACAGAGGCCGCAAAAGAAATGAACAGAGCTATGCAAAACAAGATTTATGAGGTCAGGGACAAGGCAGGGAAACTACTTGCCTTGCTTGACATGCAATAACAGTGAAAAGATTAGTGATGGAACTAACAACAGAAGGAGGGGACATAATAAGCGACCCACAATGAATAGCAGTGGAGTTCGCCGCATACTTTCATCGAGTGTGCTCCACTACAAGCTAATTATCAGAAACTGAATCAAGTGAACTACTAGCAGGCATGTCCCTCCCATCACTAGCCTTGGAGGATCTGATGTTGTTAGAGGGCGACATAGGGAGTGATGAAATAGCATAGGCAATAAGGGAACTGAAGTCCGGTAAATCAGGAGGACCTAATGGCTTTCCAATAGAACTCTACAAGTTGCCAGCTAATACGGTAGTCCCATACCCAAAAGACACGTATGAAGAGAGTTGGAAATATGGAAAACTTCCTATCGATCAGCGACTAGCCACAATAGTGGTAATCCACAAAGAAGATACACCAAGAAATAGTTGCTCTTCTTATCACCCCATCTCCTTACTTAATGCTGAAGCTAAAATCCTTGCCAAATTACTAGGCTCACACTTAATGCAGATCGTCCCAAAACTGGTGCACCCCAATAAGTCCGGCTTTATGCCAGGTAGAAGTACCTCACTTAATTTGTGTAGGCTCCATGGAGTGCTGGGACGGGTGAACACATTGAGAGAGGACACAGTAGTAATGTCCCTAGATGCCAAAATGGCATTAGACACCATTGAATGGCCTTACTTATTCACAGTTAGGAGAAAGCTAGGATTTGGTCCTAATTTTTTGGCCTGGCTTAGACTCCTCTATAGTAACCCACTAGCGCAAGTACTGGTCAATGGTACATTATCCCCGTCCTTCACTTTACAAAGAGGGATGAGACAAGGTAGTCCCCTGTCACCACCACTCTTTGCCCTAGTGTTGGAACCCCTTGCTTCATGGATTCGCGGAGACCCTCTGATAAGGGTACTTCACTGGATGAGCGACTGGGAGGATTAAATATCTCTCTACGCCGACAATTTACTTTTATACCTGGCCTCACCTAAATCCTCGATACATAGGATGATACACATCTTCTATATTTTTGGGAATTATGATACACAATTAATTGGACAAATTCAATAGTTTGCGTTTTGAAAAAGGTGAGTCTCCCCCTCTTCCCAGGGAATGCGAGGCAACAATAGCCTTAGAAGGGTTCTGATACCTGGGAATCTACGTCACCACTGACCCCACCCAATTCTATAAACAGAACCATTTGCCCCCACTACAACGCCTGAAAAGTGATGTGCAACATTATAAAATGCTCCCACTAACATTACTGGGACATACCGCATTATTTACAATGATGACACTTCCACGCTTTCTCTATATACTGCTGAACACGCCTTACCCAGTTCCAATTACTTATTTTAAAAGTATTGAGAGTGAACAGAGAGTACTCATATTGATAGGAAAGCCGCCTCGAATAGCCATGCAGAAACTGGCAAGAGGATGGTGTGATGGGGACATGTTAAAAGATACTAGGAGGAAATCGTGGGCTGTGTGGGGGAGGTATTGGGGGCAAAGCTGGAGCCAGTAGCTAAATGGTGCCTCCTTAGTATATGGGGTGGCACATATCTGAAAAGCAAAGAAAAGACCTGGGTGACGCTTGGTGAAGGGAACAAGTTTGTGCTATACTATAATGAAATATAACCTTAAGTGAAGAGTACCTATACTAAAAGTATCTAACATTTAGGGCCAGATGTATGAAGATATCCTTTTGTGATTTCCTAATTACAAATCACAAGGATTCCCAATTAGGAAATAGCATGTATGAAAGTGTGTTGAACACTTTCTGCGATTACTAGGGTGTTGCAAGTGACCTACCTCATGAATATTAATGAGGTAGATGGCAATTTGTGACCCCCTTAGGAATTGCTAAAATCACGGGGATGGTGGCCTGCTGGAGTCAGCAGACCACCATGTCTGTGATTGCCTTTAAATAAAGCAATCACTTTTTTTAAATGCAGGCCTTGTTTCCTTAAAGGAAAACGGGCTGCATTTAAAGAAGAAAAATGAAAAGTTTTCTTTTCTTTTTTTATGTGCAGATAGTGGTCGTGGGACCAATGCCTGCTCTTAAAAATATTTTACAAACATTCACAAAGGCAAAGGGTAAGGGGTCCCTTGGTGACCCATTGCCGTTATGAATGGGCCACTACCTACTTGAAGTAGAAGGTAAAATGCAAATGTATTGCGACCGCATTTACGGTCACAAAACTTTCATGCATACCGATGCGATTTGGCATTAGGAAAGGACGCCCTAAACACGCCCCTTCCTAATACCGTATTGCAAACACCAAATTGCAATTCGGTAACAGGTCACTGAATCGCAATTTGGGTTTGATACATACAAAAAGCCTTTTTTCTGTTCGCACACCCGTTTGTGAGCTAACAAAAGGTACATACATCTAGCCCTTAATTTTGGTAATGGCAAAAATCAAAGAAGGCCTCCAGGTCACAAAACCACCTACTTGCTCTGGATTAAATATATCTGAATTTGAAAACTATTAGGATTCCTGATATTGTACATACAGAAGGCAATATCTGGTTATGGTGCAGTGAATTCAAAATGACATTGGCGACATCGTATAAATAGTGTACTACCAGACACACAAGTAGCTTTATTTGTTGCTAGTAGAAGTATTTTTTCACATACCTGTGGTAGAAGTCCTATTTACTCTACAGGCAGAAGGCACAGAGGCGCGAGAGCTCAGGGTTGCTACAGTTTTCAATCTTTCTCTGCCATCAGACGTAGAAGCAACTTTTGCAATTGCTGATGGATACATTAGTTCTACATAATATGAGGATGTTTCAGAGTCCTCAAAATAGAAAAAAAGGCTGAGAAGGAGGGGTTGCCAGTTGCTAACTTGCCCTTACGCTGGTGTGTGCTGCCAAGCACAAAAGTGGCTCTGACTGCTACATTAGAACTGAGCCTGCTTGATAAATGTGCTTAAAAGTACTTGATGCATAGAAAGCACATCTGGTTGCAGCAGGCAGCAGGGCCTGTATTGCTAGGGAAAGCGTTGCATCAGCACTTCCCTGTTCATGCCATCAAAGTTGGATAAACAGTTTTATGGATATAAGTTAATAGAGGGTGTGAGCTAACAGAGCTGTATCAAGGAGCACACAGATCGTTTAGGCTATTATTGTTGTATCAAGTAGTTTTGCATCTTGGGATCATTAAGAGTGCCAACATTGATAATATCAGATCCCTTTCCTCAAGATTGACTCTGTATGACATGGAGCTTCCCCAACATTCATAATAAATGTTACCACAGGCCAGCTGCTTTCCAAAAAACTAAAGTTTTCCATCATAGGTTATTTTTGTGTCAGATTTATAAATAACAAATAGAAAAATTACTCGCCTTGCTCATGTCACATGACGTGCATCATTTATAGTGAACATATCATTGCGCCAAAGGAAGCTTTGGTGTCCCATGTTTTCAGGTAGCCATCACCTGGAACATCTGCAATATCTCAATATTAATTAAAATTAAATTACTATTGACAAGGTATTTAGTGTTCTTTGGTTTGTGTCCTTCTATGTCAGGTTTCACTCAGTAGTGTAGCCAGTGTGTCGTGGGCCCTAGTGCAAGGAAGAATTGGTTCTTGGACGCTGTTAGGGTTATAAAATGCAGCAATAATCAAGGTTTAGTGGGCCCCTCAGGCCTCTGGGCTCCGGTGCCACTGCACCTGTTGCATCAATGGAATTAACTGGTTTAACTCTGGGCAGAGCACTTGGAGCCCACCTCTCCCCTTCCCCTAAGGTCCAAGACTGATTATGAGGCATAGAAATTTCTACATTCATGCTTAAACTCCAGCTTGAAGTCCAGCATTAAAGCAGCTGTTCTTTTCAAGCTCAGCCAATTCGATATTGGTGACATAAGAGGCGGTGTCCCGACCATGATCAGCCAAAGGTCCTCTAGCAGGAGAAGGAGGTACTATGTATGGAATGATAAAGGCAGGTAAAGAGCCCCTCAAAAAGTTCTAACCTTTCAAGCAGAATAGTATCCATTCATCATCTCTGGGGATCTGGGGTTTTATCTAGGTGCATGATCAGTTTTTAGTTGAGGTGGTTGAAACAGTTTAGTGCTCAGGTTGCCACATGTAAGGGCACAGAGGACCATGCTTTGTGCGCTTTTTCACTGAAGACCACTGACTGCCTCGCTTAACTACTACCCGGGCACTAGGTACTGTGTGATTGTTCGCCCACACGCTCAGATGCTCCATTTTGTGGATGTGTTTGTATTTATGGTTTCATATTTGATGAGAGGGTAAGACGGATTAGTGTTGTTGAAAGTGAAAAAAGTGCTCACCAATATATGCCTCAGCCTGAGATGAATCCCTGAGAATAGGAGTGAAAATGAAAGTGAGAGAGACAGAATTGCCCCTCAACTTTAAACAAACTGCTAAGTGTGGGGACCCCTGACCAGATGCTAGATATGGGTGCTGTCTGCATTTGCAGCCCTTACTTTTTGAGGCACTGTCACATAGAGACTAGAATTCAAAGGATGTATTTCCATCACTGCATAGATAGTATTGTGGATGAAATTTATCTAGAGGATTATATCTGGTATTTAGAATCTACTCCAGAAATTGGAGCATTGTCTGTTCCCTGTAATCTGCAAATGAAGCCCATGGTTTCTATCATGGACAAATTCTGCCCCCAACATTTAGAGCTTGACTTCTCCAATTCATGACACAGAATATCATATAGAAACATTTTGCCAGAAACAATAGTTTTCATGATAGCCCAAACTTTCTATTGTGGAAAACTGCTCCTCAAACAAGTTTCCCCCTTTGAACTAAACCTTTTGAATTGAAAGTACATGGTTTCTAGGTTTCAACACGGCAAATCACATATGGAAGGCTTTGAAAAACGAGATACCACTCTTTGAAAGAGCCCACTTTTCCTGTTTCATAAGGGTCATATTAATAACCAAGGGCTCTCAATGTAGATACTGTTAGATTTGAGTAGAGTCCCATACTTTCTGACACAATCATTCACTCGGTGCCAAGACCCTTCGGAGGTGTCTGCAGCACTGTTACTGGGGGAGTACAAAACTGCAACTACCCACCCAGGCCCTCTGAGTCAGACCAGGAAGAAAGCTTGAGTGTAGTTTTAGTGATAGAGTTCCAGAGCACAAGGCAATTTTTGCCATCAGCTATGGTCACTCTGTCTAATGTATGGCCATACATCCAACCATTTGAGTGCTGCCAACAAGTGTCGCTGTTTCAGGGTATATTTATTGTGGCATCAGAGTATTTCACGCTTTGCTGAGATTTAATATTGATGGTTTGCAATTTGTCCCAGTTCGTGAGGGTACCCAGCCCAAGCTGAAAATATGTATGCTAGTCAGCTAGCTTTGAAATTCCCCTTCCCCGTAATGCATCTGTTATGCTATATTAGGTTAGCAATATGTGGCTAGATAGACGCCATTTGCATTAACGTTTTTCAACCCACTGAGTTATCCTCGCAGCATGTAAGTTTTAGTTAGCTCGTGTGACTCCATTTTGTATTTCACAATTCATATTAGACTGTGACTGAACTAAGTTTTATTATAAGTACTGCTTGCGTCAGCAGAAAGCTGCTGGGGTGAATTTTCTCATAAGGTTGGGCATCGCTGTACAAGTGGATATATTGTTTATACTTCTGCATACCTTTCCCATGCGACGGAGCCTGCTCCCACTGGCTCAGCTGCAGGCACAAACAGAATTACCTTACCAGAGAGAGATAGTGTGTACCCGGCCTCAGACTCTTAGTTCATCCTTGTGTACCCCTCTTTGTCTCTTGCTGCCTTCTGTGGAATATTTCTGGGTGGGTGTGTCCTGTGCTCCTGCTGAAATGTATAATTGTTACTTCTATGCCTGGAAAAGTCAGTCCCTTGGCAGAAATCTTAGGATGCAGGTCTAAATGGACTCCTCTTCAGAGCATTGCTAATAAAATGCACACTGGTACTCTCTACTGTCAGACAGACTCTTCATTTTAGGGAAGGCATAGCAGGTGGTCGTAAGAACCCACGGGGCCCTAGAGGGCCCCCTCCTTCAGCTGCATTTGGTGACAATAACAGATGAATTTTCTTGGAGAGGTCTTGAGATATTTTAGGAGTGCATGACTCTCTCTCGCTCCAGGTCTGCTCAAAATAATGACAATGTTTCAAACAATAAGCCTGGGTGGTAAAATCCCCTCCGCTTGCGGAGTTTGTGGATTTTTGGCAACTCCACGTTCGCGTAGAACGCAGAGTTCCCGAAAACTCCGCGATCCGCGTCATAGCAGAATATTTCCCTTATTCGCGCTTTCAAAATGTGTTTTCGTGTGCGCAGTAGCGACTTAACGGGATCCCTGCGTTCGCCAACGAGTTTTCCTATCCGTTCGCGTCCGCCACGCGATTTTGGTAGCCGGCTGCCCGATCCCGCGAGAGTGTGCGATCACGAACACGTCATTCGGACACGCCATCGGACATCCGGCGGAAGTTTGGTGAAGCTCGCGATGCCGAATACGCAAAATTTGCAATCTGAAGAAGAATATCGCTAGAGCAGCATAAAACCTTCTCGAAAATGATGATTTGGATGAAAAAAACAAATCCGATAGACATCTGGCTGTACTTTTTTGTGCAGGAGTCCTGTTTCTTTTTTCACTTTTTTTAGAAGAGGAAGGAAGTGCCCCAGAGTCTCCAACTTCCTGTTCCTGTCCAGCAGACTCCTCCAAGTGCTTTGTCCATCTCCTGTTCATTCTACCTTTGGATTTGAGCTGGAAGGATCACTCTTTGTGTCTCCTGCATCATATATCATTGGATTTTAGGACTTTTGGATTCAAGGACTTTTGGATTCGAGGACTTTTGGATTTGAGATTTTTCAAGTAAGTTGGTGTTGTTTGTTTGATTGGGGCATTGCAGTTGGTGCAACTACAATTTTTGTCCCAGAGCTAGTCATGGGTGCAAGAAACAACTGTTTCTGTTTTGTCTGTTGAATTTATACATCATTTAGGGCATGGATGGCATTGGATTGAATTGCCAAATGTGTATTTCACTTTTTTTGTGTGTGTTAAATAAATGCCTTTGTTGTGTGTGTGTGTGTGTGTGTGTGTGTGTGTGTGGTGAGGATGTTGTATAACTTGCACACCTTGTTTAGCCCTATGGATTTTCATTTTTGCATTTTATAGCATTAAAGTTGTGTTGTTTAGCATGCCCCCTTTGCCTGGCCATTATAGGCCTGTTTCAGTTCATTATTTTCCAGGCCTCCTGCTTGTTGTGACTGTGAGTGACCATGTGACTGGTGGCCATTTTGTGGTGGTAGTTTAGAAGTGTGCTGCTTTTGCCATATAGGCCTGCATGTGTTTCCTGTGTTCCTTTTGGCCTAGGCTTCTTGTTGTTGTGGGCCTGGCCATGTGGCTGGTGGCCATTTTGAAGCCAGGCAGTATGCTTTAGCATTGTCTGTCTTTCCTTTCTTGTTGTTGTGGGCCAGGCCATGTGGCTGGTGGCCATTTTGGAGCCAGGCAGTGTGATTTTGCCATCGGCCTGCATAGTCTGTCTTTCCTTTCTTGTTGTTGTGGGCCTGGCCATGTGGCTTTTGGCCATTTTGGAGCCAGGCAGTGTGCTTTTGCCATCGGCCTGCATTGTCTGTCTTCACTTTCCCTGTTGCTGTGGGTGACCTGGCCATGTGGCTAGCGGCCATTTTGTGGAGCCAGCCAGTGTGCGTTTGCCATAGGCCTGCAAGCTTGTGGCCTAGTCTGCCAATAGGCCTTTCAGCCAGTAGGCCGAGAGCTACTCATGGGTGCATGAAACAACTGTCTCTGTGGTGTCTGTTAAATTTAAACATCCTTTAGGGCATGGAAGGCATTGGATTGAATTGCAAAATTTGTATTTTATGCAGTATTTCACGTTTTTGGTGTGTGTTAAATAAATGCCTTTGCTGGGTGTGTGTGTGTAGTGTGGTTGTTGTGTAACTTGCAAACCTTGTTTAGCCCTGTGCATTTTTGTTTTTGCATTTTTGCATTAAAGCTGTGTTGTTTAGCATGACTCCTTTGTCTGGCCATATAGGCCTGCTTGAGTTCATTGCTTTCCAGGCATCCTGCGTGTAGTGACTGTGAGTGACCATGTGGCTGGTGGCCATTTTGTGGTGGTACTTTTGTAGTGTGCTGCTTTTGCCATATAGGCCTGCATGTCTTTCCTTTGTTCCTCTTGGCTTACTGCTTCCATCCCCTTTTCCAGATGCAGCTCCCTGAATGACGTGATGCGAAAATTATTGCTAAATAGGTTCCACTTCCATTACATTTGTATTTTTGTTTTTGTTCTTGTTCTTTTCTATCCTTCCTGAGTGTACACAGTATACCATGAAAGCCCTTGTTGTCAAAGTCTCACAAATGGATACAATGTTATGTTTTTTTTATAACTGAAACTGAGTTAATAAAATGTGATAATATAACTAGGAGTGGGTGGAATTTGCGTAATCGCGTTACGCAAATCTTTGCGAAAACGTCAAAAATCTCCGCAAACAAACGGAAATATCGCAAAGACGCGGAAGTGCTTGTCCCGCCTGTTCGCGATGTTTTTTGCGTGATCGCATTGGGAATGTGTCGCCAACTTGCCCATGTGGTCGCTAATGGGCACGGCCATCTTGTTTTCACTTGTCCTGCCCGCTCACGATGCTATTTCCTGTTCCGGGTCGCGCAATGCATGGTTGCACCCATTCGCGATAATTATTTCCTGTTCGGGAACGCGTATTACATTTTAGCTACGCTTTCTGCGTGCTCGGGGGGAAAATATCGCGCGAACTTGCCCATGCGGTCGCAATGTGCGCGGCCATCTTGTTTTTCACTCTAATGCTATGGTTCTGGGGCCTGCTTTTCAATACTCCCTCTGTCTTTTCAATCCTTTGTTTCTGAAAACTTTTTATTGATCATTTTTATTTATTATCTCTCTCTCTATTTTCCTGATATTTTTTGTTTTTGTCTACTTTTTGTGTGTTTTTTAACTACTTTTTCACTCTTTTTCTATTACCTGCTTTTTTCATTTCTTTTACTTACTTTTTAAATTTTTACCTTTTCTTTTCTGCCCCCGCCTACCCCAGAACCATGGCAAAGGGCCACAGCAGGGCTCATCATCACAGCCAGAGCCGCGACCGCCTTCCTTGCGGAAGGCGGCGCCCACAAGGGGTGCAGGCACTGGCCTTATTTGGGGAGGTGGAGTTTGCCGCACTGGTTTCTTTTGTGCAGCGCCACCTCCCCTTAACCCTGGCAGCAGGCGACAGGCCTGGGTCCGAGTACGGGCTCTGGGAGTGTCAGCAGCGGTGGGGAAAGGTGCGTCGGGCAGTGATTCGCTGCTCTGGTGTCCGGCGCAGCCAGAACCAGTTGAAGCACCGGTGGTCCAATATCTTGGACCGGGAGCAGGACCTGCTGGACCTGCCAGGAGTGGAGGTCTTGGCTAGTAGCTATTTAATTATTGCTACTTTGTGTCTGTTCTTCTGCTCTGTGTTATATATTGCGAATATATTTTTTTTCCGAAGAGCTAGAATGCTGCTGCTTACATTACAGGTAAATTACATTTAAAAGTCTTCTGTGATTGTTATGACACAGGTGCTCTGCGCTACTAATCTTGTTATTTGCAACTTTGCGTTTGCGCTCGTTGTGCGTGATTATGTAAGAGTTTATTTTAGAAAACTTAAGTTAGGTAATGCTAGAGTGACTCTAGTCCTTCCTTTGTCCTGTCACTAAGAAATAGGGGTGGATTGATACTTAGGTTTAGTTACTTATTATGAGTTTGTAATTTTTTAGTGGTCTGCGTGACTCCCCCTCTGTTACATCACGTGCTGCTGAGTGCAGCTAGTGCTTACCCCAGTCCTTAGTAGAACCTTTTGTAGTTTGTTCAGTGAGTGCACTAGCAGAACATCAGCATCAACCAACCAACAATTTGGTGTATGCAAAAATGTAGGCATGCGTCCTCCATTTATGCATTTTTGAGGACTAAAAGAAGTGGAAACGCTTACTTAATGTACAATTGGCAAGCGTGGAATAGGTGGGCTAGGTCAGGTGGTACGTACTACTTAGGCTTAGTTAGTATTCTGGAATCAGAATGGAACACTGGATTAGTGTTGATAAATAATAACTAGTCGGTCCGCGAATCCCCCGATACTACTTGTCGACCAGATTAGATAGGTCAATTTTATTGCAATTGTTGTTTACATAAATGTTTTTTTGACAGTCTTTTAAAAATATTTTATTTGTTTCACACCAATCATCAATGTTTGTCTCTTTCTTTCTTATATCTTTAATGATCAGCACCCAGGGGCAAGAAGACTGGGTCAGAGTCAGCGGGAGCAGTTCAACACCAAGGATTTTACTATTTTGATAGGATAGGACATACTACTACTGTTGTAGGGATTTTGCACATACAGAACTTTGCACAAGAAAATAGGATGTTGGTGATGGGAGGTTGGACCTTCCTCACACCTCAATCAGAACAGAACCCACCACAATCCCCTGCCTGACTAGTTATAGTAGTGTTTCATTACTATTAGCTCTCCGAACCCCCCCAAGATACCCAATGAGTAGACAACCCAGAACATAACACTCCCGACTACTCATTCGTGGAAGCAATGCACATGCACACCCTTCCTTTCGCTCGCTCACTCGTGTAAGTCCATCCACACCAAATACCACCGAGTCTATGTAAGTTCAAAAGTTTTATTTGCAACTGACAAGATCTGTACGTTGTTCTACAATGCAGCACCAACAGCAAAATGCATAAGATTAAAACTATAAACATTGTTACACTTAGTTACACTTACAACAACTACAAGTCCATAGAACAAAGAAAACAAATGCAAAATCATGATAACTGAACAGTGGTGGAAGCACCACCATCCCCATGGTAGGAATATAGTTTATATAAAATTATAATTGAAGATCTCTGAGCGAATTCTGTGGACCCCTCACCTTAGAAGAACCTAGTACTGGTTACATCATAACTTAGCTCTACAAAGCTCTGGTTCGTAGGAGGGAATCTTCCGTCTGTTATGAGAAAAATGGTGCACGTTAGTATATTGCAAGCATTTCTCAGTCGTGCCAAAGAGTGTAGCATTTTTATGGATAAGCAATCTCGACTAACACCAGAACTCCATAACAAGGTAGGTTGTTTTGTTTAATCTTGTACGCAGCGCTTAGACAGTAGCAGTATGAGCTCATATGGGCTCAAATGTGTCTTTATACAACAAGCTGCGAGGTAACGACGCATGTGCAAAAATAAAAGACACAAAGGTAAAATGGTTGCAGGGCTCGGGCTAACTAAGAAAAGACTAGAATGACACTAGGGAACATATAACTCCTAGTGTCTACTCTACTACTACCTGATTTGTACTAGTGATGTATGTTGTATATGTATGTATTACTATTAACTCATTTTTCAATCTTGCTAGTGAAAAACAGGGGGAGGTGTATATGACACCTAAAAAATGTGTAATGTTTTTTCAAGGCGTACTACCAACCACCAGTGCCAGGGCCAGTGGCGAAGGCGACGCGGCTGCTGATGGAGGAGAGGATGCGGCAGTTACAGGAGGAGCTGCAGGGGGTGAGCCAGCAGCA
Source organism: Triturus cristatus (assembly GCF_964204655.1). Taxonomy (NCBI): domain Eukaryota; kingdom Metazoa; phylum Chordata; class Amphibia; order Caudata; family Salamandridae; genus Triturus; species Triturus cristatus. Next base: position 801,598,375 of record NC_140581.1, read on the forward strand.
GTGGCGGGTGGTGGTAAGTTAGATTCCTAATCCCTACTTATTGACATGACACTCACTGCAAGGGTGTACTGTATACTGTACAGTTGAGACTTACTAAGTAAGAAGTTGTTGCGAACGGTTGAAGACACCCTTTACTTAGCATTAGTAAAACCATTAGCGGCGGAGTGTTAAGTATCTAATTTCATCTCAGCTGTGAACGTTTTATGGAGAAGACTAAAAGTCAGATCAGATGACCTTGATGGATGGGTTGAACAAAAAGGGAAAGAAGAGTGGAAGGAAGAAGGACGAGCGAGATTTAATATTTATGACTGGCAGAGAAGGATACGTGGGATGCATGCATGCATAGGTGGCTGATAGGAATCAGATGCATGGTTGGTTGAATGCCTGAAACTCCCACAAATGTTAAAGTCCAAGAAAGTGGGAGGATAGATTCATACCACAAATGTTATGTACTGTGTTTGCTAGTGCTACCGTGCCACTACGTGTAGAATTAATATGTCTTACTGCTTTGCTAAGAGTATATTTCTTCTTGATATATAGCTACTCCTTCCAAGGGGAAACCTGACAGGAAGGAGTTGGCAGCTAAGGCCCGGCGCCGGAAGTTGGAGGCCATACAGCGTGAATACCGTTGGCTGGTTGTTCTGGAAGAGGAGGAGGAGGAGGTGGCAGCAGCTGCAGCCTCCTCCAGTGCCCCGGGCCCCAGCCACCGCCCCCCAGTGGTACGGCACCACCGTCTGGTAGACGCCCGCCACCACCCCTCCATCACTGCTGCCCCCCCTGTAGATGCAACTGCCGTTCATTGAAGCACTTTGTTGCCCGCCTAGAGGAGCAAGTACGTGTCCTCCAGAGTCGAGCCCGCTGAACATAAGACCCTGTTCATTGCCCCTTTATTATTTATTCTTTTGGTGGGTGGGAATCGGGCGTTGGGTTTTCTCTTTTCTTTAGACAATTGGACATTATGTTGGACTTTTTCTTTACGGACATTGGTTGGGGTTAGGGAGACGGGTGGGCCAGGAGTTGTGGGATTTTTTTACATCGTTTTTTTTTTAGGGTATTAAATATTATATTTCTACTTTACATACAATGTTGTTAATGTTTTCTGGGTGGGGTTACTGTTTTACATCACACTGTTTCCTTGCTGGTACAGGGCCGCCCACAGCCAGTGTTTGATTTTAATAATTGGCTGACTTTGTATGACACAAACAGATAGATGCGGCACCACTCACTGAGTGACTTGTCCTACTAGTACAGTCAGTCTCTTCTACTCTATGCATTCTGCAACTGGACTCAAAGGGGTGTGTGAAATTGAATTAATGAAAACATGTCCATTATCAATTATGCCTCCCCAAACTTCTGTTACCTTTGCATGATGTTTAACTTAGGCACAGCGATGGCTGCATGGTGATGATGGTTTTCTTTCCTAACATGCCATGGTTGTGGTGGTAGTAGTAGTAGTAGTAGACACTGGCAGCAGCATTTGCAAAAAAGGAAAATGAGACAGTCAGTAGCTTGAGAGAGACTCTTCGAGGAGTAGTAGAATGAAGTACAGTAGAGAACTTACTGCCAAACAATAATATGCAAAAATACAACAAAACATAATGGTGGTGGGGATAGCTTAGTAGTACACAGAGTTATAAACTCTAGTTGTGTCGAGTCACTTGACTAGGCCTACAGTACACTGGACACAAGAGTAACTGTTAGTGCTGCGTAGGAGGATGACAACAAATCCCTTAATCCAATCGATGCCAGCAATTAATGCGGATGTATTAGGTTCCTTTGGTAAAAGAATTTCCTCACAAATACACTGCTCATGGGTGGGCAAGCAGAAGAAGATCCCCGCCCTGCCTTGAAATTGAAGTACTGTTGCTTTTGCCACATCCGCCCCAGCAAGTGTGTGATAAATTATTGGTGTACATTTAATTTAGTCACACCTCAATAAGTCACACAGCCTGGGGGAAGAGGGTTAGGGTTTGCTGAATGGTTGGGAAGGGGGTTTGGGGAAAGGTTTGAGGAAGAAAAACAGTACGCATGGACAAACAACAAACGACAGAATCTTTGTAGACTACCATATCCATATCAATATGTTAAGGGAGAAGAAAGAAATGCATGCATGATGATGATAAGGAGACCTGGATTACATACAGTTTGTGTTCAGTGTTACTTGGCTTAGTTTTACAGATAGCAAAGAAAATTTTAAAATATCTGTAGGGATGAATTATAAACAGAGAGCAAACCTAATGATAATAATAACAACAAAAACACACTGTTGTAATGATTGCAGACAAAAAAATGAATCAAATTATTTAAAAGATGATGAAAGTTGATACTGTTACTGTGTTATCCTGGTCACACGCCAGCCGCAAGAACAGCAGCAGCTGCAAGAACTGCAGCAGCCACAAGAACAGCAGCCGCCACAAGAACAGCAGCAGCCACAACAACAGCCACAACAACAGCCCACAATAGTAGTTGTTCCTCCTGAAGTAGGGGCATTTCAGGAAATCGAGCTTCCTGCAGACAAAGTGTGGCAAACCACTGTTTCAGAAGATCCATTGTCTTCCAGACCCCCAGCAAGGAAAAGGAGGGTTAGTCCATCATCTTCTTCTTCAAGCCCCGCTTCTGATGATCTTGATGCCACTTGGAAGCCACCAGCTCAGTCTGAGAGTGATGCATGCCACAAGACAAGGCTAGTGAAAAGGAAGGTTCCAGAAAGCCTTAGAGTTATGGAGGTAGATGCACAAGAGGGGGATGATGATGATGACAAGCCAGTCATCACGGACATCACTCCCAGCCCAAAGGAGATGGAGACCAACATTATTACCCTATCCAAAATGGCTGCAAGGGATGTAGCACGGATACCACCAACACAGGTAACACCACCACGACCTCCAGCTTCCATAATTTCATTTGCAAAGGAAAGGCAGGGACCTACATCCAGCTCAACCACCACCTCAGTAAGTAGTGGTAGAAGTCACAGTGTAGCTGCACAGAGTCATATTCCAAGCACACCCTCCAGTTCATCTGGTATTGAAAGTGGCACATCCAGCAGCACCAGAAAGTTCTCCTCTCCAGTTTGGAACTTCTTTTCGGTTAGCAGTAAGGAGGAGAACATTGCTATATGCTCAATTTGTCGACATGCTGTTAGGCGGGATAAGCTTGGTACAAACTATGGTACCGGAGGCCAAACAAGTCATCTCAAAATACACCACACTATCGTGTGGGAGGCTCACCTACTTCATTTAGAACAAAGTAAAACTCAACCCATTGTTGTTGGGCATGAAGAAGTAAAACTCAACCCATTGTTGTTGGGCATGAAAAATCAGGGGACGATATTATTGCGGTGGAAGTTGAACAAGAGGGAGACATTTCTAGCCCTGTCCCCAGTAGTGTAGTGATACCACCCACATATTCAGCAACATCTCAGTGGCACCGCAGTCAGAGTCAGGCTGAGACACCAAGGTGACCGAGTAGTACTGCAATGGAACAAAGTGCGTTGTTGAGCCTAACTGGGTTAAAGAAAACAACTGCACCACAAAGGCAAAAAGTCCAGCCTACCATTGTCAGCATGCTTAGGTCAGAGGGGCAGTACGAACTAAACCACCCAACGGCACGTTTGTACAATGCGAAGCTGGCTAAAATGTTAGCGCTGGACTTTCTTCCTTTTTCATTTGTGGAAGGGATGGGTTTCCTTGAATTTGTGACAGCAATCTTCCCAAAATGGAATGTTCCCAGCCGGTCCTATTTCGCCAGAGTTGCTGTTCCAGCACTACATCACAATGTGCTGGAATTGCTTGGACAAGCTTTGCAGCAGAGTGCTGTTCACAATATTTACCTGACAACAGACATATGGACCAGTTGCCAAGCCACTGATTACATGTGCATCACTGCACACTGGATCACTTTTGTGGTGTTAGAAAAAATATTTGACGCAGGTTTTGTTGACACTGCTGAGATTTTTAATGCTACTTGGAAACATGCAACTGTAGCCATGTTCCCCATGGAGAAATCTCATACTGCTGCAAACATTTTGGAAGAGTGTAACAGCAAGGTCTTTGAATGGCTGCACCCAAGAGGGCTTAACATTAGTTTTGTTGCCACGGATAATGGCAGTAATATAGTTAAGGTCATGCAGGATGGTGGCTATTTCAGGGTCCTGTGTTTGGTGCACTGCATTAACATTATTGTTCAAGACTTTCTGAAAAAAGAAGCCCGAGTCAACAACTTACTGACCACCTGTAAAAGAATATGCACACATTTCAGCCATTCTTTTAAAGCCCGGAAGCAGCTGAGGATCATTCAATGTGAGCATAGAATGCCAGTCAAAGCACTCATCCAGGAGGTGCCAACACGTTGGAACTCAACTTATTACATGCTTGACCGTCTGTTTGATCAGTACAGACCAATCAATGACTTTGTCATGCAAAGAATAAGGGATGCGACTGTGAAAGGCATGACCCTACAGATGTACCAACGAGGCCTAGTTAAATGCCTGACAGAGATGCTATTTCCTTTCGAGCTCTTCACACGTGAAGTCAGCAAGGAGGACTGTACTAAAGGCCAAGCTATCCCATTGTTGCACATGCTAGAGCAACAGCTGAAGGAGATTTCTGAAACGTAACCAGGTGTGGAGGAAAAAAATGAAGCATATGAGTTGGTAGAGAGCTTATCCCGTCGCTTAGCTGAAACTACAAGGGTGCAAACTCACATTGTTTCAGAAAAACATTAAATTTGTGCCTCAATTCTGGATCCACAGTACAAATCAGCACTGAACACAAAAACATGAATTCCTTTTTCAGAAGTGGATGTTGCCCAGTACAAAACTTAGAATGCTGAGGCAGCCAGTGACTTGGAAAATGAACATCTGGTAATTAAAGGCCCGTTACTCAAACTCACAAGTCCTGCAGCAGGGCATCCAGCGTCAAATTCAACTTCAGAGCCTGAGAGCAGTGAGTTGGCTCAGAGCAGTCACCAACACTATCAACAACAGCAAGAACCGGATCATCAGCACCAGTAAAATTGGCACGGGATTGGTATTTACAGCAAGTGCTTGCTAGGTCCAGTGCTGATGCAAAGACAAAAGAGGCCCAGAAAAGTAGATCACCCCTGAACATTGAGCGGATGGTCCAGACCTATCTGGATGGCCCAACAGAGGTCTACATTGATCAAAACCCATTGCTGTTTTGGTATGGGAAAGGGGGCCAATGGCCAGTGCTCAGCAGGCTGGCGATAAACTGTCTGGCTTGCCCTGTCGCAAGTGTCTCTTCTGAGCGTGTTTTCTGTGCTGCTGGTGCCATTGTAACAGTGAAAAGGACAAGTCTATCGCCCAAAAATGTGAAGAGGTTAACCATGATCAAAGTGAATCAGCACTTTCTACCACCACATTAAAAAATATGTGAATCAATGCAGGAAGATGAGGACAGCGACTTAGGTGAAGGAAGTAGTGTGTTCGATGATTACCTACTTCTGGTTGAACCACCAGAGTTTGAGGACAAGATATACTTCCCTGACAACTAGGCTTTGAACTTCTTAACTGCTTTCTTCCTTATTTACTTTTATTTGTGTGTGACTCTGTCTTTCTGGTTTGAAACTTCGAATCACATCAAATTCATCACCACCGTCTTCTAGTCTTTTTATTGCCATATTGGAGTTGCAGCTGTGTGCATTTAACTGAAGTCCACTCCTCCGAGTCCTGCTCCATCCTCCTGAATCTCCCTAAATCCATTTTCCTCAAGCCAGATGATGATTGAATGAAGAATAGTACAAGAAAATGTTGCCTCGTCAAGTCCCTCCAAAAGTAGTGGAACATGATGACTACTATAGCTAGCCTCCTTTCCGAGCCGAGAGAGACTGCCCCTAACCTAAAACGAGAACAAGGGACAGGTAATGATGGCATGCATTGGACACTGACTCTGAGTGATTGGTGTTTGTGTTGTTGTTGTTTGTTGTGCATGAAGTGAATTCATTGTGTACTATTATTTAATCTACACACTAAAAGTAACTCAAGTCAATGGTTTCCCTTCTTGTGGTTTAATAACAAAATTGTACTTCTACTGCAGGCAGATCCATTGCATTTTTTAATATGGAATCTGAACTCACTCTGTACACTGCAGACTGAGTTGGACAACATCATGATGATGACCACAGTGCCATAATATCTTCGCAGTCAGTCAGTAGGATTGGAGATGATTGATGGAATAACTCACGGCGTTTCATGAGTGGCATAAAAGGTAAAAAAGTCAACAACAACCACAGCAGACCTACATGTCTGTGTAGTGGTGGGGTTGAGTCACAAGTGTAGTAGTGGTGGTATGACTGACAGCTGTGCATGCCATTGATTTAGGTACTTTCTTTGGAAAATGCTATGTTGCTGTATATGTGACATGTGTGCTCAGTCTGGCTCAGTCAAAATCTAAGCTAAGTGGAGGTTGGGTGGGCGCCGTGGGCCTGCTCTGTCCTCTTGCTGTTGTAGGTTAATGCTGGAAAAAGACAACAGAGTAGACATGATTTAGCCATGCCGCTCTGAAAGTGTTTGCACTCCTTTGTGCTTTTTTTCTCCTTGATTTTTAAATATCCCTTTTGTTTTTCAATCTACACTTACAGGCCGGCCTTTACCCTGTGCTAAACAGAGAAAAACAACTCACACTCATCTACCAATCCACATACGCCAGGCAGGCAGTGGCACCCAAGATTGACAGACGCAGAGCCCATGGAAGGGAGGACCAAGAGGATTGCCAAGATGCAACTCCCCAATTTGACCAGGATAACATATAGTAACACTTTAATATCAACATTCAGAATCTTTTAAATAATTTGATTCATTATTTCTCTTCAATCATTACGACTGTGTGTTGTTGTTCTTTGCTCTCTGTTTATATTGATCCCTACAGCTATTTTTAAATTTTAAACATTTTTAAATTTTTAAATTTTCTTTGCTAATTTTCTTTCAGGCCGGTACACCAGAAGTAAAAGTGTATGTCATTTGGGTCTCTCTGAGGGCAGACAGGCATGGCAAATTGCATAATAATTAATAATATACTGCTGTCCTGTACTGTCTTTTATTCTAGTTAGTAAGTACTACTTATCATCAACCATCAAGTCATCATCATCATGCGTGCATTTCCTTTTTCTACCTTAACAGATTTATGGATATGATGGTCATCTGCCAAGATTGTGTTTTGTTGCTTGTCCATGTGTAGTGCTTTTCTTTGTCAAACCTTTCCCCAAACCCCCCTTCCCAACCATTCATCAAACCCTAACCCTCTTCCCCCGGGCTGTGTGATTTATATTGAGGTGTGACTAAATTAAATGTACACCAATAATTGATCACATGCTTGCTGGGGCAGATGTGGTGAAAGCAACACTGATTCAATTTCAAGGCAGGGCGAGGATCTTCTTCTGCTTGCCCACCCATGTTCAGTATATTTGCAAGTAAATTTTTTGTCCAAAGGAACCTAATCCATCATAATTAATTGCCGGCATTGATTGGATTCATCATCCTCCTACACAGCACTAAAGGTTACGCTTGTGTCGAGTGACTCGACACAACTACAGTTTGTAATTTGTTGTACTAGGCTATCCCTGCCACCATTATGTTTTATTTTACTTTAGCTAATCAGCATTATTATTATTGTTTGTCAGTCTTCTTGTGTACTGTACTGTACTTCGTTCTACTACTCCTCCCAGAGTCTCTGTCAGGTGACTGACTGTCTCATTTTCTTTTTTTTGTATATGCTGCTGCCAGTGTCTACTACTATCACCACAACTATGGCATCTTGGTAAACAAAACCATCATTGCCATGCAGTCATCGCTATTCCTAAGTTAAACGTCAATCGCAGGTAAGAGAAGAAGTTTGGGGGAGATATAATTAATAATGGAAATTAATTATTAAATTCACACACCCCTTGAGTCCTCCTATTGCAGAATGCGTAGTAGGACAAGTCACTCAGTGAGGAGTACTGCATCTATCTGTTTCTGAGTTACAAAATTAAATCGAACACTGGCTGTGGCCCTGCAGCAACAAGAAAATTGTGTGACGTAAAACAGTAACCCCCAATAAACATTAACATTGTATGCAAAGTTTAAGTATAAATATAATTTAATCCCCTAACAAAAATAAACTATGTATAAAATCCCACAACACCTGACCCACTCCTCTCCCTAACCCCAACCAATGTCCAACAAGAAAAAGCTCAACCAATGTCAGGTGAATAATAAAACCCCTACACCCATTACCCTCCCCCCCAAAAAAGGAATAAAAAAGGGGCAGTCCAACAGGGTCTTTCTTATCGAATTCCGCGGACTCTGAGTTGCTTGTCCACCTGGACCTTTACCCTCTCCTGTAGGTGCTCATCTAGGCATTCCATTCGGAGGAGCATGCAGCGCTTTAATGCCCTACAATTGCATCCATGGGGGCGGCAGTGTTGGATGCAGTGCGGCGACCGGTGGCTGCCTGACCGCAGCGCCATACCACTTGAGGGGACTGGCTCTGGCTGAGGCCCGTGGCATTAGAGGAGACTGCAGCTTCTGCTGCCGCGTCCTCCTCCTCCTCTGCCAGAATCACCAGCCACCGGTATCTGGTTTGAATGGCTTCCAGCTTCCGGCGCCGGGCCATGGCTGCCAACTCCTTCCTGTCCGGTTCAGATTTTCCTTTGGAAGGAGTAGCAATATCAAAAAGAAAAAAAGACTATTGTAACAATATACTCTTAGCAAAACAGTAAGACAAATTAATTCTACACATAGTGGCACAGTAGCACTAGCAAGCACAGTACACAACATTTGTGGTATGTATCTATCCTCCCACTTCCTTGGCCTCTAACATTTGTGGGAGTTTCAGGCATGATACTAGCACTATGGACTCGAGTACACAGTACACCCGTCTTCTTCGTCTCTCTTGTTTAGTGAAATTACGTAGCCTTGTTATAGCTGGCATGCCAGTTCAGTAAGCTTGCACCGAAGACAAACATATTCGTGACGCAGACTCACGTTAGTTTTATTTACTACTGTCTGCAGGTGGGGAAGCTGATTACACAATCATCGTATTTTTCTATTACGGGTGGCACTGGCCATACTCTCTTACATCAAGGGCAACTGCTCAATTTCACTTTCACCCTGCCCTGACTACTACAAAAAGGCAGATGATATCTGATCCAAATGATCATTGCTTATATATGGGACGACATGAGGTACTTTGTTTTGATTGATTGTGTAAACAATAGCATACAGTCGATAGGCCACCCATGGCAGGCTGACACAATAGAAAATAAATTAACATAGATAGGGAGTGGGCCTCGGAGTCGGAGGAAGGCGCTTGAACAACATACATACACAATATATATGCTGTGCCTGCAAACTACTGTGAGTCAAGGGTGTATTCTGAAAATACAACTTCGTTCTATTCTCCTTGTCTTAATTACTCTGGCATGGTTTATTTTACATTCTCTTCAAACTAAGACTCTTCATCCAGTGACAGTCTCCACCTATGCTATCTATGATGTATACCATCCAGGCATCCATCCATTCAAAGTAAACATGTCTATCATTCTTCTTAATCTCTGTAAAACAAAATAAATAAAATAAAAAATAAATACCTCTTAAATACCTGATAGTGCATGTAAGACCTATCATCCTTAGGTTGGCCTTCCCACCACTTACCAGTGCTAAAGTGCATGTGCTTGTCTCCTAAACATGTAGACATTGGTTTATATCTGATTGGCATATTTAGTTTACCTGTAGGTCCCTTGTAAAGTGCTAGTGGGCCTGCAGCACAGGTTGTGACACCCACAGAAGAAGCCTTTCACACCGGTCTCAGGCCTTCCCTTGCAGGGCCTGTGTGTGCAGTTCACTGCCACTTCAGCTTTACATTTAAAACCACTTGCCAAGCCTTAAACTCGCCTTTTATTGCATATAAGTCACACCTTTGATTGTCCCTAAGTGACCCTAAGGTCAGGGTGCTGTGTACTTGCAACTTCTACATGTCCTGGTAGTGACAAACAGCTACATTTGTTTTTCACTGCTGTGAGGCCTACTCCTTCCAAAGGCTAGCAATGGGGATTCCTTAAGACATCTTTTAAGCTGTACTTCCTTATTGGAAAGGAGTAGCTACTTTATGTTTAATGTTTTTGGAATGGTGATGATAAATCATCTTTAAAGGTAAAGTTGGATATTACATTTCCATTTTAGAAATGCCACTTTTAGAAATTGTGGAGGGTTCGAAACACTTTGACCCATCTGGTTGGGGGAAGAACATTTGTGAATACATCAGTTTGAGTTTGGAAATATGGTAAAATATCTGTTCCTGTAGTATTATATCCCCACTAGCTTACACCAGCAGGATGCGTAGTGTTATTGATTTACAAATGAGACTTCCTACAACTGTAATTTTCTTAGATTGAAGGATTGCACTATTCCACAATGATATTGTCTTTTTATTTATGTAATAATGTTTTTATAGGTTTAATCATCGTTGTAAAATGTATAAATGAGAAATAAAAAAAGGGAAAAAAAGTTGCCCTTCAAAAAAAGACAAGCGATGAATGTTTAAAATAGTTTTGAAAACAGAGAAATGAGTGTGAAATTATTCACAAGGGCCACTATATTTGTAAGTGTGATCCTTACAGCAAAACTCAATAATTTGAATCCAGAAAATAGACACTGAAACTGTTGATATTACTTTTAGAAAGTGGGTATTTCTCTGCTCTTAACTTGCTCTGTGTGCCTGTTGCCTGTAGCAAATACTCATCTGGATTGGGTGGCAGCTACACTTTGTTTATTCCCTCTAGACATCCACAATAGAGGAAGGGATGGTTGTGACAGGGGATTCATCTGCACACTGATAGCCTTCCTGGGCAGGAAGGGGGATAGGTTGCTCACACTTACATCTGAATAGGGTTGTTCCTGCCCTCACACAAAGGGCTGTTTTACCCCCAACTGGTAGTCCAGAGCTGGGCCTGGGCTGAAAGGGATCCTTGTGCACTTAAGAGAGTTTCTTTGAAGTCACCCCTACATCAAAGGAACTTTTGGTTATAAGTACCAAATCAGTACACTACTAGACCTGGAAAGAACTCTGCCGGAGTGTGCTGAAGGATTGCCACTCTGCGGTAACTGACTGTTCTGAAGAATTGTTTCTCTGCTTTGCTGAGCTGCCCTGCTGCCTGCTGACCTCTGCCCTGCTGAGGTTCAAAGTCTGAACTCAGAGTCACTCCAAGGGATTGCTGACTGGACCCCTGTTCTTGAAGCCTCAGGGCCATCAAAGTCTTCGCTTTCTCCCCACTGCCAGGGATCTTGAAAGCTGAAACCGACACTGGTCAGAGTATGTATGATCGCTGGCCATTCTGCTACAAAAACACCAATTCGATTGAAAGTATCAAGTGCCCTGTGGACAGCCCAGGCCTGATCGCCAGTTCATCTACTGCCAAAACTCCAGCGCTCTGTGATCAGCAAGGGCATGATCTCCAGTTTATTTCCATAAAAGATACTGTGCCCCATGTTGCCTGAGATTGGCGCGTCACCCCTGAATCCGCTGCAGCATCTTCTAGCACGGCTCTCTCTCTGTAACACATTGCCCCGGTAACCAAGGGCAGGCCAGAGAAGTGAGGATTGCCAGCCATCTCCGCCCACCCTTCCAGGAAGACACAGTGCACAGCAATGCTGACCCCATTTCCAACGCCCAGCGACACCCCTAGTGCCCGGCTCCTGCATCAGCACCGGCGCTCAGAGTTTAGCCAACATCCTTGATTCATACCCGCAAGGTACTCTGCCATGGCGGTACCTGTGGGGGGGGCATGCATAGCTGACCTGCGCTCCCTCATGGGTGGTGCTAATGATGGAGCAGGGTTATCGTGAAATAAAACCTGCTTGGATTAAACTCCCAAAGTCTGAAATCATTAATTGTGTGATGTTCAAACTAAATGTGAAAAAGGGCTAACATAAGGAAAAGTGAAAACTGCACAAGCAAAACAAAAATAGTGGAGTAGGCCGCAAATGCTTCTGAATAATGAAAAATAAAAGGACTAATGCTGCTTGATTGTTGTATACTAATATGTGTTGGAAATAACCTTAACCTGGGATGTGCATGGGCAAATGCAATACACAGGGTGGGTACGTTATGGTAGAGCATAATGTGTTTGTTTTCCATAGAAATATGGTTTTCTGCTCTGCAGAAAAAGCCTGAGAGCCATTTTAGAAAATAAATGCAGGTTTAATCTGAGCGAGAAAGGGAAGGTGGAAAACTGTTCGTCCTTCACAGGTTTTGTGCCAAAGTTTGGTGGAGAAACAAAATAATCTTCGGATGTCAAAGGCTCTTTTTGTACTCACTTATTAGCCAATATTCCCAGGGGCAGAACGTAGAGATTTTCTAATTCCCACCACAGACCTTCCTGTGAGCACCCAAATTACAGGCGGCCATGTGAACCCTGCTGGGGGAAAGGGGAATTGGACAGAGAAGAGACTGCCTGGCTTTCTTTGGTTCTCCTGAATCGCTCTTTTCTTTCTTATGAATGTAATTTTTCTTTCTTGCTCTCACTCTCTCTTTCTTTTGCTTATTATGGAGATACTGTAATAGAAAGCACACAATTATTACTTCTTTAGAATTTCCTCCCTAACTCTCCTAAATATCCTTCCTCTCAACCTTCCTAACCTAACTAGCCTAAGGCTTTTGCTCCTCTTTTTTTCTTCTTTTCAAGGTATTTACATCTGGTGTCCTATATCACAAACAAGCTTTAGTATTTTCCATCACTTCTAACTGCTAATCGCTCAAAATATTATTACTCTCTCTCACTCTCTCTCTTACTTGAATTCTTCTGTAACCAACTTATATTTTCTTCCACAGGAGGGCACTCTTGCTGCGCGCTGTTGTCTGTCCACCGGAAGACTCAGGACCGGCAAAACGGTAAGTGAAATATCTACAATTTAACCTATTTAACATTCCTGAAATTAGTGAATTAGAGTGCTATTTCATATTTAACTGTCCAACACTAACGAAGCGCACTACCCTACGCTTAAGCCTAAGCCTAGCAAGAAAACTACTCTGAAAACCCTGAATAACTAAACGCTGCTTCTACGCCTTCTTTCAAAAATTCTGTTGGTGAAATGCGCAGTTCGGAATTCAACCGACACACTTCACAGCTGATTCAGACCTCGCTTCCGGACCCACGCGCGAGAAACTAAACCGGCAACTGCCCGAGCATTCCTCTATTTTGGGAGTGCGCCAGAGGGTGCCTTGTTTCGCGCTATGATCACCCGCAATTTATTTCGAGTGAGTGATTGTTTCAAAACTTGTTCGTCTAAAGCTGCAGTGGCACAATGGAGTTTGTGAACTCCGTTCTTTTGAACCCTGAGCGTACCCCTGCAAGGTCAAGCCTTCAGGATGAGGTTTGTGAGGATATTGCAAGTAATCAATTGGGGAGCATGAACATCAGATTGTTTCACCAGGACCTGTCCTCTGGGCGATAACCCTTCCAGTACACGAGATAAAAGATTTTACCTCAAACTGACTTAGAGTCTAAGATTCTTTTAACTTCAAATTCTTCATGTCCTTCTATCAAAAGGTTTTTTTTAATCCTCAACTCTTTCAGATGGTGTGAGACCTTTTTAAGCAGAGAAACATGAAACACTGGGTGTATCTTTAACTGTGGAGGAAGTTTTAGCTTGAAGGTCACTGAATTCACTACTTGTTCCACTGGAAATGGGCCTATGAAACGTGGTTGGAATTTTCTATTTCCTTTTAGCTTTAGATTTCTTGTATTCAACCAAACCCTATCTCCCTCGCGTAAATCTGTTTCTGGTCTTCTCTTTTTTTCAGCACTCCGCTTATAGCGTTGTTTAGCTAGTGCTAGATTCTTGGTGGCAGACTGATGTACCACAGAATTTGGATGCCTTCCATAATTCAAGTAGAAAGGGGAATACTCCGTGGAGGCATTCTTCACATTATTATGCGCAAACTCTGCAGTCCATAGATGATCTGGCCACTCACCCTCTTGATCTAAAAGAAACAATCTATGATACTTTTCTAGTTCCTGATTGGCACTTTCCGTTTGACCATCTGTCTGTGGATGAAAACTAGTTGAATATCGTGTCTCAATGCCTAGTCTCTTACTATAGGCCTTCCAAAAATGGGTTAAAAACTGAGACTCTCGATCAGTAATCAAAACTTTAGGGATGCCAAGTATCTTAATCAAACTTTGATTGAGTTGAGTGGCAATTTGTTTTGCTGATGAATGTCCCTTCAGGGCGACAAAATGCGCCATCTTTGAGAAAGCGTCCACCATTACCAAAATTGAGTTGAATCCCTGGCTAGAAGGCAATTCCACAATTAAATCCATAGCAACTGTGTGCCAGGGGTATGGGGATATGGGCAATGGTCTCAACAACCCCTGAGGTTCCCTGTTATCTGTCTTTCCCATTGCACAAATCACACAGCTCTCTACATGAACTCAAACGTCTTTGGAAAGCCCTGGCCACCAAAACTGTCTTTTCAGCAATTCCTCTGTTCGATGGATTCCAGGATGACCAGCCCAAGGACTGTTATGGAAATCTGTCAACACTTGTTGCTGGAGTTCTTGAGTTGGTAGAAAGAAGACCTTTGGAATGGAACGGTAAACCATTGAGAATTTCTTGAGCTGGATTCTCCAGAGCCCAGTTTTGCATTTCTTCTGAAGTTAAAGCTTCTTTGACCTTGTCTTCAAGAGTTTTCTCAACTGTTGCTCCAACGATTTTTGTTTCGGGAATTATTTTGTGTTCACTAATTAGATTCTTTTTCCATCCGTGTCAATTCGTGACAATGCATCCGACTTCCCGTTATTTTACCCTGGCCGATAAGTTATTACAAAATCATATTCGGCAAAGTACAGGGACCACCTAAGTTGACGTGGCATGAGAGTTCTGGCTGATTTCAAGAATTGAAGATTCCTGTGATCTGTGAATACTGTGACCACATGCCTAGCTCCGAGAAGGTAATGTCACCACTCTTGGAAGGAATCTTTGATGGCGAGGAGCTCCTTATCGGAATTGATATAGTTTATCTCTTCCGGTTGTAGCTTCCTGGAATGGTACGCCACCGGGTGCAATTGACCAGTTTCTTTGTGTCTCTGTGAAAGCACCCCTCCAATGGCCTGTTCAGAAGCATTTGTCTCTAGGTAAAAATGTTGAGTAGGATCAGCGTGTAGTAAAATGGGTGCCGAGGTAAAACTCTTTTTCAGAAACTGGAAGGCATCTGCAGCCGCGGTAGACCATTGAACTGGCACTTCTTTTCACAATAGTCTAGTAATGGGTGCCACCTTCTAGGAGAAATCTTGAATGAATCTACGATAGAAATTTGCAAATCCAATGAAGCTCTGTATTTCTTTCACAGAGGTTGGTGGAGGCCAATTTAACACCGCCTCAAACTTTTTTAACATTCATAGTTAGAACTTAAGGTGCAATCATGAATCCCACCGATTTCACTCCAAAAGCACACTTCTCCAATTTTGCATAAAGATCGTTTTTTTTTTAGACAGCGTAAGACCTTCTTGACCTGAGGTTGGTGTTCTTCTTCAGAAGAAGAGTAAATTAAAATATCGTCCATATAGACGATAGCACATTGATCAATGAACTCTTTCAAGACATGATTAATGAAGTACTGGAAAGCAGACGGGGCGTTACTTAAACCGTATGGCATGACTTGGTACTCATACAATCCATACTTTGTTCTAAATGTGGTTTTCCATTTGTCTCAACTTCACACTCTGATTAAATGGTAAGCCCCCTGCAAATCAAACTTTGTGAAGATTTTTGCATCTTTTAGTTGGTCCAGAAGTACGGAAATCAGAGGCAATGCATAACGGTTCTTAATTGTAATCTTGTTCAAGGCGCGATAGTCTATACACATCCTCAGACCTCCATCCCGTTTAGGGACAAAAAACAGGGGAGATGAGACAGGGGACTGGGATGGTCGAATCAATCCGTTTTCCAATATTTCTGAATGTAATCCTTCAAATGTCGATTCTCAGCTTCTGTAAGCGTATAAATTCGACTACAAGGAAGATTGAACACTGGTTCCAGATCGATTTTACAGTCATATGATCGATGAGGGGGCAATTTCTGATTCACTGAACACCTCTGCAAACTCCTGGAATTCCAAAAGTAGGCTCACAATTTGCACCACACACACCATCATCTTTCTTTCGCATAGTAATTCTCCTGGGTTTCCTTCTTGTTCTTTCAGCTTTTCACCAAAGCAATGTTCCAAACAAAAGCTGGAGTTAAACTTCACCGTTCTTTCACTCCAATTAATCGTTGGGTTGTGTTCAGTCAACCAAGGAAGACCCAATATGATTCCAAACTACGGGGCATCAATTAGATTGCATTGAATCTACTCTCTATGACCTTCCATCGAGATGAGTTCCACGACCTCTGCATGACTGGTAATGGAACCTGGGGATAAATGAGTTCCATCTACGGCCCTCAATGCTTCACTTCTCTTCTTGGGTAACACCTTCAGACCTACTCTCCAGGCATACTTAAGGTCACAGAAGTTCCCAGTAGCTTAAAAATCCAGCATCACTACTACTCTGGACAGAAAGTGATCTCGGAATTTCAGAGTCATCGTCAGAATGAGGTGTGGAGCAGAAGATTGTAAGGTGTTAGCTACTTGGTGAGAAATTGGAGTTGTATTCTTGTTCGCAACCACCAGCCCAACTCCTTCTACTGGTGGTGCTGAGAGTTTTCCTTCTTAAATGTTTTGGGCTTCTTGGGGCATTCTTTCACAAAGTGCCCGATGGTTCCACAATATAGACATAGATTATTTTGTCTTCGTTTTTCTTTCTCTTCTTTTGTAAGTGGGCCTCTAATGATTCCTATTTGCATAGGTTTGACACCGTGCTCATTTTCTACTGATCTCGCAACTTCTGACCAAGCCCGGTCAAAGCGCGGAACACTTTGTCGAAATTCTCGTCTTCTTTCACCTCTTCTTTCAGTTTGTCTATAGTCGATCTCTAACACCAGGTCAATCAAGGCTGACACTTCAGTAGGGCGATTTGGAATTTGTGACAAGGCATCTTTTAAGTCATCTTTCAAGCCCCAATAGAACAAGGTGGCTCTTTTAGACCCTGGCCAATCTGATTCTACGACTAGTTTGTTGAATTGTGCAAGGTAGGTGACTAATTCTCGATTCCCTTGCCTCAATTCCAGCAATTCAGTATCTGTAGCTTGCGTGACCTTTCGATGATCAAAAATGCGCTGAAATTCCTTCTTGAGTTCCTTTAAATTATACAGAATGGGTGCGTCTTGAGTGACAAAGGGCATAGACCACGCAGCTGCGTCTCCATTAGGGTAAGACAGAATGAAGGCAATTCGAGACTGCGCATCAGGGAAGACAGTGGACCTACACATAAAATGTAAGGAGCACTGGGTCAAGAAGATTTGAGGCTTTTGGGGATCCCCACCGAAGTGCTCTGGAGGTGCCAAAGGGATAACTGGGGACAAGGAATGTACTACCTGAGTGGTGGACCCCGTGCCAGCTATAGAACTCTGATTAAACATGCTCGTTCCTGAAGGGGGTGAAGGAAACCTATCTCCAGACCCTTCTTGCTTAATCTGGGCAGCCATTTCTTTAGTTTCAGAACTAGTGGCCATCATTTCAAACTTGATCAAACCCTTCTGCCATTCTGCTCGGGGGAGTAACATTCGTGGGACTTCACACTCTCAAAGGCTCTTTTCGTACTCACTTATTAGCCAATATGCCCAGGAGCAGAACGTAGAGATTTTCCTAATTCCCACCACAGACCTTCCCACGAGCACCCAAATTACAGGCGGCCGTGTGAACCCTGCCAGGGGAAAGGGGAATTGGACAGAGAAGAGACTGCCTGGCTTTCTTTGGTTCTCCTGAATCCCTCTTTTCTTTCTTCTGAATGTAATTTTCCTTTCTTGCTCTCACTCTCTCTTTCTTTTGCTTATTATGGCAATACTGTAATAGAAAGCACACAATTATTACTTCTTTAGAATTCCCTCCCTAACGCTCCTAAATATCCTTCCTCTCAACCTTCCTTACCCAACTAGCCTAAGGCTTTTGCTCCTCTTCTTTTCTTCTTTTCAAGGTATTTACATCTGGTGTCTTATATCACAAACAAGCTTTAGTATTTTCCTTCACTTGTAATTGCTAAACGCTCAAAATGTTATTACTCTCTCTCACTCACTCTCTTACTTGAATTCTTCAGTAATCATTTATATTTTCTTCCACAGGAGGGCACTCTTGCTGCGCGCTGTCGTCTGTCCACCGGAAGACCCAGGAGCAGCAAAACAGTAAGTGAAATATCTACAATTTAATCTATTTAACGTTCCTGAAATTAGTGAACTAGAGTGCTATTTCCTATCTAACTGTCCAACGCTAATGAAGCGTACTACCCTACGCCTAAGCCTAGTAAGAAGACTACTCTGAAAACTCTGAGTAACTGAACGCTGCTTCTACGTCTTCTCTCAGAAATTCTGTTGGTGAAGTGCACGGTTCGGAATTCAACCTATGCACTTCACAGCTGATTCAGACTTCGCGCCCGGACCCAGGTTCAAGATATTAAACCGGCAACTGCCCGAGCATTCCTCCATTTTGGGAGTGCTTGAGAGGTTGCCTTGTTTCGTGTATGATCACCCGCGATTTATTTCAAGCGGGTGATCATTTCAAAAATTGTTCCTCCAAAGCTACAGTGGCACAATGAAGTTTTTGAACTCTGTTTTTTTTAACCCTGACATCGGAAGCAGAACACTTCCTTAGAGAGCGGCGCTATGAACAATCGAGGTACAAGAATTGTTATATTACCGAGATTCAGGAAATGTGTACTATGACAGCAGCTCAAATTTGTATTTCCTGGGCTGGAAGTTGATAAAATGAGTAAATGAGGACAACGGACAGCTTTACAGAAGTGCCATGATGAGAGTGGTCTGACAGTACACCCTCTTCCTTAACCAATAGCATGAAGAGACATTGTGTGTTATGATACAATGTGGGTTGGTCTTTTGGGGTTTTAGGGTATAATATTACTTGTGGGAGGGGTGTAGGTGGTTGCGTGTTTTCCTTCTTTGCGAGAAGAGAGGGCTGCACTGCTGTCTCCTATTTGGGCTGGCTGTTTCCCTGGGGGCCTTGCTGCTCTCATGGCCAGAGTACTTTTACCAAATTCCTTGTGGCTTAGTATAATATCCTGAATTTGCATAATTATTTTGCAAATGCCTTATATCTCTAATGTTTTGTCTCTATGCCTATGCGCTCACTCATTGCATTGATGTTGAGATGTAAATATACAAGTGAGTTTGTCTTTATTGAAGCTATTCAATTTGGTTTATAAGGACTATTACTAGTTTCAAATATTAGTTTGCCAAACCCTGATTACATAAATAAACATGGCATCGCCACCAAAAATTATGTGAGGATGATATGGTAATAGAAATTAGTAAGTTTGGTACTTCACTCACCCATCATGAAGGGGCTTATTGAATAATGAATTGGGCACAGGTAATGGAAATTTGTTAGTCTCAGATCGCTGGATCAGTTTAATTTCCAGCATGATGGTTTTAATTAGCTATTTTGGCAAATTAATGGTTGGAATTAATGATTTTCATAACTAACATTTTGTGCTAGAGTTTTATGTAGTCTAGAAGGAACAGGTACAGAGTTGCCTAAGGTCCCGGGATGTTTTAGCCTCAGGGGCAGAAGAACAGTGTAAAAAGTACACACCAGAGAAGTGTTTTGTCTGCTGGTGTGATAGTAAGCAACACAAGAGGTTGTTAATATTGCATAGGGACCTATTCTGAAGTTAGTAATAGTGGGAGATTATTGGGAAACTTTAGAGAGCGCACCTAGAGTTCTTTCGCTTGATAGAGTGTGGAGAACTGCTGGCCGATATTCCGCTGGATGTAAAAGGATTTCTTTCAGTGTTTGAACTATCTCTTTTTTTAGCGGGGCAGACAAAGCAGCAGTGGTTTGTATTGTTTCTAATCCTTTTTATTTAGAAAAGACTCTATAAATCCATTGCCGTAAAAGTTTGTGAAGGGAGGGTCAGTAGTTGGAGTTCTACTGACGTCACAGAGAGCTGCACTGGCATTGGTCAGTTAGTGGTAGCATCATCGGAGAGATTTTGCTGTTATTCGTTGGTTGGTGTGAGTCGCGCTGGTATTGGATAGTGTGAACGAATAGCGTGAGTAGAATCATGGAAGGATTTCCTTGTTTTTTTTTTATTTTTTTTTTATTGAGTTTTAATAGCCTGTAATCAAAACATACAGTGGTAACTTGTAAACAGAAATACAGGTCATGGCACAACAACATCCTTCATCCGGCATGCAATAACATGTCATTGTACTGATGTTTCCACATGCCCGGCTTTGCCTTGCAATAATAAAATTAACATAGGTTGGTGCGATTGTAGATATTGAACTAAGTATGACCAGTAGTCCCTGGGTTTGGACCCTGTGGGTAACTCCTCCTCGTACGTTTGCAGCGTGTCTTTGCAATAAGTCAAGTCCTGAAGCCAGTGTCTGACCCTGGGCGCCATACGTCCACCCCAACATAGTGACACCCGCCTCTTAGCAATTAGTAGTGCGATCAGGCAGTATTTACGTTTGTTAGCCCTGATTCCAGGCAGCAGGCCCAGTAGGCATGTGCGAGCCGTGCATTCGATACGCGTGCCCACCATGTCCCCCAGCACATGTACCACCCCCTGCCAGTAGTCAGCCACCGTTCCACAGTGCCACGCCAAATGCATAAAGTCCGCCGGCTCCACCCCGCAGTGCTGACATTTAGCGTCGTCCCTCAGCCCATATTGATAGAGCCGTGCAGGGGTATAATAAGTCTGATGGAGGTATTTATAATGCAGCATGCGCAGGTTCCCATTTGGCGTTAGCATCCCAGTAATCGCACAGGCCACCCCCCAGTCCTCCTCTGACAGGGGACTCGGCAGGCCACCATTCCAACGCTCCAGCGCCTTGTGTGTCGTGTCGGCAATGTCTGTCTGCAGTGCCGTGTATAGTCTGGACACCAGTCTTGTGGCAGTAGGGGTAGTGATCAGCAATTGCAAGGCATTCAAGGGGGGCGGTTCCGTAGGGTGCATTGGGTATAACTTCTGCAGCACCCTCTGTAGCCTATAGTATGTGAATTTAAACAGTAATGTTTGGTTGCTAATGTATGTCAGTTCTTCGTGTGTCTTAAAAGTACCGCCTTCATTCAGATCCCCCATGGTGGTCAGGCCAACCTGCCGGAGTAAATCCATGCCAACCCTCTCCTGGGTGACCGAGAGCTCAGGATGATGCTGCAGCGGTAATGCCGGCGCATACAGAGGCAGCCTGTGCGCCTTCTCTCCCATGGTGTGCCAGGCTCTGTTGGTCATGTCTATCGTGTTTATGTCCCGATTGTGCAATGGAGGTCGTTTGTGTGTTATGATAGCATTCAGCGGGACAGGGTGTGCATCCCCTTCTTCAATAGCAGCATGTGTCAGGAATGGAACCGGGTGATACCAGTAATGCGCATACTGCGCTTGCGCGCAAAGGTAGTAGAGCAGAAAGTCCGGGACCCTAAATCCCCCCTGGGCATATGGTAGTGCAAGGGAACGCAATTCTATCCTCGCATGCTTTCCCCCATATAAGTCGGAGGACCATGGCTGAAATTCTACGGAACACCTCCGCCGGAGGCTTAATCGGAATATTGTTAAACAGGTACAGTAGCTTGGGGAGAAAGACCATTTTGACTATAGCTATGCGATCAGCCAGCGACAGTGGCAGCTGGATCCACCGCCCTATTTTACCTTCTAGGGTCTCAATCGCCCGTCCATAGTTTGTGCGTATCACCACCTCCGGGTCTTGGTGGTACCAGACCCTCAAATATCTCACAGGGTCTGACTGCCATTCCAGCGGAAAATCCACTGGACAGGGATCCGTGGTATCTGTCAACGGTAGGATCACCGATTTAGACCAATTGATAGTGAGACCAGAGTGCTGGCCGAACTTTATATATTTCCGCAGTAGTGGGCTTAGGTTCACCTCCGGATCGCGCACATACAGCGTCATGTCGTCGGCATAAAGCGAGATATGTAGCGGCCTCTGCGGAAACTGCAGCGCCGAGTAATGGTGTTTTTGTCGAATTTTGCAAGCCAACGGCTCCAGCGCCAGCGCAAATAGCAGTGGAGACAACGGGCAGCCTTGCCGCGTGCCTCTCGCAATTTTGATCGGGTCAGAAACATATCTATTAACCTTTATCCGTGCTGTCGGCTCTGTGTACAGTAGTGCCACCCCTTGCAGGAAAAAGCGGGGGGAAACCCATACGCTGCAGTATGGTGTATAGATAGGGCCACTCGATAGAATCAAAAGCTTTGGCAGCATCTAGCAATACCGCCGCCGCCTTCGTGGTAGGGAGCAGATAGTGTGATAATGCGAAGAGTGTCCGAGTGTTATGCGTAGTAGATCTAGACGGGATAAACCCTGATTGATCTGGTAAAATCAATCTAGGCATTAGCGGCTGTAGCCGATTTGCGAGAAGCTTCGCCAGGATCTTGGTGTCCACATTAATAAGGGACAGCGGCCTATACGACTCGCATTGCTCCGGGTCTTTGTTTGGTTTCAATAGTGCGATCAGCATGGCCTCACGCAGCGTAGGCGGCAGCCTCTGTTTGTCATGGCATCGCCATACATTTCAACTAGATGCGGCGCCAGTTGGTCTACGAATGCCTTATAAAATTCATAAGTGAACCCATCTTGGCCCGGGGCTTTCCCGTTGGGCAGGGATTTGATCACCTCCGTCACCTCCTCCCCCGTGACCGGGAGCTTTAAATATTCCCGCTGTCTGTCCGACATCCATGCTATTGCTATGTCCTCTAAATATTTCCCAATCACCTCTGGTGGCTCCGTAGGGCGTGAGGTGTATAGTGCTGCATAGGTGGCCATAAACTCCCCCAGTTTGCTCTGTATGTTGTGTTTTAGTGACCCCGTGTGGTCCCTCACCGCCTGCACAGTGTGTGGCCGAAATCCCGAACAGATCTTAGTGGCCAGGCACCTACCAGGTCTGCCGCTCTCGCCATACGTTCGTGCGGTCGTGCGTTTAGTTATGTATTTCAGTTCATCTTCAGCATAGGATTGATACTCTGATAGCACTACCCTGATGTCGCCTAGTATCACCACGTTGTGTGTCTGCTCATATTCCGACTCCAGCTCCCGCAGTCTGTCCTCGCGCCGACTCAGCTGACGCCTAATGTCTTTGAGGATGCCCGCAGTTGTGGTCAGGCACAACCCCCGGATGGTAGCCTTAAAAGCCTCCCACAGAAGCCCCGGGTCATCTACCGCAGGAGTGTTGATGTCGAAGTATTCCTTGATGGCCTGGTGTATGGTGTCTGTATAAACTGAATCTAGCAGCGCTCTTGCATTAAATCGTCAGCTATAAGGTGGCGGTGTGTAGTGCGGGATCTGTAAGGACAGCAGTACCGGGCTATGGTCCGATAGCGTTCTGGGGAGGTGAGTGATGGAGCTCGTCCACAACAGAGTCTCGGGTGAACCCACCCAGTAATCCAGCCGTGACCAGCTGCCATGAGCTGCTGAAACGTGTGTGGCTTCCCGGATCCCCGCGTGTCTGGCCCTCCAAATATCTGTTAAGTGTCTGTCTGCCAGCACATCCCCTAGCTTACCCAGCGCCTTCTTGTGCGGTTCCGTTGATCCCTCTGATCTATCAAACTGGTTGTTGAGTGCAAGATTAAAATTGCCCCCCCATAGCACAGGAATGTCAGGGAGTTCACCCAGTGTGCACCATATTGTGTGGTAAAAGGCAGGGTCGTCCACATTCGGGCCATATGTGTTCAGCAATGCTAGCTGCTGCCCCCGCAGTACCCCCGTTACGAGAACAACCCTCCCTGCATCATCCGTGGTCGTGTCCACCACCCTGAATTGCACCCCCTTTTTAATCAGGATCATGACTCCCCTGGAATAGGATGAATAGGAAGAACTTTTTATGACCTCTGCCCATCTTGTCCCTACTTAACAGGGGGAGGTCGGTGCAATATGCGTTTCCTGTAATAGGGCAACATCGACGCGGTGCCTGTCTAGATATGCAAATATCTGCCTTATCTTTCTGGGGTTGTTAAGGTCTCTTACATTCCAGGTCAACAAATTTAAAGGTGTATTACGCTCTTTCACCATAGCCATCGGATACAATGCGAATGCCAAATACCGGTCCGATAACACTTCAGCACATAGCAATCAACAGTAATCCATCCTAAAATAATATACAGCCTCATGCAATACTGGAGTTCAGCCATGTTTCTCATGCACCATAACCTGTGTAACACGTCCCAACGTTTAGAAGCCCTCCCCCCTCCCACTTCAGCAACCCAACCATGCCAAAGCCGTACCCCGCCCTTACAGAACAACATATTTCAACTTAGAATGGGGAGCACCCGCTGTGGGGATCCACCGAGAGCTCACCACTTCATCCATGCAAATGGATGTGATCTGGCAATCAATTATTCAAGCCTGGCATCGTATACGTCACTTCAAATGTCCGTTTATCACATCGTGGACTTCGGTACTCTCAACATGCTCATGCCACGAGTTAGGCACCTGTATGTTCACTCTCTAGGCCAGCCATTGCACCGTCCCCGTGCGATTGAGTGATAGGTCACCGTTGCCCACCGCCCCACCCATGAGGGCCATCCCCACAGCCGACCCCGCATGGTAAATCAAGGCCGTAGTACAGTCAGCCGGACAGGTCAGCAGCATGGTCTAACAGATCGTTCGCCCCCCGCTCCCACCTGGATCGTATAAAACAGACATTCCTATTGTAACTCAGCCCGCACCTCCACCACTATGTGCTTCAGTGTCAATGCACTTCGACCATGTCCGGCCGTCGCTGAGTCTTATCAGGAGTCAGCGGAGCAGTCCCTCACAATAGGATATGCATAGTTCTTACCAGTTCTGAACCACCATTTCGCAACCGGCATCTCAACCCAGATCCGTGTCCATGTCCACCTCCTGCCGCTGCTCTACCTGTCGTCGCTCCCTCCTCTTTCTTCCGAGCTTCTTGAGAAACTCGTGCGCCGCCCTCGGCGTCTGCAGGATCGTCTGGCGGCCATCCTGCGTCACGCGGAGTCTCGCCGGATAGAGCATGGCATAGTCAATATTCAACTCACGTAGCCTCTTCTTTGCTGGGTTGAATTCTTTGCGTGCCATTTGAACTGCCATCGTGAAGTCTGGGAAGAACTCCAGAGCGTTGCCTTGGTAGGTGATTTTCTGTTTCTCTCGAGCCATCCTCAGGATTGTATCACGATCTCGGTAGTTCAGGATCCGGGAGACAATCACCCGGGGGGGTCGCCCCTGGCTTCGGACGCGGGGCAAGGGTCCTGTGGGCGCGCTCCACAACGAAGATAGCTGAGAGGTGCTCCACGCCGAACACGTTGCGAATCAGCTCCTCGATATATGTCTCCATATTCCCTGTGTTGGTGGATTCTGGGATGCCCTGGACGCGGATGTTGTTGCGCCTTGAGCGCGCTTCCAAATCCTCTGCCTTGTTGCGGATAACGTCCAGCAGCTTCTCCATCTCGGTGCATTGCTGCTTCGTGCCATGCACCTTGTCCTCCACCGCCGATATGCGTGACTCTGCTTCCTCTAAACGCAGTCCGTGGCCATCTAGTTTGGCCGACATGTTGTCCACTCGCAGTGTTATGGTGTCCAGTTTTCCGTTAATGTCCTGCAAGCTACGCTGTATGGCCAGCAGCACTCCCTCCAATCCCGCAGGTGCTTCCGCAGGCAGCCCCTGCGCCGGCATCGTCGCCGCCGTCAGTTCCTTCGTGGGTCTTTTGGCATCAAATGGTAATTTGGACTGTGTTTTGTCCGGCTTCCCCATCGTGATGTCGCGCGGTTGTCTCCTCTTGCAGCAGCCGCCAGGCCGGAGACCCCTCGCCAGTTGTAAAATGCCAGGAAACCCAATAGACCAGGAGGCAGTCTCCCCGCAGTAAAGTCGTCCCCAGTGGGTGCAGCCGGACCCGCGATCAATTCCAGCCCCGCCGGTCCTCAGGGGTCAGGAGAGCACCGTATGGTAACTTAAGGCACCCCGGCAGTCCATCCACACGTGCGCACCCTATGTGACCAGAGGCGCACCGCAGCCACCTCAGCCCGCCAGCTTTATCGTACCTTTCGGGCGCCCTGCGCTGCATCAAAACGCCTGGATGCAGGGGGGCACGTATGGGGTGGCCTCCACAGGGGCGAGCTTATCGCTTTCCGAGCCCCGCATGTTCGCAGTATCTCCCCCGCAGGTCGCCCCTTGCAGAGCGCGGTGTGTTCGCCGGCATCCCAGTGCAGACTCCAGCCTCCAACCGCCCCCTACGATCTTGCGTGAGGGATGTAACCGCGACCGGCCTCAGCTCTCAGCTAATGCCGTGTGGGGCCTCATCTGGGGCAGTTGCCGCGTTTGGGTGCGTGTGTGCTTCGCCTAGACCGCAGTGCCTCCATGTTTGACTGAGTAGTCGTCGCCAGTCGTGTGGACGCGTTTCCCCTCCGCGCCCGCATACCTCAAAGCCGGGCGGGAGTGCAGTGTCTGGGTCCGTACTTGTGCCGTTCTCTGCCCCTCCTCAGACCGCTGAAGCGCTCATTGCCTCCGCGCTGGTCGTCTGTCGACACCTGCTTGGTTTCCCACAGGAGAAGCCGCTGTCCTCCGCTACTCGTCCGGGAGATAACCACCGCAGGGCGCCGCCATCTTAGATACGCCAGTCCTCGCGGCCGTCCCCCGGAGCAGAGATGCCATTTCCTAGGCAAACGTACGCTGGTGGCCTTCCTTCGATCGTTGCATTCGGAGCTCCGCTCCTCCGACTTCAGTTTCCGTCGGCGGATTGCCGATGCGAGCCCGCTATCGCGCTTTGGTAGCCGTTAGTTGAGCCTGGTCGGCGGAGCTGTCTCACGAGGCAGCCATTCCGCAGTGGGCTCTCTAGCGCCCCCCAACGATTTCCTTGTTATTCTCAAGTTTTAGAGTAACAAGAGAGAGTTAAAATTAAGTTATTAAAATTGGTGAGGACTTTGTTTAGAAAGGATGAGCCTATACCTATTAGAGAGGGGTTTCCTATACCACCTTCTGGTTCGCCTGCTCCTTTTATGACATTAGAGCGTGTATATCATATGTGTACTTGGTTAGAGAATCGGGTGAAGTATACAGAAGGAGATGGGAATATTGCTTTCCCAGAAAATGCTCCTTTTAATGTTAGGGGATTAGAGAATTTGATGAATCTGATGAATCTATTGAGACCAAACCCTAGACCTATGCAGTATGAGGCGCTTGAGGAATGGGAACATCAGGCATACAGAAGAGAGAAAGACTAGTCTGTGACAAGATATAGAAATACAGTGAGTCGGAATGCAGTGGCAAAATGGTATGCTCAAATGAAAAGATGGAGGAGGGATGTAATCTTGGAGGGATTATATCCAGTGATTGTTGCTGAGGATGAGGCTGGAGAGAAACGTAAAGAGAAAAATAATAATGGAGAGAATACAGAACAGATCCCAATGAGATTGATAATGAGTTATTGGATGAGATGTTATTTAATAGACCTTCACCATATCACGAAGATCGGGAAGGAATTACTCCAAATACTCCATTAATCGAAATAGAAGCTCCACAAGCTTCACAATTTCCATGAGCTTTACAGGCTCCATAGTCTTCACAAGAGAGAGATGTAGATGTAATTAATAGGGTGAAAGATGAATTGACACAGAGAATTAATCAAATGAACTTGAATGGAGAGGCATTGTCAGTTTCAGTGACAATTGGTCCCTAGTCCCATTGTATAGTGAAGGTCAGAATATTTTACGAGAGCATGCATTAACAGTGCCTGTTAATAAAACTAGGAATAGTAATGGTGTTGAAGCAAATTAGATGGGAACATTGATTGATATTGTAGAGAGACAAATGGAACTCCAAAGAGAAGTGTGTAAGTAGACCCTTGAAGATTGATGCAGAATGTGTGAGAAGTAACTCACGCTTTATGGGGATCAGTAGGACTGTCACCAGAAGAATTAGATGAATGGATTAGAGGGATAGGGCCTAGTAAAATTAAACCGAGTATGGATGTGACCAGATTGAAAGCAGATTTGGAAGAAATGATTCTAGGTACGATTAGCCTGAGAGATTGAATAAATACCAGGAAGAAAAGTTGTTATTCTTATGGAAGAATATTACGATGAGAGCAAAGAGTTTGCATGAGAGGTTTGCTGAAGCTGCACAGGCATATGGTATGAACATTGAATAATCAAAAGCTTTGTAAAAGACATATAGAATGGATTTTAGTGACAAGGATCTAGAGAGTTTGAATGCATCTGGTAAACGACTGCAGATAAAAGAATTGATTAATACCTTGAAGAGATGTGGTGAATTGGAACATTGGAAAGGCAGATGGGCTAAAAAGAAAGAAGAAATGCTTGCGAATAAGGGTGCAAATGCATCTCCTTTGCATCCGATGAGGGAGAAAGAGACAGTGAATGCTGAAATGATATATCTGTGGAGAGAAGTTGCAGGTGGAGGATCTGTCCACATTCCTTGTTCATGGCAGGACATATTGGGCCTTATGTAGGTGGGCTGGCATTTACCACTTCATAAATACCGAATCATACCGATTCGGTATTTATGAAGTGGTAAATGCAATGTAGGTAATGAGTCGGTAAATATTACCGAATCGGAAAAATTCGGTAATTACCGATTTGGTATTTACCGATTCGGTAATGAGGCATACCTTCCCATTGATGGGAAGGTATGCCTCATTACCGAATCGGTAAATACTGATTCGGTAATGGGGGAGCACATGCAAGGGTGGCAGGGTGTCACATTGACACCCTGTTGCACCCCTGATTCGGCCATGTGTGCACATGTGGCGCACATACATGCCCTAAGGGCATGTATGTCTGCCACATTGCACACTTAAACGTGCACAAAAATGCTTTTTTTCACCTATTCGTCATTTACCACCAACCTTTAGTTGGTGGTAAATAACGAATCCCCACACCCACCACACACTCCCCCTACATCTCATTTCCTGATTCGGTATTTACCGAATCGGTAATATTACCGATTCGGTAATTTTACCGATTCGGTAAATACCGAATCATGAAATTCTCCCCCTACATCTCAAAAGCCAAAATACCGGTCGGTAACGGTATAATTACCGAAAATCGGCCGTTACCGACCGGTATTTGGCTTCCTACATGAGGCCCATTGTCTTTTACGAAGGAGTTCCCTAGATTGAAAGAAAAACCTGTTGAATGGTATAAACAAGAAGAGAGGTATGTAAATGCTTCAAAAGTTTTGCTGAAAAACTTAGATGGTTTGTTTGACATTGTGGTTCCAGCTGATTTGTAGACTGAGTGTAAAATTGCAGTAGATTGGCCGAAAGTAGAATATACTAGAGATGTTAAAACTGGCGCCCCGTCCGAAGAGGTGATGAAAAAATATAATCAAGTAATTATCTACTTGAAGAGTAAGATTTCCCCAAAAGAAAGAGAATAATTAGTGCATGCCTTTTATGAGATACTTTTACAGGTGTTTAAGCAGAATACTGGTTTTGAGAGTATAACTGACAAAGATATGGGACACTTTGTATGTAGGTTTGTGTTTGGATTGAAACCAGAGATTAGCAACATGATTCAGCAGCACCTAATTTTCTGGCAAAACAAGAAAGTAAATGCCATACTGCGGTATGCAAAATATTGTAGTGATGATATTGAGTCAAGACATAAGAAATTGAAAGAGAAAATGATGTGGGCACAAGTGAAAGCAGCACAGAAGAATGGTAATTTCATTGATTATTCTCAAACAGGTTTCCAAGTAAAGGGGCAGAATCAGAATTTTCAAAACGGTCAGATTTCTAATGTGAATGGTGTTGTCAAAAATGGCGATGTCCAGGTTCAGATTCAGGGAAAAGATAGAGGTAAAGGTAATAAGGAAGATATGAAAAAGAAATTTCCTTGTCATGCGTGTGGAAAATTTGGACATTGGAAGAAACGAGTGTAGGACCTTATTGGGAGATAATGGAATGAACCAACATTTTTATTCACAAATGCAGAATGAGGTTATTGTGAATCAACAGCAGCTGCAGCAGGTAGTTTTACCACAGGTACAGCAGGTACAAATACCACAAGCTCCTATGCCTAATAATGTAAATGCTCAGGTACAGAGATACAGTACAAATGCTGGATTCCATACAGGAGAACAAGTTGGTAAGAATCAAAATGTGCAAATGGTTTCACAATACTGGTTACAGTGTCCTGAGAGTGATCCAGATACATCTAAATAACGGTGCCTGAGGGGGAGGAGGAGTGCGTGCTTTGCGCATCTCTTGAGGTAGATCATTGTTGTCCTTTTGTGGATGGGAGAGTAGAAGGTAATGTTGTTACATTCCTTGTGGACACTGGTTTTACCGGTTCTAGTGTGAGAACAGCAGAAATTCCAAACCTACCCCTCTTGGGAGATACTATTCAAGCTGTGGGTGTCTCACATCAGCTTATCAAAACTTCAGTGACAAAACCAATAACGGTGCACATTGGAGAATTTAGAGATTTGCATCAATTTGTGGTGTGTGATACAAGTCCGGTAAACCTTTTGGGTAGAGACTTGTTATGTAAAATGAATTGCACCATCTACTGTACACCGGATGGCATTACTTTTCAAATGCCAGATGAAGATGTTGCTTTCAGAGGGATGATGGCAAGGCAAGGGACAGGAGTGAATGATTTATATCCTTTGTTTACAGCAAAGGATTTGCCTGTTGAATTGAGAGAAACAGTGGATGACTGATGTGTGGGATTTTTTCAGGGAAAGACATTGGGTTGATGAAAGGAGTTGATCCTATCCAAATATCAGTCAAACAAGGAGCAACATTTTCAAAAAGGACACAGTACAAAATGAGCCCAGAGACTATTGCAGGAGTTACACCTGTAATTGACAAAATGATTGAACAAGGCATTTTGAGAGAGATACTAGGAAGTCCTTGTAATTCACCTTTTATGGGGATTATGAAACCTAGTGGGAAGTACAGGATAGTTCAAGACCTGAGAAAGGTAAATAAGATAGTGATACCTTGTTGTCCAATAGTGCCAAACCCAGCAGTGATTCTTTATCAAATTCCTTGTGACGCAGAGCGTTTTTCTCGATACCTTTGCATCCAGATAACCAATATCTTTTTGCGTTCAGGTTTGCAGACCATGTTTTGGCATGGTGCCGAGTTCCTCAAGGGTATACAGAGAGGGCCCGATTCACAGAACTAACTTAAGACAAAATCCTAAACTTACTACTTTTGGTATTCACAGAAGGCATTTAGTAGTAGTAAAGTTAGGATTTTGTCTTAAGTCTGTCTTAAGTCTGTCTTAAGTCTGCCTTAAGTATGTCCTAAGTTTGTCTTAAGTTTGTCTTAAGACTGTCTTAAGTCTGTCTTAAGTCTGTCTTATGTCTGTCTTAAGTCTGTCTTAAGTCTGTCCTAAGTTTGTCTTCAGTCTGTCTTAAGTCTGTCTTAAGTCTGTCTTAAGTCTGTCTTAAGCCTGTCTTAAGCCTGTCCTAAGTTTGCCTTAAGTCTGTCTTAAGCCTGACTTAAGTCTGTCCTAAGTGTGTTTTAAGTTTGTCTTATGACTGTCTTAAGTCTGTCTTAAGTCTGTCTTAAGTCAAATTTAAGACAAAATCCTAACTGTACTACTACTAAATGCCTTCTGTGAATACCAAAAGTAGTAGGACAGACTTAAGACAGACTTAAGACAGACTTAAGACAAACTTAGGACAGACTTAATACAGACTTAAGACAAACTTAAGACAAACTTAGGACAGACTTAAGACAGACTTAAGACAGACTTAGGACAGACTTAAGACAGACTTAAGACAGACTTAATACAGACTTAAGACAAACTTAAGACATACTTAGGACAAACTTAAGACAGACTTAATGCAGACTTAAGACACAATCCTATCTTTACTACTACTAAATGCCTTCTGTGAATACCAAAAGTAGTAAGTTTAGGATATTTGTCTTAAGTTAGTTCTGTGAATAGGGCCCAGAGTCCTTAAATTTTCAATCAGATATTGAAAAAGTGTCAGGAGTCATTGGTAATGCCAGAAGACTCGGTGTTGGTGTAGTACATAGATGATCTATAGGTCGCATCAATGACATGAGAAGCATGTGTGACAGACACAATTGCTCTACTGAACCATTTGGCAGTAGGTGGGCATAAGGTGTCAGCAGCTAAATTATAATTTGTCAGAAAGTGGTTCAATATTTGGGACACAGGATTGAGAAAGGAGTCAGGTAAAGTATCACAAGATCGAATTGCTGTGACCTTGCTGATCGGTCCTCCCAGAACACAGAACAAAGTTCAAATGTTTCTGGGTATGGTTGGATACTGAAGACAGTGGATCAGTGATTTCTTACTGACAGCCAAGCCCTTACAGAGATTGACTCACAAAGATGTAGTAAATCCAATTCAATTGGATGAAGAAAGCATGAAGGACTTTGAGGAGTTGCAAGACAGTCTTTGTCGAGCACTTGCATTGGGAATGCCAGATTATTGCAAGGACTTTGCTTTATTTTGTTGTGAGAAAGATGGATGTGCACTTTCAGTCCTAACACAAATGCATGGAATAGCGCGTTGTCCAGTGGTGTACTTTTCTGACACCTTGGATTCGGTGGCGGCAGCATTGTCAGGTTGTCTGAAATCAGTGGCTGCTACTTGTGTGAGTTTGGAGCAGAGTGAGTCAATTGTGGTGGGACATTCAGTGAAAGTGTATGTGCCACATTCTGTTGAGATTATGTTGACAAGGACGCATACTTAGCATCTCAAAAGTAGCCGTTTGACTAGATATGAGCGCATGATATTAGGAGCTGAAAATGTGACTGTGACACGATGTACAATATTGAATCCTGCAACCCTGTTACCAAGTACAAGTTGTGAGGAAGTGGTGGATGAAGCAGACCATGATTGTCTGGATGTGACAGAGTTGTGTATCAAAGCAAGGCCAGATATAAAAGACACTCCATTGCCAGAGTCAGATTGCGTAATGTTTGTGGATGGCTCTTGTTTGAGAGAAGAAAGAGGTACTTTGTGTGCTTCTTATGCTATTTGTATGGTGGCCATGGTTCTTGAAACATCATGTCTAAAGGGAGTAAATTCAGCACAAATTTCAGAACTGGTTGCTTTAACCAGAGCGTGCATAATTGGCAAGAATCTGAAAGTAACCAATGATAGTCAATATGGTTTTGGGGTGGTGCATAACTTTGGGCAGTTTTGGATGAAATGTGGTTTTCTGACTTCTTCAGGATCACTGATTAGAAATAGCAAAGATATAAAGCATTAGTTGGTTG
This sequence comes from Triturus cristatus, assembly GCF_964204655.1. Lineage (NCBI taxonomy): Eukaryota > Metazoa > Chordata > Amphibia > Caudata > Salamandridae > Triturus > Triturus cristatus. The sequence continues at coordinate 801,631,684 of NC_140581.1, forward strand.
CACTACAGTTGCCCAAAGAAATTGCAGTGGTCAAATGTCCAGCACATAAATATGGAAATGACTATGTGACAAGTGCGAATTGTTATGCTGATCAAGTGGCACGATTTTGTGCACAAAATTCAGATTCAATAAACAGAGGAACAGAAAAACAAAATACACATTTTCACTGAATGTTCTCATCTGTGGAAACATGGGAGGAAATTAGACAATTGCAGGAAGAGGCCAGTGAGTAAGAAAAAGAGATATGGATAAAATCAGGATGGACTTGAAGAGCAGATGAAGTGTGGGTGTATAATGATGGGAAACCAATAATGACAGATAGCTTATTGTCTCAGGTGGCAAGGATGTATCATGGCTTAACACATGTAGGGAGAGATGCCATGATTAGGCTTTTCACACAGTCTTGGTATAATCCAAAGTTTAGGGTGATTGCAGAGAGTCTTTGCCAAAGATGCATAGTATGTCAGCAGCATAATTCGGGAGAAAGACTGTTGTTAGTTGGGGACGAATTAGGAAAGCAGCAGGACCATTTACAAGACAACAGTCAGATTGTATTGAGCTCCCTCCTTGTAATGGATTGAAATATGTATTGGTTGTGGTTTGTCTGTTGTCTTGTTGGGTAGAAGCATATCTAACAAGAAGAAATTATAGTCTAACAGTTTCTAAATTGATTTGAGAGAACTAATACTGAGGTTCAGATTTCCAGTCTCTTTAGAAACAGATAGAGGGACTCATTTTAACAATGAGATAATTCGGATGTTTTGTACAGCATTACAGATTGAGCAAAAGCTGCACTCGACCAGAAGCCTCAGGTGTGGTTGAGCAAATTAATGGCACTATAAGGTTGAGACGGTCAAAAGTCTGTGCATCCACAGCACTAAAATGGCCAGATGCGTTACCTTTGTTTTTGATGAGTCTAAGAAGCATTCCTGATCAAAAAGACTAGATTGTCCCCGCATGAAGTGATTATGGGGAGACTAATAAGACAGTCAACAGTACTAGCAAATCAACTGATTAATATTGCTGATGATCTAGTGCTCAGTTATTGCAAAGGATTGGCTGATGTGGTGCATTCTGTGTCTCAACTTAAACAGGAATGCCAACCTGGTTGTGGTGAGCACTGTTCCTAGTGAACCATAGGTTCTAAATTGTTATATACATATTTGAAATAACTTTCATCAATATAATAACATAATAAATATTAACTAATTTGTTTATGTATACATTTTTTCAAAAAGAAGAAATCAATTGAATGATTATTTTACATTGTAACAATAAGCATGTGTTATACAAACAATGCAATTTTTTATGTAAACAGAAATTTTCAAGAGAATAAATACACCGTCCTTATGGGAAATATATGTGTATCTTCGCACTGGTGTTAAATTCTTGTGGTTAAGCCTTATGCATTTCGGGACTCTGTGGTCCCTTCCTCAGGGGCATGTCTCAAACCGATCGAAAGATTGCCCAAAAAATGCCACAAAAAAATGATGGTAACCAAATGCGGATATGGTAGACTCAAATCACTGTGTAGTGTGATTCAAAGGAACCGACCATAATGTTCCTTCTAGTACTCTCAATATTTGGACAGCTGTCCGCAATGTGTTAAACCCGGTCAACAGACTACAAGATTTATGATGCTACACAAATTATGATGTATCCAACGTGTGTTCAGAGCTTACTAAGACGCTGTGTCTCATCATGTTGGAGGAGTTGCAACCACAACACAGCAATAACAAGCGCATGATCTAAGACCAAGAGAGTGAATTCTGCTGAAGAAGCATGTGAAAAAGTCATGTTTGGAGCCACGATGGCATGGGCCATATCAAGTTATACTGGCGACAACGAAAGCAGTAAAATGCAGTGGCTTGCCACACTAGATACACGTGAGCCACACAAGAATAGTATCAAGTCCGCTTGAAAGACAGGAAGAGGAAGAACCGCAACATGCAGAGGGTCAAGAAGAGCCTGAAACTGAGACTGAGTTCGAACATGAGCTTGAACTTGAGCAAAGTCGAAGAAACTGGGCACCAGCTACTGGGTCTTGTCATACTGCTGTTGAAGTGAAAATAGAGATCAAGAGCAAGTACAGCAGAGAGAAGAATCAAACAAAAGAAATTGTGAAGTTGACCTTGAAACTGAAACTGTGGAAACTAGGAAAGCCAGAAAAGGAAATGTGTGGCCAAAGGGAGTGAAAAGACTGGAATACACTCTGAAAGAAAAATCAAAAGACACGATATTGGAAGAATCAAGCCAAACTGAGCAAAGCGACTCAGAAGAACATACAGTTCGGAGAACAAAAATAGCAAGAGTTCCGAACGAGAAATACACAGCACCTGAATGGACATATGTGGTGTCTGAAGAAGCTGAGTGTGAGAAGTTGAACTGGTATATGCTGTCCACTAATTATAGTGGGCACCCTGTACCAGTCCAAACAACCCCTTATTGTTTATAGGTTAAAGACAACCTTTATTGAAAGCTATCTTATTGGTAGCTATGGAGAGCAGCCTTCAGGCTAAGTCTTGAAGGAATGTAAAGCAGCTTGTTTTACCGGTCTATAATCTCTTGAGTGCCTAAATGAAAGACAACCACACCAGGTATATATATAAAATATATGTATTTATTACTAAACACACCCTCCTAGTCTCTCTATGAGGCTAGAGGTCAAAACACATAAGTTACACTTCAAATATCACAGTAAAATAGCACAAATACACATCAGGCCCTAGGGGCGAGCCATACCATATACTAAAATAGGGGTATAAGAACAACGATTTAACTAGACACAAGGCCTAGAGCCTGTAGAATCACTGGGACCCCAAGGAACCACCCAAGGTAGTTACACAGGGTACCCACGGGGGCCGTGTGCAGTGGGAGAACACAGCCGTGAGCTCCCGTTAGCTTCTATGGGGAAAGTTGTGGTTAGATTTTTAAAGATTAGGGACACTTAGAAACAAGTCAGGATCAAACCCTTTGGGACTTAGGAAGTTCAGGGGCCAACACCCACGGGAGCACCGGAGTACTCGAGTTACCTCACCCAGGGAAGCCGGGTGCATAGGTGTCAAATGGTGTCGGGTCGGGTCGCGTCGTCAATTTCAATGGGAGCTGGCAAAGAAGTACTGATGCCGGGAAGATACGAAGTGTCCGAAGAGATCCAAGCCTGAATCAGAGTCGAGAAGAACCTGAAAGCAGAGGGGACAGAGCCTGGGACACTTGCCAGTGACCAGGAAGGCGATAGATGGATGCCCACCGATGTCGGGTGATTTCAGGTGAAGAAGGTGAAGCTTGACTCTTCAGCCACGAGGACCAGGAGGTGTCGAGGACAACCAGGAGCTGGATTTGAGCTGCTGACGCATGAAGGATGTCGAGTGCTGCTGTGTCGGTGCCCGGATTGGACACAACAAGCCTTGGCAACAGCAACCCATGCAGAAAGGAGAAAGATGGTTCGGTGCAGACCAAGCAAGGTCTGAGGGACTCACCACTTGGTTGGGAGTCGGGGCACATCTGGAGCAACCAGGGAAGCCCAAGGAAAATCAAAGTTACTCCCTCAGGGACCCAACAGTTGATGGACCAGGGATCGCAAAGGGACCTCGAGAGGAAACACAAAATGGTGTCCCATGGGTCACTCGGGGTGACTAGGCTGACAATCTCCAGTGGATCTTCTGCTCGAGGTGGGGGCTATAAGTAATCCCAAGGACAACTTCAAGAGACGTCGAGAAGCCAATGCACTTGCAAAAGTGCACGGTGACCAGGAGTTCCGGTTCCACGCTACTCACGAGGGCTGTGGGTCTCAGCCTTGCTAGGGACTCGGGTCGGCCTCTGATATGTCTGGAAATCCTCTTCCTGGGCTGCAAATACTTCAGAGACCGGCGGGAGCTTCGGAGATGCAGACCAGCAAAATGCTTCATTGGTGCCTGCCAAGCAAGGGAGTCACTCCTTGACCCCAAGGGCGAATTCTTCAGTCCTCTAGTCTTTAGTAGAGCATCGAAGTTCTAGGATTCAGCTTCAAAGTTTCGTCCAGGGATATCTAAAGTTCTGGTTACAGAGGTTCCTCACTTATAGCTAAGTAAGGGGTTGGACTAGCTCTGGGGACCCACCTATGGGAGGGTTTGGAAGGAGGGGTGGCTACACCCATTTCCTTTGTCCAGTTTCACACCAGAGCAGGGGCTGGAAGCCCCTGAACTGGTTTGAGCTGGACTATGCACAGGGACACCAAATGTGCTCCCACCCAGCCCCAGTACACATAAGCCTGTCTGGGAGGTGGTTACACATCCCTGTGACAGGAAACCTATTGTCCATGCCTCCCCTGCCTGAGTTTCGGTCAGCAGCAGGAGGCCAGACCCGTGTCTGTGGCTGCAGCATCCATTTTGTGACGCCAGGGCTCTGTTGGATTTCTACCAGGTATACCAGTACTGCCATGTCTCTCCCTCTAGAAGGATGGGATCATATCCTCACATCAAGAACTGATGTAGGGGTATGATTCCAAGGTGTTTGACACCAAACACAACATGTTTCTGTGCAGCCAGTCCAAAGTTAGCATTAACCGTTTAAGATATAATGCACTTAAGAGTTTATGGTCAGGCTGCACCACTGCCAACCCCAGAGAAGAGATTCCGAAGGTTGCAGAGGGGCTCAGCTCATGCCTGGGCACCCTCTCACATATAACCAAGCACTCTGCCTTCAGAATTGTTAAGGCCTGCCATAGGAGTGACTGATAGGTTTGTATGTGCAGTGATAGGTGAGGTATAGTTAACCTATACCTCAGTAAGGGGTGCATGCACCCCCTTACCCAGGCTGCAGTAGCAGACCTGTGGTGTCATTTTGGGTGGCTTTCCAGGGGTGGCATAATACATGCTTCAGCCCCTGGTAGGCCTCTGGGTACATAGTATACCATATACTAGGGACTCACAAGGGTACCTCAGGATCCAATCTGTGGTGTACCTAAAGTACTTGCAATCAATTTAGAGAGGAAGCAGCTAGGGTGGGGCCCTGAATAACAGGTTCCCAGCCAGACTAAAGTCGAAAAACAGTGAAACACCAGCAAAAAGTGGGGGTAAACATGTGAAGCAGATCCTACTCTCCTTCACTGAGCACACAGACCAGTGCAGAGAGAACACTGGTGCAGAACTGAGTCATGCAAACAGCTACGAGCCACCCAAAATGATCTGTGTAAAAATCGGGGTGCAGAAAATTGAAAATTCATTCGAAGGAGTGTGAAAAAATTAAAGTTGGAATTAAGTCGAAGGCTGTGAAGCTATACAAAAAAAGAGGGGTGAAGCAAGAAGGCTTAAAAATGTTTGGATACACATTTTATTAGTTTTTATTTTTGTCAGTATAAGATTTTATAGAAATTGCTGAGGTAAATACTATAGAGACTTGATATCAAAGTAGATGTATTAACACTTGCTTTATTGGTGTTTTATTACTAATGATGGTTTGCTTAACACTAATTGTTGTTGTGCCTTACTTTCTGTTTCCAAATAAAAATAATAATACCAATAGTGTGAAGAGTGTGAAAGTAGATATGGATAATCTTAAAGAAGATTTACAAACTAATATGAAAAGGATTATAGATGACAGTGTCTATCACCAGGATAATTCTATTAATGATTTTTTGTTAAATTTTTAATGAAATTACTGTATGAGTACGTTGACACGATGGATGCGAGAGATTGTTAAGTGTGAATGCAACTATCATCGTCTATGTCGGAGGGAGTAACCTACCATCATTCACCTTTAACATATGGTGTTTCTTGTAGTGTATTAACTAGTCTATTTTACAAAAAGGGGAGTTTACAATACTACTATTCGAACCTTGACTTAGTATTTTCTGAAATTCCAATTAGGAGAAATATGAATAAAGTTCTAAGTGCGAGAGATGCACAATTCATGCGAGAAATTTTTTATTCGACCATAACAATTGATATAGTATATGCACATAGAAATAACTTAACCTGCAGATTGCATCAGGAAGAGATTGAGTTTATTAATATGGGAGAGGTTAGAAGACAGAGTTTTAGAAAAAAGGCTGCGGAGCAGAAGTCCTATGTACCTCCATTGGATTTTAGAGAAGGAGATTACAAAAAGGGTGAGACATACGCTGCAATGACTCTTGATTGGCATCATAGAGGAATCTTTGCTTACTTAGTTTAATAACTGGCTATAATAACTATTTCATTGGTTCTAGTGAATGTGATCATGTTTTCTTAATACCGGGAGGGTGGGGAATAAGAGGACGAATTGATGCTGTTTTCCCTGGAATCGAATATGTGTGTGGTAAGAATGCCAATTATAGATTGACTGCACATTGGTATGGGTGTTGTTATATGGGAATAGTTTTTCCCAAGGTTTACCATTTAGATAAGAGTCATGGAATCAATGACATTTTGGAAATTGTGGGTGATATTTTTGGAGCACTGATACCTTCAATTGAGGTGGTTCTAAACTCACACAAAATTAGAAAATTGGCCACAGTGGTTGAACTTTTATCAACAGACACTGCTGGTAGTTTCTTGATGATTGATACTGAAATCATTGCTATAAGATCTATGGCCTTACAGAATAGACTTGCACTTGATGTATTATTGGCTAAACAGGGTGGAGTCAGTAGCATGTTGAAAATTCAACCGTGCTGGGCTTATATTCCTGAAAAAAGTAAGAGCCTAGAGGGCTATATTAAGAATATTACACATTTCAGGAAGATTTAACTGAACTGAAGGTTGACGTGCTTGGGAGAGACTTGGTAAAGGTTTCTCTACAGTGGGAAATTGGTTTTCTACTTTTGGTAATAGTTTACTAGGGAGGATACTAACGCCAATGGTTGCAGTTGCTGTGGGGATACTAATGATACTACTGATATAGAAGTGTTGCAGATGTAAGAAAGGAACACAAGATGTTAAAAGAAGAGCCAGAAAAAGGAAGAGGGAAGAAATAGAGTTAGAAGACAGGAGAGGAAATTACTATTAAATAGTGAAGGATATAGATGGAGTTATGTTGAAGCAAAAGAGAATTATGGATTGTAAAATGATAAAATGGTGACAAATTGTATTTGTGGGTTATTTAGTGATGGCTCAAAGTCGCCATCAAACGGTCGATGATGGAGCAGGATTTTAGCAAAATAAAACCTGCTCGGATTGAACTCCCAAAATGTGAAATCATTAATCGTGTGATGTGCCAACTAAATGCGAAAAAGGGCTAACATAAGGGAAAGTGAAAACTATACAAGCGAAAACTAAAATGCTGGAGTAGGCCGCAAATGCTTATGACTAATGGAAAATAAAAGGACTAATGCTGCTTGATTTTTCTATACTAATATGTGTTGGAAATAACCTCAACTTAGGATCTGCATGGGCAAATGCAACACACAGGGTGGGTACGTTATGGTAGAGCATTATAAGTGATTAATAATGTGTTTGTTTTCCGTAGAAATATGTTTTTCTGCTCTGCAGAAAAGGCCCGAGAGTCATTTTAGAAAATAAATACAGGTTTAAACTGAACGAGAAAGGGAAGGTGAAAAACTGTTCGCCCTTCACAGGTCCTCTGTGCCTGTCAAACTTTGCGTGGCAAAACAAAATAATCTTCAGAAGTGGAACACTTCCTTAGAGAGCCGCACAGTTGAACAATCGAGGCACAAGAATTGTTATATGACCAAGATGGAGGAAATGTGTACTATGACAGTGGATCAAATTTGTATTTCCTGGGCTGGAAGTTGATAAAATGAGTAAATGAGGACAATGGACAGCTTTACAGAAGCGTCATGCGTGGTGTGACAGTATACCCCCTTCCTTAACCGATAGAATGAAGAGAATTTGTGTGTTATGATACAATGTGGAATGGTCTTTTTGGTTTTTAGGGTATAATATTAGGTACTCAGAGGGAGGGGTTTATGTGATTGAGAGGGCTGCATTGAGGTCTTCTATTTGGGCTGGCTGTTTCCTGTTTGCTAAATCCCAACTTAGTATTTGCTCTTCAATTCTTCTTGAGGGGCCTTGCTGCTCTCAGGGCCAGAGAGTAGTTTTACCAAATTCCTTTTGGGTTAGTATAATATTCTGAATTGACATAATCATTTTGCAAATGCCTATCCACACACTCATTGCATTGATGTTGTGATGTACTTCTGTTATTACATTTATTGTTTCTTGTGTGGTAATCAATGATTCGAACTGTATTGTATTTCTTGAGCAATCACATTATTTTAGATAAAACATTATAACTATAAAAGTGAGTTTTTCTTTATTAGAGTTATTGAATTTGGTTTATAATGAGTATTACTGGTTGCAAATATTAGTTTGCCAAACGCTGATTATATAAATAAAGATCGCATCGCCAACAAGGATAATGCGAGGATGAAATGGCAATAGAAAATGGTACGTTTGGTAGTTCACTCACCCAGCGTGAAGGGGCTTATTGGGTAATAAATTGGGCACAGGTAATGGAAATTTGTTAGTCACTGATCGCTGGATCACTAATCAACACAGCATTTTGCCTGAGTTATCCCCGAGACCCTCTTCCTGACCAGTAGGCATTACTTGTTTAAGATACTGGATGGTAACCTCTGAAAGGACCCCCGACTGGTGTGTTGTAATTTCTTTATGGTCTAGCAAGATCACACATGAACAATTGCAACTAGGAAATTCTGATAACTATTTTTCCTGCATTATAAAAAGCTAATAAATTGAAAAGCACTGCTTTTGCATTCATTCTATGGAAATTCTCAACTTCTACTTATTGGATTTTTGTCATTTTGGTCTTCTTTAAATCAGATGAATGCTTTTTATTCTGTTTTTCTAAACCAGTGTGGAGTCTTTTGTGGGGCTTTCAGTGTGTTAGTGTGTGTGTGTTGCACAAATACTTCACACTTTGCCTTTAAGTTAAGCCTGACTGCTCTGTGCCAACCTACCAGAGGGTGAGCACAGGTTATTTTAGGGTGTGTTATGTTATGTTATGTTAAACTTTTATTTCTATAGCGCACGGCTACTCCGTGGAGTGTCCCGGCGCTTTATCGAGGCAGCTCAGTAAAACCGAAAACATAAAAACAGACTAAAGAAAAAAAGACAAAAAAAGACAAAGACACCCTACAGGTTAAAAAGCCACGTCTTGAGGCTCTTCCTAAACAGAAGGAGAGAAGAAGAGGACCGTAGGTCCAAAGGCAGAGAGTTCCACAACTGAGGGGCCCTCAAACTAAAAGAGCGACCCCCAGTGCGGGCCTTCCTCACCCGAGGAACCACCGCGAGAAACAAAGATTCCGACCGCAGAGATCTAACTGGGCGATAGAAAGACAATCTCTGCTGTAGATACCTCGCTCCGGTGCCAAATAGCGCTTTATGCGCCAGGGTCAGTGCTTTAAACATAATCCGCTTCCGGATAGGTAACCAATGAAGCGATCGCACCAGACCCGAAGCGCTCGCTCGCCTATGAAGGCCAAAGATGGCCCGGGCCGCGGAGTTCTGCACAACCTGCAGCCGCTGAACCAGATATTCCGGAAGACCTACATAAAGGACGTTCGCATAGTCCAATCTCGAGCCTATCAAGGCTTGCACAGTGATCTTTCTGTGCTCTTCTGAGAGTAAAGGCAGGAACTTCCGGAGCATCTTAAGCATACCAAAGCAGGTACCCACCAGGCCAGAAGTATGTGAGCTCAGTGACAAATTATTGTCAACCTTCACTCCCAGATTCTTAGCCACAAGCGATGCCTGGACAGGGCAATCCATACCTAATGGCCACCAGGCCTGCCAATCAGGGTCCAGAGAGCAGCCGAAGAACAGCACCTCCGATTTACTGGAGTTTGCCTTAAGGCCGTTTCGCTGGAACCAGCCAAAGACCAACTCCAAGCAACCCCGGATGTTCTCTCCATCAAAAGCCTGGCCTTTCCCACACGTGAAAAGCAGTTGAGTGTCATCAGCGTAGGATACAATCCGGGCCCCAGAGGACTCCACCAGTGCCGCCAAAGGTGTCATAAAGATGTTAAAGAGAGTCGGGCTCAACACAGAACCCTGTGGAACACCGACTCCCAATGGCGACATCTCGGCGGAGTTCGGAGAGGCCCAGACCGTTTGTCGGCGGCCTTCGAGAAAAGATGTAAACCAATTGAACACCGTCCCCCTCAGACCGATGTCATAAAGTCTGGAGAGGAGCACCTCATGGGGGATGGTGTCAAAGGCCGCCGACAAATCCAGCATGACGAGCATGACCCTTCCTCCAGAATCCAGTGTCTCCCTGATGATTTCCGACACTTCCAGCAGTGCCGTCTCCGTGCTTAAATTAGGACGGAATCCGGACTGCGATGGATGGAACAAATCATTGGATTCGAGAAAGCTGGAGATAACACCATGTACATGCTTCTCTGTGATCTTAGCCAAGGCCGGCAAAAGGGAAATCGGCCTATAATTGGCCAAGACCTCCGAGTCCAACCCAGGCTTTTTGAGGAGGGGGATCACCATAGCTCTTTTCCATGGCACTGGAACCCTCCCCTCCCTCAGGGAAAGATTCACCAAAGGGTTGACTAGTGGGTTAACCACGGCCGCCATCTTGGCCAAAAATTTGGCAGGACAAGAATCCAATGGTGAGCCCGATTTAAGGTTGGCCAGTAGAGCAAGAGAAGCATCGGCCGAGACAGGAGGAAACTAAGCAAAAACCGCACCCTGCGCGGGCGGGAAGGACAATCCGGCCATCGGACTGGAACACACCTCCACAGACCTCACTGGGAAAGAGTCCTGGATAGATTTGATTTTATCCGTGAAAAATTTGGCCAGATCGCAGACCCAGCGCTCCAATGGAACACTGTGGGCCACGTAGGATCTAGGCGCCGTAAACTCCCTTACCACAGTAAAGATCTCTTTACAAGAGTTGGAGGCAGTCTCAATCCTCCTGGCCAGATATTCCTTTTTCTCCCGGAGAATATCCTGATGATAGGATTTAATCATTATCCTATAAGCCGATCTAGCTTCCGGGTCATAGCTAAGGCGCCATGCCCTCTCGGCGACCTTACACTGCGCACGAGTAGCACACAATGCCTTCGTGAACCATGGGGCTGAGACCCTCTTAGCCCTATCCCGAGGGGGCATTGCGGGGGCCAGATCGTTCAGCCTCTCCAACAGCCATCCCTGCAAGGACTCCACATCCTGCTCTAAATCCCCTGTAAGAGGGCAGGGATGGTCTATAGCAGCCTGAGCCAGCAGCTCGGGTGTGACTCTATGCAGAGCCCTTTGAACAGTGCCATGCTGTCTGGGGGCGCTGCTGAATAATTTGTCGCCACCCAATACACCAAATCTGGCCAATCTATGGTCGGTCCAGAGCACCGGAAGAAGCTCCACATCAACAAGAGGAACCGAGGAGAAAACCTGATCTAAAGTATGACCCTTGTCGTGTGTGGAACCAACCAAAAAAGGGACAAGACCGAGAGGAGCCGTAATATCGAGCAGTATTTTAGCATCCGGATCATTGTCATCGTCCATATGAAAATTAAAATCTCCTGCCAGAAGACAATGCTCCGTACTTAATGCCATACCAGATACGGCCCCCTGAAGATCATCAAAAAAAGAGCCCACTGGTCCAGGAGATCTATATACAAGTAGCCCTTTCAGAGCTTGATGAGGGGTTAATCTGATAGTGAAGGCAAGGGATTCCGCTCCTGCAATGGTGTTCAAAGAAGCGATAGAGCGGGTAGCTGACTTTTTCACTACTACCGCCACCCCTCCTCCCCTGCCTTTCACTCTGTCCTGACGAAAGATTGTATAATGAGGAGGAAAAGCCGCCCTAATATCCGGATTGGACGTCTCCCCCAACCAAGTTTCTGTCAGCAGGAGACAGAGTGGATTCTCTCTAACAAGGAGATCAAAGATCTCCAAGGCGTGCTTCCCTACCGATCTTGTATTCCGCATTAAGCAGAGATGTTTAATGCAGACCTCATCTCTCCGTAAAGGAGCGGCCGGGGCAAAACCTGGCGACCAGCCACAGGCAGGGCACAACCGTTTACCTCTGTAACGGCCCGGGAACACGGAGCGGCAAGCACAAGAAAAGCTTTGCAACGCACGTAGTTCCCTAGCAGTATAACAAATCATATTACCCGAGCAAGGACTTACAGCCAGGCACTCTCGCCGCTCCGCCGCCTCCGGAACGCTGACGGACGCAGACGGGCAGGACTCTGGCAAGACTCAGGCAAAAGCGAGGGCAACCCCGCTGCGCGATCCCGCTGCGCTAGAAGGAACGGTTTAAATAGGTCCTCCAGATAAGGTCCTCCCAGTCCCAGAAGGACGCTACAAGATGGCGCTACCAGAGCGCCACTGCCCAACCCAAAATGGCGCCCAAAATCAGAGCGCTGCAGATTCAAACTACCAGGGAGCCCGGACCCGCTAAAAGAGCGGTGAATCTCCAATATTATGTGCAGGTAAGGGGGGAGTCCTATCACCCAGCAAGGAGAGAGAGCGCAGTAAATAAGAACACTAGAAAAGGCTAAAAAGCGCTAGCAATCCGCGCGAGCGTGCTTTAGAGAGCCACCCCTCCGGGCAAAAGCACCCAACGAGGACAAGCACACCCAAGAACCGCCTTAAATAGGTCCTCCAGATAAGGTCCTCCCAGTCCCAGAAGGACGCTACAAGATGGCGCTACCAGAGCGCCACTGCCCAACCCAAAATGGCGCCCAAAATCAGAGCGCTGCAGATTCAAACTACCAGGGAGCCCGGACCTGCTAAAAGAGCGGTGAATCTCCAATATTATGTGCAGGTAAGGGGAGAGTCCTATCACCCAGCAAGGAGAGAGAGCGCAGTAAATAAGAACACTAGAAAAGGCTAAAAAGCGCTAGCAATCCGCGCGAGCGTGCTTTAGAGAGCCACCCCTCCGGGCAAAAGCATCCAACGAGGATGTGTATCTGACTTACCCTGACTAGGGTGGTCTTTACTTGGGTAGGGTCCAAACCTCAGCCAAGTAGATACCCCATATATGAATATGTGATATTACAACGCGATCAAAATGATCACGGAACGTTACAGTGCAGTTTTTACGACGCAAGTCGTTACAACGACTTGTGCTGGAGGGCGCTGGACTTAGGAATAGTATGATTTACTATTCCAACATCAGCCTACGTACAGTAGGGAAGGTGTTGGAACAGTAAATCATATTATTCCTTAGGTTAGAGCACCATCCAGCGCAAGTCGTTGTAACGACTTGCATTGTAATACCCGTGATGTAAAGGCATTGCGATGCAATGCCAGCGTGTAATGGATGATTCCCCCCATATATAGCAGTGGTGATCAGCAGTGAGGATAGAACTTGTATTTGTGCAACACCATATAATAATTCAGTGTTCACTTCAACTTTATAGCTCGACCAATTTGAACCTATTCCTCCCGACTGGCAAATTTGTTGTCAGTTCTGTGTGAATTGACATTTTTTAATATTCAATTCTCCCTGCTTGGCCTTTCTGATTTTTTCTGCTAAACACATCTCAATCAGGTGAAAAAGCACCTGCACCTGAAGTTGTGGAATTTGATCTGCCCTGGCTCGAATCTTACACCATGGCTCAGATGAAGTTCTTTTGCAAGCAATTACATTTCTCAATGAGGGGACTCCCCAGAAAGGTGCACTTGCAGAAAGCCTAAAGAGCCCAGGCAGATGCATAGGTTGCAGGAGGTGATGACCTGGATGAAGAGCAGGAGATTGCTGAAGAAGATTAAGAACTGACTTGGATTTGGGACTGCCTGTTGATGGGTTCAACAGCTCTCCATCAGTAGTAGTTGTTCCCAGAGCAGGGAGCAGTGTCTCATCAAGGAACCTGTCCCCAAAGGACCTGGAGGACAGGCAACAGGAGAGAATATTAAAATTGGAGCTTGCCTAGTTAGAGAAGGAGCAGACTTTGGAGGAGAAAAGGCTGGCCATGGTGGAGAGGAAGATGGCCCATGAGCTCAGCCAGAGAAAGCTGGACATAAGAGCCTTACATGTGGCATCAAGAAACAGCAGTAAGGGTGACATCATGCCAGCACTGCTCTCACAGGAGCCCAAGCTGCATGTTTCCAATGATAAGGTTTCCACATACAATGTGGGGGATAACGTAGATAAATGGCTGGCAGCCTATGAATTAGCTTTAAATGTGGACAGGGTCTCAAGGGAGGTCTGGGAGAGTTGTCTATGTCGGTACATGCCCACTGTGGGAAAGGACACTCTCCTTCCATTTTTAGTGGGGGACCAGACCAACTACACTGCCATGAGGACCATTTTAGTCTAAAAGTTGGGTTTTAGACCTGAGAAGTACAGGCAACTGTTCAAGGCTAGTCACAAACTCTCTACATGGGTGGATTTACTGGACTACACTGGTAAGGCACAGAAGGGTTGAATGAGGGGCAGCAAGACTGATACTTTTTAAGGGTTGTACAACTTATTCTGAAAGAGCACATTCTTGATCATTATTTTCTGAGGCTGTGCCAAGACCTCATTGATGGCAAGCTGACTGACTCTAGGAAGCTTGCTGCCGAGGCAGACACCTGGGTCAACATCAGAGTATCCAGGAAGGTATATAGGGGTAACTCCCAAAAAGGGGGTCAGGGATCTCAACAGAAGAAAGAGGGGGATGCTAAAAAAAAGGAGTTCTCTAAATGCCCCCAAAACGACTCACAGAGGAAAAGGCCTGGTTCTCATTCCCAGTCTCACCACCAGAAACAAAACTACCCTGACAAAAGTCAGAAGCCCAAAACTCCCAACTGCAATGAGTGTGGTGAGTATGGACACTACACAGGGGATCCCAAGTGTCCAAAACGAGCACACACCCCCACTGGAGGTAAGAACTCAGGGGTGGCTAGCATACTGCTGGGGGAGGGGTTTGTCCCAATTAATGGGGAGGAATTTAGTGGGGTTACCCTAGTGTACCTGGGTGACAGTGAGATGGTTCCTTGGATCCATATGGCATCAAATACTACAAAGTATAGGCAATGGGTCACCATCAATGGGCAAGGTATTGAGGCTCTGAGGGATACAGACTATAGTAAGGAGTCTGATGGTGTCCCCAGAGCAGGTGATTCCCAAAGTATTCAACCACGTTGTGGTGGCTGACAACAGGGAGGGTCACTATTCTCTGGCCCCGGTTCAATTTGAGTTGTGGGGTTACAGGTCTTCGGAAAGTTGCAGTGAGCCCTGCCATGCACGTGGACTGTTTTTGGGTAACGACCTGGAGCAGCACACTATCTGGATAGAAGTGGATCTCAAGGCTCATGTTGAGATATTGTGGTACCTGAGTGGATCTGTGTCATGACAAGGTCCATGGCTGTCCTGGAGGGAAGTCAAAAAAAGGGCTAAAGCCTGGAATAAGGGCCAGACAGCTGCTTAAAAGGGGAAAGGCAGATGGTGTTTGAAACCAGCCCCTAAATGTACCCCCAGTGAGATGGATGTCGCACCCTTGGTGACCTGCCTACACCTGCTAATTGGTGCGTAGAAGGAGGACCCATCAGGGAGGAGTTGTGGAAGGCACAGAGGAATACCAAGCCCTTGAGGGCATGAGGCACCAGGCCGAAGACCAAGCAGCAGGTGATGTCTCTCAGAGCATTCACATTTACTGGGAGTACAACCTCCTTTACAGTGAGCCTTTGGTTCCTTTGCTTGGGACATCAAGGGCCCTAGTGGTCCTCCAATGCTAGAGGGTCTTCCTATTGGAGATGGCTAACAAAATATCCCTGGTAGGACACCTGGGCAAAGATCTGACCTTTGCAAGGCATGCGCCACATTTCTATTGACCAAAGATCAGAACCTCCTCAGATAAATTCTGTACGACCTGTGCCACCTGCCAGGCTATTGAGAAGACAGGCACAAGGCTGAAAGCTACCCTGGAACCACTAGCCATTGTTAGCACCCCCTTTGAAAGGGTGGGCATCGAAACTGTTGGGCATATGGATCCCCAGACTGCTTCAGGCAACAGGGTCATCCTGATTCTGGTGGATCATGCCCCCTAGTACCCAGAGGCCATCCCTCTGGGGACAACTACTTCACCTGCGGTGGCAAAGGCTCTGATGGGGATTTTTACCTGAGTGGGTTTCCCCAAGGAAGTTGTGTCTGACAGGGGAATCAACTTCATGTCTGCATATATGCAGTCAATGTGGAAAGAGTGTGGGTTTCTTACAAGTTACCACACATTCCCACCCCTAAAAAATGGGCTTGTTGAGAGACTCAAAAAGACCCTAATTGGCATGATCAGAAGTCTTTGAACCTCTATACGTTTACCCTGTCATAGGACCTCTCAGTTTGGTGAAGGAAGGGTGGGAGCAAGCTCCCAGGAAAGTTCCCCAGGATGAAGTGAGCTACATGCTTGCCCCAGGATGAAGTGAGCTACATGCTTGCCTTTTGTAGCCAAATGACGGAAATGTGGAAGCAAGCTTCTGACAACTTGGAAGCCAGCCAGGCTGCCTACCACTGTGGAATTACAACCTGGACATAAAGTGTGGTTCATGGAACCCGTGATGCCCAGTGCACTTCAGGACCATTGGACTAGACCTTATGAGGTAATTGATAAGAAAGGTAAGGTCACTTATATGGTAGACCTTAAGATCCCCAGGCAAACCAACTAGGTAATTTACATCAATCGCCTCAAACCACACTTTGAGAGGTCTGAGCTCAACATGCTGATGGTGACTGATGGAGCAGAGGAAGAGTAGAATGAAACTCTCCCTGACCTCTTGGCCTCCAAGGAGAAGGATGGATCTTTGGAAGGAGTAATCCTTTTCTCCACTCTGACTCCTGAACAGCAGAGGGACTGTTGCAAAGTGTTGAAACAGTACTCCTCCCTCTTCTCCCTTACTCCTGGGATTATCCACCTCTGTACCCATGATGTGGACACAGGGGACAACCTCCCTGTAAAGATTAAATCTAAGAAGTTGTCGGATAAGGTGAGGGCCAGCATCAAGAGCACAGTCTCTATGATGCTGCAGTAGGAGGTGATAGAACCATCCAGTAGCCACTGGTCCAATCCTGTGATTCTGGTACCAAAAGCTGCCCTACCGGGCACCACACCTGAACTGAGGTTCTGCGTGGATTACAGAATGTTTAAATTCTGTGACCAAGACTGATGTTCATCCTATCCCTACGGCAGATGAGCTCATTGAGAGGTTAGTGGCTGCCCAGTACTTAAGTGTCTTTGATCCTAAATCAGGGTACTGGCAGATCTCTCCAACAAAGGGAGCCAAGGAGAGATCAGCCTTCCCCATTCCAGAGGGCCCTATCAATTTAAGGTGATGCCTTTGGATTACAGAACGCCCCTGCCACCTTGCAGAGGCTGGTGAACCAGGTCCTTGCTGATTTGGAGACCGTCTAAGTTGCCTACCTGAATTACAAATCTGTCTTTAGTAGAAGTTGGGAGAACCACCTCTTTCACCTCCGGGAAGTGCTTCAGGCCCTGCAATGGGCAGGCCTGACTAGCAAGGCCAGTAAGTGCCAGATAGGACAGGGGTCTGTAGTGTGCTAGTGTACTTGGGACACCTGGTGGGCCGGAGATGGTGCAAACCCTTCAGGTCAAGATAATAGACACTATGGCCTGGCAGCCCCTCAAACCTCAGACTGAGGTCAGAGCATTATTTAGCCTCATTGGGTACTATAGAAGGTTTGTCAAACATTTTGACACTCCTGTTGCCCCCTTAACTGAGCTGACTTTGAAGAAGCAGCCAAGAAAGTAATTTGGACAGAGGCACATCAAAAAACATTTGCCTCACTAAAGTAAGCCATGTGTACTTCTCCTGTGCTCAAGGCCCCTGTCTTCTCCAAATAATTTATCATTCAGACAGATGCCTCAGAGCATGGTGTAGGGGAGGTACTTTCACAGATTAATGAAGTGGGCCTGTACCAACCTGTAGCCTTCATCCCCAGGAGGTTAGTCCCCAGGGAACAGAGGTGGACTGCAATAGAGAGAGAAGTTTTCGCTGTGGTTTGGATGCTGAAGAAGCGGATGCCATACCTGTTTGTCTCTCATTTCATGATTCACACTGATCACTGGCCCCTCAGATGGCTCATACAATTGAAGGGTGAAAATCTAAAATTGTTGAAGTGGTCCATTTCCCTATAGGCTATGGACTTCATGGTGGAACACAAACCAGGAGCAGACCATGCCAATGCTGATGGTCTGTCCAGGTTTTTCTGTCTCAGTGATGCAAACTTCCTAGAGATTGGGTAGCTCTCCCCTCTTTCAGCTGGGGGGACGTGCTGGACCTATCATCTTTAGGGTGATCTTCCCCCAACATTTTGCCTGCTTCCCTCCACTTTTTGCTGTTTATTTCTGTTGGCCTAAGGACAAGACCGTAGTCCTCATCCTAGCGCCCACCACCTCTGCTTGTGATGACTCGTAGTGGCCCGCTGTGCTAGGAGCCCCCTTACACCCACAAACCATGCACAGAACACACTGGACTACTCGCTCACTATGAACCGCCAGATAAAAACCCTTTTCTCATCATGCTTCTACTGCTTCGAAAAACCATCAGATGGATTCCCACCAAATCCAGAAAGACGTTTGCCCACGCACTTATCAGCAACAGACTCAAATACCGCAATGCACTCTACGCTGGAGTCACCCAGAAACTCCTCAGGAAACTACAGAATGTTCTAAGCACCGCAGCCAAACTGGTACTCAACATCCCCCACCACAGCCACATCACTGAACACCTGTGAGAATTCCACTGGTTCCCAGTCAATAAAAGAGTCAATTTCAAACTCCCTATACACGCCTACAAAACACTCCACAACGCTGGACCAGCATACCTGAACCACCACATCTCATACCACGTACCCACCAACACCTCCACTCCTCTCAGCTTCCTCTCGCCACCGTCCCATGGATCCACGAGCCCAGGACTTGAGGGGGATCTTTTTTCTACCTCACCGGCAAGACCTGGAAACACCCTGCCTCTCCACGTCAGGCACTCCCCATCCCTGACCCAGTTCAAGAAGGATCTCAAGACCTGGCCCTTTAACTGAACCTCATCGCCCAGATGGATCAGCAGCACCCCACCCCCATGCCTTGAGTAGTCACGCTTTACAAACACTGATTGATTGCTTGATTGAGTGACTCTGAGAACT
Source organism: Triturus cristatus (assembly GCF_964204655.1). NCBI lineage: Eukaryota > Metazoa > Chordata > Amphibia > Caudata > Salamandridae > Triturus > Triturus cristatus. Next base: position 801,650,722 of record NC_140581.1, read on the forward strand.
TTACTACTGCTTACCAGTGCTGAAGTGCATGTGCTTCTCCCCTAAACATGTTGACATTGGTGTATATCTGATTGGCATATTTAGTTTAATTATAAGTCCCTTGTAACATATGCTTTTCACAATAAATAGGTTAGGCCTATTGCTTTTGTTGTAAAGTTTCATTATAAAAGATCACACCTATGGCATCTGGCAAATTCCATTATAGGCTTGTCACCATAACCAATTCAGACCTTCTTTATTGAGAATAAGCTTTGCAACAAGACATAGAGTTTAATAGAAGCACTCTTTTTCAACAGAAGCATACTACTTCTGCCCAAGTGCTGTGATTAAGAGAATCACGAAGCAGGAAGAATCAAAGCTCCTCTCAAGTCACCTTTCTTAAAGCTCTTTTTCTTTTGCTTACACAACCCCTGGTGACATATGCCCTGTCAAACCATACTTAAAAACAATATATCTGTACCATTATTCGATTTGGCCCAGAGCTCTAGGCTTTGAAAGATCATCTTAGAGCATAAAGGATGCGTGCTGTAGACAGTTATGCCTGCTAGAAATCTCTATTTGCACCCTCCACACCCTGTCTCTTTAATCATGACTTTTATTCTGAAAATACCACATTTTTCAGGGTTGTGAGGAAGTGCCTCTTTTGACATGGTTATTCTCCCACTTGTTGCCTGGAACATGATGTGGTTTCAATTATAGTGAACAGGGTCCCTGCCAACCATGTCTCCTGTGCTAGTGCTTCTTCTCTAAAACAGTTCCATGATTGGCCCTTCAAGCCCCCTGTAAGTCTCTAGTAAATGGTACATGGTACGTAGGGCATTGGAACTGAAGAGGGTCCCCTAGGGACCACCTACCTAGGTCATGCAGACTGCCACAGCAGCATGATTGCCATGGTGCAGACAAAACAACAAAGTCGACTGGGCACACTGCCTGTGTGCCATGGTAACTAGCACTGCGTAAGGTATCGGCAAGTCACCCCCTCTATCAGGCCTTACAGCCCTAAGGCAGAGTGCACTATATCACAGGTGTTGGCATATCAGCATGAGCAGATATATCCCTAAAACTGTGCCAGGGAAGCCATAGAGAGTACATGGGCTGAAACTCGACAGCTTGAGTTCCACAGCACCATAATGGCTTCACTGAAACCAAGGGTGTTTGGTACCAAACAACCATTTTTAATAATTCCACAATGATGCTAGTGTGAGGTTTTTTAAACCATTTATTCAGAGGGCACCTTTGAAACTACCAACCCTGGTGTGGTCTCTGACTAGCTCTACTCAGCCTGCCACCACTAGACATGTTTCTGGAACCCTGGGTCAAGAACCCTCCCCTCTCTGAGGTGAGAAACAAAGCACAACCTTTGCAGAGATGTCACACCTCCTCCCCCAGGATAGGCCCAGGGCTCGAGAGGGAAGCTTTAAAGGCCTGCTGCCTTTGTAAGACAACCCCATCCTCTTCTGCTACCAGCAGCTGGCTTCCACTGGTTCAGACCCCCACTTTGGGTGGGAGAACCTGCAGGAAACTTAGGAAAAATAGGAGGTGTGCCCCCCTTCCGAACCCCACCCCTCAGGTGTGGGAGGCGAAGTTGAGCGACCTTTTCAGTCCCCTCCATCTTGAAGATGAGGGGACACCTCCAATCAGGCTAGGTCTATGTTCCCTCCCCCAGCAGGGTGGCATATTAGTGGGTGTAGTCACCCCAGGAAATGGACAAATTGGTCCCCACCTGCTACTCTCCTTTAATGCCCCTAAATCTAGTATTTTGTTGGCTCCCTCAGACTCTGAAACTAGTTCATTCAGACCTAAGAAGGACGAAGAAGACGTCATGCAGCAAAGACTGAAGCCACACCTACAGATTTGGCCCCAGGCCTACCAGCCTGTCCACATTTTCAAAGACCCTGCGAAGAAGACGAAGCCTGTCCTGAAGCCAGGAACCTCCAGAACACAAGGAAGACTGTCTACCTTTGATAAAGACCAGGCCTCCCGAGTACAGCGGAGCTGTCCACAAGAAATCTACACAAAGGACTCTGGTGCCCTCCGTAACCACAAGTCCTGACCACTCTGCACCCAATGACTCCTGCTTGTGTCCAGATGGCCTACCAATCCAGAACAGGATACCCAACGATCCTGACACCAAGTCCAGCGTTGGCTGACCCTTCATGGATTTCACGAAGAGGCTTGCAGTATGAATTCAGAAGCTTCTCAGCACCCGAAGTCCCTGGACCTTGGGGAGAACGACTAACAGTGTCGCTGCAACCCACAGCATCCCTACTAACCTCTGCTGTTGCTGGTGATCTCTGAGCAGCCTTAGGTTCAATGCCTGCAGCCTGTTTGTCCAACCCACTGAAAAGCATTGGGTGCCCGACGCTGTATTTGCACTCTGCACCCAGCAGTCCCTGTGCCAGAGTTCAGAAGTGGCCACCATCTCGTGAAGCGCAAAGTCTACTGCGCAGACTCGGCTGGCTCCATGAACTTCCTAACAACCTTTATACACCTTGTCCCTGTCAAGGATAGGATATTGGTGGACTGCCAAGACCCCGGACGTTAGAAACTGGTATAAAACAAAACCATGGACTCATACAAATAGAAGACGAAACTTTGCAACAATCAGTATTGGATCATCCCCGGAAACGTATCAGCAAAATCCATGTGAACCTGGACTGACCAAAAATCGGACGTTTGCCCCCAACCAATAGAAATCATTCTCTGCCCAAAAATGTTTCATGTTATCCCGAAATTTATTATAAAAAGAGTAGTAGAATAGGGAGGGGTTATCACATTCGGCGGTTACTATGACTGCACACCCTCTTTGACCCCACAGGCCATGACGGATGCTGGCACGACTTCTGGTCCTTTGACGATCTTTGGGACTGTAACGTGCTGAGCAAAGGACTTTCGGACTCTGAGCTCTGGCCTGCTTATTTGGACAATTTAACAACAAAATTCGGTTATGCAGAGCAAATGAATTAGAGAAAACCCAGATAGCCAGAATAGGTAAATATGATGTTCTGTGATTTAACTAAATTGATCTGGAAATTCTAAACTTTTGAAGAGACAAATGCTAATATTAATGACAATGAAATTTTAGATTAAAAAAAAATGATTAACAGAAATTATGAGTTTGTGGTTCTTCGTTAAAGAGATTTAAGGATTCTGAGTCTTAAATGTGTTTTAGCTGGTTCTAAATCACCATCAACCAATCCAACTAATTCGTCTGTCGACCAAGTGGGCAGAGTGCCTTGATGTTTAGGATTAGGAATCTATAGGTGGCGAATGTTAATGTATATTTTGTAAAGTAACTTTTCTTTCACTATAGGTTATAAGGTACCCCACCCATATGTCCAGCGCATCGTCCCCCCTCCTGTGTGCAGACAGACCTGTGAAAGAGAACGTGCGAGTGTTGGTGTTATGGGCCCCACCAATGAATGCGTGGGTGAATGAGTTAGTGTGATGACGGGTCTGTGACGCAGGGAGGATTTTGTAAATTTCGCCCCCCTTGGTTTTGGGCTGGATCACCATATACAGAGCGAACTTCCTACAAGGGTGAAGTTTATGAGGACTCAAAAAAGGCTGTCAGTCAACACCCTTTCGGATAGTAGCAAGACTGGCCTTGTACACCACAAAAGCACTGGCATATTTTGTTACTGCCCCTTCATTACATTTGACTATTTAGACAGCACATGTGGAAAGTCTGCGGTAAAATGCAGTTTTTGGAACTGTTTTGTTTTAAAAATTTAACAGCAGAGAACTCCACCATTTTTTCCAAGACCCCTCAAAGAATGTTGAGCTGGCTCTCTTCAATTAAAGAGAGATACGTACGCCCCCTCACACTCAAAATTCACCAGCTGGCATTGCCAACCTGGAATTAATGAAAAGTCGACAATAGGCACACCAAAAGCAACTTTAACTAGAGAATTAAAAACGGATACACTGCATACATTTATATCCACAACTCACTGTTCAATTAAGCTGTTCGTAGACATGCATTTTATGTTTATTCACAGAATATATTACTGGGCAGCTCAGTTTCCCACTCGTTCATGACAAAATGTAGTGTCCTGATTTTTTGATTGCCTAACACGTTTTTTGCTTTTCCAGAAGCGTTTGAGCATGTCCGCTATGTTTATGCAATCACGTGTGGTGAGATGACATTCTTTGGAAACAGAATTTGCCTTTTAAATGTTTTTTGAATTGTTGCTAGTGTCACTTTACGTTCACGATCCTTCTGTCAGGTTTTCCGTTGTGAGTTAGGAAATAAAAATCACAACGAACGTTGAGTGTTTTAAAAATGGCCGTAGACAGCATGCGTTGATCTAATAGCTGCAAAGTGAAAGTAAGTGGCATTTCTGGGTCATAAAGATTTTTCAACCACTTTCAAGAAGCATGAGCTTTCTAAAATAACTCTTTATTATGAGCAGTTAAAAAAACACTACATTAGGAAGCTAGGAGGTTAAGGGCTCTCAGAAATGTACGTCGACCCAGAGCCATCAGGCCAAGCTCCACCTCCGGGACTCCATTCTTCCCTGGCATACTTTTTACTTGAATGCACATAAAGAAAGTGTTGAAGATCTTTATATAATATATTTTTTTTTAATCGTCTTTTCACAAGGAGTGACGTCATTGAAAAACGTTATTGAAAACGAAGTTGACTTCTGGCACAGAGCACTTAAGTTCCACGTAAGGGATACACCTGACTGGGCCACTCAGCAGTTATAGCTGTCAATTATTCAAGGGTTCAGATATTTAATGTGGTCCTCAATGTTAATCTAATAGTGAATAGTGGTAATTTGTAGGGGGTGATTAGTGATATACCTTCGCCAAGCTCTTCCAGACTATTTGCTTTATAAATGGGGCACTGGGCAGTACATTTAGTACTAAAATTCTACTGTAAGCTGACGTTTGAAACAGTTGGGTAGACTTTGTTGACGCCATTGGTTTCTCTTATGCATCAAAAAAGTGCGGATACAAGAGCATTCAAGCACTAAGGGGCATATTATCAACGGCCAGCGATAATCATCGCTGGCCGTTCATAGCGATAGAAAAATTATCGCCAGCTATCGCTGAATATTATCGCCATGATAACGCTATATTTACAACGCATAGCGCTATGGCGGTGATATTTCAGCGATAGCAGTGTTTTCAATGGAACATCGCTGGTTTTCCAGCGATGTTCCATTGAAAACAGCGATAACATTGCTGATAGGACCCTGTGGTCCTATCAGCATAATCCATATCCCATTAAAAGTATGCCTTAGTCAGGAATTTAACAGGTGTTAAATTCCTGAGTTAAGGCTGAGGTAGCGCGATTTTTTTTATCGCTGCACCTCCTTGTTAATATCGCGAAGCTGCCTTCACGATATTAACATGTGTTGTTTTCACAGCCACGCCTCTTTTGCATCTCATTAGCGATGCGAGGCGAGGCTGTGAAAAAACGGGCTCTACATCAAGGAAACACGCGCTAGCGTGTCCTTGATGATATTGCGATATAATTATCGCCGCTTTTCGCCCAAAAACGGACGCTAAAGCGGCGATAATTATATCGCCAGCCCTTGCTAACATGCCCCAAAGTCCGTACAAATAAGGACATTAGGAGTGTGTTTTTATCACTTTACATTAAGGATCAGGGTAAACTGAGGGGCTCGTTTATGAGCTTGTGACGCCGTGCAGCACAGCCGAGTCACGTTGCTGCGCTGCACTGAGTGATATGGAAAAGGCAGGAATGTGCCATATTTAGGAAAACACTGCACATTCCTGTCATTTCCCTGGACACTGGCACCCTTCTGGTAGGCTAGTGCCAGCGCAGGTACCCTAGCACCATTGTGCAAGGGTGGCTGTCCTCATGCTGGATTGTTTTTGTGCAGGATGGTGCACCTTCCCGCACTAAAACAATCCTGGGAGGCATATTGCTCTTTCTATGTGTGCTGAAGGATGCAGTACCGATAGAAAGAGGAAGAAACACGGAGAAATAGAGATATTTCTCCTTTCTACACCTCCCCTGGGAAGGTGTAAGATTTTAGCAAATCCCCAACTTTACGAGATCTCGTAAATCTGGGGATGCGTCAAAATCCATGGGCGTTGCATGGGACCCATGCAACGCCCATGGAATGCCTTCCAAGGACACAGTAATGCAATGCAGAGATTTGCGTTGTGTGGCATTACTCCAGATTTTGAAGTCACTCAAAGCCACACAAAATTGCTTTGCGTTGCTTCAAGAATCAGAATTAGAGGTTTGCGTCACACATGTGAATGAATATCGCCCCTCAATCCTGTCAAGGAAACATTGTATAACCAATTTTTAAAAGTGGCGCACTGGAAAATCTTGCCAATTATCAGTTAAATTATTTAACTGATATAGAAGCTAAGGTTTTTGCTTCTCTATGATTGATTGATTTGGAAAATTGGGCAGCATTGCAGGAAATCATCCCAACTAACCAGAAAGGGTTTCTTAAGGGTCAATCTACAATTACCAATTTGTTGGCCCTTACTCTATTAGCTGATGAGGCTGTTTTTAAAAAACAGATTTTATACATTTGTTTTATAGATTTAAAAGCAGCCTTCGATTCAGTGTCACAAGCATTTTTATGTCAAAAACTTGCAGGATGGGGTATTCCCCAAAAGTTGCTGGATGCTATAATACTCTTGTACACTAATACTTGGGTTCAAGTTAAATTAAGTGATGGTTTTACTTTGTCCCAAAGTTTCAACTTGTAATGGCCTTAAACAAGGCTGCGTACTTGCCCCCTGTCTTTTTAACCTTTTCATGTCAGATCTGCTACAGGATTTCGAGATTTACTCATGTGGACCTTAGCTATTTAAAATATGCTGATGGTACAATCTTGCTGAGTCAAACTCCAATAGGTTTACAATGACTAAATAATGACTCCGGGGTGACAGCTGACCTGGGGTCCCGCCCACGAAGCCGCGCTGGAGGTGAATGGCCGCTGCAGTTCCCAAATGCATTGATGGTTCCAACTTTTTGCTGCTTTTCAGCGGCTTTTCAGCGGCTTTCGAGTGAATCATATACGGAGGTTTACGAGCAACTGAGTGAAAGCAAGGTCGGAGTGAGGACAATTACAGCACCTGGAAGTGCTCCGAGCGCTGAACGCTGAGCACTGAGCTCCGAGCAGAGTAAGCGAGTGAGCAACACGGGCAGTTGGGCTGGGAGGAGAATAGATTGGCGAGTCTGGGAGAGAGGTGTGCAGCGTTAGGGGGTCTAGGATCAGGATTCGGCTCGAGAGTTCTGCCATTTAGCCCTGCGCCTTTCCCCAACAGCCACAACAGCCCCGGATGCACCCAACAGCAATAAAGGACTCTATAAGGGCTCTAAAAGAAAAACTGGCGAGTTTCAGCGGGGTAGAAGTGAGAAGTGTGTAGTTGTCGGGACGCCATCTCACAGTGCTTATTGTTGCCATGAGGGGAACGGCCATTACTGCACAATACTTCTGTCCTTGGGAAACGGATTCTCATTGCCAGCGCTGTGAGGGGAACCGCCGCAATTTAGCATTGGGAGGGACCGATCAGAGGACTACAGCCCCCAGAATCCTCTGAGCTCGCGCCCCCTGTAATGCCAGGAGGCACAACAAAAACACTGCCACACTCTTACGGGCGGGCTGGCTGGGCCACCTTATTTTTATTTTTTGATTCAGCACCTTTTTCCAGGCATTGGATTCAACCTTGTTGGTCTCTAAAGGTACTGTGATATTGTCACACCATCTTGTTGTGAGTTCAAGGAGAGACTACTATGAGTAAATTAAAGTTGTGTAATGGGCAGGCTGTAGCCGGGACTTTTGACGCTTTTTTGTTAAGGGCAGAGTCAGTTCTCATGCACGAAATTTAACTCACTGAGCGGAGATTTTCTCTTGCACCCTTAACTAATAATGACACTAGAACTGCCTCCCTTGCTTCCCCTGCTAGCACTGTAACTGTCCCGGCTTGCTGTTTAAACCCAGGAGCTAATGCATCCCAGGACAGTAGATTACATACTAGTGCCCCAGTTATTGAATCTATGAATGCATCTGCTATATTTGATAGTGTTGATAGTGTTGATCCTAATGACCAATCTGTTGCTGTTGGTACCCCGATTGGGAGAAATGTGGTTACTCTGGGCCAAAAAGCGAAGGCAAAAACTAATCATGGCAATAGTCTTGCACCTCGTGCAGAGAAAAGAAAGGGGCAAACTGTAAATAAACATCAACCCCAAGTGCCCAAACCATTAGGGAGCAGGAATAATCCTGCTGATAAAGAGCATACCCAGGAACCCCACTGTACTGAATGCGGACACAGTTTCGGGGGGGCCACTTTCAATTGAGAGCGATTTTTGGGGTAAACTAGAAAGCATGGTTGCAGGGCTCTTAGAACCACTGATACAAAGATTGACTGAAATTGAGATTAGGCTATCTAACCTTGAAAAACCAGTGTCAAACAGCAGCCTGCCTATGGTAAATTGCAATGGGAGGGAGAGCAATGCCAATAATGCCAATAATGGGATCATGGACAAACAAAAACCTGTTAATAGTATTGAGAACCGGAGTGATGCATCTCACAAAAGGAATGGAGGGGAACAGTCCCAGAATAGAATTCAAGACCGTTTACAATTTCAGGATTCTACTCACACGTATACCCAGGCTGTTAACACTTTAGGTGGTTGCGGCTCGTGGTTAGAGAGGCATTATACTCCAAGTATATTAGGAGGAAACACACAGGAGCATAGGACTCCAGGGGACGGTCACCCAATTCTCCATTTACCTCCTGCAGCAACCCCCTATACGATAATTTTAGCAAATGTTCCTCCACTGTTGCCCGGCGCATCCAAACACTGGTCTTCTTTGATGAACAAATCACTTCACTTTTTAAACACCAAGACTGAGATCGACGATCCACTGTTCACAGATTTTAAAACGGCAAGACGGATTGGGAAATCCATCAGGAATCTCTCGGGGGACAGTATTGTTTTAACTTTTAGATCACCTGGCCTAGTTAAGGCACTTTTAGAAAGGTCTGAAACCTGGTTTGTGAGCTCAAGGGGAGTTTCTATTGTTCCGCTGGGTTTCTTCTATCAGCCAACTAGGCCCCAGTGGTTTGATGTAGATAGTGAACGACTAAGACAAGAACCCCAGCATACTTCGTACCCTCCTTGGTACCATCCAAATCATTATGAGGCATTGAGTGGCCTCGGAGACATAGACTGACTGGAAGTTAAAACGAGAGACAGAAGGAATACCGATTCCCTAAATAATTAATCTAATATAGGCCCCGGTTTATTTAAAAGTACTGAGGCCCCTCGTCCACTATTTGGTTTAGTTAATAGTCCAAAATATTTTTTACATCTGGACACAGACTGCGAGGAAGGGGTTAATGCTATTATACGGATTGAGCATGTAGAACAGCCTATTGTTGAAGGTAGGGGAGATAAGGTGGCCTTTGACCAACAATATGCATATGCATTGAGAATGGTCTTCTGGAAAATTGCGAGTATTAGAACTAGACTCTCTGATGAGGCTTGGCTATTATATATTAAGACGTTTGATATCATTTGTTTCCAGGAAACATGGTGCGGAAGTGTTTATTGACGGCTTTTGTTCATTTACAGTAGACGCAACTCCATCACTTGCAGGAAGGGCAAAGGGAGGATTAGTGACCATGATCTCTGTCAAATATGGATCAGTAAACATAGAGAATATCGTGGACTCACCCTGGTACCAGATTATCTTGATCTCTAATTTAATTGAAGTCCCAATACTATTGATTAATTGGTATTATAATATCTTTGCTCAAAATGAGAGTGGGATTATTAACACCCTTAAAGAGGAGATTAATAAGGCTGCGAGTAATAATTTCTCTGTATGCATAATATGGACAGGAGATTTTAATTGCACCCTATGCCGTTATAGTAAGCAAGCGGCGTGTGGGATGTTAGATATTGAAAATCAACCTTTTGCTCATTTTAAACATACCTCGCAGGGCGATGCATTAGATGATATAGTTATAGTCAATGACCTCTGCTTTTTTGATACTCTGATTTGTACCCCTCCTATCCAGTATCCAACATTTATGGGCGGGGGCAGGACTAACACTATAGATTTCATGCTGATATCAAGAACATTTTCACATTTGGTGGAAAGCTTTTCGGTAGAACCTAACTCTACTAGTGATCATAACCCTCTGATGACTAGTCTGCAAATAATGGCAGCTAAGGGTAAAGGTGATGAATAGTCTATGAATTATAATCCTAGTCAGGGGATGAAAATAAAATGGTCTAAAATAGATGCTGTAAAATTTGAAGAGAGTATGGTCAAAGCTAATACTGGAAAGGCCTTGACATGTTTATCTGAGGCTTCTTCTTCGGAGGTGGTCATACAGTGTTTTGAAGACATTTGTAAAGAGGTCGCCAACAACTTGACTCGGGTAGTGAAGAAGAACAACGCCCCGCAGGAATTAGATGGTTTAATGCAGAGTATTCTAGGGCCCAAAAAGACCTTAAAAAAGCCTTGCACATGGTCCCCCGTGATAAGGCCTTAATAAGTTTGGCAAGACAACTTTATAAACAAGTAATTGGGCTCAGGAAGGTTGAATTAAGAAGACTTGCCTGGAAAGACTTGGAGAGAGCTAGCGCTCTCAAGGATTCCAGGGGCTTCTGGGAAGTCAGAAACGGTCCTTTTTTTACAGACGCTGTTAGAAACATGGAATCAACTATAACAGGGGAATCCTGGGTAGACCATTTTTTGAAAATATTTAATCCAAACGGCGTATCCTTGCAACACCAAAAAGACCACACAATTAATAACTTGGAAACTGCGACCCAATTGAGTTTATCTCTTTCTGCCAGCAAGGTTGAAGAGGAGCTGGTAAAAGGCATCTCTGCAAAAGCCCCAGGGCGAGACCGGGTACCCCTAGACATGTTTAAGGGCAATCTCCAATTATGGGCTCCATTTTTGGCAAATGTTTTTAAAGTAATTATAGTGGGTTGCATCCCTACTACGTGGAAAGAGGCCGTGGTGGTGCCGATATTTAAGAAAGGCAACAGGAGTGATCCTGTATGCTATCGGCCCATATCCCTAATTGATGCAACATGTAAAGTGCTGGGGAGGGTAATTCTCGCCCGTCTGGAAACCTGGGCTAATGACTCTGGTCTTATATCTCAATCACAATATGGTTTCCGGAAGGGAATGGGAATGAACGAACAATGTCTCAACCTGTCCCTAGTTATGGGTAAGTACGTGAAGGCTAAGGGTGGGTCAATCCACCTGGCCTTCATGGACTTATCTAGTGCCTTTGACACAGTCAATAGAGGGAAGTTGTGGACATTAATGGAAAGAATGGGCTTTGAGGAAGCACTTATTACTTTGTTGCGTAGATTGCACTCGACAACCTCTGTCTCTATACGCTATGGACCAGGGGGTGAAAAAACGAGGCCTATTGCGTCTACTGAGGGTGTCAGACAGGGATGCATATTGGCCCCCTTTTTATTCCTTTTATATACAAATGGTGTGGAAAATTTTTTATTGGATCAGCAGCTGGACTATTGGAAGAAAGCAGGTTCCCCTTTTATCATATGCGGATGTCACGGTACTGATGACTTTAACTGCTAATAGCCTACAAAAAGCTTTAATGGCTTTTACTGACTTTATGATGGCACTGGATCTTAAAGTACATTTTAGTAAAGTCTTTTATTATGGGTGTGGCCCAAAACAAACAAAAACAAGGAAATTTGTGGTAAAGGAAAATACTGTAGACAAAGTACCTAATTTCACACATCTGGGGAACGTCTTCAACAATAAACTGAATTGGGATCATCTGATTATAGTGAGGGCCCAACACACTAGCAGAATCATAGAGGGCTTGTTCCGCTTTGCATGCAAGTTGGGTCATAAGCCGGTCGCGGAAATGCTTACCTTGTATAAATCAAAATGCCGGTCAGTCACAACTTATGGGGCAGGAGTATGGGGCTATCAAAAATGTACCCAGATACAAGTTCTGGAAAACAAATTTTGAAAAAGACTATTGATGGTCCCTATTAGTTCTCCTATGAAATTTTGTCACTCCGAATTGGGAGTGGATTATGTTGAAGACCAAATTAAAATTGCCCCATTAATTTTATGGGGGAAAGTGTGGTCTTCAGAGGAATTGTCATTCACTAGAGAGATCATGAAGGAAGGTATGAGCCTGGAAAATGTATCGTCCATTCCTTGACTCCGTTATGTTAAAAATGTATTCAGTAAGATTGGTCTGGGAAATTATTATGATAATACCGAAAGCATACCAGCTAATAAGAAACCGATCATAAAAAAGGCTTATTACAAAGAATTAAGAATGCTTGACTCGGTCGACGAGCTTTTAGTTTATAGGCAGCCAAGAGATCAGGAATTTTATTTATCTTTTAGCACCCATACACAATCACGCTTCCTTCTGACTAGGTTTCGTTTCTGCACAGTGCACTTTCTTCTGGCTTTTCCTAACCCAGTGAGCTGGTGTGAGAGACTGACTGTAATAATAATGTAATAATCTAGCCCAACAAAGCACAGTGCACTTTATGCTCTTTTGCACACTATATAAGGAAATAAGGGCCCGATTTATTAGGCCAATTTTTAAGGAAATTTGTCCGAGTTCGCATCAAGAGGGTTTTAATTATTTATTATCTTTATCTTCGGTTGCCATCTGTCGTGCTGTGCTTAATTTTATTAGAACTGCATTATCAATTAGGAAACATTATGAATTGTGTTAGGAAATCCGGGTAATGCGATTGAAGGGTTTAAATCCATGCAGTTATTTTCAGATAGTGATAGAATACGCTGAAAGCTTAAGATCATGTTTTAAATTTTTATATCATGAAATCTAAGTATTTATCCACCCCTAATGTTGTATTGGAAAATGTATGATGCTTACATTTATTTATTTATTTATTTCAAATGTATAATGCGCATGGCTGCCACAGCAACGAGGCGTCCCAGCGCAGCACAGGGGACCAGAAACGAGAGCTTACCAGACTCAGGGCAGTTAAATGGTAGAAATGGGAAAAAGCCATGTCTTCAAGGCTTTGCGGAACGCCAAGTGATTAGAAATAGTTCTAGTAGATGTCGGGAGTGAGTTCCACAGTTTAGCCACCAGGCAGCGGAACAAACGTCCTCCTGCCCTGGCCCGCCACACTCGAGGAGTGCAGACCATAGCTTGGTCAGCAGATCGCAGTGGGCGCTTGGGTACATAGGCCTCCAACAAATGGAGAAGGCCCGGTGGAGCCTGTTTTGCTAGAATGATTCAATGATTCAATGAATTGAATAAAGTTTATTTGATGATGATGATGACTAAATAATGCATTTGATTATTCAATTGTATGTAATGATCCATAGTTGAATGTTAATAAAACTAAAATCATTGAAATTGGACTGATGAAATCTAAGACAAGATCATGGAGAGCTAGAGGTGGGCCAATTTAAGTGGTGACGACATATAAATACCCGGACATTTTATTTGATAGTAGAGTCTCGTTTAAAAGTCATTTTAAAGTTTTGAGGGCAAAATCATAGTCTCTAATTTATGCCTTTAAATCTTTTAATAAATAGTTGAGGTGTCAATCGTATGGGAAACAGCGCTTACAACGCTGCCATTACACCGCGTTACTATTACAACGAGGTCGTTACAATGACCATGTTGTTAGAACGCAATGCCTTTCCATCGCAAGTCATGAGATCAACTTGCTGTAGGGGACGCTCTAACCTAGTGAATAGTATAATTTACTATTCCATTGTCTTTCCTACTGTTGCGCAGGCTGGAGTTGAAATATTAAATTATACTATTCCTAAGTCCAGCACGCCCCCTACAGCAGTCGATCTAATGACTTGCGATGTAAAGGTATTGGGCCCGATTCACAGAACAAACTTAAGACTAAATCCTAAACTTAGTACCATTCTGGTATTCACAGAATGCACCTAGTACTTCTGGTATTCACAGAATGAACTTACTACTTTTGCTATTCACAGAATGAACTTAGTACTTTTGCTATTCACAGAATGGATTTACGACTCCTAAACTTACGTCCGCACTCGGGCCGGAAATTCCGGCCCGGAGGCGGAGCTTCCGGCCCGGAGGCAGGGCTTCCGGGCCGGAGGCGGAGCTTCCGGCCCGGAGGTGGGGATTCCGGCCGATTTAGCTATGGCCGAGATCTCCACCTCCGGGCCGGAAGCTCCGCCTCCGGGCCGGAAGCCCCGCCTCCGGGCCGGAAGCTCCGCCTCCGGGCCGGAATTTCCGGCCCGAGTGCGGACATAAGTTTAGGAGTCGTAAATCCATTCTGTGAATAGCAAAAGTACTAAGTTCATTCTGTGAATAGCAAAAGTAGTAAGTTCATTCTGTGAATACCAGAAGTACTAGGTGCATTCTGTGAATACCAGAATGGTACTAAGTTTAGGATTTAGTCTTAAGTTTGTTCTGTGAATCGGGCCCATTGTGTTCTAACAACGCGGTTGTTGTAACAACCGCGCTGTAATAGAACGTGGTGTTATAGCATGTGATGTAACATGCTATATTCAAATCGTATGAACATCTTCTTAAAGTTATAGGAGCCTAGCCCCAGCCAACAATTGCATATGGCTCACCTATTACCAGGGGGAGAGATGCCAAATTTTTGGATTTACCTGTTATCAAGGCTTGTAACTCAGTCTTTGGACTCCCCAGGTCAAATTGCCTAGCCGAAATTCATTTGGAGTCTGGTCTCCAAAGACAGTCCATGATGGTACAAGGGTCATTTTTGGAAATTATGTATTCTCAGTTTTTATCAGATCCTGATTCCTTAGCAAATAATTTCTGGTGTGAAATAATTTGTTCTGTCTCCACAGATGCTTGGAGATCCCATATTTTAACATGCTTCCAGAGCTTTGATCTGCAGTCAGTGTTTTCATATAGGACAATGCCCAATTTTAAACAGTTCTTAAATAAAAAGATTACAATTATTTCACTTACTGTGGATAAGGCGGCAATAATGGCAAAAACACATGCGTGGTTAGTGATGAATTCTCATCAGTCCTTGCGAATTCAGCCCTATCTGACTGCCTATTTCTCAGCCCATATGAAGGACATGTTTTTAAAGATAAGACTCAGCATATATCCATTTAAGGAGGGCACACCACCTGGATACAAAAATGGACAACTACTGATTGAAGGTTATGTGGGTGGTCCTGTGAAACCTTATTACACATTGTGTTTGTGTTCTAAATTTCTCAAAACACGTCATGCGCTATTAAAACCTCTATTTGTTAAGGCTGGGGTTAGATCTGCATGTCAGGCCCTCAATTCATATATGTTGGTTGTGTTGATTCCATTGGTCTATCACATGATAAAAAATGTAACAATTGCCAAAAAAATGCTGGTTCTATAGCTTATATTTACTGGGTTATAACTGTTGTAATTGAATATTTTAAAGGATCAGCTGATATAAGGTCATTGTTTTTGGCATCTGCACTTTGTAAGTTTATGCAAATCTGACCCAATGACTCTGCTTTGGTAGCTTCTATAATCAAGTACTAAAGATTATGTGCAAGCCCAGAGACACTATGGGCTTTCTTACAATGTTGGAGGGACCTCTGGTCGGTGGTCCTGACACCGCTATTATAATGTGACCGCAGATGGTGCAGTCACATACTCCCATTTCTCTATGGGAGTTTCTGTTAATCCCTGAACCATGTGGCAGGCCCACACGGTGCATGGATTAACTGGGGGCACCATATGTACCCCCTTGGGCCCCAACCGGAGGCCGCAGAGCAGGGCCACCAAAGTCGTTTTCCGACAAGCTTTCCATGCCCAACATGAAAAGCCTGTCTGAAACTGACATTGTAATCCCGAAAGCGGAAACACCATCCATAGGGATTATGATGAGGCCTCCGTCTGGCTGACAAGCTCAAGGAATCCAGACGGAATGACCAGCCGGTTTTACTTTCGACCACCTGCATTGTAATGCGGCGGTCAGAAGTGAATCCAACGATATGACTCGGAAAGCCTCAGACCTGTTATAGGAGGCTTTCCGAGTCATATCGTAATGGGGCCCTTTATCGTTCATTTACACAATGGCATATAACTTTTACATCGTTTAGTATATTTTTTATCACCTATATTACAGTCTAGGATGGACAGTTCTTTTAGCTATTTGTGTGAATAGATTCTATTGACCATGTGTATGCACTCAGGCACTTTATAGTTCAATTGTATAAAGGCACTTAATCTTTACAGTTTTTTATCATAAATACTTGGGAACTACTTGAATATTATACATTAGTTTTTCTATTATTAATGAATGACTGTGATATAAGATGTGTATATGTAGTATCAATGTTCCAGTACGGCATGTAACCACTGAAAACATTCTTCTTTTTGTGTACAGTTGTAAATCAATTGGCGAATTTGGTAAACAAAAATTGATGTAGTTAATTAATATATAAAAAAAAGTGTTTCTTTTTTAAAAAATGACTAAGGAATTGTGTTTTAGACACAATATTAATGTTTTATTTACAATTACTTTTGTTAAATCAAGCAATAAAGAATTACATTACAATACATGTGTCACAAGTACCATGTTGCATGGTGCAAATGTGACGCCACCCTCTCATAAAGAAGCCCCTGAGTATTTATTGGGAGGAAGCATTTTAACGGCACAGTTCTAGATGTAGGTGCTCTAGTTGATTTTGGTTATTGGAGATGCTTTATTTAGACCGCACTGTACTGCACAGACCAAAACGATATATCCACTCCTACTCACCCCCACAGGATGAGACAATCTCAGACTAGGTGCTATTTATTCGTATTACTAATAGTTAGTTCATCTTAGGGGAATGGAAACTATACCCTGCCCAGTGGCCTCATTCCATGATGTGGGATAGAGAACTGTAAAAGGAACTGCACACTTAAAAGCAATACCATAATGTCGAAATCCATCTTGAGCTACAAGCAAAAAGAATTATTCAGACAGGAGAACATCTGTAAACGGCAGGCCTCCAGAACCTCCCCAACTTGAATTTCTTCCACTCTATTTAGACGTGGGGGAACTGCTGAAAGGAACACCACGCCTGCAACAGGGTTTTTTTTGTCCTTTTTGGCATCTTTTATATAGCGTGAACTCGACCCGAAGGTATTGGAGTGCTGTACATGAGTACCGTATTTACATTACATATTTAGTCACGGGGAGATTAACCCCTTCGCTGCTAGGCCTTTTCCCCTCCTTTGCCACGCCCTTTTTTGGCTATTTGGGGTAGTGCGCGCTGAGGCCCCTGTAACGTTTTGACCACATAAGGTATCCACGCCAAATTTACGTCCTTTTCTTCCAACATCATGGGGATTCTGAAGGTACTCGGGGTTTGTGGATTCCCCTGGAGGGGTCACAGAAATGAGCCAGAATACAGCAAATTTAGTTTTTGGGGGGGAAATTGGGAAAAACGGGCTGCAAATGAAAGCTTCTGAGATTTTCCCTGCAAGTGGTATCAAAAAAGGGTTTGTGGGGCTGAAATCACCATTTTCCCAGCTTTTAGGGGATACCAGACTTTTGTCAGAAACCCAAACTTTTTTACACAGTTTTGGCATTTTTCTGGGACATAGCCTATTTTTGCTATTTTTTGTGCTTTCGACCTCCTTCCAGTTAATGGTAGGAATGGGTACAAAAGCAATAATGGATCCTGGAAAGCTATACATTTTAGAGAAGTACACACAATTCTGAATTCAGCAAGGGGTCATTTGTATAGATCCATCATGTTTTTTTTATAGAAACTAACAGTTAAATATAGGATAACTTGAAAATGTGTTGAATAAAAAAGACTTTTGTGTCAACGTTTTCACCTGTAACTTCTTCTAATTATGACAGCTCTTTGAAAGCAAGATACCGTTACATCCGCTGGACATTACTGGTTGTGGGGATATATAGGACTTGTAGGTTCACCAAGAACCCGACGAACCCAGATCCAAAAACTGAGCAGCAACTTGCAATGGTTTTTTATTATGTACCGGGTATATAGTAATTATTCTGTAAAAATGTGTACATGGAAAAATTGGGATGAAAGACACCTATGTATTTCTGAAATGGGAACAAAATATAGAGTTTAGAAACAGTAGATATTTGCACATTTCCGAAATTGGGAATACTCATACTAGCATGAGAATTATCAGTCATTTTTTAGAATGACTTCTTTTTTACACAATGTCTTTCATTTGGAAGGCAGAAATGCATCGAAAGTCAATAGGTAATAACAGTTCCTTTACAAATCTGAATTACCCTAAGTCTCCCGATAAAAACGGTACCTCACTTGTAGGGATAGGCATAGTGCCCACGACAGGAAATGGCTCAAAACCCAACGTGAACACACCACATTTTCACAATGCAAAATCACCCTTTTTTAGCAAAGTGCCTAGCTGTAGTTTTTTAACCCTAGCTCTGCCCGCACCAAGGGAAACCTAACAAACTTATACATTTTTGAAAACTAGACACCCAGGGGTGTCAAAAAAAACGCATTTTCCCTACATTTCTCTGGTGGAAAGTTCTGGAATCTGCGTGGATCCACAAATTTTCACCCACCCCGCGTTCCCCAAAGTCTTCCGAGAAAAATGGTACCTCACTTGTGTGGGTCAGCCTAGTGCCCGCGACAGGAAACGTCGCAAAACGGAACGTGGACACAGCTCAATTTTGTAGCGAAAAATGACCCTTTTTTGGCAAAGTGCCTAGCTGTAGTTTTTGAACCATATCTCTGCCGGAACCTAGGGAAACCTAGCAAACCTATACATTTTTGAAAACTAGACACCCAGGGGAATCCAGGATGGGGTGACTTGACTGCCTCCCACCAGGTTCTGTTACCCAGAATCCCTTGGAAACCTAAACAATTGCCCAAAAAAACACATTTTCCACACATTTCTCTGGTGGAAAGTTCTGGAATCTGCGTGGATCCACAAATTTCCACCCACCCCGCATTCCCCAAAGTCTTCCGAGAAAAATGGTACCTCACTTGTGTGGGTCGGCCTAGTGCCCGCGACAGGAAACGGCGCAAAACGCAACGTGGACACACCTCAATTTCGCTGTGAAAAATGACCCTTTTTTGGCAAAGTGCCTAGCTGTAGTTTTTGAACCATAGCTCTGCCGGCACCTAGAGAAACCTAGAAAGCCTATACATTTTTGAGATCTAGACACCCAGGGGAATCTAAGATGGGGTGACTTGACTGCCTCCCACCAGGTTCTGTTACCCAGAATCCCTTGCAAACCTAAAAAATTGCCAAAAAATACACATTTTCCCCACATTTCTGTGGTGGAAAGTTCTGGAATCTGCGTGGATCCACAAATTTCCACCCACCCCGTGTTCCCCAAAGTCTTCCGAGGAAAATGGTACCTCACTTGTGTGGGTCAGCCTAGTGCACGCAACAGGTAACGGCGCAAAACGCATCGTGGACACACCTCAATTTCGCAGTGAAAACTGAACTTTTTTTGGTAAAGTGCCTAGCTGTAGTTTTTGAACCCTAGCTCTGCCGGCACCTTGGGAAAACTACTAAACCCACACATTTCTGAAAACTAGACACCCTGGGTATTCCAGGGAGGTATGGCTTGCGTGGATCCCCCAAAGTTTCCTTACCCAGAATGCCCTGCAAACCTCAAATTTAGCTGAAAAAATCACCTTTTTCACACATTTTTGTGTGGGAAAGTTGTGGCATCACCGGGCTGACACAAATTTCCTACCACCCAGCGTTCCCCTGGGTCTCCCGATAAAAAGGTGCCTCACTCGTATGGGAGGCCCAAGTACCCGCGACAGGCAAGGGCCCAAAACGTATTGAGGCGACATGAAAATTGCCTACCTCAAAACGACCTGGTTTTGCAAGGGGGGTCACTTGGGTTTTTGGCCCGGTGCTCGGCGGCCACCTAGGGAAACCTACCAAACCCACACATTTCTGAAAACTAGACACCCGGGGGATTCCAGGGAGGTATGGCTTGCGTGGATCCCCCAACGTTTCCTTACCCAGAATGCCCTGCAAACCTCAAATGTAGCTGAAAAAATCACCTTTTTCACACATTTTTGTGTGGGAAAGTTGTGGCATCACCGGGCTGACACAAATTTCCTACCACCCAGCGTTCCCCCGGGTCTCCCGATAAAAACGGTGCCTCACTCGTGTGGGAGGCCCAAGTACCCGCGACAGGCAAGGGCCCACAACGTAGTGAGGCGACATGAAAATTGCCTATCTCAAAACGACCTGGTTTTGCAAGGGGGGTCACTTTGGTTTTTGGCCCGGTGCTCGGCGGCCACCCAGGGAAACCTATCAAACCCACACATTTCTGAAAACTAGACACCCGGGGGATTCCAGGGAGGTATGTCTTGCATGGATCCCTCAACGTTTTCTTACCCAGAATGCCCTGCAAACCTCAAATTTAGCTGAAAAAATCCCCCTTTTCACACATTTTTGTGTGGGAAAGTTGTGGCATCACCGGGCAGCCCCCACCCCTATTTTTATTTTTAAAAACGTTCCCTGGTGTCTAGTGGGCTTTTTGCCCCCCCGGGGGGGGCAGATTGGGGGCTAATGCCCCCATCTGCCCCCCAGGGGGGGCAAAAAGACTAAATTGTGCCAAAATAACTAGGGGGAGCCAAGCCCTTGCCCAAGGGGCCGCTCCCCCCTCCCTGGTGTCTAGTGGGTGGATCCCTGCTTGGGGATCGCCCTCCTGTGGCGATCCCCAAGCAGGGATCCACTGGGGAGGGGTACCATTGGAAAGGGTAGAAAGTGAAACTGAAATGAGCCTCTTTCACTGTAATGACGTTGGCGCGCCGATCGCCATTTCAGTGATAGGGGGGGGGGACCTCGGGAGCTGGGGAAGCTCTTCCCCAGCTCCCGAGGCTATTTTGGTTTAAAGGAAATCCCTCTGGTACCCGCACCAGAGGGATTCCCCAGGGAATGCCTCATGACGAGCTGGACTCGTCATGGGCACAGCGCGACTGTGCTCCATGACGAGTCCAGCTCGTCATGGGCACACAAGGGGTTAAGTGATTTGCCCAGAATCACAGGATGTGGAAACGACCCCGAGGCTCGAACCCTGGTTTCCAGCACCAAAGTCAGCAGTCTAGCCGATGGACCACATCCTCTCCCCAACTTTTGGGGGTTGCCAACTTTCATGCATTCATAGGACGGCCCTATTTAGTGGGGACCGCCACTGCATTTCCCCTGTCTGTGTCCACCCTGCAAAGCATGGCAAACTTAACTCGGATGATAAACAATCGTATTCATGTACAGGTAGAACATTCTTCACCTAAGAGCCATTGTTGTTTTTTTCTTTTACAGAAAATGCTTGTCTCTGAAACAAATGCCAAAAAGGCCAAAAGAATATTTTGCGGCACTTGGCATTTATCTTTCTAAAAATACACCCGCCTCATCACTGGATACGCTTCACTAGGCAGACTGGGATATTTCAAGAAGGAAGGCAGATGTTCCACCTGCCAAGGTGTTAATGACCCCAAACTTGTGAGTGGAAAAGAAAAAATGTTAGGGGGCAGAATTACAAGAAAGTGACTCAGTGCGGAAAACAAGCCATTTGGCTTTGCCGCTCTGAGTCACTTTCAAAGCACAGGGATGCGACATTTTTACAACAATATGTCGCATCTCTGTGCTTCCCCCTGCACTGGTGCACAAACTGCTGCCATGCACCAGTGCAGCAACCCTTGAGCCATGGTACAAGGATGCCTGCTTCGTGGGTAGATTGTTTTTGTTCAGGAAGGGTTCCCTTCCTGCACAAAAACAATCTGAAAAGCCGTTTTTTAACTTCTGCGTGCGCTGCATTAGCACACTTAGAAGTTGAAAAATGTCATTGCTTCAATGATTGTTTATGTGCAGGAAGGGAACCCTTCCTGTACATAAACAATCATTAGAGGTGATTTCCTCTTTCTATGTGTGCTGCAGAATGCTGCACGCATAGAAAGAGGAAAAACGAGGAGAAATTAAAACATTTCTCCTCATTGCGCCTCTCTACGCTGCCCATGGGGAGGTGTAGCATTCAGACGCATTTCCAGATTTACGATTCCTCGTAAATCTGGAAATGTGTCTGGCTCCATGGGTGTTGCGTGGGAACATCCACAGCAACACCATTGGAACACCTCTTTCACTCAAAGTGCTGCGTGCAAAGAGGCCATATTTACAAGGACAGGGAAAGTCACGCAGAGTGGCTTTTCCTGTCCTTATAAATATGGAGCAGTTTAATGCGCCACCAGTACGACACAAAAAGTGATGCACCGGAGGTGCACGGGGCTTGTAAATCTGCCCTTTGATGAGAATGATGCCCAAATTTGGAGCACAAGAAAAAGTAACAGCTGCCAAAAGGTGTAACAGCAAAATGATGATATGTGTAACGGACTTAAAAAAATGCTTTTCGCAAGGGGCCGTTGTGGCGTTTCCTTTATTCTAAACCAGTGTTTACTTGATTTTAACATCCAATAAAATTTCCTTTATTTCCTTACTTAAATTGGACGAGTTTAATGCCGTTCAGCTTGTAACGGGTGGTTGAAGAGGGGATCGGCAAGAGGTGGCAGTGTCTACAGCCTGGTTTGACAAGTGACGTAGAGTGGAGATTGGGTGTGGGCGGGAAGACACAACACAAGGAGTGTTGGGGGGGTAGGTTGCCAGAAAGAGAATGCAGTGAGACTTGCAAGTGTAAGTAGAATGGCCAGGCAGCTTTTAGGAAGCCTAAGAGAGATAGAGAATCAAGGAGATGCTCAAAATTCTGGTTGAAAGGGGTATGTGGGGGTATTGAGCGGTTGGGTGAGTGGTGGCGCCGAAGATAAATAGAGACGTGAGGCTGAAGATGACAGCTTTCACCTTTCTTGGACACTGCCTATCACTTTCTCGTTTACCCCTTGCCATCCCCCCAGTCAGTACTTACTAACACCCTGTGCTGTGCTCTCCCTGCCCTTCCTCTGCGGTTCTTTGTCTGACACCTAATGTGCTCTTTCTAGGTCCCCACTCTGCTGTGCTTTAACCATCTATGCTGTGCCCTCTTCGCCGTTCTGCTGTGCTCTACCTGTCCCCTCTGCTGTGTTGTCTTTGGACCCTCTGTTGTGCATTACATTCTGTGATCAACTCTCACTACCACCAGAAGGTGAACTGCTGGGTTAATTGTCCTCAGCCCCCACTCCTTGAAGAGGCCCTACAGCACATTTTGGGATAGGCTGTCGGCACATGTGGCATGATTCCTAGACAGGTCATTGCATCACAGCCCGCTCTGTAAAATGGGCATGCTCTTGTTGACAAGCCACTCTTGCACCTTACTAGGTGTGGTAGTGATCAAGCATGGGCCTTGAGAGCACATGCTAACATACAAGAATTTTCCGCTTTGCCACCTGTGCCAATAGGGCAGTGGTAGTGAGATGGTGACGAGGAGGTCCCATCGTTCTGTGTGTCTCTAGCTGTGTTGCATTCTGTCTGGAACTGGAAAACAGTGCTAAGGAGGCTGTTGAGAGCAGCTCTTAGCTCAGCTTGGACCACCCACCCTGCCACAAGTGTTGATGACAGCCATTTTTTTTTTATAGTTGAAGTACAAATGTTCAAATCAGAAAAGAGTATTTTGGATTGATTCACTTTAGCACATTAGATAACATCACTGCACTGAGGGGCCTTTAATAGAATGAGTTATCCACACCTCTTTTGCACTTATCATTGTATTACTAACTCAAGAGGCAAGCCAGTTGTCATGTGCCTCCTGTATACACTTTTATTGTTATAGGTGGAGTAACATTATGGTTTATTAAAGTTGTACAAGATAGAGTACTGTACATTGTGCATCCTGAACTGAAGTATTTCAAGGTGCTCCCAAATGACATAATCATGGAAAGAAGAGACACAGGGGCAGATTTACATGCCCCTTGTGCTTCCAGTACGTCACTTTTTGTGACGCACTGGCAGCGCATTTCCCTGCCCCATATTTACAAGGACAGGAAAAGCCACCCTGCGTGGCTTTTCCTGTCCTTGTAAATACGAGCCCTTTACACGCAGCACTTTGTGTGAAAATGCCATTTCATTAGTGTTGCTGTGGGTGTTCCCACGCAACACCCATGGAACCAGACACATTTCTAGATTTACAAGAAATTGTAAATCTGGAATTGCGTCAGTATTCTATGCCTCCCCAGGGGAAGCGTAGGGAGGTGCAACGAGGTGAAATGTATTAATTTCTCCTTGCTTTTTTCCTCTTTCAGTGCGTGCTGCATTCTACAGCATGCAATGAAAGAGGAAAATGCCTGTAGTGATTGTTTTCGTGCAGGAAGGTCCCCCTTTCTACACCAAAACAATCTCCCCATGACACAGGCATCCTTGCACCATGGTGAAAGGGTGCCTGCGCCGGCGCATGGCAGCTGTTTGTGCGCCATCACTGGGGAGAGCACAGGAATGCGACTTATCATTGTAAATATGTCGCATTCCTGTGCTCTAAAAGTGCTGCAGCGTGACGCAGCCAAAGGGTTTGCGTTTCCGCGCTGCGGCACTTTCTTGTAAATCTGCCCCACACTGTTTAGTTAAGCTTGGATGTCAGGCCTGAAGTCAGATTTAGTAATTCAAGTCTGCAGTCATTTGCCTTGTGCATCCTACATCTGCCTTTATTGTTGATTTGAATGGAACAATATTATGGTCTATATACAAGAGAGGTTTCTGTACAGTGTGCATCCTAAAGTATTTCAAGGTGTTTTGAAATGTGATGATCAGGGAAAAGGAGGCAAACTGAAGAACAGTGGTTGCCCATGGTCAAACAGTTTGGTCAATCCGCTAAACCGGGATTGAAACTAAGGGGCATATTATCAAGCCAGGCGATAAAATTATCGCCGCTTTAGCGGCAGAAAACTGCAGCTAAAACGGCGATAATGGGCTTGATAATATGCTCTATGGAATTCCAATTGAAGCTCAGGTTAGACGTCCTTCACATCTAACATGGGCTTCAATTGGAATTCCATAGAGCATATTATCAAGCCCATTATCGCTGTTTTAGCTGCAGTTTTCTGCCGCTAAAGCGGCGATAATTTTATCGCCTGGCTTGATAATTTTTTTCCAAGGCCACACAAAAGCTTCTGGCGGGCCTACTCTCTCTGGCCTCTCTACTGTTCTCTCATTGCCCCCAGTAGTTTAGACCCCATTTTTCATGCAATCTCTGCCCCATTTGCTATGTTTCTCTCCCTGTCCTCTTTTACTCTGCTCTCACTGTCCCAATCTCCGGTTCTGTCTCTGCCCCCCTCTGCTATGCTTTGTCTGTGTTCCTTCTCTCCTCTCTGCACAAGGTCGTGTCTCTATCCCATGTAGTACCTTTCCCAGGTTGAGCTGTCTCTTCACTTTGCTGTGTTCTGCTCTTTTGTCCACATGTGTTATGCTCTCAGGCCGCACTCCCACGCTGCCTTCTCATTTATTCCCAGAACATCCCAACAGGCAGGGTCAATCCTATGACATTTGTAAATGTTTGCTCCTTAATGGGTAAAATTCCCCCCGTTATTGTAAGAATTATGTGTTGTATGTGAGGTGCTGTAGTGTTTTCCTGAAGAAACTGTTGTTGATCGCTGATCTGACCCCCCCCCCCCAAAAAAAAAAAGATTATCATTAGTTAGTTTACATAGGGGTGCATGCAGTCTGTATTATGGCATTGGCTGTTCCGGATATGGCACGCGCCTGCCCCAGTGAGTGCTGAGAAACACTGTAAAACTGTTTCCACCGCACATGTCGGTGCATCTGTTTATAATTGAAAGGCTTGTGCTTGAGCCGAGAAGAGCATAATGATAATAAAAAAAGATCAGCAAATGTGTGATAGGAGGAATATAAGGTCTCACGCTGTCCAAACCAATTTTATGTTCTTCTGCACAAAATGAAGGCGAGAAGCCATTATCTGAACAACATGGTCACACTTGGCCTGCAGTCGCTGAAATGGGTCACCCCTGCACCATTTTCATATGTTTTCAACTGATTGAGCCATGTGCCCAGAAACAGCACCGCATGATGAAAAAGGAAATTATATCCGGAGCAGAAATGCCCTCGCTTTGTTCACATTTAGCCAGGGCGCTCATAAGCTGGCATCGACTTTCCTCCAGTGATCTGCGGGAGAGGGATATGAGGAGCGAGCATATTGCATTTTCAAATCAACCCTTCCTTGCCTCAAACCTGCCCCCGATGGTCCGCTTTCATTACGTGATGGAACATTCTGGATGATGGTTTCGAAATACTTTATACTGATAGGAGACATGACCCACAGCAAAAACAGCTTTTCCTGATGAACAGACGGCACATGCCACCTGCTTGAGAGGCTAAGAGATCCGTGGGGTTAAAGAGTCTAAGACCTGCCAAGGCATATCCGGTGTCAGCTGTTCAGGGTGAGCTGGACGCAGCAGGGATAGCTTAGACTATCCTGGGTCATAGCGTGAGACACAGAAATGCCTTCGGCCCCCCCCCAAAAAAGAAAGAAACATTGGACTAAGTCATTTGTAGTCATAATTCAAAGACAGAATTGTGTCAACTTCTAGGTAATTTTTTGGCAAACATAAAAAAACAGCAAAGATGCGCAGGGCAGGTAAACCCGAATAAAATGTAAGGGGCTAATTTACAAGCCGATTGCGCTGCCTGAAAGTCACTTCTTATGAAATACCAGTGGCGCAAAGGGCTCAGCCATATACACTAGGCCACCCTGCGTGGCTGTTCATGTCCTCATAGTTATCGAGTGGGGCAACACAGCGCAAGTCACTACGTTGGCTCAAACTGTGTTAGGGAGCAGTGCCATGGGCTTTTTCGGTGGGTGTTCCCACGCAACACCCATAGGGTTTGACACATGTGTACATCCTGGAATGCATTAAAACTATGCACCTTCCCAGTGGTGGTGTAAGGAGGAGAAATAACATTATTTCGCCTCTTTTTTTCCTCCTTCCATGTGTGCTGCAGTTTGAAACACATAGAAAGAGGAAAACACCTTCAATTATTGATTTTGTGCAGAAAGGTGTCCCTTCCTGCAAAAAAACAATCATGCTAAAAGCACAGACACCTCTTGCAACATGGTGCAAGGGTGCCTGCGCTGGTGCACGGCTGCTAATTGTGCGCCGGCTGAAAGCACAGGAATGCACTCCAAATTGTGAATACAGTGCATTCCTTCCCTTTCGAATTGGACAAGGGTAGTGCAACAAAATGACTTGGGTGCTGCCCTATGTCAATTCTTTGTAAATATACCCCACGTTCACAAACATGGGGGCTTAAATACAAGTCCTGTGCACCACTGGAATGTCATTTTTTGTGATGTTCTGGTGGCAGACAGGGCCTAACCATATCTACAAGGCCACATAAAGCCACCCTGAGTGGCTTTCATGGCCTTTTACATATGGAGTGAGGCAACTCAGCGCAAGTCCCTGCATTGCCTCACACTGCATCGGCGAGGCCTGTCTGGCCGTTGCAGTGGATGTACCCACACAACCCCCATAGGTTGTGACACATTCCCAGATTTACAACAAACCATGAATCTGGGAATGCGTTAAAACCGTGCGCCTTCCCAGGGGTGGCGTAGCGAGGAGAAATAACATTATTTCTCCTAATATTTCCTCTTTCAATATGTGCTACATTCTGCAGCACACATAGGAAGAGGACAATGCCTCAAATTATTGTTTTTGTGCAGGAAGGGATCCCTTCCTGCACAAAAACAATCATGCCAACAACACAGACACCCTTGCAGCATGATGCTAGGGTGCCTGCGTTGGTGCACAGCTGCCAATTGTGTGCTGTTACTGGCTGAAAGTACATGTATGCACCATATTTTGTAAATACGGTGCATACCAGCCCTTTCGAATTGGCGTAGGGCAGCACAGCAAAATGACTTGCAGTGCTGCCCAACTCCAATTCTTTGTAAGTATGCCCCTTGATTTTAATATTTACATCATAGCTTGTTATGTTTCCTTGTTACAAACTTACAGCTTTTGCTACCAGTTGTTTCAATGTGAACTGTACTGGCTTCTAAACACAAAAAACATAAAAAGTAACTGAAATACAACCGCAATCCACACAAAATATTTCTAAACATTAGGATAAATACACTATGAAAAAGTACAGTGAATACTTTCATATGATCCAGAACAAATATCTTTAAACATTACCATTACATTGCTATGCATAGTACTGTGAGTACAAACCAGTACCACTACAGATTCAGAGGTATTTTAGTGCACAGCCATGAGCGTCCACAGTGGTGGGCTGGGGGGGGGGGGGGGGGGTCCTTGCCCCCACCCCCGGCACATACTGGCTGCTGCATGGCAGTGGCAGGTAGCAGCCTGGAATTTACTAAGTGAAGTGCAGCCATTGCACCAACACAGTCTGGGACTAGTTTCTTCTTGGTGGAGGCAGTGATAGCCTACTGAATGTCATTGGTAGTAGTGTAGCAACTAGCAGTACTGTTATTGGTAGCTGAGTGCTACCAATGAGACTGCCTCCCGAGTTAGACCAATCATGGTCCAACCTAAACTCACACATGGCCCAGCACCAGCATAGTACGCAGGCACATGCATCACGCTCAGGCGGGGAATTTCAGAGCAGAGAAAAAGTGCATGTGTCGTGCGCTGCAGCAGCACTCGGCACAACAGGCCCCATACTCACTAGCTCAGTGGCTCATAGTGCTTTTTGGCCTCCCACCGACCTGCTGCATCCAATCCTGGCTGTGTGTGTCATAGTCTGATACCCTAGGAATATGTTGGGCAGTTTAGAAATGATATACCATCTGCAGTTCTGTTGAGGAAAAAACAAGGAGAAGCAGTGCAAAATGTGGGAATGCTAGCACTCAGAGAAATGGGGAAATGAAAAATAAAACCGTAAAAAACAAGGCAAAAAGCACTCAGAAAATGGTGGGGGGAAAGTAAAAAGAAGGCAAAAGCAGGAGAAAGCACTCCGAAAAACGGGGAGAGGAAGGAAAAAGCTGTAAAAAAAGAAGGCAAAAGCAGGAGAAAACACTCAGAAAAATGGGGGAGTGGAATAGGAGAGCTGAAAAAATGAGAAAGCACTCAGGACAATGGGGGTGAGGAAGGATAAAGCAATAAACAATGAGGCCAAAGCAGGAGAAATCACCCGCAGACACAGGTAGAGGGGATGGAAAAAGCAATAGAAAACAAGGCAAAAGCAGAAGAAAAGGCTATGAAAAATGGGGGAAGAGGAAGCAGAAAGCAATATAAAACATGGAAAAAGCAGGAGAAAGTACTCAGAAAAATAGGTGAGAGAAAAGAGCAAGTTTTAAAAATCTAGGCAAAATCAGGAGAAAGCACTCAGAAAAATGGGGAAAGCAGAAGGAGAGAGCAGAACAAATGAGGTAAAATCAGGGGCACAAGAGGGGCCTCACAGAGAAATATATTTATTTCTCCATGTTGTTTTCTCTTTTTAAGTGTGCTGCATTCTGCGAAGGATGCATCAGGCAGCAGCAGTTCCGATGGCCTGCAGGCTGAGATGTGAAGTCCTGCATCCAGGATGCGTTACACAGTAGCATTTCAGAAGAGTTGCAGGGAAGAGGTGTTGCGCAGCAGTGGTTCCGAAAAGCTGTAGAGTCCTGCTTCAGGGATGCTTTACACAGCAGCAGTTTTAATGTGGAGGTACGAGGCTATGCATCGCCCTGGGTCAGTGTTTTATTCCTATTGTTAATTCCATGCATGCACTTGCATCTTTCTTCCGCTGTAGATTCGGTGCATGTGCGTTGTTAGTTTTCATGCTAGGTTCTAAGTTATTATGTTAGTACCTGTTGATAATTGTAAAGATGCTTCAATTGCATCTGGAGCTGTCCGGGCTGTAGGCACATTGCTGTGATGCACAATAAACGTAAAGAAAACCTTTGTTCATTGTGGATTCTTTCCAATAGTCAGTTCTGCTTGGATCACTGCTGGACTCGTAGAGCACCTTCAGGCCCACTTTCATGGGTCCAGGATTTCGGGGGCACCACTTGGGGGGCGAGTTTCACAGCAGACAGTCTAGGTGCTGTATTCAATGGGTTGGATACACATTAGAAATTCCCACCAGAAACTAAATCTTGGATCATATGTTATTGTAGTATGGTACAAGGATAGCCACAATGTCCAATTAACAATTATCAAACATCTACTGTAATCGAGCATAAGACATTCAAAAAAGGGAACGAATATTAAAAATTATTCAAATTTTATTCATCATTAAAAACATTTTTTGAAGTTGATTTTAGTACATATAAAACCCATTTAAAATTTCACAATACAGATATCAATTTCATCCTAGTGAGTACAGAATGAGCATTATAACGTATTACGCACAATTAAAATAATGCAACAACAGTTTTTTCTATATAAAATACAAACACTTATAAAGCAATTCAGAAATTGGTGCAACAACACTTATTTCCATATATTTATAAAGGAGAAAACTATAAGGCAGTCGACGCGGCGTTTCGGTGAAGCATGGATCAAACACCTTCTTCAGGACCAAGTTTTCTATAGTTATGAAGGCATCCACGTAGGAGCCACCGGTGTAGTAAGGATAGTCGAAAATCTTGTAAGAACCAATATCTTTTTAAATCATTGAAACAGATGAGCCGCGATTGTGCCCATGGTCTTCCGGGATCAGGAAGTCGAAAGCTGGACGTAGGAGCAGGGAGGCCGTGGTACTTTTAATAGATTTCATTATCTTTATTGTAATAAAAAAAAAAAAACTCTGGAAATTGAACCAGCGAGCTATGCCGTCAAATACAAGACGTTATCTCACAGACCATGGGCACAATTGCGGCTCATCTGTATCAATGATTTAAAAAGATATTGGTTCTTACAAGATTTTCGACTATCCTTACTACACTTGTGGCTCCTACGTACACACTTCGATTGAATTATACCATATCAGAAGGGTATTATTCCGTAGACCAAAGGCTAGTTCCCCAATTGAACAAGGGTGGATGCCTTCATAACTATAGAAAACTTGGTCCTGAAGGAGGTGTTTGATCCATGCTTCACCGAAACGCCGCGTCGACTGCCTTATGGTTTTCTCCTTTATACATATATGGAAATAAATGTTGTTGCACCAATTTCTGAATTGCTTTATAAGTGTTTGTATTTTATATAGAAAAAACTGTTGTTGCATTAATTTAATTGTGCGAAATACATTATAATGCACATTCTGTACTCACTAGGATGAAATTGATATCTGTATTGTGAAATTTTAAATGGTTTTTAATATGTACTAAAATCAACTTCAAAAAATGTTTTTAATGATTAACAATATTTGAATAATTTTTAATATACATTCCCTTTTTTGAATGTCTTATGCTCGATTACAGTAGATGTTTGATAATTGTTAATTAGACATTGTGGCAGTCCTAGTACCATACTACAATAACATATGATCCAAGTATTAGTTTCTGGTGGGAATTTCTAATTTGTACCTTGATTACCCTTTCCCTACTGGAGTTTTAGGGTGCCTCCTTTCTTTTTGCATTCAATGGGTTGGAGCCATTTCTATTCCTGAAGCTCTTGTCAGGAGGCCACACAGCTTGCCCTTGGAGTCACACTGGTGGTCCTGGGTTCAAGATCCAGGTCCAGTCACTTTCACTCAAGCAGCAGGGCAGCACGACAACAGGGCAGTGGAGTAGCAGAGTAGTGCTTCTTGCAGCAGAGCAGGACAGCAGTCCTTCTGTGTTTTCCACAGTTCCAGAGGTGTACTGAAGATTTTGGTCTGAGAGTCCAATATTTATACCTGGTGACTGCTTGGAAGTATGATAAGGTTGTGAAGGTTTCTACACATAGAGGTATTGAGAATTTCCTGCCACCCTGCCCTTTCCCCGGCCAGTCTGGGGACACAAAAGACTGGTGTTAACCCCTTTCTGAGTGTGCTGAGGTAGAGGCTTTGTGATGTGCAAGTATGGTAGGTGACAGCTCGTCCCCCAAAACAAGTCAGGGATGGCCCATCTTTCCAACACCGATTCCCTCTTTGTCTCACTGTTTGAGAGCAATACACGAAGACCAACTGCCAGCTATACCTAGTCATATGACCCAGTATACAGGCTGCAGGCACCAAATGGTTGGGGCAAGAAAAAGCTAACTTTCTAAAAGTGGTGTTTCCAGAATTGTGATTTAAAATCCGATTTACCATAAAAGATGGTGTAAATTTACACATCTTTAGTCGTCAAAGTCAATATTTGTACCTGCCCCCAATTGAAAGTTATCGCAGAATAAATATAATGAGGGAACCCAATGTTATCCAGGACAAAACATAGGCCTTGCAATTGTGGAAAAATTTACTTGAGGTTGTGCTAGACCAGGGTATATCTAAACTTAAGGCTGACAGTGATGGAACACAAGCCGGCTACAGGACCAATGCATGTCTGATGAAAAAGTACCTTGGTATGGAGCAAGTGTCGATGTCAAAAACCTGATGCGTCAGTTTTGATTCACACAGTTGGGTCGATGCGTCGAAGTTGAGCCTCACATCTGTGTCTTCGGTTTGGCACTGCAGCATCATCGAACCTCACAGTCAGGTCAATGCATCATCGTCGAGCTGCACAGGGATGTCCTTGGATCGACACTGATCGGTGCAATGGTAACAATGAATTGATTTTTTTTTCAGAGCAGCTTCAGAACCCACTTCTGAGGCCCAGGACTTGAGGGGGCACCTCAGGCAAGTTTAGGACTTACAGATGGCAGAGTCGAACATCACCAGCAGAGTTGCAAGAAGTCGTTTGTGACCTTGAGGCTTCAGAGATCAGGAGGCAAGCCAAAAGCTATTTGAGAATCTTGGATTAACTACTTCGCTGCTAGGCCTTCCACCCCCCCTCCCCCCCTCCTCCGTGCTAAGCCTTTTTTTTTGCTATTTGGGTTAGTTTGCCTTTAGGCCTCTGTAACTTCTTGACCACATAAGGTATCCATGCCAAATTTGCATCCTTTTCTTCCAACATCATGAGGATTCTAAAGATACCCAGCGTTTTTGGATTCCCCTCGAGGGGACCCAGAAATTAGCCAAAATACAGCAATTTCTGTTTTTTATTTTTTTTTAAATGGGAAAAAAGTGCTGCAAATGAAATCATCTGATTTTTCCCTGCAAATGGTATCAACAAAGGGTTTGTGGGGCCGAAATCACAATTTCCCCAGCTTTCAGGGACTGACAGACTTTTGTCAGAAAACCTCAATTTTTTACACAGTTTTGGGATTTTACTGGGACATAGCCTATGTTTTGTATTTATGTGCTTTCAACGTTCTTCCAGTTAATGTTAGAAATCAGTATAATAGCAATAATAGATCCTGGAATGCTATACATTTTAAAAAAGTAGACACAATTCTGAATTTAGCAAGGGGTCATTTGTGTAGATCCTTCAAGGTTTCTTTATAGAAACTAACAGTTGAAAATAGGAAAAATTGAAAATGAGTTGAAAAAAACAGCCATTTGTGCCAACGTTTTCACCTGTAATTTCTTCTAATTATGATAGATGTTTGAATGCAATATACCGTTACATCCGCTGGACATTTCTGGTTGTGGGAATATATAAGATTTGTAGGTTCACCAAGAACCCGACGAACCCAGAGCCAATAACTAAGCAGCGTCTTGCAAAGTTTTTTTATTATGTACCGGGTATATAGCAATTAATTTGGGAAAATATATATAGTAGAAAATCGGTATGAAAGACATCTATGTATTTCTGAAATTGGAACAAAATATAGAGTTTAGAATAGTAGTACCCATACTACCATGAGAATTATAGGACATTTTTCAAAGTGACTTCTTTTTTACATATTGTCTTTCATTTGGAAGGCAGAAATGCATCGAAAGTCAATAGGTAATAGTTGCGCTGCAATACTGTGTTACCCTAAGTCTAATGGTACCTCATTTTTACGGTGAAAACTGACCCTTTTTTTCGCAAAGTGCCTAGCTGTAGATTTTGAACCCTAGCTCTGCCGGCACCTAGGAAAATCTAGCAAACATAGCAAAACTATACATTTTTGAAAACTAGACACCCAGGGGAAACCATGATGGGGTGACTTGTCTGGCTTTCACCAGGTTCTGATACCTAGATTACCTTGCAAACCTCAAACGTTGTAAAAAAAAAAAACACATTTTCCTCACATTTCTGTAGTGGAAAGTTCTGGAATCTGCGTGGATCCACAAAACTCCATCCGCCCCGCATTTCCAAAGTCTTATGAAAAAAATGATACCTCACTTTTGTGGGTAGGCCTAGTGGCCAGAACAGGAAACAGACCAAAACACAACATAGACACACCACATTTTCACAGTGAAAACAGGCCCTTTTTTATCAAAGTGCCTAACCATAGATTTTGAACCCTAGCTCTGCCGGCACCTAGGGAAAGCTAGAAAACCTAGACATTTATTAAAACTAGACAGCCAGGGGAATCCAGGATGGGGTTACATGTCTGGCCTTCACAAGGTTCTATTACCCAGAATCCCTTTCAAACCTCAAACTTTGTAAAACAAAACACATTTTCTTCACATTTCTGTAGTGGAGAGTTGTGGAATCTGTGTGGATCCTCAAAATTCCACCCACCCCGCATTTCCAAAAGACTTCTATAAAAAATGGTACATCACTTGTGTGGGTAGGCCTAGTGCCAGCGACAGGAAGCGGCCCAAAACACAACGTGGACACACCACATTTTCACTGTGAAAACTGACCCTTTTTTTGCAAAGTGCCTAGCTGTAGGTTGTGAACCGTAGCTCTGCCAGCACCTAGGGAAACCTAGCAAACCTATACATTTTTGAAAACTAGACACCCAGGGGAATTCATAATGGGTTGACTTGTCTGGCTCTCACTAGGTTCTGTTGCCCAGAATTCCTTGCAAACCTCAAACTTTGTAAAAAAACACATTTTCCTCACATTTCTGTGGTGGAAAGTTCTGGAATATGCGTGGATATACAAAATTCCACCCACCCCCCATATCCCCCAGGTCTCCCAATAAAAATGGTACCTTGCGTGGGTGGGTCAAGTACCCACGACAGGCAAGGGCCCAAAACGTATTGAGGAGACATCAAAATTACCTGGTTTTGCAAGGGGGTCATCTGGGTTTTTGGCCACGGGCCTGGCAGCCAACTTGGGAATCACATTTTTCGCAAATTTCTGTGTGGGAAAGTTATGGATGGATCCACTACTTTCCCACCACCCAGCGTTCCCCCAGGTTTCCCGATAAAAATAGTACCTCACTTGTGTGGGTGTGTCAAGTACCCGCGACAGGCAAGGGCCCAAAACGTATTAAGGAGACGTCAAAATTACCTATCACAAAAGAACCTAGTTTTGCAAGGGGGGTCACCTCGGTTTTTGGCCCCGGGCTCTGTGGCCAAAAACCAAGGTGAGCCCCCTTGCAAAACCAGGTTGTTTTGTGATAGGTAATTTTGATCTCTCCGCAATACGTTTTGGGCCCTTGCCTGTCATGGGTACATGCACACAACTGAGGTACCATTTTTATCAGGAGCCCTGGGGGAACACTAGGTGGTAGGAAATTTATGGATCCACGCAGATTCTAGAATTTTCCATCACAGAAATGTGAGGAAAATGTGGGATGTTTTACAAAGTTTGAGGTCTGCTTTATATAGGGGAGCAAAGGCCCTTGCCCAAGGGGCTGCTCCCCCCTCCCTGGTGGCTAGTGGGTGGATCTCTGCTTGGGGATTGCCCTCATGGGGCGATCCCCAAGCAGGGATCCACTAGGGAAGATTCTCCCCTTTCAAACGATACCTCTCCCATGTTTTTGGGTGCTCGGGGGGCTGAGATAGTCCCACAAGAACGGAAAGTGTGAAACTGAAACTAAGTTTCAGTTTTGTTTTCATTGTAATGACGACAGCACACATGTCATTCCAATGAAAACCCTAA
Source organism: Triturus cristatus (assembly GCF_964204655.1). NCBI lineage: Eukaryota > Metazoa > Chordata > Amphibia > Caudata > Salamandridae > Triturus > Triturus cristatus. The sequence continues at coordinate 801,686,498 of NC_140581.1, forward strand.
CCATGCTTTGGGAGGTTGGGCTATCTCTTCCCCACCTACTAAAGCAAAAAAAAAAAGGGACATCTCTCTGCTGTTTACAGCAGAGTGATTTTTTAAAATTGTGCTCATGACGGAATGATTCAGTCATGAGCACACTTGCACTTATGCTCATGACAGAACCATTCCGTCATGAGCATGGAAGGGGTTAAGATGGGTCTTCTGGAAAAAAAAACACTTTTGGGGAGAAAGAAATGAACCACCTAATCAGCCCCCCTGTATTCCACTTGTTCGAGATGCTGTAGAGGTTTCAAGAGATAAATCTAACTTTAAGCCCCATTATGTAGATACCCTTCCCTAGTTGATACCACTCTCATATCACTGATCATCAGTACTTCAATTCCTGTTTCAATTCTGCTCCTTTTAATATAAGTGCTCCCCGCCACCACTGAAACCAACCCCAAAAAACACAAGTGACACAAACAAAAGAAAACAACTCTAAATCCAGCAAGGGTGGAAACGCCCACAGTACCCGTCTTGCAGCTCCTCCAGCACAATGGGGTGCCATGGAGTTGCACCCTAGTGCACATGTGACTCTCCAGCCACACCCACCCAACACCAAACATAATACATTGACATTATCAACATCATCAAGATAATAACCCAAGAATGATTCAAAATTGATTAGAAATGAAATCTTCTGCAGAAACTCCTAAGCCTCTCCAAGACCTGTAATGCGAAGGAACTGCCATTTGACCAGCACCGTCAATTTAGACTGCTGTTCAATGGATGCTTGGGCACCCTGTGTTCTAAAGAAGTCCAACATTTTTATGAAGTCTTTTCGACAAAGAGCTGCTGATACCGACATATCTGCAAAAATACGACAATGAGGTATATCCAGAGTTGAAAACTGTTTTTTCTCATTTGTTTTGGTCACATAGCATTCTATTACCCAGTAATCAGAAACATTGACCAGGATGGTGATTGAAAATTTCGAGATTGGAAGACATAGGGCCCCACTGTCTGCACCCTCCCCCATGCTCTTGCTGCTGTTCCTGCTATTTCTGCAACTGCTGCTCCTTGATCATGTACCCTACTACCAGATTCCATTCTGGGATGCAGTAACACGTAGGAGTCCGAGCAGTCCACATGGGCAAGGTCTGTACTTGTCGTAGATACAGGAGCCTGTACTACTGGAGAAGCTTGCATAGCTGTAGATCGAAATGCAGCCATGGTGAGGGGTGCTGTGACTTTCGCCTTTACAAACAAGGGATATTCCTTTGAGTTCACCTGGTTCGAATCTGCCTAATTTGACTCATGATAAGTGCCAGTATGTTGATTATTATGAGTTTGCAATTTGATCACTCTGGAAGAGTCTTCTGACTCCCTTAAATGTTCTACTACCTGCTCGAGTGCACCATTCCCAGCCCCTACCACAGCCCCCTTTGGAATACTTAATTGGTTGTCCTCACTGCTCGCTGAACTCACTGGTGTGTTCGAGTCCATCCTCAATTGGAAACTACAATTTGCCTGAGCAGCAGCCGACTTTGCTTGCGCTGCCCTCCTTTTTTGCCCTCAGCGCCAGAGTTGGAGAAGGATCCTGATTTCCACTTATACTTACTGACTTAAGAAGCTGTTTCCTCATATCATATTTTAAACAACAGCTTTTATCAAATATTGAGGTAACCTTTACTGCTGCCTGCAAACACATCCAGAACATATCATGACTGACTGAAGGCTCCCATTAACACTCCATCAATATCAGAATCTGTCTCGTTTTTTTTCCTTTCGTTTTTCTTTTTATTCCCTTAACTCGCAGCAAAATTGGGTATATTTCTAGGCTCCAGCATACAGTTGATGGAATCCAAGCAAACAATCCTCCGAATTGCTGCTTGTTGCCGACTGCCACAAATCTCCAGACTCAGGGCCAAAACCAGGGCAAAGTGATAAGCCGCCCGACTCCTCGTGGGCGATAACACTCACCTCTGTCGGCATAGGCAATGGTGCTTCTAAAGCGAGGACTGGTGACTCTAAAGCAGCATTTTGCCACTCGTGCCATCTCAGCATACAAAAGTCTCCTCCTTCACTTTGTTCTGATGCTGGCTTCTTTTTCTCCACACTTCAAGGCTGCATTCCACATTTCTTGATGCTAGGGAACCCCCGCAGAGAGATTGCCACCAGAGCCTCCCTTAGCGGCCATGTCCTAACACCAGCTGGAATGCTGGTGGGGCAGATCACATGCACTAGCGGCAGAGCATGTGGGCATTGCCTACCGTCCTGTTTCATTGTTTTCAACTTAATAAAAAGTGCTTATATAATTAATACCTGTGCATTCTAATTGATTTTTTTCTATTATAATTGTTTTTGTTTTATATATAATTTTTTAAGCATCACTTCATGTACCAATTCAAAAAGTGAATTCATTAGTACAAATGTTGTTATATTTATGGCTCCAGAAAGACAATACAGTCAGTCTCATTTCATGGGGTAAGATACCCTAAAAATGGGATATCATCATACAGTCGGTATGATCATGGCCACAATCACTATCACCAAAGTTCCAAAGGATAAAAGGCAACTGCACCTGCGAAACACACAGTTTAACAAAGCTCTCCTGTCACGGTTTTCCTATATTTGCTGCCGCAGCTTTATGACCAGGGGCGTAGCTTTAGGTGGGGTGCTTGAAGTGCGAAACCCTCAAATGAATACATTATGGGCTTGGTAGTAGAGTCTGGGGGCCCTGAATCTGGTCTTTTGTGTTTGTGTTGGTTTTTCGTGTCAACCTGCTTCCTCTAAGAGGTTTTAACTTGCTCATTTTTGGGATCAGGAGATTTGCAAAAATTCTGTGTCGAGGTTGAATCACTTTTTTGACACAGCTCTGGTGCAAAATCATTTTTGGTATTTACAAAGCCAGGCAAATGTTGATGTGTGTAACTTTTTTTGAAAAAGTAGCGCAATGCAGTGCATTGTGCTGCCTTGTGTTACTTTGCATCAGGTAGGCATTCCCTAGGTGGTATGAGCATTCCCAAGCATCAACCCATGCATTTTGATGCAGCCCATATTTACAAAGAGTTGTAGACATGGGTTTTGCAACAAATTGGTGCACCTGCAAGAGGATGACATAATGAGGAGCAATACCTTTATTTCTCCTCACCATTTCCTCTTTACATGTTTGCTGCATTTTGCAGCACTCAGACAAAGAAGAAATAGCGCGCCCTAAGAAATGGTACAGACCTGCACAAAAACTTGTCTGCCTCTAACACAGGCACACTGGCACTCACTCAAGGTACCCCAAAGTGCACCAGCATATGGAGGGAGTAGGACTGCACCATTTGTCTGAAGGTATAGCACTGTTCAGCTCTCTACCGATGATGTAATGCAGCAACCTGTCTTGCTGCACTGCGTTGCACCACTTCTTTGTTAAATACGTCTCTTAATGACCAGTTCACCAAAAAAGTAGCAAATCTGCACCTACAGAAGTTCTCCCTGATGGATGCAAATGTACTAATTTTTAGATTTCACAAACATTGTCAATAGCTGTCTTGGAAAGTTCTGCCAGCTATGCCAGTCGCAGGTTTCCAGGCATAAAACACCTATAAGGTGAATGAGATGAATGTTTTCAAATAGCCTAACCAATGGAAATCCCTCGGGGTAGCTTTCTAAATCATTGTTTTTCACCCACTGTGGCATAAGGCCTCATTTAGGATTTAGCAGATAGAATAAAGGAAGACAGGGTAACAGAGGACTTTACCGCTTTTACTTTGCACACCAAATTTAGAGATGTGCACCAGCCCTGCAGAGATCTCTAGACATTGGTAGGAACTACCGTCACGGTAGTGTCATTGTAGGAAAAGTTAAATGGATGGCTACTGGTAAACTTTTCCAGACTGTTTTAATTTTCAAAGTCAAATTCCCAAAGCAGGAGTTTATTTTAAAAAAAAAGAAAATGAAATGATTGTCAAACCAGTTTTCTCCCATAATGTGGGGGTATTGTCTCTTTTTTCCTGTCCCCTACCATACCATCAGGATATACGTGGCAGTAATTGATAATAAAAGAAAAAGTAATCTGACCTTCCACTCTTAGTGGAGTGGACAGTCAGATGGCTTACTTTGGATGGCACCTACTCCATTGGGCCATTGAAGGAAATTTTACACTGGCAAATTTTACTCCATCATTAAAAAAACTTGCAGTCCACCCAACTGAATTGGGCTGGCGAACTTTGAATTCGGTAAACAGGGTATTCTGTTCATCCAACTCTAAATCAACACTGACCTTGCTCCTCATGGAAGAAATGTATCCCCAACCTTGTTAATCTCACCAATTCATCCTGCAGCCCACCACCTTTTTAGTTGGGAAATTTGAGACTTAAACCCTGTAAATCTCACTGACTATGCTAGGCTCCTATTTATGATGGCAATTGACAACTGGCTTGAATACCTAACCCACACACCCAAAAGCAGTGGAATGGAACACACCTACACACCAGTGGAGTTGTTGTACTATCAGATTAAGATCAGATAGCAATTCACATACCAAACAAGAAAGGAGTAGCCAAATCCCTTCCTAAGGCCTGCTTAGAGAGGAATGAAACAGAGAAACATTACTGGGTTCATTTTAGGAGTTCCTTGGTGTGGCAACACTGCACCTGTAAAATACCAAAAAAAAAGCCAGTGTGATTGATGGTGTCTGATGTCCTTGCTTTAGTTCCATACCTCAGAACAGGGGAGTAAGACTGTGATGCCATATGCTTAATCTTTATCACAATCTGCAGAATGTGAATTAATTCCTATTTTTTCTGCAGAAATTCTGACGAGTTATACGCACCTAAAGGTGTGCAGGAAAAGGGAGGTATTAATGCTCCTAAAGTAGTCCAGCTTTGAACAGACACTCTTGGTTGCTTCCAACTTGGGATTGCTGACCTGATCTGAATGAAGGCTTGCATATATACATATAGTTTACAGCTAAAAAAACATAAGAAAAATCTCCTGACAGCTCCACAAAAATTTGGCAAGCAGAACAGAATCAGAGTAGGAAACTTTTTTTTTTTTTATGGGCATTATTATTTAATTTTTACATGGTAATACATGGAATATGCATGATCTTAGCTAGTCTATTGCGACCAATTGGTACATTTTGACAATAAAGCTATCTTTGAATCAGATAAGCACAGCCTCCCAAGTCTCCTCATTAAAGAAACCCTCTGTTAAAGATGAAAGGTTAGTACCTACATGGCCCAAACACTGCCAGATGAATATGAGGAAAGATGAACCCTTTAATCCTAATACGGGAATAATGGGGACAAGAGACTGGACAGCCATGGACTGACAGGGGCCCACAAGTTGCATTCTTTTATAATATCCTCAAAAAGGGGCTGCCCACCTAGATAAAGAGTGGTTTGGACAGCATGGTCGGGTTAGACACCAAACCTAGACGGAAGATACAAGCTCACATGTTACACTATTACAAAAAGAAAACCGAAAAGGACAGGGTGGAACCGGATCAAACCCAGGGAGCCATCGCTAAGTTGGTCCAACACAAGTCAAGGGGGTTGCATTGGCTGTGAGCATGCAAATTGCACCAGTTTTGAAGGGGGCTCCACTGCCAAACACCAGAGGGTTTTAACCTAACTATAACAGCAGAAGTCAGGGAATTTGGCGGCTGCCAGACCATAGAGAATGTTATTATTGCCACAGAATGGGCCACATAGCTGACCAATGCCAGCTAGAAGCATATCACAAACAGAGGTCAATAGGCCTGGGTCAGTCCCTGCAAAACCCCCATCCACAAAACCATGCCCAGGGGAACCCAAATACAAACTATACACAGCCCCAGAGAAGTCAATCAGCTACTGCACCACCCCAACAGTGATCAGGTAGTTGAACTAATGCATGGCAACAGCAACAACAGACAGAAAACTCCACCCAACAGCAACCAGGGCCACAGCCACAGCAGGGAGGGGAAACTGTCTGGTGAGGCAACGCTTTTGTGCGAACATTTCATGCACACTTTAAAATTCTCTGTATCAAAACTCAAAGAAGGACCTATGAGACAACATTTGGGATTCAAGCCTTTACTTGCATTCGGAAATTCAGGGCTGCTGGATGTGCTTTGTCGATCGGGTAATGAGGAGTCCTCCATTTAGGGTCCCTGTGGGAGCCTAGGACCCACTCTGCTGCTGATCCCCCAGGGTGGGGCTGGCTGACCACACCCTTGCAGAAGGGCAAACTGACGAGGGGGCAAGGCAGCTCACCGTCCACTCCTCAAAAGCAGGAACCAAGGTCCCCCCACCCCCAAGTCTATTGGGACAGGTTCCAATTACCAAATCAAAATGAGCCATTTCTCAGGCATCCAGCCAACAACCAAAAGTCCTTCATGGTGTGAGTTTCCCACAGCACCTCCAAAAAGCTGGCAGCATCCAGCCAATGTAGGCCCCCTTTAAGTTCCAAAACAAAGCTGTCCTCCAGTGTTGGTAGCCAGGTTTTCCATATGCTTGGGATAGCGAAGACCCCATTATCTCCACTGTACAAGATTCAATAGGTTTTGAAGCACCACACAGTACCCAGTCATTCGGACGGGAAGGTCCACCTGTATAAACAAATGGCTCCAGTCCAGCTCTTACATTAGACAAATTTCAATGAGTTCTACAGCAATGTTTCTCTCCCTTCTTCCACAAGGTTTTCTAAGTGTCCAAAGCCTGTTCAACGGGTCAGGCCCCTCCAGAATAATGACAAAAAGCATGGCGCTGGTTAAAAAGATATGGTCCGAGGGAGAGGGGGGCCCTGGGGAAAGGGGAGTCGTAAGTCCATCACAACTCCATGCAAGATCCCTGCTCAAGAACAAGCTCACCCTTGTATCAGGCCTAGTAATCAGCTGAATGCCTTACACACACTATCTGAAGTAATCAGTAATCTCAGTCTCAGACACCACAATATCAGAAGCACGGGAGGGCAGGGGGACAGCCTCTGGCCACCTCCATTGTTTCCTTGATACAAAAGAATAACAGATCACATGAGACCTAGGGAAACATCCCACAAGTCCCATAAAAAGAAGCCTAAATTAATCCCAAAAAAGAACTTTTAAAAAATGGGAATAGTCAAGACACCTGGCACCACTAGGGCACTGCACACCACATGCTGGAACTGGAGAGGTATACACGTGACCTCAGGGCACGTTGCGATTGCCAACGGCATTCAATTGCGACACCCCCCCGCTTTATACACCGCCTGTGCATGTCTAGGTTAAAAGACACACCTTCACCAATAGCACCTCCATGTGTACATTGGAAAGAGGGGCTGGGTACGCCCGTGGGACCCTACCCAAAATTAACACCATCCCATGTTCACGAGATTACCCATAAAAATGTTGCGCCAACCAAACTGCCATCTTGATACGGCGACTGGGGAGGACCAACATCCGATAAAAATTGAAGGCCAAACAATACATAAAAAATAATACATCACATAAACAATAGTGCACTTTCAAAAGTAGATACCCAGACCTGGGCCACCTTCTGGTGCCTCACTTAAAAAAGCATGAATAGAGTGTGCAGAGCACACCCTTAAAAAGGAAAGCACAGGAGCCCAGAAGGAAAATGACATCATATGCAATAATGCACTGTTTTTTAACTAACCAAACAAACATAGCTCTTATTCAACAGGTTGGAAATCGAACAGCCAAGTGCACCACCTTTACAGCAGTTATATCAACACCCAGACAGGATCTGCAGTGTGTGAATTAAGCACTACAAACTGTACAGTGAACTTTTAGCATCGAACTTTGTTGACTAAAGGCACTCCCGATTAATTACCAGATGATTGCAGACATCTGTGTTGGATCCAATCCCAAGACCTGCAATGTTCAATACGTTATATAACTGTACACAGACTGATCACCTTACTCGCCACACTACATTAACTCTTTTTTTTAAGTTTGAGTTTATTAAAAGAAAAAAGAAGGGAAGGGGAAGGGGAGGGAACAAGGTATGATCATCATGGTGAGCATGTACAAAGAGTAAGTAGTTCAATAAGAGTTCTCAATAATAACAAAAATAACAAGCATGAAATTTTCCATGAGTAGAACCTACGTACAAGAATGAAATGAAAAATCCCATATAATATAGTAGAACATAATATCATAGCAAAAAGGCAATGCGGAAACAAGAAAATCATGGAGGTTTACGCACCTCAACTATGTCAGGGCTTGGAGAAGTGTGTGGTGGAGCAAAGGAGGAGAGGTAGGATACCAAAGGAGACCAAATCAGGTCTCGTTTAATTGCCAAAGAGATGGGAGATACGTAATTAGTATCTAGGCGGTGATGGAAGCAGACTGCATTCCACCAAGAGTGATAGGAGACATTTGCAGCCTGCTTCCAATTGGAGGTAATGGTATGGAAAGCCACAGCAACTAGAAGATCAAGTAGTAGATAATGGGAGGAAGATTGCGGGAGGTTCGGTGAAAGGGAACCTAGAAAAACTTGCAAAGGGGAAAAGGGAGTTTGGAGTTGGAATATCTTTTGTGCCCAAACTAAATGCCAGAACTTGGAGATAGGAGGGCAATCAAACAACATATGTTTGAGATCAGCAACGGGACAGGGACAGGACCAACAAATGGGGGATGAGTCAGGTGAAAAACGGGATAATGCATGCGGGGTACATAAAGTTCTGTTATAAATGAAATATAAGGTTTGGGTAGTATTAGCAGCTCTAGAAGTCTTATGAAGCTTAGCCCATATTCTGTCCCAAAAGGGCACTGGCCAATCCTGAAAGAGATCTAGCTCCCACGCAATCTCTATTTTAGATTTCAGCCTATCAGCAGAGGACCGAAAAGAATTATAAATAGCCGAGGCCGAGGGAGATGTCTCTAATAATACAGAAGTGACTTTGCGGTTCAAAGGGATATCGGCAGATGGCGCCAAGGAGCGAAGATAAGAGATCAGGACTGGGAGAAGGGCATTGTATTGTGAGCGGGCGGCAGAGGGCAATGAGAAAGTGGATTGAAGTTCCTGAAATGAAAGAGGAGTGTCCTGGGAGACTAATTGAGAAACCCAGGACAATCCTCTGGAATACCATGAGTTCCAAAATATGGTGCGATTCCGGATTTTGAAAAGGGAGTTATGCCATATCGGTTGTTCATGAATGGAAAGGAAAGGAAGGATAAGATGATATTATGTAAGGAAGGAGGAGAGTTCGGGAATGAGAAATAACAGGTGTACGAAAACGAACTAATGAAGACGTGAAGGACAAGAACTCGCGATAGCTAAAGGGGGATAGAAAGGAAGATTCCATACTTAACCGGACGGGTGGACAATGCGGAAGGTCAGAAGAGAACCAACGAGCCGATTGTTTCAAGGAAAAAGCTCGATGATATTCTCTGAAATCTGGAAAGCGCACACCAGACTGGGCTTTATCCTTGCGTAATGAAGCCAGAGCTATCCGAGACCGCCTGCCATTCCATAAGAATTTCAACAACAAGGAGTCAATCCGTTTAAATAAAGAAACTGGAATGTGTACTGGAAGCATAGAAATAGTATAAAGAAGAAGAGGAGATAACATCATTTTTATAGAATTGAGCCGGCCCCACCAAGACAGAAAGAGCGGGTTCCAACGCTGAATAGCTGTGTCCATTTTCTTGAAGACGTAATCAAAATTAAGTTTGAGCGTATCCGACAGGAGAGGGGCGAACCAAACACCCAGATACTTGATCTTAGATGGTTGCCAGGAGAACCCCGTTTGGGAAAAAAGATGTTTTTGACAAATAGAGTTCAAAGGTAAAATCTTGTACTTGTCAGCATTTAGGCGATAACCAGAGACCGCAGAGAAGGAAGACACTTGCTGGAGAAAGGAGGGAATAGAGGAAACAGGATCAGAACAATAAAAAAGAATGTCGTCAGCATAGACCGAGAGCTTAACCTGGCGGGTACCAAATTTAAAACCGGAAATACTGTTGTCTAGACGAATTTTGGTAAGAAAAGATTCCAAGGCTAAAACAAAAAGTAGGGGGGATAGAGGGCAACCTTGTCGCACTCCTCTATGTAATGAGAAATAATCCGAGGTCATCCCGTTGGCAAAGATAGAAGCCTGGGGATTAGAATAGAGTAAAGAAATAATAGAGATGAATTTGGAAGAAAAACCAAACCAACGTAGGGCCTGAAACATAAAATCCCATCCAATCCTGTCAAAGGCCTTCTCCGCGTCTAAAGAAATAGCCGGGAAAGGAGATGACAAAGAAGAAGCTTTGCTAAGTATATTGAGAAAAACACGGGAATTGTCCGATGAGAGACGGCCCTTGACAAAGCCGGATTGCTCAGGACCAATGAGGTTGGGTAGAAAGGGATCCATCCGTAATGCCAAAATTTTAGCCAGGATTTTATAATCCGTATTAACCAGGGAAATTGGTCTGTAATTTTTGCATAATGAGTGGTCTTTATCTTCTTTGGGGATTAAACAGATTAAAGCCTCTTGAAAGGAACCGCTAGAAGAACCCGCCGCAAGGAAGGATTGAAATAACAGTAATAGTTTAGGGAGAAGTAGAGAGGCGAAGTGGCTGTAAAATTCAATAGCGAAACCATCAGGGCCTGGAGATTTACCGTGTCGTAGTTTAGAAACAGCATGGGAGATTTCGGAGAGCGAGATGTCCCGATCCAAAGCAGTGAAATCAACGTGGGAAGTCGAGGGGGAGGGAAGCGAATGAAAGTATGAAAGAAGATCCGCAGTCTCAGGGATGTGTTCGGGGGAATAAAGATTGCTATAAAATTTAACAAACTCAGAAAGAATGTCCTTATCTTTAAAACAGGAGTTCCCAGTGGAAGTTTTAAACGACTCGATCTTTGTACGCTCCTTTCTTATTTTTAAGTAGTTGGCCAAAAGCTTCCCCAATTTGTTCTTACCTCCATAATATCTGGAATTACACTTGAGCAAAAGGTTAGAAGCAGCATCAGTTGTGAACTTATTGAAAGAAATTAGCTTTTTAAGGGAAATCTCAGACTTAGAAGCGTGATAATCGAGCTCTAGAGTCTTAATATCAGCTAAAATGCGTTCAGATTTGGTCTTACGAAATTTCTTTCGTCGGGCTACAAAGTTAATGATAAAACCTCTAGAGGCCGCTTTAAACGAATCCCAAACAGTAACAAAAGAGGAGTCAGGGACATGGTTAAGAAGAAAAAATTCAGTGGCAAATGCAACAAATTCGGAACAAAAAGTGGGTTCCAAGAGCAAAGCATTATTGAAACGCCATCTGCCAGGGTGGGGGGAAAGAGGAAGCAGATCAAGGTCCACATGAATCGGAGCATGGTCCGAGATCAGGATGGAACCAATATCAGAGCGGATAGCATGTTGGGAAAGGGGTTTACTAAGGAAAATGTGGTCAATACGGGATTGTGATTGATGAGGAGGAGAATAAAAACTATATTCTCTAAGATCAGGATTGCACAATCTCCAGATATCCACCAAGGCATTATTTTGAATGGTGTTAACAAATTGAGAGTGCATCCTAGAGGGGACAAATCTAACATTGGAGTGACGGTCAAGGAAAGGATCAACAACTTGGTTACAGTCCCCCCCAAGAAGTATGTAATCACCAGAAAGGGAGGACAGCTTAGCTGAGATAGAGGGCCAGAATGATCTGTCTATTCCAGTTGGAGCGTACACATTAAAAAGAGTGATAGGGATATTATCTATAAGCAGTGTAACAATGACCCATCGACCGTCAACATCACATTCGTGAAATATTGAGGAAACATTTAACTTTTTGTGTAGTAAAATCACAACACCATTTTTCTTAGAAACTGTGGAAACTGTGGGGGAGCAAAAAACATGACCCACCCAACAACGCTTGAGTTTCAGAGCCTCGGTTTCAGAGAGATGAGTCTCCTGAAGGAGGGCAACATCAGTCTTAAGTCTCGCTAAATGTGATAAAACCCTTTGCCTTTTGATGGGATTAATTAAACCTTTAACGTTCCATGATGTAACACGGAATGGTACAACAAGGAGAAACAACTAACAGCAACATGCTCATTAATGCAGGAAAAGTAAATTGAGAAAACTGAGAAAGTTGTAACGAATTGGTGAAGGAGAGAGGGCAGAGGGAGAGAAAGCAAGGAAGAAGGAAAGGAAAGGAAAAGAAGGAAGGAACCACAATGACTATAGTACTGAATCCAAGGAAAGAAAGGCACAAGAAAGGGAAATGGGAGGAGGAGGAAAATGAAAAAGCAAAGAAAGAAGCAAAAGGTAAGAGATCTAGTGTAGAAAAAAGGACAGAAACAAAAACCAACAAAAAGACAGTACACGTTCGGAATGAACGACTGAAAAACATACTTACGGAACGAAAAACTCGAACGAAGATGGGGCGAGGACGCCGGGAGACAGCGACGACAACATCCAGTGTGAACAAACAAACCTCAAATACCACGACTCCAAAAACGCAATATACAAAAAGTAGTATGGCACATCAGGGTAGAAGAAAGGAAGAAGATATCTGTAGAAACAAAGAGAAATACAATTGAAGAGAAGACGTATCACAGAGAAGCAAAAAGGAACAAATTACAATTGAACTACAAAAGGGACACATGAAAGTGAAAAAAACGGTAAAAGAAAAGAGAAAGAGGAAGTCACAACATCAGCGATGAATGTAAGACAACAAAATCGTAGCATAACGAATTCCAAGAAGGAGAAGCATAACATGTCAACCAGGCCTGGATACATCCATAACATCTGAGCCCTGTCTTTGGAGAAACGCCTGCAAGGCTGCAGGATCCTCATACGTGGTTGTTCTATCTTTATATGTGACCTTGAAGAGACAGGGATGTAGTAGTCCATATCTGGCGTTCAGGGCCCGTAGTTGAGGTCGCATGTCCAAAAATTTCTTCCTTCGATCAGCAGTGGCCTTGGAGACATCTTGTGAAAGATAAAGGCGATGACCTTCCCACATAATTTGTTTCTTGAGCTTGGCTGCTGAAAGGACCTGTAGGAGGTCAGTAAATTGCAGGAATAACATAATGACACCTCTAGGTTTAGTAGCGACCTTCGGTCCAAGGCGATGAGCTCTTTGGATGTTAACGGAAGCCAGTGCCGGAGCATCTAAGATCTTGGCCAAAAAGGATTGGAAGAAGACGGTGGGGTTCGACCCTTCTGTAAGTTCTGGAAGACCGTATAGGCGTAGATTGTTTCTACGGTTCCTGTTTTCCAAATCCTCCGTCTGGCGTTTAAGTAGAAGTATCTCCGCCTCCATTGAAGGAATATGTGAACAAGAGGAGTGCAGTGAATCCGCGGAAGATTCTAAGTTCTGAACACGCGACTCCAGAGATGACCATTTTTCCTGCATGGCCTGCATGTTCTTTGTGGTAGCCTCCATAAAGGGTTTGAATGCACGAAGTTCTTCCAAAATAAGATCCATGGAAGCGGACGAGGAGGTACTTCCTGGGGATGGTGGGTCTTTCTTCAGGCGTTTAGAGGAAGCTAGAGCGGACTGCGGCTTTTCTTTGTTGCGTGCTTTAGGAATGGCTCCCCGAATTGAATCTGTTTTCGGTGCTGCGGTATCCACCATGTCTCGAGGAGAAGAGTCGGAATCTGAGTCCACAGTTAACTGAGAAGTAGTAGCCAGCTTTAAATTTCGGAGTTTACCGATGAAGATTCTTGTAAAATCGACGTGTTCTGTTCTGGTGGTCAGTAAACAAAGTCTTCCTGAAAGAGCGTGGTATGTCAACGGGGAGGCCCTCCGGTTAGCTACATATCAAGAAGCCAGTGAATGCGAACTCATCAAGCCATTTCTGGGGGCTTCCCCCCGACGCCATCGTACTCTCCAGGCGATGATAACGTCCCTCCAATATCACGATAGTAGAATATCACAGGTACATGAACCAAGTCAACCACCGCAGGGTCCAGCCACAGTTACAATAGTATTTCCTCAGATAGCGCTGGAAGTCAGGGAGCCCACCCCATACGTCAAGAGAAAACTCTTCCGACTATTCACATCACCTGTGCAGGTTAACAAAAATTATGTTGTTGTCCCTCCCCCTCCTTTGCAATATTCCACTGAACAAGTATTCAGACTTTTTGGGTTTAATAAGCAGACTGAATCTGGAGGAAGTCTGTGCGAATGTTTGCGTCACATATCAGTACTTTTGTAGAGAAGGAAACGGCATTAGAACTTTAAAGACGTTCTACAAGAAGGAGGAGAAGCAGTATGTTAAATATAGAGTATTGAGGTAAGTATTGCGCCAAAGTACTGCTCTCCTTGATGTACGCCCTATTGTATATAATCAATAAATGAGGTAACAGTCTGTGGTAACTCCCCAATAGCAGAAAAGCACATTCCTCGCTGACAGAGGATTAGAGCAATACACTCCACAGTTGCCACAACACACCTTCGTTTCTAAGTTGTTGTTAGTTCCTTGTGAGGCAGTTGGGCAGTAGATGGCAGCATTCACATGTGACATAGAAGGGAAGCGCAAATATAAGAGACCTGGAGGTTGATTGTATTATTGCAAATTGCCAGAAAAAATACGCTTCGAAAGTGAGACATCCTCATTAGTTAGGCAAAGCAGTCACCCCTCAGAAGAAGCCAGACAAAAAGAAGAAATGAGGTACTTTTACTGTGGCAGCGACAAGAATTTAGTGAGCTGAGGGACATGCAGGTGAAATGTGAAGAAATCCGCTGAATCAGAACGTGGCAAAAATCCTCACAGAAACGCCGATTAAAATGGCGGCCGTCTCTGTGACGGAACCGCCGCGACGAGCAAACAAGGGAAGCTTCGCTTACGTTGTGATGCCGCTGTTCAAAGACATCTCATTATGCGGAGCACACCTTCCGCCGAGTGAAATGCGTTTTTGAAAGTCTGCGTAGTTGTCAGCGTCGCGGTAGGTCTTTCATTCTCTCCCGCGCCTCGGGAGAGTTAGGAACGGTCCGCCACCTTCTACGGGCGTTAGCCACGCCCCAACACTACATTAATTCTAACTTACCACTCTACCATGCTCTGTGTTCTCACAAATCATGTAATTTCAGATGTCATAAGTGTTGCTATGAATGCTATGATTTCACATGCTATAAGTTATGTAATATGCAAGAGTATAACCAGTGCATTGAAAAGGAGTGAGCTATAGTTACTGTAGTGTGGCGAGTGAGGCGATCAGACTATGTACGGAGATGCACAACTTATTGTAGTTTGGAAGCTTTTTGTGTGCCTGTAGCTCAAACAGGAGGTCAGCCAACTGAACCTTGGAATCACTTTTGAGGTCCTAGGTTCAAGTTAACCAGGTCCAGTCTTCAATGGTCCATCAGACAGCAGGGCAGTCCTGCTTCTGATTCTTCATAGGTCCAGGAGTGTTCTGAGAATAGGTCTGAGGGGTGCACTTTTATGAACCGTACCAGCAAGTTCAAGATGGGGCTGAGCAGAGACTTCCAGGACATCCTGTCAAGGGAGGGTCACCTTTCCCACTCCCAGTCCCCATTGTACATTGTCTGTAAGCAATATACATCTCACCAGAGTGGAGCATTCGGGGGTTAGATGACATCTGGACATTGACAAGAAAGCCTTTTGGTTTTAGGCAAGAAAATTACAAATTTCTAAAAGTGTATTTTCCAAAATAGTATTATAAAATCTGATTTGAGCATTAAGTTGTGTTTAAAATTACTAAAAAAATGAGTCCTTGAGCCAATTTTCTAGCTACTCTCAAAATGAATTCAGAACTTATTAAAGGTAATAGTGTTAATATGGGACAACTAGCCTTATTGCAGTGAAAGGCAACTTTGTATGATGTTTCCTGCCACCACATGTAAAACATTCAATATACATGTCCTACTTTTTAAATACCATGCACACTGCCCTATGGGCATTTACTGACAATCTTAGGGGTGAATTATATGTATTAAAAAGGAAGTTTTAGGCCTGGCAAAAGGATTAATTTGCCAGGTCTAAATGGCAGTGTAAAACTGCACACCAAGGCTACAGTGACATGCGCGAGAGAGGTTTTACAGTGCCACTTTAAAGGGTAGCACAATGATTCCTGCAACCAACTAGTAGCATTTAATTTGTAGTCCCCTGGTATAGCTGGTAGCATATTCTAGGGATGTACAAGCAAATTAAATGTGCCAATCAGGAATATACAAATTTTACCATGTTTAGAAGAAAGAAGACAAGCACTTTACCACTAGTTAGCAGAGGTAAAGAGCATAGAGTTCTACAGCCAACAATCACATACTTAAAACAAGACACAGACATCATGGGTGACCCTAAAGGATAGGCACATTTTAGATAGATAGATAGATAGATAGATAGATAGATAGATAGATAGATAGATAGATAGATAGATAGATAGATAGATAGATAGATAGATAGATAGATAGATAGATAGATAGATAGATGTTTATAGTGATACCTGACCGCCACATGTGCAATGTAAAGTAAACAAAAAGCATTAGGGAAGTTGGGGGCATATTTACAAGCTGGCGATAAAAAATTATCGCCGCTTTTGCGGCCATTTTCAGCCGAAAAGCGTTGATAATTTTATCACCTAATTAGCAAGGCCACGCTAACGCGTGAAACCTTGCTTTAGCGTGGGGATTCCTAACGCCCAGCTTTGCATCTCTAATGAGATGCAAAGTGGGCGTTCCTGACCTAATATGACAGGAGAAATGTCGCTAAGCGACATTTCTCCTATCATCAAGCCCCACGCTATGAAGCATTGCGGCAGGAAAAGTAGCGATAACCCCTGTTATCGCTACTTTCCTTACGCCTGCTTCAGGACTGACTTAACCATGATATCCTATGGAAGGTGGATATCATGGCTACGTTTGTGAGTCCCTATCAGCAAGCTAACGCCACACTACGTGAGATTATCGCTGGGTTTCCAGCAATAATCTCACATTAGGCAGTTAGCGTGAGGATTTTTATCGCTGAGGAGATAAGCGTTGCTAATAGCACGCCATCTCAGCAATAAAAATCCACGTTACCCGGCGATAATTATCCTCACGCTAAGAGAGTTGAGCGATAATTATCGCCAGGTGTTGCTGATATGCCCTGTGGTGCTGGGATGAAATCTTGAACAAAGAGACAAAGAAATGTTGAAATTGCAAGGAGGACTGAAGACTCTCACAATGCAATGCTACTAGATAACAAATAATGTTTATTGAAAAATACTCTCTTACCTTAATAGCACCAACCACAGTTGTCGTGAGAGCAGAATTATAGAAACTGCATAAAACTATTGTGTAGAGTAAGAGGAACCTAAAAGAAAAAAAAATCACTGTAAATTCTCATTCTATTGGACTGACATACTCTAGGTGGAGGTCTGACTACCACCACCCCTGCAGGTCCTCCCATAGCATTCCGAGGTTGGCAGTTGGATGGTCACAGGACCTCCGCCTCCGACAGGATCCAGGTTCCCCTGGCGTTGGCAGAGCAGAAAGGGGCAGGTATATGCTTGGTGGAGCTGACTTGCACATCCACCACCCATTTGATGGTGGGGAGCCCGCCATGAACAGAGTGGTTGAGAACCTGGGCACCGTGGCTAAATCTTGGCCTGGGGTGCATGCAGGGGGCACATCCCCCTTGGAATTGCACCCTTGTTCCTGTACATTGTGGCATATGCAACATGGCGCATGCCACACCGTGCAGGAACGTGCTGCAGGCCCTCTCATGATGGTGGTCCGCTATTAACGCTCTCCTATGGGCCTAATAGATACGCTGCTGTGAGGCCACTGCAAAACTGCCTGTCTGACCTGGATTCAACTCGGAATCCAGTGGGCGGGTGCACCACAGGCTTGGTGGCCTCCTGGGAGCGCAGCAGTGATGGTCCTACAGTAGGACCACAAAGCTCATAATCAGGCCCTTAGTCTCTGAAATAGACTCCTCCATTGGAGCAAGGCAGCAGGCTGTATCCTGCAAAGTTCTTTCAAAGTGGGACAAGCTTTGAGTGAGGTCTCGTTGTGAAAAGGTCAGAGCAAGAAAAGTAGAATTTCACACCCAGGGAAGTCCCCTCATTAGCCAATACTTTTGGCACCTTTACCTGGCCAAGAATTCTCCTTTTGACTAGGGCCCAATCTATTTATTGGCAGACGGGGTTAACTACGTAAGGGCAATGGAGCCTAATACGCCCCTGCCCTGATGGAGTCTCTGACCACCAAATTTGGAAATAGCGCCAAACTGGTGGTCACTTCTAAAGCATTGGCAGAAATCGCCATCATGTCAGTTCCGGTGCATGATTTTTTAAGTTTGACGCTTGGCTCTGTCAAAATGATGGAGTCTTTGTCAAACTTATTATATTTAAAAAAAAAAAAAATCCCCAAGTGGGCGAAAAAAATAATCAGGGATTGTCTGGCAGTGACAGACAGTAATAAAATTGTTGTATGACCTCCCATCAAAATTAGGTGGAAGGACATAGAGACAATTCTCTGACAGCCCTTACTCCATCTAGCCATCAGAAAGGTTTGGCCACAGTGGCGACACCTCAGAGAGACTACTCTTTCTCTGTCATGGCCAAAGTTTGGCCCACCTGGATTTAAATGGGGTGGCTGGACCATCATCTTGACGGTAAAGATACTCGATCACCATTGCAATGATGTATCCTTGCCACCAAGATATAAATCAGGCTGTTAGTTTCTTTTTAGTGCTCGGATTCCTACAGTAGATCAAGGCAGCAGGCTACATCTGGGAAGTCAAACTGAAGTTGGGTAGGCTTGCTTTCAGGGTGCACTGAAGTGGGTTTTCGTGCTACAAAGAATTCTGAGTAGGCCCAACCTGATTTTCTTGGTCAGCAATCTACTGCCTTCGGCCGATCGACTTGGGTGGTTGGTCCTGGTCCTGCAGTAGTCTGGAAGTCCAAATCTTTCAGATATTTCTGATTAAGCCCTTCTGGAGATCACTAATGCTCCCAGGACCTCAGGGACAGCACTCAGGAGTCAGGACTCACTAGAGCAGGGGCCAGTCCTCTTTCAGTTGCACCTGTTCACTGGTTTCTCAATGAAAAAAGCCTTTTGCATCTTTTCATGTTCCTGTAGGCTCAGAGCCAGTCAGCTCTTGGAGTCCACTTCTTTTCCCTGCGTACAAGTGGGAGCAGATGCAGCCCTTCCGGGTCTCCACACACTTTCCCTCTTGACTCTGGATGTGGTTTAACTCACACTTGGGTTGCAAGGAGGCTTCAGTGAAACTTAAGTTATGCCAGTATAATTGGTGCAATTTGGGGAATTTTTCATTAAGCTTGCTACGCAAAACTTCCCAAATTATGCCATTATGACACTTTGCTTAATTATATGGCATTCACAAATTTACAGCAAACCATATAGAAACAACACAATGTGAGAAGCTGCAGGTCACTGTGCTTTTGATAAATGTGTCACCAATAAAAAGTGATGCAAAGACACCTTTTGCCCTAAAATATAACACAAAATGACAGATTTACATTTCATGTAATTAAATGCATTTTGTGTAATTTCATTGAAATGTGCATAATTATATGAAAGCAAATTGCCGAATTTCACGCAGATAGACTTTTAAGCATGGCTCTAAGGTTGTACACCATTGTGGTCATCTCAGGAATCTGTGTTGTTTATTTTACCAAACTGTAGAGGATTGTCCATAGAGCCTGACAGAGGGTGCCTTACCAGCGGCAAAAGCACACATGTCAATATCTTGTGGGTCATGTGAAGTCTTTAAGAGGGTGATCCTATTAAGGTGAGGAGAGTTCAAACTCTTTGTCTTAGTGTATTCAAGGTTTAAAAAGGGTGTGGCGCATTTCAAGTATATGGAGGCATTTTGTGTTTTTTGAGGTGGGTGAACATCAGTAAAAGGAGGGTAATCACCACCAAATATGGGTGATTTGACAGTTACGTTATATGGTTAGCATGTGATAAAACACAAAAAAGCAGGCTGGAAGGAAAAAAATGAAAGATAAAAGCACAGTGGTAGAGAAACATGACAGAAAGTGAAATTATAAGGAAACCATAGGCCAGGTGGGTAGAAAGAAGGTCAAACTGGAGTGGTTTGGGTAGGGAATCGCAGACAGAAGCAGTCTGGATCCTTGCAGTGCCACACGCTTCAAAAAGGTTACCCACATGCGTAGAGTCATGCGTGATATTTTGTGCTATTTTTAGAGCGAAACTCATCCTCACATCCATTTTGGACACAAGGTGCCAGACTGGCATTTCACTTCACAATAAATAGTTTTGTGACATTTCATGGCATTTTGAGTAATTTCTGCAATGGAAATTATGCAAGTATTGCCCAGGGTTAATCTGACCCCTAGTCCCTTTCAGAAATCGGTCCAGCCATCTCTAATCATAGCTTCTTTTATGGAAAAAATGATTTATTACGGATGAATATTTCATGATTTAGCCTTTGCATTTCAAAATTTCACTCACCTAAAAAACTACCTGATGTAAATAGATTAACTTTGCTTCCTAGTGGATAAATGTATATAAATTACATTTTAACTAAACTGTAAGACCTGGACAGTCGACTGATGCACATCATGGCTGAAATCTTCAAAATGTTCAATAATATGCAAATCATGATGCTGTTGATTCCCAAATATATACACACATACACACACACACAAACACACACACGCACGCGCACACACACACACACACACACGCACACACACATATATGTATATATCATAGTCGTGGTTATTTCTGAAAACGTTTGCCTCATAATGCATTTGATTGAAGTGGTAAGGAATGTGATTAAGATACATGCGTCCTATTCACTTTGTGCAGCACCTAATATAAATGTTCTATAGTCTTTTTTATAGTATACAATACTTGCTTTGGGTATAGCAACTTAAAGGTAGACAGAGAATGCCTTAGTAATGATTACATTCAGATGCCCAATATCACTTCATATAGAAAGAGAGGTGTTTAAGTATTCTTCGAAGCTGTGTATATCAGAGAGTAATGCAAGAAGAGTTATGTAAAAACCTGATCAGTTTCATCTACTGTCAGGTCACACATTTGTCAAAGGATCCCTGAAAGAATATTACCAGAAGGAACATAACAGAAGTTCGCTCCACCCTGGTGTTAAGTGCTGGCCCTGAGCTGTCAGACAAACTTAAGGCATTGCTTTGCTCTCTTGTGCCATGCTTCTAGTTTCTGTGTGAGCGAAGAAGCATTAAAATGAAAAACCTTGTGTTAGATAATGAACTAGTGGATGCAGAAACTGGAAGTAGGGGATCGTTTTTAACAATTCCACAATTAATCTGCCAGTTTACTTCTGAAAGCTCATTTTATGACTATCCCTACGAAGAAATGTGCTTGTATTTTTAAAAGTGTACATCTCATTTTATTATTAAGTATCATCTCAATTTCTTGTTCATGTTATCATATTAAATGGTTTAACATCATTATTGTTATATGTATCCTTTTATGTTGCCATTTTTACTTTAGAATATGGAATTAAATACAAACACATCTAGACTCGTTGAGGCAGCTGAAGATATTTTTGATTTGATTTTAATGTTAATACAGTAACCCAGGGACCAGGAGAACAGGACAAGACGAGAACAGTCACCCACCTACTGGAGCCTGAGCCCGAAAGAGGACCGTACGATAATACCACTGAGGAATGGGTCACAATAAATCTGGACCCTTTAACCCTGAAGACAACCCTGTACCTAGAACTCAAAGAGCCTGTTGTTTAGAGCGCACATGATGAAGAGAAGCACAACATGAATGGCACATGCTCTATACATGGAAGACAACACAACACCAACCATGACCAAAGAGGATAACTCAAATCTAGAAAACAGGATAGCTACAGCCAGTCCGAGCTTCTTCAAAATCAAACAATCACCCAATGGTTCCAAAAATGGAGCGAAAGATTTTACGCAAGGCTACTAAAAGGGCTGCCTGAAATGCCCATCTGTGATCTATGCTTATGCAAAAAAGGGAGCCCTCAAATCTGTCTGCATCCTCTTCACATGCCGCAGCACATGCGGAGATAAGCCTAATTGTGCAGCTATATGTAGCAACGTTTATCAATATACTGCATAGGCACAAACTATCCATTAATCACTCTCCAGCCTTTTAACCTGAGGTATCGTTCTACATCTACAAGAACCAAAACATCATGATCCAGACTTCTAACCTTAACTTCGAGATATTTGATCAATAATTCTCCAGCCTAAAGAGCGCAGCAACAGACAGGAGAACCCTGTACCACCCCCACTCCTGGCCAGACGACACATCAGAGACCCCAATGGCTCAACCTTACACACAAAGAGACAATAGGGATAACTCCCCCATAAATAACCCACTGCAGCACCCTTGTCTGACAAACAGTCCCAGACTTCTCCCATAAGCAGTCACATGCTGCCCCACTGGGAGGCACAGAGCCATAATCCCCACATCCTCTCCCTTACACTTTCCATGAGCACAATTGCATTCCCAACCCAACACAAGACCCCCTCCAATCTACCCTTTCCCCATGAGGACTGGAGAAAAAACCTCAGCAAGTTTCCGACCAAGCAATCTCCAGGAGCCCCCACCCATTCTCCCCTACCCAAACACTTCTTAGTGCTCTCGGCTTAACACCGCTTGGTCAGCGCGAACACACAGCCCTCATC
This sequence comes from Triturus cristatus, assembly GCF_964204655.1. Lineage (NCBI taxonomy): Eukaryota > Metazoa > Chordata > Amphibia > Caudata > Salamandridae > Triturus > Triturus cristatus. The sequence goes on from NC_140581.1 coordinate 801,709,028, forward strand.
ACAAATGTCTCCATGTTTTAGCAGCGCACCAAAGATAACCTCCTGGATGATAATGGGTCACAGTAGTGCACAGGACCACTCCTAACAAAGCCAGGCTCTGACACCACAATCCAGTCACAGGACTATCAAGATAGATGGCTTCCCTAACCAGGACAGACACCCAAAGTCCACTATGTGACCCCAATACCCATATACCTGTCCAAAAAGACTGAATAGACTTCACCCCTACCCCCCTACCAGCCTACCCTGGCTGGGTACCGAGGCACAACCATGACCCTGCACAATTCAATCATAGTGCTACTACCTACCTTCAAAAAATTACACTCACCCACGTTTATTGCTCTCAGCCACTACCCTGACACCAAGTTCCACCCAGAGAATCAGGAGACCACACACAGCAACAATTGTCTCCTCTCATGCCACCCACCACAACAGCCTCTGAAGAAACATACGCCCTCTACAGGCTTGACATCTGCATTCCTGGAGAGACCCTGAGCCCTTGCCAAACCCCACTGCACCTACCATGCAGTGACAGATATCGAGAACAGTGGAGGAACACACTCATCCAGTTGGACAGTATAATCGAGATGGTGAGACCCATCTCCTACAACCTCAATAAGGCAAGACTCTCCACACATTACATTCATATGCAGATAGACCGCCTCATCCCTCACTTCCTCAATCCCAGGGACACAAGTGCCCAATCTTATCTGGATCTCTGCACCTACAGCAAACAAAGCCCAACAGCCTACAATACAAATCCAAGTCATTGCTATAAAGAGGGTCATAAACCACGTCAGAAGGCCTCTGGCTAAAACTCAATAAACCTCATCTTGATCCCCTTGGGCCATGAACAACCACAGCACACCCCAGCCATGGGGATGAGCCTAAAATGCATGCTGCATAGCTGCAGATTGACAGAAAACACACTTCTGACATTGCTGAGGTGATCATCTAACATGAGTTAGACATTCTACTTCTCATAAAAACCTGGTTCAAACACTTCTCTGCCCCACTCATTGACATCTTAATACCACCTGATTACACCATTAAACACTTGGGGCTCATTGAACACAGATTGGAAGTAATCTACTGAAGCTACATCAGCCTATCCCGCTTTTCGGTGAATAACATCCCCACCTGTGAATAGGTATTGACCTCCGCTCAGCAATTAGATAGTTGACAAGGATTCACCTAGTCTACCACCCTTCCGGAAATAATCAAATCTATGTTAAGCAGCTGATTCCTGATTAATTTCCCTCTGAGGCGGAAAGCCGGAGGTTAGCACGCTGCACCTGAAATTGTATTTTTAACTTTGTCACGATTGTCTTCACTTACTGCTGATTTTAAAAAAACAACTGCAATTGACCACGAAGCTCACCTGAGCAAAAGCGCCGTCCTCACGCGCTCAGCCTGCCCGCCCAGACCCTCCAAACACAGTGAGTCCACGCTGTCAGAGGGGGAAAACGCCCACACCGCCAGCGCGGTCAAAGGCGAAGCCACGCCCACTGCGAGGCCACGCCCACCGGACTACTTAAACGCTCGTAACAGCGCAACATTCATTCCTGATTAATTTCCCTCTGAGGCGGAAAGCCGGAGGTTAGCACGCTGCACCTGAAATTGTATTTTTAACTTTGTCACGATTGTCTTCACTTACTGCTGATTTTAAAAAAACAACTGCAATTGACCACGAAGCTCACCTGAGCAAAAGCGCCGTCCTCACGCGCTCAGCCTGCCCGCCCAGACCCTCCAAACACAGCGAGTCCCCGCTGTCAGAGGGGGAAAACGCCCACACCGCCAGCGCGGTCAAAGGCGAAGCCACGCCCACTGCGAGGCCACGCCCACCGGACTACTTAAACGCTCGTAACAGCGCAACATTCATTCCTGATTAATTTCCCTCTGAGGCGGAAAGCCGGAGGTTAGCACGCTGCACCTGAAATTGTATTTTTAACTTTGTCACGATTGTCTTCACTTACTGCTGATTTTAAAAAAACAACTGCAATTGACCACGAAGCTCACCTGAGCAAAAGCGCCGTCCTCACGCGCTCAGCCTGCCCCCCAGACCCTCCAAACACAGCGAGTCCCCGCTGTCAGAGGGGGAAAACGCCCACACCGCCAGCGCGGTCAAAGGCGAAGCCACGCCCACTGCGAGGCCACGCCCACCGGACTACTTAAACGCTCGTAACAGCGCAACATTTATTCCTGATTAATTTCCCTCTGAGGCGGAAAGCCGGAGGTTAGCACGCTGCACCTGAAATTGTATTTTTAACTTTGTCACGATTGTCTTCACTTACTGCTGATTTTAAAAAAACAACTGCAATTGACCACGAAGCTCACCTGAGCAAAAGCGCCGTCCTCACGCGCTCAGCCTGCCCGCCCAGACCCTCCAAACACAGCGAGTCCCCGCTGTCAGAGGGGGAAAACGCCCACACCGCCAGCGCGGTCAAAGGCGAAGCCACGCCCACTGCGAGGCCACGCCCACCGGACTACTTAAACGCTCGTAACAGCGCAACATTCATTCCTGATTAATTTCCCTCTGAGGCGGAAAGCCGGAGGTTAGCACGCTGCACCTGAAATTGTATTTTTAACTTTGTCACGATTGTCTTCACTTACTGCTGATTTTAAAAAAACAACTGCAATTGACCACGAAGCTCACCTGAGCAAAAGCGCCGTCCTCACGCGCTCAGCCTGCCCGCCCAGACCCTCCAAACACAGCGAGTCCCCGCTGTCAGAGGGGGAAAACGCCCACACCGCCAGCGCGGTCAAAGGCGAAGCCACGCCCACTGCGAGGCCACGCCCACCGGACTACTTAAACGCTCGTAACAGCGCAACATTCATTCCTGATTAATTTCCCTCTGAGGCGGAAAGCCGGAGGTTAGCACGCTGCACCTGAAATTGTATTTTTAACTTTGTCACGATTGTCTTCACTTACTGCTGATTTTAAAAAAACAACTGCAATTGACCACGAAGCTCACCTGAGCAAAAGCGCCGTCCTCACGCGCTCAGCCTGCCCGCCCAGACCCTCCAAACACAGCGAGTCCCCGCTGTCAGAGGGGGAAAACGCCCACACCGCCAGCGCGGTCAAAGGCGAAGCCACGCCCACTGCGAGGCCACGCCCATAATACCTACTACAAATGTGTCGGCCATTCCAGCGCAGCGGACGAGCGCAGCGGGAGCGCCGTTTGCGCGCCTAAGGCAAGCCCGTCTGCGCCCGTCCGCGCACGACCGGGCCTAGGGCCAGACCCCCTGGCACCCAGAGCCTCCACCAAAACCACATACTCCCGTCGTGACCTCCTAAGCCTCAGACCTTCTATCGCCTCCTCATGCAGATATATCCATGATATGAATGGACCCTTTGTCAGCTGCACGAACTGCCAGCCAGCCCAGCTTAAACTCCCCACACGAGTGCTGAAGCCCGCAACCCTCAAACTTGCCTCGCTGAACTGTCGCTCCCTCCCTAAACATGCGACACCAATCCACCACTTAATAGAAGACTACGAGATTGACATTCTCTTCCTAACGGAAACGTGGCTTACTCCACACTCTGACTCGGACATAGTGTTAGCCACTCCACCGGGATTCCTCATCCAGTCTCTCCCTCGACCACTAGGCAGAGGTGGAGGCATTGCTATCATCTACCGAGACTCTTTCACCTGTAACTCCAGCGACGCACAAATCTCAGACTCTGAAAGCCTCCAATTCTCAATCAAACTAGACCCTACGAATTCCCTCTCAGGGATTCTAGTCTACCGTCCCCCCGGCCACCCCGGCTCCTTTTCCAATGCCCTCCTAGACACTGTAGCAACACAGGCTCACTCCGTCATGAATTTTATCTTAGTGGGAGACTTGAACATCCACTTCGAAGACACTTCAGATTCTGGAGTAGTCGACCTGATCACTGAACTAGCGACCTCGGACCTCCGTCTCCTTAACTCAGGAGCCACTCACATCAAAGGCCACCTGCTAGACCCAGTGTTCACCAGCACCCCCGCGATGCAAGCAATAGACTCCATCCCCCTTCCTTGGACGGACCACTTCTTGGTCCTATTCCAACTTCCAGGACCCCTTAGGAAACCTCAGAAACTGCCCACCTTCACTAGAGGCAGGACTTGGTCCAAACTTCCCATTGAAGAATGGGCCAATACCCTGATATCTACTACCCCGACTCATGAAGATATCCCGGACAACGCCGACAGCAACTTCAGAAATTGGATCACGACCTCCCTTGACTCTGTGCTCCCACTCAGAATGCGCGAAGACAAAACCAACAACACGGGCTCTGCACCGTGGTACACCCCAGAACTTCGTCAGCTCCGCAAAAACTGTAAAAGAGCCGAACGGCTTTGGAGAAAAGACTGGCATAATGCCAGCAAAGAGGCCTACCACTCCTCAGTCAAAATCTATAAAACTGCAATTAAGCTCTCCAAAGCCTCCCACTATGACACCCGGATAAAGGAAGCCTCAAATTCCTCTAGGGAATCCTACCTCATCGTGAAGGAGCTATTAAAAGTTCCCATCTCTCCCTTGCCCACCACCCCCCAGGTAGACAGAAGCAATGACCTAGCCGCATATTTCAACAATAAAATCGCCCGTATCCTCACATCCCTCCCTCCCCCTAGCCTCCCCTCCCGCAGAAACATTACTCAGCCCCCCGATCAGACGGGAATACGTCCCCAACTCGAGATATTCAGGCCAGTAACGCATAACGAGGTGGACGCTACCCTGAATAAAATAAAAAGCGGATCTCCTTTAGACCCTGCACCCTTGAGATTTCTCAAAAACGTGGCCCCCGCTATCACCCCTACACTCACGGAGCTTATCAACTGCTCACTTGCACAAGGATCAGTTCCCGACAGCTGGAAAAGTGCAGTGGTGAAGGCACTCCTTAAAAAACCCCAGCTCGATCCAACTGATATGGCAAACTACCGACCCATATCCCTCCTCCCGGGGATTAGCAAGATTACCGAGAAACTGGTGAATAGTCAACTCTCCCGATTTCTCGAGACAAATAACATCCTACGGCAATCCCAAACCGGGTTCCGTCCGGGACACGGTACAGACACCGCCCTGCTTGCCGTCATCGAGGAAGCAAGGCGCATTCTAGACTCAGGAGGATCAGTGGCAGTGATCCTTCTGGATCTGAGTGCCGCCTTCGACACGGTCAACCACCGTGTCCTTCTTCATCGATTGGCGACAGCAGGGCTCACCGGGATGGCACTCAGCTGGATAGAGTCCTTTCTTACTGGACGCACGTTCCAGGTCTGGGACGGGGAATTCCACTCGTCCACACTTCCACTTACCAGCGGGGTTCCTCAGGGCTCCTCCCTGAGCCCCACACTTTTTAATGTGTATATGGCCCCTTTGGAAGATGTGGTATCACCATTCGGGATAAAAATCGTGAGCTACGCTGACGACACACAATTGGTCGTCTCCCTATCCCAACTAGACGACCACCCAGACAAATTACCAAACTGTCTCACCGAAATTCACGGGTGGATGTGCGAATCGTCATTGAAACTCAACGGTTCCAAAACCGAAGTGATGCTCATGGGCAAACAATGGGCGACCATCCCCCCGGCGATCTGGCCAGACGTGTTCGGGGAAATCCCCTCCCCGAAACACGAAATCAAGACCCTCGGAGTCTGGCTAGAACCCGACCTCTCAATGAAGACCCAAGCGGCCAAAACGGCCGGGACCTGTCTTGGGCTTCTGCGGACTATCCGCAAAATCTTCCCCCTCCTACCGCCCGTGTCCAGGAAACTACTAGTTCAGGGCCTCATAATGTCGCGGTTAGACTACAGCAATATGGTCCACCTAGGTGCGCCGGAAGCTACCTTAGCGAGACTGCAAAGAGCCCAGAACGCAGCAGCTCGCCTAATCATGAGCGTACCTCCCAGAGTATCCGCCAAACCCGCTATTAAGGCTCTGCACTGGCTCCCAGTCCGCCAAAGGGTGGAATTTAAAGCCATGTGCACGGCCCATAAACTAATCAATGGATCGGGACCTGCGATTCTCAGCGGCTTGGTCACCCCCTACATAGCACCGAGAGCTCTACGGTCTGAGAACGAGCACCTGGCCAACATCCCCAAATTCAAGAGAACACGTACCGGAGGCCGACGTTTCTCTGTAAAAGCGTCCACTGGTTGGAACTCCCTCCCACGCTCCCTCAGACTGGAGCCCAACTACCTGACGTTCAGGAAAAAACTTAAAACCCTCCTGTTTCCTAAATAAACCCTTCGCCCTTATCCCCCTCAGCAGGTTTTAATCTTCACAGCGCGGGGATGCCCTCGGGTCACCAGGCGCTCTACAAGTTGCTAAAATAAATAAATAAATAAATAAAATGGAGATTACCACAGAGAGGGGGATGAAGCCCTACTCATGCAGAAACACAATCCTTCTCAGGGTGAAGTCACAAGCAAACCCTAAATTAACCTGTGCTCAACCCCCTAGTAGCTTGGAATAGAGCAGTCAGGCTAAACTTAGAGGCAATGTTTAAAGTATTTGTGCAACACTTCAAACATGCACACAGGGAAACCACACCACAAAAGTACCTCACATAAATTTAGCAACCTAGACTAATTTTTAATAAATAAACAAGACCAAAATGACAAAAAACTAACCAGTAGACCCAGAGATATGCAGGCTTAAATGCTTCAGTAAATTTAGTAACAAAAAGCGCCAACTGTGGATATGTGGTCACGCCGGAAAGGGACACAATCGCAAGTTTAGGCGGACTGCGATGGGGCACAGGTCGTATGCAGGCACCCAGAGAAGCTTACTGTAAGAGTACCCTAAATCCTGGTTTGTGGAGTTTTGCAAGGTCCCATGCCAATAATGTGTCACACAGTCGAGGAGGTGCATCTATTCTGAGGACGTGCGGAGCTGTGAAGCGAGGTCCTGCATTATTGTTGAGGATCCTTTCACCAAAGAATTTCTACAATGAGAAGGCTTGCATCAGGAAAGCTTCGCACAGAGAGCAGTTCCGATGCGGACTGCGAGGTTGATGTGGAGTCCTTTGCATTGGAAAAACACACACAGCAGATGCAATATGTCAGGTCTGCTTGGGTTTGTGCCACACAGCAGAGATAATGCATCCGTTCTGCTGGGTACAGAGATGGGCTGGTAGACCACCTTTGAGCCCACTTCCATGGGTCCAGAATTGGGGTGGCACAGTTGGCAGGGCAGGACTCCTAGATGCATAGATGCAGAGCCCAGGTGCTGGGTTCAAGGTTGTTGAAGTATTCTGTCCCTGAAGGTCTAGTAAGGAGACCAGCCAACTAGACCCCTGAAGTCACTTTAGGATCCTGGGTTTAACAGATGCAGGTCCAGTCTTTCGAACTCAGGCAGGAGGGCAGCGGGTCAGCATAGCAGGGCAACGGTTCCTTCAGAGCAGCAGTCCAACAGAGTGGTAGTCCTTTCAGCAGCACAGCAGTCCTTCTTCCTGGCAGAGTGCCCACAGGTAAAGAAGTGTACTGAAGAGGTGGTGTCTGCGATCCAATATTTATACCTTGTGCCCTTCCTCTGGCCTGGCTCCCAAACTAACTAAAGAGAGTACGCAGCCCTTTGTGTCGAGACCGGACGCAGCCCATTCAGGTGTAAGTGGGGCTGGGCCCAGCTCCTCCCTTACATACTGCAGTACTAAATGGATGAGACAAGAAAATGACAACTTTCTAAAAGTGGCATTTTCAAAATTGTAATTTAAAATCAGACATTACCATTGAATAAGATTTTTCATTACAATTCCAAAGACACCAAATATGAATAGGTTACCTGCTCCCATTTGGAAATGATCACTTTTAATGTAATGAGGTCTTCATTGTTAGCCTACAGGCCGTGCATCAGTGAAAAGTACATGTCCAACTATTTAAATACACTGAATGCTGCTCTCTTGACAGCCCAGGGCCTACCCTAGGGGTGACTTGTATGTATTAAAAAGGAAGGTTTGGGTCTGGAAAAAGGTTGTTTTTCCCAGGTTGAAATGGCGGTTTAAAACTGCACAAACAGGCTTCAATTGTAGACCTTTGACATTTTTAAAGGGCTACTTAAGTGGGTAGCACAATCAGTGCTTCAGCCCATCCAGTAGCATTTAATTTACTGCCCCAGGGTACATTCAGTACCACCTTACTAGAGACCTACAAGTAAATTAAATATGCCAAATGAGGTAAGCCAATGTTACCATGTGTTAAGGGGTGAGCATGTGCACTTTAGCACTGGTTATCAGTGGTAAAGGGTGCAGAGTCCTAAGGCCAGCATTAGCGAGATCAGCAAAAATGAATAGAGGAAGGCAAAATGTTTGGAGGAAGACCACCTTAGAGATGACAGGTCTAACATTCATGCACCCAAAACCAATTTTCTGAGGTACCTCAATCTACACTCAAATGACTAGGTTGACACTTAAGCATCTGCACTGAAAGACTTCCTCGCTAATCATAAACTCTGACAGGCATGTGGCAACCTGACTCATGTATATGAGCAAAGCTGGACTGCACAATATCCAAAGAAGGGGCATGCACATAGAATCCACCCTATCAAAGGACTAGTGGGATCATCATACAGTCATCTTCAAACTCTCAACCCATACACATATAACCTAAGCTCAAACTGCCAAACCAAAATACAGAATAGGAGATATGAAACAGATCATCAAGATGGAATTATATACATTCTGCTACAGAAAACTCCCCCTCCCCCAAGTAAGATACAGGACATTTAAAAGCTAACCTCCCCCTACAACCAGACTAAGACTGACATCATGGATGAAGTAACACTGAGGCATCTCGAAAGACGGGCAATCAAACCTTCCCACCCCTGGTAGAAACAAAACCTTAATGTAGAAAGAAGGCAACTAAGGCCCTCATTACAATAGCAGCGGGTTGGACCGTCGGCCATAATTGCAGTTGTCAGAAAATCACTGACAAGCATGCAGCAGGTGGACCAATGGGCTGGCGGGGGTCACCGGTGGACTGTCCTTGATCACCGGTGGCCTGTTGGTATGCGGTCCGAAACAAGACCCATCCACGCTACATCTAGTCCAACAAGAGATGGGAAACTCATACAAGAAACTACTAGGGAAGGCCAAAGCTGTGTTCTTCAGATTGCAACTTGATAAAGTAGGACACAGACTGGCCAAAATTATGGAAATCACCAAACATGAATTTGGCTTAGGCACTACGAGGATCATGGAACTCTGCTTTGAAACCTACGAGAAACATTTGGGCTTCTCTGAAGGACCAGACAGAAATATTCAAGAGTCCGTATAAAATGAACCCGAGGTGAATTCAACATTATTAATACGCAAATCCGACAATCTACACCAGTGTATTGGGATTGTCCAAATGCCCAACCGGCCCCTTCCCGAAAAATAATTCAGAAGATCGCAAATGTCTTGCTGACCCAAGGCGTAGTACAGCACTAACTGAAGACTGAACACATGATGCCACTCCTGAAAACAACAGGCACCTACCTGACTCATCCCAATAAGTTTCATCCAGTGACAAGCCTCCTTTTCCTGGCAAAAGTCCTAGAAAAAATATGTCCTTAGCACCTCTGGCAACACATTAAAAAATGTGATCTACTCAACAGCTTCCATCTTGATTCAGACCATGCTTCTAGCAAGACAAGCTTGGGTTTTGACTCATGGGCAGCAGGGCCAAGTCAAAAGTACTGAATAGAACAAAAGGGATGCCGGTGCTGCACTGAATTTTAGGGGAGATTTTGTCAAATGAATAGATTAAATCAAATCCATTTTAACCATTTATTGGCTGTTTTTAATCAAAAAATATTTATGCAAATTTTTCTTATTTTTTGCACGGTAGTATTTAGAACATTTCAACAATATCAGTGAAAATAAGGACAAACATTAAGAAACATTTCAAATATTTACATAACATTACATAGACACATACATATCATCACACCACTAGCATACCTCAGACATTCAGACAATGGAACAACATTAGTTTGACACAAGTCAACGTAGGTTGACTTGTCTTCGCCTTCAGTTAAAAAAACTGCCAAACAAATCTAAAAATATATGCTGTTGAAAGATTGCAAATGCTTCTCACTTATGGACTTATTGTGTATATAGAAGTGTCAAACTAATGTTGTTCCATTGTCTGAATGTCTGAGGTATGCTAGTGGTGTGATGATATGTATGTGTCTATGTAATGTTATGTAAATATTTGAAATGTTTCTTAATGTTTGTCCTTATTTTCACTGATATTGTTGAAATGTTCTAAATACTACCGTGAAAAAAAAAAAAAGAAAAAAAAAAAAATAAGAAAAATTTGCATAAATATTTTTTGATTAAAAACAGCCAATAAATGGTTAAAATGGATTTGATTTAATCTATTCATTTGACAAAATCTCCCCTAAAATTCAGTGCAGCACCGGCATCCCTTTTGTTCTATTCAGACCATGCTTCGGCAAAGAAATGGCCATAATACACGCCATTGATGACGCACTCAAAATATTGGACCAAACAAGTCCTGTCTTTAGATTTTCCTTGAACTTTCAACATGGTCAACCATACCACAGTTGCAAAGACAGAATGGGTCTGGCAGGTTATGTGCCTAATTGGTTCTCCTCATATCTTAATAATTAATTACAACTGTAGTTGGAGAACTCCTGGTCAAAATCATAATTAGTTAGGCTGGGAGTACCCAAGGCTCTATCCTTCCGCCCACAGTGTTCAGCCTATACTAGAGACTCAATTGGCTCACAATTCCTCAACACTCCAAGCTTGCATACCTCATTTACGCAGATGACATGCAACTATATCTCAAAATCTCCTCCTTAGAGGACATTTTGCACCTCAACAGTACCCTGATCATGATCCAGACCCGCTTATTCAGAACGACCTCAAACTAAACACCCTGAAGGTATGAATTCTTCCTGTTCTCCCCCCTCAACCCCTTGCTGATACATGACTGGCAGAACAACTTAGGACACTCAAATGTAAGCCAGTACTCATCAGCTCCACTAAACTCTTAAGGACCATGCTAGACAAAAACCTGAACGCCAAAGCCCATATCAGCGCATCCACAAAAAATACTTCGTTCCAACTAAATATACTGAAGACGGCAAAACCATTCATTCTGCTACCAGACTTCAAGAATGTAGTGCAAGTGCTAGCCTTAACCTGAGCAAACTACACCATTCTTATCCCTATTGGAATGCTGAAAGCTCACCTTGACCCTCTCAAGGTGATACGCAATACAGCAGCAAGGCTGGTAACTAGAATGAGACAGGTCTGCAAAATTAAGCGCTCTCTAGTAAAGCTCCAGTTGCTTCCCAATGATGCCAGAAGTATACTCAAAAGTGCATGCCTACCACATAAAGTTGCTTGCAATCGGTAAAGGGTTCTGGCCCTTAAACAGTAAGGCTAGGCCAATATATAATCTATACACCACAAATAATGCCAGTACTGATAGAAATTCACTAAATCAATTCCAACAATCACACGTGACACTCATAGTGATTGAAAAAAAGTTAATTAGTAAATATTTTATTTTACTTTTTATATTCAATTATTTTTTCAAAAGTACGTTAATTCATAATATTGTTTCAATAAACATTATGAACATTAAGTGGACCATACAATAACAATACAATATTCACAAATTTTCAACAACAAAGACATTATATTACATGACCAACTACACCAAATTTACCAAATCTGAGCACGCTCAAATTCCCTCAAAACTAAGAAAAGAAAAAGGAGAAAGGAGAAGGATGAATGAAAGAACCCAAGGGAAAGGTTTAAAGAAACACCACAGTTAAAATCTTAAACACTATCCCAGGATATTCAAAGAGAACTCACGGTAATCTTACAAAATGCCCTGGATCTAGGGATTATTGGAAGTAAGGAATTTGGTTTTCTGAATAGAAAATATCCAAGGATCCCTCTGCTATACATACTTCCAAAAAAACCTTAAAAATGAATCGCAACACCCGGGACGCCCCATAGTGTCCGGGTGCGGTTCTATACTAGAGCCAATCTCCAAATACATTGATTACTTCCTAAAGCCTTTTTTATCTGAGGTATTGTCTCATTTATAGGATACAACTGAATTCCTAAACAGAATTCAATCACTGGAGTTTTCACCAGAAAATCAACTATTGGTGACCTTAGAATTGGTGACCCTATACACCCAAATACTGGAAGAGGAAGGACTGAATGCAATCGAAATCTTTCTCGAGCAAAGGTCCAGACCAGTAAGAGTCCCAAGGGAGTTCATAATGGAACTGACAAGATATGCCCTTAAAAATAACTATTTCTAGTTTGAGAATGGCTATTATTTTCTGATCAAAGGGACCGCCATGGGCTGTCCCTTTGCCTCGGAATTTGTGATATTGTTCATGGCACAATATGAAGAATGCTTTTTTTACAATAACAACCCTTTTTGGACTCAGATAACAATATATGTCCGCTATATCGATGAAATATTTCTAATTTGGAATGGAACCTTGACTGAATTAACTGTTCCACAATTGACTGAATCAACGTACACCGGATATCCCATTCAACCTACATTTCAGTCCCAGCACCATAACATTTCTAGATGTCGAAGTATACGGTTCCCATGGCGCCTTGATCACATCATTAAATATAAAATCAACTGACAGAAACAAAGCTCTCCATTACACGAGCCACCACCCACGCAGTTTGTGCGACAACCTTCCTGTTGGACAATTTTTGAGGGTAAAACGTAACTGCTCTTCAAAGGATGAATATATGTTTCATGCAGTGAAGCTCTTATAAAAAATAAAATTACGAGGCTACCCCAAACAACTCTTGAAACAAGCGATGAAACGTGCATGGTGGACACCCAGGGAAGCACTGTTACAAAAAAAGAAAAAAGAGCCCACTGACCGGATGGTCTGCGTCACAACTTTTTGCTCTCGCACTAATTTCCTTGAAAGGGTGATCAATCAAAACTGGCACCTAGTACAAAAGATACACACTTCATGGAGTAAACCTCTGTTTGCATTAAAAAAAGACAAAAGTTTGGGAAACTTTGTTGTGCGTGCAGCAGCACAAAAGCCACTCAATAGAAACACTCTGAGAACACAACTGAGTCTACCTTCAATCATAGGACATCATAAATGTGGAGCTTGTTCTTGCTGCTCACAAACTATGGAAGGTGCCCTTTTTAAGTTTAAGGACATTAAGTGGAAACACGATCTGTTCACAAATTGCAAAAGCAAGAATGTAGTTTATGGCATTGTATGCCCATGTCCAAAACTCTACATTGGCAAAGCCAATCAAGACGCCCGACAGCGAATTACCCAGCATATGTCCAGAATTCGAAGGAAAGTGGCTAATGCGCCTCTGGTGAGCCATTGGCTGTCCACAATACAAACAATTTGAAATGGATCATTCTGTCTAAAATTGAGATAAACTCTCGAGGAGGTGATATGGAAAGGACATGGTTGCAGAGAGAAGCAATGCTGATTGTAAAATACAACACTGCCGTCGATGGACTTAACGAACTGTCCGAGATTTACAATTTGTAATAATAGACAAATATCTGCTTCCCCAACAGTTTAGGTCAGCACACGATGCTCCCACACAATTTGGACTGTGGACCTGTGTTATGATTTATGGACGCTTGAGTTTTCTGATTGAAAATAGAAGTATACTGCACGTTGGACTGAATACTTTCGATATTACTATTTTGGACAGCACTACTATTTTTTTGAAATTCCTACTATAATTTATAATAGAGACAAGCTGTACGCAACATCATACAACAGGACAGCAATAAGGTATACAGAAAATTTCCTTTTTGGAGCCTTGTTACTGATAGGTGCCAATGTTGGCCCACGTATAACTTTGAACACTTAAAACATGCAGAACAACTGGCAATGTTTTGTGTAACGGCACAATAAAGTTCGTCCAATCCAAAAACAAGTCTCGTGACACGGGGCCTCCACTGATGGCGTCACATGACGCGAGCGTTACAGTGACGGCTAATAAAGGCACCCGTACATATGACAAGCATGTCGACTTCCACGAGAGAAAGGAGATCGGCGGCAGCCAAAACGAAGACGCTAAAGGTACAGAATGATTCCTTGTTTTTGAAAAATATTGTAAAACTCCATCTCGCAATTGGTGCAAGGGTGCATTAGGATTATGTGTTTCGTTCGTTTCTCCCTTTGCAGATTGATTCTGGATTAGTCATTGTGTAAAGGACCTCGCTCGAGACAACAATCTAGGTATTGCACATTTTTGTTCATATAAGTGGAGGTGTTGCCCTAAGTTAGTCGACCGTACCCTGATCGGGTTTTTCCTTTGTTTACTTTTTGCAGTTGTGTGTCAGCATTTGATCCGCCTGTTGTCGTTTTTGTAAAATTGTAATTGGACCTATACGTTAATTTTCAAAGGTAAATAAAGCTTTGTTTTAGCTGCTGATAATTCACCAGGAGTTGTGGTAATGAAGTATGGCCAAATAAAAAATTGTTTTCTGACTTCTTTGGTTTTAGTACAACTGACGTTTGTGGCGAAAAAACGCTGTGGGGCACAATGGGTGCTTTCACAGAGAACGTATAAGGTAGAGTTTGATTTTTTAAATAACTAATAGAGGTGTATGGGAGTGCTTGCAAGGTTGAATTGTGTAACACATACACTTTTTGTTTTTGTTTCATTTTTGCATCTCATCTTCCAGGTCCTGAGGATAACCCGTAAATTAAGATTGGGATTGAAATGCGTAGACCTTTTCATTGTGTCCAAATAAGTACTGTTATTAAATGTGGAGTATCAGGTTGACAAAAATGTATAACTAATTAAACTTTAGGTCACACAACCTTAATACCGTACTGTTTGACCAACATTCCCCCTGGGAGAGGGTTGTATTCCTAAAAGAATCCACCAACTTATGCCTTGTTCTAATCACACTTGTTCTAACTACTACCAAAATCCTCCAAGTAAAAGTTCCCATTGCAGCATAGATGTAATTATATGATGGCAGGTATATACTTGTAACCGGTAGGCTCTTTGTAAGTCACAATTTGACGATCCTCATAATATTGAAACAATCCCCTTGGACAGCGGTCTCATTCACTTCAAAATATTTGTAGTTACGAAACAAATGCTTGAAAATATTTTTTAGAGCCTTTGTATTAGTGAAATAAGTACCTTGCACAGCACCCTGATACCCTTGGGTCATGTATGCTTTTTAGAACACTTTTTAAATAAAACCAAATGAATAAATGGAACAGATTTCATCTTCTGGGCATATTCACTGATTTTTCAGGCAACTCAAGAACCAGATTTGTCACTCTGCATTGTGCAAAGTGCATAGGGCCAAGGGGCAGAGCAGAGCTATATCTACTAAGAAGGACATGCTGCTGCTGTCATCCCCATGCTGCCACTCTAATTAGGTTTGTTTTTATAATGTGCAGTCTCAAACAATGTTGCAAAAGTGAGTGTGTTCTGTTTAGCTTAAGATATTTGTATTGTAGGAATACTCTCCCAGTACACATTTCTATACCTATTCACATTTCAGAAGGATCCCATGTATTTGATTTGTTCTGTGAACTTCAGCATACATGCAACATGTTGGTTTTTTGAGCAATGAAAAGGGTTCCTCATGTCAGCTGCTACTTCAAGGAGGCTACAGTTTTTTATGCCTCAGTATTAGTGGATCAGGTTTTGTGTAAACATCCATGGATGCTAGCACAAATCCACCACCATAACACCACAGTGACACCCCTTTAATGCAAAGAGACACAAAGGGCCCGATTACGATGTTGAGCGTACCACCACTGACAGTCCGTTAGTGCGGATCCGCATGACTTCTAGGGCAGTGGTCAGACTGCCGAATTAGCATTCCGTCGGTTGGAGGGCAGCAGGCAGGGGGAAAGACGGCCACCTCGAACAGGCTCAAGGAGCCCATCGGCGCGCTAGTCTAAGCCTAATCCCTAAAATGTAGAGGGTGCCTGAGGAGGCACTGTAGTAGAGATTAGGATGTCAGTTTCCGACATCCTTTTCATGGTGTTCCGACTGCCATTGAAAGGCTGTCAGAAATGGGCTTTGGGGGGCCCTAGCAGGGCTCACTTCCCTAGTACGCCTCCACAATGTAGCCTGGGAGGCACATGTGGTGCCTCCCAAACATCCATGCACCGTGTGCCAGGCACCATATGGTGCCTGGCACACAGTGCATGAAATTTTAAAAACATCCCTTTTTCAATTGTGACTTGTGCTGCGGTCCTTTTCCGGGCCCTAGCACAAGGCACAATGGAAAAAGGGATATTTACGACTGCCTTCACGTCAATCGTATCATAATTGGGCTGTACGGACCACCGAATTGTTGTTGGACGGTCTCAAGCCCAAAACAATGGCAATCGGACACACATTCGACCGCCATCATAATGAGGCCCAATGTCATTTTTGCACAGTAAACAACAACTGTACTGGAAATTAAATATAAATGTGTCACTTTGCAATGGCACAAAATCTTTTTTTAAAGCTGAGCCTCATTCTGAAGTTCAGCAGAACGCATCTCAGTTCCATATGCCCCATCTCATCTCAAAAAGGTATTTGGGTGCCAGGCCGTTCCTATGGCAACATTTTCCAACTGATTGTGTGTTTGGATACTCTGGCGCCAAGTTATGACTAAAATTTGAACCAATGTCTCACTGCACTAGATGAGACTACCATTTTAAATCTTAATTGAATGGCAATTAGAAACATCACTGCTATGTCAATTGACATAGCCGGAAATCAATGTGAATTCAATGTGGCTACTTTTAAATAATGATTTCTCTTTGAAAGTCCGAATTGCCACTGCTTCTTCTTTCTATTTTTATGCCATCCAGCCTATGTGTGTGATTCTCTTATTCTTACCTCCCACACATCATCCCATGATGGCAGCTGCCTAGGTACTTTCCTGAATTGATTTGCAGCAGTCTTTATTTGCTATTAAAAGGAGCTGCAGGGGCACAGTGCTTTTGCTGTATAGAAAGTTGCAAAAAAATGCAAACTTAATACCTTTCAAAAATATCAATTGATGCATATATTGTGTCCCAAATATCGCAATGACAAAAATGGAATTGGACAGACTATTGCGGGTAAGAATATTTTTTCTAAGGTACTCCATAACTTGTTTAGGATTAAGTTGTATAATATTGTCCTATAAATATTTTGTTGCGTTTTATTAGTTTTTTTGTGTAATAGGCTAATATTAATGTAATTTTGGGTGTGTAAGTATTTCGTTTTATAGTTTAATTTATTTTTGATTTGGTAATACTGTTAAAGATTTTTTCATTTCATTTCAATTTATTTATATATTGGTGGGTTAACTGGTTTGTTGGGAAAAGAGTGAAGAAGTTGTAAAACATGGATCTATAACCTATTTATAAAGAGTTTATCAATTTTTATTTTTTATTTTTGAGTTTTCTAAATAACTATGTGAGTTACTTAATAGATCATTTTGAAACACAGTAATTATTATGCAAATGCATAATTAAGCTTAATAATTTGTACTGTGGAAATTGGAGGTTTTATATATATATATATATATATATATATATATTAGCTTTTTATATGTTGCACATTGCACTTTTGTTGACTCCTTGATGGCCTTTTTTTGCCAGTTTGATAGACCTGACAGTTTCTTTTGTGAGAATTATTTCTCTGTATTGCTGCTTCTATATCTATCTTTGTACATTAGATTCAGATTGGCAATATTTATCTTTAGTACTGTATATGATATGTTCATAGGTATACCATCATGATATTCTCTCATGTTATATGAATTTTTATCTGTCATCTTTTTAACATTCTGCTCATTTGCACTGTGTTTTAGAATCATTATTGTTAATTTTATTGCTATATGTCAATTGTTACTGTCCATCGTGTTCATATTTATGTCCCTTTGGCACTAGGCACTTGCCTTTGACTTAGCGGTATTTGCACATTTATTCTGACTTTTGGCACTGGTCAAGGATTCAGCGATATTTGCACAACATTTTTTGATTCATTGCACTTGCATCTTTTGCACTCAAAACAGTAACTTTGCTGATTTGACTACATTTTTGATGAAATTTGCCTATGAGTTTTAAATGGTATTTTTAAAATGCTATCTATCATGTTTGTAAATAATATTTGCCATTATTATCTGTATCAATTTAGCAGCTTCATAATATTGGATTTTAGTTAGTTGCTACTAACTACCAATACGGTGTCTTAGGACTGTCGGTAGTTTCAAAGCTTGTAATCATTTGTATCAGGAGTCTGTTGTTTAGTTTTATGCACACTAAGGTTTATTTTTACAGGAATTTGTGCTTGTGTGTTAATTTATGCACGATTGTTCCCGAGCGCGTCATGTGATCAAGCTCGCGGATGCGAGCGAAACGCGTCATGGTGGACACTATGTCCGAAGATTGTAATGGACTCACACTTGCCTTTGCTTGAATAAATGAAGTCTTGCACCGATTCTGGATTCCGGCCTTTGTTTAACAAACGTGAGCACATCGTAGAGGTCCCAGCCAGCGTTCTTCCCGCCTGTTGGCTGTCAGTCAGGTGGTGCTGGATTGGTTTAGTGATATATATATATATATATATATATATCCGAACGCTGAGATACGGAAGTCTGGAGCTTCTCACGTGGCGGTCCCGGATGGGCTCCATTTCCCTTGTATTCCACACGCACACCTTCGCAGTTCCGAAAGAAATACCAGGACTCTCAGGATTCGTTAGAAAAGGATTTATTGAGCTGTGTCACGCCTCACCAACGCGTTTCGCTTAATAGCTTTTTCACGGTATGGCGGCAGTCTCGTTTTCCCTGTTTACATACTACCTTAAAGGCTGACATAAAGGTAGGACTGAATCCATACAATGTTATTATGTTGTAAGTATGAGCGCCATCTTGGCATGTTGTTAACTGAAGCGAAATTAATGCGCAATATAAGAGATACAACAGCATAACATGGGTCATGAATAAAATATTAAGACCTAGTTACAAAAACAAAACAATATCACAACATTTTATGTTGGCACAGTAATGTACTTATCATGGTGCATTCGGAAAAATTGAGTCCAATGTCAGTCACTGATTGTCAATAAAGCATTATTGACGTTTTGAATTTCATGCCCAAGTGGGCTTTAGTTACACCGAATCACAATGCCAGAGAAGGAACACAGTCTGATGCGACTGATCACGTTTTAAAATAAGGTTATCTCAAACTTTGCAACTAATCACATAATTAAGTTATATACACAATTGAACAACCTATTTCATGAGTGATACTCATATTAAATCTTATCACAATTGCGCTGAAAAACGATATCCTTCTCATAATAATCAACACAGTAATATCAACTCAAGGAACTTTAAACCACAATAAGTTTACGTTTCACTTGATCTTGGTGTTGACTTAAGGCAAAAGTGTCATGTTATTTCGGTACTGTTACTAACCTACATCATTCTGTCTCGCCCAAGTGGGCCAAAATGACATTGGGCTCGTTGTCTATGCAAACTTTTGTCAGTAATCAATTGCTGTTGAAATCTCTTAAACAATTCATCTTTTACATTTAACATTGTCCTACATTACGGGAAATAGAGACATCCGCCTCAATAAAAATTCATTTTAACTGCAAAGGCTAAGATCCCTTATCCTGAAATAGTTCTAAATATATCAAAAAACACAATACAAAAATATATGTGTTAATAGCAAGATAAGATCTAAATAAGCAGAAAACAGATCAACACGTGATTCTTACAACAGTTCCAATTATCATAAGTGTACAGCCATTTCTTCACTTGAATTGAGTCCCTCGGGCATCATAGTATCAAGATCGATTATGTATCTTGATTCCAGGCATCTTAACAGGCGCTGTCTGTCACCTCCTCTGTCTTGCCGTGCAATTGCATCTATAACAACATAGGATAAAAGTTTTTCATTTTGCCCATGTACGTTAAAGAAATGACGGGCTACAGGGTACTGAGTATCATGTTTTTTAATAGCGCGTAGATGCTCTAGGACTCGTTTCTTGGCTGGATGTATTGAGCTACCTATATACAATTTGCCACATGGGCAAATCAAACAGTACACACAATAATCGGTTTTGCAACTGAAATTTCCTCTGATTTCAAAATCTCTCTTGTTGCCTGATACTCTGAGTTTTTTGCAATCTACACTTTGGGCACACGCCTTACATTGTTTACAAGTAACAAAACCACTTGATCTTGATTGGAAACCAGTTTTTGTGGCACTGATCATATTATTACACAATTCATCTTTCAAGGATTGACTTCTGCGAAAAGTTATCTGTGGTGTATCATTTAGATATTCACTTAAAGTCAAATCACTTTTTAAAATATGCCAATTTCTATCAAAAAGTTTCCTGATTTGAAAAGCATTTTTAGAAAAAGTGGTAATAAATTTGACTGAATCTTTGGATTCAGGTGACACAGGTTTTGAGTGTAAGAGATTAGATCTAATTAATGAATCTGCCTTGGTGATCGCTTGTTTGATTATCTTATCAGTGTATCCACGTTGTTTGAATCTTATGCTCATTATGATTTTCTCTTTATCATATTCTTCAGTAGTACTACAATTGCGCTTAGCTCTGATTAGCTCCCCATAGGGGATGCTTTGAATCAGGCTAGATGGATGAGCGCTCTGAGCATTGAGTAAGCTGTTCCCGGCTGTTTGCTTTCTATGCAACTTTGTAACCAATGAGTTGTTAGAAACCAAAATCTCCACATCCAAAAATACAATCATAGAGTCACTAATTTGGGAGGTAAATTGTAGGTTCTTCTCATTGTTATTGAGAGAGTCAATGAAGGTTAAAACTGACTCCTCATCACCTTTCCAAATTAAAAATATGTCGTCTATGAACCTTGCCCATATGACGATCTTATCTTCCTGAGCTTCCCAATCTTGGGACACCTGCTCCTCCCACCAGCCCATGTACAGATTGGCATAGCTGGGGGCGAAGCAGGTGCCCATTGCGGTGCCTTGGATTTGTTTGTAAATGTTATTGTTAAATAGGAAGTAATTGTTTGTCAAACAATACCTCGTCATTTCCAACAACATTTCAGTGTGGGCTAGTAATGAAATCGGTCTGGCTCTTAAAAAATGTCTAATGGCCTGGATCCCCAGGTCATGTGGTATGCTTGTATAAAGACTGGTAACATCCAAGGTCACCAGTAAAAAGTAATCTTCCCATACCACCCCATCAATCAATGTCAGAAAATGTGTGGTATCCTTGAGGTATGCCGGTAAAGCACTGACAAAGGGTCGTAAATAATGGTCAATGAACTTAGATGTTGCTTCAAGTTGAGAGCCCATAGAAGACACTATGGGTCTCCCTGGAGGCTTTTCCGAATTTTTATGCAACTTGGGGAGCAAGTACAATACTGGAAGTTTAGGGTGTTTACAATAAAGACTACGAAATTCATCCCGCTCAATTAAACCTGCATCATTCCAATTAACCAACATTTCATTGTATTTGGTATATGAAGCTGACACTTCCGAATGATTACTGGCCATGTAACAGGTATTATCATCAAGTTGTCTTTGCCCTTCCTTCAAGTAATCAACTTTGCTCCACACCACCACATTGCCCCCCTTATCAGAATTCCTGATAACAATGGGATTGTCATTTCGTAATTCCTCAATAGCTTTATATTGTTTTGGGCTCAAATTACCTCTAGAGTTATTTTCCAACTTGAATCTCATTTTCTTGAGTTCCTTAGTAATAGTTCTATCAAACACCTCGATTGCATCACAATGTATAGATCGTATGAAGGTGGATTTGGGTTTAAATTTACTTGGTTCAGTACGGTCAACCACTGTGCCAAGCGCTTCCAAATTCCTTACTGGGTCTTCATCATAAGGAATATTGGTATCTAACTGTGCCAAAGTGTGTAAGGTTTCAATATGCGAAATACACAGTGACCCAGGATCCCGTGGGTTAATGTTGGGCTTGGTGGTTGCTTGAGCATGAAACCATTTTTTTAATTTAAGTTTTCTCAGAAAACAAAACACATCAATGCGAGTCTGAACATAATCCAGGCGTCTAGATGGACAAAAAGATATGCCTAAGGAGAGTAAATTAGTATCAAGAACTGATAACTTACGATCCGATAGGTTCACCACATTCATTTGGCACCCCTCCTGGCTCGTGTTGACAATGATGTTGTTTTGTTTAGTTCTCCTCTTTCTTCTCCTTGACCGGGCTTCCTGGTTCCTGCGGTTCCTCCGCTCCCTCTGGTTCTCCCTCGAGCGCCACGTCCTCGGCCCCGCCGAAAATCCTGCTCACCTTGTGCTGCATTCATCTTGGCTCTTGTCATCATTTGGAATTGTTTTAGAAAGTTGTTCTTACCCAGGTCGCTGTCTTGTATACTGCGTGCTAGAGTTTCTCCTGAGATTTCAGAGACATTGCTATCCGATACATCACTCTCCTCAGTGAGTTCATCCCTTGCTGGTTTTTGAGGAAGTTGATTTAATTTTGATGATGTTGATTCGTTGAAGAGGTGGTCATATTTTTTATGAAATGTCAAGGTTCTACCTGCCTGGTAGTCTTTATAGTCTCTGATAAACTTTCTTTGTTTTTTGCAGGTAATTTCGTCTTCCAATTTGATGAGTTTTATTTGAACATTGGCCATGAATCCATCAAATGCTTCCTTGGAAATTAACTTCAAAAGTTCTTCATTAATTTTATCAATTTCTTTAAAGATCTCAGCCCGATCTTTCAGGGCATACTTGATAAGAATTCTCATCATTACTGTAGAACACTCTTTAGAGTTGCCTGCCCATTCTTCAAGCATCTCTGGATCTGGGTTCTCGTGAGTGGGGACTGTGTAGATACGAAGTCCTCTAGGAACGCGTCCTACATCGATGTATTTTTGCAGTGATTCAGCCTCCCACCACTTCGACAGTTCTTTTTTGTGCAGCTTTTCCAATTTGTCATAAAGAACCTGGATTAGAACTTCCTGATTGATAGCCGTATGCTCCTGGCTAGGTAGATTAACACTCGATGATCCATCAGATATTTGTGTGAAGAATAATCTGTTAGATGTTTCTTTTCGTTTGGCTTCAATTAGGGATGCCATTGCATCAAAGGCGTATATGACACCTGCTCCGAAAAGTCCTTAATTCACGTTATCCTGTGCCCGCTGACTAGCTTGTCAGCTTACAGTCAGCACGGCTCCACTCCGCTTGACATGCATCAGCGCGTCCAAAGCCACCACGGTTCCAGTTCGGACGAATCCACCTCCGTGGCGTCGCCCTCCGGTTCCCTTAGTTTGGCTGAAATCAACTTGTTGGAAGTCTCGTTGCGTGCGGAAGTCCACACCTCCGATTATGATAACGCCGCGGTCACTTCTGATTTAGAGGACCGCTGCAGTGTCTAGCGGGTAGCTCCAGTCTTGAAAGTTCATCCGAACGCTGAGATACGGAAGTCTGGAGCTTCTTACGTGGCGGTCCCGGATGGGCTCCGTTTCCCTTGTATTCCACACGCACACCTTCGCAGTTCCGAAAGAAATACCAGGACTCTCAGGATTCGTTAGAAAAGGATTTATTGGGCTGTGTCACGCCTCACCAACGCGTTTCGCTTAATAGCTTTTTCACGGTATGGCGGCAGTCTCGTTTTCCCTGTTTACATACTACCTTAAAGGCTGACATAAAGGTAGGACTGAATCCATACAATGTTATTATGTTGTAAGTATGAGCGCCATCTTGGCATGTTGTTAACTGAAGCGAAATTAATGCGCAATATAAGAGATACAACAGCATAACATGGGTCATGAATAAAATATTAAGACCTAGTTACAAAAACAAAACAATATCACAACATTTTATGTTGGCACAGTAATGTACTTATCATGGTGCATTCGGAAAAATTGAGTCCAATGTCAGTCACTGATTGTCAATAAAGCATTATTGACGTTTTGAATTTCATGCCCAAGTGGGCTTTAGTTACACCGAATCACAATGCCAGAGAAGGAACACAGTCTGATGCGACTGATCACGTTTTAAAATAAGGTTATCTCAAACTTTGCAACTAATCACATAATTAAGTTATATACACGATTGAACAACCTATTTCATGAGTGATACTCATATTAAATCTTATCACAATTGCGCTGAAAAACGATATCCTTCTCATAATAATCAACACAGTAATATCAACTCAAGGCCCAATAAATCCTTTTCTAACGAATCCTGAGAGTCCTGGTATTTCTTTCGGAACTGCGAAGGTGTGCGTGTGGAATATATATATATATATATATATAGTCAATTAAAAAGAATTGGATTAAGGCACGTTATAGTTAGAAATTAGCATTTAATAAACCTTTGGAATTCACTGGAAAAAACATAGGTTTTAGGGACGTTTTAGTTAGAAATTAGCATTTAAAAAAACTTTGAAATTCATTGAAAAGAACAAAGGTTTGAGGGACGTTATAGTTAGCTGGACATTTTACTTGTATAAAACCAGAGAAATTCGGCCTTTATAGTTAGTAGAGCTAACTATAACTCGCGCCCCCGCAATGCACTGCTGATGACGTCACATATTACATCACTCATGACATGGTCAGTGACATCACTGATGACATCACTGATGACATCATCCTTGTAATAATCTGATGCACCTCTTCACAGTCTAATAAAACCTTGTATACACCCACTCTAAAATACAGACTACCAATATTGAAACCATACACAGACCAATAGCAGTTAGTACATACCCACTCAGTGATTCATAGGTCTACACACACACATCAACTCATCCCTTGTATTCCACACGCACACCTTCGCAGTTCCGAAAGAAATACCAGGACTCTCAGGATTCGTTAGAAAAGGATTTATTGGGCTGTGTCACACCGAAATAACATGACACTTTTGCCTTAAGTCAACACCAAGATCAAGTGAAACGTAAACTTATTGTGGTTTAAAGTTCCTTGAGTTGATATTACTGTGTTGATTATTATGAGAAGGATATCGTTTTTCAGCGCAATTGTGATAAGATTTAATATGAGTATCCCTCATGAAATAGGTTGTTCAATCGTGTATATAACTTAATTATGTGATTAGTTGCAAAGTTTGAGATAACCTTATTTTAAAACGTGATCAGTCGCATCAGACTGTGTTTCTTCTCTGGCATTGTGATTCGGTGTAACTAAAGCCCACTTGGGCATGAAATTCAAAACGTCAATAATGCTTTATTGACAATCAGTGACTGACATTGGACTCAATTTTTCCGAATGCACCATGATAAGTACATTACTGTGCCAACATAAAATGTTGTGATATTGTTTTGTTTTTGTAACTAGGTCTTAATATTTTATTCATGACCCATGGTATGCTGTTGTATCTCTTATATTGCACATTAATTTCGCTTCAGTTAACAACATGCCAAGATGGCGCTCATACTTACAACATAATAACATTGTATGGATTCAGTCCTACCTTTATGTCAGCCTTTAAGGTAGTATGTGAACAGGGAAAACGAGACTGCCGCCATACCGTGAAAAAGCTATTAAGCGAAACGCGTTGGTGAGGCGTGACACAGCCCAATAAATCCTTTTCTAACGAATCCTGAGAGTCCTGGTATTTCTTTCGGAACTGCGAAGGTGTGCGTGTGGAATATATATATATATATATACATATATATATATATATATATATATATATATATATATATATATATATATATATATATATATATATATATATATATATTCACTTAAAAAACCATAGGTTTCACACACGTTATAGTTAGGAATTAGCATTTAAAAAACCTTGCAAATTCACATAAAAAACATAGGTTTCACACATGTTATAGTTAGCTGGACATTTCACTCGTAAAAAACCATTGAAATTCCCCCGTTATAGTTAGTTCAGATAACTATAACTCGCGGGCCCGCAATCCACTGCTGATGACGTCACATATAACATCACTCATGATATGGTCAGTGACATCACTCATAACATTACTGATGACATCATCCTTGTGATAGAGTGGCGGTCGCGCGAGTTATAGTTATCTGAACTAACTATAACTGGGGAATTTCAATGGTTTTTTACGAGTGAAATGTCCAGCTAACTATAACATGTGTGAAACCTATGGTTTTTTAAGTGAATTTGCAAGGTTTTTTAAATGCTAATTCCTAACTATAACGTGTGTGAAACCTATGTTTCTTTAAGTGAATTTGTAAGGTCTTTTAAATGCTAATTTATGTATGTATTATTATATTTTTTATATATTCATTTTACAATAAACTACCTATGTATATAGTTATAGATTGACTGTATCCTGTAATATGGAATGGCTCGTTAACATTTTTTTAGTTTTTTTTGTTAAGGGTTTTTCACCGTGCGCACACGGTGCGCGCACCCCGCGATTTTTTGAAAAAAAAATAAAATGTTTTTTTCACCCTTCGGGGTCCTTGAGGGACCCCCTGACAAAGGCTGGGGGTCAGGAACTCTCTACCCTGCCCCCTTTTCACGTTCTCCACCTTTCTTTTTCACTGTCACACACAAAATGGCAGCCGACACTTCCTGATTTCGACCGATTCGAATGTTGACTGACATGTAACCACCAATCAGAATTACGCTTGCGCACGTTATGGTGCGGCAACGGTGCGCGCACGGTGCGCGCTTATAGATATTTATGTACTTTTAACTGCATTTTTCTCAGGAACTACTGAACAGATTGACACCATATATGCAAAAGGCACATGCCTGACCTGAGGACTACCTCTTTGCCAAATTTCAAGTAATTCTGTTCAGCCGTTCGGGCTGTACCTTCGACTAAAGGTCCTATGGGAAAATGCATGGGGAAAATGCGTTTTGGGACCCCCCTTTTTTCTCAGCCCCCGCTTGACGAATCACCCCGAAACTTTCAGGGTAGGAGGTAAGCGGAGCGTCCCATTAGTTTGGAAAATTTCGCGAGGATTCGTCAACGGGCGCCAAAGTTATTCAAAATAGAATTTTCAGATATCCTATGGGAACTCTGTCCTAACAATAACTATCTACTGGCGACCGCCAGTAGATAATATATTCTTCAAAAGTACAGGTCCGTGTGCTCTCAGGACAACTTTATTACAGCTTTATTACACAACGCGTTTCGGTTGCGTCCGCAACCTTGTTCACGTGTAAAGTGCACAACAAAAAGGTAACTCATAAAGCATTGTGGGAGGTACAGAAACAAAAGAGGGACAATCCCAATTTGAAATGGCAGACATCTTGTAGTAACAACAACAGTTGATGGACAGAATGCAGAACAATGTCATACATTCACCCCAGTACAGAGATCTGGGCCTAAATCCATCGTTTTTTTGCTCACCATGCCGTTCCAGTTTGTACCCAGCCATATGCAAAACAGTCTTGACCCTGTGCCTCATGGAAACAGTCCAGCCCGAACTGCCAAGCCAGGTCCTCCCTGGACTGCAAACAAGCATCCTAGGACCGGTTTCGGGGTTTCACCCTTCTTCAGCCAGGATAGCTTGATTCCAGTGGCATGGAGAGCACGGGACCCACATCTGGGCATACCCTTCCCACTCGGGGTGACAAATGCAAAAACAACAGTTGATGGACAGAATGCAGAACAATGTCATACATTCACCCAGTACAGAGATCTGGGCCTAAATCCATCGTTTTTTTGCTCACCATGCCGTTTCAGATTGAACCCAGCCATATGCAAATCAGTCTTGACCCTGTGCCTCATGGGAACAGTCCAGCCTGAACTGCCAAGCCAGGTCCTCCGTGGACTGGAAACAAGCACCCTAGGATCACTCCTCTTCAGCCAGGATAGCTTGATTCCAGTGGCATGCGAGAGCACGGGACCCATGTATGGGTATACCCTTCCCAATCGGGGTGACAAAGGCAAAAACAACAGTTGATGGACAGAATGCAGAACAATGTCATACATTCACCCCAGTACAGAGATCTGGGCCTAAATCCATTGTTTTTTTGCTCACCATGCCGTTCCAGTTTGAACCCAGCCATATGCAAATCAGTCTTGACTAGGCCTGGGCGGTAAATTCCGTTCCGTTCGCGGAATTTGCGGAATTTGGGTAATTTCGCGTTCCGCGGAGAAGGCGAAATTGCCCAAAAATCTGCGTTCCGCGACTTCGCGAAATTTTTTACTTGTTCGCGTTCTCAATATGCGTGTTCGCGAGATATTTCACCCCGAGCACGCAAACAGCGATCGCGAACAGGAAAAAAGTATCGCGAACAAGCAATTCCGCGTGTTCGCGGAATTTCTGCGTGTTCGCGGAGATTTTTACCGTTTCGCGGAGATTTGCGTAGCGCGATTACGCAAATTCCGCCCACCCCTAGTCTTGACCCTGTGCCTCATGGGAACAGTCCAGCCTGAACTGCCAAGCCAGTTCCTCCCTGGACTGGAAACAAGCATCCTAGGACTGGTTTCGGGGTTTCACCCCTTTTCAGCCAGGATAGCTTGATTCCAGTGGCATGGAGAGCACGGGACCCACGTCTGGGCCTACTCTTCCCACTCGGGGTGACAAATGCAAAAACAGCAGTCCAGCCCATACTGCCAAGCCAGGTCGGAACTTAGGTGGCGTAGTGAGCTAAAGAATGATGATGGATTAAACCCAGATCAGTTGACTGGGGGTGAGTGTTTGCATTGTTCAACAGTCCGTCCATCATCCCTTTTGTTTTGCTTTGTTTGCCCTAAATTGGCAGGGTATGCCCAGACGTGGGTCCCTTGCTCACTTTGCCACTGGATTCAAGCTAGCCTTGCTGTTGACGGCTGATTAGCCAGAAACTGGTCCCAGGATGCTTGTTTCCAGTCCAGGGAGGTCATGGCTTGGCAGTTCGGTCTGGACTGTTCCCATGAGGCACAAGGTCAGACTGATTTGCATATGGCCATGTATAAACTGGGATGGCGGAGTGAGCTAAAGAATGATGATGGATTAAACTCAGATCAGTTGACTGGGGGTGAGTGCTTGCATTGTTCAACACTCCATCCATCATCCCCTTTGGTTTTGCTTTGTTCACCCTAAGTTGGCAGGGTATACCCAGACATGGGTCCCTTGCTCACTTTGCCACTGGATTCAAGCTAGCCTGGCTGATGACGGCTGATTAGCCATAAACCGGCCCCAGGATGCTTGTTTCCGGTCTAGGGAAGAAATGGCTTGGCAGTTCGGGCTGGAATGTTCCCATGAGGCACAGGGTCAGACTGATTTGCATATGGCCATGTCTGAACTGGGGTGGCAGAGTGAGCTAAAGAATGATGATGGATTAAACTGAGATCAGTTGACTGGGGGTGAGTGCTTGCATTGTTCAACACTCCGTCCATCATCCCCTTTCGTGTTGCTTTAGACATCTTGTAGTGGCAAAACATGTCAGTGTTTAAAATGTCACACTGTCAAAATCATGTAGAAACAATATATAACATGAAATAAGTATAGAACAGAGTTGCACTGTCGAAATCATGTTCAAATTGAATAACTTTATCAATACTGCAATTAGAGACACAATTCACAATGCGAGAAGCCGCAAAGTGACAGAGTGGTTTGGATATATATATCTTTTTTTTTTGTGCCCGAAATAAATCGAAATTGAAGCACCTTGGCTCGGCGTGGCTCGTTGCTTACTTTACAGTGTAAGCATGGTGGTGGATATATATATATATATATTCACTGAAAAAACCATAGGTTTCAGGGACGTTATAGTTAGAAATTAGCATTTATAAAACCTTAGAAATTCGCTGAAAAAACCATAGGTTTCAGGGACGTTATAGTTAGAAATTAGCATTTATAAAACCTTAGAAATTCGCTGAAAAAAACCATAGGTTTCAGGGACGTTATAGTTTGTTGGACATTTCACACATATAAAACCTGAGAAATTCGAACATTATAGTTAGTAGAGCTAACTAAAGCTATCGCCCTTGCAATGCACTGCTGATGACATCACATATTACATCCCTCATGACATGGTCAGTGACATCATTGATGACATCACTGATGACATCTCAAATGGCGCAAGTCACCCACCAATAATAATGCACACAATACCAAGTGTAGCAGTGATGTGCTGGACAGACCTCACTATGCAGAGCACAAACCTCTCCATGTGTACATGTACTGCTGGTGCATGTAGTGTTGTGGACAGTGGACGCAACCATGTTACCTCAGTTAGTGGGGAAGACCTCCGTCATGTACCTGTGTCGTCGTCCCCATAAGCGGAAGCGCAGGGTGCTGGTCCAACGTACACCACTCCAGCGTAGAAGTGTGAATAAATAGTCCGGGGCTCTGGGCGTGGTTCACTTGTGTGAAGGCCAATGCGTCTGCCAGAGCCCTCATCCTGCCACATGGCTGCCGCCATGACCGCGGGCCTCCTCGACACAGGTCCCCTGTGAACACAGCGGCACAGCACCGCAGAGTTATGTCTGTACACACTACTGCCTTTGATCTACACTGCAGACAGCAGGGCTCACAATTCAGATGGAGTCACGATTGCAGATGACGCAGTCTAGTAGGCAAGACACATTGCTCCCAGTATGGCCCACCCGCACCACGCATCATCGCAGGCTGCATACACGCTGAGCGCCAGAGGTACCACTAACTCAGTGCACCACTAGTCAATGCCACAAGCCTTATTAAGGCAGAATTCATTAGACAAAAGTCATTGCTACCAGTGCAGACTGCCCGGACCACGCATCATGGCAGGGTGCGCAAACGCTGGGTGCTTCAGGTGCCACTAACTCAGTGCACCACAAGTCACCATCACATGACCTTACTGAGGCAGAATTAATTAGACAAAAGACATTGCTACCAGTGCGGCCCGCCTGGACCATGCATCATCGCAGGCTCCACACATGCTGGTTGCTTCAGGTGCCACTAACTGTGCAGCTCAACTCAACACATGTGGCTGTGGGCCCTGGCTGACCGCTGCCTCTGGCCTACACTGCGGTCAGCACGGATCACAATTAAAATTGAGTCTTGATTTATTCATTACAGAGTCCAGTAGGCAACTAACTACAACGTCTTCGAAACCTACACAATATCCTTTTAGTATCCTTGCTTCAAGAACTTTTTTGATATCAATTATAGCTTTAGTACAATGACCAAATTAATCTTGCAAGTCCAAAATAACACTGAATTGCAATCTACACTGCGGCCAGCAGAGCTCACATTTCCAATTCAGTCTTGATTCATTAATTGCAGAGTCGGGTAGGCAACTTACTATAGCATCCCCGAAACCTACACATTTTGACAATGTATTCCATACATATTTCATCTTTTGTTACCTACACTGTGGTCAGCAGAGCTCACAATTTACATTGAGACATGATTTATTAATTGCAGACAGAATTGTACTCTAGGTCCTTGGATTTTGCCAAGAGGAAGTGACAAAAAGCATTCCTCGATGTCTGTGCTGACTACTGCCTTCCATCTACATTGCGGACTGCAGGGTTCACAATTCAGATCGAGTTGCGATTGCAGACGACGCAGTCCAGTAGGCAAAGGAAATTGCTTCCAGTGCGGCCCTCCCAGACCACGCATCATCGCTAGCTGTGCACACGCGGAATGCTTCTGATGCCCCTACCACAGTGCCCCACAACTCATTGACCCTTTATGGTAGAATCTTTGGTGTATGATTTCAGATCTGCTGACCCTACCTCAGTGTACCACAAGTCATGAACCCTTTACAATAGAATCTTTTGTGTATTATTTCACATCTAGTGCCCCTACCTTAGTGCAGCACAAGTCATGGATGCTTTATGACTGAATCTCTGTGTGATCCGATGATTACTATTGTACTTGTTGCCAGCACCAACCATTCCCTGAGGGCTGGCTTACACTCACCCCGCACGCATCTAGCACAGACGTCACTGGACATGTGGCCCTGGTAATAAAAAGGGGCGGATGGCACGTGCCCGTACCCAGTTCCACTAACTATCTAACTGTGTCTGTGTGTTCATTATGTATGCATGATGCTGCCCCTGGGCACTAACACATTACATTCTGCTGTGGACAGCGCTCACAACCATGTTACCTCTGACAGTGGGGAAAACTTTGGTTATTCAACTTTGTCTTGCTCATTGTATAAGTATATAGGTAGAGACTGGATCATTAGAGTACTGTAAGGAGAGTGTATAGTGAATTTATAAATGCTTCGGAATTGGCAGAGTGATTGGATAAGTACATATGTTAACGGAGCCTAACACCCAAGCACGAGCTTGGCTCTAATTGGCTGCCCTCCATGTGCCACAAACGGAAATTTGTGCTTTGCATGGCCCTGTATTGCTACAGCTGCAACACTCCACTGAATGTGCAATAAACATTCATATCCACACAGATATGTCATGTGCACGATCTTTCATGTGTGGAAATATGGATGA
Organism: Triturus cristatus; assembly: GCF_964204655.1. NCBI lineage: Eukaryota > Metazoa > Chordata > Amphibia > Caudata > Salamandridae > Triturus > Triturus cristatus. The sequence goes on from NC_140581.1 coordinate 801,741,354, forward strand.
ATGTATGGTCAGTGATTACCCCTACCTTCCATGTTGGCCATGTTTTAGGACTGGGGTCACAGGGTGACACATTGGCGCTTGCGGCCAGGGTGGCGGCAGCACTACAACAGGGACACCCGCATCAGTTGATTCCTCATACAGCCCAGGACGGAACCACGCCCAGAGCTCCGGAGTCATTGTTCACAGCCTCACGTAGGACTGGCATACACCAGGCCAGCCCACTCCGCATACGCATACAGGGAGGGACAACAACGCTGCATGGCCCAGATTTTCATTGTAGTGATCTGCTGCTCACATGTCTAGTTGTCAATATGCCACAGCCACTCCCTGATGGCTGGTTTACACCGACACCCCACCCATCAAGCACAGGCATCACAGGACACGTAACCCTGCCAATAAAAAGGGTCGAGCGCACGTGCTCCACGCCATTTCCATTTCAGACTTGGTGCACCGGATGCACTGTGGCCAGCACAGGCACACCGCCACGGGACGGTGACTTTCGGCGCACTGAGGTAGGGGCACTGTAACTGCTGAGTGGGTGTGCAGCCTGCAATGATGTACCGTCCCAGTGGTCCGGACAGGTCAGGTTTTGTGTGCCCTGCTGGACCGCAGTGTAGGCCTGAGCCGTCGACCAGCGGGGGCCTAGTGCCATATGGCGTGGCCTCACTGGTCACAGAGTTAGTGGCACTGCAAGGGCTGAGCGGGTGTGCAACCTACGATGATAGTGGGTCCATTGGTATGTCCTCTGCTAAGGTAAAATCAAGACGCAGCACCAAATGTGAGACCAAATGTGAGGGTGCAGCAGCCTGTGTGCGCAGCGGCGGACAGACACCTCTGAGCAGTGGAAGTGAATGGGGTGCAGCAGCCTGGATGCACAAAGGCGGGACAGCCATTTAGGCATGCAAAGTCGTATGCATTCTGTCACTATTGATTCTGTACTATGTTTCAGATGAGTGAGCTTGAAGGCTCCACTATGTCCTGGCACGTAGTTGGAGACACACCAGTTGCGGAAAGGTGAGCTGTGAGGTTTTTGTCCACAGCTGCTGTGTTTATATAAAGGAATAAAATATTGATTTTGGATTAAGGCTACGGCTGTGATTACGAAACTGGAACTCTTATTGTGACATAACTTTCAGAACTTTGAACAGAGAATGCTGGATGCTTATGGGGACAGTGCCTAATGCATGTAGGATAAAAGTAACATTTACGAGGTGTGCTCTGGTGTGTTTGGTTTGGAATGGTATCTGGACTACTTTGGTAAGTCCGGATGTTTTATACTTTTATTTTTTATTTTTTTTATTTATTTTATTTTATTACTCCACAATATCAAAACAGAACATTACAAAAAAATTGTTTCATACATTCATGTGATCACAAAATGCCCCCCAAATACGCATTCCGATCTTCTGTTTCCTTGCCCCTTTTGCCGAATACAAACTTAATTCTAAATTAAATAAATTATACATTTTAGCAAGCCATCGTTCAAATGGAGGGGGCTCGGATTGAAGCCAATCAGCCGCAATGCACAATCGAGCTACACCCCTTGCAATAAAAATCAAAAACGATGTTTGAACATAGGGGTCCCCTTTTCTAAATCTCGCCCAATACCTAATAACATTATAGCAGGAGTAATTTTAATGGGCACCCCAGTAATCATTGTCAACAATTTTTCAATATCCGTCAGAAACCTAGACAATTTACAACAACTAAAACAAATATGTAAACTATCCGCATTGACCCCCCACAATGAAAACATTTGCCGTCAAACCTCCCCCCTCATTTAATCATACGTGGTGGAGTATAATATAAATTAAAAACAGTTTTGAAAAGTTGAGATTTCAAATTAGCAGATAGGAGAGTTTCCCTGGACATTACAATAGCTTTCCCTATAGATATATTATGTTCACCCAATACATTAGACCATTGAAGATTATGTTTCTCCAGATCGTCCGTTCTAAAAGATAATAACATCTTATATAACACCCCAATTTTCCACTGCCATTTTATAGCTTCAATAAATGGATTAGGCATCAATACCAGATTTTTCCTACCCAAATAAATCGCAAATTTGGAGAAATTAAAAAAATTATGCTTTAGGCAAATTATATCACCTGGCTAAATCTTCATAGATTGGAAAAAGCCCCCCAGCCTCATGGAAATCTCCTATCTGTAAAATACCTTTATTCCTCCAGCTTAATGCCATCCTATCCCAAAAAATGGGTGGAAGGATCTTTAAGGCATTTGTAAGCGTATAATATGTTAGCCCTTCCAACAAAAGAAATTTCCGTATGTTTCACCACACCTTAAAAGCGGCTTCCATTACTTTAAAGCGTGTCCTTTTAAAATAACTGCCATCAATTTCCTTAAACAAACAATTTCTTGCCTCAGAACCCAACATTAGCTGGAATATAGAAGGAGCCTCTGCTACATTGCTAACATCCTCCCCAGTCAATAATACACGCATCTTTAGCAGAAAACAAACATAATGGTAAAAAAATCTGGTATCGCCCAGCCCCCCCTCTCTTGGTAGAGTCATAAATCTTGTAGCACGCCTAGGTTTACCTGGGGCCCAAAGAAATTTAACACACAAAGACTGTAGTTGTTGAAGTTGGACCCGCGTCGCTTCCAGAGGGATAGATCTAAATAGATATAATACCCTTGGTAAGATATTCATTTTTATAATGTTACCTCTTCCAACCATGTCAAATGTAATCACCCTCATCTTTCCAGTGGTTCCCTACTGCTACGTAAAATAGCCACCTAATTAGCTTCAACCAACTCTAACATCGATGTTCTAAGTTTGATACCCAGATACGTAACTTCTTTTACAGATCTAACATCATTTGACGCAATGTTATCCGAACATAACATTTGGGTCTTAGTTATGTTTAGTTTGTAACCGGATACCTGACCAAATTCATTTTCCCGACGCTCAACCTCCTTAAGTGCAGTAATTGGATCTACTGTGGGGATAGCTATATCATCCGCATAAGCGAAAACAGAGTATCGGATCTCCTGCACAATAAAAGGTTTAATTAAAGGGCTTTTTCCCAGCATCTCTACGAAGGGGTTTATGTAAAGCACGAACAGCAACGGGGAACAGGGTCACCCTTGCCGTGTTCCTCTAGTGATTCTCACTGGCTCTGAAACCATACCCATTGCAGCGATTTTAGCCACCGGTGCAGTATACAACACCTGCAAAACAGTCTTAAACCCCTTCCCAAATCCTGCCCAATACATCAATTTCCACATATAGTCCCACTCCACCCGATCAAATGCTTTTTCAGCATCTAATAAAATTAACCCTAATTCCCACTGTTCAACCTGAGCTATATGAAAGAGCGTCACCATCTTGTTCACATGAGTAACCGTCCCACGAGCAGGTATAAACCCATGCTGATTCAATGATACTAATGGACAGATAATCTTTGCCAAACGATTAGCCAAAATTTTTGAATACATATTGCCATTAAAATTCAGCAAAGATATCGGACGATACGATCCAGGCAAGTCCAATGCTTTCCCCTTCTTCCTAAAGACCACTATAGTGGCATCTTCCCATGATTTGGGAGCTTGCCCATTCTGTGCTGCCCTAATGGTGGTCAACATTTCAGTCTTAATCTGGTTAAAAAATGCCTTATAAATCTCTCCCGGAAGTTTATCGGGTCCCGAAGCTTTCCCCATTGCGAAACTATTAACCGCCGCTTCTAATTCCTCCATAGTAATTGGGCTGTCTAATAACTCCGCTTCATCTGGGTCTAATTGTGGTATATCCCCCCATGAACATGTTATTACCCACATCCAACCCTTCCTGATGTGTATATAATTCCGTATAAAACTGATGAAAAATTGCCAAAATCTCTTGAGGATCTTTACACTATACACCTAAATTGTCCTTTAACTCCAAAATACGATGGGAAGCGTCTTTCATACGTAACCGTAATGCTAAACACCGACCAACCGCCTCCCCATACTCATGGCATTGCTTTTTGTAGACCAAATATTTTCTCGCATTTTTCCTATTCCACACCCCATTAATATTAGCCCGACATCTAGCAACATCATTCTCAAAGTTCAGAATATTTCCACGCTGTGCTATCCCCTGAGTCAGGTTTCCCTCAGCCAATCTCAAATTGGAGTATAGTTCCTGTATCACTAATTTATTTTTTTTCAAATGATACAGACCAAAGCTTAATGATTCACCCCTAAAACAAGCCTTAAAAGTATCCCATATAATTGCCACATGAGCTGATTGTCTGCTACATAAAAAAAATTCCTTAATCCAAATGGACATATGCTCTTTAAAACCATCATCTAGGCACAGCTTCCGATCAAAAGAAAAAGCTCTTGGTGTGGGATTAAGACTAATTGCCGATAATTCTAATACAATTGGAGCATAATCTGATGAAATCCTAGGAAATATTTGGACCGAAGCCCCTGTTAAATATGCTGCAGATAAAAAAAGAAATCCAGCCGTACCAGTTTATTATGGGGAAAAGAATAAAACGTATACCCCGGATCCATAGGATATAAATTGCCCCATACATCAACCAGACCATGATCTTTCGTAAAATTATATAAGGCGTTAAAGACCCGTGGTTTACGTCCCTTATATCCTCGTGGTCCTTCCTGCAACTCCTTATTAGCCAAATTAATACTTATGTCCCCACATACAATCAGGGGAGTTGGCCAGGATGCAAGCTCCAAATTTAAATCCTCCAGGACTGCCGACACGTCTAGATTCGACCCGTAAATAGTACAAACTGTACATTTAGGGCTGCCAAACACACACACAACTATAGCCCATCGAACCAATGTATCCACCAGTCAGCGATCAATTGTCTGGACATTCGTTTTAGCTAATATTGCCACACCACGTGTCATTGAAGTTTGCTGAGAAGCCACTAAAAGCGAGAACCCTAAATCTTTTAATATATTACGTTTGTTCCAAGGTATATGCGTCTCCTGGACACAAAGCAAATCCAGTTGGATAATACGGAGTTCAGCAGCAACCCTTTTTCTTTTGTTGAGGTTATTGAGGCCAGCAACATTTAAAGAACAAATCTTAAACCCCCTAGAAGCCATATTAAAACCGAAAAGGACCAATGCCAATACCAATAGCCATTTCAAATGTTACTACATTTACATATACTAAACACAATCCTTGAAGCTGTATCATTGTTTTATTACCATTTGTTTTCTTTGATACTGTGGATTTTTTCCATTTTACCCCACCTGGGTGCCCCCCCTAAACCCCCCCCCAAGATGCCCCACCCCCCTACAACAACCCTTAAACTGCCCTGACCCTTACCTTTAACGAGGCTTTAGAACCCGTGGTCCTGTAGATGCCAAGCTTCCATGCATCCCCTGCCTTTGCTCGCAAACCCCGCCAGTCATAGGAGAGGAGAATCCTCCCTCCCTGATGGTTGGACGGAAAACACATAACAATAGTATCAGCCACAAAGGATAGAAGGAGTATAACCACACACCTAAAAGAAACCTAAGAGATGGGAAGGGGAGGGCAGGCTAATACAGTTAGTGGACAAAAAAAGGGTAATAAACTAATTATGCCTTGTCTCACGTACCTTTACCCTCATTTCTCCCCATTGTACCTCCTTCCTATAGCAAAAAGATCCCTAAATAGAATTCAAATATTCCTTATCAGGCCCTTCAGTGGTAAAAAACCGAGTACTCTCTTGAAAAATAACTTTTAGTTTTGCCGGGTTCATCAAATATGCTTGAGCCCCTTTACCCTGAAAGAGTGTGATAAGCTGCCGTAGCTGCCAACGATTCTCTACTGTATACCGGCAAAAATCCGGTCTTACAAAAAACTCGAAATCTTTCCCAGCTTTTTTCTTGTCGGGACGTGCTAAGTGAAAAACCTCCTCACTAGCCCAAAAACTGTTAAATGAGATTAAGAAAGCGCTAGGTTTATCATCCGTCTGTCCTGCTCGGGGCGAATATTGAATGAAAACCTATGAGCTCATTCAATCTCCCTATCCCAATCCCATCTAGTGAGCTCAGGGAAGGCATTTGTGAACAAGTCTACAATAAACTTTCGAGGATCCTGCCCTTCCCTCAGGGATCTGCAGTACTCTTAAATTGTTCCTGCGTTAACGGTTTTCAACATCAGCCATTTTCCACTGTGTATCTTCCTTAATGGAATGATGTCACAACCAGTTCATCTTCTAAATTGGAAATCCGCGTTTCTGCTTCATTGAATCTTGAAGTAAAATCTGCATAAGATTTGGCAAGCTGGCGCACCAAATTCTGTAGTTTGCGACACAAATTTTGTACTCTCTGACTTTCATCTCTTGTTTCCTCCCGATGAGACATAATCGTTTGGTAAATTAATGACAAAGAAATATCCTGACCGTGGTGAATGTTTTGCGATTGGTCAGTTGACTATTGCCAGTTCTCAACCAGCCCTCTGCCCACATTGTGCTCAGGTCTCTTCCGCACAGTATGTGGGCTGCTTTCTGAAAAATCGCCAGATTCCTCCAAGCAGATGCTGCTGTGGTTGCTGCCACCGGCCACATTTATCTGCTCAGTCCTCACAAGATGAGTTGGACTGTTCCGACAAGGAGCAAAAATCTCCAGATTCCGCATCCTGCCCGCACGTTTGCTCACGTTCGCCAACATTCGCAGCCTGCATACCGACTGACTCACTACTGTCAGCAACACCAAAATCCATGCCTCCGGCTGACAAACATGCCCCTGTAGGGCCAATAACATTTTTTAATGGCACCTCTTCGCGACCACTTGACTGCTCGCCTTCACCTTCTGCGAAGATTTCATCACCCTGCACCGGGGTTAATGCAGTCGGCATCTCCGCACTCAGCTCCCCTCCACCAGTGGCCCCCGTAATTCCAGAGCCCTCTTCTGGCCCATGAACAAACTTTTTTCCTTTTCGTTTGTCTTCAACAACTGAGAAAATTGCGGGGATAGTTTTATTGCCTCCCATGTCCATTTTAGCCTTTGCACCATTCAAGTCACTTTTAGCGCCTTTAGCTGCTTTACCTGGCGTTTTATCAATCACCCCAGTATCGCATCTGTCTGTGTGTCCTCTTGAGGCCGCGGTCTCCCGCGCGTTCCTTTCGGCAGAATTACCATCGGCAGTCGGCTCTCCCACAGTGCTCGTCGAGCCCCCAGGTGGACTCAATCAATGTGCACCAAAGCCAGTGCGAAGTAGACGCCCAGCGGCTCAGTCGGCATCTACTTAATCCTGCCGCAAGTGCTAACAGAATATTCAGCATTTACCGCCGGTAAAAAGAACAACCCATTAATCAGGACAGCCAAAACCGTAAGTTAACTTGAATGCCACTCTTAAAAGATCGTCAGGCTGATATTCTTTTATCGTCCGATCAGCTCCTTTTCCCTTCTAACGCACACATTTGCGAGCTCCGTCTGGAGCGGTCAGCTCACACGTCCACTCGCGTGGATGCCGCCTTTCCTCTATATTTGTATAACGTTTACAAAAAATAACCTAGGAGACATAATGATGTGCAGATCTTTTTGAAGCATATCCACCACAGTTTGGGGCATATTAACAATGCGGCGATAACAAATTATCGCCGCTTTTGCGGCCGAAAAGCGGCGATAATTTTATCGCCTTATCAGCAAAGACACGCTATCGCGTGTTTTGCTGATTTTGCTCCTGTTTCCAGCACGCCTAACTTTGCATCGCTAATGAGATGCAAAGTAGGCGTGTCTGTGGAAACAACATGGGTAAATATCACGAAGGCAGCTTCGTGATATTTACAATGCGGGGAAGCGATAATTTAAATCGCGCTAAGTATGCCTTAACGCAGGAATTTAACGTCTGTTAAATTCCTGACTAAGGCATACTTAACATGGGGGGTGGATTGTGTGGCTAAGACCACAGGCCCCTATTATCAAGGGTATCACCGTTTTCCATGGAACATCGCTGGAAAACCAGCGATGTTCCATGGAAAACATCGCTATTGCTAGGATAATTATCGCCATTGCGCTGAGCGTTGTTAATACAGCGCTAGCATGGCGATAATTATCTGCGTTAGCCGGCGTTAAACATTTTAATGCTAATCGCTGGCCGTTGATGATATGCCCCTTTGTTCTTAAAGAATGTTTCCTACAATAGATTGGGTAGAAGTGAAAATCGTAAATCTGACCCCATCAAAGTCTAACACTTTCCCTAATGTTGCTTATATTGGAGAGAAAATAGTAAATCTTAGTTTAGAATGGGAATATACATCTACAAGTCAACATTTTTTTGTTGAATTTTTAGTTTTGATTTTTTTTAAGATACTTTTTTGTGATTTAATGTTAAAAGTTATATTAAATATTTATTTAATTATCTATTTTTTGGAGTAATATTTTTTATTCCATTATTTGTTTAATTTTAATATATTATTGTATATGTGGTTAAAAAACAAGTAACACTTTTTTTCCCTTTTGAAAAAAATTCTCTTTATTCAAGAATTTCAGTTATACAAGGTAGTCATGCACAGTATCAAAGAGTATTCTTTCCTCAGTACTCTACATGTTGGTCATGTAGATCATTCACAGCGCACATGGTCTTATTATATTCGTTTCAGAATCAGACATTCAAAAGGTAACATCGGATAATATAGTGCATGATTACATGATGATTGCAGAGTCAAAATTCGGGCCATTTCAACAAACCAGGAGGGAGGGTGGAAGGGTAAAGGGAAAGAGAGACGGGGAGGGGAAGACCGGTCATGTTCATATGACCTATGGGGTTGATACAGTCTTTATGGGTGTTTGTGAATGGCATTTCTCATGCTTCTCCTGGCTGTCCAGGGTCTGGGGATGTGTAGGTGCCTCATCATCTGCATGTTTTATTTATTTTATTTAGAGAGTTTTAGCACTGGTAGGACCCGATGGTATCAGAGCGCTTTACAAAATGTACACAGGCAAAAAGAAAAACAGACAGACAAAACAAAAGTACAGCCGTTAGGAAGGCAGGTAATAGAGTCAAGAGTTACTTGATTATAGCTACGTTGTATTGTTCAGAAGGTTAAAGGTGCTGAGCAAAGAGGAGATCCTTTAGTCACGAAGGAGGGCTTGGTTCTGAGATCTGCTGGTAGGGCATTCCGGATTTTGGGGGCATTGCCTGAAAAGGTGCAAGCCAGGGCTTTTTGTTTATGCCTTTTTGGGGGAATGAGAAGTAGGTTGTTGGTGCTCCTCAGGTTTCTTGCCGGGGCTGCCTTGGTGAGCTTGTCTGCCAGGTAGTCTGGTTTACCAGAGTGAAGGACTTTGTGGGTGAGACAGGCAGTTTTGAAGTGGCAACGAGCTTCAATTGGGAGCCACATGAGATCTTTCACGGAGGGGGAGATGTGATTGTGCCTTTTAGCTCCGGTGACCATCATGTGATCGCATATATAGTTGCAGTGGTCCCTATATGTGTCTGGGTCTGGTTTGAGGGTGCAGTAGGTTCCAATATGCAGACAGCTGCTCCTGGCAAATAGCCTTATCCCTAAGTCATTGCTCTCTATGTGGCACTTGCGTCCTTCCCCAGTTCATCGCAATGCGTCACTTCACATGCAGGAGGAGCAAGGCCGCAAGCTTTCTACTTTCCATCGGTAGATCTCTAATGTAACCAAGCAGTGATATCAGTGGGTATCTCTCCATACGTATGACAGTCATTTCCTCCATCTCATGAAAAATGGTCACCCAGTAGTGTTGGGTTTTGGGGCATTCCCAGGCAAGATGGAGGAAGGTCGTGTCAGGGGAGCTACATCGCTGGCAGCGCGCCTCATTAAGCACTCCTGCTTTATGAAGCAATGCTGGTGTCCTATGTAATCTGTGGAGGCATTTAAAGTGTAGAAGACAGAGTCTATAACTCGGAGAGTACTCACGCTTGCGTGCAATAGAATGCCCATTGTTTCTGTGTGAATGAAATGGCAAGCGTAGCTTCCCACTCATGATGAGCACGAGTGGTGATGTGGGTTGCATGTCTGTGTATAGGCACTTTTAAGCTGCAGTGTTTGCATTGTGGTGCAAGGACCGGCCTCCACCAGAAACGGCAATGCCAGGTTTCGAATCAGGGGGACCGAAGGGGCATACATTACTTCCAGTTGTGCTCTTCGGTGCAGCTCTTGCCTGCCACTGTGTCCACTCCAGCTCGGGGTCGGGGTCATGTCTGGTATATAGCCAAGGGGAGAGAAAGCTGGACTACCTGGCCATGCTCGGCAGCAGTATGCACCATGAATTGTGTGGGATTTACCCAGTTGAAGGCAAACTGCGCCTGGGTGCACCAGATGTACAAGTCAAAATCCGGCGCTCCTAGTCCTCCCTGCTAAAATGGCAGTGTGAGATTTTCCCAGAATATTCCAGGCTGTTTGGCAGCCCATGCAAGAGTGATATTGTTGAAATGCAGTTGTCTCCTAAAACAGTATGTGAGAGGGTGTGGGAGATGCGTGAAGAGATAGAGGAGTTTATGCAAAACTAACATTTTTGCTATGGCCAGCCATCCAGTCATGGACAGTGGCAGTGCTATCCAACTCTCTATACGTAGCTCCTGACAGTCCATCAGTCTGCCATAGTTGGAGCGCCAAAGCTCCTCCGGATTGCAGTTTATCCAAATGCCCAGGTATTTCACTGGGTGTTGTGTCCACTGCAAGGGGGATTCTGAGTGGACTATAGTGGTGGCCTCCGCCAGCGGGAAGATCATTGATTTTGCCCAGTTGATTAATATCCTGGAGAGCCCACCAAATCCAAGGAACTCTCTAATCAGGGGGTCAAGGTTGACACTATGTGTTTGACATATAGAGTGACGTAATCCGCGTATAGCGAAACCAGTATCACACGAGGGGTGAATACTAGGCCTCTGTGGGCATGGTGCTGCCACAGTTGAGCCGTAAGCGGCTCCATGGCTATGGCAAAGAGTAGAGGCGATAGAGGGCACCCTTGGCGAGTGCCTCAGGAGACCGGGAATGGGGGCGATACCACTCTGTTGACTCTGATTCGCGCAGTGGGGAGTGAATAAAAGAGATCTATTAGTTTAATGAACTTGGCACTAAGTGTTATACCGCTAAGGAGGGCAAATACATACTGCCACTCAAGTGAATCAAATGCCTTTCCTGCACCTGCACATCCACCTCCTGTATTGTGAAAAAGAGCATTCTGAGGTTGTGGGTCTGCCAGGGAGCAAGCCACACTGGTCCTGGCGTAGGCCCATTGGCAGCATTGGGAGGAGTTACGCCGCAATAAGCTTGGCGAGGATCTTACTGTCCACGTTGATCATGGACAGCAGCCGGTATGAGTCGCATCTTAGGGGCTCTCTCTCTGGTTTCATGATTGTAATAATCAAGGCCTCACGAAGTGATGGGGGAAGTACCCCACTCCATGGATTCCTTGTACTTTAGATGTGGGGCGAGTAGGCCAGCAAATTCCTAATAAAATATCAGCTGTTAAGCCATCGAGGCCAGGTATCTTATCTCCTGGCAGAGCTTGAATTGTTCTGATCACCTCCTCCTCTATAAAGGATTCATCGAGATAGGCCCTATCCCCATCTCCCAGCCACAACAGCTGTAGAGCGTCAAAGAATTCCACCAGCTCAGGGGCCGCTGATTCTTGTTGTGCTCAATAGAGGGATGAATAAAAGGAAATCATTTCAGCTTGAACAGCTGATTGGCCCACCGTCAGTTCATCATCAGCTATGCGTAGTTCAGGTGTGTATTCACTGGCCCAGGGCTTCCGGAGGAGACCAACCAGTGCCTTTCCTGCGCGGTCTCCCTCTCCGTACTGTCAGGCTCTGGATTCCTTGCTGAGGAAGTGAGTCTTGCGAATTGACGCCTCTTGGAATCCATCCATTTTATCTCTGAGTGGACGTAGCACATTTTTTTTTTCTGGCGTAAAACTCCTGCTTAGAGCCTGTACCTCATCTTCTAAGTGTTTGAGGTCCCCCTGAAGTGAGTGGAGCACCTCGGCATGTTTGGCAATGCATTCTTCTCGCATGGCAGTTTTGAAAGCCTCCCATGGAGTCGAGGGGGAGTTGACTGTGTCTTCGTGGCGGACAAAATACTCGGATATGGCCTGTCAAATGGTTTCTCAGAACGCCTTGTCTCGTAAAGCCCCCAACAGGAGTCTCCAGTTGAATGACCTAGCTTGGTATTTGAAATGATCCAGCATGAGCATCACTGGGAAGTGATCTCAGAGGGTTCGGGGCAAGTGCAATGCGTCTGCGGCCCAGGTCGCTGCATCACAGGAGACCAGACAGTAGTCGATTCTTGACTAGGAGGGTCCAGTGGACGACACATGTGCCTTGTGACCCAAAAGGGGTGTCTGTGCTGCCACGCAAATATCAAGTCTCCGTCTATAATTATGGCCTGCAATTGTGCTGCAGCTCGAGGATGGGGGTGGCAGGAATCCCCCAATCTGTCTTTTTTGGCATCAAGCACTACTTTGTAGTCCCCACCCCAGACAATGGTGCCTGGATCAAGAGAGTTCACCATTCTCCAGACATCCTTGAAGAATTCAGGGTCATCAGTGTTAGGGCCATAAATTGAGATCAGTCTAAATAGATGTCCCCCCAATGAGTCCACAATCATAACATATCTGCTCATTTTGGCGCTTATGGTTGTGCGCGTGCGCCAATGCAGCCCCTTCCTGATGAGTATGGCTACCCCGCGAGTGTAGTTTGAGTAGCATGCATTATGTTTTTTGCTGACTCACCCTGCTCGCAGCTGCCTGGGCGTGTGCTCAGTGAGGTGCAGCTCCTGCAGGAAGCAGATGTCCGCTTTATGGCGGTCTAGCTTTGCTGCCACCATTATTGCCTTGCGCGCATCATTCATGCCCTGGACATTCCATGTGACGCACTTCACTCTGGTCATGTTACCCTGCCGGACAGTTTGCCTGTGTGCGCCCCACAGCGAATGTTCAAAGTGTCTTTCCTCCCCTTTTTTCCCTCCCCTTTTCCCAGACTGATCTATCCTGTGCAATAGCTACAGTTGACACATGAGCTTCTTGAGTTTGCAGATATTAAAGTATCTAATATTTTTTGAACTTTTGATGACAATATATGGGATTTAAGCAAATGCACAAGTCACGAATATGGGGTTGCGCAGGAAGGGACTTATGCCGATCCACGGCTAAATCTAGCAACATGTTATGTGGTACAGTACAGTACAGCTGATATTCGGCTGAATTAATTGAATTGGCAAGAGGCTGATTTATTAGTACTAACTCTGACAATGATCATGTGAATAATGAGGTAAATTGTCAATGAATTGTGTATTTCTATATGAAATGTATATTTATCCAAAACTTCAAGATGGCACTCACGTTAGAAGGAGAGTGCTTGTCCCTTCTTGATTTCAGTGCACGAATGAAATGCCTTTTAAACATGCCTCCTTCGGTGTGTCATGAACACCGAGGAAGGCTTTCGCCGAAACGCATTTGTTTGCTGTTGGTTGCTGAAGAAAGTTTTCAAGCGCCCCCCATGAGTGTGGTATTTCTTTGCTATTCAAGGAATTGAGCGGAAAAAATATATATATATATATATATATATATATATATATATATATATATATATATATATATATATATTCAGTGAAAAAACCATAGGTTTCACACACGTTATAGTTAGCTGGACATTTTACTCGTAAAAAACCATTGAAATTCCCCCGTTATAATTAGTGCAGGCAACTATAACTCACGCGACTGCAATCCTCTGCTGATGCTAATACTGTATTTAGACACTTATTTGCCCATGTCTTCTTCCATTAAATTTTAGCTATACATATATTACAAATATATTTTTTTCATAAAGACACATATGTCATCAGCAGAGGATTGCGGTCGCGTGAGTTATAGTTGCCTGCACTAACTATAACGGGGGAATTTCAATGGTTTTTTACGAGTAAAATGTCCAGCTAACTATAACGTGTGTGAAACCTATGGTTTTTTCACTGAATTTGCAAGGTTTTTTAAATGCTAATTCCTAACTATAACGTGTGTGAAACCTATGGTTTTTTCAGTGAATTTGTACGTTTTTTTAAATGCTAAGTTACTTTACGCCATTCGTGGTGTGCGCGCCCACTTAACGCAGTTCGTTCCGTGCGCGGTGCGCTTCGCGCACCGTGCGCCCACTTTACGCAGGTAGTGCCGTGCACGCACGGTGGGCACGCGGTGCGCTACGCGCACCACGTGCCCACGTTACGCTGGATGGGCCATGTACGCACAATGCGCTTCGCGCATCATCCGCACACGGAGGACATATTATGCGCTTCGTTGAGAAACTTAATCTATTAAGTGTTCCTTTAACCCATCTGCCATGCGCAAAAGGTGCCCTGCGGGCTCCTTTTGCACACGGGGGAGGGGTCAATGTGGATATTTTTTTTTATAATTAATTTTAACCGTACGCGTACGGTAAGCGTAATCGGCGTTTTTTCTAAAAAAAATAAAATTGATTTTTTTGCCTTGGGGGGTCTTGTGGGGCACCTTTATCAATGCTAGGTGGTTAGGAGCTGTCTAACATGCTCCTTTACATATTTTCCACCTTTGTTTTTCCTCCACCCCTCAGAGTGCGAGAGAGAAAATGGCGACCGCCGCTTCCTGGTTTCGACCGATTCGAATGTTTACTAAGATCTAACAGCCAATCAGAATCGCGCTCGCGCACGTCACCGTACGCATACGGTAAGCTTACGGTAAGCGCACCGTAAGCTGCCACAGATATATATATTGATTTAAAGGCTATTTTCTCAGGAACTACTGCACAGATTTACACCAGACCTACAAAAGGCACTTCCTTGACCTGTAGACTACCTCTCTGCCAAATTTCAAGCAACTCTGTTCAGCCGTTCGGTCTGTAGCTGTGTCTAAAGGTCCGATGGAAAAATGCATGGGAAAAACGCGTTTTGGGACCCCCCTTTTTTCTCAGTCCCCACTTGACGAATCCCCCCGAGACTTTCAGGGTAGGAGCGGAGCATAGCGCCCCATTAGTTTAGAAAATTTCGCGAGGATTCGTCGACCGGCGCCAAAGTTATTCCAAATAGAATGTTGCGGTTTTCCTATGGAAACAGGGTCCTAACTAGAACTACCTACTGGCGACCGCCAGTAGGTAATATATATATATATATATATATATATATATATATGTACTCCACAAGCGAATGGGAATACCCGCTGTCTCCAAACCAAAGGGCGCGTCGAAGTAATGACCTCCCAATCACGGTCATCAATATTCCACCAAACTTTTCCAACAAAAGTAATCGACGCCGTGTCTGTGCGCAAAATCAAAGTTTTAATGCCAGCTGAAAATGCTAGACGCGTTTCGCCTGTCCTGCAGGCTTGTTCACTAGCAATCCAATAAAGTTACAGTGGCTTTTTTATCCGTGAATGTGATTAAGTCACATGTGAACTACACCAATAAAAATGGACAACAGACTTGTAGTTTTTTCATAGTGAGGCACAGGTTAACACTAATGGAGGTAAAATACCAAAATGCATGATAGCTAACTCATTTCCTGATAAATTTCATTTTAGATTTCATTATGTCACAATACAAAATTACATTGCAACTATTTGCGTCAAAATAAAATCATCTTCGTAAAACATGTTAAACCTCATTGTCGACCAAAGTGGTCAATAATGGCCTGATCCGGTTGAAACCGAAAACAAATTGACCAACATTGTTTAAGTAAACCCAATGTGTTCAAGCAGAATTATGATGATCAAAATTCGTTATTAAATGAAAGTAAGGCCCAAGTGGGCATATACATAGAATGACACAATTAAAACCTGTGTAACACATATTGTCTGTAGTATAACAGTGTCCAAATATCATAAAACCAAACCTAAAAAAAAACCCTAAAAAAGGAGGGGATAGGGAGGAACCTATAAATGGGTATGCAAATCTTCTTCCATATTTAACCCATCCGGGATCTTTGTATTGAGTCTAATAATGTAACAAGATTCAAGTTTACGTAGTTTTCTCTCACGATTGCCACCCCTGCTGTTAATAGGGACGGCATCAATAACAAAATAAGAGAGACCTGCAGCGCTTCTGGTATGGTATTGATCGAAATGACGAGCCACGGGGTAGGATTTGTCCCCATTCTTGATGGCTCGCAAATGTTGCAACACTCTTTTGTGGACAGGAAGGATGGTAGAACCTACATATTTCAACCCACAAGGGCATTGAAGCACGTATACTGCATAGTCTGTTTTGCAGGAAAATTTCCCTTTTATTAGCTGTACAGACTTATGATCAAAGCCTACTGGAAAACTAGTTGTATTTTTACCAAAACTGCATGCTTTGCATTTAAGGCATTTGATGAAACCATCCTTTCTGCTTAACCATGCACTATTCGGTCTCACCCTAGTCTCACTAGGTAACATGTTGCTGACTAGAGCTTGGTGAAGAGATCTAGCTTTTCTGAAAGTAAACTGAGGTCGTCTTTGTATAGATTTACCCAATACAGGATCATTACGAATGATATTCCAATGTTTGTAGATGATGTTTCTTAATTCATTTTGTTGATTGTTGTATGTAGTGATGAATCTACACTTATTAGGCTCTGACTGGGATGGTTTGGCTGACTTACTGTCTTTATTAAACAGTATCTGCTCTCTAGTTCTTTGTTTTACTTTAAAGACAGCTTGGTTCAAACATGTTGCCGAGTAACCTCTGGCTTGAAAACAAGACTTCAAACAGGATAGCTCTTTTTCAAAATCTTGTTCTTTACTGCAATTACGTAAAGCCCTGAGGCCTTCCCCATAGGGGATACTCCTGACTAGTTTCACTGGATGAAAACTAGTAGCATGTAGCAGTGTGTTTCCATCCGTGGCCTTGCGGTAGAGTTTGGTCTGTAATTTACCATCACTAACATACACAGTAAGGTCTAAAAAGTTGATCTCACAAGCACTTATTTCACTGGTCAGTTTCAAATTTAAATCATTTGTTTGGAGTTTGTTCACAAACTCCTCTGCGCCTTTTTTGGTACCTTTCCAAATGATAAAAAGGTCGTCAATGTAACGACTCCAGTGAATTACATTATTTTGCCACTCATCCTGCCATAGCGATTGGACCACCTGCTCCTCCCACCAGCCCATATGCAAATTCGCATAGCTGGGGGCGAAGCAGGTGCCCATCGTGGTTCTGCATATTTGATGGTACAGTTCGCCATTGAATAGAAAAAAATTATTCTCAAGACAGATGGAAATCATTTTGAGTATCATTTGGGTATGGTGCCAAAACCTAGCGGGACGGTTACCCAAGAAATGACGACAAGCATTTAAACCATCTTTATGGCGGATACTGGTGTATAAAGTTGTGGCATCTATGGTAAGTAATAAAAAATCATCTTCCCATGGAATATCATAGATCCTACGTAAAAAGTCACTTGTATCAAGGATAAATGATGGTAGGAGTTTAACAAGAGGACAACATAAGATTCATGTCGTCAACATCCAGGCAGCAGTACCTAACAGAGGCATACAAACAGCTTACAAATAGGTCAAACTATGTTAAGGTAAAGGAAAATGTCATGGAAGAATGTTACTCTATGTACAATTCCTTATTGGGGGAGTGGAATCCACAAAGTCTGATCAGTAAGGATGAAATGTCCTTCCTAAAAATCACCTGCCCGACCACTCCAGTTTTATACCTAATTCCAAAAGTCCACAAAGATATCACAAACCCTCCAGGCCGTCCCATCATCTCGGCCATAGGGAGTGCATTTGAGCACACTTCCAAATTTGTCGATTCATTCCTGTGTCCTCTTGTTAAACTCCTACCATCATTTATCCTTGATACAAGTGACTTTTTACGTAGGATCTATGATATTCCATGGGAAGATGATTTTTTATTACTTACCATAGATGCCACAACTTTATACACCAGTATCCGCCATAAAGATGGTTTAAATGCTTGTCGTCATTTCTTGGGTAACCGTCCCGCTAGGTTTTGGCACCATACCCAAATGATACTCAAAATGATTTTCATCTGTCTTGAGAATAATTTTTTTCTATTCAATGGCGAACTGTACCATCAAATATGCGGAACCGCGATGGGCACCTGCTTCGTCCCCAGCTATGCGAATTTGCATATGGGCTGGTGGGAGGAGCAGGTGGTCCAATCGCTATGGCAGGATGAGTGGCAAAATAATGTAATTCACTGGAGTCGTTACATTGACGACCTTTTTATCATTTGGAAAGGTACCAAAAAAGGCGCAGAGGAGTTTGTGAACAAACTCCAAACAAATGATTTAAATTTGAAACTGACCAGTGAAATAAGTGCTTGTGAGATCAACTTTTTAGACCTTACTGTGTATGTTAGTGATGGTAAATTACAGACCAAACTCTACCGCAAGGCCACGGATGGAAACACACTGCTACATGCTACTAGTTTTCATCCAGTGAAACTAGTCAGGAGTATCCCCTATGGGGAATGCCTCAGGGCTTTACGTAATTGCAGTAAAGAACAAGATTTTGAAAAAGATCTATCCTGTTTGAAGTCTCGTTTTCAAGCCAGAGGTTACTCGGCAACATGTTTGAACCAAGCTGTCTTTAAAGTAAAACAAAGAACTAGAGAGCAGATACTGTTTAATAAAGACAGTAAATCAGCCAAACCATCCCAGTCAGAGCCTAATAAGTGTAGATTCATCACTACATACAACAATCAACAAAATGAATTAAGAAACATCATCTACAAACATTGGAATATCATTCGTAATGATCCTGTATTGGGTAAATCTATACAAAGACGACCGCAGTTTACTTTCAGAAAAGCTAGATCTCTTCACCAACCTCTAGTCAGCAACATGTTACCTAGTGAGACTAGGGTGAGACCGAATAGTGCATGGTTAAGCAGAAAGGATGGTTTCATCAAATGCCTTAAATGCAAAGCATGCAGTTTTGGTAAAAATACAACTAGTTTTCCAGTAGGCTTTGATCATAAGTCTGTACAGCTAATAAAAGGGAAATTTTCCTGCAAAACAGACTATGCAGTATACGTGCTTCAATGCCCTTGTGGGTTGAAATATGTAGGTTCTACCATCCTTCCTGTCCACAAAAGAGTGTTGCAACATTTGCGAGCCATCAAGAATGGGGACAAATCCTACCCCGTGGCTCGTCATTTTGATCAATACCATACCAGAAGCGCTGCAGGTCTCTCTTATTTTGTTATTGATGCCGTCCCTATTAACAGCAGGGGTGGCAATCGTGAGAGAAAACTACGTAAACTTGAATCTTGTTACATTATTAGACTCAATACAAAGATCCCGGATGGGTTAAATATGGAAGAAGATTTGCATACCCATTTATAGGTTCCTCCCTATCCCCTCCTTTTTTAGGGTTTTTTTTTTAGGTTTGGTTTTATGATATTTGGACACTGTTATACTACAGACAATATGTGTTACACAGGTTTTAATTGTGTCATTCTATGTATATGCCCACTTGGGCCTTACTTTCATTTAATAACGAATTTTGATCATCATAATTCTGCTTGAACACATTGGGTTTACTTAAACAATATTGGTCAATTTGTTTTCGGTTTCAACCGGATCAGGCCATTATTGACCACTTTGGTCGACAATGAGGTTTAACATGTTTTACAAAGATGATTTTATTTTGACGCAAATAGTTGCAATGTAATTTTGTATTGTGACATAATGAAATCTAAAATAAAATTTATCAGGAAATGAGTTAGCTATCATGCATTTTGGTATTTTACCTCCATTAGTGTTAACCTGTGCCTCACTATGAAAAAACTACAAGTCTGTTGTCCATTTTTATTGGTGTAGTTCACATGTGACTTAATCACATTCACGGATAAAAAAGCCACTGTAACTTTATTGGATTGCTAGTGAACAAGCCTGCAGGACAGGCGAAACGCATCTAGCATTTTCAGCTGGCATTAAAACTTTGATTTTGCGCACAGACACGGCGTCGATTACTTTTGTTGGAAAAGTTTGGTGGAATATATATATATATATATATATTTGTGTATGTGTATTTCCTTGCACAAATATGTATAATAACTATGGTTTTTAAAATATATAGATATTGCTTAGGTCTGCCTAGCAAATGTATATATTACTTATGAATAAATATGTATATATTTATTATTCTATGCTTAACATGTATATATAGGTCACTGTATACTTTTCTTGTAAATTATTTGATTAGATACTTATGGGTCTCTGTTTTATGTACGTATCACAATATGTAGATATTATTAAAACTTTTTTACCTACAAGTGCTTCAATATTGACATATTGAGTTAAATATAAATAAAATAAAAAAAGTATAATAAAATGAAATAAATAAAACAAATGATTTAGAACAATATATGAATAAATTAGCTTCAAGTACAGAAACACTTAAATATGTCTAGTTTTATACAATCTAACTTTAAATCTCAATATATTATCTTCCTTATACATGTATACCCGTGTATACACATGCAGTGGTCAACTATGCTTTCTATAGACTAATATCAAGTAGGCAATGTAATTACACTAAACAATGCAATGTTGCATCGTCTAAATCCACTAGGAGGGTACCTTCCTAGCAGGTTTAGAAGATGCAACACTGCATTGTTTAGTGCATGTGCTTATGGCAGTTATTAATATTCAATCATGAAACTTGGAATGTGGTTCTGTGATAGAAAGTTAATTTTAGCAAACGTTAAACGCATATGATACTCGATAGCTTGATTTTCCTAACCAGTGGACCCTCCTCTTGTCCTCCTAAAATATACGTTGTGGATTAAGTTTTACAGATTCATGAAATGCCGACTATTGGATTGACAGACAATGAGGCATTAAGGGATTAAGTACTGAGATATAGGTATGGATTACTTTCTAATAATATCTATGTGTGTTTTGTACACTATGGTTGTATTGATAATGATTATTTACTATTTAGGTGCTCGCAAAAATCTATGTTTTACTACCGACATATTAGCTAAGTCATAACTAGATGAACTGGTGACTGTGGTCGTTTATTAGAACGTGTTCAGTTCTCACCTGCACACTCTCTATTGGTGTATTGGACTTGGCACAACAACTTTAAGGTGTATTAAGGGCTCAAAACCTGGAGATAATTTTAGACCCTCTTTTTATAGATTATTCATACCTTTTTCTTCTTTACTAAAGGTACCCTACACTCTCTTCACGTGTGATTAACCACAACGCACGATTCTTTGGGACTTTTCTTCACTTTTTCACAACTTCACTAACTTTAGTGGGAATAGGCGAATGAAATAGTGGTCGTTGTTACTTATGTATTTTATATATTACATAATTTTTTGTAGCCCTGATGAAGTCCGTGAAAATGATCCATTAGACAAAACAGGTCTTAGCTGCAATCTGCTCAGACTGGCTATGATATTACCTATTTGGAATTCTGCCATTTAGAAAAAAACAAGGAAATTAACCTAACTACGGACTGCTGGATTTACTTAGGAATGGACATTTTCTCAGGATAAGATTTTGTTTGTACTGCTTATGAACAGATTCACAGATGTGAGCTCAAGGGGCAAAGTGTTTCAGGCTATGGTGGCTGCGCCAGAGGACAGTTGTGGCGCAGTAAATGTTCAACATTTCGGAATTTTATGATAGTGAACATCACATATAATTTGATGGTGGTGGAAGTATGAGCTCCAATTTTTATCATTTGAGATTGTTTGTCAGGATGTATGACAACAAGCTTAGGACCTTGTCTTGGAAGCTCATGAGATGTATCTGTAGTTTTAGTAGTCATCCACAGTCAAACGTTTCAAAGGCAGCTGATCTGTCTAGCAGCATAATAAAGCTTTATGGCATGTTAGTTGCTTGGCAACAATTTTTTGGACATGCCAGGTTGAAGAGTCAATTTTAGCTGGTACTTTTGTGATTTGTATGTTTTTTAGTTGCCAATATACATGTCAAAGTGAAAACAGCAGCGTAGAAATAATAAATCATATGTCTGTTTTTCTTGACAAAAGTTATGCATGGCAAATTAATAAAAGTGCAAAAGGTAATGTTTCCTTTTTATCAGTGTCAGATGGAAGCGTAACTAAGAAACTCAAGAAAGCATATGTTTGTAAGTAAGTACATATGACTGCCGATCACTCCTTCAGGAACTAAAAGTCCCTGTGGAGTTCAGAGATCTAACTTTGCCCCTATTCACCATAGCCTGTGAACACATTTTCTAAGTAACCTAATTAAGACCCACCACAGCGTCTTCAACTAGTACAGAACCAGGCAGCCAGACTGATTCTTCAGGAAAAAAGGCGTCAACATGTCACTCCTCTTCTAAGGAAGCTGCACTGGCTCCCCATAACTCAGAGATGCGCCTTCAAGGTGGGATGCATTATCTTTAAGTCCCTGAATGTTAGGAGCCCCAAATTCATTAACAGCCTGATTGAAAGATACATTCCGACCTGCCCATATGCATTTTCTTACTATACCTCCCTTCAAACTGAAACGTTTTGGTGGAACAAGGTTCGCCACACTAGGCCCCAGATACTGGAACTCCCTGCCTCTAGGAATTAGATCCTGCACAGACCTCATGAGTTTCCGTAGACTCCTAAAAACATGGCTATTTAGCAAGGCATACGAGTAACATCACCCTTAGAGTAGCCCCATGAAACCAATCTGGTGGATGTGCGCTCTACAAATAAAGTATAACATAACATAACATAACATAACAGTGTCGGGGAACCCCCCCCCCCCCAAAAAAAGCAATTTATATGCACAATTTTTCTCATGAAGTTTGTTGTGACATTATGGGCCTGATTACGATGTTAGTCAGAAAGACTCTGACTTGTGGTCGCAGGCTTTTCAGACTTACATTGTTGGTTTCATATCCGACAGCCTTATTACGATGCAGGCTGTCAGGTTTGAATCCGGATGATTCAACCGACTGGGTTCCGACAGGCTCAAGTCAGAATCTGCTCACAATCCCCTATGCACAGTGTTTACGCCGTAGGGATTATGATTTCGCTTTCCGACAGGCTTTTCATACCGGGATTTCCGACATGAAAAGCCTGTCAGAAAGCAACTATGGGGGCTCCTAGCAGGGTCCTCTTGCCACAGCGGCCTCCGTTGGAGGCCTGGGGGGCACCTGCGGTACCCCCTGTTAATTCCAGGTTCGTGTGGCAGGCACACGGTGCAGGGATTAACAAAAACACCCTTTTCTCTATGGGAGCTTGTATTATGGCCGGTAGAGAAATGGGAGTGTATGTTCGCATCCTAATAATGCGGTCAAAGGTCGGTTGGTCCCAATTCCGCAACGGTGTCCGAAATCGTAAATAGGGCATTAATGTTCAAGAAATGTGTCTTACTCCTCTTCACTGAACCTTTTCTATAATTAATTTCAGGATGTATCTTAAAATGATCTATTATTTTATACCCATCAACACTAACTTGATGAACTAGACTGTATGAAAAGTGTAAGCATAGGAAAACCTTATTACATTTTTAATCATTATAAAAAATGATTTGACTTTATACTAATAATGGTAGATATGCTCTCATACTTTTCATAGTAAAACATGGCAAAATATTGTGGGTGAGCTGCAAAAATGCAGGTATCATTCTCAAAGCTCATAGACACACCAATATTAATCCTCTGCCTAATGGAAACATTGTACATGTACACACTAATACAATAGTATTTCTTTTTTTGAATTTGATTACAATCAATGATATACATGCCCTGATTATGGATGGCCCAATTAATTGTGCTACGTACATGTATGCCTACTCTTATTAACATGGATACAGCAAATATGGGTTGTGCAAAAAGCACCACAACTTCACAATTTTCCTTAGGTAAATTTCAGTAAGTTTAACCTGCTAAACTTTACCTGGAAAAAATCAGTGACAAATGATGAGACATGCAAATTTGACTCCTAATGTGTAAAACATTTTCCGTGAGGAATACTTGGTTCCCACTAGGCAGCTTGGTTCAAAGAGCAAAGCCCTTCTCCGAGAAATGCATGCATTACATCTTTTACAACACTTATGAAACTTCAGTTTTCTAAATGGACTTGCTTAAAAGGAGAGACATTTTGTTACTAAATATCACTAAAATGAAGAAACTCAGGTGTTGGAACTCCTAGATGGAATAAAAAAAGTGCATGAAAATTATGGAAAATCGAAAATTCAATGTTAGTCTGTGCGGGGGGCAGTCTACTATGCACAAAGGGCCCCCCTCCCTCAGGATGTCTGTGTAGTATGTCTCTCTAAAGCAGCTGCAGTGTGCAGCATACTCTTAGTTGGTTCTGCGTGGATCCCCTGAGTTCTTGTTTCCCTCGGTCATGGTTTCACTCGGGCATGCTTTGAATAAGGTATCGATTTGGGAAAAAGGGGGTGGTGATGGACAGAGTTTCTGAATGATGCAGAATACTCTTACCAAGTCAAGAGATCATGGTTTTAATCCATCACCGTTTTTTAGCTCACTGCACCATCCCAGCTCAGAACCTGGCTACATGCAAATTAGTCTGTACCTGTCCCAGTGCATGATGGGAACAGGGCAAACCAAACTACCAAGCCAATTCTTATACTGGGAAGGAAACAAGCTTCCGGGGACCGGTTTCTGGCATCACAGCCTTCGTCGGCCTGGCTTGCCTGAATCCTGATGGTGCAATGAGCAAGGGACTCACATCTGAGCATACCCTCTCACACTGAGTGTGGATAAAAACGATTTGGGAAAAAGGGGGTGGTGATGGACAGAGTTTCTGAATGATGCAGAATACTCTTACCAAGTCAAGAGATCATGGTTTTAATCCATCACCGTTTTTTATCTCACTGCACCATCCCAGCTCAGAACCTGGCTACATGCAAATTAGTCTGTACCTGTCCCAGTGCATGATGGGAACAGGGCAAACCAAACTACCAAGCCAATTCTTATACTGGGAAGGAAACAAGCTTCCGGGGACCGGTTTCTGGCATCACAGCCTTCGTCGGCCTGGCTTGCCTGAATCCTGATGGTGCAATGAGCAAGGGACTCACGTCTGAGCATACCCTCCCACACTGAGTGTGGATAAAAACGATTTGGGAAAAAGGGGGTGGTGATGGACAGAGTTTCTGAATGATGCAGAATACTCTTACCAAGTCAAGAGATCATGGTTTTAATCCATCACCGTTTTTTAGCTCACTGCACCATCCCAGCTCAGAACCTGGCTACATGCAAATTAGTCTGTACCTGTCCCAGTGCATGATGGGAACAGGGCAAACCAAACTACCAAGCCAATTCTTATACTGGGAAGGAAACAAGCTTCCGGGGACCGGTTTCTGGCATCACAGCCTTCGTCGGCCTGGCTTGCCTGAATCCTGATGGTGCAATGAGCAAGGGACTCACGTCTGAGCATACCCTCCCACACTGAGTGTGGATAAAAACGATTTGGGAAAAAGGGGGTGGTGATGGACAGAGTTTCTGAATGATGCAGAATACTCTTACCAAGTCAAGAGATCATGGTTTTAATCCATCACCGTTTTTTAGCTCACTGCACCATCCCAGCGCAGAACCTGGCTACATGCAAATTAGTCTGTACCTGTCCCAGTGCATGATGGGAACAGGACAAACCAAACTACCAAGCCAATTCTTATACTGGGAAGGAAACAAGCTTCCGGGGACCGGTTTCTGGCATCACAGCCTTCGTCGGCCTGGCTTGCCTGAATCCTGATGGTGCAATGAGCAAGGGACTCACGTCTGAGCATACCCTCCTTTGTACCGCTTTGTTGGCCATAAGTTGGCAGGGTATGCTCAGACGTGAGTCCCTTGCTCACTTTGCCACTGGATTCAAGCAAGCCTGGCTGAAGACGGCTGAAATGCCAGAAACCGGTCCTAGGAAGCTTGTTTCTGGTCCAGGGAAGGCATGGCTTGGCAGTTTCGGCTGGACTGTTCCCAAGAGGCACAGGGTCAGACTGATTTGCATATGGCCATGTCTGAACTGGGGTGGCAGAGTGGGCTAAAGAACGGTGATGGATCAAACCCAGATCTGTTGACTGGGTGTGAGTGTTTGATTGGTTCTGATGCTCCGTCCATCACCACCCTCCTTTGTACCGCTTTGTTGGCCAT
Source organism: Triturus cristatus (assembly GCF_964204655.1). Taxonomy (NCBI): domain Eukaryota; kingdom Metazoa; phylum Chordata; class Amphibia; order Caudata; family Salamandridae; genus Triturus; species Triturus cristatus. Next base: position 801,767,370 of record NC_140581.1, read on the forward strand.
AAGTTGGCAGGGTATGCTCAGACGTGAGACCCTTGCTCACTTTGCCACTGGATTCAAGCAAGCCTGGCTGAAGACGGCTGAAATGCCAGAAACCGGTCCTAGGAAGCTTGTTTCCGGTCCAGGGAAGGCATGGCTTGGCAGTTCGGGCTGGACTGTTCCCAAGAGGCACAGGGTCCGACTGATTTGCATATGGCCATGTCTGAACTGGGGTGGCAGAGTGGGCTAAAGAACGGTGATGGATCAAACCCAGATCTGTTGACTGGGTGTGAGTGTTTGATTGGTTCTGATGCTCCGTCCATCACCACCCTCCTTTGTACCGCCTTGAATAAGGTATCAGGCAAAAGTTAAAAGTAACATGCAATACATATAATTTAAAAAATAATTGACAAATATATACCAATAAAAGCACAACATTGAAAAACGACAGTAACAAGCTTTACTTAAATATTTTCAAGCAGTTTGTGTATAAAAAGTCTACAAAGCAGATTGCCTTTGTGTTACATTAAAAGATTCAGTGAAATATTTCCAAGCAATTTGTGTATTTCTTTTTAACCAAAGTTGAGAACAAAGTAGATTGTCTATGTGTTACATAAACAGATTCAGTGAAATCAATATTTAAATTACCATTTTAAGTTGCAGTATTATAAGCAGAGATCGCAACCTCTCTCGTCAGATGTATCTTTTTTTGCAACCTGATTCTTAATATTTTGCTTTTTCCACTATAGACAGGATTACCAGTACCAGAATGCAGACATCAACCACTCACACCTGAAATGGAAAAATGTGAGGTCACAGTGTAGGGTGTAATATACACGTATGCAGCACAAAAGCCTTTTCCTTCATTATTTCCACAATGTTTGTTTGTGTTGTCAAACTGGAATAACAGCAGCATTGCAATTTAAGTTTCCAAACTAAAATCCTTCTCTCATGTATAACAATAGAGTCTGTGCACAGTATTTTAGTGGCCAGATGATGATAATGCCAGGCGGCTGTAAGGGAATTATTACTGAAAGGTGTGCCTGAAAGGCTTTACTGAATTGCAAAATTGGTTTAGTGCATATTAACCCTTTCAATGCTGAGGATGGAACCGTTCCATCCTCTGCACATGACCACCAAATCCCTCCGCTGTTTACAGCAAAATGATTTCCTTTTTTTGTTTTTGAGCCTCTGGAGCTGAGGAAGAACCTCCCCAACCCAACAAGGCATTTTTTTTCCCATTGTAATGATGATCTGTGGGCATGGCGCGCCAACATCATGACATTGAAAGTTAAATGAGCCAATTAGCTCATTTTACTTTCTCTGCTTCGGTGCTTGTGGGGCTATCTCAGCCCCCTGAGCACAAAAACACATGGGAGGGATATCATTGGAAAGGGGGGAATCTCCCCTTTCCAATGGTATGCTTTCCTTGTGGATCTCTGCTTGGAGATCAACGCTGAAGGGCGATCCTCAAGCAGGGATCCACCACCAGACACCAGGGAGGGGGAGTGGCTCCTTAGGCAAGGTATTTTGCTCCCCCCAATGTTCTGTGGGCATGTTCAGTCTTCCTGCCCTGTCCTGGGGGCAGATTAGGCAACCTCCCTCGATCTGCCCCCAGGGGATCAGAAAACCCACTAGGAACCATGGATTTTTTTTATTTTGTTTGATAATCAACTTTATAAATTTTTGCAAACAACAGCACAATACACTGCTGCACTGTGACAGAGAACTTATTTGATTAGTTTCACAGTCCTTGCTTTGCACTCGCCAAGCCAGATATACTGCGTATTGGGATTTCAGGTGGAACCAGGGATTTTTTTTAATGTAAATGCCCCCACCCCACTCAGAAACAGGCAGAGTTTCTGACCTTCCTGGTGGGTAGATGGGGGTAATAGCCCATGACCTGCCTCCCCAGGAGCAAAAAGCCCTCTAGACACCAGGAATCATTATTCTTTTTAAAAACTTAGGGGTGTGGGCTGCCCAAAATGGGCATGCCAATGCCCCAACCCGCAAACACAAAAGGGACAGTCTTTCTGCCTTCCCTGGGAGGCAGATGGGGGTTAATACCACGATCTGCCTCCCAGTGGGGGACAGAAAGCCCACTAGACACCAGGGTTTTTTTAATAAAAGAGGGGTTTGGGCTGCCCATAATGGGCAAGAACATGCCCCACCCCAAATGAAATTGTGACAAAAGTCTTTCAGCCACCATGGGGGCTGATGGGACACTAGCCCCCTGATTTCCCCCCAGGGTAGAAAGCCCACTAGGCACCAGGAATTTTATTTTCAATATGTAAGGGTGGGGGACACCCACAATGGGCATGCCAATGCTCCCAGCCCCAAGCACAAAGGGGACAGTCTTTCTGTCCCCCTTATGGGAGCAGATGGGAATTTTTACACCATATCTGCCCGGGGGGAGGGGGGCAGAAAGACCACTAGACACCTGGGATTATTTTAATGAAAGAGGGGTGAGGGCTGCCCACAATGGGCATGGCCATGCCCCTAACCCCCCAAAATGGGCAAGGTCTTTCTGCCCCCTGGGGGGCATATATGGGCAAGAGCCCAGTAGACACCAGGGCCTGTTTTTACTTTGTGTAGGGGTGGGGCTGCCAGAATCTGCATGCTGATGCCCCCAGCCTCTAAATAAAAAGTGGGCACAGCCTTCAGCCTTTTGGGTGGGTATTGCTCCCAATTTGCCCCCCGGGTGGGGGAAGAAAGCCAACTAGGCACCATAGATATGTTTATAGGCATGTTTTATTTGATAATCAATTTTATTGGTTTTAAAGAGCAAACAAAACATCAGCACAAGACATTTCAAAATGGTACAAGACATTTCTGCAAGAGGCAATTCGAAATACAGGTAGATTATTGGTCGGGGGAGCCACCTAAACAGAAGGACAGTATACATAGGTATGGGAGTGTACGAGGGATTCATTTAGTCCAGTTGGTTTAGCCATTTGACTCAGACCCTGTTGTATTTGGCCAGGCATCTATGAGCCTCAGGGTTCCGCTTGAGCGGCGCATCAATCCACCCCTCATCGCCATTTTGCTATACTCGGGGGTTTGACCTGCACCCAGGCGACTGCGATGTCACACTTGGCCACTGCAACTGATCTCTCTAGGTATAGTTTGTCTGATCTAGAGCCATCCAGGCGGTCCAACACCCCAAGGATAAGATGTAATGGGTCATGGAGGACCTGTCAGCCCAGGATCTGTGTGAGTTCAGACTCTATCCCTGTTCAGTACAGGGTAAGATTGGGGCACGCCCACACCATGTGAAATCTGCCGGTGCATGGCCACAGCGCATACAATCCGGGGAGGGATGCACGCCTGCTTTATGTAGGTGCGCTGGTGTAAGGTAAGCCAGGTGCAGTTAGTAGAGCTGAATGAGGTGAAGTTTGGCCGAGGTCACAGTTGTTTTGGGAGCCATAAGGGCATTGTGCCAATCTTCCTCCTCAAGGGGACCCAGCCATCCCTCCCAGCGAGTACAGAGCGGGTCAAGAGTTGTCGGGCCGCTGTTGACCAGGGTGCGGTATATCCGAGATACCCCTCCCATCTCCAGATTTGGGGAGTGACGTGCCTGTTGAGATGTTTGCATTAATGGCATGGCGGAGTTGCAAATATTTGTAAAATTGGGAGGTGTGCAGAGTGTAGAATTTCGGGGAAGGCCCTAATATGGTCCCCGACCCAGACATCACCTAGTAGAGATATCCCTATGTGGCCCCAAAGTCGTACGCCCGTGAGGGTTGCTACTTATATTAACCATAAACCTTGTCAGAGAGACGTGTATTGGCTCAGTAGTTTATCCCACCGCGTGTGCCACATGGCCATGAGCCAGGCCACGAGGACCGCTCTGGTTATCTGTGGTATCGTTTTGGGTATTGGGGACCCGTATAAATATGATTGTATTTGGGGGAAGTCCAGGTCCGTGAGCTTTGTTTTGTAGGCCAGGTCAGACCAACCCCTGGTGAACCAGTCGTGGATGACGAGGAGTCTGGTAGCCAAATAGTATAGGTGGAGATCAGTCATACCCATGCCTCCATCAAAAGGTGGAATTCTGCAACGGGCGAGGGCGACAAAACCTCGTGATCACCTCATTCAGCTCTCTAAACCAGCTGCCCGGAAGGTGGAAGGTGGTGTTCTGTATGATATATAGGAAGCGGGGAGAATCATCATTTTGAACAACGCCACCCTCCCGAGAGGGTTGAGGGGTAGAGTCAGCGTTTGAGGTCGGCCTTGACTTTCATGACCAAAGGGGTAATGTTCAGAGCCCATTCCAGCTCCGTGAGCAAGGCCACTCATATCCCAAGGTACTTGAACCATTGTCTCCTGATGGGGATGGTCGATTGCCTATCGAAGCACTCACTAGAGAGATGAAGGGGGGCAAGGGTGGATTTAGCTGGCTTTAGCCGGAGACCAGAGACGTTTTCGAAGGCTTGGAGCAACTCAAGGCATCTACGGCCAGAGCTGGCTGGGTCCGCCAGGAAGAGCAGGACATCATCCGCGTAGAGGGCGATTTTGTCCACCTGTTAGTGTCCCTAAGCCTAGCCCTGGACCCGGTGATCGTCTAGAAAAAGGCAGGCCAAGGGTTCCATCGCCAGCATGAATAGGTAGGGGTGAGAGGGGGCACCCCTGTCGTGTGCCTCTCTGGATTGGGAATGCTTTCGAGAGGGCACCATTGGTTAGAACTCTGGGCTCTGGTATTGGAGTAAAGGACTCGAACAAGAAGTCGGAATTGGTGGCCAAAACCCATCACCTGAAGGACATCATCCAAATACCGCCAGTCTGCCGTTTTGAAAGCTTTTTTGAAATCGATGTGGAGGAGCGTCAGGTACGGTGTGAGGAGCTGGCTGTGTGCTAGGGCGAGGTGAATGCACCGTAGGCAATGTCTGGTGCCATGGGTTGGCATGGAGCCACATTGGTCCGGGTAGACCAGCTTCTGTGGAAGGGGGTGGAGATGTTGGGCCAGGACTGTGGCGTATATTTTCATTTCAGTATTAATTAGGGAGTTTGGGTAGTAGTCTGCACATAGGGGAGAGGGTGGTTGGGTCTTGGGTATCACAACAATAGTTGCCACATCAGTCTCGGGGGAAAGGAGCCCACTTCGGCGACATGTTGATAGAGGTCGTATAGTACTCTTGTGGAAAGCTGCCTGGCCCTGGGGTTTTCCCGGCCTTCAGCAGGGAGATGGCACCATGTATCTCCTCTGGGGTAAAGGGGAGATCTAATTCTGTTGTTTCTGCTTCGGCAAGGGAGTTGGGTCTCCACCTGGCCTAACATATCCAAGAGGGTGGCCTCTGGTTCGCAGGCGAAGTAGAGCCGGGCCTAGTAATCCGCAAACACTGGTGCGATTGCGGGTGACATGCGGTAACTATTAGCCGAGGCTTCTAGGACTTCAGGTATGACCCCGTTAGCTAGTTGGTAGGAAAATAGATTATGCAAAAACTTCCCATTTTTATCGCCCCATCCATATACACGGGCCATAGAGGAACGCCATAACATCAGGGCCGAGTCAAGTGAGATCTGTCTAATTTCTTCATGGATAGCCGCGAGTTGCCTGTCCAGGCTAACGTCAGAGGCCCCCGAGAGGGCTGTCTCCAGCCGTGTGGCTTGAGCCTCAAGCAGGGTCAGGCGGTCGTTCTGTGCCATCGACTTCATGTGTATCTGGCCTCTGGCCATTCCCCGGATAGTGGCATTACTGGCCTACCAGAGAGTATCTGGGGAGGGAACCGAGCCCCGATTAATAAGGAAATAGTGATTTAGTTCCACCTTTATCCCTTTCTTGACCTCCTTATCCTGTAAGAACCAAGTGTTCAATCTCCATGGCGTCCGAGTCCGTTTGAGGATCCACCCAAGCGCAAAGACAGGGCCGAGATTCACCCCGGGGGAGGATGGAAATAGTAGAAACGTTCTGGCAATCGGGGGCCGGCAGAAGGAGCAGTTCAATGTGGGAGTGTGTGTGGTGGGCCGCTGCGGTATGGGTATATTGAGTACCTCAAGGGGTCCATATCTTCCAGACATCGCATAGGCCAAGTGCGGCCGACCAGTCAGTTAACTTCTTAGCGTGGGCCAGTCTCGTCTGGGAGGGCGCATCAGTCGCTTGAAATGCCGGTTGCATAACTGCATTAAAGTCACACCCGATTATAGTCTAATCCAAGGGCAGTGAGGAAATTATATCAGTGAGGCAGAGGAGGGTCGAGGGGAGTATTGCAGGGCAAGAAAGACATTCTGGAACTTTTTGGAGAAATTGTGTTTCTGTGATTACTAAACATGGATGTTTATTATTAAAGTGAATATGAGTTACTAAGGAATATTTCACGTCTTGATTTATGTAACCTATGAAAAATGATGTATATTGTTGTAAATAATTAGGATTAATGAATGATTATTATGTAGACATCTACAGTGCAGTTGCATTGAGTTAAAGTGCACAGTAGTCAGGTCACTAAGACTTGAATTAGGGTGTTCAGATAAGGCGTGTAAAGATAGCATGCACTCCATAGTAGCACGCTGAGACAAGCGAGATAATTTAGTAGAGAAAACAATGAAAAAGGTGTGCTTCACTCATTTACTACAGAGTGTTGCAGGTGGGACATATACGGAAGCCAGGTTCAGGGTATTCCCCTCAAGCTTCCCGGACACGGTCACAAACCGACCCTTCGGGTCCATCACAATGCCGCCAGGGCTGAAGGGGAGCCCCCGGCGTGTTAGGATTGCAACCCCTCGTGAGCCCCGTACAAAGCCAGAATGCCATATACTGTCGAAACCATATCGAGCGAGGAAGGGACAATGGGATCCCAGGAGGTGGGTTTCCTGAAGCAGGAGTATAGCAGGCACATGGCGCTGGCCATACTTGAGGACAGCAGTTCTCTTGATGTTATCTAATAGCCTGTTCGTGTTCCAGGACAGAACTTGGAGGGATCTACCTATGGTCGACATCAGGCTTGTGAGTGGTGTGTAAAGGCAGTGGGTCAGAGGGCTTTGGCTTCCAAGGTGACTGATACAATTCAGCATAAACGTGCAGTTGTGGCTTGCGCGATGTGTTGTACTGTCGTGCGGTGTCAGTGCAGTGGGCAAGTATCAAGGTGCTGTAATCAATCAAGAAGGGTAACCAGAACATGGTCAGGACTAAAACAACTCTGAGGACAACGTTCCCCACCCTACCCCCCCAGTCCCCCCACCCTGTACTTCCGGAACTGTCCCCTGAAAGAAAGAAAGTCAGTTAACAATAACAATAAGCTAAACTGAAACGCTTAGCTGGGCAATGCGTGGTAATGGTGGACCCCTCCACATTAGCGGATATGATAGTGTCATTAGCATGCCTTTGCATCTGCATTGTCCGTGAGGGATATCTTCTCTCGCTGACTAGTCAAGATCTCTGCCGTATTACAACTCTGTAGATCACAGGACTTCTGTAAAGATCGGAGTCTGTGGCTGCGGGGTTCGGAGCTCTGGAGGGGGTCGGACTATGATGCTGATCCTCAGAGCTCTCACGGCTTCGGTCCCGGGAGGTCGGGGGGCCGCTGTGATAGTGGTCCACCTCACGTCGTCCTCACCCCCTGTGGGACCGTGTGCGCCTCCTCTGTTGCTTAGGAGGGAGTGGTCCATGTATATGTTGATCCAGTACTGGAGACTGAGGTGCGGGCACTTCGGCACACAGCCCAATCTCACTCCTTCTCCTGCGAGACAGGATGTAAGTCCCTACAACCTCCTCACTATAAGGGTACCTAGCTGGGCTACTCTGAACCACTCCCACCACCCTGGGTTGGAAGATACCTGCACCATTCTTCTAGTATCACTCCCCAATGCAAGTTCCCTAGATTCAATGAACTTACACACTCCAACGGGGATTGGCGCGACTCCGGAAATCAATTACAATTGCGCTGACAAAACAGATTGAACAGCCCTTTAACACCATTTACCGAGCGAACCAATCACCCAAACGTCCAGTGCACCGCAAAATTCATCCACACTCCCCCCACAAGACTAGTGAGACAGCATCTTACTGCCCCTGAAACACAACCTGTACCCCTCTTAACTGGGAACCAGGTACCATACTCTGGGAACTGGGAATGGGACGTCTTGCACTGGACTACATATTGCTGCCACCACTGGATCCCACCCTTACTGGGGATTCCAGAAAACTACAACTGCACTTAGGGGATAATCTACTCTCCCGAGCTAGTTACTCCATGCCAATTAAGTTACCACTGTAGGCCAACCCTAGAAATAGCAGACAGTACAACTCCGTTAGCTTCAGGCCAACCCAAGAAATAGCACAATGGCACAAGGGCAGTCAACTCCTTCAGCTTCAGGCCAACCCAAGAAATAGCAGTCTGCACAAGGGCAGTACAAAACTCCTCCAGATTCTCTGGTTTCTGTCCTTGGCAGGACCCCTAACTCATAGTGCAACAACTTTTTGTTGAAACATTTTTTATTGTTTTCCAAATCAGCAGGTCAACAAACATCTCACCCCCCCCCCACCCATCCAGGAAGCACCACACCCGTAGCAGCAACCCGACTCTCCAGGAGACGGAACAACCTGCCCACCCGGTCCCCTACCCACCCCCTCCCCCACCCCGTGTCAGTGTGCCCCCACCCCCTACCCCTCCGTCGACGCGCCCCCCCTCCCTCGACAATAAGATACAGGAGCCCAACCTCTCCCTAAGCAAGCAGAACCTTCCCTCGTGCCGAGCCAAAGTGTGGGCGGCCAGGGCCCACCGCCTCACCCCTTCTACTCCCCGCTCCCCACTACCTCCTGCCTGTCAGACACGCTCTCCCCATCCCCAGCCTTTGACATCAACCCCTGAAGTTCTACCACCAACGCTTCCCACGCCCGGGCTGTCGCCAGTGCCTTATCGTCATCCCTCCGGAGGGCCAATTGCACCCGGAGCGTGCCCTCAGCTCCCGCCCATCGTGCCAACGCCGACCTCCATCGCAGGAAGCTAGGCCCCCCCCCGGGACTTCCAGTGCATAGTCAGTTCCCTCTTGGCCATTATCAATCCCAGATCATAAAACTTGCTAGTAACCTTCGTGCGGCGAGTGTGGGGAAACCAAAGCAACAAACAGGCCCCCATATCCGGGGCAATGGAGCGATCCGTTACCTGGTTCAAACAATCCACAACAGCATCCCAGTAGTCGCCCAACTGTGTACAAAAATAAATGATACTTAAAACAAAATCAAAAGCAATAATCCCCAAAACATGTGACTATCTAAATGCAGAGCTTGTAGTGCAGCCAGTTGTCACTGTTGTACTGCGCAAATGCAAGTCCTAGCCTCACCGCTGACAACCAATGTTCGAAATGGGATCTCTGGTTGGCACAGGCTTGCGCCAAAGCCAGGCAGAGACCACCACTCTAGTCAGGGCAAGGGAGTTACACGCCAAAGATAATCCCTGCTCACCCCCTTGGTAGCTTGGCACGAGCAGTCAGGCTTATCCCGGAGGCCATGTGTAAAGCGTTTGCGCAACAAACATGCAGCAACAACACACTAGGCACATTACAAAAGGAACTCCACACAAGGTTATGTCAAAAATAGCTTTTGTATTATCATAAAACACCTTGGAATAGTAATCACACAATATACACTGTGCCAACTGGCACTGAGCAATATTTACAGGGGATTTTATTACACCTGACAGGGCCAACTGGACCACTGTCAGAACCATCACAAAATGAACATAGTAAATGTAGAACATACCATAAGCGTGGAACACAACCAGTAATTACTGGCAAACACTATACTCAGCATCATCCTGTAACACAAACCATATTATGCACAGTATCACATTAGGCGTGAAATATATTCTGCGCCAACCTCATAAGCCTAAACATATTAGACCATAGCCTCCCAAGCATAACTCACATTAGGGGCATAACTCACAGTAGAAAATGATCTCACAAGCATAAACCACAGTATGCTCAACCTCATAATCCTAAACCACATGAGAGGCACAGAACAGGGTGCGTAAATCACAGTACATGGACCACATTTCCTAGCACCAGATAAATCATATTAACCTAACAGTCCCCCTGGCCAACTGGCCATCTCAAAGGGCTCAAATGCCCTTTGTCCAAAATGCCAGGGCTGCTGCCAAGGCAGCGGAATCCAAAGTGCGCCATTGCGCTGGGGCAGAGGAGGGTCTCCCACTCCTATCTCACACAATGCCGCAAAAGGAATGATGGCCTAAATGTTGCAGCTGCCCACTACTTGCTGAGCAGCTGTGAATGAAATGCAATTATGCCAGAAACGTCGAAGCTGCCCGCGTTGGTGCAGTGCAGCTGTGAATAAACAAAGTACAGGGGCCTGGCATCACTGTGCCTTCTGGACCCCTACTGGGGCTCTCTCTAAATACAATTGGCTCCCCCAATGTTGGAGCGGCCCGCAACGGCGGGACTGCTCAGGCGCTGAAAATGTGCCTTGAAATGCGCCACCTCACTGGGGCCCTCGGGGCCTTTAACCTAAATAACATTGCCCCCTCGTTGGAGCGGCCCGCAACAGCGGGTCCGCTCAGGAAATAGGCATTGACACTGGAAAAGCACGGGCCCCCCTGGGCCCTCTGAGAACAAATATGCCCATCGTTGGGGCGGCCCACTCTCTCGCGGGACCGCCCAGCCACACAGGACTGCCCAGGTGCTTTGTGCGCACCAACAACAAAGACAAGAGGACTGCCTCAGCCCCACTCACCGGGGCTTGGATCGGGCTCCTCCATCTTCTGCGGGGCAAAGGGACACCGGCACTCTGCTCTTCTCTTCACCCGGTCCCTCTCCTGGGACCGGGACTTCCGCATGGAGTTTGTGAGGCTCCCAACATCCGAAGCTGCACGTTGAGCTTCCACAGCTCACAGGAGCCCCAATCACTTCCGGCGGTGTGCACCAGGCCCTGCCCACGTCCCAGGCAAGGTTGCCTGACTTCTGGGTCGTGCTGAGAGCAGCCCGAGAGGAATTTTCCAACGGCACGGGCCGCGGCGGTGAAACGCGGGGTAGGCACCCGCCAAAACAAACATATAAGCGGGTGGGCACCCGCCATCTAATCCAATAGCGGGGTGGGCCCCCTCAATGATGCCTGCATCACGGGGGAATCCCTACGATGGGGATTCCCTCTCAAAGCGCCGCGCTGCAAAGCCCACGCTCTCTCTCAGCAAAAAAGAGCCAGGTGCTCTTAAAAATAGGGCGCAGGAGGCAACCACAGTCCTGGGAGATGAAGCAAAGAAAAAGGGGCCCAAGTAAAAAAGGTCTTCCATGTCCAGGGGGCAATGCAGGGCCCAGGGAGGCAAGCCCTCATGGCAGCCCCTCCTGGGCCCTAGCAGCAGCACGCCCCAGCAGGAACAGCACACCAGAACTCAACTGAACAAAATCATGGGGTCACAGCCCCTCTACTTATACCAACATTTCCTTTGTCTGTAGTGCAGGGCATAGGGGAACCAGATGCAACTGGTTCAAGGGGGAATTGGAGCACTTTGTTTTGCAAGTTCTTCTTCCCCTTTGTCAGGTGGGGGCTAGGTGATCAGACACACCACAGGGGGCGGAGCCAGCATTGTATAGGGCAGGCACACTCCTATTCAGAGTCAGGGGATTACTCCTCCCACTACATCCAGCACAGATGTCCTATTCAGCGCAGCGCTGACTCACCCTGCCCCTCCTGGAGCCACACACACCTCTCAGCCCCTGTCACTCACAAGCCAGACATGCAATTCACATCAGGCAAGCAGACACATAGCACACAGAAATGGCAACTTCTAAAAGTGGCATTTCTCCCATAGTCATAATAAATCTGCGCACACCATTGCGTAGCATTTATTCTCACAATTTCATACATACCAGACTTGACCACACTGCTCCTCTCATAACAGGAATTACCACTGACACACACTGATCAGGGAATCCCCAATGCATTCCTATGAGAGGGTAGGCCAACCTTACCAAATGCACACAGAGAGCGCACACACTTTACACTGGGCCACAGCGCTAAAGTGCCCAGAGGCCTAAAACCACCAACACCATGTCAGAACTAAGGCAAAAAGTTTAGGGGTGAACCTGCCAAAAAGGGCCAAGTCCAACAGGAAACCTATCAAACCCAGACATTTTTAAAAACTAGATACTCAGGAGAATCCAGGGAGCTGTGGGTTGCATGGATCCCCCAACGTTTTCTTACCCAGACTCACCTGCATACCTCAAGGTTAGCTACATACATCACATGTTCCTCACATTTCTGTGTGAGAGAGCTGTGGGATCACCAGGCCGGCACAAATTTCCTACTACCCAGCATTCCCGCAGGTCTCCTGATAAAAATGGTACCTCACTTGTGTGGGTGGGCAAAGTGCCCACGACAGGGAAGGGCTCAAAACATATTATGGAGGCATATAATTATCGATCACAAAACGACCTGGTTTTGCAAGGGGGGCACCTGCGGTTTTGGTCCTGGGCTCGGCGGCCATTTAGGGAATCCTGCCAAACTCAGACATTTCTGAAAAACAGACACCCGAGAGAGTCCAGGGAGGTGTGGCTTGCATGGCTCCCCCAATGTTTCCTTACCTAGAATCCCCTGCAAACCTCAAATTATTCTAAACAAATCTATTTTTCTCACTTTTGTTACCTTTGCTATTAATCACATAAAGTCTGTGTGTTTAAAGAGGAGTGTGACATTAAAGTTATTTGAGGCTTGACTTACATTTTGATATTCTTGTAATTGGAGTCTGTTCATCATCATTTCCTCCTCACTTAAAGGACCTAGGAAGGCTGAAAATGGACCTTGGTTTGCTGGTGTTGACATTCAGAAGGGTGTGTCCTAGGTGTTTAGCCTGGACTGATCCTCTTGAGACAGACCCAATGCTGATTTTCATTTCCTAGCTTCCTTTATTATTGGCAAGGCAAGTTAAAATTACATAAATGAATATTGCCCAGAAATGATCTCAGGGAAAACTAGGGTAATGTGATCATTTGATCAATATCTTCTTTCCCTTCTACGGCGAGAAGTGCATAATAACATATACAGAAGCTACTACACTATGGGTAAAATAGAGCTACACATGGACATCCTATTGCAGTAGGAGAGGCACATACAGATGAAATGATTTCTTTATTTTATTTAATCATGTTGTCAGTCGTGGCCGGCCTGGCTTGCGGGTGGTGGGGCGGGCACAGGGGTAGGGGGGACGGATGTCACATGGGGGTGTTGGAAATAATAATTTTAAAAACTTACCTCGAGGCCAGGTCCCGCGTCTTCGCTGCTCCTCCTCTCCCACCTCCGACAGGAACAGGAAGCAGGCAGCCAGTCTCCCTCCCCTAAGCCAATCAAAAAAGCTGCAATGCAGCGTTCTGAGTGGTCTGAGCATCGTGACATGGTGCTCAGCCAAGGGCTGGAGGGGTGGGCATATTCTCCATTTAGGCTGCAATGCAGCCTGCATGGAGAACAAGAAAATGCGCATGACAGGTTTGGGTGGCCCGAGAGGGCTGACCAAACAGTCATTGCACACTTTAGGAGTGGGCAAACCACTCCTCCCCTGCCCTGTTCGGAGAGCAGTGCAGCCCCGCCCACCGCAAAGCAGCAGGACACGAAACATAAAATGACAATAACTCTAAGTTATTGTAATTTTATGTTTCTCATTGCTTAAAAACAGTGGAGCGATGCTCTCAGTTGCATAGACTATTCAAAGCCCAAAAACATCAGAGCATAGATAGACTTCAAATCACATGTAAGGAACAATCACAGGTATGTAGAGCAGAGGTATTCAAACTCTGGGGTGTGCCCACCAGGGGGCCATGGCTGCATTCCGAGGGGCACCCATATGCCCCTTTAAGTACTTGCAAATAAAGTTGCCGCATGAGTGCAGCTTTGTTTATTTGGAGTGTTTCAAGGCTGCCTTCATTTACATGCAGGTTTGACATGCTTAAAAAATTGGGAACTGTATTCCGTGCCATGGTGGTGGGGGCCAAACACTTAAATAAAAAGAACCAAATATTCTGTTTTCTTGTTTTTTCACCTTCAGGTAATTGCATGTAAAAACGCACAAACCATAAGATAAATGGAAGCTGAATTTTAATGGGAAACGCAGTTGTTTACCCAGGGCCCCTCCAGGTCTCAGACCTGGTAGTAATTTCACATGGACATTGAAACAAGTCCCTAATAGGTCCTATATCGAAGGCCTTACCTTTACTGGTAAAAACGCGGACAAATTTCCAGATAAATAATGTAAAAACATTTAGGTTATCCATGTCATTGGTTTAGTTTATATTTATATTTGACATATTTTGCTTAATTTTGAACTCCATTAACATGTTAGCTTTTTCCAGGATGTTTTATGTTTGTTTTTATTTCATGTAGCATATTAATTAATCTTCTTTGTTGCATATACTTTGAACTGAGTCGCCTCTGGGTTTTTATAGCAGACAACGATTGAGAGCTCTGGAGTTGACGCTGAAGGCAATGCAAGTTTCTCACACTTTCACAGGGTCAAAATGGTATTCAGAATACATGGCCATCCAATCCTTGGCCTCTCTGCTGAGCACCTAGAGACAACCGTTGACAAAGCCAGTAGTCCTGAAGGCTGGTTTTAGGTCTATGTCAATTGTTGTTTTATATATCTGGATGCTATAACGGAAATCTCAGAGAGACACCAATATTCCTGTCTGGTCACACACAATGGAAATCACAGACATTTAGTTTACGTTTTAAGCCATGCCTAAAATTACATACTCCACGTCCATTATAGAGACCCCCGACTTTTTTCATCCCACTTAAAACCCTGTACATTATGAAGCCTCAGTTGGTTAATGTGATCATTGCAGATGTCTGTAAGTATGATAAGAGAGCTTAGGAACTGAATCCTGATTGATGCAGTGTGGAATAGTGACTAATGTATGTATAGAGCTGCAAAGTTCCATCCTGTAAAAAAAAAGCACTATGAATATGTAAGTAATTATTTTATAACTTTACGGCAAGCAGTATAAGATAGGCTTCTGCGAAATTATTCGATATGTGAGATAAAACAATCGCTTTCAAAGTGTATAGTTTAGACATAGGTAAAATGTACTTAATGCAAACATTTTTTGTGTGCCCATTAAAAGTACACTTTCCATGAATCAGCTGATAACGACCCCTACATTATATCTCAGAATGAATAAACCTTTGTCACCTTAAAGATTCAGTGACTCCATTGATTAAAGCCTAGATTGGCTCACAACGCCTTTCAGTTTGATGATTAATTAAATACATACATTTACATTTCTTTCAGGTAGCAGGCTTCCTGGTGATAAGGCCTGTTTCATATATAGCTCTCTGTCCCAACTTCCGCTTCATAGCACAGGAGACCCCAACCCCTCTAACACCCACCCTCCCTTCATTTTCACCACGATGCATCTCAAAGTCCACATTAACCATTGAGGGATGGTTGTTTTTCTAACAAAGAGTATGGGAACTATTTTGTAAAATTAAAAAAGGATGGACGTGTCAGCCCCCATAGATCCTGACCTTTTCGAGCTCTGTCCTTTCAGGTGAGTTGGGGGAGATGGAAGGGAGATAAATAGGGCGGTCGCATTCAGACCCAGAGCCCTGATAGTCCAGACCCCTGGTACCTCATAGTAATATCCTAGGAGGAAGTGGAACAGAGGAAGATCTTTTTGTAACACAATGGAGCAGATAGCCTACTCTGGGCCTCTGGCCTAGGAGTGATGGCACAGTGAAATGGGGAAAGGAGACATCCTGCTTCGCAGGACTTTAGTTATCATTGGTTCTGCATGTGCAGTACTACTGGAGCCCAGGAGTGTTAAGGGCTAACTAAATCTCAATTATGGCTATTTTACTATCCTTACTTGCTTGCATCAGCGCCCAGCATGCCTTTGCTTTGCCAGGTTTACTTTAGGTCTTGGACAAATAGCCCAAAATAGGGTAAAATTGAAGCAGAGGAAACGCCTTAGCTTGGTCCTAGAGAGACGGCAGGGAGGAGGATGAAGCAAGATAGGGGTCCCTGTTTTTAACAAATAGCTAAAGAGGCTGCCCACTTTACAAGGCAATAGCTATCATTAGTGAAGCAGGTGCAGTGGCAC
This sequence comes from Triturus cristatus, assembly GCF_964204655.1. Classification (NCBI taxonomy): domain Eukaryota; kingdom Metazoa; phylum Chordata; class Amphibia; order Caudata; family Salamandridae; genus Triturus; species Triturus cristatus. The sequence goes on from NC_140581.1 coordinate 801,783,387, forward strand.
TGATGTCCGGGAGTGTGAGAGGCTCACTGCATCCTAACTATGACTGTTTTACTCACAAGAGTGGCATGGGGTTTAATGTTCCATGCTAACATCACAGCAGAGGGCACCCTTTCTGCAAAGAGGGGGCAACATATCAGAGCTCATTGTTTTCTGCACGGGACAACAAACCTATTTCAAGATTGTATGATGGGCAAGGTTTGAATGAGGCTTAGGAGACATCCTGCTACTCAGGGATGCAGCTTTCATTAGCGCAGCAGGCAAAATTGCATCGAGACTCAGGAGAGTGACAGGTTCACAACACTCCAATTTGTTGGTCGTTTCGGTCAATTTCAGTCTTTGCTCTCTATTTTTTTCTTTTATAAGTTTCACAATTAGTATGAATAATGAGCTACAAAAAAGGTCCCCCAAAATGATCTTAGAAGCCCCACCCCCTGCCACAGCTCTGCCTCTCCCGCTCCTCCAATTCTTGTCATAATATTTTGGAAGGGGATCCAACTACAAAACGTTTACTTTGGGGGGCACGGAGCAAAAGTTTTTCGAGACCTCTGATGTAGAACATGAATACAAATAGTCAGATAAACATGAATATATATATCTTGCAAGGCACGGTAACAGGGTAAAGAAGCAGCTGGTTTGAGATATTGGGGGCATAGGACGTAAGATGTAGATGAAAGAAAAAGAAATTCCAGAATTTGGCTGTACACACCTAGAAGAATTGAGTTAATGTAAAGTTATTTTAAAGACTGATATGTCAAGAAGGATAGTGTCATAGCTACTAAGCTGGTGGGATCCTCCATAGGGCTAAAGATTCTGACCGTATAGTGATAGGACTCAGAGTGAAAGCGTTATGAAGTAAGCATGCAATTAGATCTGGCTTTGATTGGTGGTCAGGATTTGCAAGTGGTTAGACCAGTTGATTTGAATAGGATCATTTCCTCTTCCTTATTGGTAATAAGGAGATCAAGGTTACGGTTTTATTGTGAGCAAGTTTTAGGCAGTGTTCAAGTTGTAGGCAGTGTTGGATCAATTTGTTTGAAGAGAAAAGGTAGTATGAGGGATCATTCAAAATGTTCCAGTAAAAACCTGTTCTTAGATATCATGTTATTGGATAGAATCTTTTTAGTTGGGGTATAATCCCTCCAATATTTACTAAGGTTGTTGTTTTTGTCACCCAGATTTTGATAGATAATCTAGGTTGTGGTAGGCTTTCATCCAATGGGCTTGAGTTCTATAAGCAAGAATTGAAAAGAGGAAATGGCTATAATTTAATTTCCTTTCATTTAATGTAATTTCTCAGCTTCATGGCAACACCGTCATTTCTCTATCAAACTAGATTATATGGTAGTTAGATTGTATAAGGAGACCCGTAATGAAGTGGGACTTGTTTAAAGCATGTTTCAGATAATAATTCAAGGTCCTAATCCAGATGAAAAATCATTTTGGTTTCCTCAATTCAGTGTTTAACAGCTGTCCTGAAATTATGGTACAGGCAGCATAGATTGTTGGTGGAAACCATCTCAAAGGAGGAGGAATTTGGAGGATATGGGTGGGAGTATAGTGGTAGTTGGTAAGGAAAGAGTTAAAGGTGGTATTTCTAGATTGAGAGAAATGTGAGGGGATCTTTTAGTGAAATGAGGTAAGGAATTAAGTTGGAAGAAGAGAGCTCAAAACATGCATTTCAATAGGGTGACAGGTACTGATAGTTTATCTTATGATAGTTTTAGATTAAGGCATTTTTAGATACTAGAGGATGGCATACTGTTGGTCGAAGTGATGGAGAACATTTTCTACCCTGATGGATGTCCTATATAAAAATGACTGGCAGCACAGCAATCATCTTTGTATGCTGAAAAGAACTTCTGTCATGGTGGTTCCTTTTCAGGTACAAAAAAGGAACAGAAAACTTATTTTTTTCTGTTTTTCAACAAATAAAAAATAACATTTTATTAAAAAGCTAATGACCCCCATACCCTGCAAGGTTTCTCCCATGATGTTCTCACATGGTGTGGGGGTCATTAACTTTTCTATCCCCTACCATTATCTATTTTACCCACACAGAGGTGGAGAGGGTACCTCAGGGCTTACAGATTTGCATCATTCCAATTTATGAGAATCCACATCCTGACCTGCGTAATGAATGGGCACAATATATGTCCAAATCTACAAAGGGAAGCTTGATATTTTAATAAAGTATGCTAAGATTGACCTGGAGTCTACATGTGTGTAATTAGTGAACTGATAGAAGAAATCAATAAAGATAAGGATAATAAATATGTAAAGAAATTTCTGAGCGCAATTGATGATAAACTAAAAAAGTACAAGGATAAACTTAGAAAGGAAACAGCCACAGATCACCAAACCAGAAAACTTTAAGAATATATCACTGACATCATCAAGCTCTGATCTGAGCATGGAAGACAATGAATAACCTGTTACCTCTAATAACACCAGTAAGCCAAGTATTTTTTTTCTAAGAGTTTAGACTACTCAAAAAGAACAAAGTAGCACCAAAGAGAGTCAGACCAAAATGCTAGGATAATGAGGTGGCAGAGGGCAAGAGACACAAGGAGGAGAGTGCAAGGATCCAAAGATGAATCCTGAATCAGGCACAACAAAACAAATTGAGAAGAACTCATGAGAAAACTATCATTAATTTTTCTAAACATTAATTAACTCACATAGTCCCTCATGACGAGATCATGATTAAATTCCGATCCCTGCACAAACCTGTTGTTGCATAGGAATACAAATTAGGAGTAGTGTGTTAAATATCACATCCTCATAGATTTCCCCTTATAAATTATGGCAGTCAAACCTGCCAAAATGTATCAAGCAAAATACCTGGGTGTGCATGTTATGCCTCTTTTCCTTGCTCAAAATCTGGAATAGGAGGTATTTAACATATGTGATAAATACCTCACTCTTGGGTAATGTATTTACCTTGTGTAGTAAAAGCCTGGCTCTATTCCGTTAAACTTGTACTGAGGGCTTTAGAAAGGAGTGTACTTGAGATGGGTCTTTACTTCTGCTCTACCACTGATAATAATTATGCACAGTCCAAGACTGACTTTTTCTACTTTGCTGAAAATTGAAACTGATCAAAATGCAGGATTGAAAAAACAAATCACACAGTAGCCTAAAACAGAAGAGCCATTAGAATCCCACCACTGCACATGATACCATTGACTCCTTCAATGACATTATCGCTATGGAAGTGCAAAAACCAAGGGGCCAGAAACATCATTTTCAACACAATCTCTCCGTAGACCAGAATAGGTCACTTGACACACTTACCAAAAATCTCAAATTTTTTCTTATGACACCCGATAAGCGGGGCAACAGTGTTCTCATGAAAGTTATAAACTAATGTGAAGAAGATCATAGACAGCTGGAAAATGTCACATGCTATCAGATTATCAATCAGAATAAATACAAACAGTACATACCAGCATACTATTTATTACTAGTCGAGTGGAGAGATAGAGGTTGGATTGATGATGATGAATATAGTTCCTTAAAGTTGACAACCCCAGGACCTAGACCATATACTTTTTGCCCAAAGCGCACAAGCATCCCACTAAACAAACAGGGAGATCTATAGTCTAAGTTCAGTTTTGGCACTTTCTGTGTTCACATTGACATCTTACTGTACATATCAACAGCTTTTTTTTAACAAAATACATGGCATCCACTGGGAAACAAACTGTGTTAAGATGACACTAAATATCAGTTCCCCATATACCTGTATTAATCATAAGTATGGTTTTGGTGTGTGCACCTTCTTAATAAAGAGCAGGTTGATTACATTGTTAGACCATGCTAGCGTGCTGAGGCAGATGATGGTTTTTGCCTAGAAAACAACACCTTTTTTCTTGAAAACATTTACTATCACCTTGTCTCAGGGACTGTGATGGGCACCCTCTTTGCCCCCAAGTTCACAAATGTATTCATTGTCTGGTGGGAGAAGCAGGTGGTCTGGAAAGAAAGATACCCTCTTGATGTTAGCAGATGAACAACTGATCACCAAACTGTTTAGGAAGAAGACTGCTGGCAACAGGGTAGGTCACACTGATAGTCATCATCCTATTGGACCTAAATAGAGCATTTTCTATAGCAAATTGTTTATGGACAAATTAAACTGTTTAAAATGAACTTTAAAATATGAAAGAAAGCAACATTTGGAGTAGGTTGAAAGAAAAATGTTATCCTGGCTGGGTTCTAAGAGTGGCACAGAACAAAGCACAAACTAAAAGTAGGGAGGAGCTACTGTTCACTAAGAAAGAGAAGGGACTTCTAAACAATCAGATCAGGTTCATTGCCAAATTAATTCACAGGAACATCCAGTTCTGAGGCTGGCTGTGGGTACCCATGTGTCTTTAACATTTCGGAAGACAAGATACCTTAGAATGCATAATCACTTTCAATCATCCACTAACACATCATAGTTGGATACACTGAGTGGGTTGCACAAATTTGAAAAGTGCAAGGCTTCTAAGCATAGCACTAACTGCAAAACATACACTTTACACAATGGGAAAGTGAGAACCATCTCACAATTCATCATGTGTACCACTGATTTCTGTGTGTACATTTTTGAATGCCCATATCAGTTCCAATATGTGGCAAATATAACTTCCCCCTAAAGATAAAGATTTGGGGCACCTTCGTGTGATCAAAAACTGAAATGAGACATATCCTGTTGATAAACACCTTCAACAGAAGCATAATGGGGAGAGGAGTTGGCCTAACGGCTATGGCGGTCGACCTCGAATCTGAGAAACTGGGTTCGAGTCTCGGCAATGATGCTGAACATCCTGTGATTCTGGGCAAATCACTTAATCTCCCCGTGCCTAACAAAAATGAATGTGTGCTCATTAGGCCTGGGCAAAAATTTCGTTCCGTTCGCGGAAATTGCGATAATTTGACATTTTTGCGTTCCGCGGAGAGCGCGAAAATGTCAAAAATTCCGGTTTCCGCAGCTTGGCGATAATTTGTTTCTTGCTCGCGCTGTAAAATGATACATTCTCGCGCGCGCGCGATCGCCTTACCTGAATCCCTGCGTTCGCCGACAAGTTTTCTTGATCCGGTCGCGTTCTCCATGAGATGTTGTATTGTTTTTAGCCATTTGCGCTGTCTCGCGACAGTTCGCGCCCGCAGTGACGTCATGCGTCGCGCGATCACGTCTTTCTTCTCGCGATCATGCACCGCGAGAACAACTCAAAACAAGATGGCCGCGCCCGCAAGCAACCACATGGGTAAGTTGGCGACCCGCAACCATGCAGAAAATCTCGCGAACATGCCGGAAAAAAACTTCCGCATCTTCGCGATATTTCTGCTTGTTTGCGATAATTTTAAACATTCTCGCGATAATTTGCGAAGGTTAATTCCGCAAATTCCGCCCACCCCTAGTGCTCATGTAATGCACCTGGTGCTATGTAAAGCGCTCTGATACCCGATTCGGGTCAAGTTCGCGCTATATAAAACTCTGTAAAATAAAAAATAAAATAAATAACAGTAATCCAGATCTATTACAATTCTTTGGTATCAACAGGGTTGACAAAATGCTGTGTGGGGTAAATAGAGAAAGGTTGACATAAATAGCTACAATAGCAGCAAAAACAGCAGCGATGGAGAGGAGCTAAATAAGGCGCGAAGTGGCTGTCAGAAGACAGTAACAGACGATTGCTACATAGAAGGCGTGGCTAGGGCTACGGATCTCCTCCCTGAAACAGATCAAGATAACCTTATGGCTTTTGCACAGTCTTATGGCAATTTGGGGTCCCCTGCTCTCAAATTTGGTGACTTGAATGGCACACTCAGCGAGAAAGATAATCAGGAGGTTAATACTCTTCAGGCATGTGCGCCATTGCTCTCTCCAGATGCTGATCGGTTTTTTTCACTGAATGATGACTCGGACTCATCTCTAGAGAGTGATTTTGAGTCAACACAGGAGAGTGTCTCTGGAGAGGAATCTCTGGTGGCTCAGCAGGGTTCTACTAATTCTAAGCTGAAGTCCAAAACTATCAAGCGTCGGAACAGGGGAAAAGGTCAGTCTTCGGATTCAACCAGCAGACGACTTGAGTGGGACTACTCTGCCTCAACCCTCACAGCTTGCTCAGGTAGCGGACCAGGGGGTGGTAGTGGAATAGAAGGTGCCAACAAGTCAGGTAGTGCGCCCTCATCACCAACGTTGGAGCTGCTGTAAGCAACACTAAAGCAAATGCAGACCGAAGCCCGGCAGGAGAGTAAGAGATCTCAGCTGGCCACTAAAAAGTTACAAGGGGCAATTCGCAAAACAAATAAATTGTGCTCGGACATGTCTGAGCGGATAACTCAGGTTGAAGCAAGGACTGTGGCCGTAGAGGAAGATGTAGAGAAATTACTTGTGGGTAAAGGTGCTCAGGAAAAGCGATCACAGGATGTAGACTGGAAACTAGAGGATTTTGAAAATCGTCAGCACCAGAATAATATTCGACTTCTTGGTTTGGAGGAAAAAGTGGAGGGGGAGAATACGTTGAGTTTTGTGGTGAAGCTAATGAAGGCAGCTTTCCCTGATTTGGATCACTGGAACTGGGAGATGGAAGTGCAGAGGGCACACCGTTTCCCAATGTTTAGGAAACATCAGCCTAATAATCAAAGAGAACATCCTAGAGCGATCCTTATTTTTATTGGAAATTTTTTGTTGAGACAGGCAATTTTGGACTGTGCTAGACCTGATTCTAAGATAACAGTGGAGGGGCATACATTCTTTGCTCGGCCGGATTTTTGCCACACTAGGGTCAAGCGGAGGTGGAGGATGCGCCAGCTGATATCTGCATTTAAAGAGGCAGGATGTGATGCCTTTCTGCTGTTTCCCGCAAGACTTAAGGTTATTCATAAATGTCGGGCGAGAATCTTTTTTTCAGAGATTAAAGCCCAAGAGTTTCTCAATGATTTGATCGAAACGCGTGGGCTGAGAGTACTGTCTGGCACGGGGGAAAGTAATAAGGGCAATAAGGGCAATAAGAGATTTTTCTTCTATATGGTTGGATCTTTTTGGATCTTTTTGGTGGTGATATACACTATTGTTGGGGTTATATTGGTTTTTCCTTTTTTTTTGTGAGGGGGGAGTCGGGCGCTTCCTTTATGAAAGACGTCTCGGCCATATTTAGATCTGGGTGACCTAATTGCCTGTAAGGGAGGTAAGGGGGGGAGGGGGTGGGAGGGTTGTTGGTCAGGCTGTAGGGGGTGGGGGGGATCACTGCAGGTCAAGGTGTTTCATTGTGTCAGGCAAATAAAGAGGCAATTAAAGAAGCAGAAGAGCGGTGTTAAATGTGTGTTGGAAGGGATAATTGGTAAGATTTGGAAAATAAAAATGAGTACAGGTGGCAAGGCAAGGTCTGTCGGACTAGCAGTCAGATGGGTCTACTGTGCAAATGCAAAGAGAGAACATTTTAAATCCAAGACATGAATCTTCGGATTTTGACAATTAATATCTGTGGGCTAAATGATCAGGGAAAGAGGAATAAGGTAGCGATCTAGTTGAAATCTTTACAAATAGATGCAGTATGTATTCAAGAAACCCATATAGAGGGTAATAGAGCTTACTTGATGGAGCACCTTGGTTTTAGATTGATTGCATACACCACACAAGGAGCTCGAACTCGCGGGGCGGCAATCCTCACTCGGAGAAGCGATATAAGAGTTCTTCGTAAATCAGTTGATCAATGGGGTCGATGGGTAATAATTGAATGTCTGGTTAATAACTCTAAATTTACAATTTGTTCACTGTATGGCTCAACCGGTGATGATCCGGAATTGTTAGAGTATTTAGATGGAGGATTGGAATCATGGTCTGTCCCAGTTGTCTTATGTGGAGACTTTAATATTAACGGCTTAGGGATACAATGGGATAGTCAGGAGAATAACTATTTAGGAAGGAAAAAGAAATCTAGCACTGCCCTATATAACCTAGTTCACAACAACGGTCTGATAGATGTTTGGGCTCATTTAAAACCTACTGATTTAGGTGGTACCTTTTTTTCAGCTCCACATAAAATTATCTCTCGTTTGGATTATTTTTTTGTATCTAATCAACCTTTTGTTAATTTGGGTATCGAGAAGCATCCACGTATCTTATCAGATCACAATCCCTTAGTCTTGACAATCAATATTAGTCTGTTGGAAAAAAAGAACATTGGCTGGACCTTTGAAAGGAGGTTATTATATGATCCAGACTATATTGTCAACATGAAGGGGTGGGTCAAAGAATTTTGGGAGTTTAATCGAGGGAGCACACGGGTTGGAGTTGTTTGGGATGCCTTTAAGGCAGGGGTTAGAGGGGAAACTTTAAGCTTCTGGCTGTTCTCTCATATTGTTTCTTTTTTTCATATTTCATTTTGTGCTTTTTACTATTATATGCTGCAATCACAAAATATATGGTTCTTCTTCCCAATTTAATTTATTTTCTATTTGGTGCTTTGACAGTCTGCCACACTATCATGTTGAAGGGTAAACACCGATTTTCTCAAATCATTGTTACTCGCCATTAGTACGCATGCCCACTTGGTCAAGATCCATATAATATTTGATTAAATTCATGAACTTCACTTAAACTGTGCTCCTCACCATGTGTTTAATTGACTCCACATATGATTATGCTGGGATGCTTTGTAGGAAGGGGTTCAACCTAATTGGGTATTGTGATTATCAGATAACACAATGGACGGTTTTTCCCGAGGTGATTCCAATATTGAATGTTTTCATGTTCGGCGTAATACATTTTACTAAAGTTCTACTATTGACCATATGTCAAGGAATATGGTGAGTATGTCAAATCATGACAATTAAACCGCAGTACATCAGGAGAAGAAACACATACCATGTAAGAAAATGCTTGTGCAGTATAGCATTGTGGTATTAGGAGCTTTTTTGCCTATTCATAACCGGAAAGTGTAACATATTTTTTGGGACGATGCACATACATTATAACAATAGGACATTTTAAGGAACACTTACGTCGTTAAAACAGCTTTTTAAATAAAAAACTATGTTAAACACATGACAACAATAATCTATGCCCCATTATTGATCAACTCAACTTAAATTAAGTATATGTAAACATTTAATATGAGGACATGATTTCTTAAATGTTTAACAATGAACCGACTGGAGACCAATTAATGCTGCTCTGCTTGATGTAATTTTAAAGTCTGTTTTTCATAATTTTCACTAATTGTCTATCTATCTATCTATCTATCTATCTATCTATCTATCTATCTATCTATCTATCTATCTATCTATCTATCTATCTATCTATCTATCTATCTATCTATCTATCTATCTATCTATCTATCTATCTATCTATCTATCTATCTATCTATCTATCTATCTATCTATCTATCTATCTATCTATCTCTCTGTCTGTCTGTCTGTTTATCTATATCGCCACTATGTAGTTGAAGTTAGGATCATATGTCCACAGGAAATGCCGTATTTGTGTTACTAATAATTTCGCACCATATGCTGAATCTCCACAAAACCTTTCCAAAAAGGCTCACTTTTGGACTAGATTGCACATGGAAATTTTCAAGGTGATCCTTAAAGCTGGGGCCGAGACAAAGGAGGGTCCCCAAACCCATTTTCCTCAATAATGTTTTCATAGGAATTTTAGATCAGCTACAGCCCAAAGTAATAGCACCAAATTTAGCAGAAAGCTATTAATTTTGTGTAAATCCGTTCAGGAGTTTTTGAGCAATCAATGCTAAAATAAATATATGTTAGAAATGAGGGGGCTCTGGTTGACGCAGGTGTGAACCCACAACAAGCAGGGACCCTTTACTTCTTGTCAGGGCGAAGGATGACTCCCCAGAATAACCCCTGCTCACCCTCTAGGTGCGTGGCGCGAGCAGTCTAGGCTAAGTCTCAGGCGTACACGGTTAAGCAAATGCAATTACACATACAGTAACCCCTTGCATGCACCACAAACGGACACCAATCAGGTAGTATATAAAAATAAGTTTTTATGTAGATTCAGCAGATTCAGATACAAGGCCCAGTAACGTTGAACTGATGGGGCCACAACTCTTGAAAATACAGTAAAGTCTCTTTGTTACAGAAAGTTCTTTAGGCGGGCACAAGGTAACTGTGGGCCTCAGCGCACTTCGTGCTGAGGCGGCGTCCGGGAAGCACGCGGCAGATGACAGGGAAATCAGAACGTTGCGGACCCTGGATCCGATGCGAGCTCGCGGTCGAGTTCGTAAGTACAGTACCTTGTTTCTTGACGCGAAGGCGGGTGCGGTATTTCAGCGGCTCTTCGACAGAAGAGCGAGGCGGCGTCCGGGGCTCCCACACTTCACGATGGGGGTCTGATCTTCAGGCTCACGGCAAGAGCGGGGTGTTTGCAGGTGGCGGGTGAACAAAGCGGGGCAGCCGGGCACGCAGATTACGTCCGGGCCGTCCGAGGCTTGGAGATGCTCACAACGCCGATTCCGACGGGAGGGTGAAGGTGCACAGCGAGCCTCCAGCGAGCCAGGTGACAGGGGCAGCCCAGCACAGCGTAGGGGGAGCGGCTCCGATCGAACGAGGCTCTTCCCAAGGCGGGGGCGGCTAAGCAGTCCTGGTCACGGCTCAGGGAGGGACTGGGGCACGAGGGTCACAGCTCCGGCGAGGGAAAGGACACCACAGTCCAGCGGCAGGCGAGTGAAGATCAGGTAGAGCCCAATGGTCCTGGGGCTCAGTTCAGGGGGCAAGCTCAGTTCCAAGCCCTTGGAGATCGTTTTGGAAAAGCACAAGTCTTGAAAGTAAAAATAAAGCAAAGTCTTCAGCAACAGTTTCTCTTCTCCCCTTTGGCAGCAAGGTCACCACTGCAGGCCAATCCCCCAGGATAGGGACAGTCTTCCTCCTACAGCTTTCCCGGTGCCTCCTCCTCAGGCAGAGATTCTTCTTGGTCAAAAGCGGATCTAGTTTCTTAGGAGCAGGGCTCCTACATTTATACAGCAAATCTTTTGTTCTCCCAGGCCAGGGGGTCCTTTGCCTAGTCCAGTCCAGTTTCTGAGCACTTTGTTTACGCGATGCAGGCTTCTTCTTTCAGAGTGCAGGGCAGAGTCCTCAGACGCTCCACAGGGGGCGGAGCGGGCATTGAGGTGGGAGAGCACTGTCCTATTCAGAGCCTAGGAGCACTCCTCCCACCCATCTACCTGTCGATCGTCCTATTCACCACCAGGCTACCTAGCCCTGCCCATCTGGGTTCCCCCAGCCCTGTCACTCACACCAGCCAGACATCAGATACACATCACGCAGAGGCGGGCTGAAATGTTTAGGCAAGCAAAGGCCAGCTTTCTAAAAGCGGCATTTGCAAACCCGGAATATTAAAATAAACCTTGCGAAAAGATGTACCTTATTATTCCGAGTTCAGGCATACTAAACTCGATCTTCTACCATGTTCCCTGGGTCGGTTAGGATCATAGGGTGTAACAATCCAGGCCGCCCATACTGGCCTATGAGAACAGGGTAGCCTTGCAGTAGTGAACAACAAGATGGCGGTAATTCACTACTAGGACATGCCACGCATCTAGGCTTGTCCTACCTTATGCTCACAACGCACCCTGCCCGTGGGCCTACGAGAGGGGTGACTAACATGCAGCTAAGGGAAGGTTTCAGGGACCGGCAAGTGTGGGCACTTGCCAGTCAGCATGTCAGTACCAGACTGCACGCAGGTTCTGCGATGGCAGACCTTAGACATATTTTACCGGCCGCTTCTGTGGGTGGCACAACCAGTGCTGCAAGCCCACCAGCAGTGTTTGCCTTTACATGCCCTGGCGCTCCTGGCGCACTTTACTGGGGTCTGACAGTAAATCAAACAATCCAATCATGGAATCCAACCAACATATACAATTTACATAGGGAGCACTCGCACCGCGACACTGGTTGGCAGTGGCACAGCGCGCTGAGCGGCCAACACCATAAAAACACATGAGGCACAGCGACAAAAAGAGGAAGGGAGACTCACGCCAAGGTGCCAGGTCTAACACGTGTCCCCTCCAGCTGAAAAGAGGGGAGAACTACCCTACCCCAGGGAGTTCCTCATCACTAAGGCGGAAAAATCTGGACAGACCGTCAGCATTGGCGTGATCTGTACCAGGGCGATGTTCCACCATGAAATCCATACCCTGTAGGGAAATGGACCACCTCAACAGCTTTGGATTCTCACCCCTCATATGCATCAACCATCTGAGGGGCCTGTGGTCCGTCTGAACCCAGAAGTGAGACCCAAACAAGTAGGGTCTTAGCTTCTTCAGCGCCCAGACCACAGCAAATGCCTCACGCTCAATAGCACTCCACCTCTGTTCCCGTGCAAGTAACCTTCTGCTAAGAAAGGCTACGGGTTGATCTAGGCCCTCCTCATTAATCTGTGAAAGAACAGCCCCCACACCATGCTCTGAAGCGTCTGTCTGAACGATAAACTCTTTGGAGAAGTTGGGAGCCAAGAGCACGGGCGCCGTGCACATAGCAGTTTTCAGGGCCTCAAAAGCTTTCTGACAGGTGTCAGTCCAAATCACTTTCCTGGGCTGCTTCTTCGAAGTCAGCACTGTCAAGGGGGCAACCATGTTGCCATACCCCTTGACAAACCTCCTGTAGTACCCAGTGAGACCTAGGAAGGCTCTCACCTCTGTCTGGGTTTTGGGCGCCTCCCAATTTAGGATGGTTTCTATCTTGGGCTGAAGGGGTGCCACCTGGCCACTCCCAACTTGGTGTCCCAAGTACACCACGGAACCTTGCCCGATCTGGCACTTACTCGCCTTGATCGTGAGGCCTGCCTTGCGCAGCGCCATCAACACTTCCCAGAGGTGTCGCAGGTGTTCTTCCCAAGTGGAGCTGAACACCGTGATGTCATCCAGGTAGGCTGCACTGAACGAATCCAGCCAACACCTGGTTGACCAATCTCTGGAAGGTGGCAGGGGCATTCTTCATCCCAAATGGCATAACCCGGAACTGGTAGTGCCCATCTGGGGTGGAAAATGCTGACCTCTCTTTGGTCCCCTCGCTCAAGGCGATCTGCCAATACCCAGACGTTAAATCAAACATGCTGAGGTAGTTGGCAGCCCCTAGCCGATCGATCAGCTCATCAGCTCTGGGGATGGGGTGTGCGTCAGTCCTAGTGACTGAATTGAGTCCTCTGTAGTCCACACAGAACCGGAGTTCGGGTGTGGCTCCCGGCGCTGCAGCCTTTGGGACCAAGACCATGGGGCTGGCCCAAGGACTGCTAGAAGACTCAATTACCCCGAGTGCAAACATGTTGGAGACCTCCTCCTTGATGCATGTCCTCACCCTGTCAGTCACCCTGTAGGCCTTGTGCCGCACAGGTGTACTATCCCCAGTGTCCACATCATGGACGCACCAATCAGTGACACCAGGGACCAGGGAAAACAGATCAGAAAATTGTCCCAGCAACTGGCGACAATCATTCTGTTGCTCAGGGGTCAGGGTGGAAGAGAGGATGACGCCATCCACTGACCCATCTTGCTCCTTGGCTGACAGGAGGTCAGGAAGAGGTTCTGTCTCCTCTTCCATCCCAGCATCTGTTGCCAAGAGCATGCCCACTTGGGACCTCTCCAAGTGGGGCTTGAGGCGGTTGACATGTAGGACCCTTAAGGGGTTCCTAGGAGACTTCAGGTCCACCACGTAGGTAACAGGACTCTTGCGCTCCACCACCTCAAAGGGACCGGTCCACTTATCCTGGAGCGCACACGGCTCCACGGGTGCCAAGACCCATACCTTCTGTCCAGGCTGAAGCTCTACCAGAGTGGCATTCTGGTCGTACCACCGCTTCATCTCCTCCTGGCTGGCTTCCAGATTTGCCTCAGCAAGTTGCCTGAAACGCCTAGTCTGATTCCTGAAGGCCAGCATGTAGCTATATACATTCTGGGGAGGTTTCCTGGGAGATTGCTCCCAGCCTTCCTTGACCAGACTTAGAGGTCCTCTGACTGGGTGACCATACAGAGGCTCAAAGGGACTGAACCCCAGAGACTTCTGTGGCACCTCACGGTAAGCGAAGAGAAGGCATGGTAAGAGGACGTCCCACTTACGCCTCATGGTTGAATCTCTAAACCAACCCGTTTCCTTGGGGGTGGTAAGGTGTGGTGAACTTGTAGGTTACACCACACTCTTGCCAAAGAGATTTCATGTACTTGGACATGAAATAGGTACGTCGGTCAGACACCACCTCTAGAGGGAATCCCACTCGGGAGAAAATTCCCATCAGTGCACGTCCCACCACGGGGGCCGTCACTGTCCTCAGAGGAATGGCTTCCGGGTACCGGCTGGCATGGTCCACCAGGACCAGGATGAACCTATTGCCCATCGCTGTCCTGGGGTCCAGTGGCCCTACAATGTCAATCCCCACTCGCTGGAATGGAGTACCGACCACAGGGAATGGCTGGAGTGGAGCCTTCTGCTTCCTTCCACTCTTTCCACTTGCCTGGCAAGTCTGGCATGTCCTGCAGTGAATATCTGAACTCGTGCGCATTTGAGGCCAATAAAAGTGGGTGACAAGCCTTTCAAAGGTCTTGTCCTGCCCCAAATGCCCTGCCAATGGCACATCGTGAGCCAGCCCCAGTAGGAAGGCTCTGAAGTCCTGGGGTACCACCAGCGCACGGGCTGACCCAGGCTCAGCAACCTTAGGCTCTGTATATAGGAGGTCGTTCTCCCAGTAAACGAAATGTGATCCTGACTGATCACCTGCGGCCTGGTCTGCAGCCTGCTGCCGCATACCCACGAGAGAAGGGCACTCCTTCTGTGCCTTGCAAAAGTCCTCCCTGGTGGGACCCCCTTCCTGCTGCCAATGGGTCAGCTCCGGCAGGTCTCCCAGTTCAGCTATTTGTTCCCCTGTAGGCTCCAGGGCATCCCCCTCAAGGTCTGCTTCCCCCTGGACCGTGGGAACTTCAGGGGTCGACTTCCCGCGCCCCTTGCTCCTTCTCTCTGAGGCCGTTTCCTGGGCCTCCCTCTCAGGCTCCAGGACCTCTTGAGTACCTCTACTGGCTGCCATGGACCGTGTGGTGACACACGCCCAATCCGGCATACCCAACATCTCCAGGTGAGCACTCCTCTCCAGCTTAGCCCAAGGTGAGCTCTCCAAATCGTTCCCTAACAGACAGTCTACAGGCATGGCGGGCCTCACAGCTACCTGAAGAGTGCCAGAGACCCCCCCCCCACTCAAAGGGAACCTGAGCCACCTTGCAGTGCCTCTCTGTGTTGTCAGCGGCAACAACGGGATAGAATGCATTGGGGACCACCTGCTCCTGAGACACCAGGTGACACCTGACAGCTGTCACACTGGCTCCTGTATCTCTAAGAGCTTCCACTCTATGGCCATTTATGGTCACCCACTGCCTGTACTTCTTAGTGTTCTCAGGCAGCTGGGTTGGGGGGACCACTTCACGGTCTCCTAGCGAGACCAGGGACATCTCTGCGGGACCCCACCCACCTTGGACATCCCTCTCCTTCCCCAAGGCTACACTAGTCACCTGCCGGGGTGGAGCACCAGTGGGTGCTGGTTTAGCAAACAATGGACACTTTACATCGGAGGCAAAATGCCCCACATTGTTACAACTGTAACATCTTACGGGCCCCTTCTGAACAGGAGGACCTGTCGGGCCCCGGTCGGTTTCTGGGGTGGGGGAGGCTGAGAACCCTTCCCTTGGTTCCCTTGGGAACTACTTTGGGGCCCTTTTTGGAACTGCTTCTGTTTACCCCTGTCCCCCCCACTCTTCTGCTGGGGACCCTGCCCACCTTTGGCGGAATCTCCCACGGTAGCTTGTGGACCCTGGTACTGACCCAGCGGTCCGCCTCCTCAGCAAGCTTCCTAGGGTTAGTAAGCCTACTATCTATCAGGTGCTGGCGTAGCTCAGGAAAACAGTTACTGGACAAGTGCTCCCATGCCATTAAATCAAGAAGCCCTTGATAATCATTTACCTTACTACCCTTTACCCAACCATCCAGCGCTCTGCAAAAGAAAGTCACATACTCCACATACGTACTATTGGGAATCTTAGTGCAACCCCTGAACCTCTGTCTATATAACTCAGGGGTCAACCCATACCTAGCCATCAATGCTTCCTTCATATGGGCATAAGAATTATGAACATCAGCAGGTAAATCTAACAGTGTGTCCCGCCCTTCACTCAGGAACCGTCCCCACAATCCCGCTCCCCAATCTCTCTCAGGGACCCGGTGGGAAGACATGGCTACCTCGTAGGCTCTGAACCACTGCCCGATGTCGTCATTCTTGAAGAACTCCTTCACTACATCCTTGGGAATATAAACTCTTGGTTCCGCCGGTACTGGCGGTGTGCTGCCACCAGAGGGATTAAGCTCCAAACTTTTTGCTTTCAGCTCCAGCTCCCTCAGCTTCATGTCATGCTCTAATTGTAGTTTCTTTTCTTCCATGGCTAATCTTTGTTTTTCCATATCCATCTGCCCACGAAGTTTTGCCATCTCCACCTCGTGTGCCCGGGTTGCTGCCCTGTCTGCCAACTCTTCTGGCGACAGGCCTCTGCCAAACTCATGGACACTTTCTGGTGGAACCATTTCCACCTGATTCTCTGGTGCCTTTGACTCATACCAGGCCTTCAGCGCCTTCACGAGTTGGGCCTTGTTTTTCAATCCAGTTTGGGCAATCCTGAACTTGGAGCAAAAACCTTTCAATTCTTCATTGGTATGATTCTGAAGTGCGCCTTCTTCCCAATCTATGTCCTCAAATCCAGAGATTATAGAGGCTGCCCTTCCGGCGGGAAGTGAACCAGGCATGGCTTTAACAACGGAGATTCTTGGCAAAACAAAAACAATTGCTAGTCTTGTGGCTGTGTTACTGGTCTGCTCTCACTATGTGGTGATCAGTGATTCACTAAACGCAAACCACAAATGCAAATCCGTAAATCCTCACCGCTGCCACCAATGTTAGAAATGAGGGGGCTCTGGTTGACGCAGGTGTGAACCTACAACAAGCAGGGACCCTTTACTTCTTGTCAGGGCGAAGGATGACTCCCCAGAATAACCCCTGCTCACCCTCTAGGTGCGTGGCGCGAGCAGTCTAGGCTAAGTCTCAGGCATACACGGTTAAGCAAATGCAATTACACATACAGTAACCCCTTGCATGCACCACAAACGGACACCAATCAGGTAGTATATAAAAATAAGTTTTTATGTAGATTCAGCAGATTCAGATACAAGGCCCAGTAACGTTGAACTGATGGGGCCACAACTCTTGAAAATACGGTAAAGTCTCTTTGTTACGGAAAGTTCTTTAGGCGGGCACAAGGTAACTGTGGGCCTCAGCGCACTTCGTGCTGAGGCGGCGTCCGGGAAGCACGCGGCAGATGACAGGGAAATCAGAACGTTGCGGACCCTGGATCCGATGCGAGCTCGCGGTCGAGTTCGTAAGTATAGTACCTTTTTTCTTGACGCGAAGACGGGTGCCGGATTTCAGCGGCTCTTCGACAGAAGAGCGAGGCGGCATCCGGGGCTCCCACACTTCACGATGGGGGTCTGATCTTCAGGCTCACGGCAAGAGCGGAGTGTTTGCAGGTGGCGGGTGAACAAAGCGGGGCAGCCGGGCACGCAGATTACGTCCGGGCCATCCGAGGCTTGGAGATGCTCACAACGCCGATTCCGGCGGGAGGGTGAAGGTGCACAGCGAGCCTCCAGCGAGCGAGGTGACAGGGGCAGCCCAGCACAGCGTAGGGGGAGCAGCTCCGATCGAGCGAGGCTCTTCCCAAGGCGGGGGCGGCTAAGCAGTCCTGGTCACGGCTCAGGGAGGGACTGGGGCACGAGGGTCACAGCTCCGGCGAGGGAAAGGACACCACAGTCCAGCGGCAGGCGAGTGAAGATCAGGTAGAGCCCAATGGTCCTGGGGCTCAGTTCAGGGGGCAAGCTCAGTTCCAAGCCCTTGGAGATCGTTTTGGAAAAGCACAAGTCTTGAAAGTAAAAATAAAGCAAAGTCTTCAGCAACAGTTTCTCTTCTCCCCTTTGGCAGCAAGGTCACCACTGCAGGCCAATCCCCCAGGATAGGGACAGTCTTCCTCCTACAGCTTTCCCGGTGCCTCCTCCTCAGGCAGAGATTCTTCTTGGTCAAAAGCGGATCTAGTTTCTTAGGAGCAGGGCTCCTACATTTATACAGTAAATCTTTTGTTCTCCCAGGCCAGGGGGTCCTTTGCCTAGTCCAGTCCGGTTTCTGAGCACTTTGTTTACGCGATGCAGGCTTCTTCTTTCAGAGTGC
This sequence comes from Triturus cristatus, assembly GCF_964204655.1. NCBI lineage: Eukaryota > Metazoa > Chordata > Amphibia > Caudata > Salamandridae > Triturus > Triturus cristatus. The sequence continues at coordinate 801,801,640 of NC_140581.1, forward strand.
AGGGCAGAGTCCTCAGACGCTCCACAGGGGGCGGAGCGGGCATTGAGGTGGCAGAGCACTGTCCTATTCAGAGCCTAGGAGCACTCCTCCCACCCATCTACCTGTCGATCGTCCTATTCACCACCAGGCTACCTAGCCCTGCCCATCTGGGTTCCCCCAGCCCTGTCACTCACACCAGCCAGACATCAGATACACATCACGCAGAGGCGGGCTGAAATGTTTAGGCAAGCAAAGGCCAGCTTTCTAAAAGCGGCATTTGCAAACCCGGAATATTAAAATAAACCTTGCGAAAAGATGTACCTTATTATTCCGAGTTCAGGCATACTAAACTCGATCTTCTACCATGTTCCCTGGGTCGGTTAGGATCATAGGGTGTAACAATCCAGGCCGCCCATACTGGCCTATGAGAACAGGGTAGCCTTGCAGTAGTGAACAACAAGATGGCGGTAATTCACTACTAGGACATGCCACACATCTAGGCTTGTCCTACCTTATGCTCACAACGCACCCTGCCCGTGGGCCTACCAGAGGGGTGACTAACATGCAGCTAAGGGAAGGTTTCAGGGACCGGCAAGTGTGGGCACTTGCCAGTCAGCATGTCAGTACCAGACTGCACGCAGGTTCTGCGATGGCAGACCTTAGACATATTTTACCGGCCGCTTCTGTGGGTGGCACAACCAGTGCTGCAAGCCCACCAGCGGTGTTTGCCTTTACATGCCCTGGCGCTCCTGGCGCACTTTACTGGGGTCTGACAGTAAATCAAACAATCCAATCATGGAATCCAACCAACATATACAATTTACATAGGGAGCACTCGCACCGCGACACTGGTTGGCAGTGGCACAGCGCGCTGAGCGGCCAGCACCATAAAAACACATGAGGCACAGCGACAAAAAGAGGAAGGGAGACTCACGCCAAGGTGCCAGGTCTAACAATATATATTTCACACCAAGGAGGATCTAGGGTCCCAACAAATCTCATGGAGAGATTTGATTGGCTGCCACCACATTTACCAGGATGTGGTGGCAGGCACCTTAGGATTTGCGACTCAGCTCAGAGTCCAAACAAAAATGCAAATAAAAGACATAGAAGGCAGGGTAGGGATACCCTGCTCCCCTAGGTCTGGTGGTGCAGTCTGCAGATTCAGAGGATTCATGGTAAAAAAAACATGGGTTTCCGCTCATTTCCATAAAACCCCCTGGGGTGGGCCAGGGCCTGGGTGGGTGGCATATATGTTAGGAGGAGGGGGCGCACAGACCCCTTTACCAAGCCTCCAAGAGGCCCCGTGGATCCTACCCCCCATGATAACACCATATTAAAGGTGAGTGGAGCCATGTTATTTCCCTCCCCAAGCCTAAAAAGGCCTCAGGGACACCATCCCTCAATTCCCTGGGGCCGATAATTTAAGAAAGGGGAGGGAAGTTACAGATAACTAGATAGGAAGGGGGCACCCCCTCCAAAACCATTTTATGGCCCCATGGAACCCATCCCCCAGGCCTGGATCAGGGACGGTGTCCCGGAGTCCCTAACCCGCAGGGCACTGTTTGTTTCCCTGCCTGCAAGTGTGGGCATGGAAAGGGCACTTTCCTTCCACCGGGGGTGTACAAAGCTGTTCCCGCCTGGGGGAAAACAACACTTTTTCCCTACCCGCACCCGGGAGCAAGAAAAATACTGTTAATTTCTCCCACTCCGCAGGAGGAAAGTAAAAACTGCTCTGCAGGGTTGAAGAAATGTCATATCTTGCTGCACCCACAATTGGTGCAAACAGGGGTGCCAGCAAAACTGCAGGAGCCCTGGGCCTCCCACCACAGCTCCCAGTGAGGTAGCAACTAAGTCTTGCCCCATGTAGGCATGGAACACACCACTTTTTTATAAAATTTGTTTAATAACATTTTTACAAAAATACAAACAGCTCATTTTATTGAAATAGGACATCATGAACATCACATAATTCTGAGCACGTTAATAATCAAACATGAAATAAAAAAGGAACCAGCAATCTACAATTTTGATAAACGGATATCAGGCTTACTATACAACATCTATCAACATACCATATATAAGGGACATCGGGCTAGGTCCACCTCAGAGCATTCAACAGCAAGAGTTACAGCTGGATGTGCTTTGGCACCAATCACTCACAAAATCTGCATGTGTAAAGACACACCTGTCAAACTGTCAGAGACAAACTAATCTGACTGATCTACGGGATACGACCTTGGTGGCACTGTATCGCTAGTTACATCCTGGTGAAAGGGGCGGATACATCCACCTGTAATATCTTTAACCCATTCCTGGAATGGCTCCCATGTATCTCTTGGCCTGGAGGCCGCAGGCATCAACTCCCAGAATGTTGACAGCTGGGAGTGGCTGAATGTGACATCAGTGATCCAAACGTTTACTGTAGGAGCTCTCTATTCCCCCAGTGTATAGATACCCTGGGTTTAGCCATTCGGAGTAATAAAGCATGCAATTTACGATGCTCGGCTTGTGTGTCCTAAACATAGTCCAGAAGGCCTATTATCGGCTGCAGCTCATGGGGAGTCCTTAAAATGTTGTGAATCATAATAAAGATGGTGGTCCAGTAGACAGCGATGGGTGGACAGTGCCAGGACATATGTAAAAGGTGGCAGGAGTGCAGCCACACCTCCAGCATTTAGAGTCTGGTCATAATCTCATATGGGTGAGCTGACTAGGGATTCTGTACAACCTATGCAAATATTTGAAGTGTATTAATCGCAATTTAAAATCGGGTGAGAGTACCTGTAGTTGGCCTCAGCAAAAGACCCACTTCTCATCTGTTACCTGCCCCTCTAGTTCTGTATTCCAATCCTGTTGAGCTTTGGGCGTAACTACAAGTGATGCAGTTTGTACAGAACAATAAATCTGTGGTATGAGTCTGTGGGAACTAGCAGTGGCTATCAATTGTTCACAGGCTGGCAGCTGTGCAGGAGGATTCGGGAATGAGGAATGCATTTGCTTACACGTGGCTCTGATTTCGAAATAGAGTTCTTCGTGCCAGCCTCTGGTGGAGGGCAGAATTCATCTGCGGGTTACAAATCTGCAAATGTTCCGAGCCCCATTGATGAAGCTAGTGCCACATTTCCGCCATCACACATGGCTGGGATCTGTGGATTATACGGCAGAGGGGCAGATGGGGCATAGAGTATCTCCAGTCCAGCTCTGATACGCAAAAGTTCCCTGGCCCACCTCATGGTCTCCACATTGTCTATACCATCTCTAGGTCGGGTGTATTTTTTATATACTGCTACCTGAAGGGGAGTGGGGGCTTCCATAACTGCTTCAAACACAACGTGAGGCCGAAACGGAACAGGATGTACCCAAAAATGAAAAAACTGTGCTTGTGCACAATATGCTTACAGCGGTATGTCCGGAGCTCCCAGCCCTCCCTGTGTCAAGGGAAGGGTAAGTATCTCCCAGCTCACACGGGCCTGCTTGCTGGCCCAGGCTAAGGAAATCAGTAGAGAACGGAGGGTGTTCAAAAATGACTGGGTCAGTCATAGCGGTACGTTGATAAAGAGATACAGAAATTGGGTAACACGACCATCTTTGAGATGGCGATTCTGCCAGCAAAAGAGAACGGTAGCTTGGCCCACACCCTAACTTTCTCCTCCAGGCAGGCAACGGCACAACCGAAGCTCAAATTCCATATTTCTTGCACGTCACAGCTTAGCCAGATACCTAAATACTTGACCGGGCCCTCCGCCCATCTGAGTGGAAACTCCTGATCAAAAGGTTTAGTAACCGGCGTTAAGGGGAATAGGTTCGATTTGGACCAATTTATGAATGTACCGGATAAACCACCAAATTTCGTGAGCTCCCTGAGTAATGGTGCAAGATTGACCTCGAGTTCACTTATATACAACATCATGTCGTCTGCATATAACGAAATTAAAAGCCCCCTACAGCTAAATCCCAATCCCCTGGCAGCGTAGTGTTGGCGTATTCTGGCTGCAATCGGTTCCATCGCTATAAAGAACAAAAGCGGGGACAGAGGGCAGCCTTGTCTTTTCCCACAAGTTATGGCAAACGGACTGGAGATCAAGCCATTCATGCGCAATCTTGCCGACGGTCTTGTGTACAGTAACCAGATTAGGGCTATGAAGTTGGGACAGAGACCCATCCTCCCTAGGACGGTGAACAAATAGGGCCATTCCAAAGCGTAAAACGCTTTCGTGGCATCTAGAAACGCAACGATTCTTTGGTGTTTGGAGTTAAATAATGTAACACCATGAAGAGGGTGCGAAGATTGTGGGCAGTAGACCTGCAGGGAATAAACCCGGACTGATCGGGTCTTGCAATCATGGGGAGCATGGGCTGCAACCTGTTGGCCAGTAATTTCGCATAAATCTTCACATCTATATTAATTAAGGAGAGCGGCCTGTATGAGTTCATCTCCTGACCAGGTTTCCCCGGTTTCAACAGTGTTAGGATTATCTCCTCACGCATTGATGGAGGGAGTTTGCCAGTATCTTGGGCTTCCTGAAATACCCCCAGGAGTTGAGGTGTTAACTTATCTGGGTACGCCTTATAGAATTTGGTAGTCAACCCATCAGAACCAGGGGCTTCTGCTGCCGGCAGGCTGCTTATTACCTGCAAAATGTCACGAACGGTGAAGGGTTCGTCCAGGTATTCCCTATGGGCTCTGCCCAGCCACAGCAGTTCTATGGATTGAAGAAATTACATATGCTCTTCCGGTTCCGCACACTGCGCGGATGTATACAGTTTTGTGTCGTATTTTGTAAATTACCCAAGTACCTCGCAGGGGCCTCTAATGACCTTGGAATTGTCAACGTTAATTTCAGGAATATAGGCAGTTATGCGTGATGGTCTCAACAAGTTAGCCAGGGTTTTTCCCAGTCGATCACCCTTCCCGTAGTGCTTAGCTTGTGTATATTTGCCTAAACTTTTTACCTCACGTTGTGCCTCCTCTTCAAACTCAGAGACACACTCCCTAATTTTCGGTAAAACTGTAGGGTCAGCAGTTTGGTAATAATCAGACTCTAGCTCCCTTATACGCGTTTCCATAGAGGCCAGAGTGCACCTAATAGCCTTGAGTACTCTTGCATGCCTTGATATGCACTTACCCCTCACCACCACCTTAAAACCCTCCCATAATGTCGCATATGGTGTAACAGACCCAGAATGTATCTAAATAAATTCTTCTATGTCCTTGTGTATCTCTTCATTAAAAGCCTGATCAAGTAAAGCATTAGGGGCTAATCTCCAACTATATAAAGGTGGCGGGGTGTTCAGAAGTGTCACCTGCAGCAGATAAGGGGCATGATCTGACAGCATCCTGGGGTAGTGTGTGCTATCTGAGGTCCAGGCTGCTACGTCACGGGATACCAGCCAAGAGTCTAATCGCGACCAGGCCCCATGGTGTGCGACACACACATACCTTCCTGTATCCCCGGGTGCCTGGCCCTCCAGGTCAGACCTAACGGGACACACCACTTAATTAAAAATATATGTGGCCAGCACTTGCAGAAGAAAGGAGCCAGCAGGCTGGGAAGGCCCTGTGGCAACCCCGGCAGCCCCAAGCAACTCTAATGGTGTGGGGTGCCCCAGGTGGGTACTGGGGCACCCTTTAATTTAAAACAAATGCCAACTCCCACGTTGCCCCATGATATAGAGTGGCTTGCAGGGAGCCAGCAGGGCTGTGGGGCCCTGTGACTTCCACTGCGGACCCTTATAAAAAAAGCAGGGAATGATAAATGCCCCTCATTAATTATTCACTGCTCCTTCAAGGAGCACCCTATTATGCCCTAGAAGGGACACCACCAACATTTTGTTTAACGTTGTGGTGGGCCACATGGAGTTCTGCAGCCCACCCACCAACATTAGAAAAAGGAACAGTACAGCCTATGGGTCATTCAAACGATGAGGGTTGAATGCAGTCACGCCCTGTGGCCAACCTCCTGGTGTGCAGAGCCAAAGGCCATGTGCATCATGGGTTTGGCTGCCTGCAACCAACCTTTTGCCGCATACGGCCAAAGGATATGTACAGTGTGAGGTTGGCTGCCCATGGGTGGGTTGGTGACAGGATCTGGCCTCAGGCCAGACTCTGTGACCAACTCCCTGCCGCACAAAGCTGGAAGCCGTTCATTGCATGGGAATGTCTGCCTGTGAGGAGAGGGGGCGGGGGTTAGGGCACAGGGCCTGACTGCGGGCCAGGCTCTTACAGTCAACCTCACATCGGGGCGTTGGCTGCCCATGGAGGGGTTGGGAGCAGGGCCTGCTTGCATGTCAGGCCCTGCTGCCAACCCCCACTACATACAAAGGATTTATGTATTGTAACAAAACATTACATGAAAAAATGGTGTGCCCTCGTCTTGCACTGCCAATTACCCCACATAATACATCACTGATTACATCTTCTGTGATATCATTGATAATATCACTGCAACCGATGAAATTGTTAATGAGAAAACTATGCATGGCGGGGGAACCAGTTAAAAATGTTAAGTTGTTAGTGAATATTTCACTGAACTATAAATAACTTTACTTTAACTTTAGAATTTTTCAATGAATGGTTAGCTATATATATATATATATATATATATATATATATATATATATATATATATATATATATATATATATATATATATATATATATATATCGCTCCTGAGTTAAGCACCAGCCCAGCGCACACATGAACGGTGCTTGTCACGGCGGGGGTGCTCCCGCCATTAAATTACAGCTCCACACTGCCAATCGGTAATCGTACCGGAACACAGACGACAGCACTCACGGGGGGAGAGTTCCAAAAGATGTTTTATTAGGAACCCTTAGCGTTCATAACAGACGCGTTTCGGCAACTCGCCTTTCTCGATGTTAAGCTCGGAACGCCAGCATCGCCCCTGTTTTAAATTCATGTTTCGCGCTCATGTTAATAATCAACATGGTAGAAAGACTAACAGGAACCTGAAATCAGGATGTCAATGTTCCGCCATCTTTGAACGTACCCTCAAGCATCACAATAAATGCAATTCACCAACAGTGATAAAGCCCGGAATGGGCATACATTCATATAGCGTGAAAGCGAGCATAATATCTCAATATTCCGCTAGAACGTATCAAATGGTGACTTAAAGCATCAAAATAAATGTACTTCATCAACAGTCGTAATAATAAAGCCCTGGATGGGCGTACATTCTATGCGAAAACAGGCCTAATATTTCAAAGAAATAAAACAGTGGTCAGCGGCTTTCAATCCTCAACACATGATAGTTAAAACAGTGCCTGTAGTGACAAAATAGAAAAGAAGAAGAAGGAGAGAGAGGACTCAACGAATACAAACTTCCTATACAGTAACAGATAATTGATATACCGTAAGATAATTTGATGTAATATATATCATTCTCCTATATGCACAGCTAACTCCTCACTACTGTTCAGACCAAACGGATTTTTACTTTGCAGATCAATAATGTACCGTGATTCGAGACGTCTAAGTCTTTGTATCCTATCACCTCCCCTAGGGTTGATGGGAACTTGATCCAAGCAGAAATATGTTAGTAAATCACGATCTCTCTTTTGGCATTGATTGAAATGCCGAGCAACGGGATAGGACTCGTCAAAATTGGCAATAGCCCTCATGTGCTCTAGGATCCGTATCTTGGCAGGATGAATAGTGCTGCCAATATAACGGAGTCCACAAGGACAGGTCAGACAGTATATAGTGTAGGGAGTGGTGCATGTGAGAAATTTGGTAATTTTCTTCGGTGTTGCTAAACCTGGGACAGTGTAAGATAAGGTCCTTTTACTTTTCTTGCAGGCCTTACACTTACCACAGGGGAAAAAAACATTAAGAGCCCCAAATGGTGATTTCGGATCCGCAGTAGATTGATAGCTGTGTACCAGGGTGTCCCTAAGGGATCTGGCCTTTTTGAATGTAACCAGGGTATTAGGAGGTAGGTCACTACCAATGATGGTATCTGATAAAAGAATGGCCCAATTCTTTTTTAGGATGCGTCTCAGATGACCAGCATCCTTAGAAAATGTAGTGATTAGTCTGAATGTTCCAGTATCTTCTTCCTCCCTCTGTTTGTATTGGTTGCTTAAGAGGTCTGTTCTATTTACACACCTAGCCTTGTTGAGGGCTCTATTAAGTATATTCTCACTATACCCTCTCTGTCTAAAGCGTGCAAGGCTTTCTTTAGCTGAAGAATCGAAATCTGTCTCCCTGGTATTGTTTCTCCTTAAACGTAACAGTTCCCCATAGGGGATACTGTCGATCAGTTTCTTAGGGTGACTGCTAGAAGAATGTAAAATAGCATTCCCTGCCGTGGGTTTACGGTACAATTTAGTGTGTAATTTCCCTTCCGAAACAAATACACTAAGATCCAGGTAATTGACAGCCTCTGTGCTCACCTCCCCTGTGAATTTCAAATTAACATTGTTGATGTTTAAAATTTGTATATATTCAGATGCCAATGCTGGGGAGCCCCTGAAAATTATGAAAAGGTCATCGATATAACGATGCCAGACCACAACTCTATCTGTCCAAGTTTTGTTGGTTTCGGCCCATGCCACCTGCTCCTCCCACCAGCCTACGAAAAGATTCGCATAGCTGGGGGCGAAGCAGGTGCCCATGGCCGTCCCCGAGACTTGTCTGTATAGCTGTTTCTGATAGATGAAAACATTATGAGTAAGGCAAAATTCAATGATCATGGCACTATGATCCATCAAACATAGTGGGCGATTGGCAAGAAAATGCTTGACTGCTCTCAGTCCATCACTGTGTGCTATACATGTGTAAAGACTAGCAATGTCTAACACCATTAAGCAGAAACCCTGTTCCCATTTCACTCGTTCAATTTGTACCAGAAAATCTTTGGTATCTCTGAGATACGATTTCAATAGTACCACCTGTTGGAACAAAAAATGATCAATGTACACGGACAAATGTTCGGTCAAACTTCCCAAGGAGGCCACAATGGGCCTGCCTGGGGGATTTATTATGTCCTTATGAAATTTAGGTAGATAGTAAAATGTGGGAATGATAGGGTTCAAACATCTCAGGAACAAATGTTCATCTGCCTCCAGTAGGTTTTTCTTATACCAAGAAGACAACATGAGATGAAAGTCCGTGATGCCCTGATTGTACAATAGCATGGTGGTTTTTTCATAGTGTAAAGGATCATTGAGTTGCCGATACACTTCCTGATGGTATTGTTCTTGAGTTAATAGGACAATATTTCCTCCTTTGTCTGAAGGTTTACAGACAAGAGTGTCGTCGTTGCACAGATTTTCTAGTGCCAATTGTTGTTGCCTTGTGAAGTTGTTGGCATTCTTCCGATATTTCCCTTCGCTACGAAAACGAAGTAGGTCTTTTATGACTGAATCCGAGAATGTGTCCACCGCATCTGTGGGCATTTGTGGAAGAAACACAGATTTCAGTTTAAACGAGCTTTTGCCACCTTGCTGCGGTACATCCAAATCAGCCAAAAGTTGGGTTTGACCGATGGTTGTCTCGCCAGCCTCCACATTAGCTTCCAGTAGACTATCCATAGTGCGTAGTGTTCCAAGATCAGTTCCTGTTAAATTTCTCAGAGGTCTCTCGGATTCGCTCGTACCTATTGATTGGCTCTTCTTTGTAATAGGTTTCAGTTTGAAATATTTAAATAATTTCAATTTTCGAATAAACTTAAATAAGTCTATCCGTGTTTGTGCGAATTCCATTTTTCGTTGTGGACAGAATGAAAGTCCAAGTTTCAACACCGATATTTCAGTTTCGGTGAGGATTTTAGGTGTCAGGTTGATGATGGTTAGTTTGTTATCATCTACCTCCGCTTGTTGAAACCCTTCCTGCTGCGAGTGACTGGTGGTGAATGGTCGTTTCTTGCGGCCCCCGCCACCCCGCCTCGTCTTCCTCTTCCTCTTGCCGAGGATTCCGGGGGTTTGCCTTTGCCTCCCTGTTGCTGTTGTTTCCGAATCAGTTTGAATTCTTCGTGAAAAGGGGTGGCCTCGGCGCCATGACTTCTATCCGTGTCCTCACCCGATGTTTCACCACCTGTGACATCCGATTCGGTGGTATCCTGGTTATCCACTGGTGTCTGTGTCGGTTTCTTCTTTAGCTCCTTTCTTGGATTGTCATATTTTTGGGCGAAAGTTAGTATACGTCCAAGATTATAGTCGCGTTCATCGCGTTCAAACTTCTCCTCCTTGCGTTTCTTTATTTTCTGCTCATAAGTTTTCAAACGTTTTTTCATTGCTTCTCTCTTTTCCTCCAGTTTACTTTGATCTGGTTTTTTGAGTAGTTCATCCTCCAATTCCTTTATTTTGAGCAAAGCTGCCTCGCGGTCACTCCATGCAAATCTCACGAGTATGACCAACATCCCCTTGCACGATTGGGCCGTGTGTTCTGCCCATTCATCGAGTAAACGGGGATCCGGATTTTCATACGCGGGAACAGTGTAAATACGCAGGCCGCGTGGTACTCGGTTAACCTCAATATAACTTTGTAGTGAGGTGGCCTCCCACCACTTCCTGACCTCCCGCTCATACAACCTCTCCAAGGCATTAAGTTTGGTGTTCACGCTCATCGGAACCGCCTCTTCACTACTGTCACGTGCACTGTTACCATTACGTTTCCGAAACATATTCTGTGCCGCTTCACGGCGCTCCGTTTCACAAAACATATTTATATGACCTTGATGTAATGATACAGTCACAAAAGATAATTCTTCGCCACTATTCCCCCCTAATTCTTGCGATAAAGGAGTGTCCACAAAGGGATCCGTCGTGCCATCGGCACCTTACCGGAGAACTTGTAATTCGAATTGTCCGTACGCCGCCACAAATCAGACAGCCGTCCCACAGGTTATACGGTTCCCAATCACACCGATGTGTGTAAGTCCCGCTACCAGATGCGGCGGTCCTTGGTGTTCTTCACTCCTTATCCCGGTGCGCCAGGAAACAGTCAATATATCGCTCCTGAGTTAAGCACCAGCCCAGCGCACACATGAACGGTGCTTGTCACGGCGGGGGTGCTCCCGCCATTAAATTACAGCTCCACACTGCCAATCGGTAATCGTACCGGAACACAGACGACAGCACTCACGGGGGGAGAGTTCCAAAAGATGTTTTATTAGGAACCCTTGGCGTTCATAACAGACGCGTTTCGGCAACTCGCCTTTCTCGATGTTAAGCTCGGAACGCCAGCATCGCCCCTGTTTTAAATTCATGTTTCGCGCTCATGTTAATAATCAACATGGTAGAAAGACTAACAGAAACCTGAAATCAGGATGTCAATGTTCCGCCATCTTTGAACGTACCCTCAAGCATCACAATAAATGCTTTATTATTACGACTGTTGATGAAGTACATTTATTTTGATGCTTTAAGTCACCATTTGATACCTTCTAGCGGAATATTGAGATATTATGCTCGCTTTCACGCTATATGAATGTATGCCCATTCCGGGCTTTATCACTGTTGGTGAATTGCATTTATTGTGATGCTTGAGGGTACGTTCAAAGATGGCGGAACATTGACATCCTGATTTCAGGTTTCTGTTAGTCTTTCTACCATGTTGATTATTAACATGAGCGCGAAACATGAATTTAAAACAGGGGCGATGCTGGCGTTCCGAGCTTAACATCGAGAAAGGCGAGTTGCCGAAACGCGTCTGTTATGAACGCCAAGGGTTCCTAATAAAACATCTTTTGGAACTCTCCCCCCGTGAGTGCTGTCGTCTGTGTTCCGGTACGATTACCGATTGGCAGTGTGGAGCTGTAATTTAATGGCGGGAGCACCCCCGCCGTGACAAGCACCGTTCATGTGTGCGCTGGGCTGGTGCTTAACTCAGGAGCGATATATTGACTGTTTCCTGGCACACCGGGATAAGGAGTGAAGAACACCAAGGACCGCCGCATCTGGTAGCGGGACTTACACACATCGGTGTGATTGGGAACCGTATAACCTGTGGGACGGCTGTCTGATTTGTGGCGGCGTACGGACAATTCGAATTACAAGTTCTCCGGTAAGGTGCCGATGGCACGACGGATCCCTTTGTGGACACTCCTTTATCGCAAGAATTAGGGGAGAATAGTGGCGAAGAATTATCTTTTGTGACTGTATCATTACATCAAGGTCATATAAATATGTTTTGTGAAACGGAGCGCCGTGAAGCGGCACAGAATATGTTTCGGAAACGTAATGGTAACAGTGCACGTGACAGTAGTGAAGAGGCGGTTCCGATGAGCGTGAACACCAAACTTAATGCCTTGGAGAGGTTGTATGAGCGGGAGGTCAGGAAGTGGTGGGAGGCCACCTCACTACAAAGTTATATTGAGGTTAACCGAGTACCACGCGGCCTGCGTATTTACACTGTTCCCGCGTATGAAAATCCAGATCCCCGTTTACTCGATGAATGGGCAGAACACACGGCCCAATCGTGCAAGGGGATGTTGGTCATACTCGTGAGATTTGCATGGAGTGACCGCGAGGCAGCTTTGCTCAAAATAAAGGAATTGGAGGATGAACTACTCAAAGAACCAGATCAAAGTAAACTGGAGGAAAAGAGAGAAGCAATGAAAAAACGTTTGAAAACTTATGAGCAGAAAATAAAGAAACGCAAGGAGGAGAAGTTTGAACGCGATGAACGCGACTATAATCTTGGACGTATACTAACTTTCGCCCAAAAATATGACAATCCAAGAAAGGAGCTAAAGAAGAAACCGACACAGACACCAGTGGATAACCAGGATACCACCGAATCGGATGTCACAGGTGGTGAAACATCGGGTGAGGACACGGATAGAAGTCATGGCGCCGAGGCCACCCCTTTTCACAAAGAATTCAAACTGATTCGGAAACAACAGCAACAGGGAGGCAAAGGCAAACCCCCGGAATCCTCGGCAAGAGGCGGGGTGGCGGGGGCCGCAAGAAACGATCATTCACCACCAGTCACTCGCAGCAGGAAGGGTTTCAACAAGCGGAGGTAGATGATAACAAACTAACCATCATCAACCTGACACCTAAAATCCTCACCGAAACTGAAATATCGGTGTTGAAACTTGGACTTTCATTCTGTCCACAACGAAAAATGGAATTCGCACAAACACGGATAGACTTATTTAAGTTTATTCGAAAATTGAAATTATTTAAATATTTCAAACTGAAACCTATTACAAAGAAGAGCCAATCAATAGGTACGAGCGAATCCGAGAGACCTCTGAGAAATTTAACAGGAACTGATCTTGGAACACTACGCACTATGGATAGTCTACTGGAAGCTAATGTGGAGGCTGGCGAGACAACCATCGGTCAAACCCAACTTTTGGCTGATTTGGATGTACCGCAGCAAGGTGGCAAAAGCTCGTTTAAACCGAAATCTGTGTTTCTTCCACAAATGCCCACAGATGCGGTGGACACATTCTCGGATTCAGTCATAAAAGACCTACTTCGTTTTCGTAGCGAAGGGAAATATCGGAAGAATGCCAACAACTTCACAAGGCAACAACAATTGGCACTAGAAAATCTGTGCAACGACGACACTCTTGTCTGTAAACCTTCAGACAAAGGAGGAAATATTGTCCTATTAACTCAAGAACAATACCATCAGGAAGTGTATCGGCAACTCAATGATCCTTTACACTATGAAAAAACCACCATGCTATTGTACAATCAGGGCATCACGGACTTTCATCTCATGTTGTCTTCTTGGTATAAGAAAAACCTACTGGAGGCAGATGAACATTTGTTCCTGAGATGTTTGAACGCTATCATTCCCACCTTTTACTATCTACTTAAAGTTCATAAGGACATAATAAATCCCCCAGGCAGGCCCATTGTGGCCTCCTTGGGAAGTTTGACCGAACATTTGTCCGTGTACATTGATCATTTTTTGTTCCAACAGGTGGTACTATTGAAATCGTATCTCAGAGATACCAAAGATTTTCTGGTACAAATTGAACGAGTGAAATGGGAACAGGGTTTCTGCTTAATGGTGTTAGACATTGCTAGTCTTTACACATGTATAGCACACAGTGATGGACTGAGAGCAGTCAAGCATTTTCTTGCCAATCGCCCACTATGTTTGATGGATCATAGTGCCATGATCATTGAGTTAATTGAATTTTGCCTTACTCATAATGTTTTCATCTATCAGAAACAGCTATACAGACAAGTCTCGGGGACGGCCATGGGCACCTGCTTCGCCCCCAGCTATGCGAATCTTTTCGTAGGCTGGTGGGAGGAGCAGGTGGCATGGGCCGAAACCAACAAAACTTGGACAGATAGAGTTGTGGTCTGGCATCGTTATATCGATGACCTTTTCATAAGTTTCAGGGGCTCCCCAGCATTGGCATCTGAATATATACAAATTTTAAACATCAACAATGTTAATTTGAAATTCACAGGGGAGGTGAGCACAGAGGCTGTCAATTACCTGGATCTTAGTGTATTTGTTTCCGAAGGGAAATTACACACTAAATTGTACCGTAAACCCACGGCAGGGAATGCTATTTTACATTCTTCTAGCAGTCACCCTAAGAAACTGATCAACAGTATCCCCTATGGGGAACTGTTACGTTTAAGGAGAAACAATACCAGGGAGACAGATTTCGATTCTTCAGCTAAAGAAAGCCTTGCACGCTTTAGACAGAGAGGGTATAGTGAGAATATACTTAATAGAGCCCTCAACAAGGCTAAGTGTGTAAATAGAACGGACCTCTTAAGCAACCAATACAAACAGAGGGAGGAAGAAGATACTGGAACATTCAGACTAATCACTACATTTTCTAAGGATGCTGGTCATCTGAGACGCATCCTAAAAAAGAATTGGGCCATTCTTTTATCAGATACCATCATTGGTAGTGACCTACCTCCTAATCCCCTGGTTACGTTCAAAAAGGCCAGATCCCTTAGGGTCACCCTGGTACACAGCTATCAATCTACTGCGGATCCGAAATCACCATTTGGGGCTCTTAATGGTTTTTTCCCCTGTGGTAAGTGTAAGGCCTGCAAGAAAAGTAAAAGGACCTTATCTTACACTGTCCCAGGTTTAGCAACACCGAAGAAAATTACCAAATTTCTCACATGCACCACTCCCTACACTATATACTGTCTGACCTGTCCTTGTGGACTCCGTTATATTGGCAGCACTATTCATCCTGCCAAGATACGGATCCTAGAGCACATGAGGGCTATTGCCAATTTTGACGAGTCCTATCCCGTTGCTCGGCATTTCAATCAATGCCACAAGAGAGATCGTGATTTACTAACATATTTCTGCTTGGATCAAGTTCCCATCAACCCTAGGGGAGGTGATAGGATACAAAGACTTAGACGTCTCGAATCACGGTACATTATTGATCTGCAAAGTAAAAATCCGTTTGGTCTGAACAGTAGTGAGGAGTTAGCTGTGCATCTAGGAGAATGATATATATTACATCAAATTATCTTACGGTATATCAATTATCTGTTACTGTATAGGACGTTTGTATTCGTTGAGTCCTCTCTCCTTCTTCTTCTTTTCTATTTTGTCACTACAGGCACTGTTTTAACTATTATGTGTTGAGGATTGAAAGCCGCTGACCACTGTTTTATTTCTTTGAAAAATTAGGCCTGTTTTCGCATAGAATGTACGCCCATCCAGGGCTTTATTATTACGACTGTTGATGAAGTACATTTATTTTGATGCTTTAAGTCACCATTTGATACGTTCTAGCGGAATATTGAGATATTATGCTCGCTTTCACGCAATATGAATGTATGCCCATTCCGGGCTTTATCACTGTTGGTGAATTGCATTTATTGTGATGCTTGAGGGTACGTTCAAAGATGGCGGAACATTGACATCCTGATTTCAGGTTTCTGTTAGTCTTTCTACCATGTTGATTATTAACATGAGCGCGAAACATGAATTTAAAACAGGGGCGATGCTGGCGTTCCGAGCTTAACATCGAGAAAGGCGAGTTGCCGAAACGCGTCTGTTATGAACGCCAAGGGTTCCTAATAAAACATCTTTTGGAACTCTCCCCCCGTGAGTGCTGTCGTCTGTGTTCCGGTACGATTACCGATTGGCAGTGTGGAGCTGTAATTTAATGGTGGGAGCACCCCCGCCGTGACAAGCACCGTTCATGTGTGCGCTGGGCTGGTGCTTAACTCAGGAGCGATATATTGACTGTTTCCTGGCGCACCGGGATAAGGAGTGAAGAACACCAAGGACCGCCGCATCTGGTAGCGGGACTTACACACATCGGTGTGATTGGGAACCGTATAACCTGTGGGACGGCTGTCTGATTTGTGGCGGCGTACGGACAATTCGAATTACAAGTTCTCCGGTAAGGTGCCGATGGCACGACGGATCCCTTTGTGGACACTCCTTTATCGCAAGAATTACCGATTGGCAGTGTGGAGCTGTAATATATATATATATATATATATATATATATATATATATATATATATATATATATATATATATATATATATATATATATATATATATATATATATATATATATATATATATATATATATATATATATTACCTACTGGCAGTTACCAGTAGGTAGTTATAGTTAGGACCTATTTTCCATAGGAAATCCGCAACATTCTGTTTGGAATAACGTTGGCGCAGATTAACGACTCTTAGCGATATTTTCCAAACTTTTGGCCAGCTCCGGTCCGCTCCTATCCTGAAAATTTCACGGTGATTCGTCAAGTGGGGGCTGAGAAAAAAGGGGGGTCCCAAAACGCGTTTTCCCCATGCATTTTCCCATAGGACCTGTTGATGCAGCTACAGCCCGAACTGCTGAACGGAATTACAC
This sequence comes from Triturus cristatus, assembly GCF_964204655.1. Lineage (NCBI taxonomy): Eukaryota > Metazoa > Chordata > Amphibia > Caudata > Salamandridae > Triturus > Triturus cristatus. The sequence goes on from NC_140581.1 coordinate 801,818,449, forward strand.
CAAGTTTGGCAAAGAGGTAGTCTTCAGTTCAGACTCGTGCATTTTGCTTAAATGGTGTAAATCCGTTCAGTAGTTCCTGAGAAAATTAGAGTTAAAATGATAGATATATCTGGGCGGAGCCTCACCACACATCTCATCGTGAGATCTGATTGGCTGTCAGTACTTCATCCAAGAAGTGTTGGCAGCCATCTTGGGACCAATATACATGATAGCACCTCATTAAAAAGCATTGCAGTTAATAGAAGGTTTTAAGACTTTAGTTACATTATAAATCATTTGTTGAGGGTTCCATACTCATTTTAGGAATTGTGATGTGTTCTAAGGTGATTTTACCATGGGAAAAAGCCTTCTGCTGTGATATCATGAATCATGTTTGAGAGAAAACTATTTTCTCATGCTTTTCCCACAGAGGTTTGGAAGGTGATCTATAAGCTAAACTGAGAGCATATTTTCTGTAAATTCACATTATCTTTCTCAGTCATGTGAGAATGAAGTCTGACACTCTCAGTAAAACATGTACATCCAACAAGGGCAGAGACTGTCAGTTGATTCCTTTGTGTTCTACTGCAGCTTCCCAGAGTGTTCTAAAGAACAACTAGAGCACTAACAGTCCTACTTATGACAAACGTATCGTACACCTGAAGCCATCTTGATTGGAATAAAGTGGTAACTCTTAAAACATTTAATTTAAAAAGGAACAAAATGAGGGGGTTCATTTTGCCATAGAAAGTATGATTAGTGCTGCAGAAAGAAAAATTAGGGCACATTTTGAGTGACTTCTCAAATCCTCTTCTATTTCATTAAAAAATTCTGACTTGCAGACTGAAACATGCACTTTCAATACCAGCAGCAGACTTCCCTGGTGAGCAGTAGCTTTACTACAGTGATCTAATAAGCAACTAGAGTGCTAACATTCTGAATTTATGGCAAATGTGTGACACATCTGAATGCCTTCTTGATGGAATCAAAGTAAAAAACTGAAAGTATTTCCTACTGAGGAGACTGTAGTAAATGAGGAAATTAGGAAACTTCATAACAAATAAGTCTCCCAAAATGGCCATCAGAGACAAAAGAGCGCAAATGTAGCCCAAATATCACCCAGATGTAGCACAAGTATAGCCCAATGACAGAATGTCCCAGAGTGTTCTAACGAACAACTAGAGCGCTAACAGTCTTACTTATGACAAAAGTATGGCACACTTGAAGCCATTTTAATTGGAATAAAGTGGTAACACTTAAAACATTTAATTTACAAAGGAACAAAATGAGGGCATTCATTTTGCCATAGAAATTATGATTAGTGCTGCAGAAAGAAAAATTAGGGCACATTTTGACTTCTTAAATCCTCTTCTATTTCATAAAAAAATTCTGACATGCAGACTGAAGCATGCACTTTGAATACCAGCAGCAGACTTCCCTAGTGAGCAGTAGCTTTACTACAGTGATCTAATGAGCAACTAGAGTGCTAACATTCATAATTTATGGCAAATGTGTGACACATCTGAATGCCTTCTTGATGGAACCAAAGTAAAAAACTGAAAGTATTTCCTACTGAGGAGACTGCAGTAAATTAGGAAATTAGGAAACTTCATAACAAATAAATCTCCCAAGATGGCCACCAGAGACAAAAGAGCCCAAATGTAGCCCAAATATCACCCAGATGTAGCCCAAGTATAGCCCAATGACAGAATGTCCCAGAGTGTTCTTAAGAACAACTAGAGCGCTTACTGACTTACTTATGACAAAAGTATGGCACACCTGAAGCCATCTTGATTGGAATGAACTGGTAACACTTAAAGCATTTAATCTAAAAAGGAACACAATGAGGGGGTTCATTTTGCCATAGAAAGTATGATTAGTGCTGAAGAAAGAAAAATGAGGGCACATTTTGAGTGACTTCTCAAATCCTCTTCTATTTCATTAAAAAATTCTGATATGCAGACTGAAACATGCACTTTTAATACCAGCAGCAGACTTCCGTGGTGAGCCGTAGCTTTACTACAGTGATCTAATGAGCAACTTGAGTGCTAACATTCAGATTTTATGGCAAATGTGTGACATATCTGAATACCTTCTTGATGGAATCAAAGTAAAAAACTGAAAGCATTTCCTACTGAGGAGACTGCAGTAAATGAGGAAATTAGGAAACTTCATAACAAATAAATCTCCCAAGATGGCCACCAGAGACAAAAGAGCCCAAATGCAGCACAGATATCACCCAGATGTAGCCCACATGTAGCCCAATGACAGAAGTGTGCAAAACACCTATTTTTTGTGTATTTGCAGTTTTATATAGTGCAGACTTGTCAGGTATTGGAGTGCTTTACATAAGCATTGGTTACATCACACCAGATAAAATTCATTTTGGTTGTAGACATGGGGAGATTAAGTGAATTGACCAGAATCACAGAATGTTGAGCTGAAGCAGAAACTCCAACCTGGTAGCCCAGTTGCAAACTCTGCAGCTCTGGAAGTAACACCACATCCTCTCCCCTATGTGCAACATTTAATCAAGTGGTCAACTGGATAAAAAAACATAAAGGTTACAAAACATTTAAAAGTTCTTTGTCGCTATTTGAAAACTCAGAAAATATGTCCTCATTTTTGTTTTTTAGGGGACTAACCATCATTTTGATGCAAATAAGACCCTCTCATATATGTAATTTTTAAAGGAGCTGCTCTAGGTATTACAGTTTTGATTACATCAAGATGACGTCAGGCGTTCCACACTTTTGTAATAAATATAGAATGTTAGCAATCTAGTTATTCATTGAGATACTGTTGAGAGGCAGAGACCAGGGACACAGACTCTGAAAATTGAAGGCAGGTAGGAGAGTGCAGAGGCAACAATTTGACCACACTGGGCAGGCAGGAAGGGCAGTGGCAGCACAACAGGCTATGGAGGGCAGTGGAAAGGGGGGCAGGGGCAACAAACCAACAATACAGGACTGGCAAGAGAGGCTCTGGCAATTTAATAGACCATTGTGGGCAGAAGGAAGAGGCAGTGGTAGTACAACCATACATGCCAACAGACCCGTTTCTGCCAGGAAACGTCTAATGTTTTTAAGCTCAAATGGGCTTTATTTGATCTGTCTCCTGTCTACAATTTTCTCATTTTCATTGTAACTCAAAGGGGAAAATCAATACCCCAGTTTTTTTTCAAAATCTCCCTCTTACCAAGTTGAAAATGTTCGCAAGTATGGTACATTGGATCATGGTAGGCAGGAGGAATTGGGGTAGGGACATGGACTCGGATTACAGAGGACAGGAGGGACATGGAGAGGTGCACCAAACTGACCCTACAGGGCAGGCATCAGGGTTTGCAGCAGCACAATACACCACACAGGGCATGCGGGACGGGAGTGCAGCACAACAATCCATATAAAGCAATAGGGAGGGGACAGGAGCATGCAAATGGACAACAGAGAACAGAGGGGAAAGAGGCAATGGTAGCTAGCTGACCATAATGGACAGACAGAAGAGAAAGCTGCAGCATAACAGACCATAAAGGGCAGGAGGGACGTATCAGGGGCATTACAATGGAACAGACAAGCCAGGAGGGAGGGAATAGGGGTCTGCACATGGAAACAGAGGGCTGGGGGCAAGGGGGCAGGGCAAGAGCAGCAAGATGACCATGGAGGTCAGGCAGGATGGGCACTCGAAACAAGACACACCATGGAGAGCAACAGAGAGACTATAATGGCATACACACAGACCATGGAGGGAAGGTGGGAGGGGGTCAGGGGCAGCTAGCTGACCACACAGGGAAAGTAGGAGGGGCCATGGCAGCACAGAAGACCATGCATGGCAAGCGGGAGGGTTAGTGGCAGTACAATGGCTATGATGGGCAAGCAGGAGGGTGCAGGGGCATGCACAAAGGACCATGGAGGAGAGAAGGGAGGGTCATGACCTGGGCACAGACAAGAGAGTTCAGGGGAAGGGACCTCACAACAGACAGCGTGGGGCAGGCAGGAGGAGCAGTTGCAGCACAACAGACCAGGGAGGGCAGAAGGGTGTGGCAGTAAAATGGACCATGGAGGACAGGAGGAAGGGGATAGGGGCATGGCATGTGGACAGGCAGGGTGGAGGTGGCAGGGACAGGTTACTGTCATCTGACAATGCTAGGCAGGAGGGAGGGGAGTGGCAGCTCAACAGAACACTCAGAGTAGATAGGAATGGCAAGTCCATGGAACATGGTGGGCAAAAAGGATGGAGCAGGGGCATGCACAAAGATATCGGAGGGCAGGGGGAAGGAGAATAGGGGCAGCAAGCTAAGCACAGAGGCTAAGCAGGAGGTCAATGATGAGCCATAGAATTGGGCAATGGAGGGCAGCAGGAGTGGACTGGTACATCATGCTAAATGGAGGGCAGTGGCAGCACATCGGACCATGCATGGCAGGAGGGAGGAGGCTAGTCCATGGATTCAGACAATAGAGGATAGGGAGGAGGTGGATGGGGCAGCAAGCTAACTGTTCAGAGAAGGTGGGTATTAGGAACTTTATTGTTTTTAAAATGTGTATCTGTGCGAACTACTTAAAATATTAACAAGTATGCAGCATAATCTCAATTTTATTCAGGAAAAAGAGGACGTTTGTGACTGTGACTCCGGGCCCACTTGGCAGAAACACCCCCTGACCCTCCACCCCCATCGTAAAATGTAATGCCCGTGAAAAGGGTAGGTGGACAGAGTGTTATATAGAACATAGTCCTGAGAGCACGATTAAAAATGAAAACTAGATATAGTATATGGTATAAACTATGCATCAAAAAGTGTGATATAAGATGAACCGGGGCGTGAAATATAATATGCAATACATTGTGCGCAATGACAGATTCATTGGAGAGCGCGAGATAGCACAGGCACTAGCGCGTGCTATGCGATATGCGCCTTGGAGTGTAATATGCACAGGGCAGTGTTGTGTAACCTAACTAGTCTCTAAAATTGTAATATAAAATATGTGCTGGGGATTGTAATGTTGCATATGCACTGTGACAAAGATATGGATACCAGATTGTAATATGTATGGCATAGCGCTGTGCGTTATAACATAGGCATCGAGGAAGGCACGTTAGAGGGGGCAATATAACCCGTGCGAAGGCAAGTGTGGCATGACATATTCACGGGGTGGTGTTACAGTGCACATGGGCTAGAGAGTGTCATAGCATACGCACTAGCTGGTGGAATACAACACAGAGGTGTGTGGCACTCAGCGGGCACTGGTGGGTGTAACACAACATTGGGCTCAGCCAGGAGCACGCTGTGACTCTCAAGTGAGGTTCGTCTCCTTTCCAGAGAGTAAAATAAAAAGTATTACACATCCGGCGGTGGATGTGTGTTTTATTAACCGTGAGGGGGGTTTCTTGCATAGTTTGGTCGAATTTTTGTCGAATCCCCTTTGAATGGCTTGGTGTGTGTGTGTATTAAATGTGCCCGTCAATAGCTACCCATGTTTGTATAAATAAATGACAAGGGTGTCTACTTGGAGAGTACCCACTGGCGGGGGCGCCGGGATTAGGCACGGTAGGGCGTCAGACACGTCAGAGCTTCACTAGCAGTGTACATTCATTCCACGTGGATTCATTGTATGCATAGTCGCCTTTTAATGAATTTCACGCAAATCGTCATGGTGATAGGTACATACGGTTTGTCCAGCATGTCCTAGGTGTTTCTATAAATATATATTTTTTTTAAATAATAAAAAACAAAGGCCGGCCCCGGGGGATGGGGTCCCCGGGGCCATAAGTGGCCTGAGGAGGGGGGCAACGCAGCCCCTTTCCTAAAGATTTTTTTTTTTAAAAAGGCCATGACCTGGGGGTTGGGGTCCCCAGGGCAGAATAAGGCCTTGGGAGGGGAGTCACGCGACCCCCTTCCAAACTTATTATTTTCAACAAAAGAAATTAGGGTACAGGCCCTGGGGGATGGAGTCCCCAGGGCCAATAAATTAGAAAAAGAAGGGGGGCCACACAGCCCTCCTTCTTAAAAAAATAAAATAAATAAAAGACCGGCATCGCGCCGGAGGCCATGCCCCCTCCTTGCAGCACTCTGCAAACGCGCCCCCTGGCCAGTTGTAAGTTGGGGAATTAATTCCCCTTCAATACTGACGGTCCCTGGGGGCCAACTAGCCCAACAGGTATCTCCAGTATGCGCCAGGGAGCTGCGTTGCAGACAGGTGTTCTGAGGCCACGCCCCTTTTTATACCTCCATGCAGCGCAGCTCTGTGGCACTTACTGGAGGTACCTAGTGGGCTAGTTTTACCCTAGGGACCCTTAGGATTCAAGGGGACTTAATCTCTCAACTTAGAATGGCCACAGGGCGCGTTTACACAGTGGTGAAGGGAGGGGACGGGGCCTGAGGTGACATGTGCAAACACGCCATGTGGCGCGTTTTAAATTGCCGAAATAATTCCCTTTCAATCCTGAGGGACCCTGGGGGCCAACTAGCCCACCAGGTGCTTCCAGTAAGCGCCACTGCTCTGCGTTGCAGAGAGGTAGTGCAGGCCGTGCCCCTTTTTACACCTCTCTACAATGGCGCTTACTGGACGTACCTAGTGGGCTATTTTGCCCCTAGGGACCCTCAGGATTCAAGGGGACTTAATCTCCCAACTTAAAACGGCCACAGGCCGTGTTTACACAGTGGGGAAGGGAGGGGACGGGGCCTGAGGTGACGTGTGCAAACACCCCCTGTGGCGCGTTTTAAGAGGTAGTTTTAATCCCCTGCCCTATTATATACTAGGGGCTTACAGAGGAGGTAATGCTAATCACAGGGGGACCCCAACGCATAGTGTTCCCTAGTGTATGTAGGTGTTTTCACTGTATTCTGAGTGTCTTTTAACATAGCACTGGCTCTAGGACTGGTTAGTCAGACTCAGTTACCACCAGTATCCGTCTGAAAAAGTTGAGGGTACAGGATGATTTTGCAACAAGGCTTCTTTCTGCTCTTCTGTTTGTTCTTTCTGCACGTTATCCTTCTTCCTGCACTTTTCTTCGTCTTTGAGGACTTCTGTTGCTTCTTTCTGCATTTCTTTTTTTTCTTTTTGTGCGTTTTTTCTTCTTTCTTCACATGTCCTATCTCTGTAGGCATAGTTAGAAATTAGCATTTAAAAAACCTTTGAAATTCACTGAAAAAACCATAGGTTTCAGGCACGTTATAGTTAGGAATTAGCATAAAAAAACCTTAGAAATTCACTGAAAAACCATAGGTTTCAAGGGTGTTATAGTTAGCTGGACTTTTCACTCGTACAAAACCATTGAAATTCCCCCGTTGTAGTTAGTTCAGCTAACTATAACTCGCGCGCCCGCAATGCACTGCTGATGACGTCACATATTACATCACTCATGACATGGTCAGTGACATCACTCATGACATCACTGATGACATCTCAAATGACATCACTGATGACATCACTGATTACATCATCCTTGTGATAGAGTGGCAGACCTCCTCTCCCCCTAATATAACCTTTGATACACACATTCAAAAATAGAAACTAACATTTTCAAAACAATGGACATACCAATACCAGTTACAACAACCTATTCAGTAATTCTAAGATCCACATACACATACACTCATTCACCAACAATCCTATACAGTCACTCATACATGTACTCACTCATCATATGTACTCATACACCTATACATCCTGTTACACAACGCCACTCATCCATAGAGTTACTCACACACATAGTAACTCATGCTAATAAAGAATCAAACATCCATTTACTTTCATATACAGTTATACACACACCACCACACTTACTTCTACAGAAACTTACACATACTTAGTCTTTTAAACAATCGCTTATAGAAACACATACTTATTCATACAGGAACTCTTCCAATCTCTCACTCTCACATATACTCACTTATATACACCAATAGTCACATATACTAGTTTAAAACATATGTAGTTACTCATAAAGACACAATTGAGACAGTCATTCACTCACTAACACACCCATGCACACACTCATCCACCCATACAGTCCTGCACACATGCTGTCTTCAACACATACAAACAGTGAGTCACTCATTCATGCACCTATGCACTATGTAATACCCCCCACCGAACCATACAGACACTCAGACACTCATACTGATACTCAAAAAACCAACTAATAACCTATATAGACACTCATGTAGCTACTCACCAACCCACACAGCCACGTATACACAAAGTGAGAGACCGATACAGATATTTACATATTTAAACATTACTCACTAAGCCATGTATTCACTAGGATACACTTAGTCAGTTATACAATACATTTTTCAAAAACAAATCATCCATTTAGGTACTTATATACCCATTTATTCTTCCATCGACCTTGAGATATACATATATAAAACATATGTAATTTTCAGAAAAACACACATTCACTGGATGATGTCATCAGTGATGTCATCAGTGATGTCATTTGAGATGTCATGAGTGATGTCACTGACCATGTCATGAGTGATGTAATATGTGACGTCATCAGCAGTGCATTGCGGGCGCGCGAGTTATAGTTAGCTGAACTAACTATAACGGGGGAATTTCAATGGTTTTGTACGAGTGAAAAGTCCAGCTAACTATAACACCCCTGAAACCTATGGTTTTTTCGGTGAATTTATATATATATATATATATATATATATATATATATATATATATATATATATATATATATTATCTACTGGCGGTCGCCAGTAGATAGTTATAGTTAGGATCGTGTTTCCATAGGAAATTCGCAACATTCTATTTGGAATAACTTTGGCGCCAATTGACGAATCCTCGTGAAATTTTCAAAATAGGTGGGGCGCTCCGCTCCGCTCCTTCCCTGAAAGTCCCGGGGGGATTCGTCAAGTGGGGGCTGAGAAAAAGGGGGGGTCCCAAAACGCGTTTTCCCCATGCATTTTTCCATAGGACCTTTAGTCCAAGCTACAGCCCGAACGGCTGAACAGAATTACTTGAAATTTGGCAGAGAGGTAGTCCTCAGGTCAGGGATGTGCCTTTTGCAGGTCTGGTGTAAATCTGTTCAGTATTTCCTGAGAAAATAGCATTTAAAAGCATATATATATCTATAGGCGCGCTCCGTGCGCGTACGGTAAAACTTACCGTACGCGCACGCTGCTGTGCGCGAGCGCGATTCTGATTGGTTGTTAGATCTCAGTAAACACTCGAATCGGTCGAAAACAGGAAGTGTCGGCCGCCATTTTGTCTCTCGCAGTCTGAGGGGGTGAAAAACAAAGGTGGAGAACGTGAAAAGGGGGCAGGGTGGACAGTTCCTGACCCCCTAGCCTTTGTCAGGGGGTCCCAGAAGGACCCCCAAGGGCCAAAATTTCCTTTAATTTTTTTGCGAAAAATCGCCGAGTACGCGTAGCGTGCGCGTACGGTAGAAACGGAAAAATTCCGCGAACTGCGTAACGTGGGCGCGCACTGTGTGAAGCGCACCGTGCGCGTACGGTAAAAAACCTTAAAAAAAATAATAAAATACATAACTTAGTATTTAAAAAACCGTACAAATTCACTGAAAAAACCATAGGTTTCACACACGTTATAGTTAGGAATTAGCATTTAAAAAACCTTGCAAATTCACTTAAAAAACCATAGGTTTCCCACATGTTATAGTTAGCTGGACATTTCACTCGTGAAAAACCATTGAAATTCCCCCGTTATAGTTAGTGCAGGCAACTATAACTCACGCGACCGCAATCCTCTGCTGATGACGTCAGATATTACATCACTGATGACATATGTGTCTTTCTGAAAAAAAAATATTTGTAATATATGTATAGCTAAAAATTAATGGAAGAAGACATGGGTAAATAGGTGTCTAAATACAGTGATGTAATATCTGACGTCATCAGCAGAGGATTGCGGTCGCGTGAGTTATAGTTGCCTGCACTAACTATAACGGGGGAATTTCAATGGTTTTTCATGAGTGAAATGTCCAGCTAACTATAACATGTGTGAAACCTATGGTTTTTTAAGTGAATTTGCAAGGTTTTTTAAATGCTAATTCCTAACTATAACGTGTGTGAAACCTATGGTTTTTTCAGTGAATATATATATATATATATATATATATATATATACATATATGTGTGTGTGTGTGTGTGTATACATAGATAGATACATAACACACGCTATATATATATTTATGTATAAACACTATGTAATAGAACATTTGCTGGTTCCTCACTAGACAATATTTCTTTTCCATTAGATAGGGAAATCGAATAAACCCTTTGGGAGAGACTGCCATGTCATAACATAATTAGGTAAAGAAGTGCATAACAAATGTGAGAACAGCGAAGGGCCCTGCAGGACAAAATCACATTTAAATTCCCTGAGACCAGCAGGGTACCATAGGGCTGCTCAAGCCATAGCAGTGATTTTTGATCATCTCTTAAATGATACGCCAGGAGCTATGGCAGACCTGCTTTGCACTCCTCCTAAAATTGCTGGATAATTAGCTTAAGGTTTATTATATGCTAATAGAAACAGAATTTGAATTCAGATCATGAGCACCAGATCTTTCTAGTATTCCTGCCTCCTCCTACTCTAAAACTGCAGATTTAACGCTACTGTGATAACAGCAACAACAAAAGGAACCTTTTAATGCAACTGAGAAATATGAAAGACATTTCTGGCGTGACATGCTTGTGTTTTTACTCTTGATATCTAGGAAAATACCAGAATAGAGAGAATAAAAAAACAAAAAAGGATCGTTGATGTTAAAAAGCCCTGTTCACAATTGAGTTCTTGGAACCTGCAAGCTAACTGATTTGCTAACTGCACGGACCTTCATTTTTGTGAAATGACTGATTTACTACTAGGTTGCATTACAAAAGGAATACGTGACTTTCTAACTTGCAAGAGAAGTTTTGGTATAATTCAGCTGGATTTGTATAGTTCAGCAAGTAATTATGCGTTTGTTAAGCCAGTATTTTGCAATTCACAGCCGAGAATGGAAAATTCCTTTTCTACATCTGCTCCACTGTTCTCCAACAATACCAATAGCAGGTTGCACGTTTCTTGAAAAACAGTGAAGCTAGCCTGCTGAATAATGCATACAATTAGAATATGACTGGTCGTTGAGAAAGCAGCACAATTGAAATAAAAAAGGCTCCACACTTTTTTATGTGCTGCACTGAAGAGAGTTTGATCTAATAAGTGACCAGAGAACCAAGTGTACTTCATTCACTTGAAGCAATAAGCTATAGTACTATGGTCTGTGGATATGCAACTTACACTCAGATAGTTGAAGTGTTGTGAACACTGTGACAGTTCTCTGTTAGTCTGCATTCGTTCCTTGACTGTGGTTAGCCTTTCCTTTATCTCTATTAAAGTGTGTAAAGTTCCTTGTGCACACATAGAAAATTAACATACAAAATGTACGTAGAAAATCATGGTTGACAACCCTGTACACTGAAATGTTTAGGTCTCGCTGAGTCAGCGCGCTTGCTCTGCTCGGAGAGACTTTAGTAGGAGAGTTTTCAAAGTGCTGCTGGCTGGCGACAAGCTTGCGTTCACGCAAGCGTGCACGTGTAAACCGCCAGCCTTCAGCGCCATCTGTCTTTCCTCTTGCTTGTTAATACATTCTTGAGGGCGAAAACAAACAAAGCTCGGCGATGAAAAAGTGTACACCTGACGACTCTCAATATGCGGGCTATCATTTCTTTTAACCTTTTTATTAACTTTTATATTTACCTCGTTGCCAGATGCAGCTTTAACGCGCATCGTTGTGGTCTATATTTAAAACGGACCTGAGGGTTTTTCAGGCCTACTAACCATTGTTCTGTAATTTAACACTTTGCAACAAGTTGGCGCTTATATATTATTTTTTTAAAGCAATAATCATAATTTACAAAAATGTTTGAGATATTAAGAATCATAAACTGTTAATTTGAAGTTCGTGCATTTCTAGTGCGGCACTCGCTAGTTCTGAAGTGATCTGATTCAAGAGAAAACATAGTTTATGAAGCTGTCTGTTGTTTCAGGTGACAGAGAGTAGACGCGACTGCTACATCTTCAGAAGACAATGCCCTACCCGGACTTCCCAGTTCTACGTAGACGTGAATGGACTTGCTAATAAATGTCATGCACTAGGATACTTTGTGTAGGGATTATGCCCTTACTTGCTCTGAAAGAAAATTAGACCCGTTCTTCGTGTAGGCTGTACTTTGGTACTGTTCATTTACTTCGCCGAACCTGCCTTCCAAAAGTGCTCTAATCTGTTTAACACTTTTTGATTAATGGATGAGCGATAGCTAGAAATCAATGCACATTTAGTTTACTTTTTACATCGTTCACATTCAGCGTAACATACTGCATGAATACGGCACATTTCCAATTGGAAAAGTTAGCACAATTGTTAAAGTTCATATTTTAAGTTACGCATATCTCGGGGAAACATATTTAAGCAACTTAAGCAGTAGAAATCATGAACAAGCTTTGGCATAGCCAATAGGTCTCGCTTTTGGGACCTTATAAGTATTTAGTTATGCAGCACAATATCCTTGGTGCAACAACTACTGTTGCATGGCTAAACACTTATAATGTCCCAAAGGCGAGATCTATTGGCTATGCCAATGCTTGTTACATTAATGGGCGAAGATATCCCTTCACAGTGTAAGCGTATTGTTTACAAAAAGGGAGGCTTACTATCAACATGTAGATGGACCTAATACATTTTGGGCCATGTTAGTTTAACCTTAAAGAAGGTTTGATGTTTCCAAAACACTGTTTTATTTTGAAACAATAAGATGAAATCCATGGTCAAATGGTATATAAACCACGGGATTTGACCATTTGTTAGGAGAGATATTTGTGCCCCAACTATCAGCAAAGATCACACCAGCTTGCTGAGCCACTTACTCCCAGGGGAGCGTTAATGGCAGAAGTCATGCAGACCATATCTTTCACCAAGAGCACATATCCTGCTTCTACAGCAGAATTCTAATAAGGAATAGATGTAGTCAGATATTCAAAGGAATGATGTGGGATCCATCCCTAGAAACTAGCAAGGCAGCATTTTCTATTCCATGCTTTAGCTAAGGTTTAGCATAGCACTTAGAAATAGCTTTAAGGTGGATTTCAGAAACCTGTCAATAATGTTAGAAACATTTATCTTGTTTTCACTGACTGTTATATGCTTTACTGTTTTTGTTATTATGCCTTGTGTGATTTCCATACACATTTATATGAACTAGACTGAGGATTTTAAAATAATCATTTTAAACTACATGTTTCAATTTCTTAGTGCTATGGTTGAGTGTGTTTTTCGTAAATGAAAGATTGTATGGATTCCCATTGTGGTCCTGAACTCATCTAAATGAACTCGATTTAACTTGAAAATACAGTCTGTGCGAGATCGCAAAGTGTGCACAGGTCAGGACTGCAGTCCAACTGGCTTTTTAATTCAATGTTGGTGTATTGAACTTAGTCCTTGCATCAAAGAGTTAGAAATCCAACCCTTGAGACTCTGGGGATCCCCAGATTTCATATCAGAAGAGTTTTAAATCCAGGTTGCCTTGGCATTGTTTAGTTTAGTTGTAAATATTGCAATATACGAGTTCAAGAGAATTCCTGTCATGTGCAAGTCTGACTAGTTTAAGTTATCGATCTGACATCTTCATTTTGTTTAGAGAATTCCAAAGATAGGTTTTCAAGACTGCACCCACATCGGCTTTCAGTATAACCTCTGGCTTTTGGAATCCTTCCACATGCTCTTGTGTGGATAACCTCAGCGTTTGGCATATCAGAGTTTGGCAATAGGACCTGGAGTTAACTACCATCTGATTGTGAAGAGCTAATAGGCAACTCTATCAGACAGGCTGACAATAGATACACCATGTTGAAACCCCATATGGTCAAAGAAGTTTACGTTTCCTTGATTGCTTTTCTCTGTGACAGCCTAATCCTCGGTGTCTTATTGGACAAGTTCAATCTACTTCCTTTTGCCATCAGGGATATCATTCTGGGCCATAAGATCTCTTTTATTTATATACATATTTACATCACTTTTTTATAAAGGCCTCAACTGCCACTTTGGCTTCTAAATGCCTGTTTTGCAACAAATAACGTTTTTTATGGTGTAGGTCTACATTTAAATAAAATTATTTTTTTGTCACTGAGGAAACAGAAAGGTATTGAATTGTTTGCAGAGGATGAGGGAGTTGGGTTGAGACCTGAGTAAGGTTGGAATGGTATTCCATAGTTTAGTGGGTTGGACCAGAAAGACTCAGTCAATGTAAATGCTGGTGAAACTGACTTGCCTTCGATAGAGTTAACAGGGGAGTAAAAGGCTGAAACCTATTGGAAATAAAAGCAAGGCAGCCACCAAAACAGTCTTATGCAGTCCACAGAAAGCGCTACACCTTACTTGTTAGTTTAAACAAATTCATTGCAGATGAATGCATCACCTTGCCAAAGATTTATAGTTCTCAACTAGGCCTCAGCATCTTTAAAGACCTACAATCATTGGATTCAGTGCTGTGGTGTGTTGGAGAAGCCCTAAGTAAAGGGTATTGCAGTAATCAGTCCTGTAGTATATGGCTACCATGGCAACATTGTTTTACTGATTGATTAGGTGCAGAGCAAAATAAAGTTATCATTAATTAATAATCATGCCAACCTGAGGGGCAAAGTTAAGTTCTTTGACCATTACAAACTAATTTCCTGACATACTGTACCAGAGTCAGTATAGAGACCACTTCATGCAGCCAGCCAGAGGTCCACAAGTATGTGCTGCCAAACCCCATATCCTCATTTTTAATTATGTTCCTGTTGAGAAAGTCCTGCAGAGAGGCAGGATTTAGTGGAATGGGCATATTAAGTACTTCCTGTGTATGTGCAAATAATATTATGGGAATTGTTGTGCTAGGAGGAGAATTGTAGCCCAATGCATGGGATGAGGCTAACTAAAGGGGCAATTAGACAATATAGACTGCAGGACGTACATATAGCAATGATTTCTCCTGCTGTATACATTGTGGAAAGGTGGCAGGTTGTTTGCATCAATAAAGAAATAATATAATCCCTCTCCTTCCAGGTTTGCCTGGTAAACAAAAAGGATGGAGTGAGAATAGTCTAAAAAGTACAAGGCAAATTTACAAGCCCCTTACGCCAGATTTGCACTGCCGTTGCATCACTTTTGTGACACAGCGGCGGCGCAAAGCCAGCGCCATGCTATTTACAACGTGACGCATCTAGGGAGATGCGTCAAGTTGTAAAGCCCTGCACCACATGTGGGCGTTCCTGCACGGGGGGGGCGTTCCGGCGCAGGAACGCCTCCAAAAAGTGGCTGAGTGAAATCTACAAGATTTCACTCAGTCACTTTTACGGCCATGCTGCGTCAAAACCCTGCACCTGCTTGAAGCAGGCGTAAGGGTTGACGCAGCATGTTAGGGATAGGGGCACCCCGAGCCTTGCTGGAGCTGCGTCGCTCTTGCGACGCATTGTAAATGCGGCGCATCAGTGGTGGTGCACGGGTGGGCAGATGCGTCGCAACTCTTCTGGCGCATCCCTGCTGATGAGCAGAGATGCGCCAGAAGTAGTAAATCTGCACCTTCATGTGTATGGGATCCTGCAAACTACTTAGGGCAAAATACAGGTCTGAAACAATCTCTACTCATTCCTTGTTAGCTCAGAGACAAGTAGCTGGCAATCCCTAAATCAAGCAGTACCAACAATTTTACAGTAAGAACACAACAAAATAAAATTCTCATACCAAATAAGTAACATGGATAAAAGCATAATGAGCACCAAGCGCATCAAAATAGGATCAGGGGAACCAGAGATTAAAATATTTAAAGTTTAAGGCAAAAAAGTGAAGGGCCATCTAAAAACAACAGATTTCTAAAGTCAAAGTCAAACAAAGCTTTATTTCGAATGTGATATAACAATCATAAAAAGCACAGATTAAATACATGATTAATACAAAAATTTCCATCAAAAATTCCGATACAATATCCAAATAAAAATATTTCGTCTTAAAATACATTTCATATATATTTGTGTAACTTAAAACTGGTAAGAATTAATGAAAAATACATCTAAAATGGGCCACCTCCTCAATCATAGAATGCTTTTTCTGTGATGGAGAATTTTTTTTAAAAACATAGATGTCCTCTCTGCTATAGGCTCGTTTTCTAAGAGCTGGAGCTTAATAAAAGCAGGGCGGCATTGTCTCAGTCACCATTTCTGTAAAATTGGAACTATCCAGATCTTTCTTAGCTCCTTGTAAAATTTACAGAATAAAACTAAGTGTAATGAGGATTGAGTTGACGAATTATCACATGGACATAATTGAAGCGCACTTGCCCAGTCATTCATGTTGGTGAAAGAGTCATGTCTGTGTATTGTTCCCAATCTGAATCTTATTAATAAAAACCTATCAAAGCCACCAGGTACAAATACTAAATATGGGTGCCAGCTAAAAGTTGCAAGAACCATCTGATGCTGCAAGACACTGGGCTTGGTGAATGCCCCGATAGTCTTAGGCTATCCAGGAAAGAGAGGGCCTCTTTTCTAAGGTTTTTCCTGGAAAACAGGGTGATAGTGCTGGGGTTAGTAAAGTATTCCGGGTTGCCCATGTCTTTTGTAAATTCTTGGATAAACTTAACCCATGGTATTTTTTGCATACCATCCAGTCTAAGACTGTCCTGTAATAAGTCCCTGTTAAATGTGGTCTCTTCCTTTGACCAAATCCTGTGCCAATGGAGATTTGGCTCCAATTTTATGAGACCGGATATATATGGGAGACCCAACTCCGCATGACGTAAGTGGAGGTACTAGAGGATACTGACAGAATATATTTTAAAAAAGAGTTCTCAACTAATTGAATTGAGTTTGTGTCGGCAAAACCCCAAATCCTAGCCCCGTAAATAACAGTTGAAACACATTTTGCTTTGTAGATTTTCAGAAGTTCCAATGGTGGTTTACGTCTCAGTTTTCTTTCAAGGCTGACAAGAGCAGTCATTGTTCTAATTAGTGCTAGCTTTTTAGCTGCAACTACTTGAGCCCAGGAGTCATTATGGCTAAACAATATACCTAAATATGAGAAACTGTTAATCGGGGCAATTGGATTTCCCTCCTCAAAAATATCCCTGCATTTCTGGATCCCACGACCACATCTCATTATAAAGGTTTTTGAGATGTTAATTCTAAGTTCCAGATCCTTCATAAAGTTAAAAAAAATAGTGTAGGGTCTTTTGTAGGCCAATCTGCGTACGAGACATAATCACAGCATCGTCCGCATATACCAATGCTGGAATGGGACGATTACCTATTTGTGGGAAATCTTGGGTGTCTTTGAGGAGTGCCTGTCCTAACCCATTAATATAAAGACTAAAAAGGAAGGTGGCTAGGACACAACCTTGCCTAACCCCCCTCATAATAGGGAAAGAGGCAGTTCACTCTCCTCCCAAGCCAAATCACACGTGTGATTTTGCTCCATTATAGAGGCGGCAGATAACATGAATAATGTTTTTCATGACCCCCAGTGATTCTAAAATCTTCCAAAGCTTTGAATGCCTCACACAATCAAAAGCAGCCATGAGATCAACAAAAACTAGATACAAATTTCCCTTTTTGGCCCTGATATACTTCCTAATGAAAATCGCTAGGTTTAGACTCTGCTCCACAGTCCCTAGTCCTTCACGGAAACCGTTTTGGATGTCAGATAAAATTTGGTTTTCCTCTGCCCAAAGCTGTAGGTGTTCCAAAATGATACGTCCCACAACCTTGGCCATGAAATCTAATAAAGAAATGGGCCTGTAGCAGGTGGGGTCCTGACGGTCCCTCTTTTTAAAAATGGGGACAATAGTGGATTCCACCCAGGTTAGTGGGAAAGCAACCTCGCTACTTGCATTGATTATTTGTGTAATGATGGGTATCCACAAGGTGACATTGGACTTATACAAGTCCACAGGAATCCCGTTGGGACCGGAGGCTTTCCTGCCTGCACTTAGGGAGAGTGCCTGCTTACTTCGTCAATGCTAAAGTGTAAGTCTAGTGACTGATTAATAATTCCGGGGTTATCACTATCAAGACCATTAAGTTGCATTGACCATTATATATCCCGGAAACATGTTCAATCCATTGAACCTCTGTAATGGCTACTTCAATAGTTGGGCCCCCACCCGAAGACAGAAATGGTGTTTTAATCGCTTTCCAGAAGGCTGCTCTGTCTTTCGTTTGTGAGGCCGTAGCAAGCAGCTCACATGCTTCTTTTTGAGGGCATTCTTCCCTTCTAAAAGGGCCAATTTGTAGTTCTTTCTGGGCTGTCTGATTTTAGTGATATTCCTTGGGAAGTTATGCAACTTGTGTTTAAGGAAGAAATGTGCACGAGTGCAGTTGAAATCAAACCACCGCTTGGGGGACTAACTTTTTACCGCCTTGTTTGAACATTACCTCCCGTACCGCGACTACTACATCTTGGAATGAAGATAAAATACTCTCAGGGGATGCTAATTCACTCAGACAAATGTCAAAAGCCAATCTGCACCTTAAAAATAATTGTTTATTTACTGCGTCGGAATCCATCATGTTCCAACAAAGAGTATACCCACTGACTTGGCAAGTTTTAAATTGGCTAAAGCCTCATCTACAGCCTGCTCATCTCTTCCCTGTCGACTCATAGGAAGTGTAACCGTGATACATAAAGGAAAATGATCACTCCCTTAGTTCATATAGACTGAAAAGGTGAACAGTCTAGAAGCATACACGTTTGATTACAGAATACATTCTACTGTGGAACAAAGGCCTCTGCCATTGAAAGTCTGCGGCATCAAAACAGGTTTAGTGCATAAATCATTGGCAAAACCTAGATCTAAGTTAAACACAAGTTCGTTAAAAAGTTCCCCTGTGATTGAGTGGCAGAAATGGGCATTACTTATGCCTTCTTCCACACTAAAACCACATATCCTGACATCCTCATGGGGACACAGAGCACAGTTAAAACCCCCGCACATAATAAGCATTTTCTCAGAGCTATTTACATTACAGATAATTCTTAATTCATTATTCAATATTTTAACCACTTTAGAGACGCTATCAGGTGGAATATTATTATAAAAATTAACCAATATCATAGAGTGAGAAGCAGTTAAAAACAGAGTTAGCAATTGATAATAGGGAGACTCAAGGTGAGACTAGGGGCCCGATTCACAGAACTAACTTAAGACAAAATCCTAAACTTACTACCATTTTGGTATTCACAGAAGGCACTTACTCATTTTGGTATTCACAGAAGGCACTTACTCATTTCGGTATTCACAGAAGTTAGGAGTCCTAACTTTAGGACTCCTAAATGCCTTCTGTGAATACCGAAAGTCTTAAAATTAGGATTTTTCACAGTTTAGTAGTAGTATAGTTAGGAGTCCTAACTTTAGGACTCCTAAATGCCTTCTGTGAATACCGAAAGTCTTAAAATTAGGATTTTTCTCAATTTAGTAGTCCTAAGTTTAGACTTAGGACTACTAAATTGAGAAAAATCCTAATTTTAAGACTTTCGGTATTCACAGAAGGCATTTAGGAGTCCTAAAGTTAGGAGTCCTAACTATACTACTACTAAACTGAGAAAAATCCTAATTGTAAGGCTTTCGGTAGTCACAGAAGGCATTTAGGAGTCCTAAAGTTAGGAGTCCTAAACTTAGGACTACTAAATTGAGAAAAATCCTAATTTTAAGACTTTCGGTATTCACAGAAGGCATTTAGGAGTCCTAAAGTTAGGAGTCCTAACTATACTACTACTAAACTGAGAAAAATCCTAATTTTATGACTTTCGGTATTCACAGAAGGCATTTAGGAGTCCTAAAGTTAGGACTCCTAACTTCTGTGAATACCGAAATGAGTAAGTGCCTTCTGTGAATACCAAAATGAGTAAGTGCCTTCTGTGAATACCAAAATGGTAGTAAGTTTAGGATTTTGTCTTAAGTTAGTTCTGTGAATCGGGCCCTTAGTGTTTACAAAGTTTAACTTATTGGATACATATATACAAAGTCCGCCTTTGGCTCTGCCATGAAAACCCCCTATCGCCTGGGTGTTAAATGTTCTATAGCCATTCATGTGAATTAAGTCCTTCAGCCATGTTTCCTGTAGACAAATAATTTCATATTTTAATATATATTCAAACCATTGGGGATTGCTAATCTTGGTTCGTAAACCTGATATGTTCCAAGATACGAGGCTAAACCCAGTATTCGTGTAAATGGAAGAGGAACTGGCTACCCCCAGAGCAGAGGAATTGCTAGCTTCATGACTTCTCGGCTGCCACACTATAGACCGTAAATTAGGTAGTGCTTGTGGTAATGTCTGAACCCGAGGGGTGGAACCAATGGGTTCAGCCTCATCCCCGGTGGTAAGCGCAATTAAAAAATCCAAGAATGGAGTCTGAGCCCAAGGAGAAAGCCCATTATCCTGTGCTTCATCCACTTTACATTCCCTGGAGAATATAGGACTTGACTCTTCTGCTAATATTTGGGGTCTATTTACTTGCGTTAACACCATATCCCCCAGCTGTCCATCTCGCCCATCTGTAGATCTACGATAGTTTCTGTCATGGGGTAGTCAGTCAATATCGTCCAGGCTGTTAAAGATATTAAAATGGTTTCTTATTGGGACTGTATATATGAACTGGCTACCATGGGTATACCCCTTCTCCCTAGGGACGTGCCATGAATTAATAAATTCTGGGCGACCATACGAACGGAGGACCTGCTCCTCATCGGGGTTAAGAGCAAGCCTCTCCCAAATTGAGTACAATTATTCCTGCTTACATTATCGCAAGGTGGTTTCTGTAGGGATAAAACATGTCCCTGTGGTGCACCACCCATGGGCGAGGGGGGCACTACATTTCCGTTCTCTAGGTTGCCAGGTTCTGTAACAGGAATACTGGGCCTAGAGGACCTGAGAGGGAATCCTAAATTAGAAATTGGTTGATCCTTATTGAGTCCACTACACCCTGGTTGATTGCTAAATGAAGTATCCTCACTCCTCCTCCCGGGGTTCTCCAATGGTGGTTGCGAGGAAGTGGATATAATTCTTTCTAAGCTAGCTAGCCTGGCTTCAATGTGGGTGAGTTTTTGAACTACGGGGTCTAAGAGAACGGATAACATTAGTTCCAGCTTACTTAATAGGTCCTCTTTTATTGGATTATGTGAAGATTCCCCACCACCCCTCTCATTCAGGGCCGGTATTTTGCCTTGGGACTGCTCATGATTGGATTGGCAGGGTTTCCGACCTGTGTGTTTCAACGTGGACTGGGATGGTTTATAACTACCCTGTCCTTTCCTTTTCTTGGATGGGGGTGCAAGGGTATGACCCTGCGTGGTCTTAACCTTCTGACCCCTGGTTGTAACTGGAGACCAGTGCATTATCTCACTAATTACCGGTACCTTCGTAACCACTGGCCCCGAACCCGTAAAGTCTAGTCCATTTGAGAGGAGTGGAGTCTCCTCAATCTCCTCCACACTGGATGATGGGTGAGTGGTCGGAAGGGCAGTTCGCGCAAGTGAGCACTGGGGATCCAGAGATAATCCCCTTTCAGTAAGTTTGATCTCATGAATTAGGACAGATTCAGCCCTTAAGAGGAAAGCATCCAGGGTCCCTGAGACCCCTGCCCTGTTGTTACCTTTTGCTCATGTTAAAGTCCCACAATACAGAAACCCCTAAGTGGGTCAGGGGAACTCTTACAACAGTACCTTGTCAGTGGGACCCAGCGATGAATCTCCTGTCGCCTTGATCAATGGTATAGCCTTGCCCGGCCTCCTTCGGCCTCTGACGGGCGCAGACGGGCCCGCCCTTGGCCTGGGGTTTGCCCGGGCGCGTCCCGGGCACACTAGAGTGAGTCCCATGCTGCGGGAGCCCCTGGGAACTTTTAACGGCACCTCCTGCTGCTCTGATGATGTTGGTGAATGCGCAACAGCGCAAAGGACCCTGGGGAGTGTAGTTCTGACTCCCGCTCCACACCAGGTCCGCTCCTTCGTCTCCTGAGCTTCTGGCCACAGAGGTGGGTCAAGCTGGCGGCAATTGGGCGTCCCGCACTGCGGGAGCCCCTGGGAAATTTTAACGGCGCCTCCTGGCCCTCTGATGATGCTGGAGAATGCGCAACAGCGCAAAGGACCCTGGGGAGTGTAGTTCTGACTCCCGCTCCACACCAGGTCCGCTCCTTCGTCTCCTGAGCTTCTGGCCACAGAGGTGGGTCAAGCTGGCGGCAATTGGGCGTCCCGCACTGCGGGAGCCCCTAGGAACTTTTAACAGCACCTCCTGGTGCTCTGATGATGCTGGTGAATGCGCAACAGCGCAAAGGACCCTGGGGAGTGTAGTTCTGACTCCCGCTCCACACCAGGTCTCCTCCTTCGTCTCCTGAGCTTCTGGCCTCAGAGGTAGGTCAAGCTGGCGGTAATTGGGTGTTGACAGGGACCTACACATGATTTCAAACTGACCGAGCGAGGGAACAGAGGTCAGATACACATTTGGGCTTAGTTTATGAAAAGGAAGTAATAATCAAACAGGACAAACACCAAGGCTGTGACTGTGGCTGCCAAGGGTCCTTCAAAATGAGATACGTCACTGATATCCCACTGAAGCAGCTTATTTCGGTGCGTAAAGTGCCAAACGGGACGGAGCAGGACCTCATGGCAATTGATGGTGCTTCACTTGTTTGATATATTTGTGGCCCCACCCCATTCCAAGGCTTTACTTTCAGATTCAGCCATTTTTTTGGAAGACAAAATCCTGCAGCAGGTCAAGGCTGGAAGGTGTAGCTGGGCATGGCTCCACAATGCACAATACATTTACCATGGTAGATTGATGAACCAAGAAGCTCAGAAGATCACAACCCTTTTTTTCTTCTCCAGTTAGGGAGCCACCTTCATTGGCAAGCCCCGGCAAATTGTCCTCCTCCCTAGGAGGAGCAAAAACATGACCAAGTCCCTCTTTTCTCCAACTGCTAGGAAGATTTCTAATGTTTAATGCAACAGTTCCTACTTCATAAGGTTTGGTCTAGCAGAAAGTGTCACAGTTGTAATTTGCACTTAAATGCTGAAAATGTTGCTAATATCTTAACACCTATATGTCTACAACAAAGCACTATTTTACAGAAAACAAATATAACTCAATTAAATACTCCCTTGAAAAAGAACATACATAACTCAGTTTGTAGACTAGCAGAAAGCATCTTGCATCTAGCCAATACACTCAGAATAAATCATCACTTGAGAAGACTTAATCGAACTCTAAAAACAACGTGGCAATCCTCCTGCAGGAAGATACTGCACTACAACCCTTTTTGAGGTACCTCTGTATGATAAAAGAAAGAGCAATCTCACACCCAGAATGGATATGAGTAAAACTACTAGAAATTGCATAGGTGGTGTTTTGGTTGTATTTCGACCCTGCCATTATGTTAGTTTCACTTAAACTCTCTAATTTACCTATTGTTTATTTTTGAATAGTTCGTAGATGTGAGCATTTTTATCTAGAGTCATTTATCGCAGTGCAGCATTAAGTACAGGAAAAAAATATACCAAAGGTTTGAATAGTCAACATATTGTTTCAAATATGAAAGAACCACTCACGAAAAACAAAGTATGAACATCAAATCACAACGCATTCCACCCATGCAGCGAGACAATAAACATTTCTAGTGTCTCTAAGAAATGAAGTTTAGGGAAGTTAAGAAAACTCTCTTCAAACATTAGTAAAAAAAACATTTTGTCTGCAATCTTGAAGTCCAAAAATTCATTAAGTTTACATTTCACTGTTCTATCACCGCTTGCATAATTTGTAATATAAAGTTCAAGCAGCTGTTTATTTTTAAGGTTTAACAATTCTTCTAAAAAATGTTTTTCGCCTTTTACTTAATGGGGGAAAGAGTCAAATGAAAACTATTTGTTTCTGCTCTGAAGAGATAGTGTACAAGATTAGACAACAGTTTCAAAGAGCTGCATGTTTGGGACACATGGAGGAAAGAGAATGCCATGAGAAGACTCATGGGGGCATATCACCAACAAACTGCGATAAACATCGCAGAGCGCACATAGCGTGAATTTGCATAACGCCGGCTATCGCTGGAATTAATCGCTGAGATAACGTGTTATTATCAACGCTTATCTCCACGGCGATAAAAATTCCGGCAATAGCGGCATTATGAGGGAACATCGCTGGAAATCCAGCCATGCAACTACAGCGCTAAGGGAATCCTTGTTAATTGGGAGATGTGGACTTAGGCTTAGAATCCACCTCCCATAAATATAGCTAAGCCTGACATTTAGCAGACGTTAGCGGATGGCGATAACCGTGGTTAGCACCGTTTTTTATGTCGCTATGGGAATCAGGGTCCGGCTTGATGATACCGCGATGTGCGGTTAGCGACTTTTCCAGGGTTGTTTCCAGAGGGAACGCCTAGGGAACGCCTACTTTGCATGTCATTAGCGATTATTATCGCTGACATGCAATGTGGCATTGACACGGGCGCTATTGCTAGCAAGCCATCGCTAACAGCTGTTAGCGACAGCTTGCTGATAAGGCGATACAAATATTGCCGCTTTAGCAGCAAAAAGTGCAGCTAAAGCAGCGATATTGCCCTTGATGATATGTCCCATGGCTACTAAGAGGCCCTTAAAATGATAGGTCGGTGGCACCAAGTAAAACAAATGTTGATTGTACAGGAATATGCCCCATCTGAACCTGCTGAACCTTTATATTAAAGCTGCCTCTTGTTTCCAAGTTAACACTAGAGTGCCCTTAATTATTGGGTGGATAGTATTTAGTTCTAGGTTATTTGGATTCTTATCTCAAGGCAGTAGTTCTTATCTACTGACTACTGATAGTTAGAGTAGACTAGTGCAGTAGTGTCACTACTGGTGCTTTTTACTCACTGGCTGAGAATATCAATCAGCTTTGACCGGCAAGCGGGAAAGCGTGTGTGTTGGAGTGCCCCCCAGCTAAATGTGTTTATACCTCAATTCTCTGCTGGTGTAAGATCTCAGCAACCAAAGTTTACATAATGGCCACAGGTGTAACTGCATTCAACAGAAACCTTTTCCTTCTTCAGGGGCGACAGCATATGACCCTTCCCCTTTGGCTTAGAAGGTCCTTCGAGCAATTCACTCTGGAACTTTCACAGAGAATGTGGAGGGTGGACTAGTTTTTTCAGCCCAACCAAGAGTGGATCTGTTACCTTTTTTAGGTCTCAGTTACTGATAGCTGTTTGTTGGATACCTATTCTTTTCAATACATTACATTTGCTTAGAGTGGGCTTTGGGGAGTCCCTTGCTCATGACAATGAACTGTTGTCTATCTCACATCCATGGTCTGTTTTGTGCTTATCCTGCCCCGGAGTATTTCGGTCTCATAGTATTTTGATTGTATGATGTACCCTTCCACAGCTGACAGGACTGGCTCTGCAGTAGGGGTGGGCGGAATTTGCGAAAGCGAATTTTGCAAATTATCGCGAAAATGTTAAAAATCTCCGCAAACACGCGGAAATATCGCGAAGATGTGGAAGTTTTTTTCCCGCCCGTTCGTGGTATTTTCTGCATGGTCGCGGCTCGCCAACTTACCCATGTGGTTGCTCGCGGGCGCGGCCATCTTGTTTTCACTCTTCTCGCGGTGCATGATCGCGAGAAGAAAGACGTGATCGCGCGATGCATGATGCTACTGCGGGCGCGAACTGTCGCGAGACAACGCAAATGGCTGCCAACAATCCAACATCTCGTGGAGAACGCGACCGGATCGGGAAAACTTGTCGGCGAATGCGGGGATTCAGGTAAGGCAGTCGCGCACACGCGAGAATGTATTATTTTACAGCGCAAGTAAGAAACAAATTATCGCTAAGCTGCGGAATGCGGAAATTTTGACATTTTCGCGCTCTCCACGGAACGCAAAAATGTCAAATTATCGCAATTTCCGCGAGCGGAACGGAAATTTAGTCCAGGCCTACTCTGCAGTGCAAGTGAGGAGCTATTTTCTCATCCTCTCTCTCTCCCTGTTCCCCTTTCTCCCCATCCTCCAGACTTGAATGCACTCTTTCCAACACCCCTCCCAGCATCAGCTTTCCTTTGCAACCACCTTATGTGTTGTGCCACCTACATTGCTGCCTGCTTGTGTGGATGTTCAACCATGCTTGGCGTCATCTTGTAATGAGACTTTGTTGCATTTTAACATCTGCATCTACGGTGGCCGTCTTTGAATGGAAACCTTAAATTATAGAAATTATAGGAAATGCAAGCAAGTCATGTCCATGACTGTACACCCTAGCCAAGTGCTGGCTTTAGGGTGGTGCGACAGGTGCAGCTGCACCTAGTGCTGACCTCGGGGCAGGACCCTGTGTTTAGAAATAACTTATATGTGTAGAAGCACTTGCTGCAGAACTCCTTGTGTGCATAGTAGTTTTCAGTGATGATATGGAAGTCAAGATAATTCTGGTGATTAATGTTCCTGCTAGAGAGAGATCGAGTTTTGTCTTGTGGCAGTTTGGACTCATCATAACTTAGTCCAGAAGGTCAGTATCCCTGTTACAAAGACTGCGTACCATGCAGATCACAGAAGTGTATTTTATGTGGATAACTCAGCGGGTTACATCATTTGTCAGAGATGCTTTTGTAACTTGCAGTTCATAAGTTATGATCCTAATATAGCACTTTGACCTCATCACAGAGCTGCATGAAAATGGTATGGTATAGGTTAAAATGTTATATATGTTATATATGTTTCCAGTTTTTCATTATCCTAATGTTGCTAAAAAGGTTTTGTTTTGGTAGAAATACATTATTATTAGTAAAGTCAATCACAACCATTGTGGTATGTTTTTATTCCTGAGATCATGCTTCTCCTGATCAATCTCACTTAAAATATATTGGATCACTTGCGCTCGTACTTCCCTGGCCTGGTCATCTTCCGTGCACGTACTGGCCAACTCCCTCAGTCTTGCGTGGAAAGCATCCATCGACTGCCCTTCCCTTTGGCGTGCTTGTCGGAGTTTAAAGCGTTCGTAATTAGTATTCAGCTGAGGGTTGAAGTGAGCATTCAGGGCCCTCACCACCGCTTTGTAATCCATTGGCGCCCCCGTGTTCGGCAGGTGTGCGAACAGTTTATATATCTCATCACCTGCTAAATGAAGTAATAGCGACCGCTTCACCGCCTTGTCCATTTCTCTCGCAGCAATGAAATAATTGTTCAATCTTTCAATCCAGACAGTCCATCTGGGGGATGCCGTGGCAGGGTCGATTAGTTCACTAAACTGGAGCAGCGCACTAATCTGAGAGTGTGGGGACACTTGCAGCACTGCTGGGGGTGCTGGCTGCGGAGCTGCTTGTTGTCCTGCTGGTGCTGCTGGGTTGGACATGGCCCTTATTGCCTCGTGGGCCCTCTGTTGCTATACCGCCTTTCCCTACTGATGTCTCCAAAATGGTGCCAGACCGCACCCCTGCTCCTCTTCCCAGTAGCGTGGAATAGTGAGCTTTGTGTTCCGGTGCAGCCTTTGGCCTGGGACCACCAGATGGTGCTGTGATGCTTTGGCCCTCTGGGGTTTGTCTGGGCAGGTGTGGAAAACGCAGCCTTCCCGCAGTGGTAGCACACTGTGGGGCTATACTCTCTGTGCACTGTGGGTGTGAATGGGCGCTGCTGCTCATGCATGCACTGTGGGGTGTAGCACGAGCTCCACTGGGTCACAGCCGGGAGCACCAGCGCTGCGGGCCGGTGAGTTGCGGGAGCAGGCAAACGCCGGTGAAGGTCTCTGTACCTGTACGACGCCACAGAACACCACAGGGCACTCGTGTGCAGGCACCCGTTGCAACGCGTTGGTAGGCGGTGCTGGGGAATTCACTTTGTCGTCGGCTGAGCTCGACCAGGCCGATGGGCCGGGAGCTGCTTGCTGTTGCACCGGTGGGATTGGGTCGTTATTCCGGACTCCCACCCTCATCGCCAGTGTGGAGGGCACACACCGTAAGGCCTCTGCAGAGTGGTGAGCACACACAAGACACATGCACACGGTATTTGCTTAGTATGAGCCAGAAGTCCCGTGCAACTCCTGCCTGTTTATTTAAGCTCTCTGGCCACGCCTGGCCAGAGAGTGATACATAGTGTGGGGATCCTTCCGGGCCAGGGACTCGGATGCAGGGCACCAAATACAAGACCGCTACAATTGACATGGATGCCCTTTGAAGAAATCGGCTCCCTCAGTGAATTTATCTTTCTGGTCCTTTCTGTTTTTTTTCTTGTCGTGCAAGAGCTCTGTTTTACCAGCTATGTGTTCTTTTCACGCTCCGAATATCCATCAAGGATGGCCAATATGTCTTGGACATGAAACCTATTGCATTTGATAATGTTTTCTCCCCCTAGATGGCTGCTATAGATTCAGGCGTATCTGCTGGAGTTATCCTCGTCGGTTGGGGGGGCTGTAAGCATAGGCAAAACCAATAGGTTTCATGACTGACAACTATTGCTTTTTCGAATTCTGGTTTTAACTCCCCTCCACCCCCAAATTGGGATTTTCCACTTAGAAGAAAACTTTCCCACCTACTGTGTTCAAGCAGTATATTTATGTAATGGGCCCCATGGAGTTATTCATGTGATTCATTAGGACGGGCTGGTAAAATATCTCAATGAGCTGAGTAAGTGCAAATCAGAAGACTGCAAGTCAGAGGTTTGCTTTGCCCATTAAAATTCCTCAAGTTACCTCCTGTGGCTCTGACATACAGAGAACCACCATGAAATTGCATGAAACCATTTCAATTTGCTCTCATTCTCTGACAAACAAAGCATTAATCTCTATACTCGCTAAAAACTTGTGTTAGTTTATCAATACATACCCTCACCATAGATTTATCTCTAGTGTGATTCTTTATGAATATTTATCATGTATGTGGTACTTTAAAATTTGGGACCCCGTAGGGGGCATGGCCCTACCCTGCCTATTCCGGTATCAGCGAACCGCGAATGGCCAATGCAGTATGTACAAGTGTCTTGCATGACGTTTCATCGATAAATTCACTTTGTATACGATGTTACACATTGACTTCGTGGGTTCCATCTTGGAGCGGTAGCCATCTTATGGTTGCCCTCACATAGGCTACGCGTAAAGGACATGCACAGGCCTTCAGAACACATGTGCCTTCTATTTGACTTCTCTGTGACCTGTGCAATTTGGCTCCACCGCCCCAGGTCAGTCCGGTCTCACGAGCTCCCCGTCCTACGGCCACGTGTGATTGGCATCAGGGTTTGACACACCATAAAGCCTTTTCATCCCACACAAGCCTCCGGCTAATCTCTTTCACACCTGACTCTTCCTGCTTTATGGCTTGTTTCACCAACAGGAGGTGCCCGTGTTTATTGGGGTCTGCTGATATCTGATGAGGGATCTGAGCCTCGCTGGGTAAATAATTGTGGGCTGGCTGAACTGGAATGTTGAATGGTCATCATGACTCTGCCTTTTCGTTTGTAATGAATACATATGAATGACCATATCGTAAAA
Organism: Triturus cristatus; assembly: GCF_964204655.1. Classification (NCBI taxonomy): domain Eukaryota; kingdom Metazoa; phylum Chordata; class Amphibia; order Caudata; family Salamandridae; genus Triturus; species Triturus cristatus. The sequence continues at coordinate 801,847,915 of NC_140581.1, forward strand.
CGAGGAATGTGTGCCTGAAGCATGATATTTTGTATATAAGGAGAAAGCTGTTTCTGTAAGTTAAGCAGTCTCCTGAGAACATACATTGTGTTGTACTTCTCGGATACCTGTAATTGGTCTGCAGCCAATAAATACGATCTTTGACTTCACCTAGAAGACTCTGTGTTTCTGTGGGTCTGAAACAGGAAGAACTCGAAGTCTTCGGGTGTGTTCCCCTGCACCGCTGGGTTCTAAAAACCCAGTACTTCATGTATAACATTTTATAGCGCCTAATATGCTTCATTAATATTTTAATTGGAACCAGTGATTTCATGTATTGTCTGCAAAGTAAAGCTTTTGCCATATTTTTATATTCAGCCTTCACTACTGATAGCAATTCCACATTGTTCTCTTTAGAAATCCCACTGAATCATATGCTACAGCTTTGCATCTCCATGAATAAGGGAACTCCAAACTATATTTTCTCTGACAGCCATTATGATGAGTAGGCCCGATTCAAAGATATGCTGGTGCAACCTTAGAAATTGCACATTACGCTTGTTAGGCGAAATTCCTCAAATGACGCTCTTATTCCACATTGTGCAACTATGAGCTGGTCATTAGAGCGTGTGCACAGGAACAAATTGATGGACAAGAGTGCGAGGGACTGCTGCTTGACAGTGATAGAGTGCTTACAGCACTCTAAATGGTATGGGTGCACTATTTTTATGGTTGAAACGCACTCACATGTATTTTGTCATTTGCAGTGCTTTATACTTATTAAGATGCATTTATTTACATTCAAGTAGCACTGAAATTGTAGTGTGCACATTCAAGTAGGATTTTACATGTATTAGAAGCATTCATAATTCCTGTATATGTAATGTGCAGGATGAAATTATATTTGTGCAATGTAACCATGTTTAGTTTAAGTTGCCTGAATCGTAGGCCCAATTTTTAAAAGTTGTTGACAGTTTCGATTCTCCTTGGCCGCTCAAAACATTAATTAAATTAATCTCTTTTGTATTAGAAAGTAGCGTGTTCTCATCCTACTGCAGGTGCAGGAATTCAGCCTCATTATTCTTAGATTTAAGGAGATACCCGGAATGACTTTGAAGATGACTGGAATGCGAGAAGGGAGGACTCCTTTTGTGCCTGGCCTGTCTGGGAACCAAGGCCACTGGAAGACGAAGAAGAATTAATTAAAGCTACTGGAAAGTTACTGAAATGATACAATAGAGAAGTTTACCACATGATTCATTGGGGGCTGAACTTTGTCTGTTTTTAATATGATGCGCAGGGACAGAGACTAGAGACTTCTGCTGATTCTCGGAGGAGAACGAGCATCTTAGAGCGAGCTCCATAGCCATAAGCTAGGAAACCCATTTGACGTGAGTACTTCTTAGGAGGTTAACACGTGCTGACACCTTTGGGAAATGATATAGGAGAAATAGGTAGGACAGTCATTTAGAGCAGTGTAGGGAAATATATTTTTTTCCTCCCGTATGAAAAGACAACTTGACGCAGCCTCCATTCTTTGCTCTGTATTGATTTTGGAGTTCATCATATTATGCCTTTTATGCCGGATGAACTATATTCGTAAAATTGGTTCTTCATTGATTTTCATGTATCTTTATACTCTTATACTCAGGTGTGTTTATATCCAATTATTTTTGGATTTATAATAAATCCACAAAATTGGAATTCAGAGTCTGTGGTCCTTTAGAGTATGACAAGAATTGAAGGTATAATCTTGACTTGTTTTACTCCCCTCTACCACTTTTAGCAAGCAAATAAAAGACTATCAGTCGTAACTTAGTAGAATAATTAGGGAGACCAATTTTGCGTAATCAACAGCACTTATGTTTTCTGTGCTAATTCTTTTGGTATGAATTGTTGATTTTGCGTTTTATGTGTAATTTCCCATTATTTTCCCAAAAATTTAAAGATTTCACAATTGCAAATCAGATGTATTTCGTAGACCCCTAATTATGAGAACTTCTTCCTCTACAGCTCCTTGTATCACATATTGAAACAATCCAGAATTGATGCTTACCTGGAAACCTGGAATTCCTTGCACAGGAATCTATTGCTTCATAGCTTGGTTTATGCCACGTAAGTTCTAATACATTACTATATCCCTCTCTTAAATGCATATGTCCCGCTGTCCTTCCGATAATATTAGTCAGCAATCCCTTATCCACTTTATGCTTTTGTTGTGGTTTTTATACTGTTCCTAGAGCACAAATTTTAGGGCCCATTTTACATTCAAATAATTTAGGATTTTGCAGGTCCAGCCTCTCTTTTTTACAGTGGCTGGATTCTCTATTTTTATGCCCATGCAACCCTTAGTTGTGTTCAACAAGCATTTTGAATTAGAAGAGAACTGAATGTTTTCACTTTGCCTACTATACAATTCCCCTGTTTTATGGAATTTTAACCTTAAATGCGTTTCCTTGATTGAAAGGGTTTTTATCTATATAATGCTTAAACATTTCTTCTAATGTACTATATTCTGTAAGTTTCCCCCTTACGTTATACTCCTTTTGGCAACATTTTCAGCATTTTAATCACTATAAGTACTTTATGGTCATTCCCTTGCATTATTTTAATGTATGTTCTATTGAATGTGTTTGTCTTGTTATGGCTAATTAAAATATTTTGACTGACTGCATATGTCTTTTGTGTGCTATTTATTTCCCTTCTTTTTTTTTTTTTGGTTTTTTTTATATAGTTTTTTATTGAAGTTGAATGGTGTCATACATGTACAAAATGTAAAATAAAATATATAAACAATAAAGAGATACTAATGAATTACAGCCCACGACATCCTCGGAGAGCATTCCCTGCTTTCAACAATAAATAAACACTGATAGTTAATTTACAATTCTCCATACTCAGCAGGCGCAGAAATTATTTATAGAAATTAATCGAAAAAAGTCCCCCAAGTTTTTTCAAATTTTCTTCCTCCCCTATCCTCAAAGCATAGCTTCGCTCACTCCTCTTTACTTTCCGCATTTTGAAAAACCATTCAAGCATAGATGGAGATTGATTGGTTCGCCAATTTTGAAGTAACAACGATCTGGCAACAGCCATACAGATATAAACTAGTTTAACAAATGATAAGGATAGATTAAGATGCGAATCGTAACCATAAAGCATCAATTTTACATTCAAGGATATCTGAATATGACAATTGGAGCTTAAAAAAACAAAAATGTCCCGCCAGAATGCTTTAACCATAGAACAAGCAGCGATTACATGAGTCCAATTTGCAGGGGCGAAATTTAAACAACTAAAACAATTTGGAAGATAATTAATATACATTTTGGCTATTACCGCCGGGGTGCGATACAAAAGCCATTTTCCCAAAAATAACATTCTACGCCAATTGGCTCCCCTTAATGTAGAGAAATTAAGCTTGTTAATGGTTCGCCACATAGGCGCTGTCAAAACATGATTTTCTTGTTCCCACCATTTTTTTACAGCTATGTCTTAATTGAGCAAGACAGCATTTCCACTCTCCAGGTTTCCTTATCGACTTATCATTAAAAAAGAGATCATTATTTAAGGGAGAGATCTGGGTAAATGATGAGGGAACATATTGCTGAAGGAATTGATAAATATAAGTATAGGAACCAATCAACAAAAACTTTCTTGGAATTAGTGATCGCATCTCCATCGGTGTTATCCACCTTTCGCCTTGTAGAAAATCACCCACTTTACTAAATCCGACATTTGTCCAATGACCCATTAAATCAGAGCCAATCGCCTGTCCATGAAATGCAAGTAAGTTAATCAACGGGGATGAGGAGTGAAACAGGGATAGAGAATATCTTTTTATCATTGCGATACGTTTCCTAAAAAAACAGGCAATTACTTTGTACCTAACCAATTTGGGGGATTTAGGAACTTGAAGGGGGGGAGAAATCTGACTTTCCGAAAAAATTAAATAAAAAAAAAAACTAATAAATAGGTTAAAATTTGATATTGGAGATTTAAATCGAATCAAGTACTGAGCAAAGTAAGCATTATAATAATCTCTAATGTTAGGTAATGCGAGACCGCCGTTATCCAAATCCTCATAGAGAATATTCAGCGCAATACGGGGTGTTTTATGTGCCCACAAAAAGCGCGTGAATAAAGATTCGATTTTGGTGAAAAAACGACCCGGAAGGCAGCATGGAATCGTTGAAAATAAGAAATTAAACAATGGTAAAATAGACATTTTAATCAAGGCAACGCAGCCCAAGATTGATAGTGGTAATTTATTCCAACGAGTAAGCATTAAGTCAACTTTCTGAAGGAGGGGTTCAAAATTAAGACTAAAGAGATCTGTAACTGAGGCTGTGAAAAATACCCCCAGATATCGTTTAGGTTTATTATTAATGCAGCTCCGTAGGTCCGGAGATAATACGGGTTTATGATTACCACAGATCAATATTTCTGTCTTTTTTTTATTAATGGGATAACCTCCGAGAGACTCGAATTCCTCAAAAAGCTGAAATACCCTGACTTGAGACTGCAAATCCGGTTTGATAAGAAGCATAATATCATCAGCGCAGAGTTTTATTTTGGACATTAAAGGAATTGGGGGCAAAATTTCTACACACTGCCGAATTGCGATTGCAAGGAGTTCAATAAAAAAAGCAAAAAGAATAGGTGATAGAGGGCAGCCTTGACGTGTACCCCGATTAACTTTCACAGCCCCTACTGTCATTGAATTGATAATAATATTAGCTCTGGCACCCATATAAAGATTACGAATAAGATTAATAATAATTAATGGGATGTGAAAATATTGCAAAATTATGATAAGAGTTTCCCAGACTACCAAATCAAAAGCTTTTTCCGCGTCAAATTACATAATTAGGGCTGGGATCCTCAGTGTTTGAAAATAATTCAGGGCTTCCGAAAGATAGTGGGTATTAGTCATCAATTGTCTGCCAGCAATAAACCCATTTTGATCTTCATGAATCAGACCCGGGGCAATATGGTTAAAACGAATAGCAAGTAATTTAGTAACGATCTTGTAGTCCGTATTTAACAAAGTAATGGGACGATATGAATTAGGATCCTTTGCGTCCTTCCCCTTCTTCAGAAAGCTGACCACCGTGCCCTCGCGAAATGAATCTGGGATGGAAGCACCAGCAAGCATGGAATTAATAAGTTGTCACAAAAGATCAGAAAAGGCAGAAAATAAAACTAGTTTTCCCTAATGGAAGTTCTTTAACTACCGATTGTAACTCTAGTAGGGAGAATTCACTAGCCATATTTAACTGCTCAGCTTCGGAGAGAGAAGGGATCACCTCCCTACTCAAGAAAGCGTTTCGTTTTAATTGATCTATTTCGTGTTTGTAACTATATATTTTTTGATAATGGGAGAACATTATCTTGCCCACCCCATCTGAATCGATCACATATTGATCAGTAACAGGACAAATTAAACCAGGAATAAAATTGGAGGCAGCTTGTTCTTTAGCCTGCCAGGATAGAAATCTACCTGTAAAATTACTTTCTTCGTAGATTTTCTGATGTTGACTACGAAAGAACGCCTCTCCTTGCTCAAATAAATATATACTAAATTCACGTTTAGCTTCATCTAGTTGACCTTGGATGTTTCTAGAAAAAATGTGTTGTCTTAAATCGGTAAGAACCTGAATGCGATGTTCAAAAGAGTTTTTTATAGCCCTGGCAGCGATGGACGTGGCAGTATCTTTCGCAATTATAATTCCACGAATAAAAGCCTTTAGGGCGTCCCAGATAATACTGAGAGGGGCGGTGCCCATGTTACGAATGATAAAATCTCTAATCATATCTTTGAGCTCAGAAACCCATGTTTCATTGTTGAGATAAGATTTATTAAAGACCCATCTTTTGGAAGACCTTCTAGTTTCCCCTAAAATAAATTCCCTAATAAGCATAGCGTGGTCAGAGAATACATTATGCACCGTATTAGAATAGCCGAACCTAAGATTACGTGAAGCAAGGAAAAAATCAATACGGGATGAGGACTTAAATCTACTCGACCAACAAGTATATTCTTTTTTAAAGGGATTATCTAGGCGCCAATGATCCAAAAGATCCAGTAATCTTTTATATTCAGAGATGGTCTGGAAGACTTTGGGTTTAAGTTGTCTTTTTGGTTGGGATGATGAGTCCAATTTCGGATCCATTAAGACATTAAAGTCACCAGCCATCACAATATCCCCTGACATGGTCAATAGTGATTGGAACATCTCTTCAAAAATATTAGGATCATCGTTTAATGAACCATAACAACTAAGAAAAATAAAAGGTCTTGGTCTATTTTTAACTCTGCAAGAAAGCCAGCACCAACGCCCTGAACCCCCAGCTTCTGAGTGGATAATTTCCACGTGTAAGTTCTTATTTAAAAATATCGCCACCCCTCGTTTGGATTCATTGCATGTCGCAAAGCATCGATATGAAGCCCATGATTTAAACATTGAAAACTGATCTAACTCAAGAGAATAAATATGAGTCTCTTGTAATAAAACTACAGAGGGATTTTTTGCCTTAATCCAGCTTTCAACTGCTCGTCTTTTCTTAATATTATTTAAACCGTTGACATTCAAAGAAAATAAATTCAAACTTTCCTTATTTGACATTAACATCTTTAACTATCTGATAATCAAGAGTCATCATCGGGCCATACGTAATAGCAAAACAACCTGACATCATCAACTTCATTTTTCATTATAACTCCACACCCCTCCCTCAAAACACTCCCCCCACCGTGACCACCCTTCCCAGCCTCACCCCCCCTGACCCTCCCCACCAATGGCCGAACTTTCCCTTCCCACGCAAGCCATCGGAACCTACGCCCCACCATTTGGGTGACCTTGCACCCTCTGGACCCCTTGGATTCCACTCCCCCTTATTCTACTGACTCCCCCCCCCACACACAGTCCCCCCAACAAACAGCATCCCAGAAAAAGAAAACTTCAAATTAGAGACTTAACACATCTATATACACAAAAAAAAGGGAGAGAGAAAAAAAAAACACAGCTCTATGTATAATTCCTCCAATTTTTTAACCTGATGAAGAGCTCGAAATTTCCCTTAGCAAATCCTGTGCTGCTGCAATGTCGGATAACATAAAAAAAATTCCTTTTACTAAAACTTTAAGCTTGGATTGTTGCGCTATTGAGGCCTGGGCCCCTTTAGCTTTAAATAGTTGTAGCATTTGGACAAACTCTTTTCTTCTCCGAGCTGCAGAAGCGGACATGTCTGAAAAGATACGACATTTCACAGTTTCATTAACAAAACATTGTCTTTTCTGAATTGCGGTTGAGAGAATAGTCTCTTTAATCCGTGTATCAGAAAAATGTAATAGAATTGTTCGGGGGAGGCAGGAATTCGGAAAAGGTTGAGCAGGAACGCGGTGTGCTCGCGTAATAGTTAGATCTCCCTCGTGATTGGGAATCACTTTAGATTTTAAAAAGGAGGTAGCCCACTGCAACGTGCTCGAACCTTCAAGGCCCTCGGGAATCCCCACGATGCGAAGGTTGGATCGACGATTGTAGTTCTCTAAATCGTCCAATTTAGACTCAAGAGAGCGAGAAGTAAGGGAAAGCTGATTTGCGTCTTTTTTAACCTTGATCATTTGATCCTCCAGAACAGAAATACGAGTTTCGGCTTCTTGGATTCGAGCTGGAAATGTTGAAAAGAGATCCTCCATTTTGTCCAAGCGCTGGTGGATCAGGGCAAGCTCGGATTTCTGAAACCTCTTCAACTCTCGGACCTCGTCAAGAATTAGATTTAACATATCTTTAACTGACATCTTAATCTCTCCAACAGTCTCGGTATCTAAATCCAACAAAGGACTGAGATGGTTAACATTCCCTGGGGTAGTTGAGGACTTGTCAATAGATGATTCAATGAGAGATTCGGCTATATCAGTACGTCCTACAGTTAATCCGTCTTTTTGAGTATCATCCATAATTTTCAGAGAGTGTACCGAAGAGTTGACTTTAAGTAAAGGCGTAGAAGGCGTGGAGGGTGCTGCAATGTTAGACTTATGCAGGAAATTAGGCGGTTGAATAATTGAGGAAGAGGTAGAAGGACAAACTTGTGAGGAGGTGATTTGACAGGTTACAGCACTTTTCTTACCAAAAAGAGGAAATGGTTTAGCACCCTTCAGAGCCTCCGTTAAGTTGTCCTGCGGTGAAGAAAAGTCCGGAGTAAGTGAGGAGCCTACCGCTTCTACTCCATGAGAGGCCTCTAATTCCGGAGAGAGAGTCTCCCCAAAAGATTCCTCCAGCTCTTCCGAGCTTCCGGCACTATCACTTTTTTCCTTCACCTTGCTTTTATCACAAGTAGCATCATGACTTAACAATTTAGCTGCATTCCTCGCTTCTTTAGCCTGGATGCGTAGAGCCTTTGCTTTACGGGTATTCATTAATTTCCCCATATTTAGAAGAAACTAGAGTAGTAGTAGCTCCCTTACGTTTTTAGGCCCAATGAAATCCAGGCAACAGGAAAAAAAAAAAGTGTTCTTTATTTTCCAATACCTGAATGTCGAAAAAAGAGCTTCAAAACCTCCGTCGTCAGGTATATTCATCCATATAAGCAAAGTCGCAAAGTCTCAGAATCTCAGAGTCTCAGCTGCACTGACGGCTGCTGCCGCCTCCACCAGCGCCACGCCACACTAAAAGTAAGGCTTGAATAAAAGAAGCTACTCCGATGTGATATCCTCAGGTGCAACAAGACAGAGCGCCTCTACCACGAAATCAAACCTTCCTGTGCGCTGCCACCGGCCACCAGCAACCAGTCGCTCTCCGCCCTCCAAACCCTGCACTCCTGCCTTAGTCAGAGGGCAAACACGAAGCTAGCACCACCAACACAGCCGACACTGCTCGAAGCAGAGAGTTACAGGTGCAGGAAGAGAAACACCAATGTACAAAAGAAGGAAAAATCCAACCTCCGGCTGATGAATCTGCTGTAATCCCGCTGCCCCGAGACCCAGCTACGGAGTTCAAACAATCCGCCCGTCCATCCGAAAGGGAAAACGCCGTCCGTCGGCCACCATCGATCTCGAGTGAAGCTGCACAGCCGCAAAGATAAATGGGAAGGGAGGAGTCAGCACCGGGAACCCTCAGGTGTGCATGGAGGCGTGGATCTCCCTTCCCTTCTAGGTTTGATGTGCAATGACTTGAGCCAATTTTCCCAAACATTCAGTTGAATGCATATTCACTACAAATGGAGAGGAATTCGGATCAGACTCCATCCGCCATTGCAGCCTCTGGCTCTGGAAACTTCAGTCACTGGCTTGAGATATTGCCAATCACATTTTGGATCGACCCACAGGAGTATTTTAGTTATGTTTTTCCAGTATACTGAGTGTGTCCTGCTGCCTCAATTTGAATGCATGTGGCATTATTTTGCATCTGAAAAAATGCGCTCAGCCACCACATATGCAAAAGCACTTATGTTATCATATTTTATGGGGACAATATATTTTCAGCATGTTCAATGGTAATGTCCATGAACGATTATTCCTTATTTGCAGTGAAGAAGAACCGTCAAAAGCAGAACTTAGAGAGTTTCTCTGAACTATTTGCGGATTCCACACTGAATTGTACACATTGCACAATCATTTTAATGGCCTTGCTGAGAGTGCAAACTCTCTCCATAAACTCGGTGTTGTTTCTTGCTTGGAACTTGAGGAGGTCAATCTGAGGTTAAGCTTACCAGTGAGGCAATTCATTACTTATCAAAACAATGTGTTCAAAAGGGAAGCTGGCCGTGCTAACACTATTCGCCATTTCATTTATCAATAAATGCGTGAGCGCACCATAATCATTCCAATACAAGTTTTACAACACAGTGTTGAAACCACAGAAACCTTTATTGTAGTGAAGGTAAACAGAAACCAGCACATACAGAAAAGCATGCACGACAGATGGACAAATACAGACAGAACAACATACTTATTCAGCTTCTGAGAGTACACATGCCGACAGAGAGACATAGATGCAGGCACCCATGCACACAGACCAACAGACAAAGTGGCACACATGTACAGGTACAGGCATGAATTCATGTACACAGATACCACAAAGAGGTACACACACAGACACACACACACACACACACACACACACACACACACACACCCCCCCACACACACACACACACACACACAGTCAGAGATTACAGAATACAGGTACACACAGATGGACTCATTTCTTCCCCTTTTTCCAAACTCCCTTTATACTTCTTCATTAAACTCTTCTCCTTGCTTCTTTCCTCCCCTCTACTCCTTGCCACATTCTTTAGTTCAGTGGCCTTACATATGCACCCGCAGCCCTTAAGGTGGGGGGGGGCTACTGGGGCACCCCACAGCACAGTACCCTGGCCTGAGAGCTCTTGATTGAGTCCGGATAGGGAACCGTCCATGTACCTTGCAGGGGGGCCACCTTAAGTTTTGTTATGCCACTGCTTTAGCTCTTTCTTATGTCACACTTATTTCTATTTTCTTCCTCAATTCTTTCCTCTACTTCGTCTTCTCCTCACTTCACCACAAAATGTCAAACCTATAGGCTTTGCGAGCTCTTGTTTCAAAGCAAAGATAAACCGGGGTTTAAACAACACAGTTATGTTCCTGTGTTAGGTTTATTTCTAATTGGCTTTTATATAAAAAAATAGAGTAAAAGTGTTCACTGACAAGTATTAAAAAGCTTTGGGAAACAATGCACCTCTCTGAAAAGTGTTTACAGAACCCACAAATATGCAGAGATTTACTACTGTTTATTAATATTATATAAAAGTCCTGACAGCGAATTTACGACAGACATAGAAAAATTCCACTGGCAGAATCAAAACTATAGAAGCCTAGGACAATAATAGATGAAATCCGTGAATAAATCAAGCACCTTACGTTCTCCAATGGGTTTATTTCCAAGTCTTTTTGAAAACTTAAAAAATTGTGTCAATTGTCCACTCAATTTTTGCCTGCTCTCTGGGACAAACGTTTGCCCCAACTAAAATCTGATCATATTCCTTCTACAGCAGAATCCTAGTGCCACAACTATTATTCAGGGCTCCAGAAACCTCCTAGAATAGCTTTCTGAGACTCCTAGCTGGACACTATTGAACCTGGTTGACTATAAGCACTTAGCAGCTCATTAGGATGGGGAAACGATTGCCACCGCCGGGCCGGCGGTGGTGATCGTTACACCATCCCATTGTGAAATACCTCCGCCATATTATGATGGCGGTGGGTATTGCGGCAGATGCAAAGTCTGTCCGCCGCTTTTCCGCTGGTCGGCAATCATTACGATTGCCGGACGGGCGGAGCTGGGCCAGTAATATGGTGGCGGGATTGTCTTTGAGGGCCCGTTGCAGGCTACCGGGGTGTGAGGTGGCATTTTTCAAATTTATTTTAAATAATAGTTATAAACTAATACAATATAATGTATTTTATTATTAAAAATTCAATTTGATGAGTTACTGTGCCATAATATTTTATTGTTTCAGATAGGTGAATTATAACAATTTTTAACTAATTTATGTTTTCATGTTACATTAAAATATGGTTTAATATTTTTTATAACAATCATTAAACTTCATTATTTTTCTGCATACTTCGCCATAGGGAGATCTTCGCCCCAGGGGCACAGTTCTCTTCCTGCTTCTAAAATGTTACTAGTAGTAACATTGCACTCATGAATCATGCTCTAGCATGCTTCTCCACCAGTTTTAAGGCGGTGAAGACATTGTAAAGTTGCTACAGAGTGCAGTCATAAGTTGAAACATGAATAAATCTACATGTGTGAATTTACCTTTGGGGTCCTGTGATAGTTGGGTTCATGGAAATGATTTGTTTACTGTCCCAAAAGATAACTTTATGTTCGTTCACTTCTTTCCTTCACTTTTGGTTCTTTTCTAAGTATTTCTGCTTCTTCTTTCTATATAGGGTTTGCACTCTCTAGCAGGAAACCGGAAACACTAGATAAAGAAATACGGTCAAGTAACTTTCTCTTCTGCATTCTTTTTTTTATTATTTCTATCCTTCGTTTTCTCCTTCCCATCCTTATCTTCTTTTTCTCCTTTTCTTTCTAGGAAATGTATTTTGGTATATTCCCTCTATCTTTTCTTCAGTTCTAGAAGCCAACTGAAAACATATGTTAATTTCGTGGTCAAGAACATCGAATTTAAGGTAAGAAATATCATTTAAAAAAATATAGAAGTCATCAATATCGTTAAAAAGAAATTGTTTAAAAATAAAATATTGATTTTTTAATCAGTGTTAATGTATTTTTTGTTTTTTAAACAAATTTTATTTGGTTATTTTGCAATGTAATGAGCGGAAGCCCCACAATGGCCTATGGGGGCACTGGAATAATAATTACATCAGTAACCATTGCTATGATAATGAACAGTACCTGCCGAACATGCAGGTAAAACAATAAGACAAACAGTATGCAGACAGTCGCCAATCTCTGTAATACAGTACATGATTCATCAGATTCAAAATATACATCATTGCAGAGTAATAAAATGCTTGAATGATATACCATGGGGTGATACATGTCAGGGATCAGAGGGTGCCACTCATGAATCCTCCTCGGGTGGGGGGGGCAAGTCGATTCCGCGATATGACGCCCACCGTGTCCAAATCTTGTGATGTTTTCTGGGGCAACTCCGGGCCTCAAAGACAGCAATCTCAGCCCCCATACATTTATCCAATTCATTCTTCCATTTGCTGTCGGTCGGGGGAGATGAGGCCTTCCACCCCTGTGCAATATCTCTTTTGGCAATAGTTAAAGCAAGGAATAGCAGATGTTGTTTATAGCGGTTTCCCCTAATGTCGTCTGTAGAGTGTAATAAAAACAGTCGGGGGTCCAGTGGAAGCACCCACCCCAGCACCTCGCTAAGACATGAACGAACCATGTTCCAAAAGGGCTGTAAAGCCGTGCAGCTCCAAACAGTATGTGGGAAGGACCCATCTTCCCGGCCACATTTCAAACATACTGGGGACTGAATAAACCCCATGAGCCACAGTCGGACCCTAGAGTAATATATTCTATGTAAGTATTTGAACTGGATGAGCCGATAGCGTGTGGAGACTGCCGCACCCCTCAGGCTGGCAATTGCTTCAGCCCAATCATCGTCTGTTAGCTCAGGAATATCAGCCTGCCAGGCCAGCCGGGTTATCTCAAGGGTGGTAGAAGTGTGTGTCGTCAATGTTTGATATATGTGTCAGATTTTGTGTAGACCAAGGTCTCCCATACGTAGACGGCCCTCCAAAGGTTGGAACTCAGGGAGAGACTCTATATTACGGATCTGGGGGAAAGTGCATGACAGAGCTGTAGAAATTTGTAAAATTGTGATTTGTGGAGGCTGAAGTCTGTTTGTAGTTGTTGGAATGATTTTAGGGTTGTGCCCAGTAGTACATGCCCTAGGGTCGAGATCCCCACCAGGTCCCAACCTCGGAACCCGCATAGTGTGGTTGCAGTTCTTAGATGTGTGCCGTACCACAGGGGAGTTTGTTTAGTGAGTTTCCCTTTCCACCCCATTTGTCTAGACTTGGCCCTCCATAATTGTATGACTACCCTGCCAGCCGGTGGTATATGATCTAAACGCGTAGAGCTAAACAATTAATGAAGAAGGGGGACATGTTCCATAGCCGCGTGTTCGATGGCATATGCCGGATCTGCATGGGAATTATACCACCATTCGTTGATTACAAGGATGTGAGACGTGACATAATAGGAGTAGATATCAGCTGCCTCTATCCCCCACAGTAAGTGGATTGTGCACAAGTGCGAAGCGCCAAACAAACTGCTCCACCTCCCCAAAGGAAATTATTTTGTATGGTATTTACCTGCGCGAACCAAGCGCGGGGGGGAGGGGGTAGTGTTATGTATTTTAGTAAATATTTTAAATGTATCCGATGTATTTTTTGTATAAGTATTGTTCACTTTTTTTAAATATATGTTGCATTTTTAGTAGTTATCAATTCTATTTTAATAAAATATTGTGTTTTTTAGTTCCGTAGCGGGTTGTGGGTTTATAGGAAATTAGGTTATATTAGGTATATATTAGGTTATAATAAATTAATTACTTTTTATTGAATAATATTTTGTTAATTGACATTTTATATAGTGTTAATTGTGTTTTTATTTTTTTTTATATATATATGGTGCCGATTCCGATCCTGTAAAACCCGGGTACGAATGGTCGCACAGAGCGTATTCTCCATACGACTCGTACCCGGGAAATCCACCTTACAAAGCAGCAAGTACGATTCGCACAAAAAAAACATTTCCGTACGATTCGTACAAAACTACGTGCGGTGAAAAAATACCCACAATTCCGATCCGGGACATCGCGTACGTGACGTCTGGATGGAGTCAGGCAGCTTTTTACGGACCAGCAAGTACGATTCATGCCTACGTCACTCCGCACGGACCATTTTTTATGGGAGCCAAAAACTGCCGGGAAATTGAGGACGACGTGAACAAGGAGCACCGGTATGCGACGGACAGCCATAGACCCCATCCTACGTGTTATCCCGGCCCTCCTACCCTACGACCTGGTGCGCCGAAACCACCGCAGACGCCGCAGAAGGTCAGAACAACACCCAGGGGCAAAGGGGTGGGGGGGTGGCGAGGGGCAGGAAACATAACCCCCCCCCCAAGTTAAAACATATATATCCTGCACATAACTTGTGTCCACCAATCCCATGTACCGCCACAACGGAAGTGGACTTGGACGCGTACCCGTCACCACTACAATGGTGGTACGGCCCGTACCCACGCTCTGGGGGGCGTGGGTGCAGGCCATACCACCATTGTAGTGGTGATGGAGGTGTACACGCCGTACCCACGCTGTGGGGGCGTGGGTACGGGCCATACCACCATTGGGGTGGTGATGGAGGGGTACGCGCCGTACCCACGCTGTAGGGGCGTGGGTACGGCCCGTACCACCAGTGTAGTGGTGATGGAGGGGTACGCACCGTACCAACGCCCCACAGCGTGGGTACGGCGCGTACCCCTCCATCACCACTCCACTGGTGGTACGGCCCGTACCCACGCCCCCACAGCGTGGGTACGGCACGTACACCCTATGAATGCGGGGTTAGGGTCCGTCCCACCTGTACCCCTACGGCACCTGTACAGAATGGATACAAGGCGTACACACGCCACGAATGTTGGCATAGGGCCTGTTGTAGCATATAAGCAGTATATTGGTGTGTGTGTATGCACAGGACAGCAGTGTACTGCACCAAGGGGGCGGGTGGGTTGGTGGATGGGAGGCTGCAGAGGACTCCCAGCAGTGGACACAGACATGGGGGAGGGTACATATCACTCCCAGCAGTGCCCAGACATATGAGGGGTGGGTGCATATCACTCCCAGCAGTGCCCAGACATATGAGGGGTGGGTACATATCACTCCCAGCAAAAGGGAGGCAAAGGAGTGGGGGGGTGGCGAGGGGCAGGAAACATAACCCCCCCAAGTTAAAACTTATCTATCCTGCACATAACTTAACCCCATGGTCTGGTCACTTCGGGGGGCGTGTCCACCAATCCCACGTACCGCCACAATGGAAGTGGAAGTGGACGCGTACCCATCACCACTACAATGGTGGTACGGCCCATACCCATGCTTTGGGGGGCATGGGTACGGGCTGTACCACCATTGTAGTGGTGATGGAGGTGTACGTGCCGTACCCACGCTGTGGGGCGTGGGTATGGCGCGTACCCCTCCATCACCACTCCACTGGTGGTACAGGCCGTACCCACGCCCCCACAGCGTGGGTATGGCGTGTACCCCTCCATCACCACCCCAATGGTGGTACGGCCCGTACCCACGCCCCCACAAAGCGTGGGTACGGCCGGTACCACCATTGTAGTGGTGATGGAGGTGTACGCGCCGTACCCACGCTGTGGGGGCGTGGGTACGGGCCGTACCACCATTGGGGTGGTGATGGAGGTGTACGCGTCGTACCCACACTGTGAGGGCGTGGGTACGGCCCGTACCACCAGTGGAGTGGTGATGGAGGGGTACGTGCCATACCCACGCCCTCACAGTGTGGGTACGGCGCGTACCCCTTCATCAACACTCCACTGGTGGTACGGCCCGTACCCATGCCCCCACAGCGTGGGTACGGCACGTACACCCTATGAATGCGGGGTTAGGGTCCGTCCCACCTGTACCCCTACGGCACCTGTACAGAATGGATACAAGGCGTACACACGCCACGAATGTTGGAATAGGGCCTGTTGTAGCATATAAGCAGTATATTGGTGTGTGTGTATGCACAGGACAGCAGTGTACTGCACCAAGGGGGCGGATGGGTTGGTGGGTGGGTGGCTGCAGAGGACTCCCAGCAGTGGACAAAGACATGGGGGAGGGTGCATATCACTCCCAGCAGTGGCATCCCAGCAGTGCCTAGACATATGAGGGGTGGGTGCATATCACTCCCAGCAGTGCTCAGACATATGAGGGGTGGGTGCATGTCACTCCCAGCAGTGCCCAGACATATGAGGAGTGGGTGCATATCACTCCCAGCAGTGCCCAGACATATGAGCGGTGGGTGCATTTCACTCCCAGCAGTGCCCAGACATATGAGGGGTGGGTGCAGAGGACTCCCAGCAGTGCCCAGACATATGAGGGGTGGGTGCATATCACTCCCAGCAGTGCCCAGACATATGAGGGGTGGGTGCATGTCACACCCAGCAGTGCCCAGACATATGAGGGGTGGGTGCAGAGGACTCCCAGCAGTGCCCAGACATATGAGGGGTGGGTGCAGATCACTCCCAGCAGTGCCCAGACATATGAGGGGTGGGTGCAGAGGCATCCCAGCAGTGCCCAGACATATGAGGGGTGGGTGCATATCACTCCCAACAGTGCCCAGACATATGAGGGGTGGGTGCAGAGGACTCCCAGCAGTGCCCAGACATATGAGGGGTGGATGCAGAGGCCTCCCAGCAGTGCCCAGACATATGAGGGGTGGGTGCATGTCACTCACAGCATTGCCCAGACATATGAGGGGTGGGTCCATGTCACTCCCAGCAGTGCCCAGACATATGAGGGGTGGGTGCAGAGGACTCCCAGCAGTGCCCAGACATATGAGGGGTGGGTGCATATCACTCCCAGCAGTGCCCAGACATATGAGGGGTGGGTGCATGTCACTCCCAGCAGTGCCCAGACATATGAGGGGTGGGTGCAGAGGACTGCCAGCAGTGCCCAGACATATGAGGGGTGGGTGCAGAGACCTCCCAGCAGTGCCCAGACATATGAGGGGTGGGTGCAGAGGCCTCCCAGCAGTGCCCAGACATATGAGGAGTGGGTGCAGAGGACTCCCAGCAGTGCCCAGACATATGAGGGGTGGGTGCATATCACTCCCAGCAGTGCCCAGACATATGAGGGGTGGGTGCAGAGGACTCCCAGCAGTGCCCAGACATATGAGGGGTGGGTGCATATCACTCCCAGCAGTGACCAGACATATGAGGGGTGGGTGCATGTCACTCCCAGCAGTGCCCAGACATATGAGGGGTGGGTGCAGAGGACTGCCAGCAGTGCCCAGACATATGAGGGGTGGGTGCAGAGGCCTCCCAGCAGTGCCCAGATATATGAGGGGTGGGTACAGAGGCCTCCCAGCAGTGCCCAGACATATGAGGGGTGGGTGCAGAGGACTCCCAGCAGTGCCCAGACATATGAGGGGTGGGTGCATGCCACTCCCAGCAGTGCCCAGACATATGAGGGGTGGGTGCAGAGGACTCCCAGCAGTGCCCAGCCATATGAGGGGTGGGTGCATATCACTCCCAGCAGTGCCCAGACATATGAGGGGTGGGTGCATGTCACTTCCAGCAGTGCCCAGACATATGAGGGGTGGGTGCAGAGGACTCCCAGCAGTGCCCAGACATATGAGGGGCGGGTGCGGAGGACTCCCAGCAGTGCCCAGACATATGAGGGGTGGGTGCAGAGGCCTCCCAGCAGTGCCCAGCCATATGAGGGGTGGGTGCAGAGGCCTCCCAGCAGTGCCCAGACATATATGGGGTGGGTGCATATCACTCCCAGCAGTGCCCAGACATATGAGGGGTGGGTGCATATCACTCCCAGCAGTGCCCAGACATATGAGGGGTGGGTGCATGTCACTACCAGCAGTGCCCAGACATATGAGGGGTGGGTGCATGTCACTCCCAGCAGTGCCCAGCCATATGAGGGGTGGGTGCAGAGGACTCCCAGAAGTGCCCAGACATATGAGGGGTGGGTGCATATCACTCCCAGCAGTACCCAGACATATGAGGGGTGGGTGCAGAGGCATCCCAGCAGTGCCCAGACATATGAGGGGTGGGTGCATATCACTCCCAGCAGTGCCCAGACATATGAGGGGTGGGTGCAGAGGACTCCCAGCAGTGCCCAGACATATGAGGGGTGGGTGTAGAGGCCTCCCAGCAGTGCCCAGACATATGAGGGGTGGGTGCATGTCACTCCCAGCAGTGCCCAGACATATGAGGGGTGGGTGCATGTCACTCCCAGCAGTGCCCAGACATATGAGGGGTGGGTGCAGAGGACTCCCAGCAGTGCCCAGACATATGAGGGGTGGGTGCATATCACTCCCAGCAGTGCTCAGACATATGAGGGGTGGGTGCATGTCACTCCCAGCAGTGCCCAGACATATGAGGGGTGGGTGCATTTCACTTCCAGCAGTGCCCAGACATATGAGGGGTAGGTGCATATCACTCCCCGCAGTGCCCAGACATATGAGGGGTGGGTGCATGTCACTCCCAGCAGTGCCCAGACATATGAGGGGTGGGTGCATGTCACTCCCAGCAATGCCCAGACATATGAGGGGTGGGTGCAGAGGACTCCCAGCAGTGCCCAGACATATGAGGGGTGGGTGCAGAGGCCTCCCAGCAGTGCCCAGACATATGAGGGGTGGGTGCATATCAATCCCAGCAGTGCCCAGACATATGAGGGGTGGGTGCATATCACTCCCAGCAGTGCCCAGACATATGAGGGGTGGGTGCATGTCACTCCCAGCAGTGCCCAGGCATATGAGGTGTGGGTGCAGAGGCCTCCCAGCAGTGCCCAGACATATGAGGGGTGGGTGCATATCACTCCCAGCAGTGCCCAGACATATGAGGGGTGGGTGCATGTCACTCCCAGCAGTGCCCAGACATATGAGGGGTGGGTGCATCATCCTCAGATGACCACAACTCCATGGGTCCATGAACACATCGCCAATGTACGACTATGTTGAGAGTGCCATATCAACACATCACTGACAGCAATGTCCCACTCCCATGAGGATGGATGTCATTCCCCCACTGCATGACACACCACATGTGGGTGCGATGACAAATGACACATGCATACCCACCCCTTGCGGAGGCTGCACAATACACACACTGAGATCATGTCACAAGACTGTATAGTCACGTGAAACCCACTAAACTAAGAGAGCCAAAGGGAACACACACTGTCATGCACATTCCAGGACTGATAGGAATGTACAGGTGCTGGCACAGCCACCAAGTTGTTGTCTCCCATGGAAGGAATAGGGTGGACCACCCACAGATACAATGCCCACAATTGTCAGTCAGGTAACCAAATACCCTGCAGAACAAGTACCATATGTGTGCTAGGCTGGGAGTACACACATGCATAGTGTGGAAAAGGGACCATTTCCCCATGGAGGCATGGCAACATACTCTATACACAAGTACAGTGACTACCAAGGATGGCACAGACGATGCAGCCGGACACATTGCTGAGCAGGCATGGACATAGTTGAAGGGATCCATCAGCCACTAAGGGAATGTAGACACAGGTCAGCACAACAATGGTGCAACTCCCTGCAGGGAAGATGTCAGGTGCCACAGAGGAAGGAACACTCCTTGGGACAATGTCTCAAAACACAAAGAGCATACACGACCAAAGAATCATTGCAGAGACCTTTCGATGCCACTCAGATACCAGGGTCCACCCCATGAGCAGCAGACTACTACATTTCCCAGATACCCAACACATGTTCACCGCCCCAACTCATGGAGCATCAGCACCAACATCAATACCTGAAAAGCAATTGTGTGCAAAGTAAAACAAAATGCTTTATTCAGCATGAAAACAAAAAGTAGAAAAGGACACTATTTACAAAGGCCATAGGCCAGTCGAGACACGAAGTCCTGGGGGGGGGGGGACACATGGCCATGCGTCTCCCCTAGCTTGCCTGCACATCAGATACCTCTGGTTGATCGACTGGGATGGGGGCATCATGTGGGGAAGGACCAGGCACCGCAGGGACAGGAGGGGGTAGGGCAGGTGTTGGGGGTGCAGGGACGGACGACTCCACCACAGGGGGTGGGGCAGCGCCAAAGGTGGAGGTCAGTAATGCGCTGCACGCGTCCGAAAGATCTTGCAGCGTCTCCCCTGCACCCGAAGGAACCACAGGCCCCAAGGAGGGGGGGGGGTCGGAGGGATGGGTTGCAGCGCTACTGGGGGAGGTGGTGGACAGGGGGTGGGACTCTACTCCCCTACCCGTGGAGTGCCTTGCCCGTTTGCGCGCAGGTGAAACAGTGGGGCTGAGGCCCAGCACAGCCAAGTAGGTCTCCTTCTCAAACTGTGGGGCAAGGGAGCCGAGGGGAGTGACATCGGAGGGACTGGGGAGTGAGGCATGCGGACTCCTACTGTGGCTGGGTGTCCGCCTGGGTGCCCAACACCCAGTGGGTGTGCCTTCTTCCCCCTGAGTGTGCGTGACAGAAGGTGTGTGCTTGCCCTTCCCTGTTGGTGTGCTGCCTGTGTCTGGTGTGGTGCCTGCCTGGGAAGGTGTGTGTGTGCTTGGGACAGGAATGGGAGTGGGAAGTGGGGATGGCACAGGGGTAGGTGGGGGGATGAAGCGCTGCAGGAGACTCACTGCTGCCGTCAGTGACGAGTCCATGGACATCAGCAACATCCGTTGGTCAGACATCGCTGATGACATGCCCTCCATGTACGACACCATCTGTGTCAGCAGTCTGGTGTGGCCAGGGAGGACAGTCAGGATCGATGTGTGCCCAACCTGCAACTGCCTCTGAATGTCCACTGACTTGGCAGTGAGGGCAGCAGGGGAGACAGGGGCAGGGGGTGCGGTGCCTGGCACGAAGGAGACACATTGTTGCCCTACACGGACAGAAGGGACCCAAGCAAGTGGGAGGGCGGTGATGGGAATGGAGGGGGCGGTGACAGTTGCAGTGCTGCTGCCAGCTGTTGGAGCAGCATCCGCCCCCTCAGGGAGTTCAGCCTCGGACCCGTCTGCGTCGTAGTCGGTGGTGGTACTACCCAGGTACTCCGCCACACTCCCCTCACCCTCCGTGCCACTTGATGCTGCCGACTCGCCAGGTGTGGTGGCACTGGTGCTGGATCCCTCCTCCACGTCCGTGCAGGTGTCTCCCTCGGTGTCCCCCGATGATGCTGTGGGCAAGGTGAAGAGACAGGAAATAATCAGTCACCTGTGTACATCTGACACATGAGTCCAAACTAAATAGGTCACAGTGCATATCATGAAAAGCATCATGAGGAACATCTAGAATACCCAGCACATATGTAAGCCCTGCACTCCCCAGTTGGTTCACCGAACATGCCCCCTGAAATGATGAAAATCAGGACACCACAGCAAATAACTTGATATCCAATTATACAGAGAAGCTAGTGTCTGTGAACAGTGGAGCACAGGCAGACCATGACGGCATGCCACCTCCTGGTCACTGTGAACGAAATAGTATTGGTGCACCCAATGCCAAATAACAGACGCCAATGCTGAAGGGGTCCCCTCACTCATAGACCTGTGAGTACTGTAGAAAAGCAAATGTAATACTATCTGATCCATTGGGAAGCACAAAACTTTACACAATTGACATATTTGGAATGTGTGAATGTCCCACCTGTGGAACAGAACACACATATGCATGAATATCAGAAGTCACACAAGGAGGGGCACACAAAACTACATTTACACAGTCATAGTATGAGCTGCCCGCATAATGGCAAGAAGCCAATGTTAAGAAGAAATGTGGTATCAGGAAGTACACATACATGGCACCACGGTGGTCGGGATGACTTGACACCGGTAAGTTGCCTTCAGCAACAACCAAGGACTAACCCAAATGCTAACACACTGTGGGAACAATGATATGTATAAATCCTAAACAACTTTTGGCCTGAAATGTGCCCATGTTCTAATTGTGCCAGCGTGTACCACAAACGTGTAAAAGTGGTACTTGTGCACTCCCTTGGGAGACCTCTGTCATGCAGGCACATCATTGTACTTCATAAAAATCAAAGTGAAGCATATAAACTATTGGGACATGTTGACAAGTGTAGTGAGTGCCAGGGCAAATGCCGTCTTGAATAACAACTTAAAACATGCCACCTGTCACATGGCCATCCGTACCATGATGACACAGTTGGCAACACATCTGACACACTACCTGTCATGTGGAGTGGCACACATGTCCAGACACAGGACAATGCATTAGCAAATGGCCCTGAAATTGTGTTGGAGTAAGGAGCACCTGCACTGAGGAGACACCCTGATGTGAACGAAGAATGTCCGCACAGATGTCAGCACACACAGACCAAACCACATAGCATCTGGAGCACAAACCAGTGCCAATAATGGATGAGCAGGAAACTTGTTTTTTAACTTGTGACACATGCTGCAAAGCACAAACATGACACCCTGCACAACATGCCTGGGTCACTGCACGTTGAGTGCCTGTCCAGACAATCATCACACACTGGTCAGACCTGGCAAGGAGACATAAGGTATGGACATGGAGTCCTTGCCCGCAAAAACGACCCATACCTGAGACAATGTGATTGAGACAGCTCAAAAAGTGACACCTCTCAATCTGGGTTTACTAAAAAGTGCATCAGGAAACACATATTTGTGACAAAAAACCTCAAAGGATTGTTGGACATAGACACACAGGCACTGGCCAGTGTTAGGATGCAGATGCAAAATGGGGTCAGCCTGTACAATGGGCACATGTAGCACACTTTAGATAAATACAAATGAGGCCAGGGAACAATGCCACTGAGGGAAAACTATGCTGAACACATTGAGAATGGGCACAGTGTTGGAAGACACACATGATACCGAGGCAAGGGTGTCTTAGGGTACTGAAGTGGGCACACTGCTCCATGGGCCTGGAATTATCTGACTGTAACATGAGCTACTGTCCCGGCACTATGCATATCTCCCACTCATGCACATCATGTCTGAGGCCACAACATCAGTCATGCATGCTGCAAGTCTGTTCATTTGAACACTCACAGTCCTATGTTGAGACTCAGCATCAGTGCCAACTGATATGGACCCCCAAATGACTGAACAGGACAGGGCACAGGCAAAGTAACAACAAATGTCTCCGACCCCACCCCCACATGATGCAGACAGCAATGTGCACTTGGATTAACCGCCAGCCTAGATGAGCATGTGCAATAGTGATTACACACAGACCAGGCAACACATGTCAAGGAGGGGAAAGGAGGAAGAACAGCAGCGGGTGACTTTGGGGAACAGGAAATGCAATGCACATATTAACCCTGCCAGTGTATCGATGTGACTGGGCACTTCCCAAAGCTGGTGACACACAACAGACACACATGTACCTACCCCCTTGCTGCTGCTGCATCACCTGTAACCGCCTATCCATGTCAGGGAAGACCACCGCCAGGACGCGCTTCATTTGGTGGGTCAGGCACCGGCGCCTGTGGTTCTTGCCTTCTGGTGAGTCCCCCAGCAGGAACCGGGCGATCCTCCTGGTACAGCACCGGATGTCCTGCCAGCGTGTCCTCACCTGTGCCAGGCGCCGACTGCGACCCTCCACAGATCTCACGGCCCTGACGGCCCGCTTCCATATCTCCCCCTTCTCGTAGGCGGTTACCTGTGAGGATGACAAAGTGAGACAACATCACTACACCTGCTCCATGTCACAGAGACACACATTTGAACATCTTTGATATGTTGAACAGGGCATAGTATGCTGCCAACGAATAGCACCTTTGTCATAGGGACATTAGGCTCAGTGGAAGCCCCAATGCACTACATGGCATTGAAAGTACACAGGTGGCATGAGGGGTGCGACACACTCCCTGATCATGGCACACACTGGACATCACAAGCAACACAAAGCTGATGGCCAGCACCTCCAAGCAGTCACATGCCCCAGGCCACTGACCCAACAACAGCAGACTACACAGACACACACAGGAACAGATCATTCACCTGCCAGTGGCAACAGCTGATACAAACCTCACTCTGCACATGTGCCACTTGCCTGGGGGGTGTCACAGGCGAGGGGCTAGCCCAGCAAGTCAGACACACAGCACGGATCACTTCTCACATCAGATGGGTCGAGCTGTTGCCTCCTCCATGCAGCTGTGGTGCAACACTCCACATAGACACTCACCCACATGACAAGGAACATTCACACACATCAATGTCCAGATTATTTGGACACTCTTAGCACAGCTCCACTCAACTCACACACATCTGTGGGTACAGTCACCTGTCACACGGGGGGATCACTGAATCACCTCAGGACTATAGAACAAGAAGGGCCAAGAGGATTAGCTATGCTGAATGTGCAATGCAGCATGCAGTGAATGTCACAGTAAGCACAATGCAAGTGAGGAGTGCACACATGAACCACATCATGCTTGCATGACAGACATGAGCCATTCTCCCCCCCTGGGACCCACTCTAAACAACATTTCATGTCTGTCACACCTGGACACAATGCCAGAAGTGCCAGTCACAAAAAGAAGGGGCACAGTCAAAGGTAGCGGAGTCAGCACTCACCTGCACCCCTGGTCTACCATACAGGCTGGGGAACTGTGGGAGGATGACGTCCAGAAATGCCTCATTCTCTTCCTGTGTGGATGGCTGGGCCCTCTCCACAGACCGTGACATGGTGCCAGAGGAATCACAAGCAGCAGCAGGGGTGTTGAATCAAAGGTCGTGCAGGCAAGTGCCCTCTCATGGGTTCTGCCTGACTTATATCTGCCTTGCTGGTAACAGGAGTGCAGAGTGATTGGTCAGACTCCTTTGCATCCTACGTTTCCTCCAATCCCTTTAAACATACACCAGACCAGTGACAGCATTAGCATTTTTTCGAATTTGCAGCATCATGTCAAGTCAACAACCACTTTGCAACAATGTATATTGTGGCCAACTGCTTTTTCCAGGCCACATGATGGAAAAATGTGAACTTCAAACTGAGTATCCATGACAACCAGCATGCATGTAGGCCCTAATACTTGTCCCTTATGTGTCCCCATTGTAAATTTCAAATCCCCACACAGGTACAGTGCGTTGCACACGTACCCCTAGGGCACCACTACTCTAGTGCTACGGGCCGTACACGCGTGTGTAGGGCCCGTAGCACTATGGCAGTGTTGCCGTAGGCGTACGCCATTGTGCTACGGGCCGTACCCGCGTGTGTAGGGCCCGTAGCACGATGGCAGTGTTGCCGTAGGCGTAGGCCATAGTGCTACGGGCCGTACACACGCGGGTACGGCCCGTAGCACTATGGTAGTGTTGGCGTAGGCGTACGCCATCGTGCTATGGGCCGTACACGCGTGGGTACGGCCCGTAGCACTATGGTAGTGTTGGCGTAGGCGTACGTTATTGTGCTACGGGCCGCACACATGCGCGTACGGCCCGTAGCACTATGGCGTACGCCTATGGCAACACTGCCATAGTGCTACGGGCCGTACACATGCGTGTGTAGGGCCCGAAGCACTATGGCGTACGCCTACGGCAACAGTACCATAGTGCTACGGGCCCTACACACGCGTGTACGAGCCGTATCTCTATGGTGAACGCCTACGGCGACACTCCCATAGGGATAGGACCAGTGTGTACACGTACGTGTGTACGGACCGTACACACACGCGTACTCCTACCCAAACCTCATATAGTGATACGACCGTACACACGCCCTCAGAGAGTGTGTACGGTGCGTTTCACAGCTTACACTGGTGATAGGAGGCGCACAGGAAAAGAATGGAGATGTCTGACTCGCACAAGGATGGACATCAAGTCATTGTCAGTGCAGTGCTTCATGTGTAGGGCCTAGGTGTGTCAGGCAGTGAGCTGGCACATGTCTCCTCATGTTTTAACCCAATAGTTGTGTGATGACCTGTGTACACATATCATGTGTGATGGGGCACTATGTGGCGCACTTCCCCTTCACACCTTTTACATGTGTGCATGTAGTTCAAACTTGTCAAGCACTGCATCACTGGCATGGCACTGTCACCAACACCCGCAACTGTCCCCTGATGCCAGGTACACGGATGATGACAGCTGACATCTCACTACCAGCGTGCCCCATTGTGACTATGTCATGTGTGTGTCATGTGTTTCCATGATCTTGCTGTTGGTGTTCCGTCAACGGCATCTGCTGTAGCTGCCTCCAACATATGTGTGTGTGTAGATGCCCATGTCACACTATTACGCACACCAGGACACATGTGGACTAACTCATAACGTATGTCTGTATGCATCGAACAGGGACTTGCGAGCTTAGGACATATCAGCGTCGTCTCAATGTCTGTGTGATCATTTTTGATATGTACCCCTTCATGGCAAGGTGTGTGGTCTGTCCTTTTTCCATGACATGTGACCTGTGCGTCTAGCTTGCCAGCAGCTGTCTGTATGAGATAACATTCTTCAAATGCACATATGTGGATGTATGTCACTCCTGTAATGCGTCTGGCTGTTCACTCACACTGGCCCACAGCTACTTTCATGGCATGTCATGTAGACCTTGACAATCCACATTTGTAGCTGGCTCTTGGTAGGTGTATATCCTGGCTGGAATACTTCCTACAGCTTTTTTTATGTATGAAATTGATAATAAATTATCTTGATGTAACAATTTTTTTTCTCTCAATTATTGTGACCACATCTGTGCTGTCCATTATCGCCATTGCAGTGTGAAAGGTACGTTGAATGTTAGGTATTGATTGCTTTATATTAATGACAAGGAGGCTCTGTTTTTTTACTACGGTCATATTTGGTACCCCTCTCCTTTGTCTTTGGGGTCCCTCTCTCCTCTTTTGAGACAATTTGTACAGCCCTTGGTGCTGGAGAGTTCACGTTGGTATATTCCCCTTTATTGTACGAGTCCGAGTGAGAGCTTTCAGCCCACATATGGACCAATTTAGAACATTTGGTTTTAGTGAGGACCAACTTAATAAAATCATCAACACAAAAAATGGAAATAAAATCACTGTTATATCAGGGAAAGGTGAGAACTGGGGCAAGTTGCTAAATTTAAAGAAGAAACTAATACGCACTGAGGCCCATGCCGAATTCTTGATTGAATATGTAAAATCGGGCACAATCCCTATTGGGCTACAGGTTCGCAATGAACCGGGCTTGTTCATAGAAAACAGAAAGTTTTTGGAGACATGGGCTATGATCTCAAATAGATGCAGCCGTGATTGGATGCTTCTGATCATTGAGACTGCCCAAGAATTTATCATAATTGAGAAAGAGGCCATTGACAAACTGGAGCAAGAATTAAACAATTGTTCTGCATTAGAAGAAGCCAAAAAGAAGTTAGAGGATATTAATAGAGATGTGGAAGGATATAGAGATTATTTAATAAACAAAAAAACTAACAAACTGAGAAAGGATATGGATAGGTTTTCTCAGGAAAAGATTTACCCAAATCTCAGGGAGAACTATTTCCAACAGAGAAATGATATGACCTGGGAGAAACCACCAAATAGACAAATATACAGTAGAGGTGGCAGAAAACAGGTCACTTTCTCCAACACGTCAGGCTCTAGTAGTGAGGATGATAATATACCAATAGATGAACCTGTAAACAGGGGTAACACTAGGGAATACGTGCCTTTTTTAGACTCACGTCCGAGGAGAGGACTACGTTACAATGGGAATCCGGGGAGAGGCCAGACGAACAGGGGCCCTCCTCAACAACAGGAATACATGCGCACCAGGAGCCAACGATACTGGCGACAAACAGAGCACCAGTGATTAATTTATCCAATAAATCCCTTAATGAAATAGAAATTAGTGTTCTAAGTAAGGGTTTTAGCTTTGTCCCATCAGCACCAATAGATAAGTTCCAATTAGAAAAAGACTTGCGTGCCTTTTTTAGGAAAGTGAGACTGAGGAGATTTTTTGAAAATAGAGAGACCCTTGAACGCATCAATTACTCGGGTCTTAAACCCAAATCTCAATTCACCCCGAGTCTGGCCATGATTGGCAAAAATGTTGAAATCTTTGAGAAAGCGGTTGAGAGTGACATCCATAAAATCCTGAATAAATCAAATAAATTCACAGGACAAAATAACATCAATAAAGCAGAAAGACAGGCCCTTAATTCTCTTAAAACAGACAGAAATCTCACCATCAAACCCGCCGATAAGGGGGGTGGGGTGGTGGTTTTCGATACTCTGGATTACGAGCATAGGATGCTAGAAATGCTTATCATCAAGGAACATTATGTACGGACAAACGAGAGGCAGCTATTAACTATATCTAGAGAATGCCTAGCCCTGCTCTTAGAAGCTAAAGAGAAATCCTGGATCTGTGAAGATGAGTTCAAATTTCTTAATAATCTGGAACCAAGAACTCCTGCCATCTATGGTCTGCCAAAGATCCATAAGAACTCTACAGATCCCCCGATGAGACCAATAGTGAGCAGTATTGGATCTCTTCTAGAACCGATCAGTAAATATGTTGACCATTTCCTGCGCCCTATTGTTTGTGGGCTGCGCTCTTATGTGAGGGATTCCGCTCACATGATTTCTCTTGTTGAAGGAAAGCCTTTTTGTGGGGAGACTCAGTGTCTAGTTACCCTAGACATTGAGTCTCTATATACCAACATCCCACAGCATGATACAGTAAATGTGATTCGAGAGGTTTTGACTGACCGAGACCTGGGTGGAGCCAATGCCGACTTTATTGTCAACTGCGTTAACCTGATTTTGAAAAATAACATCTTTCTGTTCAAAGACGAATATTTCAAACAGCTTAAAGGGACCAGCATGGGGGCCACCTGTGCTCCTAGTCTGGCCTGCTTGTATGTTGGCCAATTTGAAACCAGGCATATATACAATGAGATGGCCCCTTTTTTCGAAAATGTAGCGGGCTGGTACCGCTACATTGACGACATTTTCTTCATATGGGAAGGCTCCACAGAGGATCTGGAAACATTCCTAGAATGGCTAAATCTGGGAGACTCAAACCTGAGATTCATGTTCCACTTCAGTAGAACCAAGATTGACTTTTTGGATATTACAATCAAGGATGTCAATGGAGTTCTTGGAGTTGAACTGTTCACCAAACCTATGGCCAAGAACACTCTTCTTCACTTTTCAAGTTTTCATCCAAAATCTCAAAGGGATAGTATCCCCTTTAGCCAGTTTCTCCGCCTTCGGAGGAACTGTTCGGAGTTACAAGATTTTTACAAACATGCCAATGACCTTAAGAGAAAATTTTGTGATAGAGGATACCCAAAAAAACTCTTGTCCCACTCTCTAAAACGCGCCAGGTTTTATGATCGTGATGCTCTGATTCACAAGCCTGCATTAAATAAAGAATTACCCAGCAAAGTGGTCTTTGTAAGCAAATTTTGCAACATGAGTAACCAAATTAAAAATGTTGTCAATAGAAACTGGCACATCCTAAACCATGAGGAAGAGGTCAAACTAGATAAACCTCTGTTTGCGTTCAAGAAAAATAACAACCTGCGAGATATCTTAGTACACACCTATCGTGAAGATAGATTTGATAATCAGCAAACCATATTAAACGATCGTGCATGCGGTAACTATAGGTGTGGTACCTGTAACATTTGCCCCCAGTGCCTACAAACTAAAGAGATAAGGCATAATGGATACACAGTCAGAGCCAATACTCTTAATAACTGTAGGAGTAAGAATGTGGTCTACTTCCTCCAATGCCCTTGTGGGCTTGGATATGTGGGAGACACAGGCAGAGAATTGCGGATTAGGCTACAAGAGCACAGATCAGCGATAAAAACAAGAAAAATAACTGCGCCGTTGGTGCCACACTTTCTTGAGCATGGACATGGAGAAAATGATTTCATGTGGTTCATCTTAGAAAAAATTAAAATTGACAGGAGAGGTGGCAATATCACCAATAAGCGAAAGGTACGTGAACAATGGTATATCTCCCATTTAAATACTGCACATAAAGGATTAAACTGCAGAGAAGAATGGGAACATTTGCTGGCAACAAGATAAGATATATCTAGCACACTGTATGTAAAACCCTGCGGGAAGTACTTTTATCCGTCTTTCCTTGTTGTTCAGGGACATAGGAGTAAGAGAAATTGCTCTTTTTGAAGTGTTATCTTCATTATACCATCTCATAGCCAAGACCATAGGCCTAATGGCACATGCAGAATTCATTTTCATGTCAAACGAATTTAATTTTTGGCTTAGGTTGTCTTTAAGCAGACAGGAAGGAATTCAATAGTAACTAAGACATATTTTGATGTCGCTCTTTCATAGAGTTCATGTCCCCGCAAAATTATGACTCAATACAATTCAGTGGATATGTCTTCTCCACCAGTATGATCCTTAAGATATGAGGGTTCAAGGATAAACCATTTAAATAACTCTCGCGTATCGTATGGGTTGCTTCTGATCGAAATGGTAGCAGGTATATACCAAGAAACAAATAATAATAATCTTCACTAGGAGAATACCCTTTTATTTTAAAATGATGGCGATTGAAGGCCTATCGGTCCTCGTTTCGTTGTGGTTGAGACATTATTCTCGTTATAAATAGGGAATTGAACCCTTTCTTGGTACTTCCAAGATGGCGGCGACGCTCGCGGCGAATTGAGCAGAGTGGATGTTGTGTCCGTGTTGCCCCGGAAGCAGTGTTCCTACTTTCACCTGTTTCCGTCAAGAGTCATACCGCATATATAGCCTTCGAGCTGTAATGGAGTTTAGCTGTATTGGCACAGAAGGCTGTTTATATACACCGTAACAGGCGAACGGAGGTAAGCTTTGATGAGAGATAGTCTGTTTTATTAAAGCAGAGATCATTTCGATTCGAACTGAAACTTTATTGTTCTCTCCGTAGTGCCGTTATTTTGCACCAAACCCTGGCTTTAATATAAATTTCAACCACTCTTGATGGTGAAGCAGGGAGAGAATCTTTTAAAGGTAAATGAGCAATGTTAAAAAACTCTTTCATTCAAACGGCAGTGTGTGCAGGTCCATCGGTCCTTCCTTTGCGCTTGTGTTTTCAATTAAAAGCGCCCGCCTAAAATATAGGGCTTTGAATCCTTGTTTTGACACCTCCAATATGGCGGTGACAGTTACGAAGGTTTGGCCGGAGTCGGCAATGTGATATCTTGGAATTAATGTTCTCGTTAAGAGCCATATAGTATAGATACTCCTCGAGTTCTAACTAAGTTTGGTTGTATTGGCACAGAAGGTTGTTTGCACGCATTATAATAGTAAGACGGCGGTCAGTTTTGATGATAGGTAGCCTGAGTTATAATTTTGAGTAAGGGCTAAAATCTGTTTTGCTATAGCAAGGTATACTTCCATTCAAACTGAAACATAACTGTTTTCCCCATAGTGCTGTTACCGCGCATTGAACCCTAGCATGAACATATAATTTTCATGAACGTTGGATGGTGCAGCAGGGAACAAATAGAAGAAAACGGCCTAAGGTAAAGGGAAAACAAACTTTTTTCTTAAAGCAAGCGCTGTTAAGCGTATCTGATAGATTCTACTAGATACTATTGATAGGGATTCCTATGGAGTGAGAGACACATTAAGCCTAGATAATATGGTGGGTTCTGACTAAGTTGGGGTAGTAATTAAATTACCCGTGAAAGAGCCATATATGAATGCCTAATGCTCTGAATAATCAAGAAGCGTTCGGTTTCTTTAGGACTAGGAATTTGAAATTGTATAAAAAGAATCTCCCATTATAATCCTGTGAGATCCAATTAGTATGCCAAAGACCTACTTATAACATATATGATAATGTATCAATCTAACTTGGAATTCATTCTCATTAAATAGGTGCTAAACCGCTTATGTGAAAGATATAAGGATATTACCCAATTAAAGTATCTTTTGTGTCGTGAAGTCTTCTTAGACTCGTTGGAGATACATCCAAGGTAATTCTCAGTGGAAATAATCTTTCCTTATAGTGTGATCTTTGTTTAAAACTGAATATTAGAAGTTGTGATGTCTTCACTTACTAGGTTCTCATATACTCACCGTGATTGACTCATTTTAACCGCCGATTGAGGGAGAAGGACTCAGCGGTGATACTTGCATGGATACAGCCTCTTATATCAATAAGGTAGCTGGTCCTTTATAAATGTAAATGAATCACAATGTGTTATAGTATACAAGTAACGGTACTAAAGCTAAAGCTTAGTGTATGGATACCCAATTGATAAAACGCTCTTGTAAGGATTCTTACTCAGTGCCACCACAGATTTTAGAGACAAAGTAGTAGGCATTTTGTTAGAAAGGATAGACGGACCGGGAGGGTCGGCCGGGGTCAGGAGGAGAGGTCTCCGGGGAGAGCCGTCTCCAGCGATCGTACAGACAAGTAACTTCCCCCCCACAGACAGATACCACACACGGATAAGGTTCAGTGTTCTTTATAAGCACTTCTTAAGGTACGGTTGAATGGTACAAGGAGGTCTGGACTCAGGGGTCCCCTTGATTCAAGTCTCTCAAAGCAGGGTAAGGGGTAGCGGGACAGTCTGTCTACCAGTCAGGTAGTTTGGATGAGATGATGATTAGCTCACAATCCTCGAGCTTAGTTGGTGCGGGCCGCGGCAGCGCCAGCAGGTCCCGGAAAGATGGTCGATGTACGGTCCGCGGCAGCGCCAGCAGGTCCCGGTGAGGATGGTCGTTACAACGGGCCGCGGCAGCGCCAGCAGGTCCCGGAAAGATGGTCGATGTACGGTCCGCGGCAGCGCCCGCAGGTCCCGGTGAGGATGGTCGTTACAACGGGCCGCGGCAGCGCCAGCAGGTCCCGACGAGGATGGATGTTGTAGAAGGCCGCGGCAGCGCCAGCAGGCAGGACGATGGTTCACAAGAGCGGGCTACGGCAGCGCCAGTAGTCCGTCAAGGCTGAGTTCTCTCGGTGTCTCTCGACTCCAGGATACAACTGCCTTCCTGCTCCTGAGTTGCCCCAGTTATAGGGCAGGCGCTCTTTGATGTCCGGACCCTCGCACTTGGAGGTCGGAGGGCCCGGGATGAAGGTGTCCAGACACCCAGCAGGGGGTGGAGCCAGCGCCTGGGGGAGCTGGGGGCGATCGGCACCTGGCGGGGGAAGAGCTCTTGACACTTCGTCCTCCCATTGACCTGCCAAGTGGTCCGCTCACCTCCCGGGTGGATGGTGGTGCCGGGATGTCGGGGCCGGTCAGGCCCGGGGTTAGGGTCGGGGCGAGGCCACGCGGCCTCGTGGTGCAGGGCCCAAGATGGCGGCTTGAACCGGCCGGGGGAGCCGGTGGGGCTGGGCCCCGTGATGCGTAGAGGTCCGAGGGCAGAAGATCCGTCGGGAGACGGGGTACGGGTCATTTCGTGGGTTATGCCTGGTGGGCCGGAGCTCGGGCCCTGTCGTGCGGGGAGGGAGCAAGCCCTTCGTGTGGCCTGTCCAACATGCGTCCCCCCCAGCTGAAGGCGGGGAGAGTCACCCATCTCCTTGGGGACTCTCTTCGTCGAGGCGGAAAAAGCGGGACAGGCCATCCGCGTTGGCGTGGTCTTGGCCTGGTCGGTGCTCCACAGTGAAGTCCATTCCCTGCAGGGAAATGGACCAGCGCAAGAGTTTTGGGTTCTCCCCCCGCATCTGCATCAGCCACTGCAGGGGTCGATGGTCGGTTTGTACCCGGAAGTGGGTACCGAAGAGATAGGGCCGGAGCTTTTTGAGGGCCCACACCACTGCGAAGGCCTCCCTCTCGATGGTGCTCCAGCGCTGTTCTCGGGCCAGGAGACATCGACTGATGAAGGCCACCGGCTGGTCATGACCTTCGGGGTTTAACTGAGAAAGGACGGCTCCGATGCCGTGGTCGGAGGCGTCGGTCTGTACCATGAATTCCCGACTGTAATCGGGGGCCTGGAGCACAGGGGCGGTGCATAGAGCGGCCTTCAGCTTCTCGAAGGCCGCTTGACAGTCGGGGGTCCAGTTAATCCGCTTCGGCTGGTTCTTGGACGTGAGACCCGTGAGGGGCCCCACGATGCTGCCGTAGTCCTTCACGAACCGCCGGTAGTAGCCGGTGAGCCCCAAGAAGGCTCGGACCTCGGTCTGGGTGACGGGGGGCTGCCAGGACTGGATGGCAGCAATCTTAAGTTGTAGCGGGGCCACCAGCCCGCTTCCCACTTGGTGCCCAAGGTAGGTCACAGACCCTTGGCCAATTTGGCACTTGCCGGCCTTAATTGTGAGGCCGGCCCGCTGGAGGGCCTGTAGGACCTCTTGGAGGTGACGGAGGTGGTCGGGCCAGTGGTGGCTGTATACAGCGATATCGTCCAGGTAGGCAGCGCTGAACTCTTCGAGCCCCGCCAAGACCTGGTTCACGAGGCGTTGAAACGTGGCGGGGGCATTCTTCATGCCGAAGGGCATGACCTTGAATTGGTAGTGGCCATCGGGGGTAGAGAAGGCTGACCGTTCCTGAGCCCTGGGTGTGAGGCCGATCTGCCAGTAGCCCGCTGTTAGGTCGAAGATACTGAGGTAGCGGGCGGCCCCCAGCCGGTCGATCAGCTCGTCTGCTCGGGGGATCGGATGAGCGTCGGTCCGGGTGACAGCGTTCAAGCCCCGGTAGTCGACGCAGAATCTCAGTTCAGGTGCGGTGCCGGGGGCAGCGGCTTTGGGGACCAATACAACCGGACTGGCCCAGGGACTGTCCGAGGGCTCGATGACCCCGATTGTGAGCATCTTGGCCACCTCCTCCTGTATGCAGGCCCGTACCCGATCTGGTACGCGGTAGGCCCGGTGTCGGACAGGGGGACTGTCCCCGGTGTCCACGTCGTGCAAACACCAAGGGGTGACCCCGGGGGTGAGGGAGAACAGGGTAGCGAACTGCAGCAGGAGGTTCCGGCAGCCCTGGCGTTGCTCCGAAGTGAGGGCGTCAGAGAGCCGGACCCCGTCCACGGAGCTGTCATTCTCCTGAGTCTTCAGAAGATCCGGGAGGGGTTCGGAGTCTTCCTCTGCCCCACTGTCCGTAGCCATCAGGAGGCTGAGTTCTGAGCGCACAAAGTGTGGTTTGAGTCGGTTGGTGTGGAGGACCCGAAGGGGGTTCCGGGAGGTCCCCAGGTCGATGAGGTAAGTGACGGGGCTTTTGCGCTCGACCACTTTGAAGGGCCCCGTCCACTTATCTTGCAAGGCACATGGTTCGGTGGGGGACATCACCCATACTTGTTGTCCAGGCTCGAACTCAACGGAGGAGGCATTGTGATCATACCACTTCTTCATGTCCTCCTGGCTGGCCTCGAGGTTCGCCTTGGCCATCTCTCTGAAGCGCCGGGTCTGATTGCGTAGGGCCAGGAGGTATTTGAAGACGTCTGGAGGGGTCTTTAGGGGGGCCATCTCCCAACCTTCTTTTACTAGGCTGAGGGGCCCTCGCACAGGGTGCCCGTACAGGAGTTCGAAAGGGCTAAAACCGAGGGACTTCTGGGGAACTTCGCGGTAGGCGAAGAGGAGGCACGGGAGTAGTACATCCCACTGGCGACGGAGGGGCTCTTCCAATCCCCCAATCATCCCCTTGAGGGTGCGGTTAAAACGCTCCACTAGTCCGTTCCCTTGGGGGTGATAGGGGGTCGTGAATCTGTAGGTGACCCCGCATTGTTGCCAGAGGGACTTCATGTATTTGGATATAAAGTTCGTGCCTCGGTCGCTGACGACTTCTCGGGGGAAGCCTACCGGGGAGAAGATCCCCATTAGGGCCCGGCCAACCACCGGAGCTGTCACGGTCCGTAGGGGCACCGCCTCGGGGTAGCGGGTGGCATGGTCCACCAGTACTAAGATGAACCTGTGTCCTTGTGCCGTGCGGGGGTCCAGAGGCCCCACGATGTCTATCCCCACCCTCTCGAACGGGGTGGTGACCACAGGGAAGGGTTGCAGAGGGGCTTTCAGCTTCCGACCACTCTTCCCGCTGGCTTGGCATGTGGGGCAAGATCGGAAGTGGTTCAGGACGTCGTTCCTCATCTTCGGCCAGAAAAAGTGGGTCACTAGGCGGCTGTACGTTTTATCTTGGCCCAGGTGTCCAGCCAGGGGGACATCGTGGGCCAGGTTGAGCAGAAAGTCTCTGAAGCGGAGGGGTACCACCAGTACTCGACCGGCCCCCAGCTCGGCGATTCTTTGCTCGCTGTATAGCAGGTCGTTATCCCAGTAGACCCAGTGAGTTCCGGTGGAGTCCCCTGCGTTCTGGGCGCTGGCTTGTTGGCGGAGTCCCTCGAGGGAGGGACAGGTCTTTTGTTCCTGGCGGAACTGTGCTTGGGTGGGCCCCCCCTCTTGACGCCACTGAGCCAGGTCAGGAAGGTCCTGGGGTTGCGCGTCCCCTTCGGCCGCCGGGTCTGGGAGGCTGGCCTCGTCGTTGTCTTCTACTGGGGCGACTGGGGGCGGAGGGGCTGGCCATTCTGGTTCTTCTGATCGAGGGACGGCACGGGCGGCCATGGACCGGGTGGTTATGCAGGCCCAGTCCGGGAGGCCCAGCATCCCCAGGTGCTCTCTTCTCTCAACGGTGGCCCACGGGGAACTCTCGAGGTCATTCCCCAGGAGGCAGTCCACGGGGGCATCGTCCCGGACCGTCACCTTCAACAGGCCGGAGACCCCTCCCCATTCGAATGGAACGCAGGCCATTTGACACATACTTTCAGAGTTGTCTGCCGAGCGGACGGGGCAGAGAATGTTCGGCAGGATCTGCTCGGGCTTCACCAGGTGACAGCGGACGGCCGTCACACTGGCGCCTGTGTCACGCAAGGCCTCGGCTCGCTGTCCATTAATGGTCACCCACTGACCGTATTTCCTGGTGTTAGCGGGTAGGGGAGCCCGCGGGACCATGTCTCTTCCCCCTAAGCACGCCAGGACCATGGCGGCCGGTTCCCACTCTTGCTGGGCCGGCTCATACTCCTCTGGTTCCTCCAATGATCGCTCTTCCCCCAGGGCGGCGGCAGCTACCTGGCGGGGCTTGGGTGTTTGGTTCTGCGGGCAGCTCGGGTCATTGGCGTAGTGGCCGACTCGCTGGCATCGGTGGCACGTGACGTTGGCTCGGACCCCAGGACGCCACGGGGGGTTGCCCCGACCGGCCGGAGCCGGGGTGCTGGCCACGGGTGTTGCGGGCAAGGCGTCTCTCCCTCGCCCCTGGCCCCCTCCTCCTCCCCGAGGACGGTGCTGGCCTTGGTTGTTTCTGTTCTGTTCGTGTGGCCCCCTCCGGCCCACTCGGGTGCTTTCCCATCGGTCAGCCTCGGCGGCGAGCTGCCGGGGGTCAGTCAGCTTACTGTCGAGGAGGTGCTGCCTGAGCTCGACGAAGCAGTTGTTCGACAGGTGCTCCCATACCATCAGGTTAAAGAGTTGTTCGTAGGTGGTGACCTGGCTCCCCTTTATCCAACCCTCGAAGGCACGGCTGAAATAGTTCACGTATTCTACCCAAGTTGTACCTGGGATCCGGGTGCAATCTCTGAACCTCTGGCGGTACATCTCGGGTGTGAGGCCGTAGCGGGTGAGGAGGGCAGCCTTCATGTGGCCGTAGGACGACATTTGGTGATCTGGGAGCTGCAGTAGGGCATCGCGCCCCTCGTTGATAAACCTCCCCCAGAGTCCGGCTCCCCAATCACTCCGGTCGATCCGGTGGGAGGTCATGGCGATCTCGTAGGCTTTAAACCACTGTTGTATGTCGTCTTCTCGGACATACTTGCGGACAACATCCTTGGGGATGTGGACTTTTTTCTCGATTGGCCCCGGGGTGTGTGGTCGCTCAGGCGCCCCCAGTTCTTTATTCTGTTTCCGAAGTTCTATTTCCGCCAGTTTGCGCTCGTGCTCGAGCGTTATTTTTTTCTCCTCCAGCTCTCTCTGTCTCTGCTTCTCTTCTCGTTCATCTCGGAGCCGCATGTGCTCGAGGTTGAGTTTCTGTTCAGCTAACTTGAGTTCCCCATCCATCTTGAGTCGTGCCATTTCCAACTCGTGCAATCTGGTTCTTTCTCTTTCTCGGATCTCTTCCTGCGAGAGGCCCGTTCCCCGCTCCTCGGGAGCCGTGGCGTTCCCCTCTGGTGTGATGCTGCTTTGGTCGGAGGGTCCGGCGACCCCAGTTTCTGTCCACGACTCTAGGGCATGCTTTAGATCATCTTTGGTACTCAGGCCGGTGGTAGCAATGCCAAGTTCTATGCAGAATTGTCTCAGTTCGCGGTGGTTGTATTCTAATTTATCCATTTGGAATTTCTCGGTGGAGTTGCTATCTTTGGCTGACATCGTGTTGTTGTCGTGGGGTGAGCTACTCTCTGTACGATTACGCGTTGATTCGGATCGCGCCGCTGGCCACCAATGTTAGAAAGGATAGACGGACCGGGAGGGTCGGCCGGGGTCAGGAGGAGAGGTCTCCGGGGAGAGCCGTCTCCAGCGATCGTACAGACAAGTAACTTCCCCCCCACAGACAGATACCACACACGGATAAGGTTCAGTGTTCTTTATAAGCACTTCTTAAGGTACGGTTGAATTGTACAAGGAGGTCTGGACTCAGGGGTCCCCTCGATTCAAGTCTCTCAAAGCAGGGTAAGGGGTAGCGGGACAGTCTGTCTACCAGTCAGGTAGTTTGGATGAGATGATCATTAGCTCACAATCCTCGAGCTTAGTTGGTGCGGGCCGCGGCAGCGCCAGCAGGTCCCGGAAAGATGGTCGATGTACGGTCCACGGCAGCGCCAGCAGGTCCCGGTGAGGATGGTCGTTACAACGGGCCGCGGCAGCGCCAGCAGGTCCCGGAAAGATGGTCGATGTACGGTCCGCGGCAGCGCCCGCAGGTCCCGGTGAGGATGGTCATTACAACGGGCCGCGGCAGCGCCAGCAGGTCCCGACGAGGATGGATGTTGTAGAAGGCCGCGGCAGCGCCAGCAGGCAGGACGATGGTTCACAAGAGCGGGCTACGGCAGCGCCAGTAGTCCGTCAAGGCTGAGTTCTCTCGGTGTCTCTCGACTCCAGGATACAACTGCCTTCCTGCTCCTGAGTTGCCCCAGTTATAGGGCAGGCGCTCTTTGATGTCCGGACCCTCGCACTTGGAGGTCGGAGGGCCCGGGATGAAGGTGTCCAGACACCCAGCAGGGGGTGGAGCCAGCGCCTGGGGGAGCTGGGGGCGATCGGCACCTGGCGGGGGAAGAGCTCTTGACACTTCGTCCTCCCATTGACCTGCCAAGTGGTCCGCTCACCTCCCGGGTGGATGGTGGTGCCGGGATGTCGGGGCCGGTCAGGCCCGGGGTTAGGGTCGGGGCGAGGCCACGCGGCCTCGTGGTGCAGGGCCCAAGATGGCGGCTTGAACCGGCCGGGGGAGCCGGTGGGGCTGGGCCCCGTGATGCGTAGAGGTCCGAGGGCAGAAGATCCGTCGGGAGACGGGGTACGGGTGCTTTTCTTGGGTTATGCCTGGTGGGCCGGAGCTCGGGCCCTGTCGTGCGGGGAGGGAGCAAGCCCTTCGTGTGGCCTGTCCAACACATTTCTAAAATTAAGCTAATTTGGGTTTCCATGAAAACA
This sequence comes from Triturus cristatus, assembly GCF_964204655.1. NCBI lineage: Eukaryota > Metazoa > Chordata > Amphibia > Caudata > Salamandridae > Triturus > Triturus cristatus. The sequence goes on from NC_140581.1 coordinate 801,887,636, forward strand.
TTCTAAAATATTGTGTATTAACACTTTGACTCAGTAGCACTCGCACAAACACCTTATGCTAATAACAAAGATCTTGTATAGCATTATGAAGGGGAGTCTCTACTTAAAGCACAAATAGAACTGCATACTAAACTTGTATGGCTGTTGATTTACTTGGTGCTATTGTGTATCTGTTGGACAGCCGTATGTGTGTCTATGTATTGAGAGAACAAATAGATTTTATAAGTGACTAAAAATGTGTTATGTTATGTTTTTTTCAGACTGTTGATTTTAATGTAACTACAATTGGGACTTTATGTTAATCTTTCCTGATGAAGGTGTTGGCCGAGAACTAATAGCCCACCGAAACGCGTCGATGCTCTAATGCGAGGAAACCACACAAAATCTGTGATTATAATTCTTTGTGACATAATCATTGGGAAGTAATATTGACTAGGGTCACAATTAATGAATTGTTGGTTTGGTGATTCTCCTCTGTCAATAGGACTATTTTTGTCCTTTTTATGGTGTCCCTAACCTTACATTTTATGATATATTTTGTTTTCTTTGATGATGTTTCTTATTGTGTATTGATATGCTTATACTGTCATTGCTTCCTTAAATAGCCATATGACAATATATAATACTGTGTTTACAGCTTTTTTTATGTATGAAATTGATAATAAATTATCTTGATGTAACAATTTTTTTTCTCTCAATTATTGTGACCACATCTGTGCTGTCCATTATCGCCATTGCAGTGTGAAAGGTACGTTGAATGTTAGGTATTGATTGCTTTATATTAATGACAAGGAGGCTCTGTTTTTTGACTACGGTCATATTTGGTACCCCTCTCCTTTGTCTTTGGGGTCCCTCTCTCCTCTTTTGAGACACTCACACTGGCCCACAGCTACTTTCATGGCATGTCATGTAGACCTTGACAATCCACATTTGTAGCTGGCTCTTGGTAGGAGTATATCCTGGCTGGAATACGTGTGCAGGATGTATTGCACAGACCAGACTCTATATGTAGCATATGTGTATTAGCTGTTGAACATGTGCTCAGTTCATTGACATTGGTGCAGTAATGTACTCAATCTTTGTTATTCCATCCAAATTTCTGCAGGGCACCGCCTCTCCCCCGACCAATGCCAGACTTGGCTGCCATGAGGGAACGTGACTGCATACGCCGCTACAGATTCCCCCAACAGTTAATTGTGGACCTGACAAACAGGCCGGCCCCACACCTCCAAGCGCGACACAGTTATCCGACTGCGCTGACCCCCAAGATGAAGGTGATGTCAGCCCTACATTTCTTTGCCACCGGTACGTTTCAATTGACCATAGCTGATGTGGGTAGCATGTCCCAGACCATGTTCAGCCGTGTCCTGCATGATGTTTTAGAAGCCATGTTGGAGCACCTGGATGAATTCATCCATTTTCTAACTCCTGAACAGTTGACAGGTATCAAGGGTGACTTCTATGCCCTGGGAGGGATGCCCCATGTAATTGGGTCCATTGATGGGACACATGTGGCGTTGGTACCACCACAGGCACAGGAGGTAGCCTTTCGTAACCGTAAACATTACCACTCCATTAATGCCCTTGTGGTGTGTCTTGCTAACATGGTGATTTCCCATGTCTGTGCACGTTTTCCAGGGTCAGCACACAATGCCTACTTCATGAGGCGTAGCAGGGTGCCAGAAATGATGCTGCAGCTGCACAACGAACAAGCATGTCTTGTTGGTGGGTAGACTCTGTTTGTCCAGTATTCAGTGGTAACTTAGTATGTGACGGCATCTCCTGACCCACTTCTTTACATGATGTTTCCATGTAGGGGACTCTGGCTATCCCAACATGCCATGGCTGGTGACGCCTCTCCACAACCCGAGAACAGCTGCAGATCACCGTTACAACAACGCCCATGGGCAGACCAGTCGAGTGATTGAGAGGACGTTTGGCCTCCTGAAGAGCCGATTCCGTTGCCTCCACAAGACCGGCGGGTCCCTCCCATATGCACCGGTGAAGGTCTGCAAAATCTTCCTTGTGTGCTGCATGCTGCACAACATGGCAGTGGAGAAAGCTGTGCCACTCATCCTGGATCCCGATGAGCAGGAACATCCACCCGTGGAGGATGACAGCCTTGGTCACGAGGCAAGTGAGGAGGAGGAGGAGGAGGAGGAGGAGGACATCCAGAGTCATCTCATACGCAACTTCTTCTCATAATGGTGAGTCCCTGGGTCTTAGTGTGCACGCTTGGAGCCTTGTGTGGCATGTGTTGCAATGTGTGTGTCCAGCTGACTGTATGCGAAGTGACTTTGAGGTGTGTCACTCGAGTGCTGATGTCATTCCACACATTTTAGCTGACACACTCAATTGACAACTAGCATGGTGTCAACCTTATTCATGTAGAGTACATGACCATGCATGCGGATGACTATGTTTTTCCTGACTTCTTGTGTGTCTCTCATCCCCAGGTATTTGCACATGCTGTCTGCTCATGGCATCGTTGTGCTCCTGCTATTCCTCATGAGTAATGCAACGTGTGCTGAATCAGCGTTGCATGCACGGACATGGTGAGAAGTCTCCTTTGAGTAAGGATTGCAGCAAGGCTTTTTGGGTGTGGTAGTTGTTTGTAATGTGTGGGCACTGCTCCTGTGCAGGTATTGTTACTATGCACACATGTCGACTCACCATGGGGCACATAACATGTAGCAAGACTCACATGAATTGATAGTCACACATCGTGACAGTCATCTGTTATGGGATTGTGGATTTTGATGAAGGCATCTATGTGTGTACAACTTCCCTCGGAAACATACGGGAGGCTACGGGTGGCCATATTGCGGGACATCCCCATGAGAGGCTCAATGGGGAATTGCAGCCTCTCCGTGTGCAGCAGGGGATGTTTGGCTCACCCCCTTCACTTGTGTGCCACTCCCATGGATTGACAGCATCTGTGGTGCGAAGGGGGTGTCCAGTGTAGGTCCCACATGTTAATTCAAAAGACCATGTGAGTCTGTTAATATTGTACCACTGTCATCCGAGACCCCGTAGTGCCATCACCGTGCATCCAACCTTGACCTGGCCACCATTCTTCAGATCCACCGTACTCCAGCATGCAGGACATAGTTCTCCCACCTGGGAACATATACCTGGGACTCCCTCCCTGGGAACCTCCGAATGAGGCATAACCTCTAAGCCTTAATGGTACTCTTCCAAATAGGTCTGTCGGCACTGTATTGCATGCACCCCCTCAGCAGCTTGAGGCCATCACAGGTGAGTATTGTGCTCCATGTCTGCATTGAATGATACATTGTGACTCATGTGTGTCCTGTTCCAGACTCCGATCCCAGGGTATGGATGTGTGGAGTTAGTTCAACACTCAGGCATAGTTTGACATTTACACACACATATGTTGGGGAATAATGCCAAATGACAGCAACATCTCATGACAAAATAAAGTATTTATTTTTGGTGGGGTAAGTCTTTTGGTAGATGAAGTAAGGTGCTCTACCGGGTGCATAGAATCCAAAGTTCACAGGGGAGATGGCATCCTTGTCATTTGGAGTCATCAGAGTCCAGACCACAGTGTTGGTCATCATTGGTCAGACTGTGACCAGCAAGTCCATGTGGCAGAGAATGTCATTGGGTGAGGTGGTGCTGGTGCGCCAGAGGGCCAGGTGCCAGGCCAGGTGACCTGGGAGATGTGGATGGTCTGCTGACTCTCACGGTCTTTTCCGTGGACGACCCACCTTCCTCCGGGGACCCTCAGATGCAGGCCTTGACGATGTCTGTGATGCTCCGTCGGACGAATCCTCCTCCTCCTCCTCCCTCCCTGTGGCTGGTGCTGGTCTTCGTCTGGTGTCACAGGGAGGGTTGCCCTTGTTGTCGGCAATCCGACGGAGTGAACGGCTCATGTCCGTTTGCACCGCCAGGAGCTCAGCCAGTCTTGCCTCCATCCGTCCTTGGTGTTGTTGTTGACTGGCATGTTGCTCGGCCTGCAGGTTCTGTGAGGCTCAACACTACCTGGCTGATGCCCCTGGTGTCACGCCGGTATGTGTCCAGGATGTGGTGTATGTGTGACATACCGGTTACCTCAGCTGGCTGGTCAGGTTCGTGCCTCCGCCTGCGTCCACTCCCACCACCCCTGCCCACACGAGCCTGGCCTGCCGTTGTGGGCACATCGGGTCTACGGGACCCCTGAGGGATGGCATTATCAGGGTTGTCTGCCTCCTCCTGGGTGCCCGGAGAACCTTGTCCCTCCTGGTCAGACTGGCTGTGTTGTTCAGTGCGAGCAGGGCTCCTGGGTGTCTCCTGGGATGTGGCAGGAATGAGGGTGGTGTTGGCACAGATGTAACTGACGCAGGTGCTGCAGGGGCTTGGGCACCAGAGGGGCCAGGTTGGTCAGGGTCATCCACGGAGTGGTGAGAGTCGTTGCTGCCGGTGGGATCATCTTCACGCTGAGCCTGGGACTGTGATTGTTCCCCCCAGTTTTTGGGGGGAGGTCGATGACGTTGCCCTGTGTGTGAGAGAGAGACAATGTTAATGCTGTTTCATGCCACATCCATGTTTCATACATATTCAAGTCATCACAGATCCTCCAGGTAGTTGGATGTGCCTAGCATTCCTCTCAATGTCCACTTGGGGATGGGTATGTTGAGGGGGACAGTTTGGTATGTTCTACTGAGTGTTTGACCAGTAGAATTTTGGCTCGGATGCTTATTTGGCGATGGATTGGTCTTGTTTTGTCACATGTCCATTGTGAGAGTGGGTAAATCCGTTGCCTGCCCCGGGGGTGTGTGCTTGTGTGAGGGGGGGTGCGTGACCGGGCCTGCTGTTGGGTGTAGTGTGATTTGTCATTGGGTCTCCCAGGTGATGTGTCTGTCCCCTCATGGTGCATGCTGGCATGACAGTGAGTTTGAGTGCCTGTGCTAGATATCTGAGCTTGTGTAGTTGGTGTTTGAGTGTACAGTGGTCACAGAAGGGCCTTGTGCTGCATACAGCAGGGCCAAGTGTCAGCTACCTTGTCAGTACTTTGCCAGTCCCTGTGCATTGGGCATGGTGCATGGGTATGTACCTAGGCCATATGGGCTGAAGGCATTGGTGTCTGCTTCGGAGTTGCACAATGTGTTGTGTGAGCCCCACCCTCCCAGCATCTCGGACATCCAGTCTTGGGTTTGTGGTTGGTGTGGCCTGGGACATGGCATTGCCTTTATTTGTGAATGGGGCATGGAGCGTGGTTTTAGAGTGTAGTTGTGTGCGGTGAGGGCTTGGGGGAAGTTGCGTGCATTTGGTGTATTTGTGGTGTGGATGGCATTCCCCCCATGTTACGTGAGTTGTTTGTGTACTCACCAGGCTCTGCGACTCCTTCGACTCCGTGTACTCCCACCGGCGGAAGCATGGCCATCACCTTCTCCTCCCAGGGATGGTAATGTACGGGTCTGCGGGGCAGCCCGCCTCCAGTGATGTTACTCTGGGCATATTCCTCGTTCATTTTCCTCTTGACTGCCCTGCGCAGATCGTACCACCTGGCTTGGCATTCATGCCTGGTCCTTCGGATGGGCACAACATCATTCACCTAATCGATGATCCTCTGCCACAGGCTTGTTTTTTGGGCTATGCTGGTCTGTCTGACCAATGTTCCAAACAGCTGTGGCTCGACTCTGATGACTTCATTGACGAGGAGGTCCAGCTCCGCCCTTGTGAACTTTGGATTCTTGTCTGTGGGCATGGTGTGGGGTGTGGGTGTGGATGGTTGTGGGTGTGTGGGTGTGAATGTGACAGTGTGTGTGTGAATGTGAAGAGGGGGTGTTTGTGAATGAGGTTGTGTGAAGGTGTGTAAGTGAAGGTGTAGTTAAGGTGTAAGTAAGGTAAAGTTGTTTGTCTGTGGGGTCTGTCAGCAGTGGGTCTGCTGCAAAGGCTCATGGGTTGTGTGTGTGGGCCCTTTTTTATTGGTCCATTTGTGGGTGTGGCTGGGTTTGAATTTGTGGTGGGTGTGTTATAAGAGGTGGTTGTGATTTAGGGCCTCTGTTTGCCTGTTTGGATGTGCCAGGTCAGTCATGTATTTTGTCATGTTGACGTGTTTTGTGGTGTTGTGCGAGTCGAATTGACCCTCCTTGTGCTGTTTTACAGTATCCTGGTTCTGTACGAGTCTTTTTCGCATAGGTAAGGTCCGTACATATGTGATGCTGGGTGAGGGTGCTGGGGTACGGTGTTGGGGTACGGTGCGTACAGGTACCGGGCTGGGGTATGAGCCTGGGGTGCATTGCGTACAGGTGGGGGGCTGTGCTAAGGTGTTGGGGCACGGTGCGTACAGGTGCGGGGCTGTGCTACGGTGTTGGGGTATGGTGCGTACAGGTGGGGGGCTGTGCTATGGTGTTGGGGTACGGTGCGTACAGGTACGGGGCTGGGCTACGGTGTTGGGGTATGGTGCGTACAGGTACAGGACTAGGCTATGGTGTTGGGGTACGGTGCATACAGGTGCGGGGCTGTGCTACGGTGTTGGGGTACGGTGCGTACAGGTGCGGGGATGTGCTGTGGTGTTGGGGTACAGTGTGTACAGGTGTGGGGATGTGCTACGGTATTGGGGTACGGTGCGTACTGGTGCGGGGATGTGCTACAGTGTTGGGGTACGGTGCGTACAGGTGCAGGGCTGTGCTATGGTGTTGGGGTACGGTGCGTTCAGGTGAGGGGATGTGCTAGGGTGTTGGGGTATGGTGCGTACAGGTGCAGGGCTGTGCTACGGTGTTTGGGTACGGTGCGTACAGGTGCGGGGATGTGCTAGGGTGTTGGGGTACGGTGCGTACAGGTGCGGGGCTGGGCTACCGTTTTGGGGTACGGTGTGTACAGGTACGGGGCTGGGCTATGGTGTTGGGGTACGGTGCGTACAGGTACGGGGCTGGGAGACGGGCATGGGGTGTGGCGCGTACAGGTGGGGGGCTGGGGTACGGTCCTGGGGTATGGGGCGTACAGGTGCGGGGCTGGGAGACGGGCCTGGGGTGCGGCACGTACAGGTGCGGGGCTGTGCTACGGTGTTGGGGTACGGTGCGGAGGGGGGGTACGGTGCTGACATACGGGGGTACGGTGCTGACATGTGCGGGGTGAGGGGGGGCTGTACGACTCGTATCCGGGCACAAGTTTACCCGTGTACATGTGTGCTACAGCGTTCGCTCTGTACGGGGCCTTTTACATGCGATTGTGTATTTGGACGGGCGGTACGGATTGTACTTGCGCGCTCGGACTTCTGTTTTACGATTTGCACGTAAAAATGTCTGGCTCCCTATCGGACACTTTTTCCGACGCTATTCGGACGTAAAAATTTACGCCTCCCTCTCGGACCATTTTCCCGACGCAATTTGTATGTATTTTTCACGTACGAATCGTACTTCGCAGTTTGTACGGTACTTGTACGATTCATACGTGAAAATATACGGATACGAGTCGTACGCACATTTTTTTACCCGGATCGGAATCGCACCTTTGTTTGTTTTTAATTTTGAACTGACTGGAGTGGTAATAGTATATTTTACCCCTCCGCAATCCAATACTTTTCCTCTTGTTGCACTGACTGGAGTGGGAATAGTACATTTTATCCCTCTGCTATCCAACACTTTCCCATCTGTTGCACTTACTGGAATGGGAATAGTAATTTTTACCACTCTGATATCCAACACTTTCCATACATACTCATTGGAGTGGAACTAGTAATTTTCACCCCTCCGCTATCCAACACTTTCCATACTGTTGCACTCATTAGAGTGGGAATAGTAATTTTTACCCCTCCGCTATCCATCCAACACTTTCCCTACTGTTGCAATGACTGGAGTATGAATAGTCAATTTTTTCCCTCTGCTATCCAACACTTTCCCTACTGTTGCACTTAGTTGAGTGGGAATAGTAATGTTTACCCCTCTGCTATCCAACACTTTCCCTACTTTTGCACTCATCGGAGTAGGAATAGTAATTTGTACCTCTCCTCTATCCAACACTTTCCCTACTGTTGCACTGACTGGAGTTGGAATAGTAAATGTTATACCTCCGCTATCCAACACTTTCCCTACTGTTGCTCTCATTGGAGTGTGAATAGTTATTTTTACCCCTCCACTATCCAACAATTCCCCTACTGTTGCACTCACTGGAGTGGGAATAGTAATTTTTACCCCTCCGCTATCCAACACTTTCCTTTGTGTTGTACTTAGTGGAGTGGGAAATTTAAGTTTAAAGATTTTAAAATAGTTGAATGTTTTATTGTATAATAGAATGTTTTTTTAATAGATTTCATTTCATTGGTATATGCATATATATATTTATTTGTTAAATTTGTATATCATTTTATATTAATTGTTTTAAAGTAAATATAGTAATTATTATATATGTGGGTTTATGTTTGTTATATTTGTTAAAATCTATACTAAATCTATTTTTTATTATTAATTTTATTATTTAACCCCTTCGCTGCGGCGGGAATTCCGCCGCAGCGCTGGGGGGTGCGGGGGGGCAGCGCGGTGGCGCTGTGCTCATGACGGAGCCGCTCCATCATGAGCCACGGTTGAGCTGTGCTCATGACGGAACGGTTCCGTCATGACTCCGCCCAGTTGCGTTGTCCCCCCGCACAGGTGGGGAAACACCACCGCGTGGGCGGAGCGGCCGCCAACGGTCGTGGCATGACGGAACCGCTCCGTCATGAGCACACGGCAACCGTGGCTCATGACGGAGCGGTTCCGTCATGAGCGGGGAAGGGGTTAATATATTTAATTTTTATTATTTTATATATAGATATAAAATATAAATCAATATTTTGTCCAACTTTATTTATGTCATCAATATTTTTGTACTTACCATTATAAAAATAGGATGTTGATATTTTTTACATCGATATTTATACCTCAATATTGTGGTATGGGGATATTTTAGTTGCTGATGTTCTGTCAGTGAACCCCAAAATGATGGTCTTTGAAAGTTTGGTGGACGATTGTCAAAACCGACTGCAGCGGTCGACTAAACGTTTTGTATCTTGAAAGGAACTGTCATGACAGTGATTCCTGTCAAGGTACTAAGATTATCACTGGGCTAGTGTCCAACTAAACATTTAGTGGGCGGTCATCCTTTAGGGTGGTGGACATAGCTTCCTCTCCCACCTGACAGATGAGGTACCAGCTCTGGCTGCTGCCTATCTGACTTGGAGAGCAGCACAGAGAAATAAAAAAAATACACTCAGCATTCACAGCCAGCTGCAGCAATCTCATGCTTCCATGCCATGCTGCTCCCGGCACTCCAATACCCAGAAGCACAGGCTCCCAGAGTCCCCACACGATCCCAACACTGCTCTCATTCTATATCTCCCAGCATGAGAGGAGTCCTGGGATTGGGCAGAGTGGACCGGTCCCAGCTCCAGCAGGGAGTGGGAGCTTGTGCCCTGAGTACAGGGGATATCTCCAAGGGACCAGCCTGAAGAAATCCAAGTGTGCATGTTTGTTTGGCTGTCAATGGACAACCGGCCAAACAGACAAGTGCACTTTAAGTGCATACCACCACTCTCCCATCCTGTTGATGCAACATGGCCCCACCCCGCCCTAGGCACACAGATTAGAAGTAAACATTTTTTTACAATAGAATAGTTTTATTGTCATTTTATTTTTCTTCTGCCTGCTACATTTCAACAGTGAGGCGATGCTCCTCTGCCACAGCGGAGGAGCCACCCCTTACTAAGGGGGTCATTACGATGGTGGGCAGACCTGAGTCCGCCCGCCTTTGTGGTGGTAATCGGGACCACCCGCCATGCATGCGGCAGTCCCCAAACCCAATTAGGATGGGAACGCCACCATTGCAGTCGCATTTTGCACTTTAACATTGTGGCGGGTGCTGCTGACTGCAGCACCCACTGCGATGTTGAAAACGCATGTTGTGCATTTCACTGCACTACGTGGCAGGCACCATTTGCTGCAGTGAAATGTAGGGGGATACCATGGGTACCCTCAGTGCACAAACACCACCCCCAAACACAAGGGGGCCCCCAAAACCTATCCCCGCCCTTCAATAGCGGTTTAACCACCACTGAAAGACTGGCTTAAGCTAGCATCCTAACTTTGCGGATGGTGCCTGCTAGGCACTGCAACAATTTTTTGGGTGCAGACTGATCCGCCAGGCAATCTGAACGATTGCCTGTGGTGGTTCCGTGGCGGATGGTCTTTGCGTCTGCCACGGTCGCAGTCTGGATCCCCCCGCCATCATAATGTTGCTGGGGAAAATCACGGTCCGATGGCAGAAGGCCCGCCACTGCACGGCTGGCAGTGGCGGGCCTTCTGCCATTGGGCCGCGATTTTCCTCAGTAAAAACTTGTAAATGAAAATGGCATGTAAGCGTAGATTTGATTAAAAAACGCGCTTTCAGCAGCTGAAGTACATGACAGGAACAAAGATATGATTTAAAGGAGAATAATATTCTGGAAATAGTATGAGCTATTTTTTCATCTGCAAGTAATGTAAATAAAAATTGTTTCAAGATAATACTTATGAATCCTCACGTGGTTAATGCAATCACTGCAGATGCTTGTGTATGAGACCAGAGTTGCAGTAATGAATTTTGGTGGGTGCAGTGGGGAAAAAAGGCTTGAGTCTATGTAGATCTATGAGGTCCAAGCCTGTAACTTAAAGCACTGTGAATGTCAATATGTAAATCATTATTTTAAAACTGCATTACACCCAATATAAAATGGACCGCTGCAGAATGGTTTAGTCAGAGCCACTGGAATTAGGGCTGACAAAATGATGCAAGTAGAAAATGCAAATTAGTGGAATAATGTGGCATATTATTTACAGTATTACTTCATTATTTTGTACTTTTTTTACATAATACTGTTTGGAAAAATATTTTACCTCCTTGGTACCAGTTTAACAACCAAATACATAAATAAGTAAATGAAAGGTGAGAATGTAACCTCTGTCAAGGGCCTTCCATTGTGTGGGACCGCATGTCGCCACATTTGAGTAACTTTTGTTCCATTTAAGCTAGAAACAATTATTTTCTAAAATCTGCAGCTTATGCATCAGATGATGGATTATCTGGCAAATGTGGCAGGTCCATAATTATGCAAAAAAAGCCACAAATTGCATAATTCTTGTGGCTCTGGGTTTAATGTTTAAGACAAAACAAGCACTTTACACATTTAAAGTAAAAGGTAATCAGACTGTATTTAGTGCTAGCATTGTTTGAAGTATCCATTAAAAGGACACTTTACAGAACTCAATACTCTTATGTCACATGTCATCATGAAACTTCCAGTGACTTCATAAATTGGAGATCATATTGGGTTCCAAGTGGCTCTTACACTTGGTCATTAACGAATTGCACACATCTACATTTCTTTCAGGCAGCAGGCACCTTGGTGAGAAGGCCTCTTTCTGCTTTACCTCAGTTCTGCCCTCTCAACACTGAGACCTCCTCCCCCTCCCTTTCCCTTTCACCCAGAGGCACTGCAAGGTCCACATTAACCTTTTGGGGATAGCTGTTTCTTTTTTGTTTAACAAAAAGTATGGAACTGGTTTTGTGGATTGAGAAAAAATATAGGCACATGGGTCCCCACAGATCCTGCCCACTTCAACATGCAGATGTCCTTTCAGATAAGTTGAAGGGTGGCCAGCAGGTTCACATTCAGAAGTAGAGCCCTGATCATCCGGATCCCTGCAGCTTCAGAGTGATGGCCCAGGAAAAGGAGGAAAAGAGCGAGATCCATGGAAAACATCAAAGACATGGCCCTATCTAGGGGCTAATTTTTCCATCTATAAATGGACAGACATATGGGAAACATATGGGGGCTGTTTTTTTTTTTTAAAAAGGCCAGCACTACCATTAATGTAGCAGGTCAGTGGCACGGATCAACAGTGTGAGGGGGCGACTCCATTCTAATTATGACTGTAGCAAAGAGTCGAGTGGAGGCCCATTTTCCTTGCTAGTATTAGGGCCTCTGTAGTATGACACAACCACGCATTCATTTTCCACATGTTCTTTAGCAACGCAGGCGGAACAACAAATGCATTTGAACCGCACATTCCATTTACAACACTTGTCTGAGGGGGGTGTTGGACTTCGGAATAGTATATTTTACTATTCCAACTCCAGTCACCGTAACAGTAGGGAATACGTTGGACTTTAAAGTCCAACGCCGCTTGACCAAACGCATGTCGTTGTAACAATTTGCTTTGTAAATGGGATGTGTGGTTCAGGCACATTCTTTTTTCTGCCCACATTGCAAAGGCAATGCGTTGCTTTGCGGTCGTTGTATTTGCCGTTTCCCCCAGGCCACCCTTCTTGCAAAGGGAACAGGGCCCCAGCACTGGGATAGGGAGATGTGGGACTTTGTTCCCTTTTTTTGATCACACAAAGGGGCAGACAGCCTAAGCCTCAGGCCTAGGAGTAATATATTTGCATGGTGGGCTGAGGACGAAGCCTGTTTCCTAGGGCTGTAGGTATCATTGGTGCTGCCGGTGCCCAGTGGTGTGAGAGGTCAGCTAAACCCCAATCATAGCTGTTTTACTGTCCTACCTTGTTTGCATTAGGCCCCAGTGCACCCTTGCTGTGCCAGTATTTTTGGCCTCATACCACTGGGAGATGAATGTTGAAGCAGAGGAGACAGATTAGCTTGGGCCTCAGAGAGATGACAGAAGGGGCATGATGCAATATCGGGGTCCATGTACTTAACAATGAGCCGATGAGACTCTTTTTTGCAAGGCCGTAGCTATCATTAGTGAAGCAGGTAAAGTGGCACTGGATGCCAGAGGGTTGAGGGGCCCACTGCATGATTATTATGACTGTCTTAATCTGCATAAAAGGTAAGGGGCCTTGCTAGCATTAGAGCTGAGGTGACAGTTGATGCAAAGTGTGGATAACACTTTTTAATGTGTACATGGCCCCCTTGGAAGATGTGGTAACACCATTCGGGATAAAAATCGTGAGCTACGCTGACGACACACAATTGGTCGTCTCCCTCTCCCAACTTGACGACCACCCAGACAAATTACCAAACTGTCTCACCGAAATTCACGGGTGGATGTGTGAATCGTCATTGAAACTCAACGGTTCCAAAACCGAGGTGATGCTCATGGGCAAACAATGGGCGACCATCCCCCCGGCAATTTGGCCAGACGTGTTCGGGGAAATCCCCACCCCGAAACACGAAATCAAGACCCTCGGAGTCTGGCTAGAACCCGCCCTCTCAATGAAGACCCAAGCGGCTAAAACCGCCGGTACCTGTCTTGGGCTTCTGCGAACTATTCGCAAAATTCTCCCCCTCCTACCGCCCGTGTCCAGGAAACTACTAGTACAGGGCCTCATATTGTCACGGCTAGACTACAGCAACTTGGTCTACCTAGGTGCGCCGGAAGCCACCTTAGCGAGACTGCAAAGAGTTTAAGGCCATGTGCACGGCCCATAAACTAATCAACGGATCGGGACCTGCGATCCTTAGTGGTCTGGTCACCCCCTACATTGCACCAAGGGCCCTACGGTCGGAGAACGAGCACCTGGCCAACATCCCTAAATTCAAGAGAACACGCACTGGAGGCCGACGTTTCTCTGTCAAAGCGTCCACTGGTTGGAACTCTCTCCCACGCTCCCTCAGACTGGAGCCCAACCACCTGACATTCAGGAAAAAACTTAAAACCCTTTTGTTCCCTAAATAAACCCTCCACCTCTCCCCCCCTCAGTAGGACTCAATGTTAACAGCGCGGGGATGCCCTCGGGTCACCAGGCGCTATACAAATTGCTAAATAATAAATAATAACATGTGGGGACTCATTTTTGTCTGAAATGATCAGAGAGTCTAGGAGAATGAGGGGCCTACAAAGCCCTAATTATGTGAGGCAGAGTTTTTTGGCCAATTTTTGTTTTGTGTGACATATTTGCTCTTTCATACTACTCATATTTAGTGCAGAATTTGAGCTACAGAAAAGTACCCTTGAAAGGATCTCATGCTCCTAGCCTGCTGCGCTCAGCCGTACCACTATCGCTCCCCAAGTCTTGCCATAAAGTTTTGAAAGGAGGCCTGACATCAAGACATTTTCCTTAGGGGAGCTCGGAGCAAAGACGTTTGAAGACTTCTGCATTAAGATATGCATATGTGGAGTTAAATACTGCAAACAGTACATACTTAACTTCACATTATACGTGTCTCCAATTTATTGCATGTACTTAGAATGGCCATGTGCCCTTGGTCATGACTGACTGAATGGCTTTGTTATGTTTCTCACTTCTCTCCTCCTTCCAGATGGTTTCCTACCTCTCCTTGTGTTCGTCCCATTCATGAGTATTGAGGTCTTAAAATGTGATGATTATATGAGTTGTATCCTTCCACTGTATATTTGAGGGGACTTATTTGTATTTTTATTTAAATACTTCATGGGTGTACTTGGTCTTTCTCCCTTCCCCCAAGAACATTTTCTTCACTACCTCCCCCATCTGCTCCTCAGCCAACCATCTGGTTTACTATCCTCCTCTCATGTATTTTTTTAAATTAGTTTAGGAGGGTTCAGCAAATGCAAAGTGCTTTCCGGCTACTTGCTCTTTCATCTCCCCCAAACCTCCTCTCTGGTGCTGCCTGCTCTGCTACACGTATTGATAATTTCTTTTAACAACTTTTTTTTACCCAACCTGGCAGCGGGAAAGTCTAGCCCTCACCTGCATACGTTATTTTTTTGCATGACTTGCGGTATTATTATTTTTAATAACTCACTGGTCTAACATGGCCATCCGTAATGTCTCATGCACACGTCATGATGTGTGGTACAATCACATGAGGTTCTTATTGCAACAGTAGCCAAGCATCTCTCTCTGTCTCTGCCTGAGCATTTTTTTTCAGATAGCTAGAGCTTGTAATGCTTTTTCCCTTCCCTCTCTACCCTCCTAAAACTCAGTGGCGGCACCTTGGTTAAGATGGAGGAGTGCCCCACTGCTTTTGAGCAGTAAAATATGAACAATAAATTGATAACAACAAAGGTTATTATCGTTTTATTTTTCCTTGCATACTTCCAAGGGCTGGCTCACCCAGTCTCACATGGCGAAACAGCTGCGGGAAGGAGGAGGAGTGCTGGCACTGCCTCAGGTGTGCATGACAGTTTGGCCCGCAGTCTGAGGCCCGCAAAACCGTCATGCGTACTTCGATCTCTCCACTCGAGCTGTGCTTTTTAGCTTGGGTGGAGAGCAAGCAGAGGGTTGTAGGGCCTTAGTGAGTGCTTAACTATGGCGTTTACACCAATCATGGCACTGCTCCCATGCTGGGTGATATTAGCATAAGAGCACCGTCTGGATTCGTGCAGGGGACCCTGTGGCATGCCGGGAGTAGACGTGGAGGAGGAGTAGAGGCCAGAAGAGCACAGACGCTGCAGAATGCAGGTAAGCATTATTTTTTGTAATTTTTTCCCCCGCATGTGCCCCCTCCTCACTGTACCCTCCTTGTTGCCCTTCACCACGCTGCCGCCCATTCTGTCCCCTCACTTAAATGCCACAACAGCCATCACTGCTAAAACTACTGCTCAGAGCAGGTGGTAAATGTGAGTTTTATTCCCCCAGAACAGGGAAAACTGTGTGCAATTCGTCTGGTAAAACCAGATCTGTGCAGTTATTGCCCGTTCCAGGGGATTATAATTGCATGACACTATCAGGATTTTATTGCAGGGTTTCATTAATGCGGTGTGCTACATTTGCAAGCCATTATTACCGTGCAACTCGCATTGTGAAAAGAATGAATGAAGTGGAAATATTTTGAAAGCAGTAGGATCATTGAGTAAATAATGTACTGTTTATATTTTTTGGTAAAAGTTAGTGGTTTAGTTTGTTATGTGTGAAGGATGGGCCGCAAAACAATTACCTCATAAGAAAGTACAAGCTGCATATTTTATTTCCTCTCTGACAGCACACTGCAGGCTGCTGTTGAGACACATCAGCGTGCTGATCACTTTAATATGTTCTTAGAGAAACAGACACCCAGGCAATAAAGTTGGGATGAAATGTTGTCCTTGAATGAAATTATTTTAAATTTCCATATCTCCTGGCACCCCAGGCAAATGCTTGCTTGTAACATGTTAAAACTCTAGCCTGCACAGAAAGTGATAAACGCAACATCAAATTGAAGAACACAGATAGTCAAAAGGCTTGCTGAGCAGGCAAATAAAGGTGCAACTTTGCAAATAAAGCTTTGCGACTGGATATGACAATACTACCATTTTATCACAGGTGTTAATAGGAATCTATTAGTTATAGGGTACACTTAATTTGCCATTGCAATCATATGAATAACAATCAACATTTAGGCCACTGGTGCTTAACAATTTCACACCCCAGTTTGTATATTAAAAAAAATGAACATGTGAGTCGAATGAGTAATTGTAAATCATGGAAAAATTAATCTTGAATTTCTTCCTTATTAATAGCCAGAGTCTGAATTCCTTGGCATATGAGAGGTTGCTGGTTTTAACTTGTACTAGCGCACTACACTTCTCATAGCCCAAATATGGCTTCTTATTTTTCATAACAAATTTTATTGAGTTTCTTGCTATAGTAAGGCCCAGGAGGAGCACATATACATAGGTATGGTATAGCATAAATGGGTATGACATCAAGCAGTAATGATAGAAAAAGAAAATAGTTCAACACACTGCCATGTAACTTGTCTGTGCTTTTTGATCCATTCCCGGGCGGTGCCCGAAGTACCCAAACAAATATGCCTTATTTTTGACATATAAATTGTCCATTCCCTCACTTAAAATGAAACAGTTTATTCCTGTTGTATAAATTATATGTGGAGGTGGGCGGAGGAACCATGACACGCACGAACCATTATTAATTGGCTTCTTAAAAACGTATTTTAAACAACCCTGTTGCTTGAAATGTATGTTTTGGTGGGCATGTTCCTAATAATGACAACACGAAAAGAGCATTATGAGCATTCTGTCTCAGGAAACATTTGCAAAAAATGCTATAATGTAGGAAGATTTTGAAGCACACACCACATTGCATTTCATATTTTCTTGATCACGGTACTAATTTACTCCAAGGAATCATTGGCAACATATGTTGAAAATTGGAGATCCTAGAATTCATTTGGCCAGTTGCATTGGTTACAAAAGAACATAATAAAACAAAGAATACAAATGGGGTTTTTAGTTCTAAGTAAATGTTTTTAAGGAATAGGGTCCACACAAAGCATATACAATTATTACAGTGGTCAAACTGGATCTGTTTTAGAGACAACTCCAGATTTTCTGTCTAATATTTAATGTATCTCTCCCAATCCCCATTCCTCTTTTTACCTGACTGCTCTTTAAAGCACATGGTCGCAAGAAGGTCTCACTTCCACCTATGTCCCCTGCTAGATTCAAATGTATCTCACTTAATCAGCTGTGATCTCCCCAGTTTTAGAAAAGTTTGCTGTCTTCAAGTACATAGGTGCTGCTGCCTGTAAAGCAAGCAGCCTGAGTGCCTATAAAGCATCATGAGTGGCATTAGCAAAGCACACAATCAATTTTTTTATTTTATTTTTTATTTGCAAAATTCCAAAAACAAATGTAATACATGTCATGACATTTTCTTCTTGAGTAATGCAAAATAGATTAGGAATATGAAGAGATAAATGCAAAATACATCAGGGATATGGAGAGATAAAAGATTAAATACAAAATACAAAGTTCGTTCAATGAATACAGAAAAATAACACCTCAAGTAGCCTCATAAGTTAAAGTCTATAGAGAAGAAAAAGTGCCTGTGCAATAAATAGGTAACAGAAGTGACTTTCATTAACGAACATGTCGCCAACCGGTCATCTCAGATAGAGGGACAGAGTTACGAGGCCTCGGCCTGCCACTGACCTTGGTTATCCAAACTATCGATCCCTTGACTTTTAATTTAGCTACCCAATTAGTTAACCAACCTTGCAATTGGGGCCCACATTCTTTGCCCTAACTCCGTTTTTATTCGGCCCCTTAACTTGTCCTCTGAAGATTCAATTTTATAAATAGCCAGTGTTCTAGATCACCAGTTAGTAAAAGTGGAAGGGTCAGGCCTTATCCACCTAGAGGTAATTAGAGGCGAGCGATAGCCATTGCAATGAATAAGAAGCCTATCTCTGACCTTGTTCTTTAATTTGTTTCTGACCTATCTACTAATCCCAGAATTAAAAGAGCTGAGGTAATTGGAACCGGAAAGCCTAAAATCATGGGGGCCGATTCACAGAACTAACTTAAGACAAAATCCTAAACTTACTACTTTTGGTATTCACAGAAGTTAGGATTTTGTCTTAAGTTTGTCTTAAGACAAACTTAAGACAGACTTAAGACAGACTTAACACAAACTTAAGACAGACTTAAGACAGACTTAAGATAGACTTAAGACAGACTTAAGACAGACTTAAGATAGACTTAAGACAGACTTAAGACAAACTTAAGACAAAATCCTAACTTAAGTCTGTCTTAAGTCTGTCTTAAGTCTGTCTTAAGTTTGTCTTAAGTCTGTCTTAAGTTTGTCTTAAGTCTGTTTCTGTCTTAAGTCTGTCTTAAGTTTGTCTTAAGACAAACTTAAGACAAAATCCTAACTTCTCTGAATACCAAAAGTAGTAAGTTTAGGATTTTGTCTTAAGTTAGTTCTGTGAATCGGGCCCATAGTAAAAAAAGCCTCCAGCTCCTGTAAGTAGGTATCCATTTTGGGGCAAGAATAAAACATGCGTATGTTGTCAGCAGCATGTAAACCACAGCTATTGAATGTCCCTCCCCCCTACCATCCCATTTAGCTATCTTTGCTATGGTGTAATAGAGATCGAAAACAGACATAAAGTGCTGGCTCCTTAGACTCCCCATTAACAGCACCTGATTCTCCAGCTCCAATGATCCATTTCGCATTCTGCGTGTCAATGTCATCTGGGGGGGGCTTGAATTAAAATTTGGTAGATCTTCCCGATCTGGGACTTACCCTTCACTGTCTCCACCAAGGGTATTTTTTTCAATATCAAGTCTACCCTATTCTCCTTGCCCCCACCAAAAGCTTTTCCTGCAAATCCGTAAATGACAGAAGTTGCCCTCCCCGCACAGATCACCCAAGGAAATGACCCTTTTTTTCCCCCATCTAAAAGTGACTTGGTCCTGAAAGATTGATGGAAGTAGCCCCGAAGCAGAGAATGGGGTGTAAGCATTGAGATTGGGCGCTTCAATTTCCGCCGTACCTGTTTCCAAACTCTGTAAGCAGCTTTCAGTATTTTGAATTTAGTTTTTTTTTTTATAATAACTGGGTTCCAGAATCCTAAACAAGCATCTCTTGGCTCCAGCTCCCCTCCCTATTTCATATATAGCTGAAAACTTAGTCTAGGCGCCGCTAGTTTCTGCCTCAGCACTCAGCACTTTCTTAACTCAGAGGGGCTCGTAAGTTTGGTTTACCTATTTACTGTTTTACTGAGAGCACTAAAGGGAGATCAGAGGGGAAATCAGTCCATTAATCGGGAACTTTTTTAACTTTTATTTCTTCTTTTAATATTTTGAAAGCGGTTTTAAACGGTTCTAAAACCAGGCTTTGTTTACTCACTGACTGTTTGTTTCTCAGCGCACTGCACTTGCCAGCAGGATCAACTCCGTAGTCCGCCGCTGGGCTCTTCCCATTTGTTGCGGAGAGAGTTGATCCATTGAGTGGAACGCGCAAACCACTTCGGGCTCCGCCATCTTGCTAGGAGATGATGATCCAGCCTATTGCAGGACAGCAGCCCACTATATAAGATGGGTGGAATCCGGGCGCGCAGCCCATTTGCACCGGTCAGTGCTCGGAACGTGCTCAGCGCTAGCCATGCTGCCGGTTTTCAGCTGGATACTCCTAGACTGCTGGCTAACCTACAATACAGTTGTGACGCTCTCACTAAACTACAATGGGCGGGTAAGACATGCCTAGGACCGGGATTCGAGCTACATAAAACTCAGGGGGGCTACAATGCACAAAATAAGGCCTGAAAACATTGCACACTGCACCTACTAACCAAATCTTCACAAAATGGCACAAGCTAGAGGATTATCTTGCGCTCTGATTAATGCAAGATTATTGATCAAGAATGCGCTTGAATTTCGAAAGTTTGTAGAGGCCAATCATATTGATATTGCTCTTGTCACTGAGACCTGGGCAGAGGCCTCCTCTGACCCAGATCTATCGCTGGCCCTACCTGTAGGGTATAAAATACACAGAATGGACCGGGAAAGGAAGAAAGGGGGGCATTGACCTCATTCTCAATTCTAGTTTCAAGTCATGTATCAAAATGAATAAGGATAATAAAGACTGTGAAGCATTTGATTTTAAAATTGAACTGTTTGGTCAATACTCTTTTATTGGAATCCTACTCTATTGCCCGCCCAAATCTAAGGCAACCTTTCTAGACAACCTGGGCACCCTGTCAGCCCATAAAACCAGATCACCCTAACTTTACTATGTTAGGGCATTATAATTTCCATTTGGAAACCAAATTACTCTTAGATTTTATGGACAGTGCAGGGATGTGCCAAATCTTTAAGAGCCCAACCCATAACGCTGGGCACTGTCTAGATGGTATCTTCTCAGACACCCCCCTGCTAAGCTGGACTGGAGTTGTACCCTTGATTTGGTCAGACCCTAAGGCTATCCTATTTGAATTAACACGACCTCAAAAAAATGGATCTAAAATCCCCTAATGCTACAATACTATGTTAGTCGCCCCTGGAAGAAAGTAGAGGCATGTTCTTTAAGCACTACTCTTTTAAAAACACTGTCAAAATTGGCTTTGAACCCCGACCGAGCCGCAAAGCAAAACCGCTCCTGGCTGGATGTGGTTCTGGCATCACTAGCGCCCCCTGAAACTATGTCAACAATCCTGGAGAACCCCATCAGAACCATTGTACACTGACGCCTTGAAAGCTCAGGAGCAGCAATGCCGCAAAATCCGAGCGAAAGTGGAGACTTGATGATAATGAAACCACCCGATTAGAATATAAGGCATCCCTCTTGACCTACAAGAAACTTTTCCTCAAAGAAAAGGCTACCTATTTCTCTGAGAAACTTCTGGCAGCCAACAGATGTCCTAAAGCCCTGTTCGCCACAGTTAAGAACTTTGTAAAGCTACCACCTGTACCTGACACTGGCATTAGCCAACAATTCTGCAATGCATTAGCAGAATGCTTCCAACAAAAGGTCAAATCGTTTTTTGACCTATTTGTGCAGCAGGATAAATGCGTGGGCCAATTGCCGATTGAAGCTGACAAAACTCAATCAGCTGTAGCAAGTTGCCCACGGTCCAGACACCCCAACCCTGTCCTATTTTAAAACATTGACAATCGAATCACCACCTCACTTATTGCCTCCACCAAATCTGGCTCTCCATTAGACTCTTGCCCCCTTAAAACCTTGCATATTTTGCCAGAAACCATAGCCAATCCTCTAACTGAGATTTTCAACTTAATGCTCACAACAGGGCACTTTCCAACGGATTTGAAGAAAGCTTCCACACTAACGCTGTTAAAGAAACCCAATGTGGATGTCAAGGAGCCACTCAATTACAGACCAATTTCAAGACTCCCATTACCCGCTAAAGTCATAGGAAAGGCAGTAAATATTGGATTTTAAACTTTCATCAAGGACAATGACACACTGGATACCTCCCAATTCGGATTTCGCGCTCAGCACAGCACAGAGCTGGCTGTCATTACAGCAACAGAGGAGCTCAGGTTGAGCTCAGGTTGATCCTGGACACAGGGGGAAATGCAGCACTGATCCTACTGGACCTGTCAGCAGCCTTTGATACTGTCAATCATGGGCTGCTGCAGGATCGGTTGTGTATCATCGGGATCAGGGGCAAGGTGTTGACGCTGCTAAGTTCCTTTCTGTTTGTGCGGTCTCCGGAGGTGGCGTTGGGGAACATGGCATCACCTCCCTTTGCATTCCCTTGTGGGGTTACCCAGGGCTCCTCCCTTAGCCCAACATTTTTTTATCTTTACGTCACCCGGCTGGCTAGTCTAGTGAGAAGCTTTGGATTCACCCTTGTGTCATATGCAGACGACACATAGATCATCGTCTCGGTGAGCAGCTCGGCTAGCCAGACGGCCACTAGGTTCTGTGACTGTATAAGCCATATCACTGGGTGGATGTCAGACAACTGTCTGAAATTGAACTAATCTAAGACCAAAGTCCTGTTGCTGGGGAGTAATCCTTCCTTTTGGACGAACAGCTGGTGGCCTAACCAATTGGGTTTGCTGCCCAAGCCAGTACTTAAAGCGAAAAATCTAGGCGTCCTGTTTGACACAAAGCTGACCTTTGAAAATCAAATCAATGCCACCACCTCTGCATGCTTCTTTATTCTGAAGATTTTGAGGAAAGTCCTCCTGGTACTACCAACGGACTTAAGGAAGGCGGTGGTTTCAGTATTGATTTCTTCAAGACTCGATTATTGTAATGGTCTTTTCTCCGGTGCTCCACGCCGTAGCATTAACAAACTTCAAACGGCACAGAATGCAGTGACTAGATTACTGTTGGGCATCCCCAAGTTTGTCTCAGTTTCCCCGGCTCTGATCAGACTCCACTAGTTCCAGTGGCTAAGAGAATACAATTTAAAACATTATGTATCGCTTTTAAATGCCTTAACAATATGGGGCCGTCACAGCTGATGAAATTTCTTAAACCTTACTCCCCTACCAGAGCCCTTAGATCACCTCATTGAGAAACCTAACTGCTCCCAGAATCAGTAAGGTAATATGGGGTGGCAAGAGCTTTACAGCCACAATGGCAAGCCTGTGGAATTCCTTGCCTATCACACTGACAAAAGAAAATAGCCTCTTTAAATTCAGGAAAGGCCTCAAAACCTGGCTGTTCTCTGTTTAATTGTCTTACCTCCTCTCTACTGAATGCACTGCAGATAGCGCCTAGACACCCCAGGGTTTTGTCATGCTCTACAAATTTATCATCATCATCATCATATAGTCGGCCAGGCCTCCACTGGTACTTCTGCCTTATCCCCGATTAATAAGATACCTATATGTTGTAGAACCAATGCCCAATAATAGAGAAGAAATCTAGGGATCGCCCATCCACCCTGCTGTCTTCGGAGGGTCAGCCGTTAGGCCACCCTTCTACGTTTACGGGACCCCATAAAAATCTCTGACAGATCCTGTTCATCCTTGTTAGGTAGGATGATGAAAATTCTAGCTGAACCATTCTAAAGACATATAAACCTTTGGGAGTATTGACATTTTAATAACATTGCTCCTCCCAAATAAAGATAGATGTAGATGGTTTAGCCTTTCTAGTTTTTTACTCACATCATCAAATATTGGCATAATATTCAGATCCGGGATTTTCTCTACGGCCGCTGTGATCTTTACCCTGAAATATGTTGCCTTCTTAACAACCGGGAGGTCTACAGTTCAAGCAGCCCTGTAGCAGAGAAACTCTGTTTTCTCCATATTTAACTTGTATCCTGATAGGATACCGAACTGTTCAGCTAAAAATTTTACCACTGTAATTGCCGAGACGACATCAGCGCTGAGCACTGCGATGTCGTCCGCATACGCCAGTGCCCTATAGTCGGAGTCACTGACCTTTACTGCATTGATGTTAATATTCTGCTCAAATGTTTTTTAGAAAGGGGTCAATGTAAAGAGCGAAGAGCAGAGGGGAGCACGGACACCCTTGCCTGGTGCCTCTACTGATAACAAGCTCCTTTGAGCCCTACCCTGATATGCAAATTACAGCTTTCTGTGAGCACTATAATGCCTTAATTGCCGGAATAAATTGTTTGCATATTCCTTTCCATTGCAAGATATACCACAGATACCACCAGGATACCCTGTCGAATGCTTTCTCCACATCCAACAGGACTACCCCCAGCGGTTACTCCATAACCTGAGCCTAGTCCAACAGGGCAATTACCCGATGAACATGGTCTGTTGTGTCCCTGCCGGGAATTAACCCGTGTTGGTGAAGTGATACCAGAAGGATGATTACCTTACCTAACCTAGCTACAAGTATTTTCGAATAAATCTTACTATCACAAGTGATATAGGTCGATACGATGCTGGAGCCAGGTCAGGTTTCCCTTTTTTCTTAACTACTACTATAGTTGTCTTCTACCATGAGCTAAGGCCCTGACCTCTTCGGGCCAACTGAAAGATTTGTAAAATTTCTTGCTGCAGAAATTTTGAAAATACCCTATAAAATTCTAGAGGAATACAATTGGGCCGGTAGCCTTGCCAGGAGCTAGGGAAGCTAAGGCAGTTTTGACTCTTCCCAAGTAATTGGGGAAGCAAGAATTTCATTTTGTGCTTCTGTGACCTCCACCGTTTCAAGGTCCCTAAAGAAATCTTCCAAAGATTTCCCCATGGTGTAGACACTCCCTCGGTATATAGTTGTTCGTAGTACTTTTTAAATACATTTAAGACTTTTGTTGAATAGTCTTGAATTTAATCTAGATGATCTTTGATTTTACCAATTTGACTGGCCACCTCTCGTTGTCGGAGACGATTTGCCAACACCCGCCCTGTATTCTCCCCTAATTCATATAGCTCAGACCTATACTGTGCATATTTGGCTGCCAGCTCAGTTCCGAAATGATGATGTATTTTATATTTAATGATCACAATTGCCTGCTGACAATCCTCAATGTTATGCCCCATAATTACTTTCTCCGTCAGTTCTAACTCAGTGGTATTCAACTGTTCAAACCAATTCCCAATCTCCTTCTGGAGAACTTTCTGTCGGGCAATGGAGAACCTCATGGTTTCCCCTCGAAACCCTGCTTTGAAAGTATCCCAGACCATAATTTCTGAAGCTGAGCCCCTATTAATATAAAAAAAATCCGAAATCGCCTTAGCCATGTGTTCACAATATAGCTGATCGCCCAAAAGCTTTCTTTCAAAGGTCCAGGCCCTCAATGCTCTAGTCAGGCCAGTTAGTGGGAATTCAACTATGAGAGAATTATGGTCTGAAATTAACCTTGGAAAGCTCTCTATTTTGACTCTTTCGGCCAGTTGATCGGTGAGAAAAAAATAGTCCAGCCGAACTAATTTGTAATGATGAGGGGCTGAATAGAAAGTAAATCATGGATCAGTTGGTCTGGGCTTATACCAACTGTCTACCAGACCCTGTTCCCTCACCAAGCCTTGCAGGGCCTTAAAGACCCTTACCTTCCTGCCCTGGCATGGTAAATCGGCATTAAGGTTAACATTACTATCTAAGTGAATGTTAAAATCCCCACATAAAATCAGGGGATGAGGCCAAAGGGCAAGTTCAACACGTAAGTAGTCCAATATATCGGGGTCATCTAGGTTAGACCCATAGATAGAACTGATCGCTATAGGGGCATTATTAC
Organism: Triturus cristatus; assembly: GCF_964204655.1. Taxonomy (NCBI): domain Eukaryota; kingdom Metazoa; phylum Chordata; class Amphibia; order Caudata; family Salamandridae; genus Triturus; species Triturus cristatus. Next base: position 801,912,963 of record NC_140581.1, read on the forward strand.
TTATTTGTCGAAATTCTACTATAGCCCATCGCCCCGACTTATCTTCCTTGACTTACTTGCTAAGCCCCAGACCATGTCTTCCCCCTCTAGTTGTTGTGCCCTGCTGGGTACATGCTAACACGTCAAAGCATAGATCCCTCAGCCACCATTGCTTACTCCAGGGTATATGGCTCTCCTGCAGACAGGCTAAATCAATCTGCATATAGCGAAGGTTCTTAGCCAGCTTACCCCTTTTTATTTAGTGGTGAGGCCACAAATATTTAGTGCGCAAATTTGAATATTAGCCCATTCTTATATTCAGAATTTTTTGTATCAAATCTCGCCATCCCATAAGTTAGATTATGCTTCAACATAAAAGACAAATCATTCCTCTTTAGATATACACAAACATCATGACATATATTAAGCAAAAAACAAATTACTGACTGCTTGCCCCCCTACCCCTCCACTTGACCAATCACTTCCCACCCCCTCCCCCTTGCCTGCCACACCCTTCACTGACAGCTAGACCTACCAGGTCTGGTGATGGAGTGGGAGCCCTCCCATTTTACAGCCACGTTCAAGAAAAAGGAAATTCCTCTTTTTATTTATTTAAATATACCATTATCTTTTTGTAGCCTTCTTTGGGGATTCTCTTACCCTTATTTTCCCTTTCTCCCTTTCTCTCCTCCACTCACCCTCCCCCTCCTCCCCTCCACTCCCTCCCCCCTCTAGTAAAAGCCCAAGACAAGAAAAAGAAAATAGAGAAAAAAGAGAGAGAGAGAGAAAAAGGAAAAGGTGAAGCGAAAGATTGATCAAGAAATATAACAAAAGGGCAAGCAAAAATCGATTCCTCCTGGCATTCATAGGATTTTCTCCAGGGATTGTAAGAATTCTTTAGATAGAATCTCTGTTGTAAAAAAGTGTGGGATCTCTCTTCAAATTGCTTTAGGTTTAGCATGATTCAGTAAAAACACCTGAGCTCCCTTATTTTGGGAAGGTTGTATCAGCTGACGAAGTCACCAGCGGCGCTATACTGTTGAGTGGCAATATTCAGGCCTAACAGAGAAAGTTTGTCCATTAAATAAGCATTGTTGGTCTGGCCGGGCTAAAATATAGAGTGCTTGGTGGAGGAGATAATTCCTACGTAGAACAGAATCACCCGAGGTTTATTTCCTGCTGATAATGAATATATCTTCTAGTTAAATGGGAACCTGTGGGCATGCTGTATTTCTTGACCCCAGCCCGATTTCCCCTGCTCGGGAAGTGCTTCTTTAAGGAGCTCGACTGTAAAGTTTAATACGGGGCCCCCTCCGCCCCCTATGGAATGCCCAAGACCCTCAAGTTATTACGCCTCACATGATTCACAAAGTCCTCAAGCTTCCACCGGATGTCCAACATCTGGTTTTCCAGGGACAGTGTCATTTCTTTATGAGTTGAGGCTTAATTCTCCAGCACGTTCACTCTGCTTTCCACCTCGTCCATTCTTCCCACAAAATAAGAGCAGGTTTTAGAGATCTGGCGAATGGCCCCCTGCATCTTCCTACAAGCTGTCTGTCCTCTCCTACTTTCAATGTGTATTGTTTCTCTGTGGGCCATGATGCTTTGGTATATAGACTCCAGAGAAACCAGGGAGACCTATTTAGTTTCGTAAGCCTTGGTTCCACCTGTCCCGGTGTTGCCTTCTAGGACTGGGGAGACAGAATAATCCCAGAGGAAACCCTGATCTTTCTTATCCTTTTTACGGCCTCTGTCGTGAGGTTTCCTGCCCTTCTTAACTGTGGCAGTTTCAACCCAGGTTTTGTCTTGGCCCCCATTTGAGTCTGAATTGCTAGAGTCAGATATATGACTCTGAGTGTCTGACTCTGACCAGTCCGAAATATCTGATAGGGAGATGAATTTGCCTCTGCTTTCTGTTTCTAGCCCCCAATTAATACTGCTTCCTCCTCCTACCCCTCCATCTTAGCAAAAGATTTGGGCATATGGGACAGCCTTTCTCCCCCTTCCTTGAGTAGTTCACCTTCATTCTGTGTGGAAAGTAGCCCCTCCTCACCCCCGGTCCTTCTGGAGTCTGTGCTACCACCTGCCCCTCTGTTTTAGGAGGAATTAGAGATTGGCTCACCTCAAGATGTGTGGGTGTCTGATTTAGATGTTCCTCTGTGGGTAAACCTTCCACCTGTAGCAAGCTGTTAGGGTCACTGTTCTGAGCTTGTTGATCCAGGCACACAGGGGAAGGCTGATCTGGCACAGGTGAAGCTTTCCTGCTCTGAGTCTTCCCTAACTCCTTCATAGTGGTGCGGGTTATTTGCACTGCAGGATCTTTAGCTGAAAACCCGGGGTCTGCCATTGTTAAGGTTTTTTGGGGGATTTCTCCTGTCTCCATGCAAGTTTTCAGTGATTTGGCTGCCTTTGCAGGAGGCATTTTGTAAATGTAAGCCGGGAAGAGACCCCCACTAATATCAGTAATGCGACTGAAGAAATAGGCCACCCTGTACCGCCCAAAGTAAAACTGAATCGGAAATCATCCCGTAGCGGTCCGTCTGACCGGCAGCAGCACTCGCCTTCCTCAGCTGCATGCTGTGTTACAGAAGGGCTGGAAAACACAGATTACGGAGCGGCAGAACTAGTGGGCTCCCAGCGGCCGCATTCAAACAGCCACCATCTTGCTGTCCACCTCGCAAGTAAGCTATCCTAAGGACCCAATCAATCAAAATGACTTTATTCAGCTTAAAAATTGTAGTACACACGTTGCTATGGTAGCATAAGCGTTTTAGAAGCTAAACGCCATCTTGCCGCTTTGCTGCTTTTGCGCTCGACACTACAGGTGTTATTACAAGTAAAATTGCTTGCTTGCTTTTTCTTCACAAGAGAAGGGTCTGTTATTCACATACCTAGATGTGCACCGCCACCGTAGTCTGAACACTCTGTGCAGAAACCGTCAAGGTCAAATAACAATGTATGCTGTTGAATTCAGGTTGATCGGCCCACACTCCAGACACAACAAGCACACAGCTGCAAATAACTGAAACTCGGGTGTCTTTAATATTGCACTTGCATGCATGATTCAGACACTTGGAGAAAAACCTTTCCAGATACAGAGAGCAGAGCTGATCCTGTGATGTGATTCACCTAAGCTGATCTTTGAGGTATGGGGTTCCCCATTCAAACCTAGAGACCTTCATTTTCTATGGTATTGTAACACTCATGATGGTTTTGTTTTTAATCATTTGCCTGCTTATATTAGCCAAAGTACTGCACCTTAGAGCACATAGTTAAAAATAAACATTTTAAACTTTACTGTGTCTCTGATTACTCCTGTTGTGGACTGATATGAGAATAATAACGAAAAGGTGTTTCTGATTCCCACCATTCCTGAGAGTACTCTAAGTCGCTTGTTCTGGGTTGTCTAATCATTGGTAGCTTCGAAATGATATGGAGAGCGAATGAGACGCTGACGCTAGTCGGATAGGGGTTCTGGGTACTGAGGTGAGTTTTTGGTACACCACAATTCACTTTGGTCCTGGTTTCCTGTGCATAGTTCTGTGCATGAGCAGAATCCCTGCAACATGGCGCACCTAACGTTTTGGTCTTATGATTAAGACGCCATAGTAGTGCTTATATTTGTCCACAACACCCTCACTCTTGTTTCAGGTTGACGGGAGTGACGGTTTAAACATACCTAAATACTTAATAATATAGGTTCTCTCAAGCTTGACAATTAAAAAGGTTTCATTTTAACTTCTACCCTTTTTGTGCTACAGTTTAATATAGATTGCTTTTCTTCTCTGTGTCCTCATGGTTGAAGTCGCTATTGCAGCGCATAGTCGCGCGCCTCTCCGGCGTCATTTGACGCAGCTCGTGGTGCCTGACGATGGGATGTCTATAATCTTTGTAGTGAGTGCCGATGCATCGTATCCCTATAAGTCATTTTACTCTTGGGTTATTTTGCCAGAGGTGAATGTAGATGATAATACGTTTCACTCATACACTCCTACGGAAGTCCAAGCTAATTACACGCCATATAGGACGCAGGAAGTTCCCATTTTGGCTTGGCAGCATCGTATTTGGTTCAATGGCGCCCTCCGCCACACAGTTACGCCGGTTCGTTTGGGTCCCTAGTCCATTCCAGCGGCCACTTGGCCAGTCTTAGCCGGGTTTACACCACATCCACGTTATTTGCAAGCCGCAGTGGATGACTTACGTCAGCTCCATACCGCCTTGATTGCGGTACATAGGGCTTTGGTGCAATACGTCTCTCGCAATGTCCAGGTGGGGGCACCTGGGGTTGCTGCGCAACCAGCTGGCCCGGCCGGGATTACTATTAGTCCCGTCATGGTTAATTCGGTAATGGGCAAGTGCCCCCAGAATAAGGACGATATGCCTTAATGGTTTGCTGAGAAATTTGACCAGCTGGAAGTTGTGTTTCCAAATTCTACTCCTGTGGAAAAACACAGGATCCTTACCATTAGTTTGCAGAAAGACTTAGTCCCGGAGATAACTGATTGTGACAACTGGGGTAAAGTGTTTGCAGCTGTCTATTCAAAGTGCTTCGGTACGCCGTCTACGGCTGTACTGCCCTCCGTGATCAAGCGTGTTCAGGATCAACACGGTCCGGAGGCGGCGGTTGAGTTAGGAATGAGGCTTGTTGGTGTGTTCGACGCAGTGGCTACGCTCATCCTAGCTAACGTCAAGGGAGATGCGGTTAACTTTCAAGTGTCGAATGCCCTGTGCCTCGTCGCCGACGTCGATAAACCCCGGCAGTTACCCAAAATTATTGCGGAGGCTTATAGGACCATTGGTCGCAATAGTTTAGGGTTAAGCCTTTTGCTCAAACAACAGCGCAACCGAAAACTAAGACGGTGACGTCTACTAAGGACGACCGTCCAGGTTTTCCTAAACAAAATTGGAAAACTAAGAAACAGGGGAAGCAGCAACAGAATCTGAGGTCTCGTCCCGCGTCACCGATTCAAGCGACTACTGAACGCACATATGACTTGCGCGATCGCACTAGAATTAGGTCTCTTGATAGATTTCAGGTTCGTGAACAACGTTCTCCTCGTTCTAGACAGGAGGCATCGGTCTCACAGTCCAGTGGAGGAGACCGTGGCAAAGGTCGAGGTGCCGCCCAAGGACGTGAAGAGCCCCGTCCGGCTGATGGTAAAGGCAAGCAGGACGAATTTGCACGACAACGACCCCCGTTTCAGAAGAAGAAAGTTGCTGCACTAACTGCAAGGCATGCCACAGATAGTGAGAACGCAGCTTCAGAACATGACATGGGCACTAACGCTGCTAGACTTTGCAGAAGAGTGGGCACAGGTGCTTGATCCGGCATTGTACCGTACTCAGATCGGGTCGGATAAATTATCACCGAGCCATGAGATTCCGTTATGGTCCATGCCACAGCCACAACCCCAATATCCCATGCGCCGCGAAGCTAGATCTTACGTTGCAGAAATCCTTGAACAATTGGAAAATCAAGGTGTAATTGAAACATGTGTGTCACCCATGAATAATCCTCTTTTCACTGTGACTAAACCTGATGGGTCGTACCGCCTAGTTTAGGATTATCGGCATTTGAACTCTCATTGTCGGACCTGTCCGGTACAGAATACCCACAGTTCTGCCCTCGTTGATAGTCGCGTGAGAAAACGGTTTAAGACCACACTTGACATCTCCAACGGCTTTTATAGCCATAACCTGTTCTCTATTAGTAGTCAATGGACAGCCTTTACTTCAGGTGGCAAACAGAAACAGCTTAAAAAATTAGCCATGGGCTACAAAAACAGCCCAGGTGTCTTTGACGCACGTGTAGTCTCTCTGTTAGAGAGCATTGACCCTGATGCGTACTCGTATGTTGATGAAATCTATCTCACGGACGACGAATTATGGCCGCATCTGTGTCGCGTTGACCGCATCATTGTTATATTTGCGGACTTCGGTTACAAATTCAACTTTGGGAAGTCACACATTGCAGATTATATAGTGTTGTTTTTGGGCTATGAACTCAACAACGAAGGACGAGGTTTGGCACGTCACTTCCTGGAGAAGTGCGCATGTTTGCGTGCTCCAACAACTCTGAAAAAACTACAATCTTTGCTGTTTTTTTGAAATTTCGGCCATACGTACCTTCCTGATTATGCTCAGCGTATCAAGCCTTTATATGCCTTGGTACAACCTAATTTTTCCAAATCGAGCTGGCTGCCAGAACATTCAGCTATCCTGCAATCTTTGCAGGCTGATCTTCTTGCTTCAAAATACTTACTGACACGTGATAACCACACAAACCTGGTAATAAGAATTGCGACTGGCGCGGTCGGATTCACGTACTTAACGTTCAATGAGGGGGACACAGTCCCTATTGCTTACAAATCACACCTGTTCACTTCGGTTGAAATGCGCTTTTCCACTGTCGAAAAAGTTTTGACTGCAGTGCAGATGGCGATTTTGAAAGAAATAGCGCTGTCGCAAGGGAAACGCATGTTGGTTGTCACACCGTATCCTGCCCTAGAGGCAGGAACAAAAGCCAGTGTACCAAATTCTAAAGATTTGCACCCATGGTGGATACAATGGGCCACTTCTTTGACATCTCCGGATGTCACTTACATCTTTGATGCCTCATTGCGGACTCAGGATTATTTGCAGTATGAATTTGTTCATCCGGCTCCTCTGTCCTTGCGCCCGCTTGAGGATTACCATTGTGTCATTTACACTGACGGTTTGGCGCAACTGGCAACGGATTCCAAGGATCCTTATTCTGTGGCCTGCGCAATAGTGGCTGGTACTTTCGTGAATGGTGAATTCAAATCTGATGTTGTGCATACGCAGACGTTGGGTGATTGTACCGCCCAGTTGGCAAGCTTCGTGCTCTGGTGCTTGCACTGGAGTTTGCTGATCCTCGAGTGAATACTCTTATAGTGAGTGACTCTTTTTACTGTGTTCAGTCTTACAACGACAATTTATTCTTTTGGTCTCAAAATGAGTATTGTGATTCCAAAGGTAGCACAATCAAGCATAAAATGCTTTGGGTTCGAGTTGCAGAACTTAAACAACATCTGCCGCTCGTGAACGTGATTCATACTCTTAGACACCAGTGCGTAGGTGTCCATGCTGTTGGTAACAGTTTAGCTGACGAAGCAGCGAAAACAGCAGTGGCAACATATATGGTAGCAGCAGTTAAAAGATCTAAAAAAAAGATTGATGATGACATCTTGGCAGAGAAGGGTGATAATTACCTTCGGCGGTTCCCTTCTAAATACTCTTATCATTTAAGTCCTGATAAAGTTCCCTATGTGAGAATTAACGACGTTGGTGACAGATTGATCCCCAACGCGGACTGCAGACTTTCCTTGATAACAGCCGCCCACGAAGGTATGGCTTCTGCCCATGCCGGTGTTTCTGCGACTGTTACTATCTTACAACAACGTTACTGGTGGCACGGATTGTATAAACAGACTCGTACTTATGTTCTTAATTTTGACATCTGCCAGCAGATTAAGCCTTCGACTGCTGCGCGTCCACCTCAAACACAGTTGTACATATCTAATAAACCACTTGGGTGTGTTTATTTAGATCACTGCGGTCCTTTCTCTTCTGATACTGTGTATAAGTATATCTTAGTTGCAGTGGATTCGTACACACGTTTTCTATGGGTTTGGCCACAACGGAGTGCTAATGCTCGAACTGTCATCAGGGATTTGAGTGTCTTTGTTGGAATTTTTGCATGTGGTACCCTTCATTCTGACCAAGGTCCTGCGTTCGCCTGTAAGTTGTACAAGGATGCTATGCGATCTTTGGGGGTCCAAGTCAAATTTTCGTCTCCATACCGGCCTGAGAGCAATAGGGTTGTGGAGCGAATGAACCGTGACTTAAAGCAATCCCTGACAGCTAGGGTTTTACGTATTGGCAGGAACTGGTTGGCCCATTTGTATAGCGTTCAACGTGCGCTTAATAATCTCCCTAGAAGGTCTCTGGGTGGGCGGACCCCATACGAAATGCTCTTTGGCATAAAGATGTTTGTCCCGGACCTTGATGGTCTAGACATGGCGGCGGCGGCCGCACACTTTGACGTAGATGATCATTCTGCTGTATTACAGAATCTACATGAGACCAGAGACAGTCTTGCAAAGGAACACTTGCCCTCCACAACTGATGCTGCGATTCAGATTCCGGTAGTCGGCTGGCTCCCTCGAGCTGGCGACCTGGTCCGTGAGAAGGTGGAGAAGAAGAAGGAGTTTGGCCCCTCTTATTGTGCACCGGTTCCAGTGCTTGGCGTGCAGGGTACAAGAACAGTCATTTTACCTCCACTTCCTGGTCGCAAGGGTAACAGGTACATCTCCATTGACAATGTCAAACTACAACGAGTGGCCAATTCTTCTTAGTATGACTCCAGCGGTCTCTTGTCCAGCAATGCTGAGAAATTCTGTTTTGGCTCCAGCAACTACCAACAGGCCTGACATTGCCATCGAGATGCATACAGCTACTAATCCTTTATTGCCTCCACCGGCTGGTGGTCCAGTTGAAGATACTGAGGATGCTTATCCCACAGATGTGTCGTTGCCTGGTTGACAATCAAGTGCTGTGGACCAGTCAAGTTTTTCATTTGACACTAACTCTATGACTTCAAATGCCCCATTGAAAATTTCTGTTTTTGCTGTTTGGTTTAAAAGAATTTTTTAATTCCGCCTTGGACTTACATTTGGCTGGTGCTCATATCTATTTTTTTGTTTTGGTCGATTGGATTTGTGGTTGTATTTTTTCGTCTAGTAAATGGACACTATCTGACCGAAAGATCTACAATTGATGGAACTTTTCGTCCCCACACCTCATCACACATCATAAAGAAGGACCAGACTTTTGTGAATATTACTGCCTGGCCTGTGTTAGATGGGATTGTATGGGATGCTGTTAAATTTCAAATTCATGGTCCGACAGAGGTGATTAATGTCCTAAATGTACTTCGTGTTTCTATGGGGGATGTTGGGAAACAAAACATACGCTCTGATGATTGGGATGTCCAAGCCGTGGAGGCTCTTTTTTCTGATTTGAAATATTATGCTGCTTTTGATGCTGAAGATTTGTATTTAGACACAGCAAATTATGCGGAGTTGTTTTGTTACCAACACTATGGCAATCATTTTCTGCATTAAGCAAATACATTTAGAAATGTTGTCAATTATACGCAATGGGAACATTGTCCAGCACCAACTGAAGGCAGCTCTAAAACTCTAGTGAAAAAATTTACATATTTGACTGATTTCAGTGTATCTGAACCTAAAGCCTTTTATTTTAAAATGGCTGCTGAGTCAGCTTCCAAAGTCAGACTGACCCATACTAAATTATTGTATTCAAAGTCCTTTACGGATGACTTAGCTATAGGGGGCTATGAGCTGTGGACAGATACCATTGATCTCAAATCTGTTTGGGGTTCTAAAGCTTGGCAGGTCCACGGTAACAAGGCACTACATCGGGCATGCCTTATCCCGAACCAAATGCTGTTTTTAAATTCTACCATTTTTCAGACCACCTGCTTTGGATTGGCTACTTCTAAAAAGATGAATTCCCCTACTATTCCTGATCGGGGCGCTTATCCAAAATGGGATAATCACACAGATCTGTCCCTTGATGCTTTGCAGTCATTTGTTACTATTACATCCTTCAACATTTCCAACATAGACCCTGAAGGGTGGTTAATATGGCAGAAAAGCTCGGATTCCTGTCAACATCGTTTTCTGGGTATATCCCCCGGCTATACACAAGTTAGGGTGGACCCCCGATTTGAATCTTCCAATTCAATTTCTACCTATTCTGTAGGACAGTTATGTCAAACCTGGCTGCAAGATTCCACCTTGGCATCTGTTAAACTTCATTTATCAAAATTAAATGACAAGGTAGATTTAAATGATTTTGTTAAAGGCCCTGTGGATGGCAGGTCCAAAAGATGGGTGGATGCTGTTTATAACGAAGTTTCGAAATTATCTCAAATTGAAGCTGCTTCTAGTTTAAGGGCTATTGATCAAGCCAATTTAGAAAAAGTGCTAGCTGTCATCGATAATAGCATGAACACCCTTTCTTACAGAATTTACACGCTAGATAATATTGTTTCATCTGTTGTGTATATTGTACAGGATGATATGTCTGTTTTATACCATGGTCAGAATCAATTGCGTTCTATAATGCAGTTTGCATGGACTTTAGAAACATTGAAGGCTGGGAATGTTCCCTGGGACTACATGAACACATCATCTTAACTCCTGCCGTTTAATCTGACTGATAAACAACAGTTCACGTCCATGAAGGATGCAACACACTCATTATTGCATATTGAAAAGTTGGAACCTTTACCATTCTCTGTGGCTGAATCGAACTCAGCTGTGTCGCTTATCTATGGTTTAATCACCTTACCATTTCCATTGTTTAAGTTCAGCTCATGTATGAAACATTATGCCCTCGGCAGATCCGAACCATTGGGTACTGCTTTCCTGCATGAAGTTTGGTCACTACCATTTACATACAGGTGCCTGAGAGAGGGTAAAGAGGTTTATTTGAAAGAAGAGGAATGCACTTCCACACCTGATCACTCAGTAGTCTGTAGAAACATCCAATTGCATGGCGCATGCAACATTCAGGCACCAAATTTAGCTTGTGTTCTGAAGGGAAATCCTGTGCCAGCAATTACACCCACTTTTACCTTATTGGCTAATGGTAGTTATTTGCTTTTAAATAATGAGGAATGCTGCGGGATGTAAGCGGGGATTCCGTATATTGTAACTGTCTCACAACCCGTAGTCTGTTGTAAAAATGTCCTCTTCCCACCCCCGCATGGAATACTAGATGTATCCATCTGGCCTTCCATACCAACCTTGAAAGCAGAGTTCAACAAGATGAGCAGAATAAGGGCTCTATTGTCTCAAAAAGAAGTCGCCCTGACTTCCTCCCGAGGTGCATGCGCTTTTAAATACTGATCTCCTCCTTCATTTTGGTGCTCTGATTCGTACTATATTCAATGCCTCGTCAACAACTGGCTTGGTGCATTTTTTCAAAATTGTGGGCTCTGGCCTCGTGACCTCCTTCCAAACAATATTTTCTAGCGTCTTCGGCGGGCTACCCTTGATTCTCGCCCTGACTGCTGGTGTGCTCCTGTTGGTTTGCTTGCTCCACAATGGCTGCACGATCTGTATCACAAGACAGCCTGCCCCGGCTGCTTCAACTGTGCAACCGGATGCTTGAATACTATGGAACATTACCACTGGCCCCTTTGAGCGTAGCCTATGGATTATCCTTCCAGTTTTCTTACTTTACTTGCATGCAACCTATTTTCCATTGCCTAGATTGTCCCTTTGAATGGGCTCTGGAGTTGTGCCTGTCGAACACGGTGTCTCCTGCCCCGGATTATGATCGACTGATGAGTCCCTTAGTAGCTCATGAGTTGGACTGTTCTGGTATCGGGATTATGGCCTGTGGAGCGGCGCACAGAGTCCTAGGGAATTGGGATATGTATGCAGCAGCATATGACTTCCTGGTGAGAATTTATCTTGAAGAACACACAGGTTGTCCTCTGATTGTGCTAGAGGCTCCGGGTATCGAAGAACATGTATGTTCATTTACTTTACTTGACTGGATGGCTGACTCATTTACTGAACATTATAATGACTTCCTCTTGGAGGCGGTTGCAACTTATTGTGCCTATACATTGATGGATTAAATTGACAGTTGTCAATCTTCCGCACATCCTACTCCAGATTTTTTTTTCTCTCTTTTTACTCCACATTGAGCTGTATTCCGCCCATGGGAGATGTTTTAATTTTTATTTTTTCCCAACAAATGTTTCGAACTTTTACTACCAATTATATGGATTGGCAATATAAGACCTTGGTTCTGTCTCACTCGAACTTGAACTCTGCGTTCCAACATTGCTTCCCTATTCTGTTAGTGGTCCGATCAAGGGAGGGTGTAGTGGAGACAGGGCTTTACGTACACTCATTGCTATGTTAGCATAATCGTTTTAGAAGCTAAACGCCATCTTGCCGCTTTGCTGCTTTTGCACAAGACACTACAGGTAACTGTTATTACAAGTAAAATTGCTTGCTTGCTTTTTCTTCACATGAGAACGGTCTGTTATTCACATACCTAGAAGTGCACCACAACCTTAGTCTGAACACCCTGTGCAGAAACCGTCAAGGTCAAATAACAATGTATGCTGTTAAATTCAGGTTGATCGGCCCACGCTCCAGACACAACAATCACACAGCTGCAAATAACTGAAACTCGGGTGTCTTTAATATTGCATGATTCAGACACTTGGAGAAAAACCTTTCCAGATACAGAGAGCAGAGCTGATCCTGTGATGTGATTCACCTAAGCTGATCTTTGAGGTATGGCGTTCCCCATTCCAACCTAGAGACCTTCATTTTCTATGTTATTGTAACAATGCTGATGGTTTTGTTTTTAATCATTTGCCTGCTTATATTAGCCACAGTACTGCACCTTAGAGCACGTAGTTAAAAATAAACATTTTAAACTTTACTGTGTCTCTGATTACTCCTGTTGTGGGCTGATATGAGAATAATAACGAAAAGGTGTTTCTGATTCCCACCATTCCTGAGAGTTCTCTAAGTCGCTTGTTCTGGGTTGTCTAATCATTGGTAGCTTCGAAATGATATGGAGAATGAATGAGACACTGATGCTAGTCGGATAGGGGTTCTGGGTACTGAGGTAAGTTTTTGGTACACCACAATTCACTGAGGTCCTGGTTTCCTGTGCATAGTTCTGTGCATGAGCAAAATCCCTGCAACAACATAACAGGCATAAAAGTCAATTCATTAAAATTAGCAGCAATAATACCAAAGCTTATATACATGATTATCTTTCCCATATTTAGGCGCCATAGTGATTCCTTACTTGTGCAGTACTTGAAATAAAATGTAAGATATTCACACATATCAAATCAGAGGGCATTTGTTGCAAAGCTCTTAATGCTTGTTTGGCCATCTTTATCATAGATTCACATAATAATGGCAGTAGATACCGTTTCCTGAGCTCAGAATAAAGATTGCAAAAAATGACAAAGTGCAATGTGCTTTGTGTGGAATGATTATCACAAGGCCATATACTAAGATATTCCTTCCAAGATCAATCATTTCGGAACACCACCAAAAGGCACACCATGTTTGACCTAAATCGTGTTAGATAGAATGTATGCTGAGGGTTCAAAACCTTCCCCAGATAAGGCCCATCCCCCTCCTCGTGAGCAGATCAAGATCAAGATAGTAGCGGAGTGTGATTTTATTTACTTCTGGGGAAAACCTAGCCTTGTCTGGGTTTGTCATACAATATTCTTTAACCATCTGTTTGCTTAGTGCATCGCTTGTTCAGGATTGTTAAACACCTCTATCCACCACAGGTCAGAAAATGCTATTTTATCAAAGGATAACCATGGGATGAGATGGCCTTATCCAAATTTAAGCAATCCTTAATAATCTGTTGAGTATGGATCAACTCCTGCCAAATCGAAATCCACAATAAAAGGGGGTTCATTTTCACTTGTTACTCCAAAAGGAGAGACCAAGCTCACCATGGCATATATAAGCTGTGTGGGAACGCCAGAAGCCATCTGGCAAATCTGTTCTCTATTTTCTGTAGCCTCCACCGATCTCTCTAACTATTGAAATCTAACATTGATCAAATGGGACCCTGTAAGTGAGGAGCTAAAAGGAATGTCTAAATAATTAAAATATTTACCTGCCCTAAAACAGAGCCCTCTATTAGGTGTCACCGAGTTTTGGTATTCTTTGGGCTACATATCATCGTAAGCTTAACTTTAAGATCCAAATTATTCATAAGAAGGTATAGTGATTTAAAAGATCCTGAAAGCTATTCACAGTTCTGACAAGCTGAACTGTGTCGTCTACAAACAGCATCACAAGGATCGGGCGTCTATCCACAATAGGCAGATCTTATCCATTTACAGCTAAGTAGTCCACCAGCCCATTCAAATAATGAGTAAATAAAAAGGATGCAGGTTCAAGCCTTGAGTGCTCAGCCCCTGTGCGCTCCCTATTTTGTCCAAATTTAACCCTCGCTGTAGTATCCCTGTGCATATCTTTCAGTAGCCCAATCAGTGGCTACTCAACACCAATTCCCGGTATTATGGATTAGAGCTTAGAGCAATTAACAGTGTCAAGAGCGCTAGTCAGGTCCATAAATGCCAAATGGATGGGTGTGCCTTAACCTTTAATATATTTAGCGATTAAAAGATACAGATTTAGTGACAGTTCTACTGTTCCCAAGCCTCAACAGGAACTGTATTGCACATCATTCAAGATCGTTTTTTATTCAGCCCAGGATTCCAGCCTAGCCAAACGGACCCTGCCTCGGATCTTAATAGTGTAGTTCAACAGAGAAATTGGGTGATAACAGGTGAGGTTGCTTCTATCACCTTTATTATATAAAGGTACATTAGAGGTTTCCAGCCATTCAGACTGAACTGAGCAGTTAGTAACAGCCCTTAAAACATTTGTTATTAGTGGGCCACATATATTTAGATTATTCTTAAAGACATCAACCTGAATACCATCTGGGCCTGGGGCCTTATCACTAGGGAACTCACTCACATGGGATACAAATTTAATTTAAAAAAAAAATGAATTGACCACCTCAGTATCCTATTTCTAGGGTATGAGTTGTCAAGTGACGACAAAAGCCTGGCAGCACATTTTTTTTTTAAACGTGCATTGCTCCAACCTCCAACTACTCTGAAAAGACTCCAATCCATTTTAGGCTTGTTGAATTTTGGCAGGACGTACATTTTGGATTATGCAGAAAGGGTGAAACCTTTCTACAACTTAATTAGATCTGATTTTTCAGTACATCATTGGATACAGGAACATACAGATATTTTACATTCCGTACAAGCTGACATGATAGCTTCTAAAAATGTACCCTTGTTAACACAACTAACCTGGGGATCCCTGTAGTCACTAGACCAACTGGGTACACATATATCACTTTCAATGAAGGCGATAAGTCCCTATCGCATACAAATCACACTGTACACAAATGTGTTTTGCACCAACTCAGAAAGTGCTCACAGTGGTACAGACTGCTAGTAGTGAGAAATAGAGCACTAGGGCAGGGGAAACACATAATTGTCGTGATCACAGTACCTACCCTAGAGGCCATTACAAAAGCAAGCATCCCATATGCAAAAGCATTACATCCACAATGGATTCAATGGGCTAACTCTCTCACTGCAACAGATGTAGATTACAGATTTGACTCTACATTACAAACACAAGCAAATTGCAGTATGAACAAGAATATCCTCTGTCGAATAAAACTATGCTCTAGATCGATATGAATGCATATTTGTACTGATGTTTCTGCCCAGCGAGCCGTAGGAACGAAACAGCAATATTCTGCGGCATGCACAATTGTAAAAGGGCGCAGGCATGATGGAAAGTTCCTTCCTGGGAAAACACAAAGTGAGTCCGTAGGAGACTGTACAGTGCAGCTGGTGGAACTAAAAGCTCTTATACTGGCACTGCAAAATACGGATCGTGAATTCCCCACACTAATTGTGTGTGATTCTTTTTACTGTGTCCAGTCCTTTAATGAATATTTACATTAATGGGGCCAGAATGGGTTTAGGGATTCTAAAGGTTGCACAGTAAAGCACACGATGCTTTTGGAGCAGGTGGCAAAACTGAAAGAAGGCCTGCCGCGGGCTCATGCCATTCATACTCGAAGACAGGAATGGAGATTCTACCAATATTCATAAGTGCCTCACTATTCTCTGCAAGTCCTACACCAGTGTTCAGTGTACATGAGTATCATTCGGAAAAGTGAAATACCCAATTCTCACCAGGTATCAGCGTTTCCACCCTAATGGCAGCAGGCTCCAAAATGTGAGCTTGGTTAATAACCCTCCAAGATGCTCCACTATCTTTTAAATCACCTGCTCTAGTAAGCTTTTGCCATGCTTGACTTCTAATGTCACGCTTTCGATGAGGTATCGCCTTCTTATAAAGCCTCCTGCAATCTGGACCTCTTTTTGCATCCAGGGTTTCTTCTTTAGTGCTTCGAATAAATTCCTATGTGCCACTGAGCAGGTATTATTAAACCATCTATGAGGCTTCATAGACCTGAAGACTTTATTAGCAGTCATCAGTTTTTTTAAAGCCTTGCAGAGCTGGATATATGAACTGATTATCTTATTGGGGCCTGCTTTACAATCTAAACAGATATCACAGGATCCCTCACTATTCTGCATTATATCCTTTAGTAAACGATTAGAATCCTGATTACTCCATTTCATCAGAACACTCCTGTTACTAGAAAAGTACAAATTTGTCTTAGCTGGGTCAACCATAGGATGATCTACCAACACTTTCAGTTTAATAAAAAGAGGATCATGGTCGCTTGATCACTTTGCAACAACATGAAAATCTTACACCCTAACTGACAACGCCTGGCAGAATATGATATAATCAATGGTAGTACCGACACCTCCTCACCTTCCCAGTAAATGTTAGTATAATCTGGTCCAATACTGGGCAGACATCAGCAGCAAATACAAGTTTATGTTTCATGAACAGTCTAATGAGAGCCTTACCATAACAATGGTGTTTGAAGTGCAAACTATCCAAACCTTCAGTATCAACTAAACCCCTAACAGCAGCTGTATTATATGTGCACAATTTTAAATTAAAATCTCCTACGCAAATCAAATTGACCGCTGCCTTGCCGTTTGATGTACTCATCTAATTCGGATTCAACTCATTTATTCCTACCAGGTTACTTCTTGGGTTAAGAATATTATAGCACACTTTTCAAGTCAGCAATTTAAACATGCAACAGTTGTAAATAGGGGGAAGAAGCAATGCTTTTCATCTTACTAATTTTAGAAGTGATAGAGATGACAACACAGAGCCCTCCCTTAGGTCTACCCGTATGACATCTTTCGGTGGGACTACAAAATTAATAGATCTAGATAAAAAGGTTCAAGTGACTAAGTTTCCTGACAGCAAACTCTATCACAGGGTCTGCCTAATTTAATCAAATCAGGGTAATTTAATTTATAAATTATCCCAGCCTCATTTCAGGAAACTAGAAGCATGTGCTTACTTATAGGGCCCTTTACTTGAAGTGAACATAGTCCTGTCTATGGGTTTGCTATGATGGGCACTGGGAATATTTCTGAGCATACAGAAATATGACACGTTCCTGGCATAGTTGGCCCTGACAGGTCCATGCAGGGAAGTAAGTGAATCTCCTCCAAATTACCAATACACGAGAAGTAATTTGCAGTTTTTATATTGTATTCTATGACAGAAGGGTTTTTGACCTCCAATTCTAGGCTCTTACGTGTCTGCGCTAGACAATCTTTGTTGTTGTGAATGACTAGGCCGATGGTTCTCGATGTCAATCCTTGTGATTAGTTAATGCTGTAGCGCCAGAACTCAGGCTGACGGATCTTTGCGTTGGCAGGCTGTGCGAGTGACAAGGTTGCAGCACCAACGGGATCTTTTTTGGTCACGAAGAGGCCAACAACTTCAACTCAGCCTCTCTGTAGCCACACCAAGGGTCCAGGACCTGAAGGAGCACCACTTGGGGGTCATGGGCTTGCGCCAACTTGCTCTGGGTTCAGGTTCAGATGGTTGTGAGACTTTCAGGCCCCTGTGGCTCTAAGCAGCTGGCCAGCAGGCTAGCCCTTGGAGTTGCTCTGGGAGTTCTGGGTTCAATACAGGTACAGGTTCAATTCCTCTGACTTAGGCAGGAGGGCAGCAGGGAAGCAGAGAAGGAATCCAGTAAGGCAGCAGTCCATCAAGACAGTAGTCCAGCAGGGCAGCAGTCCAACAGTGTGGCAGTCGTTTCAGCATCAGAGCAGTCCTCATTCCTGGCAGAGTGTCCACAGGTCCAGAAGTATACTGAAAGGCTGGTGTCTGAGATCAGGTATTTATACGCAGTTGTGCCTTTGAAGTGCGTGGGAAGCTTCTAGAGGTTTCCCTTTGAAGTCAACAGACACCCAGTCTTACCCGCTCTGACTCTAGACTAAATACAGTGGGTATTCAGCCCTTTGTGTGGAGGCAGGATACAACCTATTCAAGTGTAAGTAGTGCTGGGTCCAGCTCCGCCCTCCCATCCTGCCAGCGAGGGCCCATCGAAGCAAACCTAAGATCTCTATTGTGTGTGACTGTCTAGGAGGAATACACAAAGCACAACTGCCAGTTACACTCAATCATGTGACCCAGAGACAAGCTACAGGTACTAAATGGCAAAGGCAGAAAAACAACTGCTTTCTAAAAGTGGGATTTTCAAAATTGTAATTCATCATAAGTTAAGATTTTTCATTACATTTCGAAAGACATCAGACGTGAACTAGTTACATTCTCTCATTTGCAAATTACAGCGTATTCAATGTAATAAGGTAACTCCAGAGTAATGTGGGATAGTGCAAGTGAAGGACTCTTGCTACGGAGCAACCTTCCCAGGGTGCAAATGCTAATTTTTAGATCTATTTCACTAATGTAATCAATCTTTTTTGTTGTATCAGATAATTTTCATAAACAGTTATATTTCACAAACAGTGTTATTCGCAACAGGATAAGTTTTTCAAAACAACATTTAATTATTGTTCAAATCACAATAATACTTTGTTCATTACAATTTATACATGGGTCAAAAATTTGATCATATTCATGCTCGCCCAATGCATTTCGGGCCGTATGGTGGCCCTTCTTCAGGGGAAAATCTAAAAACAAGATGAAATTTAAACAATAAATCCAATGATATCAACTTCATAAGTGCAGACAACAGCTCCAATATGTCGAAAAAAACGTACTAAATACAACAGTCCATGTCATCTTGTCATAGTTACGTATTAAAACTGATTTTGCAAATAAATGATTACAGTCAGAACAAACTAATTCTGAAAGAATACCCTTATAGAACCCAGTCACCCAAAGTGATAGAATAGTACACACGAACGTGTGTGTGTATAAGAAAAAACTGTGGCTCAGCGTACCTGTTGACCATGTATAGAACACTCTCTGTGGGCAGGAAAGAAGAAAAATGCCAATTCTTAAAAAAACGACTCTGGGAATTCTAAACTAGCCGAACTGAAAAAGAACAAAACTTCTTGTGCACTGACCTTGGTTACTGACCACCTTTTGAAACAAATATCCCCACTGGGTCAATCAAGCTCAGACGGGATTTCTAAAAGAAAGATCCAGTAAATCCATTATCATCCGTGAATTACACAACAGTGCCGCTATGCTATCTCCAAATGACCAAAAGAGCATCCGCTCACCTTATTCAAAACTTCTCCAACGTAGATATTACCGATAACCACACGGGAACCCAGCTCATCTACCGAATCGGTTCATAACATCCGCGTCTACCATATATGGAACAGCAATCACTAACAATGAAAGGGGACTAAACCTATCGGCTACATGAGTCTTAGCGCGCGCCATCTTAGAATGGCATATCACATCTTGCGCTTCTAATAACGATGGCAACCTAGTGTAATCTAAACGCTATTGAAAATAGCCCACCTGCTGGTTTCTATCATGAGAAAATCATCCTGTAACCGGAAACCTTATTCATTACGAGAATACCTAGATAGCGAACTACAAGAGGGAAAAAAGTGAATTATAGGACAGAAAAGAATAGTTAAGAAGGACGTTCTGATGTCAACAACAATTATAAGCAAAGAAATCAGTCTGCATGTCTCCAGTGGTGTACAATACATGCATTTTAAAGGAAACATCCTAGATCTACTTTCTCGTTGATCCCATGGGGATCTTGAGTATTCAACTTTTTTATCCAAAAAATCTCCCTTTGTAGAAGTGTTTTAGTGAGATTTTTACCAGGGGTTGGGACCATTCTCTCTATCACTTGAAATTTAAGTTGTGATATGGAGTGTTTACACGAGTTCCAATGAATTGCGAGACTGCTTTTGGGGTTGGCGTTTCTGATCGTGCTTTTATGCTCTGAAATTCTTGTTTTAATTTTTCTCTCAGTTTTGCCAATGTACAACAGTCCACAGGGACATTTTATGGCATAGATCAAGTTCATCGAGTCACAAGTAGAATTATGTCGTAATTTGATGGTTTCCCCTGTGAAGGGATGATGTACTTCATCTCCTATGATGACATTATTACAGTGCACGCAATTCAAACAACGTTGCGTTCCTTTATGTTCAATTCCATCAGTGTTGGATTGAATGGGAAGGTTGCTCCGTAGCAAGAGTCCTTCACTTGCACTATCCCACATTTATCTCAGGGTCTGTTCAGACAGTCAGCCCCTTCACGGAAGCACCCCTAAAAAATTATTACCAAAAATGTTCTTATCGATTGAGTGCCTTTCATACATTCACATTAACTCCAGAGTAATCCCATGGGAGGTTTTTACTACAAGTAAATCTTAAAGTTACATGTCCCTGATTTTTAAATACATTGCACCCAGTCCTGTTGGCTATTTAGGGCCTATCCTCGAGGTGTTATATGTATTAAGAAGGAAGGTTTGAGCCTGCCAAAAGGTTTATTTTGCTAGGTCAAAATGGCAGGTAAAAAACTGCGCAAACAGGCAGCAATGGCAGGGCTGAGACATGTTTACGTGGGTGGCTACTTAAGTGGGTGGCACAATCCGTGCTGCAGGCCCACTTGCAGCATTTAAAATACAGGGCCTGGGTACATGTAGTACAACTGTACTAGGGACTTATAATCAAATTAAGTATGTCAATTGGGATAAGCCAACCTTACCTTGTTTTAAGGAGTGAGCATATTCACTTTAACACCGGTTAGCAGTGGTAAAGGGTGCATAGTCCTAAGGCCAGCAAAAACGCGATCAACAAAGAATGAGGAAAAAGGCAAAAGATTTGGGTGAAGACCACTCTAAGGCTGACAGGTATAACAGTTCTTATGCAATATTTTCTCATGTTGAGTGAGTGGTTCTACTGCCAATTGTGCACGATCATATTAGAGCCCCTGTCTTTCATTCTGACCTCTTCTACGTGTTCTCCCCTTTTGCGACTACATGATGGGCCCTTTACTATAGGGCAAGGTACGGAGGTTCTTGGTTTTGATTCGTTATTTCTCACCATCTCGCCTCTGCCTTGGCCCTCATATTATTATGCCCTTTGAAGCCAATCAATGTCAATCTACCACTTGTCATTTTTAGTTAGATACACTATGGTGCACACCACCCTGAAATTATTCACTAAGCTATGTCACTGTTTCCAATGTCTCAATCCTTTTCTCTAAACACATGCAGCTACTGCTTCCTAAGCCCATGTGAGGTCCTGTATGTTTGCCCTGCCATGTGCCACACTACAGCCCATCTTAGCTAGGCCTGGGCTAAAATTTCATTCCGTTCGCGGAAATTGCGATAATTTGACATTTTCGCGTTCCGCAGAAAGCGCGAAAATGTCAAATTTCCGCATTCCGCAGCTTGGCGATAATTTGTTTCTTGCTCGCGCTGTAAAATAATACATTCTCGGGCGCGCGCGATTGCCTTACCTGAATCCCTGCGTTCGCCGACAAGTTTTCTTGATCCGGTCGCGTTCTCCATGAGATGTTGTATTGTTTTTAGCCATTTGCGCTGTCTCGCGACAGTTCACGCCCGCAGTGACGTCATGCGTCGCGCGATCACGTCTTTCTTCTCGCGAACATGCACCGCGAGACAACTGAAAACAAGATGGCCGCGCCCGCGAGCAACCACATGGGTAAGTTGGCGAGCCGCAACCATGCAGAAAATCTCGCGAACATGCGGGAAAAAAACTTCTGCATCTTTGCGATATTTCCGCGTGTTTGCGATAATTTTTAACATTTTCGCGATAATTTGCGAAAGTGGATTTCGCAAATTCCGTCCACCCCTAATCTTAGCCTTTGTGCTAAAACCCCTCGGGTGATGTACTGAGATTAGACTCTCACTTCTTTCGCACAGCACATGACCACAATATTATTAAAGCACACACATGTCCAAACTGCACATGCACAAACCGACCAGAGGGCTGCAGATTTGACAAAACCAAATAATACTATGGATAGCCTGACCATTTTAATGGAGGTTGGTCCTTGGCGCAAGTTTTTTTTCCAACGTACATCTGATGTGCCTAAGAATGCATATTGTTACTCATTTGTTGCAATCATGATTTTATGTTTAAATTTCTCTATTGAACAATATACTCTGTAAGTACTGCTATGAGCCCAGGCTGGCTTGGATAAAAGAAAAAGAAAGAACAAGAACCACCCCAACCCACCCCTGCAATCTTGTTTTAGTAGAGAATATAGTTGTATGAGTTTTGTTTGTGGCTGCTAAAATTGCAGGATTAAGTTTTAATGAAATGTGCCGGTATTCCTTAAGTCTTTTTTCCCAAGTTGAGCAGAATGATTATTGCCACAGCGCAGGAAAAGAAGGAACACTTAATTCAATGTATTTATCCACCTCTGAACAGAAGACTTGCTGCTATAGTGCCTACAGTTCTGTGGTGTTTTTGAGGAATCGTGTTGTTCACTGAAGGCACAACCCTGGCAATGCGCTTTCAAGAACGTTTTTGTGAGCCGTAATGCCACAGTACAATGGTAGCATGGTGACATGAAGCTTGTCTGATTTTCTGCACATGACGTCTTTAATGCATTCCTCATAGACTGCACCCGACGTTAACTACATATATGCAGATCTGACATGAGACAATTGCAGTCTGCTTATAATATCTGACATACTCAAGTTATATTTCACATTGGCGATAGGCCAAGACAGTAGTTCCCCTTCAGGATCCCAGTGGCTCTCTGCAGCGCCGTTTCCCTCGTAAAACATCATGGAATTACATTAGATATGTACTGATATACAATTCCCAGAATGCCAGCTGCAGCTTCTTTAAAGTATGGAAACATTCCTTCCAGGACCATCTGCCCTCTGTTCGAGCCAGTGTTACGAATCAGATGACAGTAGCGCCAACTGCATTTATTCATTGCTGTTGATGCACACCAGCTTGTGCAGGCACTGGTGCAGCATTTATCCCTGCAATATCCGTCTTACAAGGTATTGATGTCGATGTAGTGATATGAAGGTTAGCTGTCCATCCTCTTGGTGCATTTGGAGGAGTGATGATGCAAACCTCTGACCTTCCTCCTCGGCCTAAAGTTTTACACCCAGATCACAGCTACATGAAACCTTGGTGTGTATTCTGACTGATGCATGAGTGTTAAAGGTAAGACTTGAGTAGGTGCTGTGCAGTAAAATATGTCATGTGCTCCCAACGATTTAGTCTACATCATGTGATGCCACTAGTCCAAGTGTCCCACCGTCCCGTCCCCGCTATTGTACCACTCGTGGGCCAACCCTTCAGCAAACACATATCTCAACCTTTCTTGTTTGAGGTATGTTAGACCTGACATCCTTGGCATTGTAATCCCCCAGACTTTTTGCCTTCACCACCTCTGTGCACTGAACCCCTGCTAACCAGGTGTAAAATGGTTGTGCTCTCTTCCTAAAACATAGCAACATTGGCTTCCACTGAATTGCCACATTTACTTTACTTCTAGGTCCCTAGTAGATGAAAATATGTGTACCCAGGACCTGTATATTAAATGTTACTAGATAGATGCGAGACAGAAAATGGGCAACCCAATAAACCCTTGGAGGCTTCGGTAATCTATGCAATCAGGTAATAGTACATCCAAGGGATTCTATTTGATATCAAAGTCTTTACAAAATATATCAAATGAATCATCTATAAGCCACAATTAGTGGCTTAATACAAGCAAATGACAAAAATGAATTATTTAATTCAACAGCGAATCAAACGCAAGAATGGGCAACATTCAGCATGAAAAAACAATTCTACACGGGTGTATAGTTTATAAAGTCAAAATTAATTTAAACAATTGTGTTCTATTAAAGGGTAAAAAAAACAATTCACATAAAAGCAAAAGTGACTGAGATGAAAATTCTTTCAAATAGATCTTTCTATCATGAATACTTTTGCCGTAACCCATTTCACATATTAAATAACAGGAGCAACATCATTGGCTATACAATGTTCATTGTATACGTTTCAATCTTTATTGTGAAGGCATCTATAAGACCATCTTCAGGACGTAAGTTCTTATGTGTACTGATGACCCCTACAAGAATGGAATATTCCAGGGAATAATACATCAATGAAAGATATTGAAAAATGAAGAAGTAATGCACCCGGGATGTGAAAAGAAGAAGAAATTATAATTGTGAGTGAAAGAGAAAAATCAACGAAAAGAAGCTGTGACTAACTTTATCAAGATAAAGTGGTGGCCTAGAAAATAGCAATCACTGACCCTTCACCGACTCAGTATTTCAAGTAAATCACTGAAAAAACGTATTGAAAAATTGGGAACGCCAAAAATCTATAGTGAGAATGAAAGAGTAATTAACTAAAAGGCTCTTTGTTGCTCAAAGAAAAAGGACTTGAATTGAGTCATTGCTATATATGTATTTATTTATATATATGAATGTATTTGGAACGTGAGGAATGCTTCTTGCATGAAGGTTGCTGATCAAAAATGACACACTTCTCTAAAGAGAGTGTTAAATCCTTATCTATTGAAATATTGGCTCCCCCACATGGAGTTCTCACAATGCTGATGGCCAGACAATCAGCCACATATTTGGCTATTTTAAATTTAGGAATCGTATGGCTAATAAAACAATGTGATTAAAAGGATATTTGTTTGAAACCATCCCACTCTAGAAAGAGAGATCAAAATAGGGACGTGTATTCATGTTTTTAAGTTATACCAGTGATGAGTGTACATATGTGTACTTACCAAAATTTACATTGGTAATGGCCGAAGTGGGGAAAACGCTCACCACGAAGTCTTATTTTTATTAGGTAGAAACAACCATATTTGCAGAAGTATCAGCTGTCATACTGCAGTGCTAGATTGACAACAGTCGAGTTAGAACGGCGCCATAACTGTACTGTCAAAAACAAGACCAAAAGTGTGTCGCAAAACCAATAGCATAAGCACTTACTTTATCGGGAGTTGCCTGTGTCTTCCTAACCGTCCTGACCTTTGGAACTGGTAGAATAGAATGGCTTACAACGGAAGTGTATTAATACTTCTGGGATGGTCTGGCGCAGAGGGTAACGAGGCCCGTATCTAAATGAAAATGACCGGCCATCTTAGCTTAGATTTACCAGTCCGAGATGAGAGCTTGGAATAAGGGGGGGCCAACAATGGAGGGTGCCCTGCAAGGAAACTAAATATTAAAATGGGATCGAGACTCACACTAAAACTGTATTGTCCTAACCCTGACCAATTAATAATTAAAGGGGGCGTCGGCCAACTCAGAGGAGATATTGAAGGAAAAAGCTTTATTTAGCAACTGTTCTAACAGCAACTATGCAACCTTGCGACTCCTGATTAAAAAAGCCAATTTGAAAGCCAAGTCAATCTAAAAAGGGGAGGTGGGAACCAGCAGAGTATAGCACCACGAAATATAGCAGAGTCTCCATAGAAATACAGTAGAGAAGCGTTGTTCTACTTTAGGTTTCAAGGTAGAGGTAGCAATCTGCGGGGAGAAAAATGGACCCTCAAAGGCATTTCTTGTATTTTTGCTAATCAGACAGATTTTGATACTGATTTATACAAATAAAGAGCAAATTGAGTATGCTTATTATACAGGGATATTCAGAATTACAACATTTAAATATTAAAGCAAGTGTTACAATATACATTGCTTTCAGTACTCCAACGAAATTCATTGAGCGGACAATAGAAGATATTGCTGAAATATAGTGATTAAACCCTAAGTAATACAGAAATTAATTGGTAGATTTAAGAATGCACAAGGCTGGTTTCCTCAAAGCAGTACACTCGACAGGGGTATAGGGTAATTCAGGGCTGGGGCAGGACTTTTTCTGCACCCTGGCTCTGGTATCCCTCCAGTGGGGTGGGGTGGTTGGTGATCCAGAGGAAGGCTAAAGTTAGTTCCCAGATGCCCATCGCCTGCATTCTGGAAAATTAGTTGCCGCTGGTGTTAGAGGAGCTGGGGGGTGACTGATTATTGCTTCCTGAAAGCTCATGTTTCCACTTCTAAATGGAGGGTACAGAGGTTGAGGAGGGGCGGGAGAGTAAAGGCTTACCCTTGACTCCTGGTCAGCCCCAGGGTACAAGCCTTGGGCTAAATAACTAGTCACAGGCTACCATCCCAGGACTGATGGGAAGGAGAGCAAAGGAAGTGTGCCTAACATGCTGGGCTGTTGCCCTCCACTCTAAAAAAAACCTTAGAGGTCCCAGACACTGGGATGGCCTGTGGCCTGGCTCTTGACACTGACATCTTTCAACAGCCTATGTTGGTTGCTGTCCATATGGGCATAATTTTCCATGGATTGGGGCTAGAAGTATGATACAAGGGGTGGAATGGGTCACACCACTTTGTTGGCCCCAGTGGTACTGTCTGCATACTAGGAAGCAACTGTGAGGAAGTTATGGTTCGGTGCCTCACAAATGTGGTCCATTGGTAAGGAGAAGGGTTCCCCGGGGTTAGTTCAATGGCTCAGTAGAGTGCAGACAGAGAGATCCACCTATGTTCAGGTGGGCATAGAACTAGCAAGGACCTGTGCAGTAGAGGGTCTTTGTCCAAGTTCTCTCACCTAAGCATGGAAGCCCATCAATGTATTGATAAGTCTACCCTAGCATTTGGCTCGAGGGGATCATGGGGACTTGGCATTCTCTACAGGATCATCCCTATATTTTTGCCTTCACTCTCCTGTTTTCTGAATATGTTTTTGTTGACTTTTAGGACTGTGTATACTTTACCACTGCCAACCAGTGCTAAAGAGTGTGGGCTCTCTCCTTTAAACATGATTTAATGGCATACACCTGATTGGCACTTTTAATTTACTTTACCAGTAAAGTGGTAACCTGAATCCAGGGCCTCTAAGTTAAATGCTACTATTGGGCCTTCTGCACTCATTGTGCCACCAACCTTAATAGCCCTTTAAACCTATCTCAGGTCTGCTTTTGCAGCCAGTGTGGGCAGTTTTAAACTACCATTTCAACCAGTAAAAATAAACCTTTTGCCATGCCCAAACCTTTTTTTTAAAATACACATGTCACTACTATGTTAGGCACTAAACAGCCCATAGGGCATAACACAGTGCATTTAAAAATGTCAACATGTACTTTAACTTTTATATGATCTGGTGGTCAAAAACTCTTAAATTAGTTTTTCTCTACTGCAAGGCTGCCTCTCCCATATGGTGACATTGGGTTACCTCATTATGTTTGATAAGTGATAACTTTTAATTGGAGCAAGTAGGAAAGTTGAGTTGTATCTCTAAAGAATTGCAATTTAAAACCCTCCTTAATAGGAAAGTTAGCTTTTAAGTCACAATTCTGAAAAAGCCACTTTTACAAAGTTTACAATTTCTTCCCTTAACCATTTGGTACCTGCAAGCTGTATCCTGGGTCACATGACTAGACATAGATGCCAGTTGGTCTTTCTGTATTACTTCCAGGCAGTTAAAACAAAGAGAGAATATGTGTTGGCAGGATGGGCCATCTCTGTCAGCATGAGGGAGAGGAGGTACCACCTACCATTTGCACATTCCCAAAGGCTCAGACTCAACACACTCACAACGGTTTCACACTAGTCTTTTGTGTCCCCAAATAAGCTGGGGAAAGAGTAGGGAGGCTGGAAATTCCAGACACCTCTTTAGGGGGAGGACTCTAGAAGCTTCTCCCCTTTAAAGTGGGCGCCAGGTGTAGATATTGGATCCTCAGGCCCAGCTGTTCAGTTCACCTCTAGACCCATGGACCCTCAAAAAGACTGCTACTCCGCTGCCTTGCTACACTCTTATCAGAGTGAGAAGGACTGGACTTGTACCTTGAACCCATGTTCACTCGAGGGACTCCAAGGGCTAGTTGGATGGCCTCCTGATCAGAGTTCCAGGGACAGAAATGCTCTAATCACCTTTAACCCTGCACCTGGACTCTGCTTGCTGTGAGCCCAGTCCCTCAAGTGGTGCCACCCCAGTCCACAACTGTGCAATACATCCTCGATGCAGGTTCTTGCAACGCAGGCCCGCAGCTCCTGGAACTACCGCTGTATGACCCATCCTCGAAATCGGACCTTACAGCTATTTTAACCACCGCTGCATGATACATCATCCAAGCAGAATCTTGCAACTCTTCGCAACCGGGATTTAAGGTACTTTGCTCATCAGGCCTAACTTGGACCATGTATCTGGCCCATGCTCCTTCCCAGTTATCCTGAACTTGTGACTTTGTCCCTGGTCTGGCAGGAAGAGATAATCACAGTTGCAGCTTGGTGCTTTTAAGCACCATTTTTACATAAACATTTTACATTTAATATCTCCGGTTCTACTAATTGAATTTGTGTCCTTATGGTGTCAAATAGTTTATTAAATGTTACTGTTTTTCTCAATTGGCATAGGATTTTTCTGGTGATGTATCTACACTTTATTACTGTTTTTTGTGCTGCATAAATACTTTACACATTACCTCTGAGTTAAACCGACTGTGTTTGTACCAAGCTATCAGAGCGATGAGCAGAGGTGAATTTGGGGTTTACTTGTGTTTCACCCCAACAAGAATTGTGGTTACTCCTTGAGTAGGGTTTTAACCCCTTCAACTTTCAAGCCAATTTCCAACACAATTGATCAATTAAGTGGGCCCCTAATTTCTGTAAAGTTGATAATCATTCTCTAGTTTAGAGATAGATGCAGAGAAAGCTTCAAGAATAAATGATCATGTTATAAATCACATATCAAGGTGTTAAAAAGTCCTAATATTTTAGGAGAGAGGAAATTATAACACTGAGCTAAAAATTCAGCAAATACGCCATGAGGATCAAAGGGTTTGGAAGCATTTGAATACAGAATACCCTTGTGAAAATGTTTTGGGTTCTGAGCAGAAATAACCTTTTATTTTCAAATGAGGGACTAGTGGAAGGGAAGAATTAGAAACTTCACAAAACAATCTAGGTTTGTAAAGCCCTATTTACTCAATCTTCACTTTGTAGCCTTCAAAATCCTGAGACCATAGGTAACAATGACATTGCTGGGGATACCACAGGGAACGCAGTGGTTACTAAGCCTAGGCGGAGTTCACAAGGTTCCTCTACGCGGAACTCTGCGAAGTGACAAAAAAACTCTGCTGAGCTACGCAGAGTTCCACGAGCGGCAGAGTGCGTTATGATCATGTCGTTCATGGTTATTTGGAGCGCTGAGTGTTTGTCCCGCACTGTAAAATCATTGTGAACAGCACCATGTGCAGTGAAAGAGGACACAGCTTTCTTTCTGCTGATTGGGTAGATTTTCTACTGTCCAACCTTTTAATTACAATGCACCCTGCCCCATGGGCCATCTAGGTCCTACCTAAGGAGTAACACATATGTAATATAAAGGGAGATATGGGCTTGGCAAGGGGTTACATTGCCAAGTCAAAATGGCAGTTTAAAACTGCACACAGGCTGTAATGGCAGACCTGGGACTTGTTTTAAGTGGCTACTTAAGTGAGTGCCAAAATACGTGAGGCAGGTCTACTAGTAGCATTTAATTTCCATGCCTTTGGTGTAGGGTATACCACTTTACAAGGGAATTATAAGTAAGTTAAATATGCTAGTCAGGTGTAGACCAATTTTACCATGCATTAGGGTGTGAGTATAGGCACGTTAGCACTAGTTAGCACTGGTAATGTGAACAGAATCCTAAGGCCAGCAAAAACAAACTTAGAAAAATAGAACCGTGAAGGCAAAAGGTTTGAGCGAAGAACACCTTAAGGCTGACAGGTCTAACAGTGCTTAAAGCAACTATCCTGCTATGATGTACAAATGGGAACAAGGTAGTATGTGAAGTGACTTGGCTAAAAGAATGCTGAGTAGCCCGCCCCATGATTTCTACATACACACCTGGGCTTTAGTTTACTTTGGTAGCTACTGACTTTTTCACACTATCTCAAAAGTAGTCCTGAGGAAATAGTCTTGCATGCAATTGTGATCTCCATACTCTTTAACTAGATATTGTCATGTCCTTGGAGAGTTCAAATTATGGCTCATGGTTTGTTATTTGAGGAGACATGAGCAGATAACACACAGATTTAAAGCCTGTATTTACAGACCTAGGAATAGCACCTGACTTCCAGAAAGAGACATCCCTTGTCATTGAAACTTGTAGAAGAAAAAGGTGAACTAATCACTGTGCGTAGCTGCTTAAAGAAAACTTGAGACAGTGTGGGTGCTAAAAAGATAGAGGAGAAGGAAAAGTCAAACTTCAAAATGAACCCAGCAAAGTTACCAGAGAACTAATTGAAGCAGCAAGGCTTTTACTAATATTTAAGAAATTAAAATATAGGTTTTCTGTTTGGCCTGCTCATGTCATGTTTAGGTGTTTCATTGTTGAGGACTACTATGATGAAGGTGTTTGATTTCATCAATGTCTTCATTGGTTGCCTGAACATGTTTTTCAAGCATTTGCTTGAGGTCATTAAACATAATCAAAACATGTAATACTTAAACAGAACCTTCGTGGATAATTCTAAAAATAATATATATATAATTAAAGATGGGTCACAGTGAATTACAGGGATGTTTTTTCACAGAGGTGTTCAAAGAGACATCAAATAGACAACAAGAGTGAAGCTTGAGTTGTGTATGATGCCACTCAGAAACCTGAGGTGGATAACATCTCCATATTTCACCCATATTTCACTTTATACCCATCTATAATTTTATGTTATGTATGGCCCCAAAAACCCTCTGCACTTGCTGTCAACTGTTATACAGTGGCAGAGTAATAAGGTATCCATATGCAACGTGGTCTCTGCTATGTATTCCTGTCTCAAAGGTAAAAAAAAAAACTTACCTGCCATTCTTGACCAATCCCGACTACATTCTCTGCTTTCCCCTTCCCGGCAGTTGTACTTTCTGCTTTCAGTCAAAGCAGACAAGCAGAGCTGCACTGATAGGCTCTCAGAGAGCCCTGTCGGCCTCACCTGGAAGTCCTTTATGACATCACAACAGTGGGTAACCAGTTTTATAATCAACTGTTGCTATGTCACGGTAGTGGGTTATACCATTCATAGGGTGACCAGAACTTTAAAGCCAAAAACCGGGACATTTTCCAAAAACAGAAGAAGGACTACAATTTTACTTCAACCCAGCGCCAAGAATGACAGTGATCCTTAGCAGAGAATGACAGAAGAGGCAGTAAGAACATACATGATAAAATGCAATTTTTAGAGCCAGTAGAATGCCTGTTAATTAAATTGCTTTCTTATAACAGCTGCCAACTATCCCTGCTTTGCAAAACATAAAAAGATAACTCCCACCATTTTTAGCCGACCCTCTCTAAAACCGGGACATGCGCTTAGTTTCATAAAATCTGCCAGGACAGCTGGCGAAAACGGGGACCGTCCGGGCAAATCCGGGACACCCGGTCACCCTGTACATAACATGTATTCTCCACGTTTAATAGTAAACGTGCACCAAAATCTTTATTAAAAGAAACTGACCGTACATGGCGGAAGAAAAAAGAATCTGTGACTTTAACAAGGGCACGAAAATTAGCAAATATCCGTGGCACAACCACGGAACATCCCTGCTCATTTCTTTGCAGCAGAGATATTTGTCCTGTGTGTGTCTGCTCTCGTCCCAATATGGTGATAAACCACTATCAGCGCCTGCAGAGAACATTTTTTCTTCAAACCCCGAGTGCTTGTAAAACCTGGAGAGCAAGGACAGTGATGGATGAATGTGTTTTGGAAGCCTGACATTTAGTTTGCAGCAGGCAGTGGAGAATGGTATTTCAGAGCCGTTCAAGGTACACCACCAGGAGAATTATCATTTAGCCGCTGTGAGGAGAACAACTCGGAGACAGAAAGCACATTATCAAAGTGAGCTGTTTGAAATCTTTCTGCACTACACGTGTATTTTACAAATCACCAAATTGAGCAATGATGCTAGTCACAATACGATTAGGAATGCATTAACATACATTATTTTCCTTACTTCCTTTATTTTGTTCTTCCAATCTTCGTTCATCCTCTTCGTTTTTACTGTTTTCCTTTATTCCCTCTTCTTTTCATTTTCATTTCTTCACCTTTTCTATTTCGTACTTCATTCATTTTCTTTAATGTTGGCTTACATGTAATATGGTAATCTACGACAACATATGAATCTGTAGTCATCTTATTTCTCCGTTGCTGGTCATGTGTAATAGAAGAGGCAAGTTATAAAGGCAATCTGTATGATGCATATGATATATTATTAAAAGGTGAAAAGAGCTTTGCTTAGTACCACACAGCCTTTCTGAATGGATGGGGAAAAGACGAGTCAGAATCATACAAGGTGTTAAAAACCCACAGGAACCTTGATGACTGGCAAGTATAAAATCAATGTTTATTTAAAAAAAATCAAACAGTCTTTTCATAGCTTCGCCCCTGTGACTTGAAGGAAGTAGAGAGACTTCTTTTCAAATGTTCAGTTCATAAATTATCCAGTGCTCACAAAACGTGTTGGCTGAACCAATCCCTAGTTATTCACTGTAGCTGGAAAATGTGATGGACAACAGTACATTACAAAATTCCTTTACAAGAGTTTGGGTAATCAAAACTGTTAATCGATATCTATAACAGAAACATCCAGGACCCTACATGCTTCCCAGCAGCAAAATATTTATTCTCTTAATAACAATTCGTGGCAACAGGCCTAAGTTTTGCAAGAAAAGTTTCATTCGTTGATGTTCCTATCCCACACTGCTAGTCATACCTAACATAAATGTTCCAGAATAAGTGGGAGGTCTCTTCCGTGCTTTGCATCCCACTACTGGAGCACCGAAGACCCTACAACTTTGTGTTCATGTTGATTACAGTCAGTTGTATGACATTAGAGCGAATGCTTTTACCAGGAATGCCTTTACCACGCATCCTTAACCACACAATGCATTTACCATGCATTGCAAATCTCTGGTGATTATCTATTAAACCACAACACGAAATAATCAAGAAAATAAAAAAACTCAATATGAAATAACCTAGAAGATAAGATCCGAACGGATAACAACTGAATACCATACACAAATTATTTGAGATATGAAGATCCACTGCAATAGTCTATGCAATGCAAGATGATATATTATATATTGTGAATTGCCATCCATGCCCATAGTAAGATTTGTGTAAAGTAAGATCCTTGAAGAGTGATCAAAAGCTGTTTTTTATGTAGGCACATGTGTGAATGAGATCATATTGTTCTTTCTGTTTTAACATTGTTTGAAATATCCTAGAAATCTGCCTTTTCGTGATATATGACTTGGATGACAATTTACGGAGATATTTTCCATATTGTAGACAAATATGTTATAAAGAATATGGATTCATTAAATAAAGTATCTAAAATTTCAACGTCATCCTGAACCTTTGCACACTTCTATTTTAGAAGCTAGGCTGATTAATTTGGGAGGTTAGGTGGTGGTTCTTCTTTTGTATATTATTCCATGCATTGCCTTTACAACACAGGTCTTTACCGTGCAAATGCCTTTCCCATGCATGCCTTTACAATGAAGTGGAACCCATATTATATATATATATATATATATATTCTGCTCCAAAGGTTGTCCACCAGGTGAGCAGCACTCGATCAGCAGCTTTGTTTATGATAGGCATGGACGAGGATCCGCTTGTAGAAGCCGCTCCGTAGTGGAATTGCGCAGGGTCCATACACGACAAGATTTGTGTGCTATCCGGACCATATTTCCCACAATGCACAGTCTCATTCGAGCTTCCCATTGGTGGGAGTGCAATATGAAAATGGCGAAGTAGGTTCAGTGTTTGCACACACCGTCTCCGTTAAAGCCTCTGAAGAGAAGCATATGGAGCTTCGAAACGCGTCAGGCAATTCCACTACGGAGCAGCTTCTACAAGCGGATCCTCGTCCATGCCTATCATAAACAAAGCTGCTGATCGAGTGCTGCTCACCTGGTGGACAACCTTTGGAGCAGAATATAACACGCGGCCGTCCTGCCGCGGAGCTTGCACCACCCCGCAACGTTACGGGGGCCACCTGACATGGTAACCATCATGTCAGTAATGTGGGCCAGCAGCGGCAAACAGGATTGAGGACGAGTCCACTTGCGCAGGGTCCATACACGACAAGATTTGTGTGCTATCCGGACCATATTTCCCACAATGCACAGTCTCATTCGAGCTTCCCATTGGTGGGAGTGCAATATGAAAATGGCGAAGTAGGTTCAGCGTTTGCACACACCGTCTCCGTTAAAGCCTCTGAAGAGAAGCATATGGAGCTTCGAAACGCGTCAGGCAATTCCACTACGGAGCGGCTTCTACAAGCGGATCCTCGTCCATGCCTATCATAAACAAAGCTGCTGATCGAGTGCTGCTCACCTGGTGGACAACCTTTGGAGCAGAATATATATATATATATACATATATATATATATATATATAGATATCGAGTCCAATCCCACTTCCAAGAAACGGGCCGACACATGCTCAGTGGAGAAGATGGATTTATTGCGATGGTTTCCCAGTTCAAAGTCCTGTTAAAATGGTGAAACGCTGGGCAGACGCGTTTCAGCCTTGCGGCTTTCCTCAGTGCCCGCTTCACGTAGATAGTGTTCTGCCTGGGGGCTTGTGTTTGAGGGTAGATAGTACTTCCCTCATTGGAGCATATTGCTCTTGACCCCACCTCTCTCAGCCTTTGACTCCGCCACTCCTGCTGTGATCCGTCTCGGGTTTTCATGTCCCACGCTGTGATTGCAGATACAGTGATCTGCTTTTTCATACACCAAGTGGTGTCCCATTGCTGGCTGCGTGTTGCAATCATCCTCCGGCAGTCAAGGCAGGGTGCAATGATGTCATCTCCATTTTCAACCACCTTAAAGCAGCATACTGCTACTTCTTCTCTCCCCGTGTGGTCCCTTGCTCAGGTGAGTATCTGAAACCAGCTGGGGGGGCACGCGCTTGTGTCTTCCAAACACCAAACCAACCTGATGCAAGCCGAGCGCGTGCTCCTGACCGAGAAGGCGTGTCGGTAAACGGTGCCTGCTACCGGTACAACATCGAGTCCAATCCCACTTCCAAGAAACGGGCCGACACATGCTCAGTGGAGAAGATGGATTTATTGCGATGGTTTCCCAGTTCAAAGTCCTGTTAAAATGGTGAAACGCTGGGCTGACGCGTTTCAGCCTTGCGGCTTTCCTCAGTGCCCGCTTCACGTAGATAGTGTTCTGCCTGGGGGCTTGTGTTTGAGGGTAGATAGTACTTCCCTCATTGGAGCATATTGCTCTTGACCCCACCTCTCTCAGCCTTTGACTCCGCCACTCCTGCTGTGATCCGTCTCGGGTTTTCATGTCCCACGCTGTGATTGCAGATACAGTGATCTGCTTTTTCATACACCAAGTGGTGTCCCATTGCTGGCTGCGTGTTGCAATCATCCTCCGGCAGTCAAGGCAGGGTGCAATGATGTCATCTCCATTTTCAACCACCTTAAAGTAGCATACTGCTACTTCTTCTCTCCCCGTGTGGTCCCTTGCTCAGGTGAGTATCTGAAACCAGCTGGGGGGGCACGCGCTTGTGTCTTCCAAACACCAAACCAACCTGATGCAAGCCGAGCGCGTGCTCCTGACCGAGAAGGCGTGTCGGTAAACGGTGCCTGCTACCGGTACAACATCGAGTCCAATCCCACTTCCAAGAAACGGGCCGACACATGCTCAGTGGAGAAGATGGATTTATTGCGATGGTTTCCCAGTTCAAAGTCCTGTTAAAATGGTGAAACGCTGGGCAGACGCGTTTCAGCCTTGCGGCTTTCCTCAGTGCCCGCTTCACGTAGATAGTGTTCTGCCTGGGGGCTTGTGTTTGAGGGTAGATAGTACTTCCCTCATTGGATCATATTGCTCTTGACCCCACCTCTCTCAGCCTTTGACTCCGCCACTCCTGCTGTGATCCGTCTCGGGTTTTCATGTCCCACGCTGTGATTGCAGATACAGTGATCTGCTTTTTCATACACCAAGTGGTGTCCCATTGCTGGCTGCGTGTTGCAATCATCCTCCGGCAGTCAAGGCAGGGTGCAATGATGTCATCTCCATTTTCAACTTATATATATATATATATATATATAAACTCAACAAACCCTAACAACACCTTTAACACCCTATACCATTACATTACCTAATCCCTAAAGCCAAAAAAAAAAAACCTTACAACACAATACCCTTACCCACCCCTAAGCCCTAAAAACATGCTTACCACTCAATACCCTTACCCACTTGTAAACCCTGGAAACACCCTTACCACCCTATAACCTTACCCACCCATAAACCCTAAAACACGCTTACCACCCAATACCCTTACCCTACCCTTAACACTAAAGACACACTTACCATCCAATACTCTTACCCAGCCCTAAACCCTGAAAATGCCCTTACCCTAATGCCTAATATATATCTATATTATACTTTTTTCACCTCACTTAAAGACCTGTCTACGCATATTTTCATATGACTAATTGCAGCCCACAGCTGTGGGTGCTTTCCAAAGCCTGGTTAGAGCATTTTCTTCCAACGTTGGTGTTGCATGCCGCACAAGACACTAGGCAACTCACCCTTTAAAGGGCCTGAAGATGTCATGTTGTTCAATTTGCACATTACAGTAATTGTTGAACAGATTAATGCAGTAAGATATGGGACAAGTTTTAATATGTTTAATATTTCAGGAATATATGTTCCCGCTGCTTTATAAAACTTGATTTCTTCCTAAATTCAGTTGCTTTCAAATGCACCGTTTGCATATCTTTTTTAAAAACATTTCTCAGAAGAAGGACCGTGGACCACACATTTGTCATTAACATTGCCCGCTGTGCTCTCTATAAAGTAGTAATACCTAAGTTTTATGCCTCATCACTTTCAAATGTCACCAGCCGCCACTGTTTGAAGACCTACCTCCCTGATCAATGTTATTACAAACAATGTCACCTGGGTTGCCAAGCAGAATTTAGAACTACAGGGCCTGATTCACAAACTGCACTTTGTTGTACTACAGCAAAACAAAAACTTACTAGAAAGTGCTATTCACAAACTGCACTTTTGCAGTAACTTAAACTTTTGAGTAAGTTTACTAATTTTCACTATTCATAAACTGCATTTTTGTAGTGACTTACAGTTATGTAGTAACACACACTTTTTTAGTAAGTCCCTAGCTTTAATATTTTCCATGCAAGGGTGTTATGTTACCAATGATTGGCCATGTATAGTGACAGAATTACTACAAAAGTGTAACCTATTACAAAAGTTCAGTTTGTGAATGGCAAAAAGCAGTAAACGTACTCAAAAGTGTAAACGTACCCAGAAGTGTAAGTTACCTTTGTGAATCAGGCCTATAATATAACCATGAATTCACAAATATTAATCGGATTTCACAATGATGATATAAGGGAAAAACAAGATATTTGGTTGACATCTTTAGCATCTCAAGACTGTGTACCTCTTTTGATTTACTATTCAGTACAGATGTCAAGAAAGCTTTTCACAATATTGCCTGGAATCTTTGGTATCTTGCCTTGACAATCCTTCTTATTTTGAAATTTGGAGAAGAAGTTTAAGAGGTTTGGAAGCTCTGCATGGTGATAAAACAATGGAGTGTGCACTGAAGGACTTCTCTTAGAATAAATGGATCATTGGATCTTCATATCAAATTTGGAAAATTAATGAAAATCATTACATTTTGTGTAATGTTTTGTTTAAGGCAGTCTAATTCGACAAGAAAAAGTTTTTCAAACACATTTTCTACTCAAGGCAAACTCCGTCTGGTGTCTCCGGTGATATTACAAGCAAATATCACGTGAAATACACGCAAACACAGTTAATGCTATTTGTGCAGTTTTATATAGCTATGTATAATTTTGCACAATTTGTGTGAAATTTCATTCTGTACACTCATCTTCGTCAACAATATCCATTTTATTTATTAACAACAAATAAAGCTACAGAAGTACTGGTTGCCAAATTGAAAGCTTCCTAATTTATTTCATTTAAAACAACTCCTACTGGTGGTATGGTTGATCTAAAAATGTCACCAAGTAAATGTGTTCCATCACCTACACTACATGTGTGACTGTGTGATGTGTCATTGTCAAAGCATCTATACTATGTACATGATACATAATTGGAAAAAGCAAAGCTAATTAACAAATACCCTTCCAATCAGCTGGTAATTGAAAATTAGCATCTTGACCACAAATTAAAGAAACTCCAGGAATGACTGTTTCATCTCATTGGACAATTTGCCTTGCACCTCTCATAATTTCAAATGTGTGTTCACAACTGTTAATTTCCTATGTGTTTACTTCTACTTTGGGATCTTCTTTTGTAAACATATATTTTCCCTTTCTGTCTTCTGTCTT
Source organism: Triturus cristatus (assembly GCF_964204655.1). Classification (NCBI taxonomy): domain Eukaryota; kingdom Metazoa; phylum Chordata; class Amphibia; order Caudata; family Salamandridae; genus Triturus; species Triturus cristatus. The sequence goes on from NC_140581.1 coordinate 801,951,366, forward strand.
CTTTTCATTTAGGATAAAATATTTTCTTAATTTCATTTTCTACTTTCCTTCAAATGTTTTCCAAAACATCTTCCTCTCTGTTTTTGCTATGTGAAATATTTTTACTACTTATCTCAAATGTCATAATGAATACCTTTTCTAAATGTCTCATTCAGTAGGTTGAATTGTTTTTGTAAGCCTTCACACTATCTATAAGCAGTGATGGTCTAAAATTATACCAAGCTGTGTGCATTTGCTTTGTCTGCAGGTTTAAATTCATGTTCTTTTGTAATGGTACTCCAAAAAGAACTAAATAACAATTTGAATACAAATATTCAAAGTGTTCCTGCCTATACACTAAGCTCATAAATATACTAAATATGATTGGGTATGACAAGGACATTTGGTGGTAGGTCACGTCCTCTGCAGCTGATGAAGGTAAATGGACACAGACATAACAGTCCTTTGGGTCTGTTTGTTATGTATATTCTTGAACTAACCAAGAATAAACATTAGCAGAGTCATCTTCCTTCATGTAATTCACACACAACGCCTTTTACTTTGTCTCATCTGTTGTGCCTGCAAATGTTGTAGTTTCAGGTATAGACATAGGCTGCTCGAACTCTGCGTAAAATAATGCCCCATTAACATTGTTATGACTACTATTACCATTATTAGGATTGTAATACCCATTATTTTATTGCATCTAGTGCTATTTAGAAAACACACGTTTGTCTACAGTCAGATTGTTAAGCAAAAATATATCAGCAAAAATTCAACAGTTCAAATCTTTCTTTAACCCCTTCGCTCCTAGGCCTTTTCCCCTCCTGTGCTAAGCCGTTTTTTGGCTATTTGGGGTAGTGCGCGCTTAGGCCCCTGTAACTTTTGACCACAGTAGGTATCCACGCCAAATTTGCGTCCTTTTCTTCCAACACCATGGGGATTCTAAAGGTACCCTGGGTTTGTGGATTCTCCTAGAGGGTTCCCAGAAATTAGTCAAAATACAGCAAAATTGTGTTTTTTTTGTGAAAAATGGGGAAAAGTGGCTGCAAATGAAAGTGTCTGGGTTTTTCTCTGCAAATGATATCAAAAAAGGGTTTGTGGGGCTGAAATCACCATTTCTCCAGCTTTTAGGGAATGACAGATTTTTGTCAGAAATCCAACATTTTTTACACAGTTTTGACATTTTTCTGGGACATACCCTATTTTTGCTATTTTTTGTGCTTTCAACCTCCTTCCAGATAATGGTAGAAATGGGTAGAAAAGCAATAATGGATCCTGGAAAGCTATACATTTTTGAAAACTAGACAAAATTCTGAATTCAGCAAGGGGTCATTTGTGTAGATCCATCAAGGTTTCTTTATAGAAACTAGCAGGTAAATAAAGGAAAAATTAAACATTTGTTGAAAAAAGCAGCCTTTTGAGTCAACGTTTTCACCTGTAACTTCTTCTAATTATGACATCTCTTTGAAAGCAATATACCGTTACATCTGGTGGACCTTCCTAGTTGTGGGGATATATAGGACTTGTAGGTTCACCAAGAGCCCAACGAACCCAGAGTAAAAAACTGAGCAGCATTTTGTAATGGTTTCTTTTTTTTGTTCCGGGTATATAGCAATTATTGTGGGAAAATGTATACATGGAAAAATTGGTATGAAAGACACCTATGTATTTCTGAAATGGGAACAAATTACAGAGTTTAGAACAGTGCATATTTGCACATTTTCGAAATTGGGAATACTCATACTTGCATGACAATTATTGGTCATTTTTCAAAATGATTTTTTTTTTACACAATGTCTTTCATTTGGAAGGGAGAAATGCATCAAAAATCAATAGGTAATAACAGTTTCTTTACAAATCTGAACTACCCTAAGTCTCCCGATAAAAATGGTATCTCACTTGTGTGGGTAGGCATAGTGCCCACGACAGGAAGTGGCTCAAAACCTAAGGTGAACACACCACATTTTCACACTGAAAATTTACACATTTTTTGCGAAGAGTCTAGCTGTAGTTTTTTAACCCTAGCCCTGCCGGCACCTAGGGAAACCTAGCAAACCTATACATTTTTTGAAACTAGACACCCAGGGGAATCCAGGATGGGGTGACTTGACTGCCTCCCACCATGGTCTGTTACCCAGAATCCCTTGCAAACAAAAAAAAATGACAAAAAAAACACATTTTCCCCACATTTCTATGATGGAAAGTTCTGGAATCTGCGTGGATCCACAAATTTCCACCCACCACGCGTTCCCCAAAGTCCTACGAGAAAAATGGTACCTCACTTGTGTGGGTCGGCCTATTGCCCGCGACAGGAAACGGCGCAAAACGCAATGTGGTCACACCTCAATTTTGCAGTGAAAAATGACCCTTTTTTGGCAAAGTGACTAGCTGTAGTTTTTGAACCCTAGCCCCGCCGGCACATAGGGAAACCTAGCAAACCTATACATTTTTGAAAACTAGACACCCAGGGGAATCCAGGATGGGGTGACTTGACTGCCTCCCTCCATGGTCTGTTACCCAGAATCCCTTGCAAACGTAAAAAAGTGACAAAAAAAACACATTTTCCCCACATTTCTGTGATGGAAAGTTCTGGAATCTGCGTGGATCCACAAATTTCCACCCACCCCGCGTTCCCCGAAGTCCTACGAGAAAAATGGTACCTCACTTGTGCGGGTCAGCCTAGTGCCCGCGACAGGAAACGGCGCAAAACGCAACATGGTTACACCTCAATTTTGCTGTGAAAAATTACCCTTTTTTGGCAAAGTGACTAGCTGTAGTTTTTGAACCCTAGCCCTGCCGGCACCTAGGGAAACCTAGCAAACCTATACATTTTTGAAAACTAGACACCCAGGGAAATCCGGGATGGGGTGTCTTGAGTGCCTCCCACCATGGTCTGTTACCCAGAATCCCTTGCAAACGTAAAAAAATGACAAAAAAAACACATTTTTCCCACATTTCTGTGATGGAAAGTTCTGGACTCTGCGTAGATCCACAAATTTACCATCACCCAGCGTACCCCCAGGTCTCCCGGTAAAAATGGTGCCTCACTTGTGTGGGAGGCCCAAGTACCCGCGGCAGGCAAGGGCCCAAAACATAGTGATGCGAAATCAACATTGCCTATCAAAAAAATGTTTGGGCCCTTGCCTGCCGCGGGTACTTGGGCCTCCCACACAAGTGAGGCACCATTTTTACCGGGTGACCTGGGGGAACGCTGGGTGGTGGTAAATTTGTGTGAGCCCGGTGATGCCACAACTTTCCCACACCAAAATGTGTGAAAAAAGGGATTTTTTCAGCTAAAATAGAGGTTTGCAGGGGATTCTGGGTAAGGAAACGTTGGGGGATCCACGCAAGCCATACCTCCCTGGAAGCCGCCGGGTGTCTAGTTTTCAGAAATGCATGGGTTTGGTAGGTTTCCCTAGATGGCCGCCGAGCACCGGGCCAAAAACCCAAGTGACCCCCCTTGCAAAACCAGGTGGTTTTGCAATAGGCCATTTTGATGTCGCCTCACTATGTTTTGGGCCCTTGCCTGCCGCGGGTACTTGGGCCTCCCACACAAGTGAGGCACCATTTTTACTGGGAGACCTGGGGGAACGCTGGGTGGTGGTAAATTTGTGTGAGCCCGGTGATGCCACAACTTTCCCACACCAAAATGTGTGAAAAAAGTAATTTTTTCAGCTAAAATTGAGGTTTGCAGGGGATTCTGGGTAAGGAAACGTTGGGGGATCCACGCAAGCCATACCTCCCTGGAAGCCGCCCTGTTTCTAGTTTTCAGAAATGCATGGGTTTCGTAGGTTTCCCTAGATGGCCGCCGAGCACCGGGCCAAAAACCCAAGTGACCCCCCTTGCAAAACCAGGTGGTTTTGCGATAGGCCATTTTGATGTCGCCTCACTACGTTTTGGGCCCTTGCCTGCCGCGGGTACTTGGGCCTCCCACACAAGTGAGGCACCATTTTTACCAGGAGACCTGGGGGAACGCTGGGTGGTGGTAAATTTGTGTGAGCCCGGTGATGCCACAACTTTCCCACACCAAAATGTGTGAATAAAGTGATTTTTTCAGCTAAAATTGAGGTTTGCAGGGGATTATGGGTAAGGAAACGTTGGGGGATCCACGCAAGCCATACCTCCCTGGAAGCCGCCGGGTGTCTAGTTTTCAGAAATGCGTGTGTTTGGTAGGTTTACCTAGATGGCCGCCGAGCACCGGGCCAAAAACCCAAGTGAGCCCCCTTGCAAAACCAGTTGGTTTTGCGATAGGCCATTTTGATGTCGCCTCACTACGTTTTGGGCCCTTGCCTGCCGCGGGTACTTGGGCCTCCCACACAAGTGAGGCACCATTTTTACCGGGAGACCTGGGGGAACGCTGGGTGGTGGTAAATTTGTGTGAGCCCAGTGATGCCACAACTTTCCCACACCAAAAAGTGTGAAAAAAGTGATTTTTTCAGCTAAAATTGAGGTTTGCAGGGGATTCTGGGTAAGTAAACGTTGGGGGATCCACGCAAGCCATACCTCCCTGGAAGCCATCGGGTGTCTAGTTCTCAGAAATGCATGGGTTTGGTAGGTTTCCCTAGATGGCCGCCGAGCATCGGGACAAAAACCCAAGTGACCCCCCTTGCAAAACCAGGTGGTTTTGCGATAGGCCATTTTGATGTCGCCTCACTACGTTTTGGGCCCTTGCCTGCCGCGGGTACTTGGGCCTCCCACACAAGTGAGGCACCATTTTTACCGGGAGACCTGGGGGAACGCTGGGTGGTGGTAAATTTGTGTGAGCCTGGTGATGCCACAACTTTCCCACACCAAAATGTGTGAATAAAGTGATTTTTTCAGCTAAAATTGAGGTTTGCAGGGGATTCTGGGTAAGGAAACCTTGGGGGATCCATGCAAGCCATACCTCCCTGGAAGCCGCCGGGTGTCTAGTTTTCAGAAATGCGTGGGTTTGGTAGGTTTCCCTAGATGGCCTCTGAGCACCGGGCCAAAAAGCAAATGACCCCCCTTGCAAAACCAGATTAACTATTGTTCCTACAGCGTGAGAATTTTGGAATAATATTGCAATGAAAATGTGGCAGACATTTTGAGGTTTGCAGGACATTGGGGATAAAAAAACTTTTTGAATTCACAAGAGAGACATCACCATGAACTCCCATGGGTTTTCGACAATATCTACAGTTGGTGGGTTATTCATACATGGAAAGTGTACCTTGGCAGAGAAACTAAAGACAAAGATTCCTGCACAACCATCTATTCCTCAAACACACACACATACTGGTTGGATTTGGCACGAGGGCGAGTCATGGTTCAGTGTATTAAATTTTATTAACAAGAGATTTGACAAAAATGAAATGCACTGTCAATAATTAAATTCACAAAAAAACAAACCAATGACTCGCAGCTCTCTAGGAACACTTGCCGGTTCCACTACAACAAGGCTGCCTCTTACAAACTCCTGAAACTTAGCAAAGGTCATCTTTGACTCAGGGCAAGAATCCTGGAACACAACAAAAGCATTAAACATTGCCAAGTGGAAAAGATGGATAGCCAACTTCTTGTACCAAATGTAAGCCTTTACGAAGAGCAGTGTAAGGTTCCAACCTCTGATCTACTCTGTCAACACCACCCATGTGCCTATTATAGTCTAAAATGCACACAGGTTTGCGCGCTTCAGCGACCTGACCCCAAACAGTCACAGGTGCAGTGCTTTCATCATGGATGGTAGTCAGCATGTAGACATCTCTCCTGTCTTAAAACTTCACAGCAAGAAGCTCCTGGCAACGCAACGCACTGCACTGTCCCCGCACAAGCTTTTGAAAAGCAAGTTCTTTCGGGAAACCTTTACGGTTAGAGCGGATTGTGCCACAAGCAAGAGTGTCCACTTTGGCCAATTCCCTGAACAACCGCACACCAGTGTAGAAGTTATCTACATATAAATGGTGGCCTTTGTTAAAAAATCCTCTACCAAGTTCCCAAACAATTTTCTCAGTCACTCCAAAATTGGACGGACAACCAGGGAGGTTAATCCTGGATTCCTTACCGGTGTACACCCTGAAATTAGAGACATATCCAGTCCTACTGTCACACAGCATATACAGCTTTATTCCATAGCGTGCCCTCTTACTAGGAATGTATTGCCTAAAAACCTAGCGGCCCTTGAACAACACCAAAGACTCATCCACTGAAATTTCTTTCCCAGGAGCATAAATCTCAGAAAATCGATCAACAAAGTGATCAAGGACAGGCCTAATCTTAAAAAGACGGTCACACTCAGGGTGATCTCGTGGCAATGCTAAACCATTATCAACAAAATGCATCATCCGAAGCAGAAACAAATACCTGTCACAACTCATGACTGCCGGAAAAATAAACGTTGCCATCAAGGGACTGCTAGACCACTATGAAGACATTGATGGCTTCCTTAGCAAGCCCATCAAAAAAGTTAAACCCAAGAACTTCTTCATCTCTTCAAGATTTGTGGGAGTCCACCGGGTAGCTCTAGAGTGTGGCTTTAGACTGGCACTGTTGTCCCTCAAAAACTGTTCGGCATACAAATTAGTCTGCTCAACAATCTCTGCCAAAACACATCGTCCATAAACAACTGAAAAAAATTTACCGGCAAAAAGATTTCAGTATTCACTCTACACCCTGGAACACCAGTAAACTCTGGCAATGCCGGCTGCACCATGCCAGGGGCAACCCAGAGGTCATCACTTTCAAAGGGAAGCCTTGCAGCCCCAGCCTGCAGCCCAGATGCCTCTTGCCGCACTACACCAACGGGAAGCCTTGCAGCCGCAGGCTGCAGCCCAGAAGCCTCTTGCCGCACTACACCAATGGGAAGCCTTGCAGCCCCAGGCTGCAGCCCAGATGCCTCTTGCCGCACTATCGGCACATCAGTCTCCTCCTCTAACACAGGCACTTCATCCGCATTAAGAGTATCTTCATCATCCGATGACTCCATACGGAGAGAAAACTCACTGCCAGAATCGTCCCCTGCCTCCTCTCCCTCAGATGCAGAGTCACTCTCTGAACCATGGTCAGAGGAAGACTCAAACAGCAAACCAACAACCTGCTGAGCAGTAATCCTGCGGCTAGCCATTATACTTACTAAGATAGAAGACTGCACAAACAAGTCAACAACAACCAACAATGTGCAAACCAAGTAAGTAAAGAAATGTGTACCTTTATCACAACGATCAATGTACTCAAAAATTATACAATTCAATTACCAGAGACAGCTGCACTCACCAGAAACCAACTCTGCAGTGACACATCAAAAACCAACGATATCCAACTAGAAAGAAGAAAAAAAAACAAATTACTCACAAGACAACAAAATACACATCGAGCACCAATGCAAAAAGTTTTTGACACTCAAAAAACAAACATACTGCTATTATTACACCATTTGCAAAAAAAATCATGCAGAGAAATCAAACACATTTACATTGTACAAAAAAAAGTCTCTTACCAAACTACACAAACAGCAGAACCACCAGTAACAACACGGCAAACTGAAAAGAGCAAAAGCCTTCACCTAGAACAAAAAAGTAAAAAGAACAAACATTACAATTACAATTCACCAAAAATATAACAATAAACATTATAATTGTTACTACCCAAATGGTCAATCGGGTTGTGTGCCAGGTGGGGCAGAAAACAGCAGGAAAAAAAAAAGGCTACTCTGTCCCGGGGCGGGTGGGCCAAATACATATTATAAAAATTGCACCCTGGAAGCGACACTTGCCAAAGGGGTCACTTTCATTTTTATTTACACTAATTCCCTGGTGTCTAGTGGGCTTTTCTGCCCCCCCTGGGGCCAGAAACGGCTACACAAAAAAACGATCTGCCCCTAGGGGGGGCAGAAAAGTCTTGAAAAATATTTGGGCCCCCAGGAAGCGACCCTTGCCCAAGGGGCCGCTTCCTTTACTCAAAACAACACATCCCTGGTGTCTAGTGGGCTTTTCTGCCCACCCTGGGAGCAGAAACGGCTACATAAACGACCGATCTGCCCCCAGAGGGGCAGAAAAGTCTTACAAAAAAAATGGGGGCCCAGGAAGCGACCCTTGCCCAAGGGGTCACTTCCTACAACAACACACACATTCCTGGTGTCTAGTGGGCTTTTCTGACCCCCCTGGGAGCGGATACGGCATCAAAATGAAACCGATCTGCCCCCAGAGGGGGCAGAAATGTCTCACCAAAAAAATGGGGGCCCAGGAAGCGACCCTTGCCCAAGGGGTCGCTTCCTAATACTAAAAAAGACATCCCTGGTGTCTAGTGGGCTTTTCTGCCCCCCCCCCCTGGGAGCAGAAACGGCTAATTATAAGACCGATCTGCCCCCAGGGGGGACAGAAAAGTCTCATAAAAAAAAATCACCCCCAGGAAGCGACCCTTGCCTAAGGGGTCGCTTCCTAATACTAAAAAAGACATCCCTGGTGTCTAGTGTGCTTTTCTGCCCCCCCTGGGAGCAGAAACGGCTAATTATAAGACCGATCTGCCCCAGGGGGGGCAGACAAGTCTTATAAATAATTATCACCCCCAGGAAGCGACCCTTGCCTAAGGGGTCACTTCCTAATACTAAAAAACACATCCTTGGTGTCTAGTGGGCTTTTCTGCCCCCCCTGGGAGCAGAAACGGCAAATTATAAGACCGATCTGCCCCCAGGGGGGCAGAAAAGTCTTATAAATAATTATCACCCCCAGGAAGCGACCCTTGCCTAAGGGGTCGCTTCCTAAATAAAAAAAAACACATCCCTGGTGTCTAGTGGGGCATCCCTGCTCCACGATCGCGACGCTGTGCGCGATCGTGGAGCAGGAATGCCCTGTATTGAGACATCAGGGGAGAGGAAATACTCTTTCCTCTCCCCCGATGCCTCACTACTGAAGAAATCACCCCCGCGGCCCCACCGGAGAAGGAAACATACCTGCTGCTCCGTTGGACGCGCTGGAAGAAATGAATTCCAGCGCGTCCAGCGCTTCCTGATGAGGTCGGCGCACGCTGTGCGCGCTGACGTCATGGGGAAGCGTAGGGGGGCTCGGGGGTGGCAGCGGAAACTCTTCCGCTGCCATCCCCCTCTGTGGGGGCACGATCGATGCCCCAGGGGGGGAGCGCCAGTGCTTCCCCCAGGGGCTGTGCTCATGACGGAGCGGTTCCGTCATAAGCACAGCCCAACTGATGCTCATGACGGAACCGCTCCATCATGAGCATCGAAGGGGTTAAGCAGCTTCAGGAGTTTTTCTTTTGCAGTTAGTTATTTCAGCTTTTATTACATCAATCTTTGTATAGTCATTCCTTATCCTACTACTCCTTCTTCTGAAAGTATTATCCCTCTCTTCCACTGCAGTCTGGGGCCTACGGTGATCTTCTTAAAACAAAAAAGAAAAGATGTTTCAGTCTTTTGTACTTTTTATTCAATAGAGTCTCTCCAACTTGTGTTTCGTTTCAGAAATCCTTTCTAGCAGCTTCGTCCCAATTTTTGTTTTCAGTGTGATGTGATAGGGGCTCAAACAGCTCAGATCTCAAGTCAATGAAATTTCAATATTGGTGTGCTTAACACTTGATTCACATAGTAAGTCCATTCAGGTTCAGAATACCTTCGACAAGCCACTCATGTTCTTTTTGAACTGCTTGGTTTCTGCGGATCTATTCATGTGTCACTTATACTGCGTGCCTCCGTATCTTCACAATTGTTGATGGAATGTTGTCAACTGACACCCTCAATCTTAATTTCCTTTGACCATAGTTTCATGACCATTTAACATAGCAGGTGACTATTTTTTTGTTCCAGTACTTGTTCTTTCACCCTGATCTTATTGTTCTGGTGATGTTTCAACAGTTCAGGTTGAGCTCTTGTCTCTTCCTTTTCTTCTTCAGAGACTTCAATGACAATTTGTGAGACCACAGCAACTTGGATTGGTACTATTGTCTGTGGTTCTTCACCCCTTTCTCTTCCTTGCTGTTGTCTAAATCAATCAGTATTTATTTGCATGAGTTATTTAAAACCATTACATGCCAGTAAGGCCATAAAACCGAGCAAGAAAAGTTACTTAGATCCACAATTACATTAAAAGTAAGTATCGGGGGCGTGGTTTCCGCCTGACGAAGATGGCGGCTTTATCCTGACGCTCCTGGGTTCGGGAGGAAAGCGCCGTATTTCTCTCGCATATTAGCGAGTGAGAGAATGTTACGAGAGGGAGACTGGTTTTCTGAGCGCATGGAGTGACGGAATATGCTGTTTCTCTGCCTTTGTCCCTGGTAGGCTGCTTTTAATCATCTTTGATTTCTCCGGCGGTCCCGTTTTCGGAACGGCCGCCATTTTGTTTTTTCGGCTGAGGAAAATGTAAGCTTCTACATTGATGAGACGTGCTGCAAAAGTGGTTTTTTACCCCTTGAGGTATTTCTGGTTTTTCCTATTGCCACTTTTTTCTTCAGTTGCTCACCAACTTCTACTATCTCATTGCTACATCCCTGGAAATTAAGGAAGGTGCGTAACTTGTACAGTGTTTTTTCCACTGAATCAGCCGCCATTTTATTTTATGCATGCACCTCACAGGACTGTTCTTCTATGCTGTTTTCCTCACATGAACCAGTTCTTCTTTCACTGATGATTATTCTTCACAAGTATTTTTGTTTCGGATGTTGAACTTATTTTTATGGTCCTGCCTCATTTTTTCGGATATGTAAATTTGATGGCTAATTCTTTAATTTTGTTTTGAGCTCTCGCTTCAATGATGCTTGCTATGTTCGCATGATACTTACTGGATCTGACTATGATGTTCAACATTTAACCAATGTTTTTCTACTTTTGGGCCACGTTTTTCCCCTCCTCCTCTCACTTAGAGTGTTGGACTTACCACCTATGGGGAGAACGAAAGGCTTTCTTTCTAAACAGACCGCGCCTAAGCATATTCTCATCAAAAATTCACAAATTTTTACTGCCTTTTCCAAGCTAGAGGATTCTTTGTCACTATCACAGGATCCTGCGGTGAATATGGATCCCTCTCCCTCTCCGGTGCCTCCTGTGAAATCTGTCACCAAGCGTTTAAAGCAAAACCCGCCTTCTCCACCTAAATCAACTTCGCCTGTTTCCATGGAGACGCTCTTGGAAGAGATTAGGGCCCTTCGTCCCTTTATGGAGGAAACAAATAATAAATTACAAGTCCTCACTGATACTTGGGCTCAACTTGACTCACAAATTACTGCAGTTGAAAGTCACATGTCCTCTTTTACAGATACTAACGCTAATGTATCTCATCTTCAATCCCAAGTATCTGTCCTCCAGCGCCAAGTCGAGGATCTTGAAAATCGTAATAGGCGGAACAATATGCGCATTTATGGTTTAGTGGAGGGATCGGAAGGGTCGGATCCTCCTGCCTTCTTTAAAACTTTTCTACCCAAGATTCTCCACATGCCGGAAGGCACTGCTCTTAACATTCAATGGGCCCATAGGTTAGGACGTCTCCCTTCGAATGCGTCATCTTCACAGAGACCGAGAGGTGTCATCTTGTACTTCTTGGAGTACACGGATTTACTAAAGGTTTTGTCAGCGGCTAAATCCTCTCAGCGCATCACCTGGTCCGGTTCCACTTTGTTTTTCGCTCAAGATTATGCCAAGTCCACTGCTAACAGACGTAAGGCCTTTCTTGATATGAGACCTACACTTCGTACCATGGGTGCGCGCTATGGACTCTTTCACCGCTGCCTATTAAAAGTCACGTTCAATAACAAGACGACATCCTATAAGGATCCGTAGCAGTTACAGAGTTTCATAAACTTTCATAGGACGGAGACCATGGAAGCTTCAGGACCTTTGTCTTCAAATGTTACTTGATGTTATGATGTTTTTTCTTATGGTTCTTTCATTTACTGCTCTTCTTTATTATCGTTCTTCATGTACTTTCTGGTGTTCTTTCTCGGCTTGGATTGTCTTTTTAATTTGAGTTGATACCTAATAATTTTGTTTTATTTTACATCTCCTATTTTTCATCACTCAGTGTACTAAATAGTTTTTATGTTTTGTATTCCCTCTAGCATTCGTAGATATCCTATATTTTTGGCGTTTTGCCCCTCGTCCTCTGTCTGGTCGGCCTGGATGGGCTGTCTGGCTCGTGTGGCCTCACCCCTCCCCCTTGTTCCCTTGGATCCTCTTCACGTAAGTATGTCTCCTGTTCACACTTTCTTTTTATGCTTTTTTTGCTGTTTTTTACTATTGCTCCTCTTTTTCTCCTTTTCTTTTTCTTTTCCCGTTCTCCCTTTCTTTTCTTCCCCCCTACGCTTCCCTTATTCTATTCTCTTTTTCCTCTCTTTGATCATTTGCAAATTCATACTCCTTCTTTATTGTTCTTTTCCCCCATCGAATTTTTTAAACTTCCTGTTCTTACTTTTCTCCTCTTTTATCTCTTTTTTCGTACATTCTTAAATTCTCAATTATTTGCTCTTCTCAATCTCAGCTCTGTTTATCGCATTGTATGTTCATGGTTTTTTGATTTTAAACGTATCCAGTCAAGTTCAGAATTATCACATGGAACGTTAAAGGATTAAACAATCCTATTAAAAGACAACGAGTTCTATCCCATTTAGCAAGATTAAAAACTGATGTTGCTTTTCTTCAGGAAACCCACCTTTCTGAGACTGAAGCATCTAAATAAAAAAAATGTTGGGTGGGCAATGTGTTTTCTTCTCCAGCTTTAGGTAAGAAGAATGGTGTTCTCATTCTTTCTCATAAAAAGTTTAATGTTTCGATGATTTCTCAAGAGACTGACTCTGAGGGTCGCTGGATAATTGTTAAATTACTTATTGACAAAATACCATTGGTTTTCTTTAATGTTAATGCTCCAGTTTCTGTTGATAATGTTTTTTGGTTGCAAATCTCTGATAAGTTGCTCTCACTTGAAGACGATTATATTGTTTTTGGTGGTGATTGTAATCAAATTTGTGACTCCGTTTTAGATAGGAACTCCCCAGTCAGATTTGTAAACAACAAAATGCATTCACAATTTACTTCCGCCATTCGTCAAAAATCTTTAGTTGACATTTGGAGACTGTGTCATCCTGATCTCCGAGAATACAGCTTTTTCTCTCCCCCACATAAATTACAATCTCGTATTGACTATCTCTTTTTAAGTAAACCCTTAACGCAACATGTACTCCACTCAGAAATAGGGTCCATTTTAATTTCTGACCATGCCCCGATCTCTGTTGATTTTGACCTACTTCCTTATACCCCATTTACTGGACGTTGGCGTTTTAATAACTCACTGCTCGTGGATCCTAATTCTTCCGGCCAATTCAGTTCTTTTGCTTCGGAATTCTTCACCATAAATACAACTCAAGATTCTTCTCCTGCTATTGTTTGGGATTCTTTTAAGGCAGCTGCCAGAGGCTTCATTATTAATTTTGTTTCTCGGAAGAAAAAAGCTTTTGAGAAACACTCAGCTCAATTGCTTGCCAACATTAAAAAATTAGAATACGCTTACTACCACTCGTACTCTGAAGCTTCTTTGAAATATCTTATTTCTGCTAAGATCACCTTTAACAAATTATCCACGGAAGCGGCTTCTTCTTATCTTTTGAAGAGTAGTGCTCGTTACTATGGAGGTCAGAATAAAATGGGGAAATTACTGGCTAATTATCTAAAAACACATCGGGATAGAATTAGGATAGACTCTTTGACTGATTCTAATGGTGATGTACTTCTCAAAGATGAAGATATCTTAAATGAGTTTGTCTCCTTCTACAAAACTCTTTATACTCCTGAGACCCAACCACTTCACTCTGATCTTTCTTCCTACTTCCAATCCATTACTCCTCCCCCCTTGCAACACATTGATTTTGATTCACTACAGCTAGATATTACATTGCCGGAAATTTCCCATGCCGTATCGGTTTTACGACGAGGAAAAACTCCTGGCCCTGACGGAATTTACCATTGAATTTTATGAACACTTTTCCAAACTTCTTCTCCCACAACTTCTTCTTTTATTTTTCTCTTTTATCAATAATGGAGCGTCTCACGGTACCTTTCAGGATGCTATGATTTGCTTAATTCCTAAAGAAGGCAAAGACCCTTCTTTTTGTAAAAATTATCGCCCAATATCTTTAGTGAATACGGATTACAAAATTTTTGCTAAAATTCTTGTCTTACGTATTGAACCAATCTTACCTGAGATTCTTGGTTCGGAGCAATCAGGCTTTGTAAAAGGCCGTTTGTCTTCTGATAATTCTAGAGTCTTTTTTAACATTCTCAGTAAGGCCTCTTCCTTGGATTACCTGCTTGCTGCCATAGCTTTAGACGCCGAGAAAGCTTTTGAATGGATTGGTTGGGATTTTATGTTCCATGCTCTTAAGTGGATAGGGTTCCCCTCTAAATTAATTTCCTTCATTTCTCTCTTATATTCTGGTCCCAAAGTGTCTATTTTTGCTAATGGTAAGGCTTCTGATTATTTCTCTCTCTCTCTAGAGGTTTACGTCAGGGTGCCCCCTATCCCCTCTCCTATTTGTTGTGGCATTAGAGCCTTTCCTCACCAAAATTAGACAGGATTCTCAAATCACAGGGTTCCATTTGGGTCCCCGTCAAGTCAAAATGTCTGTTTATGCAGATGATATTCTTTTATATTGTTCCAATCCAGATACTTCTCTTCCCCCTTTCTTCTCTCAGGTAGATACGTTCTCAAAACTTTCAGGGTATCGCCTAAATCGTGATAAATGTGAAGTCTTGCCCCTTAATGTCTTGTGTCTTAAACACTATTTTGTTCACACTGGTTTTTCCTGGCAATCCTCCAAATTAAAATATTTAGGATTATGGTTCTCCCCGTCTATTTCCGAAACTTTAAAACAAAATTTTGATTACATTACTAAAAAACTAAATGATTCTATTACTAAGTGGCACCCTCTTTTTCTCTCTTGGTTGGGTAGATTAGACTCTATTAAGATGATGCTTGCTCCCATTATCTTATATTCTCTTTCAATGATTCCTGTACATATTCCAGATTATTATTTTAAGAGATTAGATCGCATTTTATTAAAATTTCTCTGGAAAGGTAAACCACCTCGGATAGCTTTGTCTACTCTAAAAAAAGATAAGTCAAATGGTGGACTTAAGCTTCCTGACTTTAAATCTTATCATCATGCGTTTTCCCTAAAACAAGCCTCTTCTTGGCTCTCCTTAGATTCCCCTACTTATCCTCCGATTTGGCTCAGTGTCGAGAAGTCTTTTACTTCCCCCTTCGCCTTTATGGAATCCCTTGCTTTTTCTGCACACACCTCTTCTTTACGTCATCCTGTTCTTTCTTATACTTGTAAGCTCTTAACTCCTCTCCTACCATCTTCCTACCCTTCGCTTAACTCACTTTCTCAACAGCCTATTTGGCATAACAAATTGCTACGCATTAAAAATCGTGCTTTCTATTGGAAGGCATGGCACTGTAAGGGGTTGAAGTGGATTTCTCAACTCTTGATTGATAATAAACCTTTATCCTTCTCAGTCCTTCAGTCTAACTTTGCCCTTCCTAATTCCTTTAAGAAACAATATGACCTTCTACTCCCTGCTCTTTACCATTATCTTTCATTACTCCCACCTTCTCCAAATTATCCTACAACATGTTCTACATTATTTCCATTATTAAATGCCTCCCCTTCTGCATCTTCCCTTTACAAAGGCCTTTTATCTCTTTTGACGCGGTGCAAAGCAAGGACTGAATTGGCATGGTAAAAGGACTTATTACAATCCTGGCCTATCTCCTTGTGGGATAAATTATGGTTAAAGATCCATAAAATTTCACGGGCGGCCAATACTACTCAGACTCTTTATTTTGTATATCAATGTTCATTATATTCACCCGCACACTTAGCTTCCTTCTCTTCTACCACTTCATCACACTGCTGGTCCTGTCCATGTTTAAAGGCTGACTTAAAACACATGTTATTTGAATGTCCCAATATTGCTAAATTTTGGCGTTTAGTTTGGTCTCAAATTAACAAATTTTTTAACACTAAAATTCCGTTTTCCTCTCAAATATTTTTCTAGGTTCTTTATCCCCTTCATGGCCTTCACCTCAGTCACATTTTCAGTTAATTGATTTGTTACTTGCTATTGCCTTACACCTAATCACCTCGAATTGGAAACATGCAGATAAAGTTACTTATAGAGCCTGGTGGAACACCATCTGCTTTCATCATAGACTTGATACTAATTATGTTACCGCTGTATCATTAGCAATTAAAAGGGGTTTGTTATGGCTCCCTCTCACTACATATTTATCTGCTTCCGCCTCTTCAAGTACTTCAATTACTCCTAATGTGAGAACGTCAGATGATGTTCGTAAACCACCTTGATCTGGTTTTCGTTGTCTTTTGTTTGAATAATCTAATACTGTTTTACATATTCTACTTGTACAATTATATCATTATATTCTTTTAGAGTTTTAAGTTACATGCAATGCAATGTTCCATTTTATCTCTTTTATTGTCATAGTTTGTTCTGAACTCTTCCCAATGATATTTATAATGCTTTCTTCCCCCACCCCATTTTTCCTCTTTTTTCTTTTCTTTTCTTATTCTAGGTTACCGTGTTTATTGTCACCAATATGCTTAATATCCTTTATTGTATCTATCATAATCACTTATGTTTCTGAACGGACTTTAATTGTATAAGTAAGTATCACTGGCGTCTGATTACAGATTTTGTTTGAAGCAATACAGTTGGTCCTAACGTTAATAGTTCATTTATAAGCATGGGTCTAACTTTGGTTTAATGTAGCGGGGTGCCCATTGTTGATCAATTCTTCACTAGTGCACAAATCACCAGTTGGTGTCCCATCAGATCTCCGTTGCTTATCCCTATCCCTTTAGCAGCGAGTGATTGTTTAGCCCATAGACTTTTCTCTCTGATAAGGTCCATGTGCTTTGTGCAATCCTAAAGTCTGAAGCTGGTATGAGAGTATTTAAATGGAAAAGACTGTTTGTAAACTTTCATTGAGACGCAGAGAAGTAGGATAAAGTGCTGGTGCCAATTTATAGTACAACAGTATTTGTGGTCGGAGGTGAATAAGGTGCTATTGAGGATTTCAGTTATTGGTGTTCTTAACTCAAAGGTTGTTATCCATCTGGAGAAATTTCTGCAGCATGCTTACCATTATCAATGAAAAGTTTGACCATTACGACATATCTCCAGGTTGTTGTTTTTTTCTTTTTTTGTGAAAGCCTGAGAAGTTTAGTGCTGAGGGGAGAATTGTTTGTCCCCGAATCCTTTATGTAATAGTCCGATATCAGTTTCTGGAATTTGTAGAAATGTTGAAAGGGACCAGGACGGGGATGAAGAGCACCCCTGTGTTTGTATAACTCTCCCACAGCGGGCAAAGGTATAGGCGTCCGTTTGTGAGAAGCACATAGCTGATGCCTTTTAGCAAGTGCGTGCTCTTTGCCTCAGAAATAATTCCCTGAGTAAAGTTCTCCTTTCGTAGTCCATGGTGGGACAGAAACACAAAAGATACAACCATGATTCCTCTTTGTAGTTGCATAACCTGCAGGCAGCTCCGTCTTTTTGGTTTGCCCAGGCTCGATTAAAGTCCAATGTTGGTAGGGCCAGCATTCGCATGTACATGATCTCTCTTCGAGTTCTAAAGCTAACGTAAGCTAAAATGTGAGGCTGGGGTTTAGATACCAGATATGATGAATTTATTTTAAGGAAGCCTGATCTTCCTGGAATGAGGCCAGTTTTACATGTTTATTAATCGTATTTTTCCATGTTGTGTAGTAAATGGAAATTGATGATATTGTTGATTGATTTATCTCTGTTGTAGCTAATGCTCTCATAAGCTGGTTGTTCCACAGGGAACACGGTTTTTCGAAAATATTTCTAAGGCAATCCTTTAGGGAATTTTACGGAGATTTTAAGATGCAGATATAGTATTTTTAGAAAACCAGCCTCGATGGTAAGGGCGTGTTTAACCAGCCCAAATTCCAATCTACGTTCTGCTCTAAGAAGGTATTTCGGTAGTTGGAAGATTTTTTTGTAGACCATACACTGTGCCTGCTCCAGGATTACCAAGAAGGCTCTGAAGAAAGCTTGATGTCTATGTCGGAGTGCTAGAAGAAGAGGTGCTTGAATTACTTTCTTTATTCCCTCTGCAGACTGGCTTTTTATTGTTATTGAGCCTGATCAAGCCATAGGTGATTGCAATTGATTTCTTTTTCAGTGCATTTTTATGAGTTGATGGTTGAGCAGATTCTGTGAACCATACCCCCTGATACTTAAATGCGGGGGCTGACATGATGGTCGTGGGGCTCATAGTACATGAGATTTGATATTTGTTTTTGTGGTGGCTGACTACAAGTATTTTTCTCTTGTTAGGGTTGATGGTAAGAAAGTTAATTACACTGTATTCATGTAGGCCGGACAGTGCTCATCAGAGCCCCACTTTGGTGTGGTCCATAATGACTATATCATCGGCGTATTGAAGGATGTGAAGGGATCTATGGTCTAGACAAGGGGGGCGTCAGACAGCTAGTAGTCAGGGGTTTCGCAGATCTGCTGTATATAAATTAAAAAGTAATGGTGCTATCATACAGTCTTGTTCCAGGCCCCCCGTGGTGAATATTTTAGCTGATAGTGACGTTGGGTCTGTTTTTGCTCGTACCCAGGTTTCAAAATAGGGGGAAATTATGACTGTTAAAAGAGGAGATAGGATGCCCCAACTTGCTCATGTCTGCCACAGGGTCTGTCTGTCCACTTTGTCAAAGGCCGCAGTAAAATCAATAAAACAACCGAAAAGTGGAGGATGATTGTGTTGTGAGGCTTGGTGGCAAAGAGCGGATAGTGCTACGATGTTATCGATGGTGGCTGCTCCTCCCCGAAAGCCTGTTTAAAATAAGGGTAGCATCTCATCTTCTGCCACTCACCATTTCACACTTTTTAGTAGGATTCGGGAGAAAATCGAGCACGGCTTATTAGGCAATCGGTGCTTGGCTTTCGGGGATCACCTTTTTTAAAAATCAGGCATAATGTTGAACCTCTCCAAGCTTAAAGGGGGTGTGGCCCAATGTGTAGGCTGAGTTGAACAGCGGTGTCAAAAGGGCTGCCCAATCCTCTGGCAAGGAAGCAAAAGACACACAATTGATGGACGGAATGCTGAACAAATCAAACATTCTTGAGCACATTGAAAAATGCCAGCAGGAAGATCGTTTGGGCCTGGGGCTCAGTCGCCTTTCATGTCCTTAATCAGTTTCTACTATTTGGGAAGATAAAGTTAGTTCTTGTTGTTCTTCTTCTTGCTGCGGCTGAGCGCCATTTTGTTTGTGTTATTGTATGCTGCAAATAGACTTGTGATGTGTTTCTCCCATTCCGGTTCTTGATCTGCATTTTCCCTTGCTGTCCAAGGAGATTTTAGGTTGTTCACATGATTCCTGAAGTGAACTAGTGATCTTCCTTGAGCATATCGAAAATTTTTAGTCACTCTTCCTCTTGTTGAGTCAATTTAAGATCCCAAATAGCTTTTTTTGTGTGCTTTCCATGCGTCTTTTGCTGCCTTTAGGTTTCTGCGCGTTGAATTGAGTTTACAAAGACGAATGGTCCTCCTTAAATTCTTCAGAGATGGATTAATGTGCCGTTTCAGCAAATGTCTTTGTGGCTCGCTTCATGGTAGCTGTGTAGGAGTGGAGTGCCCCCTGTGCCCCAAGACAAAATCTAACAGTTCTTTAGTCATAGTGTCCCATTGTATTAAGAGTGGTCCCCCGGGTTGAATGTTTTACCTGCTCTTTGCGTTGCCGAGCCATTTTACCACCCGGGGTGAATGAAATGGTCGCCATTTGATTCTTCTAACTAGTGTCTTTGTTTTATCTCCAGTTGAGATGCCTTGCCCCGGGATTTTATCTGCTGTCTGGTGGTTTAGGTCTAGGGTGAAGACTACGGGGTTGTGATACCTCTCTTCTCTGTATGTTATTTCAAAGTTCAGAAGATGATTTGCCAGAGGAGAAGATATGAAAATTTAATCAATTGTTGAGATTCTTTTGAAGGCGGGACCAATCATATTCCTGGGGCGTGCCAGGTCCTTATCCGCAGATTTTAAACTGAATGAGGTGAGTAGCTCGTTAAATTGCACTTGTTTTTTGCTCGTTTGTTCAACTGTGTAATGTTTACCTAGGGACTTGATCTTAAAGTCTCCTGCCATTACCACTTCATGGAAAGGCGGGACTTGAGGATTTCTATTAAGCTTGAACACAGGGAGTCCATGGCGTGAGCTCCCTAAGATTTTTGGGGGTTAAAGTAACAGTTAATTAGGAGCAAAGGAGAAGCCTTCTGACCTAATCTTAAACCATTCATGGATACCACTTGCAAACCCTAATGGAATTGGGTGTACAAAGAGATTAAGATTTTGGCTGATTGCTTTATGAAATTCGAGAGGCCGCCCAAAAGCCACTCAAATACACTTGTACGTGGGCCTGGTTGGAAGAGCTTGTAGAACCCATATAATTCCGTGGGATTTAATGCCCA
The DNA here is from genome assembly GCF_964204655.1 of Triturus cristatus. Taxonomy (NCBI): domain Eukaryota; kingdom Metazoa; phylum Chordata; class Amphibia; order Caudata; family Salamandridae; genus Triturus; species Triturus cristatus. The sequence goes on from NC_140581.1 coordinate 801,971,818, forward strand.
CGTTTCCTGCATGCATAACATGTCGCTATTTAGAAGACATTTGCATCCAGATTTCAATCGTAGAGTTGAAGCCAGGCCTGCCACATTCCATGAGGTGGTTGAGAGCTGATTTTTTATTGCCAGTTCTCTGATCCGGGGGTTTAAATCAAGCGAAGAGCAGTATTGCATTGTGCTAGGAGGAGTGGTGATAGTTGCTACTCTGGGGCCTTGGGGGTTGGTTCCTACTCTCGTGGTTCTGAATTGATGTTTGACATCTGACATTTCTTTTCTTGATTCCGCAGTGTACTACCAAGGGGTTGGATGTTATTGTGGAGCTTAATATCCAATCATGGGTTGCAACCCTTGCAGCCTTCAGGATGCTGCTGTGACGAACAGCTGTATTCTCCCTAAGCATAACAGACAGATATTTTGGGGAAGTATGGTTTGAAGCTCAATGCCCCATTCCTCAAAGGTGAGGGCTTCTCTCAGGATGAGCCACAGTTGGTGATTGTGGAATCTGATGTCCCTTTGCCAGGAGTGTTGGCAAATTTAGCCGGAATAAGCTTGACTGAGGTAAGGATTTTCAGAGTTGGAATATGTTGAAATAATCATAGCCGAATCCCTCTGTTTAATAGGTCCAGAGGGCCATCTGAGATGAAGTGGGGAATAAATGCTAAGGTCGCATTGAGGTTGTCCGCCCCCTTGTGTGCCGATATGTTTGTAGAGGTTTGGATTGGTTACCGCAGTTGCAGAATATGGTGGTTCGTTACTGTCACTTCCTAGCGAGCCTGTTCAATGGAAATTCCTGAAGTGAGTGGGCAAGTACAGTTGACTGCGGTCGTCCGTAAGGTGGTTATATTGCAAGCATCTTCTACTGCTCCCTCCAACTTCGTTTTCCTTCCTTAGAAACTGAGACTGAATGGGATTGATGGCCCACAGTGGCCCCGTAAAATGCTTCTTGTAGAGTACCTTGTGTCAGGTTATCTTGAGACTGGCCACTGTGCTTCTCAAGGGCGACAGTGGTGTTCCTATAGTTTCCCAAATATGAGGCTATTTGGTTTTGAGGCACTTGTCTGAAAGTGGATGAGACCTGGGGGACCACAATAGCATGATCTCCATTTGGGTGTGCTGTTCCTTTTCTGTTAAAGGGAGGAGAGGGGTCCATAGTGGCTAGTGTACTCTGGCACAAGGTAGTGATTCCCTGTTTTCCCAGTATAATTGGGGGGGGGGGGCTCCCAGACTTAGCATTAGCATAGCTTCATTTTCTGAAGTGGACCTGGTTGTACTCTTTACATAAGGGATAGGGGGAACCAATGGAGAGCGTTTGTTTCCCAGTTCTTGATTTTTTGTGGCTGGAGGCGGTTGTGCACCCTTTTAAACCCCCTGATTCAGATATCTGTTGTATTGTTGGCAGGGGTGTCTACCCTATCCCTTCTAGTGCCAAATGTTTTCAGTAGGCCTGATGCCTTGTTTAAAGCCACAGTTGAAGATTGGGAAAAATGTAACTATCTTTCCTTGTTGTCTGGGTACACCTACTGTGGAGTGTGGTCCTGTTGTTGCCTGGTCCCTTTTTCAGTGAAGGTGATGTTTTTTTAAAGGTTTATTCAGTTTCTCCTTTGCTCTCCATGAAAGGGTGGAAGTCTCTGTTGGAAGTGGATTAAGGCCGAGTAGAAGGTCTATCGGACAGAGGATTGGTGATAAGTGTTGTACTATTGTTGGAAAGACCTGGCTCCAAGTTTTTTGTGGACCTGGATGCCCGAGGGGTTGCTGAGTGAGGCACTGAATCCGCTGTTGGTGTGGGGTTGCTAGATGAGATTACTTGGAGGTCTGGATGTATTTTCCTAAGTAGGAGATTTTTAACATTGTCTGGCAGAGCCCACAAAACTTCTGGCAGTGAGGTTAGTTTGTCGATTAATTGGGTACAAGAACAAAATTAGCCCACTTCTATCTGGCCTAATTTGTGTTCTAGCAATATTAGCCTAATTCCTAGGTCTGCTAGGCTTGTGGCAATCAACTGCATTAGAACGATCTGAAGCTCCATTTTTGTGATTGCCACAGAAGAGCTTTGACTATTGTGTCTTGTTTAAAAGTTGAGTAAGCCAAGTTTGAAGTTGCTGGGCTTACGGGGCTAGCTGGCGCACCATCGGTTTCATAGTATTGATGCGAGGAGTCGAGGTTAGAGCTTGGTGCCCTCTTGAGATTGTGTCAGAGACGATTCCAACTTTAATAGAAGCGTTAGGCAACTCTAGGAAATAATTGCTCTCTAAAACTTACCAGTGAATCTTTTAAATGGAACAACTGATATATGGCATACAAGCTCACTTACTGAGTTAGTTGTGGGTGAGATTTCAACTTAGACCCTTCGAAATAAGGAAGTGCATATTGGCGAAAGTTTAGCAAGCAATGGTATTTTAAACCCACTCCTGTTCTGGTCCTCTTATTTCATCTCTGTTCTGGAATACAAAGTGCTGTATATTTATCAACACGGAACATTGAGTTGAAATAAAAATTTTTAAGGTCTAACAGGTCTGGAATTGTCCGTAGTTTCAACTCTACATTCCTGAAGAAATTTCCTCAGATGAGAGAATCTTCGTAAGTGGTTCTCTTGTTCTAATAAGTAACTTTAAACAGATATGGATGGAAAAGACAAAAATGAGAACTGAGGGATGGTAAAGAGGGTCTCAAAGATGGAACTTCTTTGTGTCTGTTTGCAGTGTTTTTAGCTTAATCCGGTGAAAATAAAGGTCGCTACCGGACCAAATTATCTTTTTTCAACTCATTGACTGCTGAAAGAACCTTAAGCAGGCCAGTATACGGAGGAAAAATAGGAGGACACCTCTGGGCTTCTTAGAGGTAGAAGCACTACTAGAAGGATGACCCAGTCTGTGAGCTCTGGTAACCGAGTCAGATCCTTCAGAAGCCTCTGGCAAACCATAAATACAAAGATTATTCCTTCTGTTTTTGTTTTCTAAAGTCTTGACCTTTGAAGTAAGGAGAGCTGGGATTGAAGCTGATTGACTGTAAGAGTTGTAGTATTAAAGGATGAAATATGCCGTTCCGCTGTCAAAATCCATTCCTTCATTCTGGACCATCTGTCATCAAGATACTGGAGCTTGGCATTAGTTTGTTCCATGTAAGGGGTTATACCCCTATTTCTTCCAATAAAAGGTCCGTTGAGGTCAGGAAAAGTTGGCTTAGTGGGAGATTAAGGGTCTTTTTTCAGCCTCTTTGGGGAGGATTTGCCTGCTATAGAGACTGGGAGAACTCCAGCAAAGGACGAATGTGAGCCACGAGACCCAGAAGAACAAGGCTCCTCCATGTGTGCTGAATGAGGAGAAGTACATGTAACAGTCTTATGCGATAAGCCAGAGGGAAGTTTAAAATGAAATTTGGAAAGAGACTTCAATCTGCTTATATAATAAAATCATTCTGAACACTGTTATTCTGAGATAAAAGTAGACAGTAAAGCTGTGAGTATCGAAAATTTAAGCAAAAGAGATGAAGTGTAACAGAAATAATGCTGTGAAAAATTAGGAGAAAAAAATACTCCATGCCTAATCTGCTCAATATGCTGGGAAAACAGTATTTGGCAAAATAAACTCACATGCAAGATGAACTGTTATTAAGGCGAGCTGTCAGTGGGTAATTGCTGAATAGCCTTCTTCGTTTTGTTATCCTCAGCACTTCAACGCAACGGCCAAGAAAAATTGCAGCCGCTGTGAGGAGGAAATGTGCAGGATATGTTTATTCATAACGAGGGGTCTGTTTGCTTTGAAAAGACGTGGACCCATGCTCTAGAAGTTCACATTGTCATCCACAGGAAGAAATGACGAGCGACAAAGGGAAGAGCTGCTGCCGCAACCTGAAAGGCTTTGCTGCCCTCCAGAGAGCTACTAGTGAGCTACCATCTTCTTTGGGCATCAAGCCACTCCCCTCACTGTAGGGAAGTTCCTAATAATACATAGGATCTGCGTGTTTAGATAACATAAACTAAAGGATTGGTGTCCAGACTGATTCCAGACACCCTCAAAGGATATGTTAGCCTTCAAACCAGCTAGCTCACAGTGCCACTATAAACCCCCTAACCTTACCAAGGAGCGAATAGTTTCTGGCAACTATCGCACATGACAACTCTTGATCCTTCAGGAATCGTGGAAACAGTACTGTACTTTTCGTTCAGTCACTCATGCTCACCTCTTCTCAGAGCAATATATATATAGAGTAAACAATGGGGATGTTATCAATAAGCATTTATTGAACCAGAGTCATTCAAGTATAAAATATGTGTGCTTCAACAACCATTAGACAGAAACAGATATATACAATTGCAAGCACTGACAGAGTAAATGAAAAGTAGAATTCTACCAAGGTGCTAAAACAGTGAATATATGCAGGAATATAGATACATAGCAATATTCAAGAGTACTCCTAAAATGCAAACCCTAGATAAGTGTCCCTAAGTGTACCTAGCATGTACGTAGGTATGAAGCCAAGAACCCCCCTATGAAAGAGCCAACCCCATTGATGAGAAAGAATGAAGGACCCCACATTGGTCTTGAATTGGACACCGCGCAAGGGATGTCAGCCCACTGCGAGCTGGAATTTCTACGGGTAGGGACTCCAGCATCTTGTGTCAGCACAGAAGCTTCTCCTCTGGTTTGCCCACCGAAGATGTGGTGATTATATACCCAAAAGGTCCCCTTAGGGGTTCTACCTAGATGTGTGATGATACTGTGGGCCTGTCGCTCAAGGATGATAATAGCGGTGACTTTTGTACAGAGTTATTACACTGAAGATGGAAATCCTGCTGTGATACTAAGAATCCTCATGCATAATAAATGAAGCTAGTTTTTAAAGAAAACCACATGACATTTATTCAGCAAAAGGTCAGCACCAGAGACCTTATGTAGAGCAAGGTAGGACAAATGTATGTAAAAGGTTACATAGTTACCTAGACCCATATTGGGGTACATAGGGGCTCAGAACAAAAGCTTTATTGTCAGGAAAAGTTCCTTCTAAATCATCAGATGACCGATGTGAAAGGAAGGTTTTTTTTGTTTTTTACATGTCTGAACACTGTCTCTTAATGGGCATCTATTGGACACCTTTACTGTCTTCAGCAGCTGAATTTTCTGCATGAAAATAAACAGATCTGCAGGAACACTGTGTATCTCATGAATGTGATAGGACCAGTAAATGCTGTTACCTGCATCATCGTAATTATTAGGCCAATCGTAATAAGGACATAAACCTTTGTCCATCATTGTTCCCATGTTCTGCTGTCATCTAATTTTGTGGGCATTGGTAAGGTTATTAGGAAACATATCAATCAGTTAGCATTGCCATAGTCAATATTCTTTTGTGATTTGTACGGTGGGATTTCCCATTTAGACATGGAAGGGGTTTATAGGCGGCAACAATAAACACCTGACTGACCATTTCGAACATATACTTTGTTGTTTAAATGTTGGGAAAAGAACATCAAAATTAGCTCTTTCCCAGACAGTGGATTCCAACAAGCAATCCTACAGCATCACAGAAATTCCATGCTAAATAAATCAAATTAGACCACTGCCGCCCCGTTCAAACTCATTTGAAGCACTACGTGTTCAAATTGACAACATTCATTACACAGTAACTTGTGGACCTGGTACATACAGCACCACTGAAGTTCAACTAAGCATGATCACTCTGAATAGTTATGTACTATTGCTCTGATAGCCTAGACATGATAAACGGCATGACGTGCTACAACAGCAGTACGTTCAAGTAGGAGCATCCACGGTTTAAGGAAGAAAGACTGTGACCTTGTACACAGCTGCCCCATCCTTGTTTTTTTCCTTCATTTTTAAGGTCTCCTACAATCCTTCACTTTCTTGCTCTTCAATCTTTTGTCTCCCCAAACTGCAGGTTTCATTCTTCTTTGTCAGAGCTTTCCCCTCTGAGTCCATTGAAATATTTGCCAGGTGCGGAAGACAGGTGGCATTCGTTCATGTTTCAGATTCAGTAACTGCTCCCAGTGGGGATGCAGTTCTGCCCTTCGCATGTAAAAAATATGAGTGAAACCTTCCTGTTCAATTTATTTTAAATTAATTTGATCCTACATCTATGCATAATACTTGCAGTAATGATCAAGAGGGTGCAGAGAAATAAGAATGGCTGTATCACATTCAGTGCACTTGTCTGAGGTGCACACTCATTGTACCCTACTGTTGCAGGCCACTGAACATTGAACCTGCCTAGTCTTACACCTGGACAAGCCACCACATTCAATTTGGTGGGGAGGTAAAGGCTTTCTCTTCCTAGAAGCCCATCTCACAAGGGGAAATCTGTCACAACTTGAGTAGTTGGGATTTCCGACTTCATGAATGCACCGACATTGATGGAGAGAGTAAGTGTGCTTTTGACCAAATGCCAAGGACTGTGAAAATAAGCTGAAACGCCACTATTGCTTTACAAGATCTCCAATGATGCTCACACTGACTGAGCCATTCAGCCCTGCTTCCTGCTTCCTACTTGGGTAACTATATACTGCCTGTTTCTTCCAGGCTATTTTATAACCTGAGGCAGTGAATATCTCTGCTGACCTGCCCTGCATCTGCGACTGCTGCTTACCTTACTGAGGGGATAGTCCCAACCAACAATCTCAGAGATTTCAACGTAGACAGCATGAAGGTCTATTTACCCCTTAACAAAGATCAGAGGAGGGCTTTGCACAAATAACCACTGACCTATAAATAAAGGTGCCCCGAGTAGTGACTCTGCCTGGCAGGCAAACTCCCTTTCTCCTCCAAGGTTTTAATTTGCTTGCTTTTGCTCTTTCGGCCCACCCGCTCTACTCTTTGCCAGCACTCAGTAACCTGTTTCTGATCAGGTATGAATGAGCATGATCCAAATGGCCTGAATGCTGGAAGAGGGGTCAGAAAGCCACATTTGTGTGTCCCATAACTCTGCCTTGCAATGCTGCGGATCAGAAGCCATCTAGTTGGTGTGTAGGTGAGATAGCTCGGACAATGCCCATGGGGTAGTCTTACTATGGACTGACACACTATTTACACCTGTTGTTCAGCCAGCAGCCTGCCTGCATTTGAGGCAATGTATTCTCCTCTCTAATATTGGGCCTATTGTCCTGGAGATCAGAACCCCCTGGCAACTTATCATGTTTAGGGATCAATGTACAACAAGCCTGAACCGGGTGATATGAGCATATTTCCAATACCACAAAACCTGACTAAGAGAACTGGAAAACTGTTGCCGCTTTTCTATATCAAAAAGGGCCAATGGATGGATCGGGGCTATGTGTGAATCAGGAATGACGAGATCCATTAACAGAAATTCTTATAACAGAAATAATTCGGAAAAACAAAGAATCCATTCAAAGTACAAACCGTGAAGGTTTACATAAAGTTAAGTACCATAACATAAGGTAAACTGCAGTGGTTAGTCAATCATTTCAAAATGATCAAAATGAAAATAAATGCAAAATATCCTTGGCAGTGGAAACTGTACCCTAAGCTAATTATTAGCCAGCATCGCTTATGTTCTAGCACAAGGCAAATTAAAATTAAGGATACCTTGTCATTGGACTGCTGAGTAAAGGTTGGAGCGAGAAATTAGAAAAATATTCTAAGTGGATATTGTTAAATAAACTAACACAAAGTCTGCTCTCTAAGAAGGAAAACCTGCCTCCTTTCCCAAATTGTGAGCTAGTATACATATTTAGACAGTGAAACCCAATAATCTCTGTGATTCTATGAAGAACGTTACATTGAGCTGCCCAGCTGTAATACGGAAAACATATCACAGGGCAGTGTAAACTTTTACTCTACATCTATTGAACAACCTTTCATTATGTCCTACAACAGAAACCCGTGGCACATTGGAATACATTGAAGCCTTTCCGTGTATCTGAAGTAAGTAGCCTTCAGTTCGATCGAGTTGCAAACACGTCCTCTTCAGGAATATCAGGAACAACAAGAGCAGAAATGAATACTTTACATTACCTTTACATTAAATGTTACAGCGCTAGCCAGACCATAGAACTAACTGAAATTGAAGCCTCTCATTGCACAGGCAAGAAAAAGAGAAAACCGATTGCATGCTGCCGCTCTGCATTTCACACTCATTTTAAATGTGCAATTCGAAAAAACAGGTAGGCATAATCACCCCAACTTTAACACTTAATTATGTATAATATACTATCTGCATTGTAAATGAGTCTCTTTAAAGTTAATTTGAGCAGAAAATAATCAGTTGTGGAATTAGCTTTCACTGCTTTGTCCCTCTGTTGAGGATCACTATCACAAAACCGTGATACAAAACCATTTCACAAGACACTCGCTGCTTCTTCTTTAAATTTCCAATTCGGGAAATTCATCATAGAGCATGGCTTTGATATATTCCATCTCATAATTAATTTGTTTCCTTTTCTGGCCAGTTGTCACTCTCTTACACCCACAATATGGCCATTTTCTACATCATATTATTCAAAAGAACTTCAGAATATGTATTAATCCTATAACAAACAATATGATTATTACTAGTGGTGTTATGACCATTCTTAACATTCGACTACCCACATCACCAAAGCACTCATCAACCTTTGAAATTTCATCTCTGAACGTACAACGAACCCACCGTTTTTCACACATCTATTTCTTCAAGGACATTTGCCTTATGCGAAACATTATGCATATCACCCATACATTGATTAATAGGCCTGCTGTTATCAGCCTTAGAGGCACAATAGCTGCCCTAATAGCAAACAAAACAGACACCACCTCAGTTTTCCAAGAATATCCAAAGATGTTCTTGTAAGAAATTGGGCTGCTGTTGAGGAGGTTAAAACACTACTAAAGCAGAAACCACAATCCTTGTCAGGGTGAAGTCACAATCAAACCATGAATTAATCTGCGCTTAGCCCAAAGGTATCTTGTCACAGAGCAGGCAGGCTTAACTTAGAGGCAATGTGTAAAGCATTTGAGCAACACTCCAAATAGTAACACAGTGAAAACACATCACAAAAGGTTCCTTCACTGGTTTAGGAACAATAGATTATTCTTTAATAAATAAAACAAGAACCAAACAACAAACATTCAATTAGTTGAACCAGAGCTATGTAGCTCTAAAGATGTCAGTGAAAATGGCACCAAAATGCACAAATGGCCAAGAGTGGATATTTGGTTGTGCCGAGGGTTGGAGGGTGGGCTGGCTACAGGGACCAAGTTGGGCCACTGAACAGAGCACTTTAGGTCCTGGTTGTTGAACATTGCAAGGTCCCGTGGCTGAGGATGCGTAGTGCAGTCGAGGAAATGCATCTGTTCCAAGGAGCTTTGATGCAGGGTCCTAGGTTGTCATCAAGGATCATGCCGATGAGAGCTTGCGATGCGAAGTCCGGTGTCATGGTGGCGTCATGCAGTCAAGGAGAGGCATCAGTTCTGAGGAATTGCGATGTAAGAACCTGCGTTGTCCTCGAGTATTTCATCAATGAGTGGTTTGCAATGCGAGGATCTGCATTAGGAAAGCTTCGCACAGGCAGCAGTTTCGATGTAGGCTGTGAGGTTGAAAAGGAGTCCTTTACATTGGGAGAACCCTCACACCAGAAGTGATGCGTGGGCTCTGCTCTCGTGTGTGCTACTCATCAAATGGGCTGACGTTCAAGGGTCCAGGACTGGGGTGGCACAACTTGGCAGGCTAGGACTCACAGATGGCAGAGACCAGGTGCTTGGTTCAAGGTTGTTGGAGCCTTCTCTCCCTGAGGCTCAAATCAGGAGGCCAGACAACTAGCACTTGGAGTCACTTTGGGTCTGGGTTCAACAGAAGCAGGTTCAGTCCTTCTCACCCAGGCCAGTGAGCAGCAATCAGCAGGTCTGCACTCAGCACCGTGGGGCAGCAGTTCCTTCAGAGTAGCAGTCCAGCACAGTAGCAGTCCTTTCAGCAGCATAGCAGTCCTCCTTCCTGGCAGAGTATAATCAGGTCCAGAAGTAAACTGAAGAGGGGTGTCTGACATCCAATATTTATACCTTGCGCCCTTCCCCTGGAAGGTGAGAGAAGCTTCAGGAAATTCTCTTTGAAGTGCACAGGCTCCCTTCATTACCTGCCCTGGCTCCAGACAAACTGCAGTGGGTATGTAGACCTTTTTGTGGGGGGACGACACAGACTATTCAAGTGTAAGTAGGGCTATGCTCAGCTCTGCCGTATCTTCCTGACAGTGATGGCCCAACCAGACACACCTAATCTCTCTATTGTGTGTGGCTGTCTAGGAGGAATACGCAAAGCCCAACTGTCAGCTACACCCAGTCAAGTGACCAAGAGACATGCTGCAGGCATTAAACATATAAGGTAGAAAAATTCCAACTTTCTAAAACAGGTTAAGGCGGAAAAATGCAAACTTTCAAAAAGTGGAATTTTTAAAATTGTAATGTAAAATCTGACTTCACCACATGAGAGGAGTTTTCATTACAAATCCAAAGACAGCAAATTTGAACTAGGCACCTGCTCCCATTTGGAAATGATCTATCATTAAATGTACCGAGGTAACTCCAAATTTAACATAAGGGAGAGGTAGGCCTTGCAGCAGTGAAAAACGAGCATGTACATTTTAAATGTACATGTCCAACATTTTTAATACCCTGCCCTCTGGGCTGTCCAGGGCTTTCCCAAATGATGACTTGTATATGTTAAAAAGGAAGGTTAGGGCCTGGCAAAAGGTTTATTTTGCCAGATCGAGCTGGCAGTTTAAACTGCACACACACAGCTAATGATGTGAAATCGATAGTCTTTTGAACAGGTATCCGTAGAGACAACAACTTTGAAAAAAATCCTTTTTGAAAAGTCATACCAGAGGATTAAATGATGAAGTTCCATGGGGTAACATTCTCTAAAATAGTCACATATCTTTTTTGCAAATAAGTTGAGAATGAGGAATAGTGAAAGTTCTGAATCAAGAGAACCTACATGTTGTCATCCTGCTATTTACACAGTGGGAAATAGTATGCATGATAACAACCAGAGCTGAATAATTTTGTTATCTCCCCCATTGGATTGAACAGGGGTCGACGCAACAATTTAACCATCTGGATATCGGGTTGCTCGTATTGAAGATGGAGTAGGATCATTATACGAATAGAATTTGATCATGGATAGTTTTGACTCCCCGTTTAGATTACAAACAAGGTCTTTTAGCTTCAATCTTTTTCTTGGACTCAAGGTTCCAGAATCCATTGCTCCCGATACATTGAAAGGGAGGAGCCATGTTCATGCACATGCAGTACAATTTATCTGTAGTTTAACAAAAACCAGCAAGCCCGCACACAACCACTGGCATCGATGCAGTTTATTGTTCCGACCACATACCTGTAAAGGTATTTCGAGCATCACACAAACACCAGAGTTCTTCAATGCAACCAAAAGAGTATTTCTTTCATTTCCTTTCTGTTCCCGAATATGTGACTGAAGATCACAAGACAAGAATCACATGACAAAGATACATGAGGCATATAAAAGGAGAGCACAAACAGACCTTCCTAAACATGCAGGGACACGGGGAGATGCTACAACCATGAGCGGACCCATACTCTTGATGAAGTAAGGCCTAATTTTACCTGCCATTTTTCTACACAGATTAGCTGCAATGCTCTGCCAATTCAGAAAGTATTTATTTTTTTACAACAAAATGACTTTAAAGGAGGTTTCTCCTCCTAGTGTGTGACTACAGAGTCCGTCCTCCCCTGGTAATCCTATGATGTCTATTGAAAAGTCATGTATGTATTAGGTCCAGTCTGTTTTTTCTTCTAAATGTATTTTCCATAGTACTACTTCAAATTGTAATTATGCTGAGTTTCTAGATGTGGTAACAACTATTTGAAGGCAAAGACATGGTTTTCAACTAAATACTTATAGCCTATTTAATAATCTCATTATTGGGGGTGTACCCACAGATGTCTAATCCATCCCCCACTTTTTTCTTTTCAGTTACAACCATACAAGGAAAAGGTCCTATAAATATGGTCTGTATGGCAATGTGCATGTTAAATACTTTTTAATTGCACATAAAATTAGCAATGACAAAAAGCAGGGTAAAAGTGAGGTCCTGAGTAAAGCCTACTGACCCTACACGGGCTATATAAAGTCTGAAACATGTCGACCTATCAGATGCCTGAGAACATTAATTCCTAAAAGCATTAAGCTTATCTATTTTAACTTACCCCTAGATCACAGAATAATACATTTGTTACAAAGGATTTAAATGCTATTTTAAAACAATCACTCAACACTCAACCCTGCCTTCACTCACTGCTACCACTCAAAGAGCTCCACTTACAAACATGTCGAGCCCACCCATTCGTGTTCAGTGTCTGCGTGTGGGTCCAATGATAAAGCATGCCACAAGTTGCCTATATATATATATATATATATATTCATTTTTCACATCATCTCAGAGAAAGTTTACTGTCCGAGAAATTGGTGAAGCAAGCACCGATTTACCTGGGTGCATTACGCTCACTTGTCTCGGATACAGGCAAGACAGACACTGTCATAAATAACTGGGTCTCCCTTCTCCTTTTGTTAATGCCAATTGGGAAAAAGACAATGTTATCATGTTGTAAGGAGTAAGAACATGCACTTTAAAACCTGTTAGCAGTAGCAAAGTGTGCAGAGTCCTAAGGCCTGAAAAAATGACATCAACAAAAATAAGAGGAGGAAGGCAAAATGTTTGGGGGAAGACAACCATAAAACTGACAGGTCTAACAATTCTGTAACACAATGGCCTGTAAAGCAATACTATCCTCCTTAATCTTGGTTAATGCATGACTATGGTGTTTTGTTGTAAGTCAAATAAAGTTGACAGCTGCATGATCTTAATATAATTCAAACCAACAATAAAAAGAGGATCAAAACACCATAAATATTCATAAGCACTTGTCCAAATCCATGCTTCACTCTCTTAAGTACACTTTAACTCATTTAATTCACTTAATACACCTAAGGAAACACTAATGCAAGATCACAGTTCCCCCAACAATTTTATAGTAGATTAAAATAATGCATTTTAGCACAAACATATTAGATTCCTCAATACATAGATTCTTTATCATTTAAAAACTCATTATCAACTGTATATATCCCTCGTTGTCCCACTTAAACTAGCTAACCTTATTTTCGTCTTAAAAGATGACGGGCTTGTACTTCAAAACCCACAGAATACTGTGAAATCATTGTCAATACTTTCTCTTCACATTATTTCATTTTTAAATTGTCCCTTACATGAAGTACTCTCTTATTTGGAACGTGCCTTCTCGCATGATTAATACATTTCACTATAAACATCGTTAAGACATACCAGTCACATTATATTGCACTGCAGGTTTTTCAGTCTCATTTCAATCCCCACAAATATGCCCTGCAGACACTGTTTCGACTCAAGAGTCCACGGGTCTACCACCATATAAATGTACCAAAACTCCGAATTGACGTTCCATGCTTTTGTCATTTTTAGAACATACCGTGGTCCGTTTACCTAACAATATCAATAAGATATACATTGCGTCTCCCTTTGAACTCAAGTCTTGACAGTTGGTCACCGGCGGAAATTCCTCCCTCAACCTCGTACTCCAATTTTTCTGTCTTTATTATCCAGGTATCCATCATTACACTTCTTTATACATATATACAAATATGAGAAGTGGTATTTCCTTCTAAATCTGTCCTTTTTTACCTCCATTTAGATTTTACCATTTCGCATTTGTTGGACCTTCCTGTTACAAGGATCTACATTTGGGCGTAAATATTGCATTCTTAGCCCATGGTAAATCAAAGTACTCCACAATAAGAGACCCCTTAAATAAAAGGTTGGAATATTAGATAATCATACAGTCTGTCTCTTATTTTCAGATCTGTTTACCTTTTCCTTATTTGAGTTCAATTAATACCCTTCACATCGACTCGATTTAACCTATGTGTCCAGTGAGCCTCCAACTATAGAAATTTATATGGCTTCTATCACCATTAAAAAGGGTTAAGGGGCTGTATACCCTTTCATTTATTCACAAAAGAGTGCCAACTTTGGACTTCATGTGTTCTTACCTCTTTCTCCCCTTCCAGTACATACTCTATGTTCACACTTCGCATGAGTATCTCAATACTTTAGGTGATGGCTTCTTCTGTTTCACTTATTATTTTTTTCATTTTGATCACATTTGGAGGATGGAGGTCTCTAAGAGGCAGTGGGGGTCACAGCCTGTTTTAATTGTTCATAGCTGGACTCAGTGTACTTTATTTTTAATTTTAATATCTATTTAGGAGGTTCTGTGGCTTTCCTGATGAAGGCGTATTGCACGCCGAAACGTGCCTAGAAGACCAACCAAATAGCCACTCCAGTCACCTGCCCACATACCTTTTTGATGTATCTCTGTTCTTATACATATTGTGTGTAACTGTGCCCTATTGATTGTTCATGTTTGTCCACTTTGTTGTGTATTTTTGTGAAATTATGTTGAGGTATCGACACATACATGTAACTAACAGACAGATGATATGTGCCTTGAAATGTTTTTAAACGATTTTTGTATCAAAGAAATTTAATTTTTAAATGGATTTGAGGGTACACTGAGTCCTATATTATGTTTGTGGTTTAGATGGTCTGCTAACTGCCTTTAGTTGCCTAGGGATTTTTCTTCTCAATTGTGCATTTGCCCTGCCCTAGGAATCTGTATTTGTTTCAGGGGGTCCTTGTTACCTAACTTTGATTCTTTAGAGTTTGTCCAGTTTGTGTTTCTCCTTGTGCTTGCAGAACCACTTCAAGTCCCCCTGTATTCATGTAGTGAATTCAAGCTTGACACTCTGAATCAGTAGTTCGTGTCACCACATCTTCATTTGCAGTTTCACTTTTTTTGCATGAGATGCGCAGATGCCCTGTGGCAAGCCTGTATACTTTGCAGCAGTATTCGTCACAAGGATTATATGAGGAGGTTCGTGTAATTTTACATCAAGGTCCTTATACTTTTTTGTGTGTAATGTGAGGCCTGCTTCCTAGAGGCACCAGAGAGTGTTATGGAGTCTGATATTGAAATCTGCCAGGGTCTGCGCATAAATGAGGATATCATCACTTACATTTATGACACCAACAAACCATTTTGAGTTTCACATATTGCATTCTGAAATTTTTTGACAGCAGACGAGATTCTGTCTCTTGTACCTTCTCAGCCCAATGTGAGCAGAAAGGTTTGTAATTTATTGACTTTCTCTGTTCAGAATTAATTGGTGGTACCCTGTGTTGAGGTCCAACTTCAAGAACAAACTTGCCACATTTAGTTGGGTAGTATGTCATCCTGTAATGGTGTGATGTGTCATTCCTGGGCTATCACTTGTATCTCCTGCTGAAGGATGAAACACTTGTAGTTGGAGTTGAGCTGTGGGTTTAAGTGTGCTTGTAGTGCCACTAGTACCGCTTAATTTTTGTTGTTATCTCCGGTGTCTAGAATGATTTGGAAAAGTTTGGAAAAGTTTATATATTTTTTCTTCATTACAGTGGAGTAAAAGGGATCTCTGTACCATACTATCTGTCTTTCTTATTATGAAATGTTATATTGCATTTGTATAGCGCACGTACACCAAAAAGGTTTATTGTGGCAGTGGAGTAGTTATTTAGTCTGCCCAACAATTTTGAAACTGGGGTCAGTCGTTGCAGGCGTAGAGAATTCTCCACATCAACAGATGCAGGATTATACCTCCTGCTTGTGGAGGTGTTGGCATAGGTGCTGCTGGGGCAGGGAGCTGTATTGCAACTTTTGCACCATCCTCCATGTCTGACCTATGGTCACTTATGCTCTCACAGGGGTCAGTGGGCATGGTGGATGCATTTATGCTGCTTCATGCTGGAGGACCCCTCACAAGGGACTTCTCATCTTCAGGGCAGGCAACACAGGTGTGGAGGCTGCCCTTATCACTACGATGGTGTGGCAGAACAAGGAGGCACAAATGTAGGAAGACACATCAGATGTGTCTCTGGTTCCTGAACCTATACAAGTCTACACATTTTATTCTTCTTGTGACATACACAAAGCATCAGGGTGTGTGTCAGCACATGACTTTGTGCCAGGTGGCATACTACAGGCCTCTTATGTTAGAAATAGGGTTTTCAGTTGGCAGAGATATGCACTTTTTCCAAGCAGGAAGCACCACTCTAGTCACTGTTAGTTAGATACACACTAAAACATAACCTGTGCTCACGATCTGGTAGCCTGCGACAGAGCAGCCAGGCTTTTCTAAAGAGGCAATGTGTAAAGTATTTGTGCAACACATACACACATACAGTAACACAATAAAAACACAAAAATGCTTTACAAAGGGTTAGAAAAATAGACAATATTTGTATGAGTAAAACAAAATAAAAACTACAAAAATCCAATACGTAGAACAGGAGTTATGATTTTTTAAATATTGAATCAAAATATAGTGCTAAGAGTCATAAAGCGCCAATCGGGGACATCTGGTTGCGCTAGACCGGGGTAAATCCAAAGTTCAGTCTGACCACAATGGAGGACAGGCCAGCTACAGGATTCATGCAAATCCTGCTGAAAAAGTACCTTGAATGGAAAGGCTTTAATGTCAAAGACTCGATGCTAAGAGTCGAGGAGGTGCCATTGTCAATCACATGGTTGGAGGTGATGCGTCAGTTCCGATTATCAGCGAGACTTCGTCGACTTACCCCTTGGCGATGAAGGTGATGTGTCATTGTCGAGCCCTACAGTCTGCCATCATCGAGCCATGCTGTCTGTCAAAGTGATATCGGTGTGCAGCCGTCGCGTCGGTGTCGGAGGGAAAGACTGATTCAACTTTATTGTTGATTAATTAAAATCTTCCGATATAAGATCATTAAAACAAACATGTTATACATAGAATAATAAAAGTACTCAGTCATTACTTTATACAATTAGATTAAAATCTTTAAGAGTTGCAGTTTAAAGCCACTGTTTTAAAAGTTCTAAAAGTACCAGCAGCTCTTAGGGTTTCCACAGTTTACAAACAGGTGCATGCTGGTCCTCTTTGATACACCTTTCAGAGTTGCAGTTTAAAACCATATTTTTCCTTAATTACCATCAGCTCTCAGGGCTTCCATTATTAACAAAAAAGTGCACTCTAGTCCTCTTTTAATATACCAGCTAAATAGCACCTCACATACAAGTCTGAATAACTAAAGCAAGTCTTAATAACTGAAAGAAAGTGCAAAATAAGCACCTCATTAGTTCATATATTAGCACCAAATAAGTGAATGTACAATAAAGTACCATAAATGTGTAATATTATAATATATATTAAATAAAATTCAGTAAGTATCAAAAAAATCAAACCAAAATGGCATCATTGGTGCCCAGATTCTTTGTAAAAATACAGATCAATGATGTATCAGATGTTTTAAAACATGCTACTACCTCTTGTCTGCATGTACAAATTCCCCAATTGTTAAAAGGTATCCTTAACAGTCCAGTTCTTTCTTCCAGTAGTAGAGGACAGAGAAACGTTAAGTGAATGATGGTCTCCTCTCCATTTTTGCATAATCTGCAACATGTGGTTTTATTACCCGCAGCCAAGACATCGCATGAGCGAGGACTAGGAGAAGGCCAAATTGAGCTCCAATAAAATTATTTTTTAGCTGCGTTGCCCAACCACTCTCTAGCAAGGGCAGTAATTTAAGAATTTTATACTCAATCAATATCATCCAGGCTTGTGATCTTTGTTCAAGGGATTCTTTCTATTGCTGTTCAACACAAAATGGGGCCGCTCCCAGAGTAGTGACCTAGGTGAAGCTTAAATTGTGAGTGTGGGCATCTCACAAAATGTGATGCACTGGTCTCACACACCACCTGGTATCATGCTTCATCACTGACCAATCCTCGCCCTCCAGAAACTCAGTTTGGTGGAGGGCGGGCATACACCTGACGACAGGGATGCACTTCTAAACTAAGTTGGGGCCTGTGATAAGTGAGTGAGAGTTAAAAATCATTATAGTTACCAAATTAATTTTAATGTGACTGGAAGCTATATAGTATTAAAAACAAGTGAACGGTGCAATGGGGAAATTACTGTCCCCTCACCGTTATTGGTGTGGTCGGCATGTTTCTGCCGTGTGGCCCAGTCGGGTCCGTGGCATTCATCAGGACCTAAAATTAATGAAGGGCTCCGTTCTTACCAGCCTTGCGGTGATAAGATGCCACTAAGTGGGGTGACCTGTGTCACACTCCACGAAGAAGAGGACTCATTTCGAAGTTTGGAAAACAATGAAAAATGGGAATACAAAAAAAAACTTTTTATGGCCACTTTGCCAATATTTCATTCAACCACATGCATAGTTTATTAATAGTGGGTGGCTATATGTGTAACATGTGACATACTTTTGTGAGCATTTTTGAAACATAACCCTGGAGTAGAGACCTAAATGCCCCACGGGAGGAGGGCAAGGGAAGGGAAGACCCCTGTAGTCAAACTCTGGAGGTGGAAGAAATTTAGGTTCAGGTTAACAAGAAAGTTTTTGGTTACAGGAAGTTGAAAAGAGCTTAAAAAAACCCTTTCTAAACAATCTTTCTATTGCCACATTGAGATTTTTTTCATTGATCCATTGATTACTTTTTCAAAGGGCTCTAGGGAAGGGAAGGGAAATGCGTTGGATCTGATTTGCACAAAGTCGTCGATGCATGGATTCCACAGGGTCAACACATAAATAAGCACTGACCAGGTGCTGTTGCAGGGTTGTACGAAGTCTTTGATGGCCCTGAGATTTCGGGAACAGGAGGCAAGCCATCAACCCCTTGGAGTCACTCAGGGTTCAAGTGAGATAGGTCCAGTCCATATCCTCAGCAAGGCAGAGTGCAGCAAGCAGCTGGCTTCATGCAGCACAGCAGGGCATAAAAGTAGTTTTTTCAGCGCATCAGTCCCAACGAGTGGCAGTCCTCATAGCAGCACAGCAGTCTTTCTTCCTGGCAGAGTTCTTCACAGGTAAGGTAGTGTCCTGTCTTGGTAGGGTCAGAGCCCCAGTACTTATACCCAGTTGTGTCTTTAAAGTGGAGGCGACTTCAAAGAAGGATCTTTGAAGTGCACACATGACCTTTCTTCCCAGCCCTGGGTCCAGACTATCAGTTGGGGGTAATCAGGCCTTTAATGCAGGAAACAGGACACTGCCATTCAGGTGAACGTGTCAGCTCACCCGCCTTCCTGCCAGGAAAAGCTGACGGAATGCAGAGGAATGCAGATGAGTTTTCTTTCACACCTATCCTTCTTGTGTTTGTGGCTGTCATGAGGGAATGCATACAGTGTAGATGTCACCCAACCCCGGATATGTATTGAAGACGGGCTAAAGGCACACGGATCAGTAAGAGCAGAGAAATGTCTACTTTCTAAAAGTGAAATTTCTAAAACAGTAATGTTGAATCCGACTTTTCCAATTAAGAGGACTTACCAATACTGTTCCAAAGATATGCACAAATGTTATTGAGTAGATTAAATGAACATGAATATCCAAAGAAGCTGCTCAAGAATTCTATGAAGAAAGCATGGTGAATGCTGTGGGAATCATTACTGACTAAGAAAAGAGAAAAAGGATTTGGATCGTTTGGTCTGCTTATCAACTTTCAGTCCAAGGGCTAACCAATTTAAGAAAATTGGGTGTCACCAACACTCAACAGTAACCTAAGACAACTGTGGAACCTGACACTTGTGGAGGGACACCATAAAAGTGGCACATGCATATGTTGCAATCAAATGATTCAAGGTACAGAGTTTGTGCATAAGGAAATCAAATGGAGACAAATTGGATAACCAAGTACGTGGGACATGGAATCAAGTGCCCATGCAATAAGCTCTCTATTGGCAAGACCAATCAAGAAATCAGACAGAGAATCATCCAACACAAGTCTTGTATAATACAAAAACTCACCACTGCACTGTTGGTCAATCATTTTATAGAAAATCATCATTCCGAGTGTGATTTCCATTGGACAGTGTTGCCAGTGGTACCACCAGACCCTAGAAGAGGGGATCTTGTGAGACGGCTGGTGAGAAAAGAAGCTTGCCTTATATTATGGTTCAATATAGTTACAGAGGGCTTGAATTAAATGAATGAACTTCAAAACTTATGAAGTATGTGAATAAAGAGTTGCTGTTTAAGGTGTTGCTGACGAGGAACCATGAATTGCTAATAACCAGCTTAGGGACACTACTTTGGAGGTCCAAAATAAGAAGGCTCTTAAGCATCATACATGAGAATAGTTTGGAAGCAAAAAAACATTGAGAGAATGATCCGCTGATTGTTCCGCTGGACCATGACACTAAACACTGGGAAGTGTAGTGAGGTCACATGATAATAGCTCAGATTGAATTGGGTTTATATGCAGGGCTACCAGGATGGAATTCAGGCCACGCAAGGATTATGCACAGCCACACTACATACCCCACAATGCGTTGTGACGGTGAAAAAAGTGTGTGAGGCGGAATTGGTTCAGTGACACATACCCCAGAGTGCATTGTAAAAGTGTGTGAGGCTTCTAGATTACAATCAAACAAATCCCATCAAGCTGCCGCTCTAAACTGGGAGGAGACAGGCTTTGTTTAACCTTTTCAAAGAAAAGCTGAACCAGTTGAATCAGATTGACTGCTTTACATGTACATTTGAAACCGACATCCTCGTTGAGAAGATTCTACAACAATAAGTAAGCAACATCCATTTTTATGCCATGTGCATAATGATAATAGAGTAACGCCAGCTTGATTAATGGAAGTTCAAAATGCAGATACTGAACGCTATACTGACAATTGATGTTCTCTTCCTTGTAGAATGCATTGATTGCACAGGAAGGAACGTGTATTGAGTGGCATACTCAATTGTGCCACAAATATTCAAACTTTTCCTTAAAGCCGAAAGAGAAGTGAGTAAGGTTTGTCTGTTTGATGTCAAAAAAACATCGTAACTCTGTGGTTACAAACATAGCATTCAGAGTGTATTAAAAGTAGCCGTGATAATGGTGTGATATCAGATGCAATGTTGCCAACATCTACCCAATGCTGTGAGAATGTTTTCAGAATGGATACAATGTTACTAACAGTTGCACAATACCGGAGTCAGCAGGTGCCGTGAGCCTCACTGAGATGATAGATGTTCAAAACAGAGAGATACAGGCAATTTCTTTTAAACTGCGAAAGTTTAGGCATTTCTTACCCTTCTTGACATGGTGTTATGTTTAAACATTCCCATGTTGGTCTGGGCCTCTAAACAAGATTAATGATTTGAAGATGGAAGATGTTTTTCACCCCTTCAAGTAAGTGAGTGCATTCAGCTTGTTGCTGAGAAGCTGTGTTCTTGAACCTTTCTTTATTTGAGAGAGCCTCCAAACGTGGGTATCTAGTAATGACCTCCCGTATTTATTTTTGAGATTCTCTTCACATTAAGGAGAATTGAGATATTTGTCTACCAGTCCTACATTGAGGTAAATAGTTATGGGAACAGTCTATGATATGAACCCCAGAGACAGAAATACTCATACACACAAAAACAATTACCGTATTTGTTTTCTTTAATAGTATCCTGTTATTATGAGTTTTAAGGAGAACCCTCAAAATAAGATTGTGTTCAAAACGTGCCAACAGAGTTTTATATAACCCTGGGCGTAGTTTGCGAAGTAGCGCTACGCGTAGCTACGCAAAGTGCACTTCGCACTACGCGAGCTCCGCGTAGCTTCGCAAACTGCGTAGTGCACTGTGCAAGATACTGTTCGCACTGATTGCACAGTGCAGGATGCTTGTCAGCGTGCGTTTTCTGGTGCTCGAGTAGATTTCTACTCGAGCGGCAGCTTTCTCAACGCGGACTGGTAGTTTCTCATCGAGAGCGGTCGCGAGCATATGCAACTACTCGCAATGAGAAACCTGATCTCCCCGCGTTGAGAATCTCACCGGGAGGTTTATTGTCTATGCTCGTGGTCGGCAACTTGATGTTGCTGATCGTGAACAAGGAAAAGTCTCGCCGGGATGACATTTTGCTTCCTCGCGGTCGCCAACTTGACGTTGAAGACCGCGAGCAAGCGAAAAATGACCGCTGCACTACGCTACGCGTGTTTGCACTGTGCTACGTGCAATTCGCATAGTGCAAAGTAGCGCAAACTTCGCAAAAAACGCGAGCGTAGCGTAGTGCTTTGCCCGGGCTTAGTTTTATACTAGAAAGCGTAGTAGAATGAGATTACTGGCACACAGAGAATAATATACATGATTTAAAAGATAGGTCCCTGTCGTTAGCCAGGATGTGTTCAAACGTGTTTAAGTGCCTCTGGTGAAAGTCCATTATATAAGAGTGAATTGAATTAAACAAATTGTAGTATCTCCTAGTCGATGATAAAATTCAGAACCAGGATACATGTTTTGTTTTTTGTTTATTTAAAGTTTTAATAGTTTTGTTGTTGTAAATGTATATGTAAAGGAATGTTTTTTGTCAAATATACTGTGGGTTACTTGCACTGGTGTCCTTGATGTAATGTTTGCTATATATGTTGGTCAACTGTTTATGATTTTTTGATGTCAGACTGATGGAAAAGATTTTTTATTTAAAGTGAATGAATGGTGGTCACAGGAATTTATTTGGGTGACCATGAACGTTATAGAAGGATGATCAGTCAACACTGGCATTTGCATTTTGGTTTATTTTGCAGTGGCTTAGCCTTGATGACATAACATCGGCCCAACCCCTGGTCTTTAATTACTTTCTAAAAGTGGCATTTCTAAAACAGTAATGTTAAATCCAATTTTACGAGCAGGCCTCATATTAGTGAAAAAACGAATTTGGGAGTTTTTCACTATCAGGACATGCAAAAGTTACCAGTGCATGCCCTACCCTTTACTTACACAGCACCCTGCACTATGGGCTACCTAGGACCTACATTAGGGGTGACTTATGCATAATAAAAGGAGAGTTTAAGGTTTGGCAATTCGTTTTACATGCCAACTCGAAATGGCAGTAAACTGCACACCAAGGCCATTTATTGGCAGACCTGAGACAGGTTTGAAAGGCTACTTGTGTGGGAGGCACGATCAGTGCTACAGGCACCCTAGTAGCATTTAGGTTACAGGCCCTGGGTATTTGGTATACCACTTTACAAGGGACTTACAGGTAAACTAAATATGTCAATTATGTATAAACCATGTTTACTGGAGCAGCACATGCATTTTAGCACTGGTCAGCAGTGGTAAAGTGCTCAGAGTCCTAAGCCCTACAAAAAGAATCAGCAAAAAAAGGAGGTCAACCTTCACAAAGTATGGGGGAAGACCACCCTTAGGATGACAGGTCTAACACCTAGCAATAGCGGAGGCACTTGTGGGGTCTTCACTTACTACGGAGACTGAAGTCACTTAACCAGATAACATCAGTATTTTCAAGCTGTAACATCATAGGTTCCCACTTAGGTGATGCACCCCCGAAGGTGTATTAATAACAATTGCATGGGATACGCATGCATCATTGTTGTCCTTTGTCCAGAAGAAATAATCCACCACAATCAGGTTACTGAGCTAGGATATTATCATGTGTTTATTTATTTTTTATAGTTTTATAGAGCGCGAACCAGACCCGTGAGGGTATCAGAGTGCTTTACAGGATTAAGGGTGGTATACAAAGCATTAGAAAGGGAGGGACCAATTGGGTAAAATAGAGGATGCAGTATATAAGAAAAGCACGCAGTCAAGGTCCCGGCTACATGTGGGATAAAAATTCAAACGGTTAGATACATTAAAAGAGGGCACGCAATCTCCACTCTTGGGGGGATGCCAAGGAGTGTAGGAGTAGGTATCATCCGTAGAAGCCGTGGATAATGCCGAGGTGGAGAGTGGAACATGTCACTGAGGTGATTGTAGTGTAATCATTAGACGAGGTATATGCTCATTAGAAGGTTTTGGTCTCCTTTTTAAAGTGTGTCAAGGACGGAAGTCTTCTGATGGCGGGAGGGAGAGAGTTCCAAATTCTTGGAGCGGCCCCAGAGAAGGCCCGATTGTAGGTTTTTTTCTTCCGGAAGCGTGCTGGTTGCAACAACAGGTATTTGGCAGATTGGGAGTTTCTGGATCCTCCGGATATCACAAGTTTTTGGGCGAGAAATGCAGGGGAATTGGAGTAAAGAGCTTTGTGTGTAATGTAGGCCAGTTTAAGTTGGTTTCTGGCCACTAGGGGAAGCCAGTTCAGAGCTTTGAGGTTGGGAGAGATGTGGTCAAATTTCTTTGAGCCGGTTAAGAGTCTGGCGGCGGAGTTAAGGCAGGCTTTCAGTGGGGCCAGAGAGTTCTTGGGTAGCCCTGCCAGAGTAGAGCATCCATATTCTAGTCTGGAAATGACGAGCGCCTGGATTGCCATTTTCAGGTCGGAACCATCGAGGAAGTGTTTAAGGTTTCTTAGGTAACTCAGGTGGAATCTGGCTGTTTTGGCCATCAAGTTTATATGGACATGCATGTTCAGGCTGCCGTCAAGGGTTATTCCAAGGGATTTTGCCGAGTCAACAATGGTAGGAGGGCAGTTTAGTGCTGTGATGGTCTTGATCCATTCCTGAATATCTGGATTGGTTTTGGGTGGGGAGATTAGAAGAAATTCAGTTTTATTTGAGTTGAGTTTAAGTTGGTTGGGGGTTAGCCAATGGACTGTCAGCTTCAGGGCCTCGTTCAGGGAAAAAATGTCCTCAGGGGAAGAGATCTTTATGTAGATCTGTGTATCATCGGCGTACATAAGGTAGGAGATATTGGCGGCACATAGCACCTCAGTGAGAGGTTCAAGGTAAAGATTGAAGAGGGTAGGGGAGAGGGTTGATCCTTGGTCGACTCCGACCGTAACCAGAGACGGGGTGGATAGATTACCATTGATGAGGACTCTCTGTGAGCGGTTTTGGAGGAAGGATCTAAACCATTCAAGGACGGTGCCATCCAACCCCATCCTGAATTTGAGGCATTCCAGGAGAATTTTGTGGTTAAACGTGTGAAAGGCAGAAGAAAGGTCTAGGAGGATTAGGAGAGAGGTTTTGCTTTGATCAAGGGCTTGGATGTCGTCATCCACGATGTGGAGGAGGGTGGTTTCTGTGCTGTGTCCAGGTCTGAACCCGAATTGGAAGTCATCTAGCAGGTGGAAGTTGTTGATATGTAGGCTCAGCTGCTGTTGCACACATTTTTCCAGAACTTTGGCTAGGAGTGGGATGTTGGACATGGTTCTATAGTTCTCAGCTGAAGCAGGGTCCAGCGTAGGTTTTTTTAGGATGGGGACAACTTGGCCAGCCTTGAGCGAATCAGGAATTGAGCCCTGTAGGAGGGAGGCATTGATTATTGAGGTCCAGGAAGGGATGATAGCCTGAGAGGCGGCAGCAAGGCAGTTAGAAGGGAGAGGAACATTGAAGTGATTGTTTGGGTTTAGGGAGGCAAGAATTCTCGAGACAGAGTGTTCATCATAGATTTTAAAGTTGGACCAGTGCACTAGGTTTTTGGGTGAGGTTTGGGAAGACAGCGCGGAGAGAAGAGGTAGAGCTGGCAGATTTTGATTTAGGTGTTGAGTTGCGGATTTAGGTTCATTTCCTAGGGCAGAGTTTTTGTCACAGAAGAAGGATGAAAATTCCTCGCTTGATATTAGGGGTTTAGGTGTTTCTTTGGAGGTTTTCGCTAGTTTGTTGGATTGGTGTTTGACCAAGTCAAACAGCTTGCGAGGTCGATTTTTGGCGTTCTTGAGTTCAGTTCTGAAAAACTCTTTTGAGTTGAGGATTTTCTTATTGTAGGCATTTCTGGCCTGGCGCAGAAGTTTTAGATGGGCTGCTGATGGGTGTTGTTCCCAGTTTCGTTCAGTCTGTTGAGGGATCTCCTCTCCTTGTTGAGGGATCCGCTTAACCAGGGATTCCTGTCTTTGATCTGGGTTATTTTTTGTTCTTTTCATGTGAACCAGGGGGACATTGTCTCAGCTGCCAAGCAACATTTAGACACATAGAATCAACATCTCAACAAGCATGGAGGAGAAAGCTAATTTGTATTGAGGCTAAATTGTCTATATACGCATGTACATTTCATCATTAGTGTAAAACCTGTACAGTGTTATATGTTTGTGATGCATGAACATTGCACAATGTACTGTATCAAACATATACATATGACATATTAACGCCACCAGACAACAGATAAATACAGCATTAGGTATCCTTCTTATGGACACTCAATAGATACAGAAAGTGATCCATCCAGTGTAGAAAGCATCTATGTTGAACATTGCACCAACAGACCAAAGACCAAAAGCGGAAACACTCAGGGTGCCAGAAAAAAAAGTTTGAGGGTTGATTAAGATCTTGAAGGAACATAGTAACAAATGTAAGTCTGTGGTTTTCCCACCTCATTGAGGTAGGATAATCACTGGGTCCCCTTTGGTGGACAAAATAAAATAAATCATCCATGTACAGGGAAGAATGTCAGGGTCATTGATTTCTTTTTTGTGTTGTAGAAGCAAACACTCGGGCCCGATTCACAAACAGCTTCCGCAGTGTTGGCAGAGGCTCTGCTGTCATGGTGGAGTCCCCACACTCATTGTGGAAGATCCACACTGCAGTTTCTCATTGCTGACATTCCACCACAACTGCAGAGCCTCCGCCATGATGGAGATTCTTTGTTAATCATGCCCTCATTTTGGGGCTTCTATCTGCAAAACAATAATTCTAGTATGCCACCATGACATGCCTGCCAGCATTTCAGGATTGCCAAAAGTGCTTCTGCTGCATCAGAACCACTGTTGGCAATGCAGTCCTCAGTGATATAGTGGGCATCTCTGAGTATAATGAGAGATCTTCTGGCAGGAGGGCCAGGGTTTCCCCTGGTCCATCCTGGCAGGCTAGTGGTTTGTTCACCATACTTTGAAGACCCCCTAATATCAGTAATTTCTTATATGTGCTAATGTTTGTGCTCTACTTGTGGAAAATGTAAAGACAGTTCAGCTCCATTGTTTTTTTTAAAGATATCATCATAGACTTCTGGTCACAGTTATTTATCCCTCTGGATTCTTACAACCTGTGGAAAGACAGCAAAACAGAAATTAAAATCAAATAATTACTTTTCTGGAACATTCTAGGCATTGGTATGTTAATAATTAATTTCTGACCTATTTATTCCTCCAGACACTGCCGTTACTCATTATGCTCCCATGGACAGGTGCTGCAGGAAATTTGCTATGCTTTTTCTCATCTGTATCTCCACTAGGCCTGGGCTAAAATTCCGTTCCGCTCGCGGAAATTGCGATAATTTGACATTTTCGCGTTCCGCGGAAAGCGCGAAAATGTCAAAATGTCCGCAATCCGCATCTTACCGGTAATTTTTTTCTTGCTCGCGCTGTAAAAAAATACATTCTCGCGTGCGCTCGATCGCCTTACCTGAATCCCCGTGTTCGCCGACAAGTTTTCCCAATCCGGTCGCGTTCTCCACGAGATGTTGGATTGTTGGTAGCCATTTGCGCTGTCTCGCGACAGTTCGCACCCGCATTAACGTCATTTGTCACGCAATCACGTCATTTGTCGCGCGATCACGTCTTTCTTCTCGCGATCATGCACTGCGAGAGTATGAGATGATTGAGATCTCGAACACGTCATTCTCCACTGCGAGCGAGAGCGTGAGGACGCGGGCACGTCATATCGAACGCGAGCGGGCGGGACAAGTGTAAACAAGATGGCCGCAAGCTGCGATCACGCAAAAAATACAGCGAACCAGGCGGGAAAAAAACGTTCGCGTCTTCGCGATATTTCCGGCGTGTTTGCGGAGATTTTCAACATTTTCGCAATAGTTTGCGAAAGTGAATTTCGCAAATTCCGCCCACCCCTAATCTCCACTTGAACATGCATTTATCTTTTGGTGCCAAAACTATATACCAGGACATATGTGGCAACAGTTGTTCAGCAAGTTAAACAGTCACACTGTAAAGCATCCTTAGAGTTTTTAAAACACCCAAATCATGATTGTGCATGATTCTGAAGTCAAAAAAGATTGTGCAAGCAGCCATTTTTTGTAGGTCATCCTAGACAGACCTCCTGAGGCGGAAGCCGGGAGCGCGACCTGCTGATATTTTTATTTGTTATCAGAATCACTTGGTGTTTTTAAACCACTTACCCTCTCCCCCTCCTTTCACCACTTCAGGGCACTAGCCTGCTCTTGACACGCCGCACAGCCGATATTAACGCTGCCGCGGGAAAACACCTAATCGAATCTTGCCGCCATTTCCTGCTCGTTCATGGAGGCCACGCCCCCTTCTGAGGCCACGCCCACCGCGAACCAGTACTTAAAGCGCTGACTAATAGCGCCGTAATTATCCTAGACAGACCTCCTGAGGCGGAAGCCGGGAGAGCGACCTGCTGATATTTTAATTTGTTATCAGAATCACTTGGTGTTTTTAAACCACTCACCCTCTCCCCCTCCTTCACAACTTCAGGGCACTAGCCTGCTCTTGGACACGCCGCGCAGCCGATATTAACGCTGCCGCGGGAAAACACCTAATCGAATCTTGCCGCGATTTCCTGCTCGTTCACGGAGGCCACGTCCCCTTCTGAGGCCACGCCCACCGCGAATCAGTATTTAAAGCGCTGACTACTAGCGCCGTATTTATCCTAGACAGACCTCCTGAGGCGAAAGCCGGGAGCGCGACCTGCTGATATTTTAATTTGTTATCAGAATCACTTGGTGTTTTTAAACCACTTACCCTCTCCCCCTCCTTCACCACTTCAGGGCACTAGCCTGCTCTTGGGCACGCCGTGCAGCCGATATTAACGCTGCCACGGGAAAACACCTAATTGAATCTTGCCGCCATTTCCTGCTCGTTCACGGAGGCCACGCCCCCTTCTGAGGCCACGCCCACCACGAACCAGTATTTAAAGCGCTGACTACTAGCGCCGTAATTATCCTAGACAGACCTCCTGAGGCGGAAGCCGGGAGCGCGACCTGCTGATATTTTAATTTGTTATCAGAATCAATTGGTGTTTTTAAGCCACTTACCCTCTCCCCCTCCTTTCACCACTTCAGGGCACTAGCCTGCTCTTGGACACGCCGCGCAGCCGATATTAACGCTGTCGCGGGAAAACACCTAATCGAATCTTGCCGCCATTTCCTGCGCGTTCACGGAGGCCGCGCCCCCTTTTGAGGCCACGTCCACCGCGAACCAGTATTTAAAGCGCTGACTACTAGTGCCGTAATTATCCTAGAATGAACTCCTAAGGCGGAAGCCGGGAGCGCGACCTGCTGATATTTTAATTTGTTATCAGAATCACTTGGTGTTTTTAAACCACTTACCCTCTCCCCCTCCTTCACCACTTCAGGGCACTAGCCTGCTCTTGGACACGCCGCGCAGCTGATATCAACGCTGCCGCGGGAAAACACCTAATCGAATCTTGCAGCCATTTCCTGCTCGTTCACGGAGGCCACGCCCCGTTCTGAGGCCACGCCCACCGCGAACCAGTATTTAAAGCACTGACTACTAGCGCCGTAAATATCCTAGACAGACCTCCTGAGGCGGAAGCCGGGAGCGCGACCTGCTGATATTTTAATTTGTTATCAGAATCACTTGGTGTTTTAAAGCCACTTACCCTCTCCCCCTCCTTCACAACTTCAGGGCACTAGCCTGCTCTTGGACGCGCCGCGCAGCTGATATTAACGCTGCCGCGGGAAAACACCTAATCGAATCTTGCCGCGATTTCCTGCTCGTTCACGGAGGCCACGTCCCCTTCTGAGGCCACGCCCACCGCAAACCAGTATTTAAAGCGCTGACTACTAGCGGCGTAATTATCCTAGACAGACCTCCTGAGGCGAAAGCCGGGAGCGCGACATGCTGATATTTTAATTTGTTATCAGAATCACTTGGTGTTTTTAAACCACTTACTCTCTCCCCCTCCTTCACCACTTCAGGGCACTAGCCTGCTCTTGGACACGCCGCGCAGCCGATATTAACGCTGCCGCGGGAAAACACCTAATTGAATCTTGCCGCCATTTCCTGCTCGTTCACGGAGGCCACGCCCCCTTCTGAGGCCACGCCCACCACGAACCAGTATTTAAAGCGCTGACTACTAGCGCCGTAATTATCCTAGACAGACCTCCTGAGGCGGAAGCCGGGAGCGCGACCTGCTGATATTTTAATTTGTTATCAGAATCAATTGGTGTTTTTAAGCCACTTACCCTCTCCCCCTCCTTTCACCACTTCAGGGCACTAGCCTGCTCTTGGACACGCCGCGCAGCCGATATTAACGCTGCCGCGGGAAAACACCTAATCGAATCTTGCCGCCACTTCCCCGCCTCCTCGCCAGCCATGCCCCCCCGAACGCTGACTACAGTCTTATAAAAAATGTGCTTCCCCCGGAAGCGCAGCGGACGAGCGCAGCGGGCGCGACGAATGCGCGCCGAAGGCGCGCCTAAGGCAAGCCCGTCTGCGCCTGTCCGCGCCAAGGTAGTGCCATGGGCCACTTACGCTGCCGGTTTAGACCCTTTACATCAGGATCAGCTTCCTTCCGGGCCACCCTACTCTAGAGAGGAGCTCATCCAAATAGGTAAGCAACATGCAGATAAAGGAATACTTTCTCTAGTACCTACATCACATCCCCGGGCCGACGTACTATGCGAAGACGTTTTGAATTGCGGGCTATTAAATGTTAGGTCCCTGCCTAAACATTGCACTGAGATCCAACTTCTGATTGACACTCACGAACTAGACATTCTGTTCATGACAGAAACTTGGACGCGTCCAGACTGCTTGGTCGACCCTGGATTTGCTTGTCCACCCGGGTTTAAATTTCTCCACTCCCCTAGGCCTAGGCAGGGGTGTGGGAGCTATTTTCAGAGCCTCTTGCAGCATTAAGGTCCTTCCTCTTGACCTTACTTTGGGCACCGAGATGTTAGGGCTTTCAATCCAGACCCACGCTGGGACTACTGTCACAGGGATAGTTTGCTATCGCCCACCAGGGGCGTTTAGCCTTCAGCAGCAACAAGCGCTAACCACCACCCTGACTAACATCGCTCTATCGCACCAGAAGATATTTATACTTGGTGATTTCAATCTCTGGCATAATGGCACCCTTGACTCAGCTCTCAGGAACCTACTTCTTACCTGTGATAGTTTTGGTCTCTCTCAATTGGCCTCCAAGGCCTCCCACAAAGCAGGTCATCTACTTGATCTGGTCTTTGCGGCTCCAGATCTGGTGGTAATGGGAGAAACCCTTCCGATGGACTGGACTGATCACTCCTTGGTTAAATTCTTTCTTCACAAGAAGACTGGTCCTTATAAGGCCCCTGTGCTGACCAAGGAAATTAAATGCAGAGATTGGAGAGCTCTCTCACGCTTACACCCTTCTGGTGAAGTGTTCCATTTGCAACAGCTCTTTGATGTGAACAAAAGTACAGGCGAAAATTATAACTCTCTTATCACCAGCATCTCAACGGTTGTCGATATCCATGCCCCTCTTAAAAGTCGGACTTGCAGAGGTAAAGACTCTGCCCCATGGTTTAACGACGATCTAAAACTGTTAAAACTTGAATGTAAACAAGCAGAGAGAAGGTGGAGACGCGACCATAAGGAAACGTCCAAAGAAACGTGGAAAACTAAGGTCCATGCTTATAAAACTCTCATTAAAATATCCAAAGCCGATCACTACTCCTCTCTGATCTGTAACACTACCAACAATTCTAGGAGCATTTTTATCATCCTTAACAGCGTCACTAACCCGGAATCTTGCAAAAATTCGATCGTCCCGTCCCAAGACCTCTGCGACAATCTGGCCACTTTCTTCAAGGAGAAAATAGAACTTATCCTTAAAGACCTGGACACCCCTCCTGAGATTGAAGCTCCCCTAGTCTTGAATCCTGTCACTCCGGAAGATCGATCACCTGACTCAGCTAGGACTCCAGATGAATCACTTCTCAGATTTCCACCGCTTACATACGATATTTTTACTAAGATAGCAAGAGGGATTGTTTCCGGGTCTCCTCTGGACCCGGTGGCTCCCAAAATTTGGAAGGAATTTGAAGATGAACTTTTCCCCCCCTCCACCTAATCTGTAAGCAATCTCTAATGACTGGCACTGTCCCTGCCCACTGGAAACGAGCGTTAGTCTCCCCCTTGCTAAAAAAACCTTCCCTAGATCCTGACTGCTGTAAAAATTACAGGCCCATCTCACTGCTGCCGTTCCCTGCCAAGATAGTGGAGCGGGTGGTCAGTAATACTCTCTCCAACCACCTGGAACATCATCTACTACTTAACGGGGACCAATTTGGTTTCCGGCCTGCCCATGGAACCGAAACAGCCCTCATCACCGCTATGGACGAACTTCAAAGGCGGGCAGACAGAAGACAGGCATCGTTCTTGATACTGCTCGATATGTCTGCCGCCTTTGACACGGTGAATCACATGATCTTATTGAGGCGACTGTTGGAGGCAGGAGTGAAGGACACAGCGCTGCAATGGTTTCACTCTTTTTTGCAGGACAGGCAGCAGGCAGTATCTTTACCACCTTTCCAATCAGCCTTTTCCCCGGTAACGCACGGAGTCCCCCAGGGCTCTGCTATCAGCCCAATTCTTTTTAATGTATACCTCAGGCCGTTAATTCTACTTATCAAAAGTTTCGGCATTAAAACCGTCAATTACGCCGACGACACGCAGATGATCCTCTCCTTGGGTGGAGAGGATTCTATCTCTGTGGAGGTCCTACATAATTGTCTACGGGACACATCAAGGTGGCTGAAGGATAACTCACTTCAGTTCAATGCAGGGAAAACTGAGGTGCTCTTTAGCGCTGGTTCGAGGATCCCCCGACCGTTCCCTAACAACTTCTGGCCCCCGGAAACAGGCTCCAATGTACAGCCTGCGGACTCTGTCCGCAACCTAGGGGTCATGCTTAACCACAGGCTTAGCATGGAGACCCATGTTCAAAAAACATCGGCCTGCTGCTTTGCCATCCTCCGCTCTCTAAGAAAAGTCTTGCCCCTCCTACCCACCCTGGCCCGCGCCCAAGTGGTTAGATGTACCATCTTAAGCAGGCTGGACTATTGCA
Source organism: Triturus cristatus (assembly GCF_964204655.1). NCBI lineage: Eukaryota > Metazoa > Chordata > Amphibia > Caudata > Salamandridae > Triturus > Triturus cristatus. Next base: position 802,004,841 of record NC_140581.1, read on the forward strand.
ATGCCCTCCTGCTCGGGTCCCCTGAGTTTCTGCTGGATAGGCTCCAAAGGGTCCAATTTGCGGCTGCAAAATTGGCCTTGGGGCTGCCGAGAAGATCTCACGGACCATCTGCCTTGGCAAAATTGCACTGGCTCCCTCTTAGACAGAGGATCCAGTTTAAGGCCCTCTGTATTGTTTTCAAAGCCCTCCATGGTACCGGTCCAGTCCCTCTCCAATCTAAGTTTGCGTGGTATGTTCCTACCAGACATCTTCGCTCCTCTGATGCCAAACTGGTAGTCATCCCCAAATTTAGGAAGGTCAGAGCCGGTGGTAGATCCTTCGAGGTGGCAGCCGCCAGACTTTGGAACACCCTCCCCATCGAGATTAGGCACATCAATGAACTCCTGACGTTCAGAAAAATGGTGACAGTTGCGCTTTATAAATTCCTAAATAAATAAATAAATATAAATAAATTTGTCTGACATTTTGTGAAAACAATTACAATTTGATAAAGGATTATTTTATGTACATTGTGTAAATGATATTTTTTTAGGTTATATTTTAGGTGTGGGATGGTGGGTATGTAGGAGTATTGGGTGGGAAAGCAATTAAATAATAATTTATTAATGATTAATTACTAATAAATATGTACTAATTGATACATAATTATGTAACTTGTATAATTATTATAATTGTTTAATTTATATTTTAGGTGTGGGTTGTTGGGTTCGTAGTGGTATAGAGTGGGAAGTTGAATAGTAATTGAATAAGTATTAATTATTGATAAACAATTAACTAATTGTTAATTATATAAATTGTATTGTAGTATAATCTTTTAATTTAAATTTTAGGGGCAGGTTGTTCAGTTTGTAAGGGTATAGGGTAGGAAATTAATTAAATAATAAATGATTCATTAAAATTATTTCTTTATTGGTGATTAATTAATTATTAATTAAGTATGTACATTGTGTAGTTATTATAATATTTTAGTTTATATATATGTTAAAAGTGCATTGCTAGGTATGTGAGACTATAGTGTGGGAATCTAATTAAAATAATTATTAAATGAAATTTCTTTCTTATATTAATTATTTTAAAAAAGTATAATTATTTTAATTAGTTTGATTGTTTTTTTTTAATGTATATATTTATTTTTAGGTTACATTTCTTTAAAATAACTTTATGAAGTTAATACCTGTATTAAAATAAGGAAGTTTTTGAAGTTAAGTACTTTTTCTACTGTTGTACAGACTGCTGTGGGAATAGTAAATGTTACTCCTTTTGAGTGCAATGCTTTCCCTACTGCTGCACAGACTGGAGTGGAACTATTACATTTTACCCTTCCCGAGTCCAACGTTTTCCTTACTGTAGCACTGACTGGAGGGGGAATACAAAATTGTACTCCTCCTAAGTCCAACGCTTTTCCTACTTTTGCACCGACTGGAGTGTAAATAGTAAATGTACCCCTCCTGAGTCCAACGCTTTCCCTACTGTTGCACAGACTGAAGTGGAAATATAGACTTTTACCCCTCTTGTGTCCAACAATTTCCCTACTATTGCGTGTGAATAGTCCAAGGGTTTCCCTACTGTTGCACAGACTGGAGTGGGAATAGTATATGTAGTATTGCCAGAATTGTATACTTTTATTTATATTGTTTAAAATGTTATTATCTTTTTGTGTATTTAAAATATATATTTTTTAATTTGTACTGTTTGTGATCTATATTATATTTTCAGTAAAATGTATTTGTTTATGTTGCTTACTTTTTATGGGTAATGAAATTTGTATGTTTGTTTTTTAGATTTTTTTCCATTTTATTTCTTACAGTTTTTAATTTATTGTGTGTGTGTTAATAATAGTTTTACATTTTATATGTATACATAAACATACACAAATACATATATATGTGTGTGTATGTTTGTTTAAATAAGTCCATATATATATTTTTACATTGTTTAAATATATTCACCTTACATTATATTACTGTTATATATATTTAGGGGTTTATTATGATGTTGGTATATATAACCTCCGCCCGACACCGACTCGGACATGGGACCCACCGACAGCTGGTCGGTGGTCCCGACTGACTGATTTCAATGCATCCAAACACAGTTTGGTTGCATGGTCCCTTTCCTCAATGGGAGCTCGGATTACAGCCATAAACCGGCCATACCGCAAGCTCCCATTGATGAAAGGGATGTGCAGGTTATCCCTGCACCCCGTGGCAGGCACCTCAAGGTTCCTGCGGCAAGGTGCAGGGGTCAAGTGCCCCCTCGGCCACCAATCGGAGGGCGTGCACCAAAGCAAGCCCTGCTATGGTCCCCCAAACACTCTTTACAACATGGTTTCCATGTCGGACAGCTTCTGAGTGCAAGAAAGGATGACTATGGGTGGTTCTTCTTTATTCCTTTATTCCTTGCAGGCTGTCAGCGTCCAGGTAAATTTCTTATGTTCGTAATATGGCAGAAATTCTGCTTTAAATGTTGAAATGCAGAGCCAAAAACAATGTTTATTAGAGAGTGCATGTTTTAATTAAGGATGATGGAGTGAATATGAGGAATCCTCTCCTTGAATGTCAAACCAATATCCATCTTTTCAAAGCCAGTTTCATTAAAGGTCGTAACGTAAGGGACCGCAGCCCCTGTGGGGCTTCTGGTCACAAGGGAGGCACTCAGAGTTATTTCTACTATAACAATATTTCTGCTGGTAGTCTGGGATGCCTATGGTTGATAACACCCCATGCATGCTGGTATTGCCATCTTAGCCCACTTAACACCTTTATTACGGCCTCCACTCAGCCACCAGAAAACCACAGAGCACGGTACACTGCACACTCAGATTCTTCTCTGTCAGGCTGCTCTTGTCAACATTCCAAGGAAGCCTCCAGCTCAACAGTAGGAAAGTACCAATATGAGAGGAGGGAGGGGGTGGCAAAATGAGACCAATAACAAGTGGTACAAGGGAGAGACCTATAACAACTGTACCAAAGGATTAAACAGTATAACCATAAACAAGGAAAATAGGTTATAACACATCCTCCCCCTTGAGGATGAAGGAAGTAAAATTAAAGTTAAGGTTATTGCATTACAAAGTCTTTATGCCATTTAGGTGAAGTTATGAATCTTTTGGCACAGCTTCTTTGGTGACTCGGAAAGTCCTTGGGGACATCTGAAGACGGGGATCTACTGCTGGGATCATCTTCCGGGCCTTGGCTCCTCGCTAAACGGTCCATGCTCCAATTCTGACCATTCTCGAGGATTACCATTTTTTTTATTTTAATGATTCTTTTAGGATCATAGAATTTGGATTTGTTATCTCCAATGTATGTGGGACTTTTCACAGATACCCAGTCTCCTATGGCCGCCTCTGGGGTTTGACTCTGTGCGTATAATTGTTTTGGGCTTTATACTTGGCTTAATGGTAAACAATTTTGGATTTAGAATTGGTGGATTTGTGTTCTGTCACCTCTCCTCCCCCGATCCAGTTTGGAAAACATCTTGTACTAGGTTTTCTTCTTCTGAGAGATGAGAAAGGGGAGATACCAGTGACCAGGTTGGGAGTTGTGTTATATGCCCAGAGCATATCTTGTAGAGCTCGTTCAACAGGTATGGGGTTAATGCAAGGCAATTGTAAGTTCTCTTTTACCATCCTGTTTACCCTTTCGACCAAGCCATTGGCCCGAGGGCTGTACAATGCAGTTTTTAGGTGGGTGATGGCCAATTTGTTACGGAAGCTGGTCATGGCTGACGAGGTGAACTGAACTCCATTGTCTGTGACCAACGTGAATGGTATGCCTTCTGCAGCAAAGGTGTCTCTCAGAAAATTAATAAGGGATTCTGTTGTGATTTGGTTCGCCATTTTGATGACGACCCAGTGTGAGTGATAATCAGTCAGGACAAATGCAAATGTCCAGCGCAAGTTTTTCCCACGATTTGTCAGGGATGGAAACCGGAGATAGAGGTAATTTCTGGGTGTGTTTTGGTTGTCACTATTGGCGCAAATGGTGCAGTTCTTGACTTTGGCTTCGACCATAGTGTCCATGCTAGGGAACCAATAATGCTCCCTAAGTCTTGTTTTTGTAAGACTTCTCCCTAGGTGACCCTCGTGCACAAGGTCTATTATTTTATCTCTCAACCCTTCAGGAGGTATAATTTTGTTGTTTCTCCATATGCAATTGTTGTTCAAGTTGATTTTGTGTCTGATTTCCCAAAATTTGTTTAGATCCTGACTTACATTGTTGCATGTGGCTGGCCAACCTTGTAGGGTGTACTCCTTGCGTAGGGTTAATGTAGCATCTTGAGTTATGTTCTAGAACCATTCATTTTTATTTATGGTAGAAGAGTGAATCTGTAAGATGGGAAATTCAGGTGTTTCAACATTTTCCACTAGATCTAAAGGTGCTCTTGAAAGAAAGTCAACAAGCACAGACAAGAGTGCCCCTGAGACCATAGATATGAATATATTCACTTAAAGCCTAGACACAGTGCGTTGCCTACGCTTGGGTTATGTTATGTTATGTGATGTTAACGAGACTTATAAAGCGCGCTGTTACCGTTAGGTGTCCTGGCACTGAAATGCATTGCCTATTGGTTGAGAGGATGAATACATGAATTAAAATGGGATCTGTTAGGAAAAAAAACAGGTTTTGAGGCCCCTTCTAAACTCCAGGAGGCCAGTCGCTGCTCTGAGCTGCGGAGGGAGGCCGTTCCAAAGCTTTGCAGCCCAACAGAAAAGAATTCTGCCCATCCAACTGGCTGTTTTAATACGTTGGACTTTTACCAGCCTTCCTTTGGTTGAACGGAGGACCCTGGAAGGAGTTTACCATTGAAGGTATTTACTCATAAATGCCGGCCCGCATCCCTCCAGGGTTTTGAAAACAAGGCAGAGGGCCTTGAATTCTATCCGCTGTCTCATAGGTAACCAATGAAGGTCCCGAAGTCCCTTCCTTATGGATACAAACTTGGGAATGCCCAGAAGAACTCTAGCAGCAGCATTTTGTGCTGTCTGTAGTCGATTGAGCTGCCTTTTGTGAATATTGATATATAAGGCATTACAGTAGTCTAGACGAGACATGACAAGTGCCATTACTACTGTCCTAAGGCTATCATCCGAGAGGAGGCGCTTAATTTTCCTCATAATCTTGAGTATAAAAAAGCAGGATGATACCACCTTACTTATTTGATCGGCAAAAGACAGTCTGGAGTCTATCATAACTCCCACATTTTTTGCCTTCTCAGTGGGGACTGGAAGTAAGCTCAGAGATTGAGGCCACCAGTTAGATGAGCAGAGATTTGAGGGGTTGCCGAAAATAATCACCTTAGTTTTCCCTACATTGAGCTTTAGACAGTTTGCTGCCATCCAGCCGGCAATGGATTGCATACAATTGTAGCAGTCCCGACCGGCCTCAGCCTCTTTGCCTTTTTGGATGGATAACACAATTTGAGTGTCGTCGGCATAAGAGGTCAATTGGAAACCAAAAGAACGAATAAGGGCTGCCAGAGGAGAGACATATATATTAAATAATGTGGGGCTGAGCGCCGAGCCCTGGGGAAGCCCACAAGGCAGAGAAAAAGGCTTAGAGCAGTCAGTGCCAATATCTACTGTTTGATTCCGATCTAAAAGAAAGGATCTTAAAAGGGCAATCCCCTTTCCACTTAAACGGTCCAACAACACCTCATGGTGGACCGTGTCGAAGGCCGCTAAAAGGTCCAACATGATCAGAATTGCCGCGCCGCCATGATCTAATGTTTCTCTAATTTCCTCCGTAGACTTAATCAGCGCAAGCTCCGTACTATGTTCTGTACGGAATCCAAACTGAGTAGGGTCAAGGAGATCATTATTTTTAATAAAAGCACTCAGCTGGCTGTTCATTTCTCTTTCGATCAGCTTGGCTGGTAGTGGAAGTCGAGAAATAGGCCTATAGTTATTCGGCACTTTGGGATCCAAATTGGCCTTCTTGAGAAGGGGGAGGATTGAGGCTTTTTTCCAGATATTGGGAAACAAGGCACACTTAAATATACTATTAAAAACAAGGGTAAGAGCAGCTCCAATGGTGTTGGATGCTAGTTTGGCTATTTGTGCGGGACAGAGATCTAAAGGAGAGCCTGATTTGATTACCTGCAAATGCTTAATAGTATCTTGGGCACTCATATTCTCAAAACAGTTCAACAAAGGCAATATCTTTGTGTCTGTTGGACAGTCCCAAATATCCTTTATTATATCTTCTGGCTGTGAGTAACTAAATGATGAAAAGATTGAACCCACTTTTTCTTGAAAGGCAGAGGCAAGGAGTTCGCAGAATTCCGGGTCGCCGTGAGGTTTAACCAAAGTCGGAGTTGTGAGTTTTAAAACTGTACTAAATAATTCTTTTATGGAGGATTTTGCATTACTAATCTGTTCCCCATAGAACATCTTTTTGGTTTCGGTGAGCAGTTTTTTGTAACTGTGGAGGCAGTCTCTATACACTCTTTTAGAAGATGGGGTGTAGTCTTTCCTCCACATACGTTCTAATCGTTTACATTCAATTTTTTTATGTTTTAAACTCTCATCGTACCAAGGAGCAGAGGGTGTCGTTCTCCTGGGGGTACAGACTTTGACTGGAACTGCATTATTGCAAGCCGAAACTAGCCATTTGGTATACGCCATTGCGGCCTTATCAACCGATAAGGGCCAGACCTTCAAAGTGGACTTCAGGTGGTTTTCGAATTTCTCACTATTAATATTTTTCCAAGCCCTGATATTGACTTTGGGTAAAAATTCAATTGTTGGCTTAGAGAGCCCGGTAATAGAAATCTCGAAAAAAATGGCTGCATGGTCAGACCAAGGAATTGGTAGTACATTACTGAGCTTAATGTTAGGATTGTTAGAAAAAATACCATCCAGGGTGTGGCCGGCCTTGTGGGTGGGGACTGAAACTAGTTGAATAAGATCCCCCCCCCCGAAAATTTCCTGAAGCTTGGCATTGTCTACATCCAGATCATCCTCCAGATAAAAACTAAAATCTCCTAAAATGGTAAAAAAGTTTGCGCATAGTCCTTCTTCAAGGAGCGATCCTGCTGAATCTAAAAACGCACCTCTTGCTCCGGGAGGACGATATAGAAGAATGGCATGAAACGTGTCATGGGGAGAAATGCTAACATTCACTGCCAGAGCTTCACATGTCAAATTTGGTACTGGACAGAATGAGGGTTTTAAGGAATTGTGATAAATTATCGCCAGTCCTCCCCCCTTCCTGCCCAGTCTATCTTGCATGTAACATAGATAGCCTGGTGGCAGCGCTTTAACAAGGTCAGGGCCAGAAGCTTCATCTGACCAGGATTCAGTGATAAAGGCCATCTTAATACAGTGCTCCTCGATTAGCAATGCACATTCATCACTGTGTTTAATAAGAGACCTAGCATTAAGAAGCAGTGCTTTAATAGATGCAGTGGCATTCTTATCTTTGACCCTAGGTTTACTTCTATTCAAACCTTCAGTAAAAATAAATTTACCAGAGCAGCTTGCGCATGGAGCAGAGGCTCCTTTTAGAAGTGTCTCAGGATGTATTCTAAGACAGCACATATTACCTCTATTGGGATCTAAGCAGAGGAGAGCCTCTCTAGAATACCTGATAAAGTTTGGAGTTGTAGAGCCAGGGGGACATGCCCTAAGCCCGGACCGAGCACAGACGGGCGCAGACGGGCTTGCCTTAGGCGCGCCTTCGGCGCGCCTGCGGCGCACCCGCTGCGCGGTCGCGTCAGTGCGAAAGATATGGGCAGCAGTGCAAGGCAACTAGAGTGCTAACCTCGCTGGCTCGAAAAGTTCCACTTCCGCTTTTACCGCGGAGCAGAACCGAGCACAGGCATCACAAGGTAAGCAGTGCAACAGTAGAATTGAAATGTGGGCACAACTGAGGGCGAGTAGTAAGCAGCAAACAAAGATTCAATTTCCAACAGCGTATATGTGCAAATAAGCAGTATGTGCAATAGCAGGATCAAATTAAAATTCCATTTAAAAACACAGTGTGCAAATTAGCAATTTAACCAAATAGCGAGTGTAACAGGTTGTCCTACCTGTCAGGCATTCAACACAGCACTACGGAACAATATTGCATAAAGAAAATTTACACGACTGTGAGTCTGGATGCACAAAAACTAATTGCCATCACGAAAGAAATGTTATCAAAAATATTTAAGATTTTTAATTCAATTATTTATGGACATTACCACTTTTTTGATCTTTTTTTTTCAAAGAAGATTTTTTCTTTAGGGAAACAACATTTTCATTGCCACAAGAATTAAAGCAACAAATAAAGTATTATCAAATCATAATTAATACATTTACAAACAGTGAGATTTAGACAAATTCTTGACATCTTTTGGTCCTAAAATTGGAAAGAACAAATATACATCACAAATCGGGAACACCATACATAATTGTCTCCTCGATTAGATTTCAATTCAACGGTCCAAAGGGGGAAAGGTCAGAGGTAGCATTGATATAGGTTAAGAACAGTTATAACACAATTAATTCGGTACACTTTGACATTTCATAAAGTCTCCAAACAATTGTGTCCTGTTGCAACTCTTGACCTCGTGTAAAGGGAAAGGGAAGAGTTGTGTGAAGTTGAGAAGGTGGGTTTAAACCAAAAGGTGAGCCAACGCGTTTCGACCTTCAAGTGTGGGGCCCACAACAATTTCAAGGAAGGTCTTTCTCAGGGCTAGACTGCTTTATGTTGGACACTGAAAAGATGGGATAGAAGATATTGCTTTCAGTAGAAACCAATTTGTTATAAAAAATAGGCAGCAGCCGCTGCCTATAGTTTTTAATCTGTCGCCTGGATATCAGCGTGTCCGTCATGAAATGGCGGGTCTAATCACCAGATTTCTTCGTCTAGCGCAAACAGCGCAAAATTGCTTTAGCCGAGTCAGCAGCTGCTTTGAGGTTGCCTGCAACATATTCAAGTATAAAAATGAAACATTCAAGGCCCAGCACCCATCTTGCCATTCTGGGTGTGCTGTTGGAGGTACCTTTTGGAATAGAACATGTAGATGAGAGGCTTATGATTGGTGCAAACTGTGAACTTCATCCCACATAAATGCTCACCCAGAAACAGGCCAGGGCTTCTCTCTACTACAGAGTAGTTTCTTCCTGAGTCATTGAGTGTACGAGAGGCGAAGGCTACTATGCATTCTTTCCCTCCATTGACCTGAGAGAGATTAGCCCCTAGACCTTTGTCGCTGGCGTCAGTGGTTAGGATGGTTTTTTTACAAGGGTCAAAATTGCATAAGTGGGGGGCACTTAAGGTAGCTTTTTTAATGTTGTCAAAGGCTCCTTGTGGCTTCTCTAGCCATTTGTAAGGCGTATGGTTTTTAGTGAGTTCCCTGAGGTCACTCGAGAGGACGGCAAATTTGGCCATGTACTCAGCAAGACCTAGGAAGGATAAAAGTTCTTGTTTGGTGGTGGGTGCATGAGCTTTTTCAACAGCATCCAGGAGGCTCAATTTGGGTTTAAATCTGTCCCTTGATATTGTGTGCCCAAGGTAATTAACTATCTCCACACCGATTTTGCATTTCTCTTCATTTAGGGTGAGACCCGCCTCTTTGAATCTTTCGAGAACAGTTCTGAGAGACGAGTCGTGTTGTTCAGGTGTGGCTTCGTATATCAAGACATCGTCTTGGAAGCACATGGTTTTCGGTATCCCTTCCAAAATGTGCTGCATTATTTTTGGGGAATACAGCTCCCGCTGAGGCAAGCCCAAACAGCATCCTGAGGCACATGAACAAACCCAGAAGAGTAGTGAATGCTGTTAATTCTCTGGAGTTGGGGTGTAGTTCTACCTGATGGCAAGCATTGGAAAGATCCAGAACACTAAAGCAAATGGCTTCCCCCATGGTGCCTAAAACCTTGTGGATGCGTGGCAAGGGGTGTCTTTCTATGATGATATTATTGTTAAGGTCCCTGAGGTCGATGCATAATCTAATGTCATCCCCTTGGGTCTTCTTAGCAATGACCACCGGGGCATCCCATGCGGTGCAATCCACGGGTTGGATTATACATAAGGTCAGACCTTGGTCAGAGGACTTCACTCTCCCCAGCAGCTCAGCGGTGCTCTGTGCCACCTCTGGTCCATCCAGCTCCCATTGCAGGGTCCGAGACACCCTGTTCCTCTTCTCCACCTGAGGATCCGCCTCGGTACTTTGCCTGCTACTGTACTGTACTTATTTGTGCCTGACATCGTTTATTGTGTCCTTTTTCTTCTGTTCCCCCTCGCTGTTATTTGTTCCTCCCCTCCATTTTCCCTTTGTTTTTGCCGCTATCCTCGGACCCCTCCCCTTCCGCCCCACTCCCGCCTCCCAGCTGCTCATCCCTTTCCCCTCCCCTTCTAATGCCGGCCGCTACACGGTCGCGCAGCAGACGCGCTGCTGCGGCGCCGAAGGCGTGCCTAAGGCATGCCCGTCTACGCCCGTCTGCACCTGGACCGTGTCCAGCGCCCGACCCCCCGGCCCCCTTGAGCCCCACAGGACCTGACACCGCTACGATCCAAACACCCTCCACGTGCTCAATGACGGCCGAAACACCACCTGCTTCCAGGCCTCCCCGAAGATCACCCACAAACCCTTCACCTGCCGCAGCTGCAGCTTCTCTAGCCAGCGCACTCCAGCACCCCTTGCCCATCCCAACACTGTAGGCCACAACCATCTCAGCTGCATTCTGCTCAACACCCGCTCAAACCACAAGCACGCCATCTAACAGTGGGACCTCCTCGATTCCTCCACCCCGGACGTCGCCTTCCTGACGGAAACCTGGATGAACACCTCCTCGGCACCAAACATAGCCATAGCCATCCCAAGACGGCTACAAGATCACACGCAGAGACCGGAACAGCAATAAACCTGGAGGAGGAATCGCCATCATCCACAGGGACACCATCAGAGTCTCAACCAGCACCGAAGACTCCCTCAACATGGCCGAACACCTACACTTCCAGATCCACATCAACAACAACACCACCCTCAGAGGAACCCTCGTCTACTGGCCCCCAGGATCCCGACCACAGTTCAGCGCATCCATCACCGACCTCATCAGCACGCACGCCATCGCCTCCGCAGACTGCATACTCCTCGGAGACCTGAACTTCCACCTAGAGAACACCAACGACAACAACTCCATAACACTGATCGACAACCTCGCCAACCTCGGACTCAAACAACTCATCACGACACTCACCCACTCTGCTGGACACACGCTCGACCCCATCTTCTCCGCCAGTGACCATGTCACCTTCAGCCACACCACTGAACTCCACTGGACCGACCACCACTGCATCCACTTCTCCTTCAAGAAAAACACCACACACAGCAAACCGCAATGCATCCCACACCGCAGCTGGAAAAAAGTCACCAAAGACCAGCTCATCAGCGCACATGCCTGAAACCCTCCTCCCGAGCCCTCCGAGACCAACGCAGCAGCCCACAACTTCAGACTATGGATCGACGACTGCGCCAACACCTTCTCCCCAATCAGGAAACCCTCCAACAGACACACCGACACTAGAGCCATCTGGTTCAACAATGAATTACAGAACTCCAAGCATACCTGCCGAAAACTCGAGAAGCAATGGCGCAAGGACCAGACACCAGACAACCACGCAGCCCTCATGAACACCAGACGCAGACACCATCAGCTCATCAGATCTGCCAAAAGAACCTCCTTCAAGGATCGCATACACAAGAATGCACACAACAGCAAAGAGCTCTTCAACATTGTGAAAGAACTCGCCACCCCCAGCTCCAGCTCCAACGACATCCCACTGTCACAAGAACTCTGTGACTCCCTGGCTACCTTCTTCTACCGCAAGATCACAGACATCTACAACAGCTTCCATACTCAGACTCAAACAGCAGACGCTGACACCCCAAAATCAACACCCACTGAATGCACCGACCATCTGCTCTCCTTGAACAACGTCAACGACGAAGAAACTGCCAGATTCGTGAACCCCATCCACTCCGTCCCAACTTCCGACCCCTGCCCCCACCACATCTTCAACATGGCAAGCACCATCATCACCCCCCCAACTTCGAAAGATCATCAACAGCTCCTTCGAGACCTCCACCTTCTCAGAGAGCTGGAAACACGCCAAAATCAACGCCCTCCTCAAGAAACCCAAAGCGGACCCAATGGACCTCAAGAACTTCCGACCCATCTCCCTGCTCCCGTTCCCAGCAAAAGTCATTGAGAAGACCGTCAACAGACAACTGACCCTCTTCCCGGAGGAAAACAACGTCCTGGACTCCTCCCAATCTGGCTACCACAGCGCCAAGACCTCCCTCATCGCCGCCACTGACGACATCAGGACCATACTAGACAAAGGCGAGACCGCGGCCCTCATCCTCCTTGACCTTTCAGCCGCTTTCGACATTGTCTGCCACCACACCCTTCTCACACGCCTCCATGACGCAGGGATTCGAGACAAAACCCTGGACTGGATAACCTCCTTCCACACCGGCAGAACCCAGAGAGTCCAACTCCTCCATACAGATCCGAAGCCACCACAATCACCTGCGGTGTACCCCAAGGTTCATCCCTCAGCCGAACCCTCTTTAACATCTACATGGCACCGCATGCCATCATCGTCTGACAACACCACCTCAACATCGTCTCGTACGCCGACGATACCCAGCTGATCCTTAACCTCACCAAAGACCCGGCCATCGCCAAATCCAATCTCCATGTGAGAGTGAAGGCCATCACAGAATGGATGAAGTCCAGCCTCCTAAAACTGAACTCGGAGAAGACGGGGGTCCTCATTCTCTGCTCCACCTCCTCCACATGGGACGACTCCTGGTGGCCGACGTGCTGGGAGCTGCCCCGACACCCACTAACCACACACGCAATCTGGGGTTCATCCTGGACTCAACGCTCGCCATGACCCAGCAAGTCAATGCCGTCTCCTCCTCCTGCTTCAACACCCTCCGTAAAATCTACAGATGGATCCCCACCGAAACCAGGAGAACGGTCACCCAGGCGCTCATCAGCAGCAGGCTGGACTACAGCAACGCACTCCATGCAGGAACCTCGGCTACTCTCCAAAAGAGACTCCAGCGCATACAGAATGCCTCCGCACACCTCATCCTCGGACTCCCCCACCACAGCCACATCATCACCCACCTACGAGACCTGCATTGGCTCCTGGTCAACAAGAGAATCACTTTCAAACTCCTCACCCACGCACACAAAGCACTCCGCAACGCCGGACCAGCATACCGCAACGAACGACTGTCTTTCTACACCCTTAACCGCCAACTGCGCTCCACCGACCTCGCCCTCGCTACCATCCCACGAATCTGCCAAATAACCACCGGCGGTAGATCCTTCTCCCACCTCGCCGCAAAGACATGGTACACCCTCCCCGCCCATCTACGTAAGACCCAGGACCTGCTGACCTTTAGGAGATACTTCAAGACATGGCTGTTCGACCAGTAGCTGCCTACCCCCACCCTTAGCGCCTTGAGACCCTCACGGGTGAGTAGCATGCTCTACAAATGTTCTGATTGATTGATTGATTGATTAAGGTCTGTAACCTGGTTAATTCATGTTTGAGGGGTTCCCACATGAGGTGGGGTATGGGCCTGGTTTTGTGTGTAACCGGTTTTGCATTTGGCTTCAATTTTATTTTGGGTTGAAAGTTCTTAAGAAGCCTTAACTCGGTAGTGAACACCTCGGGGAACTCTTTGAGGAAGGTTTTACCCGGGATGAACAAATCAATAGTAAGCACTTGTTCTGGGTGGTTAGGGTCGAGTTTTATACCTAATTCTTTTTGGTGTTGCCAACCAAGAAGATTGGAACTTCCACTATGTAGACTTTCCCTAGGGTAACTCGGTCTTTGAATGTAATGTGAGTTTTAACAATGCCCTTCAAAGGGATATATTCCCTGGTGTAGCTGCTAGGGTAGATGTCAGCTTTCATTAATTCACTTTCATTGCAAATTTTCATGTTTTTTAATTCTGAAATGTTCACAAAAGTGAATCCGCATACATATTGATTTTCTTGCCATCCAAACCAATTTCCTATTTTGGGTAGTTTATTTGGTTGATAGTATTAGAGTCTTGAACTTGGAAGACAATTTTCTTTACTTGCTGGGTTTTAGTGTCAGGTGCTACCTTAGCACTATTTTGTTTATTAAGTAGGCTACGACAAACCCTAGCTAAGTGGCCTCTCTTATTGCACTTTTTGAACATTGCTAAAATGGCTTGGCAATTCGGGTTGTTGACCAGGTGATTACTGCTACCGCAACGGTAACATTTAAGCTTGCTTGGATTGTGGTCATGATTAGGGTTGAAGTTTTTTAAGTTTTTAATTTTGCAAATGGTATTTTCTGTGAGAGGATCAGCAATCTCTGTCACCTGACCCTGATCAGTATGAGAATGGTCGGTGTGGACAGAACTTGGCCTAATTTCTTTCATACAGAGAGGGGTGTGTTCAATGGATTTGGCCACCTCAATTGCCTCTTGTAGATTTGGTTGTTTTTGCAGTAATGTTTCTTGTATTTTTCCATTATTGGTGCACCTCACCAGTTGGTCCCTTATTAGAGAATCGTTCAGATCTCCAAACTCGCATAGCTCAATTAAACCTCTTGGAATGGCTACGTAGCTTGAAATACTTTCAGGTTTTCCTTGGACTCTACAGAAAAACTTGTGGCGTTCCAGGACAATGTTAATTTTGTCTCCGAAGTGTATTTCCAGTTTTATCAATGAGGTTTCGTAAGCGTCTTTGGTCATGCTTGCAGCAGCCATGATTGGATATAGATGGTAAATGTGGAAAAAGAGGAGAAGGAGTAGCTCCGGATGGTGTGTGTGCCACCGTGAAGCAGACAAGAGAAATCCGTGAGAATGAAGATGCTCTTGCCAGGATAGAAGATGCTAAAGCCGGAATGGAGTGGCATGCAGAAAGGTGTGACGCTTAATGCTTGTAAAGTGAGTCACCAGTTGAAGAAGTGGCACACAAGGAACAGGTGTGCGTGCCACCACAAAATAATAAAGGTTAAAGCCAAAAGGTGAAGGATGCCCGAATAATGAATGACACGCAAAATGGTTTGCGTATCACCGAAGGATGGAGAGATAGTGAGCGTGTGACTTAGGAAAAAAAAGCAAAGCAGTCTTGGAAAATTACCAGTAACCTCAAAGCTAAAGAGTGAACTGAGCTTGTGAAACTGTGAAGGCGTAAGGTGTGCGCGTCACCGTAGAGCGAATACGAAAACCATAAATAAGACACGCAAAATGGTGTGCGTGTCACCGGTAATGGTCAGAAGCGCAACTGCAAAGTAGGGCTGTTGTGTTATGAAATAAAATTGAGCGTGTCACGGAAGAGGCTTGGAACATGCAAAATGGTGTGCGTGTCACCGGTATCAGCCCAAAAATGCAAATGTAAAATATGACTGTGAAGAATCTTAAGGAACAAATCCCTCGAGGCTCCTTGTGAAGGATCGTTATAAACAATCCCTTGAGGCACCGTGAAAGAGGCACAGTAGATTAAACAGTATAACCATAAATAAGGAAAATAGGTAATAACAACAGAGTCGACTATCAAAGAGAGAAAACTAAAAGTAAGGTTCTCCAGGGGCAGGGTCATCCTTCTACACCTGGCCTGGATGTCTTCTTTTGTTCTGGGAAGGCCGAGGCCGGCCATGCCAAGGTCATGCACAGTGTAACTGCACGTGAGGCATTTCATATGGTGTAAGCCACAGCCCTACAAAGGCATTAGTGTGAGTACTCTCAAAACTCTGAGCTCTGCCTCCAATCTTTTCTGACCAGGGAATTATGCCTGTTTCAACATGGTTAACTGCTGTTTGTATAATTCAGAGATGAGATGTCCATCATTATTTTGGGTATACTAGCTATTTTCTATATTTAGTAAGGTTCTTAGAGACCAGGAGAATTATGAAATGGTTGCATTACTTGATGTCTAATTGGGTAGATCCAAATTTCTCAATTTCAGGCAGTCCATAGATTGCTTTCTGTTTTTCAGATGATGTAGAATATGATGTGCTTAATATCCCCAGAAGGCCAAAACCCAGCATTAACCAGTATCAGAGAAATTGATTATTCAAAACCAACATCATGACCCTTGGGAATGGTGAGGTGCATTGTTACATTTTCCAATGGTCTCTTTACAGCCATGTGGCCTTCCAAAGTGGTAACACTTCCACTATATGGTCGAGGAACCCCCATTTTTTATCAGACTTCTCTCTGTTGAACTCGATCACGTAGTGCAACTCTGCTGCCTGTTAATTATGGAGCAAGCACACAAATTCCAGGCTCCCTTTTCCAGTGGGTGTGAGTGACAACTTTCTTCACACATGTTGCATTTTCCCAGCCCAATTGAAATTATCAAACACTTTCTGAATCTGAATGAATAGGGTAGTAAGTTCTAAAAGGGGCAGGGCCTGAAACAAAAATATTAGTTTGGTAGGCGAGACATCTTGAATGCCACCGGAATCCGAGCTAAGAACTGCTTTTCATATGCCATGAAGGCAGGTTGTCCGTATGTCTCTGAAGAGAAGGCAGAGTTCACAATCAACGCTGTGTACCACTTTAGCAGTAATGCAAGTTATGTTAACAAGTCCAAGGCCCATCGAAGGGGATGTACATCTACTCCTACCCTAGGCAGTCCTGAGGCATGGATACACTCAGGGACCGTGATTTGTCTAGATTGATCATAAATACAGAAACATCTCCAAATCAAGTTATTTTCCACTACAATTTCAGGAGATATCACTGAGGCTCAGTCAGTGTAAGAAGAACATCATCAGGGTCCATTTTCAAATGTAGAGTTTCTCTCGCCATCTGAAACCCCTTTACCTCTGCATTCCAAAGGTCATGCTTTGCAAAAGGCTCTATTGAAATGAAATGAAGAACAAGAGTTGGGAAAGGGTGCTGCCCTGCCTTGTTCCCTTCTTGATTGGGTAGGGGAAAATAAGCCTCAGTTCACCATGACCCATGCTGCTGAGATCTGGAAACCTGGCATTATCCACTCCATGAACCTGGAACCTAGATTGAAGGATAGTCGGTTTTCATGTTCTAAGTATATGATTAAGCACATGCAGGATCTTCTTTGTTTTATATTTACCAGATCACGGTTGACCAGAATGGGGAGCAACAACCCCAATCTAGCAGTTAGGATGCTATAAAAAATATTACATCAAGGTTGAGGAATGACATTGGTCTGTAGGGTTTTTGGGGAATAACTGCTAGGATCATGTCCAGCATAGAGTTTGTTACTGAGCCTGCTTTTGCTAAGGAGGTAAATAGTCCTATTATGGTTTGAGAAAGTTTAGCAAAATGTCCTATAGAACAATGAGCTATTATCATCTAGCCTCAGTGCTTAATTGTAATCTAGCAATACTAGAGATAACCTTATGGGAATCCCATCAGTGCTTCCTGTTCCTGCATGAGTTTCAGTATGTATCAATCATTCGAGTATGTCTAGATATGGCGTCCAGGGGCACCATCCTCCTTGTAAAAGGTTGCAAAAAAGTTTCTAATGACATCTGGGATACTTTTGTCAAGGGTCGTACTGGGACAAAAAATAGGCCAGGCACCAAAATAAACGCGAGCCCCATTAGCAAAGGATATAACTAAAAAAGTGGTAATATCAGGGAATTCAACTGTAACATATGGTCTAACTAGCCATAAAACCAGTCCACAACTGCTGATACAATCTGGCTCACACACTGATCTGCCAAACCAGCCCATTGAGCATTGCTTGATTCCCTTTCTACCAGTCTGGCCCTGCTTTTGCCATCATGTGTAAGTTTTCCTGAAGGGTCTTTTACTGTTGTCAGCTTCTCATTTGTCCTCCTAGCTGTAAGCATGCATGCAAGCATCTTCCCTGCTTTTGCACCACTGATACAGCAGTGGTGTTTGATGCAGAGCATGCCATATACAGCTTTATACAGGGTCGGGCCATTAGGAATAGGAGTAGTGGAACACCAACGAAATATGAATTGTGTGTATATTTGCTAACATTTTTTCCCACCCAAATGGCACATCTAAAATGACTTGAAAAATATATACGTTCAGGGCTGGAAATTCATCAGACTGATTTCTTCAGGGTGACACTTAAGGGAGCCACTAGGGTCTATTAAATAACGTCCACTACCTCAGGCAACCTTCAGTCAAGGTTCAAATCCATATCAGAATATGTGTCTCACCTAAATCTACTTAGAAATGTGTGAGGTGAGGCTAAGTACAGAGCAATCTACGAATATCCAGCCATTGCTATGTGATAAAGCAATACTTTCATATTATCACAAGGTATTATAAATCGCAATCAAAATAGTTGGAAATACACAAAAGAAAATACAAACACAATAGTAGATCTAATACGGTAATCATACAAAGAAATTGATTATCTTCAATGAGAATGGAAATCTTTTGAAGGTGATGCTAATCTGAAATTAAAACAATAATCTTAACCTGAAATTCAGTAATCAGAAATCCAGGAATATGAATGAGGTAATGAAGCCAGTGGGCCAGGCTAAACTCACTGTAAAATGTGAATATGTAACGTTGTGAATCTCAGAAGAACACAAGCAGAATATAAGGACATGGAACCAATTCATTATAGTATGAGTCTAGTAGTTCAGTGGTGTAATGCTTGCAA
The DNA here is from genome assembly GCF_964204655.1 of Triturus cristatus. Classification (NCBI taxonomy): domain Eukaryota; kingdom Metazoa; phylum Chordata; class Amphibia; order Caudata; family Salamandridae; genus Triturus; species Triturus cristatus. Next base: position 802,023,469 of record NC_140581.1, read on the forward strand.
ATAGCTAATATTCACAAACAATAAATGAGTAAGGGGACTCCAAATCTTCCTACCAAATCATGGATGCCCCATATCTTTCACAAATCTTTAACGTTTGCATGCCTAGATGTTCATGAACATCAAATGCAGCACAGACTATTGGAATCGTAAAAATAATTCAAAGTACAATATCTTCTGTTACCTCAGTGAAAGACTGTCATTCAAGTTTTAGAGGATTTCAGTGGAAAGTACATACACTGTCACTAACATGCTGCAAAATGCTCCAAGCAAGTTAAAGAGACAAGCTATACAGGGTCCATCAATTTGAACACATTTTCTGGTTATCACAGTTTGTGGCAGGAGTACAGTCATTTGACATTGGCAATGCTGGGTTTTCTTCCAAGTTTTCCCCTCAAAGTAACTCCTTCCATGTCCGAGAGAACCCACTTGGAGGTCAAATCTTGGTCACCATTCCAGAGGTTTCTAAATAGAGAAAAGTTTTCTTTTTGAGTATCAAGGAAGCTGCACAATCAAATTGACCAACGGAACTTCCACCATCAGAGCTGTATGGTGCAGGTGACAGGGGAAACCTGCCCCACTGGAATTCGGAGATCCTGGTGGATTGGTGGTGGTGCACCTGGGAGACTCCACCTGCCAAACGCTGGTGAAGCCATGTGCAAAATACAGGGGAAAACTAGGAATTACAGGGAGAATAGGGTATGGAATTACTGATTCCACTGTTACTTCTTCATTTCTAAGGGGACAAACATGGCCCGTCTCATATGCCTCCTATTGATGCCTCAGTATTAGTTGCTCTGAGGCTCAGAGTTCTAGAAGATATGATGGAGACTTCATAGGGAGGCAGTGAGAGGGTGGGCTGGAAATAAGGTCTAGTAGGCAATTTCACAATTGTGGGTTATTTGAATTGAAACCAACAATATAAAAAAAACCTTTTCTTCAATTCAGAACTAGGGGCCCAATTATGATGTTGGGTGGATCGCCACCTGCAGGCCGTTGGTGGCAGTCCGTCTGACATCTCAGGCTGTGGTCCAACTGCTGCATAAGGATGCGATCGGTCGGAGAGCAGCAGGCTGAGGGACAGACCGACGCCTCCGACAGACTGAAGGAGCCCGTCGGAGCATTGGTCTGATCGTAATTCATACAATGGGGGTCATGTCTGCGGAGGCACCGACGTAGGGAGTATGATGTATTTTTCTGACTCCCTTTTTTATGGTGGTCCAACAGCCATAAAAGAGGAACCAGAAAGGGGCTTTGGGGGCCTGGCACACGGTGCATGGATGTGCACAAAATGCATTTTTTAAGTGCGGCTTGTGCTGCGGCCTTTTTCCTGAGCTGAGGCACAAGCTGCACTAGAAAAATGAATTTTATGCCTGCACAGCGGTTGTATCCTAATGGGGTGCGTAGAACTGTCGACTCATTGTCTGATAGTTCCTGCTCTGAAACAATGGTTGTTGGACACTCCTCGGAACGCCATCATTATTAGGCCCTATTTCTTCTTTCGGTTTTCCCAGTGCTTTAATGCCGATTACAGTCCTTTTCCTAAACACCAACTCCTCTTCTCTTTCCTGTAGGTCTACTCCATCATAACCCTGCCAAAGTACCTTCAGTTGGAGAATTTACCCAGGTATGTGTAAAAGAAGAGAAGTAAATAATGAAATACAACAACTTAACTAATATCTTCAGGGTATGGGGAGGAAGGTGAATGGTGGAGTACTAGTAGGAAGGAGTTTGGACTAGGTCTGGGAAGCTTCTTACTGGCAACATTGTGGGAAAAAAACTATTTCCACTTCTCATGGCAATAACCTTTTTGTGCTGAGGATAGATCAGTCCCATATGTTGAGTCAGAACCCTTTGCACTTGGGTTATGTCCCTTTTTTCTTCATTCCTAGTTCTCTTTCTCCAACTCCTTCCCCCTTTCCTACTATATTATTCCCTTTAGCATCTATTATCTGTGTTGCCAGAGACCCCAGGGCTGTGCGGGCACTGAGGCAGCTGTCAGCATGGATCACCAATCCTCATACCAGATGTCCCCTTAGTCGACTTCTTCCTTGTCTCCCGGGTTGTCCTTTGTGCTCCCTTTCTCTTTCTGACTCCCTGGGTCGATATTTTCTTCCATACTCTTCATATCTAGTACCTTAATAACATTTTCTTCCTCCTCCCCTTGCTGTGCGTAGTTTTCCTACTCTCTGTCTTCCTTCCTGTCTCCTACCTACATGCAATGTTTTGAAATACAATCCTACTTTAGTTGATATCTTTGTCGACCCTCAACCTCTCACTCCACCTCCCTTTCTGTGTGTTTTTTCTAGGGTAGCCGTGGGTGGGGAAAAGGTCTGAGTCGCCATGAGTGGGCCTTTTTGGAAAGGTAAGTGTTTGGTTCTTCTTCTTTTTTCCTCACAGATGCCCTAATTAGTTTGTAGTCTACACAATTGAGCAAATCCCCGGCCAGCAGGGTGACCCTGAAGGCTGTATTTAAATAGATGCCTACAAAGTTGGAGACATTGAGTGTTACCTGTCAGTGCAAAGATGAAACATAAATACAACATCTACAGCAAGTATATGATGTTTGTTTATGATTTATACACAATGTTTGGTTACAACACACTGTTCACGCCTTTTCTTTTTCAGATCTCCCCAGGCTTTTTTCCCTGAGTTAACACTGGGCAATTATATTTGACCATTGAGTGGTGTAGATAAACAGTATTGTAAGTGATCTGATTGCGGTTACAGGAGCTCTTGCTGGGCAGGTTCCATGGATTTGGGCTTTATGATAGCAGGACAAGGTACGTCTTGCAAATCGATGGCTTTGCAAATAAGCAATACTTTCCCCCCTTGTCCTCTGAAGGAGCTTTGCAGAAGTCAACGGTCCAATTTACAAACAAAAGTAGTAAATCTGCATACATAGCAGTACTCCAATTATTGGTTTCAGATTTACAACTTTAGGGACTTTACTAACATTCTGGAAAGCTGCAAAAAGGGCAAAGGTCCCCTGGTGGTCCGGAACAGGAAAAAAGCACACTAGAGCAACCACCCTAAACAGGGCAAACGTTCTAATATACATAGACTAACAACTTTTGATGGATGTGCCACCGTTCACAGGTATCTACCATCAAAGCCTTCTGAGGCTCCACAAAGGAAACCTTGAGCTAGAGTTTGTGAGAATCAATACGTTATTCCCACTCCAATTTAATCAAAACCGGGGAAAGTATTGACCTTTTCAGGGGTCAGATTTACTATTCCTCCTCTGATCTGAACAGCAGTAGGGAAAGTGTTGAACTTCATAGGGGTTTACTATTCCAGGTCCAAGGGCCTGATTCCCAAAGGTAAAGTTATACTTTTGTGTAAGTTTGCGATTCTTGACTATCCACAAAGGTGTTTTACAAGTATTAGCTTTATGATTGCAGAGTCTCCCCACATAAAAAGATAGGACTGTCCTATGTTTTGAAGTGCAGAGACTCCTCAGTCGTAAAGATACTACTTCTAAAATACCTTTGTGAAGAGTAAACAATCGTAAACTTACACAAAAGTGTAACTTTACCTTTGTGAATCTGGACACTAAACTAAAAAAAAATTATAAAACAAAAATACACATTTAACACAAAACACATATTCATAAAAGATAAATATGATGTAATAAAACAAAACAAAACATTTATATTACAATTAAAATGGAAAAATACCTTGTTCAAATATTTAAAATGAACACACTTCCCTCCCAAAATACCAAAATCAACACCAAAAACAATTGCAATCAATTAAAAATGTAAAATTCAAACAACTACTAATGATTAAATACAAATATTAAAGGTCAACAATGAATAACTATAACATTGATTTGCAATCTCTTATAATTGAATTGATGAACCAGTTAATGAATAATGGAAAAGAGCAAATAATAAAAAAACTAAACAATAATACATTAAATAATTTACAAAATTAATTATCAATTCACATTTTAATTAACGTTAGCACAATATTACAAATGATTATTTATATTTTAATTACCTTCCCACCCACAGAGCCTACAAATCCACTATCCAGCTACAAAATTAAAAATGGCACATAAAAACTAATAAACATGTAATTTCACATAAAAGATTACAAACTGTAATAAAAAATAAAATGCATAATACTAATTCCTTTTAATAATAAAATACCTATTATACGTTAAAATACTTACAAACAGTATTTTATACAACCATATAAAATAAAAATAAACAATATTATGAACACACATTTTCTTTTTACTTCTATATTCTGTCCCATAAGATTTGTTAGTTAAAGATATTTTGGACACAATATTCTTGTATGCTAATATTTTTTCTATTATATATTTTGGCAGAATAATTAAAATTCTTCAAGTACAGTGGTGAAATTGAACTTTTTTTAACCAAGAATTGAAATTTTGTAGATGTTTGTTTAATTAAAATCATTACTTCTCAGAGTGCCAGCAAATTAAAAGGCATAGTCTTACCATGTCATTGTGTCCCGTTCCTCACCCCTAATGTCCTTTTGTATTCCAAATATATTAAAACATTATGATAGTTAAAAATAGTTAAAAAGAAAATGGTAACTAATTGATAGTATTATCATTTTCTTTACCACCAACCACGTCCAATCTTAACTAAATACAGAGATCCATCACTGACCAAGTAACCTTATAGCACCTAATCATTTTCCATATTAAAATAATAATGCGTGTCCATGTTCTAGAGTGCTCTGAGAAAGGAAAAGTGCAAAATGTTTGCACTTTGTCTCCTTGTCTGTAAGAAAGGTGGTCATACATGCACTCATAACATCAAGGCTGGACTGCAGCAATGCCCTATATCTGGGACTCCTGGACTATGTGCTTAACAAGCTTCTAGTTGTCAAACATACAGCAGCCTGCATCTACTTAGCCTTCCCTCAAGAGCACACTTGTCCCCGCACTTGCGTTACCTCAACTGGCTTCCGATAAAGAAGAGAATTCTCTTCAAAGTATTAGTCCTGGTCCAGAGAGCACTGAACTATTCATGAGCAGGCCATCTTAGTTTCAGAATTACTTTCTATACCCCTCCAGCCAGAAATTTGTGTTCAGCCCACTGCCTTCTTCCAAGAATCCCTACGATTCATCACATGAGAATGGGCTTAAGGACCTTCTCTTACCTTGGACCAGCAGCTTGAACCAAACTTCCTTTAGAGCTTCGCTCTATCACGGCTACCACCTTGTTTAAGAAAAGCCTGAAGACCTGGCACTTCCAACAAGATTAGTTGATCTCATTGCAACTCATGGATGACTGAAAGCTCAGCATCAGAACACTCCATGGAGTAGCCGTGCACTTTATAAGTCACATTTCATTCATTCTTTCATTCTTGAATGTTCCAGCAGGTCAAAACCGGTGGTTATCAACCCTGTCCACTGTTGTCCCATCACAATTAACCATTGTAGTCCAGAATCCTCATACCACACAATCATTATCCTTATTCAACCATCATACATCCCCAAGGATCAAAGTGCAAGCTAGTACCCATCATACATGTCCACTGCTAAAAGTGCTGCATGCAAGTTATGCATCGTGCTCCATTGCACTCAGTGGACCATTCCGATATCTCTTCACTGTACCTCCATATTGGTCTATCATACCTCACCCACAGGGGTCTAAAGGTGCCCCATGCTGATAACAAAACATAATGCAAGCTGTGCACACGTTTGTTGGGTGTAAAATGCGTATTAGCATAATAAATCGACAAACATTCAATGAACAGAGTAGTTGCAAGAACAATGGACCACAGGAAACAGGATTGTATTCAGTCTCTCTGTTTATGTAGAGTTAGGAGATCCAACCAGCCAACACGTGTTTCGTCAAAGGGCACAAAACCCCAGACTTCTTCAGGGCTGGTGAAAAAACATACATGAAGTACGTATCACAAACATATTCTTTATATGACATTTCAGACAAACCCATTCTTAAATATCCATTTGTGGAAGGTGGGAAAAGGCACCTGTTAAAAAGTGATTGCATCCTGTTAGGGAATCCAAAGTAATAGATTGAAATAAAACCCAGTGAATATGCACAAATGTCTTAGAAAAAGAAAAGAATCCCTCATAACGGGATATCAAGAAACCCAATCAGTAAACAACAGAATTAAGATTCACGTCTGAAAACCTTGACAAAAAACCGAGAGAAGGTGTAAAAAATCGACATGCATAAAGTTGCATAGTTCCAAAATGTTATTAAGTGACGGAGTGACAAACGCATATCACGACAAGTCCGTCCATTTATTGTGAGTCTATTGTGTGTTTTAAAGTAAAAATGTGTCTATTGTCGTCACGTGATTTGGGGGTGTTTATAATGCCCCACATATATGAGAAAACATGTGAACGGTTTGTTAAAACCCCTACCTTCTATATGTATAGCAGGTGTATCAGACCTATTGGTCAGGAAGAAAATAAATAACCATGAGGGAACATCAAACTTTAAATGTCCCCAAAATGTTAAGTATGAGACACATATCTATATCACCAAATAAGGCTTACCTTAAAACCGGTGATAATTCCGACCCGGTAGGTCTTAACAGAAATATGTGGACCGTCTACGTCCTCCGTGAAGTAAATGGCCGTCCAAGTGTTGCCAATTAAACCGCTTCAAATCTGTAAGGGGCATATAGTATATATAAACCCTTCTATTGTGAACTACGTTATCCGAATTGTATCCATCCAAAATAATGTGCAAATCAGTAAAGGCTCCCCCTTACCTAGGACGAGTACATCCCGGACTCTCAGCCTCAATCAACTCGCGTGAAGTTTCTTCGGTGTTTGCACCGTGCGCATACCCGGAAGTGCCTTATAACGTGGGCGTCAGTAAAACACTAGAACGTGTGTGGTGACAGTGCGCATGCGTGACGTTACGTGCAGCGCATCCCGGTTTTTGTCAAGTGGCATCATCTTAAAGATATTATTTTAAAGTTACAAGGAATAAAGTTTTTAGTTTATACGTGAAAGTCAAGATGCTATAACACATACAGGAAAAGCCAAAACTAGGTGTTATATAAAAATACAATTTACAAAACGCCAACATTCCAGATTCATTGTAAGTCTTAAGAGGCGGAACAGATAAAGGCAACGAGATCTCATGTCATGAATATTGACTATGACAAAATAGGTGAAAATTAATAACAGCTGAAATTTCCCATGTTTCTAAAGAGACATATTCAAAAACTTAGAGTCATTTGCTTTGTAGTGTAAGAGAGACACATATGATATTATAGAAACGAAAACAAGATCACGAATAACATGTAAAGGTATATACACACATAAGTAATGATATTACTTACAGTACAAGATGAGAATGTCCGCAATTTCTGTTCTGGTCATTCTAATTCCCTATGAAAAAATAGTAAGATACCCGGGAAATATATCCTGTATGCATGTAATTTAGAACACACCTAGATTTAATATATAGCGTTCTATTATTGTTTCTAAGGCAATCAAAACCCCTTGGGAGGCGTGCTGGAATGAAATTACGTATGTATTCATTTAGTGTTTCAGCTCCCTAGGAAATAGTGCATCTCACTATCACTGTTAAAACCTAGGTCATAAGTACGTAAACGCATAATCCAAAATGCTTCAAGCCTCCTCAAATTCAGCTCTCTATTGCCCCCTCAGGGGTTTTGTTTACACATATCTATTCCGTAGAACTTAAACTTCTTACTTAAATCTTGTGTGGGACATTCCCATATATGCAATGCCATGGGGTATCTCGAATCCTTGTGTTTCAGAGCCCTAATATGTTGTCCAATTCTTTCTTTTAGGCTCCTAATGGTACTGCCCACATATTTACCCCACATGTGCATTCCAGTACATAAACCACAAATTTACTATTGCAGTTTATGTTCACTCTTATGTCATATGTCCTATTGGGGCATTCGAAACTTTTCTTCTTGTCTTCTGCCCATCTGCATGTACCACAACACCCGCATTTGAAAAAACCAATCGATCGTGCAGTCAACCAAGTGTTTTGGGTTGCATTGCATGTGTAGCTGGGACTAAGACGGGTTCGAAGTGTTTTGCCCTTGCGGTAAGTGATCTGTGGTTTATTACAGACAGATTTTGTAAGAGAGAAATCGCTAGTAAGAATATACCAATGTTTCTTCATGCTCTTAGAGAGAGCCCTGCTGTAGATATCATAATTAGTAATCAATCTGACCACTGTGTCCGTGCTTTTCACCTCTTTGTCTAAGATAGTATTAATTCGGTCTATGTTCCCAATTCTACTTTCTGCTCTTTGTATGGTTGATTTATGATACCCTCTTTGAGTAAATCTGGCACCCATATCGTGTAGGCAGGAAGCAAAATCTGTGTCAATGCTACAATTGCGTCTGGCCCTGGTAAATTCCCCAAATGGAATGGCATTAATCTGGCCTTATGAGCTATCAAATATGAAGGTATGCTCATCTTCCTTTTGAAACCAGTCATGATCCTTATAGATTGCGAGTTTCTTCTTTCATAAACTTTAGAAACTGCCCAGATAACTGACTTGATTCACCTTTTAAGCAATTTAAAACAGCTTCCAAGCAAGTCCTTACATTTAGGGTCCGAAATATTGGTTGAACCCATAGGCACCTCAAAGGTTTTAGGGCTTTGCATATGCCAATCAAGTGTATTAAAGACTCCTCTGCTTGGTCGCACCATCTGCATCGATTATCATTTTCACCTTCCTTTCGGTGACAGTAATACCTTAAATGAATAAGGTTGAAACGCATTCTTAAAAGTAAGTATTTTGAGTAGTTGCTGAGAGGCAAGCTGAAATGCACCGGGAGTACAGGTCCACAGCCCAACTGCCATGAGATTTGGCTCTTAAGCCCCTGAGATCCTGGTCAGATTAGATTATTTTTGCAGATTTCATTCATAATTTTGATGTATTTTTTTGTGGTGAGTTGTTATGTGTTAGGGCCTCCTCACTCAGAGCCTCAATAGAGGTTGCAAAGAACAAACCCCATACAGAGCCAGGCTCCTGAAATTTGTCTGAGAGGAATTGTTCCATCATACAGATAACAGCCGTTTTCAATTTTTGGAAGTATGAAACAAATGTTGCCCTCAGTGCCAAATCCTGCTTTGTTATTTTGAATCCCAGTCTATTTTGAGCTTGACTGGTACAGTCTGAAAATGCAAAGAAGCATTGATAACAGAGGCATTGTTGTCTGTCTAAACGTTAATGGAACTGGTCCTTAAACACCATTGCACCATACAAAATTGTAAACATCAACTTCCTTGCAACAACCATGAATAGGGCATTGGTATTTTGGCATGCAGGTTTCTGGCCCATCCTGCATATCAAATGCTTTGCTGTCATTTTCAGGGAGCCTAACTAAGCTTTCCTGCCCCCTCCTTCATCAAGCGTCAGTCTGAGATATTTCAAGCTTGCTATTTTTTCTATATGTGAGCCTCCGATATACCAAGCTCCCTTTTTTCATTATATTTCTGCTAAAGATCATTGTTGTTGTCATCTTTAGATTCATGATGAAATCATTTTCTGCTCAATATTATGCTAGTGTATCCAGGTACCTATGGAGGCCAACTTGGGTGCAACCTAGTACATCATGTCATCAGCATAATGTATCATTTTTATTTTTTCTTCAACAAGCGAGGTGGACAGATCCTAGGGGTGACTAAATGAATTTCCACATCTACCATGTATAGATACAAAAATGGAGGGTCGTGGATTCAACCTTGTTTTAATCCCTTGTCTGTGTAGATTTTTCCGAGGTTGCCCAGTTGGCTAATAATTTACCTTTCAACCATTTTCTTACTATACTGGGTCTCTATGGCATTCAAAAGATGCGGTGCAATCCCGCAATTCCTTAGCTTTGCCCTAACACAGCTTCTCGGGATGTTATCAAATACATTTGTAAAATCAATAAAAGCTGCATTAAAGAGTCGGGTTTGGGGGCATGGCTTCATCAGTTAGGCCGATCAGAAGATTATCCTCATGTTACTGTGCCTCTGAAAACCAGTCTGATACCATGGGATCAATTGCTTCTCTTTTGCCTAAGTTTCCAAATCATCATACAATAAACTTACATAGCCCTTTCCTTCTACATACAGAAGCCCTGACATTCTACAGTTTGTTGGCGAGGATCTACTTTTCTTCACCAACATTGAGCCCCTCCAGCTATCAGGGACTATACGTGAGGTGTAGCATTCTGAGAAAGGGAATCTAATATGGGCATCCAGAGGCTTAGAGCGAATTTGAAAAGGGCCACAGGGAGGACATTTGGGCCTGGTGTACCAGCCACCCTCATTTTCCTTAGTGCCTTTTCCACCTTTATATTGCACGGCCAGACATTATCATTGGGGCATTTGCATTATACTCACTGTTATCACTCCCATTAATCCGTCTATCAGATCTGTCGCTAGTTCCCCATTCTTACGAGTCATTCCATTAACTGATGCTGGCTCAGATGTTGTGAGCTAAAGTTGTGTTACATGGGCAGACCATTGTCTTGGGGAGATGTTACAGTCTCTTGACCTTTTAGTTAGGGCAAGCTTATTTACTAACACCCAAAAATTTCCTTGAGTCCTTTCTCTTTAGTGTGGCAAGGAGTTTAGCCCAGATCAGCACCTCCACGTTTATCAGCTTATCACTGTTTGCTGTATGATTGCCTCAGAGTTTAACTTTTTTCTTTACACTCTTCACATCTGAGTTTTTATACCTGAGACACCAGAGGGCTTTATTCGGTTCTTTTCTTAGCCTCTGTGCTTTCTGATCAACACTGTGCTCCAAACTATTATAGTCAGAGTCTGATCTTTTTTGGAATCCTCTGCCAAATTTTCTTGTTCTGATGCTACTAAAATAGTCCAACCTTTAGTTACTTCATTATTCTTTTTTTGTTCATAACCCCATTTTTTAAGACCCAGATAGTGTTATATTTTATTTGTTTGGATCTGTTCCATCCTCCAATTCATTCCTTTTATCGAGCAGTATGTTCTTGTTGGCCAATAGGCTATATGTTGTGAAACCTTTTCATAAACATGGTGATCTTACTTGAGAATGCAGCATAGTCAATGGTGATTTTTGAAATTACCCAAGGAAGTGTTCTATTGGTGACCGTAGGCAGTCCAGTGTAGCTAACCGAAGAGGGGAAATATGCATATATGTCACTGGTCTGACGGATTTAACTCTGAAATCCAGGCATCACATCCCTAGGGATCCTAGGGAGTTTTCCAGTTGTTTGCCAAGTTTTTCCTGTCTCTGATCTTGGGGGTGGGGGGGGTCACTTGCAAAATGCTCCAATATGCATTCTCTCCATCTTTCCACTCCTCCTGGATGCTATACCAAAGTAAATGTAAATTGAAACTGCCTCCAAACAGCGCATGTGCTTTAGAATATTATGACTGTAGACCTTCCGAAAGATCCGCCAAAATTCCTGCTGACTCACTCTTTCATTTAATTGACAGGTGTATATAGATAATAATTAAAGCTTGGATCAATCTATTGTTTTGACTTTTAAGTGGTTCAGTTTTTACAATGATTGCCTCTACTTTTTGGCCCAGATTATGGAAGCATTAACTGCCAGATCACTTTTCATTTGTATCGAAACCCCACTACTTAGCTGTTCACCACATTCGGATGGTAGGGCAGGTGCTACAAAATCTTTATAGTCTAGAAAAGGCTCATGGATGCAGAAGGGCTCAGTATCGTAGGGTATCCATCAGAAAGGTTGTAAGATAGACTATTTCCCCACATAGACAGTTGTTTCTCACAGTTTATGAAGCTTAGGTCAATCCTCTCTTCTTTAGAGCCATTCTTGGTGTGTTTGTTTATTTTTCCATATGCTGTAGACTTCTTCCAAGCCTGGACATTTAGAGGCCAATCTTAGGATGTTCTGTCTATTCAAAATGTCCCAAATTCCTTGTGAGGCATACTCTAGATATAGCGTTATACGTTTTAGGCCCTTGAATAGATGCTAACTACGTCTGTGTTGTTATTCGCTAATGGGTCATTATTGATCTCATTTGGCTGTGCTTTTTTATTAAAAAATTCTGCATCTGCATCCAAACCAGGCCCAAATATTGTACTTATTCGTTTCACTTTTCCATTTTGATTCATAGGGGCTTCTATTGTAATGGGGCATTGTTGATCCCTCCATTCACCTCTCCCATTCTGGATTCCTATTTTTATAGGAGACACCTGAGTGTTCTAGTGGCCCTTCCTTAGCATATGTCTCTGGTGGAAGAGGTGTTTTTGCTAGATTCTCAGGGTAGGTGTACCTTGATCTTGTCCACCAGGTTTTACTAGTGTCTTTTGGCCAATAATGTCCTCCCTACATCATTCCTTTGCTCTACCAACAGCAGCTTCACTCGATTTTCATTTCCACTTTTGTTTTAGTTTCTTGTTTGGCTGGTAATTCACAGATCTTACCATTGCCAGGATCATGTTTTGTGGAGACAAGCAATGTTTTAGATTCCTGCTTAATGTGGGCTACGGCAAGGACTCTTATTTAATTTCTTTAGGTACTTTAGATTTTTTTCGGGAAAGTGTGCACCATCCATTATCTGTATTTCCTTTCTCATTTACATTTAGCAAGCATTCTGATTGATCGTCAGCTTACTCTATTACTCCTTGATTAATGCTATGAGACCCCAGCTCACCTGATTTTACATGTGGGGACATATTCGGTGGATGGTTACCTGCTGTTATTTCTCCCTGCTTGCCCATTGTAGGTATAGGTTTCAAACAATTTACCAGCTTGATCGTCTGTCTTTCAGCCACATTGTCTTTTCTCCCACTCCCGCTTTAGGTATTTATGGCAATATATCCTGTGTGAGGCATGGCATCCTGTAGGTTGGCTATCTTATCCATTATAGAATCACACTGAGAAAATACATATTTATCCTTTGTGAAATCTTGTGCCCGCCTTCTTCATTGGTTTAAGGTCACCAATTCAGATTCCAGTGCAATTGTGAATGTGGCTAATGTTTGGAGAACATTGACTTGCATTTCCAATTTTTTTGCATGTAGCTTACTCACTTTAGTGATAGCTGACAGTGTTGTATTAAAGCACACCCCCTACAGCTCCTGTGTCCTCAGAGCCATTTAACGTTGAAGTCCTGGGAGTTTCAGAATGATGATCAGTTTCCCTATCTTTTATCTCCCCCTCCATTTGGCAGTCCTGCTGATCAGAATATATTCTGCCGCAGCCATTGCAAACTCAAGATCTTCCCCCTCCTTCATCTTAGCAGCGGCCCCACTGTAAGGGGATTTGCCATCAAATTTGGAATCTGCTTTGGCATTGCCTGGTCCCAGGGTACTTAATTCTCTAATGTGATGGGTGTGGACCTGACTCTGATCTTAGGCAAAAGACATGGACCTGTGGCTGCAGGGCTCAATCTTTCATTCACCTCAGGGAAGACCCATGCCTCTGTGCTCCCTTACATTCATCCCTCTGATCACTTACTTTATTAACTGCTGTTCTTTCATTTATCCCCAGAACTGCTAGTGGGTCCTTCTCTAATAATATTGATCTTTGATTTTTTGAGTGGGGCATCGCGCTCGCGCGGTTGATCTCACCTTCGCGATTCACATCCGTCACTCATTGGTCTAATTTTGCCACCCTCTCTCCCCTTGGTTTGCTGGTCAGTGTCGGTCAATAATGTCCTATTCATTCTATGGTCAGTAGTAATGCAGAAATCCCTTATTGAGTGATTTCCTTTTCTGTTTTGCTGTGACCTTGGTGAATACATTTCGTCCTTGACAGATTTTAATAAGGATTTCTGCTTATTTACCAGATAGGAATCATGAGGGGTGGCGGACAGTCTTTTCTGCTTCCAAGGGAGAGAACCCTGGTTAACCAACGTACTTGTTGCATAAAGTACCTTTGAATTAAATGTTCTCATTGGAGTGCCTTTTATTTTTTTTAAATGACTTCTAATAGTGAAAACAGTGACTTCAACATCATGCTTTATTGAACTGTTGTACTTCTGAGACTTTTCCATATGGTCCTTGATCTAGCAGTGACAGTGAGGGATAGACGGTGAGGCCAAACGGGAACACATGGGACAGATGCAAGACGCACTGACCCTAAGTCTGGCCACGTCCGCATCTATTAGGCTCAATCACATAGGCAGCACCCTAACACTGCCACAGTTATCTGCACTTCAGCAACTCTCTTGTTACTTTCCAATCGCTTAATAGGCTTTAATTGGCTTTAACATGCAGCAGGCAACAAGCAGGCATATAATTGATGGGATAGATAGTGAAGAGCTGCAGAAATAGCAGCAGAAAAACCACAGGGCCCAATTATGCCCAAAGTCGCCCAATTTTGCCACAGTCAAACGCTGCAAGAAGTGCCACCAAACGTTTCTCGCCTCTCTCGCAGCCTTGAAGTTGTACAGTGATTGCACCACTGCCAGCTGACTCCTGCTATCTCTATCATCAAGGAAATGGGGGCCTGGGCCTCAAGTAAGCGGCCAGCACACTAGCAACTGGCAAACAAAGTAATACAGGTAATGTGGCTCACAGTGTGTGGGATGGTGTTCTTTGTATTCCAGCAGCTAGGCACAGCACTTTCCCCAGCGGTGGGCGAGTTTGTGTTGCTGCACCGTATGCCAATCTGTGTGCGGTCAAACAAGCCTGGATAAGCTGCGGGGGCAGGAGATGAGAGAGACAACCTTCTATTGGCCGCTTGGGTAGCAGTTGTGAGTGCGCCTGTGGACTGAAGCTATGGCTAAGTTTCCCCACTCTCCGCTCCGCTCCCGCTATCTCCACTCTCTCCACTCTCTCCAAACTCCCCTCAGGAGGTGAGGAAAAGTGTGCATAGGTATGAGCTCCACAGATTTGGGCATGGCTGGAGAGCACAAGTAAAAGATCAAAGCGTACGGTGGTGGATTTGGTAAAACAGCAAACAAATCCATTAATTCCATGACCCAATGTGTATCCAGTGCTTTAAGGGCCATTTCTTGGCATCAAACCTATGTTTTTTTAACATGGTTAACATGACTCGTTAAGACAGATGGCTTTATTTATAGTTTGATAGAAACAGGTTCTCCCACTGTATTTATCAGGGAAGAGCCAGGTTTTTGACAATGGAGCCTCAGCTGGCTCGGCCTCTGGAAACCTCTGAAGGACAGACCATCTTCCAAAAGCTGGCAGTCATTGTATGTCAGAATGTCTGCCTGATTTAGAGTAGTTGCTCTGATGTGTATTTTTCATTTTAAGGACCACCAGGGACCTTTCCCCTGTTTCAGTTTTCCAGACAAAATACTGGGAATGTTCCCAAAAGCAGTATGTGGTATATCTGTCCACAAGGATTTCCATTTAAGGGCTGTAAGATGTTAGCAAAGACAGACATCACTGCTGGGTTTCTTGGGCACAACTGTGGAGTCAACCACTCAGTGTAGTCCACTGGTGTGATTATCCCCAAAGCGGCAAGATTCTCAAGCTCCTCCCTCACCTGCATCTGGGTTCCCAATGGTAACCTCCTTACCCTAGATACCATAAGAACAGCACCCTCTTTCAACCAAATAGGAAACTTTACTCCGCACACTTTTACTCTGTGTGCCATTACCCTGTAGTTTTTACACCGCAAAATCTTTTACAACTCAGGGCTTTACACCGCAAACTATTACAAGGCATTCCCCATTACAACGTAATTTACTATTCTAACTCCACCGTGGCATTACTTTGCTGTGAGAAGAGGACCTTTGACACCGCAGACCTTCACGGGAAACAGATGGAAATTCACTAACCACATCCTGGTGGCCATCCATCAACTCCTAAACCTGAATCTGCTGACAGGCATTTGGGTCAAGATGAACACTTAAGTCCTTTTGTTCGGGCCTTCCAACTATGCCATCACCATTCACAGAGGCTTATACCTTGCCCCTCATGACCCGTTCTTTAAAATGTGATAGTATCTATGAACCAATGACACTGTCCTGACCCTCATACCCTTTAGCGCTTATAGCCATAGCTTCCACTATCACACATTACCAATATTTCTCATTAAGCATCTTCTCAGAGATTATGAATAACCTTGAACAAAATTAAAATTTCATGCAATTTTCTTCATTATTTATTCTGCCCATTCAGTAGGATAACCCACTTGCAAACTACACAACTACTGGTGTAAAGTGCTTATTTGACCTATAACCTGCAGAAACATTCTATTAATGAGCTCCACAGTCTGTTATTTCGCTGTGTGTTTGATTGTAACTAGCATTTATATAGTGCTTACTACACCTGAGGAGGCATGTATACATATTTTGAGTTGATACCTGAAAATTACCCCATTGCTTAATGTACTACCTAGAAAAATACTCATAGTCTGAGCAGATGACGAATGCTGGAGTTATCCAATTAAGCCACTGGTATATTTTGCCAACAATCAGTCCTTTTCAGCTCAAGTGTCATAGGCTTGCTGTTGCAGTGCAAAAGAAACGGGTCATGAACCTGCAGCGTAACGTTGTTGCATTCCCACAGTGGCCTCTCATGCACACTCACTGGTGACATATTTCCTCTCCTTCATGTTGTCTCTAGATCATTCAATAGAAGAGAGATTCGTTTAGGTTACTTTGAGGTCAGCCCTACCAACATAGGTTGTCATGTGCTTGGTAGATCTGTATTATTACTCAGTTGTCACGCGAGTTGCAAACTGTCCTTTTCTCTGCATCAACTTTTCATTTGTATTTATGTTATTGCTGATTAATTAACAGGCCTTATAACTATTATGTAGTGCCACGGTTGGATTGGAAAGGGAGGCTTGATGTGGGCCATTTTTTTCTCATTAAAGTTTGGGCTTGCTCAGCTGCTGTGAACTTGAGAGGCCTCAGCTGCCCTTTCCAAACCCAGCACAGATTATCACGGCCCATTGTCATATATAGAATGACAATGAGCCAGCCCCAGCAGGCCCATCATGTGTTGTGTGCTCCCGCCCTGGCCTTCTGGTATGATGGTGCGGAATCGCCATTGGGAGATGTTGCTTTTGAGCAGCAGAGTTTTCACTCCCCTTAGAAGGGGAAGTGATGGTGGCAATACACGGGGTTCTGCTTTTGTCCCTGCAGTGGATGGCCACAATCCCATTCATGGTGGCCAGTCATGGCATCCTCACTGCTCTACCCACCTCCCATCTCAAACCCAGAATTTAATTGGAAAGCAACACCCTGCCTTACCAGTCTCTTGCAGATTTGGTACTTATTTGAGAGGCTTTGTCAGCAGATGGTCTTGGCAGCGAGTTTCCTGAGCTTTAGTGCCACCCCATTGCAGCTTTTAAATTACCATAGTCAAAGGACAGCCCTACAGAAAGTGTTAATATTTTTCAGAGAGATCAACTGTTTGATTATATACTCCTTTTTTAATACAAAGCTCTTTCAAACAAAGCCAGTAAAAGTGTTTACGCCAGTGGTTTAATCGTTAAGACAGCACAGTCATTAATGTGCTGTCTGCTCTGGTGTACTGATATAGCCAGGGCCACTGGAATGATGCAGCAGTCGAAGACCAAATTATGCAGCAGGCTTGAGTAAATTGTACGACAAGAAAAGAGAAAGCATGCTGTGTAATGCAGGAAATGAATGATAATATTACTTTTTATTTTGACATGTTTACACTTGTTAACAGTGTCTGTGCCTTGGCTGCACCTCATTAGTACCGTTTTAACACTCAAAAAGAGAAAAAGCAACGAAAGGATGAGCAGTCAAGCATTGCAAATAGGCTTCTACTGCGTGGCAACACCTCGCTGCATTTCAGGTAACTTTTGAACCCTTTGAGCTAGAAACAACTTTTTGTGTTAAACTCTGCGGATTATGCAGGAGACGATTGGTTATGTGGTAAATGCGGCATATCTATATACATAAAACTCTGCAACCGCACAATTGCATTTTTCCAGTGGCCATGGATATAACTTACAGGCTTCACTCTTACCAGTATTAACCCAATTATTCCTCTAGCTGAGGAAAGTGGATCATGGTATTAAAAACATCTGTTGGGTACAGTGCTAGAAAATGGCAGGAAATTCAGTGGAATGCACTATGTAACAACTCAAATTGTATGCACCTTTCCTTTCTTTTCTGCCTTTTTCGGCAATGCTTTGCTTTTTGACTCTGTTGCACCAATGTCTGTAGCTCACTTTATTTGTCCTCACTGAACGCATCTGCATTTTATATTACAACATCAACACAGTGCTGAAGTTGAGCCTATAGGTAGTGCAAGGTTCTCACAGAGGCTACCAGAGGATCATCAAAGTGGTTAGAATACTACCTATGGGGTTGTCTAGATTGAACAATGGTGCATTCTTGCAGTAAATATTTACATTGGTTTCTTTCTTTTGCTGTAGAACTCACCTTATATATAGGTCAAACTCTACCTGTTGAGAAGGAGTAATCTCTAACAGTGGATCCCTCTACTTGCAGGTTACACTTATATCACTGATATTGATGTAAGTGCCGGCAGATCGAGTATGGATCTGTGTAGAAAGTCCCTACATATGTTGAGGGGCCTTCCTCAAACTGTAGCCTCTTCATTGTTCGTTTTTTCTTTCTTTTTTCTATTGTGTAGGTCATGGAGGAGAGATGTATATTTTAGATAAATTGGATAAATTGGGTCATAGCAACGTATATTGTCCACAGTGTTTAAAATTAATGGAGGTACCGTAGGAGTCACCATATTAAAGTATGTTTTAGATTGAGCTGGGTAAATATAATTTATTGGTAAGTAGTAGGGGATAGGATATCAGATAAAAGATTAACTTTCATGCTTTGATTTTTTATTTTTAATGGAATCCTATCCATTTTTTATGATAGGCATATTGAATATTTGTAAAACCTGCACATACTGTATGTTCCAATTTCTGTATATAAAATGGCATTTGATTTGACATTGGAAGGAAATATGCCTCTGATGCATTCAAGATGAAAAGGAAGCGGGAACAGATTGAAGACGATAAAAGTCAGCGGGAAGTGCTACTTAAATTTATGAGAAGAGGGATGCACAATGAGAAGGAAAGTAACCCCAACACAGCAGCCTTCCAGTTCCAAAATCAGGAGACAGAGAACCCTCCGGACCAGCACCAAGCATCAACTGATGCTCCTGTGCTCATTCAGTGGTGAAGAGCATCCTGGGGCAAGATCCTAAACACATCGCTACTACTACAGCCAGTAGAGTCTGCAACTTCGAGGAACATGATCAGGAACATGAGTAGCAAGTTAGAGGAAGACCAGTATCACAGGTACCCGAACAGGAATCAGAGGACCAGCAGCAAGATAAAGCTAGTGATGCTGTCAAGCTCCAAGGAGAGGTACAAAGGAACTCGGATGTGCAACAGCAAGTTGCGGTCACAGTTAATATGCCATCTGAACATCACGATTGTGGAAGAAAGAACCAGTATGGCCAGTGTCTGGACATTGTAAAAGAGACTGATAGCCATGAAGCTACTAGCAAACCTGCTGAAAAGGTTTTCCACAACATTGATGATGACCCATGGAAATAGCCTACTACTCAAGATGATAACATACGTTGCCATCTAGTAGAAAGAGGACCTACCCAGGCTGGACGTACTGCAAGTGATTATTTCCCAAGTGACTCTCAAAATGGATCCTTCAATCATACTTATTTCAAAAGGGAAATGAATACCGATCAGCAAATTAACCGTCAGTGGCTAGTGTATTCGACGTACAAAAATGAAGTATTTTGTTTCTGCTGCTAATTGTTCACCACTTCTTTCACTTACACTCAGCTTGTGAGCAGCAGTTTGTCTAATTGGCACCATCTTGCTTGGACAGCGTTTATATGAACATGAAAATTCTCAGACGCACCTAAAAAATATTAGGGAGTGAAGGAGCTTGAACTTCGACTGTGGAAGGAATGCACTATTGATAAGCAAAATCTTGCTCAAATCCAGCAGGAGAAGATGCATTGGCCAAATGTCTTGGAGAGGCTTCTAGCAATTAAACAGTACCTAGCAGAACATAACTTGGCATTCAGTGGCAGTTTTGACCAGCTGAACCAACCCCACAATGGCAACTTGTTAGGGCTTGTACAACTTTTAGGCAAAATTGAGTCTGTTATGATAGAACATGTTCGCAGAGTTACCACAACGGAGATTCATACACATTATCTTGGCAAACACATTCAGAATGAATTGATTGAGCTGATGTCCTAGGTGGTTCTCAAAGAAATCCTACATTGTGTTTGAAATGCCAAATATTACTTAGTGCTCCTTTACTGTACTCCTGATTTGAGTCATACTGAAGAGATGACATTTATTGTGAGATTTCTCAGTTCTACAAATGGATGTGTGACTATTGAGGAACATTTCATTGGATTCATTGCCCTGGAAGAGCAAACTGTACTGGATCTTACTGATGCAGTGTTGCACAAGCTGGAGGCACTGAAACTTCCCCTTGCTGATTGTTGTGGGCAAGGTTATGACAATGGTGAACTATGCCTGCAGAATACAGTGGTGTGCAAGCTCGAATCTTAAAAGAGAGCAGACAGGCTTTTTTTTACATCGTGTGCCTATCACAATTGGAACCTGGTCTTGGGAGATGCTGCAGCTTCATCTACATATGCTGCCAACTTCTTTGGTATTATTCAACAACTTTACTCATTGTTCTCTGCATCAACAAAAAGGTGGAATGTATTAACCGAACCTGGAGTGACCCTTTCCCTCAACAGCCTCTCTGCTACTCGGTGGGAATGCCGTCTGGAAAGCGTCAAAGCGGTCTGATTTCAGATGAGTCTAATATGAAGCACTTCTGCAGGTATCTGAAATGGATCAAAATGTGGAAACCGGAATTCCTCCTATGTTTGGTCATATTGTATGATATTTTAATGAGAATCAACACAGTCAGTAAACTGATGCAGCGTGAGAACATGCAGCTTGCTGTAGCTGTGAAACATGTTCAGGAACTACTTGCATTCTTAACAAACTATTGCCATGAAGGATTTACAGCTGCATCGATATCAGCAAGCGAACTTGCATATGAATTGGAAATTCGAAAAGGATTCAAATGTGATCAAAGAATATCTAAGAAAAAGAAAATGTTTGGATATGAGGGAGTTGACATGCCAATAACGGACCGAAAAGAGCAATTGTGCATCATGTTTTTTAATACTCTTGTTGATACAGCAATTGTGTCCACTGACAGACGATTTGTGCAGCTGAAAAATCACCACAAGCAATGTGGCTTTCTTTATAATATTTCCAGCTTAAAATAAATGAAAAGTGGAGAACTAGATAAGCACTGCAATGATCTGCACAATCTTCTGACAGACAGCTCAGCTGATGGTGCTATATCTTCTGACATAGGTGGGATTGAATTGTTTATGAGATTTCCTTTGTTGCCCAAGTCCTTCCTGAAAACTAACTATGTTAGCGGCTCTTCAATATATTTATATTAACAGATTGGAAGACATCTATCCAAATTGTGTGCTTGCCCTAAGAATTCTGCTTACAGTTCCATCAACAGTAGCATCTGATAAAGACCTAATTACTCTCAACGATGTCCCAGGAACGACTATCAGAATTGGCCCTTCTTCTTGAAGGAGATATTGCAGCAACATTGGACTACAGTGAAATGGTTGATGCCTTTAGCAGAAGAAAGGCTAGGAAGATCACATTTTAGCATGTAGTGCTACACACGAGATATTGATTTGTCACAACAAATTTCCTTATTCAACATTGCCCTGTCAGAAAGAACACATTGGGCTCTTTACTGTGATGTTTTTCAGAGTTCAACTTATGTTTCCTGTTTTGTTCCTCCTTCAGATTCAGCTGTGAAATGTATGCTGATCTTTTCTTGACACTCATTGAAGGAGCCAGTAAGTGTTACACTCATTTTGTTTCCTTGTATTATTTCTCTGTTTGTTATGAATGAACTTCCTGATAACCTGTTATATGGATATGTTTGTATTAGGATGTAGGCGAAACAGGCAGATTCCACCAGAGACCTCCAGATGCGTTCAGGACATGATATGAAGATGGCAATTTCTTTTTTCTTTCCCATTCCTAACCCTACCCAATTTTCCCCAAGTTGGCCAATCCCATAAAGTTAGAAATATAAACAGCAATGGTGCTGTCTTTTTGAGGAATTTGTGTATTGAAATCAGAATCCTGCCATCCTGCCACTACCACTTACTACAGTTCTAACACCAAATTTAAAACGGTGATTTGAAAACTCCTTGAATCTGCAGCATACCTTCCCTTTAAACATACCTAGATACTTGGCATTCCCTAAAACAATCAATACTAGGCGATCATTCAATGAGAATAATCTAGAATGTTGGAGTTACTCTCTTTATGTTTCACTGGAATTGTATTTGTATGTGTTAATTATCTCCTCATTGTTTGATTACAATCTTTCATTTTAAGAAACTGATATTTGCTCACCTGTTTTCTATCCCCTCATATTTGTGTCCATGCTACTCATATCCACATTAGGTCACTTCGGTGATGTCAAATAAGATCAATAGTCCTGCGATGTCACTGTCTGTGATGTCACTTCTTGTGATGCAATATGCAATTATGGGGCCTCACATCTTCCCTTTCGCCCGGGGCTCAGAAGTCCTAGTACTGGCCCTGCCTGATAGCATTAGGAAGATGTCATGCCATGGTGTCAGCGTCAGTTGAGGTATCACAGAATGCTCGAGTTTTTCAGAAATGTTTTGATGCCATGTTGCCAATGGTTCATGACTAAATTAAGTTTAACAATTCCGCAAGGAGTTGCAGGATACCAGAGGTTCATTTGTACAGCATAGTACAATTCCCACACATTATTAGCTGCATGGATGGGACCGCTATATTATTTCGCCCTTTTTCACAAATTCGGCACCTGTATTGAAAAAGAAAGCCAGCATTCACTCAATAAACAAATGGTCTATAATGCTGAATGTCTAATAAGTGACATTGCGGGGTACTGCGCTGGAGGTATGCATGGTTTATGTTTGTTTTGCTATTTTGCCCTGCTGAGACAAGACATTGGAGATGGCTGTCTACTAGGTAACTCCTGTACTCTGCACATACAACATTTAATTTTCCGTCCTCTCGTGAATTGTCCCTGTTCCATATCTAATATTGGGCACAGTGCTTACGTATGTCATTTATCTCTGTAGCCCCATCCATAGACACCAAGGAAGTGAACATAAAACATTGACAAACTTGATATGTGGAGGAACATACTCTCAGTTTAACTTTGAGGCAAATTCTGATGCATAACTAAAGTGGTGGTGCAATTCAGTATGTTTCAAAGACTAGTTGTAGGAGCAAATCATGTTGTGTAATTTTACATATTTCCACACAGAAAGGTCTTTCCATTGAACCCGGGTGGGGAGACTGCAGTGAGGATGAACCTCCCTCCTTTTCAGCATCTGTGTGGCAGAATTTTTTTGGGGAGAGTGTTATATAGCACGAACTAGACCCGAAGGTATCAGAGGGCTTTACACGAGGAACAGTCGCGTTACAGCCAGACACATTCATTTGTTTGTTAGGAACATGGAGGATAAGTTATTGGCCAAGAATCACAGGATGATCAGCGTCCCTGCCGAGACTCGAACCTTCTTCCCCAGTTGCAAGGTCGACTGCCCTAGCCGTTAAGCCACATCCTCTCCAACTAACCCTTCAATTAAAATTGCTGAAAGAAGGGTACACAGAACAGGTATATCCAATAACTATTTACTGTGGATATAAAAATAACACATTCTCACAGTGTCAAGCATTAACACATATGTCTTTTTTCCGATGACTTGACATGTATTCTAATAGTCAGCATAAGAACTCCGTAATGGCTGAATTTGAGACTACACAAACTGAAAATTGCCATGTTATTAATGTGTATTTAAGTCTCACCACACATTTTCCCAGTGTCACCAAGCACAGGTCTGGATTGACTGATTCGTGTGCTCTGTATGCTCTGATGAAACATCCCAGATGTCTGTATCGAGGGCTGACTTATCAGGAGTATCTATGGGTTAGAGGGGAATGCCACTGACCTGTAGGTGTGGAAATGTATGCAAAGGTAGCACTCACACTGATTCCATTCAGCACCTCAGCATGGAAAGATGTTTTGATTAGGACTCTGTGAGTGTGGGTTCTGTGGGAAGGGCTCACTGTGCTAGCTGTTTTTCTCCTTCCACCCTTCATGTTGCTGCATTACTGGCGTCATACCATTTTTGTTTTGTCCACTGTCTAATGTTTTCCCTTCTGGATCCTCTGTCACATTTAATTTTTTATTGCCTAAGATGGGCACAGTACAAGAATTCTTCCCATATGGTTTATCACTGTGGGAAGCACATTCTTTCACAAGTGTTTCAAGCTTTAAGTCACTTCCACTTCCTGCCTCCTTTCTGGTTCCTGGCTCGCCATTTTTCCACTGCCCTGTGTGCTCTCTTGGTCATATTTGGTAAGTGGTGGTTTACTTTCTGGTTATTATATCAATCCCCCAAGTGCACGCTTCATTATAAATCTTATTAAAAGCACAATTAGGGGAAACATCATCAATTCTTTACTTAATTTCTTATTTTCATTACTTCTTTCAGCCAACACATGTTTCGTCGTGAAGGGTGTACCCCACGACTTTTTAGGCCTAAAAAATATAATAAACAACAACATACTAATTGCAGTGTGTGGTCAGTACACAACAAGTACGCACCTGTGTTGTTGGGATGTATTGAGATACCTTCAAAAGTGATAGTATGTGGAAACCCATGCTTGAATTACATAGTCCCATGTTTATCAACCAATACCATTATAACATTTTATATACATATTTTAGACATGTGTAAACAAACAGCGGGGCATAACACTTTCGAGAATAATTCTAGTCAAGTCTCACAAGGCGTGGTACACTCTCAAGTGTACAGAAATCCAACTTGTGTCATGCAAATTAAATGTGGCATTGCCCTTATAACCCTTGCATACTTCTTTTTTCTGTAGCTGGCTTGTCAGTTCAGTCCTGTAGTCATATATATAAGAATGGCATTTGAAAACCACGTTAAACCACGATGCTTGGCAAAACAAATCAAATGTATTGTATTATTCCTACCTTGATACCGGTTCTATTTCCGTCCTGGATATCAGAAGAACCAAATCTATGTGACACGTATCTGTACATAATAACAGTATTGTATTAGAAATGTTATGGGTAACACCCCGTGTGCCTGGTAGTCACCCTTATAGTCCAATTGTTTCTCACCTGTATTGCGTAGCATTATCATCCCAAATCCTTAATCTTTGGTGTATCTGTTATATAACATACATCATCGTATTCATCCTATCTTTTGCATCCAAGATTTGTGGAGATTAACCCTCTTCTCCTGAGTGCTAAATGCAGTTGCTGTAACAATTATAAGAGGCGACATGTAATATTTGTATTGCCCAATTCTAGTGTAGAAAACTAGTAATTTCAATCGTATATATCCCATATTAAATGGGATTACCTATTTTTACAGCTTGACGTGTGTAAGCAACGACGCTACACTCATCACAGCATATCCAATTCGCACCGTGTGTACTTGGCAGCGGAACCATTACCTCTGACCCTCTTGGGAAGTTAGCATAGATGTTTGACAGCCCATCTGGTGCGAAACACTATTTCACCTCGTTTTGTCACACAATGGCCACCACATTGTAAAGACCACTCTTCTTGTTACACCTGCTATCAAATCGTGCATTTATGTACTATTTTGATGGACCTCTGTCACAGTCCCCCCTAGTGTAATTTGCCAAATTGTCTAATACTAAAGCATATGTAGGTTAAGAACCATGTCCACCCATAGTAAGCGCTTGGTGTACATCTTCAAGCCAGTGACAGGGTGGTATGGAAGGTGGAAATCTTATTTCATAAAATGAAATGACACCTTGTTAGTTAGTATTTATTATATCAAACCATTGCAAGTAAATGCAAATTGCATATGCTATTCATACATATAAATACTATCCCTTAAAGAACCATGTTCTATTCATATATATTTGATCGAATGACAGTGTCAATGACTAACAGTACAGAATCAACACTATTATGTCATCTGATATGCAGGGTAGTATACATCACAGTAGACACAACTCATGCCATCAAAAAAAGTGCAGACTCTCCATTGTCATCATTCCATCTATTCAATGTAACACTGCATCTTGTACCAGTACATAGTTTATTATTCCAGTCTCCTGAAAAGTACTGTAGCTCATGATCAGTGTTGATGCACAGTTCAACTGACTTCAGATGCATTATCCACATGGCTTCTTCATGTCATAAAGGAAGTTCTCTGTTACCTCCTCGAGGATAGAGGCCTATATGGTCCAATCCATAAAAGCAAAAGCATGTATGTTGCCCTTGTGCCTTGCATTCTGCTGCATGTAGTGTCATGGGGTATTTAGGATCTCTTTGTTTGAGGGCTCTAATGTGTTCACTCATTCTCTCTTTAAGGGCCTTAATTGTACTTCCCACATAGATACGTTTACATTTACATTCAACAACATAAACCACATATTTTGTATTGCAGTTAATATTCAAACATATATTAAATATACTCCCATCTCTCCATTAAAATTCTTTTTGTGTCTTGTGCCCATCTACACATGCCATAGTGTTCACATTTATGGCCCATTCAGTGTTCTTGTGTCTTGTAAATTGGATAACTAGGGCATAATAGTGACTTCAGCATTCTGCCCCATCGGGATGTGATCTCTGGTCTCCCTGACGTGAATTATTCTATGGTTTTGTAAGCACATAAAATGTGCCAGTGTTTACGCTTACTTCTCAATGGAAC
The DNA here is from genome assembly GCF_964204655.1 of Triturus cristatus. Lineage (NCBI taxonomy): Eukaryota > Metazoa > Chordata > Amphibia > Caudata > Salamandridae > Triturus > Triturus cristatus. The sequence continues at coordinate 802,050,201 of NC_140581.1, forward strand.
CTTGGAAAATCCATTGTAGGCTGTTACCGGGTGTACCTTACTTGATGTACCGTGTTTCTGTGTTCTTTCTCTGAAAGTGTCTTGCCTCTTTATTTTTTAGATCTTATTTTACGCTATCCTTATGGTTCGTGTGTTATATCCACTAGCAGAGAAGGGTGCAGTCATGTTCTCCATGCATGTCCTAAAGTCCATATCTTTGATACAGTATTGTCTCACCGAATCAACTCACCATATGGTATAGCTCTGATCTGGTGTCTGGAATATGCACTAGAGGCATGTAAGATCGAGTTGCATGATGATGGTTTGCGATATAACATGCTCTGTATTTGATTATCCTGTATGAATAATTCCACATCCAGGAACATGATACTTGTACTGCTATATTTATATGTGAATCTTATATCCAAGTTGTTTGTGTTCAAGTAGTCACAACATTGTTTCAGTTTATACATTGTTCCAGAATTCAAGACCAGATCATAATGCAGTCATCTATATAACAACCGCAATATATGATGGAGTTGCAATATTCTGTTCCCTTCGTTCCGCAGATCCACTCCTCCTCCAGCCAACCCATGAAGTGGTTAGGATGGAGAAAAGCTGGAGCCCATGGCTGCTCCTTGAATTTGTCTGTATCAATAATGATTGAACACATTGCTGTTCAAATTCAATTCAGTGGTTGCCACTAGCATTTTGGTGTGTCCCTATGGGTGTGGCTAGTTTGGAAGTCAGAGCCCCTCTAAGTGCTCTAATTTCTAGGTCAGATCTATTAGTTGTGTAGAGGGATCTGACATGTAATGTCTCCAATATCATGCCATTACTTTCTGGCTATGATGCTAATATTTGCTGTTACTGACATAGTTTCAATGTGTCAGCCAATCTGAAACTCAACTTATGAATCATTATTTTGTAAAAGCAAATATTTCAGTCTGATATTGGTAATGCCTTAGATATAGATTTAGCCATATCAAAACAGACACATTACCAACTGTTGGTCTCCATATATCCAATTAAAAAGACCATACAAGATGGAAATTTAGGATTATGTCAAGACAATGGGTGCTAGATTTTTATCATATACAATCTTTTAGTTCATAGATGTGGCTTTGTGATTATGTAAACGTGGTTTTCACTATGTGCATGAGCATTTTAATGTCATCATATCAAATTAAATGGTACCTTTTATTTGGTTTGTAGCTAAATACAAATAAGTTGGAGTTATAAAAATACATATTTATTTCACATTTATGGTGGTAACTTTTTTCGGAATTCGTTGTGTGAATGGCAAATTTCCCTTAAATCAAGTCAATAAAAGATCTAAATATTTTGTGGAAAAAACTCAAATGTGCTTGGCTTTCCCCTGATGTTTGAACCAGACAAAAACTGAGCAGGAAGCTAATGTTCAAATTTCTTCAGTACTCAATAAAGCACTTGAATTACTGGCCACATCTATAAGAGCCTTGGAACACATCAAAGGGTAAGCTTTGGGGGAGTTGAAAATCTAATTGCGCTATTTGCAGGCTACCTCATTGTGGCAATTACTGAACTAAACACACTACTATAAGCCCTTTGCCACTCTCTAAAATGTGTTGGAAAAGTATAAGGTAATAAAAAGAGAGGAAGTCAGCTCAACTACATTAACATTTGCAAGGGAAAATATATGGGGAAATTATGGTGGATGACTGTAAGAAAATATGAAAAGGGGTTATTTGTTGGGTGGCATATGAGTCCTACCCATGTCGTGAGTCACCAAAATCTTATACGCTCAAACACACAGGTTTAATAATTAAAACCTAGGTTCAATTGTTGTTAGATATGATGCATAGCAGACAGGCTTACCATAGGAAAATGTGTAAAGAATTTAGCAACACTGAAAACCGCAATTCAATAAAAATCTCACAACTAATTTTTAGTACTACTAGTACAAATGACACAAAAACAACTAAAATCTAATAAGGGTGATGAGAGATATGCATTTTTACATTTTCAGGCAAAAAGCCCCAAAAATTTAAAACTTCCATCAGAAATAAGTGTTAGAGGTTGACTGGGACCTAGTTGTTATTTCAGGCCGACTGCTACTGGATACACCTAGTAGGTCATCCCGATTAAAGTTTTTCAAAATCCTCCTGGAGGGGGGGATGAAGGCTATATCTGATGAAGTCCTCTCACAGTTGAATAGGGTGATGAGGTCCCACTGAAGCCCCTGCTTTTAGCAGGTATAGCTCAGAGCAAGAACATTCAGATTTCAAGCCTTGAAAAATCCTCTCATTGGTTGGATACTTTTTTGCTTTTGCCCGATCAAGATTTCTACCTTCTAACAAAGTCTATTTTTTTGGAGGTTAAAATCTTCAAGCAGGGCAAGCTAGGAAGCTTTATCCGATATAGTCCTCTGGAAATCCGACACCTTCGCCATGAGGTCCAGCTGAATCCCTGAAGGTCTTGGAAGTCGAATAAATGTTCTAAGTCCCAACTTTTCATGCTTTTTGGAGCATGATATTTGGCTTCTTCTAAGGATCCTAATAACCTGGTGACAGCACTTAGGGTCCAGGACTCACTCTAGCTGAGGCTGCCGGCAGGACCCAGTCCAGGTCCAATTGTATCTGTTCAACCGGTCACGACAGTAAATAGGACTCTTGCAGCTTTTGGTTTCCCTGTAGTCACACAGGAGGTCTGCCAACTGACCCTTAAAGTCCACATTTTAGTCCTTGATAAATATGGGAGCGGGTCAGCCAATCAGGTCTCCACATATGTTACAAACAGCCATTACAGTCCTCTTCTATTGTGTCACATGTCCAGAAAGTGTTATGCGGGGATACAGTGAGGTGCTACTTTCTTTCACTTCACTAGCAAAAGAGTGGGGGTTACTCCTACACACTCCCTAGCCAATTGGTGAAATGTTCCTAAGGGCCAAACATCTCACATTTGCAGCACATCCTGCTCACCATTCACAGTAAAATCCAAAATGGCAGAACGTTTCTGCCCCTGGAGGAGGCTTGTGGCACAACTACACAAGGTCCCCTCTCAATGAATCCCTCCAAACTGGTTCTGGGGCCATTACCATACTCCACTGAGACTAATTCCAGGAGTGCTTGAGTGTATCCTGTGATGAGAAGTCCCCCTAGTCTAAGATTCCCTTATCACTAAGCTATACAATTACTGGTCTCCCCTTGTCTTTTTCAAGTTAGTAAAGTACCTGTACCCTTCTTAACTGCCCTACTTAGGTTAAGCTGGGTCCCATTCCTCACCCAAGCCATCCTGACAGGCCCAAGCCATTTTTGCCTGCATTGAGAACAGTAGTTCATGCTTCATTAAAAGCAGAACTGACAGGCCAGCTGCAGACAGTCTTGTGCTAATCCATATTCTCGAGCTTCAGGTAACTTTATAAAAGTGACTTTTTGTAGTAACCTGTATTGTATTTATCTAGCCTTACTATTGTATTTCATTTTTAATTACTATTAAAAGTAGTGATTTAATCTTTTCTTTAACATACCCAAAACAAAAGTTAGCAAACATAGTGTTAATTGCACTTTATCTTTTCTCATAGAAATAGCCACAGCCATATAGAGGAAAAATAGTTATTACGCTCAGTCTCTGTGCCAACATGACATGTTTACATGCTCCACTTTTAAATACTAGACACAATACTTTGTGAGCTACAAGGTCTACTTAAGATGACTTATTTAATATTTAAAAGTAGTATTGCTTCTTGTCAAGAGGGGTTAATATGACAGGTTGACATGCAGGCTTAAAAACTGCAGAAGTCAGTCTGTACATGTAGGTCTGGAGTCAATTTTCCTGTCTGCCAAGCGGCTAGCACACTATGCACTGTAATTCACAGGTGACATTTAACTTCCCATGCCGTTGGTGCATTAACTGCACTATATACTATGGCCTTAAAAGAAAGTTAATTAATACAACCGAAGACTAGCCGCATTTGTAGTGTTTTATGGGCCTGAGCACATTCACTGGGCAGTTACCAGCAGTATCTCAGTGTGCAGAGGTCAAAACCCAGCAGCCTCACTAATTAAAAAATATGAATAACCACACAAAAAGGGGCATTTTCTCAGAATTACACTATTTAAATCAGACCGGAGAATAGTTAAATACTTGGGTATGTACATTACCCCCAGGTTGTGAGTTCACTCAGGCAATATCCCAAAAGTAAATGATGAAATTAAAGACGACCTCTTGATGGTTGGTAAGGAGTACAGTATTCCACCTGGCACAACATGGTATGTTATCATGCGCAATGATGATTAGTATATCTGTCACAAATAAAAAAACAGTTTGGCACACGTAGACACCAGTACATGGTACTCAAGTGTCATCAATCAAGAGAACAGTTGTGTTTTATAACTGTCGGGAGCTGGTGAATTATTTTCAGGTTAACTAGTTTTAGCCAAAGGTGTTTCACATTCACATGCAGGCAAACTGCTCAATATCCAAAGTAGAGGAAAGCACTGAGCAGTCAGTGAGGCGAAAGGGTCATACCGACAAAGGCCACAAAGAGTGCTCGACAGACGCCTGGCTGACAGGGATGGAAAAATGTTGGTTTATGCTCCGGACGAACTCAGGTTATTGAATGTATGTGATTTTTCGACTAAGCAGAGATGGTAAATTAATGGAAACGGACTTGAAATACAATTTTAAGTTGAACATAGGTAAAAGATGCTTTTTTGAAACATTGTATGCTGGCCCCCCCAGGGCTGGATAAATGATTTTAATAACTAAATTAACCCCTATGGTTAGGTATTAACTCTCGAAGTTTATTCCGAATAATCTTTTTTATATGTCTGTCTGAATGATCATGGTTTGTTTTCTTTGTTACTATTTTTAGTGCCACTAAACAAACATCTTATGCCAATATTATTACGTGATCTACATTTCTAGTCACTTTTTCCTGGCATAGGAAGGTCTAATCCTGTCCAGTCACTCATAACTGTGCTGTGTCCTATGCATGAAAGAAACAGAGATCCTAGACTTCTTGGAGTGAAGCAGGTGGTTTAATAAGTTTCATCTCAAGAGCAACACCAAACAGTTAGTCACTCTCCTCAGTCTATGTCAACTTGCAGAATGTCCCTGTGCTGGATCGCGGATGAAAGACGATCACACAGTGATCTGACCACGCCCAGGTAAATTCAAACCTCACTCACTCAGCCATTGTGGTGTACATCCAGCTTGATAACACACTGGCACTATTCAAATTATTAGTGGATGCAGTAGGTTCCCAGGCACCACTATTACAACAGTCAATAATTGAGGGTGTGATAAGACTTACAGTTAGCTGAGTGTCAATCCTTAATAGCAAGGGTTTGTGTTGGCCACAGAATGTGCCCATTGCTCAGGTTTTCTTTGTAGTCTTTTTCTTATGCTGCATCCTCTACATGAAAGAAAAAACTGAGATCCAAGCCTTCTTGGAGCAAGACAGGTGGTTTAATAAGTGTCAGCTCATGAGCGACACCAAACAGATCTTCACTCTCCTCAGTCTCTGTCAACTGCCTCAATCACCCAACATTCCAGCCCAAAACCACTAATGACATAGTAATGAACCCATCACAGAACTAATGGAAATTAATGTACACAATGTAAAAACACAACACATCTCCCGCCCACAAAAATTTGAGATCAAGAACATATGCAACCCCAAATTTTTTAATACAACTAATACATTACCAAATGCAATATTTCCTGATTGTAAGAAATCATTATGAAAAACAAGGAAATTTGCTCTTCCAGAATTTTTTTTTAACTACAGTCAAAATGCTATGAAACATATCTCATTTATAAATAAGTAATTTACTATGATAATCCTTCTTCCACAACAGTGGATAAACAGGCCCTTTGAACAAATACATTTATTGTAACAGAGGTCTGGGTGTTTGCTGGCACCTTCCTCTTTGTTAGCACCAACTCCATTCCGCCACCCATTCCTATCAACACAACTAACTAGTCTAGAGATGCTCCACCATTCAGCAGTGTGCACGCACATAACATTAAACTTGATGTCTGTGATATAGAAGGTCTGAAAAATCTGCACTTCCCTTTGACACGGAAATGTGGTTCTTTGATCCACACTTTATCTCCCCACATTCCATTTCCTTTTCCTTTCACCATGCTTGTTATGAAATACTTACTGGTATTTTAACTGATGTTTAACAATCCTCTCCTTTACATCCACACTCCATTCTTAACAGTTTCCATCACCACCTTTCAACCGCCAGGGATTAGTTTAAGTGGCAGATATTCTTACTCTCAAAACACCAAAAGGAACCAAATTAATGACTGCATTGAGTGCAGTCCTAAGTGCCCACACGTTTGTCCTGAGAAAATTCCTCAGGGAGCCACCACAATTTGCTGCTTGTTGGCTAAAGGTTTTAACCAACCTATTTATTCCTTCCACCATTTCATGGGCTGGAGGAGAATAGCATGCTGTCCTCCAGTGTTTGACTTACATATCCTTCAATAACTCCACCATGTAAGAGGAAGTAAACTGTACTACATTATCAGTAACTATACACTCAGGCACACCCTGTCTACAAACTTATAACTCAAGCAGTCAATCACCATCTGAGTGGTGAGTTATTTGACACACACAGCAGTGACCCAATTGGATGTATAATACACAAGAACAATAACAAACCTTTCAGTTTGGGTAATAAGTTGAAAGGCCCAATTATGTCCACAACTAATTTACATCATGGCCTCTCAGGCACTTTGACCAGTGATAAAGGAGTGGTTCTGGTCAATTTACTCTTGTTACAACTCACACACTGTACACAATGTTTGACCACAACTTCTACAATGCAATCCTTCTTTGGCACCAATAGCACTTTTTTACTCTGGCATTGGTCCTGTTCCCTCCGAGGTGACCCTCATGCATCAAATTTAAAATCTTATCCCACAACCCCTTTCATGGCACCAAACTCACTCCCCTCCACAGAAAATCACCATGAATCGACATTTCACCACAGACAATCCAAAATCCTTCCACGCTACCAATTAAACTCCTCCTCTCTGGCCATCCTTTGACCACATATTCTTTTACTAGGGACATAGTATCATCACCTAGCACTCCACTTATCTCTATTTAGGGCCTTTTCTTGAACTCACATTACGAAAGACTCCTCACCCTCTCGTTTATCATTCTCTACTGGTAACTGGGACATACAATCTGCTGTCATATTCTGGGACCCCTTCAAATTATCCACTTGAAAATTGTAATCTCTAATCTTCACTCCATCTTCTAATGTGAAACATAGCTCTCTCACAACCCTTAAAGGTGGACAACATAACCAACAGCCTATGGTTTGATCTTACCACAAAAGGTAGACCTATAAATAAAACGTGAAATGCAGAACGTCCCAAATGCACACCAGAGCCTCCCTCTCAATCACTGAATAATTATCTTTCACACCCTTTAGGCACTGGAAGCAAAAGAAACTATTCTCTCTGCTCCATCCACCACTTGATACAACACCTCATCTAGTCCCTTTCTGACTGGCAGCTATGTTCAAAATATTATTTTAAAACATCAAAATGCCATTGTGTAGGTAATTTAATGATACTCTGTGTGATAACTTCAAAAGTGTTGTCCTAACACCCATTTGCCCCTTTCTCAGAAGCAACCTTGTTGTCTGTACCACACTCACGTAGTTCTGAATGAACTTGTAATATTCAGCCAAACATAAAAAGGAATGCACTCCATCCTTTTCAGAAGGTTCAGGCGCATCAACTATTGACTTGGCTAAATCGGGCTTATGGCCGATTCCATCACTGGAAATAGTATGTCCCAGATACGACTCTGTTGTCACCCTAATTCTGCATGTCTATCTTTTTGCCATCAGCCCACACTCTCGTAACCTCTCAAGCACTTAAAACAATTTTGCTTCATGATCTTTTTCATCTTTTCCATACACCAGAATATCATCCTGGACAACTTTAACCTGACTTATTCCTTCTAGCATTTTCATCATCACTCTTTGGAAACATGCCTCCGCTGACAAAACGTCAAAAAGCATATGGAGAAAATGGTAAGCACCTAAAGGCATTACAAATGAAGTCAAGTGCTTGGAAGTCTCACTCAATGGCGCTTGGTGATAATCAGTAAAAAGATCCATCACACTAAACAAATGTGCATCCTTCAACATAGACAATTCTTTCCCTATATTAGGCAGAGGCTGTCGGACAACCCATATGTTCTTTTTCAGATCCTTCACATATATGCACATCCTCAAGCTATTGCATTATCTTTAGGTGCTAATACAACCGGGGCTAACCACTCTGAACATTCAATCTCCTCTATCACACCAAGCTCCAGCATTCTATCAAGTTTTTTTTTCAATTGGTCCAACATCAAATGTGGCACATTCCTCACTTTGTGCACCTCACGCTTTGCACAATACTTAAGTGCTCAAACCCCTTTAACTGCCCCAGCTTCTCCTCAAAAATATCAAGAAATGTCTTCACAACATCATCATGCACCTCATTCAGCAACATGATTTACTCACGGGCATTGAGGTTAGGGTGATTCCCAAACCTCTTTGATGCAAACAGTCACCCCTTTTTGCCACGTCTTCCTTTGTTATCAATCCTCATTGGAACGTATTCAATAACTGGAATGGTAGTACCTCTGTCGCCAAAAAGTTTAATATCAGGCCCTAAGAGTTCAGTTCCATCCCTGCTATACACATTTTCCCAAATGCGATAGGATGAACCAGAATATGCCAAAACAGTCAATTCCTTGCCTCTAACAAAGACCTCACACTCCGGTATACTCAACTTGTCTTTATCACATTTAATATTTTTAGAAATAATCTGATTGTAACTGCCAATTCTGTACTCTTTACTTGATCTTTCACTTCATCTGCTTGGTGTACAGATTTGTCCTCACTATATACTTCCGGCAGACCCTTGCACGCCCTTGCAAAATACCCTTTTCTCTCACATTTCCTCATATTACGTTTTTAGCAAAGCAACCAGGATAATTCGCCATGTACTGCCCACACTCACAATCATAACACTTTAATTTACTGGTATCCCTTTTAGACATTTGCTCTTCATAAAACTTTTTGCAGCTGTGATTCTAGCAATTTCTACAGCATTATGATTGTTTTTTTCCTTTCCCTAATGCATTAAGCAGTGTGTCAAATGCTTTTCCATGATGGCAATGGCTTACTTGATAATTGGGTTCTTCACCAAAACCTTCATTCGCAATTTAGCACTGTTTGTGCAACACACTAATCGATCTCTGAAAAGATAATCAGTTAAGTCTCCATACTCACAAGTCCTGGTCAAGTTTCTTCAGCATGCTACATAGTTACCTATCCATTCCATCTTGCCCAGTTGATGTGCAAAAAGTTTATGATGTTACAGAACCACATTTTTCTAAAATCCAAAGTGTAGTTCCAACATATTTACGTACATGTCATACACATCTCTTGGCTCAACTTCAGCAGTACCCAAAGGGAATTTCCTCTAAACCCTCCTAAAAATTTCTGCCTTCTACACCAGGGTAATGTAAAAAGTCACCCTGATTCCTCAATGCAGAAAATCTTTCTCCCCAATAACCACCAAATATGAATCAACATTTATTTCCATCTTGGCCATGGTAATGTAGATTCACCAGCGTCTGACAAAAATTGTGGAGGTTGTGTCATTCAGTAGCTGCCATAGCCATACAATACAAACTGAAAAAAACACAAAACAATAAATTAAAACAATAGACAAACACAATAGATTAACACAATAAGTTAAAACAACAATGATTCAAGATGTTGCCATTCACATCTGCTGTGAGAAAATACAGCATAAACCACAAGGCTTCCCTTAGTTAATTACACTATGACTTCCAATGCTTGTGTTTACAGCATCAAAAATCACAATTGACTCAGTTGCAATGTAGTTCAGTGATAAGTAAATATCCCAAATGCATCTACTCAATGGTTATTTCCTTGAAGTAATACCCAGGTGTATGCCAGCACCACATAGAAACACCACGCGGCTGCCCAATTTAAAAATGGAGGCTGCGTGTGTCAAGTAATGTGATGTAAAATGTTACAAAGTATGGCCTAGATGTAAATTTTCCATAGCTGTCTGAAGCTGCCGCTTGCAGAATGTCACTGTGCTGTCTCACAGAGGGAAGCCAATCACATGGTGTTCTGACCACACCCAGGTAAATTCAAACCTCGCTCAGCCATTGTGGTTTACATCCAGCTTGATAACGCGCTGGCACCATCCACATTATTAGAGGAAGCAGTAGGTTCCCTGGCACCACTATTACAACAGTCAATTATTGAGGGCGTGATAACACTTACAGTTGGCTGATTGTCAATCCTTAATTGCAAGGGTTAGCATTGACCTCAGAAACTGCCCATTGCTCAGGTTTTCTTCGTTGCCTCTTTCTCATGCTGCATCCTCTACATGAAAGAAACAGAGACCCAAACCTTCTTGTTGCGAAACAGGCGGTTTAGTAAGATTCAGCTCAAGAGCTGCACCATACAGACCTTCACTCTCCTCAGTCTCTGTCAACTGCCTCAACCACCCAACATTCTACCCCAGAACCCCTGATGACATAGCAACTCATCCATTCCAGAACATATGGAAATGAAAGTTCACACTTAAAAGCATAACTCAGAGTCCTGCTCTATATCCTTCTAGAAAGCTTTAATGAAAGTTCCCGTACCAATGACAATAGCAATCGATGTTAGAGTACCACTTAAAGGGAATCGGGGAGCTTGCGGGCATTGTATTGGCAGTTGTTTTTTTGATTCACTAATGTTGCAGCGAGAAGCGTGTTAGAAATATTTATTATAAGCTTTCTCTCCATACTAATCTAACCATACTGGGCCCATTACGATGAGAAAATCTGCAGCATTTCTATTTACTACAGAGGCAATGATTCTCTGATGAATACTTCTCTGCCGATAGGAGGGGTGGAAATTAGGGTGACCAAACTCCACATTAGCTGTCCAATGAGGATCATTAATTGACAGCCATTTCACAAACTAGAGATGACATTTTGGTACTCCTTTCTCAGAACCATACTGTAGCATTAAAGAATAGCAACAGGAAGACCCAGCCTCCAAAAAGAAGTTAGGTCGAGTTAAAATAATGCAAACCAAAAGCTTTGCAACTACAACGCAAAACAAAGTAACTGCTGATGTTCTGTCAGAGCTTGATGATTCTCCCTACAACACAATACGTCATTAGGAAACAGCGCAGTTTGTATGAAAAAACCAACAGGACTCACTAATAGACTCAGACAGAAAATTGATTGATTTGGTAATTGTATTGAAGATTCAAAATTCATTGCCACAAGTAATTTCTTAAGGATTTCAGTTAAGATTATCACAGCTTGTATGGAAATGCCAAACACTTAAGCAGGCTTTCCTCAATGGTTATAATCAGAATCAACTACAGAGTCCAAGGGTACTACCACCATTAAGGCAGAAGGATAGCTTAGGCCATTAGCGTAAACTAAGAAATAAAAGAATGGAAAATGGAAATCGTTCAGCAGAGATGGTTTACTTCATCAACTACCGACTATAGCTTTAGCAAGGCAGACCAAAAGCAAAAGATAGTCCAAAAATTGATCAGCTTAACATCCTCTCATATGGGGAAAAGAAAAAGTATGACATTGCCCCTCCTTTTGAGTTTCTTCTTTTATAACTTTTTTTTTAATTTGTCCCAGTGAGGTGGGATCACACCACCATTGAAAGGCTATCACATATCCATATTTTGATAGTGCCAACTAGGACACTTGTAACAGTAAGACGTTTTCCTTTGCTAGTCATGATAAACAAAAGGTTTGAAAGTGCACATAGGCACACCACTGGTGAAAAATAAATACAAAGTGGCATTCTAAAGTAACAGCTGCAATTTTACTGTGAACGTTGAAGAGTCATTCAAGAATGTCGAATTGTACACATGTACAGGACAAGTAAAAAGACTTTCACTAGAGGAAATTAACCATTGTGTTATGTCAGGGGAAAGGTCAGTATTAGAAAAAGCATTTCGAAAAGCCTTCAAATTAGTATGACATGTTTAAATAAAATGAGATCTAACCCAATATCAAATATAATGTAATTAAATTAATTCACAAAAAGATTATGAAGAGTGTTCACCATACATTATTACATGAAAATAGCTAACGTTAGAAATACTCTACAACCACAATTTTTCACAAGATTTGTATAAGTGCATATTTTACTAAGCTCACTTTACAAACATCGTTTTTACATTTTCATAAACTATAGATGCTCTAGTATCAATATGCAAAGTTTCAAGCTTGTACTTCACTTCTACATGTTTTTGCACCAACATTTCTAACTAGTGCGTTCTCAGCAAAAAGCATTTGAAACCCTAGGCCGGGCACTTCCCTGAACATCAAAATTCCATCAATATATGTTTTATTTCAGATTAATATTTGTTATTGAAGAATTGAGAAAAATATCAGAATAAGACAATAAATACATAACAGGAGTGTTTTAATTAAGGAAAAGCAAAAGGAAGTAAGAAGAAGAAGAAAAAAGGAAGAAAAGAAAAAGAAAGAAGGAAATGATGGGAAAGATATAGGTGAGTAAGAAGAGATATATGTAGTAAAAGGTAACCGAGTAGATCAGATTTGATTTTCTAAGATAACCAGAGAGTAGAAATAGCAGGTATCCTAGGTTCATCACAAATAAAATGACACCAAGTTAATATAGACAATTTAGATTTAGTTAAGGTATCACCTTAAACGCAATAGCAATAAATGGATAAACAATAGAGGTTACGGAGAGAAACAATCAAAATCTGGTGAAGTACTTCCAAAAAAACATTTTGAATTGATAATTTAATATTACAGTGAAAATGTTTTAGACATTTTAACCAAATTTTTTCCCAAAATGTAAACACACTAGGGCAGTAGTATAGCAAATGAATTAAGGTCCCTGTGGAGGAAGAACAAGATCCACATAGTACGAAGGAGGTGGAGGAGAATTTAGAAATACATTCAGGGGTAATGAGAACTCTGTTATAAATACAAAATATGGATTGCGTAGTATGCTCAGCTTTAGATGTTTTAACCATCAATATACATTATTAGCAACATATGTGCTAGAAATTAATGAATACAACTTTATTTATATGTATTAGTATTGTCTTGTATATATGTTGTCTTCATCTTCACTTTTTCGGTGCTTCTACTACACTTGTCTCATTTTCATGTGTCACTGTGTCTAACGAGTGCAAAGTGTACTTTCTGCTTTTCATCCATTAGTTTGTGAATGTGTGATGTATTTTGATTTTTAAAAATGGTGCTACATCTTTACTAAGGGAGCTTGTGGCATCTGGAAATGAGGGATCAGCATGGTAAGCTATATCACTATATGTGAGCCAGGCCCTATTAGAAATAAAATTTTGGGATAATTCTACTTTCCATTGCTGATGGATACCTTGTTTTTGTTTTTAATTGCTAATTTCAGATTTTACCGTACTGCTATCAAACATATCGAAACACATGAAAGTTTCCTGAAATCTCATCTTGGAATCCATACCACAAACAGATAAGTGTAAGACATCCTATCCGTTCCACTTTATTTTTCATGCTTTCATGTGATGCAAAAAACAATATTGTTTAATGTTTTTAGAAACAACGAATATAATTCAAAGTGACAGTGTAGGCACATGGCTGTTTAAGGAGCAGCAAATGATGATTGGAGTTGTTAAAAAGTGTGAGAAATGCATCATTCTATTTAAGGCAAACCATGCAGCATTTGATATTCTCCACAATGAAATGCGTCTAAAAGATGATCGTTTGTTCTGCACACGTTTACACATTATGAGATTTGGCTGCGTTCTGTCCATGAAACAAATTTATCCATTTTCCTTCTAATGAAAATATACCACAAAAAAACTGACGTACGTGCCACTTTGACTTTCTCATTTCTTTTTTTTCTGTGCTGGCAGTTAACGTGAAACTCAGCTCAGCCTCTGCTGTGACCAAATTGTCTAAATTGTCAGACACAGGGGATGGGGAGCTGGCTTACTACATTAAATATTGGCACTGGGTAATGTTGCAGAGAACAAGCCAGCTGGAAACGGAATTACATGAGGGAGAACTACCACATAATGCAATCAGGAAAATCATCTTCAAACCACGCGATAACTGCAAAACCAGAAGGCTTTGCAGATGCACCAAATGATAACCTGCAGTAAAGTCTACATTTAAAACGGCAGAAATATAATTGCTTTCTCCACCGTTTTATTCAGATGTTCCTTGATTCCTGTCTCACTAGCTCTTTCTCTCTGACTCAGGGGCATATTTACAAGTGAAATGGCGGAGTGAGGCATTAGCCTTCCTAGATTAATGCCTCACTCCGCCACTTCAGAATCGCAGGACTGCACCAGATTTACAAGAATATGGTGCAGCCCTGTGTTTCCCCCTGCACTGGTGCTACACTTGGCAGCCTAGCGCAAACGCAGGCACCCTTGCACCATAGTGCAAGGGTGTCTGCGTGCAGGGGAAATTTGTTTATGTGCAGGAAGGTCTCCCTTCCTGCACATAAACAATCTTTAAATGCTGTTTTGTAACTTCTATGTGTGTGCGGCACACATAGAAGTTGCAAAACTGTATTTTTCAAAAATGATTGTTTATGTGCAGGAAGGAAGACCATTCTGTACATAAACAATCATTGGCCTTCAATGAGAAATGAAGCATTCCTCCTCGTTGCGCCAGGGTAAGATCAGGTTTTCCCTGGTCTTAATTCTGGTGCTGCCTCCTATTTACACCTCCCTTGTAAATAGGGGCAGTGTCAGAATCAATGGGTGTTGTGGTGGAACGCCCACAGCAACACCCGTTGACCTCCCCTTTCACGCTAAGCATAGCATGACAGGGGGCCTTATTTACAAGGCAGCATTAAGGCATGTTAAGTGGCTTAACCCTGCCTTGTAAATTAGGTGAAGCCCCCATCGCCACAGGAACATCGTAAAAAGTGTTGTTCCCTTTGCGATAGGGGTTTGTAAATATGCCCCACAGTCTCTCTTCTCCTATTCCTCTCTATATCTTCTCCCCTTTTGTACCTCTCTGTACACACACAATCACACACATATATATAAATACATACATATTACACAGTGGCGGAGTTAGACCTGGCATCATTAGCGTGGGTTTTCCCTGTATTTTTGCCTTTGCCGCCTGTGTTTTTGCTGTGTGTTGGACTTCATTTTTGCTGGTCTAATGCTTTGGGCACTTTGCCACTACTGTTCAGTGCCAAAGTGCAAGTGGTCCCTGTAAATTGTTGTTATGGATTAGTGATTCAATGATTGGCATATTTAATTCAGTCCCTAGTACAGTGCACTGAATGTGCCCGGGGCCATTAAATCAAATGCTGCTAGTGGGCCAGCAGCACTGATTGTGCCAACCTCATAAGCAGTCTGTAAATGTAACTCAGACCTGCCACTGCAGTGTCTGTGGGCAGTTTGGTACTGCCAAGTCGACCTGGCAAGTGCACCCAATTGCAGGCCCTAACCCTAACCTTCCCTTTTCTTTTATGTGAGATGCCCCTAAGGTAGGCCTAAGGTGCCCCTGTGGGCAGGGTGCAGTGTATGTGAAAGGTAGGACATGCCCTGGTGTGTGTGGCATGTCCTGAAAGTGAAATGCTGCCAATTTAGTTTTTCACTATTGAAAGGCTATCTGTCCCATAGGAGACAATGGGAGTTAATTTATAACAATTTATAAAAACAAATTCCCATGGGGACAATATTGGAAGGTAATGTTTAGTACGCCTTAACTCAGAATATAAAGATGCATATTTTTGAGAGGATGATTTTTACATTCTGTGTTTGAAAATACCACTATTAGAAAGTACTCCTAAATGCCTTTCGTGAATACCAAAAGTCGCAAAGTTAGGATTTTGTCTCAGATTACTTTTGTGAATCGGGCCGTAGGTATTTTCTTGCTCAGCCTTCCTGTGTGCCTCTGCTAGATTTGTGTATTGACTGCTTTGGAGTGGCAGGGGCTGGAGATCTGCATTTTGTTGACACAGCCACTTGGGGGGTATAGTGTGTCCTGCCTTTCCAGGGTGAGTCAGGACAGGGCTGAATAGACATGGGCTGCATTTGGAGTAGGAGGAGGAGATTTCGTTCACACCTGAATGGGCCTGTTCTAGCTTTGACAATGCTGTCTTCACCTCCTGTCAGGAAGCTGCACCAGACAGGACAGCACTGGTTTTGGCTGGACAAAGGGCTTCTGTGCCACCCAAGAACAAAGGATTCTGTGCTATAAAGACTGTGGCCCAGACCCCTGAACTTATGATCATTTCTGAAATTCAAGAGGAACCTTTGTCAATGAGAAGAGCTGGAAACACATAGGAGAAGTACTGCCCCTTTGCTGTATGCTATCTGGGGTTGGCCTGCAGTGTCTGTTTCTGCCAAGGAAAGAACAAGGACTTTGATGTGTGCTGTGTCCCCTGCTTGAGGGCCTGAAGTAAAGCTTGCCTCCTGTTTTTGATGTCTCAGGGATACAAAGACATCAGCCCCAGCTCCCTGAACTTCCTTGCTGGGAGGTCTGACCTGCCAGGAGGTGGATGCTGCTTTTCTGGGCCTCTGGAGGTTGTTCCTGCGTTTGGGAGCTGGAAAAGCAATGCAACTAAGAGAGCATGACACATCTGCACTTGTTTCCAATGCATTGCCGAAGAAAGCGACTCAGCACCTGCCCACGGCTAGAGAAATGCACCGATATATTAAGGCCGAGATCACCGCACAGATTCCAACGCAGGCCCTGCTGTGCAGCTGTGGGAACCCTAGTATCATCCTGAAATCATCACACATCGCGGCACCAGGTCTGTCGTATTGCTGGGGGACGCAGTAAGAAACTGGCATATAACCTCCCCACGCAGCATCAGCTCCAGCGGCGCAGCAGTAAGGAACTGACACATCACCTTCTCCGGACCAAGGAACCGACACATCACCTTCCCTGTGTGTGAGGAACCGACGCATCACCTTCCCTGCGACCCTTTTTGTTTGTGTATGTGACACATCCAAAGTACCGTGTGCTGTGTCCCCTGCTTGAGGAAGATCTCCAAGGGCTTGAAGTAGAGCTTGCCTCCTGTTTTTGAAATCTCACGGATACAAAGACTTCACCCCCCAGCTCCCCTCGACTTCCTTGCTGGGAGTTCTGACCTGCCTGTCGCTGTCCTGGGCCTTTGGATGTTGTTCCTGCTGTTGGGAGCTGGAAAAGCAATGTGACTAAGATAAGAGAAGCGCAACCCATCCGCACTTGTTTCTGACGCATCTCTGAAGCAACTGATGCAGCGCCTGCCCAAATCGAGAAATCGCTGCATCGAGTGTACCGATCTACAAAGGCGGAGTTCACCGCACCGATTCCGACGCAGGGCCTGCTGTGCAGCTGCGTGAACCCTCGCATCATATATCTATACATATACATATATATATATATATATATATATATATATATATATATATATATATATATATATATATATATATATTACCTACTGGCGGTCGCCAGTAGGTAGTTATAGTTAGGACCACGTTTCCATAGGAAATCCGCAACATTCTATTTTGAATAACTTTTGCGCCGGTCGACGAATCCTCGCGAATTTTTTAAAATAGGTGGGGCGCTACGCTCCGCTCCTACCCTGAAAGTCTCGGGGGGATTCGTCAAGCGGGGGCTGAGATAAAAGGGGGGTCCCAAAACGCGTTTTTCCCATGCATTTTTCCATAGGACCTTTAGACACAGCTACAGCCCGAACGGCTGAACAGAATTACTTGAAATTTGGCAGAGAGGTAGTCCTCAGGTCAAGGAAGTGCCTTTTGTAGGTTTGGTGTAAATCTGTTCAGTAGATTCTGAGAAAATAGCCTTTAAATCAATATATATATCTGAGCCAGCTCACGGTGCGCTTACGGTACGCTTACCGTACGCGTACGGTGACGTGCGCGAGCGCGATTCTGATTGGCTCTTAGATCTTAGTAAACATTCGAATCGGCCGAAACCAGGAAGCGGCGGCCGCCATTTTCTCTCTCGCACTGAGAGTGTGGATTATAAAACAAAGCACAAAAACATGTAAAGGGGCTGTTTGGACAGCTCCAAAGCCCCTAGCCATGTTGAGGGAGTCCCCAAAGATCCCCCAAGGGCAAAAACGGAATTTTTATTTTTTCGCTAATTTCGCCGATTACGCTTACCGTACGCGTACGGTAAAATAATATTTTTTAAAAAAAATTATCCACACTCTCCCCACCCCGTGTGCAAATGGTGCCCGAAGTGCACCATTTGTGCATGGCTTCTAATTTCTGAGAAAAAGTAAAATATTACCTTTCAAAACGAAGTGCATCATATGTCCTCCATGTGCGCACGGTGCGCGAAGCGCATCGTGCGTACATGGCCCATCTAGCGTAACGTGGGCACGCGGTGCACGGAACAAACTGAGTTAAGTGGGTGCGCACGCCACGAATGGCGTAAAGTAACTTAGCATTTAAAAAACCGTACAAATTCACTGAAAAAACCATAGGTTTCACACACGTTATAGTTAGGAATTAGCATTTAAAAAACCTTGCAAATTCACTGAAAAAACCATAGGTTTCACACATGTTATAGTTAGCGGAAATTTTACTGATAAAAAACCAATGAAATTCCCCCGTTATAGTTAGTGCAGGCAACTATAACTCACGCGACCGCAATCTTCTGCTGATGACATATGTGTCTTTATGAAAAAAAATATTTGTAATATATGTATAGCTAAAAATTTATGGAAGAAGACATGGGCAAATAAGTGTGTAAATACAGTATTAGCATCAGCAGAGGATTGCGGTCGCGTGAGTTATAGTTGCCTGCACTAACTATAACGGGGGAATTTCATTGGTTTTTTATCAGTAAAATTTCTGCTAACTATAACATGTGTGAAACCTATGGTTTTTTCAGTGAATATATATATATATATATATATATTGTCCAATCCTGCTTTTCTTCGATAAGAACAGGCACTGACTCCGTGGGATATTTCAAAGATTCTTTATTCCATCAGAAAATGTTTCAACCCAAGACGCGTTTCGGCGGACGAATCCGCCTTGCTCACATGTCTGGCTTCACTCAAACTGAGGTCCGTTTAAAGTTTTACAACACTCGTACAAAGCACAAGGGGTTTCCTTGGCAACACAAGGTCAGTAAAAGACATGGAAGAGTTCTTTAAATAAGGTACTAGTTTTGACTCGCGAAAAAGAGGGAAAGAAACCAAATGTTAAATCAAATTACACTTTTGTCATATTTAGACATGGTCAACTTTTTCAGCCCTTATAGTTCCATTTAAATTTCTGAATTATTAAGAACAAATGCGGATAAAATTCCCAGTTCAGTACATTGTCTTAATACAACACATGAGCGAAAAAAGCACTCAAAACATTGAGCCCAAGTGGGCAGTGATTAATCAAAAAATACAAAAATACCAAAATCAGTTGACCTTGTACCGTGAGTCTAATGTTACAAATTATGTTCATAAACACAAAAAACTGATTCAAACCAGGATTTACACAAACCTGAAGAGTGAGTCAGAAAAAAAGGGGGGAAAAAACAATAGACAAATCATGAATTGTTTCAGGGATTTCAAAGTATGCAGCGACTTTACAATATTAGGTGATTATTTGAACATCATTATACAGTTTCACTGAGCAAGGGGTTACAGGTGTGTACTCAAAGCTTCGTCTGCATTCATACCATTAGGGATTTTGCAATCCAACAAGATTATATATTTGGATTCTAATCTCCGTAGTGCCAATTGCCTGTTACCTCCCCTAACATTCTTTTTAACGCTGTCGATAACAAAATATTTCAGATCCTCTGCTTTCCCACCGTGTACTTTGTTAATGTGACGTGCCACAGGATATGTCGGGTCATCGTTATTAATCGCCCTTAGGTGTTGCAATATCCTAACATGTACGGGATGGATAGTACTCCCTACGTACATTGCATGTACACCGTAACACATAGACCGCGAAATCTGTTTTACATGTGTAATGTTCACGGATTTCTAGCGGAGTCTTTCTCGGGGGAGTGGAGACTGATCTAGTATTTACTCCATGTTTGCATGCTTTGCACCTTGTACATTTAAAAAAATCCTTTTTGCAATTTTAGCCAACTGATACCCTTTTCATTCACAGGAGCATTGACAACTAATTCACTTTTCATAGACTTAGCTCTTCTGAATGTTAAATGAGGGAGCTTAGTACACGAAGGGCCTCTGATGGGGTCACATTGAACTATCGGCCAGTGTCTATACAGAATTTTTCTTAGATTAGTATGACACATGTTGTACCCTGTAATTAATCTAGGGGTTTGATCTTTATGGTCCATTTGTTCTTCAGATTTTTTGAAAATCAAATTTTCTCTGGTAATGCCTGCACATTTTCGTTTTGCTTTTTCCAAAGTTTGCGTTCTATATCCTCTCTTACTAAGTCTTGTACATAGATTCTGCATGGAAACCTGTAGACTCTCCGGGGTACTACAGTTCCGTTTCATACGCAGACATTCTGCATAGGGAATACTTTCTATAAGATTAGTCGGATGGAAACTTTGGGCATGTAAAAGCGCATTCCTTGATGTTGTTTTTCTGAATGTACGAGACTGGACTTTGTTGTTGCTGATGTAAAGCTATAAATCAAGGAATACTATAGTACTAGTACTAGTAGTACAGGTAAATTTTAGATTTAGATCATTCACATTAAGTTTGGCAGCAAAATCGATGGCTTTTTGTTCAGTACCTTTCCACAAGATGAAAATGTCATCTATGTAGCGCTGATATACTACTTACATATATATATATCAACTCCGCTTTTCCCTAGTGCATCATCGCACCGAAACAGGAACTCGAACACTTTAATCTGCTGTTGCCAGAATTTTATTTCATGTGTACAAACGGTGCTGCCTCTGACGCGTTTCGTACACTGGGCTGTATCCTTGTTCACTTAACAAACGGGGAGGCTTAAACAATATTTAAAGGCACAGTGTTGGTACAAATGCGTGACGTGCATCGTCATGTTCACAAACATAGAAACAGTACTTGTTTTGCATTTTTTTCTCTCGTCAGAACAGCATTGCGATATTTACCAGTTCATTATTTTACACACATAGACCATATCGATTCATACTATAAGAATACCGATACATGCTCCTTTCACAATGTATCATTAGTGTACATATCATCTTAATTAGTTTTGCTGATGAGCACATAAATCTAATGCGCAATGCTCGTCTAAATTCACAGTGCATATATATTCTACAGGACACAATGTAAATTAAAACAAGAATAAACATATCATGTTCAGTGTAAATACTTTTAATAATTCACAAGCCTGGTATGGTAACAGTTGCTACTTGTGTGCAAAAAAGCGCATATGTGTAAACTAGCTAATGATGTGCAAAAAAACAGCATAGAATAGGATAAAAACCGGTTCAAATGCCAACTGATATACATAAGGTTAAAAATACATATGTAAGTAACCCCATATTTTAGTGCAAAAAATGTCTCAATTGCTGGAATACAGTACTAAAAATAGAATAATATACCAGGTACAAATACCCTGTTATTGTTGGACCTTCATAATATAGATGTACAAATACTGCTGTATTCATTGCCTAAAGCGGGCTTTTCATGTAACGATGACCTGTACCCATGTACATATATAATACATAACTATGTATATCATGATTATCCCCACGCTGTTCAAATGACGTAATAGTAAGATGAAATGGAGAAAAAATAATGATCAGTAAAACCAGAACAGTACTATTCAAAGTGCAAAATGTGCCTATAATTACAACAGTGCTAAAAGTGCTCAAGCATAAATTCTTATGTTTGACTTTTGTTACCTAATAAGAAGATATAGCAGCCATAGTCATTATTTACATACAGTCATTATATCACTATATAGCCTAAAGTTGAAAAGGGATAGGAAAAAATAATTATTTTTCCCCTCAACGTGTTATCCTTGCTACATTCTGTATTTAATATGAAGGTTTAAACTCAAACCTATCTGTATATAAGAGTGAAGCATAGATATTCTATCCAGATATTAATCTTTGTCGAATAGAGTATTGAGAATAAGGTGAAAACAATGAAAAGAATACACAGAAGGGGGGAAAAAAACTCTAACATCTGAGAAACATCAGTATAGAGCGAGACAATTGACAGCATCCCCTTATTGGAAAAACCACCTAGCGGGTAGATACTCCCCGGGATCACAATACTCCGAGGTATTAAATGGGGTTGTATGTAAAATAAAGTTGCATATACAATCTACAATATAAGTAAGTTCCTCCTCGGGATTAGATGTCTATACAGATGTTCTCATGTATATGAAAAATGATCATAGGAAATTATAAAGGTCTTCCCCTATGTTCAAACCTGCCGGGAATTTACTATCAAGATTCACTATGTAACGTGACTCTAACTGACATAATGTTTTCTCTCTATTGCCACCCTTTTTATTTGGTGCCACGGCATCAATAACAAAATACTGTAAACAGTTGAGGTTGTTATTATGTACAGTTTTAAAATGTCTGGCCACTGGATAGGATTGGTCAGAGTTTACTATAGCCCTGAGATGTTGCAAGATTCGCACATACACCTGCAGTTTGGTGATACCCACGTAACAGAGATTTCAACTACATTGAAGTACGTAGATAGCAAATTCCGGTCTGCATGTGTAGTGGGCCTTCAGAGCTATGGGGGTGTCAGAAAAAGATGTTACATAAGTGGCAGTGTTAATGCCGAACTTGCATGCTCGACATGAGCTACGTCTAAAAAGTCCTTTGCGGGGTGATAACCAACTGGTGGTGGTGTCAGTTTCTGGGCTGTTTCTCACTAATTCATTGCGCATAGAGTATGCACACCTGAAGGTTATGGTCGGCGTACTAGGGACAACTTCTTTGAAGGTAGGATGAGTAAGGATAATCGGCCATTCTTTTTTAATAATGTTTTTAATATGCTTGGCCTGTCTACTGTACCCTGTGATTAATCTGATTTCCGAAAGTTCACTGTCCTTTTGATCGGTTACATAAACACCATCTTGTTGGAGATTCCTATTGGGATCTAAAAGGGCTACACGGTTGAGGGCATTTGCTTTCCTCATAGCCGTATCTAGTCTGTTTGGTGAATAGCCTCTAGCTTCCAACCTTTTTTTAGCTTCCAACTGATGGTATTCTCTAATTTCTGAGTACTGCATGCTCTATGGATACGAATGAACTCGCCATATGGAATGCTGGCTATGGTATGAGATGGGTGGAAACTCCCTGCATGTAATACCATATTTCCCGATGTAGGCTTTCTGTATAAACATGTTTCAATCCTACCATCTAATATTTGCACCTGAATGTCCATAAAATTGGTGACAGTACAATCAATATTGGCTGTGAAATATAAATTCAATTCATTTTCATTGATGGTATCAACAAATTGTTTGGCTTGTTCTTCTGTGCCGTGCCATATAATGAACACATCATCGATATATCGCCAATATTTGACGATATGTTGTTTAGACCATATAGTAGCATGTTGTGCCTTGAGGACATGCTCCTCCCACCAGCCCACGTGTAGCCCCGCGTAGCTGGAAGAGAAGCATGCCCCCATAGCTACACCTCTTAGTTGATGGAAAACCGTATTATCAAAACTAAAAACATTGTTATATAAACACCAATGAATCATTCTAAGTAGCATTTGATTATGACGGTACACTTCTATAGGTCTCTTGCCCAAATAGAATTCCACTGCTCTCATTCCATCCAGATGGGCAATACTCGTGTCTAAGGATGATATATGTCCATAGTTAAAAAAAGATACTCACTAGACCATTCACAGACATTCAATTGGTACAAAAAATCAGTGGTGTCTTTGATGTATGCAGGTTGGTTAATAACAAATTCCTGAAGGTAATGATCGATATACTTGGAAGTATTGTCGAAGGTGCTGTTAATGGATGCCACCATGGGTCTCCCCGGGACAGGTGTTTCCTTTTTATGCACCTTCGGTATGAAATAGATGTATGGTAAAGAAGGAAATTCTTTGTTGAGAAACATGAATTCGTCCTTAGAGATAAGTCCCTCCCTTCTCCATTCATTGAGTTCATCCTTGTAGTTCTTTTGAATCGCTTTTACTGATGCCATTTTGATTCTTTTATAGTAAGCATCGTCATTGAGGTGGCGATATGCCTCTTTAATATAATCTTTCTTGTCCCAGAGCACGATATTCCCACCCTTATCAGATTTGTTAACGATGATGGTGTTATTACTTTTGAGTTTGTTCATCAATGTTGAATATTGTTCCATTTGCTCATTGGGTATCCTTTGTTGGGTTTTGGATTTGTGCTGTAGTTTTTTCAATTCCTCAATTACGCGATCATGATAAATGTCTATGGCATCACGTGGCATATTGGGACAAAACGTGGAGATGGGCTTAAAAGGGCTTTGGCCTGGTTTAGATATATTGATGTCCTCTGCCTCCGCTAATTCTTGCGTGTCGTTGATTTGCGTGTCTCCATTGGTCAGAACCTTACATGAGTTCATGTAAGGTTCTGACCAACGACGTGTCTTTAGCTTGTAATATTGAATGAGTGGTGTTAGTCTTACTCTCGAAGATCTTTTTCTGTTCCAAGTTGTTTTTGATGGTAAAATACTTCCTTAACTTGATCTTCCTAATAAATTTGAAGATATCAATACGAGTATTACAGTATCCAAAATTACTCTCGGGACAGAAGGACAGGCCTAATGATAATAATTGTCTCTAAGCTTGATTCAGGTTAATGTTTGTGAGATTAACGATGGTTTTGTCATCTATTTTTTGTTCTTTTTCCAAAATTGCCACCTTCCTCTTGTTCCTGAAGCATTTGCGCCGTTCGCGCCTCTTTGCATTTCGCCTTTGCTTATTGAGGCGTTTTGTTTGCGCGGACGTAATGACTGTTTGCGCTCTATCCTGATGTAGTCTAGTTCCTCTGCCAGTGTTAATTGCCATAGATCCCCTTGTTTTGCTCCAGGGTTGCAGTCATCTGATTCCTCCTCACTTGGAGCTAAACTGGCATGTATGTCTGCCACATGGCACTTTACAAATAGCACAAAAATGCTTTTTGTAAGTATTCGTCATTTACCATCAACTTGTAGTTGGTGGTAAATAACGAATCCAGACACCAATAATGCACTCACTTGAGTGCCCCCTACATTGCATTTCTGGATTCGGTATTTACCGAATCGGTATTTTACCGATTTCTTAAAATTCCGATTCGGTAAATACCGAATCCAGAAATCAGCCACCTACATCTCAAGTGGCTCAATACCGGTCGGTAACGGGATATTTACCGATTTTCGGCCGTTACCGACCGGTATTGAGGTACCTACATGAGGCCCTTAGTGAGCTCGCTACGGCTGTTTTTCTCTAGTGCCTTCAATAGCGTCTTCACATCATTATTATGGCTTGTGTCGATAGTATTGCCAACAACTCCTCCCTGTGGAACTTTAGGCACATTAACAAACAGTTCTTCTGCTGCCATCTCCCGTTCCCGTTCATTAGACATTACACCCGATTAGTTTGTTCAAAGTTATTACTTGTGGGCAATTAAGTAACTAACACCCGTCCTGGCCAGTGTAGCACCTCCCCACCTGTGATATACTCGTGATTATGGCATACCGCGTATAGATGGCAATTATACGAGTCATCCGACTTATGCTAATTACCTCTAAATCCACGCTGCTTTCATCGTGTGTCCGATCACAGGGGGCCGACCGCCATTTGCTCGTAACTGAACATGGAACTCCAACTGGTTTGATCAGCCATCAGCCTACTTCCGGGTGAGGGGTCCGTGAATTCAGGAACAAACCAACTTCCTGTAACAAATCAACTCCGCTTTTCCCTCGTGCATCATCGCACCGAAACAGGAACACGAACACTTTAATCTGCTGTTGCCAGAAGATTATTTCATGTGTACAAACGGTGCTGCCTCTGACGCGTTTCGGACACTGGGCTGTGTCCTTGTTCACTTAACATACGGGGAGACTTAAACAATATTTAAAGGCACAGTGTTGGTACAAATGCGTGACGTGCATCGACATGTTCACAAACATAGAACCAGTACTTGTTTAGCATTTTTTTCTCTCGTCAGAACCGCAATGCAATATTTACCAGTTCATTATTTTACACACATAGACCATATCGATTCATACTATAAGAATACCGATACATGCTCCTTTCACAATGTATCATTAGTGTACATATCATCTTAATTAGTTTTGCTGATGAGCACATAAACCTAATGCGCAATGCTCGTCTAAATTCACAGTGCATATATATTCTACAGGACACAATGTAAATTAAAACAAGAATAAACATATCATGTTCAGTGTAAATACTGTTAATAATTCACAAGCCTGGTATGGTTACAGTTGCTACTTGTGTGCAAAAAAGCGCATATGTGCAAACTAGCTAATGATGTGCAAAAAACAGCATAGAATAGGATAAAAACCGGTTCAAATGCCAACTGATGTACATAAGGTTAAAAATACATATGTAAGTAACCCCATATTTTAGCGCAAATAATGTCTCAAACGCTGGAATACCGTACTAAAAGTAGAATAATATACCAGGTACAAATACCCTGTTATTGTTGGACCTTCATAATATAGATGTACAAATACTGCTGTATTCATTGCCTAAAGCGGGCATTTCATGTAACGATGACCTGTACCCATGTACATATATAATACATAACTATGTATATCATGATTATCCCCAAGCTGTTCAAATGACGCAATAGTAAGATGAAATGGAGAAAAAATAATAATCAGTAAAACCAGAACAGTACTATTCAAAGTGCAAAATGTGCCTATAATTCCAACAGTGCTAAAAGTGCTTTCATGCTCAAGCATAAATTCTTATGTTTGACTATTGTTACCTAATAAGAAGATATAGCAGCCATAGTCTTTATTTACATACGGTCGTAGGTTATCGATTGGTTGCCTGAGTATTTGTATGGATGCCTGAGCGTGTGTGTGTGGGTGGGTGTTAGGTGTGTGACTCTGTGCATAGATGTTTGAGTGGTTGATTCACTGTGTGTATGGGTTCAATTGTGCATGTGGAAACAGCTGTATGGGTGGGTGAGTGTGAGTATGGGTGTGTTGGTGAGTAAATGGATGTCTCAATGGTACATGTCCAAGTAACTACATATGTAAAAGGCAGAGTATGTGAGAGTTGACGTATATAAATGACTATACGTGAGAGTCAGCGATTGTAAGAGTGGCTGTATGGATGAGTGTGTACTTGTATGAGTGATTGTATAAGCGAGTAAGTATGCGTTTGTTTCTGTTTGAATAAGTGATGTGGTGTGTGTATAATTCTATAGGTCAGTAAATGGAAGTGTGATTGATTCTTTGCACGACTGTCTACGTGTGTGAGTAACTCTGGATGAGTGGTGGTGTGTGAGTGCATGTATAGGTGTATGAGTGCTTATGATAATGTTGTATTGATGACTGACTGCATGTATGTGTCATTGTATGGGTGAATGAGTGGATGTGTGTGTGTAGACCTAGAAATCAGTGAGTACGTATATAGTAACTGGTATTGGTGTGTCAATGGTTTTGAAAATGGTAGTCTGTATTTTACAGTGAGTGTATCAAAGGTTATATTGGAGTGTGAAGAGGTGCATCAGATTTTCACGTATATGATGTCATCAGTGATGTGATTTAAGATGTCATCAGTGATGTCATCAGTGATGTCACTGACCATATCATGAATGTGACATCATCAGCAGTGCATTGTGGGTGCACGAGTTATAGTTAGCTGAACTAACTATAACGGGGGAATTTCTATGGTTTTGTACGAGAAGAATGTCCAACTAACTATAACATCCCTGAAACCTATGGTTTTTTCAGTGAATTTCTAAGGTTTTTTAAATGCTAATTTTAACTATTACGTGCCTGAAACCTATGGTTTTTTCAGTGAATTTCAAAGGTTTTTTAAATGCTAATTTCTAAGTATAATGTTCATTAAACCTATGTTTTTTCCTGTGATTTTAAATTATCATCCCATTCTCAATCTGGTGAAAACTGCCGATATCGCCAGTTTTCCAGCGATAGCTTTCGCAAAAAAAATCTGCAAAAATGAAAGCGACAGCTAACGCTAATGATATGTAGAGTAGGCGTTCCCGTGCAAAAATAACATGAAAACACCACTTCTCTATAATTTCAATGACCAGCTAAATCTGCGATGCGATCCAAAAACAGGCGAAAAGCCGCGTTAGCAGGAAGAATTTAACATTTGCCTTTTACTGGTGTAAAGCAGGACGACTACCTACAGTATGAAAGGGAGCCCTGCCCAGAGTCACATCTGAAGACCAACACATGTCATAGAGCTACTGATCATTCAGCTCCGACACCAAAGAAGGCCACAACACCCACCGCCACCACCCCCAGGACCTTCCCCCCAGACCACCCCCCTACTACTACCGAGGCAGCACAGAACGGGACAGCTTACCTTCCCAAAACGGCATGGCCCCTCAGCCACACAATAACTGAATGTTGGGAGATGTGGCAACCAAGTATGTGTGAAGGACGCAAGTCACCCATCAATAACAATGCACACAATGCCAAGTGTAGTGGTAATGTGCTAGACAGATCTCCCTATGCAGAGCACAGACCTCTCCATGTGTATATATACTGCTGGTGCTTGTAGTGTTGTGGACAGTGGACGCAACCATGTTACCTCAGGCAGTGGGGAAGATCTCAGTTATGTAGCTGTGTCGTCCCCTCCTGTAAGCGGAAGCAGAGTGGGCTGGTCCAGCGTACGCCACTCCAGCATAGGAGTGTGACTAAATAGGCCGGGTCTCTGGGTGTGGTTAACTTCTGGGAAGGCCAATGTGTCTGCCACAGCGGCAGCCCTTACCCTGCCACGAGGCTGCCACCGTGATGGCCGGCCTCCTCGACACAGGCCCCCTGCGAACCCAGCGGCACAGCACCACAGAACTATGTCTGTACAGACTACTGACTTCGATGTACACTGCAGACAGCAGGGCTCACAATTCAGATCGAGTCGTGATTCCAGATGACGCAGTCCAGTAGGCAACAGACATTGCTCCCAGTGCAGCCTGCCCGGACCACGCATCATCGCAGGCTGTGCAAACGCTGACTGCTTCAGGTGCCATAACTTAGTGCACCACATTGCATCGCCACGTAGCCTTATTAAGGCAGAATTCATTAGACAAAAGACATTGCTACCTGTGCGGCCTGCCCGGACCACGCATCATTGCAGGCTGCGCACTCGCTGAGTACTTCAGGTGCCACTAACCCGTGCACTACAAGTCACCACCACGTGGTCTTACTGAGGCAGAATTCATTAGACAAAAGACATTGCTACCAGTGCGGCCCGCCCGGACCACAAATCATAGCTGGCTGTGCACACAGTGAGTGCTTCAGGTTCCACTAACTCAGTGCACCACAACTCATCGCCACGTAGCTTTATTAAGGCAGAATTCATTAGACAAAGACATTGCTGCCAGTGTGGCCTGCCCGGACCACGCGTCATCGCTGGCTGCGCACACGCTGTGTGCTTTAGGTGCCACTATCTCACTGCACCACAAGTCATCGCCACTTAGCCTTATTAAGGCAGAATTCATTAGACAAAAGACATTGTTACCAGGGCGGCCCGCCCGGACCACGCACCATCACAGGGTGCGCACACGCTGGTTGCTTCAGGTGCCACTAACACCACAAGTCATCGCCACGTAGCTTTATTAAGGCAGAATTAATTAGACAAAAGACATTGCTACCAGTGTGGCCCGCCCGGACCATGAATCATCGCAGGCTGCGCACACACTGAGTGCTTCCGGTAACACTAACTGTGCAGTTCAAGTCAACGCCACATGGCTGTGGGCCCTTCCTGACTGCTGCCTCCGGCCTACACTGCAGCCAGCAGGGCTCACCATCAAAATTCAATCTTTATTCATTAACTTCACAGTACAGTAGGCAACTAACTATAACGTAATCCATGTACAAAAGAGAAGGTACACCAAAATAAAAGTCAATGTCCTCCAAGTGTATCCAAAAAATATCCTTTTACTATCCTTGCATCAAGAACTTGTTTTATATCAGTTATAGGTTTAGTAAAATTACCATATTCATTTTGAGAGTTCAAAGGAACACTGAATGGCAGTCTACACTGCGGTCAACTGAGTTCACAATTTACATTGAGACATGATTTATTAATTGTAGACAGAATTGTACTCTATGTCCTCGGATTTTGTCAAGAGGAAGTGACAAAAAGCATTCCTCGATATCTGTGCTGACTACCCCCTTCGATCTACACTGCAGACAGCAGGGCTCACAATTCAGATCGAGTCGCGATTGCAGATGTCGCAGTCCAGTAGGCAACAGACATTGCTCCTAGTTCGGCCAGCCCAGACCACGCATTATTGCTGGCTGCGCACGCGCTGAGCAGTTCTGGTGCTACTAACTGTGATGCTGAAGTGAACGCCACGTGACTGATGACCCTTGCTGACCACTGCCTCAGGCCTACATGGCAGTCAGCAGGGTTGACAGTTCAGATAGAGTTGCGATTGCAGATGACGCAGTCGAGTAGGCAACAGACATTGCTACCACTGCAGCCCACCTGGACCACGCATCATCGCTAGCTGCACACACGCTGAGTGCTTCAGGTGCCACTAACTCTGTGCAGCTCAAGCCAACGCCACGTGGCTGTGGACCCTTCCTGACCACTGCCTCCGGCCTACACTGCGGTCAGCAGGGCTCACTGTTCAAGATTAGTACCGATGCTAATTGTGTAAGAGAGTATAATCGGTTAAGAAGACCAAATGCTCCCAATCTGTGCAGATAAAGTCAACGCCACGTGGCTGTGGGCCTTTGCTGGCCGCTGCCTCTGGCCTACACTGTGGTCAGCAGGGCTCACAATTCAAATTCTTGATTCATTAATTTCACATTCCAGTAGGCAAATAACTGTAACGTCCCTCAAACCTACATATTTCCACAATGTAGTCCATACATATTTCATCTTTTGTTCCATACGCCCTGTCAGCAGAGCTCACAATTTACATTGAGACATGATTTATTAATTGCAGACAGAATTGTACTCTATGTCCTCGGATTTTGTCAATTGGAAGTGACAAAAAGCATTCTTTGATGCCTGTGCTGACTACTGCCTCCGATCTACATTGCGGACAGCAGGGCTCATAATTCAGATCGAGTTGCGATTGCAGATGACGCGGTCCAGTAGGTAACAGATATTACTACCAGTGCGGCCCTCCCGGACCATGCATCATCGCTAGCTGTGCACACGCGGAATGCTTCTGATGCCTCTACCTCAGTGCACCACAACTCATGGACCCTTTATGATAGAATCTTTTGTGCATGATTTCAGATCTGCTTCCCCCACCTCAGTGCACCACAAGTCATGAACCCTTTACGATATCATCTTTTGTGTATTATTTCACATCTGGTGCCCCTCCCTTAGTGCACTGATCTCTTTGTGCCACAGGTAGGCAGTTCTCACTCCTACCCTTCCTCCCTGTGCTTCTTCCATCCCCAGCCATGCTGATACTTACCTTTTTCCACACAGCACTTATCCAATTGGCTACCCGGTCCTGATGATGATCCTAACTTGAAAGGATCGAAACGCCGTCGACCCTCTCCCACCAGCCAAAAACCTTTTAGATGCACACCGTACTTTGGTTCTCCAAATCGCTGAAAAATGACAGCTTACCTTCTCGAAATAATCATTATGTGAACCATTAATCCTGTATATATTGTACATTACGTTTCACCTTGTGCCCTGCGCTGTGTTTTTTCTCACGTTGTCACTTGCGCCGTCACGTCCTGTCACGAGCACAATGTGCACTTTCTTTTGGGTTTGCCTTTGCATCCATGCTCCAAATATATGATGCCCAAGAGCACATTTAATGAATAATTTGGAGTCTCTCGCCTTTGTTCCTCTACTGTAATGTCTTGCACATACAAGTATAATTATTTTCAATGAATCCGATTGAGATATTGTTGTATATTTGTACCCTCCCTTAGTGCAGCACAAATCATAAACCCTTTATGATTGAATCTCTGTGTGTGATCCGATGATTACTGTTGTATTTGTTGCCAGCACCAACCATTCCCTGAGGGCTGGCTTACACTCACCCCACACGCACCCAGCACAGACGTCACTGGACATGTGACCCTGGTAATAAAAAGGGGCCGAGCGCACGTGCCCTTACCCAATTCCACTATCTATCTAACTGTGTCTGTGTGTTCATTATGTATGCATGATGCTGCCCCTGGGCCCTACCACATTACATTGGCAGTGGGGAAAACTTTGGTTATGTAACTTTGTCTCGGTCATTGTATAAGTACATAGGTAGAGACTGGATCATTAGAGTACTGCAAGGAGAGTGTATAGTGAATTTATAAGTGCTTCAGAATTGGCGGAGTGATTGGATAAGTACACATGTTGGCGGAGCCTAATCCCCGAGCACAAGCTTGGCTCTAAATGGCTGCCCTCCATGTGCCAAAAACTGAAATTTGGGCTTTGCATGGCCCTGTATTGCTACAGATGCAACACTCCACTGAATGTGCAATAAACATTCATATCCACACAGATATGTCATGTGCACAATCTTTCATGTGTGGAAGTATGGATGAATGTAGGGTCAGTGATTCCCCCTACCTTCCATGTTGGCCATGTTGTGGGACTTGGGTCACAGGGTGAGACATTGGGGCTGGCGGCCCGGGTGGCGGCAGCACTAAAACAGGGACACCTGAATCAGTTGATTCATCATACAGCCCATGACAGAACCATGCCCAGAGCTCCAGAGCCATTGTTCACAGCCTCGTGCAGGACGCATATGCCAGGCCAGCCCACTCCGCTTTCGCTTGCAGGGAGGGACAACAATGCTACATGGCCCAGGTTTTCATTGCAGTGATCTGCTGGTCACAGGTCTAGTTGTCAGTATGTCACAGCCACTCTCTCATGGCTGGTTTACACCCACACCACAGCCATCAAGCACAGGCATTACAGGACACGTGACCATGCCAATAAAAAAGACCGAGTGCACGTGCTCTACACCATTTCCATTTCAGACTTGCTGGCACCAGATGCACTGCGGCTGGCACAGGCATACCGAACAGGACGGTGACTTTCGGTGCAAGTGCTGAGTGGGTGTGCAGATTGCGATGATACCCCATCCCGGCGGTCCGGACAGGTTAGGTTTTGTGTGCCCTGCTGGACCACAGTGTAGGCCTGAGCCATCGAACAGCGGGGGCCTACCGCCATGTGGCGTGGCCTCGCTGGTCACAGAGTTAGTGGCACTGCAAGAGCTAAGCTGGTGTGCAACCTGAAATGATGACGGGTGCACTGGTATGTCCTCTGCCATAGTAAAATCAAGACGCAGCACCAAATGTGAGACCTGGTGGCCTGCGGAGTGGGCCCTCTTTTCTACACGAAGGTGGTGAAAGGTGAGCAGTGAGGCCTGGATGCAAAGGGATGGGCAGACACCTCTGGGCGGCAGGAGTGGATGGGGTGCAGCAGCCTGGGTGCGCAGGGGCTGGACAGCGATGAAGGCATGTGCAGTTGTATGTACTCTACCATTACTGATTCTATACTATGTTTCAGATGAGTGAGCTTGAAGGCTGCAGTATGTCCCGGCACGTGGTTGGAGCCACACCGGTGGTGGAAAGGTGAGCTGTGAGGGTTTTGTCCGGAGTGTCAGCACTCACTCTCCCTCTCCATCTCTTCCTTTCTCTCTCTAACACTCTTTCTCGTTTTCTTCCTTTCTCTCTCACTCTCTCTCTCTTTCTCTCTTTCTCTCTCTCACTCTGTTTCTCTCTTTCTCTCTCTCTTCCTCTCTCTCACTCTTTCTTTTTCATTTCTCTCTCTTTCTCTCTCTCTCACCCTTTCTCTCTTTCTCCCTGTCTTCCTCTCTCACTCTTTCTTTCTTTCTCTCTCTCTTCCTCTCTGTCATTCTTTCTCTCTCTCTCTCTCTCCTTTGATGGGCGTATGACGCACAATCTTATCTTGCTTTTTGTCTTGCAGGCTGTGATTCACAGATTGTCGACCCCCCAACACAGGCCTCCCGCAATGTGGCGATGACTTGAGTTCCACTGAGTTAGTGCCACCAGAGCTGAGCGGGTGTGCAGCCTGCGATGATGTGTGCCTTGATAAACCATCCTGGCAATCAAGACCCGATTTGAATTGTGAGCTCAGCTGGACCACGTGTACACCACACACTCCTCGGCGTGGTGCTTTGTTATGTTCTCCGCCAATGTGATATCAAGACCCGACTCAATTGTGCGACCTTCACGTCATGGGCCCTCTTGGACGTACACCGGTGGCGGAAGGTGAGCAGAGACACTTATTTGCGCAGCGGCGGGAAGACATCTCTGGGCGGGTTATAGTGGATGGAGTGCAGTAGCCTGGGTGCGCAGGGGCGGGCAGACACCTCTGGCCGTTAGGAGTGCATGGTGTGCAGCAGCCTGGGTGCGCAGGGTCAAGCAGACACCTCTGGGCGGTGGGAGTGGATGAGATGCAGCAACCTGGGTGCGCAGGGGCGGCACAGTGATGAAGACGTGCAGTTGTATATATTCTGCCATTAGTGATACTATACTATGTTTCAGATGAGTGAGCTGGAGGGCTAGAGTGTGTCCTGGCACATGGTTAGAGATACACCGGTGGCGGAAAGGTGAGCTGTGAGGATTTTGTCCGCAGTGTCTGCCCTCACTCTCCCTCTACATCTCTTCTTTCTCTCTCTCACACTCTTTCTCTCCTTCTCTTTTTCTTCCTTTCTCTCTCACTCTTTCTCTCTTTCTCTCTTTCTTCCTCCCTCTCACACTTTCTCTCTTTTTCTGTTTCTCTCTGTCACACTCTTCCTCTCTTTCTCTCTCTCACTCTTTCTCTCTCTTGGTCTCTCTTCCTCTCGCTCACTCTTTCTCTCTTTCTCTCCTTCTCACTCTCTTCCTCTCTCTCTCTCTTTTGATGGGCGCATAACACACAATCTTATCATACTTTTTGTCTTGCAAGCTGTGATTCACAGATTGTCAAGGGATATACCTACATTTTGTTGTTTTGTATAAATAAAATGTTTTATATGTACATCCATGGATGACTATGATTCTCATTTGTCCAACCTCACATGTATCTTGATTTTTATAATTGTGCGACATCAGCTGATTTATTATGTTCCAGATTTTGGAAGGTTGCTATCACATTTGTTTGTGAGGGGTGGCCGGGGGAAGTCGCGACTCAAAACTTTTTTTTTTTTAAAGGTTCATTTTCATTATTAATTTTTTTTTTAAGGGGAAGGGGGCCGCGTGGCCCCCCCTCCTCGGCCACTTCTGGCCCCAGGGATTAAGTCCCCTTGAATCCTGAGGGTCCCTGGGAGCCAACTAGCCCACCAGGTACCTCCAGTAAGCGCCACAGAGTTGCGTTGCAGAGAGGTGTAAAAAGGGGCGTGGCCTCGGACGACCTCTCTGCAACGCAGCTCTGTGGCACTTACTGGAGGTACCTGGTGGGCTATTTGGCCCCCAGGGACCCTCAGGATTCAATGAGACTTAATCCCGGTGCGTGATTGCACAGTGGTGAAGGGAGGGGACGGGGCCTGATGTGACAAGTGTACAAATGCGCACCGTGGCAAGTTTTAAGTTGGGGGATTAAGTCCCCTTGAATCCTGACTGTTTTTAGAATTTGTGACCAGGCTAGTGGCATTACATGTATTATGCACACTTTCTTAATGGAGTTGTCAATGCTTTCAAATCGCATGCCAAGTGATGTTGATTCTCATATAGAATCTTTAGTAAGTCGACTACCTAATGAAAACTGATGGGTGTGGGGTTTCCATGTTCCGGAGACTGAGGGGATACTTCTTGTTTATTAAGACAGGTATCTGTAATCCTTTTAAATATGGCGCTGTTTTTTGCCAATCATAAGCGATTGCAGTTAGAAGTTCAAAGCTTATTAAGGCTTCTTGTCCCTCGGCTTCTGTGTAAATATGACTCCTATTAAATGCTGGTTCTTAAGTATAGCATTAGAATGGGAGAGTTGTGAGACATCTTTCACTAATATGATGAAGTTTGTTGTTAATGTGAATACTATTGTATTTTTAGCGAGTCGAGGCTTTTGTGTCATGGGAGTCCATTTATATTCCACACATGATTAGGGACGTAAAATGTCTAACGCATGGCATTGTGGTTATTGTAGTGTTGGAGATTTCCTCCTTTTTCTGATATTTAATTTTGCTATACAGATATCACTGTTTATAGAAATTTGAACATAAATAAGATACCTTTGGATCAAGAAGAGCGACGTCGATACATGTATTTGCGTTTTCGTTTTATGTAAGTTCATTCATGAAAGTCACTATTTTGGGCAAGTTGGCTCACAAGGATCGGGTGCAACTTGTGTCATTTAATATTTCCCTGTTGACATTAGATAGACACATTTGAGGTTATCCCACTATCCATCTTAAAGGTCAGCTTGTACTACAACATCGTATCTCTATAGGTGGGCTTACATATTTTTACATTTCTGAATAACCTATAAGGTATTAATATTGCTGATACCAATAGATGTAATGGTGCAATTTGACTAGTAAGTCGCAATCTTCTACGATTTTACATTTATACGGGGACTCATTAAATAGGGACATTTTGAAGAATACTTTATTTTAGCCGCAATTAAAGGCTAGTGTTGTCTATCATTCCTCTTTTTCAGATTGTCTTGCTATTTCATATGATTTAATTTTACATAAGAATTTTCAAGTCAAGCAAAGATCTCAAGTATAGCGGAGGTATGTCAGTATAATTTAATGGTATTCGTAAGAATTGTGGCGATTTATAACTGTGGTGTTTCTGTCTTGTATCTTTATTTTCATGTACATTTATGTTAGGGTCTCAGCAATGTATATAATTAACAAAAGTGACTAGAATGCTAATCTAGGAAAACTATTGATTGCTGTTTGTATTGAACTCTAATTTGTGATTTTTGTCTAGGGACTCAATTGACCCACCATGTTCTATAACAATATCCAATGTGCCCTTGTGGAAATGTAACATACTTCCAACAACTGTTATTTGACCACTTATCAAGCTTACACATCTCCTTATTTTAACTGGAGGTTATAGCCAATAGGTAAATTGGTGACTGGATGGTCACTTTGAAATCCATCTGTTGTGTCTTTCAATCGCAATGTGTTCCTATTGGTAGGCTATACTTTTGATAATGTTATCAACTGGATTATTATTTTTGGTAGCAGGCACTCTCACTCTAGAGCCTTTCTCATGTATTTTAATGTATAATGTCCATTTCTGCTGTCATTTTATATATTTTTTTAATCTTGTTTTTCCCAAAGCTTGTTATGGAACAGTAGGGCTCTGACTGTACATTCTGTTTGGATGTATTACATTTTTTTCATGTTTATTGTTCTGTCTGGTTCATATGTATTTATATTCAATTCATGTTACATTTTGTAAATAGTGTTTTTTGTACATATTTATAGCCCTGAAGAAGTCCGTATGAAGATGAAACGCGCCGGCAATCTTGAATTTTAACAATTGAAAAAAGAATAAGGAAAATTCACATCTACAATCAAAACGTATTCGTGTTTTTCTCATCTTTTTTTGGGAATATTTTGACACACAATTTATTTGTTGTCTTTTTGCATTTGTGGATTAATAATAAGTTCTATTTACATAAAATGTACATGCTTGAGTGCCGGGCCACCCTCTGCTTAATTTGTTTTAGGGGTATTCATGCCACTTTCTTTTTGGGACATATGGAGGTCATGTTCCATGCCCCTTTGCACCATTGGATGAAGCAATAGATTTTGCCTAGATAGAGTATCTCTGACTGGTGCGGGATTCTTAGCCTTGACTCTCCTTTCGTTTGAATGTTATAGTTAGAAATTAGCATTTAAAAAACCTTAGAAATTCACTGAAAAAAACCAAAGGTTTGAGGGACGTTATAGTTAGTTGGACTTTTTAGTCGTACAAAACTAGAGAAATTCGGCCTTTATAGTTAGTTGAGGTAACTATAACTCGCCCCCCCGCAATGTACTGCTGATGACGTCACATATTACATCACTCATGACATGGTCAGTGACATCACTGATGACATCACTGATGACATCACTGATGACTGTTTTGTACAACTGAAATGTCCAACTAAAAAGTACAGAAAGAAGGAACTGAGGTGCAGAGAAAGGCAAGAAAGGTGCAGAAAGGGGTACAGAAAGAGCACGAGTGGTGCAGAAAGAAGCAAGAGAAGTGTAGAAAGAAGCAACAGAGGTGCAGAAAGATGGAGAAAGAGGCAAGAGAAGTACAGAAAGAGGCACACGGGTTGTAGAAAGAAGGGACAGAGGTACAGAAAGAAGCAAGAGAAGTACAGAAAAAAGCAACAGAGGTGCAGAAAGAGGGATGAGGGATGTAAAAAGAAGCAAAAGAAGTGCAGAAAGAGGCAAATGAGATGGAAAAATGTGGGAACATGGGTGAAGAAAGTGATGAGAGTGATGCAGAAAGAAAAAAAAGAAGAGTAGAAAGAAGGAACAGTGGTGCAGCAAGAGTCAAGAGGGGTGCAGAAAGAAGCACAAGTGGTGCAGAAAGAAGCAAGAGAGGTACAGAAAGAAGTAAGAGTAGTACAGAAAGATGCAACAGAGGTGCAGAAAGAGGCAAGAGGGGTGCAAAAAGAGGCATGAGGGGTTTGCACACCATTGGTACCAATTTAACACACACATTTAGCAATAAGTAGCAGGTGACCATTCTAGGTTTAAGGGCCTCCACCATGCTGTAATATTTGTTGCTGCATTTTTGGTAATGTTTGAACCGTTTGAGCTAGAAACAAGGCTTTTCTGTTCAAATCTGCAGATTAGGCAGCAGATGATGGATTATGTGGCTAATGTGGAAAATGTATAATTGTGCAAAAGTTGGTTCAGCCAAACAGTCGCATAATTCCAGTGGCCCTGCTCATACCTCTGACTAGGTCCAGAAGTGCTTCTCAGTGATTCCTTCTTTTTTTGTCTCATTGAGTTCATAATTTAGCTTTTATGGAAGACTAAACCTGAGGTTACCACTCCACAACACAGACTACCATACCACATAATTGCTCTCGATAACACATAATCCCAATCTACATAATTCCTATATACTAAATACCCCATACTTTCTATCAACATAATTTTACTGCACAACATACTAGGCCTGGGCCAAA
Source organism: Triturus cristatus (assembly GCF_964204655.1). Taxonomy (NCBI): domain Eukaryota; kingdom Metazoa; phylum Chordata; class Amphibia; order Caudata; family Salamandridae; genus Triturus; species Triturus cristatus. The sequence continues at coordinate 802,089,416 of NC_140581.1, forward strand.
ATCCCGTTCCGTTCGCGGAAATTGCGATAATTTGGCATTTTCGCGTTCCGCGGAAAGCGCGAAAATGTCAAAATTTCCGCATTCCGCAGTTTAGCGATAATTTGTTTCTTGCTCGCGCTGTAAAATAATACATTCTTGCGTGCGTGCGATCGCCTTTACCTGAATCCCCGCGTTCGCCGACAAGCTTTCCCGATCCGGTCGCGTTCTCCACGAGATGTTGGATTGTTTGTAGCCATTTGCGCTGTCTCGCGACAGTTCGCGCCCGCAGTAAGGTCATGCGTCGCGCGATCACGTCTTTCTTCTCGCAATCATGCACCGCGAGACAAGTGAAAACAAGATGGCCGCGCCCGGGAGCAACCGCATAGGTAAGTTGGTGAGCCGCGACCAAGCAGAAAATACCGCGAACGGGCGGGAAAAAAACTTCCGCATCTTCCCGATATTTCTGCGTGTTTGCGGAGATTTTTTAACATTTTCGCGATAATTTGCAAAAAAGAATTTCGCAAATTCCGCCCACCCCTACAACATACCACATACTTCCACTACACACAACCTATCTCCACTGTACTCCAAGAAAACATTAATAAAACACTTTTAGATTTACAATGCTAATAGCTCAAACTCTTGCAAATCCGAGACCTATTACATTACAAATGCTTCTTTAACTGGTAGTTGCATTTGCAGAGTGGTGGAGAAAGAGGGCTGGGCCTCCAACCAGGGCTCAGGAATTTCGCTGCATAGAACTTACAGGAGGGAGGTAGCAGGAGGGCTACTTGGCTGCCAAAGTCCCTCAGGAGTAAAGTGGACTTCATCCCCCAACCAGTACTGTGGCAGGAGGTGAGTTTGCAGAGTGGTGGAGAAAGGTGAGTGTGGCCTCCGAAGACCTCTTAGCAATCCCACAGTGTGGGATTTACTGGAGGTAACAGGAGGGGTAGTTAGCCCCTAAGGTCAACCTTGGGTGCCAACTACCCCTCCTATTACCTCCAGTAAGTCCCACACTGCAGGATTGCTAAATTCTCATAGCAGGCCACGCCCCCTCTCCCCACCACTCTGCAAATGCACTTCCTGGTGTGCTCTTGGATAGGGATTAAAGTCCCCTTCACTGCTGGGGGTCTTTAGAGGCCAACTACACTACGTGATACCTCCACTATGCCCCAGATAGTGGGATAACTGACAGGTGGACACAGGCCATGCCCCCTTTCTCCACCACTCAGCAATCCCACTGTGTGAGGCTAACTGGAGGTATCTGGTAGGCTAATTAGCCCCTAAGGACCATTAGCATTCAAGGGAACCTAATCCCCCAACTCAGAATGCGCCAGGAGGAGTGTTGACAGAGTGGTGCAGGGAGGGGGCGTGGCCTCCAGCTTGATGCCACCATTTCCTTTTTTTGTATTTTTAGAATGGGGTTGTGTGGCCCCCCTTATTTTTGTAATTGTTTTTTAGCCCTAGGGATCCTATCCCCCAGGTCCTGACCCATTTTTATTTTTTAATGGAAATTTGTGCTGCGCTGACCCCATCCCCCAGGACCTGGCCAGTCTTTATTTTTTTGCATTTTGTAGAGGGCCGCTTTGGTTCTCTCCTGAGGCCAAATACGGCCCCGGGGAACCCATCCCCCGGGGCCTGGCCAGACTTTTTATATATTTTTATTTAAATATGTATAAGGGATGAGGGCCGTATGGCCTCAACGTGTGCTAAATGTATGTTATGTGCGTGCTTGAAGTTATTATAAGAGAGAGAGAGCATGTGTACATGTGAATGTGTGTATGTGTAAGCACAAGTGTTTGAGTGAAATTGAAGGTCAAAGGGCATGATGTCATTTTCACTACCCCATGCATTTTGATATTCAGGCGCCACTATTAGTTTGTTTGCACCTACAGACTAACTGTTTAAAGTCCGTTTTCTTTCCCTGGTCATCACAGTACAGTTTTGTTTTCATTTCTTTTACTCCCTAACCAATGAGAAAAAAGTCCAAGGAAAACCCTTCCTACTTTTGCAGCACATAATGCTTGCCTTAATATAAACTTTCCCACAGTTCACTTACTGTGGCAATATGTATTTTATGCCAACATTGCATTACAACTGGTAACAGATATTGTAGAACAAATGTTGTACAGTCTAAAAGCACCATATGTTGCACCTGCAGCTTCTTTGCCACTGGGGTGCCAGAGAATTGCGATACCTTGTGGGGTCTTATGTTTCCCATGGCTCTGAAGACGCCATATCAATGGTGCAGCTGTGGGCTGGGAGAATCTCTCACCTGGTGCTGTTTTTACTTTGTGCTCCTGGATTCTAGGCTGTTGTTCCTTCTCTGTTCAACACCAAAATAGAAATCACCTATCTAAGGGTATCCAGCTGCCTTTTGAGATGACTCAGCTGCTAGTCCACTTCAGGTTTTCATTCTCTTTTCTAATCCCTTTCCGGCTGTTTTTCCTTTGCCAGATGTTTTTGGATGGCCTGGTGGTTTTTTTTGCCTTTCGACCTGGATAATTATCCTCCGACTGATCCAAAATTGAAGATTTGATTAGTACCTTGAGCTCTGGCCTTGGTAGCTGCTCTGGTTGTCACTGACTATCCTTGCTTAAATAATCATGAATATTTTTGGCAAGGTTCAAGAAGATGATTGAAAGACCGGATCTTGAAGCTTTTGTAGAGAATGCCTTATGTAAGATCTCGCTGGGAAATTCTGATGTACTCTTCCCAGTTTTGTGAGCTTGCAGCTGTGACCCCCTGTGTGGAACCTACTCAGATTACTTTATTTCAGAGAGAGTTGAAGGAATAGTTAAAGAATGAAATCGCAAAAGTTGATGGAGCTTTCACATTTTTTGAACATTTGGAACAGGTACCCCCGAGTGAACACTGACTTAACCCCTTGCATGCCCGCCCCTTTCCCCGCCCAGTGCCGCGCCTTGCATTAGCGGGCGGAGTTCATGACGAGCTGGACTCGTCATGGGCACAGCGCCACCGCAGCCCATGACGAGTCCAGCTCGTCATGGGCACTGAAGGGGTTAAGGAAAGAAGAATGAAAAAATGGAGAAGCCAAGGGTTCACTTCTACTCTTTCTTCCCTAGTTTATAGGCAGACTTAGCCAATAACTGGGCCAGTTGGTCTATCTTCTGAGGTGCCTGATGAGCCAATGCAGTCCAGACCAACTAGAGACCCCTTGTCCAACACTGAAAAGAAACAAAAACATGAGAGGTTTGTTTCTCAATTGTGGGACTCTTACCCATCTGCTGTGGCATTGTACTGTTCTAAAGGGAGAAAGGAAAGGGAGATTCCACTCTCCCTATAGTTCTTAGTTTCTCTGGTGGATCCAATTCATGCTTGTTTGTGTTGTAGTTGATCATTCTAGTCCATCCTGGTTATTTTGTCTCTACAACTTACCTGCTAGATTCTTATGCCTCTGACATGAACACAGACTTGAGTTGTGCCCATAGACTGTAAGGGGGTGATTATGATGGCGGGCAGACTCGAGTCCGCCATCGTTGCGGTGACTGGGACCCCCCGCCTGTAAGAGGGTGGTCTTGCACCACAGATTACGATGCGACCACCACCATGGCAGTCGCATCCAGGCCTTTTAACATTGCGGCGGGTGCTGCTGGATGCAGCGCCCGCCGCAATGCTAAACAGCCATGTTGTTCATTCCCCTGCACTATGTGTCAGGCACCATGCGGTGCCTGCCACTTAGTGCAGGGAAATGTAGAGGGGTACCCAGTGCACCCCCAACACATACAGGAACATGTAGGCTGATTATGCATCACCTCATAGATATGAGATGGAGATCTGCTCCATCAGAGCATCATGGAAATTGATGCTCCAGCATCTCAGTCACTTGTACATGTGTCCCACAGTGGGCAAGTGGTCTCAACATGGGTGACTCGTAGAAATGTGTTGAACATGTGCCATGTAGTATGGTGCAAGTATGTAAGCCCACACCTGCTACAGAGGCACTATCTCATTCAGGCAAACACTAATATGGCGATGGAATCTCACATTATTGACTGTCATGTGGTCAGTCATGTGCTTGGTAAGTACTTACCAACTAGTAGGCCATTCCCATATGTCTCATTCTGGAAGCGCTCTTTAATGATGAATTGTTGAAAGATGAATGAATCATGACCCCTCCAAGGGTACTTTGCGAGGACATTGATAAACTGTCCCAGATTGTCCATTATTTCCTGCTCGTTCATGGAAAAAGTTTGCTTCCTATTACGGTACCTGCTATATTGCTGCTGGAGGCACAAGTTGCACATGTGTGCAGTTCATTACACCCAATGCATGTTGAAATCCAGCAAAGGCTTAGAAGCCTTGCTTGTTTTTCTGTTGTTTCTGCATTGTGTTGGGGAACATGAGGAACTGGGGTGGGAGGCTTATGATGGCATCCAGGACGGAGGGTAGGAATGGCAAAAACGATGGCTGGGATACTCCTGCCACTCTGGCTGAGGGGGTTGGAATGTTCCAGATGCCAGCATGTAGAGTACAGCCAGTAGCTTGGTCTGATGAGGGATGTTGGTGCACCACTACGATGTTGGCGTCAGCCTTGGTGCTATCTAGTGCAGGAGCTGTACAATGGACTCCGTCCTGAGCCTGTAGTGGGTAATAACCTCCACCTTCCTAAGGTCAATGATGATAATCCTCTGCCAGTATGTCCGCTCCCTTCTCCTGCTCTGGCTCCATGATGCCGGTGAGGGTGATGGTGGTGGTGATGGTGGTGGTCTTCTTGGTGCTGGGAACTGCAGTAGGAGGAGGTCCATTGGGTAGTAGAGCTAGCCAGGGTGATTTGGATATTTTTTCATTATTTACCAGTGCCAATGCAACCTTTTTACACATGGTTTCCAAAGTGATTAAAATGTGATGCTTTTTAATCATCACTTTCCCAGTTCCTTGTAAATACGGCTGCATCTGTTCTGCATAATGTTTTTAGTGGGAATGCCTACCTTGCATATCATTGTCATTATTTGATGCAGCCAGATCTGGTGCTGGGGGACATTGACGCTGGAGTGATAAAGTGACGCTTTAGGCCTCTAGTGTCACTTTGTAAATATGGAGCAATGTCTGCGCCGCTGCTGTACGAAAAATGTTGACTCAGCAGCTTCGCTAGCATTTTGTAAATATGCCCTTAATTTCATAATGTCATCAGCAGTTAAATCCATAGAGGCATATTTATTAGAGAATGACACAGTGCGATGCTGCAAGCCATCTTGCTGCGTCGAGCTGCATCATTAGGAAAGTGCAGGGATGCGTTGCATTTTCAGCAATACAATGCATCCCTGTGCTTTCCTCTATGCTGGTGCACAATTGGCTGTCTTGCACCAATGCAGGCATCCTTGTACCATAGTGCAAGGTTGCCTGCGTTGCAGGGATGATGTCCCTTCCTGCACAAAAATAATAATTGATGGCATTTTCCTCCTTCCATGAGTTCTGATGAATGCAGCACACATAGAAAGAGAAAAAAGCAAATAGAAATAAAGGTATTTCTCCAAGTTGTGCTACTTTAACGCCTACCCTGGGGAGTCGTTAGAATCCGATACACTCCCAGGTTTAAAAAACCTTGTGAATCTAGGAACACATCAGAATCCATCGGTGTGCGTGGGAAAATCAACACCCATGGGTTCCCCTTTCATGAAGAGTGATGTTTGAAAGGGGTTCTTATTTTTAAGGGCATGAAAAGCCACACAGGGTTGCTTTGCGTGGCCTTGTACATATGGCTCTGCATTGTGCGACACTGGATCGTCAAAAAAGTGACAGGGGTCTTTAAAATATGCCCCAAAATGTCAAATTGGAAGGATGCTCATAATTCATCCAGACATAGTTGGTGGCAATGGGTTATGTTTTTATTCAATAGGTCTTGAAGTTTCCTTATCCACTCTAATTCTCACCAATTGTTCTGTATGCCTTTAGATATTTATACTTTAGATAAAAGCTAAATGTATGTTAGAATAAACATTTAATTATCGGTGTCTTTTATAAGCTTTCAAAATTGTTTATAGTTATTAAGTTTTATACCTACTTCATATTCTTTTATAAGATTATGATTCACCCGCACTTATAATATTTTTATTATACATTACTTGTTATGCTTTTCACTTATTATAATTATACTTTTATGTTTAGATTATCTTTTTATGATTAATTTTATACAATTGTGTGGCAGTCATTTTTGTATATGTCTTCGTGTAAATATATCAATAAATTCAATAAAGATACAGAGACACAAAAATACTGTACTGGAGGGAATACTGTAGGCTAAGTACTTTGATGCCAGAGGAGAAGGCCTCTGCTATGTTTAACGTAGTTGTTGCCCGATCAAAACTTGGTTGTGATTTGTATTTCCAACATAGAGAAAAGCAAACTGTACATGATAGAAGCCTAATTTATATTTGTATGTACATGGTTAGCATATCTGTTATTAATAAAGACAATTCTCTCACATAATGCAAAAGTGCTTTCCAAATTGATGCACACCTTTTGGTATATCCAACATAGCAATGCACAGATTTCTCTATTAACATTATATACAAAATTTTTATCACATCTAATCAGACTTGTGTTGCTTAACAATGGGCTCATCAGACCATATTCTAAGGCTGCTGTTATAGTACCTATTCCTTTTGGTTACTCGCTATTACTCCTGGGTGGACTGTTCAGAGCACATACCATGACTGGTTGTCTAATGTCCGCTCTTATGTGTTGTTTTTGGCTGCTCCTGTGTGGAATCCACAGAGAAACCACCAGAGCTGATTGAATAAAGTCTGGTCCTATAGCTAGTTCCCTACCACACCATAGAGGTCTCCTCAAGCAAATGCTATGACTGGTAACATTCAAGCTCCTCCTATGGCACACCACGAAAACGCGTCAGAACATATAGTATGATTGGTTGCATTAGTACTATTTCAATTTGTTTCCACATCGTTACTTCTGTTTGGACAGCTCAGATCTTATACCAGGGCTGTTTGTATTATGACCCTTCTTTAGGTTCGGCATTATTCACTTACTATTGATCCACTATATGCTGAGCTTGATGTACGATAGCACAACTGGAAGGTAGAACTTTTGATCTCTGGGCAATTTCTGGTGCTCCTTTAATTTTCTACTATGTATGATACTGCCAACTCCAAAGATGGTAGATATTTGCATGCTTGACTGCATGTATTCTCTTTGTTTTCTCATATACCTATGCATAGGTGTAGTGACACACCTGCCTAGACATGGCTTCCTCAGTCTATGACATAAACTCAAAATACCAAAGCACTCTCACATTGACCCTACATCATTTTCATACTGCAAATCTATCCATACACAAGCATTTACTTTTTCAAGAATCCGTCTGTGAGAAATTGGGTTGTTGGTTGAGTGAGGTGTTAACCCTGCTCAAGTAAAAGCCACAATACCTGTCAGGGTGAACTACAAAAGTCACTAAGTTAACCTGTGCTTAGACCTTTGGTAGCTTGGCACAAAAGCAGTCAGGCTTAACTTAAAGGTAATCTATAAAGTATTTATGCAGCACACAAACAGGAATAAAATTAAAACACAACACATGAAATATCCCACATTAATTTAGAAACTAAGGGGCATAAGTACAAGCCCTTATCTCCACGGGAACGTCACTTTTTGTGATGTTCCCGTGGTGATAGGGACCTTGCCTTATGTACAAGGCAGTGTTAAGTCACTGAACGTGGCTTAACGCTGCCTTGTACATAAGGCACCCTTTCACTCTATGTTCAGCATGAAAGGGGCGTGCAGTGGGTGTTGCGGTGGGCGTTCCACTGCAGCACACATGGAAAAAGCAAAATGCCATGGTTTGTTTATGTACAGGAAGGTGTCCCTTCCTGTACATAAACAAACCTTTTTTTTAAAATGCCATTTTGTAACATTCATGTGTGCTGCATGAAGCAGCACACATGAAAGTTACAAAATGGCATTTTAGGATTGTTTATGTGCAGGAGTGACACCTTCCTACACATAACCAATCCTCCCCTGCATGTAGACACCCTTGCACTCTGGTGCGAGGATGCCTGCGTTGGCGCTAAGTTGTTAAACTTAGCACCATTGAAGGGAGAAACGCAAAGCTGCACCACATTCTTGTAAATATAGTGCAGCCTTGCATTTCAGAAGTGGCGGAGCGTGTCGTTAAGCCCAGGAGACTAACGGCACTCTCCGCCACTTCATTGTACATATCCCCCTAAGAGTAAATTTGTATAAGTTATTTGATACCAAAGTGACAAATATCCAATCAGTAGTGCAAGAATTATGAATTATTTATTTTGAAAATATGGACAACCATGATAGATGGCAGTTTGGGTACAAAGAGTGGATAATACCATTTGGCGCTTACCTTCTGACTTAAATGAAATTTGAAAAAAAATGTTATGGGAAGGTAAAGTTCTGCAGGGAAAGGCTGTAGGTGGTGTCCGAAAAGGGAGCATCATCATCGGGGAGCCATGGTGAAGATGTCTTCATTTTGACTTATGTGTTTGGAAGTCACAAATCTAGAGTGAGATCAGGCTATACACTGTAGCCGATGAGAGTTCCATGATGTGGGATACCCCTTTAGAGAAGGGCAGCTTAACAGGATTTTCTGCTGCGGAGAAGAACATAGCGGGAATGCCACGATGTCAGGTTTCCTCTCAGTTCTCAGAGCAGTTTTAAGTCAAAAATAGTCCCACGGTTTGCATTTTGGCTATCTTGGCATGCTTAGCACCACTACCAAGGGTCCAAAACTGGAGGAGCACGGCTTAAGGGGTTAAGACTCACTCAGCCTGGGTACAGGCATGGGTTCAACATGGTTTGAGCCTTTTCTGTCCCTGAAGCTTTGATCAAGAGTCCAGCCAACTAGCCCTAGGAGCCACTCTTGTAGTCCTGGGTTCAAGCAGTGGAACAGGGCTCAAGCAGCAGGGCAGGTCTCTGAGGGTTCAAGGCAGGTTCCAGACAGCAAAACAGCCCTTCCAGACGCAGCAAAGCAGTCCTGTAGAGTACATAGCAGGCCCCACGAGTCACCTCCCACTGAAAAACCATCCCCAGTCCAGAAAGTGAACTAAAAGGGGGTCTAAGTGTACTATTTTCATACCTGGTGCCTTCTTTGAAGTAGAAGAAGTTTCTAGAGAGTTACCTTCTGACCTGGTTGAAGTGTCTGTGATGTATATGCAACAAAAGGGACATTTAAGGCTTGGCAAGGGGGGTTTATTACCAAGTCGAATTGGTAGTTTAAAACTGCATTCAGGCTGCAATGGCGGACCTTGGGCATGCTTTAAGGAACTACTTAAGTAGGTGGCACAGTAAGTGTTGCAAGTCTACTAGTAAAATCATTTACAGGCTGGGGCTTATGGTATACTACTCAACAAGAGACGTATAAGTACATGTAATATGCCAATCAGGTTTAAGCCAATGTTACCAGGTTTAAAGGAGAGAGAACATGCCCTTTAGAACTGCATAGAGTCCTAGAGCAAATAAAAATGAATTTCAGCAAATAGTAGAGTGTCAAGTGGGGAAAATCATCCTAAGGCTGACACATCTATCTCTATGGGCCATGTCTATGACCTTTGTTCTGCAGGGCAGTGCAGAAAGTAACCTAGCTGCGCTGCCCTGCGTCACAGGAAAAGGGCAGGAATGCACAGTATTTATCCAATACAGTGCATTCCTGTCCTTTTCCCTTATGCTGATGGCCTTCTGGCAGCCTAGCACCAATGCAGGCCTTCTTGAACCATGGTGCAAGGGTGCCTGTGTTATAGGCAAAAGTGATGAATGACATAAACACTGGGACCAATTATAGATATGGAAAAGTTACAATACACGGGAAGGACGGGAAAATTAAATGTTGTATGTGCAGGGTAAAGGACTTACCTAGTAGACAGCCATCTACAAGTTCTTGTCTCAGTAGCCCACAATAGCGAAACATACATAATCCATATTGAGTGAATGCTGGCTTTCTTTTTCTATACAGGTACTGAATTTCAGACAAAGGGTAAATTAATATATTGGTCCTGTCCATGCAGCCAAAAATGTATGGGAATTGAGCTATGATGTAGAAATGCACCTTGGTATCCTGCAACTCCAAGGGAAGCTGTTAAACTCAATTTAGGCATGCATCATTTACAACATGGCATCAAAATATTTCTGAAAAACTTGAGTAGTTCATTCTGTGATACTATGGCCTGATATTTTCCTAATGCTACCAGGTGTAATGAGCACAGGACCTGGACATGATTGGGGATGGCCTGGCCATAGTGGGTATGTCTTCCTTGCACAAGATGGTACTTTGCCACCATTACTAATATTATCTACCCACTAGGGGCCATGTTTATGGGCAAGTCATGCAGTGCAGCACAGCAAGTCATCTTGCTGTGCTGCGCTTCATTGCATTACAGGGAAAGGACAGGAATGCACCGTGTTTAAAGTCAATATGGTGCATTCCTGCCTTTTTCCATGTGCTGGTGCCCTTTTGGCTGCAGTGCACCTACACAAGCACCCTTGCACCATTATGAAAGGGTGCCTGCCTCATAAGGAGGATGGTTTTGTGAAGGAAGGGGCAACTTCCTTTACAAAAAGCAATCTATGAGTTTTCCCTCTTTCTATTTCCTCTATCAGCTTACCGCCAAGCATGGCGGCTGAAAACTGACAGAGCTCCCAGACAGGACCCGAATATCCTGATGTAATCGCCGACACTGGGGCCCATCTGACCCTGATCTTTCCTGCTGCTGAAACGGGGACGTGGCACAATATACTGTGCCAGAAGAAAGACGGTAATAACATCTATGGCGGAGAAATGCCGTCCGAAAGAGGAGCCCTGCGCTGCGAGGCCTGCTGAAGACCTGGAGGCCACTGCGCCGGAACCTGCACCGAGTAAAAACAAAGTACACCGCGGAGCTCACTGCATTGTGGCCACGAATGAGAGGTCCCTGTTGGTCTCTGTGGGGTGAGGTGAGCCCGTGGAGTGGAGCCGGCCGTGCCCTGCCAGCCTGGTGGCGAGCGCTGGGCAGAGCTGATCCGTGACTGGTGCCCACGGCAGCGGTGATCCGTGGGACGACTGGTGCCCTGTCGGGGCCCCCCAGAATGCTGTGATCCCTAACCTCTGGATGCTGGAGTGACCCCGTGAAGCTGGCGCCTTGTTGCTCGGAGGTCACGTGCGGAGGTACGCTACAGACTGCACTCCTTGTGAGGAGATATTAGGTAACCAGCGAGGTGAGACACTTCCCGGTGGGGAAGATTTCTGTGGTGGATCAGCGCTGATGCTCTCTACATTCCAAATAGAGGTGCAACGGCTTGGAGCTGCTGGCGCAGACTGACTGATCTGCTCATGTGATCACTGGCTGTGGATCCCTTAGTCGAGGCCTGCCTGACCTGGTGTGGATGGAGCCGTGGTGAATGCGGGTGAGCGCCCCCCATCCTGGTGCAACCGAATGGGATGCAGTGTATGCACTCTAATTGCCACATACACGATGCCCACTGCCTCCCTGCTGCGCCCCAGGCTCTCGGCGCGAACCGCGACTGTTGTCCCTCCCTGGCAACATGAGGAAGTATATGAGAACTGCCACCTATCCTGTGTACTGAGGTGGGCGCTATTAAAAACGGGGGAGACACACGAGGACCAGTACAGGCGAACAGCAGGTGAGGCTCAAGGACTGCCTGTGCTTACTGACTCAAGCCAGAGAACCTTTGTGGACACCTCTGGCAACTGGGAACTTGGCAGTTTTTCAGTTGTGACTATTGCCGGCGGTGAATGCAACATTTCTACTCCCCCCCATTGATTATATTGGAGCTCCCTTGCCCCTCCCTGCTCCTCTGTGGCTGTAATGGTGGGACCCTGCCCTTGGCTCTGTGTGTCAGAGGCTCCATGTGCTACCCGGTTGCAGGAGCACCGGGTCCTGAGGGTATGTTCTGAGGTCCGTGGAAGGTCCTTTTGGGCTGAAGTGTGCCTATTTTGTATGTTTATAGCCTGTTGCTATAATTAGACTGCCATGTAGTCGTCCTTCCTCTGATCCCAAAGATGGTGCCCCCTTCCCTGATCTGGAGGATCTGCTGAGCATGGAAATAGAAATGGGCCTGCTCCTTTCCCAGGTTTCGATGATCTGCTGAGCAAGGAAATAGAAATGGGCCTGCTCCCTTCACAAACTATGGTGGCCATCTTGGAGTGGTCATTGATTTTACCTATACTAACACACCTGGTCCCTGCTATGTCTACCCAATATCACATACTGGGTGACATCGCCTATCTTCAAAATGGTGCCGGTCAGGCGATTTCAGGTCCACGCCCTGTTTGGTCCCCAAAGGTGAGCAGAGGGGCCAGCTGAACATCAGACATTGTTTTCTTCCTCATCTTGTTTTTCTATTTTCATTGAATGCACTAGCAACGGATCTAACTGTAATGTAACAGTAATTGATGTAACGCTGTAATGTCTTAATTCTCATGTAAAGCGCTCTGATACCTCCGGGTCTAGCCTGGACTTCCTCGTCTCCTCGCTGTGTCTCCTCCCCCACCTCTTCCCTCCTTCTTTCTTCGCTTACCTCCCCTATTCCTTTCCTCTCTCCCCTGAATCTCTTTCCCCCTGCCTGCTTTGTTTATCCTTGTGCCTATGCTCTGCTCAATCTCCCTTCCCGTCGCCCTTTTACATTATCCCCATACCCTTCTACACGCCTTGAACCATTGGTTGTAACTCGTAATTGACGTACATTCTGTAACAATGTGTAACTTGTAACCTATGTAACCCTACCAGCCCGACTCCCTATAATGGCCCTCTCTTGTATGTTCTTGTCCAAAGCACTCCTACTCCACTTGTTGGGGATGGATCCAGCTTTTTTGCCCTGGATTCTCAGAGACCCTTCTGAGAGAGTCCACAGTGACAAGGGAATCTCACATAGTGGAGGACTGGGATTGGTCCCCTTACCACTGGGAACCGTCTCCTACCCTGCCGGAAGTCGGACACTGTGTTCACGCTGGGTTTTCTACCCCCTCCTTCTTTCTTCTAATGTGTGCCCATGACCAAAGCACTCCTCTCCCCTTGTTGGGGAGGGATCCAGCATATATGCCCTGGAATCTCAGCAACCCCGCTGAGAGAGTCCACCGCGACAAGGGAATCACACAAAATGGAAGACTGGGAATGATCCCTTTACCACGGGGAGCCGTCTCCCACCCAGCTGGACATCAGACAGTTACTGTCTCGTCTCCTCGCTGAGTCTCCTCCCCCACTTCTTCCCTCCTTCATTGTTTGCTTGCCTCCCCCATTCCTTTCCTCTCTCCCCTGAATCTCTCTCCCCCTGCCTGCTTTGTTTTTTCCTTGTGCCAATACTCAGCTTAATCTCCCTCCCCGTCACCCTTTTACATTACCCCCTTACCCTCTACAGGCCTTGAACCAATGGATCTAACTTGTAATTGACGTACCTTCTGTAACAATGTGTAACTTGTAACCTATGTAACTCACCTCATCTAAAGCGCTCTGATACCTCCGGGTCTAGCCAGCACTATATAAAACTCAAGTAAATAAATAAATAATAAATAACTAAGTAAATAAATATGTGTGCTTTAAAATTCAGCACTCAAAGAAAGAGGAAACAGGGAGAAACAAAAACGTTTCATCGTGCCTCATCGTTTTGGCACATTCCCAGGTTTACAAGGTCTTGTCAATCTGGTAATGCATCAAAATATCAAAAACACCTTGGTCAAGTGAGAACACTCAAGCAATGCCGATGGAACGCCTACCCAGGGCAGAGTACTGCAATGCAGTGATTTTTGCTGCGTTGCATTACTCTGTATTTGTGAGTCACTCAAAGCCACGTTAGTCAGAGAGGTGCACTCTAGCTCATCTCTGGGATCATAGGTAAGAGCAAAGGACTCAAGCTTCCCTTCCTTCCACCTTGATGGTGGTTGCTGCTGAGAATATTTCTTGGTAGGGTCCTTTGACCTTGGTCTGCTTCCATTTCCACATGAAGTTTGGAACGTAGACTTCTTGCCCTGGCGGAAGGGCTTGGCAGGATAGGTTGATGTCTGCCCTCCTGAGCAGTTCGGTGGTGGACATGTTTGGTCAAGCACTTAGTAGACTTAGTTAACTTGGAGAGGTAAACATGCAGCTTATCCCCTAGTCCGTGGGAGCTCCCTCAGTGCTTGATTTCGCCTGGAGGATTGGGACGCTTGTCCCCATTAGTCTGCCTGTCACAATTTGGAGAGGTGTGAGGTGATGATCGCTGCCCGGTTTGTTCCTTAATGTAAAGAAGACTAGGGGGAGTCAATGGAAGAACTTTTTATTGAGACTGGCAGAGATTTTATAAATTTTGTTCTGGAGAAGGCTGTTGAGTCTCTCAATTATGACGTTGCTCTGAGGGTGATACACTGAGATCAATTTATGAGTGATACCTAGGAGTGTGCAGATGTGTTGAAATATACAGTTGACAAAGTGTTATCCAATTGGATTATGTCAGCCAATCCCCACCTCAGTATCACCTCCCTGACGAGGAATGTGGCTGCTGCCTTGACGTTGCAGCGTACGCAAGGGCAGGCTTAGATCCACCTGGAGTAAGGGCAGACCATAACTATCAGGTATCAGTAATTTGCACATCAGTCTATCTTGTCGATCTGTGGGTTACGGAATGGCCAATGAGATGACCTTGGGCAGGGGTTTAGGAGAATACATGTGGCTGATAGTGCCTTTGTTGAGGTACATGGTTATTATCTCAACAGTGTTGGGGATGAACCAGTTACTCTGAAGATCAGCTGCCATATTATCTTTGCCCATGTGCGTAGGTAGGTGCAGTTCAGGTAAGGCTATGTCAACTAGGCTGTGGGGCATCACAGGTTTCCCAGAGGGTGTTAGTTGATATATGAGGTTTTGTGCTGTCTGTGTACAGCCCCTGGCCAGGCACCTTTCTCTTTTTTCTGTAGGGGCCGTCTCCTGCTATTCCCTTAGATACAAACTTGCTGTCTCTGTGTATGGTTTATTTTATGACAGTCTGATCTCCTCATTCTGCTGAACCCTCCCATAGGCTACTCTCTTCACCCTCTGGTCTGATAACGCGTTTCCCCCAGGCACACAATCCTTGCCCCCAGCATGGGAGGCACACTTCAACACGGCTACAGGCTTAGGTAAAGTTAGCGCATCTATTAGCAGCTTCAGTGTGCTATCTGATTTTAGAACCCCTGATGTCAAATAGGTATAATGGTGGCTATATATTAATGTATTTAAAATGTATTTAGAATGTTTATTTGATGAAATTGCAAGCAATATTTATCTTATTGATATTTTTGTATTGTTCCATTGTATTGTCTGAGAATCGGTATTATGATTTCTGGATTTTTTTGCATTTTATATCAAGATTTTTATTACAATCTTTTTTTTGCCAATATTAATTTATTTTACATGCAGTGTTTAAAAAAGGCAATATTTATGCAGTCGACATTTGGGCAACATATTTTTGTTGTCTAACGTGGGACATACAATTAAGAGTAAAGACTAAGATTAAGGTCAGGGGCAGGGCCAACGTGAGAGTTGAGATTGGATAAGGGTTAGCCTTAGCTTTAGTGTTAGAATGGCTGAAATCTATTTTCTTCATTAAGAAAATCTCTATAAATGCATTGTTACAGTAGTTCATCCAATAGTAATAGAATTTTTACCTTTGAGAATTCTTAAAACTGGTTTCTTCGTAATCATATTTTTAACAAAGAAGTATTCTTCATTCCAGTGCAGATACAATCGAATTTAGAACTGTACATTCGTAAGAATATAAAAAATATGGGAAAGTGGTCTAACCAGCATTTATTATGTAACACTTAGCATCTAGCAGTATGAATAAATTAATTAACTCCTGCAATGCCAAAGATGTAATGGTTATGTCTTCAGCTGCTGTGCTGCTGTCCCAAGGATGTAGCCATTGCTTCCTCAGCATAGCAGTCAGAAATCTCTCTGCTGTATACAGTAGAGGGATTTCTTTTTTTTTCTTTCAGCCTCGGGAGCTGGGGAAGAGCTTCCCCAGCTGCCTGAGGCATTTTATTTTCAGTGTAGTGACAATCAGCATGCCTACATTGTTACACTGAAAGTTAAAATGAAATGAGCCAACTGGCTCATTTCACTTTCACTGACTACGTGCTCCTGGGGCTATCCCACCCGAATACGTAGGAAAACGGGAGGGGTATCATTGGAAAGTAGAGAATATCCCCTTTTCCATTATATCCTTCCCTAATGGTTCCCTGCTTGGGGATCGCCACAGGAGGGCGATCTCCAAGCAAGGATCCACTCCCTAGACACAAGGAAGGGGGGATTAGACTATTGGGCAAGGGCTTTTGCTCCCCCCAACATTTCTGGCATCATTCAATCTTTCTGCCTCCCACACTAGACACCAGGGACTAAATATGTTAGGGGTGGGGCAGCCTCCCAAAATGGCACAGTCTTTCTGCCCCCCCTGGGGTGCCGTTGGGGACAATAGCCCTGATGTGCCCCCGGCAAGCAGACAGACTGTGGCAATTTTTGGCAAAAGGCACCGGGGATTAGTTAATTTTAGTTTTATAATAGAGGGGTGGGAGCTGCCCACAACCGGCATGCCAATGCCCCCACCTCAAAACAAAAGGGACACTCTTTTTGCCCCAGGGGGTGATGGGGGTTATTACCCATGATCTGCCCCCCAGGGGGGCAGAAATCCCACTATACACCATGGTTTCTTTGTATTATAAAAGAGGAATGGGGGCTGCCCACATTGTCAAAGCCATGCCCCCACCCACATTTATAAAAACAGAAGGCTTTCTGCCCCTCCTGGGGGCAGATGAGGGTACTAGCACCCGTTCTGCCCCTTGGGGGCAGAAAGCCTACTATGCACCAGGGATTTTTTGTTTTGAATATGGAGGGGTGAGGCTGCCAAAAATGGGCATGTGAATGCCCCCACCTCCCAAACTAAAAAGGGACAGTCTATCTGCCCACCTTGGGGGGGGGCAGATGAGGGTAATTAGAAAGCCCACTGGACACCAGTGACTTTTTTGTTTAATAAAAGTGGGGCATGGACTTCTCATAATGGGTGATGCCAATGCCCCATCCTCCAAACAATTGTCCCAGTCTCTCTGCCCCCCTGACAGGCAGATAGAACAATAGCCCGTGTTCTGCCACTGGGGGGGCAGAAAGCCCACTAGACACCAGAGATATGTTTATGGGCATGTTCAGGAGCAGCCTCTTAGGCAAAGGTTGCTCCTCTTTTTTTTTGTGAACACCTTTTGGCCACTTCTGTCCCACTGGGAGCATATCAGTGATATGTTTAGGCTCATCTGCCTGCAAGGGGGCAGAAAACAACTAGACACTGGCGAAAGTTTCTGTGTGTGTGTCAACTGGAAATCGCCTGATGGTCTGTGAGTTCATGTGTTTGACTCGCTGTCTGTGAACCTGCATTTTGCTGGCAGTGTGTGTGGACTGTTGCTTGGTTGGTGGTGTGCATGGACTGTCGCTTGGCTAGCAGTTTAATTGGATGGCACAAGTCTGGCAGTGTGTGTGGACTGTTGCTTGGTTGGGGGTGTGTGTGGACTGTCACTTGGCTAGTGATTTGCGTGGATGGCATTTGGCTGACACTGTGCATGGATGGCACTTGGTTGGTATTGTGCATGGATGGCGATTGGCTGGCGGTGTGGCTTGCGTGGATTATCCAGCGTTTTATTACCCTGTATCCCCTGAAAACTTTAAATTTTGCTAAAAAGTCACACTTTCCTCACATTTCTGTGAAGAAAAGTGGTGGGATCACAGCGCCGGCACAAATTACCCACCGCCCAGCGTTCTCTTCGGTCTTCTGATAAAAATGTTACCTCACTTTTGTGGGTGCCCAAAGCAGAGAACCTAGAAACGAATATAATGAAAAACTGAGGGGGAACCAAAGTGGTCCAAAAGGGCAGTTTTTTTACATCAGTTTTTTTGGCTGACTCTGCTTTGGGCACCCACACAAGTGAGGTATCTTTTTTATCGGGAGACTGAGGGGAACACTAGGTGGTGGAAAATGTGTGCCCGTGCTGTGATCTGACAACCTTGCTACACAGAAATGTGAGGAAAATGTGAATTTTTTGCTAAATGGGAGGTTTACAGGAAATTCTGGGTCAGAAAACATTTCCTCACCCAGAATCCCCCTGCAAATCTCACATCCCGATAAAAATATTACCTTGCTTGTGTGAGCCGGTGAAGTGCCTGTGACATGCAAGGGCCCTAAACATATTGTGGAAGCCTCAAAATTACTGATTACAAAAGACCTGGTTTTACATGGGAGTCACCTGCTTTTTTGGTCCCGGGCTTGGTCGCCATGTATAGAAACCTACCAAACACAGCTATTTCTGAAAATTAGACACGCGTGGGAGTTTAGGGAGGTGTGGCCCTGCAAGTTTCACATTTTGATTTACAAAAAATCGCATTTTCCTCACATTTCTGTGTGGGAAAGTTATGGGTTCACCAGGCCACAACAAATTTCCTACCACCCAGTGTTCCCCATGTCCCCCCATAAAAATAGTACCTCACTAGTTTTGCAAGGGGGGCACCTGTGTTTTTGGTTCCGGGCTCTGCGGCCATCTAGAGAAACCTACCAAACCCAGACATTTCTGAACACTAGACACCTGGGGGAGTCCAAGAATATGTGGCTTTCGTGGTATCTTCAATGTTCTCTTACCCAGATTCCCCTGTAAAGCTCAAATTTAGCTAAAAAAACATGTTTTCCTTAAATTTCTGTCTGGGATCACCATGCCGACAAAACGTTCCTACCACGCAGAGTTCCACTTGTACCCCTGAGTAAAATAATACCTAATATGCAGCATGGACCCATTACTTCTAGGGAAACCTAACCAACCTGTCGATTTTTTTAAATCTAGACACCCAGGGGATTCCAGAATGGGGTGACTTGTGTGGCTCTCACCAGGTACCAATACCCAGAATCCCTTGCAAACCTCAAACCTTGCACAAAAAAATAATTCCTCACATTTCAGTGATGGAAAGTTCTAGAATCTGTGGGGAGCCACAAACCTCCACTCACCTAGCATTCCCCTAAGTCATCCCCAAATTTCGGAAAGCTCGAATGGGAGGGAGATCTTTTAGATTTCTCGCGGCCAAAAACTGGAATCTTCTCCCGGCAGAGCTTCGCCTCGAATCCTCAGAGAATAAATTTCGCAAAGCACTAAAAACCCATCTCTACCGCTCAGCACTGCTATGACCTTCTTCCTGATTCGCCTCAATTTCCTCTCAGCGCGGGGACACGCCGAGGTGCGTAACCATGCGCTTTATAAAATTCCATAATAATAATAATAATAAAAATGGTCCCTCACTTGTGTGGGTAGGCCTAGCGCCTACGACAGGAAACGGCCCAAAATGCAACATGGATCCATCACAACTGACCCTTTTTTCCAAAGTGCCTAGCTGTGAATTTTGGGCCCTAGCTCAGCCGGCACCTAGGGAAACCTAGCAAACCTGTAAATTTTTAACATTTTTTAAATCTAGACACCCAGGGAATTCCAGGATGGGGTCACTTGTGTGGCTCTCATCAAGTACTGTTAATGAGAATCCCTTGCAAACGCAACTTTGTATAGAAAAACACATTTTCTTCACATTTCCCCAAGTCTCCCAATAAAAATGTTACCACACTTGTGTGGGTAGGCCGAGTGTCCACAACAGGAAACGGCCCAATACGCAACGTAGACCCATCAAGTTTTTCCACAGAAAACTGACCCATTTTTGCAAAGTGGAAGGGGGGATTCTAGGTAGAAAAACATTGAAGGGTCTAATCAAGCCACACATTCTTGGACTAACCGGGTGTCTAGTTTTTACAAATGTCTGGGTTTGATAGGTGATCCTAGATTGTGATTTATTTAGCAAACAATAATTTTCAAGTTCCCACAGTACGTTTTGGGCCTTTTCCTGTCACAGGAACTAGGCCTATGTACACAAGTGAGGTACCATTTTTATCGGGAGATTATTGGGAATCCTGGGTGGATGGAATGTTATGGCTCCCCACAAACTCCAGAACTTTCCATCACAGACATTTGAGGAAAATGTGGTTTTATTTACAACTTTTGAGGTTTGGAAGGGATTCTGGGTAACATAACCTGGTGAAAGCCACATAACCCACCCCATTCTGGATTCCCCTGCATGTCTTGTTTTTAAAAACGTATAGGTATAGTTTCCGACTGAGCTAGGGCTCAAAATCCACAGCTAGACACATTGAAAAAAAAGGTCAGTTTTCTGTGGAAGAATGTGATGGGTCCATGTTGAGTTTTGGGCCATTTCCTGTTGCGGGCACTAGGCCTACCCACATAAGTGAGGTGCCATTTTTATCGGTGGACTTGAAGAAATGCTGGGAGGGTGGAAGTTTGTGGCTTTTCAGAAATGTATAGCTTTCCGATATCCATTGGTTTCACACCCATTTCCACCACCACTAACTAGAAAATAGGCAAAATAGGCTATGTTCCAGTAGAATACCAAAACTGTGTAGAAAATGTTGGTTTTCTGGGAAAAGTTTGCCTGTTCCTGAAAACTAGGAAGATGGTGATTTTAGCACCACAAACACTTTGTTGAATTTTGATACCATTTGCAGGGTACAAACCAAGGGGCATATTTATAACCCCCTTGTGCCACTTTTGCGCCACCATTGCATCACTTTTGTGACGCAGCAGCGGCATAAAAATTGTGGCCCACTGACATTGTGACGCATCTAGGGAGATGCGTCACTTTGTAAAGACCTGCGTCACATTATACCTGCGCCAGGTATAATGTATGCAGGGGTCAGGCGTTTGCATGCAAAAAGCCATGTAGAACTAATGCAGTGAAATGTACAGCATTTCACTGCGTCACTCTATGCCTTTGCTGCGTCAACGTCCCTATGCCTGCTCAGACCAGGCGTAAGGATTGACGCAAGGCTTTTTAAAAGGGACTCACCTCTCTGTTGTGACGCATCTGTCAATCCTTGCACCATAGTGCACCATATTGTAAATACGGCACATCCATGGGACGCAAGGGTTTTGCATGGTGGTGCAGGAAAGTGACGCATCTCTACAGATCCGTCACTTTCTTGTAAATTTGCCCCTGATGCTTTCTTCTGCAGCACTTTTTCCCCCCAAACCCCAAATTTAGCTGTATTTTGCCTAATTTCTCGGTCCCCTCCAGGGCAAACCACACACCACTGGTACCTTTAGAATCCTCAGGATGTTGGAATAAAGGATGCAAATTTGGCTTGGATACCTTATGTGGACAAATAGGTATGGGGCCTAAGAGCTAACTTCCCCAAATAGTCAAAAGAGGGGGTGGCACGGGGAAGGCCTGGCAGCGAAAGGGTTAATAGAAGAGGGCATCAACCCCATACACAGCTCCCTCACAGTGTTTTATTCCTAATATATTGGGCCAGATTCTCAAAAGTAAAATTACACATTTATGTAAGTGTACTCTTTTTCAGTATTTACAAAACTACCATTTAAAAGTAGGTTTACATTTGGGGAGACTCCCCAGTTGGGGCAGAAAACTCTGCACATAAAAGGATAGAACATACCTATCTTTTTATATGCAGAGTTGTCGGCCCAACTGCGGAGTCTCTGCACTTGTAAACTTACAATTACATTCCACTTTTGTGAATACTGAAAAAGATTACACTTACTATGTATACTTTGTTAAATAGGCGCATATATTATTTGCTGAAAAACATAGAGTTAAGCATACTAATGTTTTCATAATTTTCTTGAAGGGAGAAACTATAGAAATTCCCCCCCACAGGAACTAGGTAAGGTGGCATGCTCAGGACAATCAGGGTCATCATCTAATACCTACCACTTTCAAAAATCGACCCTGCCCCTTTAAATAGCTTAGTCCTGTCGCCAGACACCTGCGAAGCTCTACAAAATGCCAAGACCTTCAATCTATAAAGTATTATCTTAAAACGTGAAATAAAAGCAATACTTCGTTAGTAGCTGTGATAAAAAAGAAAGTTAATTTATTTTAACGTCTGCAGATACATACATGTGACGCTTGAATACTAAGACCTGTAATTACTCATTTAAAATCCTTTTTCTGCCCTCTCTGTTGGATCCCTGAGCTTAAAGTGAAAACCTGTCAAAGCAAGAAAGGGAATGGATTTTACATATGTCTGAACATTGGTGGGTAACCGCAGTATGCTGAAAATGTGCTGCAGGTGTTCAGATTTAAATTGCAAGAAAAACCACAGGATGTTTTTTGATGAGCACTATATGCATATTATTGATGTTTTATGTAAACGCCTTTGACAGACCAAGGACTCTGTAAAGCTGTACGATGCAGTCATGCCAACTACTGATATATAAGTTGCCTCTCACTGGAAAGGCGTGAACATACTTGATAAGAAACTAATGCTCAGAGCTTTAGAGCATTTTGGCTGATTGAGAAAGGACACGTGTACAACATGACTTCCTTAATTATGCTTATGCATGTATATGTTTTACAACTGCTGGGCTGCTTCATCATTAACTTGCAATTTACACTTGGGCAACTCAAATGCACTGTAGTGGATGCTGGGTGCAACAAAGACAACATGGACCTGTTGGATGGTATTTAGAGGGCCGCAAGAAGTATTCAAGGGCCTGAATTCACACATTATAAATGTGGACTGGGATTTCAAGACTCTGAACCTCGGCCTCGAAGAAACCCTATGACAAGCACAGATGCATGCTGGCCCCTGGATACACGACAAGGAGTTTATGCAAGGTATTCCATATGTTAAGCACTATACACATTTAGGGCCATATGCACGAACACATTTTCCCATTAAGACAGAATGTGGAAAACCCTTTCATACATATGGCCTTAATGTACAAAACTTACTATAGTCTGAATTTCCATGTTGATTGCCTATTTTACTGCTCTTCTATCCCCACGACTTTATTTACTATCTTGCGTTTTGCAATATAGGATGGATTTGTATAAACTCAATGCATTGCCACATCTGGTAGTGACAGCACATTAGCACTTGCTTAATAGTTGTTGTTCAATATATATTAATTACATAACTGTTTAAAAAGACTCTCAAAATGACCAGTTCTTTAGTTGTCTGAGAATCTCTCAATAGGCATCTAAATAGTAATAAAGTACTCTTTGGTAATAGGATTTGTAGTTGCTATAGAAATCTCGGTTCATGGTAGGACAGTGATTTGAGTTTACTACAGGCAATGAGTGTTCTGGCAAATCAACAATAAAAACCGGGCCAGCTGACAATAAAACAGGCCCACAAACAGCCCAAAAAAAGGACCACACCCAGATCTGTCAGATCAGCCCATCGGGCACTGCCTGATTGGCCCATAGGCAAGTCCGACCCTGGTGTGAATCAAGTTTCAGAGCGGGCTTCGCATGAGCCAGTTCAGTTAGACGACTTGGTGAGTCCCCATTTTTCTCCCAATATTGGGAGTTTTGTTTGCACACACAAACAAGATTGATTATTGATTATTTAGTATGCAGTGTGTGCCTTTTAACTG
Source organism: Triturus cristatus (assembly GCF_964204655.1). Classification (NCBI taxonomy): domain Eukaryota; kingdom Metazoa; phylum Chordata; class Amphibia; order Caudata; family Salamandridae; genus Triturus; species Triturus cristatus. Next base: position 802,112,826 of record NC_140581.1, read on the forward strand.
TCCTGAAGAGGACCGTGCTCTTGATGCACAACTGGGTGGAATGTCAATAAATCTATAATTCCTCCTTGTATCAAAAGTAGGAAGTGGGGCAAACATCATTCTTGGAAATAAATCTGACATGTCCTATATGATTATGAACTAGGGGCCTGATTCAGAAAGGTAAAGTTAGACCAAAAGTCTAACTTAGACCAAAAGTCTAACATTACTACTTTTCGGTATTCACAAAGGTATGTTACTTCTGGTAACTTTACTACTAGTAATTTTATTAGTAGTAACTACACCTTTGTGAATTGGGCCCTAAGTGTTTTGCCCAAGCCCCCAAATCAAACAAATGTTAAATGTACTCATGCATATATCTTGGTTATGTTCTATACACCAATTCTTGCACTGCACAAGCACTTTTCACTTATCATGGAGCTCCACAGCAGAAACCATTGTAAACGTGATTGGTGTAATGCTTTCGTAAATTGTCACAGATGACTTTTAACTCCTGTGTGTGTTTTTGCAACATCTTCTTTTCATACACATAAAGTGAATCAGACAGGCCTTTCTCATGCAATACAATGGTTATAGCTATGGGTCACACAGACATCCTCGTCACTACATTATAAGATAGCGGGGTGTGGTGGTGAATGCAATGGCCTACACTCGATGCTGCAACCAATCCGTGCTATTTTGGGGTGTTGGTAAAATTCCAATATTAGATGGCAAACATCCCATGTTTCTTTGATGGAATTAAAGTTATCTTTGATATATATGAAAGTTTCGGAGTCTCTAGCATGGTGTAGATGTGGATGAACGTGGAAGGGCAGTCTGCAAGGCTGTAAAATATTGTGGATTGAAGTGGTGCACCAAAGTTAAGAGACAATCTGGCACATGCATCAACGTAGGCTTTTGCGATTCCTTAATTGCGATTATTAAGGAATCGCAATTAAGGAATTACAAAAGCCTATGCATGTAGGAATCGCTATAAAAATAGCGATTCTTACACATTCCTTAATTGCGAGTCGCAAATTGCGATTCGCAATTAAGGAATGCCGTCCCATTCATTCCTATGGGCCTCCAGGCCCATAGGAATGAATTGGAGATTGCATGAGCAATTTGCGAGTACCAGTAGGTACTCGCAAATTGCTCATGCAATTTCAAGGGTGCAAGGGTGTCAAAATGACACCCTATTGCACCCCTGAAATTGATCTGTGCACATATGTTGCACACACACATGCCCTAAGGGCATGTGTGTGCGCAACATGAAACTTTGAAAAATGCACAAAAGTGCTTTTTTCAAAGTTTTTGCAAATTACCATGAAGTTCAACTTCATGGTAATTTGCTCCCCCTAGTAGCGAAATCGCTATTTTTTTTTTTAACTTTAATGCATTGCACTTAAGGAATCTCAATTTGGGATTCCTTAAATGCAATCGCAATTTAAGTAATCGCAATTTAGAGATTCCTTAAATTGCGATTTTTGCATTTGGGATGATGCATCCCAAATGCAAAAATACCGGTCTCAAAGGGGCAGATTCTGAGAATCTGCCCGTTTGCGACCGGTTTTTCCATTGATGCATGTGCCTGTATATTCCCAGGCTTTAGCATTGCCTTTGCCCATCATCCTTTCTAACATTTATTAGGTGTAGTTCTTCTGCTGAAGCCCATACATTAAAGTCTCTGAGCCACTCATATAAAGATGATGGTTCTGTTCACATTCATCTTACAGCTATTCCTCATCTACGTAACACCATTGATAACAACAATGCCTTGATCACTAATAAGGGGTAATCCCTAAGTGCATGCTTCAGGAATATATGTAACTTGAAACCTAGATGTCCTGTTTATTCTGGCCCACTGAATAATCTCCTGAATTCTCTGATATGAGGACATCCTGAAGCCATGCGCTAATAAGTCATACCTTGCTGGCCACAGTTCGGACAGTTTTCTGTTTTTATTCTTGGTCATCCTATGGAGGTTGGGTAAGTCTGATAGAACATGCTAAATTGCTTCTGTTCAAATCGTGTGTTACTGGACAATTTAATAACAATTGTACAGGCGTTGGGCCACTGTATGTCCGATATTTCTATTCTCCAACCTGTATCCCAGTTCCTTCGTACTTCGAGTATTTTATTACCAACATAATTTCTCAACCTAATATTTCTGAAGGGAACGTATCAAAAGAAATCAAGCAGAGGGATCCTAATTTGAGACCCTCCATAGACCAGTGTTATTTCCCATTGGAAACCCTTGTTTGCATCTGTCTAATTCTTATTTTTCTAATCACAATTCACTTAAAGATCACATTCAGTCAATCAGTCACATACTTTTATTAGGCTAGAAGCCAAAAATAGATAAAAAACAGATACATGCAATCCAGTAAACAATTCAAAATCACAAGGAGTTAAAATGCACTTGATTCAGGAAACAGAAGGCAATATCATATCACATAAATTCTAATCACTAAGGGGACGATTTCGATGAGTGTCGGAAAGCCTATGACCTCAGGTCTGAGGCTTTCCGACACCCATCGTTGGTTTCACTTTCGACCGCCTAATTACAATCCGAATTAAAACCTGCTGGTCATTTTGGCATGATTCCGAAGGGCTCATGAGTTCGTCAGCAAGTCGGAGACTGGCCTGTAATCTCAATGGACGGCGTTTCCATCATTGCGATTGCGGTGCTCGATTTCCAACAGACTTTCCATGCCGGGCTATCAGGCATGGAAAACCTATCAGAAAGCAAGTTTGGGGGGCCCTAGCAGGGCCCCTTCTCCTTACAGCCTCTGGTTGGGGGCGAAGGGGGCACACATGGTGCCCCCTGTTCATCCCTGCACCGTGTGGCAGGCATTTTGAGGTGCATGCCAAGCTGTGCTGGGATGAGCACAACCTCCCATTTCTCAATGAGAGCATCTGCTATGGCCAGTTTACGGCAGTAGCACAAGCGCCCATTGAAAAATGGGAGTATACGACCTCACCATGTGCGGTCGCATTGAAATGGCTGATTCGGGACTGCCAACCGGAGGTCGGTCCCGAGACCACAACGCTGTCTCCGACCGACATCGAAATCAGGTCCTAAGTATCACAACATTCCTAGACAAAACATTTTAAGCAAACCTACTTGAAATAAGTGCAATAGGCCAAATGACTTAAGCCAGAAATCCAGACTATAAGGGGCACAAAGCTGGTTAAAACTCTGGAGGTCCTTTTCTTGTCTTATTCAAAGTGCTTGTCCCATAAAACTATTAACAGCATCGCAAATATAATGCAAATTGTGAAGCTGTAAGAATTGCAATTAAAAAAGGTGATCTGAGTCCAAATAGGTGAAATAGTGGGCATAAAAACTGCTGTCTAGGACATGTATAAACGCAGCAAAATAACATGAAATGGGAGAGCGGTTGCTTGGAATTGTTATCGTAGGGGCAACAAGGTAAAATAGAGGACTAGGTGCCCTGCTGAAGGAAAGCTACCAGAAAGGTAAGGGTGCCTAATCTTAAACGGGTCAAATAAAATCTATGATCAGGATTCTCTATTCACAACAAATATGATTCCATCCCTTCTCTATGTTTTAACTCAGATAAAGACTGACCATCTTCATAGATAAACTATTAGAGACTCTAGTTTGTTTTCTGTGTTTGTAAAAAAGAGAGTACCCCAAGTTCTTTGAGTTGCTATCAATTTAATTAGATGAATGAAGCAAATGTGGTAAACCAAGGTCGGTGAGTGCTCTGTTGGCATAAACTATCCAGGGGTGGAATCCATGTGGTGTAACCTAATGCAATCTCTAAGAATTGATTGGGAGAATTTGGTGCACAGGGAATTACAGATTTCTAGCCAGAGAAAAATGGCCCAACCTCAACTTTGTTCTCCAAAAAAGCTAATCCAAGTTCCAGATGGACAATAAGACAGGTAGTACTCTTGGGAGATGCCAGGAGCCAGCACAAAAACGTATTCTCTATGGTTTGCAGACTCCCCTGGTAGGGGTACCCCCAAACGCCCTCCCCGTATGTACACATGGTTACGCATTTACTTTTCTACACGAAAATTAACTCCTTTTTAGGCTTATGGCCCAGTTTCCTTGAAAATGTAAAAATAGCTTCCTCTGCCCCAGCAAATTTGCAATTCTCTGGCTCAAGAGCTTGTCCCATCTCAAATTATCCTCCAACAAAACCCAAAGATAGCTAAAATTCTGCAATATTCATATTACAGTATGATACTACAAAAATTGCATTTGTTAAAGTTTTATACCTTCAACTGACTATTATGCTCATTAATCCATCAGGATATGTAAGACATTTGGGAATTATATTTCGTCTGTATGTCCTAAAAGTGAAGGGACTGCCTGCCAAATTTGTAAATGACCGCCAAGTTGGTGGTCATTTATAAAGCAGCATGATGCAATCCTGCACCAAACAGTTTGATTATTTTATATTGAAAAACTTCAAAATAAAAGAAAAAATGATCCCCTCATCCTGAGAGTCACCTCCCATGGTGGGTGGAGCAATGTATAGTAAATAAATGGCTACATCTGTACCCACCTAAACTGCGCAGGCAGACATGTAGCCATTTCAAAGAGAGTTTTGGCCATTGCAGTGATAGAGCTGTCACTGTCATCCCCAAATCTATGGTCCACCAACAATTAAATTGGGCTGACGGACCATTATGTTGGCGGTGTGTGTACTCCATTGCCGTTGCAATTAAGTATACACACCACCAACATATATATCAGCCCTTGCTGATTTGTTATTATTTGTTTGTTTTTTTGTTCCTCCTTTGATCTCATCTGAGGATGTGGGTACCATTGTAAACATCCCGCTTGATTTTTGTAAAGGACATCTCTTAATATACGTGTTTGTCTGCATTTCATAATAAAATAAGGCCTCTACTGTAGCAGACCCCTCAAAATGAAAAAGATGTCTTTTACATGATGTTGTGCACATCCATATCTATGACACCATGTAGCCTAAATGTTTCAGAAAGATTGTGGGCATTATTTAGAGGTTTGGGGGTTAACCAGTGATGGCATACCTTTCCTTGTCAGCTCAGCAGTGGCAAGTCCACCATGTTTTAAGCAAATTGTCAGGTTGGACAGTCTTTTTTCCCAAATGCAATTACAGTAAGAAATCTTTGCTTACCTATATACCGCCCTGGTCAGACATGTTCAATCCCGTCTCTTCAGGCCTGGAAGCGACTCCGCTCATGCTTTTTCTCAGGCTGGTAGGCGAGCTACAGTGTCTTCACTTGTGGCATATCTCACAAGCCACACAGGGAATTCTGGGGTGATTCCCTCCATGTACACAAGCATAGCAGAGATGCTGCATGGAGGGAGAAATCCTTTTATAAGCCCTGTTTTCTTTGAGTTATGAAGCCAGATTTTTTTGAGGCATATACGTTTGTTGCTACTATAACCTTGAATATATTAAAATCTGAATTGTGTAGATTTTGCTGTCTGCATTTAAGAGAGATATGGGTCTGTATGAAGCCGGGTATAGAGGTGGTTTTTCCTTTTTGAGGAATGCCATAATAGTTAATTCGCTCCAAGAAGGGGGGGTCACACCCTTCTGAGCTTCCAAACATATGAGGTGCAACGGCTGTTTTAAAACATATTAAAAAAATCTGTAAAACTCTAAAGGAATTCTGTCAGGTCCCATGGCTTTTCCCAATGATAGGGATAAGATAGCTGCTTCTACCTCGTCCCAAGTAATGTCTTTATCTAACAGGGCTGTCTGTGTAGATGATAACCTGGAAATATTATTATTCGCAATAAAATTCAAGATTGAGTCTGATGTATACGCTGTTACTTCCTCTGTGTACAAATTCTTATAGAAGAGGCGAAAAACCTCCAAGATTTTATCAGGCTGATCATGAACTTGGCCAAAATCATCCTGTATTTTATTTATAGAGTTGAAAATTTCTTTTTGCCGGATTTTTTTGCCAAGAAATGACCTGACCTCTCACCCATCTCATATACCTGTGTCCTGAAAGCGGTAAGCTGTTCTGCAAGTTTGGTAGCAAAATTCTCATATATCCTAGATTTAAATATGGCTAAAGTTGCTTTAATCTGCTCTGTATCTAGGGAGTTCTTAATAGCTACCGTTAATTTTGTTTCATATTCCAAAACCAACTTATAGTAAGATGTTAGTTTACGTTGATAGTTGCGTTGCTTATTAATGGAAAAAGAGAGAGTCTCCCCTCTCACCCCCGTTTAAAAGCATCCCATACCATCTGAATAGAGGTTGATCCCATATTAAATTCAAAAAAGTCTTTAATCCATTTTTCCATATGTTCAATGTAAGCTGGATCTCTTAAAAGCCTCCGTTCAAATGTCCATGTTATTGGTTTGGCCATTGACGCAGAGTCTATTTTAATTTCGATTACGATAGGATTGTGATCCGAGATTATCTTTGGGAAAATCTCGTACCCGCAATCAGACAAAAAAATAGGGGATATAAAGAAATAATCCAAACGGACGAATTTTTGATGGGGTGCGGAGAAGAAAGTATAGCCGGAGAGAGAATCTCTTTTTGCAAATCCTACGTCGTAAAGCCCCAATTCAGAAACCAAGCTACTTAATGCCTTAAACATCTTTTTTTTTGATCCTGTATATAATAACTCATGACGAATATCAAAATGTGCTTCGAGATGAATATTTAAATCACCACAGAGGATAAGGGTGGAAGGCCAGCTTGCAAGCTTTGTACTTAAAAAATGGAGGAGATCGGGATCATCTGTATTCGGACCATATATGGAGCAAAGAGTCCATGAGTTTAGAGTCTAATAAGATTTCAGCTATCACCCACCGACCATACTGGTCGGTCTTTATCCGTTTCAGAATAGCCTGATTTCTTCTACTGAAAATAGCAACCCCCCTAGTGGTAGTGCCCTGTTTAGTACAACCAATTAGATGCATCCCCAAATCAGCCAACCAAGATCTGTTATTCCATGTAAGATGAGTTTCCTGTATACATAAAAAATCTAACCGCATGCTCTGTATTATTTGTGCACATATTCCCCTTTTCTTTTTGTCATTGAGGCCACAAACATTCCAAGAACATATCCTAATACTGGCCATTACTGCAGGTTAATCCATGTCTAAACAATAGATCATATGATGTCGTATAATGTAATTTGAGTATAAGAAATATTAAAGAGAGAAGAAAAAAAATATATAATTGACGAGGTCCTTTACAATCACAATATTTCCCAAGGATACTAAGGTTACTAAAACTTTCCCTGCTTGCCCCCCCGAAGCGAGAGATCCCCCCTCCACCCAAAACAGCCCCCCCACCCTTCCCTACACCACCTCGAAAAGGGCAAAGGGACTGAAAAGTCCCTCTAATGATGGATTGAGAAGCTTAGAATTGCTCACCGTTCGCTTCCAACCAAATAGGGTATCTTTATTAAGCAAACAATTAAGGAGTAGAATTTATAGGTTGTGAATTCTAAGATTTTCTAAGACTCTATCCTAAAGAGACCATGATACCCCGAGCGAGCCAACTTTATATATATATATATTTTTTTCTTTTTCTACCTCCTTTCTCCTTTTGCCTTTATCCCCAAAAACATCACAACAGTTGTAAACAGTCTCTAGCTGCTTTCTCTGTAACCAAAAAATAAGTTTTTTCCTTATGAATAACTTTAAGTTTTGAAGGATTAAGTAGAAAAGCCTGAGCACCCTTGGCTTGAAAAGAGGGAATCAACTGACGGAGTTGCCAGCGTTGTTGAACCGTAGCATGGCAGTAGTCCGGGCGAACAAAAAAATCGCAATTTTTTCCCTTACGCTTTCGGTCTGGACGTGCAAGGTCATATAAGGCTTCTCGGGCCAAGAAGTTGTTAAGAGTAATCAAAATGGCTCTAGGCATCGATTTAGCATTACCTCTGGACTGCTTCTGTACAAATGGAAATCTATGAGCTCTTTGTATCTCAACTTCCCACTGCCACTGGGGGAGATCGGGGAATGCCTCTTTAAAGAGCTCAATGACAAACTGTCGGGCATTTGATCCCTCGCTGAATTCGGGAATGCCAAGAATTCGCAGATTGTTACGCCTAGACCTATTTTCTAAATCGATCAGCTTCCAGTTGATTCGTCTTTCGACACGTCAAGCGAAGAAAGCTGGGAAACATCCTCGATCGCCGAAATTCTTCCCTCAACTTCCAAAACTCTGGCAGTTGTTTCATTGCAGGTTTTCGCCACCTTCCTAAAGTTATTTTGAAGTCGTCGAACTGCCACTTGTATACGCAAATTTTCTACCTTGGTTTCCTCACGATGTTGGAGCATGAGTTGATATAGCATGTTGAGTGTAACTTCTGGTGTATGGGTTTGATGTTCTGAGGCTTCCATTGTAGTTTCCGTTATAATAGGTGTTGACAAGAGGCAAGAAGAGGGGGGGGGCTCTTGCCTGGAGCTTTACGCACCGTATTGCCTCCTACAGCCCATTCAGATCTAGGTGAAAAGGGTATTTCAACATCAGCGTACTCTTCATTTGATGACTCCTGATCACCTCGGAGTGAGGTAGTTAAGCTCGTGTCATCACCCCATTCCTGTGCCTCTACATCCATGCTCCCCATCTCCAATGCGTTAGATAGATCAGACATTGAATAGAAGTTGCCAGCTGAGTCAGCAGATTCAGTGTCCGCATTAGCATTAGCGTCCCTGGAAGTAATATCGATGGATGTTAAAGCAGCCGGCAAGGTGAGAGAAGCCAGATCAGTTGTTACTGAATAATTTTCCTGTGGACTGTTTTCTGGGCCATCAAGCAGAGAGTGTTCAGTCAAAATCTGGCCTGCTGGCTGAGATGTATTGCTGTTAGTATGAACACAGGCAGTTGATTTGGCAGCCGGATGAGATGTTTTGTTAAGTTCAGTATTTGAAGAGGTAACATCGATTGGAGAAAAATCTGCATGAGAGTTCACATTTTTCATTTTAAACATTTCCGGAATTTTCGGAGTAGCTCCAGAACTACCAATCCCAGAAGGCACCAGTGCAGCGCTTAGCTTCGACATACCTGTGCCACTCTCACCGTTCACAGCGTTGTCAGATCCCTCGTTGTTCTGCGAGCAATCCGAAAGAAGAGGATGGGGATGGGTTACAAGTCGTCCTGATGTTGTTGGCAAAATTGTCGAAATCGATGTTGTTGTTAGGATTTCAGACACAGGTAATGGAGTATTGGTCTCAGGGACTGCCGTTACCGTTGCCATTGCCGAAGCCGCTGAGACCCCCGTAATTGATTGTGTCTTAATCTTCGGCTTTCCCTTAATCGGTTTCCTCGGGGGATTTGAAGTTTTCGGCGGCATTGTTTGATGAGACGCCGACTTCGAGACTAAAGATGAGCACCCGGTCTCACAGACCACACAAGGTGAGGAGAAATGTAGATCCGTGTCTGTGTCCGGGTCGGCCAGGTACAATAGACCGAGAGAGACTGATCGCCAGAGCAGGGCAACGGTACGACGATAAATAATAGCAGCCTTCAGCATTTCATTTCAGTGGCATTTTAGCGCAGGAAAAGCTGGCTCAATGATACGAAATGGTGCCTGAGGAAGCGAAATAAGGTGAGCACAACTCAGCTACTCTCCCGGACGGGAAGCATGTCCGCCATCTTGCCAAAATCTGAATTGTGAATATACATTAATTTCATTGTTATTATTTTCCATCCCAATGACACCAAACACAATTTCATAATTGGTCCTATGAAAAATGAGTCCATCTTGAGTCAAGTTGCATCACAAATGTGCTTGATTGAATGCTCTTGTACTAGACTCCATGGATTTCTGGCTTATTGAGTTCCTGCTTTTTATCTTCTTGTTCTTTGTCTTGCTCCTTGGCCTTGACAGCTGGAAGTTTTCTTCTGGTTTCCAGTTTTTCCCATCCAGCTGGAAATTATTTTTGTAGCAATTCTAGACTCCCAGTAGCATCCTGGCATTTGTGTGTGTTTCCAAGAATTGTAGACTGTTCCTACTCAAGAAGAAGACCCTATATTTGGCATCGAGAAGATCTGGCCTTGATAAATACTTTCTCCTAGGTGGGATTTGCTTTGATGAAAATAAAAAATTCATCAATTCTGTCATACCACGACAGCAAGGCACAATAGTTGTCTCTCTTTGCATTTTCCCAAGAGAGATCCCCAAATGTGAGGTGTTCTTGCAAAATGCTAATCTAATGTCCTTGACAAGTTAAGAGTTGTATCAAGGCATGTGTTGAACTTTTTTTCCCCTATCTTGTACTGCCATGGTGCACATGGTGGGTCAAGGGAAGGAAAAAATAGAAGACATTGTATTCCAGGGCCGACTCTGATGAGGATGTTCGAATTCAGCAGCTACTCCATTGTCTGGAAATCAATAAAGAGCTGAACTCTAAATGAGATGGGCATGTGAGTGCTGGATGGATGGGAAATCTACCAATTTGTGGTGAATGTCTCTTTAGCTCCCATCTCTTAATCTTCAGCACCCTCTTATGGGGGGATTTGATCCTGGTGTTCCTGACCTGGTTCCAGTGACAGGGTGTCTTCCTCTAAACGTCCTCTTGAGAACATGGAACAGGTCAGGGCAGATCTTGGTGCTTGATTTGGATGCACAGGTCGCAGCTTCAGCCCAAACTTCACAGTACCTGATACTGACAGCCCCTCCTGGTATACTGGTTTGCTGTCAATCTTCACTGTACAGTCACCTATACCACTGCAGATCCTCCTGGCACACTGTCACTGCTAATGCTCGTGCATGTCTTTGTGTTTTGTCAGGAGAAATTGCTTCCACTGTGGCCCCTCCTGGCATACGCGGTCACTCCAATGGGGTGCTATGGGTTTCTTGATCCCTGTAAAACACTTGATTCAAGGCTAAGTCCATGGCAGCCCTCCCCTGGCATATGGGGTTCACCAATCTAATATTGCGCACATTCTTCTCGTCACACCTCACACCAGGAGTCCTCTAAGCAGGGTTCAAAACAGGGCCTAACTCCCTCCATCATACTCTTCCTCACAGGGCGCACTGGGTTTGGCAAGCAGGCAGGCACTTGTGCTCCAGTCTCCAGAGCAGATGGTCTTGGTTTACCTGTGTGATATCCCCTCACCCAGCAGGGAGGCTAGCAAGCCTTACCCTCCGGTCCTGGTCACAGACAGAAGTCTTGCAGAGCAATCCCTCCTCACAGACCCCTGGCAGTCTGGCTGCTTGGCAGATGACAACTTTTTGGTTTCTCGACTTCCTCTTGTACAGCCCATTTTGAGACATCAAATGTGAATTAGGGTCGGGGTCTTTAAACTTTTTTGTTGGGAGTCTGCTTCTTTTGAAGCACATCCTTCTCTCCTATCTTCTACCTCTTGCAACGCTATCCGTCACAGCAGAAGAGACTCTGAAGCTGACAGTCCCACAACACAGGCCAATCGGAGACTAGAGTTCACACACAGTGTGCCACAGAGTTAGCCACAGTGATATGTGGATCAAAAGTTACCACTACTCTTTATGATTCCCTTATCAGCCCCAACTCTTTCCTGAGATGTTCCCAGGCCCCTTTCTTGTTATTTCTCACTGAACCAAAGAGCACCCATTGAAGTATACAGGGGGATTCTCTCTCTCTCCCTTCTCCAGTGTGTTCCACTAGGCTCGCAGGAATGCCGCAATACACAAACATGTCTGAAGGAATTCTGCACTCCCCGTCTTCACGAGGCAGGCCTGAGCTTCCCAAAATGGAATCAAAGTCCTCCATTTAAGGAACCATTATAAGCAACCTTGTGTTCAGTGTATTGACATACCACATACACTCTTTAATACTGTTACCTCCATGCATTGTGCCATCGCAGACACACATACATTCAGCCTACACATTTATTCTTTGCACGCTGCTCAGTACTGTAGCCTTTCTCTGTTGTGCCTGATGCTACTTTCAAACATACAAACTACCAGCACGCACATTCACCATGTGCCTACTGCACAACACTTCACCTTCACCTATTGTACTCTTCGCAAGCACACATACACCCAGCACATGCTTTCACTTCACACACACTGCACAGCACTGCATCGCTCATGTAAGATATCTCTCACAGGTATACGTACACCCAGTAAATGCACTAACCATGCATGTACTCCGCAGCACTGCTCTATCCCTGTAGTGTACCATTCCCAGGAGCTCATACATCCAGTACAGTTACCACCCCTGTGCTGCCTATCTCTTTACATCTGACTGATGTAGGCCAAGGACGAGTCATGCACACAACAGCAGAACTTTTAAAAAGGTGAGTGAGCCTGAAGTGGCACAGGTTTAAAAGGACCTGTTCACTCCTACTAATCAGTACACAGTATGCTACCACCACTTCGCTTGTGCTGCTTAACTCCTGGCAAAGACAGTAGCCTTCTGCCACTATGAGGGTGGGACTTTGGGCACTCCCCCTGACCCAACAAGACTGTAATCCATGAAACAAGCCTATTTCAGGGTGCACACGCATGATCCTTGTTTGCCTATGACAACCAAAACCAGCATTAGGGATCCAGACTGTAGTGGCCACTCAGGGCAGGTGCGCACGTCAGGACTTTTCAAGCCAAACAATTGTAGAATGCTGTCCTATGTGCATTATCATAGCCTTAGGTTTAATCAATTAATTGTACCTAGTAGTTAGTAAAGATAAGTTTGGCATAGCATAACCTCAGCATGGACAATATGACAACGTTTTTGGTTGTGGAAAAGCTATCCTTGTACTTTGATGGGTAGTTTATACTGCTTCTCACATTTTGTATGCCTGTGATGCTACGGATTTCAACTGTCTTTAATTTTAATGGTGATATTATTGCTTAAAGGTGATAAAGGTCACTTGACACAACGTAACATGACAATAAGAGGCCTATTTACAAACTACATTTTGCAGTTTGTAAACTAGAATGGCATTTACAAACCTAAGACCGGAGACCTCTGCCTCTACCTCTCCTATCTTTTCTGTGTGGGGATCCTTTCTCTGCATACATAGGAATATATTTTAGTAGTGTATGTGGGATGGACAACAGGTGGTGGCTTAAAAAGGGGACTACTTGCTACTAATTGAGAGGGGTTTAGGGAAGGACATTGTCTTGCATCACACATAGGAAGCACTGGTACTGAAACACACTTTCATATAAAACAATGGATGCAGGAAAATAAAATAACACCCTGTGTGAACTAACATCAAATAAATTGAAGTATTCCAAGAATGGAATTGTATTTCCCTCTTTCTAGTGCTAAGGAAAATATATATAATCATGAAATAATTATTTTATTAATAACAATGTGCCATGCTTTACAATAAAATGCATTATTGGATCATGGCAGTTAGAAAGAAAAATTAGTTACCCATTTAATTTTGTATGAAAAAATAAAACAATAATATAATTTAGTAAATCTTAAATAAAAAATGAGAGTGAATGTGATTTAAACTGTTGTTTAAAAATATTATATTATATTATATTTTAAATATGTATTTTTCAAATTAAATGTAAATAATTAAATAATTATTTAATGCACATTTAATTGGATGAAAACATGTGCTGTAATATTTTATATAAAATATCTGTAATAATGCTTGTGAAAAATATTAAACTGTAATAATTTTCCGTATACTTTCCAATAGTAAAATCTCTGCCAAACTGCCTGAGATCTTCACCTATGTTTTCAAATATACTAATAGTAACTTTGCACCATTAAGTCCTGTTGTAAGAGACTCCACATCCTTATTTGAGAGGTGGAGATATATAAATCTACACATGAAAATGGTGGATAACTAAAATGTGTAGATTCATGTTAGTAAATATACAAGTTTCCGAACATGTCAGAGTCTGCCAGAAACACGTCCAATAGCACGTAATTTGCATGTTTTATTTTAGTATCTAAGAAATAATCAAATCAAATCAAATTAACTTACTCTGAAAATACCAATTTTCATAGAAATATTGTACTGCTGTGATCTTGTTATTAACTTGAAATATTAACCATGTTGACCTGTGTTCATTCTCTTGACCCATTGTGAAAACAGCTACAGTGGCACTTTTCGGTTAGTACCTCCACGTAACTTGTCCAGTAGTTGTACATTTGTGGGGTGTCTATAATTAGTGCATCTTGTACTTTGATTCGTGGCATTGAGATGCAACTGAAATTTTTGTGAAACACAAATAAAGTCCCAGGCAAACTGTTTTTTTGTTCCTAGGCAGATTGTGAAGGATTGCTTTACTATTGACTACTTTTGCGTTTAATGTACATGATTTGGGTTGTGGCAAGGCAGTGGCACTGTAAATTGAGCTATGACATACTCCTGAAAGCAAATGCTTCATGTCTGTGGGGTCCCATGCCCCAAATCTAACCTGCCTTCTCATCTGGTGAGTACGGCAGCCTGATTGTATCACATCATGTACGTGACGTTCAGGTGTGCAGCTTATCATTCTCTGTAGTCATTGTTCTGGTGTCATATTGAATTTATTAGTTCTGTGGTTATGTAGACTTCCAATATACAGGCAGGGATGACCATCACGTTTGCATAAGAAGTCTGCTGCAACAGTCAAATGATTTAGCAAAGATGTTACCCTGGACCTGCTATTGGCATGTGTTGTTTTTAATTTCCTGAACACATTGTGGCTACATTATGGACTCACAACAGCGTGCTTTTGATATTCAGTTTCAAGATTCTCCTAGTTCAATGTGGTGCTTACTTGCTTGTTACTCCTTAAAGGCTAAAGAACCTGCCTTGATGTGGAGATGCCTGGACATCATCTTTATGTCTAAACACTGGCATCTAGTTCTTTGGGTTACTGGGACACTTTGAAGCAACAAGCACTTCGACTGATCTGCTTCACTGTGAACAGAGCCACTACCATTCTTCTGCCTTTCAAAACCTAAGTGTGCTATCTCCGCTGCTAATTTGTGAGTGTTGTAAGAGCAATCCTGAGGAAGGTGGGATGGGTATTCTTCCCTTGTTTATCTTCATGTCTTTCTTCCTTAATCACAGGTCCTGAACTTGCCCCTTGCTGATATCTATCAGTGCACCATAATGAGTGCTAATGTTACCTTCTCTGCCACCTAAGTAACACCTTCAGTTTGAGGTGTGTCTTTCCATTGGTACTCAACTCTTCAGTCTCAGGTCACTACTTAGCAGAATGACTCTCATAGTACACTGTCTAGTGTCACCGACTGAATGAAAGCCAACTGTCTGAAGCTCAACACAAACAAGACATAGTTGCTGATTTTGGTAATAATACCTCCCTGTGGAATGACACCTGGTGGCCCTCTGAACTCAGACCCACACCCACACCGACAGACCACGCCCACAATCTTGGCATCATCCTGGACAGCAAACGCACCAGACAACACAATCACCTCTTCCTGCTTCCACGCCCTTTGCATGCTCCTAAACATTTTCAGATGGTACCCTGTCAACACCAGGAAAGCAGTCACTCAAAACTTAGCAACCAGCCGTCTGGACTACGGCAATGCGCTCTACGCAGAACTCACCACCCAGCTCCTAAAGAGACTCCAGACGATACAGAATTCAGCTGCCAAATTCATCTTCACGCCCCACCTCAGGAACCTCCACTGGCTCCCCATCCAGAAAAGATACCAATTCAAGATGCTGGCACATGCCTACAAGGCACTCCATGACCAAGGACCAGCATACGTATACTAGTGCCTGAACTTCCAACAACCCTTTAGACTCCCGCACTCCTCTACCCTCGCCCTCATTCACATTTCCCGTATCCGCTGAAGAAACAGTGGAAGAAGGTCCTTCTACTACCCTGCCGTCAAGGCCTGGAAAGACCTTCCCCTGCACCTCTGAACAGCATCCTCTCTCCCGGAATTCAGAAAGAGACTCAAGACCTGGCTTCTCAATTGACACCAGCAAGAACACAGAGGCTAGATACCCTCACGGGTGATTAGCCGCGCCATACAAATTAGAGTTGATTGACACATGAAGCTCATGTACTGCAATAATGTAGCCTTTATAATTTAAATTTCAACATAAGTCTATTGCTAACAGCTACTGAGTTTGCTAACAAATGTGTAAGTTGCATTGGAATTACACTTTCATTAACTGGTTTGGTGCTGAGGAGGGCCTGGAGGCGTACTCAGCACAGTTCTCGTGTGATGAGGATGGCTCTTGGCCATCTTCACTACTGTGGCAGGAACCTACTGGATTCAGCCTCGGAAGCTGGGGAAGAGCTTTCACAGCCTCTGTGGCTGTGTTTTTTTCTATGAAGGCACGCTGACGTCATTAAATAGAAAACGAAAATGAATTAAGCCAATCGACTAATTTCACTTTCACTGCATCAGTATGCAGGGAAGTATCGAAGCCCCTCGATCACCAATTCAGACGTGGGAGGTATCATTGAAAAGGGGAGAATCTCCCCTTTTCAATGGTATCTTTCCTAAGAAGATCCCTGCTTGGTGATAGCCGCAGGAGGATGGCTTCCAAGCAGAAATCTACCCTCTGGATTACATTAGACTATTGTTTGAGGGGAGGAGTTGCCCCTTTTCAATGGGCTAGTGCTCCCCCTACTCCAGGCCGAAAATGTCTTTCTGCTCCCCTAGAAGCAGATTGGAGGTTGTTACCTCCAATCTGCCCCCGGTTTGCAGAAAGCCCACTGGACACCAGGAACAGTTTTTTGCTAAATGGGTGGGGGCAGCCCTTCCAGGCATTGGGTCCAGCCCCCACTCCACTAAAAAAAACAGCAGTCTTTCTGGCCCCCGTTGGGGGCAGATAGGAGATGTTTTTCTCCACTCTGCCCCACAGCGGGGGCAGAAAGGCCATTAGATCACCAGTGAGTTCATTTTGAGGGGTCAGTGCCCACTTGCAATGGGCTGGTAATACCCTCCTCCCCCAGGCACAAAAGTCTTTCTGCCTCCCTGTGGGCAGATTGGAGGTTATGACTTCTAATCTGCCCCAAGGGGGACAGAAAGCCTCCTAGACCACCAGGGGGTGGAGTGGCCCCACTGACGATGGCCTAATGCTTCCTCCCCGTAGCCCAAAGTCTACTGCATCCCCTCAGGACAGATTTGAGGCAATTGTCTCCAATCTGCCCCTGGGGGCAGAAAGCCCTCTAGACACCACAATTTTGTTTTATTGAAAATGGATGGGGGTGACTTGCCCAGATATCGAGCGTAGAGCCACAACCAAAATGACTGCAACAGTCTTTCTATCTCCCCAGGGGCTGATAAGAGTTCTTTAAGTCCAGTATGCCCTTCTGAGGGGGGGGGGGAGAAAGCCCACTAGACACAAGAAAGTTTTTTCAGTGACAAATAAAAAAGAGGTGGGAGGGTGTTCTCCAATAATCTGCCCCTGGGGGTCAGAACAACTGTTGTGTCCATTCTGGAATAAGGGAAGGGGGTGATGCACGGGTGAGCTGCTTCACCCCTCCTTCATTTATGAGAATATTTTACCTGTGGTGTCTTCTGGCCTTTCTGTCCCCTGGAGGAAGATTTTGGGTAAACACCCTTAATCCAATACAGGGGGGCAGAAAGAGTGATGCACCTTTTCTGGGGTGGGAGCACAGCATGATGCCTAGGTGACCTGCCCTGATCCCCTTTTTTATTTTTGGAATTATTTTTTCCCTGGTGCAAAGATGGCTTTCTGTCTTACTGGTTGCAGACCCTAGAACTACTCACACAAATGAGGTACAATTTGTATTGGGAGACATGTGAAAATACATAATAGTAGAACATTTGTTATTACCAACTGTATTTCTTTGCATTTGTGCCTTCCAAATGTAAGGTAGTGTGTAAGAAAGAAGACATTTTGATAAAAGCCCTCTGAATCACATGGTAGTATGGGTACCCACAAATTCAGAGATGTACAAATAACCACTGCTCATAAGCTCTGTATTTGGTGTCTATTTCAGAAACACATAGGTCTCTTTGATACCCATTTTCCAATCTTTATATTTAACCCTATAATTTGCTCTATACCTGGTACACAATTAAACATTGTAAGGTGCACCTCAGTTACAGCGTCTGGGTACCTCGAGTTCTTGGAAAACCTACAAACCTTATATATCGCAACAACCAGAAGGGTCTAGCTGACATATTGGTGTATTGCTTTTGTAAACTGGCCTATGTGACAAGAAGTTACAAATGAAAAAAGATATTTTTTCCTACTCATTTTCAATTATTTTTAGTTCCGCAGTTAGTATTGTTGGGAAAACCTCAATGGATCTACACAAATGACCTTGCTGAATTTAAAACTACTTTTCAGAAATCTATAGCTTTCAGGGATCAACCTTGGGTTTCACAGGAGTTTTCACCATAAACTGGAAATTGGTTGAAAGCTCAAAAAATTTGTAAAAATTGGCTAACTCTGAAAAATGCCAAAATTATACTAAAACAATTTTTTTTTGATTCAGCTCTTCCTGTTCCTAATAGCTGTGAAAATGGTGATGCCATTTTTAGGGGAAAAATCAGAAGCTTTTTTATAAACCACTTTTTTGCTATTTTTCCCACCAACAAAACCCATATTTGCTATATTTTGGCTATTTTCATAATACAAAAAACACTGTGGCAACCCGGGTCTCGTGCTGAGTCAAATATAACAACCAGGAGAAAGTATATATATCTCTAATCCGACATCTCTTTAAGAGAGAACCCTTTAAGGACAGGACCCATCAATCACAAAAGGTGGTGAGTTTTTCATCATTTGGGTCTGTACATCTCAATATGACGGACCAGATCTTGGAGTAACGACCTGGTAACGTGCAGAGAGAATGCAACAAAGGAGGGTTGCTGTCAGATCTCCAAAAAAATGTGTCAGAAATGACATTGTATCCAAAAGTTAGTGAAGGGGATCCTAAGGTCAGCAGCACTAAATAATAAGAGTGAAAATAAAAATGGCTAGAGGAACTCAAATGTTCTTTATTCGGTAGAGTGCCCCTGTCATAGTTAAAAAGCAATATGGCAATTTAGCACAAATATTTTGTCATTATGCTAATGTCCATAGCAGTATGGTCGACATGTTTCTGCCCATTGTGATCTGCAAGTATCAGGGCTTTCTTCAGGACCTTAGATGCCGCTGTGGTTTAGTGAAAAAATGTGACAAAGTAATTCAAGTGAAAAAATATTTAAGATAAAATAATCCTACCGCACCGGTCAATTCAAAAGATATCGAACCCGGGTACCTAGGAACACAAAAAAGACGGTTGGAAAATACAATCAAACTGATATATAGAAGAGATTCAGCATAGGGTCATCACTATTCAATGACACTAAGAACAGCATACAATGATGCTTTAAAGCATTTAATTAATAAATCAAATTGCACTTACCCATAAGTATTGGGTGATGCCCTCACCTCAACCTGGTCCTGACTCAGGGAAAGGGGCCCCGCTCTAGTTAAAAATGAAGAAAGAATTCAGGTGCTAGTTATCATGCCTAAATTATATCTTCTCATTAAACATAGCTGCAACAGCGAGAACTAGCCCATGTACTGCGAAAAAGAGGGGAAAAGAGTGGATTTGAGGCGACATGGTCATGATCTGAACAATAGCTTTTTAAGCTCCGTGATGAATTCAAGAGACAATTTACTTAGTCTAAAAAACGATCCCTAATTGGCAGTGATATTAAAAGGGAAACAACGAGCAAAGTGACAGCCCCACTATCGTTTGGAGACAATCTTGTTTACAGGTGCCAGTATATTTAAGTCAAAGGAAGCATCCAAACATTAAGAAAGCAAGGGAGCTAGCGCTCGCATGTTACGCGCAGAGAGACAGCCCCCCTATCGTTTAGAGACATATGTCGTATACTGATGATAGTGTATTTAAGTTTGAAGGAAGCATTCAACACACTGGGAAAGTAAGAGAGCTACTGCTAGACCTACCTCTCCGTCGGTACCCCGGGGCGGTCTTTGAGTAAAGACCGGAGGTGCCGACGAGAGGGTCTAAGCTCTCTTTATAGTCGAAAAAAAAACAAAATAGTTCCAGGTGCGGGAATTTCAGAAGGAGGCCAAGTTAGTGCCTGTCCCAATTTAAAGTGCAATGCGCATGTGTAACAAAACAGACACTGATTGAGGAACACCTCGTCCCGGTACGCATGTGCGGTACACAGCCATTAACCAACTGCAGCATGCGAACCTACGTGTTTAAACAGAAAGAAAAGAGCAAACGCATCCGTGTAAAAGGGAAACACGACCTCGTATGCGCTATCTCTATGATAAAAATAATTAGAAATAATTAGATCCCTGCAGGCAGAGGGTACAGAACCCAGTAAGATACATAGTACCAAGTTCTATCTAGTTGCCATACGTTCGAGCACAGAATTGCAGCAACATAGAACTACAACAAAAGCCAAGGAATGTCATCATTGAGCCCCACTATGTCAGAATGTAATCGGTGTAGCCATCTTTGTTCTCTGCGTAGCAGAAAGCGTTGGACATCTGTAACATGTGGAGGAATATGCGGTTGTTCTAGGATAACCCAACGTAAATCATTCTCTTTATGACCTGCTGTAATAAAGTGATTAGTGAGTTTACTTTTAACTACTCTTCAGTTGCACTATATGTACGCACGGTCTTTTCTGAATTCTCTCCATTTCCTCTCCCTCAGGTTATCTACATTTCCTCTCCCTCTGGTTCATGCAGTCGCCTTTACGTGAAGGTCGGGTCACTTGGAAAGCTGAGGCAACAACTTCCCACACATGAAGTATTTGTTAGCTAGTTGATGAAGGACACACACCATTTCCTCTCCCGCCATCTCATAGCCGGATTTTCTTAATCTACGATTTCCTTGTGGAGATGATGTTGATTCTATTTTATACATTTACTCCTCGCAAACGTTGCATTCTTGCTATTTACTCGTGACTTATGCCTAACGTATCTTTATTATTTTATATTTTATCAGTTGAAAGTTACTTATGTAGCTGACCTGCCTGTTTTGTATTCTTTATACTGTTGCTTACCTTGAAAAATATGTTTGGAAAATGAATACATAACTTTTTATTTCAATATATTGAGGTATGCATTTATTTAATTCTAAAATACGAATTGTCAAAAACATTTAAAATATGCAATATAGTACATTAGTAGACGGATGGGTGGGTGGATGGATGGATGGATGGATGGATGGATGGATGGATTGATGGATAGATACTCACAACGAGATGGTGAACCAGCAGAAGGTTGGCGATTAGATGGCAAGCAACAGGGAAAATGACACTAGGAAATACTATAACAAATAAATGTATGTGGAGTAAGAGTATGTTTGAGCTGATTAAATCCCACTAAACGTGCTTGTGATTCATTAAGGCATTTTAGCCCTTGAGAAAATATTGTTTTACGTGATTTATAATAGTGGTAGTATTTATTCTTGTAATGTAGATTTGATTTTCATCTTAAACGCTGAGACTCATGGGGTTTGTAGCACAGTCTCTAAATTTGTTAAGACATCTCTTGCTTTCGCACTTTGATGTCGAATGCTTTTAATGACCGAGTGATTGTATGTATTATGCAGTGTTTACGGCTTTTAGTTTCTCTATAGTAAAGCTTGAAGCTTCTAAGAATGTCTTATCCTCAATTTATGTAATGTACTATACTGTGCATAGTTTTTATTTTGAATGCTGCCCAATAACCTTATTTGACCATTTTCCATTTCTACATTTTGCAGCTTACTAATGGATTTGCTCTTCTTACCTGGCCCCTCAACAGACAAGCCACTTTTTCCATGCATGCCACTTACTTCCTCGCTGCATAACCCTCTTGGATGTAACCTTCTCTTTCACCCTCACTCCTTTTGTCCTTCGCATTTTTTCTGAGATGCCGCAATTTCTTGGCGCCCCTTCTGGGTTCGGACGTTCTGGCCTGTACGTTCAATTTCTGTGCCTTCACAATACACTACAAATTGTTAAGGATTAACTTGATGTACTTCACCCAATTGCAGCAAATTTGTCGGCTGCGCTTTGTCAAGGAAGTTTAAAAAATGAACCCAGTCAATGCGCCCTGGCTCCAGTATCAATCTTTTCTTTGAGAAAACGAATGACTAGGTCAGGACTACAGTAATTCAACTCTTGACTGGATGGAGTACAAAGCATTTTATTGTTGTTGCTAACATCAATTTGTCTTGATCATGGGTCGAAGTATTAATGGGGTTTGCAATTTCCCATCACAAAATGAAGTTACTGCATCAAAAGCACACGCTCTACCTGAGAATAAAGTGGCCCATAAACGCCAGCGATATCAGTTTAGAAGTTCCAAGTCTTCAGTGCCCCTGGCAGAGATTCGCTGGAAAAAAAGTTTTCTGTGTTTTAAAAGTTAAAGCTGGAACTTTCTGCTTTGTGGCAGTTTTTCAGAAAATATTAAGTGAAATGAGCTACTTTTGTCTGCGTTTGTTTTAATTGACATTGATAGACAATATAACACAATTGTCGATTGGAGAGCTATTCATGTGCGATTAAATTTGGAATGTCAAGACGGGTACAGTAATGGGATTCTTAAGTTGTTTTTGTTCCCAGACTGAAGAAAACAGAACATTGTTGAGCAATAATGAGTCATATTTTGAATTGCACATGCTCGTTCATTATCTAAGGGGCATGAATAATAATAAAGCAATCACTCACATATAAATCACATCGATGTAATTGTTCACGGTTTGGATGGTTTGTTGTTGTAGACTTATAGCTGCGTGTTATGTTTGAGTTTCATCAATATTTAACATAGACCCTCTTTACAGACTTTATTGAAACTTGAAACACGTCCTTTACAGTAGATGGCTAGTGAAATTGACTCGCGATTTTTTG
Source organism: Triturus cristatus (assembly GCF_964204655.1). Lineage (NCBI taxonomy): Eukaryota > Metazoa > Chordata > Amphibia > Caudata > Salamandridae > Triturus > Triturus cristatus. The sequence goes on from NC_140581.1 coordinate 802,135,522, forward strand.
TGTGCATTGAGTACTACTGCATTGCTCATAACCTCATGGCTGGTTTAGTTGTAAAACTATGACACCCTAACAATGGCCTAGAGAATTCCAACAGAAGCCCAGGTTCTGGTGTCAAGGACATCAAACCTGGGCTTCTATTGGAATTCTCTAGGGAATATTATCAAGCCCCTTATCGCCGCTTTAGCGGCAGTTTTCTGCCGCTAAAGCGGCGATAATGTTTGCGCCGTTCTTAATAATATGGCCCTACATGTCGAGTTCTTTCACAACACATTTTTGATAATATGGACGTAAAATGTAGCATTTTTTTATGCACCTCTTCTATCTATAGAAACACAATAAATAAGATGTATGGGATAAAGCAGCCCCTGCTGTACACTTTAAGGATATTGCAAGCACAGAAGAGTCCCATGATCACACAAGGAACAGGGCCAAAGGCCGACTACTTCAGTAAGGTTACGGAACTCCAGGTGACTTGCAATATCCTTATCATCAGCCTTGGTGTGTAGCTTTTTCATGTAAAAAAAGAGTGTGTTTGAAAACCTGAAGAATAAAAGAAGAATGTCTAGTGCAAAAGTAAGTAAAAGAACAACGAGGACGGACCCACTAATGAATACACATACAAGGGTGACTCAGTTAATTGAGTAGCTAATATGGATCCCGGAGGGGCCGGACTCTTGTAGTCTAATGAATCCACATACAAGGATGACTCAGTTAATTGAGTAGCTAACATGGATCCCGGAGGGGGCGGACTCTTGTAGTCACACATTCATCAAGGCTGTCCACCCACCTTCGTTACCTATTCTGGTCCTGATGGGATCCCGACGGTGATATTAGCTGCTTAATTAATGTAGCTGGTATTTTCACCAGACGGCGGGGACCGTAAGTATGGCTACACCACTGCATGCACAGCACAACTTAGCGAGTGTGCTGAATAATTCAGGTGGCCTCATACTCCTTTGCCACATTTCACTTCTGTATGGTCCTGAAGAAAGCCTTATTATTTCAGTCGAGGCTGAAACATGTTGACCAGTTAATGGGGATAACGAAGACCAATTTCATCTTCACAATAGCCCTGCTTTGTTTTTAACCATATCCTAGGACCCCAGGAATAAACACTACCAGTGGGGGATGCCAGAGACATTTTTAAATCACCCCTTTGAGCACCCCTCATGCCCAACAAAAACAAACCCGCTCTGCTGTAACTCAGGCGTCGAAGCACAGCTGGGTTGCACATGGCAGCCCAGCTGGGAACCCAATGATGAAGCATGCCACCAACTAGGTTAGTGGGTGAGGGTTCTTCTTAAAAACCTATTTTTTGGGGGATATTCCAGTGCATAAAATGGAGTCATCCTTGTATGTGGATTCATTAGTGGGTCCGTCCACGTTGTTCTTTACTTATGAAACCCAGGGGAAAAGGACAAACCCCCCCTTTTTTGTTCTTCCTCGTCTCCTTGTTGTCCTTATAGTGTAAAAGTAAAACATCTCAAAAAGGCTGTTCGATATTAGTTCCTAAAAGAAATTAGAATCAGATTGATAGGTCATCTTCTTAGATTGTTTAGAAGCATGCAGAAACATGCAGACATATTCTAACAGCTCTATAATTACCTAAGGAGTGCAAAATATGAAAAATGTGCAATAAATATCTCCTTTCTGCTGTTCACTGTACAGCTAGAAAAACATAGCAGAATAAATATAAGCAGGTTTTTCTTTCGGTTTTAATTATTTTCTGTGACCTGACCAGCCTTTGTCCTTGGCTGCTGGCTCTTGTAGCAGGCATTCTGATGTCAAAACTCAACTGCAAATGTTATTGCAGGTGAGCCACTGTAATTGCTGTATAATAGTTGTCTAGGGGCATCAAAAATTGCCGATTATTAAGGGACTAGAGATGGATATGTATACAGGAATTTCTCAATCTCATTGTTATAATGTTACTATGGCATCATATTTTTCTGCTGAACAGCACTGTCCTGAAACAAACACTAAATATTATGCAACTGTGACCAGTACTCAACAAATAAATGTTGTACCAGCACAAAGGTGCATTTATATACACACAACATAGTGGAACACACGATACACCATTCATTCATTCCTTTCACGGTAGCCAATGCTAAAACAAAGAACTACTGACACTAGATCTATTTTAGCTAGAAACTTAGGGCCTAAATATGATGGTGTGGTCGCAAACTTCCATTATTCAATGGGAGCTTGTGCAGTAGGCTGATACCGTCTGCAGCACAAGCTCCCATTGAAAAATTGAGGTTTTCAAAACCATGAGGTGCCTGCCACCCGGTGCAGGGATGTTTAGGGGGGCACCATAGGTGCTCCCCAGGGCCAAATGCGGAATGCCGGGAGTCCTGCTAGGGGCCCTTAATGTCAGTTCCCAAAAGCCAATCCATGTCGGAAAGTCCGACATGGATTGGCTGTTGGAAACCAACATCGTAATCCCGGCGGCAAAACGCTATCCTTAAGAGATGATAAGGGCTTTCTTGCCTGGCCAACGGCTCCTTGAGCCCTGGCCAACGGGCTCCTTGAGCCCGTCACAACTGCCTCGGATTCCCCGGCCGGTTTAAACTCCGACCGCCGTCATCATAATACGGCAGTCAGACATTAAACCTACCATGTCGGTCGGAAAGCCTCTGACCAGATGTCAAAGGCTTTTTGACCGACATTGTATCAGGGCCTATATTTTCACCTGCATTCTGTTGTAAGAGGATTTGGCTATAAGGAATTTACAGTGTTCGGTTTCTAGTGATTTGGAAATGTGTCCAGATTTAGTCTGCATGATGCAAAAGAGAGGTAATAACTCCCTTTTTTGTATGAGAATTTGGCCCAACATTGTTAGACACTATTGTATGTGAGGGAGAATTTTTTGACAAGTAACATTCAGGCATTCAGTTTGTGGATTCGAACACAGTTGCCAATTAGCACAGTGGCACTCGTGTGTGTGTGTGTGTGTGCGTGTGTTTGTGTGTGTGAGACCATTTTTTACCGGTTTATTCTTCTTTGTTATCTGTCATATGTTTTCAATACTTTTCTAAAGTGTGTGCTCTTAGGTATTAGTCTGTGTTTGTTATGAAATAAAATTTGAAGGCATGTTGGGACGGTTTTTAATTGTGGAGGAAAGAAGGAGTGTTGGAGCCTGTGTTTCATCCTTTGCAGTGTACACCTCTGGTTAGTGCTATCTTGGTGATCTCTGCTATGTGACAAAGAATTATTAAATATTTCCTTTGCATGTATCTTAAGAGTAGCTGGTATCAAATAAACTGTTTGTGTTCCCCCCTATTGTTCACTGTAAAGCAAAAACCTACAGTAATCATGTCAGTAATATGCCATGCAGTATACCTCCTGCCATCTGGAACTTTTTGGCAAAAGAGGACTGACATGAGTTTCTTCAAAGAGGTGTCATTTCAAAATTTAGCAAATTTTGGGAAATATGCACTGTGTCCTACTACCAAGCCATGTAATAATGTTGAACTCATATCTTAATTTCACTATTTGAACACAAGAAATGTGAATTGTGCTAATGAGTTATACATAAAAAAAAAAAGAAGAGAGAAGCCTGTTTGTTGAGAAAATTGTTTGGGAGGTTCCTGAAGGGTTTTATGCCATAATATTGTGTGTAACTACTGACGGAATTAAATACTGTGTCCTAAATGTTGTTTTAAAAAATATTGTCTAATTAGATGTAGATTTTCTGCTATTAACTCAGCAAGGCAATCCGTTTAAAGACGATATGCACTACATGATTTTATTTTAGAAAAAACTTTGACAATAGTATGGTACTATTCCTCTTGTAGACGCACAGCACTCCTACATTTCTCCCAAAGAATGCCTGCCACCAAGTGCGGTGTAGTGGTATAGGGTGAGCCGGAACTTGAAAAAAGCATAGTATTTCACAAAAAAATAATGTGAAGTTTTTGGAACGCAAGTATTTTGCCATTTACCTTCTTCCTCCTGATTTTGTTTGGCCACCTGACTAATACATTTCACAGCTGTTTAACTTTCTTTGTGGATTATTGACTGACCAAACAAATGGCTAAAAACAAGCTGCATATATATGACCAAAAACAGAGAATTGACCAGTAACTCTACTTTAACTCTTCGCTGTCATACTGGAGACAATGACCATTATTAGTGCTACCAATGCAAGACCCTTTTCAAGCAGTGCACAGAAACCAAACAACTCCAGTAAAGCATCCAATGTATAATGCTGTTGTAGCCTGAACAAACATCAGAGCAACAGGAGCTGAAGCAATAGCAGCAGCATCTTTGCAATCAAAGGAGCCATGTCATCTCTACTAAAGCTAGTGGAATTAGCACTAGCAAGTATCAGACCTGCACTAGTAAGTACCAAGCATGATGAAATCCTTGTTCTTTGGGGTACTAACATCAAGCAGCATGTTCGAGTCAATGACCTGTGTCAGAGGAGTTTAATCTTCATTCCATCAACGTCCCCTTCAGTTGTCAACTAGTGCATGCTTATAAGAGAGGAGTAGTGTTGATCCTGTCAGCCTTAGGATGGTCATTTTTCCTTCTCTCTTCCTGTTTTGCTCAATTTCATTCTGTTTTCCTTAACTCCTTCCCTGCTCATGACGGAACCACTCCGTCATGAGCCACGGGCGCCATGTGCTCATGACGGAGTGGTTCCGTCATGCTGCGGCCGTTGGCGGCCGCTCCGCCCACGCGGCACTGATTCCCCGCCTGTGCGGGCGATCAATGCAAGTGGGCGGAGTCGTGACGGAACCACTCCGTCATGAACACAGCGCGCCCGTGGCTCATGACGGAGTGGTTCCGTCACGAGCATGGCGGCGCCGCAAACCCCCCAAACCCCCCCAGAAAATTTGTGCTGCGGCGAAGGGGTTATGACTCTGTGCACTTAACCACTGCTGACCAATGCTAAAGTGCTAGTTCCCACTCCCTAAAACATGGTAAAACTTGCTCACACCTGACTGACATATTTAATCTACTCATAAGTCCCTATTACAGAGGTATACCATATACCTAGAGCTGGTAAATTAAATGCTACTAGTGGGCCTGCAGCACTTAGTGTTCCACCCACTTAAGTAGCCCATTAAACATGTGTCAGGCCTGCCACTGGAACCTGTATGCAGTTTTAAACTGCCAATTCGACCTTGGAAAATAAACCCCCTTGCCAGGCCTAAAACTCAATTTTTAATTCAAATGTCATCCATACGTTAGGCCAGAAACCCCCTACAGGGCAGGGTGCATTGCATTTAAAAGGTTGGACAGGCACGTTTAAGTATTACATGTCTTGGCAGTGAAAGACTTACAAATTGTTTTTTGACTACGGTAATGGCTACCTCTTCAATAGGATAACATTGGATTATCTTATTACATTTAATAAGCGATACATTTTGTTTGGGAATTGGTGGAAATGTCATGTCTGGTGTCTAAGGAATTGTAATTTAACACTCTTTATTGGTAAAGTTGCTTTTTAAGCCACAATTCTGAAAATATCACTTTTAGAAAGTTGGCATATTCTTGTTCTAATCATTTGGTGCCTGGAGCCTGTTTCCTTGGTCACATGACTAGGCAAAGTTGGCAGTTGGCCTTTGTGTATTCATCCCAGACAGATGGACAATAGGGGAACTGTCTGTTGGAAGGGGTGGAGCTGTTCATAGTCCCACTTGCACTTCAAGAAGCTGCCTCAGCTCGCACACAAAGAACTTCACAGTAGCCTTTAGTGAAAGCAGACATCCTGGGACCAGGGCATGGAGGCAGGACTTCCAATCACTTCTTTGGGGAAACTTCAGAATATTTTCCACTTCAAAGCTGGCACCATGTGTAAAATTAGGACCCTCAGACCCACTCTTCAATTAATTTCTGGAACTGCAGAGGACTTTCAGAGAACTGCCCTGCTGCCTGTGGCCTGCGTTGTACTTCAGAGGACTACCCTGCTGCACCAAGAGGACTATCCTGCCATTTGCCCTCAAAGGGCTGCCCTGCTGATTGAGACCTGCTTTTCTGCTTTAACACAGGACTACCAGAGTGACATCCAGGTCTAGTTGGCTGGCCTCCTGATCAGAGCCTCATCGACAGAAAAGGTCCCAATCTCCTTGAACCTTCACCTGTGCTCAGCCTGAGGAAGCCCCGAGCCTGAGGAAGCCCCGATCCTCCAAGTGGTGGCCCTCCTGTCCTGGACCCATAGAAGTGGTGCTGAAGGTGCACTAATAGCCCAACTCCAAAACATGGGACTTATAAAATTTCAAGCCAAAAGTTCTCTGAGAACTGACAGGAGGTCCAGCCTACCTGCTTGCCGATCTGCCCAAGGTGCATTGAAGTTCGGCCTGACTTCACATTAGTTCCCACTACATTTCTTGCAGCAGCAAATCCTGTTGAGTGGCTCCTCACTGAAAGGGTACCCGGCCTCATTGGGTGGAGCTTGTTGATTAAACTACATTTAAGGCCCCGTCCAGGATAACAGTATTCAGTGAAATATTAAACCGAATAAATATAGAACTGTAAATGGAGTTAAAGGAGGGTTACAGTGACTATACCAAAGACAACCAGAAAAATCCCTTGTGTGTATACAGCTGTGAAATGATTACAACTTAAGTTACATTACAGTGTCAATAAATTGAAGTGATATTGTTAGACTGTGTTTCTAATGCTTTCCCTTTTCCAATAGAAAATTAATGTAATAATGACTACAAACTCCTTAACCAAAAAGTCTTTATGACAATGGTTCAAAGTCCAACACCTGACAGCAGGAAATGTTTCTTACACAAACTTGGAACGGAGTGTCATTCTTACAAGAAGGTAAATGCTCCTAGATCCAAAGGCAAGTGATGAAGGAGCAGAAAACGTCATTAAACCATCTACCCCAGAAGATGCCTCCTTAGCCCCTTATGTCAAATCCTAAGACTGAACCTGATTTATTTTCTGAATATTCCATAATTATCATTTTTGACATATCAGTTCCAGTCTCTTTAGAACATGAATTGACACATTTTCACAAATAAAAGATCTGAATATATTTATGAGCATAATGAGCAATAATGAATCCGTCATTTCACAATCACAACATAAGGTAGGTCCATATTTAATCATGCGTAGCACGTTGAAAGAAAAAATCCATATTAGAGGGAGGGAGAAGACAGTAGGAAATGGACGATGTTAAGACAAAGAACGGAAGGAAAGGCATAAAGGAGGATAATCACAAACAACTGTAAGTCACAGTGAAGTTTCCATATAACACAACTATCAATAATGGGTTTTGAGCAGCTGGCATAGAAATAAGCTACTTTGCCTGCAAAGAAATAAATACAAACAATAAAGGTCCTATATGTATGTCAGCATCGGGACAGCACTATACGTGTGTAACAGTCAAAATGCCAGTTTCATACCATTAGCTGTTACACTGTGGTCTACCCCAGGCGTTCAGTCTTAAATGCCTGATACCAGTTGCCTAAATGTATCAATTAGCAACAGAGGGATGAATAGTAGAGAAATCATCGAGGCGTCTTCACATTTATGCGTACAAATAGATAGCTCACCTTGTATTTTGTGTATAAGGCATTCATATGAGCACATATGAGATAACTCTGTAACCCATTCTCCATACGATGGAATGGTTGCTGAATCCCAGAGCCATAGGAAACAAACCTTGGCCACTGCTGGAGATGTGACCACCCATCTTTGGGGCATATCAACAAGGGCTTTATCTCTGTTTTTTTGGCTTTAAAAGCCAAAAAAGCAGAGATAAAACTAGCACCCTATCAACAACAGGGTGCTAACACGCAAATTTGCATGTTAGCACCCTTTTACTCTTCGCTTCCCCTTGCATCTCTAATGAGATGCAAAGGGGGCGTTCCAGAGTAAAATAATAGGAGAAATGTCGCTAAGCGACATTTCTCCTATTATCAAGAGTGTCGCTAACCCTGTTAGAGACAAAAAAGCAGCGCTAACCGCGGTTAACGCTGCTTTTTTTTCAGACTTAGCCATGATATCCTATGGAAGGAGGATATCATGGCTAAGTTTGCCTGTCCCTATCAACAAGCTAACGTGAGATTATCGCTGGGTTTCCAGCGATAATCTCACGTTAGCCTGTTAGCGTGTAGATTTTTATCGCTATTGAGATAAGCGTTGCTAATAGCACGCTATCTCAGCGATAAAAATTCACGCTAGCCGGCGATAATTATCTTCACGCTAAGAGCGCTGAGCGATAATTATCGCCGGTTGTTGTTGATATGCCCCTTAGTTGGTTCAATGCATTCTAAATAATTGAAGTCACAGCTGAACATAGGGGCTTCTACCCTCTTAATTCTGAAATTGTACTCTACAATCTCACTTGTAGTGGTGTTATAGTGATCCAGTTCACCATAGCCGGACTAGCCTTTCATTCCATCAGACTTTTACCTAGGAGGCTGGAGCAATTGCAGCCCAGTTTTGAATGCCCAGGGCTACTGCTTGTGCTTCTGCCACTTTCCATATCTCTTAGAGGTGAATTTAATCTGGCAAAGTGGTAACTTCAAGAGAGAGTACGGGGTGGAGAAGGAGAGAGAGAGAAACCAAATGGATGGAAAGAGAGATAGAGGGAGGAGAGGATGGGAGCAGGTCTGTTTTGAACATTTCTTTCAATGCTGCTTTTGGTTGCCCAAATCCGCCCTCAAATTAACAGAAAATGCAAGAGGTCACACATGTAGCTAATTACATCTACAGCAAGTGTCTTTGGGTAACAAGTCAGCTTTCCAGAGTTTGAAAAGATACAACTAGCAATTGTGCAAGACATTAAAATAGGAACACTGAAGTCTGAACTTCTTTAAACACGTACCTTTCGGCAGTAGTATAAACGGCGTAAACAGAAAATTTCACATTTAGGTTATGCAGACTAAAATTATCTGTTTCCTTCTTCGGGTGGTTTGGAACAAAGTTTGGTAGTTAGCAAATTATACAGTCCTGATCATGTACCTTTTGACTCTGCAAATTTTTCCAAGCATGCTAGGACTGTGGATATAAATGTTTTGAAGCGTTATACAACAACAAGCCTTGGGGTATCCCTTGCCTTACCAGATTATTAGAAACCCAGTCAATTTTCAAAATGGAAGAGGGGTATCTTTCCTTTTAAAGCATGACCTTCACCCACTCTAATGGTGTGGCATGCTTCATCATCGGGTCCACCCCAGCCCTTAAAAGACATAATGAGCTCAATTGTATTCCAGGGATCTTTTTGATCTTATTATTTTTACTGGGGATAAATCAACTAAATACAAATACCTTCGACAGACCAAGACATCCATTTATTGGAGGCCTGGGTGGGTATGGGTTCCATTGTCTGCTTCCAAAGTGCATGTGTGTGATGGTATTGGTGACCATCAACTGTGTCATGCTCATCTGAGACACCCACAATCAGAACGCACCATGTGTTTCAAGCATTGCATTTTGAGTCATCCTTACATCACATACAGAATACGTGGTTCTATGTTTGCCATGCCTATAAAGAAATCCATGCGTTGTTAGAAAAATAACATGCAGAAAAGACATTCATGAGAATTAGGCTCTTCTAAACATACTCACACTTACCCCTGTTGGAATAATAGTTCTACTACTTGTGGGGTGGAAATATAGTTCCCTTTTTGGCTCATCAATTCACAAAAACGTATTTGTACACACAAAAAATATGGGAAATTAAACTTAAACCAAGATAATCTTTGATAGACAAAGAGTTCTGGGAAATGAGGTCCTGGTCAAAAGTTGAGTGGTAAAGAATTTGCCTTCTTATTATACTCATTGTAAAAAAAAAAAAAGGAATAATGATAAGCCTCTCAAAGTGGTGGTTTTAGATTGTGAACACTATTGGAAGTTAGGGGTTTAAGGAAACAAAAATATGTCCTCCTACCCAACCCCACTGTGCAGTTACATGCAGTGGGGTGGGAGCTGTTCCTATTCTACTGTTCTTAATCAAAGGAATTACGTTGGTTCCATGGGATCTCCTCATTAAGGCCAGGTTAGTGCATTCTCAACCTGTGCACCCAGAGCTGAGTGCCCATGTAACCTATGGTCTGTAGGATTATTATTTTTTCAAATATTTTTATTTTGGTGAGTTCATTATAAATCACATATACAGTCTTGTCGGGATTAACAGTATGCATAAAAAGATGAAAGAAGTTAATACATTATTTATACATTGGTGAAAAATATTGCCATATTATTATCAAAATTAACTATCGCACATTCCCCACTGGCATTTACAGTGTTCCAATAATAACACTTTTTCATTTTTGATTCCTTTATCCTCCAATTAGCATCAAAGAAATTCCCATGGTGCTTTGAACGTAGCATAAGAGCCAGACCTTAAGACATATCTTTTTTCCAGATCTCGAACTCTACACATTTTATTTTGCGATTGCTGAAATGTTGGGATATTTTCCCTTTGCCAATTCTGTAATATCAATGATCTGGCTACTAAGGCAATAATAAAATATAATGGTTTCTCCTGTAATGAGCTAGTTGTGATATTCGGAGAATACCCTGTATTTGAAATGTGAATATCTATAGCTGTCCCATCCTTAAATTATGCTTTCAATATATCTCAATATCGCCCCAGAGTTGTTTAATCTTTAGGCAATCCCACACAATATGGGTCCAGCTACCTCCACCACCCACTGTGCATCAAAAACATCTATCTTGTATCCGGGGGCATATGCTATGTAAAAAGGCTGGGGTTCTGTATAGTAGCCATTTGGTGTAAAATTGTATTTTCCTAAAGTTAATCCTCTTAATAATGTGGCATTAAACTTGTTGATCTTATTCCAGTCTCCTATTAACATATGAAAGCTATATTTAGTTTGCCATTTTTCCCAATCCTTTTCATACATTTTGTTATTAGTTTTCTCTTTAAGAATGACTATCCAGCCACTGATGAATCTGCGTGGAGTTGATTCAATCAACCTCAGTGAGGTCCAGCTTTGTAGAGAGTATAATGGTGTCAAAATGTTTTTTTAAGTTTCTGATCTGGCGGAAATACCATTGTAATACATCTTTATACTATCTAATGCCCTGTTCTTTCAAGATTTTCCAGGCATCAAAGTTGATAAAATCAACAACCATGGAATAGCCATTCCTTTCCCATTTATGTATAATGTTTGATTCTACCAAACGCTGTTCCCCTAAGTATATATCTGATAAGCGTGCAGATCCATGTATCAAGGGTATATTACAATACTTAAACATTTGTGCCTTTTTTTAGTAGCCATTGCAGTACCTTACATCGTACTTATTTAGATTGTTGTTACGAGTCTCAGTAGATCTAAATGTTATATTTTTTTTAAAATGTTACCATTAAAAACTTCTCTGTGCTGGGCGAGCCAGAGGTGCTGATAAATCTATGTACGTTATGTGCAAAATTTGTATAGTAGTGTTCTCTTAAATTGGGAAGCCACTTACCTCCTTCCATAGCTGGTTTGTATAAGTTATCTAGTGCCAGTCTGGGTATTTTATTTGCCCATATAAAAGTTGAAAATGAACCTTCTAGTTCTTTAAATAATGTAATCTGTAATGCATATGGAATTGCTGTAAACAAACATTTACAGAGAGGCAGGATTGACATACTAACAAGAGCCACATGAGCAAATAATGAGAGAGGCAATAGAGCTTAATTCTGTGTATTAACAGTACATAATGTAATATATAGTATACAGATCATTCCCGTTTTTGGAAACATATATTCCTAGATAGCGCTTTGGTCTTCTATTGTTTAAGGTCTGGAATTAAGGGTAATAAGGTGTCCTGTTCCCAATTTCATAGTATGGTTTCAGTCTTTCCCTTATTTATTTTATATCCACCTAATTCTTGACATTTTCTAAAAATCCCAAAGATTTCCTTCTGAGTATTTTGCTCCAGTTTAAGAAACAAAACAATGTCATCTGCATACAGTTTTATATTTAAAATCCAAGTTATTGGCGCTGTCATGGTTGCTTTATTTCTAATAGCTATTGCCAGTGGTTCTATGAACAGGGTAAAGAGTATTGGTGACAGGGGACATCCCTGACGCGTGCCTCTGTTTACTCTACATTTTTCAAGAATCATTGAAAGGCTTTCCCAAGACACCAAATCAAATGCTTTTTCAGCATCTGAAAACATCACCTGTGCTGGTATTTTATTCTGTGTCATATAATCTAAGGCTTTATTTAAAAAAATGTATTAGTAAAAAGATGTCTCCCTGCCATAAACCCTCATTGATCTGGGTGGGAAATGAATCCTATGACTTTGTTCATCTTATTTGCTAAAAGCTTGGTAAAATAGGAGTTGATATTTTCCTTATTTTATCTTTCTTCAAGAAACTCACTACCACTGCAAAACAGAAAAATGGCTGATGCTCCCCTCCTTCCAATAATTGATTTGCAAGCTTAAAGATTTTTTTATTTAAAATTGGTGTAAATTGCTTATATAGTTCTGCTGGGAGCCTTCTTCCCCTGCTGATTTACGATTAGATAAATAATTCACTACTCTATCTATTACTTTTAGGGAAAATGTAGTGATCATCTTTTGAACTTGTTCATTTGACAGGCATGGAATAGGAAGTTTATCTAAAAACAGCCTAAGTTGATTAGAGTCAGCCTGCTGTTTTGAATTGTAGATTGTCTCAGAGTGTTATAAAAAAGCCTTCTGAATATCTAATGATCCAGTTAAGTGAGCCTTAGTTTCATTATCTATCAAGGATAAGATCTAATTTCTTACTTGTCGTTCTCTAGCCTGCCACGCCAGTAACCTACCCGTGTATTTGCTTTCTTCATAGACCTTTTGGAGAAATGCAACATTTGCAGTATTTTCTTGTGCATAATAGTATTCTGGCATATCTGTTTTTGCTTGGTTAAATAATTCCTTATTTACAGTATTTCTAGTTTGCAGATCGAACTCGGCCTCCAGTTCCCGCCTTTTTAAGAATGCCTCTTTTTGTTGCTCTTTCCCATTGGTCGTGATGTATCCCCGAATTGTAGACTTAAAGGCTTCCCATACATTCTCCATTTGGACAGTGTTACTGTTGGTCCTAAAGAATATTTAAATCTCATCATGGACCTTTGTACACCACTCTTTATCCTACAAGATGCGGACACGTAACATTTTGTCTCAAAAGAAAGCTGGGTCCAGCCCGGATTTAAATTCTTGTGGCGTGGACGTAGAGGCCTGCACTCCAGATTAGAGCAACCCGGACAGCCTGCTGATGCCGCCGGTCTAGTTCTGCATTCAAGAATACCACAGGTAGGATCTGGGTTCCCTCGGTTACTAATTGTTTCACAGGTGATACGGGCTATGGAAGATTTGGGATGGATGTGGCCACCCTTGTTTCATGAGTATGTCCCTTGGTTCAGAGCGAAGGAAATAATAAGAAGTGTGGCCTTCGTGTGGATATTGCCAACAGTGTATCTAAGGAGAATGTGGCCATAGTGACGAAGCGGTTCCATCTCCTTTTACATGTAGAGGGGAAGAACGTGGCCAGCGTAGGTATTTGCAGCATTTTAAGCACCACAGTTTTGTATTGCAACGTGGGGCACGATAGAGGTTTCTGATGGGGTGTTTAATGCGGTTCTTTCAGGCATTTTCTGATGACATAGAGGGCGGAGCATCTCCTAAGTTATGAGCGTCTTACCTTCCTTGATACCAATGTGAGTAGTTTCATATAGATTAAAGACAGACTTTTATAGACATGGTTGCGTGTAGGCAAAACTTGCATTTTTACTAGCAGAGTTGTTTGAAGGGTTTAGGTTGCATGGATTATAAGGTTCAATTGACAAAATGACTTGGTAGTATTCACAGGTGGAGGATCCTTTTGGTGGCTTGTGTTCCCTCTTTACACTAATGCACACTGACCACCGAGGTGATATTATCTATATGAGGTTCTATCCCATGACTTTATTACGGGTGTTTTTGGTTTAAACTTTATGTGTATTTAGTATTTGCATTCTCACATGCATGTGAGGTGTGGCTTCTCATACAAGCAACAGAGAGCATTTAAGATATTGACTTGTGCAAAATTGTTTTGTAGGAGGTATTTCTTTTTTTTGTTGCTCATGTCCTGATGAGGCCCGAGTCAGTGGGCCGTAACACGTCGACGAGAAGAAGTGGAGAAGTCTAATGGATTAAAAATTCTATATATAAATTTACAAACACACACTGCATGGACTGAGTGAAGGTGGAAGTATCCCTCAGACTTGTGTGCAATGGACTATCTCCCCTCAGATTGCATATATATTTGTGTTGTTTTGCAACCGGGTTTAGAGTCTATGGGTAGGAAGGAATCATGAACAAGTTGTGATTATTGTGTTATTTTTTATTTAATAGTTTTGTAAAGTATTGAAAAATAAAACATAAAAACTGAAACAATTGGGGATGGTTCAGTGAGTGTCTAAATCATTTAAAGAAACTGCCTGGGAGCGTGGCTTCCACCTGTAGGAACTCATGTATTTTTTTCCTATTCTGTAATTAGTCTGATCGATCCCCACACATCTTTTTACTTATTGTTTTCTTCGGAATAATAATTAAGGCCTGTTTTAATTCTGTCAAGGGAAGGGAGTTTTCTAATAATGGAGCACATATTGTAGCTTTGTTTTATTTAAAATTCCATTAATGAGCACCCACCTTCCCTCTGAATCTGTCTGCCTAACCTTTATCTGAAAGGGTATCTGTTCGCCAGTATATACCCCCACACTCCTGTGTGCTCAACTAGCATTTGATAGGCATTGGGCTCCTGCCCATTTTTGGAGACTTTTCATTGAGCCATTTTCATTTATATGTGTAGTGCGTTTCCTGTAAGAGCACAATGGTATGCACGCTTAACCAGATATAATTGCCTGAGCTTTTCACTTGTTGTTAAGACATTTAATGATATTACCTTCAAAGCTACTTCATACATCTTGTATATTATTGATTGATATACAAATAAAGTGACTTTTGCTCTGGAGTGTTTATATTTTCCTGTATAAAGTGCATCATGTATTCTATCTCCCAAATATATTGACAGCGAGAATAAAAATAGTAAAAGTGTGATTCTCTGTTTACCCATATAAAGTGTTGTGTGCCTTAAACTGCTTATTAATCTACAAGAAACAATACAAGTTGTATAGTATAACCTAAAGTGCATTGTGTAACATAAGGTGCATTTTGTGTTAGGGTAACTTTTCATTTTCATACTATTTCTCTTATCCTTCTTTAGTTTGATCCCAACTAACAGTTAGAAACATAGGCTTGAACTCTCCATTTTTCACTTTGCATCACCCCCCACTCTCCTACACACCTGATTGCCTCGTGACCTCCCCTAAAGAAGGATCGCCCACATTTCCCTCTTCACCCCCAGCTTTAATCTTGATGCCAATGCTGTGCATCCTTTCTGCGCTCAACCTCAGACTGTCTGGAATCTAATGCCAGACACCCCCTCCCCGACAAAACCCCATACTATATATCAAGCCTAGCCACTAGCATCTTTAGATCTCAGTTCAGCCTTTAGATCAGTACTCAGTATTATAATTAGACAATTTTGTAAGCACTGATTGAGCCTCTTCTGTATCAGAGAAAAATAAAAATTGCTCCCCTTTGGTAGTACTTTAAGCTTTGATTGTTGGACTATCAACTCCTGTGCCCCCTTAGCCTTGAATAAGTCAATCATTTTCATGAACTCTTTTCTTCTTCGTGCCTTTGCAGCTAACATATCCGAATTGCTGTACTTCTGGGGGTGAGAAAGTTCTCCTTGCTATAGCAATGCTTAAGATTTGATCCTTAATGCAATAGTCTGCGAAGTTCAGGAGTATTGGACACAGGTACTTAGCATTTATATTTCGCTGTGCCGGGTCTCTATGAGCCCTTGTAATTGCTAAATTCCCCTCCAGTTCTGGCATCAATCATCTTTAATAGTGTTTCAGTCCATTTTGATACTAGAGTGCCTTTACTTCTTACTGGTATGCCCACCAGTCGAAGATTAGAGCGTCTCTTGTAGTTCTCCAAGTACTGTAGCTTGATTTCCATCTGACTTTCAGCTTTCTCCATTTGAGTGACCTCTTGCTGGAGGCGAATTAATTTGTCCTCCAGATCTGAGATACGATTCTCAGCTTCATTGAATCTTTTTGGCATAGTGGGCATATTTTCCTCCAGTTTTGAGAGTCTTTCATGAAGTGTTGCTATCTCTTGGGCTTGTGATATTTTCAAGCCTCTGATTTCTCTTAATATGATAGCTAGCATATCTTTAATCGATTCACCTTCTCTTTCTCCTTCTGCTACCTTTACTGTCTCTGATGCTGCTTGTCTCAAATTCTCACCCTCTGTGTGCACTCCTTTTTCTAATATTAGTTTTTGTATGCTTTTACTAACTTCCTCCCTTGAGGGGATATGGTAGTCATGGGAGGAGCGTTTTCAATCATAGGTAGGCTTAAGGCTGGGTACGGTTGTCTAGGAGTTGCCATTGGCACCGAGGGCTGAGTCTGGGCCAATGCAGATATATCAGGAGCTACCTGCATCTCATGTTGCATTTTTGTCTGTTTTAGGAAAAGTGGCTAGTGTTTGGAGCAAGCTGGTCTACTATTTCCTATAAGGTCATTGTTCCTGCTCTGTGTATTGTTTATGAACTCTAAATTTAGAGAGGTGTCTGAAGACCGAAGCTCAGATATTTCTCCTGCGCTTTCTGGCTCCAGCACCTTCTCATTTTCCATATTGATGTCTATATTCTCTTGGTTCTCAGCCTCCAATAGGGATTTGCCTTCATCTCCATTCATTGTTGTGCTTTGCGCTGTGCCCTACATTTCACTTTAGGAGCCGGAGTTGGGGTGGACTGATTTTGCACTCTATGTTTGCTTTTGAACACTTTGACTTGCTGAGTGTGCATTATGTGTTGCTACAGGGCTCCATGGGCTGTGATCAGGCACATTCTTATCATAAGTCAGTGTTATTTCTCTCCCTGGAGCCCAGGTCTTACAGCCAAGACCGAGGACTAGGAAAGACAACAAAGGGAGTAAGCCATCTTCAACATCCCTGCAAGTGTCTACACCTGAGGGCAACAGGCTTCTGTGCTTGTGTGCTTTCCTTCAGTTCCTTTAGTTCTAGTCTGCTGTCTCTGCCAACTGTGTGACTCTACTCTGCCGGGGTGAGCCCGCCCTGACTCCTCGCTGCAGTACGCGCTCCCCTTATTCTAGATGAGCAGGACACAGGCCAGCCGTCTAGTCACTTCGCGGCCTCCCGGAATGAAGGTATGATGACCAGAAAAGTCAAGATAAGGATTGGAGAGCACCAGAGCACCATTTACTGTAAAACGCTCCCACAAGATTGACAGCCCATTTCCTTGAGAAAAGGCACACTGAGAATGATATGTTCCAGGCGGTCATTGAGAAAATGCCATAGTCAAATCTCAGCTCAAAACTTCTGGAAAAATAACAGTGCTCGGTGTACAGGTTGAAAACGCACAAAACTGCCCTTAATGAGGAGATCCCATGGAACCAACTTAACAATACTCATAAGACCATTAAATCTTAAAAAACCTCATTAAAGATAAATCATTTTTAACCCATAGCCACCCACCTATCCAGGGATACATAGATCTGACTGAGGTGTTTTTTATTTTGTTGTTAACTTCACTGTAAAAGTAACAATATCAAAGAGCTCCCTTGAATACTCTTGAGACCATCCTGGCTTTTAGGGGCCAGGGTGGACTTGATGATGAAGCATGCCACTCTTAGAGTGGGTGAGGGTCATACTATAAAAGGAAAGAGATTCCCCTTTCATTTTGAAAATGTACTGGGTTCCTACACGGGATAGGAATTAATCTGGTAAAGGCAATGGATTGCCCAAAGCTTGTTGTTGTGTTAACATATTAGGGAGAGTGTATCCCTTGGGCCTCTGTTTCTTTCCAAGGACTTCCTCTCCCTCCCAATAGGCAGGGCTCAGAGAAGCGCCTCTACTATTTTTTGTGATAATATAAAGCATTACAACCATGGAGCTTTTTGGTCAGTTTGTGATTGGCAGTATCTCAAACTGCGAGCATTACAGAGATTACGTTTGTCCCGCTAGTCTTAAAAATTATTTTCTACAACCATTCCTAAACAAATCATCCAAATCCTGTATGACCTCAATGGACAATTATTGTCAATGGAAGGTCTTGCCTGTTTTTAGGCCCACCTTATTCCACATTAGGGTCCTTTAGTGAGTACATCTACATGTACCACGTTTTTGTGTGATGATTACCATGCGTCAAGAAAAGCATGAACCAGAGGGTTGTCTGTAGGCAAAAATGTCACTTCACAAAATGTGTTTCAATATTTAATTGCATATTACAACCCACTCCAAAATTATAATCAGTCGGTTCTCTGGACTTCCTCTAATGTTCAGCCCTTCGGGGCATATTATCAAGACAGGCGATAAAATTATCAGTCTAAAATTACCATGCGTCAAGAAAAGCATGAACCAGAGGGTTGTCAGACCAGGGGTCAGTTTTAGTCAGAGAGTACAGTACTTGTACACTCCCTAGACCTTTATGGAAGCATCACAATATTTGGCCCACAAGACATTAAATACAGAAGGTACAAAAGATGCCACTAGGAACGACAATCTGGCCCATTTAAGAGGCGAATGACCTAAAATGTAGCAGTGACAAACACAACAAACTGCGGATAGATATATATAGCTAATGGGCGAGTCCTACAGTCCAGCATCCAGAGCTACAAGCTATGATATACACTTGTGTCACTAGGTTATGTTGAATGAACATCATAAAGACACTAATGAGCAAATGCTCTTTTGTAACAGGGCGCTATTTGTGCACATTTACCATTCATAGCACTCTACTTCATAGTGATGCATCTTATTGTATTATGGTTATTTTCAGTAGTACTGCATCAAAGTTCAGACTATTCTACTTACCATCCTTTCACAATCATCAGCAGCATTCATAAAAGGGGACTGCAATAGCATGGTCAATAGTTGGCTCATTAGCTTGTCCTTCATAGGCAAAAGAATATCAATTTCCTCCTGCAATAGCGAACATTGCATCATATTTTTTATAAGACTGGCCGATAAATGAAACACATTGCGTATGGTATGTTACAATGTTTCTGGAGATAACATCAGCGGAAAGACTGGCATCAAAAATTAATTTTGTAACTACTATAGATTTTTGTAAAGTGGGACTGCCCAGGCAAATACAACAGTTCAAATATCTCTATTATATTCATATTTGGGGAATTACAGTTCAGTTGGTTTTAATGATTTTCATCATAGATTAATAAAGTGAGCGGGCAGTAAAAATTATTTAGGAGTGGCATAAAAGTCTTCAAACCTTATAGGAATCAATAAAGCAAATGAAACGAAAAATGCACTGTCAGCATTATATTTCATAGAACATAAATCTACATGACGTGCAGAATGGAAGGAAAGAAAAGAACATAGCCTCGAACTGCTCCTGATGCAAATATCTAGTGCAAAATTCATGGGTTCTGCTACCAGGCTGCGGTTTTGCCTTTCACCCAATATGTGATTTGATTTCGTGGGTTTTGCATTGCCAAAATACATGAACGGACAACAAAAATGATCAAAGATGTACAAACAAGAGCAGAGCAAAGCATGGCAAAAATGTCACTTCACAGAATGTGTTTAAATATTTAATTGCATATTACAACCCACTCCAAAATGATATTCAGTCGTTTCTCTGGACTTCCTCTAATGTTCAGCCTTTCGGGGCATATTATCAAGACAGGTGAAGGACATCTAACATGGGTTTCAATTGGAATTCCATAGAGCATATTATCAAGCCCATTATCGCCGTTTTAGTGGCAGTTTTCTGCCGCTAAAGCGACGATAATTTTAGAGCCTGCCTTAATAATATGCCCCTTCATTTCTCTCTTGTTAGGTTTTACTTTTTGGTTATCAAATAAATACATACTTGCATACGCTAATATGAAAACGTGACTAACTACTTCATTATTTCAGAATAAGGCAGGAAATAATTCAAATACATTACGAAATAATTTGATAATATTATTGTGTGAGGTAAAATTCATTTTGTCTATGAACTTAAATAATGGTGTAAAACAAATTGATTCAAATTAGAATAACATTGTTTAACAAAAATGTTACACAAAACTAGTAGATTATGCAGACAAAAATACATCAAAGTAAGTGTAAATCATAAAATTAGGGCCCAGATTCACAAAGGTTTATCCTCCGGTTAGCGTTACTTTTGCAATGCTAATCTGACACTGAACCTTTTTGGGTGATTAGCAAACCAACGCTAACTGGTATCAGTGTTGGTTTGTATGGGAAAGAAACGCAAAGCAGCGTGAAACGCTGCTTTGCATTACTTTGCATCTAGGGGGCATTATTTGATTGGTACATGAGCATTCCCATGCAACCAACCTTGCTTTTTGATACTAAATCCTATCTACTAACCTTAGTAGGCAGGGTTTAGCACCAAAAATTAACGCCACTGTAAATTAGGTGATAAAAGGAGAAACGTTTTAATTTCTCCTTTAATTTCTGATTTTGAATGCGTGCTGCACTGTGCAGCACGCATACAAAGTAGGAAATGCTTTGAAGTGTGTCTAGGCGTAGTATTTTGTACAGGAAGGGTACTCTTCCTGACTAAAACATATGCTAGACTCAGGCACGCACCCTAGTACTATGGCATTAAGGTGTGTGCCTGGCGCACGGCTGCTGAAATCAGCTCCAGTACTAGTGAGAGGAGAGTGCCATATCACTGTGAATATGGCACTCTCCCTGTCATGCAATGCAGCACAGCCTCTTTGGGGGCTGTGATGCGTTGCGTGACAGTTTTCAGAATCTGGACCTGGGTGTCCTGTTGTAAACATAACCTGCATGTCACTTTTAGGTCTGCCCTGGAGAAAGATTTAGATCTTTCTCTGACTTGTAGTAATCTGTTCAAATAGCGACTGTGTTAACATAATGAGTTAGTGTACTGTTTTAATGCTAAGATGACAATAGTTTAGAAGGAATGGTAATGTTGTTTGGTAGCTATTGCTTGGTTTTCGCAACATTAATACAACATATGCTCATTTCAATGATTTAATACAAGAAAGTTTTGTTATTTTGTAATTTCCTGTCAAAGCACAACATTAAGTTAATAAAATAACCAGTGCAGAAATGTAGGCATGACTAACAGTAAGGGGCTTATTTACAAGTCCCTTGCATAACTGGTGCATCATCATTTGTGACACTCCGGCGGCACGGAGTGCAGACCCAAACCTATGAGGCCACGCAAAGCAACTTTGCGGGGCTGTTAATGGCCTTGTAGATATGGAGTACCACGCAACAACCATGGGTTTTGACACTTTCTCAGATTTACAAAGATATGTAAACCTGGGTATGCGTCAAAACTGTACACCTCCCCAGCACAGACGTAACAGGGGGAAATATTTTAATTTCTCCTAGTTTTTTTACGCCTTCTGCAGCACACATGGAAAGGGGAAAATGCCTCCATGGATTGCTTTTGTGCTGGAAGGTGTTCCTTCCTGCACAAACACAATCCTGCCAACAACGCATACACCCTTGCACCAAGGTGCAAGGGTGCCTGCGTAGGTGCTTTGCACCATATTGTGCACAGATGCTGGCTGAAAGGAATGGAATTCATTGTGTCTAGTAAATACGGTACATTCCTGTTCTTTCAATTTGGCTTAGGCTAGTATAGCCAAAACAGTTGTGGCATTGCACTACGCCAAATCATTGCAAATGAAGCCCTAAATGTAGTTTGTGTATTGCAAAATGTACATTCTCATTGAGTATCTGGATGCCTGTGCCTTCCTCTCCCAACAGCACAGCATTGACAGTGGTCTGCATCTCATGCACCAAATGAGCTGCTTATACTGTTTTGCTCATAAGTCAGTATTGGAGCTACTATTTAGGAGGCAAAATCAATTAGGCTAATGGTAGTCAACTCTGCTCTGACTTCCAAAATGGGTCTATTGTTTCCATGAGCAAATAGGCAAAGGGAAGGAGGAAGAAGAGCTGTTTGTGGATTTCTTCAACTCTGGTTGGAAAGTTGTGGAGAACATGTGGTGCCAGCTTCTATTTGCTGGAAGGAGGCCCAGGAGACACTGTAGCTGCATAAACATGCCAGGATGAGGTCCATTGCCTGTCTTTGCTCTTTGGATAAGATGTCATATACGTCTTATCCAAGGTGCAAAGACATTTTCTATTTTTAAATTAGCATATTTGTTTTGAGGAATACGTTGTTTTGTAACCTGCAACTGTGGACTATGACAGCCATTAAAAGCTGGTGTCGTTGGCCCGAGCTGCAGGAGAGGGCCAATAACATGAGGGTGGGACTTTAATTGCCAGTATAGTCATGGGCTATAAGGCTTTTATAACCTTGTTCTCCTTTAAAAATGCTTCCTGCAAGACATGATAATTTAAGTTCCCTACCCATGCAGAATTTATAAGATTTTATCTCTGCTTTCATAGTTACTGCTGAATATTGTTTAGATAGTGCCATACCTGAACATGCCTAGCCCTAGCTGACATAAAATATCAGCAGGAGCTTCAAAGGAAGACAGCTTGAAGTATCCTTCGGGTTCTGCCAAATTGTTTCACTTCATTTGACAAAGCTGAAGGAGGGAACAGAACTGGAATAATATTGCCTTCCGATTTGCTATTGAGTAGTTACCGTCTAAATAGGTGAATTTAGTTTCCCCGTATTTTTATGCAACTTAGCTTGCAATCCATTTGGCACTGAGACCTTCCCCATCTTCACCATCTGCAATCTACTTATTGCAGAGCTGTTTTGTTTACATGCATGTAGAATATCCAATTATGTCTGCTGTTCAGGTGATGCAGCGGAGAACCACGCCTCTACGCTGCTAGGCGCGTCCATGGCCCCTCCTCCTCCTTACCTCGCCGAAACGCCGCGCGCGGGCGCCGCGCTGATGGCTGATTGAAGTCGTTGAACGAACGAAGGGAGGACAACGAGGTTAACGCTTTGCTAATGCGAACTCGCTCAAGATGATATGAGCAGGAGTTCCGTGCCTTCAGCTGCCGTTTTTATGGGGGATTGAGTGAAACGGAGGAAAACGGAGGAAAACGGAGGAGAATCATTTGATTATGCCATCTGGCAGAAATACAAAACCTGCAGTTCCACGGTCCCGCTTCGACTACGTTGAAGGCAGCTCTACACACCTTGAGTCTGCATCAGACGTAAGGAGAATTAAAGGGGGTTGCTGGTTACTGGCATGGACTGGGTTGTTTTTAACCGTTAAATAGATAAACAATTATACTGGGGTATTACTTCCAGTTCCCTCGAGTTGGTGAGTTCGTCGGGGGGGGAGCCCTACCTCCCTAATTGTTGAAAATGGTGAGACCTCAGAGGGAGGGTATCGCTAACCATAAAACGGCTAGAATTGAGGCGCAGAAAGTGAAGAAAAGCCGTCGCGCTCTCGTCAAGTCAGTACGCCTAGCAGGTCAAAAAAGCGACATAGGGGCTGTCCCTTCCTCACCAGATAGTCGCAGCTCACCTATTACCTCAGATGAGGATACATCCTTCACCATGGTGGCCGTTAATCAGACCTTGCAACAGGAGACGTTGGTGGTTCAACTTAATGCTAGCCTGGAAGGGGAGAACCAAGATGTCTGCACCGGTGGTAATGTGCAAAAGGAGGTGAAAAAGGAGGTGAAAAAATTCCCTTTATTCACTAAAAAACAAGTTTTACCACCTCCCCATTCCCCTGCATCTCTACAGTCTATTGATTTCGGCATGTCTTCTCCAGCAACTGGATCAGCGCCTACAGTCGGGGGACGAGACACTGACCACCCTAACTTGGTCCCATCAACACTAGGTGTGCAGGTAGATACTCCTGCTTTGGTCCAGGATATGCTAGTTTCGTCAGATCAATCTGAGCTAAATCAAACTCCAGGAGGTCCACAAGCTTCTCAGCCGCAATTATTGGATCTCTGTCCAAAATCTCATGAACTACTTTTAACTTTACCACCATCCAACGCTGGAATCCAACCGAAACTTGGCTCGGAGAAGTCTGAAAACTTTCAAATTGACATCCGTGATATGCTGAATTTAATTTTAGGAGAGATAAGGGAAATGAAAAAGCTTCAGCAAATTGAGATCAATACCCTCAACCAGCGCCTAGATAAAATCGAAGAAGCTATTATGGGTCTCCCCACCAGATTCTCTGAGGTAGAGGCCAGAATTTCCACCATTGAAGATCAATTGGTGACGGTGATGACCGCGACAAAAGAAGCGGACAAGAAGAAAAGATATCTTGAGAACAAGGTAGAGGAGCTGGAAAGTCATTCCAGGAGGTCTAATCTGCGCCTTGTGGGGGTGCCTGAAGGGATTGAAGGTGCTCAGACTCTCCTTTGGGTTAATACGTTCATAAAACAGCAAGTTCTGCCTGACTATGAAGGAGATTTGGCAATCACCAGGGCACATCGAATCCCAAGCCCAGCCCTTTCCAAATTCTCCTTATCCAAGAACAATTCTTCTAAACTTTGCTGATTATAAAGTTAAAGAAAAAGTATTGGCAAAGGCTATTCAACAACGTCAATTCCCCCTCAACGAGACACAGAAATGTAGAATTTTTTCCGATATGACAGCTGTTGCAGCTCGAAGAAGAAAAGAATTCGTTAAGATGCTACATCTCTTCAAGGCACATGGGGCTCAGGCCTCTATCGTTCAGCAATCAAAACTAAAAGTACTGGTGAAGGGGAGGTTTTTCATGTTTTCAGATATTGAGGAGGCCCAGACTTGTTTAAAGGGGATATCAGGCTCCTCAGGTCAAGTGTGATTTTCTGGCTGTATTTAAGTTGATGCGGGATATCCGTGACAAAAAAAAAAAATGTTTTTCCTTGGTTTGTTCTAATTTGGTGTGGGAGGAGGGGTGTGACCATGATCGCCCTTTGGGGTGTAACAACATGACACCCAGGTATAAGTATGGGAGGTGGGAGATGTGGCCTGCGTGGTGTAGGGAGGGTGAGTTCCACATCTCCAGGGGAGGGGTTACTTCTAGGGTGGTGGGGGGTTGGGTGTTATCAGGAAAAAGAGCAGTAGCAAGAAGGCTTGGAATGATTTACAGAGTAAAGAAGCATGGCAACTGGTAGCTGTAAGATTTTGTCATTGAATACCAATGGGATACTAAATAGGAAGAAATATGGTGCACTTATAAGATGGGCCGCTTTTCTGGATCCCCATGTTCTGTTTCTACAGGAAACTCATCTTAAGTCCAATTCCCCCAACTTGTTTATCCCTAAAAAATTCTCCAAGGCCTTTTTACCTTCTTCGGGGGCAGCAATGAGGGGGGTAGCAATTTATTTCTCGAGCAAAATGGATTGGGAGTTTCTTCAAGTACATCGAGACATTTTAGGGAGATGGATCTGGGTAACAACTAAAATTAGGGGTCGGATAATAAACTTTATTAACTACTATGGCCCATTATCCGATAATGTATTACCCCTGACCCAGATCCACGAAAAGCTGATTAGTTCTCCTGGACAGATTGTCCTAGGGGGGGATTTTAATTATATTATGGATATTAGGAAGGATACCACTAATAAAAATAAAAGACAGTCGAAGCCCAATACCAAAAAAACGATCGCGACAATTATGGAACAGTTTGGGTTAGTTGATTCTTGGCGGGAGCTCCATCAAGAAACGGAATCCTTTACCTTTTACTCCAATCGTTTCTCTTCAGCCTCCCGACTAGATTTTCTATTAACATCTAGATCTATACAGGTGACAAAGGCGTGGATCCATAGTAATTCTTTCTCCGATCACGCACTGGTTGGGGTCTCGTTGCTTTTGGGGGGGAGAGACAAGGAACGATCTAGGTGGCAGATGGATCGTCTCCTTTTGCAAAATGAAGATTGGATTTTGGGATTTAGGGAGTGGATTGTTCATTATTTTGAGATCAATGATAACACCGCCACCCCCTTTGCTATCTGGGGAGGTTTTAAGGCTGCAGCTCGGGCCCAAGTAATAGCTGTTATGGCCGGTCAGTCCAAAACTCAGAAGTCTCAAATTGAGAACCTTCAAAACAAGGCGGATCAAGAATATGCCTTAATGTTACATCATTCCCCCAATTCCTTCAACAAAGCTAGTCGGGAATTAAGAGATTTTTTTATCTTGGAGGAAATATGCAACTCCAAAATATATCAGCAAAAAATATATGAAGAGAGTCAGTAAATGAGGAAGCTGTTAGCTAATTCCACCAGAAAAAAATGGAATCCTCTTTAATCACTTCCATCAGGGACCCTGTTACGGAATTAGTGGTATCAGATAGGGAGAGGGTTTCACAGGTCTTCCTCCACCACTACGGACAGCTATATTCAACTGAGTACCCGGTTAATAATGAACACATTTTAAAGTATTTGATGGACATTGATCTTCCTAGACTCTCACAGGACAGAATTAAAAAACTAGATAATGAAATAATGGAAGAAGAAATCATAAATGCAATCAAGTCTATTGCAGGGGGAAAGGCATGTGGTCAGGATGGATTCCCAATCGAATTTTATAAGGTCTTTATCAAAGAATTAGTATCTCCTTTAAAGCGACTTTTCAACGACATTAGAAAGGGTGCAACTATATCTACTGAATTCAAGGAATCTATAATAATATCTTTCGTGAAAAAAGATAAGAACCCTTTAGATGTGAACTCCTTCCGGCCAATCAGTTTACTTAATTCTGATTACAAGATTTTAATGAAAGTATGGGCTCAGCGCTTCCTTCCTGCTGCTCAAGAAATAATACATAAGGATCAGACAGGTTTTATAGCAGGTCGATCTATGGCCACTAATACTCAATTTTTAATTCATGCCTTAGATTTTTTTAACATAAATGAACTCCCTGCTGCAATAATCATGGTTGACGCTGAAAAAGCCTTTGATCTTGTGAATTGGTAAACATTGTTTTTAACGTTAAGGAGTATTGGTTTTTCACAACAGGTTATTAATATGTTAAAAAATATCTATTATGGTGCAAGCGCTAAGGTGGTTATTAATCAGGAACAATTAGGGGAAATTATAATAAAACGGGGAACTAGGCAGGGTTGCCCGCTCTCCCCGCTACTTTTTACCTTTTTTATTGAACCCTTGGTTTTAAAAATGCGCAATAATGCTGCTATTTCTACTCCTATACCAGGGATGTCAAAAGTTAAGTTGTTCGCTGACGACATCATTTTGTATTTAACCCCCACTAAAGAAAATCTAGAGCTTGCCTTTAAAGAATTTTCTTTGTTTCAACAAATCGGTGGATATAAAATAAATGAAAAAAAGACCGAGATACTGGCTCTTAATATTGATCCAAATGTTCTACCTGATAATTTGAGAATCCAAGCCATGAAAACTGACCCAATTAGATATTTGGGTATCTACGTCACTAATCAGTATCAGAAATTATTTGAACTAAACTATCTTAGAACTAAACAGAAGATTAAGAGCCTTTTCGAGCAATGGTCAATACTTCCCCTTACAATCATAGGGAGAGTCTATTTGATTAAAATGTCCATTCTTCCTATATTAATCTTTTTGTTCTTAAACGGCCCTATTCGCCTTAATCAAATCTATTTCAATGAGTTGGATACTCTGTTCAGGGAATTTATATGGGCAAAAAAGGTTTCCAGAGTAAAATTAACTACAGTACAGCTGCCCACAAAGCAAGGAGGTCTAGCACTTCCGCAGATACGAACATATTATCAGGCTGCCCTATTGAACTTAGTGGTTGATCTAACATTGTATAAGTGCATCTATGATAGTTTTTTTATTGATAAAATGATAGTAGAAGGGGGAACGCAAATGCCCGCCTTTTTAAAAACTGCTAAATTACCCAAGAGGACTCGCTACAAGTCTCTACGAGAAGTTCAGTCTAGGCTTCAAGCAGTCTTTAAAAAAAATAACTCCTCTGGCTTTCAATTTTTGGGTCTGGGAGAATGCAACAGTCTAGGCCTACATTTACAACTAAGATATATTGAGATTTGGAGCGATTGTGGGTTTTCACAACTTAAACACTTCATCGCCCATAACAAAATAATATCCTGGCAGGAAATAATGGATAGGGCAGAAGGTAGTAAAAAGCCCACATTTCTTGAATATATGCGGATAGTTCATTTTATTTCCAATATTGAGGGTATTTTGAATACTCCACATTATACCATGGTAGAACTCTATGACTTCAAACTTTTGGGACTGGGGAAATGGTATTCTGTATTGCGGAAGGATGAACAGACAAAGGGGATAGTCTCCCATATCGAAAAAATAGCAAGGGATACTGGTTGCAGATTTAGCCCTAGGGAATGGGAAAAAATATGCCTTCTAGGACATAGGTCTCTACGAGCCGCTAATTTTAAAAGGATGTCCTTTCTATCAAGATGGCTCGCTTATTGGACCCCATCTATGATTCACAAACGATATCCGGACCATCCTAATAGGTGTTTCCGCTGTCATCAGGAGGAGGAAGGAGGATGGCTACACATCTTTTTTTCCTGCCCGCAACTGGTAGAGTTCTGGGGTGAGATTTTCAACGATTTGGGAGCCGTTATAGGCATGAGTGTTTTTCCCCAGGTCGAAACTGCATTATTCGGGTATTCAAGGGACGAGGCCAATTTATCTAGCTCCGACAGGGTTTTTGTAGCCATATCTTGTATGGTGGCGCGTTCCTTGATACTTCAAAATTGGAAATCTAAGGAGATTCCGAATCATCTAAATTGGTTTAATAAAATGAAAAGGATTTGGAAATTCGAAGAGGCATATGCCAAAAGAGTAGGGGGCATAAGGAAATATAAGAAAAACTGGAAAAAATTTGAAGAATTACTCCTACTCAAGGATAAGTCTTAGAGATGGCGCGGACTCTCTAATTGTTAAAGAGTAGTGCAGTCTTGATTATTAAATTATCATTGATCCCCAAATGGATTGGGGCAATGATTTTCTAATTGTATAAGTTTTACACTACTCAAAGCGTACAATTTTTTTGGGTCAATGATGTTAATGTTGCTCTCCTTTTTATGTGACTTTAGCAGCTTTTAAATGGTTGACATCAGTATTTGCACTTCACCCCGTTGGCTGATATTTTGTATTTTACGACTAAGTTTTGCTGCTAGCACAACTGCACTTTAAACAGTAATAATGTTAATAATACTGTATTCTGACAAGGCAGATTTTGGTTGCTTATGCATCGACACCTTAATTTAGAACCAAATTAGGTCCTTAGAGCTCTAAGATGAGTTGAGTTATATGCGACTCTGTAGTTTTATCTTGCATCTTCACTTTATTCGTCTATAGTTTTATCTGATACTAAGAGTACTGTAGTTGTCAAGGTTAACTCTGACTGCTATTGCACTGGGCACTTTAATCTATTTCAATGATTAAGATGAATCTTATGCCTCAGCTGAGTTATAAGTTAATTTGTAGTTAGATTTTGCATTTGCACTTTATTTGCCAACTTGTCATTGACAATGGAATGATATGTGACTGCCTACAAAATATGAAAATGCATAGCATTCTCTTTTTTGTTTAGTAAGTAGTCTATCAACAATCAACATCACGGTGGGTCTAATTTTGGCGTTTCAAATGTTGCATTTGCACTTTATTCGTGATGCTAAGAGTACTGTATTTGCCAAGATTAACTGCGGCTGCTATCGCACTGGGCACTTTAATAGGGATTTTAATTCTTGTCTTGAGTGAATTTTGTGTCTGTCTTGTGTCTCAGCTGAGTTATAAGTTAACCTTTGGCAATATTTTGTATTTGCACTTTATTTTTCAACTTGTCAACAGACAATGAAATTATATGTGACTATCTATAAATTATGAAATTGCATCGCATTCCGCACTTTGCTTAGTAAGTAGCCTATCACAAATCATCATCATTGATTGGTTTAATTGTGGTGTTTCAAATGTTGCTCTCGAAAAATATGTATGTACCTTTTTGCTCTGCTCAATAAAAAAAAAAAAAAAATGTCTGCTGTTCTAGGAATGAGTGTGTAGCCCAAGATTGCCAAGCCATTGTTAAATCCTATTAACATCTTTCCATATAAGCCACATTTAAATAATCTAAGAAAAGCAGCCATCCACTCAGCCTAGTCGAAACTGGCAGAGTTGATGTATTTTACACTTATGGTAGTGTATTTGTAAAGCACAATGTCACCTGGCAGGATATCCTGGCACTGAGCAGATGATTGTTCCTAGCCTTGCCTATGGTTGATTGGTTGATGGAAAAGCAAGACCTTTATCTTCTTACATAGTTCAAAAAGAGAGGAGGTGGAGGCTCTGATGTGTAAGGGGAGGCCATTCCACACATTAGGAGTGTTGTAAGAGAACGTCCATCCTCCTAATCTAGTTCTGTGTGTTCATAGGATGTATGCATGTAGGAGTCCTGCGGAGCAGTAGTGTCTGGGTGGTCGATGGAAAGAGGTGCGACTGTTCCTGTACGTGAGACCTTAGTTATGTATCATCTTAAATGTGTGTGTGACAAGTTTGAAATGAGCCAGTTTGTGTATCAAGAACTAGTGGAGCTCCCTGAGGTGTGGTGTGCTGTGAGCTCTGTGGGGGAAGTTGACGATGATTTTGTCTGCCGAGTTCTGAATTGTTTGTATAGTTCTAGTAAGTTGCTTGGTGATCTGGGATAGAGGGTGTTCCCTTAGTCCAACTTGTTGGTGCAGTTTTTCTAGTGTTGATTGTGAGCCTTTTGAAGATCTTTCTTAGCATCTTAAGAATCTGGAAGCAGTATGCAGTGATGTGAATGACTTGAGGATGTTGATGTTTTTTGTGTGGATGACGTTGGCCAGAAGAATTATGTATGCGTTGAAGAGAGTGGAACTGAGCAATGAACGGTGAGGCACTACACAGGTGAGTTTGCTTGCATCTCAGGAGTAAGGTTGCCAAGCTGACAGTATGTGTTCCATCCATTAAGAAGGAGTAGTTCCAGTGAAGTCCGGATCCTTGGATGCCAATCTTGTGCAGGTGCCTGAGGAGGATGGAGTGTGAGACTATGTCAAATGCTGCTGAGAGGTCCAGGAGAATGAGCGCTGCTATGTCTCCTCTGTCAAGGATCATGCAGATGTTTTCTTTAGCCACAATAAATGCAGTTTCTGTACGGTGGTTATGGCTGAATCTTTATTGCGTGGCATTGAGGAGCTGGTGATTGGTGAGGTGGTTGGTGAGGCATGTGTTGATTTGTTTCTCTAAGACCTTTGCCACATGTGGTAGGAGGAAGAAGGGTCTATAGCTTGAAAGCGTGGCTGGGTCAGGAAATGGTTTCTTGAGCAGGGGCATGATGGTGGCATGAATCCAAGTGTCTTGGAATGTGGGTGAGTCCCTGGAGGCATTGAAGATGAGTGTTAGTGCTCCTCTGATCAGTAAAATTCCTTTCGTGAAGGTGTGTTGGGGGCAGGGATCAGATGGGGCCATAGTGGAGGATCTTTATTGTAGCAGCAATTTTGATAGGGGTGATGGTTGGCCATGACATCAGGGTTTGTTCTTCAGCCATGATGGGGAGTTGAATTGCTATGGTGATGTGGTCTGGTTGAGGTTCAATTTTGTTGTATATGGAGATGATTTTGCTATGAAAGAATTCCAAGAGATTGTTGCGCAGATCTTGTGAGGAGAAGATATTGCTTCAGGCGGCAGGAGGCACGGTGAGGTTTTTGATGATGGCAAAGATTTCATTGCTGCTGGTGTTGATGTGATATGCAAGAGCTGTGGGGTTGGTGTTCCATACCTGCTGGTGGTAGCATCTTAGGGCTGATTTGAAGGTGTCTTTATCTGTGGTGTCTGAACTTGTTCTGTAGTTACACTCTCTGAACCTATTCTCTATTTACACTCTATTTTCTTGCAGTAACATTTTGTTAGCCTGAGTTCCTCTGTGTACCATCTGGCCTGCTGTTGGGCTCTTGCTGTTGGGTTGCACTTAAGGGGAGCAAGGGTGTTGGGGCATGTGGTGATCCAGCTGTTGAGGCTCTTGATAGCTTTCGGCAACCTGCTTGTGAGCTCGGGCTGGTGAGTAGAGAGAATGGAAGCCCTCTCTTCTTCCAAGATGCTTTTCTAGGGATGGTGAGCTGGTCCTGTGGTGATACATCTGTGGTGCTGTGGGTTGGATATGCTGAAACTGATGAGAGTGTGGTGTCTCCAGGTTAATTTGTGGGCTTGTCAAATGCAATGCTGCTCATCAAAGATAAAATTGGGTCCAATTTGTGTGGGTGGATTTAGTAACGTGCTGGGTGATGCAAGGTTTTCTAGAAGGGTTGCAGAGTTGTGGTTGGTGTGGTCTTCTAGGTGAAAGTTAAAGTCTCCAAGGAGGATGAAAGTGCTGACGTTGATGATGAGGTGTGCAACAGAGTCTGTGCTATAGAGGTGCAGGTTACCAGTGGTCTGTATACAAGGGTTCCAACCAGGGATAAAGTTGACTATGATGCGTATCTTGAACATGCGGTATTCCATGTAGCTGGGGGGAGTGTCTGTATAGGTGGGTTAGTTGATGGTACCTTTGAATATTTTGGTGACTCTACCTCCGGGCTTGCGCTGATAGTCTTGCCTGGTGATCTTGTAGCCAATGGTGATGACTGTATATGAAATATTGAGATCTGTCTATTCTGATTTTCCATGACAAAGAGTGCTGTGGGCCTACTCTGCTCAAAATTCTGTAGCCTACTACTCTCCCATTTTCTTCAGTTTTCTTCATGTAACTTACATGTAAATTCATCTTTGAAGTTATATTACTTGGCACTTTCGGCTGAACATTTGCAGCAAGAGTGGGATCAAATAACTGATTCTCCAAATATTTAATCTTGGAATCTAAATGCCTCCTGACTTTCTTTTCATTTCCTGCCTTCCATACCACTAGTTCGACAAAACATTCCCATAAAAATACCTTATGCAAGTCTCATATCAGATAAACAGAGGCAGAATTTAGATTTATCTGAAAGACTTCCTCTGACTTAATCTGAAGCTCTAGATTCCATTATGTTCCTATCTAGAATCCACCTAACATCATCTGTACTTTTTTAGATAGGTTGATCTGCCAATAAGAAATTGGTGGCAGTGGTATAGATACTCTGCACTTAACCACGTAAAGAATACATAGGTCCAAAATAATTGGTGCTCAATAGGCAAATGACACCATTGCACCAGAGTGGTGTACAACATATCTGGGAAGAATTCTTCATACAGCATATAGACAATAATTTTCACTCCAAAGTCTTTATAGGTCTGCAAAAGTGGAAACAAGTCTGTTTATTGTTGATAATTCAATGGTCTAACTTTGTTCGCACATATTGAAGACAGCCGATGTGTTTCGTCTTTAAATGACTTTTTCAAGGCCGTTGATAAAAATTAACATATATATAAATATATCCTAGTCAATAAAAATAGTGCATCCAGTGCTCCCCACATACCTCCATGTAAGAGCAAATGTATCATAAGATACAACATGTCCCAAAACCATAGCTGCAATGACTAGACCAAATAAAGTTGAACCATTGAATTATCTACAATAAACGGACCTATTTCCACTTTTGAAGACCTATAAAGACTTTGGAGTACTCTGGGTGTTATTGTCTATAGGTTGAGATGCAATTAAACAGAGGCATGATGAGACACATGTGCAGGTAGATACTTTGGGCCAGATGTAGGTGGCTAAATACCAGTCAGTAACGCCGAAATTCGTTAAATTTCTGCGTTACCGACCGGAATTTAGCCATGTGCGATGTAGGTGACTTTAAACCTACATGCAAAATAAGGAATCGCAAAATAACGATTCCTTATTTTGCTCTTGCATTTAGGAATCGGAAATACCGATTCCTTAAATGCAATGTACTTAGCACTGAAAACAGTGCACCTCAGCCTTAAGGAATCGCTGTTTACCACCAACTTCAAGTTGGTGGTAAGTAGCGATTTTCTGACAAAAAGCACTTTTTTGCTTTTTTTAATGTGCCATGTGGCACACATCCATGCCCTTAGGGCATGAATGTGCGCCATATGTGCACACATGCACATTTCAGGGGTGCAACAGGGTGTCCTTTGGACACCCCGGCACCCTTGAAATAGCTCCCGCTATTAACGATTCTGTAATACCGAATCGCTAATAGTGAATCTCTTCCCATTCATTCCTATGGGCCTCCTAACGCATAGGAATGAATGGCTAGGTATTCCTTAATAATGAATCGGAATTACCGATTCGTTATTAAGGAGTGTTGAGAAATCGCTAAAATTTTAGCGATTCCTACCTACATTCCGTTTAGCGAGTCCTTAATAGCGATTCGATAATAATCGCTATTAATGACTCGCTAAATGGAAGTTACCTACATCTGGCCCTTTGTTCCTTTAACCCTGTCCCTGATCTCTTGTTTAGTAAAAAAACATAGTGAATTTGAGAAAAATAGCTGTGGATTTTTTAATACACTGAAAGTCCACACTTATGACGCACCCTCTCTCTCTTCATATCAGAAAGCCCAAAGTTATTTTTTATACTTTGATGTACCTTTAGACATATACAGGTAATGTGTCTTGAGGCCGTATCTAAAACCTCACTCAATACAATACTAAAGTCTCCCCCAATGATGTATGGTGGTGCAATATCTAAAAAGCTTTCATCCAAACTCTCCGCAGGTATAGAATCGTCCAAATTAGGAACATAAACTGACCCGACAGTAAAAAAAACTCCTTTTTTTATGGCCCTTGCAATGATCCTTCTTCCCCAGCCCCTCTAACAACCAGATTACAACCCCCTTAATAACACAGGACTGCTTCAAATAGCAATTACCCTTAGACTTCATACACTTAAGACCAGTATATTAATTCCCTGGTAAAACGTCTTCTGTAACATTACGACTTGACACTCACCCAGAGACATATTCACTTACTTAAAGATTTTTTGGTTTACTCAGACCATTAACATTCAATGAAAGAATCACAGTGTGTCTGTTAGACCTGTCATTCTTGGCATAGGTTTTCCTGTCTTTTTACCTTCTGACCTCCTGTTTGGCTTCATGTTTTCTGGTTTTAGAATTTTGAGCACTTTAACACTGCTAACGGGGGCCAAAGTGCATGTGCTCTGTACTTAAACTATGGTAACATTGGCTTAGCCACAATTGGCATATTTTCATTTACTTATGAGTCCCTAGTTATGTGCATTACATGTGCCCAGCGACTGTAAATTAAATGCAACTGTGGGCCTGCAGCAATGATTGTGCCACCCACTTCAGTAGCCCTTTTAAGCATGTTTCAGGCCTGTCATCGTAGAGCCTGTGTGTGCAGTTTTAAACTGTGATGTCGACCTGGCAAGTTAACCCTTTTGCTAAGCTCCCATCTGTCCTTTATAATACATATAAGTCACACCTAAGGTAGGACCTGGACAGCCACATGGGCCTGGAGCAGTGTATTTAAAAAGTTGGACATGCACTTTTTCGTTTTACATGTTCAGGTAGTAAAAAACTCCTACATTTGTTTTTTACTACTGCATGGCCTATCTCTCCCATAGGTTAACATTGAGATTACCTTATTACATTTTATAAGTGTGATTTTCAATTAGGAAAAGATACACTTTTTGAGTTTGGTGTCTCTGGACTCACAATTTAAAATCACAATGTATGTTAAAGTTGGATTTTAAGTTGCAGGTATGAAAATTCCACTTTTAGAAAGTTTCAAGAAAAGCTACAGGAGAAAACCCATCAACCTAGTTAAGAACTGGGTGAATCTAGTAACAAATAGCAATGTCACTATAGGTAATACTTCTAGACAATTTGAAAGGGTGCAAAATCAATTACAAAGAACAGAAACACAGGAAAAATGACAGAGTTTGAATAGTGCTGTCTGTTTTGAAGTCTCTTAATACAGTATACATTAGTTGTGTCAGCACTGTTACATTATATGCAAGTGCAATCCAAAACAACAGTGCACACAAAAGTGCTTGTGTGAAGATGAACAGCACAGGTGAGACACATGATGATGTGAGATAAACAGCGGGAAAGGCGCACATTTTTCTAAATGGAAACATAACATGGGCAGTGAGAAAACAATTAATTGAGAACATGTTAGGAACCAAGGAAGCCAAAAATATGCGGAGTAGTTGTCTACAGCGTTTCATCCTGTAAGGATTCAGGGCATCATCAGGACGGTGTAACACAATTATTCAGTGGGTGCTAATAAAGGACAGGATGGAAGGAATCCAATTGTCAATCACTTAACTCTGGGGGGCAATTCAACCAAGGAGTCAGTTGAAAAAGCTTGTGCTGCAGGGCATCAAAGGCTGCACCTATAATATGATGCACACGGGCTGTGAGAGTACTATAAATTCAAGTGCTTTGGGTTAATGTGAGCAATCACTGCGTCCATGAAACACACATAAAATGCATCAGGGATACAAGGACGTTATCCCTGTCTGGGGATGTCAAATGTCATCTGGTGTGATGAGTTGCGAATCAAGCTTTTATGAGGCAATGTGCTCGGCATTGAGAGCTTCTCCACGAGTGGAAAATGCTCAGTGGTACTAACTTCCATGCCAGTTGTCGTGCAGGTTGTCCCGACAACCTCTTCACGCTGGATGACCTGTGACATCCCCAGACAGGGATAACATCTTTGTATTCCTGGATGTGCATGATGGATGATGCCAGGGTCCTCTCCAGAAGAAGGGGGGGGGACAAAATCAAAAGCAAGGAGTTCTCGAAAGGCCCCCAAAACAGTTGGTCAATATCAGGACTCCGATTCCTCAACTGAGAAGAAAAACAAATGGTTCTTTGACAGTAGGTCTGGAGGGAAGGCACCTCCTATGTCTTATGAGTGTCAGCAGGAAAGGACACTACACAGGGAGTGCCAAGTGTCCCAAGTGGTTACAGTCTCCCTCTTGTGGTCAATAACTGGGGTTGGCTAGTGTAGCGCTGGGGAGGAGATTACCCCAGACAAGGGACAGAGTAGTGGTTACCCTAGTGTCATTGGTGATGGAGAGATGGGGCAGAGAACCTACATCCTGACAATACTATGAAACACAGACAGTGGGTCACCATCAATGGGCAGAGGATGTAGGCTCTGAAAGACAAAGGAACCAGTATGACTATCATCCAGTGTCATCTTGCATCTTCAGAGCAGGTAGTCCCTAATGCGTTTCACCAAGTTGTTGGAGCTTACAGCTGTGAGAGCCACTGCCCAGTGGCTATGGTTCCCTTTGAATGGGGGGTCAGTCTCAAGTTCCTTGAGGGTAACTGTGAGTCTGTTCATGCCTGTGGATTGTCCACTTACCAATGACCTGGAACATTCAGCCTGGAAGGAGGTGGAACTCAGGTCACACTTGGAGATGTTGGAGTTGCTTGAATGGGTGTGTCTGACCACACAGTCCATGGCAGCCTAAGAGGAAAGTGAAAAGGACCTGGAGCCTGGAAGAGTGGCCCAGGTGCCTGCCAAAAAGAGGAAGGGCCAGGAGTGCTAGGAACCCGCTTGTGAGACTCCCACAGTCCAGGAAGAGGCTGAACCTGAGTGGGGCATCCCAGAACCTACACGGGAGGATGTGACCGAACTGGAGAATCTATCTGAGCTGTCCTGCTGACAGCAGGAAGAGGGGTCACAACAGGGAGGAGTTCTGAAAGGTGCAGAGGGAGTGCTCTACTCAGGTGGGTCTTCGACAGCAGGCTGAGACACATGCAGCTGGTGACACCTCTGGCAAACACCTGACTTACTAGGAGAATGGTCTCCTTTAGAGTAAGCCTAAGGCTCCTGAAACTGGTGCAACCCGTTTGTTGGTGGTACCCCAGTGCTACAGGGCCTTCCTACTGGTTCTGGCTCATGTTATACCTCTGGCAGGTCATTTGGAGTAAGGCAAGATCTTTGACAGGTTTGTCACCCAGTTCTATTGGCCTGAAATGAGAAAGCCCTCAGATGCGCACTGTAGGTCCTGTCCTACCTGCCAGGTAAGTCACTACTCAGGGAAAAATGCAAGGCCCCCCTGCAACCTTTACCTATCATTAGCATTCCCTTTGAGAGGGTGGGCATCGACATCATTGGGCCTCTGGATCCCAAAAACGCCATGGGTAACAGAATTGACAATGCCACCATGTATCCTGAAGCTACCCCGCTGCGCACAGTGACAGCATATTTAATTTACTTATAAGTCGCTAATAAAGTGCACTACATGTGCTCATGACCTGTAATTTAAATGGTACTAGTGGGCCCGCAACACTGTTCATCCCACTCACTTCAGTAGCTTGTTTAAACATCTCTCAGGCCTGCCATTGCAGAGCCTGTGTGTGTAAGTTAACCCTCTTGCCAAGGCCATATCCTTCCTGTATACTAAATATAGGTCACCCCTAAGGAAGGCCCTGGGCAACCCGAAGGCCAGGGTGCAGTGCATTTAAAAAGTTGGACATGTACTTTTTAGTTTTACATGTTCAGGTAGTGAAAAATGCCTGCATTTGTTTTTCACTACTGCAAGGCCTATCTCTACCTAAGATTAAAATTGGGATTTCCTTATCGCTTTTTATAAGGATTATTTCGAACTTTGAAAAGATCTACTTTTTAAAGTTTGGTTTCTCTGGACTCACAATTTAAAATGACAACTTATCGTAAAGTTGCAGTTTAAGTTGCAAGTATGAAAATGCCACTTTTCAAAAGTTGGCATTTTCTTACTTTAACAATTCTGTGCCTTCTGCCTGTCTCTGAAAACACATCTGGGGTGGGTGACAGCTGGGCTTTGTGCATTCCTTCATGACAGTCACACACAAAGGGAGCTTAGGTTTAGGTGTGACTGATGGGCCATCAACATCCTGATGGGTCAGGATGGTATAAAGGAGCTAGCACTTGCCCCTGAAAGGGCTGTGCCTGTCCCCACTCAAAGAGCAGGCAGGGACCCAGTGCACTTCAAAGGCCTCTCTTTGAAGTCTTCCTACCTTCAAAGGCACAACTGGGCATAAGTACTGGACCTCCGACACCACTACTTCAGTACATTTCTGGACCTAGGGACATTCTGCCAGAAAGAAGGACTGCTGTGCTTCTGAAAGGAGTGTCACTCTGGTAGACTCTGCTGGACTTTGCTGGGCTCCTGCTTTGCTGTACCTACCCTGCTGTCTGCTGCCCTTCTTGCCTGGGAGTGAGAAGGACCGGATCTGCATCTCTACATCCCCAGAGCCAAAGTGACTCCAATGGCTTGCTGGCTGGCCTCCTGTTCTGAAGTCTGATGAACATTAACGATGTCCAACAACCCTGCTAAAGCCTCTGGACTCTAGCAACTGTGAGTTCTGCCTTGCAAAGTGGTGTCAATCCATTCCTGGACCCTTGTAAGTCGGGTTCCAGCTGTTTTCTGCAAAGTCCATGCACCAACGTTGTTGCGCCAGTGGGAACCGATGCATAACATAACATAATATAAAATAACAAAACACTTGTATTTGTAAAGCACTTGTTCACCTAGAAGAAGATGTTGGTGCTGAATAACAGATGTTTGTTGTTACCCAACTCATTGGTACTCATTTTATCGACCTCAGAAGGATGAAAGGATGAGTGGACCCACCAGGATTTGAACCTGTCATCATGAGGTCAAACACAGGCCCTTACAGTGGATGCATTAGTTCACAAAGCCACCAGATCCAACTCCCCTCAATGCTGATGCATCACCGCTGCAGCTGAAGACAAAGACATTGCATCACCGGCTGAGCTACTTTAGGGCAACGAATTGACCACATCACTAAGAAGCCGTCTCCGATGCATCTTGGACTGCGCAGCTCATACTTGACACATTGCCTACATCCAGATGGATTGACAATGACCCATCACCTCCTCTGTGCCAAGCATTGGCCCAGTCGACGGCGCACCAAGATACATTTTCAGCGGGACAAGGTTGGTCGCTGTATCTGACCCATGCTCCATCGCAGCCAGCCTGAACTTTTAGACTTACCCTGGGCAAGTGTGACCAGATGTCCCTGGTTGGTACTTTATGCTTTTAAGCACTACATTTCAGTTTAATCGTTATATATTCATAACTCTGGTTCTACTTATTGAATATTTGTCATTTTGGCCTTGGTTTACCCATAAAGAATATTTTCTAATGTTCTAAGCTGGTGTGAAGTCTTTTTGTGGTGTTTTCACTGTGCTACTGTTGCACAAATACTTTACACATTGCCTCCTAAGTTAAGCCTGCCTTCTCTGTGCCAAGCAACCGGAGGGTGAGCACAGGTTAATTTACGGTGTGCAACTTACTTACACTGACTAGGATTTTTTCTCTACTTGGACAGGGTACATACATGCCTCTGCCATTCAAAGACTCAATTTAAAACAGTCTCCTGCTAATGTAATTAAGATTGGATCTCCCATAATACGGCACAGCCCACAAAACAGCACGAGCAGTACCTATGGGGGCAGTATCTTTTTGTAGATACTGGAATTCTATGAAGACTTTTGTATCTTTTTATTTTATCTTCACTCTCCCTTTCAATGATCAATTATGCTAGGAAACTCTCCTAAACCGGCTGTGGTGCGCACCATTATAGCAGTGCGAGTTCACCGCCACCTAAATCTATGTGAATGAATGAATGAATGAAGCGGAACTTGTAACGCGCAAACTTAGCCCAATGGGCGTCAAGGCGCCTAACATAAAAGCTGACTGGAGGAGAACATGAGAGCTTACTGATAGGCCTTTATAAAGAACCAAGTTTTAAGCGCTTTTCTAAACAAAGACAAAGAGGGAAGCGCCTTAATCTCTAGAGGAAGACCATTCCAGAGTAGAGGCGCAACAGTGGAGAAAGCTCTGCTCCCCCATCTGGATTTTTTAGAACGAGGGACCACAAGCTTGTTGGAGTCTGCAGAACGCAGAGACCTGCCAGGAATATATCGAGTGAGCAGAGACCCCAAAGCATTTGAGGGGCCAGCCTGCACGGCTCTATAAGTGAGACAGAGGAGTTTAAATGAGATTCTAAATCTGATAGGGAGCCAGTGCAAGTTCCTCCTGGCCATCGTCGCCGAAGAGTCCCTGGGAAGTGCTAAAACAAATCTAGCGGCAGCGTTCTGTACTACCTGCAGACGTTGTATCAAATATTTATTAGACTCCGCGTATAGTGCATTGCAGTAATCTAATCTGGAGCCCACGAGGGCCGTGACTGTATGTTTTCGTGCCTGCGGGGACAGATAATGAATGATACGTTTTAGGATTTTAATAGTGCCCCAGCAAGTAGCCACGGTCCTGTTAGTCTGGCTATTCATGGCAAGTGAGGTATCAAAAATGACACCAAGATTCCTAGCCGTGGAGGAAGGAATAGGGCAGGTTCCTAGGGAAGGAGGCCACCACTCATTGGACCAGATGTTTTGATCTTTGCCGAACACAAGAACCTCCGTTTTATCGGCATTGAGTTTTAAAGAATTAAGCACCATCCACTCAGCGACCATCTGCATGCAGGCCCTAAAGCTTGCGGCAGAGACACCCAGAGAATGGTTAAGGGACACCATAATCTGAGTGTCATCCGCATAGGATACTACCTCCATCCCCTGTGATCTTACTAATCTTGCAAGGGGGGCCACATACAGATTAAATAGGGTGGGGCTTAAGGCCGAGCCCTGGGGCACTCCACATTGCAAAGATTTAGCAGGGGAAAGGTAATCACCCAGCAGAACTCTTTGCTCTCTCTGATGTAAGAAGGAGTCAAGAAGGCTGAGAGCCTGCCCTGCGACCCCTGCCTCCCTCAACCGGGATGTAAGGGTAGAGGGAGACAGGGTATCGAATGCTGCAGTCAGATCCAGCAGAACAAGAATCGTCGACTGACCCAGATCAACTTTACGCCGGATGTTATCCACTACCATAGTCAGAGCAGATTCAGTACTATGAAACTTCCTGAAACCATGCTGCGAACTATCTAAGAACCCAGAGGAATCAAGGAAGGTGGAAAGGTGAGAGTTTAAATGGGCTTCAAGCATCTTTGCAGGGGCAGGCAAGAGAGAGATGGGCCTAAAGTTCTTCATCACTCCCGGATCCAAGGAGGATTTTTTTAGGAGGGGTTTCACTATGGCCTTTTTCCAGACCATTGGAAAGATGCCCTGAGTCAAGGCCGCGTTCAAGACTGCCAGAAACGGTGGCAGAAGTGATTCCCTGCAGTCCCTTAAAACTTTCAACGGACAGGGATCGGCCGGGGAGGCTGACTTAGTCCGATCCAACAATAAGTTGAGATCCTCGAGAGAGAGAGAAGCGGAAAGTGGGAAAGAGAGATATGTGGGTCTCTCCTCCAGGATTCCGAGGCCTTAATGTTACTCAGAGAATGCTCATCCAGCATCTTCTTCTGACTGTCAAGGGCCGAGTGGATGTCCGAGATTTTATTGTAAAAAAAATCGGAAAGATTATTGCAAAGCTCTTGCGAAGCCACCACTGGATCAGGGGTCTGAAGCGAGCACAATGAGCCCACAATCTTAAAAAGCTCTTTAGATGAGGGAAGCGCAGTTGTCAACTGGGAGAAATATTCCTGCTTCTCCTTGATAACTCGAGATTTGTATTCTCGCAGTATCCGTTTATGATCCTCTCTGTCAGAAGGAGCCCATGACTTACGCCATTTCCTCTCCTTAGTCCTGCAGGATTGTCTTAAGAGTCTTAAAGGCTCCGTGAACCAGGGTGCAGAGGGTTTCCGCCGCGCAACATAGCGTAGAGAGGCGGGAGCTAGCGTATCAACCGCAGTAGTAATAGAGTTGACAAGCTCCTGAGCGGCCCCATCCGCGTCTCTTAAAGCGGAAATACCACAATCTCTTAGGAAAGGAACGAGGGCTTGATTATTAATATTCCTATATCCTCTTTTCAAAGCTCTGTTACGAGGAGCCGCAGTGAGAAGATCCTTGGTAGCAAATGAAAAACCAAGGGGTACCGCAGAGTGGTCCGACCAAACCAAGGGGAGGGGAGAGCCAACAGAGAGTCTAGGATCATTGGTAAACACCCCGTCCAAGGTGTGACCAGCCCTGTGCGTCGGATGATTTACACGCTGAATAAACTCACAGGCTTCCAACGCGTCAATGAGCTGAGCAGAATCCCTAGAAACCACATCATCTAAATGAAAATTGAAATCCCCCAAGATAGAAAAATGAGGTTTGTCAAAGTATGGTTCCAGGATACGGAACAGCTCAGAGCAGAAGCTGGTTCTGGGGCCCGGTGGTCTATAGACCAGGATACCAGTAAAAGACTCTGTCGGAGAGCAAGTTAGACAAAAATATAAGGCCTCAAAAGCGTCCGCAGGGTCAGACAGTGTTTTGATGGAGCCCAGGAGTGGGGCCCTACAGATGATTGCCAGGCCCCCCCCTCTCCGTACCAGTCTATCCTGTCTGTATAAGGTGTAGCCCTCCGGTATTGCCAACAACAGATCATGGCCCGACGAGGCAGATGCCCAGGTTTCAGTCACAAATACCCAGTCGGGTTGCCTGTCATTGACAAACTCGTGGAAAGCTATATTGTTTTTTATAAGTGACCGAGCATTAATCAAAAAGCTAGTTCTGGGGGGTAAGGCAATCAGAGGGGATGGGCGTTTAACACGTACCTTTCCACCACAAGCCAGAGGGCAGAGCACCACATGACACCATGGACAGGTAGAATAGCGTGTTAGCTCATACGGCGACCAGCTGTGATGACAACGTCGAGGCGGAGGTCTAAGAGCTCAGAGCTCATGTACTAAGTACCACCTCCTCGTCAGTGTGGAAGGCACGGAAGTACTAGAGTCCAGCCCGGCCTGCAGCTCGTCCTCAGCGCGGACGGGCGCAGACGGGCTGAACTCAGGCGTAACTCCGGCGGAATTACGGCGGTCCCGCTGCGCGTATCCGCTGCGCGCCATCTCCCGTCTAAAATAGGCGCCTAGTGTCCTTGTGACAACTAGCGCGTCAACCTCCAAAATGGCGCCGCCAGGCGTCCCGGAGTTCCCCCAATATGGCCGGCAAGCGCGAGCTGTCAGGGAAGAGGACCCGCTCCAACACGGTGACGACCAATTTAAAGTGCAGGTAAGGGGCCTAAGTTAAAAACAGGGCAAACACAAACTAAAATGAACGAAAATAGAAAACAGGGAGATTTAAAAGAGCGCACCAGCAGTTCTGCGCGTGTCAACCAATCGCCAGCACAGCGCAAAATACGCGCGTTAAAATGTCAAGGCAACACACCTAAACTGCTCCCCTTAAATAGGCGCCTAGTGTCCTTGTGACAACTAGCGCGTCAACCTCCAAAATGGCGCCGCCAGGCGTCCCGGAGTTCCCCCAATATGGCCGGCAAGCGCGAGCTGTCAGGGAAGAGGACCCGCTCCAACACGGTGACGACCAATTTAAAGTGCAGGTAAGGGGCCTAAGTTAAAAACAGGGCAAACACAAACTAAAATGAACGAAAATAGAAAACAGGGAGATTTAAAAAAGCGCACCAGCAGTTCTGCGCGTGTCAACCAATCGCCAGCACAGCGCAAAATACGCGCGTTAAAATGTCAAGGCAACACACCTAAACTGCTCCCCTTAAATAGGCGCCTAGTGTCCTTGTGACAACTAGCGCGTCAACCTCCAAAATGGCGCCGCCAGGCGTCCCGGAGTTCCCCCAATATGGCCGGCAAGCGCGAGCTGTCAGGGAAGAGGACCCGCTCCAACACGGTGACGACCAATTTAAAGTGCAGGTAAGGGGCCTAAGTTAAAAACAGGGCAAACACAAACTAAAATGAACGAAAATAGAAAACAGGGAGATTTAAAAGAGCGCACCAGCAGTTCTGCGCGTGTCAACCAATCGCCAGCACAGCGCAAAATACGCGCGTTAAAATGTCAAGGCAACACACCTAAACTGCTCCCCTTAAATAGGCGCCTAGTGTCCTTGTGACAACTAGAGCGTCAACCTCCAAAATGGCGCCGCCAGGCGTCCCGGAGTTCCCCCAATATGGCCGGCAAGCGCGAGCTGTAAGGGAAGAGGACCCGCTCCAACACGGTGACGACCAATTTAAAGTGCAGGTAAGGTATGTGATTTTACTTTAATTTCCATTGCAG
Source organism: Triturus cristatus (assembly GCF_964204655.1). NCBI lineage: Eukaryota > Metazoa > Chordata > Amphibia > Caudata > Salamandridae > Triturus > Triturus cristatus. The sequence goes on from NC_140581.1 coordinate 802,180,405, forward strand.
GCTTTTTCTTTTTAAGCTTTAAGAATCAACGTATCTACTGTTACTTTGAGCCTTTTTTCAATAAAATAAAACAATCAAAACAATTGGCTCTGTTTTGGGGAACAGTGGCAGGTATTGGCTTTCATGGGTTATATTTGTGAGCGACGCTCTAGGTGCACGATGGGGGGAGGGTGGCTTACCTCATTTGACTCTTCCTTACTGAAAGTGTTCTTCCCAAATAAGTGTTCGCTGCCTGTCAAATCCCCACAACCCTGTGCACTGCCCTCCAAATCCTTATTACTTTTCGGAGGAACAGTGGAGGTCATCCAAACCCCTTTCCATCTGATACCCTTGTTGCCTGTTCTTGTTCTGTCTCTAATTACAGCAATATTATTGCTGGTGCTGCAGTGACCTGGGAGACATATGACATCTTTACTCCTGCACCTGATACAGAGTGCAGCTCTACTCCATCTGCTCTGTGAGCCACACCTCTCCGGTCTATACCACAAATAAAAAACCTCACCTCCTATGAGTGGGGCTCAAATACTGCCTGTGAAATGTGAATGGTGACTCCAAGATATCGCTCAAACAAGCCTGCCCACAGACAACAAATCCAGGCTGGTATTGTGAGCTACCACCTAGCTAGTCATTCCGCCTCTGCGTTCTTCAGCCCATCCTCCCATGAGTTAAGATTCATCTTAATGACTGGGTTTTGCCAAAAGATTGATCCGCTCATGAGGGACAATCGGATTCTCACATTCATATTTTTTCAGGGCCCTCTTAATCGGATTCCTCAGCATATCCGTGGAACATTCCTGCCTTAATCCCATCCATGAAATATAATGTGTCATAGACTGCCTTTTTCTGCCAATGCAGGCTTTCCAGCCTTTCCCGCCCCATCCAAACACACAGTTATTGGATGCGTACATCTTTATCATGCCCTCTGGCCTATAAGTGAAAATATGCATCTTAGGCAAGTATGCTGTAGGTGTACGGAAATACACTTTTCACCATACATAATGCTGAACCATGAGCATTTTGCTATGTAACCGCCGTCCTCACACTCACTCTTATGGCTTTGCTTCTACATTAAGGTTCAGCTCTTTGGGTAGAAGGGATATCAGTGTTTGAATAAATTACAAAATGCAGATCAAAGTATTCTGTTTTCCTATTTTTCAATTTTTTGAGCAGGCACTAAGTCCGCCAAGCAGCCACGAGGAGGATAATGTAACAGCTGTCTTTGTTTTACAGGAAAATAATGTGATTTGCTTGCGAATATTACAAATCGCTGAGAACATAACTATTGAATATGTTTAAGTAATTTGTTTTCTTTATCTAAATAAAGCCATGTGCTGAATTCTGAGATTTTGAAAAACAAAAGCAGAAAGGTTCGCAATGTGGTAATTTCCCTCCTAGGCACAGAAATCCCTTCCAAGGAAGAAGACAGAAATGCTGCTTCCCTTGAGCTGTACCTGGCGATGATCATTATTTGCCAACCCTTACACCCCCGGACCTGGGAGAATATTGCATCCCAGCTTCGGAACATATGTTTGCAAGTCTCTGCAATGCTCAACCGTGCTCTTTAGGGACGCAAAGGAACAAGAATCCAAAGGCGCTCACAGGCCATGTGTGATTGTACACCCATGCCGATTCTACATGGAAATAAAATATTTTTATGCAAAATAATTGAAATGTGTACGGTGAATGGGGTGTTACTAGTCAATGTGCAGACAGAATATTTGGCAAATCCGTGAAACATTTCAGGATCATTAGAGCTATATTGCAGTTGATATTTTTAAATTGCCCGCCTTCAGCATTTGCGCTTTTCATTTGCAAGAAGTCGACGACAAAGGGTCTGATTTACATCTTGGCGGATGGGTTATTCGTCGCAACAATGATGTATATCCCATCCGCCAAAATGTAAATCCCATCGGATATAATGGGATTTATATTTCAGCAGAAGCGATATCCATCACCGTTGTGATGGAGTAACCCGTCTGCCAAGATCTAAGGGCCTGTTTCTGATGGCGGCAGTCATAAGACTGCCGCAATTGCAATGGTCGGTCCACCACATTATGACTCTAAAAGTCGTTGTGGCGGAGGACCAATGGCTATACCAGGGAACAGGCGCTCCTCTATGAAGCTGCACCACAATGTAATATGCTCAGTGGGACGGACGCAGTCCAGCTGAGCATATTACAAGTGCCTGCACCATCAGCCATTTCATGGCAGGAGCCCCGCCATGAAAAGGCTGGTGGTGCAGGAACAAAGTGGGCCCTACAGGGCCATCATGCCCCCAGCCAGAGGGAGACATTCAGATGGGACACAACATGTGCTTCCTTGTCTGTATTCCCCCAAAGTTCCAGCACGGCATGGACTTTACCATCCACCACCCAGCACCGCCATGGGATAGGCAAAGGAAGGTCCGCCTTACACGAGTTCAATTCATTATAAGGCAGGCGGTCCTTGCGTGGCTTTGGTGGTGCTGTGTCGGCAGGGAGCTCATAATTGTCCCCGAAATCAGGCCTCAAATTACCAGTTGACAAAGGTGTACACGTGTAGATTTGATTATGTGTAAGTTTACTCCTGCACCTCAAGCCTTCTAGAACAGGGCCTAGGAGTGTATAATTAATATTACTAACTTTTCACATGTAGGATGAAGTTTGTCTTTGGGGTGGAGCTCTCCCTATGGTAAAGTATGAGGAAATTTGTTAAAGTTTAAAGAAAATGAATACAAATTCAATATTATTAAATAGTAATATCAAATTGTTGTATATATTTATTTTTTTGTGTTGTAATTCTTTATTTCCATAAAATGTCATCATGAAAACAATGACTTCAGTCAAATTTTACAGTAAATAAATAAGTTAATAAGAAGCAGATGTGATATAAGTCTCTTAATGAGTAACGAGAATATATAAATATATAAATATACAAATAAGCAAATAGATAATGAGCCCAGAAGGGAAAGGAAGAGACGGGGGAAGGGAAAAAAGGGAAGTGAAATAAGAAGATTAAAGAGCTGATAAATATATATATAACAATAGCATAATATTATCAGTATAGATCTACAATAAACATTTTAGAAACTGCAATTAATAATTAGGAACATACACTTAAGTGAAATGTAAGGGCTTAATGCGTCTTATATATGAAAATATTTCACAATGAGTTAGAGTTATGCATACTTTAATGTTGTTTATGCAACAAATATAGCAGCTGATAATTCTGGATGAATATTTATCTTTCTCCAAGAGATATGAACTAAGGTAGAAGGAAAAGGAAAGAGGAAGAAGGGAAAAAGAGAAAAAAGGGGAGCTGGATGGGAAAGAGGGGAGAGAGATAGATCTCATGGAGAAGAAAAGAAAAGTATGAGAGGTCTCTTGTTGTAAGATTATTGCCCAATCTTTGTGTGGAGTATAAAGTATAAGGTAGTAATGCTGAATATTATAACCTTGTTGTTATGATGTTGCGGAACCAGTGAGGGAAGAAAGAGTAGCAAGAGAGGTTAATAGAGGATGGAAAATAATATAAAAATATAGAAATATATAGCAATATATATAAAAAGTGCAGAATGGATGATTTAAAACATTCTCAATCAAAACATATATAATTAGAGGAAGGTAAAGGTGGTTTTATGCACATGCATACCTACAGCTATATACACATAAACACATAAACCTCCAAATGTGTGCATACATGTACAGTTGCTAGATGAAAAGTATGGGAAAATAGTCTCCATAAGCGAGGAAGAAAATAGATGTATTAGGAGGTATGCATTATTTGTCAAAATTATTATCATCATTTCCTGGACCTAAGAAGGGTGACCAAACTTGAAGAAACAAGTCAATTTGATCCTGAAGGTTGTAAATGACACGTTCATAAGAAGCTGTATGTATCATGGCCACCATCCACATGTCTTGCAATGGTGGATTCGGTTATTTCCACTGCCGCAATATACACATTTTTGCTGTGGCTAAAGCTGTGTGTAAAAGTCGACATTGAGGTTTAAAGAGCATTTGTGATTGACGCGCATCATGTAAAAGAATTAGCAGAAGTGAGTGGGATCTTCAATGGCATAGTATTAGGTAAAGTTTTACCCATATAAACCCAAAAAGGTTGTATCAAGATACAATCGATAATTATATGAGTTATGTCACAAGCAGTATTATCACATCTCCAGCAGTTAGCATGAGGAATCAAGCCAGCTCTATGTAGCTTTGTTGTTGATCAATTCCAGTCATAATGGATTTTGAAGAGACAAAATGTTAATCTAGTTTCATGTGTGCCCTTGTTTAAATCATTTAGGATCTCTATCCACTCATCATCTTTAAATGAGATTGATAATTTGGTCTGCCATCTGGCACATTACTCCTGTTATAGAGGTTGTGAAAAGAGGTGAGATGTGAGCACTTCATATAAACCAGACATAACCCCTTTATGTTTTCCCCAAGTGTTAAGATACGTTACTACTGGTGAAGTCTGTAGCAGCCTAGGTTGTGATCCTAGGTTCCTCATCAAACATTGTCGGAGCTGTGTGTATTTTCCAAGTTGTAAGATAAGTAAATCAAATTCCTCTTGTAATTGTGCAAACGTCTTGAGATCACCATCAATGAGGAGTTGATCTAAAGTATGAATACCTGCTGTCTTCCAGAGGGACTAAGATATTGCTTGTCTATTAATGCTCATGCTCGCATTGTCCCATAAAGGGGCTTTTCTATGAATACGGGGATGTGAACCCAGCAATCGGTGTGCTAGTTGCCAGGACCCACGCAAAGCTGATAAAATCGGATTAGTGGGGTCATTGTGACTAGTCCCTGTCCTGTAAAAAGCGGAGAGGCCCGTTTCTGCTGATAAAAGATGTCTTTCTATGTGCACACATTGCGGGAAATCAGGAGCTTGTGACAGCAAATATGTTGTTTGGGATGACTGTAATGTAAGGGCATAATGTTCCACTGAGGGTAGACTCATTCCTCCATAAGAACGATGAGCCTTTACATTCAGTATTGCTAAACGAGATCTAGCTGAGTTCCATATAAAGGTTTTTATCTTAGAATCTATTGAACAAAGTGTTGTCAGAGGAATCTGAACAGGGAGCGTACCAAGAACGTATAAAAAATGTGGGAGAGTAACCATCTTTATGGCTCGGACTCTACCCCACATTGAGAGCCCTAATGCTTTCCATTTATCCAAGTCGCGTTGCATTTGTGTAATGAGGGGATTTATGTTATCCATAATAATTCCTTCAAAACCTTTGTTCACTAAAATACCTAAATATTTGAGGCGCGAGGGTTGCCAATGAAAAGGGAACCCAAGTATGGACGCTTTTGTGGTCCCATCTGAGATGGGTAGTCTTGTCCCAATTAATTTTGCAACCAGAGAACGAGGCAAAATCATCTATGATTTGAAGTATGGACGGTGAGGAATTGGACAAGTCATTAAGTGTAAGTAAAATGTAATCTGTGTACTAATAGAGTTTTGATTCTCCAGTCAGAAGGGATATACCCGTAACATTAGTAGATTGGCAAATGGTGCCTGCCAGAGGTTCCATAGATGAAATAAAGAGGACTGGAGGGAGGGGGCAACCTTGATGGGTGCCTCTACGGATTGGAAATGATTCAGCCATAAAGCTCCCGCAATTTACCTGTGCAGTAGGATTATCGTATAGCAGACGTATTTTAGCTTTAAATTGTTCACTCAATCCAAATTTTTGCAGCACTTTAAACATATATTACCACTCGATATGGTGGAATGCCTTTTCTGCATCAAGTGACAAAGCTAGTGCGTAATTTTGGAGGCGTTTGGCAGACTATAACATGTGGGCTAAAGTGCAAAGATGGTTTCTGGAAGAGCGTCCTAGAACAAATCCAACTTGCGTATGATGGATCAAAGAAGGTAGTAATTTACGGAAACGAGAAGCCAGGATGCTGGCCAAAATTTTGATATCACAATTTAATAATGATAAGGGATGATAACTGGTACAAAGTAAGGGGTCTCTTCCAGGTTTGGGTAATACAGCAATTATATAGCTTTAATGGATAAGAGACCTAAGGAGGCCTCATGTTCTGCTTCCTGAAATGCTGTATGGAGTGAATTAATCACCTCCATTCCCACCCATCGATAAAACTCAGAGGGGAAGCCATCTTCACCCGGTGCCTTATGGATAAGGTAAGTTGGTTATGGCATACAGGATCTCTTCCTTAGTGATTTCACCCTCAAGCAGTTTTCTGCCTTCGTCTGATAAACAGGGTAGATTTGCCTTTGTAAGAAAGGTATCTAATTTATTACCTTCCACTTGAATCTCAGTTGTGTAGAGAGACTTATAAAACAGAGCAAATTCATTAACAATGTCCTGAGGCCTAGTTAATGTGTTACCTCCAGCTGATTTGATAGCCGGAGTGCCCATGGCTGCCTCTCTTTGTCGCAGTTGTGCTGCCAATAGCCTCCCTGCTTTTTCTCCCTGTCCATAATGCCTCCCTTTCATTTTTTGTAAGGCATATTCTGCCTTAGAGGTAAAAAGATTATTTAGGGCCATGAGAGCCAGTTCCAATAACTTACGATTCGAAATTACAGGATTGGCTGTGTATAAGCAAGTACAGGACGCAACATTTTGTTCCAGTTCTTTCTGTCCGGTAGCATTTTGTCTATTAGCTTGTGCAGCATCTCGCATGAGCTGGCCACAAATCGTAGCTTTTGCAGCACCCCATAAGATTCTGCCCGAGCTAACGGATCCTTGATTGAGAGATATGTAGTCTTGAAGAGGAGATTTAATAGAACTTTACCCTTAGGGGTTCTTTATCGTTGGATATTCATATGCCAGGGCTTGTGTCCTGGTCTGGCTAACCCAATTTCCAGTGAAAGGAGAACAGGAGAATGATCAGAAAGTGCTGCTTCTAAAATATGGGATTCTTGTGTCAACTGCACCACATTTTGAGACACCAAAAAGTAATCAAGACGAGAAAGTGTGCCATGGGTAGGTGAAGTAAAGGTATATTCAAAATCTGTCTGGATGAGAAAGACGCCAATGATCTACCAAACCGTTGTCTGCCATTGTATCATTCATCAGAGCTCTATCTGCCGCGTTAGCCTTGTCCAAAGGGCCTTTTTTATCCAAAAACGGGTCTTGTACCAGGTTCCAATCTCCACCAATAAGGAATTGTGAAGCACCTGTCTCCATTAGAAGACGGTTCAACTGGAGGAAGAATGACCTCTTTGCTCCAGTCGGAGGGTAAATTGAGCCAATGCAAATATGAGACTCACCAATTTGTAATTTGGTAAAAATGTACCGTCAGTCCGGAGCTGTCCACGTTTTTTAGCACTGTAACCGGAAGAGATTTACAAACGAGGATCGCCACTCCACATTTACGAGGTGGCTTCTTTTCTGGATCCTCTTCTCCACCTATGCTGCTGTGAATCACCTTTCCCACCAATAGATAAACAGCTGAGTTGAGGGTTTTAGTAAGTAGGAAGTGATGGCGCTCAGCAAATATGCGTATTGTAAGTTTGGGTGGACAGGTGAGTATGGTGCTAAACAGGAAGGGGAGACCCTATATAAGCCCTCAATGTGTGTAGGGAGGTCCCTACAACAAAATCGTACAACATAGTCCTGTGCACACATACAAAATAGAATGCATAGATGTAACGTTATACACAAGTGATGCGTTCAGAGTGCTTCGGTAATACTGGAAATTCTTTATTCTTTAAGAGAAACACAACCAGCCGACACGTGTTACGTCGGGGATGAGTAATCCCACGACTCTTCAGGGCTCTGCACAGTCGCTTGAGCGAAATGTATTTCCCAAGACCGGTGATAATTCCAACCCGGCTGGGTACAAGGTTGCAAATGAAGTATAATGGGACAGCAAAATGTGACTGTCACACACGCGTTTGGATTACTGCCGCCAGGACGTGCTTTCTTTTCTCTTCTGTAACACATATGGGGAACACACACCCGTGTTCGTCCCACTTGCCAATACTGTTCTGAATTTAATTTTTACCGCCTTTTGGTCGGAATTCGTCTACAAGAGATTATAGTACTACTTGTGGAACCACTTTTCGTCTTACTTGCGGCATTATTACTTAAGAAACCTCTATCTTTAGATTCATTTTGCTGTCCCATTATATTTCATTTGCAACTTTGTACCCAGCCGGGTTGGAATTATCACCGGTCTTGGGAAATAAATTTCGCTCAAGCGACTGTGCAGAGCCCTGAATTTCCAGTATTACCAAAGCACTCTGAACGCATCACTTGTGTATAACGTCTATGCATTTTATTTTGTATGTGTGCACAGGACTATGTTGCACCTTTCCCACCAATTCACTACCTAGTTTTTCAGATTCTTTAGTGACAAGGTGCGTTTCTTGAAGGAGAGCTATATTAACCTGTTTTGATTGTGAATAAGAAAGTACTTTTTTCCTTTTAATGTAATGCGTTAATCCATGAACATTCCATGTTATTACACGAAGGGTATGTGAAATAACCATGTCAGAAGGAAAAGGAAAACAATCAACAATAAGTGTTCACTATGAATGTAAGAGTGTATCAAAATATGTCAAACAAATTCGTAAAATTTGTTACATCTGTGAGAAAAGTATAAGGAGGAGAAGAGAGAGAAAACATAAAGAAGGAGTAAAGAGAAAGGAGAGAATAGAGAAAGGGGGGAAAATGAATGAATGGTAAAGGAGACCCTGGTCCGCAACAGTAGTAATATGATCAATGAATTAGCTGAAGAAAGTAATAAGTGCTAACTGAGAAAGATGAAAGATGTATAGAAAAGAAAATATTACGCAATGCGAAAGGGAGACAGGAAGGGAAATGCCAAGTATTAAATGTCACAGGGGATCTACAAATTTTAACTGTGGGTATAAGCACACTGGAGCATCCCTGCGAGGAGGGGCTCCATCAAGAGGACAGGACAGTGATTTAAGAGAAACAAGTCAAAAAGGGCAAACACAATGTGTACATCTGAGCCATCACTGGTATTAACAAAAAGGAAGCGTTATGTTGTATAAAAATACCAAAAAAAGTAAACATACTAGTTATCTATTGAATTAAAAGGATGACATATATATATATTATAGATGCCCGCCGATGCTGATTCTCTACAACTGCGGAATCGATTCCAGTTAATCAAGGCAAGATAACGGGTGTTTTGTGATTTCTGTCTCGAATCACGGTAAAACACCCGTCAAAATACGGCATCAGGGTACGCTCCACGCTGCACTCGCAGCAAGGGCGCGTCTTGCAGATCGAAGTTTGTTCCGTGGAGCAGACGAAGAAACCTACACCTAAATGGCTTCGGAATATTTAAAAGGGCGGGAAGCCTCTGCAAACAGCATATTCAAGAAAAAATCTAACGACGATTCAGGTTTGACAACCGGAGGAATCGGACAACAAACTACGAGTACAAGTATCAGACAGAAAGGTAACCTGCTTGAAAAGCTACGTAAACGTTAAATCAGTAGATGGTGGGAGGCGACCTCGTTACGAAACTACATAGAGGTGGACAGGATTCCGAGAGGGCTTCGCATTTTCACCATACCCACTCTTAACAACCCGAAACCACAAATGTTAAAAGACTGGATGGCAAATTCACACGAATGTTCCAAAAATATGTTGAACATGCTTATAAAAAATGCTTGGGAGGATCACGAAGAACTGATGACCCAAATACAGACCATACTCGATGATCTTAATAAAGAAAGGAAGAGGTCTGTAAGGTCTTGACAGCTATCGAGGATCGGATGAAGAAATTTGAGTCCGACATTGTGAAGCGGATGCAGAACAAATTCGAGCGGGATGAACGTGACTACATGATGGGCAGGATTCTCACCTTCGCAAGGAAGTTTGACAGAGCAAGAGCAGAACTGTCCAAAGAAAAAACCTTGGGGAGAGCAGAAAGAACCGTATATGCCTCTAATACAGACCTGAGTTCGGATTTAGAATCTGTGGACAGCAACACATCAAACACACAGGAAGTGACGTCTTTTTCGGAAGAGATGCGCCTCATTCAGATGAATATGGAACACTCAGAAAGAGGACGACCCAGAGGAAGAGGTCGAGGAGGCGCAATCAGAGTACAAATAGGAGACAACGTAGAAGGAAAGAGCAAATTAGTCAGCATGGGAACACGTGGACAACTGGCAAAGAAGCAGACATGAATAACACGTCGTCAGCATTAACGGTAATGAACCTTTCTAAAAGAGTTTTAACCGAAATTGATAAAAATGTACTTAGCCTGGGTTTATCTTTTTGTCCAGACTGTTCTCTTGACTATACACAGGTGCGGATTGACCTGTATAAGTTTGCGAGAAAACTCAAATTATGTAAAATCCACACTAGTCGCAAAAGAAATCAATTATCTAATCCAACCTCCTTGACACCAAGTATGACCACTACTGTAGACACATTCCTTAACAGTAATGACCTTGAAATCCTAAATACCATGTATGATTTAGCTAACGAAGATCTCAGCATACCACGCTCTCTCCTCACTACCACCAGTATGTCCCAACCTGAGAATATGGGAACACAAAATGAGTCAGACACTAGACAAGACCATGGTCACTCCGCTAAAACAAACTTTAGACCTAGTTCTAAGTACATCCCACAAACACCACGGGATAACATTGATGTCTTTCAAGACGCTGTAATTTGTGACCTGAACAAACTGACACATCTACACATGCGCAGGAGAAACATCACTAAGGAACAGTGGGAGTCTGTTGTCTCCTTACAAGGAGACGACAGTATTGTGATCAAACCATCAGACAAAGGGGGGAATGTGATCATTATGGATAGAGAATTTTATGTGAAAGAAACCAACAGACAACTTTCCAACAGTGTCTGTTATGAAAGGATAGATAAGGATTACCTAGAGAAATTACAGAATAGATACCATCAGATGACTGATAAGTGGGCACAGGAAGAGCTCTTAAGTTGAGATGAAAAAAAGTTTCTCACCAATACCACACCAACCACACCCACTTTTTATCTTTTGCCCAAAGTGCATAAAGACCCTGTAAATCCCCCAGGACGTCCTATTGTCTCTTCCAAAAATAGTCTGTTTGAAAATACTTCTATCTACATTGACCACTTCCTCTTCCCTTTTGTCAGAGATCTTAACTCCTACGTCAGGGATACCAAGGATTTCCTCCAAAAAATTGAGAACTTACAATGGGGGCCCAATTGTTGGATGGTATGCCTTGACGTTGAGAGTTTGTACATGAGTATCCGTCATTGTGACGGCCTGAGAGCCTGCCAGGAGTTTCTGAAAACAAGAAGTACACTTCTCACGGACCATACACACATGATCCTTGAAATGATAGAAATGTGCCTAACTGAGAATGCTTTTATGTTCAATGGGAACTGGTACAAGCAGACACAGGGCACTTCGATGGGCACTTGCTTCGCTCCTAGCTACGCGAATCTTACCGTGGGCTGGTGGGAGAAGCAAGTGCTCTGGAGTGAAGATCTGGAAAAATGGACGAAAAACATCAATCTATGGCTGAGGTATACAGATGACATCTTTTTTATCTGGGAGGGAATGGAGAGTGAACTATTGATGTTTTATAATGCTTTGAACAACAATTGTATCAACCTGAGATTCACCATGGTACACAGCCAGCAGACTGTTAACTTTTTAGACATTAAACTTATGATCATTAATAACACCTTAACCACTACTCTCTTCAGAAAAGAAACCTCTGGGAACAGCATCTTACATGCTACCAGTTTTCATATGCCCAGCTTTAGGTGGAGTCTTCCTTACGGTGAACTCCTCAGAGCAAAACGGAATTGCAGTACTGAGGAGGCATATCAAGAGACTAAGCGAAGTATGCTGACTAGACTCAAGGAGAGAGGCTACACTGATAAAATGCTAGTAAAAAGATTGAAGAAAGTAGACAGCATGAATAGAACTGAGGCCCTTTTCAAAACATCAGCAGCACCACCGCCGACTCCAGTTGATATGCTACCTATCAGATTTGTAACTACCTTTTCTACCCAGACAGATCAACTAAAAAATATTCTAAAAAAAAGGTGGAATATCCTCACACAGGATAATATCCTATCTGTAAGGATTGAGTCTAGCCCATCTTTTTCTTTTAGGAAAAATCCCTCCCTGAAAGATCTACTAGTAAATAGCCATCTGAAACCCAAGAAAGGGACTTGGCTAGAACAAGGGAAGGGGTTTAGGCGATGCAGGAAATGCAAAGCCTGCAGCCATTCTGAGGATATCAAAGAGGTCAAACTACAGAGAACAGGTAAACTATGGAAGATCCCTAAATTAATCCATTGTAATACTGACCATGTTATCTATGCCATCACATGCCCGTGCTCCAAGTGGTATGTAGGATCAACTACGTTCCCTGTGAAGAAACGCATTTTGGAGCATTGGCGAGCTATAACCAATGAGTATCTGAGTTACAGTACTGCTAGACATTTCAGAGAACACCACCCAAGTGATTGGACGAGTGCGAAGTTCTTTGCGCTAGACAGTGTGCCATAGCATCCTAGAGGTGGCAATAGAGTGCAGTCTCTGAGGAGACTGGAATCTCGTTTCATTCTGCAAGCAGGTAGCCTCTTTCCGGTAGGGCTCAACAACGACGAAGAAATGTATTCACATTTGTAATAATTGATTTGCTGTTCTTTTGCTGTTCTGAACAAAACTGGCACCCCCCTTTTTTCTGTGTCTTTCCCTCCCCGTTCTTTATAACCAGTTTTGAATTGACAGATTGGATCTCTGATCCTAACTCTATAACTCAGTTGGTCCTTGATGCGGTCCTTAAACGTATTGAACGTATTGTCAACTCATAAGATTGGAACATATCTTCTTTTCTTCTCTTTTTATCTTGATTTTTTGGAATAACATGTTTTAGCTTTCATTGTTGATACATGACACAGCATTAATGTCTTATTATTCTTTTATTTCTGCAGCTTGGGGCTCATGAATTCACAACGAATAGTCACCAATAGCAAGTATTGGCTAAAGTTCCTGGTATGCGCACATCCATCACTGGATAGTTTTGCACTATGTTTAGATTCGGGTACTATACCTTTACCGGCACATACTATCCTTTATAATTTATTTCTATGTATATAGACACAGAGCAATAAATCCTGGACCACTAAAGGGTACTATACCTAGATGCTCTCACAATTGGGCCACAAAGTGGATGGCCACCCATCCGTGACTGATTAATATAATAGAATTATGACTCTCTCTCTCTGCAGAATGAATGCAAATTGTTGATTTTTACTGAAACAAGTATTTTGAGAAATCTAAATGCTGGAAGTTAGTGTGTTATAAAATGTCATTAACAAATTTATTTTATGATTTATGGTATTTTGATGAATTATGTTGTGCAATTTACCGCTATATGAAAAACCTTGAATATAAGGATTATGAGACTGTGTTCCAATCATGCCTTTTATTATTCTTTTGACTACTACAGTCTCTATCTAAGGAACGACATCGAGGACGTTTGTAAATAACTCTTGTGTTGATGATTAAGTCTGTCTTCATTGTTTACTAGTGCACGCTGCGACGTGCCAAAATAAAATGTACATATATACTTCCTGGTTCAAGGAGGAGGTCATGTGACCAAGGCTGCTTGTCAGCCGAAACGCGTCTTTTGTCGTTGGTGTAAATAAACTTTACACTATTCTCTGCAAGACTGGTGTGGCTCGTCTTCTTTCCTGTTGAATTCGGAGAGGACTTCTGTGCAATATATATATATATATATATATATATATATATATATATATATATATATATCAATCTACGAGTTTACTCCTTCCGAAGTTCAAGCCCCCGTAGGAGGGGTGGCGCGGACCGGCGGAGACAACCAGCAATAATTTGATCCAGAACGGAGTCCCACACGCGCTCTCGGAGTAAATAATAATTACCAGGGAAACGGATGGTCACATTGACACAGGTAGGTTTATTCACATCATAAACCTGCTGCAACGCGTTTCACCCGCGAACGGGCTTGTTCACGGGTGAACAAGCCCGTTCGCGGGTGAAACGCGTTGCAGCAGGTTTATGATGTGAATAAACCTACCTGTGTCAATGTGACCATCCGTTTCCCTGGTAATTATTATTTACTCCGAGAGTGCGTTTGGGACTCCGTTCGGAATCATATATATATATATATATATATATATATATATATATATATATATATATATAGTTAATACAGTCAGGATAAAATGACATTAGATTATCAGCAATAACAATTGATTACTTCATGTAAGTCTATAATACCAATAATAATCTTAATGCTCAATAATACAGAAGGCACTTATCATGCGTGTTACTGTTGAAATAAAATAAACGAGGCAGTCAACATGCTTATCAAGGTTAATACAAATAATATAGTAAGAATAGCTCAATATGTATAATACTCAGCTATCTGATGGTTGGACATCTTCGTACTTCTCAATATATTGAGCTCATTAAATTTTTCAGTTTCCTAGAAGGAAATAAATGTAATCATAGCTATGAATGCAATCAAAATTGTAAGTGGGATATATTTCATCTGCAGTCTGCATTCAAAGTAGATTTTAGGGGGGAGTGGGATTCATCCCTATGCTGCTCCTGGGTAAAGGTATATACAGTCTGAAGAGCCAAAGCTTTATCCTCATGACTTTGAATTGTCCTTTCGAGTTCTCTGCCACCCTGTCTAGGGCTGTTAATATTCCGACGTGCAGTGCCCATAGCTTGTAGGGAGGAGCTGGGTTGTGTGAGATCCTGAGTAGAATGCTGTTCCCATATCTTGCGGCTTCCAACGATCTATAAATAGACGAAAGTCTTGAGAATCATAAAAATCTTTAGAGATTCCATCTTTGGTGATGCGGAAGAAAGCAAGGTCAAAGAGACTATATTTGATGTCCAATTGACGTAGTTGAGGTCTCAATGAAAGCGTGTGGTCGTTAGTCTCTTTGGAGAAGTCGGCTGCCATACGAATTTCATGACCATCATATGTGAATGGACCGTGGGTTTGTGCAGAAACTAATAGTTGCCTTGTCTGTTCATGTCTTAGAAAACAGGCAATAAGTGGTCGTGGTTGGGATGAAGATGATTTATGGAGAGGCCCAATGCAATGTGTACGTTGTATCTCCAGTGGAGGATGAAAAGCAATGTCCACTAATCTTGGAAGAATTTCCGTAGGAATGCTCTAGCATTTGGGCCTTCAATTTTTTCTGGGAGGCCAAAAAAAAGCATTAACCCTTCAATTACGGTCTTCCAAGTCAATCAGTTTGCTGTGTAGGAATAATAGCTCTTGATCTCTGTTTTGCACCACTTCTAGACATTCCTCCACAGATGTCAACCTATGATCAAGTCCTTCTGCTTTTGCATGAAACCCTGAGTTGTCTAATTGTATTGATTTAGCTTCAGCCGCTAAGGAAGATATATTTGAGTCCATTCCTTCAAGTCATTGACTGACAGCAGAGATTTCTCGCAATATGCGATCCATGGTTTCCCCTTTCGTTGTTAAGTTAATCTGTGGTGAATTCTCTATTGTAGAAGTGGTACATTTTTTAGACATGTTCCAGGATTGCTTGAGTACATCCGCAAAAAGGGGCTGCTTAGAAGGTTTGTTTCTGTGTTTGTTAGTAGACAATTGGCTTACTTTTATCAGGGTAGTGCTCTGAATCAATAAATTAATGCAGGAACATAAATTGGTGACAGAATCTGTGCAATGATCCAGTTAAAGAGCTGATTAGTTTTAGTTGTGGGTGACTCTTGCTTCAAAATATTAGAAATTATCACCCTGCTGTTTACTGGAGAAAAGAACGATTTGTACTTGCCACAAGAAACTTTTCGGTTGAAAAGAATCAATCCCTGAATATGTCAATAATTCAGTTTCTATTTTAATGTCTTTCTTTCAATACAATTGACACGTTTCCAGGTTATGATCCTAAAAATATTAAAGAAGTGACGACAGATATTTATGACAATTGACTTAGAGGAGGTTGGGAAGCGACTCTAATGCTTCCTGGATTAGTGTGACTACTTAAACAATAATTATGCTTGTGAGTCCAGAATTTTCCTGAGCACTTCAATAAGGTGATTGAGTGAAATTTGAAAGCAAGGATTTAGAATTACGTGGTATTCGAATAGGTCACCCAAGAAAGAACACTCAATATTCACTCAATTGGACCGGAACTATGAGCGCTGCATACAAGAGTGAAGCTGTGATTTATTCACTTCACCAAAAGATCTAGCCTGCCTGTGTGGAGAAGAGAATTACCTAATGCCATTCAGAAAGCACAATGGTGAAGAAAATATTCTATTTTAAGTCTCTTGTGGCAAAGACTGTAAATATATAGCGTTTCTTCATAAGCAGTATATCGGTCCTGCAGCTGGAGGGTAAAAGTGTTAATTTACATAGCGGTGATAACACTCACTGTTAGATCTGGGGGTCTCTAGTTGGCAGGGTAGGTACCACTGTCCAAGTAGGGACCCTTGCTTCTAGTCAGGGAAAGGGGGATACACTGTTAAGATAACCCCTGCTCACCCTCTAGGTAGCTTGGCCTGAGCAGTCTAGGCTATCAAAGGCAATGTGTAAAGTATTTGTACCAACACTCACAGTAATTCAGTGAAAACACCACAGATTTACTCCACACCAGTTTTAGAAAAATAATGTATCTTTACTAAAAACTTCACAAGACCAAATATTACAGACAAACCAACATATAATTCAAAAAGGTTACTTTAAAGATAGTTCAAGAGTTTGCAGAAAGTACTCCAGGATGTAAAAGTCAGTGTCTTGCACAATGCGACTCTCAATGCACAAAATGCGACACTGTCGTGCCCAACAGTACCTGTAGTTGCGCTAAGGTTCCCAAAAGCTATAACAAGGAAGATGGCAAAGGCGATGCGATACTCTTGAGATCCTGGGGAGGCTTTGCAGCAGCCCTGCTTCACGCAGCAGAGGTGGATGCGCCGGCTCCGATCTGTAGGGGGAGGATGCGATGACTTTGGCTTTCGTTGCGTAGGTTTCTTAGGGGGAAGCTTCACGCACAGGTTCGATGCGACACTCTTCGATGTGGTTCGATGCGTGGCGCAGCGTTGCCTTCCGGCACCGCAACTCTCGATGCGCCACGGAACGGGACTCTGCGTCGACGCACGCAGCGACTGGAGACTTTCACGCACCGGCAGTGGTGCGGCTCTCAAACTGGTTCTGCGACGACCCTCGCAATGTCAGGAATCTTCACGCTTCGGGACGATGCTCGACGCACTCGGCGATGCGGGGACCCTGCGTGTTGCGATGGTGCCGCGATGAAGTTTTCCGCGCACTCTCGCTCTTGCGACACGCAATCGGATGATGCGGTGGGTACCAGTTGTTTCTTTTTCACGCTTCTGCTTCCCAGCTCCCAAAACACAGCAAAACGACCTCCTGAGGCCCCAAGACTGGGCAAGCACTCCAAGGCAGGTCAGAACTCCCTCAGCAGAGTTCCAGGGGAGCTGGTGGTGAAGTCCTTTTGTTCCTGGGACTTCTTAACAGGGAGACAGCTCTTCTCAGGCCCTTGGAGATCAGAATCAAAAGAAGGGGACACAGCAAAGTCCTTCCCCTCTCCTTGGCAGCAAAGCAAAACAGCAAGCAGGCAGTCTTCTCCTCTTCAGTCCTTTTCAGCTTTCTCCTTGGCAGAGGTTTCTTCTTAGTTCCAAAGTGATCTAAAGTTTTAGGTGTCTGGGGTCCTCTTCTTATACCCCTCCAAGCCTTTGTCTCTCTTTGTTCCAGTGGGGGGATTCCCCTGCTCAAACCGGTTCCTGGGTGTGCTCTGCTCTGGAGCACCTGGTTCCTTTCAGAGTGAGGGGCAGGGTCGTTAGACGCTCAGCAGGAGGTGGAGCCTTCTTTGTGCCAGCAGAGGCAGAGTCCTCAGCCTGGCCAGCAGGGGGTGGAGCCAGCTTTGTGTTGGCAGGGGCAGCCCTATTCAAACCCAGGGACTACTCCTCCCACCCATCTAAAGCAGATCTCCCTATTCACCCTGCTGCTGACTCATCCAGGCTCCTGGAGCCACCTGGCCCATCACATGACACCCTTCAGCCAACCAGCACACAGGCACACAGGAAGGTTAAACAGGAGAATAGCTACTTTCTAAAAAGTGCTATTCTCACACAGTGAATTTAAAAACCATCTTGCTAAAAAGATGTATAATTAAATCCTGAACACAGAGATACCAAACTTGGATTTTCTATCTTGCCCTTATGGGAAGATAGGCATGTAAACAGCCTTCCCCATTCTATCCTATGGGCAAGATAGCCTCTCAGCAGTGAAAAACGAAAATGGTTGTAATTCACTACCAGGGCATGTTACACACCTCAGTACATGCCCTACCTTTCAGATACACTGCACCCAGCCCAGGGGGGTACCTAGGGCCACCATAGGGATGCCTGACATGTACAGAAAGGGAAGGATAAGGCCTGGTCAGTGGGTGCACTGGCCAGGTCGACATGGCCGTCCTGGACTGCACATAGGCACTGCAAGCAGGCCTAAGACACCATTTTAGCGGTCCTCCTGTGGGTGGCACAATCAGTGCTGCAGCCCACTAGTAGCATTTGAATCACCAGCCCTGGCCTACGCAGTGCACTTTACTAGGGGCTAACAGGTGAAACAAATATACCAATCATGGATAACCAATCAATATAACAATTTATACAGAGAGCATATGCACTTTAGCACTGATCAGCAGTGGTAAAGTGCCCAGAGTCCTATTGCCAACAACCACGGGTCCGAAAAAATAAAGGAGGAAGAAGCAAACAGTTTGGGGATAACCCTGCAAAAAGGGCCGTTTCCAACACTCACCCACTTCATATCCATCGATAATGCTGAAATAAGTATACTCCACTAAGCCATTTTCAAAAATAGTGCCGCCTTTGTCCATTAAGATTACTCAGTGTACAGGCCAATCTGCATCATACAGAGACCGGGAACTCAATTAAGGAGATTGGAACACTGAGGGCAGGAACGTTTAGATCTCCAGAGCCGGGGCTGCAGACATACCCCCAGGCCTGACGTTTCACTCAGCACGCATTTCTCGGTGACCACGAACCGCGTCGCAGGCGTTTTGAGAATTTAGCCCATCTGATTCCTAGCCTTGCTACGACACCTAAGACGACAAAATATTGTTTGGAGCCATGCAGAAAAAGTCACCGTCTCCGTTTGAAGCCCCCCTCACAGTGGAGCTCACAGATTAGGTGGCCATCTTAATCTGCATCCAGATCATAGCCTCTATATATTAATTTTAAATCTAGTATTAACAAAACAAAATCTTACAGCACATTAACGTAAATGTGTACTAAATAATTAATTATTGAAAAAATACTTATTTGATTTGAAAATATTATCCCTAAAGAATTTTTTTTAAAAATCATACCTACTTAAAAATTGTTGTTTATTATTACACAGTTAAATGGCCTGGGACTTAAGACAAATCGCACCAAGTCTTTTGTAATAAAATGCGGCTCTAAATTATCCAAGACTAAGACATTTTTGCTTGGTGGTGAAGAAATTTGGAAAAGCCCTCCTTTTACATATTTGGGAGTAAAGATAGATGTAGATTTTAACTAGACATTTTAACTGAATGTAAGAATTTTGCAATTTCAAAGGGCATTTGAACAGGTTTTAGATTTTCCATACGGCTGGGGCACAAACCAACCAATCAGTTGCTTTCTATTTTTAAAAGTAAATTTGTATCTGTTGCTTAATTTGGTGCCAGTATTTGGGGTTATGCCAATTGCAAACCTCTCCAAATTGTGGAAAATAAATTCATAATAAGGCTGATGTTAGTCCTGCAATTCACTTCAATTTCCTTCTCTCATGATGAGTTTGGGGGCTGAACCACTTAGTAAATCATATTAAACTGCAGCCTCTGTTACTTTGGCTCAAAATCTGGAAAAATCCAGAAGCCCAATTGTGTAGCCCAATTCTTACAGATTAAATGAATTTAGATAACTGATTAGATATTCTATGGCTTAAATATATTAAAATGAGTCTTGCTAGGCTGGGTACCCCAGTATAGTTTTCTAACCCGGCTAGCTCACTTAACATCTCTCCGAGTAGAATAAAAGAGCTTTTTTATCAACACATTCAATTGGCACGAATGGACAACAGATGTGGTTGGTTGGGAGTTAATTTCTGGCAATTACCTGCTGCCCCGCACTTAACTTGCAGATAATTTCAAATGAGAGGCAGGAGTTTCTGCTGACCAGGTTCCGCCTTAAAACCATACACTTTTTGTCTGCTTTTCCAACTAAAGGCACCTGGTTCCCATCTCTCCTCCTCTGTCATTGTGAAGCTCCGGCAGACCAAAGCACTGTGCATTTTATTCTATTTAGCAGATTTCATACCACAAAAAGAAGGCAGTTCTTTTGCTTAGTATTATGAGCATTAGAGACCAAATCTCACGTAACTGCCTTTTCTTATTTACATCACCTGGGAAGTTAAATATTTATTTATTTTGTATTGTATTATATTTTAAGTGCATTAAGGATTCAATCTAATTACTGAATCATGTATGCTATCATTGCCGCTCTTTCATTTTTATCTATTTTAAATGATTATTAAAAGCTTTTTATTCTATTATGTATTGTAATGTATTTTCTCTCTGGTGTGACTTTTATGTCTCAACAGAGTTGATTTAAGTATTTTGATGATGATGACGCAGTTAAATGTTATAAAAGGTAAGTGTAGCATTCATTTTAAATACTAATAATTATTTAACATAGTTTTAATATTAATATAACTTTATTCTTAAATGCTTCAATACCATAATACTTGCTTCTTGTTCATTTATTAAAAAAAGCAACATTTAGACATTTATTTTAAAAGTCAAAATGATTTAATTATTTCTAATATTATTTCTTATTGGGTTTTTATTCGAAGTGCCTACCTCCATTATCTTATATGGGTATGTTTCTCAGTACCTGTGAGAGGCCATATGTGTTTATAGACTTACTCCAAGGTTGGGCTAAAGTACATTTATGACTGTTTTGCAACCTTTTTGGCTCTAGTAACTTTATAAGTGCAGTTTGTGAATGGGCTTACTTTTGTATGGGTGGGTATTTTGTTTATGCATGCTCCTCCCTAAACCCCTCCTTAGCCCCCTTTCACACCACTCCATGTTCCTCCTGCATTTAGTACTAAAAAGTACACCTACATGTGCACAGATTGCCACACTCGTGGCTGAGATTTCAGAATAGAAAAGGTGAAAGAGGCAGTGATCTCTCTGTGTAGGTTTATGAATTGCATTTTGTCGTATGCAAGTGGTACTATAGTAGAACTACTTTACGTACTACAAAATATTCTGTGTCAATGTGTGAACTCAACAGCCATTTGGAGATGTTACAAGTCCAGAGCATCATCTGTGGAATGATTGCTACATCCTCAAGACGCTTGGGACTCCAGAGTATATCCTTGAGTGTGTAATAGGTTGTGGTGACATTGGAATGTCTGTTTGAGAATGGAGGAGTACTTTTGAGCACAGGGGACAGGAGTGCTCTTTGCTGTTGTTACCTTGGAGGGGCTAAGACTGTCGCTATTGCCATCGCTGTGTTCACGGAAGGTCTTCGCACGGGACTCAATCACCCAGGAGTCCGTGCGTGCTCACAGCTGCACCGAGGTCCGCCCTCCCGCACTAACACTTAAAAGACCTCGCGGAACCCGCTGGCACGGGTCCCGCTTCGCTACTGGGGACAGGAGTGTTCTTTGCTGTTGTTACCTTGGAGGGGCAAAGACTGTCGCTATTGCCATCGCTGTGTTCACGGAAGGTCTTCGCACGGGACTCAATCACCCAGGAGTCCATGCGTGCTCACAGCTGCACCGAGGTCCGCCCTCCCGCCACTAACACTTAAAAGACCTCCCGGAACCCGCTGGCGCGGGTCCCGCTTCGCTACTGGGGACAGGAGTGTTCTTTCCTGTTGTTACCTTGGAGGGGCTAAGACTGTCGCTATTGCCATCGCTGTGTTCACGGAAGGTCTTCGCACGGGACTCAATCACCCAGGAGTCCGTGCGTGCTCACAGCTGCACCGAGGTCCGCCCTCCCGCCACTAACACTTAAATGACCTTGCGGAACCCGCTGGCGCGGGTCCCGCTTCGCTACTGGGGACAGGAGTGTTCTTTGCTGTTGTTACCTTGGAGGGGCTAAGACTGTCGCTATTGCCATCGCTGTGTTCACGGAAGGTCTTCGCACGGGACTCAATCACCCAGGAGTCCGTGCGTGCTCACAGCTGCACCGAGGTCTGCCCTCCCGCCGATTGGTTTCTGCCCCCTATTAACATTTCCACCCAACGCTGCGCGGGACGCGCGCGGGACGCCCAGGACGAAGCCCGGACAAAGAGCGGACAGTCTGGGACAGTCCGGGACAGGAGGGGGCAGGCGGGGGTCTAAGAACACATATGCCGCTTGATGTTCACCCTGTAGGCTGTATTGACTAGTATCACTGCATCCAGGTTAGTAACTGGCGCTGTGGTATAACGTGATTTTCCGGGCTGAAAGCCAAACATTGTGAAAGGTAACAGGTGCGTTGCACAGTGTGGGGTTATTTCTGTTAAGTTAGGCAACAGGCTAGGCCCGGCTCATAATGTCCAAAGCCAAACTTGCTTTAGCGACTACTACTATGGATAATTATCTAGTCAAGATGGTTGACAAGATCAACCATGAACAGAGGAAGTCTTTGGGGCGGTCGGGGCCACAAGCCACGACTCCCCCCTCACCTAATCGATCTATTCCTCTATCTATTTCCAACCAAGACGTTGGTATTCACCCAGACTATATAGATAGTTCCACCCCGGTTGCCCCAATGGATAAAGTGAGCCTGGTCAGTATAACTCCAGGGGCTTCTAATGATTTGGAATCTAGTCAAGCCACTACTTCAGATCCATTGATTCCCAGCGTGACGGCCTCGAGGCCACAAAGATTATTACGGTCGTGTAGGAATAATAGTAAGATCAATCAGCCAAAACGTGGGGGGAACCGTCCCACTAAGAGAGTTGACCCTTTATTGTCCAGTGCTGTTCGTGATCAAAAAACAGCACTGGATGGTACCACGGTTACTTTAGATAATGAGCAACTTGACTTCTTGATTAATGCCATAGATATTAAGTTTGATTTACTTGTTAAACCTCTAGTGATCAAACTTGACACAATTACAGATGAAGTAGTCAGACTGGGAGGTTTACTGGAATTACATGTCAATGCTTGCACAGGACCCAAAACTAAGGATAATGAACAGGGATTTGTTAAGACCCCCTCTAAAACTTCTAATAAGGCAATATTGACGACTATGTGCACTAATTCTAATCCTTGCCCCGGGGATGTTAGCGAGGAGGTATCTGTTGCATCTAACCCCCCCCCCCCTGCAGATGTCGGGTCGAACCAAACCTCTTCCCAGCCCAGCACTAAGGAATCAGGCGGGACCTAATATAAAAAGTCCAAATAGTCCACAGCCTGATTTACCACCGGCTTGTGCTCCTTTTGTGGCAGTTCTAACCAACGTTCCCCCAGTTAGAGAGTCTGGAAGTAACAACGACCATAGAGAATCTCATTCCTCACTAAAAAATAAGACCGTGGATTGGCTCCACCGAGAGTGTGGCTTCCCTCTAGCCCTATCAGGGGATATTTTAAGTACTAGAAGAATTAATTGGATAGGTAATTCTCGTAAGAACTGTGGAGGAGATTGTAT
Source organism: Triturus cristatus (assembly GCF_964204655.1). Lineage (NCBI taxonomy): Eukaryota > Metazoa > Chordata > Amphibia > Caudata > Salamandridae > Triturus > Triturus cristatus. The sequence goes on from NC_140581.1 coordinate 802,204,076, forward strand.
AGTTATTAACTTCCGAAACCCACAACTTACCTCCACTGTATTGCTTAAAGCCGCATCACTCCCTACCCGAGACCAAGGTATCTCTCTACGTCCCCTTGGGTACTTCTATAGGGACTATGATATCCAATCTAATGTTGAGTACAACCGGGGGGGGAACAGAGATCTGAATATGCGTGCTGGCTTTACTGTTACCACGTCCAATAGATTCCAGTCCCTGAGAGGACTTGACTGCAACGACTGACTGGAATCCTTTTTGGCAGACCCAGGGACCGCGGATGCTTCCCTAGGAGAGGGGGGGAGCGGTGCGATCCCTCGGGTACCAGATATTGTGGGGTCTTTTGGTAAAAGCGGATCTATGGCTAATACTAATAATGATTCTGGTTGCTGTGAAGTAGGGAGTTTGGTCCTTGTTGGCAGGGAAGGGGACCACCTCACTAAGACCGTTCTACCGGCCAATAGTGGCTTGTGCTCAATCGCTTGTTGGAATGTTGCAGGACTTTTACAAAAGGATGCCTGTCTGGGTTGGTTCGATTTTATCAACACTTTTAATATAATTTGTTTGCAGGAAACCTGGTGTCTGGACCCTATTAATTACAATGGTTTCATTTCCTACCAAATGCCGGCTGTGGCCTCCACTTCGGGCAGAGCAAAGGGTGGGCTCTTGGTTTTGATTTCAGTGGAAGTACCTATCATTGTAAAGAAACATGTATTGATCGGGGTCCATTCCCAGATTCTATGGCTTTATCAGGAGCAAGGTAGAAATATCCTTTTAATACATTTTTACAATAACATTTTTGATAGTACTAGGCACCAGGTAGTGCTTGCTCTGGAGTCTGCTTTGGCAGACATTGTTACGAAGAATGACATCGTTTTTGATTTCATTTGGTTAGGGGATTTTAATACTGTTGCGTGTTCCTCCTCCGCCCACAGAGTTTGCGGTTTTGTAAATTGCTCTGGGGAGGGTGTTTCTCACTTCCCCCATAACTCTTACGGCGATTCATTGAATAAAATCTTGATGACTTATGATATGGAGATGCTGATAAATACGAAAAGTGCCTCTGGAGTAACTATTCCCACATTTACAGGCAGGAATGCAAATACTGTGATCAACTTTATTTGCATTTCCTTAAGCCTTAACCCGTGGTGTACAGCCCCTTTGGTAGTTGATCATTTACTTAGCGATCATAATTGTTTAACTATTGAGGCTGTACTCTGGAAGGTGAAGCAGGGCCCCAAAACAAGTTTAATAGCCAACATTGAACCGCACCGTCCAAATGGAACCAGAATCAGGTGGAAAGGGGATAAAGCAGATATTTTGTCTAACTCCATTATTAAAGACTGTTTTACTGATATTGTTGCTATTTTAGAGAGAGAGGAATTAACAGATGAAATTGTGCCTAAGTTTATTAATATCAATCTTATCATTGATAATAAATTCACTAAATTTTCTAAGGGCAAGACATGTCGACAAAGGGGGTGGTTTGATCATGCTAGCACCATTGCGCTTAAGGGGCTTAAAGCAGCACTGGCAGCTAATCAAAGAGATAGAGTTGCGATTAGGGAGCTTAGAGCTACCTATCAGGCTGCAGTCAAATATAGGAAGGCCGAATTAAGACAAGAGGCATGGGATAAGTTAGATCAGGCAGCCGAAACTTCGGATTCCTCCTTATTCTGGGCTACAGTTAATTGTCCTTTTTTAAAGGATGATGAAATGCCCGAATTGACGGCCAACGTTAGTGCAGAAAGTTGGGTTTCCCACTTCACCACGATTTTTGACTCGGATAAACCAAGGGATGTGTGTGGAGACGGCTGGCCAGTCGTTCCTTTAGACATATCCATTGCCGAAGTCCAGGATAGTATTACTGCTAGTAGGGGTGGGAAGGCCCAAGGGCCCGACGGGGTGCCCGTAGATGTGTATAAAAAAGAACCGGAGCTATGGGGCCCGCTATTAACTAACGTGTTTAATGTCGCTGTTTGTAATGGTGCCCCACCAACCTGGGAGGAATCCATTATTATTCCTATCTATAAGAAGGGAGAGAGGAGGGACGCAAAGAACTACCGTCCGATCTCCCTTCTTGATTCCTCTGTGAAAATCATGAGTAGGTTGCTTCTGGTTAGACTAGAAGAATGGGCCGAATTGAATAACATATTGGCTAATTCTCAATTTGGTTTTAGGAAGGGACGCGGGACCGTTGAACAGTGTCTTAACCTAGAATTATTAATTGGGAAGTATACGAAGGCCAAGAAAGGTTCCCTCTTTCTCTGCTTCGCAGATTTGAGCAGTGCCTTCGATATGGTGAACCATAACATCTTATGGGTGAAATTACTTGAAATGGGGGCACCTGAGGGCATTGTCTATTTCTTGGCCCGGTTATATGCCAATTTAAGTTCAAGTGTCCGCTACGGCCCAGGAGGGGAGCGCACCCCAAAGTTTAATATTCGGCATGGCATTAGACAAGGGTGTGTGCCTGCCCCTTTACTTTTTACTCTCTTTATCAATGAGGTAGACTCCGTTTTAAAGACAGTTGCGGCAGATGCACCAAAAATTCACGATTTTTATGTCCCAGTTTTACTCTATGCGGACGATGCCGTGATTTTGTCCAGGACCCCTATTGGCCTACAACGCCTAATGGATAGGTTTTCCCTGTTCATTAATGAAAGAAAGCTGTTGATTAACAAAACGAAAACTTTTGTTATGGAATGTGGTCTGGGTCGTAAAAAACCCCACCCTTATTTTATTGATGGGCATAAGGTGCAAACGGTGGACTCTTTCAACTACCTTGGTATTACTTTTTCTAAGGCAGGTAGTTGGACCAGCAAGATCACCCACGTTAGGGCTAGAATGGTGAAATGTGCCCACTGGGTGTTCAAGTTTGCAACCAAAATAGGGGACAAACGGATTAAAGATATGTTAAAAATCTATCAAATGAGATGTCTCTCAATTGCCCTTTATGGTGCTGGTGTGTGGGGGCATGTTATGGCTGGGAGTCTACAAGCGGAGGAAAATCTCTTCCTTAAAAGACTCCTATGTTTACCTATATCGGCCTCTACCGATTTGGTGCACAGGGAGTTTGGAATTCAACACCTCTCAGATTTAATCGCCCACATACCACTAATGCTGTGGCGCACAATCTGGATAAAGGAAGAGACCTCTTTAAATAGCGCCATCATTAAAGATTGCCTTTCTATTGATAACCATCTAAAGATTCCATGGATCAAATTCGTTACCCGTTGTTTTTTAGAGAATTATGGTCTCAATCTAAGAGGGGATTGTTATGTCGCCTCTAGCCTGTCGAAAAATGAGATGAAGTCTGTTTTTATGAGCCACAAGTCCGAGAGGCGTGAGAGGGCCAGTGGTAATTTAACTACTTGTTTGCTGTACGGAAGATTTTGTGAGACGGCAGGCTATCAACCGTATTTGAGCTTTGTAACCAGACCATCCCATCGGTTCGTATGGACGAGACTACAGTTTGGGATAGTGCACCATTTGGTGGCCTTCCCTTGTACCAAAAAACATCCGATATGCCCATGCGACAATATCACTGCGCAAAGCACCATGCACTTTTTACTGTTGTGTAAACTTTATGGTAATTTCCGCTCAGCTTTTTTAAAACCTATTTTTAAGAAGTATGGAGTTAGAAATGTACAAGATTCTATGAAACTGTTTTTTAACCCGCCATCTGATGTATGCTTTTTTACTGCTACCTTTCTTCTTCAAGCCATCAAAGCAAGGCCTAGTATGATCTTTTAACTGTTTTTAAAATTGTATTTTACCTGTCTGATTGATGTTTGTAGTGTAAAGGTTTGCTTTTAGGATCTGTTATTTTGTTTTTTTTGTATTTACATGATGGTTGTTTTTGTAATGTAATGTATGTGCTTTTATGGACTTTATGTTTAAGCTCCGAATAAAGCCTTATGAAATGAAAATGAGTGTGTAATAGGTTGTGGTGACATTGGAATGTCTGTTTGAGAATGGAGGAGTACTTTTGAGCACAGGTAAAGAGACAGGATTTTATCCTTCAGAGTTAAACATTTTGGTTTCTTATATGCAGAGACAAATTATTTTCCATTGTGACTCAAGAGCAGTACTTTGGAGCACAGACATTGACAGTGGCTTTTATCCTCCAGTGCTAACCTTTTGTAGTTTTCATATATATGTGTGGCAAATAACTCTGTGAGACAACACGATGTGTAAGCATCAGGCAGCAAAAACTATTGTTGGTAGGAGTTTCACAACTAACTGTTTGTAGATAACACTGAGTTGAGTTGCATGCAGTCTATTGTTGAGGCAAATTGAGACTGTGAAAATGAAACATTAGTTGTGAAAACTTTACTGTTCTTGAACATTGTTAACTGCTAGAATACTCAGATACCAGTGTTAGGTAGGAATCTCTTACATGTTATTGTATTTGATGTTGGTATTCATTACTCAGTTGGTGTTTAAATGGTATCTTGTAGTTGTCATAACTTGTTCCCTGCACTCTTATGCCAACCAAAAGGGGGAACGTCTGGTGGACTTTCTAGTGTTCGTCTGAGCTTTCGAACCTTGAGCTATCTGAATGTTAATTTTTTGCCTCTTGGACAATATTCTCAAATTCTATTTCATTCCTGGCTTTGTGAAAACCTGTTTGCTGTTCCAACTACAGACTCCAATTCATAGAATGTTCTGCTCACTGCTTTATCATCGCCATTTATTGCAGGCCAATGATATGTGGAGGAATCAGCATACCTGTCGCCGCCAAGTACTAAATTGTTCTGAGGCATGTGATCATTAATGAGTTCTTTTAAATATCTGCTTACATCCGTCTAGCTTTGGTCATCGTAGCAATGTTCTCACAGTGCTTCTGTTTGGTTAACCTGTTGCTAGAAATTCCAAATTCCTGAGCTATTGCTATCCTTGTTTCGTGAAATTGCACTGTTTTCCAGTGTGTTATAGACTCTTGAACTATAACTGCCTTCTAGTGTTCTGTTGCATTCTGAGCCTTCATTATTTTGTAGTGCTTCTTAGTTTCCTGAACTTCGTATGTACTGCAATGTTACCTATTTCTCATTTGGTACTATTGCAGTGCTTCCTGATTGTCTTAACTTTCATTTCTCCTATGCCTTTCTGTTCACATTCCCTTTCCTTCCCCTGTGTCCTTAGTTTCAAGAGGTCTGCTGCTCTATTCCTGATGATTTTGTTGCTGGTTTCCTACAGAGGTGTGTTTGCTTGATTTCTGGCAAGTGTAGCTTTTACCCCTTCTTTCTTGTTACGCACAATTCCTCTCTAGCTCCTTGTCTATTGTGTCATTGTATTTAGTTTTACATCCTATTACTGCTTCTCTTGTTCCTCTGTGATCACCAGGACACAGTTGATAACTTTAGTGGTGTTTCTCATACACTGTATCATGTTTATGATAACTTTAATACCATTGCCATGGGGGCAACTCATCAGACCCTGCCTTTGCATATTTACTGAGTATGTGGCTATTTGCAGTCAAAATATGTAACACCATGTCTGTGGGAGGAGCTGTCTGAGCCTTGTATAATCATGGGGAGATTCTCAGTTCTTCACCCTACATGTCCTTTACTATACATTTTCTTTGTATGTGCTGTATGTCTTGAGTGTTATTATGAATGCTGGATTGCCTACTGATGGAACTCTGTTTCTGAGTTTAGAGTTTCTTTATTACTTTGTGCCTAGCTTCCCCACTAAATCCCTTTTCTTCTGTACTTTGCTAAGTGATACTGGACAACATGATTATCAATATTCTCTTTACTTTGTCTACCCTGCCATGAGTCCTTGCCAGACTCTTGACAGTAGTTCCTCCTTATTAGCTAGGCAGCTACTACCTGGTTCTCCATGCTACCTGCAGTGGTAGTCGATGCTGCTGGAACGAGAGCTTTTCAGAACATGCTGCTTCCTGTGAATCAATTCTGAAAAGGGCCTGGGCACTTATAAAAGTGACCCTGAAAGTATGAGGTGAAAAGTGTGAAAACAGCATATTGGAGTAGTCGAAAAACTAATTTTGATATTCAACCATGAAAATAGTGGCTTGGTAAGTTTGTCTGTTCCTTTCAATTGACTGAAAGGGTTATTTGGTGTATTTCCTAGATGCGTTTTCTCTCTTCTGTTCAAAGATGATTCTTTACCGCCCATGGACCACTTGGAGGTGGAATTCCTGGCAGAAAAAGAGCTGGTAACCATCACTCCGAACTACAGCCTGGAAAAGGTGTATCTGATCGGGGGGACCTGGGCCAATTTAACACTGGTGTGCCAGTGGATGTTCACCTTTGGTTGGCAATTAGTTTGAAACAGCATCAGAAGTGTTGAATTATTCCCTCCGGATGGATGGACATCTAAAAACTGGAAGAAATCCGGGATGGAGGGCAGACGGAGGGCACATTTACCCTAATGCCAAGCCCCTACTATACGGAACTCACCAAGCTGCTGCTAAACCCCTCCTCTAATGGAAATGAACACCATTGGGACATTCTTTACACAATCCTTAAACCACATGTACAAACTTTGGGAAACCTTCAACCGAGAGAAGAGGGCCAGTCTCAGGACTACTAATTTGTGAAGCTGAAGGCTTTAACTCACGATGCACATTGTTTGAAAAGTTATGTCCATAAGCAGGAATTGGTTCTGCCTCCTTTCAATATTTGAAGGAGCCAGAGCTATATAATTGAGTGTAATAGCGCCCAAGGCTACTGTAAAACCAGCTGATACTGCTCTGCCCTGGATTTGCTTGTAGTCATAGGAACAGATATCAATATGTGACAACTCACTCTTGAGAATTTGGTGATTCCTGTATGGTCCGGACTTCTTGTGTTTTCATTATTGATGGTCCCAATAATTGTCTACTTTTCAAATTCACATATGATAAGTTCCTCTTATCAAACTCATAGCAATTCCAAGATTTATATTTTCAATATGAGATTTGAACAAAGCACTTGATATTAGTATGTTTTCATTACAAGACCATGCTTTCTCTGATTTCTGCAATTATCATTCAATTAAATCTCCTAAGTTGATACTCAACTCAGTGTTTATGCTCTATCTTGTGGTAGAATTCAACTACCATTTATGCAGAGATTCATGTTACTTGCCATGCAGCACAGTATCTCTACCAGAAATGCTGTGATTTATTAAATATGTAGTTTGCGTTTTAAATATAAAACCAATTCACATACTTGTACACAGGGAAGCTAACCATTTACTATACTCTTTGCGCATCAGGTTTCTGATTAGTTTGGCTGCAGCATAATTTTGAAAACGTTAATACTCTTGTTTTATACTTTGCAAATACGTGGCTTGCTTTTCAAGAAGAAACATCTACTCAAAACATCTAGAGACAAATAATGAAGTAAATTAGGTGAATGCATCATCAACATGATGTTTAACAAGTCTGTAATGGATCACAAAGATGAAAAAAATAGGAAACTTTCCATTTTCAAATTTGTAGTATTACTAGCATGAAATAAGCACTGGCAAAGCTAATAGTTCTGGCATTGGCTGCTATCCTTTGGATTTTGTCAATGCTTGTTTTGTTTTATGTTTTATGTAAAACCTTATTGTCGTGGGAGCTCGCAGGCCCTCACCAACATAAAAAATAGCTAACAACAAAACTCTTTTTAGCCTTAAAAACACACATTGACAAGTAATAGAAACAATTGTGCGGAACGTCCTTCTTCTGAAATAGTAAAATGATGTCACTGACCAGTAAAGTAAGCCTATGGCTTAAGCGGGCTGGCCATTGCACCTTGCTGTTTGCTGTAGCTGGCAGAGTAAACATGTAAGTTACACAACAACAGTCGAGTGGATGAAGATGGCTGGCAGAAAGTCGCTATAAACTAGTGTATAATCCATATAATTTTAAAAAATCAAAAGCTCTTGACCCTGACCTACAAGGCATTATGAGTAGATTGCAATCAAAAGATGTTGAGGGTGTTTGGAGACAAAATACGAAATTCTACTTATCTGAGGGGAACAAGTTAAAAGAATGTCTCAACAATGGCAAAATCACTTGTTATGAAGGGACAATCTTTCAATATATCTAGATAGATTTTTTTCTAGCATCTCCATGATTATGGAAATAAAGTTAGGAAAAGCAAACCTAGTGTAATCTTGGGGATTGATAAATAGTGCAAGGCATTGGCATTCTATGTTGATAAATATTTTGAATGTTCTTAATTTGTGCCACAGAATTAAAGGCAGCCAACAAATTGTGATGGTGATGGTTATTATGCTGGATACAAGAGTGCAGTATTGTCTATAAAAGTACTGTTTTGAGGAAATTGTAGCCTGCATGTTGTGCTTCCACAATCTTACCACGGACAGTGTTAGTATGGTCTCATCTTCCTCATTGACAACTCTAAACCCTCATCAAATGGACTGCAAAATGAGACGGTCCCTTTCCTTTGTCCTGTTATTTTCTGTGGATAGGTTTTCGTAATCTTCGTATTAAGGGGCTTTGCATAACTTGAAAAAAAAAGGTGGGCGGTGCCCTTGCGCCCTCTAGTGGCAGCCGCTGCTGCTTGGAGCAACATTGTGGATCACTATTTGGCAGCACTGAGCAGCCTCTCAATATCTTTTTCCTGGAAGATTTCAATCACCTGTTCTAAAACATTCAGATAAGATTATTGCAACCTTATACTGAAACAGGGTAGGAAAGTATGTTGGGGCTGAACCACTTATAAATTGAAATACATTTTTATGGCTTACTTAAATCCACTTTTTTTTTATTCAAGCATGAGACCTTGGGTAAGTTTGGCATGTTGTTTGAGTGGGTTGTAAACCCTGCTCAGGCAACTGCCACAATTCCTGTCAGGGTGAACCATTAAAATCACCAAATCAACCTGTGCTTGGTCATTGGTAGCTTGCCACAAAGGTAGAAAGACAGTGCTTAGTTTGGAAAACAATAAGTGCCAGGTCTCTTGTCATGAGGGCAATGCAGATTGCACCACACATTGCCCCTACCATGGTGCCAATGATAGTAACACCACAACTACTAACCATCACAATCCTACACGTGTGACAAATCAGACTATTTCAGGCCACAAAGCTATAAGAATGGCTTGGGCAGCAGGAAATTGTAATTTATAATGTATATTGAATTAATAACTAACTATTGTTGTGGTCATCATTCAATTATCCAGACAGCACCACCTTGAGGTAGACTGTCACAAGAACCAGTGTTGACAATTAAGTGCCGGTGCCAAGTCCCGGAAACCAGAGGCTCAAATTAAGCACTGCAGAAAGGTTTAACTTAGAGGCAATGTGTTAAGTATTAATGCAGCACACAAACATTAATACATTGAACACACAATACAAGAAAAATTCCCACACCAATTTAGAAAAATAGAGTATATTTTAATAAATTATTTGACACCAAAATGACATAAATCCACCGGAGTAATGAATCTTTAGGTTAAGGTAACAACTAGCCCCTAAAAGATCAAAGTACCAACCCAGTGGACATCTAGTCACTCAAGAAAAACATGACCTACCACAATGGAATGTGGGTCAGATGCAAGAAGTTAGTTGGACCCGGTCAGCATTTACCTTCAAACTCAGAACACATTTTGGGGAAAATATCAGAGAAGGTAAAGTTCAGCTGGGCAAGGCTGCAGGCGAAGTCCGAGGAGGAGGCATCATCATCATGGAGTCACTGGATGAAGTCACTGTGAAGATTTCTACATTTGGATTTAGTCTTTTTCTTTAAGTTGAAAACTTCCAGTGGGATGGAGCTGCAAGCTGTAGCCCATGATGGCTCAATGAGGCTGAATACTCCATCTGTGAAGGACCCTTGAACGGGATTTGCTGTTGTGGAGAAGAAGGTAGAGGGCACTGATGCCATGTCAGGCCAACCGGTGCTGCACCTTGGGCCTATTAATGAGTAGGTAGGTCCTGGTCTCCTCTTGGATCTCAGAGCACTTTTTAGCAAAAAATATTCTAAGTCCCAATTTTGTTATTTTGGCTATCTGGGCACCTTTTGTAACACATCCAAGGATCCAGGACTGGAGCTGCAGATCCCACAGCAGGCAGAGTTCGGGTGCTGGTTTCAAGATTGTTGGAACCTGCTCTGTCCCTAGGTCTCTGATCAGAAGGCAAGCCAGCTATCCCTTAGAGTCATTCTGGTGGTCCTGAGTTCAATATGCAGGTCTAGTCCTTCTCACTTAGGTAAGATGGCAGCAGGGCAGGAAAGTGGCAGTCCTTCCTGCAGCAAAGGGGCACAGCAGTCTTTCTTATGAGCCTTCCACAGGCCTAAATATGTACTGAAGAGATGGGTCTGAGGGCCCATTATTTATACCTTGTGCCCACTTCGAAGTAGGAAAAAGTTCTGGACGCTTCCCACCCACTGAGGTGTCAAGAATCCTCTTCCTTTCTGCCCTGGCTCCAGCTTGTCTGGAGACAAAAAATACGTTAAAAACCATTTGTGAATGTGTTCAGGCAAGGTCTTTGTTATGTGTAAATGTAGTGAGTGACCGCTCCACCCCCTCTTTAATTCAGAGTGGCCCATACTTGCCAACACATATCTTCCCTTTGTCTGATTGTCTGGGAGCAATACCAAAGGACCAACTGCCAGCTACACCTAGTCCAGGGATCCAGGGAGAGGCTGCAGGCACCAAATGGTTAGTACAAGAAAAGGACAACTTTCTAAAAGTGGCATTTGAGTTTGTGACTTAAAGTGTGATATTACCATTAAAGTGGGCTTTTAATTACAATTCCTTAAACCCCTAACTTGACCTGTCTACCTGCTCCCAATTCGAAGTTATCCCTCACTAAATGTAAAAAGTCAACCCAATGTTATCCCTTTAGGAGTTTTCACTACCAGGACATGTAATACTTAACAGTACTTGTCTAACTTTTATATACACTGCACCCTGCCTTCTAAGCTGTGCAGGGCCTACGCTAGGGCTGATGTTTATATATTAAAATGGAAGGTTTAGGTCTGGAAAAAAGGTTTATCTTGCCAAGTCAAAATGGCTGTTTAAAACTGCACACACAGGCTGGAAGGGCAGGGTAGGCCTGAGAGATGTATTACAGGGTTAGTTAATTAGGAGGAACAATCAGTGGTGTAAGCCCACTACTAGCATTTAATTTACAGGTCCTGGGCACATGGGGTAACACTTTATTAGGGATTTACAACTAAATTAAGTCTTCCATTTGAGTGTATGCGAATTCGACCAGGTTAAGGGGAGAAACCACAAGCACTTTAGAACTGGTTAGCAATGGTTAAGTTCACAAAGTCCTGAGATCAAGAAGAAAAAACAAATTCACCAAAAAATAGAATTGCTAAAGGCAAAAGATTTGCGGGTAACCCTACAGAGAGGGCTAGGTCCAACAAACACCCAGTCATTTGACCCAAGACCAGGCTGCAGGCACCAAATAATTAGGACAGGAAAATGCAAACTTTCCAAAGGTTGCATATTCAAAATTGTAGCTTAATATTGGACTTTACCACCAAAAATTATTTTAATTAGTTCTACCACTCCCCAATAAACAGTTATTTTATTTTTTTGTTTTTTGTTTTCAGTTAGCACTTACTAAATGTAATAAGTAACCCAAAGTTATCCTATGGGAGAAGTAGGCCTCACAGTTGTGAAAAATGAATTTAGGTGTTTTTCACTACTAGGACATGTAAAACCTAAAAGCACATGTCCAACATTGTTATTACAATGCACACTTCCCTATGGACTATCTGGGGCCTACCACAGGGGTGACTTATATGTAATAAAAAGGGAGTAGTAGGCTTGGCAAGGAGATTATATTGCCAAGTTGAATTGACAATTTAAAACTGCAGTCAGGCTGGAGTTAAGTGTGTGGCGCAATACGTGCTATCACCTCACTAGTAGCGTTTAATCTACCAGCCCTTAGAATATGGTGTATCACTATACTAAGGGCTTCTACATAAATTAAATATGCCAAGCAGTTGTAAGCCAATTTTACCATGCTTTAGGAAGTGAGCACAAGCACTTTGGCACCAGTTAGCAGTTGTAAAGTGCACAGAGTCCAAAGGCCAACAAAAACGAATTCTGCAAAAATAGGAGGGGTGAAGGCAAAATGTTTGAGGGTGACAATGCATAGAGGGCTAAGTAAATGAGACCTGCACAGGAAAACCTGTCAAGTTCTTACATTTCCATCCTTACACAGAATCTTAAACCCACATTTTCTGAAAGGGACAATCTAATCCATTTAAGGTTGCATGCAAGCTGCAAATTCATAACTTATTTTTCTCTTTCTCAAAAGCCTTTCCATGCACCCATTGAAATATGAGTGATTTCCATATCATCTACCACCATGAAAATAGAATCTGTAGATATTGCTTATGACAACCCACATATTTCTATGTGTGTTGCCTTAAGAGTATTCCAAGGACCCACCCAACATTAGTTCACTTCATTAACTCTAAAGCCACCACTCTATCAGCAATGGTTCCTGTAGGCTGACTTTTATGGCATCACCCTCCCAACAGTGATACAGCCTCATTTAGTTCAATGTCATTACCCTCCAATGGACCAGCAAAGCTTTTATCCCACAGGTGCACTAAAGGCTGTCATTGGTATGAAACATATGCATCAACCATTTAACAAAGGCTCAGGCCATTTGAAATTAACAGTATTTCTCTCTCACAGACCTGCATCATTCTCTCACCAATAGGGCCACCACCACCCATTTCTGTGGGATCAAATGTCTAAATCACCATCTAACCAACCGTTCTCTTCAATTGACTTACAACACTTCATGCCGCAGCATCACACTCTAAACAATGAAACACATGTATTGGCCTCAAAATAGCACATCACCCAAACACTGATTGACCTTAATTGATTTCAATAGTATCACTCTCACAAACCTTCATCAGCCTCCCAACATCGGTTTACTTTCCTTAAATACGCCAGACGTGTATTAGAGACAGGCTGCAAGGCACACAGAGCAGTAAATGTAGAGAATTGTCCACTTTCTAAAAGTAAGCACAAGAAGATGATGGACAGAGCGCTGAAACTTTTCAGACACTCACCCCCAGTCACAGATCTGGGTTGAATCCATCATCGTTCTTTAGCTCACTTCGCCATCCCAGTTCAGACACAGTTATATGCAAATCAGTCTTGACCCTGTGCATAATGGAAACAGTCCAGCCCGAACTGCCAAGCCATGTCTTCCCTGGACTGGAAGCAAGCATCCAGGGACCAGTTTTGGACTAATACCCCTCATCAACAAGGCTAGCTTGAATCCAGTGAAAACGCGAGCAGGGCACCCACATAGGGGCCAACCCTGCAAACTTAGGGCAAACAAAGCAAACATAAGGAGGTGATGGACAGAGTGCTGAAAATTTTCAAACACTCACCCCCAGTCACAGATCTGGGTTTAATCAATCATCGTTCATTAACTCACTTCTCCACCACAGTTCAGACACAGCTATATGCAAATCAGTCCTGACCCTGTACCTCATGGAAACAGTCCAGTCTGAACTGCTGAGCCATCTCTTCCCTGGACCAGAAACAAGCATCCTGGGACCAGTTTGGGGGTAACACCCCTCATCAGCCAGGCTAGCTTAAATCCAGTGGCGAAGTGAGCAAGGGACACATGTCTGGGCATACCCTGCCAACTTAGGGCGAACAAAGATAACACAAGGAGATGATGGACTGAGTGCTGAAACTTTTCAAACACTCACCCCCAGTCCCAGATCTGTGTTGAATCAATCATCGCTCTTTAGCTCCCTTCGCCAACCAAGTTCAGACACAGCTATATGCAAATCAGTCTTAACCCTGTACCCCATAGGAACAGTCCAGCCTTAACTGCCAAGCCATCTCTTCCCTGGACTGGAAACAAGTATCCTGGGACCGGTTTTGATGTAACACCCCTCATCAGCCAGGCTAGCTGGCTTGGCAGTTCGGGCTGGACTGTTTCCATGAGGCACAGGGTCAAGACTGATTTGCATATCGCCAGGTCTAAACAGGGGTGGCATAGTGAGCAAAAGAATGATGGATCTAACCCAGATCTCTTGACAGGGGGTTAATGTTTCGATTTGTTCTGCATTCCGGCCATCAATTCTGTGTCTTTTATTTTCTCATCCTGGGTGCGTGGGTATGCCCAGACGTGGGTCCCGGGCTTACTGTGCCACTGGATTCAAGCATTCCTGGCTGATGAGGGGTGAAACCCCAAAACCGGTCCTAGGATGCTTGTTTCTGGTCCAGGGAGGACCTGGCTTGGCAGTTTAGGCTGGACTGTTCCCATGAGGTACAGGGTCAAGACTGATTTGCATATTGTTAGACTTGGGGGTCTCTAGTTGGCACATGTATGCACTTGTGACAAATAGGGACCCTCGCCTGTAGTCAGGGCAAAGGGGTACACTCCTAAAATAACCCCTGCTCACCCCCTTGGTAGCTTTGCATGAGCAGACAGGCTTATCTCAGAGGCAGTGTGTAAAGCATTTGTGAACACATACAGTAATCAAGTGACAACACTACAGAGGGACACCACACAGGTTTTTATATCAAAAATAGGTATTCTTTATAAAGATTTACCACAAGACCATAAACAACAAAAATCCACAATACAGTTACTTTAAGATTGTAGAACCTAGCTGAGTTCTCTTTATTTCTTAAATGTGACCCTTTAAGTCAATGTACCTTTAGATGCGACACGCAGGGCAACAAAAGTGTTGCAACGATGTTGATGCGATGAAAGTTTGGTGTAAAGAAATAAAGACGTGAAGATTTTCCAGATGCGGCACGCTTCACCGATGTTGCGAGAAGACTCGATTAGATGCGTCAGCTGCCGCGGTGACACCCCTTTACGCGATACGATGACAGCGGCGTTGGTGGCGACACTCTTCTCCGACGTTGCGAGACGCTTCCGCTCGATGCGACAACTGCAGCGGCGACACCCTTTACGCGATGCGATGACAACAGATACGGCGGCACGCTTCTCTGTGGTTGCGAGGTGCTTTTCTTGATGCGGTGCAATGCGACAGCTACAGCGGTGTCATCGAAGATGCGACGGCAGTGGCAGCGACGGCGACACGCTTCGTCGGCGTTGCAAGACACTTCTTCGAATATGCGAGATGCTTCCGCTCGATGTGACAACTGCAGCGGCAACACCCCTTTACGCGATGCGACGACAACAGCTCTGACGGCGGCACGCTTCTCCTTCTTGAGTCGCGCTTCCAGCTCCTTGCGACACGCAGTCCCTCAGAAGGCCCCAAAACAGCATCAGACACTTCCAAAGAACTCTGGGGAGCTGGTGGTTGAAGTCTGTTGTTCCTGAGACTTCGGCAGGAGGCAAGTTCTTTTCCAAGCCCTTGGAGATCCTTCACAAGTTGAGCAAAAGTACACACACAGTTCCTTTTGCCTTCCTTTGGCAGTAAGGCAACCACTGCAGGCCAGTCCCACAGTTTCAGGGATAGTTTCTCCTCAGCTTCTTCTTGGTTTCTCTCCTCAGCAGAGTTTTCTTCTTGTTTTCCCAAAGTGATCTAAATTCTTGTGATCAGGGTTCCAATACTTATACCCCAAAATCCTTTGTCCTCTGAGGACAGAGGGGCCTTTGCCTTGTTCAAACTGGTTCTGGTCAGTCCTGGAGCACTTAGTTTACCTGACTCCTTCTTTCCTTTCAGAGTGACGGGAAGAGACAACAGATGCACCACAGGAGGTGGAGCCAGCATTGTGGAGGGAAGGCACAGCCCTATTCAGGTCTCAGGTGCAGCTCCTCCCTCCCATCTAGTTGCAGATCTCTCTATTTGCCACTGGACCACCTCACCCTGTCTCCTGGAATGCCCCAGCCCTGTCACTCAAACTCCAGACAAGGAATACACAGCCTAGCAGAGGCAGTTTTAAATGGTTAGTCAAGAAAATACCTACTTTCTAAAAGTGGTATTTTCAAACACAGAGTGTTAAAACCAACTTCACTAAAAGCTGTATTTTATCATTCTGAGTTCAGGCATACTAAATTCGAATTTCCATCATGTTCCCTGAGTCAGTTAGGATTATAAATTGTAATAACCAAACTACCCATTCTGGCCTGTGGAGAACAGGTAGCCTTGCAATAGTGAAAAACAAAAATGGCTGTAATTCACTATTAGAACATGCCACACACACCAGGGCATGTCCTACCTTATCCTTACAATGCACCCTGCCCTTGGGCCTACCATAGGGGTGTCTGATATGAAGAAAAGGGAAGGCTTAGGGACTGGCAAGTGGGTGCTCTTGCCCAGTCAGCATGACAGCACCAGACTGCATGCAGGCTCTGCAATGGCAAACCGTAGACACACTTTTACAGGCTGCTTCTGTGGGTGGCACAACCAGTGCTGAAAGCCCACCAGCAGCATTTGGATTTACAAGCACTAGGCACTCCTGGTGCACTGTACTAGGGTCTGACAAGTAAACCAAACCAACCAATCATGGAATCACAATTTCATACATCAATTTACAATAGGGAGCACTTGCACTGTGGCACTGGACAGCAGTGGCACAGTGCCCCAAGCACCTAACACCAGCAAAAACACATGAGGCAACAGCAAAAAATGGAAGTGAGACCCACGCCAAGGTGCCAGGTCGAACACGTGTCCCCTCCAGCTGAAATGTGGGAAGGACTGCCCTACCTCCTGGGAGTCCTCATCACTACAGCAGAAAAATCTGGATAGACCATCAGCATTGGCGTACTCTGTACCAGGACGATGTTCCACCATGAAATCTATCCCCTGTAGGGAAATGGACCACCTCAACAGCTTTGGATTCGCATCCCTCATCTGCATCAACCATCTGAGGGGCCTTTGGTCCGTCTGAACCCGGAAGTGAGTCTCAAACAGGTATGATCTCAGCTTCTTTAGTGCCCAGACCACAGCAAATGCCTCACGCTCAATAGCACTCCACCTCTGTTCCCGTGGATGTAACCTTCTACTGATGAAGGCTACGGGTTGATCTAGGCCCTCCTCATTTATCTGTGCCAGAACAGCCCCCACACCATGCTCTGGTGTTGGTTTGTACTATGAACTCTCTGGAGAAGTTGGGTGCCAAGAGCACAGGCACTGTGCACATAGCAATTTTTAGGGCCTCAAAAGCTTTCTGACAGGTGTCAGTCCAAATCACTCTCTTTGGCTGCTTCCTGGAAGTCAGCGCTGTCAAGGGGGCAACAATGTTGCCATACCCCTTGACAAACCTCCTGTAGTAACCTGTGAGTCCTAAAATGGCTCTCACCTCTGACTGGGTTTTGGGTGGCTCTCAAGCCAGGATGGTTTCAATCTTGGGCTGCAGGGGCACCACCTGGCCGCTCCCTACCTGGTGTCCCAAGTACACCACGGAGCCCTGTCCGATCTGGCACTTACTCGCCTTGATCGTGAGGCCTGCTCTCCGCAACACCATCAATACTTCCCAGAGGTGGTGCAGATGTTCTTCCCAACTGGCGCTGAACACTGCGATGTCATCCAGATAGGCGGTACTGAACGAGTCCAGTCCAGCCAACACCTGGTTGACTAACCTCTGAAAGGTGGCAGGGGCATTCTTCATCCCAAAGGGCATAACCCGGAACTGGTAGTGCCCATCTGGTGTGGAGAATGCTGACCTCTCTTTTGCCCCATCGGTCAAGGCGATCTGCCAGTACCCAGACGTTAAGTCAAACGTGCTGAGGTACCGTGCAGCCCCTAGCCAATCTATGAGCTCATCAGCTCTGGGGATGGGGTGCGCGTCACTCCTGGTGACTGAATTGAGCTCTCGGTAGTCCAAACAGAACCGTAGTTCTGGTGTGGCACCAGGTGCGGCAGCCTTTGGGACCAAGACCACTGGGCTGACCCAAGGACTGCTAGAGGACTCAATCACCCCTAACGCAAACATCTTGGAGACCTCCTCCTTGATGCAAGCTCTCACCCTGTCAGTCTCCCTGTAGGATTTGTGCCTCATAGGTGTACTATCCCCAGTGTCCACATCATGGACGCACGAATCAGTGACACCGGGAACCAGGGAGAACAGATCAGAAAACTGTCCCAGCAACTGGCGGCAGTCATTCTGTTGCTCAAGAGTCAGGGTGGAAGAGAGGTTTACACCATCCACTGACCCATCTTGCTCTGCCGCCGACAGGAGGTCTGGAAGAGGGTCGGTCTCCTCCTTCATTCCACCATCTGTCGCTAAGAGCATGCCCACTTGGGACCTCTCCAAGTGGGGTTTCAGGCGGTTGACATGCAGGACCCTTTAGGGGTTCCTGCGAGACCGCAAGTCCACCAAGTAGGTAACCGGACTTTTGCGCTCCACAACCTCAAATGGTCCGGTCTCCTTATCCTGGAGCACGAAGGGCTCCACTGGGGCCATGACCCACACTTTCTGACCAAGCTGAAGCTCTACCACAGTGGCATTCTGTCGTACCACTGCTTCATCTCCTCCTGGCTGGCTTCCAGATTCACCTCAGCGCCGAGTTTGGTTCCTAAAGGCCAGCATGTAGCTATATACATTCTGGGGAGGTTTCCTGGGAGATTGCTCCCAGCCTTCTTTAACCAAACTCAGAGGTCCTCTCACTGGGTGTCCAGAGAGAAGCTCAAATGGGCTGAACCCTAGAGATATCTGTGGCACCTCATGGTAAGCAAAGAGTAGGCATGGTAGGAGGACGTCCCACTTACGCCTCATGGGTTCCTAAAGATCCATAATCATGCCTTTTAGGGTTCGGTTGAATCTTTCAACCAACCCATTTCCTTGGAGGTGGTAAGGAGTGGTAAACTTATAGGTTACACCACACTCCTATCACAGGGACTTCATATACTTAGAAATGAAGTTGGTGCCCCGGTCAGACACTACCTCACGAGGGAATCCCACTCTGGAGAAAATTCCCATCAGTGCTCGTCTCACCACAGGGGCCGTCACTGTCCTCAGAGGTATGGCTTCCTGATACCGGGTGGCATGGTCCACCAAGACCAGGCTGAACCTGTTGCCCATGGCTGTCTTGGGGTCCAGTGGCCCCACAATGTTAATACCCACCCGTTCAAAGGGGGTGCTGACTACAGGGAATGGCTGGAGAGGAGCCTTGCGCTTCCTCCCACTCTTTCCACTTGCCTGCAAGTCTGACATGTCCTGCAGTGAGTGTCTGAACTCCTGCGCATTTGGGGCCAATAAAAGTGAGTGACAAGCCTTTCGAAGGTCTTGTCTTGCCCCAAATGTCCTGCCAATGGAACATCATGAGCCAGTTCCAGTAGGAAGACTCTGAAGCGCTGGCGTACCACCAGCTCACGGGCTGACCCAGGCTCAGCAACCTTAGGCTCAGTATACAGGAGGTCATTCTCCCAGTAAATCCAGTTTGACCCAGACTGATCACCTGCTGCCTGGTCTGCAGCCTGTTGGCGCAGCCCCACAAGAGAAGGGCATTCTTTCTGCTCCTTGCAGAATTCCTCCCTGGAGGGTCCTCCTTCTTGCTGCCAATGGGTCAGCTCAGGCAGGTCCCCAGTTCAGCTACCTGTTCCCCTATAGGCTCCAGGGCATCCCCCTCAGGGTCTGCTCCCTCCTGGACCGTGGGAACTTCGGGGGCCAGTTTCCTGCACACCCTGCCTCCACTCTTGATGGCAGGTACCTGGGCCTCCCTCTCAGACTCCAGGTCCTCTTGAGCACCTTTACTCGCTGCCATGGACCGGGTGGTCACACACGCAGTCAGGCAAACCCAACATTTCTAAATGAGCACTCTGCTCCACCTTCGCCCAAGGAGAGCTCTCCAGAACATTTCCCTACAAACAGTCAACAGGCATGGCGGGCCTCACAGCTACCTGAAGAGTACCAGAGACCCCCACACTCAAAGGGAACCTGAGCCACCTCGCAGTAACTCTCTGTGTTGTCAACAACTGGGTAGAATGCCCCAGGGACAAACTGCTCTTGAGACACCAGTTCACCCTTGACAGCTGTCACACTGGCTCCTGTATCTCTAAGAGCCTCCACTCTATGGCCATTGATGGTCACCAACTGCCTGTATTTTTTAGTGTTATCAGGCAGCTGGGTCATGGGGACCACCTCACAGTCTCCTAAAGAGACAAGGGACATCTCTACGGTACCCCACCCACCTTGGGCACCCATCTCCTCACCCAGGGCTACACTAGCCATCTGCCGGGGGGCTGCACCAGGGGGTGCTGGTTTTCCAAACTGCCGACACTTGGGATCATTGGCAAAATGACCCAGGTCTCCACATTTGTAGCATTTCGGGGGCCCTCTTTGAACAGGGGGACCTGTCGGGCCCCTGACGGTTTCTGGGGGGGAGGCTGAGAACCTTTCCCTTGGTTCCCTTGGGGACTACTTTGGGGCCTTCTATAGAACCTCCTCTGTTTACCCTTGTCCCCCCACTCTTCTGCTGGGGACCCTGCCCACTCTTGGCTGAGCCTCCCATGTGACCCTTGTGGACCCTCGTACTGACCCAGCGGTCCGCCTCCTCAGCAAGCTTCCTAGGATTAGTAAGCCTACTATCAATCAGGTGCTGGCGTAGCTCAGGAAAACAGTTACTTGACAAGTGCTCCCATGCAATTAAATCAAGAAGTCCCTGAAAATCATCAACTTTGCTACCCTTCACCCAACCATCCAATGCTCTGCAGAAAAAAGTGACATATTCAACATAGGTACTGTTCGCTATCTTTGGGCAACCCCTGAACCTCTGTCTGTACGTTTTAGGGGTTAAACCATATCTAGACATTAATGCATCTTTCATGTGGGGATAGGAATTATAGACATCAGAAGGCAAGTCTAGCAGTGTGTCCCGCCCCTCACTAAGGAACCGCCCCCACAACCCCGCTCCGCAATCCTTCTCAGGGACCCGGTGGGAAGACATGGCTACCTCATAGGCCTTGAACCACTGCCCAATATCATCACTTTTAAATAATTCCTTCACCACATCTTTAGGGATATACACTCTAGATTCCACAGGCATTAACGGTGTGCTGCCACCAGAGAGAGCTTTATCTAAGCTCTTGGCCTTCAACTCCAACTCCCTCAAAACCTTTTCATGTTCAAACTGCATTTTGTTCTCTTCTAGGGCTAACTTTCTAGTTTGCATTTCAAATTCTAACTGCCCACTTAATTTGAGCTTGGTCAGCTCCATTTCGTGCATCCTACACTCTTTTCTATCTGCCAACTCCTCTGGAGATCGACTCTTAACAGAAACACTGCTACCGGCAGGGGAAGGGGTTCTCCTTCCTCTTGGACCCACTGGCCCTTCCAGCTGCTCCTCTGTATTATCATCATCAGTGGCATTCCTTGCTTCTACCCAGGTCCTCCGCGCCTTGTAGAACTGTGCCTTATTTTTACATCCAGTAGTGGAAACATTGAATTTCTTGCAGAAGAATTTCAGCTGTTGTACTTTGTAGCTTCCCAGTTTCTCTTCTTCCCATTCTCACTCATGATCAACAGAGACTACAGATTCTGCTCTCTCCATCATGATAAAACTCGGCAGTACTAAAAAAATAGAAAGTCCCAAAAAGAAATCTACCAACAAGTATGTGGTCGCATCTTGGTCTGCACTCACTAGTAGTGTTCACCAATCACTGTACATGAGTCACAACTGCAAGTCCAGAATCCTTACCGCTGACCTCCAATGTTAGACTTGGGGGTCTCTAGTTGGCACAGGTATGCACTTGTGGCAAATAGGGACCCTCGCCTCTAGTCAGTGTAAAGGGGTACACTCCTAAAATACCCCCTGCTCACCCCCTTGGTAGCTTTGCATGAGCAGACAGGCTTATCTCAGAGGCAGTGTGTAAAGCATTTGTGAACACATACAGTAATCAAGTGACAACACTACAGATGGACACCACAAAGGTTTTATATCAAAATAAGTATTCTTTATAAAGATTTACCATAAACGACAAAAATCCACAATACGGTTACTTTAAGATGGTAGAATTTAGCTTAGTTCTCTTTAGTACTTAAATGCGACACTTTAAGTCAATGTACCTTTAGAGGCGACACGCAGGGCACCGAAAGTGTTGCAACGATGTTGATGCGATGAGGGTTTGGTGCAAAGAAATAAAGACGTGAAGATCTTCCAGATGCGGCACGCTTCTCCGAAGTTGCGAGAAGACTCGATTCGATGCGTCAGCTGCAGCGGCGACACCCCTTTACGTGATGCGACGACAACAGCTCCGACAGCTGCACGCTTCTCCGTGGATGCGAGGTGCATTTCTTGATGCGGTGCAATGCGAGAGCTACAGCGGCGTCATCCAAGATGGGACGGCAGCGGCTGCGACGGTGACATGCTTCCTCGGCATTGCGAGACACTTCTTCGAAGATGCAAGATGCTTCTGCTCGATGCGACAACTGCAGCGGCAACACCCCTTTAGGCGATGCAACGACAATAACTCCGACGGCGGCACGCTTCTCCTTCTTGAGTCTCGCTTCCAGCTCCTTGCTACACGCAGTCCCTCAGATGGCCCCAAAACAGCAGCAGGCACTTCCAAAGAAGTCTGGGGAGCTGGTGGTTGAAGTCTGTTGTTCCTGAGACTTCAGCAGGAGGCAAGCTCTTTTCCAAGCCCTTGGAGATCCTTCACAAGTTGAGCAAAAGTACACACACAGTTCCTTTTTCCTCCCTTTGGCGGTAAGGCAACCACTGCAGGCCATCCCCCAGTTTCAGGGATAGTTTCTCCTCAGCTTCTTCTTGGTTCCTCTCCTCAGCAGAGTTTTCTTCTTGTTTTCCCAAAGTGATCTAAATTCTTGGGATCAGGGTCCCAATACTTATACCCCAAACTCCTTTGTCCTCTGAGAGCAGAGGGGCCTTTGCCTTGTTCAAACCGGTTCTCGTCAGTCCTAAAGCACTTTGTTTACCTGACTCCTTCTTTCCTTTCAGAGTGCAGGGCAGAGACATCAGATGCACCACAGGAGGTGGAGCCATCATTGTGGAGGGAAGGCACAGCCCTATTCAGGTCCCAGGTGTAGCTCCTCCCTCCCATCTAGATGCAGATCTCTCTATTCACCACTGGGCCACCTCACCCTGTCTCCTGGAATTCCCCAGCCCTGTCACTCAAACTCCACACAAGGAATACACAGCCTAGCAGAGGCAGGTTTGAATGGTTAGACAAGAAAATACCTACTTTCTAAAAGTGGTATTTTCAAACACAGAATGTTAAAACCAACTTCACTAAAAGATGTATTTTATCATTCTGAGTTCAGACATACTAAATTTGAATTTCTATCATGTTCCCTGAGTCAGTTAGGATTATAAAATGTAATAACCAAACTGCCCATTCTGGCCTATGGAGAACAGGTAGCCTTGCAATAGTGAAATGGCATACTTTAGACACACTCTTACAGGCTGCTTCTGTGGGTGGCACAACCAGTGTGTGGAAATGTGGATTTTCCTGATCAGTTATGTCCCCTATCTTGGACCCCAACGGTTCTATGTGCATGTCACAAGTACATGTATGTTCCCTCCAGTTTCAGTTTCCAAACGCAAACATATGTGCGTCCACCGTCAACATGTTCTCTGTCAGATCCGCCATCAATGGGCTGGATATTCGATTCCTAAGTATGAAAGGCCACCGACTTTATATGGCTAAGTTACTCCATTTTTACAGTTCAGGCAAGTAGGCCCGATTCTGTCCTCAAAGCCTTCCCTGCTCTCTGTCTCTGACAGCTTCAGCTTGAGCTCGCATCTGTATCCATGAACTTTGTCCTACTCCCTGTGCAGCTAACGGTGCCTGCCTCGGCCAGTTTTTGCCTGCCTGCCAAGACGCTGTATTTCACCTTCGAATTATCTACTTTGCTCTTCAGCCGATGCATTCCTGTCCAGTGATTTAGGTAAACATTTCCTTTAGCTCACAAGCAAAGGACTCGGCCTTCCCGTCCTCCTGCAAGTAATTCATAGCCCTGTTGCCATGGAAAGTTTTCTGCCCCTCGCATCTCATATAGACACTTAGACGCTTGTACACGCACACAGTCAGTATAGAATAGATTCTGTCCGAGAGTCTTTTCTTGTGGATAACATAGTTCTCTAAACATAGGATGTTAGATATGATTTGGGATTAGGTTGACTTGACCCCCCAGACTTCTCGTCTCCACATGTAGAGCTAAATGTCAAGTCCCCTTCACCCCCTAGTTGCACGTCAATCACACGTCATGCTGCTGCGCGCGCATCTATGTTAAGTATTATCTTATAGATCCACCTATGTATTACATCATAGCCAATCATGTTCCTTTTTACTCATTATTACACCCATTTTCGGCTACGCACACCAAACGTCAATGTCCTTATCAATTGTTACGCCTACTGTATTCACTTCATTGTGATGTATGTATTATAAAAGTTACTGCTTGTCAATAAAGTACTGTACTTCACTTCCTGAACCCTCGTGGTGACGGAACCTGAAGGCCGCCACTCGAGTCGGCCATTTTGAAATAAAGCCCATTCAGAAAATCTCTTATACCACGGATTCTGCCTCTTGTTATTTTGAGCTATTCTACTTTATTTCAGATTCAGTATGAAATTCAGTCAAGGTAAAAAGAATATTTACCACATAATGGCGCCCGAACAGGGACACTTTCTCATCTCACGCGCCGGCGGTGCGTTGCAGGCCCGGTCTCCTGCCACAGCTGGACGGACCATAAACGCGTACCAGCAGGATTTCCTGTAAGCTCCCTCCGGTCAAGCGGGGGCGACTGAGGCTGCGATCAACCCAGACGAGGCGGTGAGAAGTGCGAAGTATCCCGACCAGAGCCTAGCTGAGAGAGCAAGATCCGAGGTATACAGAGGCCCACCAGGTTTTCGAAATCCCGATGTCCAGAGGGTCCGCTGTCCGCAGTCATCGAGTCCCGTTCATTCTCTGAGGCCTTCCGTTTCAAGGAGCTACTCGGTGAGTACCATCGCCGGGGAGGCGTGTTGACGCGCACATAGGTTGTGCCGGTCAAGACGGATTTGGGTACACAAATCCGGTCTGCACTGTTTAGCAGTGTATATGTACTGTTTAGCAGTATATCAAGTATTCCGAAGTATTCAGTTATTGTCAAGAATTCAGCTTGGTGATTAGTTATGCAGACTGTCATCATCGTCGGTCATTTTTAAAATGTTTAATGTTTAAATGTTTAAAGTGTTCAAATGTCTTGCATATTGTGGTATGAATGATTGTTCATTGTTCACCGTTCATTATTGTGTTTTTCGTATTAAGTGAATTCAAGAGTAAGTATCAGATCAGTTGTCAAGATGCCGCTCTTCTCGAAGTTAAGACAGATTACTACCAGAAAAGGGGTGCTCGAAGAAGCAGTTCCTATTCCTCCTAGGGACACCCCAGGGCATTTTATGTATCACAAGCATGGCTTAGATGCCATATTGTTTCTTGATCTATGGGTAGATTATACCAAGGGATTGCCGGAAAGTCAAAGGTGGCCCGCAGCGGGAACCTGGGATGCAGAGTGCATCATGAAAGTGGAGGAAGAGTTATGGAAAAGAAAAGTCAGACAGTCACAGAAAGACGCTGTTGAGTTATGGCGTAAAGAATCTCATAGACGTACAGAAAAAGCACGTAGACAAGAAGAGAGGAGTAAAGAGAGTTCAAAGGAAGTTCAAGAAAATATATTAATTAAGGAAGGTATCCGAGTGAAATCAGAACAAGTAGATAGACAAAGAAACGCTCTTATGAGTGGTATGTATCCCCTCCTAGCCGAAGGACTACCTAAGGCTGTTCCAGAGATGCCAAAAGACTTGCCACCCCCATTATTTCCAATTAAGGTACATCCAAAAGGGCATTCCAGAACCGCAGAAGATGTTTTTCTTTCCTCATATCTAGATGACGCAGCTCCCGAGTATGCTAACCCCACACCACATAGACCGTCTGGCAGAGGGGTTCAACGTCAGGATCAGGTATCTGTCCCCGTGCAACAGCAAGTCCCGACACGAGCTCCGGCAAGTACATCTGTTTCCGCATCTGTCCCCGCAATCGATTCTACAGTGGTATCGACACCTATAGTTGCTGTGTCACGTTCGACGAATCCATTCACACCCGACGCCCCTGAAGGGGCCACGGGAGGTGCAAGCAATACTTTTACGCCACCTAGAATAAATAAACTTGTTTTTCAAGAATCAGCGCATTCACGTACACCCAAATTCGTAAGTGAACGCACGCTTAAGGAACTCCTTATAGATTGTAGATATGACCCGGTGGTCGGTAAAGAGGACGAAATGGTCCTGGCATCATTACGTATCAGACGAGCCGCAGAGTATTTAGCGAGGTTACCAGGAATGACTACGCATCTAGATAACATATATCATTTTGTCCAAACAGGGCGAGACCCAGAATGTATTAACAGAGCTATGGAATTCCAGAAAGTAGAGATACAGGGGGAACTGTTACGTTTCCTCATAAACTGCGTGATCAGAAATCAAGACCGTCCGGGGGTAGACCCGAATACAATGCTTATTCTTACAAGATGGGGCCAGAATATATCAGAAGGGAGACACGATAAGAAAAACTGTATAATAGCCATGTGCCGAAAAATCCGTAGAGAAATAGAACGTATTCACGAAGAAAGATTGGAAACAGACGAGTTCGAGCAAGATGAAGTCTCCGAATCAGGGAATTCCGCAAGACAGTCAGAAACCATAGCATACGTAGGCAGAGGAAGATCCTGTGATAATACTAGATGCTTTTCTGATCCCATACACTCTGTATGTCCAAATAATAGCAGAACGTATCCGACGCCTGTAATAAATTTAAAGTCTCCTGAACATCTGTTCCAAGCCGCAGATAAACTACTACGAGAACGAAGGGGTTACCACCTCCTCGATTCCATGGATGAGCAAGAATTGGCCAGATCAGCCGTTCATTGGATTGACAGTCCTGAAAAATACGGTGATGAGACCGTAGCACACACGTTTTTTAACCTTAGTGCAGATGAACAACGTTTAGCTGGAATCTATATGATTCAGCAACTCCTTATACTATATAAGAGCCGACATGCTGACCCTGGTCCTTTACCTGATATATTAACGGAACTACTCACGAACAGATGGAGAGGTTCTAGTAACAAGTTAATTAAAGAAATATTAGTGTCACGTAAACAGTATGTCCTTTTTGTAAATCCGGATTCTTTCCCGCTGCCCCGCAGAGAAAGAACGCCGTATTATATGGATAGACAAAATCCCTTACGAGAAGTGCACCCAATAAAAGGCGAAGACAATGAGTTTCACCGTGTATTTGTATACACACCCATATCAAAAATTGAATTGTTAGAAATGAAGAAAGTAGTACCAAGTCATGACAAAGACCCAGCGGGTTTCCACCGAGAAATTAAGGACATGTTGCTGATGGGAGAGTATACCTATCCTGATATTATGACGATATTAAAGGTGCTCTTACCTGCTGGTATTTATGAAAAACTGAAAGAAAAAGAGTGGGAAGTGGGAGACCAAAAGATAGATTGGACAGCATTAGAAACGGAAGAAAAGGCCCGAGCTGCAGGTTCAGGGCTCGGGGATAAAGTCAAAGCATTACCAGGTTTACTAGTACAAGTACTGCCACGTTTGTTAACTACGAAAAAGGAAGATTGGGGTGCAATCACGGCCTGTAAATAAAAGCATGATGAAGACACAAGTGACTATTATGCCCGATTTGAAAAATGTTTTGGAATAAATAGTGGTATAAAAACAAGTAGTGAGTCGTATCCACATTTATTTGTGACAAAATTAGTAGAAAATGCATTACCTCCAGTAAAGAATAGAATATTGAAATTCGAGAGTACCTGGCAAAGTAACACTCCGTCACAAATGCTACAAATGTTACAGTATCATCACAATAGAATTAGAGATGAACAAGAACACGAACAAAGACGTATGAAAGATACAAAAATGAAAATGCTAGTGTCTCAGACAGTACCGGCTGAAGGACATAAAAAGGGTATGACACATTCCGATTCAGCAGGACTGGTAAAAGGGACATGCAATTATTGCAAAAAGCCAGGTCATTATGTACACGATTGTCCAGTTTTAAAACACAATATCGCCATAGGTAAAACACAAGAAAGATCACGGCCACTCAGACAAGATCAGAATGAACAAGGAGCTATGCCACATTCCCAGGCCATGCCAGCCGCACAACAGCCAATACAGTTTGTGCCAGCTGCACCACCGTTGCCTGTTACTGCCACACAAACCACCACACGACAAATGTATCAGACTGCACAGTATGAGTATCCTGAGTATCAGCGTTACGCATGAACCAGCCTAGAGAGGGAAGTTGACTTACCGCTTATCGAGATTCCTGTAGATCAAGAAGGACCTTATGTACATAGTGAATTATTAGGTCAAGATAGAAAATTCTTACTCGATACAGGGGCAAGTCGAACAACTATAAAACGTAGTGAAGTTCCAGGGGCACCCCTCTCAGGCTCTCAAAATGTTTCCCTTGGTTTTTCAGGAAAACCTATTGTTAATGAAGTATCACAGCCTCTTCCACTTACGATAGGACCTTTGACCCGAACTACAGATTTATTGCTTACTAAATCATGTCCAGAAAATCTATTAGGAATAAAAACGTTAAAAGCTCTAGGAGCTATAATATGTTGTTCTCCGGAAGGAGTAAGATTGTTTTTACGTGATTTTAAAGGTCATTATGTGTCTAGAGACATGGATCCCCGACTACAGACTTTACCAGCACATCTATGGGCACAAGGCCCTACTGATGTTGGTTGCATGAACATTACACCATACCGAGTTACACTCAAGGCAGGAGTGGTATTACCACGAATGCGACAATACAAGTTACCGCAAGATGCTGTAGTGGCTTTGCTGAAAATCATTGATGAGTTAATTGCCCAAGGAGTAGTTGTAGAAACAGACTCCAATGTATGTAATTCGCCGATAATTCCGATTCTTAAACGAACTGACCCTACTGCTCCGCCAGTATACCGATTGGTTATTGATTTGCGTGAACTAAACAAGTGCATTGTGCCACAATTTCCTGTGGTCCCCGATATATCATCATTATTGACAGCAATTGATTCCGAAGCAACATTCTTTACTGTAATTGATCTCAAGAATGCCTTTTTTAGCGTCCCAATAGATCCGGAAAGCCAATATTTGTTCGGATTCAGTTTAAATGGGCGCAGCTTTAAATTCTCACGCGCTCCCCAAGGATTCACAGAAAGCCCCAGCATCTACAGCCAAGCACTGAAACGAGAACTTGACAGTATCCACATGCCAGTCAATGCTGGACTGCTTCAATATGTCGATGATCTGTTGATCACCGCGAGAAGTGAACCTGAATGTGAAAAGGCTTCTCTGACAGTTTTACATTTTCTAGCCGACAAGGGGCACAAGGTGTCTCCTTCTAAGCTGCAATTCTGTGTCCAGCGAGTTATTTATCTTGGTCACTCGCTGTCCAAGGAGGGAAGGCAGCTTACACCAGATCGCATCCAGTTAATTGCTAACATGTCAATACCCCAGACACAAAAGGAGGTGCGGGCTTTCATAGGCCTCACTTCATATTGTAGGCAGTGGATCCCTCAGTACGCATTTCTAGCAAAACCACTCATTCAGTTAACCACACAGGAGGCAGCCACATCGACTGTTCTCCCTTGGACTCAGGAACATACACAAGCTTTTGAAAGCTTAAAGGAAGCTTTATGTCAAGCACCTGTTTTAGCAACACCATGTTATAGCAAACATTTTACACTTTTTGTCACAGAACGCGAAGGTACTGCTTTGTCAGTACTCACTCAGGATCAAGCAGGATCACGCAAGCCATGTGCTTATTTTTCCAGTACATTAGATCCCGTAGCTCAGGCTTTGCCCGCGTGCCTGAAATCAGTGGCAGCAACAGCTTTAGCAATCAGACAAAGCGATGCCATAGTGTTAGGACATCCATTGACAGTACAAGTACCACATGCAGTAGAAGTTCTTGTGAACCGAACACAAACACAACACTTGACCATAGCAAGACTTACCGGTTATGAACTGACATTGTTTCAGCCACACATAGAGATCCGACGGTGTAATACATTGAATCCTGCTACACTATTACCTGTAATTGGAACAGACCCACTAGCTCATGATTGTGTTGAAATTATTGAAATAAAGACGAAACCTAGACAAGACTTGACAGACGTTCCATTGTTAGATCCAGACCTGACGTTGTATGTAGACGGATCGTGCATGAGAGCAAGTACAGGAGACTTAGTGGCCGCGTATGCAGTCACAACAGACACTGAAGTTATTGAGACAAATTGTATAGATACTTTGTCAGCCCAAGCAGCAGAACTTATTGCTCTAACACAAGCCTGTATTCAAGCCACAAATAAGAAAGTTAATGTATACACTGACTCACGTTATGCATTCGGAGTTGTACACGACTTCGGCGTGCTGTGGCGAGAGAGAGGTTATTTAACCTCCCATGGTGCCCACATTCAGCACGGAACCCTCATTCATGCCTTGTTAGACGCAATACATCTACCAACTGCCATATCGATTATGAAATGTAAAGCACACACGAAGGTTACTGATATCATTTCTCAAGGCAATGATTTAGCTGACAGAACAGCTAAACAGACTGCTCAGAATCGCACATTAGACATGACAAAGCCAATAGTTCAGACACCAACACAGTGTATGACAATTAAGGATCCCGCACTTGACGTAATTGACATACAGACACATGCTACTGCAGAAGAATTAAAGAAATGGACTGAACTAGGAGGGATCCAGACAGATCAGGGATGGATGACAAAGGAGAAATCTGTATGGTTTCTTCCTGACTCTATGGTCCAAGCCATTATAGCTACAATTCACAGCCCAGCGCATTTAGGAGAGAAAGCTATGCTAGATAGCATTCAACACATTTGGTTCAACAAACATTTACGAGCAGCAGCTAAACAAAAAGTCCGTACCTGTATGATATGTTGTCAGTTCAACCCAGGAAAAAGTGTTCCCGTAGAACCGGGTGGATTCCAGACTCCTGACCATCCTTTTGAAGTGCTCCAAATGGATTATATCCAGATGGAACGATGTCGAGGATTCAAATATGTTCTGGTAGTTGTCTGCGCTCTGTCCCGTTGGACAGAGGCGTACCCGGTTTCAGATTACACGGCCCCGACTACTGCCAAACAGTTAGTTCGAGAATTCTTCCCGCGGTACGGTTTACCACGTGTTGTATATTCAGATAACGGCCAGCCTTTCTCATCCGAATTAATGAAACATGTCTCACTTTTGTTGGGATATCAGTGGAAATTCCACTGTGTCCGACACCCCGAGGCAGCAGGTCTCGTGGAACGACATAATCAAATTTTGAAAATCAGATTGTCTAAAATATGTAAGGAGAAAGGTGTTGACTGGATAGTAGCATTACCAGTTGCACTATTTTACATAAGAATGGTAGCACACTCTCGAACAGGGCTATCCCCGTATGAGGTGATCTTCGGAAGACCACCAAATATGTGGGGGACGCCTATACCACGTAAAATAACTGATGTTAATTGTAATATGCTGACAGATTACTTGGCTTCCTTGATGTCTGCACTACAATCTTGTCGTTCACAGGTAGCTGCAGCTTTTCCTGACAACACTGAGGTGAAACCCCATGACGTTGCTCCGGGGGATCTGGTGTTTGTGAGAAATTTTGATCGGAAGACCCAGTTGGAGCCCAGGTGGAAAGCACCGAAGCTAGTCCTGCTGACCACAAGAACAGCCGTGAAAGTTGAGGGCCGCAAGGGCTGGATACATTCCAGCCATATTAAGAAATTTCATGGACTATCCTCGGATATAGACACTGTGCCCTGCACTCCCTCACAGACTGATTCAAAACTTCCTTTTGTTGAACAGAATGACTCTCAGTGCTATAAATTAAAGCTTAGGCCCAAACAGTCGAGCAATTTGATTGTTTAAGTCCTCTCCAAGGTGAAGCGGTTGAATTGTCTCCGACATGTATCCCTTGGACCTGAGTAGAGAAAATACCCGAGAAATGTTGAAACGACAGGCGTATTGTAAATCACTGCGTAGCTACTGTATGAGGACATTATTAATTTTGTTTTTATTGAGTGTTTTGATAATTATTACGAGTGTGATTTTGCACATATATCATCCTATTTCTAGACATGTTTATAATGTTGCTACTGAACATTCTTTTAGTGACCTACCGCCACATGAATTATCTTATAGACTTGCGCTGCGCAATAACACTTTCATTAGTATGTTACATCATTCCCATCAGACTAGTAATGCCACCAATTGTTGGGTGTGTGGCCGACTCCCTCCCTATCAGAATAACAAAGGAGTTCTGCCTTTCTTTCCACATCCGTTCACACACAATGGCTCCTGTGGAGCATGGTTTAGTTTACTAAATTCCATAGACCCAGACACAGCAGTTTATCAACAACATTGGATATGGGGAAATCTGAATCTAGTTTTATTCAAAGTCTGTCATCCTAATAAGGAGGGTCACCCCAGTAGAACAGGAACTGATCTAGAAAATGAAGTGTATAAATTAGGTAATTTTACACCTAATCTTATGATTCTGAATGTCAAATCCGAAGTTGAACTAATTCTGCCCACTATGTCAGTATTTCCAGTTAAGGGTGAATTATGTGTAAGAAAAGTTGGTTCCATACATATGGGCCATAGCCAATGCGTTACTACAGTAGAATATAGTGATCAAGGTAAATCTTCATTTAGAGCTTCTCGCCATTCTTACTTTATATGTGGTCAGACGGCATATATGCGTCTGCCTCTGGATTGGGATGGTACCTGTTACATAGCATTCCTTCTGCCATCTGTTTTCCTAGCTCCCCCTGATTATTATCGGAATGTTCATTTAGTACACAATAGAGAGCGAAGAGATCTCCCAGTTGTCGATTATACTGAGACGGCATGGGACAAGTATGTAGATTTCAATAAAGGTATCTTTCCCTATATAGGTACAATATCAAATAGTAAGCTGATACGTAGACTAACCAAGACTCTCGAAGCTGTAGTAAACGAGACTATAGCCGCCCTAGGCAATCTGACAGAGGAACAATCAGTGATGAGAATTGTTGTTCTCCAGAATCGTCTTGTCCTTGACGTCATCCTGGCCGATAGGGGCGGAGCTTGCAGGGTCATCGGATCCAGCTGCTGCATATTCATACCAGAAAATTCGCCATCTGTATATAAAGCTATAACACGCCTTCATAAGATTGTGAGCCAGATACACGAGAATCCAGGCACTTGGACGTGGTCCGGGTGGTTTTGGAGTGTGATATCAGCCTGGGGATGGAGAGTTCTATCCTTCCTAGGTATTGGCCTTCTTATGCTCTTCAGTTGTTGTTTATGCCTGCAATGTGGACCAGCGATTTGTGGTCTGTGTGCCACATCATGCATTCCATATCAAGGTTCTCGTTCAAAATGCCGGAAGAAGAAGGAAGAAGAAATGATGCTCCATGAGCAAATCGATGGAATGATGAAGATTGATATCTCTTGAAGGGCAAGTAGGGGACAAGGAGGGAATGTGGAAATGTGGATTTTCCTGATCAGTTATGTCCCCTATCTTGGACCCCAACGGTTCTATGTGCATGTCACAAGTACATGTATGTTCCCTCCAGTTTCAGTTTCCAAACGCAAACATATGTGCGTCCACCGTCAACATGTTCTCTGTCAGATCCGCCATCAATGGGCTGGATATTCGATTCCTAAGTATGAAAGGCCACTGACTTTATATGGCTAAGTTACTCCATTTTTACAGTTCAGGCAAGTAGGCCCGATTCTGTCCTCAAAGCCTTCCCTGCTCTCTGTCTCTGACAGCTTCAGCTTGAGCTCGCATCTGTATCCATGAACTTTGTCCTACTCCCTGTGCAGCTAACGGTGCCTGCCTCGGCCAGTTTTTGCCTGCCTGCCAAGACGCTGTATTTCACCTTCGAATTATCTACTTTGCTCTTCAGCCGATGCATTCCTGTCCAGTGATTTAGGTAAACATTTCCTTTAGCTCACAAGCAAAGGACTCGGCCTTCCCGTCCTCCTGCAAGTAATTCATAGCCCTGTTGCCATGGAAAGTTTTCTGCCCCTCGCATCTCATATAGACACTTAGACGCTTGTACACGCACACAGTCAGTATAGAATAGATTCTGTCCGAGAGTCTTTTCTTGTGGATAACATAGTTCTCTAAACATAGGATGTTAGATATGATTTGGGATTAGGTTGACTTGACCCCCCAGACTTCTCGTCTCCACATGTAGAGCTAAATGTCAAGTCCCCTTCACCCCCTAGTTGCACGTCAATCACACGTCATGCTGCTGCGCGCGCATCTATGTTAAGTATTATCTTATAGATCCACCTATGTATTACATCATAGCCAATCATGTTCCTTTTTACTCATTATTACACCCATTTTCGGCTACGCACACCAAACGTCAATGTCCTTATCAATTGTTACGCCTACTGTATTCACTTCATTGTGATGTATGTATTATAAAAGTTACTGCTTGTCAATAAAGTACTGTACTTCACTTCCTGAACCCTCGTGGTGACGGAACCTGAAGGCCGCCACTCGAGTCGGCCATTTTGAAATAAAGCCCATTCAGAAAATCTCTTATACCACGGATTCTGCCTCTTGTTATTTTGAGCTATTCTACTTTATTTCAGATTCAGTATGAAATTCAGTCAAGGTAAAAAGAATATTTACCACAAGTGCTGCAAGCCCACAAGCAGCATTTGGATTTACAAGCCCTGGGCACTCCTGGTGCACTGTACTAGGGTCTGACAGGTAAACCAAACCAACCAATCATGGAATCACAATTTCATACATCAATTTACAATAGGGAGCACTTGCACTGTGGCACTGGACAGCAGTGGCACAGTGCCCTGAGCATCTAACACCAGCAAAAACACATGAGGCAACAGAAAAAAATGGAAGGGAGACCCACACCAAGGAGCCAGGTCTAACACATATGGATGAATAAACTGGGGTGGCATGGTGAGCAAAAGAACAATCGATTTAACCCAGATCACTTAACTGGGGTAAATGGTTGATTTGCTCTGCATTCTGTCCATCATCTGTGTGTCTTTTGCTTATATTTTGCATTGAGGCAGGTGCTTCTGGGTGCAGCACCCGCCACAAAGCAAAAAAGGGACACTGTATATATATCCCTGCACTGCGTGGCAGGCACCATGCGCTGCCTGCCACATGGTGCAGAGATCTGTAGGGGGGACCATAGATAAACCCAGTGCCCACAGCTTAAGGCCAGTGTGGAAGGGAGCTCACTATGGGCCCCCAAAGTCACTTTCCACTTGCCAGTCCATGGCGGGTTAACCGCCATGAACAGGTAGGTGGAAAGGGACATCGTAATCCCTATGGCGGTGCCTGAGAGGCACCACCACTATTGTGGGGAATGCAAAGAGGCCCGTAGGTTGCGTGGCGGTCGGGCTTTAAAACCGCCATCCTTCCAACTGCCATCCTTCCGCCCGCCATTTTAATATGGCAGGAGCAACACATGCAAACAATGGCGGTGAGACTGCCACCAATGGCCTGTAATCGGCCCCTCATTTCTTAGCACTATTTAAATTTAGTTTTTGACCACATGAATGTATTTTCCTTTATGTGGGTTCTACTGATCCTTGGATGATGTTTTTCTCCTGTTATGTTATTTTGTGTTTTTTACTTCTACTTTTGCAGTTTAGCGTAGTAGCTACACTTTCTATCTTTGTACATTTATTATTTTACTCGTACTGCAGAAGGAAGAAACAAAATATATATTTTTTTTACTGTCTCCAATGCACTACTCTGTCTCACCCTATACCTCTCTCAATATATCTGCTACCTCCACTCTGATTCATTTCAAACCTCATTCTACTACTAGCCTTAACCATTTATAGATTCTTCCCTCCTCTATCCCACCTTGGCTCACCCTAAACCTCAGTTTGCTACTATCTCCCAAACAACCCTTTCTAAATTCCCTCATCTTACGACTATGATCCCCCAAATTTCACTTTCTAGACTCTTCCCTCTTCTAGCCCTCCATTATCCTATTCAATACAACTAACAGACTAGCATGTCCACTGCTCAAATTAACTCATATTTCCCTATACAAATCCACCACTAATCCTTGTGGGTTCGGGAGTAGCATGCTACTTGTCAAAAAGCATTGATGCCTCGTATGGGGTAGTAAAGGCTATATAAATACAATTACAGTTACAAATGCTTTTGCCTCAGTGTTCCCAGGCAGCATAGGCTCCAAAAGTCCCTTGGGAAAATTGTGCATTAATCTCATGTTATAATACCTAGCATTAATCTCCCCATTGGGTAGGACGTTTTAATTCCACCCCCCAATAACCAGCTTTAACGATGTTTCACAGTAACCAGTTTTAATGGGCCCACACAATAACTACAATATAAAGACCAGCAGTATAACAAGCATTGACTACACATTTAGAAACAAGCAATAAAGGTCTCACACAGGAACATGTTTTATTGGCTCACACAATATCATGAATGAATGCACACTAAGCAGATTGTATACATCCACATAGCAACATGCAATTATGCTAATGATCATTAATTGCCCCATACATCAAGCAAATGTGGACAACTGCCAGTAATAGTCTTCAGAACTACCGTATAGCATGAATGAGCATGACCCTGGTTATCCAAGTATCCCAGAGTGATGTGGTTGCATAATGGCTGCTCATCTAGGAGTCCGTACATGAGATTGGGAGAGGTCAAACACACTTTAGGCTGTCACTTAGTGCCAGACAGGGAAATAAGCCTTTCAGTCTGCCACAAACATGTGGTCTGAGCTTGCGCCAAAGCAAAGGATTATGGTATTTTGTCTGCCTTTGCAGTTGACTTGATCAGTGGTTTGCTCTTGCTAGTTAATTCTCAGGAAACCTCTACATTATGGTTTCATTAGTGGTACTAGTTTACACTCAACATTAAGGTTAAAAAAAAAGGAAAACTATGTTCCTGTTAATGACACTGTCAAAATGGAACTGAGGCATGTTAAAAAATATTGCAGATTCCTGCTCTCATTGAGGTCTTGCCATTGAACCATGTACAGGAGGATGATACTAGCCCAATGTCTTTGAAGCCAATGGAGACACCCAATTGGCGGAAGAGTGACACCTTTGAAGTCAGGGAACATGATCCATTGTTGGGTGTTGAGTGATTGTGAAGAGGTACTGTAATTGAATCCAGAGCTGGTGAACAGTTCTTGAATGTTAGAGTAGTTTGATACTATCAAAATGGATTGGAATGAATCACTGTTTTGAGAGTGATGCTAAAATGTGATGCCATTGAGGTCAATTGAGGTGATAAATTGTGTGGGCGATGCCATTTTG
The DNA here is from genome assembly GCF_964204655.1 of Triturus cristatus. Lineage (NCBI taxonomy): Eukaryota > Metazoa > Chordata > Amphibia > Caudata > Salamandridae > Triturus > Triturus cristatus. The sequence continues at coordinate 802,241,286 of NC_140581.1, forward strand.
ATCATTGTTGGGAAGATGATGAATAATTGATGGGAGGTGATGCTACTGAAGTCACTAAAGATCAGCCAGTCATTCAGTGATAGTATTAGTTGATGCCATTGAAGTCAATTAAGATGCACTATGACGCCATTGAGTTTAATGGATGTGAACACATTTTGAGATGACTTTTCTACCTAGTTGGAGGATAACACCATTGAATTAAAAGGAGTGATTAACATTTTTGGAAGTGTGCTATTATTAGGAGAAGTGTAGCCTGATGTTAGAGTGTAAACCCATAGCAGTATGAAAGGGAGGGCTAACACTTCACTGAATAGGTAGTGTCCTCTCCCCACAAAAAGGGCTGATTCGTCCCCCATAGCCAGCATGGCAGACAGGACTGTATTGAAAGAAGAAAGACCTGTGTTTCTTTGTAATGGTGGGCAAATCCTCCTTACTGATGAATTTGGATTTAACATTACTATTTTATGACTAGAAATTGGACATATCTCTGCACTTACTGCTCTTTTTGCCTTGCAGCCTGTCTCCAATACATGACTGGGGTGGGTGACAGTTACACTTTGTACATTCCCACACACAGAAGGCTAGGGATACATGAGTACTCATCTAAATACATCTGCTTTCTGATGGCTGTGTCTGGGTAGGATGGAAAGGAGGAGCTAACACTTCAGTGAATAGATAGTGTATTGTCCCCAAACAAAGGGCTGATTTACCCCCCATTCATAGCCTGACAGATAGGGCTGGTTGGAAAGGGGGACCTGTGCACTTCAAGGAGCTACTTTGAAGCCGTCTGACCACCTAAAATCAAACACTAGTGGACTTGTGTCTGAATCTCTGCCAGAAATACTGCTATGCTGCTTAAAGGACTCAACAGGACGGACGGCTGATCTGGAAGCCCTGCTTTTTTGCTTGTTGACCTGAGGGAAAGCTGGACACTGCCTTCACTCCAAGTATGTTGCAAAAGTTTCTTGGCTTGCCTCCTATTGCTTGAGACTCAGGGATGTCAAAGTCTCTACCACTATTTCTGTGCCTGGTTCACTGGTAGTGGCCCAGATATTTGCAACATGAATTTTGCCACATCTCATGTCTGCTTGTAGCAGAACTAGTGCATCGACCTGGTTGCTGGAGTAAAAATCGGCTCTTAATATCAAAACCAGCGCTTTGCATCCTGAGATCAACACATCAGGTAACGTGTTGCGGCCACTGCAGCTTGGAGAGATCGACTTATCCCCTCGACTGCTTGGAGAAATACAGTGCATCGCTCGACACATCTCGACTCCAGCACCCATCTATAGAACAGACGCATGACCAACAGCGCACGCAGAATATCAACGTATCCTTGACTTGTGGGATCCACATCAACCAGTCCATGATGAATCTCGCTGTTGCGACCAGGAAAATAACTTTGTTCACTGGGGCCTGCATGGGTCCTGTTGCATTCTAATGCTCCATTCTGGTCTCAAACTTTGACTTTGTCTTAAGTAACCCCTAAAACTCTTTTTACTTCTGGGCGAGCACTGCATGTATTCTTTTGAAATTCAATATCTCAACTTATAGACATTAGATTTTTGTGTTTTTTTTTTTGATTTGTTGATATAATAATTCATTTTTCTAAACCGGTGTGGAGTCTTTTTGTGATGTATTCATTGGGTTACTGTGTATGTGTGTGTGTGTGTATATATGAGTGTGTTGCACACATACTTTACACATTGCCACTTTCGATAAGCCTGACTGCTCTGTACCAAGCTACCAGAGGGTGAGCACAGGCTATCTTTTACTGTGTACTTAGCGTACCAGGACTAGAGTGGTAATTCCAGCCTGGCCCGAGTGCATAATTCAGCCAACAAGGAATTCCAATTCTAACACTACATTTCTGTGCAAAACCCCCACAAGCTCTGCAGAACACAGGCAAGCTGAAATGTATTCGATTTTTAACTTTTGTTACCAGCAGCAGCCAGTCTGTAAAGCTAAGGGGTTAGGCCCCCACCATTTTCAAGCCAAAAGGAGTGTTTGTCAGGTTGAACAAAGGTCAGCCTGACAGACGCTCTGCTGTTTCAGGTCAGGCAGCCAGGAGTTAGACATGAGCAAAAGTATATGCTCCTATCTGCCTGAGCTTAACTTTGCCAGGCTGAAGATTTTACAGTCCTGTGGGCGTGACCTCCTCAACCTGGCAAAAGTGCCTAAAGGCCCTTCTCCTAGTGATGACGGGGAGCGTCACCGATTGCCTTAGAACTAGGCGCTTCAGTTTGAAGTTCTTAAGTGCCCATGGCCAAGTGTCAACCAGTGACACCTCGTCACAGAGTGGGGTCCGCAGTCTCACTTTCCCCATCCCACTCAGTGACGATATTGGGACTGCTGTCTTCCTGCATTGGCTGACCTTAGGTCAGCCTATGCGGGAAGACAGCAGTTCCACTCCTGCTGGGACCTCTGATGCTTGGGACTGCTGCCTTCCCTCATTGGCCGACCAAAGGTCAGCCAATGAGAGAAGTCAGCAGTCCCAATCCTCCTGGGACCTTCGAGGCTTCCCTGTCATAGAGCTGTTGTTGAGGTAAGTTTTATGTGTTTTTTGTTTGTTTGGTGCATACGTGTATGTATGAATGTATGATTATTTGTTAGTGAGTATTGTGAGTGGTTGTGTGTGAATGAATAGGTTCGAGTGAGTTGTATGTGTGCATCTGTGCCCTTCTCCACCCTCCCTGATAAAATTAGCACCCCCCACTGATCATTACTGTTTCGCTCATGGGAATTGGCAACATGTAACAACATCTTCAGCTGCTTTGATGAAATCTATTCATTCAAATAGCGTGACATTGTACATGTAATTTGTGTGTTAGATCATCTCTGGATGTTAATAGCATGAAGGATGCTGAATAACTATTCAAGAATATAGGACACTGTTTGATGTTAAGGCAGGTCCACATTAATTATGTGTCAGGGGAGAGCCAAACTATGTTGTAGGGTTGAGTAAATTATGTGGTAAGAAAAGCCAAATTATGTTGTGTAATGCAGCACATGTTATGATAGTATTACTGGTAACTGTCTGGGCATTCGTTGCACCTCATTCTAACATCCACATAGAGCAATAAGCAACCAGTGAACCTTTCTAAAGCACGGTCTACTGAGTGGCAATATGTGTCGCTGGGTTTTTAGTACCCTTCAAACCATTTAAGCCAGAAACAATTTGTGGGGGGTAAACTCTGCAGATTATGCAGCAGATGATGGATTATGTGACAAATTAAATTAATCTATTATTATGAGAAATACGCAGCAGCCTGTTTATTTTTTCTTGTGCTCCGATTTGCTGAGAATTGTCACATTTGGTCACACCACTATGAATCTGCAGAAATGTTGATTTAATAAGCAAGAATAATGTATAAAATACCTTGATTTTGCAAGTGAGCCCAAAGAGCTGTCCTTAATGCTTCTATGGGTGCTGTCAATTTCCTTTGTGTTATTGCTGCCCATTGGCACTTAGAATATTTTCTGATTTTTACATACCATGTATAACCTTGCAATAGAAAGCCTTCATGTCATTGATTTTATACTGCTTATTTTTGAACTTTTGTAATAAATCTTTTAACTTTTCATTGATCTAGAACTCAGTTATTTTGTGGGTTCAAATGATTCTTAAATTGTAATTATTTGCTGAAATTTTATTTTATTGATTCTGATGCTTTGGGAGGTGTCTTAACATGGGGACACAGTGCCTCATTCAATTGGGGTTTATAACCATATCTGATCCAATTTAATTTGACAGATCTGACTAAAGTAAATTTGGGAGTGTCTTGAGTTTGGAATACAGTTATTTGCTCTCACAACATTTTGGTAGCAGAGGATGGTTACACCTTAAGGAGCACCTCCTTTTGATATAGGGGATCCACCTTTTGCGCAGTCCATAGGATTTTCCCCTGTGAACCTTGCTGAATCAGGATTTTGCTGGGAAATATGATTCGCAGTGCTGTTTGTTAATGATTTGGAGTGTAAGTACGAACAGGGCAGAATGATTATGTTGAATGTGAATGTTTCTGGGGTGTCCGTGGTATGTTTCTGAGGTTATTATGTTGTGAGATGGCTTACTATGCTATGTGTGAGGTGTTTCACTATGCTATGCTGATTTTGGGTTCAGTTGGTGGTTTGATCACTTTTGTTTTGATGTACTAATTCATATTTGGAATTTTGTGCTCTAAAGTTTTTTTAATACTGGTTGATTTGTTTTTCTGATTTGTGAAAAAATAAGTTCTCGTGACATAGTGGTTTACTTATCTGCATCAGGTAGTGTGGTTTGTGAGGTGCCACATACACACAGATAGAGATTTCTGAATTAAAAAGTTTACTTTTTCATGAGCTTGTTTTTCTAACCCAGGCTGGTCTTTTGCTCCTAGGTGCAAGGAATAAATGCATTAGCCATGTTCAAATGCCACTAGATGGGGTTCTGTCTAGTGTAACTTGAGTTGAACTGGTACCAAAAGGGTACTGTTTGTGTTCTATTATTTGTGAGATTTGTTTAACTTTAACTTGCTTATTTCATCCTATTATAGGTTAAGCAGGCAGAGCAATTTAGTATTATTAAATGTAAGTTAATTGAGAAAAGGGCTTTGTATTTATTTTTTTCATTCAAAAAGAAGCCACACTGTGATTGGTTAGTCAGTCAGACAGCCGTGCTGGGATTGGTGAGGCATCACCACAAAGCCATGCTGTCATTGGCTAGTTGACAACAGAACAGTGCTGTGATAGGGTGAACTTTGACAGATTCATGCTTGGATGTTCATTAGTTTGCTTTGTGTGATTTTTATATAGTTTTGAGTGAAAGTGATGGGTGCTGTGTTGAAAAACCCTAATGTTTCTGTTGTACCTCCTACTTAGAGTCAGAAATGTCAAGCCGAGGGAACACTGCCATATGAAATGATGACAGACATTGGGTTTTGCAAGTGTGCCTGGATTTCTGAATGGCATGAATATAACTCTTCTGATAATGATTTACAGTTACCTGTTGAGGACACCTTTTTATCATTAAAAAGCTAGATTTCCTGAGGCAATCTATTGATGACAGAAAGCTGTTAACTTGAACTACACTGTTTGAGGTGTGAATGAATGGGATCATCATCAAATGGCCACTGGAAAGGAGTTAAAAAAATTACAATGTAAGTGAAAGACTCATTTAGAAAATGGTTTTAAATCAAATCGGATCAACATGAAAATTGCTGGAGGAAGGATACAATCAAGGGCATAAGAGTTTTTCTAGCAATAGTCAAAGAGTCAACCAACAAAATGAAATCTGATGCCAGGGAGAAACTGAATCATTATTCACTTGAGAAGTGTAATTTTCTGAATGACCTTTAATTCCAGTCGTTCATCTGATAGGGTACAGGGACAGGGAACTAGTCGTGGCACTAATGAAGTACCAGCCACATCTGTGGTTTTGAGTACAATTCCAAGTGCCACATCTGAGACAGCTGCTTCTGAAATTCAAATTGATCCACATGTTACTACATTTGTGGTCGAAGAGACTCCTACAGAGAGAACTCTTCAAATTGAAATTTAGAGAACTTTTAAGTGGGATGATTGATGTAAACAGATTATTGGCATGCAATGTTGATGAAATTAGATATTGCCAGGCCATTGAACATTTGAAAATGAAGGTGCTTGAAAATGATATTAATTGGTCAGACCTTTTGAGAACCTCACAAGAGCCAAACGAGTCAGTACATGCTTATTGTGAGATGTTTATGTTGATGTTAAGATGCACGTCAGAGTAAAAAATGCAGAGAACGATGGCGTTAGTGGTTTCATCTCCCCTTTTGTTATGGGTGTGCTTCAAAAGTTTAATAATCACATACAGCAAAGAGAAATGTGTTAACAGACAGAGAATATGGATTATATTTTGAAGCTGGAAAACTGCAGTAGTGACTGGTTTGACATAAAGCAAAATAAAATCAAGGAGAAGCTGATGGTTGCCCAGACAAAGCAATTTGAGAGGAGTGCCCGGAATCAGTTGATTGCTTCAGATTTGGGATATGTTTAATCTGGAAATGTTGTCAGAGAATGGAAATTGAGGAATCCAGATGCAAGGCTGTGGAAAAGGGATGGTGAATAATTCTGGAATTAATGTAAATATTGTTGTGTTGAAGAAGAACACCGTTTGTCGTTTCTGTGGTAGGATTTGGCACTGGAAACAGGAATGTCAGTAAAATTCTGAATTAATTTGATTTGTTCTCCAAGTTTAGTGAGATATGTATTCAAGTGTCCCAGCCCACACATTCTGTGCAGAGTTTGCATAATTAGTAACAGGTGTGCATGAAAATGCCTACAGCCCCAGTGTTGCAACAAAATATTAACATGCCATATAGTCCAAGCTACCAACAAAATCTATTTATTCTGAGTAATGATCTCCTTCAGTTTTCTACAGTACATAATTCACAACGGCAGTGCCAGGGAGAGGAGAAGAATTGCCTACTTGGAGCAGTCCTGGAGGTGGACCAAAGTGGCCCATACATTGATGAGGAAGTCAATAGCCACCTGTTTCTTCTTTGAAAGATACGGGAGCCACCCATTCTACAGTTCATTCTGTGGACATCCCAAACCTACCCGTCTGGGGAAAAAAGTCCAAGTTGTAGGGATTAGTAAGAAGCACATTGTTATTTTTTTTAACTAGGTGACAGCAGGGGTCTCAGTCAAAATAGTGTAAATGGAAAATAAAACATCAATTAGTTTTGTGTGATTCAATTCCTGTGAATTTATTGGGCAGAGATATGCTATGCAAGATGAATTGTGTGATGTATTGCACACCGAATGGTGTTGCAAGTAAAATGAAGATGAGGACTAGTGCTTAAATTTAAATCACATGATTTCAGAGTTCAATTATTCACAGTTCTAACTAAAGATGACCTACCTCAGGATTTAAGACATGCTGTCAAAGTAGAGGTTTGGGTTGTCTCTAGTAAAGATATGGAATTAATAAAAAGTGCAAAACCAGGAAAATTTGTGTGAAATCTAATGCAGTTTTCCTCAGAATTAAATAATAAACACTTTCAAAAGAAATGGAAGTAGGATGGAGCCTGTCATCGAAAAAATAGTTGAGCGGGAATTGCAATTAACCTATGATGGAGATAAATAAACTGAGTGGTAAGACATATTAACCATGTAGTCATTACCTGTTTGGCCCTGGTACCAAATCCAGCAGTAATCCTGTTCCAAATTCCATCTGATACAGAGTGGTTACAGTCATTGACTTATGCAAAAGATGCAGTATTGTAAAAAGGAAGTAATATATCTTGGTCATCTCATTGAGAAAGCAACAATGGAAGTTCTAAAAGAACAAGTTTCTGCAATTCTAAAAATGAATCCTCCTACCACCCAGAGGGAGCAGGATGTTTCGGGGAATTATTGGCTGCTGTTATTAATGTGGTTTATTTATAGTGACATAAAGGACCAGCTACCATTTGACGAAAAATGTTTCATAGGCATTCTGAGTATTGAAAGAAAGATTGTATTATGCAAGACCCTACGACGGCTCAAATACAATTTGACCTTCTTTCATTACTGTCATGAAAGAGGTGGGTGTGGACTATTGATACTTAATTGGAAACATGGAGGAGCAATGAGGCCTGTGGCCCACCTTCCTTCTGGTTTGGATTCAGTATCTGTAAATCTTCCTGGTTGTATGAACTCAGTTGCAGCTGTCTGCTTTTGAATTGAACAAAGGGATTGGGATCGCATATACTTTATGTGTATATATCCCACATTGGGTTGCGATTTTATGTACATGAATACAAACTCAGCACATGACAAATACTCATCTGACCAGATATGAACCCGTCATAGTGGCAGCTGAAAACATTTCAATAAAAAGATGTAATTCGCTAAACCCAGCAATGCTGCATCCAAATTATTGCAAACCAAGGCTATGAAGACAGTGAACATTATGATGATTATGATGTTGATGTACATGAGCATGACATGAGCATGATTGTATTACAGTTACATAATTATCTACCAAACGATGACCAAATATCAAAGAGATTCCTCTTGATATGGCTGATTTGACTTTGTTGAAAATTCTTGTTTATGAGACCAAAATGGAGCAGAAGGCTGCTTATGCATTATATTCTATATCTGAGATTCTTGAAGTAACATATCTGCAGAATGTAACTCCAGCACAAGTGTCAGAGTTGGTTGCACTCACAAGAGCATGTTGCTTGTCAGGAAATGTAAATGTAAGGATTTATGCAGAGAGCCATTATGATTTTGGAGTGGTCCATGATTTTGGCCAGCTATGGTCACAGAGAGGTTTCATGACATCTACTATAGCTCCTATCAAGATTAGTCTCATGCAAACATAATGTATTGAAAGCAATACAGCAGCTGAAGGATATTTCTGTAGTTAAGTGTGCTGCCCATAAAGCAGAAAATTATATGATAACTCTTGGAAACAAGTATGCCGATGAATAGGCTAGATACTGTGCACTTGAAAATGAAGGAGGGATTAATAAAACTGAGCAGGATGAATCAAGAATACATTCTATGCAAATTATAGAAAATAATTCTTGATAACTGCAATTCAAGCACCTTTAGGCAAATTGAGTGACCTTCAAGAGGAAGCTACAGGAGATGAGAAAAGGAAATTGGAAACATTAGGTTAGAAGAAAAAGCATTAGGATTTATATGTCACACCTGAAGATAAATATATTTTGCCAAACTCAATGCTCAGTTGGATGGTACACTATCTACATGGACAGTCTCACTCAGCAATGGATTCCATGATCAGATATTTTATAAAATATTGGGAGAACACACATTTTAAGAATTGTGCTGATGATTTATGTTCACACTGTTTATTCTGTCAATTTAATATTCAGCGAAAGAAAACAATTACAGCACTGCATCATATTGGGAATTCAGAGGGCCCATTTACAAACCTACAAGCACATGTTGTGGAAAGTTTAGTTTACAATAGCTTGAAATATATTTTTGTGATTGTCTGTTTGTTTTCTAAATGGCTTCCTACCCAGAGACACCTTGACAATTGCCAAACTTTGGTTGAGGGAACTGATACCTCGATTCAGCCGTCTAACTACTATTGAGACAGACAGTGGTTCCCATTTTGAGAATTAGATTTTGCAAATATTCTGTACTGTTCTCCAAATTGATCAGAGGTTCCATTGTAGTTATTGTCCTCAAACTTCTGTAATGGTTGAGAGAATGAGTGGAACAGTCAAGAATATACTGGCCAAAGTATATCATTCTACTCTTTGAAGTGGGCAGATCCTCTTCCTCTTGATGAACATTACATTTACACCTGACAAAATGACTGGTCTATTACTCCATGAAGTGATCATGAGAAGAGCAATGAGATTGGTTTATACTCCTTCAGCTGCACTTGTTTAAGTTACTGATGACATTTTTCTAGATCACTGCAAAGGTCCATTTGATATGGTAAAATCTATTTCTTACTAGGTGAACCTGCCAACCAAAGCAAAAACAAAAACTACAATGCCATTAGTTGAGGCCTGGTAACTGGATAGCTGCCAGAAGCCAAGTGATGAAAAATTATCTTTAGGAGCACTGGAAGGGGCCATACCAAGTGATCTTGATGATGACAACTGCTGTGAAGTATGCTGGAATTCCACAGTATTTCCACACCACTCTCAAAAAGAGTATAGGAAGTAGATGAACAAGTGGTGACAACAACCACTGATCCACAAAGTCAAGTTCAAGTAAGCATGTGTGGCTCTTGGGGGAGTGAATAGTTTGAAAGTGAAACTGAGGGTGAAACTGGCCAGGTCATAGAAGTCCAGGTTGGTGAAAGTGAAAATCCTGGTGAAGGTACAAGTAATGCTGTCCAGTTTCATGGTGAGGATCAGAATGAAGAGCTGCTGCAATGTCAACGTTCAAAGCATGAGTGGCAACAAGAAAAATAAGTCTTTGATCAAAACAACAAAAGACTCCAATTGAAAATCAGAGTCACAAGAGGCCCCAGTGAGGGAAAACCATTCCCAGTGATTCACGTTGTTCTAATTAATCAGCTATATACAGTGAGTGGATAAGATTTAACTGTAATTTCAGGTGAATAAAAAGAGCTGAAAAAAACAAGTCATGAAAAAGAAAAGGCAAAAGAAAGCACTGTCAACAAGAATGATTAAAGTCAATCAATGAAGATTTAGAAATAATTGGATTTGTTTCAGAAAACAAGTGAAAGTTATCCTCCAGTACCTGAAAGGTCGGCAGGAAAGAGAACTCCCAATAGAAAGTATGCATCACCTGATTGGGCATATCTAGCAACATTATTGGAAGAAGAGTCAAGACTAGAGAAACACAGTCAAATAAATCATTGTCAATATACATTTGAAGGTAGACCTGAAATTGAATCAGAAGTGGAGGAAGAACCACCTTGAAAATTTGAGAGACTATAAAGGCTGAGCTAAATGAGAGTTCTTGAAAGAAAAATAATCTTTTTGAGACCATGAACTGAGATGAACTTTTGAAAAATATGATTTCTGAAATTTTAAGCTTCACAATACAGTTTTGTTTTTACACTCAATAGGAAGTGAGAAAAACACAAAATGTTTGCAGAATTATTAAATTGATTGCCTCAATGATAGTAATAATAGTCCTAGTTGGCTTGTGGTTGTGCTTACTTCTTTCTCCGGTGGGATACATCTCCACAAGGGTTGAATTAACTATGGTACATAACAAAGTGAAACGCAACACACTGACATGTTGGAAAAGTTTGGTTAATTCATTTCAAGATAATATTTATGCTAAAATGTTGAAGGAATATGTAGAGATTATGAATAATAAAGATTCCCTTGTGCTTACCTATCACCACTCTTTTAAGGTGAAAGCTCAGCCTACATGCAATTTCCATTTTCTTATAGTTTATAGTGTGCTGTGTTTGTTCATATATTTAACAAGAATTATTGTTTGTCCCCTTAATTGTTTGATTTTAGTGTCTTATTGGAAGATCTACCTATCACCAAAGGTGAAAGTGCTAACAAGGGTTTTAAATATGATACATTTCTTAAAACAATTGCACAAACTAAGAATGGAACATAATCTACTACTCAAGGGAATACGTGTGGTTCAAGTAAGGTACTTGTATGAATTTGTTAAATGAGACAATGAGAGGAGAGTTAAGATTTTGAGAGACTGGGGAGATAGAAGAACAGATGAAAGAAGACAAATTTAGGATGTCGAATTTACACCTTAGATTCAAAATGGAACATGGGAGAAGGGGGAGGTGTATATAGCGTGTCATGTACCTTTGAAAAATGGGGAATTTGAATATGTCTGAGAAAGTGAGTGTGAAAGAAGGTATGTCATAAATGGTAATCTACATGTGCATGGAAAGCTTGCTTTGAACTTTGAAACTAATCCTTTAATTATTGTAATGATTTGTGCAATTGTCCTGCTTCTTTTATTAAAGTTTTCTGTGTTTCTGTTTCAAGTTTACTGAAGTAAGGGAAAAAGGTCACCAAAAAGGAAAAGAGAGGAAGAATTTGAGATTGAGAATGTTAAAGATTGTGCTTACAATCAATTGAAATTGATAGATGAGTGTACCAGAAAGAAGCAAAAAGTGATGAAGACTCTTATAATTACCTGATTAATAAATGTTTTTACTAATTGTTTTTAGTGATCATCGAATTGACAGAGGGGGTTGAAAAATATTTTTATGGATTTATATTCTTGTGCATCATTAACATTGAGTAGGATGCAGTATTTCCGCCACATGCTGCTCTGACCACATTGATCTGGTCATGACTAACCCTGCTACCCTCGACCATTTTCCGGTTCTATGTCCTCAGCTCTTCTCAGAATTACTGGCCCGAGTAAAGTCTGGGTCACCCAACGACTGCTGTCCCCCCTCATATTCTAAAAGAGGTCCTATCTGCCCTCCCCCATGTTGTACTCCCCTTCCTAAACGAATCCCTCACCCAAGGTAAGCTTCCCTCTGCCTTCAAGAATGCGATAGTGGTCCCACTAGTAAAAAAACCCGGGGCTGACCCCCTGAATCATTCCAACTATCGGCCGATCTCTTTGCTTCCCTTTTTAGCAAAAATTCTTGAGGCCCACGTCACCAAGTCCCTCTCGAACTTTATTGAACAATCCGAGTACCTGGAACCGAATCAAGCCGGGTTCCGCCCCGCACACTCCACGGAGACAGTCATCCTTACCGTGCTAGACACCCTGCGAGCAAATGCGGGTAAGGGCAATCATCAGGCCCTCATCCTCTTAGATCTGTCGGCCGCATTTGACACGGTGGATCATTACATCTTATTATCCCGTGTCAAACAAGCAGGTATCCAAGGCTCAGCTTACAGCTGGATCAAATCTTTTCTTCAAAACAGATCGCAGGCAGTTCGACTAGGCACTTTCACCGCCCCCAGGATGGCTACCTCCTGTGGAGTGCCTCAGGGTTCATCACTCTCCCCTCTTTTATTCAATCTTTACCTTAGACCCCTTATTAGTTCCTTAAAAAAGATGAAGGTCACAACTTTTAACTACGCAGATGACCTCCAACTTATTTTCACACTAGACGGTCCTAACTCAGCCTCTGACTTCCAAGATACCATGCTACACATTCAGCGCTGGATGAATCTTAACCATCTCAAACCTAACCCTGGCAAGACCGAGCTAATCCTGCCAGGCACTAGCGCAACCATGTGGGGCCCTCAATTTTGGCCTGATAATCTTGGACCACCTCCTTCTCCCTCTCCTTCAGTAAAAAGCCTTGGAGTGACTTTGAACGCCGACCTATCGCTCAGGGGTCAAGTGGGGTCTGTAGTTTCCTCATGTGTCTTTCAGTTGCGGAAACTCAAAAAAATTGCTCACCTTCTTACCTCCTCTGCTCTCACTCAGGATGTGATTGCCTTTGTACTATCGCGTCTTGACTTTGGCAACTCTATCTACTTTGACCTACCCATGTTCCTGCTTAAACGTCTTCAAATGATACAGAACCAGGCAGCCAGATTGATACTCAAACAACCCAAATGGCATTCCGCCAGCCCCCTTTTGGCTAAACTACACTGGCTCCCTATTGCTCAACGTGCAGCTTTCAAGATCGGCTGCCTCCTCTTTAAAACCCTGCATTGCAAGAGCCCTACATTTCTTAGTAACTTGATCATAAAATACATACCACGCCGCTCTCTACGGTCCAGCAACCTCATGTTACTAACTACTCCAGCCATCATACGGAAATGCCAGGGAGGGTGTAGGTTCTCGTACCTTGCACCTGGCCTCTGGAACTCGCTAGCTCTTGACATCCGAATGCAAAACAATCTGCTGAGCTTCAGAAAGGCCCTACAAACACAGCTGTTTGCACTATCATGCAACTAGTCCGTCCGCCGCGCCCTCTCATGACAATTAAGCGCCATGAAACCTCCGGGTGTACGTGCGCTATATAAATTCCTCCTAACATAACATAACATGCATTTATACACATGATTTTACATCTATAGATGGATTCAATGCAATTGCTTTTGAAACAAATTTCCTACACTTTGCAGAGGAGCATTTTCTAATGTTTTGTAGTTAGTCCATATTTCTGTGTAAAAATCTATTTTACTTAGATAGAAGCCATCCTTATCACTCACTCTGCACTTCCTCCCATGCAGACATCCTCGACCCACAAGCTCTACAGAACACAGTCAAACTGCAATGTATTAGTATATTTTTCACTGTAGTTTTTGTTCTGCTCATGGTGAACTTGCCTAACTTGGATGTAAATGGCAACATGTAACCACATCTTCCCTTGCTTCAGTGAAATCTTTTCATTCAAATAGTGTGACATTGTAAATGTAATCTGTTTCTTCGAGGATCTCAAGATAACACAAGTTTAAAGTGTTCTGAATAATTATTCAAGAGAATGCAAAAGTGCTTAGGTGTTAAGGTAATGGTTTTATTTTTTCTTGTGCTCAGATTTGGTGACCAAGTGGTACATTTGATCATCCTAATGAATCTGCAGAAATGTTTATTTAATATGCAAGAATAATATATAAAAACCCTCAATTTTTGGGAGTGAGTCAGAAGAGCTTTTCCTGATGCTGCTAGGAATGCTGCCAGTTTACTTTCTGATTATTCTGTAAATTGAGCAATTTAATATTTCAGGTTTTTATATATTTTGTATAACTCTGCATTTGAAACCCTTTATGGCATTGATTCTGTACTGCCTATTTCAGAATTTCTGTAATGAAATCCATTAACTTTTCATTAATCTAGAACTCAATAATTGAGCGGGACCAAATTATTTTTAAATTGGAATTATGTAATGAAATTGTATTTTATTGATTCCCATTCTTTTGGAGGTGCCCTAATGAAGGAGCACATTGCCTCATGAAATTGAGGTTTAACACTGTCTCAGATCTAATTTAATGTGGGAGATCTGACCCAGGTACATTTTGGGGGTGTCTTGGTTTTGTAGTACAGTATATCACTGTTCATATATGAACAACAGAACAGGATAGGGTATGAAGAGTTCACTTATGTTGGTTAAAGCACGCTCACTAGTCTATGCTCGGAAAGAAGATAGACAAGAGGAAGAAACCATAATCAGTTAGACATCGAGGTGATGCAGTTTGTGGAAATAAAGGACCTTTATCCTCGATGTCCGAAACTGGGTTATTAGTTGTGCGGGATATGAGGCCTGCACAAGAAATAAGGCCACAATTTCCCCTTACTGGGAACCAAGCACTCCATTGCAGTGCTTGACTCCCTTAGGGTAGCGAAGCACAGCAGTCCAAGGCGAGGTGGTGTGCGCTAGTAATCACCATTCTCTGGCATACAATAATAATACTCAGTACATGATTGTTCAGTCAGTGTTTTTTTTTCTTCGGAAAAGTACATTTATTACAAACACACTACTTAAAACTATGCATCAATTTTGAAATATATACATAAGGAAGATTGAAAATCACAGTGCCATGCCCACCTATACAAACCATAATACCACAATATAGGGTGTATCACTTTAGATAAAAGAGGCCTAGTGGCTTTATCAAGGGTCTAGCACATTAGAAGAATAACAAACTATATGCTAAGAACACCATCCTTTTGTGCTCAAATACAATAATCAAGAATAGCCTTGTGTTAATGCAACTATTATTCAATATAGCATATCAACCTTAATCAGTGATCCCTGTCAATATTATGTTACCAATAAAGCATTTTACAATGAATATACCATGTGTCTGTGTGCATTCTTTATGCCTTCAGGCCACGTAAAATGTAGCCTTACAACCATCCCCAAGAGGGTGTTACACTCTCTGTGTTTTAAACATTTCCAGGCCATATGAAATCCCTCCATAGAATCAGCCCCTAGAGAGCACTGCATATCCAAGCTATACAGCAAAAACATTGGCCATGGGAACGCTTAAATAAAATAGCTGAAATCTTGGAGGAGTCATTGTTTTTTGGACCCTATAAACATAGGGTCAGCAGGTAAGTAATGAGTTCTGGGTGATTACTGTAACTCTTACAGCCCCCCTCCAAACTCCTTATGTTCGTTACTGATGGATGGCCCTGTTCTCATGGGGTCCCCACAAGAACCCCAAAATCTATTCAGAGTGGCCTCTCCTGGTGCATTATGGGACTCTGCAGCCAGGAGCAGTGAGTATTTTAGTAGCAGCTCTCCCACTGTGACGGGGAGTGCGGTATAGCTTTTGTTTAGAAGAGCCGGGGGGGCACTTTCCTACTAGGTCACCCCAGACAGGCCTCCCACATTGGGAGCAGCCCATCATGCCCACGACTGGCTGCCCCAGCCAGCCGATATCCAAGACTACCAGCATCAGGCCCAGCAGCATGCTACTCTGCCAGCTTGCTCCATGCAGGCAAGGTGTTTCTTAAGCAGTGGCAGCCTGCTTCCCCCAGACACAGGCGCAGGAAAAAGGGATAAGGCCACCACTACCGGGGGGCATGATGGTACTCCCCCATCCTTTTTGCATTCATGTACTGTTTCTCCAGGACAGGTCAAAGGTTGCATTTCTTCAAAAGGTCATAACTCAAGTCCTGTTGAGCAGTTTTGGATGATCATGGGCCCATGTTACTCTTGGTGGTGAGCTCTAGACTCTAGGAGCAGTTCCAGCAGGCATCCTGGCCTAAAACGTGGTATGTCTTGCAGGGAGCTGGTTCTACTGGCTCCTTGTGCCAGCTTTCCTCCTGATATTTGTCCCTGGGCACAGAAGTTTAGGGCTTTCCCCAAATTGGTTAGTTGGGGGCATAAGGGGGGCAGCCTCATTATTGAGAAACCCATTGATCCTGCGGCTACTGGGGCAGAGTCCTTGGTCCCTTTGGGGATCAGGGGGTTTCTCTTTCCAGTTCTCCATGGCTGTCATAGTCCCAGGGGTCCAGCAGCGAAAAGCACAAGGAGCACCAACAGCACTCTCTTTCTTCTGTGCAAGAGTTCTTAAAAGTGTGTGGAAGGTTTGAGAAGCCAAGCACGCCTGGCAGATCCTAGAGCATCACATCACCTCTCCACACTAGGCATGGGGGAGTTTGCGGAGTAAGTGACCAAAAAATTCTGCCTCGCTACGTGGAGTTCCACAAATGGCAGAGTGTGTTAGGCCGCGCCATTCACACTGATTTTTAGTGCCAGGTGTTCGTCCCAGGCTTGAAAATCAGCGCAGATGGCACTATGCAAACACCAAAGGGAGCTGCTTCTTCCTGCGACTCAAGTAGATTTTCTACTCGAACAGCAGCTTCCTCAACGTGAACGGATGGTTTCTCATGGTGAGAGCTCACAACCATCAGCGACTGCCTGCACTGAAAATCTCCCTGAGAGGTGGTTTAGCGTTGTATTTCCCCCGCTTGCACTTGCCAACTTAATGTTGGCAAGCACACGCGAAGAAAAAACTCATGTTTTTCAGCACTCTGCATGCTCCGAGGAGTGCCAAAAACTCTGCATAATCTGTGAGCAGCGTAGAGTTCACCACCCTGGCGTACTCTCCACCCCTGTCTCAATACTCCTGAACAGAATGTTGGAACACTTCAAGATGGAGTGATCCAGTATTTCACTAGTCACATCTGCTCTTGGGGCCTCAGCTCTGCCTCTTGCTGACATCACTGCCAGGATTTTTCCTACCAACACTTCAAAGAGTAGCCCCCTCCTGTGGTGTATCCAGGTGTCTGGGCTTCCTCCTGTGTTCAGTGGGCCTGAGCTGTCCCCAACCCTGGTACAGTGTGACAGGAAATTAACAGATGCAGAGCTTCATCCCAACCCCTTTCTCCTCAGGAGCTTAGGGAAGCACTGGTAATTTCTCCTTTTATGTAGGGTGGCCTTTGTTTCCTCTGTTGGGGAGAAATGTACTTACCTTGGCCAAGAAGGGTGACGAAAGGCCTGCACTCTGTGCCAAAGAAATAAGATAATTCTGGATAACTCATAAGATGTGCACATGTGGTCTTGGGACCTGTGAGTATGATCTTGGCACACCATTTTCACCCCATTGTCATACCTCATTGAACTTTGTAGGCCTAAAGTACAGAAAGTGCACTATTGGGCAGATTTCCCTTATGTATCTAATAACGTGTCATTCCAGACAAAACACTAAATCACACTGACTTTTCCCATAAGTGCCCATTAGTATTATATGGTCTATCCCTAATCAATATCTAACCGGTAAAATGTGTGCAGTTACCAGACCGCGCATGACAGTAGTCTCACATGCCAGCCTGCACAAGTGTGTACACGTGTGTGCCCATTTGATCAAATATACCACCCAAGTGCCCCTTATCTTAGCTGCGTTTCAGCAGCCTTGTCTCAAAAGGCAGACACTGACAATAAACACAAGCAGCCCAATTTCCATGTAATTTCAGTGAGGGAGACACATGTAGTGAGACTCACCCACAGTTAAAAGACCAAATCCCTGTGATCCAAAAAGCAAATATCTGGGCATATTAAATGGGTAGAACACATTTTGCAACACTCTACCACTCTATTATTTGTCAGACACCACCTTGTGTCAGCATTGAAGAGGGATAATCAAGTGCTTTGCTCAACAAAAGTTCTTAATAAATGCATGATTAGTGGAAGTGCTACCACTAACGCCCAGGTGAAACCTCTACGTGTAACCAGTGAAAAGCAGCATGCACAATGCTTACTTAAAACCACTGTTGTTCTACTTATATACACTATTTAGAGAGGCCATGTGCAACCAGCATGAGCACAGTATGTGTCTGTTTTCTCAAATGTAACATAGAACTAATCTCAACAATGCTGAATGATAATGAAGAATTACTTTTCAAACCAATAAGGAGTGCAACGTTTATTGAACATACTAATTATACTGGTGTCCATTCTAAAGTTTAACCTTGAAACTTAAGACCTCATTTATAGTATTTGGAGGGAGCTTGGAATCCTACATTTTCTGGAAGAAAGTTTTGTGGACCACAATAATAGTACTGAGGATGGAATTCAGACAGTGAAATATTTCCATTTAAAGTGTCCTTCAAAAATTGGAGGATTTTCATTTCACTCCAAATTAAATGTGGTCATAGATGTTTTCTATTGATTTATTTGAGAGTTTTGAGTCTGACCATGAGCGCAGCTAACTTACAATATGCACAGGTAACCATTAATGGTATAAGGTTATTGCTTACTTAAACTTTCCACAGGTAACTTGAGGTAGCATGAGCCTTAGTTTATCACAGATTGTATGGACAAGCCATAGCATTGTGCTTGATTATCTTAAAGTTGGCTGTCTAAGGGTGGTCATTTGGTAAATATCGGTTAAGGACTGAAGAATTTCTGAAGCAGGAATGCTTTCACATTTCTCTTGAATTCGGACAGGTCTTGTTTCAGGTGGAAGGGAGTTCCAGGTTCTTGGGGGCATTTCCTGAAAAGGATTGTTCGTGTGATCTTTCTTTCTGAAATCTTGGCATTTCCAGAAGCATTGAGTCAGTATTGTGTAAGAAGGGGCAACCTCCTGATCTCTTCAATTTCCATGCTAGGTACATTGGAGTTTTTGGTTGACTGCTTTGTGGTTGATGCATGCAGTCCTGAGGAGGCAGCAGTACTCCACAGGAAGCCAGCTGAGCCGAGTGAGTATCTGTGTCATGTCATTGTACCTGTGTGTTCCTGAGATCAGCCGGGCTGGTGCATTGAGCGTGACCTTCAGAGGAGCCAAGTGAGTTTTAGGAGTTTCCGTAGTCTATTCTGGAAATGATGAACACCTGTAATGCCTATTTGACCTAATTTTCAGGGATGAATGGCTTGCGTTTTTTAATCAGTTTTCAGTTGTGTGATGCTGATATGGCTGAAGCAATGATGTGCGCTATTATGTTGTGGTTATTGTTGACTGTTATTCCCTGTAATCTTGTGAAGATGATGATTTTCGTGATACAGATGAGTACATCCATATGTGAGAATCAGTCCTGGATATAAGGGATCTGTGTGGTGGAAGATGTGTACCAGATTTCTATTCTTTGGGTTGGGCTTTAGATGATTGCACTGGAGCCAAAATTGTACTTCAGCAATCAATCAATCAATCAGCGTTTGTGAAGCGTGCTACTCACCTTTGAGGGTCTCAAGGCGCTGTGATTGGTGTTTGGTTTAGCAGCAGCACCTCATTGAGAGGAGAATTTTAGATAGAGTTGAATGCCATCAGAGTACAGATGATATGCAATTCTGGCATGGTGGAGGATCAGGGCATTGGCTCGATGTAGAGATCAAAGAGTGTAGGGATAGTGTTGAGCCCTGAGGATGCCTTGACTTAAGGTTGGATTTGATGAGGAATCTTTCAACTTGATTATTTGAGATCCATTATTTAGAAATGTGGAGAACTACTTCAAGACAGCCCCTCCAATGCCAATGTGAGTTTCCAGGGTTCCACTGAGAATGCCATGGTTGACTGTGTCAAAGGCCACAGAGAGATCCAGGAGAATGAGTAGGCATGATTTTCATTTGTCTAGCATTGAAGTTATGTCATTTGTGATATTGAGAATAGCAGTTTTCATGCTGCAACAAGCTCTAAAACCTAATTGGAAGGTGTTGAGGAGGTAATAGTCATTGATATATTGGTTAAGTTGATGTAGTACAGACTTTTGTGAAGGGGTGTGACCTGCCCTAACTTCAAGCAGTCTAGTGCCAAGCCTGGTGAAATTTAAGCATTGCTTATGTTATTCTAGAGGGGTGTAATGAAGGGACGGACTCACTTACATACATACATACATTTTTGCAATGATGTTGGTTAGGTCATTTTCTGTGAGAGTCCTGAAATCAGTCCACGTTGCGTTGTTTTTGCTGGTGGAGCATACCAGGGCTTGAAATTTCTTTTGAAACATAGATCCATGAGCTGTGTGGATGTTGGATCTCTTCTCCAATTGTGTTTGGTCCTTCTAAGTTGTCTTCTTGTTCATTCAGGTCTTTTGTAAAGGAGAAGTGAGTTGAATTTTCTCTAAGTCTCTTCAGTTGTGTTGGAGTACAAAGTTTCATTGTAGTGCTTTGTTAGGTCAGCTGTTAATCGCGCATTGTTGGTGGGGTGGATGACAGTGGTGAATTTTAGAGGTGTAAACCTCCATAAAGATTTGTTTCATGCCTCTAACCCAGGTTTTGGGCCAGTGAGGCTGACCTTTGGTTACCAGAGGACATTGGGGTAGTACAGTTGAATAGGATGAAAACGTGGTCAGACTGGTCCACTGATAACATGAAGTTGAGGTCAGCTATGCCATTTTGAGCCCCTTTTGTGTGAGGCTGGTCCACACAGAGTTGCATCAGAAAACTGTTAACCAAAAAGTGTCTCAACAGTATTATCAGTGTGTTGTTGTGGTACTTCTAGTGAATATAAATAAAGATTTTATTTCTTGAGGGTAAAGATTGTTGAGTGATGAGGTCTAATACCTGTTCGTTAAACAGTTGTTTGGTGTTGGTTGATAAATGATATGGAAATTGGAAAACCTGGTTGGTGCATAGGAAGACTCCTAGGTACCCAAACTATAAGTATTTTTCCATCTGTACAAGTTCAGTTGTAACACATCTCTATAAATGACTGCTAGGCCAACACCAGTGTGGTCCTCCCTGTTAAGATGAATAATGGAGTGGTTGAGGGGTATGAGTGGGTCCAGTACCGGGGCTGAGAGGACAATTAGCCAGGTTTCCGTGCGGAAAATTATGTTGATGTTATGCACTAGGATTAGTGAGTCCATTTCTGTACTGTGATTAGCAGCTGATC
Organism: Triturus cristatus; assembly: GCF_964204655.1. Lineage (NCBI taxonomy): Eukaryota > Metazoa > Chordata > Amphibia > Caudata > Salamandridae > Triturus > Triturus cristatus. The sequence continues at coordinate 802,262,438 of NC_140581.1, forward strand.
AGCAGTTCTGGAGCATTTACTTGATATCTGAATTATTGGACCTGATTTATCTATCAGGAGGCACTAGAACATAAAGGATCCTGCCTGCTTCAGCTATTGGTCTTTATCATCTTCTTTTTCTTTGTGAAGTGTGCAGGATCACTGGTATTATCCCCTTGTGGTGTACTCTGTGGTGGAGTTGGAAAGAACAATTCAAGCAGAGTGTCTATGTCCTCTTGCAACAGCCTGACAAGAGATCTGACCGGTCTGGTGTCATTATTGTGAGGGGCTATTGTTTGCGAGGGGTAACTGAGGGGTTTGCTGCTGGTTTTTGGATTAGAGTAGAGGATACCGTGATGTGAGTCATTACTCAGAAAGGGAGGAGAACCATTGTTAAACATGTTAAACATGGTGGTATTAGAATTGCAGGACAGTTTTTTGATTAGTGTATCAAGTTTGTTCTCAATCTTTAGCAGGGGAGAGATGAGAAACTTGGTACTTTGGAGGGGCAAGACCTGACTTGTTGTTGCAGAGAGGGGCAGGGGGTGCATGCTTGTGGCACGGGCGGGGCTGATGGGGTGATAAAAAAGGTTGGAAGGCTGGGGAGGTGAGAATATATGTGTGTGATGGGGACGGTTTGGCCGAGGATAGTATATTGATGGGGACAAACAGTATAGCTAGATTGAGGATTGAGTTGCTGTGGGCTTCCAGGTTGACTACATGCAATAGTGTGCATGAGATGTTGTTGTAATGCATAAGGATCCCAGTGAAGCATTGGGTGTGTAAACACTGAGCACTGGATACGGGCATGGTAGAGGGTAGGTCCTGATTCATGAGTGATGTGGGTTTGTGGTAGGATCTGTGATGAAGTGGTGAGTGTGTGGGTGGGTGTGAGATGTCTGGGTGAGTGTATGGCAAGGATGGTTTTGGGGACAGTAGGTAAGAGTGGGAGTGGATAAGGTGTTGGGATTAGTGTGGGGAGAGTCTTTTAGCAGTGGGTGAGTGTTGAGGGTGTGTGATGGCTGGGTGTGCATATGGCAGGGTTAGTTATGTGGATAGTAGGGAGGAGTAGTAGAGGGAGTTATGGGTGTAATGTGTGTCTGATTGCAGTGGTCCGGTGGTACATGTTAGGGCATTGTTGAGTAGCAGACAGATCTGGAGAGGGGGTTGTGGGTTTTGTATGGGGAGATTGTATTCATGGTGGTTATGTGTGTTGAGTGTGTGGTGGATGTGTATGTCGTAGGGTTGATTATATAGGTAGTAGGAAGTACTGAGAGAGGAAGTTGTGGGAATAGTGCATTAGGGGTAGTGAGGGTCCTTTGGTATTTGGTAGGTTAGTGTGGAAAAAGCAACAATTGAAATCCAGAGAGTAGGTTCATTTTGAGTTGGTGATTTGTAGGATGGTGAGGGGGAGGGAGTTAGGGGTGTTGCCTCTGGCTGTGCTTAGGGTTTTATACCACCAGTGAATCAGGGGGGGTGGTATATTGGAGATTGTCCTCAGGTTGAAAGTGTTCTAAAGGAGGGGAAAGTGTGACTCAAATATTTTAAGGTTTTGTTCCTACCATTGGAGAGGATGTTGTCATTATTGGAGAAAGAGATTGAGAAGTCATCCTTGACGTTCGGGGAGGGGGAAGTGGTGATCTTGAGACCGTATGGAATTTTGTCCGCTTTGGAAATGAGTAGGTTAAACAGAAAGATTTCTTCCCATTTCTCAGTTTGTGTTGTGTGGAATATGAAGTCCTTTCCTTGCTGCCCTTGAGTCAGATTAGTAATTGTCATAGATTAGTGCCTCGGGTCGTTCTTTGATAAGCCTGTGCTTCAAGTTCTTGAAGAGGTTTCTAAATAGGTTTGGAGGTAGGTGATGCTGTACGCTTTGGGTATAACAATTTGGAGTCTGATATCTGACTTAAGGTTGTTATTGTGTTCTCTGGGTTTGACAAGGGGGCGACTTTGAGAGGTGTGGAGGTGGGTGAATCTGAGATATTTTAGTTGACCTTCCCTAAGTATGTATATAGGAAGGGAAGTGGTAGCCTATCTGTTCCTAGGTTTTTTGGAAAATCGTACAGAACAAGGTCTGTTTCATCTGTCATAAGCAGCTGGTTATAGAGTTCTTCAGACTGGTAGCAGAGTGGAAGGTTATGTCATCTTAGTTGGGTGCTCGTCTAGGCAGGTCCAAGGTACATGTAGCTGGGTAGTTGTTTAGGGTAGCTGGGTAACCTATGTGCCCATTACTGTGGAGCTGTGCGCTAGGGGGATTATGCTGAAACATGTATTTCACTGACCTTGCAGAACAGGACAATCGAACAAGTGGAGCTATGTCTGCTACAGGGTTGTCCTGGGCTCAGAGCAGTCACTCACTGGTTCCAGACCATTACTTTTACCCTGTAGGTTTAAAGTTGTTGGAGTTTTAGTCCAGCGATTGTGGGTCTGTGTGGAGCATTAACAAGTGGGGTGGATTTAGCCTAAACTCCTTATTTTCTTTCTATACCAGTGTGGGTGTCATCATACGCCCTTACTCACTTTCTATGGTCCTGAGGACGAATTTGTGTTGAGTCCTTCATCTGATAAGGGCTTCAAAGATGGTGTCTAGGTAGGTTATAAACTGGAAGTTCGATTGGAAGGATGGGGAAGGACTCCGGCATTGATGTCTTTCCCTCTGAGGCCAAAGTGAGGGTAAATGCTTATGAGATGTGAAAGTCGATTGATGTCATAGATGTGGATTTTCCTAAATTGTTTTTTGTCATTTTAGAGATTAATGGATTTTTGTTGTTATTTTGTTCAGTAAAACAGTATAATACAAAAATTGGAGTGGGATTTTCAATGTGTTGTACTTTTGACTTTTTAACTGTTTTAGTACTTTTAAATGCATTGCACATTTTCTTAGGTTAAGCCTGTCTTTTCGGTTCCATAGCTATGAAACACTTAGCTCAGGTTCAAATTACTAAACCGAATACTGGAAATAACTACAATTGTGACCCTATTTCTTGAGGTAGACTACCAACCACCCCAAGTAATAATCCCCTTTATCACAGTATGGTAATTAGATCTTAATTTCAGTGGAAAATAAACTTTGAATTTTTCTGCAAAACACAAAGGTTATAGTGAGATTATGATTAGGTGTGGACCCTGTGTTCTCCCTTCCCTGTGGGGTGCCACAGGGGTCGTCCCTCAGTCCAACGCTTTTTAATGTATATGTGAGCCCGCTGACTGCCCTCATAAGATTCTTTGGGCTGCTATTAACATCCTATGCAGACGATACACAAATCATGCTATCCCTTCAGTGGGACAAAGAAGCTGAAATGTCATGACTGCTTGAAAGCAGTAACTGGCTGGATGGCTGCGAACTGCCTGAAGTTGAATGTAGGCAAAACAGAGGTAATTATTTTTGGGAATAACCCCAACCTCTGGTCTCCAGCCTGGTGGCCCAATAAAATGGGCAACCCTTCACCTCCCTCGCCAAAAGTCAAGAACCTGGGGGTGATTGTGGACAACACACTAACGTTTGGGGACCAGGTCAGCGGGGTGGTTTCAACAAGCCTCTTCCTCCTTAGGATTCTGAGGAAAATAAAATTCTTCCTAGCAGAGGAAAGATTCAGAACAGTTGTCACAGCCCTCATTCTGTCCCGTCTGGATTATTGTAACAGCCTGTATTTGAATATTCAAAAGAAACATCTCAACAGACTACAGATGGTGCAGAATGCGGCAGCCAGACTGCTAACGGGCACACCAAGGTTCATTTCGGTTAGAAATGGCCTGCAACACCTTCTTTGGCTCCCGATAAAACAACAGGCCCAATTTAAAGCACTATGTACGGTTTTTAAGTCCCTGGTGGGCAGTGGCCCGGAATACCTAAAAAACGCCTTCAATGGTATGTCCCTGGGAGAATGCTGCGGTCGCTGGAAGCAAAGCGAGTGATGGTTCCAAGAGCAAAGAAAACTAATTGAGGTGGTAGGAGTTTTATCCTAGGTGCCACCAATGCCTGGAACAACCTCCCAATGCTTCTTAGGATTTCCACGGATCTCCTTTCTTTTAGGAAAGAGCTGAAAATGTGGTTGTTCTCAGTTTAAGCTCAGGGGCAGAGGGATACCAGTTAGACAGTGCTCAGCGCCAGGACACCCTTGGGTATAAGCGCGCTTTAAAAGCCTAAATAACATAACATAACATAACATTATAGTTAGGGATGATAATAGGATCTTACGCTATATTAGAAAAAAACCTTTACATTCAATGGAAAAAATTAAACAGATGATGTAGTTAGGTTTTGAAATAACACAAAATCTAACATTTAAAACCCGCCAAATCACTGAAATTCACCAGTTATAATTAACTGAGCTAAATAAAATATGTGCCCCTGCCCCTCACAACTTACAAGTGTATAGTTAAATACGCTAGTGTGTAAGGCAGCCATAACGCTTTTGTACAGGGCTATCAGAAATGATTTCCTCCGAGAAAGACTGCAGAAAAGTGGGGATAATCTAAAAAACCAAACGGTTGGCGGAAGCACTGCAGTGGGAAAGAAAAGCTTTCAGTAGTGCCGGATCATGGATAATTCATTGCACATATTACGTAGAACATAATTAAATCCACATATTTACACAAAATGCTCAAAAAATCGGAATGTCTAAACTGCGTTGCTGAAACAGCAATGTTTCTTCATTTGAAATGCACTTTCAAGCTCAAAGAGAGATACTGGAGAGCTGTTAATAACATATTTAAAACACATACAAACTTATCACTTTGAATGTTCCTGAGGTCATGTGTATGAGGTGATTTCATGTCAAGACCGAAGGCTAGCATTATGCAAATATCTTTTATTGCCAGTTCCTTTCAGAACTTTAAAGTAAAACATCACCAACACCAAAATTCCAGAACTTAGAATGTCCCTTACCACCTATATTAACTCCATCGCAGCAGTCATCTACCTCTTATCTGCTGCTCCTTTACAGATAAGTATCTTAATTAAGATTTATTTTCTTGAGTGAATATGTACTTGAATGTAGGTTATCTTTGGTCAATCTAATTGAGTGAATAGGTTTTTGGATTTTTAAATGTGTTAGTTCTATATTTATTTGTTTGCTGATAGTTTTTTAGGTTAATGTTATTTAGGATAAATTTTATGCAAGTTTTGGTTAACCCAATGTATGGGTTCTTCGGATGTTTAGCGGTTTCATTATGGTATTTACAGAGTTTTATTCGTTATTGGGGTAATTAGAGGAAATTGAATAGCTTTACCATTGGGGCATGAGCGAGCGCCTTTTGGCTCGCTCTCGTAGTGGTAACGGATGAAGGAGCCTGACCTGGGTTGCGCAAGCTGTTTTTCTTTACCCGCACACTGGAGATCGGGTTTACTGTGACGGACGTGTCAAGAACAGTTTGTTACTCTGAAGCGTCCATATTCGAGGCAAAGCGTTGTCACGCAAACATGCATGGCGGCTTAATGTGGCAGCCATATTGAGTAAGTTATGGCCTAAAAGTAAAAAATATGATGTGAAGTCAAATTCATTCATTTTGGATAAAGTAAATAACAAGCGTTTATTTGCCAACTGCCCAACAGCTGATTCTGAGTTACTTGACAGTCGGCTGGTTAGAAGGCTTTGAGTTTTTGAGGAATTTTGTTATTTTTAAGTAACAGAAATATTAAGGAAGGTTGAAAGAAGTTTAGTTCATTGGGAGTGACATCTGGTTGTTGAGAAAAAAAAATGTTTTGAGGAATGCAGGGAGAAGGCGGAAGCACAAGCCTCAGGCATTGGGGATTCAAATTTGAGGAAATTGGTGCAGGAGGGTTTCTGTGAACGAGGTTTTGGAGAAGATTTTACGGAGGAAAAGATTGGCAGTAGAATGTTCTGAGGATTAATACTGGTCAGTAGAGGAAAATGAGGGAATTAAAGAAAAATGATTTGGCAAGAGAAGGAAGAAATCAAAGAATGTTGAGGTTGGTGTCAGGTTTCTGGCTAAAAATGAAGATGTGTCAAGCGCCACAAATGAAGAGGGTGTTCCTCGTGGCATGAAAGAAGGTGTCGTTAGCGGCACCAATGATAGTGAAAATTCACATGAGGGTGATTAAACTCAAGAAAATGGAGATGATGATGAATTCATTTTGGATGACTACATTGATGATGGATGGGATATGAATAAGGACAAGGTGGAAAAGGAAAGAAAGGAAAAGGGGATTGTTAAAGATCCTCAAGGTGAGGATATGTTCAGTCCTAAAAGGATATGACATCCCAGAAGTGCAAACTGGTGGCCACTTCCTCAAGTGGCAGATTTCTTGAAACTTTGGGTAAGAAGACCCTAAGAGAAGGAGGCCAGATGAAGGCAGCGCACTCTCGGCCAGTATTTGAAAACAAAATTTGTATGGTGCCTGATTTAGATCCTGATTCAATCAGTTTCCTGTTTAAGATGGATCATGATCCTAGGAAAGGATTAGAGAGGGCACCAAAGCAGCGTCAGGATCGATTTTTGAATATTTTAGGACCATTGGACCAAATTCTGGACATGGTGGAGGAAGCAAAAATGAAAGGTGTTCAAGTAGACTACGAGTTGCTGTGTGGATGGTCGCAGATTTGCTGCCTCAATAATGCAAATGCTGCGTTAACTACTGAGAGACGGAAAGTAGTTTTAATGAAGATAAGTCCAAAACTGGGAGATTTTGATGAGAAAGATCCTTCGGAGGACCCAAAAGTGTATTTATAAGGAGAAGGATTGGTGAAGGTAGTTGGGAAGGATGTTTCTACCTTCACCAGTCTAGACAGGGCCTACACATCTTTGAGAAGGTTGTTCTGAAGAGGTGTTTTTGTCGGGCCGGGGCAAGGGAAGGTTTCCCTGGTCAGGATTTCAGCATGTGACAGAATTTTATCCCCAAAGAGGTAGAGCAGGCCCGATGCACCAATCAAGAGGAAGAGGACAGTTTGCTCAAGGATCTCCTGGTGAATATGAGGACTGGTTTTGGTTCTATCCGAAAAGAGGTAGGGGAAAGATTAAGATGTTTTGTAAGAAATTGGGAAGTACAAACAAAGAAATTGTTGGGTACTTCTCACAATTCAAGGTTATGTTTTGGAGTTCAGGAAGAAACCAATTCAAATGAGAGAACCAAGGCAGTTGGTTTTTCAAAAAAAGTTACAGGTTTTAGTAGGAAAAGAAGTAGAGGAAATGTTAGAAAAGGGAGCTGCAGAGAGAGTATCTGAGGCATATCAGGGGTTTGTAAGTACAATATTTTTGGTCAGGAAGAAGGATAAAGTTTGAAGACCCATGATAAATGTGAGGGGGTTAAATCAATTTCTTATTTACAGCCACTGCAAGATGGAGGGAATCCATCTATTGAGGGATATATTGCAAGAGAGCGATTGGTAAGTGAAATTGGACCTGAAGGATGTGTATTTTAAAATTCCAATAGCAGAATACAGTTGCAGGTTCTTTCAGTTCAGATGGCTGACAGATCTGTATCAGTTTTGTTGCCTCCAGTTTGGATTGGCTTCGGCACTGTGGTGTTTTACAAAGGTTCTGAGACCAGTGGCGAAGTTCCTCACGGAGAGAGGTATAAGAATGATCATGTATCTGAATGATTTTTTTTAATGTCGCAGAGTCGGAAGGAATTGGAGCAGCAACTGTTTGTAACTATAAATCTTTTGGAAGGATTGGGGTTTCTGATCAACAGAGAAACGTCTCTGTACTGACACACAGTCAATGTATGGAATTTTTGGGTTTCTTGGTGAACACGACAAAAAAGACTCTCAGTCTGCCAGAACAAAAGGTGGTACAGATAAAAACAAAAGTAAAAGGTTTGTTGAAAAGGGAAGACGTAACTTTGAGGGCTTTGGCGAGAATAATTGGCTTGTTTTCTTCTTCTATTCATGCGGTTTTTCCTGGTCTTCTTCATTGCAGGGCTTTACAGATATTGAAGACAAAAGCTTTGAGGAAAGGTTTGTGTTATGGAAATCAGATTTCTCTGTCAGAGGACGCACAATAGGTGCTAGTATGGTGTTTGGACAAACTAGAGGCTTGGAATGTCCGTAAAAGTTTTGGTGTTAACCCAGATTTTGTGATGGCGACAGATGTGAGCCTCTTTGGCATGTTTAGAAGATCAGGGAACTGTTGGGAAATGGATTTGGAGGAGAATTCGGAACACATAAATGGTTTGGAGATGAGAGCAAGTCTTTATGCTTTGCAGATTTTTGGGAAAAAGTTAAGGAACCTGTATGTTTTTTTAAGATGGACAATGTTTCAGCAGCTTGCTACATAAACTGCTTAGATGGAAGCAGATTGAAGAGTTTAACTCAGGTAGCAAAGAAGATTTGGAGTTATTGTCTAGAACAAAAAATAGGGTTAAAGGCGGAATATCTTCTGGGATAGGGAAAGTTTGTGGCAATTTGAAATTTGAGATGTCTCAGGGATGCCAGTGACAGGAAGCTAAATGTACACATTCTTCAGAGAATATTTGAAGTTTAGGGAACTATAGAGGTGGATTTGTTTGTGTCTAGACTAATGTTCCAATTGGATCATTACTACAGTCGGGGACCGGATCCATTAGCAGAGGAGGTGGATGCATTTCAGCAATACTGGAGGAAAATTCAGGGCATGATTTTCCCCCATTTGCAATGATACAGAGGGTATTGTTGATGGTGAGGAGACAGAGGTGTCAGGTAGTTCTTGTGATGCCTTTTGGGCGGGGCAAGCTTGGTTTCCAGGACTGTTGAAGATGGCAATAGAGGAACTGTTTTTATTTCCAGAGTCAGTGGACATTCTATTAGGGGCAGATGGAGTTTTACATCCTTTAGTGATGGAAGGGGCATTGAGCCTTCTTGTTCAGAAGTTTTCAGAGGAGGAGTGCAGTTTGCAGGACTTTTGCAACATGCTCAGGAATTACTCAGAGAATCTTGGGCACCTGGTACATGAAAGAGATATGTTGGAGCATAGAAAAATAGGTTTGTTGGTGCATGGAAAGAGGTATGGAAGCACATACCATAGAATTGTCAAATCTTTTATCATTCTTATTTCAGACAGAACTAAGTTACAAAACCATAAATTGCTATAGGTCAGCAATTGCAGCGGGACGTGGTTTGATAGGAGATTATTCCATAGGAAGAGAACGGCTAATTTGCGGAGTTATGATGGGTATTAAGTTACAGAGACCACCCAGGTACAATTATATGTGGAACATCAGTTTACTTCTTCATTTATTTGAGGGTTGGCCTATGAATAGGTTTTTGAGTTTAAAGTAGTTGTCAGGGAAGATGTCTAATTTATTGTGTTTGATATCTTTCAGGAGAGTATCTGACGTAAATGTTTTAGATAATGGAAATAGGTTTTTATAATCCCAATGGAGTAATTGTTGTAATAACTAAAAGAACGAAGAGCATGTCATCCTTTATATTTTATGCAAAATGTATCATCCTAAGATGTGTGTGGTAAGATGTTTGAGGAAGTATGAGAATAGAACGGATGAATTCAGAAGGCATGGAGATAACCAGTTGTTGATTTCTTATGTGAGACATTACAGGCCAGTTACTTCAGCAATGATTGCCTGTTGGGTAAGGTCTTGCATGTTTGAAGCAGGTATAGATTTGCACGAGTATGGAGCACATGCAGTGAGGGGAGCGATGGCGAGTAAAGTTTTCATGTCAGGTGGAAGTTTAGAGGAGATTTTACATGAGGCTGATTGGTCAAATGCTGATGTATTTGCACAGTATTGTTTAAAATCAATTGAACGTGTGCTGTCTGTGGTGTAAACACAGCTCTGAACATGCATAATGCTAGTCTCCAAGTAAGTGAAGGGAGAATCTGGATTTCATTAACCACATTGAGGCTAGCATTATCCCTCCCTTCCTCCCAGGTAAGTATTTGGGAGCATATTATCAAGCACGGCGTTAAAATTAACGCCGCTTTAGCGGCAGAAAACTGCAGCTAAAGCGGCGATAATGGGCTTGATAATATGCCACAGAGAAATCCAATAGAAGCCCATGTTGACACCAGAACATGGGCTTCTATGGGAATTCTCAAGGGCATATTATCAAGCCCATTATCGCCGCTTAGCGGCAGTTTTCTGCCGCTGAAGCGGCAATAGTTTTAACGCCGTGTCTTGATAATATGCCCCCTGGATAGGGAGTGGATGATAAGAAAATTTAAAAATTCTCAGTACGGTAATACGATTCTGTAGGAGGTGACATTAAAGAATCTTTTTATTGATTGATTTGCTGTTTTTTTCAGATATCCAATAAAGGAGGAGATGAGGAATATAGTTATCAATTGGGTGTTTTAAAGGTTCATGGGACAGAAGCAACTTAAAAGAGGAAGAAGGCTGCTATGATGGAGTTTATATAGGTTTAAGGGACATTCTAAGTTCTGGAATTTTGGTGTTCGTGATATTTTACTTTAAAGTGCTGCAAGGGGCTGGCAATAAAAGTTGTATGCATCATGCTAGCCTCAGTGTCTTTAATGAAATCCAGATTCTCTCTTCACTTACTTGGAGAATCTACATTCTCCTTCCATGATTAGAAATAAGAAAAGAAAGAAGGCTGCTAGAAGGCTGCTGTGTTTCCCCTGCTCTTTGCTAGTATAAGACTGATCTATACATTAGATGTTAGTTGAAAGATCAAATATCCATAAATGTGCAAAGATGTGGCTGCATAGTCAGTAGCTGAAGAAATACATAAGAAATATGTGCAATTCAAGCAGATATTCAATTAGTGGAAAGTCTAATAGACTGGCAGACGTTAACACATCAATTAGCACATGAAGAGAATGAGGTGCTTCCATGATTAAAATAATTTTCCGAATCATTCATTGACAACATGGGAGTAAGACCGATAATTTTGCATCTTATGCAAAAAAACATGATGCATGGTTGTATAGTGGATAGGTTAATAATTATTTGCTTCTGTGCATGAGACCATTGTGCTATGTTGATTGTTGCCTTTATTTTTTAGTTTGTCAGTACACCCACAGTTAAACTGTTAAAAAATAATATCTTTAAAAATAAATAAATATGAAAATATTCTTAATATATTAGTATTTTAATTGTAGGAGCCACAAATTATTGGACGTTATTCTTGTCTGTTTCCGATCAAATTACAGTTCTCCAATTATGTTTTGTTAATTATTCCTGTAGAATCTAAGGTTTCAGAGAGAAGGGCACACAATTGAAAAGCTCTTCTCAAATACTTTTAATGAAATCAGTCTTCTATAGCTGCAGAGGCTCGGTAAACACCATCTGTGTGATTGCAGTTCTATTTTATCTACAACCGATTAATGATCATATCTTTTCACTCAAAGGAAGCTAATTATCTAAATTATATTTAGTCTAAAAATACATCTCTAGCATTGAGAACGAGTAGTCTGCAGTACTTAGGTATCAACATCATAAAAAAGTTTAAATTCAGAAATTGATGGTAACGACTAATTAGCGTTAAACTTTTTTGTAAAGTGGATTGTATTCTTTTAATATCAGAAACGAGTAATGCAGATGTCTAGCTTTACTTGAGTTTAAGTCGTTCTGCCACCCACAGATGCTGTTTTGCTGGCCATTTTGAAAATTCAGAAACCGCATAATTAAATATAAAAAGTAATCGCACTTGTTGAAATTTACAGCTCCCGTACTTTGAACTCTACATTTAATAGGCTTGGGCTTAACTTTACAACAGTTATCGAAGGCGTCCTATTAAGAAGAATGGCTACTTTTCATCTCGCACTACGAAAAGGTTGATATGCATAATTATTTTCTTTTTGTGTAGTTTCATGAGCAGATGAGGAATGTACCCGACCAAACACAATAAACCTTTACAGATAGACTACATAAATGTATAGGACGGTTAAAGTAATTAGCGAACGATTATGGAACTCGTGGGAGATGGTATTGCCAAAAACATATGCCCACTGTGACATTTTTCATATAAGGAATCTCATGATATATGTTTTCATGACAAAATGTTTTCACAGTATACTGTTGAAAGATATTTAGGGTGAATGGAGTTGGGTGTTGTGGAGTTTCAGTGAATTTTTTTGATATGTTGTGGCACTGCCATGCTGCATTGTGTTGTTGTGTTGTATTGGCATATTGTCAGTTTAGTCAGTGGTGGCTGCTTTAACGTCAAAGTGGTGAGGCAACACAAATGCTGGGGGTGAGAGAGTTGGTGGTGGTTGGGGGGTGAGGGGAAATAAATAAAAGCACTTACCTGCAGCACTGGTCGCTGCCTCGGTGCTCCTCACCTGATTCTGGGCACAATGCACAGGCTCCCAGAGGCAAATTACGGCACTGTTCTCCTGCTGGGAATACCAGCATGAGAGCAGCACTGTGATTGACCTGAGCGGGCTGACTTGACGCTTGCTCTGGCATGTGCCACTTATCCACCCGGCTGTTTGTAGAAATGTAAGTGTGCATGTTGGTTTTTCTGTCCTAAGATGGCCGGCCAAAGCGACACGTGCATCTACAGTGTCCGCACCACTCCTCCTCCCTGCAGCTGAGTGACACGCCATCAGGATGGCCCTGCCCAAAGTCTGGCAATTGACTCAGTAAGAAAAATGAAATGACAATAAACTGTTTTTTGCAGTGGGGGCAATGCTTCTCTGCCATAACAGAGAAGGCGCTATCATCTTTTTGTCTTGTCCGTGTTTTCAAGTTGGCATGTTGTGTTGTTGTGGTAATGTGTTCTGGCATACTGTTGGTGTGCTGTTTGGTTCCGCTATTTTTCTGTGTTGCTGTGGTGTTGTTATCTTGAGTTGTTTGCATTATGGAATCATTGTATTAGAAAGCTTTTTCATTCCTGTTTTTGGGTTGTCTTTCCAAGGCTTATTGTTTTTTATGTTGTTACCTTGTTCTTGTTTTGTAGAGTGCTGTTTACTACTGTGTTGCTGTGGCATTGTGTTGTGTTTTAGTTGTGTTGTATAGTGTTCAGTTACCTTATTTTGTGTTGTTCTGCTAATATGTAGTTGTGTTGTATTGATACATTTTCTGCACTCTCTCCAGAACAAGGCCTGGAAGTGGGTTTTCTAGAACCCCAGACATTAATGATTTAGACAATATGCCAACTGAAAATAGAAAGGCACGATGGACTGCAACCAGCCAAACCCATCTGAGTATTATTGAACAAAGTGCACTTTAGGGATAGGTATTGGAACCCCAGACCCTCTTTCATCATGCATAGGCTCATGAAGAACACCAGGAAACCTGGCATGTGCTTTCAAGGTTTATTTAAATCAAAATGCTATCTTAGAGTACACAATATGAATTGTACAAATATAAAAAATAAATAATGTAGTGGTAATAATATGCAAGAGGATGCATAATAAAAAATATTGTAACTTTATGGTGGATTACATCAGTATCCCCAGTCCCTCATTCCTCTCTCCTAACTATGCTAATATTAGCACTAAAAACAGCCTATTTTGATATTCATTGATAGTTCATACCGTCATACCTTTCCGAGCAATAGCACCAATTTTCAGCAAAGAACCGAAAGCTGCATCCTCGGGGTAGCAAACAGGTTGCATGAATGATTGAGCGCCTTCATTGTGGTCTTCCGCTAGGGGTGATGTGAGGGAGTGGTCTATTAGTTGGGGCTAAAGGCACTATCCTGTTAAATCAGAAGGTTTCAGTAATTTTAACCTAAGCTCAACCCTTTTAGCTGTGGCACACAGTTTGCAGGCTTAGCTTAGAGAAAATGAGTAAAGGATTTAGGGGCAGATGTATGACCAGTTTTTGTGGTCGCAAATGAGAATTTGGCCCGTTTGCGACCGCAAAGTTGGTCAGCCTCATGTACAAACCATATTTTGCGAGTTGCTAACCTATTAGCGACTCGCAAAATATGGTTTGCGACTCACTATTAGGAAGGGGTGTGCCAATGGCGTCCCTTCCTAATAGCAAGTCTCACACCAATGTATGATTGTTTTGCGACCGCATTTGCGGTCGCAAAACACTGGCACTTTACCACCCTTTTGAAAAGGGTGGTAAGCCACTCGCAAACGGGAAGGGGTCCCCAGTGGACCCCTTCCCCTTTTTGAATGGGTGCAAAAATACTTTTTAAGAGTAGGCAGTGGTCCCAGGGACCACTACCTGCCCTTAAAAAATGAAACTGAAAAGTTTCATTTTTCTTTTTTAAATGCATCCTGTTTTCCTTTAAGGGAATCAGGTTGCATTTTTTTTTAAACTGCATTATTTAAAAAGCAGTCACAGACATAATGGTCTGCTGACCCCGGCAGTCCACCATCCCTGTGTGCCATTCCCAATGGGGTCGCAAATTGTGCTTGCCTCATGAATATTGATGAGGCATGCAATTTGCGACCCCATTGGGAATCGCAAACAGTGTCTAAAACACTGTTGTATATTGCATTTTGCAAGTCACAATCTGACACAATTTGCTACTCGCAAAGTGCAAGCGTCGTACATCTGACCCCTTAGTAATAATAACAAGAGAGTAAAAAAGTCAAAACCACAACACAATGAAAACGTCAACTCCAATTTCGAAAAATAGAGAATAAGCCAATAAATAGAATGACACCAACATAACAAAAATCAAATGAGGGAATCTTGAGATAGGAAATTATTAAGTTTTAGGTACAAATAGTGCCAAAAAGCACTAAGCAGCAACACAGGTCAACTGATTGTAGTAGAATGGTAGAATGGGACCTAGACACAATTTCAGAATGATCACAATGGAGTGTGGGTTGGATATACCAAATAGGTTTAGCCCGATTGGAGGTTTTACCTTGGGAATTAGGCTCAAAAATGGAAGTTAAAATCCTTATGTGGGCAAGACAGCAGGCTGTATCTGACAAGGGCTCCTCAATGTCGGATATGCATTGGATGAGGTTCTGGTAAAACTGTTGGTTTTTCAGGAAAAGCTCAGAGCAGGAAAATTTCATTACACACTAAGGAAAGTCTTCTCGCTAGCCAGATACTTTTGGCACCTTCAACAGGTCAAGATTTTTACCGTCAGACTTAGAGCCTGAATTATAATTTGGTGGGCAGCCTGCTCTCCACCAGGGTGACAGAATAGATTACTCCATCGTCCTGACAGAGGTTTTGCCAGCCACATTTAGAAATATCCCCTGACAGCGAGGAACATTTCTAGTATTGGCAGACACTACAGTCATAGCCGTGCCTGTCAATGGAATGTACGTTTACCATACAACTGCGTCAACATGACAAACTTGTAAGGCAAACTTACAAAGTTATTCTCATTTTAAAAAAGAAGATCTCCAAATTGGAATTTTCATTTTGTTTTTAATAAGCAAGGCTCACCTTGCCACAGGAGTTTGCTTCCATGACATTGAGCACTTTTCAATGCCCCTCACTTCCAGGTTTTACATGGAAGTTATGGGCATTAAAAAAATATTTGCATATCTGCCTTCCTAAATTAGGTAGGCAGGCATACAGGCAAACCTCTAATGGCCCTAACTCCATCATGCTGTCAGACTGTATTTTACCATGGCAGAGATGCCATTGTCATACCCGCTTATAAATCTGGTGGGTGGTCCATAATGATGATGGGGATGGAATTCCACTGTCATTTTGATGGAGTTACCTCTCACCAACATATAAATTTGGCACTTTGGGGCATATGTTCGAGGGAGTGGCTTAATGCCTCACTCTGGCACTTCAGAAACGCAAGGCTGCACCATATGTACAAGGATATGCTGCAGCCTTGTGTTTCCCCGTGAGCTGGAGTTACACTTAGCAGTGTAGCGCCAATGCAGGCACACTTGCACCATAGTGCAAGGGTGTCTGCGTGCAGGGGAGGATTGTTTATGTGTAGAAAGGTGTCCCTTCCTGCAAATAAACAATCCTTAAATGCCATTTTGTAGCTTTTGTGTGTGCTGGTTCATGCAGCACAGATAAAAGTCACAAAATGGCATTTTTTTAAAGATTGTTTATGTACAGGAAGGGGGAGCTTCCTGTACATAGAAAATCCATGGCAGTTAGCTTTTTCCATGTGTGCTGTACAAGGCAGCGCAAATGAAAAAGGAAAAACGAGGAGAAATAATGCATTTCTCCTCGTTTCACCAAGTTAAGACCAGGTGGCATATGTGCAAGTCCCTATCGCCACAACAACATCACTTTTATTGACATTGTGATGGTGATAGGGGCTTAGCCTTGTTTACAAGGCAGCATTAAGCCACTTAACATAGCTTAATGCAGCTTAACGCTGCCTTGTAAATAAGGCCCCTTTCACGCAATGTTTAGCGTGAAAGGGGTGGGCATTGGGTGTTGCGGTGGGCTAAGGCTAAGCCCCTATCGCCACCACAATGTCGGAAAAAGTGGCTGTACATATGCCCCTTTGTGTCTTTTTTTGACCTCCGAGTCCTCCAGTGGGACAAGACTGCAGGCTGATTCTGAAGAGAGTTCCATGAGGCGATATATCTTCTTGCCAAAGTTCAGTTGAATAAGATTTGCTGTTGCAGAAAAGCTCTGAGCAGGCGGAATCCTGTTTCTTCAGGCCCAACGAGGTCGACCCTTGGGGGGATCAGCTTGGCAGATTTGTCCCAGTCCTCCAGTGGTCTAGACTTTCAAAAGTTTTCTATTTCCCAGGTCTTAAGCGGTGATAGGAAAAGCAAATTGGGGCACAGCCAAGGGACCCAGGGCCTCAGAACCAACGTTTTGGGCTGTTTACTGCAGTAAAAATGTCTCTTTCAGCTTGTTGTGTCCATGTACCCACACGGGAGGCCAACCAACTGGCTCCAGGTATCCACTTGTTTGTCCTGGGTGCATATGAGAGTCGGTCCAGCCCTACAGGTCTCCTCACAAGTTTCAAACAGTAGGTGCAGTCCTTCTGTTTTTCACAGGTCGAGACTGCTCTGAAGAAAGTGTCTTGGGGTGCCACATTTATGCCTGGCACTAGCTTCTAGGTTGAGGTGACTCTTGCCCCCCCCTTAATTAATAGGATAAAGGTTCAAGGGTTAATCCTACCCACATTTATAGCAGTTCCTACGTGCCCTACTGCAAACAAAAACCCAGTATCCTCCCTCACTAAATTCAAGATGGAGAAACCCTTCTCCTCTTGTGTGGAGTGTGTGTGCCCCACCCATAGGTGTGACCAGGATAATGAGCAGCCCCTCCTCTGTAGTCACTCTAAGCCAGTTCTAGGGCAGCTTTGCCCCCACTGGGTTGGTGCCTACTTGACTGGATGACAAAGGAAGGGGCCTGACCGGGTGTCGTCTGATGGGTTTGTGACAGGGGAGGACCTTATGATGTAAATTAGGCTTTTGGGTGGCCTAGCCTCCTGCTGTACACATCCAAAAGATGTACAGAAGTGTTAGACAGCCATGGTGGGTTGGGTGCAATGTGCTCCATGAAAGTTGGCTAAAAACGATCAACAAACCCCAGAATTTTACTTAAAATAACAAAGGTTAAAGAGACGTTATAACTAGGTGTTGAAATAAGATAAAAACTAGTGTTTAAATACCAAGAACCACTAAAATTCACAACTTAGAGTTTACTGAGCTAACTTGCGGCCAGACATCCATTGATTATGACCTCACATATTACTTCACTCATTACGTGCTATTGACATTCTTGATGGCATAACTGAAGCGGTATTTAGGCAAATCTCATTAAGATAAGCAATAACTAAACATTTTTTTCTAACAGTATTTAAGGTTTAATGAGTTGTGGTTTTTTATTCATGTCTAAGAGGTATTTGTTTATTTTGCACCTGAACACCACTAAACACAAATCATAATATCTACCACATGTGGGGGATTATAGCTTACTGCCCATGCCACTCTGCCATATGTGGTCTACATGCTGGCTCTATTGCTGTCCCCCTCCTCCCTGCTTTTTATTCTCTGTGTGTGAACATCTGCCCTTCCCTCCTGCACTCCTTGGTCTGTAATGCTATCCCTTCCCATGTAGGCTTTTCATCTGTAGTCAGCTTGCTGCCCCTGCCCCCACGCCTCCCTGACTTCAATTGTCCAAGTCTGTCCCTGGCCCCTCCCTCCTGCCCTTTGTTGACTTTTGTGCTGCTACTGCCCCCTTCTTGCCCTCCATGCTTAATGTGCGGCTCCTGCCCTACTCTTCCCTCACCAGTGTCATCAGAGTCCATGCCCCTACCCCCTCTCTCCTGCTCTGCATGGTCTGCAATGCTGCCATTGGCCCTCCTGCTTCCCCTCCATGGTTATCTTGTTGTCCCTGTACCTGCCCCCTACCTCTGCCTTCCATTGACCGAGTCCATGTAATTGCCTCCTCAGTCAAGTCTTGCATAAAGTATTATTTATATATGCAGATACATGAAATAAAATAGGTGTGAGGTTTAGTTTTCCAATAAAATCATTGGTTTTGTATTTTTTCTATTCTGTTTTATCAAACAAAAAACAATTGATGTTATGGAAAATAATTCTTCACAAACATTATATTTCATTTACATAGTAATTTACATAATTCTTCAAAAAGCATTTGGTGATCATGCAGAATGCATTGCGTTTAGTGTGGGAAGCCATGCTGTCATTGCCAGAAACTGAAAACAATTCACCTCATAAGTTTCAAAGCGGCGCCTCACTAGGAGACAGAACAATGAAGCCAATCACCAATAGCGTGATGGTAAGATAAAATACTGCTCTGGTCAGATCCCACATGTGATTGAAACTGTTTCAAAACAATTGCTAAAGAGGGCTGGCCTAAAGCAACCAATGACCGAAAGGAACTATGCATTAATTTTTGTTTGTTGAGGTGAGATCGGGCAGCCAGTTAAAGATGTCCTGAAAGGGTTGAAAGAGCACTGTTGGATTAATTAGCTTTCCATTCAATGTCCTTTTCCCTAGACCGTTAAAAACAGAGGCTGTCCACGAAGAGCAAGTATCAAATGTCGTTTCATTGGGGTCAAAGAGTATGTAATGTTAACGATGCTACCCTTGGAATTTGGCAAATAGACTTCTATGTCTAAATGTGTTTTTTATTTTCATGAGATAGCTGATCTTTTGGTAACTAGTCGTAGATCACAATTCATTAAATCTGACAAGTCGGGTTACCTTTTGTAGGAATGTCATGTTTCAAATTGAATCCTAAGAAACCATATAATATTAAAGTTGCTAAATGTCTATAAAAGGAATGAGATGCTTTGGTCTAGGAAACCTGTGTTTTTGTAGATCACTTTGGTTTTTAATTCTCCATATTAGATCTTTGTCAACGTTTCTACTAGATGTAGCAAAACATGATTTTGAAGGGTTCTTGCCTCTTTATTAGTCTTGGCTCATGTAACTATGGAAAAATGAGTACTGCTGTCTCAAGCTGAAACTGATAACATGTTTCTTCTGTGACTCACCACATTTCTACTCTGACATCTCAGGTATGGAAAATTTAGAAGCTCCCCATGGATGGCAGTGAGCAGGAGTCAGCACATTGCTATTTTAGATGAGAAGTGTGTAGTTTAACGCCCTTCATCAATCTGAAATGATCAAATTCCAAATCTCTCTAATTCATCCAGGAAATTACTCTCACCCTCAAGAAACATATCACCATCAATACCAAGATGGTCTTGTACCGGCTCGGTCTCCATAAGAAATCAAAACTATTCCTCCCAGAAAGAAACTTCAGGTCTGCTGTTCAAGCCCTTATACTTTTCAATCTGGGCGGTGGCAATGGACTATTCCAATGCCTCCAGGGCTCCACTCTGACCCCTCTTTTGGGCATCCTAAATGCAGCAGCCTGAAGAAATATTACAATATCATCCCCACCCTGATGGAACTCCACAGGCTCACTTACCCAGCCAACACCATCTTCAAAAACAGCTGCACCATCTACATAGCCATTGTGACTGGCAAATATGTTTACTTGATGGACAACCTCACCGTCTCTGGTGGCTCTCTGAAAACCCACAGCAAGAACATCCCAGACTGCAGACAAAGAAGCGCAATAATGCCCCAGTACAGTAAAAGGCATTCTCTATCTATGCACCTTGGATCTGGAACAATGTCACCATATCCATACAGACTGCACCAAATCTGCCTAGACTTACAAGAGCTGTAAACTCATGTCTTACATCATGATGAATAATAGCTCAAAAAACAAATGCACCTCATATCACATTTATGATTGTGTCTTTTACTTTGGCCCTGTTCAACACTCCACAGTCTTTCAACTAGGTTCATGTTATTGAAATACCTTCTACACATATACATACTGATGCAGGTACTATAGCCTCATATTCCTGTCCTGAGGGCTATACCAATTGTTAAAGGCCCTGACCCCAAGTGATAAGCCTGAGCTGCAGGTGATGGCTTATTAGAAAGGAGAGGGCCTTTAACAACCAGTATAGTCCGAGGCAGAAGGGCTATAAAGCTATTCCACCCACTTTGGTATAAGTTTTAATTTTAAAAGGGAGATAAAGAAAAACATTGGAATATTGGAGCAAAAGCTTTTCAACAGCCATTGTAAGCTCAGAGCCCCTCCATTGTCTTCAACGGTGCTCTCGATATTCCAATTTTCTAATAAGCTTTTCTTACTTTATCTAGAAAATGTTTTGTATACTCGGGTTTTGTAGAATCTTATGGTCAAAGACTTTCTGCCATTTTGAATAAATCAGCAAGGATGTGATACCGTTTCTGTTCCTCGTTCTAGTCTGTGAAACTTTCTTTCATGTCTATCCACATGTGTGTGACCACCACAGATACAGATAAGTAATATGGGATGCATCATTCATTCCTCGTTCAGTGTGGCGATTGTACAGCCCTTTCAGTCCTGCATCTCTGTGTCTAGAAAGCGCCATGAGGACCCTTTTTACATGTTTAGCCTTCCGTAAATGCCTCACACTAAAGTTAACCGCATCCGCTTTTTTCGTTCATTAGGGAGCATCATGATGCATTAGGTATGCCAGGAAATCAAGGGACGCTTTTCATACATATTAATAATGTCACTCCTTGACCTCTGTTGTTAATCACTCTGTGATGCCAGCAGTAAGCAGTTCATCACACACTTCTAACAGATCGGCTCCATCCTGCTGCAAACCACACATTTTAATCAAGCGAGTCTAGGTCACCTCTGACCTCGCTCGAAGGGGAGCCCTCGCCCTCCCTCTTATAAGAAACATTATGTACTTCTTTGATTTGAAATGAAGTGCTTTTACAGATTTGAGTCATTATTTATACAATCTAACCGGAAAGCACCGATGGGCATACCTTATGTTATATTTAGAAAGCAAAACTAAGCTATGAATATAGCATGCAAAATACAAACTATACTAATAGAGTTTAATTGTGTTAAACACAATGAATTGCCTATAAATTGCTAAACATCATCATAATGAAGTCAAAGTGATATACAATGTATTAGTTATTATGGAAAGGTATTTGTCTAAGCGACTGCGAGAATAATAATTCGTGCTCCCTCTTTTAGAAGTGAACAAAGTGATGAAATATCCTTTGAAAATAAAACGCGTGTGTCTCTTGCTTCATCTAGGCTGATAGATTTGTATTTGTATTTTGATAACTCAATCTTGAGTATATGCACATAAAAAGAGATAAACCATATTTCAACATCCAATACAGCTATTTTAATCACATAAATACAGAATTGTATTTTAAGTTTTGTAAGATTAATTGGATACAATTAGCCTCCTGTTGCCTCTCTGTGTCACAGTGAGGGAAAGACATGTCATATCAATTATAGGGTATTCAAAGGCCTAATCTAATATCACAAATGCCAGAATATCTCCCTGATGAAGGGCTTGAGTGATATCCTTGTTGCTTCACTTCTATTCTAGCACGGCCTTAATTAATGTTTTAGCTGCAGTTCCTACCTTATTACAGTGCCTTATTCCTACAAATTGAAAAGTATAAACTGCCATTTACCTATTTTAGTACAGACATGTTCAAACCCACTACATGCACTGGCATGTGAACATGCTGCTTAATGTGGGGAACTATGCAGTGTTTCCGGACATCCATTGCTCGCTCCAGGCCATCTCCAAAGTTGGGAGAAGGAAATTTACAGACCTGTCGAGAAATGCAACATCGCTGTCAAAAAACTGGCTCTTTCAAATGATAAGATGACAAAGTGGGAATTACAAACTAAGGACCTCATGCACAAAGGGTTTTAGCATCCCTAAAGTCAGATTTATGAAATCAGAGGGTTTGCAGACGCTAAACCCCCTTTTCAAATGTACTTATCCCATTCAGTATATCGGAAATGATTTTCCTACTAGGAAATTAGGTTTTCAAATTATTTCAGAATCGTTATTTGGAAGGAGCTTATTTTCGGCTTCTCTTCCATATACCTGTTTTGAGTCTGTTGTATATATTTTTTGCAATCTGAATAGATTATAAAAAATAATTGAAAATTTAACAACTCATAGGTTGGAGTGGTATTTGATTTGCAACGGAGAAGGAGTCTACTGGGGATCCTTTCTCATTTGTGAATCTTGAAAAATATTTCATGAGAGCTGGTAGTGGTCTGTTGGAACACTACCAACTCGTAGTGAAAGTTTGAAGAAATATATATTTTTGGGAGTTCAATATTTTTTTAATAAGTTTTGCAATCGGTGATAGTGGTAAAATAAATAAGTATACAGTGAGAAAGGTGGGTTACATTGAGGGGGAGAGGGAAAGGCTGTGAATAGGATGAATCATTATACAATTATGGAATTGATATAGATCATTTCTTTGCATATGAATAAATACAAAAACAGTTAGGCATAACTATTACAGAGAATTCATAGAAGGACCCTACATTTTCGAATGAGTGTTACATCAGCGATATTCATACATGTAAAACACTTTTGATGCAAATAAACAAAAGATACAATCTGATTAATATACTTTGGGGCATATCCACAAGGACTTATCGCTGCGTTAGCGGCACTTTTCTGCCGCTAATGCAGTGATAATTTTATCGCACTATTACCAAGCAGTCGCTAACAGCCGTTAGCGACAGTTTTTAGGTGGAAAAGTCTGTTATAAAGATCGCTACTTCTGTTAGCGATAATTATATGCAGGAGAGGCGTTCCCGTGCAAACACGCCCGCAAACAACACTACTCCATATACTCAAGGTGATCCTTGAACTCCTGAAGACCCAAAAAACTCTCTCTAACTGCAGTTAGAGACAGTTACTTAAGACCAGAAAATAGCTGGTCTTAAAAATGGGGATAACACTTGGGGCCACATCTCACCATGTTTTGGTGCAGGACAGCGCTGCAAGCAATGTTGCAGAGTTGCCCTGTGACAAAACTACAGTGCAGGAATGCGCACCATCAATAACATAGTGTGCATTCCTGGGCCCCAGTAATAAAAAGTGTTGCAGCACTGCAACAAGACAGCGTTGCAACACTTCTCACTACGCCCTTCTTGCGACAGCATGGATGTGCTGTATTCACTGGACAAAAACAACAGGAGAAATACCTATACTGATCCCTATTCAAAAAACGATCTTAAAAGACCCCTAAAATCAATTACTGCAGACCTTCTTGAAATTAATTCAAAGTTGAAATTTATAATTTATATTATCAAGCTTCATTTTGTCATTCACATAATACAAGTAATCCAATCATATTTGACATTAGACCACACAAACCAAAAAACTTCACATAGAGACTGAATCACTAAAAAAAATATACTTTAAAACATTAATGACAAATCACTCACGTAAAGGACAAAGGACAAAAAACATATACTCGAAACAACTTTGTCGTAAAACAATTTTCATTTGAATAAAGTTTCACAATAAAAGAGGAACCAGAAAACAGTGTAAGAAGATTTCACATGAAAAGAAGGATTTCTGCACTGTTTCAATCAATGAACATTCTTTTTCTACTCAACATCAGGCAGAGAATATCCTAAGATTAAATACACTTGTTTTCAAAACAAAAAAGGTTGACGCGTTTCGAACCCCTCTAAAACAGAAGAAAATAATCAGAATGAATTAACGATGTAGGCTACAAAAAGGAACTACACTTTAAAAGACACTCTAAGCTCACCCACCCGGGGTAACCAGTTTCTAGCTTACCTATTTAGCGAAATCAGCCAATTTTGCATGTTAGGCATGAAATCACAGCTAGTTTAGAAGACTTTCTGAAAAAAACATAAAAGGAACATAAAACATGTCAGGGAAAGTTCAATCATGTCATGCAAGTTGTAATGACCAGGCTGCTGCATTACTTACTGCGTATGCGCAAAGCCTCTGGGTCTCTATGGCAGTTGGTGAAGGCTCAATGTGACCTGAATTATGTAGAAGGCGTTGGAATGTTAGAATTGGATTAAAGGACTTAAAAAGAGTATTATATAGACGGTTAAAAGGATGGTTTGTAGAACGGCTCCTACCTTGAAAACAACTGTGGCTTTGAAATAGGAGGGGTGGTCAACCTCGCAATGTAGGCAAGTTACTGAAAAGAAAACGCGAGATTTTGAATTTTAAGCTCTCAGCAATATATTTAAATGAGCGACAAACTGGACAGCGCTCCATGACACAAGTAATGACAGGAATCATGACGTATTTGTCTGCGCTAAAGTCACGCATTGCTGCAGTCATGTCACAACCATGACATAATTCCAGCAATTCATGGGGCCAGCCTATCCCTGTGTCACTGCGTCACCCTCACGCCTAACACCAGGCAGGCAGAATGTACTGACGCAGTGCCATTCATCAGGGGTGCCCAAATGTCGGCGCTGTTGGAGATCCAAAGGTGGTTGTTGCGCGCTGCGGTGTAATCGTTTAGAAGCATTGGTGGAGTATTGTTGGGGAGGGAGTGGACGAGATGTTCTTTGGTGGCCTTGATCCAGCTGCGACGGGGTGCGATGATGGTGGTGGGGTCCGGTGGGCAAGGTGAAGACGTGATGTTACCAATGATGGTCCGACCAGGAGAGTCCGGTGTTGTGGATGTAGTTGAGGTTCCAGCTGGTGGAGGTGACGTGCTTGACCATGTGTCCTGGTAAGTGGCTTGTTGAGGTGGCTTGCTGCTTGTGTCTGATGTAGGGGATCTTTCCCAGGAGGGAGTGGTGTCCTGGTCACTGGGGTTGTCCAGGTGGAACTTGAGTTCACTGAGTAGGATGTTGTCAGTGGATAAGAGACCCTGGGGTGCAATAAGATCTAAAATGGTATTGGAGAGTGGGGGCCATGGCCCGGGGGGCCTGCACATGAGGGTGCTACAGAGGATGTGCTTGGGCTTGGTCCAGATCTGGGAGTTGAGGTGGTCCATGGTCACCCTTGGGTCATTAGAGTGCGTGGTCAGTCGGAGTGTGCTTCTGTAGCTGATGGCCATGCCTCCTCCTTGATGATCGGGTCGCAGCAGAGATTGGCCCTGGCACACGTGGTGGCATCCAGGGTTGATGGCGAGGAGGGTGCTGGCGTCGTAGAGGTGGAGTGTCCAAGAGGAAGGCTCCTTGGTGCAGAGCGTGGTCCAGGGGCAGATGGGCGCAAACGGCGTAGTCTATGGGTTGCTTTTGGCATGGGAGACGACCATTACAACTCAGGCAGTGCATTGTCAACAACACAACTCCGACAACGCAGGTGCCTTTACTTCGCATTTGATTACAACGCATTGTGAGGTCAGTAATGGGGTAATTTAATGTTTGTCGGGTGGGTATCGAATGTAAAATATGAAAATTGGGGTGTGTGTTGGGATAAAAATATGAAATTTGAGGGGTGTTTTGGGGTAAAACATGGAATTTGGGGTGTGTTTTGGGGTAAAATATGGAAATTCGGGTGTGCATTGGGGTAAAATGTGTGCATTTGGTTCAGATTTGATTTTTGGGTGTGTTATGGGATCTCAAAAAGGAATTCCAGGGTTCTCGATTGGGTTTGGGGTGCAAAGGTTAGTTTTGGGTTGCACTCACTGATGTGGGAATAGTGATATTGATGTCTCCGCTATGCAACACCTACTCTACTGTTGCAATGTGCCTAGTATTAGTATGCATGGGAATGGAATGCGATGTTATGGCATGCGTCAGAACCACGTATGTGCCTTTGGCACAAGGGTGCTATGCCCGCTGTGCATGGGTGCTCAGCGGCTGCCATTGAGAAGTGCTGGGGGTCTGGACAGCTGTGAGGTGGTAAACGCTGGAAAGAACACTGGATGTGGCGTGGACGCGGGGATGTGTGTGTGAGCAGGTGTTGTAAAAAGTTTATGAAGGGAAGTCTTACCTCGAAGCCGGGTTCCGTGTCTTTGTTGCTCCTGCTCTCCTGCGTCTGCTTCCAGGAACAGGAAGTAGGCAGCCAGGCTCCCTCCCTTGAGCCAATCACAACACAACTTTACAAGGCATGCAGCCAGGGGCTGGAGGGGTGGGCATGTTCTCCATGCAGGCTGTAATGCAACCTGCATTACGAACAGGGAAGTGTGCATGACAGCTTTGGGCAGCCTGAGTGGGCCGACCAAACAGTCATTGCGCACTTGAGTGGGCATGCCAATCTGCCCATGCCTTGCCCCATGCTTGGAGCAGTCCTACCCACCCTCCCGCCCGCAAGGGAAACATAGAATGGTTACATCAGTTAGTTATCATCATGTTATAATTGCTCTTCCTCCGCACTGCTTGAAAGCAGTGGGGCGACGCTCTTCCACCAAAGCGGATGAGCCGACACTGGGGGTGTGTCATCTATGTATGTTAGGCCTGGGGGACTTGACCCCCAGGCGTCCTGCGCTACGCATCCCACCTTCTCCTTACCTGGACATTGACACCGTGGCGCAACCCGCTGCACCCTCTCCAAATCTGTGACTCAGCCAGCAGGAGCCTCAGCCAGGAGGGATTTCACAAGCCTGGTTACAGCAGTCGCCGCCAAGTCCACTGATGAACCTCCCAATGCAGTTGATGCAACAGGGCACCCTTAGGTGTCAAGTTGCAGCACTCACGCCACACAAGTTCGGCGCAGATCAGGGGCCTCACCCTTCACAGCATCCGGCCAGCCCAACATCATCTGGCCTGTGAAGCAGAGAGGCGGCACCCACCATTGGTAATCCCCTCCACGCACCCCGGTGTAGTGGTGGATCGTAGTATGCGATGAAGTCCTCCCTACGTTGGGGCGCAGGAGACCCTATAGTATAGACAGCTCCAAGGTGTGCAAGGCCGTCTTCTCACACAGGTCAGCAACGTGTCTCCATGCGGCCTGCCAGACTTCACCACCAGGTACGGGCAATTGTCACGAATCAATGTCTACCGCCAAGGCTCATCGACTCCACAGCTCCTTCGCATCCCACTCCAGGCTCCAGACGCAGGTCTAGCGAGGCATCTAGGCTCCAGATGCAGGTCCAGTGAGGCATCCAGGCTCCAGACGCAGGTCCAGCGAGGCATCCAGGCTTCAGACACAGGTCCAGCGAGGCATCCAGGCTCCAGACTCAGGTCCAGCGAGGCATCAAGGCTCTCATCCTGGTCATCCTGGATGTTGGCTGGTTTGCAGGGGTTGTTGATGTGTGCTGCACTTGGCCCTGGCTGCTCCATTCTGCAGTTTATTTTATAATGGCATCATTATTTTATAATTAGAGACTAGCATGAGTTTTTTTGCCGCTAATGGGCCTATCGGTAGCTATAGCCCGCTAACGCCGGATTTCCTATCGCCATCAGGCTGATGTTTTCACTGCCGTTCCCTGATCCTATCGCCATGTAGCGACGGCTTGCTAATGCATCACTAACATGGTGATAGTTTTCAGAGTTAGGCTGTGATAAAAAAACTGCAGCTAACTGGCGTTTGCATTAGGTATCGCCGGTCCTTGAGAATATCCCCCATGGTGTGATGTTCCATGCAGACCACCCATCAGAGGAGGCTGCAAATTGTGAACTGCCTACTGAATATTAACTAGGAAGCTTGTTCTGCAACCCCCTGCGGTTCGGTATTTTGTGAACTGACCTATTTGCACATAGTTCAATCTACAAAATTCTATCCCCTTCTCAAAAAGTCAGTGCACAATGTCCAACCACATTTTTAGAATGGAATAATTGTACACAAGGCCCTATGTAACAATATACGTTGGAATGTAGTTAATCACAAATACGTATATTCTCAAATATTATTTCATGTAGGACATATTACATTGAAATCCTTCCAACCAGATATGTTCCAAAGAGCTCCTTGGAACTTGATGCAAACCCAACCACTTTTCAGTCTCAGGAGGAGTGTGAAGAGCTGGACAAAGTCTTCAATACAAACAAATAGCACAAGGGACATGAATCACAAAGTGATTTTGGCATTTAATTTGAACATGTCATCATTTATAAGAGCAAGGAATTAACAAAAGATGAATTTACATTTGTCAGTAAACCTCTTACCTGTGGTGGGAAGTGTGCGTTCCCGGCTGGTAATAACCTGGTAAGTTTGGGAACATACATAACTTATTGAGGTTGTGGATACCATAAATTAGACAGTTTGTGTGTGTTTTACAAACTTTATGGCTCATTTGCACCTTCAAAACAGTTCAAGAATTTACATTAGTTAGACACAGGAGTGAATCCATTTCCAATGAGAATATTCATAAAATGTTTAATTGAACATTAGTAGTAGACACAAACCTTTAAAATGGAAATTTTACTTTTAAAAGGGCCAGTCCAAAAGTATCTGTCATTTCGAAGTCTGCTTAAAACACATTGGGGCATATTCTCAAGAACGTGTGATAACTACCCATTGCAAAAGTTACTTAACGCAACCTTCAACATCGCAGTCTATTGCGGGATACTTACGCTGTGTTAACCAAGTATTCACAACACGGCGGTACCATGCGATAGTCTCCAGATAACGCGTCAACTGACCGCGAAACACGAATGCAATTGCGATACAAAAATCTGTGAAAAACAGCTACAGGCCTGCAATTCACACGCGTCAGGTGGGAACTGTAGGAGAGTAGGATCTGCTTCACATGTTAACCCCCGCTTTTTGATGGTGTTTCACTGTTTTTCGACTTTTGTCTGGCTGGGACCTTGCTATTCAGAGCCCCAGCCTAGAGCTGCTTCCTCTCTAAATTGATTGCATGTACCTTAGATACACCACAGATTGGATCCTGAGGTACCCTTGTGAGTTCCTAGTATATGGTATACTATGTACCCAGGACATAGGTACCCCAGAGGTCTACAAAGGGCTGAAGCATGTATTATGCCACCCCTAAAAAGCCACCCAAAATGACACCCCAGGTCTGCTACAGCATCCTGGGTAAGGTGGTGCATGCACCCCTTACAGAGGAATAGGTTCACTATACCTCACCTATCACTGCACATACAAACCTATCAGTCACTCCTATGGCAGGCCTTAACAATCCTGAAGGCAGAGTGCTTGGTTATATGTAAGAGGGTGCCCAGGCATGAGCTGAGCCCCTCTGCAGCCTTCAGAAACTATTCTCCGGGGTTGTCAGTGGTGCAGCCTGACCATATACTCTTAAGTGCATTATATCTTAAACGGTTAATGCTAACTTTGGACTGGCTGCACGGAAACATGTCGTGTTTGGTGTCAAACACCTTGGAATCATACCCCCACACCAGTAACTGGTGTGGGAGTATGATCCAACCCTTCTAGAGGGAGAGACATGGCAGCACTGGTATACCCGGTAGAAATCTAATAGAGCCCTGGCATCACAAAATGGATGCTGCAGCCACAGACACAAGTCTGGCCTCCTGCTGCTGACCGAAACTCTGGCAGGGGAGGCCTGGACAATAGGTATCCTGTCACAGGTAGGTGTATCCACCTCTCAGACAGGCTGATGTGTATTGGGGCTGGGTGGGAGCACACTCTGAGTGCTTTGAAGTCCTGCACTGAGGGCACATTTGGTGTCCCTGTGCATAGTCCAGCTCAAACCGGTTCAGGGGCTTCCAGCCCCTGCTCTGTCACGAAACTGGACAAAGGAAATGGGTGTAGCCCCCCTCTTTCCAAACCCTCCCATGGGTGGGTCCCCAGAGCTAGTCCAACCCCTTCCTTATGTATAAGTAAGGAACCTCTGTAACCAGAACTTTAGATATCCCTAGACGAAACTCTGAAGCTGAATCCTGGAACTCTCTACTCAAGACTAGAGGACTGAAGAAATCTCCCTTGGAGTCAAGGAGTGACTCCCCTGCTTGGCAGGCACCAACAAAGCATTTTGCTGGTCTGCATTTCCGAAGCTCCACCAGACTCTGAAGTATTTGCAGCCCAGGAAGAGGATTTCCAGACATCTCAGAGGCCAGCCCGAGTCCCCAGCACAGTTGAGACCCGCAGCCCTCGGGAGTAGCGTGGAACCGGAACTCCTGGTCACCGTGCACTTTTGCAAGTGAATTGACTTCTTGACGTCTCTTGAAGTCGTGCTTGGGGTTACTTGTAGCCCCTACCTCGAGCAGCAGATCCATTGAAGATTGTTGGCCTAGTCACACCGAGTGACCCGTGGGCCGCCATTTTGTGTTTCCTCTTGAGGTCCCTTCGCGATCCCTGGTCCATCAACTGGTGGGTCCCTGAGGGGGTAACTTTGCTTTTTCTTGGGCTTCCCTGGTTGCTCCAGACATGCCCTGACTCCCAACCAAGTGGTGAGTCCCACAAACCTTGCTGGTCTGCACCGAAGCATCTTTCTCGTTTCTGCGTGGGTTACTGTTGCTAAGGCTTGTTGTGTCCAATCCGGGCACCAATGCTGCAGCACTTGACATCCTTTGTGGGACAGCTCAAATCCAGCTCCTGATTGTCCTCAACATCTCCTGGTCCTCGTGGCTGAAGAGACAAGCTTCACCTTCTTCACCTGAAGCACCCAACAGCGGTGGTTATCTGCCTATCGCCTTCCTGGTCACTGGCAAATGACCAAGACTCTGTCCCCTCTGCTTTCAGGTTCTTCTCATCTTCGATCCAGGCTTGGATCTCTTCGGACACTTCTTATCTTCCCAGCAGCAGCACTTCTTTGCCAGCTCCCATTGAAATCAACGACGCGACCCAACACCATTTGACACCTATGCACCCGGCTTCCCTGGGTGAGGTAACACGAGTACTCTGGTGCTCCCGTGGGTATTGGTCCTAGAACTTCCTATGTCCCAAAGGGTTTGGTCCTAGTTCGATTCTAAGTGTCCCTAATCTTTAAAAATCTAACCATGACTTTCCCCATGAAGCTAACTGGAGCCCGCGGCTGTGTTCTCACACTGCACACGGCCCCGTGGGTCCCCTGTGTCACTACCTTGGGTGGTTCCTTGGGGTCCCAGCGATTCTACTTGTGTCTAGTTAAGTCGTGGTTCTCATACCACTATTTTAGTATATGGTTTGGCTCTCCCCTAGGGCCTGACGTGTACTTATAACTGTCATATTTGAAGTGTAACGTATGTGTTTTGACCTCTTGCCTCATAAAGAGACTAGGAAGGTGTGTTTAGCAAGAAATACATATATTTTATTTATATACTCGGTGTGATTGTCTTTCATTTAGCCATTCAAGAGATTATAGACTGGTAAAACAAGCTGCTTTACATTCCTTCAAGAGCTAGCCTGAAGGCTGCTCTACATAGCTACCACTAGGATAGCTTTCAATAAAGGTTGTCTTTAACCTATAACCAATAAGGGGTAGTTTGGACTGGTGCAAGGTACCCACTATAACTAGTGGACAGCATATACCAGGCCAACTTCTCACAGGAACAATCACCATAAAAGTAGAAAAAAACAGACAAATAAATGCCAAACAGCAGCGAAGCACAATGGACGCTGCCGGAGCACATACGGAGGAGAACCAGAACTCCACAAGCCCCCTGGAGGACCAGCCTGGGACCTCGTGGTCAGGGAAGAGCAAGGAGAAGAAGAGTAGGTAGAAAAGGTTCAGTCCGCAGGAAAACAGGATCCTGATAACGGAGGTGGTAGAACACCATCAACAACTGTTCGTCACCTCCACTGTGTCATTGGCAACAAAAAATGGACTATGGCAGTCCATCGTGGACACGGTGAATGAAGCCGAAGTGCTGAAGAGGACAATGGATGAGGTCAAGAGGTGCTGGAATGATGTCAAGCGCAAAACCAAGCTGAAACTCCCCAACAACAGGAAGGCAGCAATGCAGACTGGAGGTGGGAGCCCAGCGCCACAGGCAGAGCTGGACGACATGGAGGAAATGGTGTCCACAGTCATGAGTGGGGAGACGGTGGCAGGAGTTGGGGGCCCGGACATTGCTCAACCGGACCAGACACAACAGCAATAGGGTGAGTAAGGACCAGGCCTGGGGGGACGGGGGAGATGGGCACAATGGCCCACATACACAATTAAGCAAAGCACAGCTGCGGACAAACCATGCCCCAGACCACCAACTCCCACCAAGAGACCAATGTACCCAAGTATGCAACAAGTCAGCACTGTACAAGCCCAGAAGTCAAAGGCACACCACATGAAAGGGATAAGGGGCAGCAAAATCTGAGCTGCAGGGGCAACTGCCCCAAAATGCAGCACACACACATGACATGCAGAGCACACCAACACTGACAACAATGTTGTACAAACAGCAAAACACCTACAACAGAACACAGGAAACAAATGGTGCCGCTTGGGTGCAGACACTGGCCACTCACATTTGGCATTGCAGGGAAACGTGAGTTCATAATGTACAAGTACAAACACACACACACATCTGTTGTCGAAATGTCCACTGTCCCCCATCAAATTGGCAGCTTCTCCCAAAAAGCCACAATGTACCCAGTCATGCTGTCTGTATGATAACATGTACAATGCAACAACATACATGTGGATACATTGTTAAACTGTATGTCCCATTCACATTGCAGAGAGAGAATCAACACCTCCTGCAGAGAAGCCCAACCTTCTCTTCTCTGATGACGAAGAGAACCACCACAGCTCGACTCTGACGCCCTCCAACTGCTCGTGGAGAGCCTACGCAGCCCACTTCCAGGAGCTGGGCAGCCCAGCTGCTACGAGGAGACCCCACCCCTACTCAGACCACATAGCAGGCAGCACCCACCACCACGGCTGCCTTCCAGGACCCCCACAAAAAACACATGGCCTTCCAACTCCGTGTCTTGGGGAGCCAGGAGAATATGGCTGAACAGGTGTGGGTGGGCTTCGATTGCATGGCAGACAAACTAGATGCCATTTGTGGGTGTCTAAGTCCCATCAGGGACCACTCCCGGTCCCTAATGGACACCCACAGTCCGCTCCATGCTCTCCAACGGACCATGGCTGACATCGCTGGAGCCCTGACTCAGAGAATAGAAAAACTGTCCAGTCAGAGTGGCTCTAGTGATGTCACACAGGAGTTAAGAAACATGCGGAGGTTAATGGAGACCATGGAGCGGGTGAATGCGGAACGAGCGGCTGCCATGGCTGCACACCAGAGAGAGGTAGCTGGGTTCCTCAATGACCTCAGGACCATTCTCATGGCATTGCTGTCACAAGGCCTGGCGCTGATGCATGCTGCTGCTAATACTCCATCCACATCTCCGCCCCCTGAAGTGTCAGTGCCACACAGTGTGGCAGACCTTCCACCTCCGGACACTGATGTGTCACTGCCACACAGTGCTTGAGACAGAACACCACCACCCACACGTAAGGCACATGAAACAGCAGAGGACGAAGATGCGGATGATTCTGCCCTCGTGGTAAGAAGGACACAGTAGCATACATCTCTGCCACAGGGCCAGCTTCAGCTTGGTTCTGCACTCTGCATCATCACCTTCCACTGTCCCCCTATGCACTCTGCGACACTCCTCACCTTGGACTTCGACATGGACTGCCATATGCTGTTTGATTGCCAATGACACAGCAATCAGACTGCGGACTGAATTCTTCCTCTTCCTTTGGACTTGTCATTCCCTGAAGGACTCTGGCTGGCCGTCCACAGGCCAACATCATCATGTGGGGTTTGCATGGCCCTGTACTTCTCCAGATGCAACACTCCACTGAATGTGCATTAAACATTCATATTCACACAGATGTGTCATGTGTATATTCTTTCAAGTTTGGAAGTATGGATGAATGTAGGCACACTGGACTCCTCTTACGTCCATGTGGCTCATGTCGTAGACCAGGGGTCACAGTGTGGCACATTGCCAAATGCGGTCCGGGTAACGCTGGCACAACAACAGGTACACACACATGAGTTACTTCCTTCTCCAGCCCAGTACGGAACCACGCCCAGGGCCCGGGGTCATTGTTCTGTGGAAATATGGATTTTTCTGATCAGTTATGTCCCCTATCTTGGACCCCAACGGTTTCATGTATAAATCACAAGTACATGTATGTTCCCTCCAGTTCCAGTTATGAAGACGCAAATACATGTGCGTCCACCGTTAACATGTCCTCTTTCAGATCCGCCATGAATGGGCCGGATATTCCATTCCTAAGTACGAAAGGCCACCGGCTTTATATGGTACACTTATGCCATTTTACAGTTCAGGCGAGTAGGCCCTGATTCTGCCATCAAGCTTTTCCTGCCTTCTGCCTCTGAGAGCTCCAGTCTGAGCCTGCATCTGTATCCATGAACTTTGTCCTCATTCTCTGCGCGGCTCACGGTGCCTGACATCAGCTTGCTGCCTGCCAAGAACTGTATTTCACCTTCGAAATTATCTGCTCCGCTCCCTGCCCAATGCATTCCTGTCTAGTAGTTTAAGTAAACAGTCTTCCAGCTACCGAGCAAAGGCCCGGCTTCTCTGTCTTTATGCAAGTAATTCATAGCCCTATTATTATGGAAGACTTTTGCCCTCGCATCTAGTGTAGACACTTAGACGCTTGTACACGCACTAACAGTCAGTATAGTCAGTATAGAATAAGATTCTACTCTAAGAGACCTCTCTTTAGGATAACATAGTTCTTTAAACATAGGATGTTAGATATGATTTGGGATAAGGTTGACTTGACCCTCCAGACATCTGTCGCCACATGTAGAGTTAAATGTCAAATCCCCTTCACCCCCTAGTCGCACGTCAATCATACGTCATGCTGCTGCGCGCGCATTTCTGCCAAGTATTTCTGCTGACATTGCGAAATTCTTTCATGGAACCACCCTATTATGACATCATACCTGATGACGTTCTTTAGTTACACCCAGTTACGCCCACTTTGGCTACGCATGTATGTTTTATCCCTATTATCAATTGTTACGCCTCCTGCATTTGCTTCACTGTAATGCCTATTGTATAAAAGTAATTACTTATCAATAAAGTATGTACTTCACTTCCTGAACCTCCGTGGTGATGGAAGCTGGAGTCAACGATTCGAATCGTCCATTGGAATAAAGCCCATTCCGAACCTCTAATGTCACGGATTTTGCCTCTTATTTTACTGAGCTATATTTATTATTTTTCTGTATCAAATTAAGTCCCGGTAATTAAATTATTTACCACATGAATGGCGCCCGAACAGGGACACTTTCTCATCTCACGCGCCGGCGGTGCGTTGCAGGCCCGGTCTCCTGCCACAGCTGGACGGACAACAACGCGTACCAGCAGGATTTCCTGTATCTCCCTCCGGTCAAGCGGGGGCGACTGAGGCTGCGATCAACACCCAGACGAGGCGGTGAGAAGTGCGAAGTATCCCGACCAGAGCCTAGCTGAGAGAGCAAGATCCGAGGTATACAGAGGCCCACCAAGTTCCGAAGTTCCGAGGTTTCCGATGTTCCGAAGTTTCCGAAGTTTTCGAGTCGAGTCCAGTCCAGTTCAGTTCAGTTCCGTTCCGAGGCCTTCCGTTCCGAGCTACCCGGTGAGTACCATTACTGGGGAGGCGTTCTGGCGTGCACATAAGTTGTGCCGGTCCAGACGGGTTTTTGGGTACACAAATCCGGTCTGCACTGTTTTAGCGGTGTATCTGTACTGTTTAGCAGTATATCTAGTATATCAAGTATATAAATTCAGAATAATTCAGTTAAATGCCGAGGATTATGTCTTGTGATTAAGTTTTCTTAGATCGTCATCATCATTGTTGCTCATTTAAAACGTCAAATGTTAAATGTGTTAATACGTCCTGCATATTGTGGTGTGAATGACTGTTCATTATTGTGTTTATTGTATTAAGTTTGTTCAAGACCAAGTATCAGATCAGTTCTCAGTATGCCGCTCTTTTCGAAACTAAGACAGATCACAACTAGAAAAGGGGTACTCGAAGAAGCTGTTCCCATTCCTCCTAGGGACACTCCAGGGTACTTCATGTATCATAAACATGGCCTAGACGCCATATTATTTCTTGATCTATGGGTAGACTACACTAAGGAATTACCAGAAAGTTACAGGTGGCCCGCAGCTGGGACCTGGGATGCAGATTGCATCGTGAAAGTAGAGGAAGAATTATGGAAAAGGAAAGCTAGACAATCACAGAAAGACGCCATTGAATTATGGCGTAAAGAATCGTATAGACGTACAGAAAAAGCACGTAGACAGGAAGAGAAGAGTAAGGAAAATTCAAATAAAGTCCGAGAAAATCTATTAATTGAAGAAGGTACACGAGTGAAATCAGAACAAGTAGACAGACAAAGAAATGCCCTTATGAATGGTATGTATCCCCTTCTGGCCGAGGGATTACCTAAGGCTACTCCGGAGATACCAAAAGACTTGCCACCCCCATTGTTCCCAATAAAAATGCATCCTAAGGGGCATCCTAGAACAGCAGAAGATGTTTTTCTTTCCGCATATTTAGATGAAGCAGCTCCCGAGTATGCTAACCCCGCCCCACATAGACCGTCTGCCGGGGAGGTTCAACGCCAAGACCCTGTATCTGTATCCCTACAGCATCAAATCCTGACACCAGTTCCGGCAAGCACATCTGTTTCCACGTCTGTTCCTACAGCTGCTTCTACAGCTGTGCCCACACCTATAGTTGCTGTATCGCGTTCAACGAATCCTTTCACGCCCGATACCCCAGACGGGGCTACCGGAGGTGCTACCAACATTTTTTCTACGCCACCCAGAATAAATAAACTTACTTTTCAAGAATCAGCACATCCACGTACCCCCAAACTCATAAATTCCCGCACGCTTAAGGAACTTCTTGTAGATTGTAGATATGACCCTGTGCCCGGAAAAGAGGACGAAATGATCATGGCATCACTACGTATCAGACGAGCTGCGGTGTATTTAGGAAAGCTACCAGGAATGACTATGCATCTAGATAATATATATCATTTTGTCCAAACAGGGCGAGATTCTGAATGTATTAACAGAGCTATGGAATACCAGAAAGTGGAGATACAGGGGGAACTGTTACGTTTCCTCATAAATTGTGTAATCAGAAATCAAGACCGACCGGGGGTAGATCCGGAAATAATGCAAACCCTTACCAGATGGAGCCAGAATATATCAGAGGGGAGACATGATAGGCAAAAATGTATAATAGCCATGTGCCGAAAGATCCGTAAAGAAATAGAACGCCTACACGAAGAGAGATTAGCGGTAGACCAGTTTGAACAAGATGAGGAGGAGGAAGGATCAGGACTGCCCACAGGACAGTCAGAAACCATAGCCTATGTAGGTAGAGGAAGATCTTGTAATAGTACTAGATGTTTCACTGACCCGATACGTCCGATATGTCCAGATAATAACAGGAATTTCCAAACACCTATAATAAATCTAAGGTCCCCCGAGCATTCGTTCCAAGCCGCTGACAAATTACTCCGAGAACGAAGGGGTTATCATTTACTCGATTCTATGGATGAACAAGAATTAGCCAGGTCAGCCGTTCATTGGGCTGACAGTCCCGGAAAATATGGTGATGATACAGTAGCACACACATTTTTGAACCTCACCCCAGATGAACAGCGTTTAGCTGGGATTTATATGATTCAACAACTTCTTATACTTTATCAAAGTCAACATTCCGATCCTGGTCCGTTACCTGATATATTGACTGAATTACTCACGAATAGATGGAGAGGTTCAGGTACTAAGTTAATTAGAGAAATACTAGAATCAAGAAAGCAGTACATTCTTTTTGTATGCCCAGAACATGTCTCACTGCCCATCAAGGAAAGAACGACGTATTACATGGACAGACAGAATCCCTTACGAGAAGTACACCCAATAAAGGGCGAGGACAATCAGTTTAAACGTGTATATGTATATACGCCCATATCGAAAATAGAATTGTTAGAAATGAAGAAAGTGGTACCCAGT
This sequence comes from Triturus cristatus, assembly GCF_964204655.1. NCBI lineage: Eukaryota > Metazoa > Chordata > Amphibia > Caudata > Salamandridae > Triturus > Triturus cristatus. The sequence continues at coordinate 802,300,336 of NC_140581.1, forward strand.
CATGACAAAGACCCAGCGGGTTTTCACCGAGAAATTAAAGACATGTTACTCATGGGAGAGTATACCTATCCCGACATTATGACAATATTAAAGGTATTAATGCCTGCTGGCATTTATGAAAAACTCAAGGAAAAAGAGTGGGAGGTAGGAGACCAAAAGATAGACTGGACAGCATTAGAAAATGAAGAAAGGGCCCGAGGTCCAGGTTCGGGGCTTGGGGATAAAACTAAAGCACTACCAGGTTTACTAGTACAGGTACTGCCACGTTTATTAACCACGAAAAAGGAAGACTGGGGTGCAATCTCAGCCTGTAAACAAAAGCAAGATGAAGACACTAGTGATTTCTATGCCCGATTCGAAAAATGTTTTGGTATAAATAGTGTTATAAAAGCAAGTAGCGAGTCATACCCACATCTGTTTGTGACAAAATTAGTTGAAAATTCCTTGCCCCAGGTGAAGAATCGAGTATTAAAATTCGAGAGTACCTGGCAAGGTAATACCCCATCACAAATGTTACAAATGTTACAGTACCATTACAATAGAATTAGAGAGGAACAAGAACATGAACAGAAACGCATGAAAGACACAAAAATGAAAATGCTAGTCTCCCAGACAGTTCCAGCTGAAGGTCATAAAAAGGGTACGACACAGTCCGGTGATTCAGCAGGACCTGTAAAAGGGACATGCAACTATTGTAAACAACCAGGTCATTACATACACGATTGCCCAGTCTTGAAGCGTAATATCGCCACAGGTAAAACACAAGAAAGACCACGGCCACCTAGACAGGATCAGAATGAACAAGGAGCACTGCAGCATGCACAGTCCATGCCAGCTCCACAACAGTCTATACAGTTTGTGCCAGCTGCACCAGCGCTGCCTGTTGCTGCCACACAAACCACGACACGACAGCTGTACCAGACCGCACAGTATGATTATCCTGATTATCAACGATACGCATGAACCAGCCTAGAGAGGGAAGTTGACTTACCCCTTATCGAGGTCCCTGTAGACCAAGAAGGACCTTATGTACATAGTGAACTATTAGGCCAAGATAGAAAATTTTTACTTGATACAGGGGCAAGTCGAACAACTATAAAACGTAGTGAAGTTCCAGGGGCACCCCTCTCAGGCTCACAGAATATTTCCCTTAGTTTTTCAGGAAAACCTATTGTTAATGAAGTATCACAGCCTCTTCCACTTACGATAGGACCCTTAACCCGAACTACAGATTTATTGCTTACTAAATCATGTCCAGAAAACCTGTTAGGTATAAAAACACTGAAAGCTCTAGGAGCTATAATATGTTGTTCTCCGGAAGGAGTAAGATTGTTTTTACGTGATTTCAAAGGTCACTATGTGTCTCGAGACATGGATCCCCGACTGCAGACTTTACCTACACATTTATGGGCACAAGGCCCTACTGATGTGGGTTGCATGAATATTACACCATATCGGGTTACATTAAAGGCAGGAGTGGTACTACCACGAATGCGACAATACAAGTTACCACCAGATGCTGTAGTGGCTTTACTGCAAATTATTGACGAGCTCATTGTCCAAGGAGTGGTTGTGGAAACAGACTCCAATGTATGTAATTCCCCGATAATTCCGATTCTTAAACGAACAGATCCAAAGGTTCCGCCAGTATATCGATTGGTTATTGATCTGCGCGAATTGAACAAATGCATTGTGCCACAATTCCCTGTGGTCCCAGATATCTCGTCATTACTGACAGCTATTGACTCCGAAGCAACATTCTTTACTGTAATTGATCTCAAGAATGCCTTTTTCAGCGTCCCAATAGATCCGGAAAGCCAATACTTGTTCGGATTTAGTTTAAATGGACGTAGCTTTAAATTCACACGCGCACCTCAAGGATTTACAGAAAGCCCCAGCATCTATAGCCAAGCACTGAAACGAGAACTTGACAGTATTCACATGCCAGTCAACACTGCCCTGCTTCAATATGTCGATGATCTGCTGATCACCGCTAGAAACGAACCTGAATGTGAGAAAGCATCACTGACGGTATTACAATTTTTGGCCGAAAAGGGGCACAAGGTGTCCCCTTCTAAGCTGCAATTCTGTGTCCAGCGAGTTGTTTACCTTGGTCACTCGCTGTCCAAGGAGGGAAGGCAGCTTACACCAGATCGCATCCAGCTAATTGCAAATATGCCAATACCCACGACACAAAAGGAGGTGCGGGCTTTCATAGGCCTCACTTCATATTGTAGGCAGTGGATCCCTCAGTATGCATTTCTAGCAAAACCACTCATTCAATTGACAACACAGGAGGCAGCCACATTGACTGTCCTCCCTTGGACTCAGGAACATACACACGCTTTTGAAAGTTTAAAGAAAGCTTTATGTCAAGCACCTGTCCTAGCAACACCATGTTACAATAAACAGTTTACACTCTTTGTTACAGAACGCGAAGGTACTGCCTTGTCAGTACTCACACAGGAACAAGCAGGATCACACAAACCATGTGCCTATTTTTCTAGTACATTAGATCCCGTAGCTCAGGCTTTGCCTGCATGCCTAAAATCAGTGGCAGCGACAGCCTTAGCAATCAGACAAAGCGATGCCATAGTATTAGGACATCCATTGACAGTACAAGTACCACATGCAGTAGAGGTTCTTTTGAACCGCACACAAACACAACACTTGACTATAGCACGACTCACCGGTTACGAATTAACATTGTTTCAGCCACATATAGAAATCAGACGTTGTAGTACATTGAATCCTGCCACACTGTTACCTGTAAATGGAACAGATCCACTTGCACATGATTGTATTGAAGTTATCACTATCACGACGAAACCCAGACAAGATTTAACAGACGTTCCATTATCAGACCCAGACCTGACGTTGTATGTAGATGGTTCATGTATGAGAACAGGTACAGGAGAGTTAGTGGCCGCTTATGCAGTCACAACAGACGCTGAAATCATTGAAACAAATTGTATAAATACCTTGTCCGCTCAAGCAGCAGAGCTCATCGCTCTGACACAAGCCTGTATTCAAGCCACAAATAAAAAAGTCAACATATACACTGATTCACGTTATGCATTCGGAGTTGTACATGACTTCGGCGTGCTGTGGCGAGAGAGAGGTTATTTAACTTCTCACGGTGCCCACATTCAGCACGGACCCCTCATTCATGCCTTATTAGATGCAATACATCTACCCACTGCAATATCAATTATGAAATGTAAAGCTCATACGAAAGTTACTGATATCATTTCTCAAGGCAATGATCTAGCTGACAGAACAGCTAAACAGACTGCTCAAACTCAAACATCCGACATGACAAAGACAATAGTCCCGACGCCAACACATTGCATGATGGTTAAGGATCCCGCTCTTGACGTAATTGACATACAGACACATGCTACTCCAGACGAAATAAAGAAATGGACTGAATTAGGAGGGATCCAAACGGATCAAGGATGGATGACAAAGGAAAAATCTGTGTGGTTCCTTCCTGATTCAATGGTCCAAGTCGTTATTAACACTGTACATAGTCCAGCACATCTAGGAGAAAAAGCTATGCTAGACAGCATCCAACACATTTGGTTCAACAAACATTTACGAGCAGCAGCTAAACAAAAAGTCCGTACCTGTATGATCTGTTGTCAGTTTAACCCAGGAAAAAGCATTCCCGTAGAACAGGGTGGATTTCAGCCTCCTGATCACCCTTTTGAAATCCTCCAGATGGATTATATCCAGATGGAACGATGTTGAGGATTCAAATATGTTCTCGTAGTTGTCTGTGCTCTTTCCCGTTGGACAGAGGCATACCCGGTTTCAGATTACACTGCCCCGACTACTGCCAAACAGTTAGTTCGAGAATTCTTCCCACGATACGGTTTACCACGTGTTGTCTACTCAGATAACGGCCAGCCGTTCTCATCTGAACTAATGAAACACGTTTCACTTTTGTTAGGTTATCAGTGGAAGTTTCACTGTGTCCGACACCCCGAGGCAGCAGGCCTCGTGGAAAGACATAATCAGACCTTGAAAATTAGATTGTCCAAAATTTGTAGAGAAAAAGGTGTCGACTGGGTAGTAGCTTTACCCGTTGCACTCTTTTACATGAGAATGGTAGCACACTCTCGAACAGGGCTATCCCCTTATGAAGTGATCTTCGGTAGACCACCAAATATGTGGGGGACGCCTATACCACGCAAAATAACTGATATTGACTGTAATATGCTGACAGATTACTTGGCTTCCTTGATGTCTGCACTACAATCTTGTCGTTCACAGGTAGCTGCAGCTTTTCCCGACAACACTGAGGTGAAACCCCATGACGTAATTCCAGGAGACTTGGTCTTAGTGAGGAACTTTGATCGGAAGTCTCAGCTGGACCCTAGGTGGAGGTCGCCTCAGCTCGTGTTACTAACGACGAGGACAGCCGTGAAGATTGAGGGTCGAAAAGGCTGGATACATTCAAGTCATATCAAGAAATTTCATGGACTACCATCAGATGTAAACGACACACCTTGCGTGTCTTCCCCGAGTGACTCTAAACTTCCTTTGGTTGAATTGAATAGTCGTGAACTATATAAACTAAAACTCAGGTCTAACCAGTCAGGCAATTTGATTGTTTAAGTCCTCTCCAAGGTGAAGCGGTCGAATTTGTCTCTGACATGTATCCCTTAGACCTGTACAGAGAAAGAAACAAAAGGATAAAACTGAAACGACATGCGTACTGTAAATCACTGCGTAGTCATTGCACAGTGACGTTATTAATTCTGTTTTTCCTAAGTCTTTTAATAATTACTGCAAGTATATTGTTGCACATATGTTATCCTATTTCTAGACATGTTTATAATGTTACTGCTGAACATTCTTTTAGTGAATTACCTCCGCATGAATTGTCATATAGATTTGCGCTGCGCAATAACACTTTTATTAGTATGTTACATCATTCCCATCAGGTTAGCAATGCTACAAATTGTTGGATATGTGGCCGACTCCCTCCCTATCAGAATTATAAAGGAATTCTACCTCTCTTTCCATACCCGTTCACACACAACGGCTCCTGTGGAGCATGGTTTAGTTTAATTAATTCCCAAGATTCGAATTCTGCAGTTTATCAAGACAACTGGGTATGGGGAAATTTGAACTTAGTTTTACTTAAAGTCTGCCACCCCAACAAGGAGGGACTTCCCAAAAGAACAGGAACTGATCTAGAAAATGAAGTATATGGATTAGGTAATTTTACGCTTAATCTTATGATCCTAAATGTCGAATCCGAATTATGTGTAAGAAAGAATGGTTCCATACATATGGGCCATAGTAGATGCACCACTGTAATAGAATTTAGTGATCAAGGCAAGTCGACATTTAGAGCTTACCGCCATTCCTATTTTATATGTGGTCAGACCGCATATATACGCCTACCTCTAGATTGGGATGGTACCTGTTATATAGCATTCCTTTTGCCACCTGTTTTCCTAGCTCCTCCTGATTATCACAGAAATACTCAGTTAGTACACAATAGAGAAAGGAGAGATCTCCCAATAGTCGATTACACTGAAACAGCATGGGAAAAATACACAGATTTCAATAAAGGTCTCTTTCCCTATATAGGTACCGTTACTAATAGTAAGCTGATACGTAGATTAACTAGAACCCTTGAAGCAGTAGTGAATGAAACTATTTCCGCCTTAGGCAATTTAACAGAAGAGCAGTCTGCTATGCGGATTGTTGTGCTTCAAAATCGTCTTGTCCTTGACGTCATCCTGGCCGATAGGGGCGGAGCTTGTAGGGTCATCGGATCAAGTTGTTGCATTTTCATACCAGAAAATTCGCCATCTGTATATAAAGCCATAACTCGCCTTCATAAGATTGTAAGCCAGATACACCAGAATCCAGGCACCTGGACCTGGTCCGGTTGGTTTTGGAGTGTATTATCTACCTTTGGATGGAAGGTCCTATCCTTCCTAGGTATTGGCTTTCTCATACTATTCAGTTGCTGTCTATGTCTACAATGTGGACCAGCGATCTGTGGTCTGTGTGCCACATCGTGTATTCCACCACCAAGATTTCATTCATCCCGGAAGAAGAAAAAAGAAGAACAAATGATGCTATATGAACAGATCAACGGATTGATGAAGATTGATATCTCTTAACGGGCAAGTAGGGGACAAGGAGGGAATGTGGAAATATGGATTTTTCTGATCAGTTATGTCCCCTATCTTGGACCCCAACGGTTTCATGTATAAATCACAAGTACATGTATGTTCCCTCCAGTTCCAGTTATGAAGACGCAAATACATGTGCGTCCACCGTTAACATGTCCTCTTTCAGATCCGCCATGAATGGGCCGGATATTCCATTCCTAAGTACGAAAGGCCACCGGCTTTATATGGTACACTTATGCCATTTTACAGTTCAGGCGAGTAGGCCCTGATTCTGCCATCAAGCTTTTCCTGCCTTCTGCCTCTGAGAGCTCCAGTCTGAGCCTGCATCTGTATCCATGAACTTTGTCCTCATTCTCTGCGCGGCTCACGGTGCCTGACATCAGCTTGCTGCCTGCCAAGAACTGTATTTCACCTTCGAAATTATCTGCTCCGCTCCCTGCCCAATGCATTCCTGTCTAGTAGTTTAAGTAAACAGTCTTCCAGCTACCGAGCAAAGGCCCGGCTTCTCTGTCTTTATGCAAGTAATTCATAGCCCTATTATTATGGAAGACTTTTGCCCTCGCATCTAGTGTAGACACTTAGACGCTTGTACACGCACTAACAGTCAGTATAGTCAGTATAGAATAAGATTCTACTCTAAGAGACCTCTCTTTTGGATAACATAGTTCTTTAAACATAGGATGTTAGATATGATTTGGGATAAGGTTGACTTGACCCTCCAGACATCTGTCGCCACATGTAGAGTTAAATGTCAAATCCCCTTCACCCCCTAGTCGCACGTCAATCATACGTCATGCTGCTGCGCGCGCATTTCTGCCAAGTATTTCTGCTGACATTGCGAAATTCTTTCATGGAACCACCCTATTATGACATCATACCTGATGACGTTCTTTAGTTACACCCAGTTACGCCCACTTTGGCTACGCATGTATGTTTTATCCCTATTATCAATTGTTACGCCTCCTGCATTTGCTTCACTGTAATGCCTATTGTATAAAAGTAATTACTTATCAATAAAGTATGTACTTCACTTCCTGAACCTCCGTGGTGATGGAACCTGGAGTCAACGATTCGAATCGTCCATTGGAATAAAGCCCATTCCGAACCTCTAATGTCACGGATTTTGCCTCTTATTTTACTGAGCTATATTTATTATTTTTCTGTATCAAATTAAGTCCCGGTAATTAAATTATTTACCACAGTTCACACCCTTACACTGGACTGGCATACGCCAGGCCAGCCCACTTCGCTTACGCTCACAGGGGGGGGATGGCAATGCTACATGTCCCAGGTATTCCCTGTAGTGATCTGCTGCTCACAGGTCTGGTTGTCAGCATGCCACAGCCACTCCCTCATAGCTGGTTTACAACCACACCACACCCATCCAGCACACGAGTCACAGGACATGTGACACTGGCAATAAAAAGGGCAGTGTGCACGTGCTCGACGCCATTTCCACTCACTGCCTGGGTGCATCTGTGTGGTGTTAATGTAGGCATGAGGGCCTCGGACCCTGCAACATCACATTCCCCAGGACCAGAGGTGACATTATGGCATCCACAACGCGATTCCCAATCATACAGGGTCCATGACTTTGGGGCACAGACTTGGTGGCACCGGATACATTGTGGCCAGCACAGGCACACCGCCACAGGACGGTGACTTTGGGTGCACTGAGGTAGAGGCACCTTAAGTGCTGAGCATGTGTGCAGACTGCGATGATGCCCCATCCCGGCGGTCTGAACTGCTCAGGATTTGGATGCCCTGCCGGACCGCAGTGTACGCCAGAGCCAGCGGGCAGCGCGGGCCTACCACCACGTGGCGCCGCATCCTGGATCACAGAGTTAGTGGCACCTCAAGGGCTGAGCAGGCGTGCAGCCTGCGACGATGCCATGTGCACTGGTATGTCCTCTGCCATGGTGAAATTAGGACCCAGAATCAAATGTGAGACCTGGTGGCCTGCGGAGCACGGCTGCATGATGTGGACGTGCCATGTCCACGGGCCCCGGGTATGTGGCTTGCAGCGGCACGTGGTGGACCCTCATTGCTACACGCCATGGGCGGAAGGTGAGCAGTAAGGCCTGGGTGCGCAGGGGTAACACTATTTTTCCAGGCACATCCAGATTGCAGGAAGGACCCAGTGCCGAGAATGGTTTTGATCTTTTTCTATAGTCACACTATTTAGCCTAGTAGAGAAGCCTGGGTTGCCACAGATTCTCCTATTTTGTACTGTCCAATTTAGTCATAATTTTCAATGGTAGTCCAGATTTGCTGGGATGCACGTCACTCATAGGGTGCTAAACCCAGGGATTAGAAACTGGGCTGGTTTCCCGTGTCTCATGCATGCTCACGACAAGAAGCAGCAGGGGTCCAGCACCGCAAATTGATTCATTATTCTGTGTAGCCAAGACGGGTGTCCACTACTCATTATTACATGCTGTGCCGGTGCCTTTTGCTCATGTGATCCCCGTAATGTTGCCCTTGCCAAACTCACGCACCAGTAACATAGCAGTTTGGGTGCTGGCAGATAAGTGCAGTACAGCCTGTGCAGCACTCCAATAGGCAAAATGGTCAGACTAGAGTTTGTGGTGGGCAATGAGCACACTGGCAAAGGTGGAATTACGATCCAAATAAGAAAGGGAGGTACCCCTCAAAGTTTATAGGGACGAGGTTAGTAAGTTAACACAAAAAAACAAACGTTCCCAAGAAGAAAAGCGTATGTGCAAGACAAGGCTCCTACTTGGCCTACCAATTAGTCGGTCGTATTTTTTAGAAGGATCACTATCTCATCTGGGGTTACCACAATAAAAACTTATCACATTAACACAGTACAACATGCGGTTTCAAAAGACGTACTATTCAATACAGTTACAGTTAAAAAATTTTTTATTAAAAACATTTTATATAGTCAATAAAATGCTATGTGCAATTTTCCTCGACTGTTGTTGTTTTTATTCTTAACATTAGATTGTAACCTTTAATGGGAGGAAAATTACACATAGCATTTTATTGACTATATAAAATGTTTTTAATAAAACATTTTTTAACTGTATTGAATAGTACATCTTTTGAAACCGCATGTTGTACTGTGTTAATGTGATAAGTTTTTATTGTGGTAACCCCAGAAAAGGTGGAATTACTACAGCCGGACATTTTCAAATCTAGGCAGACAGGCGGGCAAAAGGTACACAGGCACATTTAGTTTGTTCTTCATGTGCCACGCTTTACTGAAAGGCTGTCCTGGACTGCTATGGCTCAGCCACAATTATCCAATAAGAAGGAGTAAAATGAATTAATGATGTTGTTCTGTATGACAGGCAGCAATGCCGACATCACTACCATGATGATGCACATTAATCATTCCTGGACCTCGGTCGGCTAGTCTATGAAAAAATACCAGCAGCCACCGAAGGTACATTTATTTTTAATAATTATCAGGCCACTGCCGGTGGGAGAAAAATGTGAGAGCCCCAGCCCTGTGAAATAAGTGCAGGTGCTGAGCACTGGAAACTGCCAGCACAAATTAAACACTGCACTGGATTTCACAAGCAGGGAAAACATTCAATGTTCCTCTCTCACTGGGAGAAAACTCATAATTGCTCAGGGTCTTTCAGTCAATCAATCAATCAATCAATCAAGATTTATAAAGCACCACTGTTAGAAATGGGGGTCTCAAGTTGGCACTGGTAGGTACCTTTGTTCAAATAGGGACCCTTGCTTCTAGTCAGGGTAAGGGGGATAAACTTCTAAAATAACCCCTGCTCACCCCCCCCCCTTGGTAGCTTGGCATGAGCAGACAGGCTTCTCTCAGAGTAATAAAGTGAAAACACTGTGAACGGACACCACACCAGTTTAGGAAAATAAGTAATCTTTATCTAAACCAAACCAAGACCAAACGACAAAAATCCACAATACGGTGTTAAAAATAAGGCTTCAAATGGTAGAAATAGTTCAGTTCAATGCACGTTGTAAATACTACACTTTTCTCACAAAGTACTTTAGATGCGTCAAGCAAAACAAACAAAATGGCATCAGGGAAGGTGATGCGTCTGTTCCTTACATGCAGGAAAGGTGATGCGTCGGTTCCTTACATGCAGGAAAGGTGATGCATCGGTTCCTTACTGCAGCGCACGGGAGGTGATGCGTTGGTTCCTTACCGGAGAGGAGATGATGCAGCGTTTTCTTACTGCATGGGGAGTTGATGCATCTGTTTCTTACTGCGTCCTACGACGATTCGTCAGTGTTGGCGTCTCGATGCGATGCGTCGAACCAGTACGATGCGTGGCTTTTTCCAGCCGCATGGCAGGCTTGCGTTGGGATCGGTGCGGTGATCTCAGACTTCAAAGACCATTGCCCCCGATGCGTCTTGCGTCGATTTCTCGAGCCGTGGCAGGCGCTGCAATGTTATTTTAGGTGATGCGTCAGAAACAGGTGCAGATGCGTCACGCTTCTTCGATGTTGCGTCCTTTTTCTAGCTCCCAGCAACAAATAAATCAATCAATCAAAACATTTGTTAAGCGCACTACTCACCGTGAGGGTCTCAAGGCGCTGGGGGGTGCTGCAACTGCTCAAATAGCCAGGTCTTGAGTAGCCTCCTGAAGGTTAGTAGGTCCTGGGTCTGCCGTAGTAGGATGGAACGGTTGTTCCAGGTCTTGGTGGCAAGATGGGAGAACGATCTGCCGCCAGTGGTTGCTCTTCAGATGCAGGGGACGGTGGTGAGGGCGAGGTTGGCAGAGCGGAGCTGGCGGTTCAGGGTGTAGGAGGTGAGTCGTCTGTTGAGGTATGCCGGTCCGGTGTTGTGGAGTGCCTTTTGAGCGTGGGTGAGGAGCTTGAAGGTGATTCTCTTGTTGACGGGAAGTCAGTGCAGTTCTCTCAGGTGGGGTGTGATGTGGCTGTTGCAAGGGATGTCGAGGATCAGGCGTGCAGAGGCGTTCTGTATGTGTTGAAGTCGTTTCAGGAGTTTGGCCGAGGCTCCTGCATAGAGGGCGTTTCCGTAATCCAGCCTGCTGCTGACAAGTGCCTGGGTGACCGTTCTTCTTGTTCCGGTGGGGATCCACCTGTAGATCTTGCAGAGCATGCGGATGGTGTTGAAGCAGGAGGATGAGACGGTGTTGACTTGCTTGGTCATGGAGAGTGTTGAATCGAGGATGACCCCCAGATTGTGTGCGTGGTCGGTGGGTGTCGGTGCTGCGCCTAGTGTGGTCAGCCACCAGGAGTCGTCTTAGGCTGAGGGGGTGGAACCGAGGATGAGGACCTCCGTCTTGTCCGAGTTCAGTTCAGATGGCTGTTGTTCATCCACTCGGCGATGGCCTTCATTACTTTGTGGAGATTGGTTTTGCCGGTGAGGGGGTCCTTGGTGAGGGAGAGGATCAGCTGGGTGTCATCGGCGTAAGAGATGATGTTGAGGTTGTGCAGTCGGGTGACGTGGGCGAGGGGTACCATGTAGCATGTAGATGTTGAACAGTGTCGGGCTGAGGGATGATCCTTGGGGTACACCGCGAATGATCTCGGAGGCTACGGACCGGAAAGGGGGGAGGCAGACGCTCTGGGCTCTGCCAGAGTGGAAGGAGGTGGTCCATTCCAGAGCCTTGTCTCGGATCCTTGTGTTGTGGAGGCGTGTGCGTAGGGTGCAGTGACAGACAGTGTCGAAGGCAGCTGGTAGGTCCAGGAGGATGAGGGCCACAGTTTCGCCGTTGTCCAGCAGGGCCCTGATGTCATTGGTGACGGCAATGAGAGCAGTTTTGGTACTGTGGTTTCTGCGGAACCCATACTGGGACGGGTCCAGGATGTTGTTCTCCTCGAGGTAGCGGGTCAGTTGTCCATTGACGGTCTTCTTGATGACCTTTGCCGGGAATGGGAGCAGGGACTTGGGCCGGAAGTTCTTGAGGTCCTTCCAATCTGTCTTGGGTTTCTTGAGTAAGGCGTTGATCTCGGCGTGCTTCCAGCTCTCCGGGAAGGTCGCGGTCTAGAAGGAGATGTTGATGGCCTTGCGGAGATGGGGTGCGATGGTGGCACTAGCTTTGTTGAAGATGTGGTGTGGGCATGGGTCTGAGGGAGAGCCAGAGTGGATGGTGTTCATGATTTTGATGGTGTCGTCGTCGTTTATGTTTGTCCACGTGAGCAGGGGATCGATGCGGGTGGTGGCCGTGGGGTCTGAAGCGTTGGTGGCTGTCGGGTGGCCAGGATGTTGAAGCTGTCATGGATGTCTGTGATCTTGAGATGGCAGAAGGTGGCAAGAGAGTCGCACAGGTCTTGCGATGGTGGGATGTTGTTGGTGTTGGAGCTGGGGTTGGAGAGTTCCTTCACGATGTTGAAGAGCTCTTTGCTGTTGTGCGCGTTGTTGTCAAGGCGGTCCTTGAAGGAGGCCTTTTTGGTGGATCTGATGAGGTGATGGTGTCTGCGGATCACGCTCTTGTGGGCTGAGTAGTTGTCCGGTGTCTGTTCGCAGTGCAATTTCTTCTCTAGTTTTCGGCAGGTTTGCTTGGAGGCCTGGAGGTCCTCGGTGAATCAGCTGGCTTTCTTGTTAGTGCATCTGTTGGAGGGTTCCTTGATCGGGGCGAGAGTGTTGGCGCAGTTGTCGATCCATCGCCTGAGGTTGCGGGCGGTGCTGTCGGAGTCGGTGGGGTCGGCGGGTGGGCTTCGGGCGAGGGTCATGTTTAGCTGGTATTCGGTGACTTTGCTTCAGCTGCGGCGGGGGATCTGTTGAGTGCGGTGGTGCATGGTGGGTTTACGGAAGGTGAAGTGGATGCAGCGATGGTCGGTCCAGTGGAGTTCTGTGGTATGGATGAAGGTGACGTGGGAGCTTGTGGAGATGATGGGGTCAAGCGTGTGGCCGGCGGAGTGGGTGGGTGTTGTGACGAGCTGTCTGAGTCCGAGGTTGGCGAGGTTGTCAATCAGAATGGTGGAGTTGGTGTTGTTGTTGTTCTCAAGGTGGAAGTTCAGGTCTCTGAGGAGGATGTAGTCTTTGGAGACAGTCTCTAGAGGTCCTGAACTGCAGCAGGCACCTCTTTGCAGGTTGAAATTCCTTACAAGGGAATTCAGGGGAGTTGGTGGTGAAGTCTTTGTCTCCCTGAGACTTCAGAACAGGAGGCAAGCTCAGTTTCAAGCCCTTGGAGGACTTTTCTTAAAGCAGGTGACAAAGAAAACAGCAACGTCCTTTTTCTCCTTTCCTTGGCAGCAAGCAGCCCCTGCAGGCCAACCCCAGACAGCAAACAGCACAGGGGCAGTATTCCTCCTCAGCTTATCCGGCTCTCCTTCTTGGCAAAGGTTCCTCTTGGTTTCCCAGACGTGATCTAAAAGTCTGGGGTCTGGGCCCCTCTTTTTATACCCAAAAATCCTTTGTTGTCTGAAGGCAGAGAGTGTCTGTACCCAGCTAAAACCAGTTATGTGGAGCACTTTGCAAGTGCACAACAACCTCCATTGTCAGTGTGAGCCCTGGCTCCAGACACACCACAGGGGGGCGGAATCATCATTGTGAAAGGCAGGCACAGCCCAAATTTAGGTGCAGGTGCTACTCCTCCCACCACTCCAAATGCAGACCAGGCCTATTCAGCCCAGCCCTGACTCATCAGACTTCTGGAACTGCTGCCCCTCTCCAGCCCCTGTCATCCAAAAGCCCGACATGCAATACACAAACCTAACAAAGACACACTGGATGGTTAGGTGAGAAAATACCTACTTTCTAAAAGTGATATTTTCAAACACAGAATGTAAAAATCACCCTCACTAAAAGATGCACTTTAATATTCTGAGTTCAGGCATACTAAACTTTATTTTTCGGCCTTGTTCCCAGGGGCAGTTATGTCTATAAGATGTTATAAACAAACTCCCCAATTTGTCCTATGGGAACAGGTAGCCTTGCAATAGTGAAAAACGAAATAGGCTGTAATTCACTATCAGGACATACCACACAGACAAGTGCATGTCCTGCCTCTCACATACAATGCACGTGCCCACTCGGGTACCTTGGACCTTACTTAGTGGTGACTAATACGTAGAAAAGGGAAGGTTTAGGGACTTGTAAGTGGGTGTACTTACCAAGTCGACATGGCAGTACTAGACTGCACACAGGCTCTGCAATGGCAGGTCAGAGTTACATTTTACCGGCTGCTTCTGTGGGTGGCACAATCAGTGCTGCAAGCCCACTAGCAGCATTTGATTTACAGGCCCTGGTCACACACAGTGCACTGTACTAGGGTCTGACTAGTAAATCAAATAGCCATTCATGGAAACATCAATCCATAACAACAATTTACAGGGAGAGCATATGCACTTTAGCTCTGAACAGTACTGGTAAAGTGCGCAGATCCATAAAACCACCAACAACAGGTGAGAAAAAATACAGGAGTCCTGGGATAACACTGCAAAAGGGCCAAGTCCAACAGCCACAAATCACCCAGGAGGGGCCGGGGCACTGGAAATGCTAGCTGCTTTTTGGTGCCTGTTCATTTGAATAGCCCGGTCTTGTGTCCTTTGCTGAATTCTAGAAGAGGCGGTCCTAAATTGCAGAGGAAGGGTGTTTCAGGATTTGCCTGCCTAGTGAGAGAAGGAGCGTCATTCATTGTTGCCTTGGTGGATCCAGGGTGGGGGTGTCAGCTAGGAAGAGCAAGGTGGATCTCAAGTGTCTGGTTAGCCGGTGGAAGGCCATTCGTTTATTGATGTACGCTGGTCATTTGCTTTGGAGGGCTTTGCATCCATGGGTCGTATCCTGAACCGGCTTAGCACTGCACATTAATCTCTCTTGTCCATGACTTATTAGCCTTATTGGTCTATGTTGCTTCATCAACCATTATCTAGGCCACATTATATGGTACATATCACTGGATCCAATGGTGGAAGTGGGTGGAACCAATGGAGGAGGTGGGTGGAGCCAAGAAAGTGGATGGTGGCCTCCTACGAAAAAATGTGGGTACCTGTACCTTTTATTTTCCAAACTAAGCACTGATCCAGTGACCACAGCGGCACCCAATAGCCAATGGTGAACTGACTGCCAGCTAAAGTCGTCCAGAGGACAGTGGCACCAGCTGAGTTCCCAAGGTCTCTGGCTTTCGTTCTTCACCAAGGATGTGACCATAGGTAAACACTTTAATGAATCTCTCTTGTCTATGGCCTATTAGCCTTATTTGCCTAGGTTGCTTCATCAACCATCATCTAGGCCACATTATAGGGTACATATCACTGGAGCTAATGGTGGAAGTGGGTGGAGCCAATGGAGGATGTGGGCACCTGCACTTATTACTTCACTGATCCAGCGACCACAGCGGCACCCAATAGCCAGTGGTAAACAGACTGCCAGCTAAAGTGGTCCAGATGATTGTGGCATTGGCTGAGTTTCAACAGTCAGAAGCTTTGACACTTGCTCAACTCCACATGCAGAAGGGAACCCGCATGTTTGGTGGACAAAGAATCACGTGTTTTCTTAGCAGATACCCTGCATACTCCAAACTCTAAGTGACACCGTTTGTATTTTCACACTGAACCTGACATATTTTCCAGTGATTCTCAGAAAACAACCTGTTAGCTTGTAACTTCATTACCGTACCACTTGGGCTCACCACCAATTCATTACCATCTCCTGAAAACAAGCTATTAATGAAGACAATGATCCCACTTTGTGTGAAGTGTGCCTATTTAGAAGTGTAGAAACTCCACTTTGCTTTTTTTCTGCTATCCAATTAATAAAAAGTGAAAACTGATTAAGCTCTAAACTAAAACTATGTGCCAGAGCCAAAATAGAGAAGCCTCGTGTCATAACATTTCTATTTAATTTAGGTAACACAAAATATAACATGGGCAATCTTGCTGTTATTCCAGTTTTGATTCCAATTGAGAGGCAAAATCAGGTAATTAGAGTGGTAAGAAATCATGAAACAAAACTAGCGTAGAACTAATTTGCTACTTTTTAACATAGGTTTGGCGCAGGATTTCTTTGTTAAAAATATATCGCATGTGCCTACTGATATGTAGGCAATGGTCACTTCACTTACTTTTGCAATCCTTTCACTCTAGTACAAACATGTTGATTACGTGTGGGCTGAAACAATGTCTATCTGTGTAATTCCTCGTTAACCAAACAATGCAAATGGTGCAAAATTGTTTTTATGAGCTTTTTTGTCTCCGGTTACCTTTAAATCTTCTGCATGCACGTAGGACATACATTTCAACTTTGGACATTTTTAATAATGTGATAACAGTATATTTTATACAGGACGATTTTAAAACACAAGCAGTTCATATTTAAATATCACCCTTTCCAACATGACTCTCAGTACATTTTCGAGGAATACAATAAAAAATTAATTGCTTCACTTAGATTTGCTTTTTTTCCATCTTCCTTCACGCTGAACTTATGTGCTCCTACATCACGCTAGTGGCCTTTATCTTGGTTTTGAATCGCAAGCATCGCCTTTTAAAACAGAATTGTCTCAGCTCTTAAAGTAAATGCCAAATGTGCAAAAGTTGAATCCGCATTTGTCACTTGCTAATGAGAGTCTGCAAACGGCTGTGGAGTACCATTGCTGGAACTTGACGAGTAGACATTTGAAGTATTTTTTCCCGTATAACCTACATGGCAAACTTCGTGACGAAATGGGCAGTGGTGAGGAAGTGTGTTAAATAAGACCTATGGATATAAATACTACGGGGCAGATTTATGTTGCACTTGCACCACTTTTGCGCCGCCGTTGCGTCACTTTTGTGACGCAGCAGCGGCGCAAATTCTGCGCCATGGTGCGGGGTATTTACAACGTGACGCATCTGGGAGATGCGTCACGTTGTAAAGCCCTGCGCCACATGTAGGCGTTCCAGGGCAGGTGGGGGCGTTCCGGCGCAGGAACGCCTCCTAAAAGTGACTGAGTGAAATCTCCAAGATTTCACTCAGTCACTTTTGAGCCCATGCTGCGTCAAAACCCTGCGCCTGCTTGAAGCAGGCGTAAGGATTGACGCAGCATTTCAAAGATAGGGCACCCCAGAGCCTTGCTGGAGCTGCGTCGCGCTTGCGACGCAACTCCAGCAATGCGCCACTTTTACGGCACAGATGCGTCACGCATCTGTGCCGTTTTTGCCCCATGGTGCGCCGCATTATAAATGCGGCGCATCCATGGTGGCGCAGCTGTGGCGCATAATAATTGACGCATCCCTGCTGATATGCAGGGATGCGCCAGTTAACATAAATCTGCCCCTAAGTATGATTTTGTTCTTGTATTAAATCACCACGTTTCGTAGTGCATTGTATGAAACGAAACGAGGCATCAGAAGTCAATTAAGGAAGACTAAATGTTAGGATGGTACCAACATTCGTAAATTAAGTCTTTTAATACAAATCTACCATGTTAAAAGTGACGCAAAAGTGGCGCAAGGGGCTTGTAAATTTGCCCCCTCATTTTCTGTCTCTCATATATGGGTGTCTGTCATGAAAGTTTGTAGAGAACGAGCTGTGCGTTATCGTCATGGTAGCGATGATACTGGCGACGAAGCTGGCTAGTGCTTTTTAGTGATTTTATAAACATGAAAAATAGGGAGACAGATTAGAGTACTGTGGCACTCATTTTCAATGGCAATCTATGGCACATGATGCTCATGTTGGAATCTATTGTTTAAACAGAATGAAAGTTGATTAAGTAATACAACCTTACTTCAAACATCACTTAAAGCCTTTAAGCAGAAAGATTATTCATTAATTGATCAGTTTTATATCGGGCTCAATATCTTTTTTACAGTCTGTTCAAAGTTATTGATTTTACCTGTTTCAAAGACCAAATGCACAGGATGGAAAACCTGAATTCCCGCCATTAGGTATAGTATTTGGCATACGGTGCTTTTTGTTTCTTGATAAACATCATATTTTGATTTAATTCAATATCATAATCTTATCAGTTACATTTACCAAAGGTATACAAGGAAATTAAAACAGTTCCGTTTCCTATATAGTAATTGGGTTATTTAGAATAATGTTTCTCTGGTTTGAAGGACACATTTCCAGGTACATCATACTGTTACACAAGGACAAATAAGCTCGTAGAAATATAGTAAACCCAAGGCAGACAACACTACAATCTGAAAAGGAAAAACAGGATTCAATAATGTACAAAACTCAGGCAGAATCTAATAGTATGTGCATAAGAGCTACTTTGATATTGAGTGTTATTTTGTTATTATTGTGTCTAAAAGCTCCAAGATTGTTAGGATGCTAAACAATCATCTCTTATCCTATGACACATCTGGGCAACATCTCATGGCCAGAACACTTTAAATTCAGCTGTGCTGTCCCTCTAATTGAACAGATTAGAAACAGTGATTTTTACGTTTGCCAGTGATAGAAATGTTTGCATTTTATTATGTTGTGAATGATGTTATTTACTGAAATAGCACTAGAAAGAATGAACAACGCATTTTATAATGCATGATGGTAGTAACATGGTACACTGTGCAACTAACTCTTGAGAAAGTAAATGCCAACAGCTTTTACCAATGACAAATTCAAATACCACTGATAAAAATGTGATCGAGCCAATAGGACAAAGAAATTAAATGCTATCGGCAAAAACCTGTTTAAAAACTACCATTTGTATATAGGTTAATTTCACCATGTTTTCAATTTGGAGTACATTTTTTAGAAAGGTTGTTCATTTCCACTTTTTCACAACTACTGCCTTGGCCACTCTCATACTCTGTAAGATATATATTTTTTAAACTCTCCAAAGCTGCAGCATGTTGAATCATTATTAAACAACATTACTCCATTGGATAATTGTATATCCCACATTTGAGGATGTTGTATTCTTTTAGCAATCTCAGTGCACTGGGGGGAAATGTAAGGCAGTCAACAAACTTGTGAACCAGGTTCTATAGTAAATTCTAAAATGTTCAGCAGTCACCACTCACTATCAAATTCAACATATCCTTTTTTGAGATATCCACAATACACATAGTAGGAAACCTTGCTGTATGTAGGCAGTTTTAAGTTACCAATGCTCTTAAAAACGTTTTACAAGTATTTGTGCCTACATTTTATTAGAATGTAATATTTTAATCCTCTTACCCAGTATAATCTCCCTGTATCAGTAATGTCTATTTATTACTTTAAATATGACTAAATCCAAACTGGTGCAACGCAAACAAAACAAATGATGGACGGAATGCTGAATAAATCATACATTCACCCCGATCAAGAGATCTAGGTTAAATCCATTGTTCTTTTGCTCACCATGCACCCCCAGTTTAGACCCAGCCATATGCAAATCAGTCTTGACCCTGTGCCTCATGGGAACAGTCCAGCCCGAACTGCCAAGCCATGTCTTCCCTGGACCGGAATCAAGCATCCTAGGACCGGTTTCTGGCTATCAGCTGTCATCAGCCAGGATAGCTTGACTCCAGTGGCGTAGTGAGCACGGGTCCCACGTCTGGGCATACCCATACCACTTAGGGTGTAAAGTGCTATTCAAACAAATGATGGACGGATGGGCTGAATAAGGCATACATTCACCCCCAGTCAAGAGATCTGGGTTAAATCCATTGTTCTTTTGCTCACCAGGCCACCCCAGTTTAGACACAGCCATATGCAAATCAGTCTTGACCCTGTGCCTCATGGGAACAGCCAGACCGAACTGCCAAGCCAGGTCCTCCCTGGACCGGAAACAAGCAACCTGGGACCGGTTTCTGGGTATTACCCTTCATCAGCCAGGCTAGCTTGAATCCAGTGGCACAATTAGCAAGGGACCCATGTCTGGGCATACCCATCCCACATAGGGGGGAAAAGTGCTTCGCAAACAAATGATGGACGGAATGCTGAATAAAGCATATATTCACCCCCAGTCAAGAGATCTGGGTTAAATCCATTGTTCTTTTGCTCACCATGCCACCCCAGTTTAGAACCAGCCAAATGCAATTCAATTTTGACCCTGTGCCTCATAGGAAAAGCCAGACCGAACTGCCAAGCCAGGTCCTCCCTTGACCGGAATCAAGCATCGTGCGACCGGTTTCTGGGTATTACCCTTCATCAGCCAGGCTAGCTTGAATCCAGTGGCTCAATGAACAAGGCACCCACGTCTGGGCATACCCATGCCACATAGGGGGAAAAGTGCTATGCAAACAAATGCTGGACGGAATGCTGAATAAATCATACATTCACCCCCAGTCAAGAAATCTGGGTTAAATCCATTGTTCTTTTGCTCACCAGGCCACCCCAGTTTAGACACAGCCATATGCAAATCAGTCTTGACCCTGTGCCTCATGGGAACAGTCCAGACCAAACTGCCAAGTCAGGTCCTCCCTGGACCGGAAACAAGCATCCTGGGACCGATTTCTGGGTATTACCCTTCATCAGCCAGTACTTTGTAAGATGCACCTATCCAAACCCAGAATGCAATTTAAATATTTGAAAAAGGCACTTTTATTTTTATCACTATTACTTTACTTTCACTGCACCACAATGCGCATATCTTGGTAGATACAAAATATTAATACTACATAGTCATGATTGGTATCATTATTTCTATACTCTATTAACACTTGATAAAGAGAAGTATAACAGACAATCTCTTGAGTGAATTACAGCCCACACGTGTTACGTGCCACCTAATGCTTTTTCATTGCTGTAAGAACAAAATAAATATACATATCTAAATAATTACCCAAATGACATCAATATTTAATTGCTCCACATATTAATAACTTTATCGGTCAATACATAATCTTCTGTTAATGGATATTCATCCAAGAATTCCATAATTATAATTACCCGTAATTACAAATGTTTTTATGAGCCAACAAAAAAAATTAGAAATCCAAAACAAAGTACAATTCTAAAATTACTCAATTCACAGGAACATTTTTTACAATCAAAAATAAAATATAAATGATTAATTAAGTGTGAGAGAAGAACCTACAAGGGCACAAAATGAATAAATGTATAATGAAACATATAATTGGAAATATTTGAAAAACCAAAAAAAATAGTGTTTATTAATGAAAAATCTATTTACTACCATATTCGTTACATCTCTATATAATACAGAAGAGGTATGCTATCAATTGTATCTAATTAATATCAATATCTAACCTTCCAATAAGTTCTCCTAAAAAAAAAAGAGAAAGGAAAACCAAAACATGCTCCTATAATGATCACATTCATGAATATGAAACAATCTAAAAAATAAAAGAAATATAGTTTTTTCAGGAACGTTTCATTCATAAATGCCTAATTCAATTTAAATGGAGAACATTAAAGGGCTAGAACAGTAAATAATAATATAAAAAGAATGATGTCAAAAAGAGCTTAATATTAATATATATTTAAATCTAAAGAGAAAAGCCCAAAGTAACAACAGTTTCTAAACCTGTTGTGCTATAATTGGAAAACACAGAACACATAGAATATGTAATGTAGTTTAAAATTCATACGAAAATAAAGTCCAAATTACGTATTATTTCACCTTGAAGTATTAAAGCAAACACAAAACATCTGTAACAAATCATAAATTGAATATTTTCAAAACATCATTACTTTCTTCTAGTAAAGAATATTTCAATATAGCACTAAGAACTTTATGAGATAAATTAAATTAACTTACTTTCTTATGCCTACTACCCCATCTGGGGTATAGGCCTTCAACAAGGACTCTCCAACCATCTCTGTTTTGGGATGTTCTTTCAATCTGACTCCAGGTGTTTGGCTAGTGGATTTGGAGGATTTTTCTCAAACAGGTGTTGATGAAGGTCTGGACTTTGTTGGTGGTGGTCACTGTTGTCCTCCAAGTTTCTGTTCAATACAGAAGGACTGTTTTTTTGTTGGTGTTAAAAAGTCTGATCTTGGATTGCCATGTTAGGTAGTTGGAGCTCCAGATTTTCTTCAGCTGAATCAAGGCAGCCCTTTCTTTGCCGATTCTTGCCTTGACGTCAGCGTCTGTGCCACCCTATGGATGCTTGTTTCCAGTCCAGGGAGGACCTGACCTGGCAGTTTGGGCTGGACTGTTCCCATTGGGTGCAGGGTCAAGACTGATTTGCGCATTGCTGGGTCCAAACTGGAATGGCATGGTGAGCAAAAAATGTATGGATTTAAGCCCAGATCTCTGTACTGGGGTGGATGTATGACATTGTTGTGCATTCTGTCCATCAATTCTTCTTTTTGCATTTGTCACCCTGAGTGGGATGGGTATGCTCAGACGTGGGTCTGATGCTCTCCTTGCCACTGGAGTCAAGCTATCATGGCTAATGAGGGCTGAAAGCCCGAAACTGGCCCTAGGATGCTTGTTTCCAGTCTAGGGAGACCTGGCCTGGCAGTTCGGGCTGGACTGTTCCCATTGGGTGCAGGGTCAAGACTGATTTGCATATGGCTAGGTCCAAACTGGAATGGCATGGTGAGAGCAAAAAATAGATGGATTTAGGCCCAGATCTCTGTACTGGGATGAATGTATGACATTGTTGTGCATTCTGTCCATCAATTCTTCTTTTTGCATTTGTCAACACTACTTTTCTATGACACTGCCTAGGAAGGTGAAGGCCTAAACTTCTTCCAGTGCATTGCCTGCAAGATTACCTGCAGCTGTGCTGGCCATGTTAGCCTTCAGGATCTTGGTTTTTCCCCAATGCATGTTGAGGACAAGTTCTGCTGATGTGGCTGCCACATTGTCAGGAGGCCTGCGCAGAGCTTGCGGAGTGCCACTCGGCGGAATTTCGTGGAGTTACCAAAACATTCTGGCAAATTCTAATGTGTTACGCTAGAGGGTGGAGTACTGCTCGGCCACCCATTTTATCAGAGCTATTACCATCTCAGGCCTCATTATACTACTGACAGCTTCCAGCTATCCAGATTTTTGCCCGACATGTATTATAGGCATTGTGCTAGAAGCAGATGACTTGGTAAGTGCTGTCAAATTCTCCCGATATTTCCGGGCCCCTCTTTCCCGCAGATTCCCTTCAAAAACTGTGCCACAATTATTCAGCTCATGCACTGAGAAGGCTTTACTGTGCCAAAAGGTGCTGGGAAGCCCAGGTGTCCTAAATTCTTTCTCAGAGTGAGAGTTTGCAGCACCGGAGCAGCATGGCCCAACACAACACCCGAATGAACTGGACCAAAAGCTATTTGAAAAACATGGGCATCCTCAGCTCCCAGGAACAGTCCATTGCCCCTGAAAGGCTTCTCAGAGTATCACTAAAAAACGTGTTTTGTGATCACAAGCTCTTTGTGTGGAACGTTTAAACAAATAAAGCAATAAAAGTGCCTGTGGAAACACATGCCCAGAGTGGAAAAGGATACCCTTCTTAAATTAGAGGTGGTGATCATATGAAAAATTATTCCAAGAAGGCCATTTTTGTCACCAAGGTTTGGGCTGAACCCTGAGAAATTCCGTTTTAGGTTCAGGGACAGACAGAAGCAGCTAAACCAGTCTGAGGTGGATTTCTTCGATTACTGCAGCAAAGTGCTGAGTGGTCGGGCGAGGGGCTATAATATAAGTGATTTCAAGGGACAGTATGACTTAATTCTGATGGCGCACATGCTCAGTACTTGCTATACAGGCATGCACTAAAAACTGATTCACAGCAAGCTGACTGGTCCCATGGAGCTTGCAAAGGAGGCAGACATCTCCAGTTTGCTGAAATTCAGTTTTTCGTTGCACTTAGGGCTCTGTGCACTTTACCACTGCCAACCAGTGCTAAAGTGTTTGTATTTACTCCTCAATTCATGGTAAAATTGTCTTCCACTCAATTAGCACATTTAATTTACTTCAGTAAAGTGGTACAGCATGTCTGTAAAATAAATGCTAGTAGTTGGCCTACAGCACTTATTGTACCATCCACTTAAGTTGCCCTATAAAACATGTCTCAGGACTGCATTTGATGCCTGTGAGCAGTTTTGAACAGCCAATTCAACCTGGCAAAATAAACCTTTTGCCGGGCCTAAACCTCCTATTAGTTACCCCAGGGTAGGCCCTAAAAAGCCCAGAGGGTAGGGTGCATTGTATTAAAAAAAATTGGGCAAGTACTTTGAAGCTTTACATGTCCTGGAAGTGAAAAACAACAACTAAATCTGATTTTCACTATTGTCAGGCCTACCTCTCCCTTGGGATAGTATTGGGTTACCTTATCACATTTGATAAATACCAACATTTGATTGGGAAGAGGTAGAAATTTCCTGTTTCGCAAAATAATTGTGATTGAAAATCATCTTCAATGATAAAGTTGAATTTTAAGTCACAATTCTGAAAATGACACTTTTAGAAAGTTGCTATTAGAGACAGCGGTCCCTATCATGGAAAATATATAACCATAACCACAAAACTACAATCAGAGCTGGGTATATTACTGTCCAAATGGAAGGTATTGTATTTATTTACACATTCAATAAACATGAAGCAGCATATAGTATCAAAAAGCGAGCGGGAACTGACGGGGTTCTGGAAATCAACAGATTTCCTGACCTCGGGCATATAACTGCAAAGTGACTTTTTGGTGATACATAAATTACAGTAGTCACAGTGGAAATATCATCTTGTGCTCCACATTAATCATAAGTAAGAGTTTGGAGTCAAGATGTGGTTATCGTCGACATTTTGATCCCCAACTGCGGTTATGGGATCATCATCAGGACCAGTGAATCAGAATGCCTGAGAGGTTGCTGTGGGTCCACGATGAGGACCACAAGGTAGGGGGTGTGAAAAGTATGGTGTCCAGTGTTATAAAGAAGTACGGGAGTCCATCAGTTCATGTAGGATACTTCTTTAATGGTAGCTTAGTTCCATCACAGGTGGTCAGGGTAACAGGAGGAAGTTAGATAGTACAAGATTAGCCCCACCAGGAGCAAGCTCCATTCAGCTCAGCCTGAGTACACCAACTGCCAAACTCCTCTAGAGAGACACCCAGGCATTCCATGATGTCATGGAACATTCCAACCCCAATAGAGCTGTGCAGTAGAGAAAAGCTAACAAGTAATCTACAACACATCCTCTTCCCTTAGGGAACAAAAGAAGTAAAGTAAGATACCCCATAAACCTTAGGCAAAAAGGTGCAGCAATAAAGTGCACCTAACCTTGGGAGTAATGCACGAGGTATCACAAAACGACTGGTATAAACAGACATATGTTAAAGATCACAAACAACATCACTACACGCCCCATCCCCCTCCCTTAGGGAAAATAAT
The DNA here is from genome assembly GCF_964204655.1 of Triturus cristatus. Taxonomy (NCBI): domain Eukaryota; kingdom Metazoa; phylum Chordata; class Amphibia; order Caudata; family Salamandridae; genus Triturus; species Triturus cristatus. The sequence continues at coordinate 802,325,632 of NC_140581.1, forward strand.
GCAAAGCACAGATGAAAAACACAATGCAACAAGAAAGACGAACACCCACCCAACCTCCCCAAAAATGGGTACACCCAGGGAAAACACCCTGTAACCAGGTGGATGTAAATACAGACCCTCGGAAGAAAACAACATCTCCAAAAACAACAACAAGGATTAGGCTAGAAGGCATGCTGACTCTTAAGATCCACCAGGAGTAACAAAGAGATCTAAACACAAAACTGCACACTCAAAGTCCTCCAAACATGAAACCCTTGGCCACGAGTTCCATGGAGGCGGACTTCGACTAGAACACAGTGTCAACTAGAAAAGAAGACCCATTGATAGCACAGGAAATTAGTCAAGCACGCCACAAAAACACAGAGTACTAACCCTTGAAAAAAAACAACCTCCCCTAAATAGGGTACACCATAGGGTACACAGACCCAAGAAAACTAGAAAACTAAAATAGAGGCATTGCCTACCCCCACAACCTCCCCAAAGAATGAGTACACAATGAGTTAAACACTATAAATCAAAATAGAGGCATTGCCTACCCCCACTCTAAGTACAAAGACAACAACTTAAAGGCATTGACTACCTACAAACGCAACCTGAACCACATCCCCTAACTAGTTTACACCTAGAAGGGTACACCGGGTACTAGCCCTGGAACACCGAAAACTAGATTAGAGGCATAGATTACCCCCACAACCTCCCCCAAATAAATGGGTACACTCTATGTATGAAGACAATTAATTATAGGCATTGACTACACCCACAACCTCCCCAACTAAATGGGTACACTCTATAAACCAAAACCACGAAATTAAGGGCATTGACTACCCCCATAACCTCCCCTAATAACGGTAGACCACAAGAAAAACCAAAAACTAAAATAAAATGCCCTGGAAAGACTGCACAACCTCCCCAAAGTGGTACACTCAAGATAAACAACCAAAACTAAAACAAGGCACAAATGTTATACACTGACCCCTCACCCACACAAGCATAGACCTAACAAGAGCATGCATAATGAGTACAGACGATATAATCACTAAGCACTAGTTAAAACGCCGGTGAGCGGTCTCTCACCCGAAGTCGTCCCAGAGAAGAAGCTCTTTCCTTGCTCGTTTCATGCAGCTCCATGTAGCTCCAGAAGAGTTGTCCCCTGCCAGGATGGATAAGTCATCACAGACATGGTCAAGAGCAATGTGACATGCAGTAGGGAGTCCAGTCTCGTAAGTAACTCTGTAACTGACATTACGTTGGTGGTGCTGACCTAGCAATGCCTTTGCTCGTGTCATAATATATATAGTGATCACATGTGTAAGGATCACGCAAAAGACAACAAAACTCAACTCGATCCGAAGAGGAAACTCTAAAATACCCTACCAAGGCGATATGCTGGAGCAAAGTACAACATAGCGGTGTAAAGCAACGTTGCTGAATGTCACGAGAAATACGTGGTTGGCAAACGGGAGCTCCAAGTCAAAAATCCCAATTGAATGTGCTATAGCCAAGCACAAGATGGTGGCACGCTTCTAGACGCAGCGCCGTATGGCTCAAGGCACGCTGTTGCATGCAGGCGTCACTGAACAGCTACGGAGAACCAAAGAAGACGTCACAGAGGATTCACCCAGCCTCCACACGGAAAGAAGATAACGGTGAGATGCGCGTGGAGGAATTTTAAATAAACACAATGCGCTACAGTTTGATGTAGAGAGTCCACTAGGGAGCAAAAACGGCGAATCAAAACGTGCACACACACCAAAACACGCAGTCTCTGCCCCCGCAAATATGTTCAAGTGCTCACCAATGAAGCCGCTCCTCAAATCACCAATCTCTCGGCAGTTCCCCACCAAAGGTGCCGTTCCTCAAATCACCAATCTCTAGTCAGAAAACTCCCAAGACAATTCTGTGTAGACACTGTCTTCGCAAAACACCAAGAGCACAACACGCCCCCGAAGCGAGCGGAGTGTGTTGTCTGCATATATAGCACACAAATGGGTACACTGCCAGCAAAACCGTCAAAATGTGCAATCAACAGTCTTTGAAGAGTACGCTGTTTGAACACACAGCGAGGCCCTGATGGAAGCCAATTGTAGCTCTGGATAAATCGGTGGTTCAGTGCTGTGCCAGTTGTGCTCAAGTCTTTCAGAAGACAGCAGGGTCCTTAGTAACTAACGCCCAGGCTGCAGGCTGTCCAGGTGGTACAGGACACTGGTGGGGCTGGCCAGGGCGCAACATCTGAATTTCAATTGACGTCTTGAAAATCCTTAAAATCCTTAGTTCTTTTTCATTTGGTTCATTAGTTCCTAAAAGTCCTTACTCCTTAGTGCACGCGTCAGTCCTTAAGATCGTCGCCAAAATGTTATAAAGAAGTACGGGAGTCCATCAGTTCATGTAGGATACTTCTTGTTAGATCTGGGGGTCTCTAGTTGGCAGGGTAGGTTCCACTGTCCAAGTAGGGACCCTTGCTTCTAGTCAGGGAAAGGGGGATACACTGTTAAGATAACCCCTGCTCACCCTCTAGGTAGCTTGGCCTGAGCAGTCTAGGCTATCAAAGGCAATGTGTAAAGTATTTGTACCAACACTCACAGTAACACAGTGAAAACACCACAGATTTACTCCACACCAGTTTTAGAAAAATAAGGTATCTTTACTAAAAACTTCACAAGACCAAATACTACAGACAAACCAACATATAATTCAAAAAGGTTACTTTAAGGATAGTTCAAGAGTTTGCAGACAAGTACTCCAGGATGTCAAAATCAGTGTCCTGCACAGTGCGACTCTCAATGCACAAAATGCGACACTTTCGTGCCCAACAGTACCTGTAGTTGCGATAAGGTTCCCAAAAGCTATAACAAGGAAGATGGCAAAGGCGATGCGATGCTCCTGAGATCCTGGGGAGGCTTTGCAGCAGCCCTGCTTCACGCAGCAGAGGTGGATGCGCCGGCTCCGATCTGTAGGGGGAGGATGCGATACCTTTGGCTTTCGTTGCGTAGGTTTCTTAGGGGGAAGCTTCACGCACAGGTTCGATGCGACACTCTTCGATGTGGTGCGATGCGTGGCGCAGCGTTGCCTTCCGGCCCTGCAACTCTCGATGCGCCACGGAACGGGACTCTGCGTCGACGCACGCAGCGATTGGAGACTTTTCACGCACCGGCAGTGGTGCGGCCCGCAAACTGGTTCTGCGACAACCCTCGCAATGGCAGGAAGCTTCACGCTTCGGGATGATGCTCGACGCACTCGGCGATGCGGAGACCCTGCGTGTTGCGATGGTGCCGCGATGAAATTTTCCACGCACTCTCGTCTTGCGACACGCAATCGGATGATGCGTTGGGTACCAGTCACTCTTGTTCACGCTTCTGCTTCCCAGCTCCCAAACACAGCAAAAACGACCTCCTGAAGCCCCAAGACTGGGCAAGCACTCCAAGGCAGGTCAGAACTCTCTCAGCAGAGTTCCAGGGGAGCTGGTGGTGAAGTCCTTTTGTTCCTGGGACTTCTTAACAGGGAGCCAGCTCTTCTCAGGCCCTTGGAGATCAGAATCAAAAGAAGGGGACACAGCAAAGTCCTTCCCCTCTCCTTGGCAGCAAAGCAAAACAGCAAGCAGGCAGTCTTCTCCTCTTCAGTTTCTTCCAGCTTTCTCCTTGGCAGAGGTTTCTTCTTAGTTCCAAAGTGATCTAAAGTTTTAGGTGTCTGGGGTCCTCTTCTTATACCCCTCCAAGTCTTTGTCTCTCTTTGTTCCAGTGGGGGGATTCCCCTGCTCAAACCGGTTCCTGGGTGTGCTCTGCTCTGGAGCACCTGGTTCCTTTCAGAGTGAGGGGCAGGGTCGTTAGACGCTCAGCAGGAGGTGGAGCCTTCTTTGTGCCAGCAGAGGCAGAGTCCTCAGCCTGGCCAGCAGGGGGTGGAGCCAGCTTTGTGTTTGTCAGGGGCAGCCCTATTCAGACCCAGGGACTACTCCTCCCACCCATCTAAAGCAGATCTCCCTATTCACCCTGCTGCTGACTCATCCAGGCTCCTGGAGCCACCTAGCACATCACCTGACACCAGTCAGCCAACCAGCACACAGGCACACAGGAAGGTTAAACAGGAGAATAGCTACTTTCTAAAAAGTGCTATTCCCACACAGTGAATTTAAAAACCATCTTGCTAAAAAGATGTATAATTAAATTCTGAACACAGAGATACCAAACTTGGATTTTCTATCTTGCCCCTATGGGAAGATAGGCATGTAAACAGCCTTCCCCATTCTATCCTATGGGCAAGATAGCCTCTCAGCAGTGAAAAACGAAAATGGCTGTAATTCACTACCAGGGCATGTTACACACCTCAGTACATGCCCTACCTTTCAGATACACTGCACCCAGCCCAGGGGGGTACCTAGGGCCACCATAGGGATGCCTGACATGTACAGAAAGGGAAGGATAAGGCCTGGTCAGTGGGTGCACTGGCCAGGTCGACATGGCAGTCCTGGACTGCACATAGGCACTGCAAGCAGGCCTAAGACATCATTTTAGCGCTACTCCTGTGGGTGGCACAATCAGTGCTGCAGCCCACTAGTAGCATTTGAATCACCAGCCCTGGCACACTTAGTGCACTTTACTAGGGGCTAACAGGTGAAACAAATATACCAATCATGGATAACCAATCAATATAACAATTTATACAGAGAGCATATGCACTTTAGCACTGATCAGCAGTGGTAAAGTGCCCAGAGTCCTATTGCCAACAACCACGGGTCAGGAAAAATAAAGGAGGAAGAAGCAAAAAGTTTGGGGATAACCCTGCAAAAAGGGCCGTTTCCAACACAACCCCCTTCCAGCCTAAAGCCAGGGTAGACCAAGCGATACCTCGATGGGATTCCCTGCTTAGGGCGATAGAACACGGAAACTGGCCCAAACAGCAGGGCACTATTCCTGTTCTACGCCTTCCTGAACCCGGTTGGATCTCTCCATCCATACTCTCAGGGTCCAACACGCCAACCCATGTGGAACCCTTCTCCTCACCTGTGGACACCACCTGTGCAGCACCTAGCCTTAACTTGCTCACAGATGTGTCCCAACAGACAGACAGCAAGCCACAGTGACCACTGACAGTGGTCAGGGATGAGACCCAGGACTTATTCCTCTCAGTGCCCTCAAACCCCTGTGGTGTCAGAGGGTGGGGGGCGGTAGCCCCAGGTGCTTGGCACCCTTTGTCCACTCCCTTCCCTGTCAGGTCGGGTCTGACAACCTGGCACTGACCGACCAGCTCCGGGCCTGTATCCGGTGGCTGGACAGGAGGCTGGGGTAGGCTTTTCCATACCCAGTCCTCCTCTTCCTTGGGGCTTTGTACCCTCCCACCTGGAGCGGTACCCCCTTCTAGAATAGTCAGGGCACCTGTGGCAGGTGTCCTGCACCATTCACCCACCAGTTCAGGGGTTCTATCCTGCAACTGGGATCCCAGGTCAGGGGGGACACCCCGGACCTGGCCCTCCAACCTAGGGTCTACACCCTCCAGGTGAACCGGGGTCAGAGGCGAGGACTCCCTCCCTCTGCACCCTCTTCCAGAATTCTGCACCCTCCTACTCGGAGCGGTACACCTCAAAGACAAACTGGTAGAGACACTGCTTACAGATGTCCCTCCCTCCAGTTCAGGACCTCTCTCCAGCAACTGGTCTCCCAACCTAGGGTCTAAACCCTCAGGTTGCACCGGGGTCAGAGGCGAGGACTCTCTCCCTCTGCACCCCCTTCCAGAGAGCTGCACCCTCCCCACTGGAGGGGTACCCCTGGAAGCCAAACCGGTCAGGACACAGCTTACAGATGTCCTTCCCCCCAGGTCAGGCAGATCCTGAACCTGGCCTCCCATCCCAGGGACTAAACCCTGCGGTTGCACACCTGCCTGGCATGCCAGGACTTCTGGGGACTCACACAGTATCTCCCCGAGGGTGACACATGACTCATGTGTCTCGTGACAGTCTGCCTGGCGCAGATCTCCCGGCCCCTGTCCACCTGACAGTGCGTGAAGATCCCCCAGGACAGAAGTGGTGTCACCATGGTCACTCCTAGGGGACTCAGCCCTTCTGGCTGGTCCCTGACCCACTGGTTCTCCCACTGGGGAACACATCCCCCTCTCACCCCTCAGTCTGGACTTCTGCACCCTCCCAACTGGAGCGGTACCGCCAGACACCAGAACCACTGGAGCTCTGTTTACAGAGGCTCCAGGTTCTCCTGACACTAGGAGATCCTCCTCAAATGGCCTACTAGCACTGTCTAGGCCCCCAACCTGGCGTTCTCTTAAGGAACCCTCCAGGCCCTGAGACGGGGTTTCGGGCACCTTGGGACCCACAGTCCCACACTCACCCCTTCTCCACTGAGACAGGACGTGAGCCCCTACACCCCTCCCACTACACTGGGACCTAACCGGGCTACACTGAACCTCTTCCACCTCACAGGTCTGGAAGATATCCGGGCCACTCCTTTTGGGATCACTCCCCAATGCCTCTCCAGACCTTTTGACATCCAACCAAAGGTCTGCCTCCAACGCAAGCTCTCTGGAACCAGAGAACTCACACTCCACCGGGTGTTGGCATAGCTCTGGAAAACAGGGACTTAAAATATGCTCTCCAACAAATGAATCACACAGCCCCCCACAGTTGTTAACCAAGCTACCGTTTGCCTCACCCTCCAGTGCCTCACACAAGTACCCCACACCACTCTCCTGAGATTGGCAAGACAGTACCTGACTGTCTCTGTCACACAACTCACACTCTTCTGGGCGGTCTTCACACTCACACACCAAGGTTTCTACCATGGGGGAACCCCTCTCCCTGTACCTCTCATCTAGGGTCAGTAGAGTGTCCCTCCCACCACTAGGAATATGGTCCACTGTGCCAGTTCCCCAATCCACTTCAGGGACACTGCACTCCACTGGAACTACATCATAAACCTGAACTCCCTGGTGTATGTCAACCCCCTCCCTCAAGTTAGGCGCCACATCTCTGGGTGTTTGTACCTTTCTCTCAGCACTAGAAACTACAATCTTGCTGCCACCATCTGAGCTGGACTCCACCTCCAACTCAGCAAAGCTCACTTCCTGAGCTAACCTTTCTTCTTCAGCTGAGACACTCATGGCCTCAAGCCTCTCGAGCTCCATATCAAGCTCCCTCATTCTTAATTCATGTGCCAAGGTCAATTTCAATTCTTCCAAGGCATACATCTTCTTGCTCTCTTCTATTTTGTTTTGGGTTTCCATTTCCATCAGCTTCAACTCAAGCCTCATGACTTCTAACTCATGATCTCTAGCCCTTTGATTCTCCTCCAACTCCTCTGGAGTGAGACTCCTACTGGAATGGGAGCTGCCAGCCCTTGAGACTGGTCCGACCACGGGCAGAGCTTGGGAAACAAAACCATCCTCTTCATCTGCATCATCCTCTTCTTGGGCCTCCCACCAGGCCTTCAAGACTCTTTGTAGCACATCCCTTCTAGATCCGCTTTTCACAGGGCAACCAAGGTCTTTGCAGAATTGCTTGAGCTCCTCAACCTTGTACGAATACAGATCCTCCATGGAAAACTCCAATTCTGCCCTCTCACTTGTTGCCACCTAAGACATGATGCTCTTGAAGAGTTACTCCAAAATAGAATCAAACATATAGCATGTGGTTGTCTATTGGTCTGCACTTAAACTAGCGATGTACACCAATTACTGTGGGTCAAGTACAAATACAAGTTCAATCCTCACCGCTGACCACCAATGTTAGATCTGGGGGTCTCTAGTTGGCAGGGTAGGTTCCACTGTCCAAGTAGGGACCCTTGCTTCTAGTCAGGGAAAGGGGGATACACTGTTAAGATAACCCCTGCTCACCCTCTAGGTAGCTTGGCCTGAGCAGTCTAGGCTATCAAAGGCAATGTGTAAAGTATTTGTACCAACACTCACAGTAACACAGTGAAAACACCACAGATTTACTCCACACCAGTTTTAGAAAAATAAGGTATCTTTACTAAAAACTTCACAAGACCAAATACTACAGACAAACCAACATATAATTCAAAAAGGTTACTTCAAGGATAGTTCAAGAGTTTGCAGACAAGTACTCCAGGATGTCAAAATCAGTGTCCTGCACAGTGCGACTCTCAATGCACAAAATGCGACACTTTCGTGCCCAACAGTACCTGTAGTTGCGATAAGGTTCCCAAAAGCTATAACAAGGAAGATGGCAAAGGCGATGCGATGCTCCTGAGATCCTGGGGAGGCTTTGCAGCAGCCCTGCTTCACGCAGCAGAGGTGGATGCGCCGGCTCCAATCTGTAGGGGGAGGATGCGATACCTTTGGCTTTCGTTGCGTAGGTTTCTTAGGGGGAAGCTTCACGCACAGGTTCGATGCGACACTCTTCGATGTGGTGCGATGCGTGGCGCAGCGTTGCCTTCCGGCCCTGCAACTCTCGATGCGCCACGGAACGGGACTCTGCGTCGACGCACGCAGCGATTGGAGACTTTTCACGCACCGGCAGTGGTGCGGCCCGCAAACTGGTTCTGCGACAACCCTCGCAATGGCAGGAAGCTTCACGCTTCGGGACGATGCTCGACGCACTCGGCGATGCGGAGACCCTGCGTGTTGCGATGGTGCCGCGATGAAATTTTCCACGCACTCTCGTCTTGCGACACGCAATCGGATGATGCGTTGGGTACCAGTCACTCTTGTTCACGCTTCTGCTTCCCAGCTCCCAAACACAGCAAAAACGACCTCCTGAAGCCCCAAGACTGGGCAAGCACTCCAAGGCAGGTCAGAACTCTCTCAGCAGAGTTCCAGGGGAGCTGGTGGTGAAGTCCTTTTGTTCCTGGGACTTCTTAACAGGGAGCCAGCTCTTCTCAGGCCCTTGGAGATCAGAATCAAAAGAAGGGGACACAGCAAAGTCCTTCCCCTCTCCTTGGCAGCAAAGCAAAACAGCAAGCAGGCAGTCTTCTCCTCTTCAGTTTCTTCCAGCTTTCTCCTTGGCAGAGGTTTCTTCTTAGTTCCAAAGTGATCTAAAGTTTTAGGTGTCTGGGGTCCTCTTCTTATACCCCTCCAAGTCTTTGTCTCTCTTTGTTCCAGTGGGGGGATTCCCCTGCTCAAACCGGTTCCTGGGTGTGCTCTGCTCTGGAGCACCTGGTTCCTTTCAGAGTGAGGGGCAGGGTCGTTAGACGCTCAGCAGGAGGTGGAGCCTTCTTTGTGCCAGCAGAGGCAGAGTCCTCAGCCTGGCCAGCAGGGGGTGGAGCCAGCTTTGTGTTTGTCAGGGGCAGCCCTATTCAGACCCAGGGACTACTCCTCCCACCCATCTAAAGCAGATCTCCCTATTCACCCTGCTGCTGACTCATCCAGGCTCCTGGAGCCACCTAGCACATCACCTGACACCAGTCAGCCAACCAGCACACAGGCACACAGGAAGGTTAAACAGGAGAATAGCTACTTTCTAAAAAGTGCTATTCCCACACAGTGAATTTAAAAACCATCTTGCTAAAAAGATGTATAATTAAATTCTGAACACAGAGATACCAAACTTGGATTTTCTATCTTGCCCCTATGGGAAGATAGGCATGTAAACAGCCTTCCCCATTCTATCCTATGGGCAAGATAGCCTCTCAGCAGTGAAAAACGAAAATGGCTGTAATTCACTACCAGGGCATGTTACACACCTCAGTACATGCCCTACCTTTCAGATACACTGCACCCAGCCCAGGGGGGTACCTAGGGCCACCATAGGGATGCCTGACATGTACAGAAAGGGAAGGATAAGGCCTGGTCAGTGGGTGCACTGGCCAGGTCGACATGGCAGTCCTGGACTGCACATAGGCACTGCAAGCAGGCCTAAGACATCATTTTAGCGCTACTCCTGTGGGTGGCACAATCAGTGCTGCAGCCCACTAGTAGCATTTGAATCACCAGCCCTGGCACACTTAGTGCACTTTACTAGGGGCTAACAGGTGAAACAAATATACCAATCATGGATAACCAATCAATATAACAATTTATACAGAGAGCATATGCACTTTAGCACTGATCAGCAGTGGTAAAGTGCCCAGAGTCCTATTGCCAACAACCACGGGTCAGGAAAAATAAAGGAGGAAGAAGCAAAAAGTTTGGGGATAACCCTGCAAAAAGGGCCGTTTCCAACACTTCTTTAATGGTAGCTTAGTTCCATCACAGGTGGTCAGGGTAACAGGAGGAAGTTAGATAGTACAAGATTAGCCCCACCAGGAGCAAGCTCCATTCAGCTCAGCCTGAGTACACCAACTGCCAAACTCCTCTAGAGAGACACCCAGGCATTCCATGATGTCATGGAACATTCCAACCCCAACAGAGCTGTGCAGTAGAGAAAAGCTAACAAGTAATCTACAACATCCAGCCCGTGGCAGCATGTGGGCTCAGAGGCTCAGAAGAATTACCAAGATAGGATTGGTGCATAGGAGATCATTGCCTCGTCCGTGGCATGCTTCCCGCAGTGCTCAAAATCGAGCGAAGTCGAGGGGAATTGCTCGTGGCAACTGCGGTGAGCCTGGTTCAAAGGTACAGGAATGCCCTTGGTCCCTTCTAACTTACAGGGTTCCCTTGTCCTTTGTTCACATACTTTTAGAAAGTTGGCATTTTCTTGTCCTAACCAGAAAATGCCCACTACGTTCTTCTTCTCAGCAGCAAATCTTGTTCAACTGCTCCTCTTTGGAAGGGTATCCAGCATCTCTGAGCCCTTCTCGACTACAACCTTCAGCTTCATCCAGCTGAAGATTTTTGACTTCCAAAACTTAGAAATCTTCACCGTGACTTCATCTAGCAGTTCCCAATGATGACACTTCCTCCTTGTAAATCACCATCTGCCTTGCCCTGCTGAACTTTACCTTCTCAGATATTTTTCTTCAAAATTCTTATTCCAAAGGTAAGCAGAGACTGGGCCCAATCCTCTCTGTGTATCTGAACCGTTCTCCATCATGTTTGGCCTTAATTTTGACTTTTCCCCGTACTCGTATGACTGGATGTCCGTGATTGGCGCTTTGATCTTTTAGGCACTTGATTGCACTAAAAGATCTAAATATTCCTAACTCCCATTCTACTGATTAAATTTTTGTTTTGGTGTCAAACAATTTATTAAATGCTACTCTATTTTTTTTTACTTGGTGTGGGATTTTTTTGTGTTTTGTTTCAACTTTATTACTGTTTGAGTGCTACATAAATACTTGGAAAACTGCTGTTAAGTTAAGTCTGACTGCTTTTGTGCCAAGCTAACAGAGGGTTAAGCACAGGACAACTTAATGATTTTTGTGGTTCACCTTGACAGGGTTTGTGATTTCTGCTTGAAAAGGATTCTCAGTACCCTCAACCAAAAATTCAATTTCCTACATGTACAAATTACAATATAGTTTTCTCCAAATATGTCTCTGTTCATGAAGAAATATCCTGATTATTACCTGGTTACTTATAATTGAAAATTTTAATTAAACACTTATTCCTGCTCCTGCTAAGATTTGAACCCTTAATAATATTAACACCTTATAATAAAGTAAGACCACAATATGCAGGTACAATCAATGGGCCAAATAGCCAAACACAAACCACTAACCCAGTGGAATCTTTTGATCCATAAATACAATTCATAGATCAATTTTTTCTAGAAAACTCACTATGACCCATTCTTCAATAACATATTTATTTGAAAAACTCAAACTATGAAATTCTGTCTCCGGGTATTCTTCAAATCCTTAACAAAATTCATAACATAGAAAAAATAATACCCCGATACACACAACCCATACCAGACCACCCAATATAAAGCTACTAACACATTTGTATCTTGTTGACCACCACTTTAATTTTTAAATCAACATCATCCATTTTTTTACTAAACTCCCAATATTTGTTAACATATCAACAATCTAAGATGTACAAAAGTGATTCATTCCAACTGTTCATGGTATTTATTTAAGTGAGGCGTTCTCAAGGCTTTTAGAATGTAGTTTCAATGAACAGATCATTGGGCCCATCCTAAACCACATTGATACTAGGGCAAATTCAAGACACAATACAGTATCTCAAATTCAATTCCTATTTATCCCAAAAACTATCAACCATCATATCGGAAAATCAAACGATCCAAGAAACATATTAGAGGACAGTCTTTTTAATGGAATTTCTCTTACATTTGAAATTAGCATACTTTAAAAGTGAAATATGGGATGAACTTCAAGTTACTGATTTTGAGATTTCAATGTTAAGATAACAAATCATTGGTTACCACTTAGATACAGTTACAAAAAAATAATAGTAACTTTCTAATAAGTACTTATATTCAGGGTCACTGAAATTTTGCAGTAGAGGAGCACCAAATTATGCAGCAGGGTTGATAAAATTATTGCACAAGAAAAGGAAAATTATGCGGCATAATGATAGTATTACTTGATTCTTTTATGATTCCTACACATGGCGATACTGTCTGGGTAAAAATTTCATCGCATTAGTACTAGTTTAACAACCAAATACATGAAAACGGAACTGAAAGTTGACCAGTTAACCAGATTGGCCAGATTTTGCTGCAGAAGAAGGATTATGCCGCAAATGTGGCAAGTACATAATTATGTCAAAAAGCAGCAGCCACAGAAGCATGTAATTCCATTGGACCTGCTTATATGATAACAGCAAAATTACCAATAATCACTTAAAAAATATACAGTTCCCTATCAAGATGAAGACCACATTTGGTACAATGCAATGTATCTATCCATTTGGTCTCACATTCCCTCATTGCATGCATTTCATCACCACCTCTTATGTCTGTAAGGATCTGTTGAAGTCTTATGTTACTGATATATTTGTGTTTAAGCATTGACCAAAAGGGCAAGGCAATGAGATTAGAAGTATCCCTATTAATAATTTCCCTTAAATGTTCATTTCTGGTATGCTTTCAATGTTCTTTTAGCGCAACCTATGTGCATTTTATTACAACAATAACTAATGTAGGCACAATAATTCCAAATTCTATTTATTAACCTATTACTGTACTTCTTCACTTCATTACAGTCATACAAATCAGAACATTTATATATAGTATATTTACAACATGCACAGATTTCACATTCATGAAAACCTCTATTTCTGCATCTGGTGACCTATTTTCTTACATTTGGTGTAAAATTAACCATAGTCTTATTCAGGCTGAATGTTCACCTAAGGATGTAGCTTTTCTAAATGCTAGTTGTGGTCTACATGTAATCAAGGAGCGAAAGTCTGCATCTAATAGTAGGAGATGCCAATATATTTTTAAGAATAAAGTTTAATTTAGAAAGGTCTCTAGAGTTGCAACAAACCTTAACTGCTGTTCCATCACATCTTCTTTCTTCTAGTAGTTCTTGCCCATTAATTCTGCGTGTCCTACCTTTTGCTTCTAAGAGTATCTTCACTGTACATGTTCTTTCTTTAAACCTCATCATTGGTTTTTGTGATTCTTCTTCACAAACATCTAACACACTACACTTTCTTTTAGCTCTAAGTAACTAACCAAAAAGAATATTAATAATTTGATATTGTGGGTGACACAACGTGACATACTATTGCATGCAATAATGCTTCTGTGAATTCTACTGTGAAGTTTTTCATTACTAAAATCTGGTTCAATATCCAAAAACTAATTAGTGGTACTGTTTTCTAACATTTATTCGGCATTATAACTCATTTTGTTTAAGAATGCCTAATACTCTAAAAGTTCAGTAACTGTGCCTTTCCAAATCAACAGAATATCCTCCTTGTATCTTCCCCAAAATGCAATCTTGTCCTGTGTGTCATATATATCATCAATCAAACTATCAATCCTTTATAAAGCGTTCCAAATCACCCATGAGGGTCTCAAGGCGCTGGAGTTGCTAGCTACTGCGTGATGATCTGTTCATTCGACCAGCCAGGTGCAGGGAATGGTTGTTTCAAACTTTGGCTGCCAGGTGTGAGGAAAAAGCGTCCGCAGCTGTTGACTCGGCAGATCGGGTGTATTTGTGAGGAAGAAGAAGGCGGATCATAGCTGTCTGGTCAGTTGGTGGAAGGTCATGCGTTTGTTGATGTAGGGCTTTGTATACATGAGTCATCATCTTGAATTGACATCCCTTCTGGCTCAGGAGCCAGTGTAGGTTCTTGAGGTGGTGTATGCTGTGGGTCCATCTGGGAAGGTCAAGTATGAATCTTGCCACTGAGTTTTTATTGTCTGTAGTCTCTTCAGGAGGCGTGTGGTGATTCCTATGTAGAGTGTTTTCCCCTAGTCTAGCCTGCTGGTGATAAGGGCCTGCATGATAGTCTTTCTGGTGTTGACAGGGAGCCACCTGAAGATCTTGCAGAGAATGCATAGGATGAGACTACATTCCTTCATGGATAGCTTGCTCTCCAAGATGATGCTAAGGTTGGGGGCAGAGGATGGGCAGAATTTAGTAGGCCATCATGTGTTGTTCCATGGTGAGGTCTTATTCCCAAAGATAAAGACTTCTGTCTTGTACGTATTGAGCTTTAGACAGTTGTCCTTCATCCAGCTGGTGACATTCATCATACCACTTAAACAACAGAAGAGTGAAGCCAACAAATGAAGAGCCAGCAAGAGGGGTCACTCTTGTTTTTTAAAAGAACCCTCACTCACCAACCTGGTTGGTGACATGCTTCATCATTGGGTTCCCACCAGAGAGGCCAAGTGCCTCCCTGGTGTGCTACGATGCTTGACTACAGCAGAGCATTTTTTGGGGTGTTTTGTGAGTGTGAAAAGTGATAGTGAAAAAATTAAAAATGCCTTGATTTCATCCAGAAAAATGTTTATTAGTGGAAAATCAGGCACAGTTAAGAACAGTGGGGTGGATGTTTTGGGCTGGATAAATTGACCAGCTACATCCTGTGAGAAAAGGGCTGTGGTCAACATGCTTCTGACTCCAATCGCCCTTAGCAAGGCATTCGTCAGGACCATATACCACAGCGGTATGCGCACACTAAGGCACATCCTGACATGTGGTAGTAAAAAATACAGATGCAACTTACGGTTTTAAGTGGGGCCCTCAGAAATCCTGAAAGCCAAAGTGACTATATAGTGTAGGGTAGCCTTACTAACCCTGGGCGGACAACTATGCTACGTTCGTGAAGTTTGCATAGTTTGTGCTACTTCGCAATACGTGAATTGCACGTAGCACAGTGTAAAATCACGTAGCGTACCATAGTTGGCATTTTTGGCTCGCTTGCGGTCCTCAACGTCAAGTTGGCGGCCGCGAGCGAGCAAAATGACATCCCAGCGAGACTTTTTCCTCGTTCGCGATCAGCTACATCAAGTTGCTGATCGCGAGCGTGGAAAATGAACCTCCCGGCGACATTCTCAACGCGGAGAGGTCAGGTTTCTCATTGCGAGTGGTCGCGTATGCCCACTACCGCTCGCGATGAGAAACTACCAGTCCGCGTTGAGAAAGCTGCTACTCGAGTAAAAATCTACTCAAGCGGCAGAAAACGACAGCTCGCACTGTGCAAGATGCCGTTTTCAATGATTGCACAGTGCGGACAAGCATCCGGTACTGTGCAATCATTGCGAACAGCGCACTACGCAGTTCGCGTAGTGCTACACGTATCTCGCGTAATGCAAAGTGCACTTCGTGTAGCTATGCGTAGGGCTACTACGCGAACTACGCTCAGGGTTAAGCCTTACACCATGGGTCCCTGTGGAGGGTGGTGGCTTCTAGCCACACGTACTCCAAAGCTAGGCACCCGTTTGAAACCTGGATTCTTCCATCAGATGGACCCCGATGGATGAGTCAATCTGAGAAGGTCGAGGATGAGTTTTGCTGCTGAGTTTTGCACTGTCTTTAGTCTCTTCAGGAGGCATGCAGTCATTCCCACATAGACAGTGTTCCCATAATCCAGTGTACTGGTGATGAGGGCCTGAGTGTCGGTCCTTCTGATGTTCGTTAGGAGTCACCTGCAAATCTTTTGGCGCATGCATAGGTTGTGAGAGCAGGTGGACAAGACTATGTCGACCTGTTTCTGCATTGACGTTTAGCTGTCCAAGATGATGCCAAGGGTATGTGCATGGTCTATCGGGATGGAGGAAGGGCAGAGTTAAGCCGGCCACCAGCGTCGTTCTATGCCACTTTGTTGTTCTAGAAGAAGAGGACTTTTGTCTTGTTCATTTTGAGCTTTAGACAATTGTCCTTCATCCAGTCAGCAATGTTCATCATACATCTGTGGAAGATGGCTCTGGTGGTGTAGGGGTCTTCTGACAGCAAGAAGATGAGCTGGGTGTCATCGGTGTAGGAGGTGATGTTGAGTCTGTGCAATCTGAGAGTGTTGGCCAGGAGAGTAATGTAGGTGTTGAAGAGGGTGGGACTCACTCCTTGGGGGACACTCCATTTGAAGGCATCTCCCTGGAGTCGAATGGGGGGAATTCTGTTGCTCAAGATGTGATTTGAGATGGTGTCAAAGGCGGCTGACAGGTCCAGGAGGATGAGGGCTGCCGTATCGCCATCGTCTAGGTGGACAATGATTTTATCAGTGGCTGTGATCAGGGTTGTCTCAGTGCTCTGACTGGTTCAGAATCCCGATTGTGATTGGTCCAGGAAGTTGTTGTGTTCCAGTTGTTCAGTGAGTTGCTAGTTGATTGCCTTCTCAAGAACCTTTGCTGGAAAGTGGAGCAGGGAGATGGGCAGGTAGCTCTTTGGTTCTGCTGAGGTGGCGGATGATTTCTTCAGGAGGTGCCTTGCTTCAGCGTGTTTCCAGTCATCACGGAAGGAGGCCAAGGTAATGGAGGTTGTTCAGGACTTTCTTGAGCTTGTCGCCAATTGGCTTGCTCCTGAGGTTTAAAACGTGGTGAGGACAGGGGTCTGTGGGTGCTCTTAGGTACAAAGAGTTCATGATGGAGACTGTGGCTTGGGTTGTAAGAGGGTCCCAGTGGGTGAGCAGGTGTTCGGGTTTCTGTTCCTGGTTGTGACCAGGTTGACACTGTCAGCGGCGGGGTGTAGGGGTTTGAAGTTTTCAGAGATCACTGATATATTGTTGTGGAAGAAGTCCGCCAGGGTGTCATAGTTCTTGTGAGGCAGTGATGTTGTTCTTCTTTGTTTCTTTCAGGAGGCGATGGTACTGGTTAAGTCCTGCCTTGAAGGTGGAATGGTCTCCTGTTTCTTTGCTTGTGCGCCACTTCCTTTCTAGTTGCTGGCAGTTGCTTTTGGTGGATTTCAGCTCAGCGGTGAACCAGCTGGCTCAATTGGAAGGTCATTTGGAGTTGACTAGCTTGGTGGGGGAAATTATGTTTGGTGTTCTGAGATCCATTGGGGGAAATTCTTTGCAGCCTGTTCTGGGCTGAATGTTGTGTTTGGGAGGTGGGAGTTGAGGGTTTTGTTCCACTGGTCTTCTAATATCTTTTTCCAATCTCATAGGTCTTGATATGTTGAAGTGCACACTGTAGTGGTCGGTTCAGGTGAACAATGTGATGTGACTGTATCGTGCTTTGTCGCTGGATGTGAAAATTCGGTTGAGCATGTGTCCTGCAATGTGGGATGAGTTGGTGACACGTTGCTTGAGGCTGATGTTGTTCATGCCTTCTAGGGGGTCGGTTGTGTTGGTGTAACTGGGGTCGTCGAGGTGGAAGTTAAGATCCCCTAGCAAGAAGTAGTGCTAGGAGTCAATGGCAATCAGCGTTATGAGGTCAGTGATGGCATTGCAGAAGCTGGGGCATGGCCCTGGTGGTATGCAGTCGGGGGTTCCTCTGATGGTGCTTTTTCCGTCTGTGTGGAGTTGTAAGTTGAGATGCTCCATTATTGCAGTTGGGTTGTTTGAGGAGGTCGCGCAGTGGACAGTGTCCTTGTAGGTGATGTTAATTCCTCCTCTATGTTTGTTGGTTCTGTACCGTTGTGTTATTTTGTAGCATTCAGGAGTGGAAGTGGCGATGTCCAGCATGGAGATGGGGTTCGGCTGGGACTCTGTGAGGAAGATAAATAATGCGGTAAGGGATGGAATTATTTTTCCCGATCTCTGTGGCATGTTTGCCAAGCAATTGCCTGTTGAGTAGAATGTACTGGGGTTGTACAATTATTATTATTAATATATATAGACTTATTAAGCGCACAGCTACCCGTAGGTTTCCCGGCGCTGGAGGCACAAAAAATGACACGGGCCAGCAACAAAGCCAAAGCAGGTTACAAGGAAAACAAGCAGGTTTTAACTCCTCTGCGGAATTTAAGATGGCAGTCTTGTTCGGTGTGGAGGCCGCAGTAGAGTTTGGGTGCATGTTATCACTTGATTTATGTATTCTGCATTTTTTTTTAAACTTCTGTTCCAAAATAGGTCTGCCTTGAATGCCTTTTTATCTGGAAATTTTAAATGACTTCACCTGATTCGTGAAGTTTGTACACAGGGGAAAGTCCCTTGTCTTTTTATTTCTTTTTTTTTTTCTTTTAAATGTACATACCTTTTCTTTTCTTTCCCTTTTCTTCTCTTTTCACAATTGATCTATGGGTTTTAGTGTCTTTATTATTTATGACCTGCATTCCAGGATTTGTTTTAGTGGATGCAGTACATCAAATTTGTAAAGCAGTAAATAATGGTAACTGTAGTAAGCAAGTATTGAGGATATTTTATAGGAAACTTTTTGTAACAATTTTTGTTAATTGATACAATAAAAATTTCGACTCGACTCAGGTGTCTCTGGTGATGTTGTTTACTTCTGTACTGCAGATGGAGCAGCAGTACTGGCAGGAGAACAGTTCTCTGGTGGTGTGTGGAGAAATGCAGCAGCAGTAGTTGTCGATGGGATCAAGGGCTCGGAGGCCTCCTGCAGTGCAGCTGTGTGTGGTGGAAGAGTCAGGGTTCCTGGCACTGGATGTGGTCCAGGCACGTATGGACGCATATTAACTCTCCTTTCGCATGCCTGTTGCGTGCATCTGCCGTGCACTGCGGCCTCCATAAGTAGGTCTTAGGCAGTAAGTGGGGCTCAGCTAGCAGAGTGAAGCAGGAGGAAATAGGCAGCAAATAAAATGGCAGGTAGCTGAGCAGGTGGAACAGCAGTAAATAAAAAGAGAAAACATAAAGGGAGATACAGCAACAGTGAAAATAAGTATAACATTTACAGTAAAACCAGAGTTAACACAGTACTAAGACAGTATGTACAGAGCAAACCAACTAAAGGCTGAAGTGGGATTGCAGTAGGCAGGGAAGCTGGCATGGGGATCTGCCCATTCCAAGCAGTTGTTAATTCAAGTTGAAGTTGGGGCAGAACATCTTTAAGTCAACTGTAATCAATTAAAATGTTGAGATTCATAAATAAAAGAAAAGAACCTGCAAGAAAGCTTTCAATATGAACTTTGAGTCATTGCAATTGGGCAAAGACAAATCTGGAAGTCAGCTGAAAAATATCTATTCAAATTAGGATGCCCGATAAAAAAGAATCTTCAAAGTGGTGGGATTCCATTACTTTAAGAAAATATTTAGAGGTAGACAGAATACCAAAGGGATTAAGTATTAACATTATTCCTGCTGCAGAAAATATAAATGAAATACAAGCTGAGAAATGGGAAAATAGCCTTAAAGATGGCTCTCGCTCTTTGAGCAAACAAGACATTTTCAAAAATATTATTTCAAAACACTTAGATGAAATCAAAACAAAAAAAGTCAATAAATCCTCCAAAGGTTGTGAATATGTGTGGCTCAATGCTGAGCATTGCATGAAGATGTGTATATCATCTGCTTTAATGGCCTTGCATTTTGGACATCCGATATCTTGCCCAGCCATTCTTGACAGCTTACTCTGAGTCCAATAGGCCCTGTGGGTCGTGAATAGATGATTTCTCTTAAGTGAGGCAAGTTTCACCACTGCATATAATGCTAAATCTGCTACTTGCTACATCTGCCTCATATCTCCCTATATGGTACCCTCTTCCCATATTGAGGCTACATCAGGATATTTCTTGTCATCAGCCTCCTGGAAGTCCCAAAACCATACAGATACTTCCTTCTTTAATCGACCAGCCTTCATCACCTGTTAAGACTATTCCTCCTCCACTACCCACTATTCAGTTTCCCACTATGATCATAGCTGATGGTATTTAAATCACGATAGCTGGCCATTTGTGCATGCACTTAAATCTTGCATTTCCAGCATGGTCTCCCCAGATTAGTAATCCTTTTTTGTAGCCCATTTTTTCTTGTATTAGTACTCTGTGCCCTTTGACATTGCTATCGCTAAGCAGTGCCACATTGTGTGCGTGCTCTGGCCCTACAATAGTAGTGTTAAAACTGGTTTAATCAAATTCGTCCATTTAACTGCCCTGTAACACCATCGTAGATGGTCAGAAGTTCCAGTTATTCCATGGATGTTGAATGCCATTTGTAGGCTACAGTGCATATTTACACCACCCACATATATGACAAAAATATATGTCAGAGTCACTTCATTTTCTGGCATGTCTGCATTAAATTCACTGCAATGACACTTGTAGGGAAAAGTGCATTTGTATTGTAGGAGACATCTATATTTATATATATTCTGACATAAGCCCTAAAAAGTGCCTTGTAAACCCTTAAAAGAGGGTGCTAATATATCAAAATAATGCACACTACATATTGGGTTAGAGTACACTCATAGTCATATAAAACCCTAAAGATATTTTACTGTGTAGGCCTTGTATAATTGTCTCCTCAATAGGCATAAATGGAGTCCATATATCCAATTGCGGAAAAACTAGAAAATAGATCGAAGCATTTTACTACTTAATTACAAAAATCTGATTTAATGGTGAGAACAGACTTCGGAGAGCCTAAGTGGAGAATCAACTTTGTAAAAATGTTGGTTGGCCTGCCTGAGCCAAAACTGGGTTAAAAGCAGTTATGCTACTCATCACACCTCCTGACCTGGAATACATAACCCTGGCAAGTATAGTTAACAACTCTGTCTTAGAGGACAATATTCTACCTCTGAACCAAGAAAGATGAAATGGGTATTGACTGCTGATCATCCAGAAACAATTAACTATCTAGGAGTCAACAGGAACAGTTGGCAAGACAAAGGGCAACTTTAGCACTACCTCTCTTGATGAGTATACCCCAAGGAGGACTTCTCGTATTAATTCCTGGGCCATCCCAGACAGCCAGACTCCAGTCAGAGTAGGAAAGAGACTATGGGCACAATTCACAAAGACCTGAAGGCTAAGTATACCTTTGTGAATTGGGCCCTCTCACTTCAGATCTAAACTTAGACTGTAGGTCTAAGTTCACCTTTGTGAATTGGGGCCTCGGTTTTGACCCTGCCAGGTGGGAGAAGAGCTCATCTCAGAAGGGGAATACAAAAGGAGATGAAGATAGGCCTGCTTGGTGTAAGCTAGGTTTTGCCATCCTGAAAGAGGGACTCCTGTGTTATTTTACACTAAGGCAAGGGTGTTGTAGCGCAAAAGGAGTTTGAGAAACTAGGAGAAAATAGGTAGGACTGGGTGGTAGAATTTCTCTAATCACTAGCTAGCGCACAGGATACATTTGCCACCTTAACCACCACCACCACATAACATACCTGGACTTCGGAAAACTCCACATGAAAAAGAAAGCCCTGCTGGAAGAAGAGGACTCAAACTCTACTGACACATAAAGCAGAAAGACCCTTAATTCCAACAGGGCCCAGCTGACCACAGAGGACTGGATCCTGCAGAACACCTGGATTAAGAGCGACCTGGTGCCCCGAAACCTTCTCTGAGAGGGTCTGCAGGACTTATTAGAAGAAACTTTCCCAGCTGTGCGTTTGAAGATAAAATGGACTGGATGACTCGCTCAGACTTCTGCTTCATTACGGTCAGACTAAAACTGCACCTAGTTACCGATACACCACAAACTATTTCAATGGTAGTTTACTTTAGGCACTTTTTGCCTTAAAACTTCAAAAATCATATCTCTGGTTTTCCTTACTCTATTTTAATAATCATTGTGTATTTTTGATATTTTTCACTCGTTTTCTAAATTGGTCATGTTGGACATGGCCCTCTCTGTGTGGGCACCCCCCAAACATTTTGCCTTCACCCCTCCTGTTTTCTGAATTCATTTTTGTTGGCATTACGACTCTGCTCACTTTATCACTGCTGACCAGTGCTCTAGTACTTGTGCTCTCTCTCTAAAACATGGTTAAATTGTCCTTCACCTGATTGGCACGTTTAATTTAAGTGTACATCCCAAGTATATGATACTGCATGTACTGATGGAATGTGAAATATAAATGTTTTATGAGATGACAAGGTTCCACATTTTGGAGAGGTGGAAGATAACAACAGAGTGGTCTGACCACAAACACGGCCGCAAGAACACATTGAGAACTTACTTGGTCCAACATGTGATCAACTAATTGTGTTTGTTGATGAACTGCTAAATCAGGCCTGGTGACTACATTGCCACTACCAGATATACACCCTTATGCATCAAGCCAAAATCCAGTCGGTAAAATACCGATTCCTTATTAGCTCCCGGTATTAAGTTAAAAATACCCAATCCCAATGCATCAACCCAAAAGCAGAAATCGGTATTTAAGGAATCCTTAAATAGCGATTCTTTAAATAGGGATTCCTTAAATACCGATTCCTTAAATAGCGATTGCATTTAAGGAATCCCAAAGTGAGATTCCTTAAATGCAATGCATCAAAGTTAAAAAATTAGCGATTTCGCTAATAAGGGGAGCAAATTACCATGAAGATGAACTGCATGGTAATTTGCAAAAACTTTGAAAAATGCACTTTTGTGCATTTTTCAAAGTTTCATGTTGCGCACACACATGCCCTTAGAGCATGTGTGTGTGCAACATATGTGCACATATCATTTTCAGGGGTGCAACAGGGTGTCCTTTTGACACCCTGGCACCCTTGAAAGTGCTCCCTCTATTAGCGATTCGGTAATACCGAATCGCTAATACAGAATGGCTTTACATTCATTCCTATGGGCCTCCAAGCCCATAGGAATGAATGGGTAGGTATTCCTTATTACCGATTCGGTATTACCGATTCGGTAATAAGGAATGTTAAGGAATCGCTATTTGAATAGCGATTCCTACATGCATAGCCTTTTGCTATTCCTTATTAGCGATTCCTTATTTTTCGCTAATAAGGAATCGCAAATGCTAATGTTGATGCATATGCCCCTATGCTTTATTTTGACTCTGGTATGTTTACTCACATTTGACATGTGCCCGTGATCAGGATTGTCCTGGCAATAAAATTAAATGTAGGACATTTAAAAAAATATATAGGATTGAGAAGTTATAGATAGAAGATGGGGTGTATTGCTATGGTGAAGGTGCTGTTTAGATTGATCCCTTAGTGGTAAAATGACACTGAAGAATAGAAGGAAATGTAAGTAAGATCAGTGTAGACTAGAAACGCGGTGTGAACTAGATCTACCCCTCCTCCTTGCTTAGAATATCTGTCCCTAAAGATAATTCAAATTACGACAAGAAGGTCATGAAGAATGGTGACTGAATTAACTATGTGCCATGTTTTCGTAAGCAGACTTTTGTGATGTGTGGTGTTGATGAGGCCTACCTTCTTCAGATGAGAGTCAGATACCACCGAAAACTGGAGCAAAGCTGGATCACTGGAAGATAGGTGAGTGTACTTGCTGCCAGCTAAGTTTGATTACTCCAGTGAAGTGTGTTCATTCTTCGATTATTCTAATTTTCATCAAATGTGGGATTCTTGGAGCTAGAACTGAACATTTGGTGGAACATTGGTGGAGTTCTACTGAGGTAAGCATGGCCCATGGCTCCATTAGGGGGAGAGAAAGAGTGTGGCCTCGAGGTTTACATGCCAAATGTGGCTGTGTTGTGTCAGGATCAAGGGTTTTTTAAAGGCTCCTTTGAGTTTGCAGTAGGATCCTCTGAAAGCTAAGAGGTTTCCCCCATTTCTTTAATTATATCGGTTATGTTAGTGTAGATGTGGATCATGATTTACTTTTATCAGAATCAAGGACATATGTTTTGGCCACATGCTTAGATAACATTTTCTTATTCTGAATTCCTTCTGTAATTTGAGAGCAAAACTTCAAACGTGTTTGTGAACAATACAAAATCACTCTTGGAAATTCCTGGGTTTATGTTTGCACATTCTTCTGATATCACAGGTAATGTTCATGTAGGTGTTTTAAACCTCTCCTTTGCAAAAAAAAAGGCATTAAACATCGTGGTAACTGCACAGTGTTTCACATATGTGGAAGACAATAAATCTGATAAGCATTTTTCATGCTCATTTACCTACCACATTTTCACTATAAACTTTCTGTCTGCAAATAAGATTCGATCTATTTGAAATCTGTTAAAAGAGACACCAGATACTGAAGTCCATTGTTAGCCCCAATCTCTGAAGTCAAAGACATGAACAGTGGAGTTCTGCAAGGTTTTACCCTATCGACCTCCTTTCTCAGTGCCTACATTGCCTGGCTGGCTGACAACAGTCATTATACGTATTCAAAATCCATCCACATCTACTTCAAGCTCAAAGAGGGACAGTGAATTCAAAGAGTCAAATTACGTGACAACACATTATAATCAAACAGCAAATTACAAATTGAGGTCTGGAAATTAATACATAAGAAACGTTTGTGCCTCAGTGGGGGAGGGGGGAGGGGGTGTTGTTGAGCAGCCAAGATGCAACACAGCTCTGAACTGAGCTCTGGGTTGGCAGGCAGGTAAATCCTAATGCATCCTGCCAATTTGGGCCTGTTCCCTCTCCATCTGAACAGTATTGTGCTCGCATCGGATGCAGTTGAAGGCATCGACTGAAGCCGCTAGAGCTGTTCAACAATTCTCCTGGGCCAGGGGCTTTGAGCCTGAGTGTGGCACCGCTGTAGCCTGTGCGATTATCAGGACAGCATGGCGGAGAGGGCAAGGTGGGGGTCCCCATGACACCCACAGGGTAGACCTGGTCTGGCTCAGCCGATATTACCTGACGTCGCTGGGGACCTTTGTTCAGATGTTGTGCCCAGAGGGCCTCCCGGGACTGGAGTGGTCTTGATGACCTGAGAAGAAGCAGCGGCCTGAGTTGAGGGTCTGAAGCAATGGCGCAGTGTCTGCCAGTCGGGCAACCGAGCAACGCTGTGCTCCCCCAGGACAATACAACCATCCGGCCAGCGAGCTCAGATCAGTGGACCCAACCACAATGCCTACCTTGGAGGCAGTGAGGGGAGTGGCAGAAAGAGATTTGGAGACCCATCAAGGTTGAACCTAGTGAGGCACCCTGACCTGATGATATCGAGGTAGGGCTGCTCATAGGCCTCCCTGGCTCTAGAATTTCCAAATTTCATCACCGTGTTCTGGGAAGGAGGAGGTGGAGAGGAGATAGACAATCCCCAGATCTAATCAGGCCCAAAACGGCAAGGAATGCCCCTTATGTGGGAGAGCCGGAGGCAGCTTGAGGATCCATCCTGGAACCAGACAGGCTCTTCAGACATTGTGATGTCACAGGGGACTTTTGGCATCCGACTGAAGGTTTGGTGGTGGAGTGGGTAACTCGGTCCCTCATCAGGGAGCCAGCAGATGCTGGGCGCCTCCCTGCAGCTGACCCGGGGGCAGAGCGGCAACACCAGGGACAGGGTTGAGACAGAGGGTGTCTACAGTGGCCTGACCTGTCTCCCAGTTTTCAACCCCACAGGCACCAGGGAGCACTTATTCTCACAGTGTGTGGCTGCCACCCAAATTTTGGGTTGTATTGGGCACTCACAACTCTTTTGCTTGTGGCCCTTGCCCCTCCTACTCCTTGGGGGCCAGCATACAGGCAGCCATGAGCACCTGCTAGTTTTGCGTTAGCCACCCCCTTCATATACAAGCTTTGTTACCGCCACCCCAGCTTGGGATGGGTCGCAAAAAGCCAGCGAGAGGGCAGTCCAGGCCGCCATCCCCAACCTTCATGCCCCTGGACCAAGTCGAACTGGGGCACACACAATCGACCCATCTCTGGGAAGCTACAACAAGCTGGACACTACTCTATACACAATAGAAACTGCTCATCCTCTGTGGAAACCAGGATCAAAGAACTCTGCTGGCTTCCACGGTGACAGATGGAGAGCACTCCACTGAAGACATCAAACCCCAGCTGGAAGTCCCATGGAAATGCACCTGTGATCTTGCCGAGACGATCTAGAGTCTGGAAATCTGAGCAGAGGATGCTGAGGGACGAGCTATTCGCAACAACGTACGAGTGGTGGGACTCCCAGAAGGGTCTGGGAATTCCTGCATGATGATAACATTCCTTGAAGACTGGGAAAATCCTTCATCCCAGCTCAGACACTGTTCTCGTACTTCACCTTCGAGCAAGCGCACTGGGTGTCCACTCGTCTCCCACCCCTTGGCTAATCCCCTCATCCCCTCATTGCACGGCTCCTACATTATAAAGACAGAGATGCCATCCTGCAGGTGGCCCATTAAAATACCCTGCTCGAATTTGAAAACTGTAAGGTCTCCATGTTTCCTGATTATATAATAATGGTGCAGCAGCAATAATCCTCCATCTTTGGCGTAAATTCTCCGCTTCGGGACCTACACCTTCAATACTCACTTTTATACCTGGCAAGCTAAAAATCATCTATGATCAGCGCATATATTTATTCACTGAGCCTTACTCAGTTTGGAATTGGACTGTGAGCCACACCGACAGCTGCACCAGTCCCTCCGTGGACAATGTCAATTCACCTCACACAGAATGATGATGGGGCACTGCAGTTGCCGGGCTCCCCGGGGGCTTTAGGGGGCCCTTGCAGCAGGACCTACAGAGGGAGCAACAGTCTGCTATAGCTGCAGTGCTGGTATTCTGCCAATCCTTGTCTACAATAGACTCTGACACAGATTCTACCTTCAGCCAGGACAATAACACCTGTGGCCCCTACAGTTATTCTGGGTCATTTCTCTGCCTCCTGGTCACCCCACAGACAGTTGATGACCTGCTCTGATGCTCTCCCTGCTTAATCAAGCCACCTATCGACAAGGCAACTCGACCACGATGAATGCTGCCCTGGACAGGATGCTGCCTGACTACTGTCCTATGCCGCGTGCCCCGCAGGACGCTGGATCACTGCTGTCTTCCTCTGTGGCTGGCCAACAATACCCAATAAGCCAAAACTGCAATGCACATAGACTTCCTGCTCATCTCCTGCTGCTTGCCCTCTTTTTTCGCTATAGTCACTGTTTACTACAACACCCCTAACCACACAGAAGAGAGGTGGAGGAGAAAAGGCACACTACATTCCTCCAAAGGCAGGACATACAGAACACATTAAAATAGGATGCCTGTAGAAACAGAGAGGATAAAGAGACTCCAGATCGGATCAGTCAATTCCTCCTGTATACAATGTGAGGCCAATTAGAGAGGTAAGGCCAATGTTAATGGAAGAGGATGCCTCACACACATAAGAATGCCATGCTTCATCATCGGCATCCTCTCCCTACCCTGGTAAGGTGGTACCACCAGTGCGGGCTCAAACTCTGAGAAGACTTGGCGGTAGAAGGGAGTTCTTAGATAAAAATACTGGATAGGAGAGGGAGCCAGATAATCGAAACCTATGTCAGGATTCCTTGGTTATCACCTTTATTAGTGAGGAACCTGGGTATATTAAAAACACCTAATTTGATGGGTAGCATAGAGTACAATGGCTCAAGCCTGTCTCTTATTTGCCACCATGTTTCTGCCCTCAATGAGTAGCCTAATAGGTCTGTGGCATTCTTCAGGGTTAGCAGATCCCTATAATCATGGCCCAAGTGTCAGATGGACCCTAAGTGGTGATGCAAGGGTAACACCTATTTAATAGACAGGTGGATCCTACCTGGGCTTCTAATTCCCAAGCTCCGTTGATACCCTAGGCTTTAGTTGATACCAGTAGGCTGGTCAGGAAGAGGATGGTATCCTTTATAGTCACGCTTTCGTCAAAGTACTCACCACTCGTGTACACCTAATAACGTCCACTCCAGCATGGATACCACCCACTGCCCCTATACTCATTGCCCTATACTCTTTGCCATTGCCATGGAGCCCTTGGCTCGCCACCTTCACTCTGAGGGCGTGCACTGATGCATCCAATTTGATAGAACCATGCATGCTGAGTCGCTATATGCTTACGACCTGCTGATTTATCTTTGGAACACTAACAAGTGTGCCAAGACGATAAACACAGCCCTTCAGCATTTTGAGGGGGCAGCGAGCCTGCAGGTAGACTGGGTGAAATTGTGCTGCTTCCCCCTATGCTGTGATGCCCTCTTCCAGGAGATTCAATTCAGCAGAGTTTCTCTGGCCTGGGCAGTGGCAATGGTTCGATACTTAAGTATCCATTTATACCACTTGAAGCAAGACCTGTTTGAGGGTAACCTGAAGAGGGTGCTCACAGATCTGAAGTCCCAGACCCGGTTCTGAAAGTGCCTACCCCTTGTCCTCAAGAGCAAAATCACCATGTCTAAGAAGATCATCCTTCATTGATCACCGTACTACTTTATCAATGTGCCAGTCTACCTGCCCCGACATTTCTTCCGGGAGCTGGACTCGATGCTCGGGGAACTGATCTGGGATGACAAGCGGCGCACAATAGCCCTTAATAAATTACAATTTCCGGTGGGCTGCGGTGAATTGTGTGCCCCTCTTTTGAATCGCACTACCTTGTGGCCCAACCTCAATGGATATCGCCCTGGCTTACGGGTAAAAATCTATTTGAACCTACTGCCAGTGATGGGCCCTTCGACTCTTACCCCTCTAACATCCTCTGTCAGACCCTATTGCCCACTATTAAACTACAGAGCTCCTGGCCTCTACAAATATGGGTAGCCCATAAGTGCCTCACCCAGAGCTTTCAACCAATGCACCATGTACAGTTCTATGCTCCCATGATCCCCATCCAGGGACAATCACGGCTGAAGACCTCTCAACCTGGCACAATAAGTCCATAGATATTGTGAGCAATCTATTCACCATTGATTACTTTTGACCAGCTTCGTCAAGACTATGACATTTCTACAGGCCAGTTCCTTCATCACGGACATCTGTTGTGCCGACTCATGTGGTGCACAGTAGATGAAAAGTCCCCCACCTATGCCATCATTCACACCCTGTACAACATGGGTGCCAGGCTCCATTTATTCACTTGGCTGCTTAAGCCACCAGGGATTATGTGGGGGTATCTTTGACACCTCTTTGGCAAACATGGGAGGATGACATTGCATACCCCCTGCATGATTCCAAATGAAATGCAGCGCTAGAGTCATCGCAAAGTGTCTCTCGTAACACACAATTTAAAAAAACATACACTACATGATACTTCACAGGGCCTATTTTACACCATTCAGACTGAACTGCATATTTCCCAGGGCACACCTCACATGCACAGTCCAATACATCCGACCTCCGGTATATGCTATGGTCATGCCCCACCTTAACTCACTACTGGCATGCTTTGTATGACTCCATAGCCTTTGCTACCGAGGTTACCACTCTGAATACATGAGAAGCAACTGCCCTGGAAATTTACAAGCAAGGGAAAAACCACAAAGTGCGAGCACAATGTGCAAACCTGGCCCTACTGCTAGCCAAGCGGACCCTCACATTACATTGGGGAGTCAACCAACTCCCAGCTGTTTCACAATGGCACAAGGTGCTCCTTCTTTGGGGAGAAGCCGAGAGTGCCACATTTCATTATGAGGATACCCGCCGTCTCCGTAAATGCCCCATAGCAGTGTTCTGGGACACCATGCTCACTTAGTTTTAAGAACAGATGTGTGAGGCTAGCTCCCCCTTTATGAAACCCAGAGCTTGACTAATGCCATGCCATGCACCTGACCCTCTGGGCACCGTTTGCAGGCCCGCCATGTGATATGGTTCACTTTTTCTGTTATCCGGCAAGAGGCAAATCTAGTGGATCAAGTTGAAGCCCAGGGCTCCACAGCTCCACAATGCCACCCACTTAGACATGGTTCCCCTGAGGTCACACTCCAAGCCCTTGCTCGCGTTGCCGTTTAGTTATCCAACTCCCTATAAGTTCTTCTCCCCCCCCCCCCCTTCCCCCCCACTATCTTTTAGAGGCTCATACACTTCAATACCAAGCACTGGGGCCCGAGTCACACCGGACATGGACGCCATAGAAATGAACATGAACATCCTCTGAGTCTCAAAGCAGGATTTGCCTCAATATATCGATATTCACCCTCGAACGTTGGTCCAGTTGTAATGTGCAGAACATAACCTAAGTTCCGGTGAAACGTACTTAATACCTGTCAACGCTTTCTTCTCTGTGACTGCAACAACTGGTCAGATGTATCAAAAACCTAAGTAAAATGTTTTTACCAAAAAAAAAGTTGTGCCTCAGTAGCAAAAAAATGACGACCAAAGGATTAATGGACCTCTAACTCTGTCCCATTCTAAAGGTCTGCTTAAATGACGAGCTCCCTTAATCCAGTGGAGAAATTAGGCAACTTGAATGTGGTCTTCGACAGCGACTCTTCCTTAATTGATTCATTCCACTATATAAGCCCTCATTTTGTGTGTAGTAATTTCACTACAAGTGGGAACTGTGGGTGGAATGCCAACACTCACATTTCTGGGTGTCTCTAGATCAAGAATAATTGGGTCCGGAAACTCTGAAGCTACTCATTCTGGGCTTTGTGTAACCGGACTCAGTCACATGCTATAGAGGAAGGGGCTATGGGCAGACTCACACGCCATCCCCTGCTCGATCCCTTCAGCTACACAGAGAGAGCAGATCATGCTCCCAGACAAGTTCAAGCAGTCATGCCCCAAATCTCTTTCCTACCTCAGCTTACCCCCCCCCCCCCCACCCACCACCAGCCTCCACACTAACACGTTCTGCCGGATCTGACTAGGAGGAAAGTATCAGTGGATTTGTCCCCAGAATCAGGAAAAGCCGAATGAAATTAGTGGGTCCTAGCAGATCTTCGCATACCAGGGAGAAAAGTTGCAACCATTGGAATTTGGCCACCGGGATCCCTGCACCAAACAAAAAGAGTTCATTATACCCTATAAACAACTTTTAGGAGGGCTTCCTATCTTTCAACATCACAAAATTGTCTTACTGGTTGTACGGTCAACTGTACCCTGGCATTGCTTCTTCTGCATAAGTTAGTGCAAAAGATCTCTTCAAAATCGAAAGCCTCATTTTTGGTGTAAAAGGCAGGACCACATCACAGTTGCCTTCAAGTGTGTTCATCGGTTTCCAATATGAGATATAGCACAAGTGAAGGCTATGTGCATATTGTACAAGACACTCAACAGCTATATTGCAGGCTACATAGGCATGTAAGTTAGTCCTACCAGCCATCTGGTGCCTGAGATCAACTAGTGTGGAGACCTACTCAAACCACACAGGGGACTAAGGGCCATATTAACAAGGACGGCGTTAAAATTATCGCCGGTTTAGAGGCAGAAATCCGCCGCTACAGCGGCGATAATGGGCTTGATAATATGCCCTGGAGAATTCCCATAGAAGCCCATGTTCACCCAGAACATGCACTTCTATTGGAATTCTCTGCGGCATATTATCAAGCCCATTATCGCTGCTTTAGTGGCAGTGTTCTGCCGCTAAACCGGCGATAATTTTTAACGCCGTCCTTGATAATATGCCCCTTAATACGCACCTTTTCTGCTTCATACATGAGCAAGAGTGCTGCTTTCTAAAAACACTCCCCTTAATATCTGAACGAATTATTTACTCTGTTCTACTGACTTTTTGTACTACCCTCTTTGCTCTGGTAACTTGCTTGTAATTATTTCCAGCTCTCGAAATCTGATGGGCTCGGGAGCATTCTTCTTGCCTCCCTCTCACAACTAGGTCTTCGCCATCGTTTCAGCATAGCATGATGGCCCTGAGCATTGTCGTGAATAAATACTATCTGACTGCGCATGAACCAACTTACTGTCAAACAAAAAGTCCTCGTTTAAAACATTTCTGAACTATGAGGAAGAATGACAGACGTGTGCAGAGCTAAACAACAACTTTAATTAAAATAATCCAATCAATAATAATAATTCATAGTCCAAGATCATTTTTTTTTTTTTAAAGTCATACAGTTGCACCCAGTTACAAGATACAGAATGTTCCGTGAAAATGCATGGTGACAAAAAGCTGGTTCTTGTTCAGCAGGAAAGAACGCCCTGTATTTCTGCAAGCAGCTCCATGTCGCAAAATGTCACTATGATGCTGGAAAATACAAGACTTTAGCGTTTTCACCGACATCTGATTTAGTTGGTCCAAA
Source organism: Triturus cristatus (assembly GCF_964204655.1). Lineage (NCBI taxonomy): Eukaryota > Metazoa > Chordata > Amphibia > Caudata > Salamandridae > Triturus > Triturus cristatus. The sequence goes on from NC_140581.1 coordinate 802,357,817, forward strand.
AAGTAGTGGAAGGAAAAACGCTTGCAAACCTTTTTCGCAACTCTTCAGTGAACCTGATAGACAATGTACTTAAGTGATGTGAACAATTTAAAATGTGTATTCATGTAGAAAATAATGCAATTGTTTTCTAAAATAGAAATTACTGAAATTATATTTCTCTGGTTCCAGCCCTAGCAAGATCGGATCACTATGATTAATGGAATATTAAAAGTGCGCCTAAACTAGCAGGAAGAATGTATGACCTTGATTTCTGAAACTCGCTGCTAAAGTTAATTTACCAACTTTATCTCGTCTGTGTAGTGCCTCGCTTGTGCAGACTATTTTTTTATCAGAGGCATTTAAAGCTTGGAATAGGCTGCAGTGAACTTATTCTGCCCCAAGTAAAGTGTATGACCCAGAGCTGCTTGGGGCCTGCGTCTAGGTGGGTCTTACATGGAGTCCCATACGCGACCAGAAACCTTGGTCGAAATGGAATGATCTTCCTATTCAGCAAAGCACAGTCTTGTCTATCAATAAATGATCTTTGCATATAAAAAGGTAATCTGTTTAGCGGCAAGTTGATTTCGGTGTAACAGAGACTTGCAATATTAGTAGTCCTAATCTCAGGCTCCAGGTTGTCCTACTATTTCTATACCAGTTCGGGCGCGTGTAATAATGCTGTGAAGGTAGGAAACACATCAACCGTGTTCCCAGGCCTTACACTGATTTTTCCATTCTCAAACAATGTCGGAAATTGATGTAAGATAAGGGCATACCCTAAGGATAATCAAATGTCTGCCTAAATATAAACACCTATGAGGAACAGTGTGGTGCTGGCTGTCATTGTCTCTAAAAGCAGTGTTTTTAAGGTCTAAATAGGTAAATTTCGATTTTCCTCAATAGATAGATTCTTCGATTTTTTCATCTACGCACATTTTAGTGGAACAGTCCAAGGTGAATACACCTATATCTTCTCAAATAACGTAGCAGTTAACGACTGAATTACAAGTCTCAGATGCATGAGGCAACAAACATTGACAATACAACTCTGCAGTAAAAGGCCGAGCTATTGGACTTGCCAATCATCATTTCCAGTTGCAATAGATAATGCCAACATTGCTGGCAAGTGTTACAACGCATGCTTATGCACGTGACCCAATGCATATGTATGTAACAGGGAACAGCGGTTCCTGTGGACTATGTGCACGATACTTGATACTTAAAACGCTCAATACCATATACTTGTGGGGATGGAATGTCAGATAGAGAATCAAGATCATACACACCATATATTTTCACAGGTACTTTTACTAAGCTTTTACTCTTTGCGTCATAAAATCAGACAGACAGTGTGCTCAGTGTCCCAGGTGAACTAGAACCTAGAGAAGGGGAAGTGACCGTTGGTGACATATAAAATAGGTTTCAGTGTATACAAAATGACCACAGGTAAGTATACTTGATGAATTAACAGTCCTCTAATACAATGATAAAAGCTGAGAGTGTGGTTCGTTTGTAATACGTGTGGACGGAGTTTCGATCCCAAGAGCAATGAAGGGGTCTCATCAGGACCACATAATAAGGAACACCTGAAATGAGAGCAATGGACTGTCAGTGTGAATGGTGCACACCAAAAAATGTGTGTCTCAAGACAAGCGTAGGAAAAGCGAGAGTTACTCACAGAGGGGCCCGGCCGGGCACCAAAAGTGAGGGAGACAAGAGGAAGGATAGTCCTATCGTGTATGGGTGTAGTGTCCTATTCAGTCGTTGGTACACCATAGGTGTGTCAATTATCCATCCAGTGGGGGGGATGTTAGTCCATGTGACATTCAGCAAAGGCGGCCTCAGAGTAAAAGTACTCAATAGAAAAACTCTCAGACTGAAATGACTGAAATGCTACTCGGCATGATAAACAAAAGAACAGCGAGGAAAGCCATTAAATCAAGAGTAGTGACTTGAGATAGACCACAAAGCCATCCAATGATTAGCAAAGAGCAGGCCTTAAACTCCAAAAACATCATAGCAGAAGGTGGGAAACCGGTGAAGCTGTCTGTTTAGCTGCTCCCTGGAAAGTAATGGACGCACCCGAAAAAAGTGTATGTACATCGTGGAAGCTACATTCAGTGAGCGTCTGGGGCTATGACCATAACCACACCAGCCTACCTTGGGGAGCTGAGGTAGAGTGCAACGTGCGACAGTGCGGCCTGAACCTTCTGGATCCCCCTGTTTGCTAAGTGACCCCGCTGGGTGCTCCTGAGTATACAGCCCACGGCAGGAGTCTGATTTTGCTCCTAGTAGAGGCGAGACAATATAAATCTTTGCTGTATACCCAAGGAGCCTTGGTGCGATGCTATGCTTCAAACTCTGAATAAGCTCCGATTAAGTTCTAATTCTTTTTGGATTACTAGAAAGTTATTGTGAAAGTTTTGTGGTGAAGGTGGTGTTCTGGGCAGAAAATTCAGGTTGTTACCGGCCCCTCTCATATGCTGAAGAGGCTGTGAGTAAAACAAAGAGTCTCCTTAATATCTAACAACATCTTTGGATCCACTCTTAAGAAAAAAGGAGTATGCTTATAATCGTGGACACGAGCAATATGGCCCGAGTAAGTCCTCCAGAGTTACCGGAGCAAAGAAAGTGAAAAAACACAAGGGCTCTGTTAAATTTCTCCAGCACAGTGAGTCTTATAAGGGACAGCCTCGATCAGTCAAACGCAGTAGATGCACGCATAGGGATGGCACCAGATGTGGATGGAAGAGTGACCTCAAGGGCATCGCCCCTCGTGAACTCTATCAAAGAATTTATGGGGAAGCATTTTAGAGGCAATTTGTCCCCAAAAAATGTAACTAGGGGGCGTGGCCTACTATCATGGCTGACCGGTCGTAATCCCGATCGGCTCCGCTCCAGGCCCGACTACATGAGCTTGTACTGAGGCGCTTGGCCCCTTAGCAGTGGATCACCCAAGCTACTAGGGTCCCCAGACAAAGGGGGATTTCCACATTTGTAATCGTGGTCTGGTGAGCTTAGCCGTAAGCTCTTGGTCCCGGGAGCCGTGTGGAACGAACTAAGATGGCAGCCAGCAGTGGATTGGAGAGTCACAACCAGCCCGCGGTCCCGGACGTGTGTGATGGGCATGCAGGAGGCCCGCAACTGTGGATGTCCAGGGATATCATCGTCGCCGCATGCCATGCCCTGGGGTTCGGTGCCACTGCCCGCGTAGGCGCCCTTGAGGAAAGGTGCGTATTTATTGCTGAGACCCCCAGGTGAGCGGCGGGGTTATGCGTGTGGTGGGGCTTGGCTCCCGTGGTGATTAGTCCTGCATGTGAGGAGGGGAGGGGAATTGGGGGACCACCCTGGGATTCCGATGGGCCAGCAGCAACCCCTGATAACGAGGTGCCTGACCTTAAGATGGCAGCGGTCAGGCACCTGGCAGAAGCCTTGTGACGGGGCCCCTTACCAGCGGCTCCAGTCAGCCATAGAGCACCCAGCCCGGGAGCCCGAGAGCTTAAACTGCAAGCTAGAGAGGGCACCATCCTAGATATCGACCAGCATAAAGTCATTGCACACTTGCCTCATCGCGCAAGGGGTGCCCTTGTGTATGGCCACGGGGAGCACACGGAGCACCGTCACAGGGAGGGGTTCAGCGAGGCCCCCGATCTTTTCTGTTGCGTGGAGGCCTTGAGCTGATGTGGTGCCTGGGTCCCTATGCCACCAAAGAAGGTGCAGCCCACAAAGGTCTCCAGCTTCTTCGCCCCAGCGAGCAAAGGGGCAGCCAGTGAAGACACCGCTCAACCCAGGGGTGGCATGGCCCTCACAAAAGATGATTTAATGACCCTGCCAAGAGAGTTTAAAAAGGAGCTGCGGGATGACATTAAGGCTGTATGGGAGCCTCATTTGACGCCTTCAAAGCTGAGATGGGGGCTAACTGGTGTCCCTACAGGCAAATGTAAACTTGGTTGAGGCCCGCACCCTTGACCTCGAAGTAAAATACCAGGAGCTCGAGGACCGAATACAATCGTTGGAAGCCCAATCTGATGACCTACGTAATAAACTGAGAGCCACAGTGCTCAGGTGCGAAAACCTGGAGAACTGCTCCCGGCAGGATAACATTTGTGTGCAGGGCCTCGAAGAGGCAAGCTAGGGATTTTTATGGTGGGCATTTGTTCAACGGTGCATTGGAGAAAAGGGTCCAGAGGTTCAGTTAGAGAGAGGCTACAGGGTGGGGGCGCACTCGTCAGAAGACACCAGAAGGCCTAGAGACGTACTGGCAAAATTCTGTTCCTTCAAGACCAAAGAACTGATGCTCCAGAAGGCATGGTCCCTCGAGAAAATCACGTTCCAGAATGCGCCCTGCAATCTGTTCCAAGATATGGCCCAAGCTACATTAGCTCGGCGTCAGTAGTTCAGACCGGTCACGACTGCCCTCAGGGAACATAAGCAGAAATACCGCTGGACCTACCCCTTCGGCCTGGCTTTCTCCCTGGACAATAAGAATTTCCACTGCATGGATTTGGATGAAGAAGAGGCCGTTTTGGGTGTTGAGGTGCCCTCACCGACACAATCAACGTAAGCAGGAGATGTGGGATCTGCTACGGAAAATGAGGATGCGTGGAGGAGGTCCCTGGTTGCAGCAAAGAAAAGCCAGCAAGGACGCTACGGGGTGATTCGAACACTGCCTTGTTGTCTGAACATTATCAAGACTTGCCTGAGTGGCTCTGAGTGGCTTGGAGGAGTCAAGATTCTAACAATCACCCGAACTCCAAATGGCAGACGATGTTTTTCTGGTTGTCACGAGGGGGGTGAGGGGCTTGAGGCTAAGAGACTGAAGCGTTCACTCTTGATTTAAGGGGTTCAACGGTTAATGCCTCACTTATGCCAAGTTGAAGTGCTATGGACCTTGGAGGTGGAATTTTGGTCTGCCCCAGGATACGCTCAAGGTATGGTTCTCTTGGAGATGGAGAACCCTGGTGCTCCAAGTTTTGCTTGCTATTTGTTTTTGTAAAAATGTGTTTTGGTGTCACGGTATGGCTTGCGTTAAATCCAAACTCTTGGTTGGGGGGGAGGGATGAGGGAGTGAAAACAGTGCTCTTGGGCGTGGTTAACAAGGCAGGTAGCGGGGCCTTGCGCTGAATAATAGGGGTTAATTGCTTAACATGAGATGTGAGGAGCCTTAATTCTCCCAACAAGAGGCAGCACATATGGAAATTCCTGCTGGAAACCCATATTCAAATAGCTGCCCTACAAGAAACCCACCTCCCGCGTAGAGATGAGCAGCGACTGAAACACAGGGCCTTTTAACAAATCTTCTGCTCCTCAGCACACATAAAGCACAACGGGGTGGCTCTCCTTTTTCACTCCTCCGCACCATTTCTGCTCCAGGCTTCTAATGGTCAGGGGGGAACTGAGGGGTCGGTTATGCACCATTGCTTCGATCTATGCTCCCAATGCGGGGCAGAACGAGTTCCTGGATTCCTTTTTGGCCTCCCTAGAGGGGTTCACCATGGGTGACATACTGTTATTGGGGGACTTCAATGCAATTTGGGACCCTTCCCTTGACACTACACACTCACACAGGGCACTAGGGGGGTATTTAGCAAATCAATCAAGGCAGCGATACAAGGGCTGGGACTCTGTGACGCGTGGCGGGATGCTCACCCTACGACACAGGATTATTCCTTTTTTTTGCACTCCCACAGGATATATTCGAGAATCGATCATGAACTCGTTAGTCAATCTCTTTTCCACGCAGTGTCGGATTGCCAGTTCCACCCGATCTGCCTCTAGACCATGTGCCGCTAGAGGTGGTCCTGGATTGGCCCACCCCATGCTTCAAACATTTAAGATGGTAATTACCCAACTTCCTTTGTAGGGATCGTCTTCTTAGGGATGAATTATGCAAGGCAATTACGGAGTACTTTGACCTCAATGACCCCGCGCAGACCTCGTCGGCTAATAATTGAGACGCCTTCAAGGCAGTCATCAGAGGGAAGTGCATTGAACTGGACGCAACGCTAAAAAAACAGTGCAAGGGGGAACGACTACTGCTAGAAGGGCCGAAAAAGGTAAGGCTGAAAACAAACACAAGACTAATCCCTTGATGCGCTCCAAGAGGAAAGTTACACAGATAAAGGGGTAGATGCAGGCCATTTACACTAATGGGGCGGAAATAACTCTCCTACGCCTGCAAGCCCCTAGCTATGAGGGGGGAAATAAGGTGGGGGCCCTACTGCCATGCCAGCTAAGAGTGAAGCAGGAGGAAGAATACTTTACGCATATAGTAAATATGTGTAAGGATCTTACCCGGTCAGAGTTCCGCAGGGGCGTCATGCAACACCAAGTCCCAATGTAGAGAAAGTCCCAACCTTCCACCTCCCTCTCTGCCTCTATCAAGCCCTAGAGCACAGAGGTGGCGGCGGAAAGAAGGGGAACAAAACAAGGATAAAAGGGGAAACACAGGACTGTGGTCTTCTTCCTTCTGCTGTGTCTTTATGCAACTGTGGTTATGTTCGTGAAACAGTGATCTAACGGCTAGAGGTCCTCCGCTACCTATGGAGATGCATAGGAGATCAGAAGAGGTCAAGCAAAGGCAAGGCAAGTCGTAATCTGCTACTGGAGTGGATGCAGTTCGACCTTGGAGAATCCGGGGGAAAATCACAGTAGACACAAGGCACCTGGAGAGGCTTCTTCGTGTAGATTCCAGACACATCAGCAGGAGAAGTGCACTTAAAGAAGGAGGGGAGAATCTGGCACTCGCTGGAGGTCAGCCTACCACAGGGATAAATGGTAGGACCACAACTGGCCTCGAAGATGGGGGGAGACAGGGCAGAGACACCCGGCCGGCCCGCGGGACAAAATCCGGCAAAGTGGGCGGAGCGCTCTGGTCCCTGTGAGCTCGGATCCCAAAACAGGAAAGTATCCGGAAGGACGGGGCAAAAAGAAAGAGAACAGCGGTACCGCAAAATATACAACAGAGCTCTGCTGGCCGAGAAAAAACACTCAGCAATACGTCCGAATAACGGACTGTCCGATTCGCTCTCCAAGAAAGAAGACGGAGAGGCAAGGAAAGATGAGATTCCAAAACGGACACCGAAGCGCCCGCGCAACAGGAGCAAACCGGAACCCGGAAGCAGGAACAGGAAGTTCATGGAACAGCCTGGGGCAAACACTAGAACGCGAAGCCCCGAGCCTTCCGAATGGCAGGCTTTTCTACTGGCCTGCCGCCATCGCGCGTGCGCGATAGCCAGACGCTGCAGATGGTTCGTCACCAGAGGAGGAGTGGTCGCGGCAAGCATGACAGTACACCCCCCCTAACGCACCCCCCACGGGTTTGGGTTTCTGAGGATGTCGTCTGTGGAACAATCGTATCAAGCGAGGAGCATGCACCTGGCTGGCAGGTTCCCAGGTGCGATCTTCAATGCCATACCCCTTCCAATGTATCAAGTATTGTAGACGGCGTCTACTCCGTCGGGAGTCAACAATGGATTCTACCTCATATTCTTCTCCCCCGTCAACCAATACCGGAGGAGGGTGAGCTGGTAAACGAGTACCGGGTTCCACAGGTTTCAGGAGGGAGACATGGAAAACAGGGTGTACCTTGATGGTTTCAGGGAGTGTTAGTTCCATAACCACAGGATTGATGACTCTAGAGATCGGGTATGGTCCAAGGAACTTAGGTTTAAATTTACAGGACCCCTTCAATGGAATGTATTTGGTAGACAACCATACCTCATCGCCCTCCTTATAGTCTGGTTCTAACTGTCTATGGCGATCTGCTCCTTTTTTGTACGCTTCCTTTGCTTGTTCTAAGTTTGACTGTGTCAGCTGGTGTATACGGTGGATTTCTTGAACGAAGTCACTAACTGCTGGTGCGTTACAAGAGGAGGCTCTAGGTGATAGAAAAGCCTTTGGATGATAACCATGTGAACAAAAAAAAGGAGTGTACTTCGTGGATGCATGTTGGCTGTTATTATATGCGAACTCCGCCACCCATACCATCTTATCCCACTCGCTGCGTGAGTGTAAAGACTGACTTCGCACGTACTGCTCAAAACACTGGTTGACCCTTTCGGTCTGCCCGTCTGTCTGCGGATGATGGCTAGAGGACAGTCTCACATCAATCTGCAGTAAGGAGCATAGCTGTCGCCAGAATCGAGAGACAAACTGGGCACCCCTATCTGAAATTACCACAGAGGGGAATCCGTGTAACCTGATCACATGCTGTAAGAAAACAGTGGCTAGTTCTGCTGCAGTGGGTAATCCCTTCAGGGGGATGAAGTGTGCCATCTTCGTAAACAAATCCACCACCACCAACAAAGTGTTAAAGCCCTTGATAGTAGGGGGAAGTTCCACTATGAAATCTAAAGACACCGTGTGCCAAGGGAAAGGAGGTGTGGGTAAGGGTTGGAGTAACCCAGAGGGGTGTTGCCGCGACACCTTGCTTTGAGCGCATACATGACAGGTCTTAACGTATTGTTCAGTATCCTTGCCCAGGGTAGACCACCAAAAGCGGCGTCGTACATTATCCAAAGTCTTTTTAAGTCCGGGATGACCGGCCAAGGGATGGGAATGACACCACTCTAAAGCTTGTTCCTGTAAGGCATGTGTAGGTAATACTAGCCCTCCCTGTACATATATGACCCCTTCTCTAGTCTCATACTCTGTGGTCTTAATCAACTCCTGCCCCTCGGGACCTTGCTGTTCCCTCACGACTTCCGAAAGGAAGTCGTTCTCGGATAAGGCTCCTATGATCTTGTCTGGCGGGATGATTAAGGGAGGTTCTGCCTTCTCTTCTGGTATCTCAAACCCTAAGCGAGACATAGCATCCGCTTTACCGTTCTTTCTACCCGCCCGGTACTGTATAGTGAAGTCATACTCACTAAAGAACTGTGCCCAACGGAGCTGTCTCATGGAAAGGGCCTTAGCTGATCGTAGAAATTGCAAATTACGATGATCTGTATATACAGTCACCGTATGTTTGGTTCCCAGTAGGTATTGCCGCCACTCTTCAAAGGCTTTTTTAATAGCTAACAACTCCTTGTCTCCCACTGCATAGTTGACTTCTGCAGGGGTTAGTTTGTGTGAAAAAAAGGCTACTGGATGCAATTCTCCTGAGTGTCTATCTGCTTGTGAGAGTACCCCACCTACTGCGACCTGTGACGCATCAGCCTCCAACACAAAAGGATAACTCGGGTCTGGATGTTGCAGTACTGGATCTCGGGTGAAGGCCTCCTTCAGGGTTTGAAACGCTTTATCGGCTTCGGTTGACCAAATGAACGGGACCCCTTTTCTGAGTAGTTGCGTTATAGGGGCTACTAATCTGGAAAAGCCGTTGATAAAGCGCCGATAAAAATTGGCAAAACCGATGAATCGCTGAATGTCTTTGATCTTTTGAGGAGCTGGCCACCTTGTAATGGCCTCCACCTTTTGTGGATCCATTCGCAACCCCTTGGGAGAGATTATATACCCCAAAAAGGGAACTGATTGTACATGAAATGTACATTTTTCCAATTTGCAGTACAATTGATTGTCCTGCAAGCGCTGTAGAACCTGTCGTACATGTGAGATGTGTGCTTGTACAGACTGTGAAAAGATCAGCAAATCGTCGATATAGGCGATTACACAATTATCTAACAGGTCTTTTAGCACCTCATTTATAAAGAATTGGAAAGCAGAGGGCGCGTTGCAAAGCCCAAAGGGCATTACCAAGTATTCAAACAGTCCATACTTGGTACAGAAAGCCGTCTTCCACTCATCCCCCTCTGCTACCCGCACCAAATGATATGCCCCCCGTAAGTCCAATTTTGTGAATACACGGGCATCTTTTACTCTGTCTAGGAGGGCGGAGATGAGTGGAAGAGGGTATCTGTTCTTGATGGTTATTTTATTTAATGCCCTATAGTCAATGCAACAGCGTAGACCCCCTTCCCGTTTGGGAATGAAGAACAGAGAAGAAGAGGCCGGTGATTTGGAGGGTCGGATGAACCCTAAGGAAAGCATGTTGTCTAAATATTCCCGTAAATACAGGTTTTCCTTTTCCGTCAAGGAATAGACACGACTGAACGGTATCTTGGCTCCTGCTTGAAGGTCTATACGACAGTCATAGGGTCTGTGAGGCGGCAAGGAAGTGGCCTCCTTGGGGTCAAAAATAGCGTTTAAGTCTTGGTAAACCTTAGGCACCTCTTCTTTGTTCCCAGTACTTCTACTCTCTTGGTTTTGACTAACAGCCAGGGTGTGTGCCTTGCAACATTCTGGTCGAAACTGTAAAGTGGCCTTATGCCAATCTATGAGAGGATTATGTTTCCTTAACCAGGGTAGGCCTAAGAGAACAGGAAACTGAGGCGACTGAATAAGATCGAATTCCACCTGCTCCACATGATTGGTTTCTAGGAGAACTCTGATGGGTTCGGTCTTCTGTGTTATGGGCCCTGATTTTAACACACTCCCATCTATAGTGGTGACCGTCTCTCCATACCCCTTGTCCTGGGGCTGAATGCGGTGTTCCTGAGCCCATGTTATATCCATAAAGTTCCCTGAAGCCCCAGAGTCCAGCATGATTTGGGTTTCAGCCTGTCCTTGTTTCCATACCAAATCAGCAGGGACAAAAAAATGACCAGAGGAAAATGTGATAGGGTCAGAAGAAGAGACACTTAATCCAGATGTACCCGAAGTCCTTGTCTCACAGGTCTCCGGGCTTCCTAGTTTTCCGACTTCTTGCCTGACACTGGTTTGGTGGGACAGGCCCTCAAAAAATGTCCCGCCTTCCCACAATATAAACAGAGCCGGTTTTCTCGCCGTCGGCGTCTCTCGTCCGGGGTTAAAGGTCCTCTCACTATACCGATCTGCATCGGTTCTGCTTCCTCTACTGTAGAGGGGACTTCAGGTCTTTTCTCCCTTATTGTTACTACCCGAACCTCTGTTTTACCTCCTCTCTCCTTCTTACGTTCCTGCAGGCGGTGATCAATCTGTACTGCCAGATCAATGAGGTCCTTACAGGAACGGGGAAGGTCCACTATCTGAGACAAGGCGTCTTTGATCTCGTCCCTCAGGCCCCTATAGAACAATGTACCACGTTTCTCCTCGGGCCAGTCTGCCTCAACTACTAACTTCTGAAAGGAAGAAATATAGGTGGCTATCTCATTAGTTCCTTGTTTTAAGGAAAGCAATTCCGTATCGGCTGTGAGAGTATATGTGTGTTTATCGAATAACTTTCTGAATTCGTTCTTGAAAGCCCCATAGTTCTGTAAAAGAGGGTCGTCTCGGTCTATTAATGGAATTGCCCAATTTGCAGCAGACCCCCCGAGGTATGATATCACAAACGCTACTTTAGCCTGATCTGTGGGGAAACAGGGGGCTTTACAAGTGAAATGCAGTTGACACTGGCTGATGAACGTGGCAAATTTGGAGGAATCGCCCGTAAACCTCTCAGGAGGGGCGAGAGGAATGGACGGAGGAGTATGGACCTGTATAGTGGGTGCGGAGTCACTAGCATGGCCTTCCCCCTGCCTCTCCCTCTGTATAGAATTTACTCGCAGTGCCAACGCCTGGGTCTCTGCCTGAAGATTCCCAATCATGTTGGCGAGATCCGCCAATGTTACGTGTTGTTGCTCCATGACGCCCGGGCAGAACACACCACGTGGGCAACGCGTTCTGTAAGGATCTTACGCGGTCAGAGTTCCGCAGGGGCGTCATGCAACACCAAGTCCCAATGTAGAGAAAGTCCCAACCTTCCACCTCCCTCTCTGCCTCTATCAAGCCCTAGAGCACAGAGGTGGCGGCGGAAAGAAGGGGAACAAAACAAGGATAAAAGGGGAAACACAGGACTGTGGTCTTCTTCCTTCTGCTGTGTCTTTATGCAACTGTGGTTATGTTCGTGAAACAGTGATCTAACGGCTAGAGGTCCTCCGCTACCTATGGAGATGCACAGGAGATCAGAAGAGGTCAAGCAAAGGCAAGGCAAGTCGTAATCTGCTACTGGAGTGGATGCAGTTCGACCTTGGAGAATCCGGGGGAAAATCACAGTAGACACAAGGCACCTGGAGAGGCTTCTTCGTGTAGATTCCAGACACATCAGCAGGAGAAGTGCACTTAAAGAAGGAGGGGAGAATCTGGCACTCGCTGGAGGTCAGCCTACCACAGGGATAAATGGTAGGACCACAACTGGCCTCGAAGATGGGGGGAGACAGGGCAGAGACACCCGGCCGGCCCGCGGGACAAAATCCGGCAAAGTGGGCGGAGCGCTCTGGTCCCTGTGAGCTCGGATCCCAAAACAGGAAAGTATCCGGAAGGACGGGGCAAAAAGAAAGAGAACAGCGGTACCGCAAAATATACAACAGAGCTCTGCTGGCCGAGAAAAAACACTCAGCAATACGTCCGAATAACGGACTGTCCGATTCGCTCTCCAAGAAAGAAGACGGAGAGGCAAGGAAAGATGAGATTCCAAAACGGACGCCGAAGCGCCCGCGCAACAGGAGCAAACCGGAACCCGGAAGCAGGAACAGGAAGTTCATGGAACAGCCTGGGGCAAACACTAGAACGCGAAGCCCCGAGCCTTCCGAATGGCAGGCTTTTCTACTGGCCTGCCGCCATCGCGCGTGCGCGATAGCCAGACGCTGCAGATGGTTCGTCACCAGAGGAGGAGTGGTCGCGGCAAGCATGACAATATGAGGGGGATATCTCACAAAAGCGAGGAGGGGAAAGCTGGAGCCTTTGGGGAATTCTACCACTCCCTGTACACCGCTGACCCATTGAAAGCTAGTGATCAGGAGCAGTACTTAGCCACTCTGGATCTCCCTCAGGTCCCTGCCTCCACAAGCGAAGATTTAAGCAGACCTATTTCTGCTGAGGAGATGCTGAAGAAACAAAAACCTTCTCAGGGGTTTCACTTTTACACCTGATCCTTTTAAACCAACAAAGAAGAGATTGGCACAGAAGCTGTAATATAAAAACAATGTATTTATTAAAACTCACATGAGGGAGATTGCGTCACACAGTACCCTCAAGTCACTGTAGGAGGCATTCTAAGGAGTACAGAGAACAGGGGCCTTATATACCCACACAGGGGCTCAAAAGAAGGCGGTACAAGTACACATGAGAAGAGTTACACACATAGATGGTCACACAGAAAATGCACAGTCAACAAGTAGGAGGAGCAATGAGTTGCTGACATCAGTTAGAACAGCCTGACAGTTCTATACTAGGAGCAGGTGCATTCTACTAGCTAGGCCCTTCTGATCATGTGCGAGGTTCTGGAAGAGGGAGAAAGCAAATGGCTAACACATAGCTAACTAAAATGGCTGCCAAGTACAAAATGGCTTTCAGCTCATGCTAATAGAATCCTGCAATCCTTTACAGTGCAACAAGCAATAGATGCTCTGAAACTTCAAAAGGCACCTGGCCCTCATGGGTTAAACACCCACTTGTATCGTGCCTTTGCACTGGAGCTCATTCCTTGCCTGGTGATACTGTACAATGATATAGCTGGCTTGCAACGGTTGACCCCTCCAATGGTGAGGCGTTGATCTCAGTCATTTCCTAATCAGGGAAAGACCCCACAAGTTGTGCTTCGTATAGACCTATCGCGCTCCTGAATCTGGACGCCAAGGTGTACTCTAAAATTTGGCCACACGCTTGGAGAAGGTTATGCCGCTGCTGTTCAAGCCGGATCAGGCAGGCTTCATCAAAGAGAGGCAAACCCATGATAACCTGCTAAGGGTGGTGCACATTATTTAGAAGGTACAGAGGAAAGATATTCCAGCAGTTCTTCTCACACTAGATGCAGAGAAGGCCTTCAATCGGGTGAACTGGGACTTTCTCACCCGAACACTAAGGCGGTTTGGGTTCAGCAAGGCTTTTATCGTTATTGTGCGGGTCAATTACTCTGCTCCGAAATCAAGAGTCTTGGTGAATGGCATAGCTTAGGTACCCTTTGAGCTCTCCCGGGGCACTAGACAGGGGTGCCCACTGTCGCCCCTGCTCTTTGCTCTCAGCATTGAGCCCCTAGCAGAACGCAGCCGGTCTAATCCTGACATAGGAGGGGTGCCTTTCGGGACTGACGAGCACAAGATCTCTCTGTTCGTGGACAACATGCTGCTCCCGATCACGAATACGAGGTCCTCTCTCCCTGCTATCCAATTAGAGCTTGCCTCCTATGAACAAGTCTAGGGATTTAAAGTAAACATTTCCAAATCCTATCTCCTTAACCTAACCCTATCCAAAGAAACTTTGCGAAGCATAGAATCTCTGTCCCCTTTTCAAAGTACACACAAAGACATCACACACCTGGGTATCAAACTCACGCTAAAGCTACAGCACCTCTATGGAGCTAACTATCCTCCTTTATTACACCAGATCAAGGCGTATCTGGCCAGATGGAGAACAGTCTACATCCCCTAGATAGGGCGCATTAACGCCATTAAAATGAATGTTCTCTCTAGACTGCTTTACCTTTTCCACGGTCTCCCGATTCCAGTGGAGAGGTCTCTCTTTTATGATCTGAAAAAAATGATTACCAAGTTTATATGGCAGGGTCAGAGGGCTCAGGTGTTAACTAGGGCATGGGAGGATGGGGGGATGGCCTTGCCGGATTTCTTGGTATACTACAGAGCGGCCCAATTCAGAGTGATCACTGACTTGTCACTACAGGAGTCTGAGAAACTCTGGCTTCACATGGATCGACAAATAGTGGGCAGGACGATTTGGGATCTCATGTGGACGCAGAGACATAATCAACCCGTAATGCATATATCTGCACCCCCACGGCCACCACCCTGAGGGTTTGGGACAAACTTACCAGGTCCACGCCTCTTGCCACCTTCCCGTCCCCCTATACCCCATCCACTTCAACCCTGAGTTTCCTCCGGCTCTTCAGGAGGGGCCATTCAAAGGGTGGCTGCCTCATGATATCTGATCTCTACAAACGGGGAAAGTTACTGACATGACTACCCTACCATAAACGGCAAACCCATACCCATCCTCCTCTATGCAGACGATGCAGCAATTATGTCCCAGACCCGTATGTGGTTACAAAGGGCAGTCAACGAATTCACTGTCTTCATGTCAAGGAGAGGCCTTAACGTTAATGCCTCCAAAACCCTCACCATGTCTTGTGGCTTAGGGATCGGGAAAAAACAATGTTCTATCTTTCTATGAACGGCAGAAAACTGGATAGCACTGATAGATTCCCTTACTTGGGTATTATTTTTAACAAAAGGGGCACCTGGCGGGCTGCTGCCCAAGCCAGAGGCTTAGCATTGTCTAAAGCTATCGGTGCACTGACCAACTTTTCCAAGAAACTTGGTGGCCGCCCGATAAACCCCTTACTCCAGATCTACCGGGCCAAGTGCATTTCAGCCGGCACTTATGGATCCGGGATCTGGGGGATCGAACCTGTTGACCAAATTCAACGCCTTGAGAACGCCTTCTTGCGTTATCTCTTGGCTGTTCCACGTGGTACATCCGCTTATTTGGCGCATACTGAATTAGGTCTTACATATATCGCGGACACGATCAATTCTGCCCCCATTATCCTATGGCATAAAGTCTGGACCAATCAAGAGACACCTTTTAACAGAGAAATTATCATTGATTGTCTCAAATTGAACGAGGTCAAGAACATTAAATGGCTGAATTACGTAAAGAACTTGTTTTTTGATTTAGGGCACCCTGAATTTTTTTCTGATCCCTCAACTCCAAATAACATAGCAAGAGTTACGTTAAAACGTCTCGTCTTAAATCACCTGAGTAGCCGTCGGTGGTCCTTAGAAAAACAAAAGAGCACCATCGTCGACTATCATCAATTGACTATCACAAATGGGATTCAGCAATATTTACTCTTAGAACCATCGCCCTTTATTCGTATGCTCCTGACTCGTTTTCGCACTGACACTTTTTTCAGACTTTTAACATTCCCCAACCCAAATTGCTGGTCTAGTGTTTTGGAGAAATGCCCCTGTGACGATTCGTCAAAGCAATCTAATATTCACTGCATCTTATTCTGCAGATTCTATCAACGGCCAAGGGCTATCTTTTTGAAACCGCTGCTTAAATCATGGGGACTATATTCATGCAGAGCAGCTTACCATAAATTAAAATCTCTGGAAACCCCTTTAGCCTTGGCTGCCGTTTCATCTTATCTGCAAATGACTGTGAAATTGAGGGCATCAATGCAGATTTAGTTGACACATGTCTTAATGTCCTGGCATGCACCTGTATTTTAATTGATCTTGTGATAGCCGAAAAATAATTGAAACTTTATCCGTTATATTCTTTTAATTATTTTAATGAATTTCTTTTTATATATATTTATGTACATGTACTTTTATGATACTGTTTTTATATATCGAATAAAGTTCATTATTACTATTACTACTGACATTTGAGGACTGCGCTAAAACATTTAACCTCCAACCCTCCAAAAAATACTACTATTTACAACTTAAGCTTTCGGTCCTACAGCTGCAGGTACTGCTGGCCACGACTAGGGAGTTAATACCAATTGAAAAATGTGCACAATCCGGGGCTTCCACGAAAGGGACTATCTCCTTCCTGTACTCCTTCATAAGGGCTCTGGGCTCCCATTCCACCCCTAGACACCAACGGTTCTGGGATGTAGGTTTAACTACTCCCAAATTTAATAGGTCCATCTTGTTAAGAGAAGCCCACTATAAACTCATGTATGACTGGTATTTGCACCCTCAGAAATTTCATGCAATATTCCCCACTGCTTCAGACAGATGCTGGAGGGGCTGCGGGCTACTGGGAGACTTTAAGCACATTTGGTGGGACTGCCCACGCATTAATCCCTTCTGGAAGGATATTCTATCCCAGATCAGTATAATTCTGGGTTACCCAATCCCAGCAACACTGGAACATACTCTCATGGGGATTTGGGACCCCAGCTTAGATTCACGGGGACCACTCTGCCATGTGGTTGTGCTTGTGGTCGGACAAGATGTCAGTGGCTGCGGCATGGAAGAAAACGGAGGCCCTTTCCCTTACCCAACGGCATGCCAGATTGTGGCGAGCGCTGGCGATGGAGCAAATTACAGATATTGTGGAGGAGTCGAGAAAGGGGTTTGATTATATTTGGACTCCTCTGGTTGAGTACTTATTGGAGGGTTTACCCTTGTTTGCATGTGGGTCCACATTGAGGGCTCTCCACCTCTTTCAAGTCTAATATTTCCAAAAGCCTCTTAAATGGGACGGGGGGCCCTGTGAAGATTGGGGGTTTCCCAATCACCATTGATGCGCCCTCACTCGCAGCCAAGCTTTAGCTTCTCTCAACCGTAACACCATAGTTTATTTTGCTTTGTTCTTCTATGAGTTATGGGGGGGAAGGGGGGATTGGGAGTCATGGGTACCAATGTTCATCCTGACCTATGCAGTTAGCCTCTGGACTAGTGACACATGCTTGGTCCGGGTGGGGCCCATAGGGGCAATGAAGTACAAAAACTTTGCATATCGAGTCCTAGTACACAGACTGAGTATTGTACTTTAGATCTCTGTATTCTCGATTTGTAAGATGTATTGACGTCTTCCACCAAGGGTGGTTTCTGTATTGTTCTGACTCTAAAACCAATACAAATATTTTGACCCAAAAAATGCAACTATCACTTCACCAGCTCCCCAGGCCTCATTCCTTTCCCTTTGGAATAGAAACATGGCAGAGCTACAAGAGTCACAGCTCTCACTCGAACATTTGGTAGCTCACCTGGAACTCAGATTATCATCGTCATGATGCTTGCTAT
Organism: Triturus cristatus; assembly: GCF_964204655.1. Taxonomy (NCBI): domain Eukaryota; kingdom Metazoa; phylum Chordata; class Amphibia; order Caudata; family Salamandridae; genus Triturus; species Triturus cristatus. The sequence goes on from NC_140581.1 coordinate 802,375,534, forward strand.
TTGGGAGGTCAGTGGAAGTAGGCACCCAAGCAGGCAACCCTGGTTCAACGTGATGGAGTCGAGAAACACAGAACTAGGATGAAGCAACTATCAAATGAACATTACCATAATTACTTAAAGTTACTGTTGCTATCCTTGGCAGCGACCTTGGGGGGACCCTGATAAGCCCAACAAATATGGTGCACCATCAATTCTCTTCCAATTTAGCGACTGAGTTAGATATTGGATCTTCCTCATCCTTGTCTATATTGGAGGTCATGATCTTAATGCAAAAAACCCTGCAGGGCATTTTTGAGGCAGTGGTTCTGAGTAGTGACAATCTGAAAAGATTTACTTGTAGACCATTGCCTCAGAATTGAAACAGATAAACGACTGTATGCCTAAATAAGTAAAACCTGTTGAAGAGGGCGATACATCACTTGGTCAATGAACGTGCACAGGCCTGCTAAGGGAGAGTTAGAACTCGGCTGTGACCCCATCATCTGATGTGTTACCCTTGGTGTATATATCTAAATATCTGATGTTAATAAAAATAAGGGGTAGTCACTATTATGGTTATTTCTCTGCTGCCCTGTGGTGCTTAAGACAGAACTTACATCCAATAAAAGTGAGTTATGTGTCGTTACCTAAGGGCAGGAAAGTGAAAACACAGTGTAGTGGACAACATTCCAAAACCATAGTGAGAATTACAGAGGCAGGTAAAGGAGGGGGTGTAGGTACCATCCAGGCAAAAGGTAGTGTACCCACCCCGGATACGGTAAACTTGAGCAGTAAGCTAAGTACCAGTAAGCAAAAGAAAAAATTCCTCCTAGGGCTCAGCAAACCGGACCTGCTGGTAAGGCATGTGTAGGGCGAAAGACACAATATGGGCAACAGTGGGGTCAAAATGCAGGATCTAGCAGGGATGGGAATAGAAAGGAGGAACCAATGGGGGAAAAAAGAAACAAAGGTGTGTACACCCACGATTAGATTACTCTCAGAGGTGGTAAAAAGCCAGCGTAACCTTTTACAGATGGGAGTTTCAATATCCCAAGGACATAGAGAGGTAGTGGGAAGGAGGTAAACTAGAACAAGCCCCCCTAGAAAATAAGTAGGAGGAAAAGACAAAAGAAGTTAAATTCATTAAATAGGTCTCATCTTCTCGAGATGTTTTCCTCCTGCCCAAGTATTCACTCAATTTCTACAACCGATTTGAAACAAGTGGACTTTCTGGAAAATAAGGAGGGCAGGAATGTAAAAAAAATCTTTGTGTTCTCAGGATTGGTTAGAGATACCCTTTTCAATGTGGAAATTGAGCTAAAGTCCCAGGGATTGAACATATGCAAAGAAATGGACTTGGATCAGATTTTACCCCAAAGTCAGGGCTTCCAGCAATGTCTTGGTAGCCGTCAGACAAACCCAATTAGCTGTGGCATACACGGGGATTAACTTAGGCACCAGCATATATTGGAAAGAAGAGAAGGCAAACTTCAAGTTACCATGACCAAAGGGGAATGATACAGGCACATTTCCTGTGACCAGAATTGGTATGATTGCCTGGACTGGGATGAGGATGTGGGTGAATGGGCTGACCTAAGTAATGTAGACTAGGGAAGGGTATTACTGCACAGCATTACTTTGCTATCCTGGATTTGTCATAGGCTAAATAACTTACTGAAACTGCAGATTTTTAAAGAAATAACAGAACAATATTCAATGTTGTGCTTTCAGGACACATGGCTGTGCACAGAACCCCCACAAATAGATGTGTTCTTGTTAGTTCACCAAAAGGTGCTAGGCAGCTCAACAGGGTGTTCTTCAGGGGGCTGGTAACATTGGTATCCACCAAGATTGCCTCTGGGGTTTGGGAAGTTAAGAAAACCTGCAAATGGATCCTTACCTGTGGTATAAAAATGTTGAATGCAAATAAGGACTAGGAATGTATTATCATCTTTAACTTTTATTTACATGCAAGAAGTCTCCTTAATTATAATGCAAATATGGAAATATTTAAAGAAGATGTATTTGATGTAAAGGTACAGAGCCAAACAGTAGAAAAAAAGAGGTTAATTTATTATCAACCTTACACAACTTCAAGTCGCAGTCAACTGACATAACAGTTGTTGGGTGCATAACATCCCAGCGCAGAACGTACCAAAGAGAAAGAACAAGGAATGGGACAGGGGGCATACCAAAGGTTAAACATTGGTGAGAATACAATATGTTGCATAAACGAATAATATATCATGAAAATAATGCAGTCAATAATAACCCCACTTGAAGATAACAATCCATTACAACAGTGTGGTTAATATAGGTCACAGTATACTCAGCATCGGTTAATCTTAATGGGGGAATTTAACCATAAATTGTTTTCTGAGATGGGGGCTCAAAGGTATGAGTATTTTCATCTGCTTTTAATATACCATGTTGCCCCATGGTAAATGATACTACAGGTAGGGATGTAGCTTTGTTAGATTTTCTCACATCTAATGGGCTTATAAGCCTAAGTGGATGTGTATTTGCAGACATCCCATTAGGGAAAACCTTCCATTAAGGCAATCAGAACTGCTCAATAAACTGTGTGTTTGTGCAAGCCGGGGAGTTCAAAGAAGTTATAAAATTTGAGGTTGTACAAATAGAGGGGAGTGACCTTTACTCATTAAGCACAACCCCTAGCTTGGATATTGTTCCAAGACAGACCAAGGTTCTCTCCATAAAGATTGGATATCGGAAACGCCTAAGAATCTCTGAGAAGCATTTAAGGTTACCGAAGGCACTTTAATATAAATATAGGGAACTTACATCAGAAGAGATACCCTCAGACTTTTTAACATGATATGAGGAAATAATCAAAGAGGTTGTTGCATGTCTAAAAATCAATTTGAAGGTTTTTAATAGTACTGAAGGTAAAACCAACACTGTGTAGCATACCAGGAATAGTTGGTTTGAAAAACAATGCAGACTTTTAAAACGTAAAATAAGGAAGCTCGAAAGGTACATAAAGTATCCTAGAAGTAAAATGCGCATGCTACGTCTTCGTAATTTAGGAAGAGATTTTAAACATTTGGGTGCACATGCATCAAGCAAACCAAAAGCGATTCCTTAATAGCGAGAAATAAGGAATCGTTATTAAGGAATCGCTTTTGGGTATGCATAAACAGATTCGGTAATTATTAGCGATTCCTTAAAAATCACTAATTTTACCGATTATACAATAGCGGGGCATGCAAACTCCAAATAGCTATTAGCGAGTTCGGTAATTCCGAATTAGCAAATAGCGAATTCGGTATTAGCGAAATCGCAAATGACCGCGTCGCACCGGGAACGTGCAGATGACATCACCAACCAGGAAATACAGCAGCCCCACCCTCATTGCATCGACAGAGGAGCAAACAGGACCACTGACTGCAGACTGCCTGTGCATACTGAAGCCACACAGACTGTTCCATCTGCTAAAATACACCATCCATGGAGAAGGAAGCCCCATCCAGCGCTGAGGCTGCGCGCAAGCGCAAGTTCTCCGACAGGGAACTGGAGCACCTAATTGAGGGAGTCTCGAGCAAGCACGATCGCCTCTTTGGCAAGCTGTCCCTCAAGGTGCCTGAGGCGGAGAAACGCCGCATATGGCTGCGCATCCGCGAGAGGGTGAATGCAGTTGGTGTGACGCCCCGCAGCATCGATGACCTAAAAAAAAGGTGGTACGACCTGCGGAAGCGCGCAAAGGAGAGGATAGCAGAGAGGCTCCGGGACGCTAGCAGAACGGGAGGCGGCCCTTCCACGGTCCAGGCTAACACTACCCTGGAGGAGCTGGTGGAAGGTACAATTGAGCGGGAAGCCGTCGTGGGAGTGACCCAGATGGACACGTCCGGCGCAGCCACAAGTGCCCAAGGTAAGATGCATGCCTGTTGCCATACCCAGCATAGCGTAAATCCCATTCCAGGCCCCCAGCAGGATCTGAGTGTGCATGCAGCTTTGCAACACACAGCTTTACTCCTAACACTAGTGCATCATGGGAGTTGTAGTCTACTCAGGCAAGTGTGCATGTACAGGGGTAAATGCAATAACCATTCACCAGATCAGTAGAAGCTGGGTATAGACAGTATGTTTAGTGGATCACAGAGGGACATGTATGTGTGCAACACTACGTAGGTCTAACTATCCCACTAACCATGCACTGTTTCACACACAGATGCATCACCTGGGGATTCAGATGACAGCGGCCGGCTGATAATCTCCGAAACACCGGTTGAATCAGACCTTGAGACAGCGCAGGATGCCCTCACATCACCTACACCTGCCACCCCACCAGCACCACCAGCACCAGCAACACCAGCACCAGCAACAACAGCACCAGCAACACCAGCACCAGCAACAACAGCACCAGCAACACCAGCACCACCAGCACCAGCACCAGCCACACCAGCTGCTGCCACGACAGCCACCAAAGCGCCGCGGCGCAGGTCCCAGGTTGCGCCCTTGGCGGTGATGGAAACACCCACCACACAAACGGGACACGGTCAGCGCGCCATCACACCACCTGATGCACCACCTGTCCGCGCCAGGCTAACACAGCGGCGCAGGTCTCGCCAACGTTCGGTCTCCTCAGGCAACCTGGATCTCCAACACACTCCTGGCATTGAGGAGAGGATGCTGTCTGTCCAGCGCGTGCAGAGCCGCCACATGGCAACCATCAGCACCAACATCGTGCACCTTGTTCGTGAAATGCGAGCCATGACTGCCGCAGTAACGGCCATGGGCACGGCGGTCAGGGACATGAGCACTGTGGTGGCAGAGGGCAATGCTCACCTCAGGGAAGATGTACAAGAGCTCACCAGTGCCATGAGGGAGGGCCATGAGTGCCAGAAGAGGAGGCACCGACAGCAATTGTTGCGTTCCGCTGCCGCTACTAAGGCTATCACGCGCCACAGCAACAGTACCGCAGTGTTGGCACGCCGCACTGTGTCCTTGCAGGTCGACCTTGGGCACTTCTGCGGGGATGTGGCAAAGGCACTAGGGCAGTTGACCACTGCTGTGGAACACTTCCAGAGCAGCACATGCAGTGCTGCAGCTTTGGGGGGGGATGACGCTAGTGAGGCTGCCTCGAGTGTGAGCAGTGTGTCTGTGGCAGAGGGCAGCACCAGGCGCCGCAGTTCGCGGGCATCCACGGGGACAGGCCGTGGTGAGGCTTTGGAGACACCTGAACGGAGGCTTGGGGTACGTGGGAAGCGCCACTAGACAGTTGGACATGCATACAGGACCATGGTGGGGCAACCATGGACATCCACTTACTGAGTATGCACAGGCGTGACTTTAAGGCACCTTTTATTTTACTTTATGCAATTGGAGCATGATTTACATAGCTAGTTTTGTTGCACAAACCTCAGTGCTACTGTGCATTAAACAGTTGCACCCCAAACTAACTTGTAATGTTTCATTCTCACATGTTTCAAAAATGATTTTGCATGATGTATGTCCGCCTCCTATGGCACTCTGCTGTGTTAGGGACGTGTGCCTGTCGTTGTTGGGCGGGTGGTTGGTCATCCCGGTGGTCGTCATCCCTGTCCACCTCTATGGGTATCCCCCTTCTGGTCGCAATGTTGTGCAGCATTGCACATACAGCAATTATCCGGCAGCATGTTTCCGGTTTGTATAGCAAGGCGCCGCCAGTCTTGTGTAGGATTCTGAAGCGACTCTTCAGAATCCCAAATGTCCTCTCTATGACATTCCTAGTGCTGATGTGTGCAGCGTTGTAGCGATGTTCCTGCGGGGTTGCTGGATTGATGTATGGGGTGAGTATGTATTCACGCAGGGCGTAAGCACTGTCACCTAGAAGATAGAAGCATAGACTTAGCATTGGTGATGTACATACATGTGTGGTGTTGGTGTGGGGAAGCGTATTTTTACGTACCTAGCAGGAGTCCCTCTCCAAATTCTCCGTTGATTAGTCGCCTGTGCATTCCACTGTGGCGGAAGATGTAGGAGTCGTGTGTGCTCCCTGGGAATTGTGCCACTAGGTCCGTTATGATGTTATTGGCATCGCACACAACCTGCACGTTGATTGAGTGGTATGACTTGCGGTTCCGGAATATGTACTCATTTGCTGCGGGTGGACATATGGGGATATGCGTGCAGTCGATGCATCCAATCACATGTGGGAATTGTGCCACCTGGTAGAATGCCTGTTTGGTGCGGTCCAACTGCTGTGGGGTTGTGGGGAAGCTGATGTGGGTGTGTAGCATTGTCAGCATGGCATCTAGGAATTTCTTGAAGAAGCGTGACAGTGCGCTTTGCGATACGCCTCCGGCCACCGCAATTACCCCCTGGAAACTCCCTGAGGCCAGTAGGTGCAGGCTGCATAAGACCTGAACGTGCGCAGGGATTGCATTGGTCCGGTGTGTCTGGTGCTGCAGTAATGGTTCCAGGTCTGCAATCAGGCGCATGATCATTGCACGATTGAGGCGATACTTCTCGTACACCTCGTCCTCATTCTGCCCGAGAAAGGTTATGCGCAGTCTGAAAACTCGCTCCTGGACCCTTCTCCTGCGCTGTCCTTCTGCATTGATACGCATCATCCTTGCAAGCACGTAGAGGGCAGCCATTTTGTGGGAGCCAACAGGGTCTCCTGGGCCACATTTAAGGGTTTTGTGATTGCCTCAATCATTTGCACATGTTGCATTTTTTTTTTAGCATTTGCGTTTTTTTTTTTAACTTTACCTCCAGGTTTTGATTCCCCTTATTTAGCTCTTGCAAAATAGCGATTTTTGGGATTTTCGTTATTAGCTACTGTTGTTGCATTGGGGTGCGATTCGTTATTTGCTATTGGCACTTTCCGGGACCTAATAGTGATTTCGGTAACTGTTAATTTGGTATTTAGCGATTCGGTAATTTTGCATTTTGGTTATTAGCGATTCGGTATTTTTGCGGATTTATTTTTTGCGATTCGTTATTTGCTCACGTTTTGGGTTCATGCATTTGAAGTGGGTATTTTTTACTCGGTAACGGGTGATTTTTGCGATTCGGTATTTTACCGACTGGATTTTGGCTTGATGCATGAGGCTGTTGGTGGTTAGCAAAAAGCGGGCATTTAGAGCAAAATGTTGGAAAATAATGCTTGAGACAATAGAGGCGAATAATATAAGGAAGTTCCGGAGGCTGGTACAGAGCGGGATAGGAAATATCCAGGGGACACCACCAATGCTCAGTAGGAGAGGATGTATGGGTAGAATTCCAGGAGGAAGTCTATAATAAAGATACAATGTCTTGTAAATGAAGAAACTAATGAGAGATAGTGAGAAGTTGGCCTGGTATATGATGTCCTATAATAAAAGTGGGAACCTTGCACCAGTCCAAACAACCTTTATGGTGATTTAAGAGGTCAAAGATATCCTTAGAAAGCTATCCAAGTGGTAGCTGTGGAGAGCAGCCTTCAGGCTTAGTCTTGAAGGAATGTTAAGCAGCTTGTTTTACTAGAATCCAACCTTATTGTATTGGTTAAATGAAAGGAGAAGCACACAGTAGTTATAAGAATATATATTTATTATTATAACACCTTAAATACCTCACAGTATCTCACAGCTACACGCAGATAAACACAAAGCACACAAGAAACAATCGTAAGTAGCACTAATACACAGTGGGCTCCCGGGGGAGACCAAACCATATACTGAAATAGTGGTATAACAACAACAACTCGAGTCAAGACAATGTCTATAATGTGTAGAATCGCTGGAACCCCAAGGAACCACCCAAGGTGAGTAAGTAGAGACCCCACGGAGGACGGGTGAAGTGTGAGAACACAACCACTTGCTACGTACAACTCAATGGGAGAGTCATGGTTGCAATTTTAAAGATTAAGGACCCTTCCGAGTGGATTACAAGGAAACCCTTTGGAACTTAGAAGGTTGGAGAGCCACGCCACCAGTGGATACCAAAGTATCAGAGTTACCTATCCCAGAGGACCCGGGTGAAGAGGGCTGAAGTGGCGCCAGAAACCGCCGTCGTTCTTATTGGACGTCTTCAAAGAAATGCCACTGCTGGAAAGAAAAAAAGTGTCCGGTGGAGTCCACAGGTGGATTCTTGATGAGAGAAACTTGAAAGCAAAGGGGGCAGAGTCTGGGTCACTCAAGAGTGACCAGGGGCTCGGTAGATGAATGCCCACCGATGTAGGGTGCTTCAGGTGCGAAGAAGGAGACCTTGACTCTACAGCTGCAGGGACCAGGAGTAGTCGAGGGTGACGCAGTCCCACGAAGGATGTCGAGTGTTGAGGGGTCGGTGTCCGGTGGGAGCACCAACAAGTCTTGGCAATGGCAACCCACAAAGAAGGTAAAGAAAGGTTACGGTCTGGCCCAGCAAGGACCAGAAGACTCACCACAGCAAGGGGAGTCAGGGCAGGGCTGGAGCAACCAGGGGAGCCCACGAAATTCAGGATTGTCTCTCAAATGGACCCACAGGCCGAAGGCACATGAGTCGCGAGGGGACCTCTAGCAGTTTAACCAAACAACAGCTTGCAGGGCACAGAGTATGAGAAGGCCAAAGTCCTTGGTATGAAATGTGCGCAGAGGTTGGGGCTATCGACAGCCCAATGCATGAAGTTAGGGAACACTAACAAGCATATGCACTTGCAAATGTACGTGGTGCATAGGGGTTCCGGTTATGTGGTTCTCACAAGGGATACTGGCTTCAAACTTGGTGAGAGGGCAGCTCAACCTCAAGGAACATAGGCGCCCACATCCTGTGTTGCTGGATCCTGCGGAGTCCACAGGAGCTCAGGATCAGCAGACCAGTCAGTTGCTTTTATGGTGCCTGCGAATATGAGTGACTCCTTCACCCCAAGGGAGATACTTCAGTTGTCCTTGATGCTCCACAGGTCCGTCACGGAGCCTGTATGGTGCACAGAGGGTGCTTTGGATGGAGAGGAGACGAAGTCGGGCTCAGTCGATGTCTAGCGAATTTCAGAGTGTCCAGACGGTCGAAGGTCAGTGGTTTCTTGTTCAGAATCTTGCCCATGTCAAATCTAGGGTCCTACAGGCAGGTAAGATCTTTTGTACCCACAGGAGAGGGTTGATCAGATTCAGGGTACCCTCCCAGGGGAGGGTCAGGACCGGGGGTGGTTACACCCATGTCCTTTGTCCAGTTACGCGCCAGAGCAGGAGCCAACGCCTCCCAGAACTGGTTTGAGCTCGACTATTCACAGGGACACCAAATGTGCCCCTCGTGCAGACTTTCAGGCACTTTGGAAGCGCACCCACCCAGCTCCAATACACTAAATCCTGTCTGGGAGGTGGTCACACCTCCCTGTGAAAGGATGCCTATTGTGCTGCCTTTCTCTGCTCGAGCTTGGCTCAGCAGCAGGAGGGCAGAAATGTGTCTCTGGTCGGTAGAAACCATTTTGCACTGTTCAGGTCAAGAAGGCTAATACCAGGAAGACCGGGGACCCCACACAGCTTGCTTCAGAAGGGTGGAATCATACCTCCACACCGGTTACCAGTTTGGAGGTATGATTCCAAGCTATTTGATACCAAATACAACATGTTTTGTCTCAGCCATTTTCGAGGTATCTTTTACCGTGAGGATATAATACACCTCAACCTATATGTCTGGCTGTGTCACAGACAACCCGGGAGAATGGTCTCCGAAGGCTGCAGAGGGGTTCTGCTCATGCACGGGCACCCTCTGACGCAGAACCCAGCACACTACCTTCAGGATTGTTAAGGCCAGCTTATAGGGATGACTTATAGTTTTTAAGTGTAGTGATCTATAGATGTAGTAAACCTATATCTATCGTAAGTGGTGCAGGCACCAGCTTACACAGGCTGCACTGGCAGACTTGTAGTTCAGTTTTGCATGGCCTCTCATGGGTGGCATAATACATGCTTCAGCGCATGGGAGGCCTCTGGGGTATCTATGCCCTGGGTACATGTGTACCATATACTAGGGACTCATAAGGGTACCCCAGTATCCAATCTGGAGTGTACCTAAGTGCATGTCAATACATTTAAGGGAGAAAGCAGATAGACTGGGGTTCTGATTTGCAGAATCCCAGTCAGACTAGTCAAAAACAGTCTAACATAAAGCAAAAAGTGGGGGTAACCACAAGAAGCAGATCCTACTTTCCTACAAAGATGTTCTGCACCATCAATTAGATAAACTATCAAAATGTTAAGGCTCACAAGGGCAGCGGGTCTGGATAATTTGCGAGCCGTAACAATAAAAGCTAATATTATCTGGTGGACCAGCTTGCTCCATGTCCTTTTTCAGGAAATCCTTCTGACCTGAAGATTTCCAGATAGCTGAAAGGGAGCTGCATATTAAACCTGTATATATAAAAGGTGAGCATTCCTTCCTAGGAAACTATCAATAAAAAATCTGGAAACATTTTTCCAAAAATCCTTTTGGGGATGTTGAGGGACTGGGTGGATACAAATACAATCACACCACAAGAACAAGGAGTTTTGTTTTGTTGGGGGGGGGGGCACTTGATGATTGATTGTTGTTTTACCTTATGGGCCATTGCTAAGAAATCAGTACAGCAGTGTACAGGGCTGCATTGTTGTTCTGTAGATTTTAGTTCAGCTTTTGATTCAGTTGATGGAGCCTTATTACGGGAAGCATTAAAACTATAGACTCCCCAATGATTTACTTTTAATATTACAAGAACTCCATAGGGAAATCTGGGACCAAGTAGAAATAGATCGAGAGGTATCCCTTTCTAGGAGGATTGCTATAAGAAATGGCTTACGATAGGGGTGTGTCCTGGCCCCAGCCCTATTTTCCCTATCCCTGGTTGACCTTCCTAATATACTGTAAATGTATGTGTCTTGTAAAATGTATGTGTCTTGTAAAGCGCACTGCTGCCCTGAGGCGTCGTGGCGCTGTAGACCGCTGGGGAACCCGTCCTGGCTATCCCTGTGAGATGGTCCCTCCTGGGTATCTCCAAGGTGAAACCAGGCATCCCCGGCGAATGTGGGGGGCCGTTGTGGAGATGAGGCAAGCTAATGCCCAGAGTTGCCGAGTGTGTTCCTGGTTAGAGTAGGTACCAAGGCGAGAATTATCGAGTCCGTTTTGACCCTGGTCCACGACCCTGCCGCGTCGGGAATTGAACCCTGGTCCCTGGCTGATTCTCTGCTTGCGGATCTGCCGCCTCTAACCAGTGAGCCACACCTCTCCACTCAGCCAATCGAATCGTTTTAGCCATAAAATGAATGGAATGCAGCTGCCTCTTATATGCAGATGATTTAGTAATCTTTGACAGAAATTGGCCTCCAGAGAAAGTTAGACATATTCTCAGAGTACAGTAAGAGGAAAAAACTAAAAGTTAATATGGAAAAGACCAAAGGGCTCATGATAGAGAAGAGGATAAGCCCGACCGGGCCATACACAAATACAAAATCTAGACAGTTCTGGAACTATAAATATTTAGGGATGTGATTCTCCCATGACCTTCGATGGAAGGATCACCAAGCTTCCACAGAAGCCAAGACACTTTCATCTGTGGGGGGCCCGAAGAAATTTGATAATCGTTATGAGGGTCCCTCCCTCAGACTGGTGCTGACAGCCTATCAGGGTATGACAAGGCTGAAGTTTCAGTACGACGCTAAGATGGTCGGCATCAGAGGGGAAAAAACCTGGGACCTTGTAAAAGGAAGGTGCTTAAAATGATTACTCTCTCTCCCACCTTCTATAATGGTAATGGCAATTAGAGTAGAAATGGGGCTGACAGGGTGGACCCACTTAGTATGTGCAGAGATAATACATTTCTGCATACATATAGACTGCGAGGAGCTTTTTAAAACCTCATTGTTATGTAAAAGGAATATATTGCAAAGTGAGCTAACCTGGGCATGAGTAGCTAGAGGGAGGATTCTTAACTACTGTAGGACATTGAAAATAGAAGATGGTATTGCTCCACCTAAAGAATAAGAAATCAATTTTCCAGCTGATGAATTCATGGAGGGGATATAAGACCTTTGAATACCTGGAGAAACTCCCTAATGTACAGAGGCATTGAAGTCTCCTGAAATTTAGATATGGGGTAAACCAATTTATGATGTCAAAGGTGCTTGAAATCTGCCACATGAAGAAAAAATCCGTAAACGTGGCCTCAACTAGAAGGGAGATTTAATACATATCTTCGTGGATTGCCTGTGGTTTTTAGCACAATGGAAGTCCCTATCAAAACATGTTTAAAAAAAATATGATATTAAGAATGGGGGCAAGCAATTAATTTACTTGTAGAAATGAGATTACTGGACATAACGTGTGCTATGGGGTGGATTTTATTGAATGTGGATACATTTTTACCATCACATTGATATATTTATAATGTATTAGTAGAAATCATTTTTAACTCTTGTGTAGTTTTAGGGTAAGTAGATTTATATATGAATGGATGAATTGTGGTTTTAATAATGCTTAGTGTGAGCACAGCTCAATTTTAACCATTTTTTTTAATTGTCATATATGTGTTTTAGGACCCCTGTTTTAAAGACTGAGGTCTAAATAAACATGTGTTTTTGACTGGCTGACTGACTATAGAGTGTCCCGGCGCTGGAGGTTTGTCGACCACTGATCTCACATGTGGAACAAGAATTACAATGCACAGTTAAATAGCCAAGTTTTGAAGCCATGCCTAAAAGAACCATCATTTTTTGGTAGCACCAAGGTGCAAGGGTCGGGTGTTCCTTCAGCAGCCAATGCAGACAAATCGGTGCCTTCCCATCTTTTCCTCTTAGTCTTAAGCACCACTGCCAGCAATGCATCTGTAAAATGTAAAGTTCTAGATGGATGATAAGGCTGGAGTCTCTTGACTAAATAGCTGGGACCTAGGCCATAGAAAGCTCTATGGACTAACACCAGACCCTGGAATGTCACTCTCTTCCTTATAGGCAGTCAGTTTAGCTCCTTGAGATGGACATGTATTCCTCTGGATGTTAATCAGGGGCCTGGCTGCAGTCTTCTGCACCAACTGGAGTCTCTTAAGTTGGTACAGAGGGAGACCCCAGAAAAATAAATTAGCATAGTCCAGCCAAGATGTTTTAAGGCCATGGACTACAATCTTCTGACATAAAGCAGGAAGAAGGAACAAGTTCCTCAGCAACCAAAGACCAAAACAGGTCCCAAATACACTTTCCACCTGCAGTTTGAAGGACAGATCTTTATTAAACTTCACTCTGAGATTGTGAACCACTATGACAAGAGTCTGAGGCGAAGAAAGCAGAGCTAGACCAAACATCCCCACCCCATGAGGGGGAGGGGATCAAAAGACCAATACTACTGTTTTGCTAGTGTCGCACTGGAGATTACGCCAGCGCATCCACTGAAACACCCTGACAAACACACTTCAAATCTATTTTGGGTGATAGAGATGTTCCTGTTCCAGGTTAAGAGAATCTTCTTGTCATTGGTGTAAGAGATGACCTGCACTCCGAGGGGGACATGTAAACATTAAACAATGTAGAACTGAAGGCAGAGCCCTGGGAACCCCGAACTTAAGGGGTTTGGAGTCAGAAGCAAATGGAGGGACAAACACTCACCCCCAAAAGAGTAAGCCCATTGCTATTCTCAAACTGCCCTGCTATAGTTACTACAGTAAAAAGCACCCAAAGCAGTTGTAATGTACACCAGTTCAGAGCTGGAGTATGCCCAGTACCACACATGTCCAAACAGTGGTACTGCAAAAACCCTTGTACTGAAAATCGCGGAGGGGGAATGTAAAATATAAGGAATGCTCATATATTGGAAATAATTTCTAGTGTACGCTAGTCAAGCGATGTCATATCCATGATCTAGCTTGACACAGTCAGCCAGAACGAGGTGGGAGAAGTTAGTAAAAGGGGAGCTCCAGATCTTAGCCCATAACAAGAGTGGTGCCAATTTAATTGTGTCTTTGATGTACGGAAGATCAACTTTCTTATGGGTAATGATGTTAGCAGTACTTTTAGGAACTACTAGCAATCTGGAGAGAAATTTGGTTTTGGCATCTTGCAAGCGGCTGCAGTTAGAGTACCCCCAAACACAGGCCACAGGGAGAGTCATTTTGCTTTTTAAATGGGAATGAGTTCCGCAATAGGTTTTTGCTTAAGTTTCCTGGCAAATTTGAAATTGCCTGGTCTGCACTGTACATTTGGAGGCCTCTCTGTGCCAAGAGTTTATCCTATTTAAAATTGGCATCCAATAAGATCCGTAAATAATTAAAAAGTTAGAACTTTTGTAATAAAGATGTCATCGAGAACAAACCTACATGAGGGAGTATTTCTGGGACCAAAGGTCATGATAAGTGATTTCTTGTGGTTGACCCGTACTTTAGGTTTGTCTTGAAGTCTTTAAAGGAATATAGCAGAAGCACAGCATCATCAGCGTAAAGGAGTACATGCACAGGCCGATCCCCTACCGGGGCAATTCCTTTCCCTTACGATGAAGGGTAAGATCAAGGGAATTAATATAGAAGAGAAAGAGGAAAAGGGCTAAGATGCACCCCTGTGCAACACTCTTGTCTACCCTAGAAGTGAACGTGCACTCCCCATTGATGCTGAATGCAACTAAGCAAGGATATCACAGTGGAGGCGCTTGAGGAGCTCAATCAGCCATATATCGACCCAGGCTTGGTGCATTAGTTCTCACAACCTGCCGCTGTCCATGAGGTTGAACGAGCTAGACAGGTACATAAAGGCCAGATGTAATGAGCCTCCCTTGACTTTGGCATACTTCCCTGTGATCGGAGCACATTGAGGAACAGTTCCATTGTGCCCATGCCTGGGCGTATGCTGTACTGAACCTCAGTGAGGAAACCCCTGTCTTCTACCCAAGCCTCCAGCTGTTCGAGGATCACTCTACCCAGAATTTGACAGAGCAGTCCAAAAGCAAGATTGGTTGGTAACATGAAGGTTCTCCCTGTCGCACTTTATAAGATTCACTAGTGGATTTTTTCCAGGAACTCAGGATTTCAGCATGGAAGAGGGTGCAGAAAACATTTATCAACAGTGGGGCCCAAAAGGCTGTGTTATGTCTGAAGACATACATAAGGACCCCATCCGGGCCAGTGGCCTTGCCAAGGGTACTCTTTAAAATTGCATACGATACATCACCTATGTCTATGGTAGACAAAAGGGGAATGCCAGATATGTTTTAGGTAGTGTGACTTAATGAGTCAGGTCAGGTCAGTGGAGATTAACAAGAAAAAACAAAGGTGGTGCGTTTAGCGGACCCAAGGCCAGAAAAATTCAGGTGGTTCGCCAAGGGTGAACAGATTGAGTAAGTTGGCACATACAAGTATTTGGGCATCAATTTAGGACAATGCATGTCCTTTACTGATCAAAAAAGAGCAATAAGAGCAAAGGCCCAAACACTAACCTTTGCATACAAACAGCTGCAATCGAAATTGAGTTGCCCCTCATACAGCCATCTTTTAAAAGTTATGGCAGCACAAGTACTTCCAATGTTGGCATATGGTTTAGAAATATGGCATGGCCGGGAAATTGACATTTTAAACGAGCTACAGACAAAGGTGTATAAAGCTGTTTTTAACCTTCCCAAAGCCGTGTCTCCAGCACAGGTCTGCCTGGAATTTGGGCTCCAAAATCAAAAATTCCAGAGACAATCTGTTTTCGTGGAATTATGATGGAAATTTCGCGCCTCGAAACCTGGTTCAATGAATCATCTATGCAGGTCTGTTTGAAGAAAAAAAAAACGTATTTATGGGGCGAACACTTAAGAGCAGCCCTTATGGAATTAGACATCCAAGAGGAATGGGACAGTAAAATGGAGAGGGTGGCTTTCAACAGAGTGTGTAACGGCACGGCAAAGAAACAATCCTTTCTTGAAGATAAACATATATTGGTAAAACGTCGACACTCTTGCACTGTGATAAATTCTTATGTACTGCTTAAACCGCAAGCTTACCTAGCAGCACACTTCAGATTGACATTAAAAAAGAGGCATATGCGGTATCGGCTTGGAAACCATGAAATCAAAGACTTAAGACCGACATGGAAAGGGAAACACCAAAATGCAAATTGTCGTCTATGTGGTTATTACAACGAATCTTTATGCCACATGATGTGTGTTTGTCCAACAGTTAAAGAAGCTAGAAGGAACCATTTAAAACCAATTTTAAATGAACTTAATATTCGTACATGCAGGCAGACCATAACCCGCTGGATGGGGGGAACATCAAATATCTTAATTTGCTGAGGGGCGAAGCTTTTAACTCTGATTGACTAAACTTTTAAGAAAGACGGACATAGAACATGTAAATAAGGTGGCAAACAAGTCGGAAAAGTCTGCATAAACAAAGACATAATGATGCACTTTTCTGATAAATTATTTCAAATTTGTTTTAAAATAAAAAAGAAATTTAGTATTATGCTTTATGGTTGTAAAAAACCCAATAAAGAATTTGGTGCCGATTCTGATCCTGGAAAAACCGGGTACGAACCGTCGGCCGGAGCGTTTTCTCCGTCCGACTCGTACCCGGGAAAAAAACATTACAAACATGGAAGTACGATTCGCACGGAAACACCATTTCCGTATGATTCGTACAAAACACCGACCGACGAAAATATACATACAAATGTGATCCGGGGAAAGCGCCGACATGACGTCGGGACGCATTCAGGCTGCGTTTCACGAACCAGGAAGTACGAACCGCACCGCCGTCACCCCACACGGATAAAATTCTCCGCCTGCCAAAAACTGCCGGGAAATCAGGACGACGCGCGCAAGGAGCACCTGTACGCGACGGACAGCCATGGACCCGAACCTACGTGTCATCCCAGCCCTCATAGCAGTCCACCTGCTCTACAGGAACCGACGCAGACGCCGCAGAAGGTCAGAACAACACCCAGGGGCAAAGGGGGGGGGGGCAGGGGTAGGACACAAAACCCCCACCCAATTCACAAATCATACATGCCCTGGACATACCTGACCTTCAGGGCCTGGTCACTTCGAGGGGGTGGGGGCGTGTCCAGCAACGGAAGTGGATGTACATGCGAACTGGCAACACAACATGTCCGGTACGTACCGTACCCACACCTTAAGAGCGTGGGTACGAGTCGTACCACGCCCACCCCTACGTCACCCCAATAATGGCGGTACGGCCCGTACCCATGTTCCAAAGGCCTGGGTACGGGCCGCACCCCCACCCGTGTATGTACGGCGCGTACCAACACCCCAACAGTGCATGTACGGACCATACCCCCACCCGTGTATGCATGGAGCGTACCCAGACCCGCGTATGTTCGGAGCGTACCCCCACTTGTGTATGTAGGGACCGTACCCACACCCGCGTACGTATGGAGCGTACCCCCACCCCAACAGTGTATGTACGGACCATACCCCCACCCGTGTATGCATGGAGCGTACCCAGACCCGCGTATGTTCGGAGCGTACACCCACCCGTGTATGTACGGACCGTACCCACACCCGCGTACGTATGGAGCGTACCCCCACCCCAACAGTGTATGTATGGACCGTACCCCCACCCCAACAGTGTATGTATGGAGTGTACCCCCACCCCAACAGTGTATGTATGGAGCGTACCCCCACCCCAACAGTGTATGTACGGACCGTACCCCCACCCATGTATGTATGGAGCGTACATGGCCAGACACAGGAGGGGTGGGTGCAGAGTCCTCCCAGCAGTGCCCAGACACAGGAGGGGTGTGTGCCTATCATTCCCAGCAGTGCCCAGACGCAGGAGGGGTGTGTGCAGAGTCCCCCCAGCAGTGCCCAGACACAGGAGAGGTGTGTGCCTATCATTCCCAGCAGTGCCCAGACGCAGGAGGGGTGTGTGCAGAGTCCCCCAGCAGTGCCCAGACACAGGAGGGGTGTGTGCAGAGTCCTCCCAACAGTGCCCAGACACAGGAGGGGTGTGTGCCTATCATTCCCAGCAGTGCCCAGACGCAGGAGGGGTGTGTGCAGAGTCCTCCCAGCAGTGCCCAGACACAGGAGGGGTGTGTGCCTATCATTCCCAGCAGTGCCCAGACGCAGGAGGGGTGGGTGCAGAGTCCCCCCAGCAGTGGCCAGACACAGGAGGGGTGTGTGGCTATCATTCCCAGCAGTGCCCAGACGCAGGAGGGGTGTGTGCAGAGTCCCCCCAGCAGTGCCCAGACGCAGGAGGGGTGTGTGCAGAGTCCTCCCAGCAGTGCCCAGACACAGGAGGGGTGTGTGCCTATCATTCCCAGCAGTGCCCAGACGCAGGAGGGGTGTGTGCAGAGTCCTCCCAGCAGTGCCCAGACACAGGAGGGGTGTGTGCCTATCATTCCCAGCAGTGCCCAGAAGCAGGAGGGATGGGTGCAGAGTCCCCCCAGCAGTGCCCAGACCCAGGAGGGGTGTGTGCCTATCATTCCCAGCAGTGCCCAGACGCAGGAGGGGTGTGTGCAGAGTCCTCCCAGCAGTGCCCAGACACAGGAGGGGTGTGTGCCTATCATTCCCAGCAGTGCCCAGACGAGGAGGGGTGGGTGCAGAGTCCCCCCAGCAGTGCCCAGACACAGGAGGGGTGTGTGCAGAGTCCTCCCAGCAGTGCCCAGATGCAGGAGGGGTGTGTGCAGAGTCCTCCCAGCAGTGCCCAGACACAGGAGGGGTGTGTGCCTATCATTCCCAGCAGTGCCCAGACGCAGGAGGGGTGGGTGCAGAGTCCCCCCAGCAGTGCCCAGACACAAGAGGGGTGTGTGCAGAGTCCTCCCAGCAGTGCCCAGACGCAGGAGGGGTGTGTGCAGAGTCCTCCCAGCAGTGCCCAGACACAGGAGGGGTGTGTGCCTATCATTCCCAGCAGTGCCCAGACGCAGGAGGGGTGTGTGCAGAGTCCTCCTAGCAGTGCCCGGACACAGGAGGGGTGTGTGCCTATCATTCCCAGCAGTGCCCAGACACAGGAGGGGTGTGTGCAGAGTCCTCCCAGCAGTGCCCAGACACAGGAGGGGTGGGTGCAGAGTCCCCCCAGCAGTGCCACGCACAGGAGGGGTGTGTGCCTATCATTCCCAGCAGTGCCCAGACGCAGGAGGGGTGTGTGCAGAGTCCTCCCAGCAGTGCCCAGACACAGGAGGGGTGTGTGCAGAGTCCTCCCAGCAGTGCCCAGACACAGGAGGGGTGGGTGCAGAGTCCTCCCAGCAGTGCCCAGACACAGGATGGGTGGGTGCCTATCATTCCCAGCAGTGCCCAGACGCAGGAGGGGTGTGTGCAGAGGCCCCCAGCAGTGCCCATGGAAAGAAAAAGGGTGAAGTACCCACAGATCCAATTGCCACAATTGTCAGTCAGGTGCACAAAGACCCTGCAGTACATGTAACACATGTGTGCGAGGCTGGGAGTACACATATGCATACTGCCTAAAAGGGAACATGTCCACATGAAGTCATGTCAACAGACTACATACACAAGTACAGTGATCACCCAGGATGCCACAAATGATGCAGGTGGAGACATCGCTCTGCATGCATGGCCAAAGTTGAAGGGGTCCGTCACACACCCAGCTAATGTAGACACAGCTCAGCGCAACATATTGGAAACACCCTGCAGGGAAGATGTCAGGGTACACAGAGGAAGGAACACACCTTGGGACAATTTCACCATGCAGTAACTGCCTATATGAACAAAGAAACTTAGCTAACACCTTGTGATGGCACACAGATACCAGGGTCCCCCCTATGACCAGCACACTACTACATTTCCCACACACCCAACACATGATCACCACCCAAAATCATGGAGCAGCCCCACCAACAGCAATACCACAAAAGCAGTAGTGTTCTAAGAAAAAAAAAGCTTTATTCAGCATTAGCAAAAAATGTTTGTGTGGATAAAGTTCAATATTTACAAAGCCCATAGGGCAGTCCATTAGACACAGCTGGATGGGGGACACAGTGGGACGCGTGTCCCCTAGCTTGCCTGCACAGTTCAGACCACCCTGTCTTCCACAGGGGGGGACATCATGTGGGGGGGAAGGACCAGGCACCGCAGGGACAGGAGGGGCAAGGGCAGGCGTTGTGGGTGCAGGGACGGAGGACTCCACCACAGGGGTTGGGGCAGCGCCAAAGGAGGTGGTGAAGATGGCGCTGCACACGTCAGCAAGGTCCCCCAGCGTATCCCCTGCACCCGAAGGAACCACAGGCCCCAAGGAGCGGGGGGCGGAGGAATGGGTCGCAGCACCACTGGGGGAGGGTGTGGACAGGGAGGGGCACCCAACTACCCTGACCGGGGATTCCTTTGCCCGCTTGCTGGGTGGTGTCACTGTTGGGCTCAGGGACAGAGCGGCCATGAAGGAATCTTTGCTGGATTCGTGGCCAGGAGAGCTGAGGGGAGTGGATTTGGAGGGAGTGGATTTGGCGAAATGCGGACTCCCACTCTGGCTGCGTGACTTACGTTTGCCCCCCGACCCAGTGGGTGTGCCTACCTCACCCTGTGTGTGCGTGCCAGGAGGTGTGCGCTTGCCCTGCCCTGCTGGTGTGGTGTCTGTGTCTGGTGTTGTGCGTGCATGTTGACGTCTGGGTGTACGTGGGACAGGCATGGGAGTGGGAAGTGTGGATGGGGCAGGGGTAGTGGGTGAGACGTAGCGCTGCAGGAGACCCACTGCTGCAGTCAGTGTCGAGTCTATGGACCTCAGCAAGTTGCGTTGGTCAGACTGCGCGGCTGAAATGCCCTCCAAGTATGCCTCCATCTGGTTGAGCACTTGGCTGTGACCATGGAGGGCATTAAGCGTCGCAGTCTGACCAACCCACAACTGCCGCAGGATGTCCACAGACTCGGCATTGGTGGCAGCAGTGGAGACAGGGGCAGGGGGTGCGGTGCCTGGCAAGAAGGAGACACGTGCTGACCGAGCACGGCGGGAAGGGACACGAGCAAGTGGGAGGCCGGTGATCGAAATGGAGGGTGCGGGTAGTGATGGAGTGCTGGTGTCAGCTGTGGGACCAGCCACCGCCCCCTCAGAGTGCTCAGCCTCGGACCCGTCTGCATCATAGTCGGTGGTGGATTGACTGGACAGGTCCTCCGCTGCACTCCCGTCGGCCTCCGTGCCACTCGATGTGCCAGACAACTCTGCACTGCTGGCACTGGTGCTCGCTCCCTCCTCACGGTCCGTGCCAGTGTCTCCCTCGGTGTCCCCCGACGATGCTGTGAGCAAGGTGAAGAGACAGGAAATAATCAGACACCTGTATACATATGTCACATGAGTCAAATCCACATAGGTCACAGTGCATGGCCTGAAAAGCAACATGAGTAACATCTACAATACAAGGCACATATGTAGGCCCTGCAACACACAGTTGGTTGACCCACCATGCCACTGACCAACTATGGAGAGCATGACACAATAGCAAATAACATGATATGGATTTGGACAGAGGAGCCAGGCACTGGGGACAATCCAGCACAGCATCTGCAGCACACAGCGTTGGTGTAAAAAGGGATGAGCAGGAACCATGTCTATTAACTGTAGGCACATTCTGCAAAGGCAATACTTAAAAACATGCCCAACATTAATGGGTCACTGCACCTTGAGTGTATGTCCAGACAAACATCACACACTGGCCAGACCTAGCAAGGAGACTTCAGGTCTAGACATGTAGGCCTTGCCCGCACCAACCACCCCCTACATGAGACAATTTATTGAGACACAGGAAGCACTTACATCTCTTAGTCTGGAATAAAACCACATGGCCTGCAAGAAATCCTGATTGGACACCAAATACCCCTGGTGCGCCGGTACAAATACATCATCTACAAATGGCCATCATCAGATCATTTTACCAAGACACACAGGCACGGGGCCCGTGAGTATGAACAAGGGACATTTGGTCAGCCTGTACAGTGGACACATGTAGCAGAGTTTACGTAGACACAAATGGTGCCAGGGTAGAATAGCACAGAGCACAACCTATGCTGTAGACACAGAGATTGTCGAAAGTTTTGGATTACACACATGATACCTAGGAAAAGATGCCCCAGGGGACAGTAGTGGCCACACTACTCCATGGTCCTGAATGGTAATGACTGCAACACAAGCCACCATCCCTGCACTCTGCATATCTCACACTCATGCACATCATGTCACAGGCCACAAAATAGGACATGCATGCTGTAAAGCAATACACTTTAGAGACACACTCCTATGTCTGGACTCAGCATCAGTGACAACTGACATGGACCCCACAAGTACTGAACTGGACAGGGCACAGGCAAGGTCCCAAAACCTGTGACACACCACCCCCACACATGAAGCTGCAAGCATTGGGCACATCGATAAACTGGCAGCCTAGATAACCTTGTGCAAGTGTGACTACACAAAGACCAGGGTACACATGCCAAGGAGGGGAAGGGAGGAAGGACAGCACCGCTACACTTTGGGGACCAGGAACTGCACTGCACATGTAAACCCTGGCAGTGTATCCATGCAACTGTGCACTTACAAATGCTGGTGACACATAACAAACACACATGTACCTACCCCCTTCCTGCTGCTGCTTTTCCCGTAAGCGCCTGTCCATGTCAGGGAAGACGACCGCCAGCACACGCTTGTGGATGTGGGTCAGACGGCGGCGCCCATGGTTCTTTTAGCTCACAGGTGAGTTCCCCAGCAGGACCCGTGCGATCCTCCGTGTCCAGCACCGGATATCCTGCCAGCGTTTCCTCACCTGGGCTAGGCGCCGCTTCCGACCATCCGTCTGTCTCACGGCACTGACGGCGTCCTTCCAGATCTGCTCCTTGGCACAGGCGCCTACCTGTGAGGATGAAAAAGTGAGACAACATCAATACACCTGCGACATGTCACAGAGACACACATTAGAACAATTTGGCTGGTTTTAACAGGGCATAGAATGCATCAAACTCATTACACCTGTGTCATAGGGACACTTTCCTCTGTGGAAGGCAAAAAGCACTAGGTGGCATTGTAGAGTACACAGGTGGCATGAGGGGTACGACACAATCAATCATCCAGGCTCACATTGTGCATCACAAGCGACACCAGGATTATGTGCAGCACCTCAAAGCAGTCACATGCCACAGGCCACTGAGGCGCCCTCAGCAGAGTACACAGACACACACAGCCACAGGACAATCACCTGACATTGACAACTGCAGCTACACACCTCACTCTGCACAAGTGCCACTAGACTGGGGGGTGTCACAGGTGTGGGGCTGGCCCATCACCGCATACACACAGCACTGCTCCCTGCTCACATCAGATGGGCAGGGTATATCCATCCCTCATGCAGCTGGGGTGCTACACTCCACATATGCACTCACCCACATGACAGGGGACTTACACACACACACCAATGTCCAGGGGACAAACACATCATTTGGACACTCTCAGCACATGTACACTAAACAAACACACATCTGTGGGTACTGCCACCTGTCACACTGGGGGGACCACAGATTCACATAAGGACTGTAGTAACAACATTCCCAGGAGGATTAGACAGGCAGAATGTGTAATGCCACATGCAGTGATTGTCACAGTACACACAATGCAAGTGAGGAGAGCAGACATGCACCACAGCATGCTCTGGCTGGGAGACATTAGGCATTCCTCCACCCGGGACCCACCCTACAGTAAATTGCATGTGTGTTACACCTGGACACAATGGCAGAAGTCACAGTCACAAAAAAGGGGCACAGTCTTTGCTAGTGGACTCAGCACTCACCTGAACCCCTGGTCGACCATACATCATGGGGTACTGTGGGAGGATCACATCCAGCAGGGCTTGGTTCTCCTCCTGGGTGAAAGGCTGGGCCCTCTCCACAGACCTGGACATGGTGCCAGAGGATTCACGAGCAGCAGCAGTGTAGTTGAATCAAAGGATGTGCAGGCAAGTGCTCTCTCATGGGACCTGGCTGCCTTATATCTACCTTGCTGCCCTGTTTCATTCACAGGAGTACAGAGTGATTGGTCACTCACATTTGCATCCTATGTTTCCTCCAATCCCTTTAAACCTACCACAGTCAGTGGCTTTGCTCTTTTTTTTTATTGAGCATGATGTCAACTCAACAACCACTTTGCAACAATGTAGATTCTTTCAAACCGACTTTAGCTGGGCACCTGATGAAAAAAATTCAAACTTTAAACTCGGTCTCCATGACAACCAGCATGCATGTAGGGCTTTATACTTGTCCCTCATGTGTCCCCTATGTAATTTGGACATTCACACACAGGTACGGTGAGTTCCAGGGCCCCCCAAATGCATAGAAATGGCCCGTACACGCGCGTGTACGGGGCGTATCACTATGGGTACGCATATGCGAGCAAAGCCATAGTGAAACGGCCCGTACACGTGCTGCACATAATCCTGGTGTCGCTTGTGATGCACAATGTGAGCCTGGATGATTGATTGTGTCGTACCCCTCATGCCACCTGTGTACTCTACAATGCCACCTAGTGCTTTTTGCCTTCCACAGAGGAAAGTGTCCCTATGACACAGGTGTAATGAGTTTGATGCATTCTATGCCCTGTTAAAACCAGCCAAATTGTTCTAATGTGTGTTCAACCGTTTCTCTATGGGTAGGCCTACGGCAGCACTCCCATAGTGATGGGGAACGTACACACGCCCTCAGAGCGCATGTACGGTGCATTCCACACCTGACAGTGGTGACAGGCAGCACACAGAAAGGAATAGAGCTGACATACTTGTCCAAGGCTGGACATCAAGGCATTGTCTGTGCAGTACTACATGTGTGGGGCACAGGTGTGTCAGGCTGTAATGTGGCACATTACTCCTGAGTTGTGAAGGCAATAGATGTATGATGAGATGTGTACAGATGTCATGTGTGATGGTGGACTATGTGCCAGACATCCCCTTCACTCCTTTGACATGTGTGCATGTAGTACAGAACACTTGTGAAAAGCGTCACTGCCATGGCACAGTCAACAACACACGCAACTGTCCCCTGATGCCAGCTACAGGGGTTTTCACACCTGACATGTGACTACCCACGTTGCACAATGTGACTATGTCATGTATGTGTCGTGTGTTCCCATTAGCTTGCTGTAGGTGTTTGGTCAAATGCATCTGCAGTTGCTGCAACCAACATGTTTCTGTGTGTAGATGGCCATGGCACGGTGTTACGCATACCACGCCACATGTGGAATCCGACGTAAGGTGTGTGTGTATGCATCGACACGGAGTTTCAAAACAAGGACATATCTGCATACTCTCAATGTATGTGGGATCATTATTGAAATGTAATCCTTCATGGCAAGGTGTGTGGTCTGTCCTTTTTCCATTACATGTGACCTGTGCCTCTAGTGTTCTGCAACCTGTCTGTACAATAAACATCCTTCCTCTGCACATATTTGGTTGTCTGTAACTCCTGTAATGCGTCTGCCTGCTCACTTACACTGGCCCACAGCTAGTTTCATGGCATGGCATTATGAGGTTGAGAATAAACGTTTGGAGCTGTCTCTTGGTAGGAGTGTCACATGGCTGCCATACGTGTCCAGGGCATATTGCACAGACCTGACTCTGTATGTAGCATATGTGTATTGCCTGTTGACCATGTGCTCAGTACATTGACATTGGTGGTGTACTGTACTCACTCTTCGTTGTCCCTTCTAATTCACTGCAGGGCTCCGCCTCTCCCTCGAGCAATTCCGGACTTGGCTGACATGCGGGAAAATGACTTTATACGCCGATACCGCTTCCCCCAACGTTTGATTGAGGACTTGACGACACGGCTGGCAGCACACCTCCAACCGCTACACAGGTATCCTGGTGCACTGTCACCCAAGGTGAAGGTGATGGCAGCCCTACATTTCTTGGCCACGGGTACCTTTCAACATACCATTGCCCATGTGGGTGGGATGTCCCAAACCATGTTAAGCCGTGTTCTGTATGATTTTTTAGAGGCCATGTTGGAGCACCTTGATGAGTTCATAAAATTCCCAACCTCTGAGCAGTTGACAGCTGTCAAGCGTGAGTTCTATGCCCTGGGAGGGATGACCCATGTCATTGGGTCCATAGATGGAACACATGTGGCTTTGGTACCACCACAGGCACAGGAGGTAGCCTTCCGTAACCGCAAGCATTACCACTCCATTAATGCCCTTGCGGTGTGTCTTGCCAACATGGGGATTTCACATGTCTGTGCTCGTTTTCCAGGATCAGCACACGATGCGTACATCATGAGGCGAAGCAGGGTGCCTGAAATGATGCTGCAGCTGCGCAACGAACGAGCATGCATTGTTGGTGGGTATACTCTGGCAGTCCTGTATTTAACGTCATCTTCCTGTCTTACTGCTTCTCCTGACCCACTCTTGTCCATGATGTTTCCATGTAGGGGACGCTGGCTATCCCAATATGCCATGGCTGATCACGCCTCTCCGCAACCATAGCACGGCTGCCGATCACCGCTACAACAACGCCCATGGGCGGACCCGGCGAGTGATAGAGAGGACGTTTGGCCTCCTGAAGAGCCAATTCCATTGCCTCCACAAGACCGGTGGCGCACTCCCATATGCACCGGTGAAGGTCTGCAAGATATTCCTCGTGTGCTGCATGCTGCACAACATGGCAGCGGAGAAAGCTGTGCCACTCATCCTGGATCCAGATGAGCAGGACCATCCACCCGTGGAGGATGAAGGGCTTGGGCACGAGGCAAGTGATGTGGAGGAGGAGGAGGCGGTGGAGGAAATGCGGAGTCGGCTCATACGCCACATCTTTGCTTAGAGGTGAGTTCAAGTGGCTGAGTGTGCACGCATTGGGCTGTGTGTGGCATGTGTTGCAATGTGTGTGTCCATCTGCATGTCTTCCAAGTGAGTCTGAGGTGTGTTTGGATGTGTCACTCGAGTGATGGTGCAATAGAAGAATGTTTTTCCAGAGTCATCATTGTCACCTAGCATGTTGACAACCTAATACGTGTCGAGTACATGCACATGCATGCGGATGTACTTCTTTTGGCTGACTTCTGGTGTGTCTCCCATCCACAGGTACTTGCGCATGCTGTCTGCTGGTGGCATTGTTGTGCTCCTGCTATTCCTCATGATCACAGCAACATGTGCTGAATCAGCGTTACATGCACGGACAAGTTTGAAAATCTGCTTCGGGTAAGGGATGCAGCACGGCTTTTTGGGAGTGGTATTTGTTTTGAATGTGTGTGCACTGCTCCTGTTCATGTTTGGTTACTTTGCATACATGTAGAATCACCATGGGGCACATGACCTGGAGCAGAATTCACCTGAATTGATGGTCAGACTTGGTGACAGTCATCTGTAATGGGATTGTGATGGAGCCATCAATGTGTGTGACACTGGCCTCGGAAACATACGGGTTGCACCGGGTTGACATGGTGTGTGAATTCCCCATTAGGGGCTCAATGGTGTATAGCAGGCTCTCCGTGAGAAGCAGGGGGTGTTTAGCTGTAACCCGTCACTTGTGTGCCAGTGCCATGGATTTCCAGCATTTGTGGTGCTAAGGGGGGTGCCAGTGTTGGTCCCACGTCTTCATCCACATGACCTGTGTATGTGTAGACAGAGTTGCATTAGCATTCCGACACACATGACTAATAAAGGTGTCCCTCTGCCTCCAAGGTGCCTCATCACTGTCAATGGTGGTCTGTTGCCACTGTGCATGCGGCATGTCTGGCATTGTTCTCAGAGATGGTGCATATGAGTCTATGTGTAGAGTAGCAAGATGCAAGCTGTTTGTCAGGGATTAGATTCTGTTTTATGCATGATGTCCATGGCTGTGTAGGTTTTGTGGCCTGTCAGTCTCCACGACGGCTACTGTGCCGCATGTGAATCCATTGTGTGTGTGTGTGCCATGTTGAACCAGACATTCCTTCCTTGACATGCCCTTTTGCATGGTTCCTTCCTGAGATCCTTGTCTTTGTGTGCTACTTGTGGCATTGTTTCCTTGACATGGCGCATGCTGCTGCAGGCCCTGCTGCAAGGGCACCCAGTGTCCACGCAAAAGAGCTGGTGTCCATCATGGATTGCTTGCTGACATGTGCTATGCTGATCAGCAGCATCTGTGCCTCATGCGGCAGCACACTCTGCATTATGCACAAGAACCCCAGTTCCATCCACCTCAAGGCAAGAAGGAGACCATCCCCCAGGTCAACTACGACATCCGTGTCTAATCCTACCCTGCACTCTACGGACATGTGCATTAGAAATCCCATGATACTTGTCCACATCCAGGGTGCATCTGCACAGCTCTGCTACTACATCCGGCGACCAGGCCACATCAACGTCCAAGATGGGGGGAGTGATCACTGCCAGCTGCAGGATGACCTTCTCAATCCACGCACACCCTCAGGATGCAACCCACACCCACAACACAACCTTGTGGCACTGAGATCCAACACCCAATTGTGCCATCTCCATGCATCAAACCTTGGCTGGCCCACCATTCGCCACATCCACCTGACTCAAGCATGCAGGACATGGTTCTGCCACGTGTCTACACATACCTGGGACTCCCACCCCAGGACACTCCACATGATCCCTGACCTCTGCGCATGACTGTTGCTCTTCTAAATAAGTCTGTGGGCACAGTTGTGCGGCCACCCCCTCAGCTGGTTGGGCCCATCACGGGTGAGTATGGTGCTCCATGTCTGTCTTGGATGGTACGTTGTGACCCATGTGTGTCCTGTGCCAGACTCAGACCCCAGGGTATGGTGGTTCGGAGTTAATTCAGAAATCAGGCATGGTTTGACTTTACAACACACACATGTAGTGGAATAATGCAAAATGACGGCATCATCTTGTGATTGTGATGAATTTTATTAGTGCTGGGGTACATGTTTGGGGGGGTGACAAGAGGTGCTTGGCGGGAGTGTAGAATCCAAAGTTCACAGGGGGAGTTGGTGTCCTTGCCATTGACAGTCATCAGAGTCTGTGCCACAGTCTTTGTCAACATTGGTCAGACAGTGACCAGCAAGGCCATGTGGCAGAGAATGTCCTTTGCTGCTGTGCTGCTGTTGGGCCATAGGGCCAGGTGCCAGGCCAGGTGACCTGGGAGATGGTGATGTTCCGCTGACTCTCACGGTCTTTTGCGTGGACGGCCCACCTTCCTGCGGGGACCCTCAGACGCCTGGCTTGACAGTGCAAGGGACGCTCCGTCAGATGATTCCTCCTCCTCCTCCCTCCCTGGGGCTGGTGCTGCTCTACGCCTGCTGGCACAGGGAGGGTTTGCCAGGCTTTGGGCGATCTGACGGAGGGATTGGCTCATGTCCCAGTGCACCGCCAAGTGCTCTGCATGTCTTGCCTCCATCCTGGCATGATGCTCAACCTGCAGGGCCTTCATCTCATTGAGGGTCTCCACTACCTTGGCGATGCCTCTGGAGTCACGCCGGTATGCATCCAGGATGGTTCTGACGTGTGCCATAGCCGGGTCCTGAGCCAACTGGGCAGGTTCGGGCCTCCGCCGTCCTCCACTCCCACCACCCCTGCCCACTTGCGCCTGGCCTGCCGTTGTGGGCACATCGAGTCTCCAGGACCCCTGAGGGATGGCATTTGCGGTGTCGCCTGCCTCCTCCTGGGTGCCCGAAGAACCTTGTCCCTCCTGGACAGACTGGCTGCGTTGTTGTGTGCGGGCAGGGCTCCTGGGTGTCTCCTGGGATGTGGCAGGAATGGGGGTGGTGGTTGGCACAGTTGTACCTGACGCAGGTGCTGCAGGTGGTTGGACACCAGAGGGGCCAGGTTGGTCTGGGTCATCCACGGAGTGGTGAGAGTCATCGCTGGCGTTGGGGTCCTCTTCACGCAGAGTCTGGTCCTGTGAGTCTTCCCCCCCAGTGTTGGGGGGAGATCGATGACGTTGACCTGTGTGTGAGAGAGACTGTGTTAATTGTGTTACATGCGACATCCATGTTTCATTCTTTTTGGATTTGGCACAGTTCCTCTGGGTGGTTGGATTTGGCTAGCATTCCTCACACAGTGCACTTGTGCATGGGTATGTCCCTTGGCCACAGCTTTCGACACTTTACCTATGTGTGACACAATCTTAGTTGATGCATATTTTGGGAACGCAGTCAGCAGTGTAGTGAGTGGGCGTAGCAAGCCATGCGGAGCCGCCTTACGTGTTGCACTGTACGTGGCCAAATGGTGTTTTTTCCATGCTATTTGAGAATGCAGGTAGGTAACTTAACAATTTGTGACAGGGTTCTGATGAACACAGTGGGTAGGTATACTGGGTGTAAGGTTCTGTTTGTGCCTGCAGCACGGATGTACTCGTGCACAGATTGACACATGGCCCAGTGTTTATCAAAGGTTGAAGGGGGGGTTAAGGCACTGCCAAACCTTGTCTACATGCACACAGTCCACCTGCTGACGAGCGGACATGGCCACACCACCCAAGGGTGATTTGGTCTCCCTCTGTCTCCCTTACTCCCTCCCTCTGTCAGCCTCCTCCCACTGTCCGTCTGCCTCTATCTCCCTTTCTCCCTCCCTCTATCAGCCTCCTCCCTCTGTCCGTCTCCCTTTCTCCCTCCCTCTATCAGCCGCCTCCCTTTGTCCGTCTCCCTTTACTCCCTCCCTCTGTCAGCCTCCTCCCTCTGTCCCTCTCCCTTTCTCCCTCCCTCTGTCAGCCTCCTCCCACTGTCCGTCTCCCTCTATCTCCCTTTCTCCCTCCCTCTATCAGCCTCCTCCCTCTGTCCGTCTCCCTTTCTCCCTCCCTCTATCAGCCTCCTCCCTTTGTCCATCTCCCTTTACTCCCTCCCTCTATCAGCCTCCTCCCTCTATCCGTCTCCCTTTCTCCCTCCCTCTATCAGCCTCCTCCCTTTGTCCGTCTCCCTTTACTCCCTCCCTCTGTCAGCCTCCTCCCTCTGTCCCTCTCCCTTTCTCCCTCCCTCTGTCAGCCTCCTCCCTCTGTCCGTCTCCCTTTCTCCCTCCCTCTGTCAGCCTCCTCCCTCCCTCTGTCTGTCTCCCTGTGTCCACCTCTGTCTGTGTCCCTCTCTCTGCCCCTCTCCCTCCCTCTGTGTGTCACCCTCTGTCACCTCAGCCCAGCTTCCTGGGCACACACAGTTTGCAGGTCTTGCAGAGGCCATTGGCTTGTTCATGTGGGTTTGTTTCTTCTCTGCGGGCACCCATTGGGCGGAGTGTGTGAGTCTGCGCTGCTGCTGTGGCGGTGTGTGCTGACACTCTTTCAGTGTGCTGCGTCTTCATTGGCTGCTGTTATGTGCAAATTGTGCCTTCATACCCATGTCGTCCTGCAACGCGGCCACCATTAGCAGGCAAAACAGGACTGTGTGGGGACACACTGTTGGTATGGCTGTGCCCTAAGCCATATGGGCTGAGGGCATTGTTGTGTGCTTCAGAGTTGCTCTATGTTAGTTTTGAGGCCCACCCTCCCGGCATCGGGGACATCCTGTCTTGTGTTTGTGTTTTGTGTGGCCTGTGACTTGGCCTGGCCTTGCTTGGGGCATGGAGGCGCTAGTGGCATGTGTGTGTTTTTGGAGTGTGGTTGTGTCCGGTGCTGGCTTTGTGGGGGTTGCGTGCATGATTGGTATTTGGGTTGTATATGGCGTTCCCCCCATGTGAGGTGAGTTGTTTGTGTACTCACCAGGCTCTCAGACTCCTTCTAGTCCGTCACATGCCAACGGCTCCAGGGTGGTCATCACCTTCTCCTCCCAGGGATGGTAGTGTACCGGTCTGCGGGATGGCCCTCCTCCAGTGATGTTGGCCTGGTTGTGCTCGTCCGTCATTTTGCGGCGGACCGTCCTCCACAGATCGTACCACCTGGCTTGGCACGCATGCCTGGTCCTTCTGGTGGACCCAACAGCATTCACGGAATTGACTATCCTCTCCCACATGGCAGTTTTTTTTGATATGCTGGTCCGTCTGACCAATGTACCAAAGAGCTGTGGCTCGACTCTGATGATTTCGTCGACAAGGGACTCCAGCTCGTCCTTTGTGAACTTTGGATTCTTGTTGGTGGGCATGGTGTGGGGTGTGGGTGTGGATGGTTGTGGGTGTGGGAGTGTGGATGGGTGTGGATGGTTGTGGGTGTGCAGGTGTGTGTGTGTGAATGTGATGAGGGTGTGTTTGTGATGGTGGTTGTGTGAAGGAGTGCAAGTGTAAGGTGTATTGATGGTTGAAGTATGGTGCAGTGCATTGTCTCTGGGGTCTGGCAGCAGTGGATCTGTTCCAAAGGATCATGGTTTGTGTGTGTTGGGCCTTTTTATTGGTCCATTTGTGGGTGTGGCTGTGTTTGAACTTTGGGTGGGTGTGTTATAAGGAGTGGTAGTGGTTTGGGCCTCTGTTTATCTGTTTGTCAGTTGCAGGTCAGTGTATAGGATGTATTTGGCCTTGGATATGTTTAGTGGTGTTGTGGGCCTCGGATTGACTGTCCTTGTGTTTTTTTGGTTAGTCATGGTTCAGTAGGAGTGTTTTTAGCGTCTGTACGGTGCGTACATGGGCCATGTTGTTGTACAGTGCTGTCCTTTGCTATGGCTTAGTATGACTCGTACATGCCCGATGTTGGGTGAGGGTGCTGGTGTGTGGGCCTGGGGTACGGTCCGTACATACACTGGTGGGGTGGGGGTACGGTCCGTACATACACCGGTGGGGTGGGGGTACGGTCCGTACATACACGGGTGGGGTGTTGGTACGCTCCATTCATACACGGGTGGGGGTACGGTCTGTAGATACACGGGTGGGGTGGGGGTACGGTCCGTACATACACTGGTGGGGTGGGGGTACGGTCCGTACATACACGGGTGGGGTGGGGGTACGGTCCGTACATACACGGGTGGGGTGGGGGTACGGTCCGTACATACATGGGTGGGGTGTTGGTACGCTCAATTCATACACGAGTGGGGGTACGGTCCGTACATACACGGGTGGGGTGTTGGTACGCTCCATTCATACACGGGTGGGGGTACGGTCCGTAGATACACGGGTGGGGTGGGGGTACGGTCCGTACATACACTGGTGGGGTGGGCGTATGGTCCGTACATACACTGGTGGGGTGGGGGTACGGTCCGTACATACACGGGTGGGGCGTTGGTACGCTCCATTCATACATGGGTGGGGGAACGGTCCGTACATACACGGGTGGGGTGGGGGTACGGTCCATACATACACTGGTGGGGTGGGGTTACGGTCCGTACATACACTGGTGGGGTGGGGGTACGGTCCGTACATACACTGGTGGGGTGGGGGTATGGTCCGTACATACACGGGTGGGGTGTTGGTACGCTCCATTCATACACGGGTGGGGGTATGGTCCGTACATACACGGGTGGGGTGTTGGTACGCTCCATTCATACACGGGTGGGAGTACGGTCCGTAGATACACGGGTGGGGTGGGGGTTCGGTCCGTACATACACGGGTGGGGGTACGGTCCGTACATACACTGGTGGGGTGGGGGTACGGTCCGTACATACACTGGTGGGGTGGGGGTACGGTCCGTACATACACGGGTGGGGTGTTGGTACGCTCCATTCATACATGGGTGGGGGTACGGTCCGTAGATACACGGGTGGGGTGGGGGTACGGTCCGTACATACACTGGTGGGGTGGGGGTACGGTCCGTACATACACAGGTGGGGAGGGGGTATGGTCCGTACATACACGGGTGGGGTGCTGGTATGCTCCATTCATACACGGGTGGGGGTGCGATCCATACATACATGGGTGGGGTGTTGGTATGCTCCATTCATACACGGGTGGGGGTACGGTCCGTACATACACGGGTGGGGTGGGGGTACGGTCCGTACATACACTGGTGGGGTGGGGGTACGGTCCGTACATACACGGGTGGGGTGGGGGTACGGTCCATACATACACAGGTGGGGTGTTGGTACGCTCCATTCATACACAGGTGGGGGTACGGTCCGTACATACACGGGTGGGGTGTTGGTACGCTCCATTCATACACGGGTGGGGGTACGGTCTGTAGATACACGGGTGGGGTGGGGGTTCGGTCCATAGATACACGGGTGGGGTGGGGGTTCGGTCCGTACATACACTGGTGGGGTGGGGGTACGGTCCGTACATACACTGGTGGGATGGGGGTACGGTCCGTACATACACTGGTGGGGTGGGGGTACGGTCCGTACATACACTGGTGGGGTGGGGGTGCGGTCCGTACATACACTGGTGGGGTGTTGGTACGCTCCCTACATACACGGGTGGGGTGGGGGTACGGTCCGTACATACACGGGTGGGGTGGGGGTTCGGCGCGTACATCCGCGGCCGGGGCGCCTTTTGCGCGTACATGCGGGGTCTGTGGTGGGGTGTTCGGCGCGTATGCGGACACGTGTCTCCATGCTTGCTGTGGGAGTTCGGTCCGTACGGTGTTTTTTGCATACAGTTGTGAAATCGAGAGGACGGGAGTGATCGTACTAGCGCGGTCGGACTTCATTTTTCCGATTCGTACGGTAAATTGTCCGGGGATGTGTCGGACACAATTTCCGACCCGAGGACGTGTGGGGAAATGTTCCGGATGTGACTCGTATGGAGTTTTTCCCATGCGAATCGTACTTGGCAGTTTGTACGCTACTTGTACGATTCGTACGGTAAAAAATCCAGATTCAATTCGGCCGGGGGAAATTTTTCCAGGATCCGAATCGGCACCTATATGTTTGTTTGTTTGAGTCAGGTGAGGGAGTATAAGGAAGTCCTGGATCAGAGAGATTAGAAGGCGTAACCTCAAACATATGAGAAATGTTGGACAACCAATTTTCTGGGTAAACGTGGCAAGACATTTTTGGGGTATTTTTATCAGAAAAATAGGGATCATTGATCACATCTCGATAAGCCTTGTCGCTCCGGAGTTTAGCGGCAAAAAGCAGGTCCTCTCAGGCTTTCTCTGTAGGGTCCCTCTTCCTAAAATCAAGTGTCTCCTTATAAGCGCTCCTGGCATGCCTAATTTCCTCTATGTTTCTAGGGGAGGATTTGGTGCCAGTTTTAGATTTTTTTAGGACACTGAGCAAGCGTGGTTGAACCTGCAATGATGGAAAGGTACAGTATTAGATTTCTTGCCAGTTATTAAACTGGATGTTGATGTACACAAAGGATTAAAGCTGCCCAGAATAATATGTGGAAAGATTTTGACAGGTTCTCCTACAAGTTTAAAAGAACTGCAGTAGTCAAGCCACACAATTAGGTCTGAAGCCATTTTTTTTCATTCCAGTGATTGGCACAATAAGTAATGCAATCCTCAGGCAATATTTATCTTTCAATGTCATTGGTGTATTTTTCTGCACCATATACTTTTGCCTTTTAGGAAAATTCAATATGGCAATTGAGGATTAGCAAATGTTACAAAACTTTAGAGGTCAGAACACAGATAGTAGGGCCTGGACTGGGGTCCAGCTGTGTGCAGAGTTAAAAAACCAGCAATACCAGTCCACAAACAGTGTGGTGAACTTGTAAAAAGGGACACATCCTCACATCTAGGTGTCACACATGCATTCTGTAAGCAACTGGGTTATTGGTTGAGGGGGGTGGAAGCATCACTCTTGCAACATCCATGATCCTTGTCTGCGCATACCACAAGAGTTATTAAATTAACCTGAGCTTCACCTGTGTGGTAGCTTGGCACAAGAGTAGTCAGGCTTAACTTCCAGGCAATGTGTAAAGTATTTATGCAGCACAAACATAGTAATTAAGTGAAAAAACAACACAAGAAAAATCCCACACCAATTTAGAAAAATGGAATACATGATAATAAATAGGAGTACATTTTAAAAAGTAAAAAGATACTGTAACAGCAAAAATCCAATCAGTAGGACCTGAGATATTCAATTTTAAAGTTTTTAGTAAAAATATCATTTAAAAGCACAAAGCACCGCTCGCGCTCATTCTGTTGTGCTAGTCCAGGGGAAAGTCACAAGTTAAGGTCAACCGCAATGGAATGTGGATCAGATAGAGGGACCAAGTTAGTCCCATTGAAAAGTTACCTTCTCAAGTCTGGTGCAAAGAATTCCGTTCGCATTGGAGGAGGTAGAGAGGAAGAGGATGAGTATGGTGATGGTCATCACAATAGCGCGAAGAGCAGGTTGGACATTGCAAATGGTTATTACTGTAGCACGAAGAGCCAATCGAGCATTGTGGACTGTTGTTACTGTAGCGCAAAGTGCAGGCCTCGTGTTGCCAGTCACCAGTGACAGTCATTGTCGGCGTGAAGAGCAGGTTTCTCTGGAGCTTCACATTGGCGGTCATCATGTATAGCACAGTCTTACAGCAAACGGACCTGTTTATGGTTGCAAGAAATCCAAGCTTCAGGGTGATCACCTTTTCATGCACCACTTGGAGATCGGGACTTATTCCAAAAGAGGCCAGCAGCACCTGGGTTCAGGCAGGTCCAGTTGTAAGTCCAGGAAGGTCCAATTGAGGCAGGCCAGCTAAACAGTTGCAAGGGGGCCTTTGATGCTTCTTTTGTCCCTGTAGTTCACACACAAGCACATCCTATTGACCCTTGTAATCATTCTGGTAGCTTGGGGTGAGGGCAAGCAGGTCCAATCTTCCTTCTCAGACAGCTAGGCAGTCCTTCAATCAACAGGGCAGTCCTTCTTCTGTAACTTTCACTATAGAGTGTTCATGGGCCCTTTGCCTCCTGAAGAAAGTCTTGAAGAAGTCCCTTCGAGAGAGAGCATGGGTCGCAAATTGCTGTAATAATTACAAGGGTGCACTGAAAGAACTGAGGCGTCTGCTACAAAGACTGACATGGAACAAACAGCCCAAGCGAATGAGTTGCGGTATAGCACACTTTTCTGACAGGTCATAAATAGGCCCTGTTTTGAGAAGCCATCAAGGCCTGCTCTATGCTATTATATCACCCCGGAACAATGGATTGATCACTTTGAAAGAGTATATAACTTAGGACATAGTGAAGAGCCCTCCAATGAGATAGAACCCTGCATACGTGATGCCCCAGTTACTTTCTCCCCGGAGAAAGTTCACCTGGGAATTGAGGAATTGTCCTAGAATAAGGTGCCTGGACCCAATGGGATCCCTCTGGATCTTTTCCGAGACAACATAGACGTGTGTGCCCTGGTTTTGAACAGGCTGTTAAACACAGCAGCAAGGAAAGGAATGTCATCTTCTTGGTCAACTACCAGTATTATTCCGATTTTTAAGAAGGGGGATAAGGATAACCCCTATTGTTATCACCCCATATCAATCATTAATTTCACTGGTGCTGGATCGGCTTTTATTGACTAGCCTTTTTGCGTGGGCTGATACATATAGAATCTCAACCTGGTGCCCTTTTTTTTTAGGTTTTATGGACTTTATGCCTGCCTTTGACCAGGTGAACAGCAAGAAACAGTGGGACCTACTTAGTTCCTTAGCAGTCGAACCCGCTATCTTAACTTTACTAATGAAACTTCATGCCAACACTACAGCAGCAGTCAGATATTCACAGGGGGTGGGCCTTACAGATTATTTTAACTGCACTGGGGGGGTCCACTAGGTTGCCTTCTTACCCTTTTTTTGTTTACTATCTATATTAATGGCTTAGAAGCCGCCCTGTCTTCATTACAGTCTGATTGCACCTGAATAGGCGGGAAAGCTTTGCCAGTTATTTTATAAACCGATGATGCGGTGCTGATGGCCATGGCCGCTGTAGGTAAGAGCAGTGAGGCAGGCTGGGGGGATCTCAAGAGACAACAATGAGGGGAAATGAATCATTTATTTAATTTTTTTTCTTGTGGTTGTCTCTCGAAATCACCCCCAGCCCACCCTGTCGCCCCACCACTGTTACCTGCAGCGGCCACGACTGAATGGCATGCACACCTATGGGCTTCCAAGTTCTTATCAATGGGTTTGTTTCTTTTATGAACGGACTGGAGCTGATGGCCAACTTCACAAAATTATGTGTTTTGGAAGTTGTCCCTCGTGGCGACTCACTCTAAAACTTTTAAGGCAGGAGTTGACACTTCAGCAAAGGTCTCGGCTTTCCCCTTCCAGGGAATCTTATTTGATGCAAAACTTAACTGGAAACAACTGATGGAGGGAAAGTTGTGCGACATGCATAATTCCATGGGAGCTATTGCCAATGAATCCCACAGATTGGGTTCTTGGTCCCCAGGGCTGATTTTAAAGATATACCAGTCTATATGTATCTCCATGGTCTTGCACTGTAGCGATGTTTGGCGGTATACAGCAGCGAATATGTTACAGTTCGTTCAAAACAAGTTTTTGAGATGAATTTTGACAGTCAGACAGGGCACCACCCGTTTACTGTACATGAAGAACCAGGAGTCAATTACATAGCTGATTTGGTGGCAGTGAAGCCCTTGTGTTGAGTGAATAAATGGTCTAGGGATGAGGCCGAGTTTAACCGCTTGATTATTTTAGACTGGCACTAGATCATGCAGTTAAAATCCCCTGACTACAGTTTGTTAAGGAGTCCTTTATGGCTCTAGACAGGGCAGAAGTTTTTCTTAAATGTGACACAGTGAGGCCTCAGGACCTGAGAATTGTTAAGGAGCTGTTCTTTAAACATGCCGCTGCTCACTGTGAAAATATTGAGCTTATGAAACCAGCTGTGGGGAGAGGATGTGGCCTAACAGCTAGGGTGGTTGACCTCAAATCTGGGGAACTGGGTTCAAGTCTCGGCAACGACCCTCAACATCCTGTGATTCTGGGCAAATCACTTAATCTCCCCTTGACTAACAAAAATGAATGTGTCCGTCTGTAACGAAACTGGTGTTCATGTAAAGCACTCTGATACCAGATACCTTCGGGTCAAGTTCGTGCTATATAAAACTTTGAAACAAAAAAAGCTGTGCGAGGTCATGTTTTGCTAAAATCAATGCAGGGCGTGGAGAAATACCTCTCTACCCTTACAAGCGCTTCTGATAGATTTTTAGTAACTCGTTTCAGATCCAATCAGATCTATCAACTCCTGGCATCCACAGGACACCTTACACTTTGTCCTCTTATGTAAATATTTTAGCTACCCCAGGAGATTGTTTCTTAGGCCCCTTTTAAAAGCTATGATATTTAGACAAGCTTGTGTTGCATTTATGTATTTGCAGCTTTTGCCTAACGACTATACCACTTTTGTTGCCATGGCTTTCCTGAGGGCTGCTTTTAGATCAAGAATCTCAAGATGCGACTGATGGCCGCTTGGACCTTGCACCGTTGCACGATATTCTTTAATGAATTATACCTATAATTATATGTTTTTATCTTTTATGTTTGTGACTACTTCCGAATAAAGATTTATTTATTTATTACTATTTAGACATCTCCAGTTGTTGTCTATCTATACTTTTGCGTGTCTGCGTCCACAATATGTAATTCTGAAAAGATTCCATTTCGATTTACTGATGAACATTGAAGGTTGCGTTGCTAAAGTAAGTCTACATATATTCAAAAATAAGTTAGTATTGTGGATCACGTTTTGAAAAAATATTATCATTATTAATGGTAAGATTCTTGATCCTATGTAAAATTTAGATGTAAAAGAGAACAGACATTTTCTGTTTCCAGCACTCTCTAAGGTACAATTTGTCTATGAAAATTGCATGTGCGGTTAATACAATTTTTTTTATTATTTTATTAAAACGGGATATGCAGGTCACAAAAAAGAAAATATCACATTTATTATGTTTTAAATTCCAAAGTAGATCATTTTGCTTATTAAAATGTACG
Source organism: Triturus cristatus (assembly GCF_964204655.1). Taxonomy (NCBI): domain Eukaryota; kingdom Metazoa; phylum Chordata; class Amphibia; order Caudata; family Salamandridae; genus Triturus; species Triturus cristatus. The sequence continues at coordinate 802,415,049 of NC_140581.1, forward strand.
TATATGATGTATTTCATGGGAAGCACAATGGCATAATTAATGTGGAAATGACAGTAATACAAAACCAAATAACTAGTTTTCTATAACAATGCCATAAAAATTATTTAGAAATAAGAATTCTTGAAATGATGAGAACAGTTACAATGCAGAGCTACAGAGAAATAGCAAAGGGCACTGTAGAATAAATACATGTGAAAGATGTAATTGAAACCAGATGCCAATTAGTAACTACGGTTTCTTCAAGTCGAATTGTGAGGCATCCAGACCAGCAGCTCTCAGGGGCACCCAGCACGCGCCCCTCTGCGCTTTTGCTCCTGAGTTTCTAGTAAACAGAGAGAGATGCGGCTGAACATGAGCGTATCAGAGTGACAATACTATCTTGTCCCCGGCATCTCTATTCCATCACTTTAAGAGGCCTAATGTGATGACTGATACTGTGACTTGTGCACGCAGCTTGAGCTTCAGCCCAGAGAAGAGTGCCGTTGAGTCCTGGGATTCGAGTGAAAGGCATAATGGGGCAGGGAAAGTCGATAGACTCAGGAATGATAATATTAGGAGGAGAATCTCCATGGAGATGGTCAGATTCTGTATCCTAATCAGCTGACAGAAGATCCCATGAGACGTCTTTCAGCCTTCACAGGACATAGAGTTCCTTTTTTTGTCTGTCCAAAATTGTAAGCCTGGACTATTGATTTAAGTGACAATTTATAGCCGCAGATCAAAAAGTGAATTTTCCTTGTAGGAGCCTTTTTGTTTTGGCCAGCATTTTATCTTCTTTATATAGCAGTGTGGCGAAGAGTCAGGGGAGACTTGAAGGCGGAGAGGAAAAAGTGTATTGTCATTCTGGTCGCCAGCAGTGGAGAGTGAACTGCCCAACTAAGCAGCCACCTTACAATTAACCCGGAAGATAAGAGTTAACTATTCTAGAACATGGCCTCAGCGGATATGCTTGAGGCTTACTTTTAATTAACAACATAGCTACCTAAGCCAAGCAGGTTACAACATTACTTCATAAGAAAACAAAAATAACATTAAACATACGACACAGACTGTAAAATCCCTTCAAAAGAAAACATGGATAACATTGAAAACACAGCACAGTGTTGATTTGAATGTTGTTCTCCTGTCAATATCCCCACTGATCAGACAAAAGAAAAAGGCTTTAGAGATGCAGACGTGTGTGTATGTACAATGAAGCAAACAAAATCAGTCTGTGTAATGAAGCTTGATATACCAGGATGTGTCAGTTCTCAGCTCAATCCGAAAAATGGTAAACAAGAACCAAGTTGGAATTTTGTCCTGTCAATGATGTTTAATTCTCTGAGACAATTTAATGAAGTCTCATCAAACAGAAACAGATTAGTACACCTCTAAACAGACGAGCGATGCTTTCAGATGTAAATGGCACTCACAAAGGAGTGCAGTGAGTGCAGTATGATGCATTAACAGTTAGTCATGTGTTAAGCTGGCTGTGGACTGCCAACTTAATATTCAACAAAATGTGCATGTCTCAATAATGTTAACAGCCCAAAGGAGGTGAATAAACCAAAGTCTCTTGCTGGGTCGGACTGTCACTGTCCAGCTTCTGAGAAATAAGAGTGCTCCTCCATTAAAATAACTCGGTATTCCAACTGGGAACTGGCTACAAAAAGTTAATAGGAACCATTAGACCTTGCCCCCTCTGCAGGGTCATCCCCAAACTTTTTGCCCTCCTCCTCCTATTTTGTTTGTGCTAAATTCGTTTTTGCCGGCATTAGGACTCTGTGCACTTAATCACTGCGAACCAATGCCAAAGTGCTTGTACTCTCACCTCTAAATATGGTAATATTGGCTTCTCTCCAATGGGCATATTTGATTTTCTTACAAGTCCCTAGTAAAGTGGTACTACATGTACCCAGGGCCTGTAAACTAAATGCTACTAGTAGGCCTGCAGCACTGGTTGTGCCCCCCACTTAAGTATCCCTTTAAACATGTCCCAGGCATGCCATTGCAGAGGCAGTGCATGCAGTTTTAAACTGCCATCTCAACCTGACAAATTAAACCTTTTTCTAGGCCCAACCCTTCCTTTTTTATACATACCCCTATGGTAGGCCTTGGACAGCCCAGAGGGCAGTGTGCAATGTATTTAAAAAGGAGAACATGTACTTTTAGGTTTTGCATGTTATGGTAGTGAAAAACTCTTACATTCGTTTTTCACTTCTGCAAGGCCTATGCCCCCATATATATATACAATAGAGTTGCCTTATTAAATTTTATGAGTGACATTTCCAAATGATGAGATAACTAGATCATGTTTGGTGTCTCTGAAATCACAGTTTAAAATCCTAACGTATGATGGAGTCGTATTTTGAATTAAAATTCAGAAAATGCCACTCTTAGAATGTTGGCATTTTCCTGCCTTATCCTGTACCTGTCTCTGGTCAAATTACTGGGTGTAGCTGACAGTTGAGCTTTGTGTATTCCTCCTAGACAGCCGCACACAACAGGGAGCTTAGGAATGCCTGGATGGGCCATTAATGGCAGGGTGGGAAGAAGGAGCTGGGCACAGCCCCACTTACACCTCAATAGGAAGCGTCCTGCCTCCACACAAAGGGATGTACACCCTCTATATTTAGTCTGGAGCCAAGACAGGGAAGGCAGGATAACTAGGGACTTCAAAGGGAAAACATCTAGAAGCTTCACCTCCAATTTAAAGGTCTCATTGGGTATGAAACTGGACCTCAGACACCAACTCTTTAGTATACTTCTTGGCCTTTGGTTCCTCGGCCAGGAAGAAGGACTGCTGTTCTGCTGAACAGCTGCCGCTCTGCTGGATTGCACTCTGCTAGACTCCTGCTTTGCTGAGCTGACCGGCTCCCTGCTGCCAGATTGTCTGGGTGAGAAGGACTAGACCTGGATCTCTTGAACCCAGAGTGATTCCAAGGGCTAATTGGCTGGCCTCCTAATCTTAAGTCTCAGAGACCTAACAGGCTTTCAACCCCATTGACTCTGCACCTGGATTCCGCTAGCTGTGGGTCTGCCCTGCTAAGTGGTGCCATCCCAGCCCTGGACCCTTGGGAGTGGCGCTTAAGGTGCTTTTTTAGTCTCTGTGGACGCGAACAGACTCATCTTCTCTGCTGCATGGTGAAGGAAGTGACCTGATTAGGGCCACCGGGTCACTCACAACCACCTCTCATCCTTCCATACAAATGAAGAGTCGGTCAGACAGTAGAGAATACAAACCAAAGTTTTTATTAGTATTCGCTCGAGCGGAGTCCAGTCTGACCAGCCTCCTTCGATGGCTGCCAAGGGACTGACTTTCACAAGCATAAATGTAACAACTATACATTTTGCACCTGGGCAGGAACACGCACACCTTGTAACTTTCCACAGGGAAACAGCTTAAACAAAGGAGCACACAATGAAGAGTCTGAGACCGGGCAGACACTATCTCTCTGGCAAGATCATTCTGTCTGTGCCCGCAGCTGGAATAGTGGGAGTGAACCTCTATCTAGTGGGAAAGGTATGCCTTAATGAGCGACTTTCTCATACATTCAGCGAGGCCTAACCTTGCAGACACAAATGCATCGCAGCAGTTTTCTAGCTGAGAGAGCAGAAATGAGCTTAGGCAAGTAAGACAAAATGGCAGGCACAGAGAAAATGGTGCTGCAAATGCTAACTTAACATAGGGCAATACAATGCAAATAACATTTAATTACAACAATGGCACTGCCCTGAGCAGAACCGATACATCTCTGCTGCAGCGTGGATTAAACCCATTGTAAAGACTCACATCACCACCACAGCCCACATCGCCTTTGGAACCGCCGCTGTGCAGCGCATCCTCAGCACAGGTCCCACATCCCTCATCAATGGCAGCCTCGATGATGATGCCGAACTCCGCATTGCATCTTCACAGCTCCTCAGAACCGGTGCATTGCCCCGACTGTGCAACGCATTCCCTACTCCTTACTTTGCATCAAAAGCCCTCATTGGTGGGATCCTCGATTTTGACTCAAACAAGACCTCACACTGCAGCCTCGCCACATCTCGGAACTGATGCATCACTTCGTCTGTGTGATGCATCTTCGACCAGGATTTAAGGTACTCTGTTCAGCTTGTCTAACTGGGTCCCTGTAGCTGGCCTGCGCTCCATCATGGTTGGCCTGAACTTGTGACTTTGTGCCAGTTCGGCACAACCAGATATCCACAATTGGTGCTTCACACCTTTTGCCGCTATTTTTCCTAAAAACATTCAAATTCAATATCTGCATTTCTACTGCTTGAATTCTTGTTGTTTTGTTTTTGTTTTATTTATTAGAAACAACTCTATTTTTCAAATACTGTTGTGGGCTCCATTTCACTGTGTTGCTGTTTGAAGTGTTACACAAATGCTTACACATTGCCTCTAGGTTAAGCTTGATTGCGCTATGCCAAGCTACCAGGGGGTTGAGCCCAGGTTAATTTGGGGTTTGCAGGTGCCTTCCCGGACAAGAATTGTGGCTGCTGCTTAACCATGAACTCAAAACTCAGTCAATCAACAACCCAATTTCCAACAGAAATCTCCTCCCTTACACCTTGAGTTAGTATAGACATCTATAGCAACTCAACGGTGCTTACCTTTCCAAACTTTAGGTATACACCTGGTGCTGAACGACTTTTCTACTAATTCATTAAGAAAAGGGACCCATGCATATAGTCTCTTGCAGCCGCAGTAAATTGGTGACCTTCATACCCAAGGTCCACCACTTAATACCTCAGATCTTTAAGTATGACTAATCCAGTGTCTCTGAATATTAAACAAACAAGGATGTTCTTGGTCCTGTTACAAAACCATAAATTACTTAACCCCTTCCGTGCTCCCGTCGGCCAACGGCCGTCACAAGCACTACCTGGCTAGTGCTGCGCACGTCCGTTGGCCGATGCGCCCCGCCTGCTTTTTCAAACCACCGCGGCGGAATTCGCGTCACGGTTAAGCGGTTAAGGCTGTAATGCTGATGCACATTACTGATCTGTTCCAGGTTCCTCAAATGTTGTGTAGTGATCAGTTCTGAAAAGATCCAAAGTGTTGGATCCTCTCTTATGACCTCCATGATGTCATGCTGGGCTTCCTTTATGAAATTTGTAATGTGGTGTTTGGCAATCAATGATCTAGATTTTGTGTGATACAGCAAAACTCTTGAAAACAAATCAGCAGATTTATGATCCATTCCTCCCAACTTTGCTGTTTTTGAGCAATTGTTCTGGAGTCTCAAGTCTCTTTTTTCAATGTGAGCTGGCATCTTGACCTTGGGTCGTATGAAAATGATCAGTAAGAAATATAATTGTCTTGCCTTGGCTGAAAGTGTTTGCAAACTCATCCCTCACACACATTTTTATTTTCATTTTTACTTTTTGAGTATGATTTTTAAAGTTTTGTCAGACTCATGTAAGAATATTTTGTGTCTAATGGAGTCAGGTAGCATCATGTGCCAGGCAAATATGGTACGCAAGCCGATAAACTTTATAAAACATCCTCAGTGTCTAAAAGCTGGATAATGTAGACCATTTTTTCTATGATGCATAACTTGAAGTTGTTGGACCTGGCCCTTTTTGCAGGGTTTTTCCCAAATGTTTTGCCTTCCTCCTTTATTTTTTTCTGACCTGTATTTGCTGGCTATAGGACTCTGGGCACTTTACCACTGCTGATCATTGCTAAAATGCATGGGCTCTCTCTTGTAAACTTATGCAAAAGAAACAATTGATGTACGGAATGCTGGACAAGGCAATCATTCGCCTCCAGTCACAAGGATCTGGATTAAATCCATCATTATTTTTCTTACCACACCACCCCAGTTTGGACCCAGACAGATGCAAATCAGTCTTGACCCTGTTCATTGTGGGAACAGTCCAGCCCAAACTGCCAAGCCAGGTCCTCCCTGGACCGGAAACAAGCATCCTGGGACCGGTTACAGGGCATCACCCTTCATCAGCCAGGCTAGCTTTAATCCAGTGGTGTGGTGAGCACGGGACCCAGGTCTGGGCATACCCTTCCCACTTAGGGCGACATATGCAAAAGAAACAATTGATGGCTGGAATGCTGGACAATGCAAACATTCACCCCCGTCACAAGGATCTGGATTAAATCCATCATTCTTTTGCTCACCACACCACCCAAGTTTGGACCCAGCCATATGCAAATTAGTCTTGACCCTATTCCTTGTGGGAACAGTCCAGCCCAAACTGCCAAGCCAGATCCTCCCTGGACTGGAAACAAGCATCCTGGGACCGGTTTCAAAAGTCCCTTGTACAGTAGAATCCCATATACCCAGGGCCTGTACATTAAAATTAAATGCTACTAGTGGGGCTGCAACGTTGCTTGTGCCACCCTGAGAAGTATCCTTTCAGAACTGTCTCATGACTCTGCCACTGCGGGCATGCGGGCCCAGTTTTCTTCCTCGGTGACTTGGAATTTAAAGTTACTTGCCAAGTCTGGAACTCCCCTTTAACTCCATATTGGTCACCCCTATGGTAGGCCCTAGGTAGCCCTATTTGCCGTGGAATCTGTAGGTAAAATGTAGGACATGTGCCTTTGTTGTGTGGCATGTCCTGGTACTGACAAACTGTGAGGCCGCTCCTCTGATAGGTTTGCATTGGGAATTCCCAAGTATGTGTTTCAGTGGTAATTACTGATATGAAAGGAGGGGCGTTGTCATGTTTGGAATAGTGGTAGTAAATCATGCTTATTGGTGAAAGCGCATCTTTTATTACTATTTTAGAAATGCCACTGTTATAAGTGGGCATTTCTTTATGCTTATGACTCTTTGTGCTTTACTTGAAGTCTCCCAAATAACCCTGGCATTTCTCAGACCAATGGTGGGAGCCAGCTTTACCTTACCTGAGGTTTGAGTCTGCCTTGGTAGTATTATCTTACCAGGGTGGGATAAGGTTGCCAATGATAAAGCATGTCACAATACGTGGATGAGGCTTTTTTCCCAATATAACTGGCTCCTCAAGAGTTCATTAACAAATAGGGTAGTGCCCAAAATTAGCTCTCAGCAGCATTCCCTGCTCTTTTATCTGCCACTGAGATCACAATCAGAATTCTTGCTTCTTGAGACATCTGCATCAGAAGTGTTGAAACACACTCATGAGCCAGAAAAGCATGCAGTTAGAGAAAGGCGCTATGTGGTGGTTGACTGATTAGTACTATAAACAGAGATAATGGAATTGAAAAAATGGAGTTTATGAGGCTGCTATAGTGACGATAGTGTGGCCAAACCAGCTTAGTGCATAGCACTGTTGTTATTAGTTTTAATTTCATCTGGAAAATTAAACTAATTAGCAAGCAACATGTATGGCTTTCAAAATGGGAGGCTCTGAAGATGTTGCAGTCTATCTAGCATGGCACATTACAACTTTGTATTTAGTTACAGTTTTACTTTAACAATGATTGTAATGATCAAATTAACGTGTAGGGCTCGTGTGGATGTCTCACAGCTGCGAGGAATGACTGCTGCTGATTTCAATCCCGAGGTTGGAATATTGAAATATTAGCAATATTGGAAAGTCCTTCTGGCTTTTGCCAAATGGCTGCACTCAGCTGTGAAGTGTTGCTCATGCTCGGCTGTTCTCTTTACTCCTGTCAAGATGATATAGGTTGGGTTTAAAGGTTTTACCACAGTGAACCCCCGATTCGAGGTGAAAAGATGCCTGCACTGGAAATAGGAGAGCTGCACAATTACAGAGAGGACTCTAATTTTGAAGATTTAGGGCCCAATGTTCCTCAGAACTACATCGTCTCGGTCATGGGACCAACCAACACCTGGTCGATGGTCCCGACTGACTAATTAGGATAGGACGAGCAGTGTTTGGTTGCATTCCTATTCTTTACAATGGGAGCATGTATTCTGGTCGAAATGCATGCTCCCATTGTAAAATAGGAGGTGCAGTTCATACCTGCACCCCGTGGCAGGCACAGTGTGCATAGATCAACAGGGGGGCACTGTAGGTGCCTCCTTGGCCCCCACCCGGAGGCCACGCACCCAAGGAGGCCCTGCTGGGGGCCCCCAAAGTTTAGTTCCGGCAGCCTTCCTGTTTCAAAAAGGCCAGCACGTAAAGGCTTCCGAAACCCAACATTGTACTCCCAGGGGTGAAAAGAACCCCCCTTGGGATTACTGACCCCATTCCTAGTGGCAGACGGCTCTCCGAGCTCATCGGAAGCCAGTCGGAATGACCATTTGGATTCCTTTCCGACTGCCTCCATCATAATGAGGCAGTTGCAAAGGAATCCGATCGGCATATTATGACGCGGTTTCCAACTGCATCGTAATCGGGCCCTTAGACTAAACTTCAGCCCTCCTTTCCTCCTTAAAAAGATTAGTATTGCATGCTGTGAAATACATCTAAATTCTTCATTCTAAATTGACGGTGTCACGTCTCCAAGGAAAACTCAATCTTCCAAGATCAATGTGGTAGCCCTTAGTGTGCTTGATGACTGCTATATTAGAGACCTGAGAAACAACTGTTACATAATCTAGTGTAGTAAACCTGTTAAATGTTAAATAAACACTACATTTCCTTCTTGGAAAAGTATTACTGAGTTACTCAAACTGCTGTTGGTAGACACCATATCATTTTTCCTGAACAGTACAGCTGTGCTATTTTAGCCACATTGTGAGTGGGTTTGTGTGTGTGAGTTTGATCTTGTAAAGTTACATACTTTATAGCAAATGTTACAGAGTCTCAGAAAGTGTTGCATGTACATCTAAGAAGGTGGCTTCCTTCTGAATTTGCAAGTCAGTGAATGGTTTAGATTGGCTCATGAACAGCTCTCTCAATTGTTTTGATTGATGGGTTAACAACACATATACAGAAGACTCATGACCCACTAAATGATCTCTCAGTGGTGACATCCTTGGTGAGTCAGCAAGAGAAAATGAGTAGTACATTTTAACCTTACATTTTACTTTGTACTGTCACATTGAAGCATTCCCCTAGGCCTTCATCTCTTTCCAATCAAATGTAATATTTATTGAATAGTTGTTTGAAACCACCAGCATTTCAATTGTAATACAAACAATATTATAATAGTCATATGCTTTTGCCACAATTATATTTGTGCAGGGAAAGAAATAGAATGAAATCATAAATAGGACATCAATTCAAATTGGTTCACGTGAAGCCGATATCTACAATTAACAAAACAGATTATTAGATGCTCTATGCATTCAATTACCTGTAAGCAACTAAATCTACTCACATAAAACAAGACTCAGACAAGATGCTACTCACAAATTAGTCAAGGTTTTTTGCACTGTACTAGAATATGTGCGTTATTATTTTTTTTATCTACACTGTAGCTGTACAGTAGTCCAAAAGTCCTGTAAGCCCTAAAAATGGACTGGCAACATGTTACTGGCTCAAATACCAAGCAGTTCCAAGTATCAGCATGCTGGTTGAATTAAATAATGTTTCTTCTTCCTCCTCTAATGTCAACCACATAGACACTACACTCATCCAGTCACTCATTCATCCACTCACCATATCGCCCTCTAACAATAACTCCCCCGCTCGCTCTTTTGGCTATTCAAGCTCTAAATCTTCCCTCTGTCCCCTCCTACAGGGATGTTTACCATGCTGCTCTCCCCCGTGGACACAATATATTGAATTCTACTGCACTACACGAGCCTGTCGTGCATTTACTTGCTCAGCCAAAGTGTCATTGCATAACCTCATTAATCCTAGCTGCTCAAGACCTTGTGGGGCTTATTTACAAGTCCCTTGTCCCAACGGAGCATCACTTTTTGTGACGCACCAGCAGAGCATTTTGCTGTCCCATATTTACAAGGACAGGAAAAGCCACCATGCTTGGCTTTTCCTGTTCTTGTAAATACGGCCCCTTTACATGCAGCACTTTGCTTGAAAGGAGCGTTCTATGGGCGTTGCTGTGGGTGTTCCCACACAACACCCACGGAACCTGACACATTTCCAGATTTTTTGAGAAATTGTAAACCTGGAGGGCATAGGAAGGGTCAGCGAGGAGAAATGTATTCATTTCTCCTAGTTTGATTGCTCTTTCTGTGCGCGCTGCATTCTGCAGCACACATAGAACAAGGAAATCACCTCTATGGATTGTTTACGTGCAGGAAGGTGTCCCTTTCTGCACATAAACAATCATTAAAAAAATTGTGTTTTGCAAGTTCTATCTGTGCTAATACAGCTCACATAGAAGTTGAAAAACACCATTTCAGATTGTTTATGTGCAGGATGGGACACCTTCCTGCACATAAACAATCATCCCCATGATGCAGGCATCCTTGCATCATGCTGCAGGGGGGGTGCCTGCATCTGCGCATGGCAACAAATTGTGCACCAGCACAGGGGAGAGCAAAGGGATCCATCATGTCCATGTAGATATAATGCATCACTGTGCTTTGAAAGTGCCACAGCGTGGCTCAGCCAAAGCATTTGCGGTGCCGCACTGCTGCACTTTCCTGTAAATGAGGCCCTTAGATTCTAGTACCAAGCAAGCAGATGCTTGTTGCACTGCATCTTTTCTTTTCCATCGGCAGACTGCACTGCATTGCTCTTGATGCACTCACTCCCTCACTATACATGACAAAACAATACCTAATTTGATTCTTTCCTAGCAGGCAAAGGCCTCTAAATGCTAGTCCCAAGTGAACAGGTCTCTAGCCTTGCTTAACAGATTCCCCACGAATAGCTTACTGCACTGCACTACCCTCCAGTCACCACGGCTCCACATAAAATGAGATTTTCATCCCCTTATAGCCCACAAAACTACAATTGTAGATCCAGACAGACATAGGTCTGACCCCTTCATAATAATATAACTTCTATCAGAAGGCCCAAGCATTAGTTAGGTCAGGAACATACGGGAACCACTGTTAACAGCCAAATAGGAAACCTATTGTGTAGCCCTGCATTCTGGTAGCATATTCCAGTCACCTTAAGATTAATGTATGACAAGACAAGGCCTTAAGCATCCTCATGAGCACTCCTCCTCAAACTTTGATACAGTTGTCCCCCTCGAAGTGAAAGCTCCAAGGGAAATGAAAGGAAGGGGCATATTTGTGAGTGCGAAAATTAGCAGCGCGGCCCTAAGACATTTTCAAAATGCAGGAATGCATGATATTCACAAGAATACGACACACTCCTGTGTTTTCCATTGAGCTAAATTTATCTGCTTAGTGCCAACACAAGCACAGTTGCACCATAGTGCAAGGGTGCCTGTATAGTGCAAGGGTGCCTGTGTTGCAGGGAATTAATATTTATGTGCAGGAATGTGTCCCTTCCTACACATCAACAATCAATAATGGCATTTTGTTTCTTCGATGTGTGCTGCAGAATGCAGCACACTTAGAAGTAACAAATCATCATTACTTTTAATGATGTTCTATGTGCAGGAAGGGATACCTTCCTGCACATAAACAATCATTCATGGCATTTTGCTCTTTCTATGTGCAGAATGCAGCACACATAGAAAAAGCAAAAATGAAGAGAAATAAAGGTATTTCTCCTCATTTCGCAATTCTGAAGCTTGCTCTTGCATGGCGCTAGTTTTTGGCCCGACTCAGATTTACATGTCCTTATAAATCTGGGGCAGCGTCAAAAGCAAAGGGTGTTGCAGGGGAACGCCCACAGCAACACCTATTGCACGCCTCTTTCACGCTAAGTGATGCGTGTAAAGGAGCCTTATTTACAAGGCGGCGTTAAGCCACACAAAGTGGTTTAACGCCGCTTTGTAAATATGGAGAAGGGCATATCGCCACAAGAACATTGCTAAAAGTGATGTTTTGGTGGTGAGATCCCCTTGTAAATAATCCACAAAGTGTGGTATTATTTTCAGCGCTAACCCCTGCAACATGTCAGTCAAAATTTTGGGCCTAACAGGTAAGTGAATCAATGCGAGAGAGGCAGCTGACTGCTGTCTAAATACAGACACTGCCAGAGGGCAAGACGCCATTGCATCTTATTCCTCTGGACGTCTATTAGACTGAGAAACCATTGAATAGGCTGCCTTTAATTTTAATCCTCTGGCAGGTGAAATGTCTGTCACCACCATATAAACCGATAAACACACCCCATGATTTCACTACTCTTCTTCACTCACTCTCTTTTTTTCTCTATCTCTCTCTCTTTCTCTCTCCCTCACTTTCTATCTTTTTACTCACCTACATACCAACTGGTTAAAAAGGAAACTCAAATTAAGAGACTTCGTCAGTGGCATATCAAAGGTCGATGATGAAAATGAGCAACCAATACCTTGGCATTCACTTTATCAGTATTTATGACTCTCATGAATCTTACCATTTGAATACTGTAGGATTTGTATATTTGTGACTGTGGAGATATACCATATAAGATGTCTTATGTAACGTTTGGTTCTTTCTGTCTTCTGTGATAATAATATATTTATATTTAAATGTTAACTGATAATCCTATATCTTCATGTGTATGAATCCATTATAACTGTTATTAATACAAAATTTCGAAACAAAAAAAAACTTTAGGTTTTTCTCCCACAGAATACATAAGGCTGATTTTTCAATTTCAAGAAACATCACCTAACACCACAGAAATGTACAAAATCAATTCTGCTTTTGGAGAATGACTACCTTTAATGTGTTTGCTTTCACCGATCAAATCCAAAACCAACAAACAAGCCATACTCAATGTATTATAGATTTGCTTTACTACAAATGGTCATACTCAAACAGCACACGCTAGACAGAACCCCTCCACCATTATGTGGACACTGTAGTCCCAAAGCCTCATAAATGTCAAAGAACAGCAATTCATGGCGCTGTCGTGCAACACACCAATAATAATAAATAGATATTTGTATAAACAGAACACTTGCACTCACACCATTACTTTATAAGACATGGACACAACTTATAATGCTCTTAAAATTATCACCAGATTTTGGCTGAAAAAGGAGAATTGATTCACCGCAACCAAGAGAAAAATGGAAAGATCTTTGGAAAACCCATCCACGTACATAAAACAATAAAAAGATCAAACGCACTTTACTTTCATGCTAATTCTCACAAACCATTTCAAATCAAAACACTGTACATATTGTCTACTAACTACACTCGAAACCAAACACCAACCGACACTATCAAATGATGGTTCCTGCAGACTAAATGATGGCCTTCCCAGATATGCACAAAAAGGCGCCCAAGCAGAGAAGGGACAAAATTGTCACAGGATTCCTGGTTGGCTCTATGCAAATAATATCACACTCATCAGGGATTATTTACTTGCCCCTTGCACCCCAGGTCTGTCACTTTTTTCCATATTAAAAGTGACAGACCTGCAGTGCAAGGGGCTTGTAAATAAGCTCCATTATGTCTACAGACACTACGCATACACAAACACGCACACACAGGCATCCACACAAACCGTGCGTGTGAACAACCAAATGAACAGACACAGCTGTATATGTACAATTTTACATACTGGACAAAAACTCAACATTAATGAAATTGAATTTAATTAATTTATTAAGTGAAAAAAATAGGATTAGTTAATATTTGTAAGAAATGCCTCTTTCTGCATGATCATCCCAATATTTGTGGACTGATGCTGCTGTTTGTTTGACTAAGTGTACTAGGACTCTGCTAACCGGGCCCCAGTACATGTGTTCTGACCTCTAAAATACGTTGAAATTGGCTATAGGCATAATTGGCATATTTAAGTTACCTACATGTGCCTAGATATTGTTCAAGGTGAACCCAGGACCTGGAAGTTAAATGTCACTAGTGGACTGCAGCAACCATTGTGCTACCAACTATGACTGTACATACATGATTGCAGGTCTACCACTGTAGCTTGTCTGTGCATTTTTAAAACTGCAAATTTAACCTGTCAAAATAACCCTTTATGCCAGGCATAAACCTTTCTTTTAAGTAGTAATGTCTCCCCTAACTAAGCACTAATTCCCATAGAAAATGAAACATGCTATTTAAAAGTAGGACATTTAAAAGTGTAATGTTAAACAATACCTTACAGTGACAAGGCCTCAAAAGCTAATTTCCCTGCAATCTGTTTAGCTGTTCCCCAGGAAAGCATTGAGATACTATATGAAACTTAAACATGTTATCTTTGCCTAGTAGCAAACACAACAAGATGGTGGACTGAGTGCTGAAACTTGACAAACACTTATCCCTAGTCGAGATCTGAGTTAAAAAAATCTGTTCTTTTGCTCACCATACCACCAAAGTTTGGACCCAGCCATATACAAATCAGTCTTCACCCTGCTCCCAATGGAAACAGTCCAGCCTGAAATGCCAGGGCTGGTCCTCCCTGGACTGGAAACAAGCATCCTGGAACAGGTTCTGAGTATCACCCTGTGTCAGCCAGGCTAACTTGAATCGAGAGGCATAGAGAACAAAGAACCCACATCTGGGCATAGCCTTTGCCACTTAGCACGAACATAGCAAACACAACAAGACGATGGACAGAGTGCTGAAACATTTCAAACACTCACCCCCAGTCAAGAGATATGGGTTATATCCATTGTTCTTTTGCTCACCATGCCACCCCAGTTTGGACCCAGACATATGCAAATTAGTATTGACTCTGCTCACCATGGGAATAGTGTAGTCTGAACTGCCAGGCCAGGTCCTCCCTGGACTGGAAACAAGCATCTTGGGACAGGCTTTGGGCTATCACCCCTAATCAGCCAGCCTAGCTTGAATCCAGTGGCACAGCGAGCAAGGTACCCACGTCCATCCCCAATCTGTGACTGGGGGTTAATTTTAGACAACGTTCAGCAATCCAGCCATTATCTTTTTCTATTGCATTAATTGCCTAGGACGCATCTACATTTAAAATACTTATTACATGGTCAATTTCTTGGTAAACTTGATTTGTAATAACTATTTAAAAAAAAAAGTTCTTCTAAAATGTTATCTCTTACCTGCCTAAAGCCACAAGAAGCCCATTTTAATCAGCTTCAATCTGTCACCCAGTAGCTGAATAGCTCATTGATTAGGTGTGAAATTGATCCCAGGCTAAAACGAAGGTGGGGAGGTGTTATGTTTCTTTGGCAGGTAGACCATCAAGGAGGTGTCTAGGAACTTAATTAACTTCAAAGAGGACTATCCCATCACAGGCAAATGCACCCAACACATGGGCCTGCCTCCTACGTTGTTCCTCTATTCAGCCAAGCACAAATCTCAGTGGCAAAGCACCTGCCCCTAGAACTTGTTTTAAGTTATCACATAGGCGGGTTTGCTTATTTCCTTGGCCCCACATCCAGGGGGGACACAGGAGCTCCAAAACACACAAGATGATGGACGGATCTGGGTTTCATCCATCATTATTTTTCTCACCACGCCACCCCAGTTCAGACATGGCTATATGCAAATCAGTCTTGACCCTGTGCCTCATGGGAACAGTCCAGCCCAAACTGCCAAGCCATGTCTTCCCTGGACCGGAATCAAGCATCCTAGGACCGGTTTCGGGGTTTCACCCCTCTTCAGCCAGGATAGCTTGACTGCAGTGTCGTAGTGAGCACTAGACCCACGTCTGGGCATACCCTTCCCACATAGGGCGAACAGCAAAACACACAAGAGCTCACCACAAGGTAAGAAAGGTTTGGCCATATTAAATTTAGAGAGAGAGTTACTATGGGTTTGTTTGCAGTAGGGTAAAAAAAAATTGTCAGGGAGAATACAAAACAATTCAGAAGGCAAGTACAGTAAATGTCTTTCAATCCATACAATTCCAAAAAATTATAGCACAGGGAGTCTTGAAAAGTCTTGTATTCAAATGTTTCTTTTATTCGTAATTGAAGTTCATGAATGCATACATCAGCCCAGCCAACGCGTTTTGTCCCACATGGAATTCCTCAGGGCTGTAAAAACAATTAAACAAGTATCTTAGTTACTGTTGTGCAACATCAAATTCAAGAGACCTCCAATCAAACTAAGCAAGATAGAAATGGCACAAAACAAAAAGAACTTATCTCATCTCATGTTTCCATTAAAGAATGGTTACAGAGATCTGTTTGAATTCATAACTCCCTACCTATATGCCACCTACTGATAGTGGTGACCTATTTATCAAGCACATTACAGTCATTATTTTTGGGAATTGTATGAATTGAAAGACATTTACTGTACTTGACTTGTGAATTGTTCAGATTTGTACGCTGCCTGACAACATTTTTGTTCATTGATAGAGGAACTGGTTTTCTCTTATATATGACTTCTAAGTATTGGGGTCACGCCAAGTTGAACATTTTTGCAGCATTAGATAGATTGAGACTAACTATACCGGTGGAGCCGACTCTTGCCCACACTACTGATCATTTTGACTTTATCATTTGCAGTAGGGTACACATGATCTGCTGCAAACGTGGTTAGGGTAACCCATGTGAAGCTTTGCATTCTTGGTTAAGGAAGGGCAGGAGTCGCCCCCACCCACAGGCTGGGGTCAGGTATAAACAGAACTCTACTGGACCTGTGGAAGACAGAAGAATGACTGCACCTGCTGATGAGACCTGTGAGTAGACCTGAAATGCCAGACCTGCTCCCACTTGTATCCAAGACAAAGAAGTGGACACCAAGGGTCTGTTGGCGGATCTCCTGTTAAGCTACAGGAACACAATAACCTGCTAGATGCCCTTTCTAAATCAAATTGTACTTTTTCCTAACATCCTGAAAAGCTGCATTGGCTCCAAACACCTTCAAAAGAACAAAGCAAATCCGCAAGTGTATCTGACAAAGCTTCCATGCTGCTGGGCCAAAGATTCAGGTTGTTCCTGCTGGGAGCTTTTCAATAGCAGCAAATCAGTTTCAGCAAGATTTTGTTGCGAAGGTATCTGGCCTCTTAGTGTCCTGTTCAGCTACAGCTCGCAGCCGTGCCCCACTGGAGGAATCCAAACTCCAAAAAAATTACTAAGTCTGAATGTAGTAGTCTCCATTGGGCGAAGATACTAAAAGTATTCAGCAGGCGAGGGACCTTACCTAGGCCCAAAGTTTGAATTTCTACTACTCTGAGCATTCCTTCCAAAAGTCAATGGCTTCATCTTGACTTCGTACGACTGCTATCCAGCCTGGTGGTGTGGTACTGTAAATTTCGGAGCCACGTATTTGACATGGTTCTACCATGTCGACTTCAGTATTAGCGGACCGAGAATGATTAGGCCACCATGCATAAGCATTTGCGTCACACTCGAGTGACGAGATCACCTGAAATCTGAGTTTTCGTTCTGAAACTCGGGTTTCCATTTTAGAAACGACAGCCATTTTGTGATTGCCCTCACATAGGCCCAGGACTAGGCCAAGCATCGGTCTAAAGGACACGCACACCTTCATTGACTCTTCGGTGACCTGAGCAAACTAACTTCGCTGCCTGAGGCCGAACCTGTTCGGTCAGCTCCCTCCCTGCGGCCGAATGAGATTAGTATCAGGGCCCTGCCTATTACGAAACCTTTTCATCTCACACGAGCCCTGCCTAATCTTCTACACACCTGTCACTGTTTCCTACTTTATGGCTAGTTTTACGAGGAGGAGGTGCCCGTTTTTATTGGGTGTCCGTCGATATCTGATGAAAATACTAAGCCTTGCCGGGTAATTGATTAAGGGCTGGACAAACTGAAAAATGTGCTTGCCATCATGACTCTGCTTTTTCCTTTGTAGTGAATGTATGTGAATGATCAAGCTGTAAAATAAGGAATATTTGCCTAAAGCATAATATTTTGTATAAAAGGAGAAGACTGGTTTTTGTTAGTGAGCAGTCTCCTGAGAATATACACCGTGTTGTACTTCTAGGATACCTGTTACTGGCTGCAGCCAATAAATTCGATCTTTGACTTCACCTAGAAGACTCTGTGTTTCTGTAGTCTGAAACAGGAAGAACTCGAAGTCTTTGGGTGTGTTCCCTAGCACCGCTGGGTTCCGAAAAACCCAGTACTTCAGTTGGCGCCCAACGTCGGGCGATTTCAGCGGTACCGGTCCAAGCCAGAGGTTCGTGAGGAGCTTCGTGTGAAAATTCTGGAGGAAGGCCGCCACTTCATCGACCCCTGTATGTCGACGTGGTCCGAAAGTCTTTGCTGCGAGGTTCCCCGCTTCCCGACGGCTACAAAGGACTGCTGCCCTGACTATCGCCCTGTTTTGGACCCTTGATGATTTGGTAGAGCGAAACGATAAACGAGTCTTCTGGTGACGTCATCGTTACCTCAGTTAAGTATAAGTGGAGCGTCTCCCAGTCCTTAGTTTGGTTTTTGGTTTGGTATCCCCTTCGGGATCGCTTTGATTTGGAACTTGCAAGTCCCAAAGCCGAAGGACTCGTGTATTCACGAGACAATTGTGTTCGATAATCCTTTGAAGTTTGAAACTAGACTAGAGAGCGAAGATGCCTGGTTCTAGTATACTTGGAAATTTGTTTTGTCTTGGTTGTAATAGGAATTCCCGATTAGAGGATTCATATCCGGTTCCTCCGATTGGAACTCCAACCTATGAGCTCTATTTAAAACACGGCGTGGGCCCCATCACGTATAATGAGGTATGGATTAGATATACTAGAAAGGATGGTGTCCTAAGATGGCCCCAAAATGGTAGTTTCGACACAGAGATTTTGGATAATCTAGAGGTTAAACTGTTTAAAAAGAAAGCCCGGCTGGCGGTGTTTGACTCTTTCCGCCTATGGCGTAAGGAAGCCAAACAGAGGGAAATTAAATTAGCAAAGAGAAATAAGAGAGAAAAAGGTATTACGGTAATGCAAACTGCTATGCAGTTTAAAGGTAATGAAGAGGAACAGATGAGTGAGCAGTTGCACAGGCAACGTAACATGGTGATCGATAAATGTTATCCAGTTTTGCCGCTTCCTCAGCAGGATGCGTCAAAAGAAATAGAGAAAGACCCTTTAATGTCACACTTGTTGAGTTCGCCACCCCCTTATGTGCAGAGTGCTACCGCACCTCCGCAACATTTAATTGTGCAAGCTCCAGTTATCGTGCCTCAAGTTCCTCCACCTCCGCCAGCTCCCCTTCAGTTGGCTCCTACTTCTATGGTGCAGCCCCCTCAAGGGCCGCCAACTTCGTTACCTGCTCCCTCTGTACTTCCTACGACCTTGACTACTACCGCTACTACTTCGACTGCCTCTCTCAGCGCTCCTCCTGATACTGTCTCTGCATCCGCATCTGCGTCTGCTATGCTTCCCTTTGTGTTTTCCCCTGTTCTTTTGTTAACTTCTCCTTCTATTAGACAAAGAATGAATGATGCCGTTGCTGGCCTTATATTTCCTCTCTTTGGATCATCTGGTGTGATGCCTGAATCAACGCGTAAGCAGACGCGTAGTCAACTACATAATTCTCGAGAGAAAGAAATACTTGATCGTGTGGCACGGAGATGGATTAATTGCCCTTTACGATATAATGTGGAGTCTGTTATGGATGTTTTCTATCAATGGGAAGCACCGAAACAGAGATACGTTTTTGAAAAGATGTGTGTTTTCCTTTGTGAGGAATTGGAGGATAATGGTTTGGAAGCAAATCCGCAAGATTTGTGCCGTGTGCGATTTGAATTTGAAAAGGGTACGATTGTGGGTCCCGATGTTGAGAAAGCAGTTGCGACATTGTTGTCTTTTAGGATTGAGGATCCTTCTCAATCATTGTTTGAACATGACTCCTCTGATAAAAAGGTGAGACAATACCCTATGAGAGAAGTCCCTCCGGTATGGAAGGACGCCGTTGCGGCTGATGCCGCTAAAGGTATTGCTGCTATGCCAGCTCATTTCCAGCGTGTTTGGGTACATGTGCCTTGGAAGCGATCTGAAGTTTTAGCCCTTAAGCAGACTTTGCCTGACCCCCGTAAAAACCCTGCAGGATATTATAAGGAATTAGCACAGACTGCAGAATCATGCGTTATGAATTTGGCTGACATAGATATGTTATTTGGGAACGTTGTTCCACAGCCTTTGTGGGGATTGATTCGCAATACAGATCACGCGCAAGAATTAGGCGACACATGGGCAAATATTAGCGCTGCTAATGATAGACAAGTTGGTGGTGCCAAGCCTGAGCCTTTGGTAGCAGAACTCCCTGCTAGAATCATCACTTACATGAAAACTTTAATGCCCGCGATGCGTGTTAATTGGGATAAATTGTCTGCGTGTAAGCAGAAGAAAGATGAAAAAGTGTCTGATTTCTTCACCAGGTTCGAGGAAACGTTTATCGACCACAGCGGTCAAGATATGAGTACAGAAGGTGGTCAACGGTTGTTTGTTGACAAATTTGTGCATAATTTGCTTCCCGAATTGTGTAAGAAATTAAAAGATTCAGAGAGTTCTTGGGCCGTTTCCTCTTCAGCGCAAATACTGGCTACTGCACAGTATTATGAAAATAGGGATAAAGATGAGAAGGATAGGGTGGAAAAGAAAACTAAAGAATTAAAGACGAAGGTTCTTTTACAGCAGGCCTACCCGCCACGTGGTGGTCAAAGTAACCATCAGCAACCTCAACAGTTTCAAAGAAACTCGCAAAGGTTCGAGTCTTCTCGACCCCGTGTTCCTGTAGGTCCCAATCAGTGCTCATATTGTAAAGAAGAGGGTCATTTCAAGTATAGTTGACCTATTTTGTCACAGCGAACAAATGGTGTTTCTGGCGCAAGAGGTCGAGGTGTTCAACAAGCTCCTAGAGGTAGAGGACATGGATGTTTTCACCAGAACTCGCGTCCCCTTCCACCTCAGAATTCAATTAACAGTTTTGACCAACAAAATAACGTGCCTGGTAGGACGACTCAGTACTATGCTGACGATTATTATGCAGAAGATGAGAATTTGGAAGGTAATGATTGCTAGGACAGCCGTAGACAAAGAGAGGGAGTGGTTTCAGTTCCAGTAGATCAGAGTGGACCGTATGTTAAGGTGACTACATCAGGTGTGTCAGAGCCTTTTCTGTTGGATACTGGTGCTGCAAAGAGTTCTATTATGCACTCAAAACTCCCAGGCGCGCCTTTGTCTGGCAAAATGAATGTTTCAGTAGGTTTTTCTGGCGCCCCGGTTAGGAATCCGATCTCTAGCCCTATGTCCCTTTCTGTTGGACCTTGTGAATTGGAAGCACCCCTAATTTTGACAACAGGTTGTGGTGAAAACCTGTTGGGGTTGGATTTGTTGAAAAGATTGCATGCAACATTATATTGTTCTCCCTCGGGAGTACAACTTACACTGGGTAGGAAAGTGATCTCTCCAATGTATTTGTCGAAGGATAAACTTCCAACCGAATTGTCGTTTCTTCCTGATGTCCTTTGGGCTACTGGTCCTAATGATGTGGGCCTTTTGGAAATACCGCCATATGTTGTAACATTGAAAGCCAATGTTAAATTGCCACGCATTCCCCAATACAAGATCTCTAGTGAAGGTGAAAAAGCATTGCTAGCGATCATTTATGATTTAATTGAAAAAGATGTGATCGAAGAGACAAGAGGCAACGTTTGCAATAGTCCTGTTCTGCCTGTTTTGAAACGTACTGACCCTTCTCAGCCACCTGTTTACAGGTTCGTGATTGATCTTAGAGAAGTCAATAAAATAGTGGTGCCACAGTTTCCAGTTGTTCCTGATATCACTGCCCTGTTGACTATGATTCCAGCTTCCGCCACCTGGTTCTCGGTGATTGACTTGAAGAATGCTTTCTTCAGCATCCCGATCGCCGAAGAGTGCAGGGATATTTTTGGTTTCAGTTTAGGAGGTCGAAGCTTCCGCTTTAAACGCGCTCCTCAAGGCTACTGTGAGAGTCCATCAATATACAGCCAGGCTTTAAAAACACAGCTTGACGCGATTGTTTTACCTGATAATGCTACGCTTGTTCAGTATGTCGACGATTTACTAATCGCTGCAGATACTGAAGAAATTTGTAAAGAAGCAACATTGTCGTTGTTGCGTCATTTGTTTAATTTACAGCACAAAGTGTCTCTTTCGAAACTGCAATATTGTCGACAAGAAGTGACCTACTTAGGTCATCTCTTATCGAAGGAGGAAAGGAAACTGACCCCAGAAAGAATTCAGGCAATAGCAAAATTGAGTGTGCCTAAAACACAGAGAGAAGTACGTGCTTTCTTGGGCATTACATCCTACTGTAGACAATGGATACCTGGGTTTTCTTTTCTGGCCAAACCTTTGATAGCATTAACGTGTAAACATACACCGAATCCCGTTCCATGGTCTGAAGATTGTCAGAAAAGTTTTTCCGAATTGCGTAAAGCACTGTGTTCAGCTCCTGTGTTGGGTACTCCCAACTACAGTAAGCCTTTTACACTGTATGTTCATGAGAAAGAAGGTTGTGCATTGTCAGTGTTGACACAGTCTTTTGGAGACAAGCAGCGTCCATGCGCGTATTTTTCGTCGATTTTGGATCCGGTAGCTAAAGCATTGCCGAGTTGCTTGAGAGCTACAGCGGCAGCAGCTGTTTCTATTTGACAGTCTGCTGGGTTAGTAATGAATAACACGTTGATTGTGATGGTTCCACATGCAGTGGACACGTTGTTAAACAGGACCAAGACACAGCACTTAACTAGCGTTCGATTGTCAGGTTACGAATTGACACTGTTAGCGAGTCATGTACACATAAAGAGGTGCAGTACGTTAAATCCAGCCACGTTATTGCCGATTCCAGTAGAGACAGATGATGTTGAACAGCATGATTGTCTTCTCAGGACAGAAGAAGAAACAAAAGGGAGAGTGGATCTTAAAGACACTCCTCTTGTAGAGTGTGATGGTACCTTATGGGTGGATGGTTCATGTTTCAAGCTTCCGAATGGTGATACGACTGCAGCATATGCCGTCACGACTTTGCATACGATTGTTGAAACTGCACGTATACCACATAATTCAGCTCAAGCAGCAGAGTTAATTGCACTTACAAGAGCATGTGTGTTATCAAAAGGAATGAGAGTGACCATATATACCGACAGTCAGTATGCTTTTGGTGTGGCCCATAGTTTTGGGCAATTATGGAAAGAACAGGGGTTCCTGACTTCGCATGGAGCTAAGATACAGAATGGTCAGTTGGTGAATGAGCTCCTTGAGTCACTGACCTTGCCGTTACGAGTTGCGATTGTGAAGTGCAATGCGCACAAGAAGGTTACGGATGATGTTGGTCGTGGGAATGCATTTGCTGATGAAATCGCAAAAGAAACAGCTAAGGATGTGAAGAATCGAATGTATGTTGCAGGCCCTTCAAGATGGGTTGGTGATGTTGGAATGTGTGAAGACACGATAGAGAGTGTGAAGTCCCTTCAAGCCGAAGCCACAGAGAAAGAATTGAGTATGTGGAGAGAAAGTACGGGTAAATTGGATGAAAATGGTTGTTGGATTGACTTATCAGAACATCAGCGATGGTTGTTACCCGATGCGTATGTGCTTGCAGTGGTGACAATGGCTCATGGAATGGCCCATATTAGTGTGAAAGGTATTTGTAAGTTGTTGGCTCCAGTATGGCAAAATGCTGGAATTCCTAAATGTGCAGAGAATGTAGTCAAGAATTGCATGGTGTGTCTGAAGTACAATCCTGGTAGGGGAACCCCAACTCCAGCTGGTCATTTTGCGCCACCAACGTATCCGTTCGAGTTTTTGCAGCTAGATTTCATCCACATGGAAAGATGCAACAATTTGAAATATGTACTCGTTGTTGTTTGTGCCTTTTCAAGGTGGATAGAAGCATATCCCTTAAAAGACACTGCCTTATATACAGCTAAAGCCCTTGTCAAAGAATTTTTCTCTAGGTTTGGAATGCCAAGAATGGTTTGGAGTGATAATGGGAGTGAATTTGTGGGCAAAGTGATGAAAACAGTATGTGAGGGACTAGGCATCAAGCAGAAGTTCCACGCTGCAAATCACCCCCAATCAGCTGGACTAGTAGAGTGCTATAATGGCACGCTCAAGTTAAAATTAGCAAAGATACAGGCAAGCTGTGGTCTTAAATGGCCTGACGCTCTGCCTTTACAACTCCTGTCGACAAGAATGACTGCGCATTCACGAGTGGGACTTAGTCCCTATGAAATTGTGTTCGGCGGCCCGGCCAACATATGGGGAGTGCCAAGGCCGACAAAATTCAGTGAGATCGAACATCCCGTACTGCTTGATTATCTGTATGAATTGACGGCTAAATTGCGTGTTTTACACCAACAGGTGCATGATATTCTGCCCCAGGTCTCTGAAGCTCCAGGACACCCCATCAATCCTGGATCATGGGTGCTGGTCAAAAACTTTCAGCGGACGAAGAATGATGAGCCCCGTTGGACCGGCCCCCATCTCGTCCTTCTCTCAACGAGATCAGCTGTTCGAGTGAAAGGGAAAAAGAACTGGATCCACGGCGTTCATTGCAAGAGGGTCCCTTTGCCTTTGCCTTACGACCAGTGGGATCGCTGACTCAGAGACTGAGACTGTGCCTCGTTTTCTGCCGTTTAGCGATGCACGTGTAAAAGGAACGCTTTCTGAGCAGGAAAGCGATGACATTTTGCAAGAAGCTGTGCCACCGTCAATTCGATTGGTCACTACAGAGCCTGAACTTTTGTTTCAAGACCAAACAGTACCTGGAAAAAGCTGTTACAATATGAGGTCAAGAACTATGGACAAATAAAATTTTCTTTTCCTTTGCTAATTTTTTTTTAATAGTGCAGCTCTCTCTTCTGAGGAACTTGCTTATTTTTGCTTTTTCGAACCGCCATCCGGGTTCAGCTGCAGGGTCGCGGTTGCCCAAGTCTTTGGAGTGCAACTGAAGACGTTAGGTCGACAGTTCTGGTCGGTCTAAGGGAGTTGCCCTGGACTGACAGAAGCATTTCCTTAAGCAAAGAACACCCTACCACCGCGAGCAGCACTTAGGGCCTCATGTAGGTAAATAAATTTTACCGTTTCTTAAATACCGAGCCGTACCGAATCGGTAAATTAGAATCGGAAAGTTATATGTAGGTAAAAATTCGGTAACAGTTACCGATTCGGTAACATTCGGTAATCACGAATCGGAATTCACCGAATCGGTAAATACCGAGGTGGTATTTACCGAATCGGTAAATACCGAGGTGGTAGTTACCGAATCGGAAAATACGAGGTGGTATTTACCGAATCGGAAAATACCGAGGAGACTACCACCTTCCCTTTACCAAGAAGCTAATATTATTATTATGCTAATAGAAGGTCTCTCAGGCTTGAATAGGGGACCCCATACCTCAAAGATCAGCTTAGTGAAATCACATCACAGGAGCATCAGGAGTCGTCTCACAGGAAGGCTCGTCTTCGGTCTGAATAATAAACATGATGTCTGTGATATTAAAAGCACCAACTTTCAGGTATTTGCAGCTGCGCGTGTGTCATGGCTAAATAGTGGGTCGATCAACCTAGAGTGGAAAACATGCATTGTGTAATATTCCAGACTGTTTGTCACACCATGTACAGACCAAGGTCGCTGCGCAGAGCTTGGGATGGTAACAACAGATTGCTCTCGTGTGAAGCAAGTCTCGAGTCAGCAGTTTATTTAAGAAATAACATGTAAACGCAGTGTCGTGTGCAAAGACAAAAAGATGGCTGTCTAACATTTAACGTGGTTATGCAAACTTAACAATGTATGTACGTATTCAGGGAGAACTCACTACACGCCCCCTTGATCGAAGCACTATTCAATAGGCAAGAAAAGAGAGAACGCAGAGTTCAGTTTCGTCAGAGCAGAACAAGGCGTAACCGATGCTGCGCCAAAGTCCGAAACTACAAAAAATAGCAGCATAGAATTCTAAAAAAAAATGCAAGTAGATAAAAAAACTCAAAACGACCATCAGGAAGAGAAAAAAGAGAAATACAAGAAATAAATGTTGCGCCAGGGTGCTGTCCAGTAGCACAGGCGCAATGGACGACAGTCCAGTTAATCCATGAATGTATAGGCAGCATATGTGGCCACTGCTTCCAACAAAAAATCGTTTGCAGGGCCACTAAAAGTCTCAGCCATCCAATTAAGTAAAGAAAAGGAACATACGTGTTCTCCAACCATCGGAGCCTCTAGCACAATCAGAGGGCACCCGGAATGTTCCTCCAAATAGCTCATAGCCAAGAAGTCGTAGGCGGCCGCAGAGATGTCCCAATTACCCAGGATACCATGCGCCGCACCACAGGCCATAATCCGGACACCAGAACAGGCCAACTCGTGAGACACTAAGGGCCTCATCAGTCGATCGAAATCCGGCACCGGAGACACCATGTTGGTCAAGCACAAATCCAGAGGCCATTCAAAGGGACAATCCAGGCAGTGAAATACAGGTTGTATGCAGGTGAAGTAGGAATACCTGAAGGATAATCCATAAGCCAGGCTCAAAGTCGCCAATGGCAAAGTACCATAAAAGTCAAGCATCCTATCACGAAGAAGATGCAGACGGGACAGGTGCTCGTGTGGCACAGAAGGAGCAGCCATTCCGGAGTATAAAAAGGAAAAGCAGCACACCTGCCACTAGCGCCAGAAGCAGCGGGACACCTCCAAAGATGCTCGAGAAAAGTGAATGAAAAAATGCCGGAATCACACCAAAAATAGTTTGGAAAGAGGTCACGAGACCCGAGCCCACAAGTTTAAAAAAATGAGCCAGGCCGGTCGTGGACGAGGCATTGAAAATAGTTTGGATCAAAGAGCCGAAATGCAGGGGGAGGTCAGTATTCAGAAGCGCCTGTACCTCAGTGCGCGTATTAGCAACGTGAAGGACAAATGTTTCACGAGAGGAAGTCAAAGGCACCTCTTTTTGGGACAATAGCGCTCTTATTCTGCTCAACTTGTTGAACTCTGCTTTCAAGGTTGGAATCGAAGGCCAGATGGAAACATCCAGCCGCCCATGCGGGGGTGGAAAAAGAACATTATTGCAGCAGACAACTTTCTGCGAGACAGTTACTGTACGGGATTCCCACTACCATCCCGCAGCAAGCTTCACTATTCAAAATTAAATAACTACCGTTTGCAAGCAGCGTGAAAGAAGGTGTAATCACAGGCACTGGGATACCTCGTAGGACGCACGCCAAATTCGGGGCTTGTACATTGCATGCGCCGTGTAATTGAATGTGCCTACATACCAAGGAATGGTCTGGTGTAGTGGTACATTCCTCGCCTTTCAAATAAACCTCAGTTCCGTCCCTAGTACATCTATACGTAAAGGGGAGGGACCAAACCTCATGCATGAAAGCGGTGCCCAGCGGTTCATACCTACCCAAAGCATAATGTTTCATACAAGACGTAAACTTAAAAAGCGCGAAAGGGAGAGTTATCAATCCGTGTACTAACCACGTAGCTAAATTGATCTCCGCTACAGAGAAAGGCAACGGTTCTAACTTTTCAATCTGTAACAATGAATATGTAGCATCCTTCATGGACATAAATCGCTGCTTGTCAGTAAGGTTGTAGGGAAGGAATACCGATGTAGTGGTCAGATAGTCCCAAGGGACCCTCCCTGCCTTTAACGTCTGCAACGTCCATGCAAACTGCATAACAGAACGCAACTGGTTTTGACCATGATATAACACAGACATATCATCATGCACAATATCAACAACCGAAGAAACAATATTGTCTAATGTATAAATCCTAGAAGAGAGAGTGCTAATGCTATTATCTATAACGGCTAAAACCTTCTCCATGTTTGCTTGATCAATAGCTCTCAATCTGGAAGCCGCCTCAATCTGCGACAACTTCCAGACTTCGTTGTAAATAGCATACGCCCACCTTTTGGTTCTGCCACCCACAGGACCCTTAACAAAATCATTCAAATCGGTATGCACATTGATGGAGTGGGTGGACTTCCTGTTCCTGTAGATGTGCTCTGTGTCAGCTGGTGGACAGATTGGGATGTGTGTACCATCAATACAGCCGATGACATGGGGGAACTGTGCCATGTGATAAAAGTCTGTTTTTGTTTTCTGCAGTGCAGCCTGTGTGTTGGGGAAGCTGATGTAGTGGTGCATTCTCTGCATCATGGCATCCAGGAACTTCCTGAAGAAACGTGACAGGCAACTCTGGGATACACCACCCACCGCAGCTCTCACCACCTGATAACTGCCGGATGCCAGCAGATGTAGGCTGCAGAGCACCTGCACATGTGGGGGTATGGCGTGCGCCCTTCTTATTGGCTGGTCAAGGAGTGGGTGAAGGTCCCTGATTAAGTCCATGATGGTTTCGGGGTGTAGCCTGTACCTCTCATGTATCTCTGCATCAGTCAGCTGGAATAGTGTGATGCGCTGTCTGTAGATGCGTTCCTCCCGTCGCCAAACCCTCAGTCCTGCTGCCTGTAGACGTAGGCGCCTTGCAATGACATACATAGCGGCCATGTTGTCCACGCTGTTGCATTTTGGGATTGCTTATATGCACTGTTGATGGTTATCACCTGCTTTCAATCCGTGTTAATTACCGACTCTTATTTACCGATTTTCTTGGATTTCTTAATTACCGAGTGCTCCTACATGTCATTTTAATTTTTACCACTTCATATTTACCACTTCATATTTACCACTTCATATTTACCGATTCGTTAAGTGTGTATTCGGTAAATCTGATTCGGTATTTTAGAATTCGGTAAATATGATTCGGTATTTACCGCCTCATATTTACCGAAAAGTCGTTTTTGGACTCCTACATCTCACTTGTCTAAATACCGGTCGGTAACGGCATATTTACCGAAAATCGGCCGTTACCGACCGGTATTTGGCTACCTACATGAGGCCCTAAGAGAGGATGGAGTTTTTCAAGAATGAGAGACCTGCCAAACCGATGGACTTCAAAGCCAGAATGTGTAAAATAATGACAAGGAAACGATTTTTGATGTTATGTATTTTCATGTTGTTTAGCGTAATAACGATTCTCATAGGATATGTTTTATTCTCTTTTCAAGTAACATTTGCACCCACTACACAGCCCATACCTCCTCCTACTGTTTCCTCACATTCTTTTCATCCTCTGCCCGAACACGAGTCCGCTAGAAGATTAGAATTTGTCAATAATTCATTCATTCAGCTTCTACACCAACACCAATTAGTAGTAAACACGACTAATTGTTGGGTGTGTGGTCTCATACCTCATACTACTGAAAAAGGTATCCCTTATCTGGTCCTGCCTTTCAGCCATAATGGTTCTGTGTGGGCATATAGAACAATGTTTATAAATGCTCACAAAGCCAACCCCCTACGTTCCATGAAAGATAATCCCAAGAATAGTGCTCTAGTTAAGGGGAATGTAGATATGATTAGGGAAGAGATTTCCTATGAGACTATCCCAAGTGATGAGACACTAGCATATATTGGATGGAACATAACAGGATATGGAGCTACTCTGAGTGAGAACCAGCAAGCAAATAAATCCTCCCCGATTTGGATTGTACCCCATCAGGGACTCCTATATCTGCAAGGTAATGGCAAGAATCCCAGAGCTCAGTTAGGGAGAAGTATCTGCGCTAGAACTTATGTTTTCGCGTCCCAGACTTCCCCTTCATTCCTAGCAGCTAAGGGTACCTATTTCGTCTGCCATGACAGAGCCTATACATGGTTGCCCCCGGACTTTTCGGGCACATGTTTTGTTTCGTTCCTGCTGCCTCCCACCTACACGACCACGGCAGATTACCATAGGACAAGGATAGTTAGAGGTGTCATCAGTCAAGATGACACTGCAGGACAGGAGTTTGGAGACTTCGTGAAGGCTTTTCTGCCGTTTTGGGGTCCAATGGTCAACAGCAGGAACATAAGGCAATTGACAAGAGTGGTTGAATCCACGGTAGTTGAAACAGCCGGTGCCCTTGGCAATTTGACTGCTGAGCTCCAGTCGGATCGCCTTATGACTCTTCAGAACCGGGTCGCACTAGACGTCATACTTGCAGACCGAGGTGGGGTATGTACTGTGATCAAATCAAGTTGCTGTGTTTTCATTCCAGATAACGCTCCAACAGTTTACCAGGCCATTTCCAAACTGCATAAGATTTCCGAATCTATTCACGTGGATAAAGGAGATTGGTCTTTAATGGGGTGGTTCTGGGAACTGATATCCACCTGGGGTTGGAAGATTCTGATAGTCATTGGGATGATCTTAGCCATTCTTTTCCTGTTCTGTCTGTGTGTACAGTGTGCTCCTGCTATATGTGGCCTCTGTGCTACATCGTGTGTAAGGAAGCCTGAATCAAGAGACGAGCTAAGTAATAGAATGATGCTACAGCAACACCTCCACGACTTTATGGACATAGACCTGGACTCAGACTAGCGTGAGTGTAAGTTATTTGCCTATGGAAGGGCAAAAGGAGGGTCTGTGGTACTGTAAATTTCGGAGCCACGTATTTGACATGGTTCTACCATGTCGACTTCAGTATTAGCGGACCGAGAATGATTAGGCTACCATGCATAAGCATTTGCGTCACACTCGAGTGACGAGATCACCTGAAATCGGAGTTTTCGTTCTGAAACTCGGGTTTCCATTTTAGAAACGACAGCCATTTTGTGATTGCCCTCACATAGGCCCAGGACTAGGCCAAGCATCGGTCTAAAGGACACGCACACCTTCATTGACTCTTCGGTGACCTGAGTAAA
The DNA here is from genome assembly GCF_964204655.1 of Triturus cristatus. Taxonomy (NCBI): domain Eukaryota; kingdom Metazoa; phylum Chordata; class Amphibia; order Caudata; family Salamandridae; genus Triturus; species Triturus cristatus. The sequence goes on from NC_140581.1 coordinate 802,445,568, forward strand.
CTAACTTCGCTGCCTGAGGCCGAACTTGTTCGGTCAGCTCCCTCCCTGCGGCCGAATGAGATTAGTATCAGGGCCCAGCCTATTACGAAACCTTTTCATCTCACACGAGCCCTGCCTAATCTTCTACACACCTGTCACTGATTCCTACTTTATGACTGGCTTTACGAGGAGGAGGTGCCCGTTTTTATTGGGTGTCCGTCGATATCTGATGAAAATACTAAGCCTTGCCGGGTAATTGATTAAGGTCTGGACAAACTGAAAAATGTGCTTGCCATCATGACTCTGCTTTTTCCTTTGTAGTGAATGTATGTGAATGATCAAGCTGTAAAATAAGGAATGTTTGCCTAAAGCATAATATTTTGTATAAAAGGAGAAGACTGGTTTTTGTTAGTGAGCAGTCTCCTGAGAATATACACTGTGTTGTACTTCTAGGATACCTGTTACTGGCTGCAGCCAATAAATTCGATCTTTGACTTCACCTAGAAGACTCTGTGTTTCTGTAGTCTGAAACAGGAATAACTCGAAGTCTTTGGGTGTGTTCCCTGGCACCGCTGGGTTCCGAATAACCCAGTACTTCAGAGGAGTCCTTCTTGGCCACGCCTGCTGCCTTGCCCCACTGAGGATTTTTAGGTTCTTTTTCAGAAGGCAAAACGTTTGACCAGGATGAACCTGGTTTCTGTATCTGAACCGAGCTTCATCATGGTCAGTCTTAAATCACGCCTAGGTAAAAGTCAAGCACAACTAGTTGATTATGGTTGGTGCTTACCACTTTATGGCGCTATCATTTTTTCACTTTAAATTGTTCATATCTCCAATTCCCCTTATTGGATTTGTGTCACTTTGATGTCATATTGTTCATTGGAGTGTAATTTTTATTGCATTGTATTTTCGATTTTTTAACTGTTGTGGCACTTCTACAAATGTACATATTTTTATAAGTTAAGCTTCTCTGCTCTGTTCCGTAGCTATTCATGGTTGAGCCCAGGTTTAAATTACTGAAACGTTTACTGGACCTAACAAGAACAGTGGCATTATTATTACTTGGAGTGGAGTACCATCCATCCCAAGTAAGGGCTTTATTTCACAGATATGGGTCCGACCAACCTCCAGCCAGAGGTCCCGACCACTGAATTTTGCACGGATGAACACAAACTCCCTATTCTATCTGGGAGCTTGTGCTGTGGTTGAAACTGGCTGCAGCACAAGCTCCCATACAGAAAAGGGAGTTTGAGTTCATCCCTGCACTGTGTGATAGCCACCTCACAGTGCCTGCCACACGGTGCAGGGATGAACAGGGGGGCACCTTATGTGCGCCCTCGGCCCCTAACGAGAGGCTGCTGGCTGAAGGGGGTAATGCTAAGGGACCCCCAAAGTCACTTTCGAGCAGGGTTTCCACGTCGGAAAGCCTAGCATGGAAACCCTGCTGGATATCGACATCGTAATCCAGATGACTTAAAACCCCGTTCAGAGGGATTACGTGCCATTCCGACTGGCAGACAGGCTCCTGTCCGGCGGGTTATAAAACCGTCAGCCTCCACCGGAATGAGGCTCGTAAAACCTCTGAACTGCATTTGGAGGCTTTCCGAGCCTCATCGTAATGAGGCCATCAGTATCCACTGTCTCACAATAGTTCGAAATGTGAATTTATTTGAATATTTTTAAAAATATAATTTAATATATGGGGATGCAGATTTGAGATTTATGTTTTTTCAGGCATTGTAAGCCATTTTTAGGGTTTACGGTTGGTGGTGTAAAGCTGTAGTAAGAAGCTTTTAGTGATCAGGGATGTGCAGTGTTAAGCTGTAGTAAAGACTTTTTAGGGTTGAGGGATGAGTGATGTATGGGGTAGTAAGACATTTTTAGGGGTCAGGGGGGATTTTTTGGAGGGGGTAGTATGATTTTAAGGTTCAGAGATAGGTAGTGTATAGGGGTAGCATGTTTTTTAAGGTATAGGGGTGGTGATGTAACATTATTCTATATTCAATTAAATAAAGGTAATTCAAATAAGTATTACTTTTGAATTACAATAACATTAGTTACATTTAAATTAATTGAAATACATTTAAGTAGTTTTATTAGTTTTTAATAAAAATACATTTGCAAAATTAGATTCCATATTTTGAATTTAAATATATTTGTATAGACATATATCAATATGTCAGAAAAATTAAGCTAGCAAAAATCTTCGCAGGAAACAAGAAAATGCGGGAACACAAAAAGCCATTTCCAGTACCCACTGAGACACTTACAGAAAGAGACACAGAACCTCTACTCATCCTCATAAATCTGAATAATACCAACCATGACAATGAAATAGGATTGGCCACAGTGTGTGAACAAATTGGCTCAAGCCTGAGTGGAATGAAACCAAAGTCCAAATTCTATCCCCAACTACCTTTGGGTAACAAAATCGATATATTTCATGAGGCTGTGACACAAGACATCTATAAAAATCAAACCATATAGATATAAAGACAACCTAAATAAAGAGGAAAGAACAGCAATACAGGAATTGACACGAGATGACTAAATAGAAATAAAAATCGCAGACAAGGGCGGTAATATTATAATTTGGGATAAAAAAGACTACACTAAAGAAGTACATTCCCAATTGGACATTCTTGAATATTATGCTAAACTAAAAATGAACCCTAAATTAGAAGTTAAAAAAGACTGGGATAATCAACTAAATAAATGGAATGACATGAACCTCTTCGATGAAGACGAGGTCAAGTACCTGAAAATTTCCAATCACAGCAACAATCTACTTTTTGCCCAAAATTCACAAACATGCCACAAAACCTCCAGGGCGACTGATAATTGCAGCAAATGGCTCACTATTGGAACCAGCAGCATATTCTGTAGATTTCTTTTTATTACCATTCGCTCAAAATCTGACATCTTACATCAAAGACACAAGCGATTTATTGAGGCACTTACAGGATATTCCATGACAAAGCTCCTATAAATTGATAACAATGGATGTAATTTCACTCTACCCTAACATCGAAAATCAAATAGGAGTTACAGCTTGCAACTATTTCTTGGGAAAACGCAACATCCAATATGAAAACCACAATCAAATGCTGTTACAAATGATTGAAAATTGCCTCACTAAAAATGTATTCCTATTTGGAGAAGAAATATACATACAAGTACGACCATGGGATTTTCCTTTAGTCCAAGCTATGCATGCCTGGCAATCTGCTGGTGAGAGCAGCACCTTGCCTGGCAACCGGACCATGATGAATATATCAACAAGACAGTGAGCTGGTTCAGGTTTATTGACGATCTCTTTATAATTTGGGACGGCACTGAACTAGAATTTCAAAAGTATTTTGAAATACTAAACAACACAGAGGCAAATCTACGGTTTACCTACGAAATCAATCGGGAAAGAGTAACCTTAGACACTGAAATTTATGTGAAAGATGGAAAAATACGTACAACACTGCATCGAAAGATAACAGCCACTAATGCAGTTTTACATGCTCAAAGTTTCCATCAAAACTCACTGATCCAGAATATCCCCTATGGAGAATTTTTGCGTATCAAACGAATCTGCTCTGAAAAGGAAGAGTGGCAAAAACATCGAGACCAAAGTACACAAAGATTCAGACGCAGAGCATACAAAGAGGAAACAATAACGAGATGCCGAAATAGAGCAGAATCAAAATCAAGAGATTAAATAATCAAAGAGAAACCATCAGCAACAGAAACAAATACAATCGACTGATCTCAACATTTTCTCAGGAATCGAAGCAAATAAAAGATATTCTGAAAAAGAATTGGAGAATTCTGTGTTTGGATCCAACATTGGCAACACTCGTTGGTGATCATCCCAATGTCACTTTTAGGAGGCCGAAAAAACTTAAAGACACTCGAGTCCAAAGTCATTTTTGGAAAAATGAAAATACAACATGTCAATGACTACACAATGCGGGTTTTATTAAATGCTACAACTGCTAGGTTTGCTAAATTGCACGCAATACCAAGGAGATCATCTGGGCAAACAAAAAGTTATGGAAAATACAGAAACTAATAACTTGTAAAACACAGTTTGTAGTTCATGTTATAGAATGCCCATGCCACCTAAAGTACGTTGGGAGCACAATTTGTGAACTCAAAAATAGAATTCTGGAACATGTGAGAGCCACCATAGCCAAAGACCGAAGCAATGCTGTGGCCAAACACATGGAAAAAGAGCATAACAGGGACTGGAAACAGTTAAGATTCTACTGCATTGAAACTGTGGAACAACATGTAAGAGGAGGATACCATGAAAGAAAATTGCGGCAAAGGGAATCTCGGCAAATACTGGCACTAAGAACATATGCAATATATCTACAAAGAAGGCCCCCCCTGAGGTAGCTAAAGGTCCAAGAGGAGGGGGGAAAAAACAAGGGAGCAAAAAAAAAAACCTCTATCAGGACCTATATTGCTTTTAACAGAGACCTATACAAGTTCTCTCCTGCCAACCAGAATGAAATAATTAAAAATACATACAATATAAAGTATTATTTAATAGCCATTTTATTTTTTCACTTTTTTCAATTTGATAAATTCAACTTAAGAAGTAACATCCAGTATTTTATGTACAATAAACATACATATACATTAAACTATCTAAGACACAGAGAAAAAAAAATATTTTTAAATGTAGGTACCCCCGCCACTAATATGACACAAGAAAAAAACTCTCATCATACTCTCAACCATACATCAGTCATACTCATACTGTTAAAATAGCAAAAAACATTCAAAGGCTTAGCACTGTCCCACAAGATTGTGAAAGGAGAGAGACAGCCACTAGAACAGTTATTTTCTGATGGTGCTGGATCTCTTGGGACCTCTCCTCTAGATTGGTAGGATAGGCCTACGCGCGTTTCGGTGGAAGGCCACCTTCTTCAGGGCCACCAAAAGCCGTAAAATAGGAGGGGGTTATCTGTAGAAAATTAAACAATTTAGAATAAGGCAGGAAAACACTTTGAACAATAATTTAGACTTCATAGATCCAGAGTAAGTCCACAGTCGCTTCATCAAGAGTCACCTCGAACGTGCTGCAAACCCAACGTGTTTAAACAGAATGAACAAGTGTTAGAAAGGTGACAAGGGAGAGAGAAAATAGAACCTTCACCTATAAATTAGCAGAGATTAGGCCATAGAAGGCAAAGGAATATAATGAAAAAATGTTCTTAAAGAAGCTACCTGAAGTGCCAACAAATGAACTAGAAAACTAGTCAAATTGGAAATATCAGGAACAGTCCTGTTTGTATAGTTCACCAAAGGTCAGTCTGCGCCTGAGCAAGAAGGCAACGATTAATTGGAATGCATAAAAATTGCGAAAAGCAATAGAGTTTATTATTGCCAACGACGTGTAAGACACAAAGGAATGCTTACCCTATTGTGTTTAGGGGAGTAGTGAGTTATGCTAGTCCATCTGCATGTAACGAACTCTCCAACAACTATTAAATTCCACGAAGTAAGCTGTTTAGCTGCGGCCAGAGCAATCAAATCTCGCTACTGCTGGGCAACTGTAACACAAAAAGCCTATGCTCAGTACATTGCTATTATTTTCAAACACTCTATAAGGTAATAATTGGAGCTACCTTAGAGGGAATGACAACATTGGATTGAAGTATACAGATTTTAAAATGCACCTAACCGCCATTCTGTCAAATAAGCCGTCATCGTCGACCGTCTCACAAAAACTGAACACGGCCTATACGGAATCTACAGAGAGATTCTCATAATTAATTGGTAAAGTGATGAGTTAACCGTCAAAGATGCGGGTAACAAATGGAAAGAGGTTTTATTCTTTCGTGTTCACCGAGTGGCCCCTCCTGTATTTGCGAGCATACTAGGCTAAACTTCAGAAATGTATTGCAAAATGCACGAATACGCCAAGAGACTAAGTGTCATTAGCAAAGCATAAGGTAATAAATGCACCCGTAGCTTAAATATTAGCTATTTCGAGAAAATCATAAACTAGCTAAGAACACAAACCTTATCTGTAGATCGCAGGATAAAGACAAATAACTGAAATGAGATTCCTCCCATTTCCGACAGTTGCTACGGGGCTTACCTGGTTGCTGCAGTATGTCAGTCTAAATCACACATCGCCATAGGGAAGTTCATAGAGACTAACTGGGCTATAGCGGTTTTTAAATTTAACTCTGTGTGTTGATTAGCCAAAAAAGAATCACGAGGTTTCCAAAGGGGTCACGTGAAAGAAACTTGTGATCCGTTGGAAAATACATGGAAATACGGGCGCCATATTGTAATGTAAAGCTGTCCCAGGGAATCCAATAGTCCGCGCAATACAACAAACCAGGATCACTAAAACTGGTGATAAATAGGAAGTAGTGGACAATTTTGAAAAGACTGACTACACGGATCGTAAGCACCTAGTAGTGATGAAAGATCTAGGAGAAGGCTGCTTAGGATGGCAATATTATTTTTTGCTGAGGCGAAAATAATAATAGCAAATACATAGGTGAATAGCACCCATGGCAGCCAGAATATTATGACGTGAGCAAAAAAAATTTTTTTATACGGTAAACGATGCAATCGCGGAATTACAGCCAAAGTGTTGTAGTATGGACAATTGATGAAAAATAGGGAGTGCACTCGCGAGGTTGCGTGTGACAAATCCATTCGAAATGACTATCAGCTCATAAGCAAGACAACCATATTGAAGGGAATGACCGAGGCCATAAACCTCAAAGGACGAGTGAGGATTTTATCAAAAGAATTCAAATTAGAAGTGTTAAGAACACAGGAAAGTAGAATGTTCCTTGTTATACGCTCATATGATGGTTAACTGCGCTCAAAGTGCATTTGAAGAAGACACAAAGTGCCACTTCTGAAGATTATATATCTGAAAGGTAGGCGGAATATGTGGTGAAGGAATTATGTGACCAACCACACAATTTCTTCATTCAGACCTCTACGAACTGTATCAAAGTAGAAAATCCAAAAGTATTCTCTATCCTTTCTTACTTTGTCTGTATCCCGTCCAGCTTTCGGAATGATTTTCTCCAAAATCACCCACTGAAGTTCCTTCTCATTATGTTGGAAATCCAAAAAATGACTTACCATTGGTGCTTGTCTTTTACCAGTTCTGATTGCAGATTTGTGTTCAGACAATCTCGTTCTGAACTCTCTGCCTGTCTCTCCTATGTAACCTAGTCCACATGGGCAGAGTATTAAGTAGATCAGGTTGCTACTTCTGCAGTTTGTGTGGCTTTTTAGTTTTGCTGTTTTAAGGCCATAAGTGCAGATTTAGGTGGTAATAGCTGAAGGACACGCATGGCAGTTGCCACATCTGTGGTTCCCTAGAATGGGAGGGAGTCCATCAATAGTCGTTTGGTGTTCTTTGCGTGAGCGTGGTCTACTATGTACCAATTTGTCTCTCAAGTTGGGATTTCTCCTGAATGCTACAATGGGTTGGGCTAGAGCACTATCTTCTCCATTGGCATTAAGAATTTTCCAATTCCTGTGTAATACCTTCTGTATTTTGTTGTTAAGACTAGAGTGGTTAACTACACAAACGATCTTCTCAAGTGGAGGTTTTTCTCTTCCGGAGATCAGCGCGTCTCTGTTGTAATATTTGGCGCGTTTCATGGAATGTCTCACTAATCGTCTGGGGTATCCTCTATGGAGAAGTCTCTTTTGGAGTGCTTCAGCATGAAAGGTGAACTCACTTAAGCTGGTACAGTTACGCCTAATTCTCAGAAATTCCCCAAAGGGGATGGAGTCCTTTTGGCAACTCGGATGAAAGCTGCTATGCTACAAGATAGTGTTTTTCGCAGTAGGTTTTCTAAAAAGACTTACCTCGATGTTACCATTACCGTTAACAATCCAAATATCTAGAAACTCCACTTTCTCTACTGAGTATTTGGCCGTAAACTTGAGATTCTCATCACTAAGGTTAAGCAACTCAATGAATTGTAGAAGGTCTTGTTCATCCCCTGACCAGATGAAAAAGATATCATCTATAAATCTATGCAATGCCTGTATGTTTTCATAGAAAGGGGCTATTTCGTTAAAAATATGTTTTAGTTCAAACTCCCCCATGTATGTATTCGATACACTAGGAGCACATGAAGCGCCCATACTGGTGCCTTTGATCTGATGGAAGAGATCATCTTTAAATTCAAAAAAGTTGTTATGTAGCACAATGTCAAGACACTCCAGAATGAATTCATTGGGTCTTTCACCCGGGGTTCTAGCCAGAAGCGCTGCCACTGCTTCTAAGGCTTGATCTTGGGGAATGTTTGTATATAATGATTCTATATCTAGAGTGACCAGGTATTGTGTCTTATGATTGAAGGGTAGGTGCTCTACAGTCGTTATCATGTGTCCAGTGTCTTTGATGTAAGAGGCATAGAGTTTAGTAAGTGGACAGAGGAAAGAATCCACATATTTCGAAAGTGGTTCTGTACAAGAATTGATAGAAGAGAAAATAGGTCTCATAGGTGGATTGTTGACATTTTTATGTGTTTTGGGTACTCCGTATAAGACGGGAACAACTGTGTGTGTTTGAGTTAAAAAATCCAACTCTTTCTGACAAATAAAGCCATCACTGAAGGCTTTAGTAGTGCAATTGTCAATGAGTGTTTTTAAATCTGACAGAACCGATCTATGCACCTTACGATAGTGGTCTGATATCGATAACATGGATTCCATTTTTTCTGTGTAGATATCACTATCCATAATAACTATCCCTCCTGCTTAATCGCAGGGTTTGATCGTAATAGAGCAGTTATTTTGTAGGTCATTGAGAGCAGTCTTCTCAGAAGGCGTCAAATTGGAGTTAGTAGGAGGAACATATTTAAGGATTCTTTCAATTTCCTTTAGGACTGATTTTTCAAAAATTGCCACCTCAGGCCCTACCATATCCAATGATGGGGTAAATTTAGACGGTGGCTTACAACCAGAGTAATTCATCTCTTGTTCTGATGGATTAGTCTCTGTCATGTATTTTTTCAGCCTAATTTTCCGGAAAAAAGAGAAGAGGTCTTTATGGAGTTTGAAAATGTCAGGCTGGGTGCTAGGCACAAATGACAGCCCTTTACTCAAGATATTTATCTCTTCTGAGGAGAGTAAGTGTCCAGACAAGTTAAAGATCGGAATGTTGTCATGTTTGCAATCTTTTTTATCTAAGGTTTCCAATATTGGTGGTTCCGTGTCCTCATATATTGTTGTGGATGTGCTGGCTCTGTTTGAGGATAATGATTCCTTTCTTGTCTCTGGAATCTTACTCGTCCTCTGCCTCTCCCTGACCGTAAAAAAGGAGATTGTCCCTGTGGATATTGGTTGCGGGATTGTCCTGTATATTGTCTATGATTTGACTCGTTAGTATTAGGACCTTCATAATCTGAATCTGACGAATTGGTGTCAGAGAAGGTCACAATCTTTTGTCTTCTGTTGTTCTGTGGGTTATATGCCCCATAATCAGAGATATCTCCTTGATAGAACGAGCTATGCAGGTAAGGATATGCTTTTTCTTGAGTAAACCAACGAAGATCTTTCTTCAACTTATCTGTTTTTTTCTTAATAAGATATTCTTCGAATTCCAAAAGTTCCTGATTAATGCATAAGAACATATGCCCCACACGGTCTGAACCAGGACGAAGAACTTTATGTACATTTATAGACTCAGAATCCATCTATTTCACTAACCCTACATTTTGGCTATATACCAAATTTTAAAGTCACTAATTTTGTTTTGTGTTATTTTATTTTATCACCTTTTCACATATTGGCAACTTCTCCCACTGGAGGGAAAAAGACAATATCGTGAGTATTATAACAACACGATGGTCAAATTGGTATTTAAAAAAACCACAAGAGGGGAGATGCCCCTGTGGCCATACATGCAATGATCCACAAACAGCATGTTAATTGTAATTACTATTGTGATTCTATTTAAACTTTAAAATTGACAGAATACAGTGAATCTAAATGGAACTACACTTACCAGAATGCCAAGTGCCTATTTTTGTTTTAAAAAAATGTTTTTCTTTGTAACAGGAAGTCATGTGACTTATTTTTGTAAACAAGTCTGTCGGGTAAAAACCTGGAATTCAACCGTGACCAAGGTCTCATGGAGACCAAAACCGTTGCTTTGTTGCTGTGGAAATACCCGTGAAACTGATTTATTTGATTTATTAAAACGCTGTGAAAATCTCCCCAAGAGTGCGCTCCATTTGTCCTTTCCGAGTGGGAGGATTGTTGTGGAAATACTGTTCACGGCGTGGCTCAGCCGAGGGCCTATGCACCACATTAAAGAGGCGCCACGATATGCAGCGAAAAGAGAGCCTCGCATTAAATATATATATATAAATACACACACACACATATCTATATTTATATATATATGTGTGTGGGGGGGGTCTGTGTGTGTGTCTGTGTGTAGGGGCTACAAATAATAACTTACAGTCAAAGTAACAACAGTCCAGATGTAACTTAGCTCAAATGTCAAGGCACTCTTGATAAACATTCCAGGGTGTAATGAATGCAGCATGCAATGTTATGATTGATTTTCTTGCCATACCTTTATATGATTGACATAAACAATGGAAATTGTAGAGAAAAGGCTTTATGTACGTTGAGCAAATTGCTTTGTTTTCTTTCACTGGGTGATCAATGATACTGAATCATATTGTTTTTGAAGGAACTCGACATTAAAATGATCAACATATTTTTATATATATATGTTTTCAGGAAAGGAGATTCTGTGACCTTAGGGTGCCATACACATTAGGCGGTTGGGGTAAATGTTTTTAGCATAAAGGATGATGCCTAGGTAGAAGGCTGTATAGTTGAATCTGATGTGTCATTTTTGAACTGCAGCTTTTGATGAAAGCAGTTCAATGCGGAGGTGTTGGTCCTCCTGTCTTTTTAGTTGATTAATTGTACCCCCTAATTATGTTTTTCAGTGAATATAACCTACGACCAATTCTAGTTAGGTATGCCAGATTTGTGATTCCGTACCTATCTCGATTTCAGTAGGTTTTGATGACAAATTTGCTTCATGATATCTTGGAAAGTTTGACAACGCTGCTCGTATGCAACGTTTGCATATATTATGACTATTTTTACAATAACAGTTTGATTTCAAATGTGTTGTCCATCTACTTGATAAGGACTTTGCAGTAATTAAAGAGCAACATCCAATGGCTGTTATTTTAGCACCATTCGGCAAGTAAATTCAACATATATGCTGTAGCTCTCTCAACCTTTCTCTGTAAAAAGAAGGGAAATGCATGCCTCCAGAGCTTTCAAGGCAGTTCCGGCAGAAGTCTAACCAACAAGTCATGTCCTAGATGTAATGGAGTAGTCAGAAAATGAATTTGCCTCCCATTTTGCACACAGCTTTAATGAGACAGAGTGAGAAAGGCCAGTAAGCTCAACACATCCTAGAATATACCCTTGACTCATATCTATTCATCCATCTATCCATTTATCTCCCAACCCATTGGTCCTACCTACCCAGTCATCCATTTGTTTACCTTTCCATCCATTCACTCATCCATCGTTCTATCATTACCAATGCATCGACTTTTTCATTCATCCAATCATCCATCCTTTCACATGTCCTTCTGTCCATCCATTATTCCTTTCACCCAGGCTTTTGATCCTTCCGTCCATGTCATCATCCATCTATCATGCAGCCTCTCACCAGTTCTTTCACCAGTACACCTATTCATTTATTGTGTTCACACACACATCAATCCATCCATCCAGTCATTCATAATTTCACTCTTCCACTCATTTATCCTTTTACCACTTGACCCTTTCAACCTTGCATCCATCCTTCACCCTTCCTTCCATCCATCCTTTCCCTTCCAGCCCCAAAACAATCCTGCATGCAAGTAAGCACCCTTGCACCATTGGCGCTAGACAGCCCATTAGCACTAGTCAGCCCATTGTGCACCAGTGCAGGGGATAGGACAGGAAGGTGAATGCTGAACCAGTGCTTAAAAGCGCTTTAGATTTCCCACAGTGTGCGACACACCCAGGCATATGCCCAGGCAAAGACCAGGCCAAGTGCAGATCCATCTGTGCCCATCAGAGTCCTGAGGAGCCTGGGCTGGGCCCCCCTTTGGTGTATCTTTTGAGAGCTTCAAGGTACTTTTGTTGTTACTACCTCTTTCCAGTTACTCTTACTGCTTCTTTTTCACAATGATAAAGCACCAAGGCCCCACCAAAGCTAAGTCAGGCTCAAACTCCAGCTTACTGGATGGCTATATTAGAAGTGCAGTGGGTGCTCTAAATAAGTTGACTGAATATATTGAGCATCGCCTATCTGTCACCATTGCAATTGCTCCTGGGACAACATCACCCACTAAAATAGTGCCTCACTATCAGATTGACAGTGGCCTCACCTCTATATCTGCTTAGTGCACATTGTTAGGGACAGAACGACCATCTTCGCATACTGTGCCTCCTACTAACCCTGGACTAGTCAGCTCCCATTTTAACCTCACAAGAGTGCACCTCGAGCCTAATGGAAAAGATGCCATGGAGCAAGAAAATCACACCTCTCTTCAGACTCTCAATTTTGTACTACTACTGCCTCCGGCTCAGCTCCTTCTATTGCACATTCTGCTGGGGACTTGGACTTATTTCAGGGGAGACATTAGTACTGTGTAAGGGTTTGTTGGAAGGTTAGCTTTCCCCTATTACTAAATGGTTGGAGCAGATTGAAGATCTTTTTCATAGCTTTAACGCCCTTCACTCTTTTGGTTCAGGCAATGCTGGGGCCTAATCCACATTTACAATTGTTCCATATTTGGGCTCTGACACATCTGTCATCAATCAAAACCCTCCCCGCAACTGCTCAAAGGATAGTTATTTCAGGCAGTTGCCCCTCTGCAATACACCACGACCAGCTCTGCCAACATCAAATTGTGTCTGGACCACACAGTGTGGTAAGACGCCCTATTCTGGTGGGAGAATCGATTTCAACTAGCCAGACCCAATTTATTGGTTCTTATACCATGAGTAGGAACCCTGGTAACATTCAGTCATTCAAAACCTGCTCTAGTGGTCCTTCCCAAACACCAGCAATTACGAGGAGACAAAGCAATGAGGGGGAGTTTTCAGATTTAGGGACAATCAATCTACCTCCGCTTGTTGTCCTTTAGTGGCAGCAATGGCTAAAGTTCTCCGCCTGCCCCCTGGTACAACTGAATCACAAGCCCAGTTAGGGAACAACATCCACCAATGGCTCCCATCTAAGTTTGTTTTCCCAATCTCCAAAGCTGTCCAATTCTTGTTTACAAGAAGGGTTGGGTGGACAAGTCCGACTAAGAAATATTTAAAGGGGATGGTGTTATTATCAATTTTAAGCAACACAGGTTTGCAGGAAAGTGCTTGTCTAGGTTAATATCTTGTACACAAACTGTGGGAATATTGCTCTTCTTCACTTTGGTTACTTTATCACCATCTGCACCGAGCCCCACAAGCGTTAAATGACCCATTACCAAACCACTTTTCACCTGTTGACTATCTACCTCATATCTCCCTTTCCTTTAGGTTTCAGACTTTGAGTACTCTGTATGAGATTGACTGGCTCTATATTGCCGTGGAATCTTCCTTAGCTAGCTTTGAGGATATTTCAATTAACTAGGACACTTGGGGGCAGATTTACAAGCCCCTTGTGCCACTTTTGCGTCACTTTTCCCATGTTAAATGTGACACAAAAGTGGTGCAAGGGGCTTGTCAATCTGCCCCTTGGTTTCTATGCCTTGATCTAGTCCCTTTAGCTCTACCCACTGCTCCTGCTCCTATTCAACCGTGGCCCGTGGAGGGAGTTCCGTGGGGCGGTAAGGTAGGGTGGGGGAGGGGCAGGGTGGGGGGTTCTAAAAACCAGAATATGGATAATTGCAGGTAAGTAAACAATTAAATAAATAAAATGAATTTCGTAGCGCGCGCTGCATCGCAAAATCGCGGCTGCTCCTATTAAACATCATTTGCCACTTAAGAATGCCTATTCAGGTTTACCTAGCCTCTCCATCATACTTCGCAGATCAATACACAAAGGCTATGAAGGGATTTGCCATTTCACCTCATAGAACATTTTTGGGCTTCAAAGTAAACTAAGCTTCCTGGACTAGCATTATGTCATTTCAGTCTTGGGTGTATTATGTCTCCAGGAAACTTGCTGTGTGGATCTAACTTGAATAGAAGGGCATTCGTCCCTCTTTACATCAGCCACACCATCCCTGGTAGGTCATGCTAAAGGTGGATCACAGATTTTAATTTCTAATTTGCTACCCGTTATCATTTTAAGGTCTGTTACTGGTTCCCCTTATTATCAGTTTATATGGTTATCATTTAAACACGGATCTGTTTTGGTAGTAGTTAACCACGTGTTTAACTCTTCCTGCAGTGATGTAGTCCATGCCCTTGATGTAGACTTAGATGCTTTTTTGTGCCCTATATGCTCTAATTCCTTTATTTTCTGGGCTGATTTTAACATGCAAAAATGTCGTCTTTCAGCAAGATGTGTGTATGGTTTGATTGGCGCAATGGGTACGGGATTCTCACACTTCCCACACAATGCTTATGGGAAATATTTAAACCCTCTAACTTTTAAGTATGACTGGTGATATGGAGGTAAATTAACAGATACCTTCTTTTATTGGCAGAGATGCCCAGTCTACCATTGACCATGTCCTGAAATCCTCAGCTGCTAACAACCTGGTTCTCAACTTAGAGTTATTCCGACTGCTGTGAGTGACCATAACCCACTAGCTGTATCCATGTCTTTCCAGGGAGAATGATCTACAGAAAATTCAGGTGTTGCTAATGTTACCCCAGTTAGTCCCAGTGGTGTTTGTATTAAATGGGCAGGGGTTGGTCCTCTCTGCGTGCTGAAGACGTTGTTAACTATCAACTATGTTGGGGCATTACAGAGATTTTATTGTTCCACTGGGAAGATGCATTTTGAATCCCTCTATAGGTTTACAGTATGAAAATTCCACCCATTCTATCCTATGCTTTGGAATATATACAGATTAAAACCTGGCAACCAATAAAAGTGAAATAAGGGATTATTTTAAGGAAACTGCTGGAAGTCACCCAATCAGTCCCCAGACAAGCCTTACGCCTCAAGCTTTCTTCAACAAGCACATATGCTCGGGCCAGTTCTAATATTATACAGTGGGCTTTTAACCTCTTTCATGCAGCTCCCGGTTCCCCAAAACATATATTAAAATTAGAGACATTTAGAGAAGAATCAGCACCATATACTTTTAATAGGAACCTTAAAGTAGCCCTCGAGTCATCACAATGCACTATAGCACTTTTGCAGGCTTGGTCCCCAGCACATCTGAAGCTCTTTTTAAAATATAAAATGCCAAGAATAAGCTTTGTTTCAGATATGGAGTATTGTACTCAATTAAAGCATTACAAAAATTCTGCGGAAAATTTAGTATATAAAACTCCTGAGCACTATTTAAAGTTTCAGCTAGAACACAGAGTAAGGCGCTGTATTCTTCTTCTGGGATTAGGAATTCTCCCTTTGAATGTTTACTCTTCCAGATGAAATTCCCTTGAACATTCTTCAGGTATCTGTGACCTGTGTAACGGTGGAGTACAATATTTTCGCCCAGTACTTTTAATTTGTCAAATTCGACTGTGGTAGAAGCTCGACAACGTTTTATAAAACCCATCCGCTTTAGATATAATGCTATATATAATGCTAATTCAACTCAAGGTTTAGTTACATTGTGCATGTCTCCCCCAAATACATTTCTTTGCTATAACTTGTTTAAGTTCTTAAAGAGTATTTTAAGTTAATTTTTAATATGCATAAATCTAATAACCATAAACCATGTATCTTTATTCATCAATTTTAATTTACAATGTCTATAATGTGTTTTAAAGAAAGTTTTAAAAGTATAAATACAACTATTTAATATTAATCTCAGACAAGGTCTGAATCAAATAAAATTTTGAATTTGAATTAGTGGCTCTCGAAGTTCACCATGACAGGGATTGTGGCTGTTGCTTGAGCAGGGTTTACACCCTATTTAACCAACAATCCTATCTGTCAGATTGATTGCAGTGATGGGATCAAGTACTTGTGTTATGTTGTCACTTTATCACTATTTGTGTGCTGCATAAATACTTTACGCATTGTCCCTAAGCTGAGCCTGACTACTTTTGTGCCAAGCTACCAAAGGGTTTAGCACAAGTTAGTTTAGTAACTTAAGTGGTTAACCCTGACAGGGATTGTAACCGTTGCTTAAGCAGGGTTTACACCCACAGTACCAACAAACCAATTCCTCAAATCGGTGGCAGTAGTAGGATGGTGCCCAAAGCCCATATGTTTTATAACACTTCAAAGTATAGGCAGTGGATCTCCATCAGTTGGCAGAGGGTAGAGGCTCTGAGAGACACAGGAGCCAGTATGACTACTGTCAGGTGTCATCTGGTGCCCTCAGATCAGGTGCTACCATATACATTCCACCAGGTTATAGTAGCAGACAACCGTAAGAGCCACTAGCCTGTGCCTCTGTATCCCTTTGAATGGAGGAGACCGGGTTCTCTTAGGGTAGCTGTGAGACCTGCCATGCCTTTGGATTGCTTGCTTGGGAATGATCTAGAGTGCAATGCCTGGAAGGAAGTGAAGCTTGGGTCACATATGGAAATGTTGGGGTTACCTGAGTAGGTCTGCATGACCACACGGTCCATGGGTGCCCAGGAGGGGAGTCACGGAAGCCTGGAAGAATGCCCAGGGCTTGAAAGGGAAGGGAAGGGGAGGAGGAATAGGAATGGGAAACCAGCCCCTGATCTCCCAGTGTCCAGGAGGATGTGGTGCCTGAGGAGGTTACACCAGGGCCTACCAATTGAGACATTGCCTCCCTAGCAGACCTCCCTGGACTTACAGAATGGGAAGTAGAAGGTGGGCTCACCAGGGAGGACTTCTGTAAGAAAGAGTGCCAAAGCCTAGAGGGCATGAGTTGGCATGCTGAAGCCCAGCCAGCTAGTGATGCCGCTGCAGATCATTTCAGTTATTGGGAGAATAAGCTCCCATATAATGACCGTAAAGTACCTATGCATGGTGCAATACATGTGTTGGTGATCCCCCAAGTGGTACAGGGCTGGCTGATTAGCTACCCCTGCCAGACATCTGGGGCAGGACAAGACATTTGCCAGGCTTTTCTCCCACTTGTATTGGCTCCAGATGAAGATATCCTCAGATACATTCTGCAGCATATGTCTCACCTGACAGGCCAGTTTAAAACAGGGAAAACAACTAAAGGCTCCCCAAATCTCTTTTTTGTCCTTGGGACCCCCTTGGAAAGTGTGGGCATCAACATTGTTTTTACCCTTCGTGCATAAACTGCCCTAAGCAACAGGTTTCTCCTGGTTTTAGTGAACCATGCCACTAAGTGCCCAAATACAATAGACATGGCTTGGCAGTTTGGGCTGGACTGTTCCCATGAGGCACAGCGTCAGACTGATTTGCATATGGCCATGTCTGAACTGGGGTGGCATAGTGGGCTCAAGAACGGTGATGGATTAAACCCAGATCAGTTGACTGGGGGTATTTCCTTTGGTTTTTCCCAAATACAATACCTCTGAGGACGATGACTGCACCTGTGCTCCTGCAGTGGCTAGTGCCCTGATGGGGATTTTCAACCAAGCAGGATTTCTCAAGGAAATGGTATCTGACGGAAACACAAACTTTATATCTGCCTATATGTCCATGTCACATAAGTAACATACAAGTTCTCCACACCCTCGAACTCAAACTAGTGGGCTGGTTAAAAGATTCAACAAGGCCCTAAAAGTCATGTTTATGGGTCTAACTGAGCCCATGAGGGTGACGTGGGACAAACTTTTACCATGCCTACTCTGTGCCTACAGGGAGGTACCACAGAAGAAAGTTGGGTTTAGATACTTGAGCTCCTCTATGGCTGCCCTGTTGAGGACCTCTCAGTCTGGCTTTCAGCTGTACCGAATATGCTGTTTGTGTTATCTAGAGTCCATTTGTGTTCGAATAGATGAATGTGGTGGGAGTTTTTGTTGAAATATTTTTTTAGAAGGTGTATAATGTATTTCCTCGGTACAAACGGTATTGTTTTCAGTTATTGTAGTTTTGGAGTGATAAATCACTTTAGATATAGTTTAAGTTTTTACAATTTGCTATTTATTCCCACCAGTATGTAATTCCCTGCCTCTGGCAGCTTTTGATGCAACTTGCAATAGCATTTTATTTGTCCACCCGTGGTATTAACAGAAAAGTCACACCTGGTTAAACCGGGTACAGATTAAACACAAAAATGTAATTATATGGAGCATCCTTATCACTGAAAAAATATATTTTAAATATGCTCCGCACTGTTTGGTATTTTGTGCACTAGCGTGTTCCGTTTGTGTTGGTCTGCTATTCCATGGGACACAACATGAAGGGGAGGATGCTTTCTGAATGGAGTCATGGGTAAATTCCTCGAGCTGATTTGTTTGCCTCCTTAAAGAGAACAGAATTATGAAAATAACTTTTCCACTATCATTAATTCCATTCGCAGTTGTAGTAATTCCCGTTTCTACCAGGTAGTGATCTTCTGCAGACAAATCTCCTTAGCCTGCTGCAGGTATCACCCATCATTCTAAATCCGATGTTATCCACTAGGATAAGGTACCCTCAAAGGCGCAGCTATTCAATCAATTGGTATTCATCCAAGTTGTTAAATAGTCAGACAGGTGACATCAATTTTGGCAACATTTCGAGGTTTTCAGTGGACATGTAAAGAGAAAATCTTTGATAATTTTGCCAAGTTGTGAAGTGTTCCGTGCACCTTTGTGAAGGTTGGAAAAAAATCATTGCGACTTTGCACACCACCAGAGGAGCTGCAACCAGCATCTAGAGCTGAAATTTGACTGCCATGGAAAACAAATATATATCATGTTTCAAAGCATGTGAATAATACATTGTATGCTATTACAACGTGGTAGTTACAGCGACCTCGTTGTTAGTATGAAATAACTTTACATCGCAAGTCATTACAATGACTTGCTGTAGGGGGCGCCGCTGGACTTAGGAATAGTATTATTTACTAATCCTACTCCAGTTTGCGCAACAGCAGGGAAGATGTTGGATCTTATATCCAATACCTTTGCGTCCCCTTCATCAAGTCGTTGTAATGATTTGTGATGTAAAGGTAAATGTATTGCTTACTAACAACGAGGTTGTTGTAACGACCACGTTGTAATAGCACTGCATTGTGGAAACAGCGTTGTAAATGCTGTTTTTCTAGTCTCATGTCACATGATTGTGATTGGCAGTATAACAGTTAACAGTGATTTCAGCATATGATTAAGGGACACTATTCACACGTTATGTGATACAGCCTCTGAAGTCCCTAAACTAGCTTGCATGAATGTCAGAAGATAAGGAGGCCAAAGGGCTATTTCAGAATATGACCTTATTTATTTATTACTCGGTAGGTGTGACCACACTTATCTGTTCGTCTGCTTATGTAATGTAGCAGTCCACTATCAATTAAAAAGACCACAAATCCCTATGCAAGCATTCATGATTTACGCTGTATTCATTTTTATGTGAATGCTCGATAATACCATGATCGTGGCTCATCAACATTTTTCGTATTATCTTTACATGCCGAGGCCTTTTATGATTTAAACTACATACTTCTGAATATAATGTACACAACTTTACCTGAGAGAAATGACAAACCTGAGTAGAATGATAAAGTACATTTGATCTTAAAGAAAAGTGCTTAAGGAGTTGAGTTATATTTCTTGCAGGAACATAAAATATTGAACACCAAGACACTAGCTATATCCATTACCTTCCTGAGACTTTAAAGATGTGTCTGCATTTTAGTGGCTGTAATTCATTCAGTTTGCAGCTAGATACATTTTCAAATTGTCACATTTTCTTGCCGATGAATAGTTCATAAGGCCAATATATTTCCATTTTCATTTATTCAAATTGTGTTGTTCTACACTTTTGTTGGCAAATTGAAACGCTCAGAATATCTGAAAAATATAGCATGGCTTCTCGGGAACATCAGATTCAATTACACAATGAGCTAGGACAAGAAAATCGCTTCTGAGTAACCCATAATTCATTCTATGGCTATTGTTAGGCCCACACAGCAATTGTTGCTATTGACAGTACTGGACATCATAGTATTGCCGCTCAAGGAATTTCAAGAAATAATGTAAATATTATTACTATATCTTTCGCTGATTTGATTCAGCTCTTCAAAGGAAGAAAGGTAAGACTTCACCACTGACGTGTCCCTCATCTACCTCTGCCCCCAAGAATAACCAGGACACAGGTACTGTCTTCTTTTCTTTATTCTTGTATCATCCTCTGTGCTCGCAGGCACGTCCCACTCACTGCCCTCCTTGCTTGGTACTGTGCCAGCCTCTTACGTGACCGGTGGCTGGCCCCTCCCTTCACTCTGGTGCAGGGTCCTAGTGCCCTCTGCACCCACCTCACGATAACCATCAAAAACATTTTCCACAAAATGTCTTTTGAGGACATTCTTGACCTTTGCAAAATGAGGCCCTTTAAAAGAATTGAAAAGACTAGGGCCATTTAATTTCAACTTAATTTGAAATCTCGTATGGAAAATTTGCCATCATGCTTATTGCCTGATTTACTAATCATTGCTAAATTATTTGCTGCTCGTTTACATCATTAGAAATAAATGTCGAAAAGGCAGAATTGTAACCCTGAGTTGTGTTACGAGGGCCAGGTTGGGTTAAAGTAGCTTCGCTTAGGGTAGGTCTGGTTATTGATTATTAAATTATATATTCCTTTTAGATCATGCATGCACCTAAAGCTTGAAGGCATCATGGACAAGCTTAGATGAAGTCAAGCAGATAGGCAAGTACATCAAACTTGTTCACTTTGTAAAGGACAAATTGTTCCATTCATTCTAATTAGGGGTGGGCGGAATTTGCGAAATTAACTTTCGCAAATTATCGCGAAAATGTTTAAAATTATCGCAAACAAGCGGAAATATCGCGAAGATGCGGAAGTTTTTTTCCGGCATGTTCGCGAGATTTTCTGCATGGTTGCGGGTCGCCAACTTACCCAAGTGGTTGCTTGCGGGCGCGGCCATCTTGTTTTGAGTTGTCTCGCGGTGCATGATCGCGAGAAGAAAGACGTGATCGCGCGACGCATGACGTCACTGCGGGCGCGAACTGTCGCGAGACAGCGCAAATGGCTAAAAACAATACAACATCTCATGGAGAACGCGACCGGATCAATAAAACTTGTCGGCGAACGCAGGGATTCAGGTAAGGCGATCGCGCGTGCGCGAGAATGTATTATTTTACAGCGCGAGCAAGAAACAAATTATCGCCAAGCTGCGGAAACCGGAATTTTTGACATTTTCGCACTCTCCGCGGAACGCGAAAATGTCAAATTATCGCAATTTCCGCGAACTGAACGAAATTTTCGCCCAGGCCTAATTCTAATCGCTGGTGGTTGGCAGTTCCACGGAGCAGAAGCTGTGAAATTCACGATTTTTCCTCCAACCCTTTTCTAACTGGTGCAGTAGACAAAAAAATGAATTCTATGATTTTTATGATTTTGAGCAAAAGGGAGACTCCTGAGGATGGGTGAACAAATAGTATGCATATATGCAACTTCGAATCTGTGTGCAGACAGCGGCTCATTAACAAAGTATGTGCTGTTTTCAGTTCATGTGTAAGCTCAGTATGTAGCAGATGTGGTGACAATAGGTGTTCGTGAAGTCATAAGCTTTTTCTCTCACAGCTTCTTGTAATTCTTGCAAACACTACAATGACTGTCCCATAGGTCACAAAGACCTCTACACGTGGATATTCAGGTGGAAATCACAACTTTCGCATGTTACGTTGCTTTAGATGGCCAGAGTGCATCCAGTTAATAAAAAGTGATAAGAACATTGTTCTAATGCTACCTTAAAAGAAAATTGCAGATTATTTTCAGGGCCAGCTAGCACTCTTGGGGAAATATTGTTGGTTTGGGAGTAAACAATGTGTCTGTGCTTAACTCCTTCACTGCTATGCCTTCCCCTTTCCAGTGCTAAGCCTTTTTTGGCTATTTGGGGTAGATCGTACTTAGGCCCCTGAAATGTTTTGTCCACATAAGGTACCCATGCCAAATGTGCATCCTTTTCTTCCATCATCTTGAGGATTTTCAAGGTACCCAGGCTTCGTGGATTCTCCTGGAGGGGGCCGAGAAATTGGCCAAAATACAGCTAATTTACATTTTGTTTTGGAAAAATGGGAAAAAAGTGCTGCAGAAAAAAGCACCTGGGTTTTCCCTGCAAAAGGTATCAACAAAGGGATTATGGTACTAAAATCACCATCTTCCTAGCTTTCAGGAGCAGGCAGACTTTTTGTCAGAAAACCAACATTTTCTGCACAGTTTTGGCATTTCACTGGGACATAGCCAATTTTTCCTATTTTTTATGCTTTAAACCTCCTTCCAGTTAGTGGTAGAAATGGGTTTGAAAGCAATAATGGATCCCATAAAACTATACATTTCTTAAAAGTAGAAACAATTCTGAATTTAGCAAGGGATCATTTGTGTAGATCCTTCCAGGTGTTTCTATAGAAACAAAAAATTGAAATAACAAAATATTGAAATTGAGTTGAAAAAAGCAATATACTGTTATGTCTGCTGAACAGTTCTGGTTGGGGGAATATATAGGACTTGTAGGTCCACCAAGATCCCAAGGTGCCCAAAGCCAATAACTGAGTTGTGTCTTGCAATGGTTTTTCATTCTTTACCGGGTATATAGCAATTAATTTGGTAAAATATAAAGAGTGGAAAATAGGTAACTAGGAAACCTCTGTATTTCTAAAATGGTAACAGGATATAGAGTTTAGAAGCAATGGCTATTTGCACATCTCCAAAATTGTAGGTACCCATTCAAACATGTGAATTAGAGGACATTTTTCAAAATGACTTCTTTTTCACACATTATCTTACATTTGGAAGGAAGAAATGCAAAGAAACTTAATAGGTAATAAAACTTACTCTACTATTCTGTGTTTCCCTAAGTCGTCCGATAAAAATCGTACCTCACTTGTGTGGGTAGGCCTAGTACCTGTGACAGGAAACAGCCCAACACGCAACGTGGACACCATATTTTTCCAGTGGAAACACAGCCTTTTTTCCATTGTGCTTAGCTGTGTATTCTGGACCCTGGATCAGCCGACACCTAAGGAAACTTAGCAAATCTATACATTTTTAAAAACTAGACATCCAGGGAAATCCAGGATGGGGTGACTTGTGTGACTATCACCTGGTTCTGTTATCCAGAATCCCTTGCATAGCCCAAACTTTGTAAAAAAATAATTTTCCTCATATTTCTTTGATGGAAAGTTTTGGAATCTGCAGGGAGCCACAAACTTCCACTCACCAAGGAGTCCCCCAAGTCTCCAGATAACAATGGTACCTCGCTTGTGTGGGTAGGCCTAGTACCCGCAACAGGAAATGGCCCAAAACGCAACATGGACACATCACATTTTTCCAGTGAAAACGGACCCTTTTTTGTGCAATGTGCCTAGCTGTGGATTTTGGACCCTATATCTGCTGCGACCCACGGAAACCTAGGAAGCCTATACATTTTGGAAAGCAAGTCATCCGGGGGCATCCAGGATGGGGTGACTTGTGTGGCTCTCACAGGTTATGTTACCCAGAATGCCTTGAAATCCTCAAACTTTGTAAAATAAAGCACATTATCCTCATATGTCTGTGATCGAAAGTTCTGGAATCTGCATGGATGCACAAACTTCCACTCACTCCAAGTCTCCCAATAAAAATTGTACCTCACTTGTGTGGGTAGGCCTAGTGTTCGTGACAGGAAACGGCCCAAAATGCACTGTGGAGAATTCAAAATAATGATGACAAAAAGACCTTGTTTTGCTTGGGAGTCACATGCATTTTTGGTGCCGCTGTCGGCGGCCATCGAGGGAAACCTACCAATCCGAGACATTTCTGAAAACTAGACAAATGGGGAGTCCAGGGTGGTGTGACTTGCATGGATCTCCTAATATTTTCCTACCCAGAATCCCCTGCAAACTTCAAATTTAGCTGGAAACATAAAACTTTTCTCACATTTCTGTGTGGGAAAGTTGTGGGATCACTGAGCTGACACACATTTCCTACCACCCAATGTTCCCTCTTGTCTCCCGATAAAATGGTACCTCACTTGTGTGGGGGTGCCACGTACCCGTGACAGGCAGGGGCCCAAAACGTATTGTGGAGACATCAAAATTATCGATCACAAAACAACCTGGTTTTGCCAGGGCGCACCTGCGTTTTTGGTCCTGGGCTTATCGGCTATCTTGGGAAACCTACCAAACCCACACATTTCTGAAAACTATACACCCAGGAGAGTCCAGGGAGGTGTGGCTTGTGTAAATCCCTAAAATGTTCCTACCCCGAATCCACTGCAAACCTCAAATTTTGCTTAAAAATCACATTTTTCCTAAAATTTCTGCTTGGGATCACTGCGCTGGCGCAAATAAAAATGATACATCACTCACCAGGTGGGTGTTGCCCAAGAAGGGATTCCCTAAGGAGGGGTATCACTGGAAAGGGGAAATTCTCCCCTTCCCATCGATACCTCTCCCATTTGTTTCCATGCTCAGGGGCTGAGATTGCCCCACGAGCACCGAAGCACTGAAACTGAAACAAGCCGATAAGCTCATTTCAGTTTCAAGGCAATGACTTCAGCGTGCCATGCGCACAAACCTCATTGTATTGAAACAAAAAAAATGCCTTGGCGGGTTGGGGATGCTCTTCCCTGAGGCAAAAGAACAAAGGAAATCCCTCTAAGCAGAGGAATTTAGTGCGCGTGTGCTCATGGCAGAATGGTTCTGTCATGAGCAAACGAGCACTGTTGCTCATGACAGAACCATTCCGTCATGAGCACCAAAGCGGTGAAAATGGTCTCATATTAGCAAGGTGAAAATATTGCACAAATTATGGAATATACAATCCGCATTGCATTGCCAACCAGATTTTTATTTGCAGTGTGTATTAAACAAGGGTTCACATAAGCATTTGGGGGCCTATTATTAATAATGAAGAAATAGACATAAAATGCACCTTATAATCCCACATCCCTTATCTGTATTTTTTGTTCTGTGAGAAGATACGCTGATTCAGATCAAACAATACAATGAAAAGCCCAGAGAAATACTTAGGGTCTTGAACTGTATCCACTGCTTAATACAGAACCATAGAAGATGACTATATTTGCGACAACTCCATTGAAAATTGCCAGTGAATTATTTTGAATTTAGATATTCAAGCAATGATTCTCAATACTTAAAATGAATTTTCCTGGATATTAAAGAGTTACTCTATGATCAACACGTACATCAGCTGAACTTGCACCTTGACCCACACATCTTATCATAATGGTCAACGTACACGTAAGAAAGTGAATTATTCATTGGGGTGGATATTAGTCTAACACAGGTATAATGTCACTAACCTGTTAGATCCAGGCAAAGGTTTCAATAATTTAAACCTGAGCTCATCCTCTGGTAGTTATGGAACAGAGTGGACAGATATAATTTAAAGAAAATGAGTAAAGCATTTAGAAGTACCAAAACGGTAAAAACAGAGTAAACTTTAATTAACAAAATGGCAACTAAATGACAAAAAGCGAATAAGACGACCAGAGGTATACATTTTAACAGGTTTCAGATAAAAAGCATAAAGAAAAAATAAAGTGCCAATAGTAGGTACTGTTAGCATGTGACCACGATATCGGCTCGATTTCAGACTGACCGAAATGAGGTGCAGATCAATAGACCAAACAGTTTTGTCAAAGTCAAAGAATTTACCTTCTGACTTAATCACTGAAATGCAAAAATAAATCCTTCAGCAGATAAGGTTGCAGATTGTGTCCGAAGAAATCCTTTTGAATCTTGATTGATAGGCAAGGTCCAGGTAAAGCCTCTGGTTTTGCAAAAAAAGTTTAAAGAGGGATAAGTTTAAATTGTGCACTAAGGGAATTCCTTTTGTCAGTTGGATACTTTTTGCAACTTTCCCACAGTCAAGAATTCTTTGTGCAGACTTAGGGCCTGATTTAGATCATGGCAGTAATCTCACCGTCCCTCCGTAACGATGGATTCAAGTACTCCATCAAGTTGACGGAGTCCAGCCTTCCGTATTTAGATGTGTGCAGGCTCTGGTGGTTCTGTCGCCGTCAGCAGACCTCCCTGAAATTGATAAATGGCAAGTAGACGGTGGGCCCACCATAGAGGAATTATTTAAGGCACAGAAAGATTGCCCAAGCCTAGAGGGTATGAGGTGGCATGCTGAAGACCAGGCAGCTGGTGATATCACTTGAGATCATTTCAGTTATTGGGAGAATAACTCTTGTATAGTGAGCCTAAAGTACCTATGCATAGGGCAACACATGTGTTGATGATCCCTCCTTGCTACAGGGCTGGCTGATGAGATACTCCTGCAGGACATCTGTCGCAGGACTAGAACTTTGCCAGGCTTTTCTACATTCTGCAGCATATGACTTACCTGCCAAGCAGTGGGAAAATGGGGGGAAAAGTAAAGGCTCCCCAAATCTCTTTCTTGTCATTAGCCCCCCTTTGAAAGTATCGGCATCAACATTTTTGGACCATTGGTGCAAACCCTGCCCTAAGCAACAGGTGTATCCTGGTTTTAGTGGACTATACTACTAAGTACCCAGATGCAACACCTCTGAGGACAGTGACTGCACCTGTGCACCTGCAGTAGCCATTAGGATAAGGTACCCTCAAAGGCACAGCTATTCAAAGCAATTGGCATTCATCCAGGTTGTTAAATAAGTAGACAGATGACATACATTGTGGCAACGTTTTCGAGATTAACAGTGGACATGACAAAGAGAAGAACTTTGATAATTTTGTCAAGTTTTGAAGTGTTCCATGCACCTTTGTGAAGGTTGCAAAAAAAACTTTGCGACTTTGCACACGACAAGAGGAGCTGCAACAAGCATAAAAAAGAAGGCAGTCACACGTCACATGATTGTGATTGGCAGTATAACAGTGAACAGTGATTACAGCATATGATAAAGGGAAACTAACCAAACGTTATGTGAAACAGCCTCGGAAGTACCTAAGCTAGCTTGCATGAATGTCAGAAGATGAGAAGGCCAGAAGGCTGTTTCACAATATAACCTGATTTATTTTATTATTCGGTGGGTGTGGCCACACGTATCTATTCATC
Source organism: Triturus cristatus (assembly GCF_964204655.1). NCBI lineage: Eukaryota > Metazoa > Chordata > Amphibia > Caudata > Salamandridae > Triturus > Triturus cristatus. The sequence continues at coordinate 802,472,812 of NC_140581.1, forward strand.
TGCTTATGTAATGTAGTAGTCCACTATCAATTAAAAAGACCACAAAGCCCTATGAAACATTCATGATTTACGTTGTATTCATTTTTATGATAATACCATGATCGTGGCTCATCACCATTTTTAGTATTATCTTTACATGCCAAAGCCTTTTATGATCCAAACTACATACGTCGGAATATAATGTACACAACTTTACAGCAGAGAAATTACAAACCTGATCATAATGATTAAGTAAATTTGATCTTAAAGAAAAGTGCTTAAGGAGTTGAGTTATATTTATTGCAAGATCATAAAATATTGAACACCAAGACACTTGCTATATCCATTACCTTTCTGAGACTTTGAAGATGTGTCTGAATATTAGTGGCTGTAATTCATTCAGTTTACAGCTAGATCCATTTTCAAACTGTCACATTTTCTTGCCGATGAATAGTTCATAAGGCCAATATATTTCCATTTTCATTTATTCAAATTGTGTTATTCTACACTTTTGTTGGCAAATTGAAACGCTCAGAATATCTGAAAAATATAGCATGTCTTCTCGGGAACATCAGATTCAATTACACAACGAGCTAGGACAAGAAAATAGCTTCTGAGTAACCCACAATTAATTCTATGGATAATGTTAGGCCTACACAGCAATTGTTGTTATTGACAGTACCGGACATCATAGCATTGCCGCTCAGAAATTAAAAAAAACAATGGGCCATATTCACAAGGAGCCATCTCCGATTTAACAGCACTTTAGCGCAGCCAAAGTCGTGATAAAATTACCTCCCCATTCACAAGAAGGTGCAAACAGCCCACAGCACCAGTTTACCCGGGATAGCAGCAGCAAAAAACATCGCCACAGAAGACCCTCGCAACTATCGCTAATGAGATGCAGAGTAGGCGTTCCCGCGCCAAAAGCCGCGACAACACAACTCCACAACATTCACAACGACCAGACAGAACTGCGGTAAGAACACAAAACAGGTGATAAGGCGCGTTAGCAGCAGGAAAATAACACCTGCCCTGACCCGGTGCAAAGTTGGACCACAGCCTGCACCACAAAAGGGAGCACAGCCCACAGCCACATCGGAAGGGCAACAGACGCAATGGAGCCACTGGTCATGCGGCCCAGACACCCAAGAGGGCCACAACACCCACTGCCACCACAGGACTCCAACCCCCACCCGGAACACCGCCCGATCACCACAGAGGCAGCGCAGACAAAGACAGCGGACCCCCAGGAAACGCACCAGCCACACAGATCCAACACCTTACAATGTCATTGCCCACTACAGGCTCAAAAGGACAACCATCCTAAGCATCCTGACCATCATCCTCCAACAGGCAGATGGCACCAACACAGCGGACAACCAACATCCCACCCCAAACAAAGCTGCTGGCTGTGCTGCACCTGTTGGCCCCTGGTACCCTCAACCAACACCCACCAGAGTCGGAGGAGTCACACAGCCAGCCACATCCAAGTCCCTCACACCTGTCCTGCACATCACCATCAGCCTGGTACCCCGTCCCTATACGTCCAACACAATGCTCAGGATCTGCTGGACAATAAGCGAGGACCATACGCCATAGCTCGATGCACGCACGTGTTGGGGGCAATCCACAGCACACATGTCATACCTGTGCCCCCTGCCGACACAGCACACAATCACCACAACAGAAAGCACATGTCTCACATCAATGTGCAGGCAACAACCGAACACCGTGTGAACCCTCCACCAATGTCACCTCCAAATACCCAGCCAGTGTGCATGGGTCCTCCATCCTCCGACAGTCCAGCAGCAACCAGCATTCCCAGGATGGCACCAAGGGAAATGCACAGCCCCTTGGCAATTTCCAAATGAACACCCCACTCACCTCAACTCCACAACCATGCAACTCACAACTCTGGCAACGCACACGTCACAAAATCAAAACCAACATGCAAAACAACATGCCCACCTAACAGACACGACAGAACAACTCACAATAGTAACCTGGGCAAGACATCAACATGAGCCATCAATGGCATCAACGGCAAGGCACCTCAGCCACACACTAGCCGAATGTGGGGAGATGTGGCAACCAGGCATGTGTGAAGGAGGCAGGGGAACCATGATTGGTAAAGTGCACAATGTCAAGAGTGGCGGAGATGTGCTGGACAGACCACAGTATGCAGAACACACCCATATCCATGGCAACATACACCTCTGGTGTATGGATTGTAGTGAACAGTGGGCGCAACCATGTCACCCCAGCTAGTGGGGGATTTTGCGGAAATGTTGCCTGTTACGTCCCCCCGTAAGAGTGAGCGGAGTGGGATGGCCAGGCGTACAACAGCCAAGCGTAGAGGTGTGAAAAAAAAGCACTTAGTCTCTGCCAGGGTGGCGCAGCTCACCACGCCATGAGACCGACACCGTCCTCATGAGCAGACTTGCCTGAGAACCCGTGCGCCTGCTGTACTCCGGCCTGCTGGACCCCAAACACGTCAGGCCCACCCCTGCACAGCCAGGCCACACTGATCACCTGCCGACACCAGCGTGTGTCAAGGAGGGCCCACCACGTGCCTGCGCAAGCTTCAAGCCCGAGGCCTGCGACCTTGGCAGCCACCTCAGACCATCACGGCCTCCACGACACAGGCCTGCTTTAGTCCTTTCTCATTGACGTACTCTACTGCTGCCTCCGGCCCACACCACGGTCAAGTAGGTCACACATTTGGAACTGAGTGTTGATTACACCATGACAGTGAACATTATTTAAGGCAGAGTTCTTGTCACTATAGTAACTTCAATGTGGTGCCACCAAGTCTGTGCATAGCATTACAACCACACGTGTCTGTGGGCCTACGCGGACAACTGCCCTCGGCCTACGCTGTGCATGAGTAGGTCACAGAATTGGAACTGAACATCGATTATTCAAAGGTAGAATACATATCATCACACGAAAGGAGAGGCGTAAGAGGATGACTCGTTGCAGTCCGGAGGAAACAGGATCATCGTTACGGAGGTGATCGAACACTACTGACAACTGCCCTGGTGTCACTAACTCTGTGCATCGTGAGCCAGGCCAGGTGGGTGTGGGCCACTGCTGACCACTGCCTCCGGCCTACACTGCGGTCCAGTAGGTCACAGAGTCTTGATTAGGCCTGGGCGGTAAATTCCGTTCCGTTCGCGGAATTTGCGGAATTTGGGTAATTTCGCGTTCCGCGGAGAACGCGAAATTGCCCAAAAATCTGCGTTCCGCGACTTCGCGAAATTTTTTGCTTGTTCGCGTTCTCAATATGCGTGTTTGCGAGATATTTCACCCCGAGCACGCAAACAGCGATCGCGAACAGGAAAAAAGTATCGCGAACAAGCAATTCCGCGTGTTCGCGGAATTTCTGCGTGTTCGCGGAGATTTTTTGCCGTTTCGCGGAGATTTGCGTAACGCGATTACGCAAATTCCGCCCACCCCTAGTCTTGATTTAGTGATGGCGGAGTTCATATCAATGTACCGGCATCATCGCAGACTGCATCCCCTCTCAGCACCGGTGCCACTAAGTATGTTACCCGACATTCATGGACACCCTCTGGTCATACATTGGTGGCGCCTGAGTCTATGGACTAGGGGCTAGTTTTCATCCTCATGTAGCTGATACCGAATTGGTGGTGAAAACGAGGCTGGCACTTTCCACTCCTCCATTTGCTGCTTCCTGATAACATCAGACCTTCTGCATCTTGCCCTGGAGGACACCTTCCTCTGTCCCCCGCAAGCCACCACCACATTCACCTTGTACTTCGATGAGGGCCGCTCACTGCGCATGGACCTACCTCAGTGCACCGCAAGTCACCGTCCTGTGGCAGGATACCTGTGCCGGCCTCTGTGAATCGGGGCCACTAACTCTGTGTTGGTCAGGTCTGGGACCCCTTCTTCTGAGATGAGATATTGGATGGCCTCTGAGGTGATGGCCTTAGGGGCATCAATGCCATGTGTCTGTGACCCTGCGCTGTCTGCTGCCTCTGGCCTCAACTGCAGTCCACCAAGGCTCACACATCAAATTGAGACCTGACCGGCCCGGACGTCGCTTCACCGCAGGAGGCACACACCTCCACCGCCAGGACCACCTCCAACCGCCATCTGCCAGAGTCGAAATGGTGGTCCTGACGAACTTACGGAGTTGCTCACACCTGTTGTGGATGCCATCATCAGTCGGATACCACTCGGCACTCCAGGTGTTGTTGAGAGGGTGCGCCGCAATGTCACCTCAAGCAGTGTGGGAGCCCTGGGACGCCTATGAGGAATATGATGCAGGTCTAACACACCCCACTGCATCTGCATCAGGAATGTCTTGAAGGGACACAATCCGAGACTTTTTCTTCACATGGGCGCGCTCAGCTGTAGTGCCCCAACCTCGGTGCTCTGCAACTCACGGACACTTCTGTTTGCATGTTGTGTGTCCTCTGGACTTTCTCCGGCTCCCTCCATGTTGCTCAGCAGTTGATTCTGTTATGCAGGTGTTTTCAGTTTACGTTGCACTGGTGTCCACTGTTCAAGTGGCTTCCAGCACCATGCACTCCATGCGGGCTGGCTTGCACTCACCCCACACACATCTAGCACCGGCGTCACTGTACATGTGGCCCTGCCAATAAAGGGACACATGCCCATAGCCAGTACAACATAATGTCTACGTGTGTCCCTGTGGTCTTGTTGTATGCATGAGGGCCCTGGGCCCTACGACATTACATTGTGCTGTGTACATCGGATGCAGACATGTCACCACAGGCAGCGGGTTGGAGTTTGGACATGTATCTTTGTCGTCACCCACTCAATTCGTAAGGGGAGTGGCCAGGGCCGCGTACGCAGAACCAACGTGGGTGTGTGACTGCTATTTGCGCACCCCTGGGTTTAGTTTTGTACTGTGAATGTGCATCTGCATGTGTCTCTATGGCAGTGTGGGTCTCCTTTGTAGGGTGTGCGTGGTCCCTGAAGGGTGATTAGACACCAACGTATGTGTACTAGCTCGCCTCCCATGGGTTCGGCCCCCACCCACACCTGTTGGGCCACCTCCTTTTGGCATGCTGACACATGGCATTGGGGTGCCATGTGTGGGTGGGTGAAGTGTCGTGAGCCATCTGTGCTTGCGGGTGCTTCCTGCTGTGTGGTCTGTTGCAGGCTCTGTGTTCTTCTCTGAGTAGCTTGGCTGCCCAGGTCCTGGTGGTGGGTTGCGTGGGATATCCATGGGCTGTTGCAGGGCATCGGTGTCAGCGGTGTGGTGGTCCTCTCCGCCATCACAGATGTGTTGTCTTCTGTGCTCTGCTGGAGGTGTTGTGTGCCCCTCTGCCGTGTGAAGGGTAGATGCATGTTGACATTGTGTTGACATGTATGTTGGTGCATTGTTCTGGTTTACATGCAGACTGTATGGCAATGTACATTGTGACTGTTTGGGAGGTGCTGGATTCTTCTGTGGGACAGTGTACATTTGGACTACATGACGGATGTGAGGTCGTACGCGTACATTTCCATTTCACGGTTTCCAGCTTTGTCAGATGTAGTAGGCATGGTTCTGTGCATGTGCGGAGCCAGTTGTGTCCTCTGTTCTGCAGTGTCGAATATGCGCATTGTACCACATTGTCGTCAATGTGGGTGTGCTGTTCTTGCTATGTGTGTGAGCTGCAGTGTGCCAAGGGGATCAGGGACATGATCCTGGGTAATTGTGGGAGTGCAGTGTGCTACACCTCATTGTGCATGTGTGCCATTGTGCCCATCTCCCCCGTCCCCCCAGTCCCTGTTTGTTACTCTCCCTGTTGAAGTTGTGTCAGGTCCTCTCGGGTTGTGTCCGTACTCCCTACTCCTTGCACCGTCTCCACACTGATGACTGTGGCCTTGGTTTCCTCGAGCTCCTCCTGTGGTGCTGTACTGCCACCTCCTGTCGCAGCTGCTGCCTTCCTGTTGGCAGTAGGTTTGTGCCTGGTTTAGGTTGTCACGTCATGCCGGCGCCTCTTGGCCTCCTCAATTGGCCTCCTCAGTACTCCGACTGTATTCCAGATGGTCTGCTTGTGGGTCAGTTGCTGGTAGTGTTCTATCACCTCCGTGACACTGGTCTTGTTTTCCTGCGGTCTGCACCCCGTCTTCCTCTCCCTCTTCTCCTTGGCCTTCCCCGACCCCATTGTTCCTTGCTGGTGGTCAGTGGGCGTTGTGGGGTTCGCGTTGGCCTCTGCGCTGGATCAGGGTGCATCCATGTTGCCACGTGCTTTGGCTTGTTTCTGGTGTGTTGTTTCTGTGGTTTATATGGTGCATTTTCCCACAAGACACGTGGGATTTGCAGGCCTGTGGCTGTTTTTCGCTAATTTCTGTACCACGATTGGCCTCATCGCATGATTTTTTGCGTTCTCGTTTCGCATTTTTGCGGTGTGACGTTTCATTTTGTGCGGCCATTTGACGCGTTATGTCGTGACTATCGCATGCTACAGCCGCGTTGTGAATATTTGGTTGGCACGGCGTAATTTTCCTGCGATGGGCTGCGATGTTGAGAGTTGCATTAAGCTACTCTTGCGGTAGTTATCACACATTCTTGAGAATATACCCCAACGTAAATACTACTATATCATTCGCTGATTTGATTCAGCTCTTCAAAGCAAGAAAGGTAAGACTTCACCACCAAAATCATTTGCACACAAAATGCCTGTTGATGAAGGTCTTGACCTGTGCAAAATGACTCCCTTTAAAAGAATTGAAAAGACTAGGGCAGCCGCGGTCGGTAGTAGGAGTAACTGCAGGGCGGTGAAGTGGGGAGGGGGAGGGGCAGGGTGGGCGGTAGTAAACTATGGATTACGGAGGTTTACAGGTAAGTTAACATATAAATTAATAAAAACGAATTTCGTTGCGTGCACTGCATCCCCAAATGCGATGCAGTGCACGCAACAAATTTGTTTTATTAATTTATATGTTAACTTACCTGTAAACCTCTGTAATCCATAGTTTACTACCCCCCACCCTGTCCCTCCCCCTCCCCACGTCACCGCCCTGCAGTTACTCCTACTACCGACCGCGGCTGGACTAGGGCCATTTAATTTCAACTTAATTTGAAATCTTGTATGGAAAATGTATTATTGCAGCTCTCATTTGCCATCATGCTTATTGCCTGATTTACATTGCTAAATTATTTGCAGCTTGTTCAAACCATTAGAAATAGATGTCGAAAAGGCAGAATTGTAATGCTGAGTTGTGTTACGAGGGCCAGGTTGGTTTAAAGTAGCTTCGCTTAGGGTAGGTCTGGTTATTGATGATTAAATTATATATTCCTTTTAGATTATGCATGCACCTAAAGCTTGAAGGCATCATGGGCAAGCTTAGATGAAGTCAAGAAGATAGGCAAGCACATCAAACTTGTTCACTTTGTAAAGGACAAATTGTTCAATTCACTCTAATCGCTGGTGGTTGGCAGTTCCACGGAGCAGAAGCTGTGAAATTCACGATTTTTCCTCCAACCCTTTTCTAACTGGTGCAGTAGAAAAAAAAATGAATTCCATGATTTTTATGATTTTGAGCGAAAGGGAGACTCCTGAGGATGGGTGAACAAATAGTATGCATATATGCAACTTCGAATCTGTGTGCAGACTGCGACTCATTAACCTCTTCAGTGCCCATGACGAGATAGTCTCGTCATGGAGCACGGTCGTGCTGTGCCCATGACGAGACTATCTCGTCATGAACCCCAACCACTAATGTAACGCCCGGCACAGGAGGGGGAAAGGGCGTGGCACAGAAGGGGTTAACAAAGTATGTGCTGTTTTCAGTTCATGTGTAAAGTAAACTCAGAATGTACCAGATGTGGTGACAATAGGTGTTCGAGAAGGCATAAGGTTTTTTCTCACAGCTTCTTGTATTTCTTGCCAACACTAGAATGACTGTCCCATATTCGACAAAGAACTCTACACGTGGATATTCAGGTGGAAATCACAACTTTCGTGTGTTGCCTTGTTGACAAGAAAGAAAGATGGTCAGAGTGCATACAGTTCAAAAACATGATAAGAAGATTGTTTTAATGTTAGCTTAAAAGAAAATTGAAGATTATTTTCAGGGCCAGCTAGCGCTCTTGGAGAAATGTTGTCGGTTTGTGAGTAAAACATATGTCTGTGCTTAAATGTAGGAGAAGCAAGAAATGTAGGAAGTCAAAGTATAAGTGGTCGAATAATTGTGATATACGCATAATAAAAACTTTACATATTGCAACTTTACATAGTGTAGAACAGGAACATGTATCAGTGGTTCCTCTGTTGTTTTGGGTGTCTGTTTTTATTCCCCCTCGAAGGGGGTCTTGAAGCTTGTTTCAAGCATGGGTGCAGTTGAACATGGAACAGACTCTTGAAGGGGCTCCCATTAAATGCAGGGATACACTGTTCCACTGCAGAGAGAGATCACCTAATACACCATCTAAGTCTCTACAGGGGAACTCTCAATCTTCCACTGAAGAAGGAAAGTGATTCTCCGAACCCACGCTGACATTGTACCTTTATGGGGCACACTAACAGTGCACCACCTCACAGGTGGCACACAGTATGTGGCATATCATCAAGGGCAATATCGCCGCTTTAGTGGCACTTTTTACTGCTAAAGAGGCGATATTTTTATCGCCCTATAAGCAAGCTGTCGCTAACATCTGTTAGCGACAGTTTACTAGCAATCGCGCCCATTTTTTTGCCGCTTTGCATGTCAGCGATATTTATCGCTAATGACATGCAAAGTAGGCGTTCCTCACTAAAAGTAGATGGAAACAGTCGTAAAGACAAGTTCTCCCTATTATCAATGCCCGTGTTGCGATAAAAAGGTCACACTAACCACGATTTTTGCCGTAAACTAACGTCTGCAAAAATCCAGACTTAGCCATACATATAATGGGAGGTGGATTCTATGGCTGAATCCACATCTCCCTATCATCAAGGTTTTCCCTATCGCTGCAGGAATATCGCTGGATTTTCAGTGATATTCCTGCATTTCGCCGCTATCGCTGGATTTTTTATCACCTTGGAGATAAGCGTTGATAATAAAGCGCTATCTCGACGATGAAATCCAGCGATAGACGGTGATAACAAAAATGCCGCTAACCTGGATTAGCGACAATTATCGCCTCTTCTTGCTAATATGCCCCTATATTTCTTGAGCATTTTTCGTCCATGATCAAGCATCTCTGAAATTGTGCAGATATGGGGGCATATCAGCAACAACCGGCGATAATTATCGCTAAGCGCACTTAGTGCTTGGATAATTATCGCCGGCTAGCGTGGATTTTTATTGCTGAGATAGCGTGCTATTAGCAACGCTTATCTCAAAAGCGATAAAAATCCTATCGCTAACTGCCAAATGTGAGATTATCGCTGGAAACCCAGCGATAGGGCCTCACATACTTAGCCATGATATCCACCTTCCATAGGATATCATGGCTAAGTCAGTTTCAAAGCAGGCAAAAGGAAAGTAGTGATAACAGAGGTTATCGCTACTTTTCTTGTCGCTATGCTGCTTTGCATGAGGCTTGATAATAGGAGAAATGTCGCTTAGCGACATTTCTCCCGTTATCCTGGGGAGGAACGCCCACTTTGCATCTCAATAGAGATGCAAAGATGGGCGTTAGGAATTCAGGCGCTAAGGCAAGGTTTCTCCTTGCTAATATAGCGATAAAATTATAGCTGCAGAAGCGGCGATAATTTTATATCGCCGCCTTGTAGATATGCCCCTAAATTGCATATTAGCAAGGTGAAAACATTGTGCAAATGATGGAAAATACACTCCGGCTTGCATTTCTCCCACCTTTTTATTTCCACAGTGCGTATTATACAAGGGTTTACATAGGCATTAGGAGGCCCATCATTAATAATGAAGGTGGACCTGGAGTGAAGAAATGGACATAAAATGCACATTACAATCCCACGTCCCTTACCTGTACTTTTTTGTTCTGTGAGAAGATATGTTGATTTATTTCAAACAATATGAAGAAAAGCCGTGAGAAATACTTAGGGGCATATTATCTACAGTCTGCGATAAATATCGCAAAGCGCGCTTAGTGCGATTTTAATTATCGCCGGGTATCGCTGGATTTCATCGCCTTGTCAGCGGCGTATTAGCAATGCTTAGCTGACAGGCAATGTGAAATCATGCGATAGACTGCGATAATGAACATTAGCATGTGAAATCCTGCGATGATTTCACAGCGCTAATATCGCTCTTGATAATAAGGAAGTGTGGACTTATCCATACAATCCACCTCCCATAGGCTTTAATGACAAGTCAGGTTTCATTATGGCGTTAGGATCTGGCGATAATGGGGGCTTAGCGCGCCTTTTCTCTCCGCTTCGCTGTTCTGGGCAGCGTTAGTAATAGCGGGATGTTGGTTTAGCGAGCATTACACATGATGTCCTAGGAGGGAACGCCTACCTTGCATCTCATTAGCGTTGTATATCACTAAGGTGCATGGCGTTAGGAATTCGGCTGCTTACATGCGCTAATGCATGTTAGCGCCGCCTTCCTAATAGGGCGATTAGAATATCGCCGCTTTAGCGGCACTTTTTGGCGCTAAGGCGGCGATACTGCCCTTGATAATATGCCCCTTAGGGTCTTGAACTATATCTGCTGCTTAATACAGAGCCATAGAAGAACACTAAGTTGGTGACAACTCCATTAAAAGAAATGTCTGTTAGAGATTATGAAATTAGATTTTCAAGCAATGAGTCTCAATGCTTGAAATGTTTTTTTCTGGACATTAAACTGCTACCCTATGATCAACACGTACATCAGCTGAACTTGCACCTTGACCCACACATCGCATCCTAATGGTCAGGGTACATGTAAGAAAGTAAATTATTAATTGGGTTGAATATTAGTTTATCTCAAGTAATAAGGTCACTAACCTGTTAGATCCAGGCAAAGGTTTCAATAATATAAACCTAAGCTCAGCATGTGGTAGTTATGGAACAGAGTGGACAGATCTAACTTAAAGAAAGCATGTAAAGCATATAGAAGAACCAAAATGGTTAAAAACACAACACAATATAAATCCAACCTCAATTTAAAGAAACAGAGTAAACTTTATTTAAAGAAAATGGCAGCAAAATGACAAAAAGCCAATAAGGTGAACCAGAGATATGAATATTAAACAGTTTAAGAGAAAAAGTGTCAAGAAAAAATAAAGTGCCAATAGTAGGTTCTGTTAGCATGTGCCAATAAACAACAAAGTCCTTGGTATGATGCTCACATCAAATCCTTTTATACAGGCTTGCAGGGTCCCCCTTCATCTATATCCGAGGTAGTGTTATCCCTAGTATTCATCTAGAGGGACAACCCTGCATGTGAGTACTAGGTGGATATTGATTGCAGCTATGAAACACCCTTACAAAAGAAGCATAGGGAGGGCCTCACGTAAGCATTCACCAATTTGCTTACTATATCATCAATGGTAGCTATCCTATGCAGTGGAAGGAACCAACACACCAACCGGTGAAGAAGAATGTTGTAAGTGTGTTAAAACCTAACTTTTTATTTATGTAAAGTAAACTACACAACTTAATGCCTCCATTGGAGGTCCCCAGAGGGAGAGGATAAGCTTCTTCCTCACAAGAATATATGACATTAAAAACGTTGCAAGGATTTGGGCTTTTGTCTTTAATTATCAACCACCCGCACTCATGGTTAAAAACACATTGTCATGTTTAGACCATATTAACTTGAACGACCAACATGTTTTATTGCCCTTACATATTTTCTGACAATTTTTTCAGGGTAGGAGGACCTCGTACCACCCATACGTGCACCAGACCTGTAAGTGTAAATAAAATAAAAGGGAAACCCTATGAGGTCCGCATATTTCAACAGTGGTACATGCATCCAACGCCTCATAATCTAAGGCAATATTTACCCAATAAAAACCGGATGAGTGCCCACCAGTTCATCACAAGGAAAGCAACTGTGGTGGTTCAAGAACAACTTTTTATATATCAGAATTTGTTGCACCAGTAACTTAGAAAATATACAGTCAGACATAGTATATCTTACTTTGTATTGCAATCTGTATCACCCTCCACTGTTACCTATATGAAGCGCAACAATGCACGCTACTGTAATGGTCTCAGATATAGTGCCCTTATCTTATTTAAAACCAAACGGATCTATCTTTTATCAAACAGTCCTCTTCCTCAGGTTGGTAATATGATATGTCCCATAGTACAGGTGCTGACCACCTCTTATACTTATCACAAACCCAGGTCTCAGACCCCGTTATTGAAAGATTTATAATCGCACCAAAATAATACAGCGAGAGTGCAAAAACATGTGAAACCAGTCGGTTTTCACATATTGACCATCACAGCGAGAGGTCTGTGAATTGTGCCAGAGAGTAGACATGGGGACTGAGGTTGGTGAGTGTGGAGCAAACCACTAACCTTCTCCATGTTGAACCCTTCCATCCTCCCACTGCCCCTCACCATAGCCACTTTAATATCAGCTTTTCCATTGTACCGGCAGTGTCGGCGTCTCATAGTTCAAAGCAAACCGCATTTCTTCCACTCCTCCCTGCTTACATTCCTCTGTTTGCGTGATGGCATAATTCTTGGCCAATCCGTAAACGCGAGTAGGTTCCCTGTAAAGGAGGTACCATCTTAATAAACTGTTAGCATATGACCAGGACCTAGGCTTGACTACAAACTGACCCAAACGGAGCGCAAATGAATAGACCAAACAGGTTTGTCACGGTCAAAGATTTCACCTTCTGACTTAATCACTGAAATGGAAAAAGAAATCCTTCAGTATATAAGGTTGCAGATTGTGTCCGGAGAAATCTTTTTGAAGCTGGATAGCAGATGAACAAGGTTTAAATAAAGTTGCTGGTTTTGTGAAAAAAAGTTTAGAGAGGGAGAAGGTCAAATTTTGCACCCAGGGGATTCCTTTTGTCAGGTGGATACTTTTCACACCTTTCTGACAGTCAAGAATTCTTTGTTTAGATTTAGATCTTGGTGGTACTCTCGCCGTACCTCCGTGGTGGCGGTTTCAAGTACTCCATCAACTTGACGGAGCCCCGCCTGCCGTTTTAGCTGTGTCCATGCTCTGCTGGCTCTGTTGCCATCAGGCCGGCGGAATTCCGTCAGTTTCAATGTCCTTGTTGAGCTGGCGTTGTCCTGGTGGTGGATTCATGATGGAGTGGGTGTCTGGTGGATTAGAGACTGGTAAGTACAATTTTTTGGGGTGTCAATACAAATATACGTTCTGTTTGCCACAAAAACATATGTAGGTATTGTGATATGCCCTTTTTTGCATATAGCATGCCACACAAACGACATACACAGAGTATTAAATGCACACCCACATGCACTACAAGCACAACACCCCCAAGCACTCCAACAATATTTTTTTTAAATGCCAAAACAGATGTGTTCATTTTTCCTTGATAAGTAGGAAAATTAACACTGCTGCCTTATACATAAAATAAATATTGCCTGTAGGAGCAATGCAAAAGATACACAGGGCTACAGCAATTGTCCACAAACGAATCAATCATAGTTGGGCAATTGTACAAGCAGATTACCTTAGATGTCTGTATCAACAGAGTTGTTTGGCGCCGTGGTCGAGTCATAGCAGCAAAGGAGGGACCTGGACGGTGGGGTATAAGACTGAAATGGAAGAGGAAAACACAAAAAAGGTACTTTTTGTCCTCATTTCCATCAAATCTGCCAACTCAAAGTGAGAGATATTCCCGCCACACTTGCCTTGACGAAAAGGCACATTGTAATTAGCTTGGTGGAATCCTTGGCTGAACTCCCACCGCCAGCTGTTTCTGCCTCTATCATTGAGGGTGAAAGTTCCTGGCAGAGGCTCTGGACTCAAGTGGTGGTTCGCCCATGGCCCCGGCAACATCTAAATAGGACAGGCAAACTGTGAATCCATTGGCAAAAGCAACGGTGAATCCATTGTCAAAAGCGGGACATTTAACACCAAGATCTAAAACAGGCACTTAGGGGCAGATTTATGAGGCCCGTTGCGTCACTTTTTGTGACGTTCCGTGGCGCAGAAGCCTTCGTGATATTTATCAGGCAGCACTGAGCCACTTTTTTTGGCTTAATGGTGCCTCATAAATATCAGTCCCTTTAACGCAGTGTTCTGCGTTAAAGGGGCGTGCAATGGGTGTTGCTGGGGGCGTTCCCAGCAACACCCATGGCCTTTTGACACTGCCCCAGATTTACGAGAAATCGTAAATCTGAGGCAGCGCCAAAAGCTTCAGCCTCCCCAGGGGAGGCGTAAGGGAGGCGCAACGGGGAGAAATATCTTTATTTCTCCTCGTTTTTCCTTTTTCTATGTGTGCTGCATTCTGCAGCACCCATACAAAGAGGAAAAACCTCTTGTGATTATTTTTGTACAGAAAGGTTTCCCTTCCTGTACAAAAATATTCTTCTCCGCAACGCAGGCACCCGTGCACCATGCTGCAGAGGTGCCTGCGTTGGCGCAGGCAGCCCATTGTGCGCCGGCGCAGGGGAAAAGGACAGGAATGCGCCGCATTTTATATATACGGCGCATCCCTGCCCTTTTCTTTTGCCGTAGGGAAGCGCAGCAGGAAGGCCTGCTGCGCTTCCCTACGGCAAAATCTCATAAATCTGCCCCTTAGTCTCTTTTTTGTTCTCAGAATCCTCCTGCTGGGAAAGGTTGTAGGCCGTATTTTGGAAGCATGCAGTGAAGTCATATAGGCTTGGCACAAGGGCCTGCTGCTGAACTAGATTTTCAGGCTACAAAAAGCCCAGTCTGAGGTTGCACCTTGGGCAAATTGATTTGCGTGGTTGATGCCGGTCCTCATGATGTCTGGAAGTCCAAAATGTTTCTAAATTCCAACTTTTCAGAGACTGTTGAAAAAGTTTAAATAGATACAGGGAAGGGTCCCAGGACCTCAGGGACATAGCTTAGGGGTCAGAACTCAATCCAGCAGAGGCCACCATAAGGGTCAAGTAGAGGTCCAGTTACAACCAGTCAGATGGAAACTTCAGGCAAAAGGCCTCTTGCAACTTGCCATATTTGTGCATCCACACAGGAGGTCAGCCAACTGTCCTGGGTACAAATGGGAGAAGGCCCATCCATTTAAGTCTCCACACAGGCCTTAAACAGTAGGTGTAGTCCTTCGGTTCTTTTCCAGGTCCAAAAAGTCTTCTGAGGAGCTGGTGGTGAGGGCAATTTTTGTAGAATTCAGTAACAAATGGGTGAGGGTGACTCCTGGACCCTACCTAACCAATGGCAAAGGGTTTCTATGGGTTGCCCTCTCAAATGAACAAAGTAAGGAAACATTACAATTAGTATTCCCATTATTACCAGAATATCAACTCTCAAATATCACGCTACATCAAATATTGTTACCAGAATTTTGACTATAAAAATATCATAAAGTTATGTATAGGTAAGTATGGATTTACTACTCTTAATTCAACTTATATGCATCTTATATGCATCTTGCTGATTTGCTGATTTATATCTCTTTAAGCTAAGTCAAGAATAGTAGCTCTATACTTGCCTTAGGACCTATGATTGGGAGTTATATGTGCATCATAATTCCATGTTTCAACAGGTGAGAGTAGACTCAAATGTTAGTGGAATGTTAGTGGGATATCAGTTCAATGAACGCATGGTATTAGGTAATGTACTTGAAAGCTCAAAATTATTCCAAGTTTTAGCAAACTGGTCAAAGCCATGCAAAATATTTATTTTCAGAGGAATACCATACCTTATTGCTTTGCTCCCTAACTGCATTTATTTAGTTAGATTTTGAAAGTGGTAAAGATAATGACTGTGGCAAAGACTGAGTATAGTTCTTTCCCTCATTCTTAAAGAAAAAATGGAATTGGTATTTCATACCACCACTACTATTTGGTGACACAGAGCTGTCAGGGATGGTGGGGGTATGTACACTCTAAAACTGCTAAAAACCACAACACCTATGTGAGTTTAGATACCAGAGTTAATACCGAATATTCTTTCCTGGCACATTTTGTCCAGACGTCCTCATAAATATCAAAATGGAAGTGCAATGCAGCAGACATTTGCAACACCACCCAGCTAATCAACCTAGGCACTTCATAGTATTCTTATGGCATATGAAGGCCAAGCCTATGTCCATGTCATTTTTTCTTCTATCCAATATCTATAGCCTCTGCTATCTTTTTTTGTGTAGCGATCTCTCCAACTGTGAAAATGTTCTCACATATAGGTAATTGATTTAGTAGTAAATGTGAGAGAAACAGGGAGGAGTGGCTGGAAAAATGGGAATACCCATTACTAAAAGGGAAGGGTTAACCCCTTCGCTGCTAGGCCGTTGCCCTCTGAGCTAAGCCTTTTTTTTGTCTATTTGGGGTAGTTTGCGCTTAGGACCCCCCCTTGCAAAACCAGGTTGTTTTGTGATCGGTAATTTTGATGTCTCCTCAATACGTTTTGGGCCCTTGCCTGTTGCAGGTACTTGGCCCACTCACACAAGTGAGGTAGCATTTTTATCGTGAGACCTGGGAGTAGGCTTGGTGGTATGAAATTTTTGTCAGCCCGGTGATCCCACAAATTTCCCACAGAGAAATTTGAGAAAAATTTGATTTTTTCAGCTAAATGTGAGATATGCAGGGGATTCTGGATGGGAAAACGTTGGGGTGTCCATGCAATTCATACCTCCCTGGATTCCCCAGGGTGTCTAGTTTTCAGAAATGTGTGGGTTTGGTAGGTTTCGTTAGATAGCTGCTGAGCCAAGTACCAAAAATGCAGGTGACCCCTGAGAAAAACCAGGTCGTTTAATGATAGATAGGTGGGCATCTGTGTTTTTGGTCCCGGGTTTGCAGACATCTAGAGGAACCTAAAAACCCAGACATTTCTGAAAACTAGACACCTGTGGTAGTCCAGGGAGGTGTGGCTTGCATTGATACCCCAACATTTTCCTTCCAAAAATCCACTGCAAACCTCATATGTAGCTAAAAAGTCACATTTTCCTCTAATATCTGTGCGAAAGAGTTGTGAGATTACCGCACAGCACAAATTTCCTTTACACTCTGTGTTCCCCTCCGTCTACCAATAAAAAGTATACCTTACTTGTTTGGATGGTCCAAGTGCCTATGACATGGAAGGGCCAAACACTTGTTGAAATTGAGGAGGGCCTAAAGCGGGTATAAAAGAGCAGTTTGTTTATACATTTTTAGGCTGACTTTACTTTGGGCATCCACACATGTGAGGTATCATTTTTCCCGGGAGACCAAGGCGAATGCTGGGTAGTAGAAAATTTGTGCCTTCACTGTGATCCTACAACTTACCCACACACACAGAAATGTGAGGAAAATGTGACTTTGTAAGTGAATTTGAGGTTTGCTGGAGATTCCGGGTAAGAAAACGCTGGGGGATCAATGCAAGCCACACCGCTAGCCAAGAGTCAGAACATGCACACAACCATCCACACACACCACCAAACAAGCACTATCGATGCACACCGCCAGCCAAGGGCCACCGACACCCTCGGCCAGCCAAGTGCCATCCCCGCACACCGCAAGCCAAGCAGGGCCGGACTGGGAACAGCAACCAGCCCTGGCAGATTGCTGCTCGACCGGCCCTAGGAGGGGGGCGTTCTAGTAAAAAGCACTGCTCCCACTTTTGTTACTGGGACCCGATATTGCAGCACTGCTGTAAAACTGTCCCCCAGTGACAAAACCACCCGCTACTGCCAGAAAACTGGCCCCACCCCTCCGGCCCACTGGGGGAATTCCTGGTGCCTCCTACGGCTCTGCTGCCAAGCACCATCCATGAACACAGCCAGCCAAGAATCAGATAACATACACCGCCAGCCAAGCACCACTCCACGCACACCACCAGGAAAGCGCCAATCTGTATACACCATCATCAAGTGCAAGTCCACCCACACCATTAGCCAAGTGCAGGTCCACACACACCACCAGCAAAATGCCAGCTAAAGGTCAGTACAGGCAGACCACACACACAAACTCTCTCTGGTTTCTAGTAGTTTTCTGCCTCCGCTTAGGTGTAGATGAGAATAAAAATATCACGGAAACAGCCAAAATGTGTGCCTAAAAAATAGGGAGTGACCCTTGCCTATGGGGCTTCTCACTGGCATACCTATAAATATATCCCTGGTGCCTAGTGGGCTCTCTGCCCCCCCTGCAGGAGAGCCATTTTTGGCAGAGTGGCATTAGCATGCCCATTCTCTGCAGCCCCCACCCCTCTGTATAAATACAACAACAAAATCCCTGGTTCCTAGTGAGCTTTCTGACCCCCCCTCCCCCCTCAGGGCATGACAACTGGCAACATTTTATCAGATAATTCATGCAAATGTTCATGGTATTCAAAATGTAATCACAGATGATCAGGAGGTCACAATCAAAGTCTATCTTTGTTGTAAAGAATTGGTTCTACAAGTTCTGGGATTTTTTCAAATATTCTTTATTCGTAATCCAATTTCCAATCCTTTTTGGACAGACCCAGCCAACACATTTTGTCACTATGTAGGGACTTTATCAAGGGCTATATATATATATAATAATCAACACTTAAATATTTTAATTTTGTAAAAACTTTTTCACTTTTCTACTTTTCTTGAATTTTTCACACATTGTTTTTCCATTTTAATATATTTTTTTATAATAAATATTGTATACATATGTACCTTATGTACATACAATATAATTCAATCCAATTTTGACCAATCCTACATTTTTATCCCAAATTCCTAATGCGACTGTAATCCCATGCACATCCCAACCCAAATTATCGACAGTGATCTCAGTGAATACAACTACACAGTTTACAAGTATTCTTTTCTTTACATCCTTATTGCACCATGGTAAATGTCATTGTGTGTTTCATATATAGGCGGATAGATCCATTACTTACAAGTGTCTCATAGTTAGGAATCCATCTATCTGGCTCTCATAAATTCCAATCACATTGTATTCACTGATAAGGAAAATAAAACATACTTTCATTCATGTATCCTTATTTACACCTGTAAAACCTACTCTGCAATTTTTTACTATGCCATAGTGTGTCCAAACGTAGCATTTTTCAAATACCTAAACTTATTTTAATATTCATTTCGCTGACTGAAAACCTTCATAAGCGCCACTCTGTAGCATCCTGGAAATACATTGTGCAGCCTTCCTCAATTAAACAGTATTATATTTTGCAGGAGGCCTTCCAAGCATTTAGCACAAGTCCCATCCAATATCTACATCCTTCACCAAGTATGCATTGCATAAAACAAATTACACCCATTAGCAGCATAATACCCACAGTCACATGCCGGCACTCAATTTGTAGTAACTTACTCCTGCGTCATCTGTGGTACTTTAAAATTCGGGACCGTGTAGGTGGCATGGTCCCACCATGCCAATTTTGGTATCAGCGAACCGCAAATAAGCAACGCGGTATGTATGAGTGTTTTTGGCATGTTTCACTAATGAATTCACCGTGCATACGATACCGCATATTGAACCCTATGGGTTCCATTTTAGAACAGTAGCCATTTTGTGGTTGCCCTCACATAGGCTGCGCACTAAGGCCCTGCCTGGGCCTAAAAGGACACGTATACCTTCTTTGACTTCTCTCTGACCTGTGCAAACTGACTCCGCTGCCCGAGGTCAATCCTGTATGGCCGGTTCCTTTTCTCGCGGCCTAATGTGATTAGCATCAGGGCTCGACCCACCATAAAGTCCTTGTTCGCACACGATCTCTGACTAAGCTATTTCACACCTGACTCTGTTTCCTACTTTATGGCTTGTTTTACGAGCAGGAGGTGCCCGTTTTATTGGGGTCCGCTGTTATCTGATGAGAGTTCTGAGCCTTGCTGGGTACAATGACTGTATGCTTAATGAACTGAAATGTGGGATTGTCATTATGGCTCTGCTGTTCCTTTGAAACTAAAATATGTGAAGGACCACTTGTAAAACAGGGGCGGTGTTGCCCCCAAAGCATAATTTTGTGTATATAAGTAAAGACTGGTTTTTGGTTCGGGAGCAGTCTCCTGAGAACATACATCGTGGTGTACTTCTCGGATACCTGTGATTGGTCTGCAGCCAATAAATACAATCTTTGATTTCATCTAGAAGACTCTGTGTTTCTGTGGGTCTGAAACAGGAAGAATCCGAAGTCTTAGGGTGTGTTCCCCTGCACCGCTGGGTTTTAAAAACCCGGTACTTCAGTTGGCGCCCAACTCGGAGCGATTTCAGTGGTACCGGTCCAGCCAGAGGTTCGTGAGGAGCTTCGTGTGGAAATTCCGGAGGAAGGCCGCCACTTCATCGACCCCTGCATGTCGACGTGGTCCGAAAGTCTTTTCTGCGAGGTTCTCCGCGTCCCGACGGCTACGAAGGACTGCTGCCCTGATTAATCGCCCTGTTTTGGACCCTTGACGATTTTGTAGAGTGAAACAATTGAGAGAGTCTTCTGGTGAAGTCATCGATACCTCAGTTAAGTATAAGTGGAGCGTCTCCCAGTTTGTTTGGTATCCGTTGGGATTTTGGTATCCTTCGGGATCGCTTTGATTTGGGTCTTGCAAGTGCCAAAGCCTGAGGACTCGTGCATTCACGAGACTATCGTATTCGATAATCCTTTGAAGTTTGAAACTAGACTAGTGAGCGAAGATGCCTGGTTCTAGTATATTTGGAAATTTGTTTTGTTTTGGTTGTAAAAGGGATTCCCGATTGGAGGATTCGTGTCCGGTTCCTCCAATTGGAACTCCTACTTATGAGCTTTATGTGAAACATGGCGTGGGCCCCATTACGTATAATGAAGTATGGGTCCGATACACCAGGAAGGATGGTGTTTTAAAATGGCCCCAAAATGGTAGTTTCGACACAGAGATCCTAGATAATTTAGAAGTTAAATTGTTCAAGAAGAAAGCCCGGCCGGCGATGTTTGATTCCTTCCGCCTATGGCGAAAGGAAGCCAAACAAAAGGAAATTAAATTAGCAAAAAGGAATAAAAGAGAGAGAGGTATGTCGATAATGCAAGCAGCTGTGCAGTTTAAAGATAATGAAGAGGACCAAATGAATGAGCAGTTGCATAGGCAACGCAAACTAGTCATTGATAAATGTTACCCGGTTTTGCCACCTCTTCAACAAGATGAGTCAAAAGAAAAAGAGAAAGATTCCCTAATGTCACATTTGCTAAATTCACCACCCCCGTATGCGCAAAATGCTACAGCACCTCCACAACCCTTAAATGTACAGCCTCCAGCTAATGCACCGCAAGCTTTTCTGCAGCCGCCAGCTCCTCCTCAGCTGGCTCCTGTCCCGGTAGCGCAGCCTTATCAGGGGACGCCGATTTTGCTACCTACATCTTTTGCACTCCCTGCGACTTTCCCTACCACATCAGCTGCCTCTCTTGGTGCCCTACCTGTTACTACTCCTGTATCTGTCTCTACACCCGTTTTTCTCCCCTCTGTTTTTCCCCCGGTTCTTGCCTCAACTTCTCCTTCTGCACGACAACGACTAGCTAGTGCAGTCACTAGTCTTATCTCACCTCTCTTTGGGTCATCTAGTACGACCCCTGGTCCACAACATAAACAGTTACGTAGTCAAATACCTGGTTCTAGGGAGAAAGAAGAACTGGACCGCATGGCACGTAGATGGATTGTTTATCCCTCTAGATATGATGTAGAGTCTGTTGTGAATGTTTTTCAACAGTGGGAAGCACCACAACAGAGATACGTTTTTGAGAAGATGTGTGAAATTCTATGTGAGGAATTGGAAGATAATGGTTTAGACTTAAGCCCGAAGGAGTTGTGTCGAGTAAGGTTTGAATTTGGAAAAGGTACGATCGTGGGTTCTGATGTTGAAAAAGCAGTTGCGACACTGCTGTCTTTTAGGAAGGGGGATTGTCAGCAATCGTTGTTTGAACAGGAATTACCTGAAGGGAAACAGGTAAAAGCGCGACAATATCCGATGCGTGAGGTTCCTCCAGTTTGGAGACCTGGTGATGCGAATGCTGTTCCACCTGTTCTGCCACATTTTCAGCGTGTTTGGGTACATGTTCCCTGGAAACGATCTGAAGTTTTAGCCCTTAAGCTGACTCTGCCTGATCCCCGTAAGAATCCTGCAGGATATTATAAGGAGTTATCACAGACCGCAGAATCATGTGTCATGAACCTAGCTGACATAGATATGTTGTTCGGGAATGTTGTTCCACAGCCTTTGTGGGGATTGATTCGTAATGCAGATCATGCTGCAGACCTAGGTGACACATGGGCTAATATCATTAATGCGGCCAATAGACAGGTTGGTGGTGCCAAGCCTGAGCCCGTGGTAGCAGAACTCCCTGGTAGAATAATTAATTATATGAAAACTCTAATGCCCGCAATACGTGTAAATTTGGATAAATTATCCGCATGCAAACAAAAGAAAGATGAAACAGTGTCCGATTTCTTCACAAGGTTTAAAGAAACATTTATCGACCACAGTGGTCAGCACATGAGTACAGAGGGTGGCCAACGGTTATTTGTTGATAAATTTGTGCATAATTTGCTTCCAGAGTTGTGTAAAAAATTGAAAGATTCGGAGAGTTCTTGGGCCGTTTCCTCTTCAGCGCAAATATTGGCTACTGCACAGTATTACGAAAATAGGGATAAAGATGAGAAGGATAGAACAGAGAAGAAAACGAAAGAATTAAAAACGAAGGTTCTTTTACAGCAGGCTTATCCGCCACGTGAAGGTCAGAATAATTATAGACAAACCCAGGGTATCTATCAGCAACCCCAACAGTTTCAGAATAATCAGCAAATGTATGGGTATTATCAACCACGTGTCCCTATCGGTCCCAATCAGTGTTCATATTGCAAGGAGGATGGTCATTTTAAAAATAATTGTCTTAGATTGTTGCAGCGCACGAATAATGCTTATGGCGCAAGAGGTAGAGGTGGCCAGCAAGCCCCAAGAGGTAGAGGGCGTGGAAATGTTCCCCAGAACGCGCGTCCTCTTCCGCCTCAAAATACGATGAATAGTTTTGATCAGCAAGCTAATGCAACTGGCAAGACAGCTCAGTATTATAATAATGACTATTATGCAGAGGATGATAATACGGAAGGTAATGATTACTAGGACAGCCATAGACAGAGAGAGGGAGTTGTTTCAGTGCCAGTGGATCAGAGCGGACCGTATGTTAAGGTGACTACAGAGGGTGTAACAGAGCCCTTTCTGCTGGATACTGGTGCTGCAAAGAGTTCTATTATGTGCTCAAAACTCCCTGGCGCACCTTTGTCTGGCGAAATGAATGTTTCAGTAGGTTTTTCTGGTGCCCCGGTTAGGAACCCGATCTCAAGTCCTATGCCCCTTTCTGTTGGACCTTGTGAGCTGAAATCACCCCTTATCTTAACGACAGGATGTGGTGAAAACCTGTTGGGATTGGATCTGTTAAAGAGATTACATGCGACATTGTATTGTTCCCCCTCGGGAGTACAACTTACGCTGGGTAAGGAAGTGATTTCTCCCATGTATTTGTCAAAGAATAAACTACCAGCTGAATTGTCGTCTCTTCCTGATGCCCTTTGGGCCACTGGCCCTAATGATGTGGGCCTTTTGGAAATACCGCCGTATGTTGTTACTTTGAAAGCCAATGTTAGATTGCCACGCATTCCCCAGTACAAGATCTCTAAGGAAGGTGAAAAAGCGTTGTTAGCAATTATCTATGATTTAATTGAAAAGGATGTAATTGAAGAGACAAGAGGCAACGTTTATAATAGTCCGGTTTTGCCTATTTTAAAACGTACTGACCCTTCTCAGCCACCTGTTTACAGGTTTGTGATCGATCTTAGAAAGGTCAATAAGGTAGTTGTGCCACAGTTTCCAGTCGTCCCCGATATAACTGTCTTGTTGACTATGATCCCAGCTTCCGCTACTTGGTTCTCAGTGATTGATTTAAAGAATGCTTTCTTTAGTATCCCGATTGCAGAGGAGAGCAGGGATATTTTTGGCTTTTGTTTAGGAGGTCGAAGCTTCCGTTTTAAACGAGCTCCACAGGGCAACTGTGAAAGTCCATCAATATATAGTCAGGCTTTAAAAGCACAGCTTGATGCCCTTGTTTTACCTAGTGGTGCTACCCTTATCCAGTATGTTGACGATTTACTAATCGCCGCAGATACTGAGGAGATTTGTAAAGGAGCTACAACGTCATTGTTGCGTCATTTGTCTGCCTTTCATCACAAAGTGTCTCTCTCTAAGCTGCAATATTGTCGACAAGAAGTGACCTATTTAGGTCATCTCTTCTCGAAGGAGGGAAGGAAGTTGACCCCAGAAAGAATCCAAGCCATTGAACAATTAAGTGTGTCAAGGACAAAGAGAGAAGTGCGTGCCTTTCTGGGCATTACTTCCTACTGTAGGCACTGGATTCCGAGTTTTTCTTTGCTGGCAAAACCATTGCTGGCATTAACATATAAAGATATACCGAATCCTGTCCCATGGTCTGAAGAGTGTCAGAAAAGTTTTTGGGAATTACGCGAGGCATTATGTTCAGCTCCTGTGTTGGGTACCCCCGACTATAGTAAGCCTTTTACCTTGTATGTTTATGAAAAGGACGGTTGTGCATTGTCAGTGCTAACACAGCCTTTTGGAGACAGACCGCGCCCATGCGCGTATTTTTCGTCGACTTTGGACCCTGTAGCGAGGGCATTGCCAAGTTGTTTAAGAGCCACAGCGGCAGCAGCTGCGTCTATTCGACAGTCTGCTGGATTAGTGATGAATAACACATTGATTGTAATGGTTCCTCATGCAGTGGACACATTGTTAAACAGGACCAAGACACAGCATTTAACTAATGCTCGATTGTCAAATTACGAGTTGACGCTGCTAGCGAGTCATGTGCACATAAAGAGGTGTAATACGTTGAATCCAGCCACATTATTGCCAATTCCGGCAGACACAGACGAGGTTGAACAGCATGATTGTCTGTTCAGAACAGAAGAAGAAACAAAAGGGAGAGTGTATCTTAAGGACACTCCCCTGGTTGAATGTGATGGTACTTTATGGGTGGATGGTTCATGCTTCAAGCTTCCGAATGGTGATACGACTGCCGCGTATGCTGTCACGACTTTGCACACGATTGTTGAAGCTGCACGCGTACCACATAATTCAGCCCAAGCAGCAGAATTAATTGCGCTTACAAGAGCATGCGTGTTGTCGAAAGGAATGAAAGTGAACATATATACTGACAGTCAGGATGCTTTTGGTGTGGCCCATAGTTTTGGGCGTTTGTGGAAAGAACGTGGTTTCTTGACCTCGCATGGAGCTAAGATTCAGAATGGTCAGTTAGTGAATGATCTCCTTGAGTCACTGACCTTGCCGCTACAAGTCGCGATTGTGAAATGCAGCGCACACAAGAAGGTTACCGATGATGTTGGGCGTGGTAATGCATTTGCTGACGAAACCGCGAAAGAAACAGCAAAAGATGTGACAACCCGAATGTATGTTGCAGGCCCTGCAAGATGGGTTGGTGATGTTGGAATGTGTGAAGAAACGATAGAGAGTGTGAAGTCCCTTCAAGCTGAAGCTACAGAGAAAGAATTGAGTATGTGGAAAGAGAGTAAGGGTAAATTGGATGAAAATGGTTGTTGGGTTGATTTGTCAGAACACCGGCGATGGTTGTTACCTGATGCATATGTGCTTCCAGTGGTTACGATGGCACATGGAATGGCACATATCAGTGTGGAAGGGATTTGTAAGTTGTTGGCTCCAGTATGGCAGACTGCTGGAATCCCTAAATGTGCAGAGAACGTGGTCAAAAATTGCATGGTATGTCTGAAATACAATCCTGGTAGGGGAACCCCAACTCCACCTGGTCATTTTGCACCCCCATCATATCCATTTGAGGTTCTGCAACTAGACTTCATCCACATGGAAAGATGCAACAATTTGAAATATGTACTGGTTGTTGTTTGTGCTTTTTCAAGATGGATAGAAGCATATCCCCTAAAAGACAATACAGCCTTATCCACAGCTAAAGTCCTAGTCAAAGAATTTGTCCCTAGGTTCGGAATGCCAAGGATGGTATGGAGTGATAACGGGAGTGAATTTGTGGGTCGAGTGATGAAGGATGTGTGTGAGGGACTAGGCATTAAGCAGAAGTTCCACGCTGCAAATCACCCCCAACCAGCTGGATTAGTAGAGTGCTATAATGGCACCTTGAAACTTAAGTTGGCCAAAATTCAGGCGAGCTCCGGTCTTAAATGGCCTGACGCTCTGCCCTTAGCACACCTATCAACAAGAATGACTGTGCATTCACGAATGGGACTTAGTCCGTATGAAATTGTGTTTGGCCGTCCGGCCAATGTATGGGGAGTGCCAAGGCCGACAAAATTCAGTGAAATCGAACATCCAGTACTGCTTGATTACCTGTATGAATTGACGGCTAAATTGCGTGTCTTACACCAACAGGTTCACGATACTCTGCCCCAGGCCTCTGAAGCTCCAGGACACCCTATTAATCCTGGAACGTGGGTGCTAAACGAAAAAAGAATGATGAGCCCTGTTGGATCGGCCCCCACCTAGTCCTGCTATCGACAAGATCAGCGGTTCGAGTGAAAGGGAAAAAGAATTGTATACACGGAATACATTGCAAAAGGATCCCTTTGCCCCTACCGTATGATCAGTGGGTCCAGGAGGGGATCGCTGACTCTGAGGCTGAGACTGTGCCTCGTTTTGTGCCTTTTAGCGATGCACGTGTAAAGGGAACAATCACAGAACAAGAAAGTGACGACATTCTGCAGGAAGCCACATCGCCGTCAATTCAATTGGACACCACAGAGCCTGAACTCTTGTTTCAAGACCAGACAGTACCTGGAAGAAGTCGCTATAATTTGAGGCCGAGAACTATGGACAAATAAAAATTCTTTTTCTTTTCCAAAGGTGCAGCTCTCTCTCATCTAAATTTTTTTTTTACCTTTTTGTTTTTCGAACCACCATCCGGGTTCAGCTGCAGGGTCGCAGTGTCAAGACTTTGGGGTACAAGCCGAAGACGTTAGGTCAACGGTTCTGGTTGGTCTAGGGCGTTCCCTGGACTGACAGGTGTACTCCTTAGCAGAAGATACTCATCCGCCGCGAGCAGCACGATTAGATGATGGAGTTTTTCAGGATGGAGAGACCCACCGAGGAAATAAGTTTCAAGAGCAGAATATGTAAAATAATGAATAGCAAACGCTTTGTAATATTGTGTCTGTTTGTACTATCTAGCATAATGATGTTTTCTGTAGGTTGTGTATTATTGTCTTTCCAAGTACCATTTGCATCCACTGTACAGCCCACACCTCTTTCTACTGTTTTTCCACACTCTTTTCACCCTCTGCCAGAGCACGAACAAGCTAGACGTTCTGAGTTCGTAAACAATTTGTTCATTCAACTCCTACACCAGCACCAACTAGTTATGAATACAACGAACTGCTGGGTGTGTGGTTTGATGCCGCACACCATTAATAAGGGTATACCATATCTAGTACTGCCGTTTAGCTATAATGGTTCATCATGGGCATTCCACTCCATGTTTCTTTTTGCCCTTGAAACCTACTCCCCGCGACCACCGCGTTCCACTAGACCTAACTCGAACAATAAAGCCTTGATGAGAGGAGTCGCAGATATGAGTAGAGATATCGATGCATATACATCTATTCCAAAGGATGAGTTGCGAGCTTATGTAGGTTGGAACGCGACGGGGTATAGTATTAGTTTGGGCGAAAAACAGCGCAAAAATGCATCTCCGATTTGGGTTGTACCCCACATAGGTCGGTTCTGTCTACTTGCAGACCGTGGTGGGGTATGCAAGGTTATCCAATCGAGCTGTTGTATTTTCATACCAGATAACGCTCCAACAGTCTACCAGGCCATTTCCAAACTGCATAAGATTTCCGAATCCATTCACGTAGATAAAGGAGATTGGTCAATGATGGGGTGGTTCTGGGGACTGATATCAGCTTGGGGATGGAAGATTTTAATAGTCATTGGGATGATCTTAGCCGTTCTTTTCCTGTTCTGTTTATGTATACAGTGTGCTCCTGTAATGTGTAGCCTCTGTGTTACATCATGTGTAAGGAAACCTACATCAAGGGAGGAGCTAAGCAATAGGATGATGCTACAGCAACATCTCCATGACTTTATAAACATAGACTTGGACTCTGATTAGTATAGTTCTTGCCTATGTAAGGGCAAAAGGAGGGTCTGTGGTACTGTAAAATTCGGGACCGTGTAGGTGGCATGGTCCCACCATGCCAATTTTGGTATCAGCAAACCGCAAATAAGCAACGCGGTATGTATGAGTGTTTTTGGCATGTTTCACTAATGAATTCACTGTGCATACGATACCGCATATTGAACCCTATGGGTTCCATTTTAGAACAGTAGCCATTTTGTGGTTGCCCTCACATAGGCTGCGCACTAAGGCCCTGCCTGGGCCTAAAAGGACACGTACACCTTCTTTGACTTCTCTCTGACCTGTGCAAACTGACTCAGCTGCCCGAGGTCAATCCTGTATGGCCGGTTCCTTTTCTCGCGGCCTAATGTGATTAGCATCAGGGCTCGACCCACCATAAAGTCCTTGTTCGCACACGATCTCTGACTAAGCTATTTCACACCTGACTCTGTTTCCTACTTTATGGCTTGTTTTACGAGCAGGAGGTGCCCATTTTATTGGGGTCCGCTGTTATCTGATGAGAATTCTGAGCCTTGCTGGGTACAATGACTGTATGCTTAATGAACTGAAATGTGGGATTGTCATTATGGCTCTGCTGTTCCTTTGAAACTAACATATGTGAATGACCACTTGTAAAACAGGGGCGGTGTTGCCCCCAAAGCGTAATTTTGTGTATATAAGTAAAGACTGTTTTTTGGTTCGGGAGCAGTCTCCTGAGAACATACATCGTGGTGTACTTCTCGGATACCTGTGATTGGTCTGCAGCCAATAAATACAATCTTTGATTTCATCTAGAAGACTCTGTGTTTCTGTGGGTCTGAAACAGGAAGAATCCGAAGTCTTAGGGTGTGTTCCCCTGCACCGCTGGGTTTTAAAAACCCGGTACTTCACATCAAGTCAAAAAAACACATGGTAAACATTTTCCGTAATCTTTGACTGCATTTACATAACTGATAGCACAAATCAGCAGCAAAAGATCATTTATTTACATGCGAGTGCAGGTCAAACAGTTTCTGATCAAATACATTCTCGTTAAATGGATACACACAAGATGCCATCTCTACTCCTCACACATCTCCTGTACTGATCTTTTGACTGTATAACAGTGTAGTACTACCATGTACGATACACTATTTCCTGCAATGTTGCTTCAATAACTCATCAGCCTTCCAATATATAACAAGTGACACCCCCAAACTGTGTAAAAACAATAAAACTATCCTATATTCCTCCACCCGTATTAACACTAGGGAACAGTTTCCCACTTAAAAATGTCTCCTATATATGGCAAAGAAATGCTCCAGCTTCTCATCGAATCCAGGACGCAAGAGGATGCACCACCATTTAAAACCGCATATATGATTACTTTCCTGTCCTGCACCTGAGTTTTTGACAATTTCAATTCCAACTCTATGGTACCACGGTCAAGTTGGGCACCATTTTGGTGTTCTGTTCCACGATACCACTGCCTCATATTATCCCCTCTAGTGGTAATATTCTTTGCTGCAAACCTAATATATTTACCCATGCAATCTCCATTCAATAACACCCCAAGGTGTCACGTTTCGACTATATCTAACGATCTCCGAATAACTGCATCATCTTTCGACTCAATGGTATCACAGTTATTACGGGCGCATTTTTTATGTTCCTTTCCGCGATGCCAATACAAATTATTGCCTTCTCCTCTTGATATTATTCTACTTGTTATACTCATTGGGTACCCAGTGTCATTATGTATCCAGTTTTTTTCATCCCAAATAAAATGTTAAAGTGCCTTATAAACTAGTTTCAAACGACTGTCATCTTGATGTTCCGTCCCGCGACACCAATTAATATTATTGTCCTCTTCTCTTGATAATGATTAACTTATTATACTCATTGCATAGCCAGTGTCATTATGTACCCACTGTCTTTCATTCCCAAAAGTTTTATGTTAAAGTGCCTCATAAGCTAGTTTCAACTGGTTTCTATTTGGCTCTTCACTCATTACACCATCTTCTCGTTCCTTTTCAATTTATCCTGAAACTAATACCATAGCTAATGACAGGTGTATCCGAGTTCCCAAGCCTGGGCATAGTGGTGTCCTACCCCATCTCAGCCTCGCTATCCATTTTGCCGCATTTTTCCTCAGCATCAATTCTCCATCCCCCCCTTAAGGGTTGGGGTCTTTTCTCTGGAATTCACTTCTTTGAGAGAATTTGGAACACTGACCGGTGCAGTCTTGAGAAGCATTACTGCCATCCATTTGTGAATTTGAAATGCATTCCACCTAGTTCTTGCAGCTGACAACCATGAGAGTCACTACCTATTGGCTCTGTTTCCCTTTTAGTGGGGGGGGGGGTTCTCAGGTTCCTTGATGGTACCTGTGATTCTGTCTATGTCTGTGGATTGTCTTCTTGGAAATGTCATGCAACAATGTCTCAATGGAAGTCAATGAGAAATTCTAATTTTAAAAGTAAATTGATTACACCCAACACGTAGTCCAACTTTTCATGTTCAATGTACATGTATTAACAAAAAGGAAGAAAGGCATAAATATATACTTTACAAGGAAATGGAAGTGACATCAACCGTTCTTTATAAATTATATACCTGGTGCAAGGTGAACACATTGTGCTTGTGAAAAAAGTATTTTAAACGGGGCAAGTGGAACACATAAAAATAAAAAAGTGTATTCTTTGGGACTTATTAAAAAAAAGGGTATTATGTGTGAACATTTACAAATGAAAAAATCATGACATAATTAACAATCTCAATTAGGCTGATGCAAGTCCATGGA
This sequence comes from Triturus cristatus, assembly GCF_964204655.1. Lineage (NCBI taxonomy): Eukaryota > Metazoa > Chordata > Amphibia > Caudata > Salamandridae > Triturus > Triturus cristatus. Next base: position 802,503,722 of record NC_140581.1, read on the forward strand.
AATAACATAGAGTATACCATCTGGAAGGATATCTCAGATTGCACTTGGATATTTTAGGGTTGCCTGAGTAGGTGTGCCTGACCACACAGTCCATGGCCACCCAAGAGGGTAGTCAGGAGGACCTGAAGCCTAGAAGAATGGCCCAGGTGTTGGCCAAAAAGAGGAAGGGCAAGGGGCGCAGGAAACCTGCTCCAGAAGCTACAACGGTCCAGGAGAAGGCTGAATCTGAGGGTGCCACCTGAGCTGACCAAATGGCAACAGTAAGGGGGTCCCACAAGGAAGGAGTTCTGCAAGGAGCAGATAGAGTGCCCTACTCTTGAGGGCCTACTGCAGCAGGCCGAGGTCCAAGTAGCTGGTGGCACCTATGGTGACGACCTGATTTACTGGGAGATCGGTCACCTGTATAGTGAGCCTAAGGTTCCTAAGCCTGGTGAAACCCCTGTGTTGGTGGCCCACCAGTGCTACAGGGCCTTCATATTGGAGCTGGCTCATGAGGTGCCCCTGGCAGGTCATTTTTATAGCAGAACAACACCTTTGAATCATGTGTCACCCACTTTTACTTGCCCTGTATGAGAATTGCCTCAGATTCATTCTGCGGGTCATTCCCTGACTACCAGGCTAGTGGAACAAGACTCACCCGCAGCCATTCCCTGTTGAATATTCATTTCATGGGCTATTCTCTCTGGAGTTAGGATCAAGGAGTACGGTAGCCACTGTTTTTGTATATGCTACAATCAAGCTCATTTGTATTTCAAATAAATCGATGTTTTAACGGAATGCAATTGATCTTCATTTGTTCTATTTCTGTCATGGACTTATACAATTAGGGTGACATATCACTATAGAGGGTGCTTAATTTTATTGATGAAAGTTTGTTATACTAGGCTTTCCTTGAGTGGTTAATCTATCTATTTTTTTCACCGGAATCTGCAATAATCATGAATCGTGATTGTACAGTAACAGTGAAAGGTGAGGTTCAGTTGAGTGCCCTTACCACATTTTTTCCAAGTGGTTGAGTTCATTCACAACCGATGAATATCTGATGTTAAGAGTCATAACAAACGGTTAATCCAATTTGAATTGCAATTGCACGTAACAACACAAATTATTCTTAGTGACATTTTTGGGTTGATTGGATGGCTCAAAAACTTGTTATAAAAGATACATTGCATTAACACATCTTCAGTAATATCACTCTGTTTACTTACTCTGGGAAGGAGGTGTCTGGTGCAAGTTATCGTTTTGTACTTTAGATTGTGAAATCTAATGAGCACTCCAAGTACAAACTTAAACTGGAGAATGTGTGAATGAAAGTATAACACACTTCCCAGTGTCAGAGATATAGGTGAAATAGGAGGGATTTTGAACTCAATTAAGTGACAGGAAGCTGTACCCTCATCTGGAACTGTGTGCGTTCCACAATGTCATACTTTGTGGCTGAAGGTTTTTCCTGCAGGTAGTGAGAAATATTCACACATTCATAACCACTAGAGAATGGGGATATATGTTTCTGTGCCCTGTTGGAACTATTTGAGAGGTTTTTTGCTTACTTTTGCCCATTCATAGACTGAGTGACTCTCATCCCCTCCTTCATGGTGATGTTTGAGCCATTGCCCCCCGAATCACCAAACTACACTAAGTCAACCTTGAGATGAACAGTTTTGTAAGGATTAAAGGTTGGTCACAGATGGCACTGATTTAGAAATATGGTCACCTTGTGCACTGAATTAGAAGGAGTCTGGTGGAATTATAAACTGAGAATAGAAAGAAGCAAATAATACTCAGTTCAGTGAATAAAGGGATTTTGGAGTTTAAGGGTTTCCAAAATATTTAAATATTTTAAAATTGACATCAGGGATTGGGTTCATCATCAATTAGAAGATGCCCCATGTCCCATGAATACATCAATTCTTGCATTAGTAGTGCTCCCATTATGTATCATATTATAATGTGAATATTTGTTCTTTTCAGTGATTTTTAATCTTGCAGAATGGTAAATCACTGTAGATCTGTTACTTACCTTCACTGCGGGTGTCAAGAAATAATTAACACCACATGTTTGCACGCCTCACGTCTACACCGAAATGCTCTGATCTAGCTACTTGTCTGCATCACACTGTTGGACTGGGACGTCTCTGCAGGGTCACCTCCAAACAATTTTCCTCCAGCCTCCTGTTTTCTGAATTTTGCTTTTGTTGGAATTAGGACTCTGCACACTTTACCTCTACTAACCAGTGAGAACGTGCTTGTGCTCACTCCTTAAAACATGGTAAATGGGACTACACTTTATTGGCACATTTCATTTACTTATAAGCTCCCCTAGTAAAGTGGTACAACATGCAGCCAGGGCCTGTAAATTAAATGCTACGGTCCCGATTTACAAAAGTAATCTGAGACAAAATTTTAACTTTAAGACTTTTGGTATTCACAAAGGGTATTTAGGAGTAGTAAAGTTAGGATTTTGTCTCTGTTAAACTCAAGTTTTGAACTTAAGTTTAACTGAGACAAAATCCTAACTTTACTACTCCTAATTGCCCTTTGTGAATACTAAAAGTTGTAAAGTTAGGATTTTGTCTCAGAATACTTTTGTGAATCGGACCCTACTAGTGGGCGTGCAGCTCTTACTGTACCATTCACCTATGCAGCCCTTTAAAACATGTCTCAGACCTAACTTTGCAGCCTGGGTGCAGTTTTAAACTACTAATTCAACCAGGCAAAATAAACCATTTTGCCAGGCTTACAACTTGTTTTTAGTACATATTACTACAGACCCATCTCCCTGCTCCCGTTCCCAGCTAAAGTCATCGAGAAAGCCATCAACAGCCAACTTGCCACATTCATCCTCGACTCCTCCCAATTCCGGCTTCAGAAAAAAACACAGTATGAAAACCGCCCTCCTCACCGCAACAGACAATATCCGCACCTTACTGGACAAAGGAGAAACAGCAGCCCTCATCCTCCTTGACCTCTCAGCAGCGTTCAACATAGTTTCTCACCGCACCCTAATACACAGACTTCACGACGCAGGGATCCAAGACAAGGCCCTCGACTGGATCCGCTCCTTCCTCTCCTGCAGAATGCAGCGGGTCAGACTTCCCCTTTCCTCTTGAACCCTACAATTACCACCTGCGGAATTCCCCAGTGGTACTCCCTCAGCCCTAGGCTTTTCAACATCTACATTGCTCCACTCGCCCCCATCGTCAGAACCTACGGACTCAACATTGTGTCATACGCAGATGACACCCATCTCATCCTCTCCCTATCCAACAAACCCAACACCGCCAGACACAACTTTCGAGAAGGCCTGGAAGCCGTCGCCAAATGGATGAAAAACAGCTGCCTACAACTAAACACCAACAAAACGAAAGTACTTATCATGGGCCCAAACCCCAACGCCTGGAACGACACCTCGTGGCCTCCTGCCCTCGGAAGCCTGCCCACCCCCACAGACCACGCACGCAACCTGGGAATCATCCTGGACTCAAAATTGATCGCCAGATCAACTCTGTCTCGTCCTCCTGCTTCCACACCCTCTGCATCCTACTTAAGACCTTCAAATGGATCCCCCTCGAACACAGAAAGACCGTCACTCACGCCCTGGTCACCAGCAGGCTCGACTAAGGCAGCCCACTCTATGCCGGAATATACAAAAACCTCACCCGCAAGCTACAGAACATCCAAAACGCCGCCGCAAGACTGGTCCTCAACCTGCCGGGACACTGCCACATCTCCCATCACCTGCGCACACTCCACTGGCTCCCCATCAAAGCTAGAGTCACCTTCAAGATGCTAACCCACGCTCACAAGGCCCTCCACGACACCGGACCAGCATACCTGAACAGCCGACTCAAATTCCACGTACCCCAAAGGACCCTACGATCAGCCCAGCTCTCCTACGCCGTGGTCCCCCACACAAGAAAGACAGATAGGGAGGCCGCTCCTTCTCCTTCTGCGCGGCCAGAGCCTGGAACGACCTTCCGCTCCACCTCAGACAGACAACATCGCTCCCCATCTTTGCCAGAAACCTCCAAACCTGGTTCTTCGACAGACCCCTCCTTGATGGACTGGAACCTGCGACCCCCCCACTCCCCAGCACCTTGAGACCCTTACAGGTGTGTAGTCACGCTTAACAAACACTTGATTGATTGATTGATAAGTCACCTCTAAGGTAGGCTCTAAACTGCCCATTTGCAGAGTGCAGTGCATTTAAAAAGGTGGAAATGTACTTCTAAGTTTTACGTTTCCTAATAGTGAAAAACCCCTAAACTCGTTTCTCACCCCGGTTTACCTCTCTCATAGGATAACATTGGATTACTTTATTACATTTATTAAGTGATAACTTTTGGTTGGCAGCAGGTAGGAATGCCATGTTTGCACTCAAAAGAATCATAATTTGAAATCCTCTTTCATCGCAAAGTTGAATTTTAAGTCGCAATTCTGAACATGTCACTTTTAGAAAGTTGCCATTTTCTTGTCCTAACCATTTGGTGCCTGTAGCTTGTGGCCTGGATCAAAGACTATGTGTAGTTGGTAGCTGGCTTTTCTGTATTCCTCCCAGTGACACAAAGGGGGACTAGGTGTTGGCGGGATGGGCCATCATCTCAGGAGGATAGTGGCACAGCTGTGCACAGCCCCATTTACATTTCAAAGAAGCTGCCTCAGCACATTCGCAAAGGACTTCACACTAGTCTGTTGTCTTCCCAGACATCCTGGGACCAGGGCAAGGAGGAAGATAAGTCCAGAACCATATGTGAGGGAAAACTCTAGAGGTTTCTTCCACTTCAAAGATGGCACAGGTATAAAAATAGGATCTTTGGACCTTCAGGACACTCCTGGACATGCAGCACTACAGAAGTAGGACCACCCTGCTGCAAGCTGACTGTCCTGCAGCTTGAACCTGCCATGCTCTCTAAAAAGGCAGACTGAACCTACTCCTTTCATCTCAGTTAGAGTAACTCCAAGAGTAGCTGGCTGAACTCCTGTTCTGAACTACAGGGGCACATTGAGCTCCAGAGATCTCTCTGCAACTTCCCAGCTGACCTGCTTCAACTGGAACTGAAACAGGACCTGCCTCAACCCTGCTCCTCCCTGCTAGAATATGTCCCTAACAGTGGCTCCTTGTGTTATGGGCCCTTGATTGACATCAGAGTGCACTCTTTTGAAGAAATAAGAGAAATCTTTAAGTTTTGGGCTGCTGCAACCACCGACTGCTCTTGCCGAGATCTCGCCAACTCCAATGACTCCCAATGAGACGCAAAAGTGGACCTGAATCTTTGTGCTACAGCAACTGCCAGCGATGACATTCAACAGACGGTTTGCACTTTATGCTACAGCATTGACAGCGAGGGGTGACTGCTAACGTGAAGCTGCATGGACCACCCACGATGCCCAACAAGATCTTTGCGGTACAGCAATGACCATCCGTGATGCCCTGCCTGCTCTTTGCGCTACAAGGACAACCATCTTTGATGTTCTCCCTGCTCCTTGCAGCCTCCTCCACCTTGGACTGGACTCTTCATGCCTTTTGAGAAGGTAATGTTTTCAGCTGGAGTAACCTAGTCCCTTTAATCCAGCATATGCTCCTTAGCAACTGGCATGAACTTGTGACTTTTCACCAATGTAGCATGACCAGATGACTGCAAGTAGGGCTTGGTGCTTTTAAGCCCTTTCCTTACCTAAAACTTTAAAATTGTATACCTCTAATTCTACTGTATGAATTTGTGTCATTTTGATCTCACTTTATTGATTAAATTTACACTATTTTCCTAAATGTTTGTGGTACTTTTCTTGTATTGTATATTCGCTGTATTACTGTTTGTGTGCTGCATAAATACTATAAACATTGTCTATAAGTTAAGTCTGACTCTTTTTGTGCCAAGCTACCAGAGGATTAAGCACAGGTTTGTTTAAGTGACTTTTTTGTGGTACTCATGACAGGGATTGTGGTTGTTGCTTTAGAAGGGTTTACATGTCACCTCAACCAAATACCCAGTGGTATATGTACAAGTCCCTATCGCCACGGAACATTACTTTTTAGGATGTTCCTGTGGCGATAGGGCTTCGCCTTATTAACAAGGCAGCGTTAAGCCACTTAAAGTGGCTTAACGCTGCCTTGCAAATAAGGCCCCCTTTCATGCTATGCTTAGCGTAAAAGGGGATGGCAATTGGTGTTGCTGTGGGCGTTCCACTGCAACACCCATTAATTCTGATACTGCCTCCTATTTACAAGGGAGGCGTAAATAGGAGGCAGCTCAAGAATTAAGACCAGGTTGTCTTACCCTGGCGCAACGAGGAGAAATGTTATATTTCCCCTCGTTTTTGCTGGTTTTATGTGTGCTGCGTTATGCACACATGAAATCAGCAAAAGGGCAAAAGGGCAATGATTGTTTATGTACAGGAAGGTCCCCTTTCTGCACATAAGCAATCATTTAAAAAAATAAAAGAAAATGATGTTTTGCAACTTCTGTGTGTGCTGCATTAAGCAGCACACATAGAAGTTACAAAGCGGCATTTAAAGATTGTTTATGTGCAGTAAGAGGGACCTTCCTGTACATAAACAACCTTCCCCTGAACTGAAACACCCTTGCACGATGGTGTACGGGTGCCTGCGTTGGTGCTAGGGTGCTAACCTGAGCACCAGCACATGGGGAAACACAGGGCTACTACTGTTTTTTCCGCCTACCTGGTGAGGTTGCACCCATGGATGAACATGGAAAAAAGGATGCAAACAAAGAAGGAAATAAATAAAGGCCAACGGCCACTATGACGAGTTGCACAGGAGTCGGGTTTCCAAGTTTTTGGTTAAATAGAGCATGTAAATAGGATTAATGTGCAGTTGAAGTCAGATTGTTACCATATTTTATATCATACATTGCAGCTTTAAAATGTTTGCATGCTTGATGTTTTTAAATTAGGCTGGTGTATTTGTTATTACACCGGTTTCATCAATCGATTATACAAGCGAGATTCTTGTTTATAGATGTTCAGCACAACGAGATAATTGATGGGAGGTATTCTGGGCAGTGTAGTTCATTAAGTTAATGCAGGCGCGTGAGTGCGAAACAACAGAAGTTTGGTGCTTTTCCTTTGAAGACAAACACGTGACTAATCACCTGGAGACACTTGGGGAGGAAGGATAAAAGGGTGTTATTGCTCACTAGCAGCTTGCTTTGTCTTCGCCTGAAGGGGAGGAGGGTGCCCAGGCACTCCATGAAATGTTGAAAGTGATGACAGGAATTTAACACGCTGGTTCCTCGTAGCCGGCTTGATGGTAGTTTGGATGGTCCTATTTTGGATATTTATGTCACGGTAAGCACAGTTATCAGCTTTTGTGCTTAAAAATCTAGGGGGGATGTTAGGCAAAGTTGTGAGACACGTTGTTCGCGCACTGCATGTTTTTTTGTGAAGTAATGTAGTTGTGTTTCACGGGGATGCTTGTGATCGAAGTTAATGGTTTAAAATTGCTTAAATTACCGTTTTCAATGTTGGTTACCACGTTAGGTGTTAATAGACTAAGGAAGCAAGTAACAGTTGAGAAAAGATAAACTTTTTTAATTCTAATGATCTGGGGTAGCTGTTGAGTAAATACAATATTGCTAATGACAATGTGCATAAATTCTTGTTTTGTAGATGCCCCTGACGAAGGGATGTTTTCCCGAAATGCATTGTTTTTTTTTAAATAAAGACGTGACTCTTGGAAACTATCCTGCCTCCTGTGCTTGTGTGAAACATCTCCATTCTCAAATGAATAAAATTAATTGAAGGAATTGAACATTGGAGTAAAGAAATGAAGCGAAATATTATGAAATAGAAGTTTAAGATTATAATCATTTAATTGATTGGATTCATTTAGCGACGTGGCTGTGCTGCTTGTATTGGGACTAAAGGAGGTCCTACGTGTTCTGTGAAACACAGGGCTACACCATATTCTTAAAAATATGGTGCAGCCCTACGTTACAGATGTGGTGGAGCATGTCGTTAAACCAAGGAGGCTAAAGACATGCTCCGCGGACCGCCACTTCTTTGTACATATGCCCCCAAATTTCCTAAATGCACCAACTGAGACCTACACTCTGTCAAGAATTCAGCAAGGGATCTGATTTTCACGAAAGTCCTGGAGGGCATCCTTCCACTACCATTACAAGTCTTTCCTGTACTTTCTATGATTATTTTCTCTCCACGTTTCAACCTTATTTGCATCGACTTCAAATACACACCTGATATTTCTCTTGACTCCATTTCTGGACTCAAACGCCGTTCTTAGAGTACCCAAATAGTTCCACCTGGGTTGAAGCTCTGTTGTGTTTCCTGCACTGTAATCTGTTCTCTTTTACAGCTTTATTGGAACTTGCTCCCCGTCTGTGGCATCTTTTGTCTATACACACTCTTCCTTATCTGTCCTTATGTACCTTGTTTTACCAACGAACAAAATGTGTCACTTTTACATTCCCGCCCTCCTAATTCTTTCTGCAGCTTCTGGTTTCCTCGTCTCTGGCTCTTCTATCAAGTTGTTTTCTTGGATGTCTCATTGGACCAGCACTTTCTCATGTAAATTAAATATGAATATTTGTTATAGCCTTGGATTTCTAACATTTTATCATGGTCTGGACAATCTTTTGTTCTTAATCAATATTCATCCAACTTTATAAAGCGCCTTATGCATAATTTTACATGAATTAATTGTAATGATCATGTAAGGAACACTGGTTCCTTCCAGGTCTTGTTTTCGCTTAATACAACTACTTATACATTTAAATAAATACATTAACATTTCAGCAATGTCGAGGCAGAAGAGAGACAGGGATTTCTGTGAGCAAGCTTCCTTTGCAAAAACTGTCCTTTCCTCTAGGCTCTCCCCCCTTTTTCTGCTGTCTCGCAGAAGTTTGTGCTGCAGCTGGAGTTTCGAATCCTAATTGCGATACCTTTTGTGTGGCGGATTTTGTACTCACACCTCTGCTGTTTTTCGAGGGTAGTATCTGTCTGCATCCGTCTATGGCTTTGGCAGGGGTGGTTCAGAATTGCCTGGAGTTCCCACTTACAGATGCAGAACCACAATCGTCTTATCGAATTACTGTCTGGCAGAGTTCACTTATAAAATTCACAATGCTGTGGTGGTCGGCGGTGTCTTCGCATGAATTTTTAAAAATAGATGCATTGTCATTGTTATTTTGAAGGCCGCTGGTGAATGTATCCGGAGAGGCAGCAGAAGAGAGTTTTCAAACATCTTAAATCTTTTCCTCCTGAGCTCCAGGAAGGAAGTGAGTCGGTATGTGTGGAGGTTGACACTATCGACCTTGATATTTTGACATACAACACTTGCTGAATCCACTATCAATGTGCGCTGTGATACTGGTGTGTGTCTCCAGTGTCCCAATATAGAGGTTTTACCGGAGGCTAATGAGGTTGCTAACTCTATAAGAGTGTGACCCGTTTCTTCTTTTAGCTCTGAAAGTTCGAGCATAATGCCTAATGGGCAGGTCTGGGGATAGTGTACTTGACAAACTCATTCAGCACAATCTAGACCATAGTCCACTAGGGTGAGATAGTCAGGCAATGTTATAGAACATGTAACAGGTCACCTCTGGTTTAATTACATCTCCAACATATGGAGGAGGGGGATAAGTCCAGCCCCCTATAGTTGGACTGGGGTCCAGTATCATTCATACAATGTATTTTTTAAAGGATAATTTTAATATGGATTCTCTCAAATACTTGTCATGCGAAAAACAGTATAGAGGACCATACTTCCTCACTGTAAACTATCTGCAGAAGTGCCTGCCAATGCAATCTGGTATTTTTCTCCATTTCTTTGTCAAAATAATCCGCCAATAATACTTATTAGAGATTTGACACCATTCCCTTTTATTGATTCACTTGAGATTCAGGTAAGTCTATCGGATCTCGGTCAGATCGGCCTTGAATACAATGCTCTAATTGATAGTATCTACACATGTGAATTGATTAAAAGATTTATTCGATTTTCATCCATAAGAAGGATTTGATAAACCCATTGTCTATTATGTCAGGATGGATTAAGACCTATCTGTCTTTCTAGCCTCTCCAACTTGAGCTGGTGGCCTTAATATGAATCCCTGTTTAATGCCATAAGGGGGAGGGACTGATGTAGTGACAGAGCCAATCTTAACTACTTGTGTACCATTTTCCACATTTCCCCCATTGCTTCGATTACGGGATGTCTAGGCTTGCTAGGAGAGATTTCATGTCCTGCCCATGTGTTCTATCTCTGATCATAAGAAAAAACATGAGTAAACAATAACTCTTACCGCAGTTCACGTTCACCCAAAGAAATTGGTAGATGAATCGATCAGTATTTATGTTGCTAGGAGAGACGGTCATTATTATATCATTTGATTATAGGAAGCATTTTACTTGTCCCTTCGATGTGTCTATTGCCAGGCAGCTGGTGAGTTACATAGTGCTGCTGCCAAAGTTTCAATGTTCAATAAAATGAGTGTGGGGGAAAGGAGACACCCTTGGTGTGTACCTCTCTTAATAGATATGTGTCGTGACAAATAGCCATCACAATTGATTTGGGGGGTCAGAGTGTTATACAGCCATTTTGATTTGAAGTCCTCTCCCAGACCTGCCCTCTGCAAGGTACGGAAGAGACAGATCCACTTTAGCAAAACAGGTTTTTTTTCTGAGGCCAATTAGCCTGCTGACACTTCATCCAATCTGTCTTTCATGTTCCATAGGAAGTGAAATAATAATAGTTTGATATGATTCCTGATGACCTACCTGGGACAAACTCTCCTTGGTAACCAAGAAAGGGTAATGGAATCGGTTTTCTGCAACCTCACCGCTAGGACCTTCATCAGTATCTTCACATTCAGATTAATCAAAGATATAGGATGGTGACTGCCACAGTCTATTGGGTCCTTATCTTCTTTCAGTATAAAGGGGGATTATGGATTCATTGGATATGGATCCTAATGAACCAGCAATTCTAACTTCCTTAGGGGTGACATAGGGACTACCAGCGGTTTTCTGATTTTGGAAGTCTCCCTAGGAAAGCCATCCTTCCTGGTAACTTCAAAGTGAGTACGCTCTTTATGGTCTCAGCAATCTCGTCTAGTGAAATCCCACCTTCCAGGAGTTTCTTCCTCTCATGAGCCCAAATTGCGAATTTTACAGCATCTAGGACAGCTTCCACGGCCACAAATTTATCGGTATCACGTGTAGTGTACCATCTTTTATAGTATTTAACAAATGTTTCTTAGATGTCTGTTGGATGCAGTTCCCCATCTCCTTGGAGTTGTGGATGGCAGAGATTGCCATTTGCTTTTTCTCCTGATTTATAGTGTCTTTGCCCAAGTTTCATAAAGTCGATCTCAGTTGGGAATGTTAAAATAGACACTAAGGGGCATATGTACAAGGAAGTGGCAGAGTGAGGCGTTAGCACCATAGTGCAGGGGTGTCTGCGTGCAGGGGAATATTGTTAATGTGCAGGAAGGTGTGCCTTCCTGCTCATAAACAATCTTGAAATGCCATTTTGACACTTCTATATGTGCTGCTTAATGCAGTACACTTGTAAGTTACAAAATGTCATTTTCTTAAGGATTGTTTATGTGCAGGAAGGGTCACCTTCCTGGACATATACAATCCAAGGCATTTTGCTTTTTCCATTTGTGCTTCACAAGGCAGCACACATGGAAAAAGCAAAAACGAGGAGAAATAAAGCATTTCTCCTCATTTCACCAAGTTAATACCAGGCTTTCCCTGTTCTTAATTTTGGCACTGCCTCCTATTTACACTGCTCTTGTAAATAGGGGGCAGCGTAAAAAACAAAGGGTGTTGTGGTAGAACGCCCACCGCAACACCCACTGCCCACCACTTTCACACTAAGCATAGCGTGAAAGGGGGCCTTATTTACAAGGCAGCATTAAGCTACATTATGTGGCTTAACTCTGCCTTATAAATAAGGTGAAGCCCCTCTCGCCATAGAAACATTACAACAAGTGACGTTCCTGTGGTGATAGGGGCGTGTATATATATTCCTAAGTTTACATTTGCTAGTCTCAAGTTTTTGATGTAATAAATGGGATGGTTTCCTATTGTATCAAATAGTGAGCATCCATAAGTCTGTCCCAAGCCGGGTACATTCCATGGGGGCCTTTTAATTGGCTATGTTTGTGTCATGCATCAGAGAGTATCTCATAATCGCTTTCCTCAATTAATAAGTCCTATTGCAGTCTTTCAAGGTCTTTATACTGTCTGGTGTTATAAATCTGTTAATAGTTAGCCTCAAACTGGTGGGGATGGAAGGATTTCGTGTGACCTATATCCAGTTCCAGCAGAAATGAGGGGTGTATTGTGCACCAGTTAGAAAAAAGAGTAATCGTGTTCATGTGATAAAGTGTGGGCCAAATGTCTGTCAGTCTGTACTCCATCAATAAATCTCAAAGTAGCAGTCTTCTGTGTCCTATCTGTCAGCAGGCCCTGTTCTTTTTATGATAGGGTCACTTGCTGTGCTCCAATGCCCCCTATTATGTTAGGTGTAGTTCAAGATGCTGTGAAAAGCCTGGATAGTTCAAATAGAAAGAAGTCTCTGTTTGTATTGGGTTTAGTAGCGTCCTCCCCAGCCTGGGTACATGCAAATTATCGGATCACACATGGAGCCTGATATTACATGTAATTTTTTTCTCAGCGTGTAACTGTTAACTGCACATTCTCCATCATAAATTCCTTCATCCTCACCCAAGCACTTACGTCACTGTTCTACGGAGTCCATCAGGAACCAAAAGGATCCCATCATCTCTAACTCACAAGACACTACAACTCCCACTTTGTTAAATAAAAAGTACCAATAATACATATATAGATTACAACTCTTTAATAAGTCATTTTGGTACCAGAATCAATCACCCAGATCTGGTCATATGAGGCCGCTGAGATACCCAACACGTGTCCATGACTGGCATTGGTGACAAATACATCAGTTCAGTCATTGGACTGTCTGGATTCTCATGTGGACAAGTCTCACTCCTGACACCTGGAGTATGCAAAGGTTGAGGCAGGTGCTTGAAATGTGAAGAATCTTGCGTAACGGATTTTCCAGGGTGATGAGCACGTGTCCTTTACTATTCACTATCCTGAGAGGGTCAGCACCAACAGATGCATCAGACTAGCGTTTCCATTTCTGTCTGTCAATAACTTGGTCTACTCTGTTGAACATAGTGCTTGGAGCACAGTGGAGTCTGTCTGCATAGGTCTTAATTTTGTGTTTGTGGGATGAATCAGTGGTTTGAAGTTTATCAATGTGAATAGATCTCTCATTGGTCCGTTCTGGCAATTTGGTTCCCATAGCACTCCCAAACATTAAGGTGGGAGGGCTCTCACCCATGGTAGAATGGGGAGTTGATCTGTATGCACGAAGCGTAGACTAAAGAACTGATTTGAGTTTAAGCTTTTCCAGAACAGAACGGTCCTCTTGAGGTGACTCACAAATCACTCGACCACACCATTTGCCTGTGGCCAGAGATGTGTGCTTTTGTGAAGTGTGACATTTAAATGAGTGAAAAATTCTTTACATTCCCGACTATTTTCAGATTTCAAAATCGAAGAAACACCCCATGTTGCAAAAATACTTTCTAGTCTATCAATGACTCTGTCATGAGTGGTTGATGACGGATCTTTCACAAGGGGAAAATGGAAATATTCATCAACAATTACTGATAGATGATGTCCATTGTGAAGGACTCCAAAGAAGTCAATTGCAATCTTTTCCCATGCATGATTTGGGAGATCAAACATGTTTAACGGATGTAGGGTTGCCTTAGAAGACAAACAGTTGGACAAATGACATGTCTTTAACTCCTTTTGTTTCAACTCTTTCATCAAGCCTAGGGAACCATACTCAGTCTGGTAAAGCTGGTTTCATGGCAACAACTCCATTGTGCCCCTCATGTGGGTCCATTGTCGACATCTGCTAAGTTAGCATGAGCTTCGCTGTCATGAGGCTGCTTTTGCGCACGACACCACATGCGTTTATTTTGCACTACTTTGTGTGCCCTTTTCACATGAGAACAGTCTGCTTTTTGTGTTCTCTGTTGAGCTCTGAGGTTTAGTCTGCACACGATGTACAAGGTTGATCAACAATGCCCCTTGTTATTCTGTTCTTGTCAGTCCCTCGCACCTAGACATAACATGACACACACAGCTGCACTACTGGAAATCGTATGCTTTAATATTGCAAGCTAAGCATTATTGTTCACACACTTGGGGAGACATCTGTCCAGAATGAAGAGGTGTGCTTGTCCTGAGATGTAAACCTTTCATCTAGGCCTTGAGGCATGGGGTCTGCTGACAAAGCAAAGAGGTCTTCTTTTTTATAATAAACTATTTCTTACCACGGGGAGGGTGGTTCGTTATTGTAGCCCTTTTCCACTTCTTTAATAAAATCATATCCCCGTTTTTATTCTATTGAATCGTGAGAATGCTGACTATATTGTGGTTATGCATTTTGCTGCAAGTAATGGCACATGTACTGTACCATAGAGCGTGTTAGTTAAAATAAACATTATAAACTATACTGCGTCACTGATTACTCTCATTGTGGACAAGTATGAGTGAGTGCGCAAAAGAGTGTCTGGCTCCCTCAATTCCCAAGAGAGAGTGACATGTTCTGGGTTGTCTAATCATTGGTAGCTTCGCTGTTAGTCTGAGAACGAATGAGACACTATAGCTAGTTGGTTTGGGAGTTTGTGTACTAATGTGGTAGGTTGATGCACCCCTATTCACTGAGGTCCTGTTTTTCTATGCATAGTTCTGTATGTGTACAGAATCCCTGCAACAGGGCCAGTTCAATAATTTGATGTCTCAGATTCTCGGGTATGAAAATTTGTGACGCTCATAAAATAATTCCTCCTGGGGTAACTAAAAGTTCTTTTTGCATATTTTTGAATTTCTGTTATTCATGATCATCAAGCTAGAGGAGTATCTTGCGCTCTGATTAATGCTAGATCATTAATCAAGAACGTGTATGAATTTCGAGAGTTTATGGAGGCCAGTCATATTGATATTGCTTTTGTCACCGAGACCTGGGCAGAGGCCTCCTCTGACCCTGACCTATCGCTGACCCTACCTGTAGGGTATAACATTCATAGAATGGACCAGGAAGGGAATACATGGGGGGAATTGCCCTCATTCTCAATTCCAGTTTCAAGTCTTGCATCAAAATGAATAAGGATAATAAAGACTGTAAAGAATTTGATTTTAAAATTGAATTGTTTGGTCACTGCTCTTTTAATGGAATCCTACTCTATCGCCCGCCCGAATCCAAGGCAACCTGTCTAGACAACCTGGGCACCCTGTTAGCCCATAGAACAGATAACCCCAACTTTACTATGTTAGGGGATTATAATTTCCATTTGAAAATTTTTTACGATCCCGATACCAAATTACTCTTAGACCTTATGGACAGTGCATGGATGTGCCAAATTGTTAAGAGGCCAACGCATAACGCTGGGCACTGTCTAGACGGTATCTTCTTAGACACCCCCCTGCTAAGCTGGACTGGAGTTGCACCCTTGATTTGGTCAGACCATAAGCGTATCTTATTTAAAATAACACGACCACAAAAAAATTTACCTTAGACCCCCAGAGAATACTATGTTAGTTGCCTCTGGAAGAAAGTAGAGGCATGCTCTCTAACCACTACTCTTTTAAAAACACTGCAAAAATTGTCTTTGAACCCTGATCAAGCCGCAAAGCAATACCCCTCCCGGCTTGATGCGGGTCTGACATCATTAGTGCCACCTAAACTATGTCAACAATCCAGGAGAAGTCCATCAGAACCATGGTTCATGGACGCCTTGAAAGATCGAAAGCAGCAATGTCGCAAATTCG
The DNA here is from genome assembly GCF_964204655.1 of Triturus cristatus. Taxonomy (NCBI): domain Eukaryota; kingdom Metazoa; phylum Chordata; class Amphibia; order Caudata; family Salamandridae; genus Triturus; species Triturus cristatus. The sequence continues at coordinate 802,519,589 of NC_140581.1, forward strand.
AGAGAAAGTGGAGACTTGATGAGAATGAAACTACCCGATTAGAATATAAGGCATCCCTCTTGACCTACAAGAATCTTATCCTCAAAGAAAAGGCTACCTATTACTCTGAGAGACTTCTGGTAGCCAACAGATGTCCTGAAGCCTTATTCACCACAGTTAAGAACCTCGTAAAGTTACCATCTGTAGCTGACACTGGCACTAGCCAAGAATTCAGCAATGCACTAGCAGAATGCTTCCAACAAAAGGTCAAATCGGTTTTTGACCTATGTGTGCAGCAGGATAAATGAATGGGCCAATTGCTGAGTGGAGCGGATAAAACCAAATCAGCTATATCTGATAATTTACAAGGTGCCCATTATCCAGATACCCCCACCCTGTCCTATTTTAATATTTTGACAATCGAACAAACCACCTCACTTATTGCGACTACCAAATCTGGCTCTCCATTAGACCCGTGCCCCCCCTAAAATCTTGCAGATTTCGCCAGAAACCATAGCCATTCCTCTAACTGAGATTTTCAACTCAATGCTCAGAACAGGGCAGTTTCCAACGGACTGGAAAGGAGCATCCATACTCCAGCTGTTAAAGAAACCCAACTTAGATGTCAAAGAGCCACTTAATTACAGACCAATATCAAGACTTCCATTCCCCACTAAAGTCATAGGAAAGGCAATAAATATTGAACTTTCCGCTTTTATCAAGGACAATGACATATTGGATCCCTCCCAATTCGGATTTCGTACTCAGCACAGCACAGAGCTGGCTCTCATTACAGCAACAGAGGAGCTCAGGTTGATCGTGGATAAGGGGGAAATGCAGCGCTGATCCTACTGGACCTGTCAGCAGCCTTTGATACTGTCGATCATGGGCTGCTGACAGGACCGGCTGTGCACCATCAGGATCAGGGGCAAGGTGTTGTCCCTGCTAAGGCCCTTTTTGTCTGAGTGGTCGCAGGAGGTGGCATTGGGGAACATGGCATCACCTCCCTTTGCATTGCCTTGTGGGGTTCCACAGGGCTCTTTCCTTAGCCCACAACGTTTTAATCTTTACATCACCCCGCTGGCCAGACTAGTGAAAAGCTTTGGATTCACCCTTGTGTCATATGCTGACCACACACACATCATCATCTCGGTGAGCAGGTCGACTAGCCAGACAGCCACAAGGTTCTGTGACTGTATGAGTCATATCGCTAGGTGGATGTCAGACAAATGTCTGAAATTGAACTCATCTAAGACCGAAGTCCTGTTGCTTGGGAACAATCCTTCCTTTTGGACCAACAGCTGGTGGCCTCACCAACTGGGTCTGTTGCCTAAGCCAGTACTTAAAGCTAAAAATCTAGACGCCCTGTTTGATACAAAGCTGACCTTTGAAAATCAAATCAATGTCACCACCTCTGCATGCTTCTTCATTTTGAAGATTTTGAGGAACGTCCTCGTAATAATACCAATGAACCTAAGGTAGACGGTGGTTTGAGTACTGATTTCTTCAAGACTTGAATTAGCATTAATAAACTTCAAATGGCCCAGAATGCAGAAGCTAGATTACTGTTGGGCATCCCCAAGTTCGTCTCCGTTGCCCCAGCCCTGATCAGACTCCACTGGCTCCCAGTAGCTAAGAGGATACAATTTAAATAATTATGTATCGCTTTTAAATGCTTCATCAATTTGGGGCCATCACAGCTTACAACATTTCTTAAACCTTACTCCCCGGCCAGGGCCCTTAGATCGGCCTCATTGAGAAACCCAATTGTTCCCAGAATCAGTAAGGTAAGATGGGGAGGAAAGAGCTTTACAGCCACAACGGCATGCCTGTGGAATTCCTTTCCTATCTAACTGAAAAAAGAAAACAGTCTCTTTAAATTCAGGAAAGGCCTCAAAACCTGGCTGTTCTCGGTTTAATTGTCTTGTTTCCTCTGTACTGCATGCACTGCAGTTAGCGCCTAGACACCGCATGGTATTGGTCGCGCTCTATAAATTTCTCATCATCATCATCATGAAGAGGTTGAGTATGTTTTCACCACGATTAGTGGGTAATAAAGACTTTAAGTGTTAGCAAATCTTTGTCAGTACTATTTGCAGTAATGATTTGTTCTACTGATATGGCAGGAGAGGTACTGGACTTTATAATGAAGTTACCACAGGCAACAGCCATTTTAGTGCTGTGACACTGTATTGGCACACGTGAGAAGTAGTCAGCAAGGTTTCGATCTTTCCTGGACAATCCACAGTGAATAATCATTCCCCTTCAATCCTCACTTCTCAATACGAGGGGGCATCTTGATTTTAGGATTTCCAAACATGGTGAGCAATGCTTGGTGGTTAGTGACAACTGTGAATTGTTTCCCATACAGGAACACATATAAATGTTCACAAGCCACACCACAGAGAGGCTTTCTCTTTCAGGTTGTGAATAGGCTCGTTTTGTCAGTGAGAAACCTTGGCTAGCATAGGCCACAATGTGTCTTGGGGCATTCGGATATCCAGTGTGCTGGGCAAGAATGACACCCAACCCCACGGGGTTTGCCTCAAAAACGTCTGCCAGTTCACAAATGCATGCTTGCTTTTCTTGAAGCTTTGTTGACATTCACTTGACCATTTAAATGGGACATTTCATTTTGTTACTTCTTTCAATGGGGCACTTACAGTGACAAAGTCATGTATTTTTAGTGAACAGAAACTGGCTGTACCTAGAAAGGATCTCAGCATAGCTGCATCTTGAGGGGTGGAAGTAGAAGACAAGGCCTGTACTTTATTTGTATCTGGAGTCATTTCCTCATCACAAAAGATGTGACCAAAGAACTTGAGTTTAGTATGATTAAACTCACACTTTGCTGCATTTAAAGTGAGACCTGCATCTGCAAGTATGACACACTCGTGTAAGTAATTTATTATGCTCCTTTTGTGTGGTGCCAAAAACTTGTATGTCATCACTGCAATTGAAAGCCTTTGTGACTGACTGTATTACGCAGTGAATGATATCCTGAAAAAGCTCAGCAGCTGATGACACTCTAAAACTTAGCCTTTTATATTCATAAAACTAACCAACATGAGTCAAAAAGGTAGTAATGTACCTGGAGTTCTTTTTCAGTTAGACCTTGTTCTACCCTTAATTCAATTCAAGGCAAGAAAAGATTTTAGCTCCATTTATCTGCATAATCATGCCAGCAATGTGCTGACCTGGTTGTCGTTCTCTTTCGATCGCCTTGTTTACTCAGTGCATATCGACGCGAATGCGCACAATTCTTTCAGTGTCCTTTTTCGCCACCACCACAATGGGTGATACCAATGGCGCCAGACCAGTTGATCGCTCAATGGTCTTAAGTCTTTCTAGTCCATGAAACAAGGATGGAAACCGATTCACTATCCCATGATAGACATTGACATTTTAGTGAACAGAAACCAGTCTCATTCAGCAGCAGTACTGAAACTGAGTAAACATACACTCGATGAAGTGCTTGGCAAGACATGAATTGGCACTTGTACTTTCGTATTTTTATGCTTCACAGTTGCTATGAATGAACCTTGACTTTGCACTGGCGTTGAAGCAGCCCACCTATACACTTTGGTTTTTGATGAAGTTAAATGAGGCACTGGAGACAGTTCATTTTACTTTTCTACTGACGTAACTTTTATTGATGCGTCACTGTTTATGATGAAAGGTATGGTGCACCCATTCACTTTCAGTGTGAACTTGGGACAGTGTCCAAATTAATTTGGCACTTTCACTTGTCGGCCTAGCTTTAACTGGCATTCTTCCTTGCAAGAAGATAATTCTACATATGCATGTCATCCAGCAGTCAATAGTGAGATTGCACACCCATCTTCCTCACTGTCGCTTGACAGTGATGGTGAGGAACTCTTAGATGAACAATTTGACAACACTCGACATTGTTCAGCTTCTACTTGCCTCAACTGATGTTGCCGCTTGGCCATGTAGGCTTGCGTAGAATGTCGCGTCTAGAACTTTCTGGCATCCATTTTTTTTCCTCAATGTGATGCACATGATCTTGCCTCCATTTTGTTTTCTTGAAGTGCCCATTTTGATCTTTCCCTTGCTTTGCAGACTGTTGCAAAATGATTCTCTTTCTTGCAGCCTTTGCATATCTGTCCAATGATGGGACATCTGCCCTCATGTGAATAGGAAAAGCCACATCGAAAGTACAACTTTTTTTTCTTGGGAGACATTGTTTTATGGTCTTCTGCCTTGTGTTTCAACTTACTTTTTACACTCTGTGCTGATTCATTTTGGACCGTTCTGGCCTCCAAGTTAGCTGCTTGTCTATCAGATATTTCTCCCTCTCTGACAGCCATGGGCACCTGCTCCAAGCTGAGTGTCTCTTTCAGAATACGTTGTATGAAGGAATCAGAGAGACAACCATCTATTAGCATGAGACGCATGGCATCTTCAGTATTGAACTAATTGAACTTGCAATACTTTATAATACTTTATAAGTAAATCAAGTCTTTCTGCAAACTCATCATCCATTTCACCAGCTCCCTGTCTTTCGTGACTGAAGATGTACCTTTCATATTTGACATTCGGCATTGCATTGAATTTGAAGTTTAGCGACTCTTTGATTTGATGGTACATCACTTCTTCATGTTGTGGCATTTCCTTTATCACTTCTTTTACTCCTTCGACAGCCAATTATCTTTTTGTCATTTGCTTCTTCTAGAGCATTAACAAAATCATTGAAGGTTTTGACCCTGGCAGTCCATCTGTCACCAATATTTTGCTTTTTGGCAGTATCAAAGAGAGGCGCTGATTTCAAGAAGATGGTGACGCCACACTGTGCGCTCTTTCATCAACCATTGAAAAATTTCACTATTCCGACCTCTGCACACTGCCTTTACGTCAGTCCAATTTTATTCACCAGCTTCATAGGCACAAGCCCAGGGCTTCTGCTTGGGTGGCAGCTCCTGGTGCTGAGGTCATATGACTCTTTACTGAGGTTCTGGTAAGCGTGATCGTCTTCTTAATATCTGGCTATCGCCACCTGTAATGTTTCTCGATGTTTACCTGTTTCTGCAAACAGTGTTCTCTTTCACCTGGCTGTCTCCGCTCGTTGCACCTTTCATACCTGGTTATCACAAACTTTTGCATTCTCTTGGTATCAGAAATTTCAGCTTTTAACGCTTCCTTGCACTTGGTGATTATGGCCTTCAGCGCTTCTCTCTACCTGGTAGTCTCTGCCTTTAGGGTTATCGTATTGTTTACTCCTCACAGTTCATGGCATTTATAGTATCGGGTGAGGCGTTTCTATGCTGTCAGGAAAAAATTAAGACACAACCTTACTTCATCAAGGGGACACGTCCGCTATCACTCATGGAGTGTCCCTGTATCCCTGCATCTTTATCCGGGTATCGGTCTGATTCCTCTTTCTAAACAGATGGAAAAGGGCTTTAAACAGCCCTTTTACGTGACATGAACCTTGAGTAAGTATTTTGCATAAAATGTTCAAAATAAGCCTGTTTTTTCTTTCTAGTGTTTGACTACAGGGACTTTCCTTCCCTGATATGCCCTATGATGTCCGTTAAGACAACTAGACATGTATGTAGTGTGTACTGTATGCTGGTCTTGTCTGTTAATGTCTTCCTGTGATCTTTATATGTGGTTATAAATGTATAAAGGGACCACCAATGTATTTCTATAACACATGCAAAAATCTAGCATTAAAACAACCACATGGTGCTTCCTATATATGAGAGCATATTTCCTTCAACTTGCGACGCAGCAGAGGCTCACCTGAACTCCTTGCTCTTGGGGCCAGAACAGCTTAACACCGACGGGGTCCCTACGCTGTGTGTCTCCCCCGCTGCCCTATTACACCATTGGCCGCTGTGGGGGGAGACTACAGCTCCCGTGATCCTTTGCGGGCCGGACTCCTTCCGCATACCAGCGCGCCCGGAGGCGCTTCAAAAGCGGCAAGCTTCCTTGGTGGAGCGGGGGTCATATTTCCTTCAACTTGCGACGCAGCAGAGGCCCACCTGAACTCCTTGCTCTTGGGGCCAGAACAGCTTAACACCGACGGGGTCCCTACGCTGTGTGTCTCCCCCGCTGCCATATTACACCATTGGCCGCTGTGGGGGGAGACTACAGCTCCCGTGATCCTTTGCGGAGCTGGACTCCTTCCGCATACCAGCGCGCCCGGAGGCGCTTCAAAAGCGGCAAGCTTCCTTGGTGGAGCGGGGGTCATATTTCCTTCAACTTGCGACGCAGCAGAGGCTCACCTGAACTCCTTGCTCTTGGGGCCAGAACAGCTTAACACCGACGGGGTCCCTACGCTGTGTGTCTCCCCCGCTGCCATATTACACCATTGGCCGCTGTGGGGGGAGACTACAGCTCCCGTGGTCCTTTGCGGGCCGGACTCCTTCCGCATACCAGCGCGCCCGGAGGCGCTTCAAAAGCGGCAAGCTTCCTTGGTGGAGCGGGGGTCATATTTCCTTCAACTTGCGACGCAGCAGAGGCTCACCTGAACTCCTTGCTCTTGGGGCCAGAACAGCTTAACACCGACGGGGTCCCTACGCTGTGTGTCTCCCCCGCTGCCATATTACACCATTGGCCGCTGTGGGGGGAGACTACAGCTCCCGTGGTCCTTTGCGGGCCGGACTCCTACCGCATACCAGCGCGCCCGGAGGCGCTTCAAAAGCGGCAAGCTTCCTTGGTGGAGCGGGGGTCATATTTCCTTCAACTTGCGACGCAGCAGAGGCTCACCTGAACTCCTTGCTCTTGGGGCCAGAACAGCTTAACACAGACGGGGTCCCTACGCTGTGTGTCTCCCCCGCTGCCATATTACACCATTGGCCGCTGTGGGGGGAGACTACAGCTCCCGTGATCCTTTGCGGGCCGGACTCCTACCGCATACCAGCGCGCCCGGAGGCGCTTCAAAAGCGGCAAGCTTCCTTCGCGTCGCGGGACGCGCGCGGGTGACGCTGGGCTGAGCCCGGGCAGAGGGCGGACCATCTGTGGCCGTCAGGGGCAGGAGGAGGCAGGGCAGGGCCACCCCCCTTGCGTTTTATATACACTACGAAGGTACTGTGCCAAGCGATCTATCTGTCCCTTAAGTCCCCTCTGAACTCTTGCTCCCATTGACGTGATATATATTCCCAAGGTTCTATGCTACTTGTGTACTAACATAATTATAGCAATTAGTTGGTAGCATTGTTATACCTTGTCATTTGCCTTTTCCAGTATACGTGTATGGCAAAAAGGAAGACCATGGAGGGAGGTGGGGATAGCACGAACAAAAAGGGGAAAAAGGCCAAGAAAGTTACTCATGCGGCTGGTAATTGTGTGCTGGAAAGGATCGAAACAATAGTTAATGATTGCCAAGTGATTCTGGAGGACACTAGGCTACCCTCAGCTGCCGTAGCGGAAACAGTAGTTGAACCCATGACTAGCAGCCAGAACTGCATGATTCCAACTATGTTAAAAAACAAAAACGCAAGACAAGTTACCTCTAAAACACCTCCTTGTTTATCATTGAATGGTCAAACTGAGCCTAGTCAGGGAGTCAATCAGGATCCTATAAAATCATTACCGGTCATTGAAATACTACCATGTTCTGCTACTCTCGAGCTTTCCTGTTCAAATAGGTTTTCAATTTTGAAGGGCTTAGATGAGGAACTTCACACTCCGCTAGAATGTCAGGACTCTGAACCAACATACCATAAAGCAGTACAAACACACAATGTACAGGGAGCGACCCTTGAGCACAAAATCGACCAACTATTGAAAGAGGTAGAGCTATTGAAAAACATAATTATGGAATTAAGCAAGAGGGCCCCACTAATACCGATGTCCAGGGACGCCTTAAGCAACTCTGGAAATTTGACATTACCAGCACCCCCATCATCTGTCCCGATCAGTTCACAGCTAACCTCACAAAGGGGGACACATTTATCTCGCAATAAGACTGAACTCACACGTAAGCCGACCCTGACCTCTGTTAGTAGCAGCAAATCCCTGTATACGGATATTGTGAAACGCCCAATAACCCATAATGATCCTTTTACTACTCCAAATATGTCTAAATCTGATGGGCTTTCGAGATTTAGTTATCAAGAGGCCCAGGTTCATTATAAAGATAATTCTGCATTAAACTTAACTTCAGGTCACTCCCTGTTCAATGCAAAAACAGCCTATATGGTCAAAGTACCTAGACTTGCTGCTACCAAAACCCACGCAAACGAGGAATCTGTAAAGAATAAAGCAATTCATTGGCTCAGGCATGTCAGAGGCTGCAGGTCGATCATTCGTGATGATATTGTTAAAGCAAGAAGAATCTCATCCCATACTAGTCAATCCGACTGTATTGAGCTCACATTCACCAACACCACCCTGGCTGAGAATCTGATGCTTTTGGAATATCGCACATCTTCACCAGACTATTCCTCTATACAGATAAGGCGCTCTCCACTCTGGGTTCCTATAGGCCAGGAGCCTCAGGGAAGAGCAAGGGTTCTGAGCAATGATTCAATTTTGAACAGGGTAGATTGACTGGCTCATGACCCACTACAGGGATGCAATATAGAGATAGATTCAAACCCTGCTGACCCTATCAAAGTGTCTCTCTATGGCTTATCACCCTTTTTACAGTCTCTACCCCCTTGTGAGACGTCCCCACCAACCCAGGTAAACACAACTGCCAAAACTCCTGTGGTAACTTTAAATATTGTCTCCTGGAACATTGCAGGACTCCCAAAAAAACTTTTAATTCCGGAATGGCAGGAATTTATTGGCACATTTGATGTTTGCCTATTCCAGGAAACATGGAGCGCAAACCCCCTTCACAAAACTGGGTATACACGTATTATACACCAGCTATAAGCACAGGGAAAGGCCGTCCTTCTGGGGGGCTGTTAGTGTGGGTAAATATTACGAACAATTGGAAGGTGGAGGCCCATAATAGCAACTCCCCCGATCTTTTACATTTGACCATAAAAGGCCCACACGGGGGACTGACGCTAGAATTATTTAACATCTATGCCAGAGGGACTGCGGGTGGACAAGCTTCCCAGGTAGTGTCTGCCCTGGAACGTGAACTGACTCTCATTGATCCCCACTCCAGTATTATTGTCTGTGTGGATTTCAATTGCACTTTTGAACCCTTATGCTTGGAAGATCTAATGGGGACCAGTGAGGCTGATCTCAAATGGGGCATTCCGCCTCTAGAGCTACCTCCTATCAAGAAATGGTCCCAGAGGGCAATACAAATGAATGCTTTCACCCACGAGTTTAATCTGCGAGCAGTGAATGGTAGATCTAAATCAGATATGAGCGGGGCCTATACATTTAATAGGTTAACCACCCCATCCCGCATTGATTACATCCTTGTCGACATTCATTTCTGGGGGAACGTTGTGGATATGGTCGTAAAAAATACCATTGACAGCGACCATAACCCACTGTGCCTACAAATTAAAGATGTTTGGCTGAACCCGGAACACGCACTTAATAAACCATCTATGATGTCAACGAAAGACGTTTTGTTGGCAGGCTGTAACAGACGCCTTAAATGGCACGGAATTTCACAACACGAGGGGAAGCTTGAAAGTATTAAAGAAACATTAGTTAGGAAAAATGCTGAGCTCAGTGAGGTCCGTAACAAAACGGAAGACCCCCAACTCATATCTTTACTCTACCGTGATACCACAAACAAGATTGGGGAATTTTTCACCTTGGCAGGAAATCCTCCCCTGCACAAGGTTCGAACCCTTGGTACTCCAAAGATTGCAGAAGGAAAAGAATGATTTTATCAAAAGCCCTTAAGAAACAAGACATTAACTTGATCAGGAGGGCAAGACAGGATTATTCTTGATCCCTGGTAGTGGCAAAAAGAGATTGGGAGGAAACTCATTGGCAGGAGCTAAAAGAGGCAGCATTGAATCGAAAGCCCACTGTATTTTGGGACCTCCTAAATATAGGGAAGCGAGCAAAAACGACAAGCATCCCAAATCATATAACAGAGCTGCAATGGTTCAACCATTTCTCTGCTATATATGCGGGAGAGACTGCTTCTGTAGAGCAGGAGGAAGAGCATCTTCTCCCCTCGGCCGTAAGTTTCCCACCCGATACTAGCTTCGGGATTCAGGAAGTTACTTTGGCAATCAAAAGTATTGCACTCGGCAAAGCGGCAGGCCCAGATGGTCTCCCAGGAGATCTACTTCTGCATGATCCAGCTCCCTGGGCATCGTTCATCTCTGCTATAATGAACGCTATAGCCAGGGGCTCTATAATACCTAAGTCACGGAAAGCTGCAGAGGTGATTCCCATATATAAAAAGGGCAATAAGGAGGACCCTGCCAACTACAGACCCATCAGCTTAATTGATGTGATTCAGAAGGTGGTTGGCAGGGTTCTCCTCATGAGATTGAGGCTATGGATTGAGGACATGAACATTTTATCTCATTTTCAAGCAGGTTTTAGGCAAAAGGTAGGCACTATGGATCAAGTTTTTAGATTTTTTATGATCTACTGGAAAGTGGTAGTTTTAGGGAAAGGCACTTTATACTTGGCTTTTATAGATCTTAAGTCTGCGTTTGACTTAATTCCTCGCCAAAGATTATGGCAGGTCTTATTTCAATTAGGCGTCCCCCATGAGATCCTTGCCTTTTTAATGCTTCTTCATGAGGACAACCATGCTAATATTAGATGGGGTGCCCAGGGGCAGCTCACTGGGAGTGTCGCGGTGAACAGGGGGTTCGCCAGGGCTGCGCATTAGCTCCCACCCTGTTTTCTCTATATATCAACGGGGTGGTGGACCTCCTTAGAGATGACCCAGCTGATGCTCCAGTCCTGGCTGGTGAAAAAGTCCCCACCCTCCTGTTCGCCGACGACACTCTCCTGATCTCCAAATCCCCTGCCGGCTTACAAATTTTTTTAAATAGGTTTGACTCTTTTTGCAAGTCCCATGGCCTTATCATTAACACGGAGAAAACCAAATTAATGGTAATAAACCCTCCTAGGCGCTTCAGATATGCTTTTAGTCTGGATGGCACCCTGCTTGACATTGTGAATTCTTTCGACTATTTAGGCATCCGCATTGGGAAAGGGATGAAGTGGAGCCCCCACTTAACCAAGATGCTCTTATGCCACAAGAGGGCTACTGGTGCCATTATTAGAGAACAACATCTCTCTATAAGCAGACCTGTGGCACCGGCCCTCGTGGTCTACGAGGCAAAAGCACTATCTTGTACCATGTACGGAGCGGAAATTTGGGGCAACGAAAACATTCATGATCTGGTCAAGTCTGAGAATAAATTCATGAGGGATCTTATTTCTGTTCCTACATCATCTCCATTAAAACCATTGTTTTATGACCTAGGCAGACATTCCATTCAGGACATTGCACGACTTCGACCTTTACTATTTTGGGCAAGATTACGGAGGACCCCAGAACTTGCCAAATATGCTGCAGGCCTAAGGGAACTTATACTAGCCGACACTGGGAGGAGGATAAAATGGATCTCCCATGTAAGCGAACTGTTGAGAGCCATTGGTTATGAAGACTGTTGGGAATCTCAGTCACCCCCTTCGAAACTGGACCTTAAGAAGGCTTACTGGAGTTGGGTTAACACTAGAGAGTTGAGCAATGATAATGTGGGGAAGCTGAGTGAGGACTTTTTTTAGCATAAGACCTTTTGCAAATTGGAACCCTATCTTGACTTCATTCAGTCTCCACTGGACAGATCATTGTATGTGCAATTTAGATTAGGAACTCTACCTCTCAACTCCGTTACTGCTAGCTGGAAGGGCCTTACACACACATCTACTGGTTGCCCGAGCTGTACAGCTCCGAAAGAGACTATTCCCCACTTCCTCTTCGCGTGTTTCACCTATAGAAGAGTGAGATCTAAGTGGCTGAGACCTATTTGTAAAATGCTGGGTAGTCGTGATTTTGTCACTGTGCTGCGTATTTTAAAAACAGATACTTCGTCTCTTATCATTGTATGTGGAATGGCCAGTATCTGGGTCGTGCCTGGCTCCTGAGGAAAAAACAACTTGCCACCCTTATGCACTGAATTGTTTTAGTGGTCTGTTTTTATTCCCTGTTACCTATACCTTTATAATGAAATTTGTGTCCCCTTCCTCTCTGTATTTTGCATACTCTGTTTTATCTTGTGATGTAGCTCACTTTTAGATATATTTATGATTAATTCTCTTTTTTTATTGTCAATGTTTACTTGATCCTTTTAAACTCTACTGTATGTTGTGCTTTTATGATATTTTTTTATCAAATAAAGCCATACCTACCTACCTACCTATATGAGAGCACCTTTTGACACATAATTTTTTATTTTCGGCGATGACCATACCAGGAAAAGGTCCTTCGAGTATGGTCTGTATGGAATCGTGCATGTTTACCAAAATGTAATTGCACAGCAAAAGGCTGATACCAATAGTACGCAGGGTAATTCGAGGTCCTGAAGAAAGCCAACTGATCCTTCAGGGGCAATACAACGGCTGAAACATGTCGACCTAAAAGATGCCTTTGAACATTATATCCCAAGAGCGTCCTATTGTTCTTTTAACCTAACCCTAAATCCCATATCATTAAAATTGGAAATGTAGGATTCAGAGGCTATTTTAATCCACCTATACCCCCTGCCTTCACTCACTTCTGCTATCTAAAGAACACCGCTTACAAACGAGTTGAGTCCACCCATTCACGTCCTGGGTTTGGGTGAGGGTCCAAGGATGATGTAAGCCATGGATGGTACCTGTGGGTGAGGACCCTATATAAATATATATATTTATATACACATACATACTGGCAAATAAGCATGTAACTCACAGATCTGAGAAAATTGGCGAGCACCGATTTACCTGTGCGCCTTTCTCCCGCTACTTTAACACGCACCCCATGATAACAGGGCTCCCCTCTCGTTGAGGTATTGTTTAGTGTACATCTGGTATAGTCGTGGATTCACATCACCTTCTGTTGAGTTTGATTCTACGCAGCGGTGTACTTTTGAAAACTTACCTACCCAGAACGCTTCTTTTATTATTTAGGATCGAATTAACATTCTAGATTGTGCCTGAAAATCAGCCTGTTTGTTTCTTAAGTAAACCCTGAGGTTTGTTAAAGAAAATGTGATTTTCTGGCAACGAAATTAGGCACATAACCGTATCTGAAAATCAAATTTGCACATAAACAATGCAAACTTTGGAGAAAGATTAAACTAAATATCGTTAAAGTGTCGCATAAGAACATGATTTTTAGTGAGGAGAACGAAAATAGGATTTGCAGGTTCATAGCTGATTTCACTGAGAATCCTGTCTTACTGCATCTCTGTGCTGAGTTTAAAAACTGTTCCAAAGTATGGCTAATGGCGACAAACAGCCCTGGTGAGATATAGCTTGCCACTCAGAGTGATTTAATGATGGCCTAAACAACTTGATAAACTAAATGCCCCATCTATAAGGAACTGAGGGCAGGGTCGAGAGAACCTGAAGCAGAGTGACGGTCACTCAATGCTGAACCGAAATGATTTCTGCTTTTTAATGCCATTGATTGTGTCGTGGCTCTTGAAATAAAAATTGCCGCGTTCGGTCAGACTGATCTGCACAGGGAGTGCGCAATTGGATATATAAATGAAGACTGCGCGTCCTGCCAAGATGTATTTGTCAGCCCTTAATGCTCAATCCGGCCGAGCTGCGCGGGGACAGGCCTCATTGTTTCCTGCAGTGGTGACAACAGCGCTGACGAAATTACAGGTGTTTGGCGCAATCACGTGCAGAAGCCAGACACAAAGGACTCACACAGAGCGAAAGCGAATTCTAAGGCACGTGCACACAATGCATATGTTAAGCATCAAATCTGTGCCCTCTCTGGCTCTCTCGCCGCATCCTCTTCAGCACATGAATTCATGGTACTCCGGCGGATGATCATTTTAGGGACACCTTCCGCATCACTTTTCTGAGATATAATTTTGGTTCTCCTTCATTTTATATTTATTTAGGCACTTTGTACGGCACGTCCTGTCTTAGGCAGCTACAACTACAATAAGGCTTTTAGGCGCTGTTCTCATCCAGCAAACTACAGCACTAGTAAAAAAACACAGACTTTTCAGTCGTTCTCAGAACTAGATAATGGAAGAGATTTCACACACATGTAGGGTCGGGGCACTAATTCTCTCTTTTCAATATTACAAGTTGGTGGTGGTAAAAGCTGTCATAGTGTTTAAATTTGTGGTGCAAAATGTAATTTATTGAAAACCACAGGCAACATTCAAACATACATCATATATATTACTAAGAAGGACACATATACTGAAACAGGTAACTAGAGATGCACAGCACTGGACGCATCAACAAAGGTGAATACTAAAGACTTTCAGCTAAAGTGAATGTTATCATGCACTGCATTTACCACAATGCACCGGGGCCAATTTTGTGCTCTTCTTATGATTGACTCCTTGCTGAGTTATTGGGCTGACATGCTCAGTGGGATGCACGTGCGCACTGGGGGTAGTGCAGAATCTTGGGAAGACTGAGTAGCATTGCTAGCACCACCAAATTTAAAGGCTTACCCTCGACTCAAGAAAGACAAATAGTTTGAAACGTGTATTTAGAAATACACAGTTGTAGCTACACCAACAATGGTGAATATTAAAGACTTTCGAATAAAGTGAGTATTATCCTGCACAGGATGTAAGAGAAGTTCGACAAGAAGTGGGGTACCAAATACAAGTCCTGGAATCAGGGGCAATGGGTCTTGGTCAAAAAATCCTACGTGACAGGCAGCAAGGGTGATATATTCTATGCTCCAGAGAAAATCAAGGAAGTGAAGAAGAATGTGGTGATTCTTGAAAATGGAAAAATGTGGAGTATGGATGGTATCACCATGTGTCCTGACAATTTGAGGCCTAGTGAAGAAATGGGTTTGAGTACCAGCAATATCCATTTTGAGAAAGTCCTGGGGAGAAGAGGGGAAAGACCCAAGCAATCCACTTGTTGGCACGAAGATTATAAAATGGTGTAGTTCTTCATTTTATTGTCCGTATAGTTTGGCTTTGGTCTTCTGCGCAAGAGCTATTTCTAATGGATGTTATAATGTCGCTGTAATAATATGTAGAGTTTCCCACTTGTGTGTTTTTGGTACTGATCTTCTGTAGCAGACCTTTCCTTGTGTTGTATTTCTCCTTCCTACACTCTCTCTCTCTCTCTCTCTCTCTCTCGTCCCATCCCATGTGGCTCCCTGTTCTTCCGCATTTCTTTTTTTTTCTCTCTCTCTCCCGCCACACTTTCTCTGGTCATCTTCATCCTTCATTCTCTCTCTCTCCTAGGCTTTCCCTAACTCTCACCTTTACCCTCTCTTCTTTTACTTCAGGAGGGAGATGTGTTATATCTGGTCCCCGTTGGTTCATTCCTGTCCTCCCCTCCACCCTCGTCACCCATGGTTCCATCTCAGAACTCTCAGGTGGAGGCTGCTTTGGAATGTTGAGAACGTTATTCCCCTGTCAGAGTAGCAAGCTGAAGGTGTATTGTTTTCCTCCTATCAATAAAGATGTTTCAACTTACCTGCTGCATTCCTCATCACTTCTATCTGGGAGAGTTGTGTGCTGGTTTGTTAGCCAGTGTTCTCTCTCTCCAATTTTATACATTATATGGGGCTTAGTTGGAAAGTATGAAGCTGTGAAGTGAATACATTTGCAATTTCTTTGCATGCAAAATTTGCCAGCTTTATTAAGTGCGAATCTGTAGAAGTAAAAAAAAAGTAAAAAAACTGAGCCTGTGCAACACCGGGGCAACGATCCCAGTGCTGCTCAGGACCATAAAGTAACATCAGTGCTCATCCTTCCAATGGTGTTCATGCATGGTTGCCTTCATTGCCCAGCACAAGTTGTGCTCATTAGGAAGTGACTCCTGTCAGATAGAATATTTGTTTATGTTAAGCGGGCAAATGAGGATTTCTCAATGCCACTCAGCGAGAATTGTAGTCATGAGTGGTAAGATAAAATTGGGGAGCCATTTCCTTGCAGCCTGATGCCCCATGAGTGTCATTTGGCTTCTGGTAAATTGTTTCAGTGAAGCTAAGCTTCACTTTGCTGTGGTTGATTGAAGTCAGGAAACTTCGCCCACTTTTGAGAAGTACACATTTCCCTACCTTGACTATACAAACAAAGTGTACACTTTGCCCATCCTTAGTAGTAATATAAACGATTTGCAACAATACTACTGACAAATTCAAATACAATGACAGCTCTCATGCAAAATCGAATACAGTTTACATAAAGTATTTTACATGACCTGGACAAAATTGCACATATATTTTATTATCACAGGTTCAAATCTGTTTTCCATAGGTGAGTTTACTCAATATCTTTACCACCTCTTCCGTGAAAAATCATTCAAAGCTGCAACCTGCTGCTTCTGAGTGGATGAAGGTCGGTGGACCATAATCCACACCTTAGCTTGTCCCTTCAATAACATTTTCTTTGAGGAAAAAAGGAGCAGTGTTATGTAGACAATCTGGCAAGCAAGCCACATCTAACTTCAGACAACCAGGAAAGGAGCACTCTCTTGTCTATTGAGACTAGTTCTCATCTTTCCAAGCACTATACCAGTTACACTGTTACATCTAACAATCTAGAACATTGCAAATAGATTAGCAAGGTGCAGTCTATACTTAGGGACTATTTAGAGCTTAGCGGAGAGGGTACTCCGTTGCACCAACAACAGAGTACCCTCACTGCCAAAATGAAGGTCTACCCACCTCATTTTGAGTTGGATGGACATTCAGTATGTCAACAAAGGGACTGCTCTGTCTCTGCTGCCAACATACACCTCCTTTGCCAATTAGAGTAATGGGTGTTGAAGGTTTTGCCATTTGTCCACCTGCCCTATTTAGAGTGGAGGACAAATGTTAACTTTTTGCTGTCCATCACCACCAGGTAAAACCTGGCAGTAAGGGCTAGTCAAAACTAAAATTTTACCCATGGCAAGAGGGACATTGATTTTTATTTTCAATAACAAAATTTCTCTTTGGGATTTTGTTTTTGAAAATAAATTAAAAAAATTGACATACGGTTCTGCCATGGTAACGGAGCCATTAGTCAAACTATCAATGTATTTACTAGAACCACTATGGCTGCAGTTCCTGGAAATGCAAGAGGTGTCTACTGGGCTGGCATACATTTCTAATTTTGGTGGGTGGAGTGCCTTTGCCATGGTGGGAGTAAAGCACTTCGCCATGGTGACAGTACATAGTCCTTCCACCAAACGGTAAGGGCCTCATGTGACTGCCGCTGTCGTGGTGGCGTTCGGACCACTGCCTCACTGCGGGCCTGCCCGCAGTATTATGAGTGTGGCGGTTGGACTGCCACAGGACCGCTGTGTCCGCCTGGGATCCAGGATCCCATGGTGGTCGCGCAGTGGTCAGAGGCAGCAATATGTTGGCAGTGCCGCAGTGGCACCACCAAGCATATTCTGAGTTGCCTTTCCACCGCCTTTTTCATGGCGGTAACAATCATAATCCAGTGGGTGGGTGCACCACGGCTTTGGCAGTCCTCCAGAGGATGGCGCTGTGTCAGTGCCGCTGGAGGACTGCCAAACTTGTAATGAATCCCTAAGACTTGATTTAGATTTAATGGATTGGCTACTTCATTACGTGATGGATATCCAGCCTGACTCATTACAATTGTATGTTAAAAAAATCAGGTACTAAGCAGGGCCGGACTGGCTACCGGGCGTTTTGGAATTCTGCCGAGCAGGGGGCTGATTTCACTGCGGTGGGGGCTGATTTCGTTCATGGAGACCTGCGTGTACTTCGAAATAATTAAAGCAAAACGAATTTCGTTCAGTACACGCAGGTCCCCATCAACGAAATCAGCCCCCAGCCCAGCAGCATTCCAAAACGCCCGGTAGTCAGTCCGGCCCTGGTACTAAGACACTACTGAAGCTGAAAGTAAAGTAAAAGGAAATACATACATATCTCATTTAATAAATGCTAACATCTTTATAGGCCTGGCATCTCCAGAATTCCATATTGACTCTAGGGAACTTTCTAAAGGAGAAATGCATGTTTCTAAAAAATAAGCTACTATTTTTCCTTACTAACAGTATTTTAAGGTCTTTCTCATGTAACGATCACAAACACAATTCATCTGTCTTTTTAATTATTTTAAAGCAATTTTTCTGCTTTAGGTCATCCATCCATTTTGTGGAACTATCTTCAACGTTGAAAGAGGAACTTGCAACAGGAAAGTACAAGGAGTGCGGTTTTTATATCATCGCAGCAGGAAAGATGCAAAGAAAATGGTCATTTTTAGGTCGAGCCTGGGCAGCGCATGCGCTGCTAAGTGAGGCATGCTGTATTCAAGTATGGACTTGAACCTCCACCCACTCTCTGCCCATACTTTTCATTGGCTTGTGTCATTGTCCTTTGTAAATGCTGACGTCTGATTCGTTAATAGGCTCGTTAGTCCCTCCCTAGTACTGCCTTGTCTTCATTTGTAACCTCCTATGAGGACTGGCCCTTTTTCTTCTGTTGTTACACGGTATGTCTTATTTACTCAGTATACACTTTTTTCTTCAATGAATTTCTCCAAGTGCAGGCATGACACGCTTTTCTGCTACATCCAGTGCACCATGCACACTTTAATTTTCCAAGCAGCCAGGGAAAATGGCAACCGCTTCTTTGAAGTGAAATTCATCTCGCATTTACAAGAGTTTGAGCTATTGGCATGGTAATGACAGTGCCTTTTATTCATGTGTTAATTATCAAAACAGATAAATAAAAGGCCTTATTTACAATGCCAATTGCTTACACTCTTGCAAATGGGAGACCTATTGCATTGCAAATGCTTGTTTTTCTTGTCCATGGAAAGTAAATTAAATTATACCCTTTGCATCTTTGCTGCTGTTGTGCATTTACAAACTCCACTTCCTATTCTTCTTTGCTCTATATGTCAGAGAACTCATTCCAGTGAGGGATACTACATGATTCTACCACTGAAAAATGAACTGTTGTCTACACGCCTAATCTCTAAATCTCTTGTTTACAAAACGCCACATTATTTTCCATGCTGTTCACTGATTATATAACAAGTTGTAGAAAACACTTTTTTAGAAATTGGCAAACAGTCTGAGACTGCGCAGACTGTCAAAGATGTTGATAATTGGACACGCAATGACTAGCTCTCCCATCACGAAAAACAGTGAACGAATCGGTACAGAAACACCAGAACTCAAATCAATTCTGTGAGAACAGGGAGGGCAACAATTCAAAATACAAAGCATGCACCCTATCCATGTCGGTTATAGTGAAAGCCCAGAAATACCTAATTTTAAATACAGTTGATTTGCAAGGAAATTACTTTCTTCTCAAGATCTGATGCAATGTTAAAACTTTTGACTTAGTCTTTAAATTATTTTTCATTCTGGACACTGTTTTTTAAGGATGTGAACATTTTAAACTAATGACTTAATCTGTGCGTGAGCCTTATTTTGACAATGTTTTAATTGGAACATTTCAGTAAAATGGCACAAGCCAGCATAAATGAGATAAAAAATGATAGCGAAATTAAAATTAGCTAAATTCTTATCAGACAACTAATTAATTTGTATACAATGTTTTACAGCAACACTATAGGAGACAAAATTGCAGCAAATTCTTTTGGTGTGTATAGAAATATATATTTTTTCTTACATGCCGTGCTAAACAGCCAGAATAATGTATTTTTACTATTTTGTCCGTGAACCATGTTCATGGATGGGCGCAATTTTGTGCTACTTGTGTTGTTGTGAAAGCATTCCACTTGAATTCAAGCTAGCTATCCTACTTGGCCCATAAGGGTAGGGATTTTACTCAGATTCTATACTTCATCTCAGAGGTGATGGTACTCTAATGGATCATTCTTAGTTGTAGTGAGAGGTGAGAAATCAGGATCTCCCACTGTTGGCCTTCCAATGAGGACCATTAATTGGTAGCCAACTCACAAATGCAAACCAATAGCTCTGCGGTGGCTACACAGAACAAGAGAAAATGAACCTGTTGCTCTGAAAATAATCTATGACTCTCTCTTTTATGCATTTAAACAATCAGATAATTGTAAGCATAGTTTCTGTGAAAAGAACATCAAGAAACAATAAAATACAAACACATTTATATGATTTGGTTATTGTATTAAAAATCCCAAAACAATGCATATCAGTAATATTTTCTGAAGCTCAATCATGAGTCTTACAGCTCAAAATTTTAAATCACACAGTAAATAGTTATAGGCATCTATAAGTGGATGGTTCCAGTTGTTAAAGATTCCTACCACCAACAAAGTCAAAGGGATGGTTCACAAGGGTTCTTTTAGCAAGGGTAAAGGGATCACATTAAAGTCCACTAGGGGAAACTCCATGGGCATGGGCAAGAGGAATGGAGTATATATCAGAAACGTTCAAGTCTGGTCTCTCACCAAACTGCTCCAAATCGTCCAACAGGAAAGTTCATCATTAAGGGCAAAAAGGAAAGTGGTATGATAGAGAAAGTCCGATAGGCAGGCTGGAGGTAATGAAACTGAAAAGGGGGTAGCCTCCCTTTTCCTAGGAAAGTCACTTTTTATGGTGCAGATTGTCCACATTGACATCAATAGTCACCCTACGATGATCTGAGCATTATGCGACCATCCTTCCGTTCTCCAGGTACAAATTGACACTGCAGCATACTTCCCCATGCTTATCATGAGAAACAACTGTTCATTCCGTCCTCACAGGTTATTTGTCAAATAACTTGTTACTTTGTTGCTCTCCATGCAAATAGTCCAAAAGTCAGGTTCCCACCATTCATACACAAAGAAATCCTGTAAGAAAGTATCTTTTTATTTAAAGAATGTCACACAAACAAGAAGAAATAAAGCAACATTTGGGGAAACATATGAAAGGTCCATTACATCAGGCTACGAAATAATGCAGCCTAATGAGAAAAACAATTAAATTGCTTTTTAAAAATAACTTTTTCCTATTTAGTAAAATAAACTCCTAATTTCACACAAGCATAACAAAATGAATCAAACATATCATGCATACGCGTTTTGTAAGGTTGTCAGTAATTGCTACACAGAAATGTTCAACTCTCATTTTGGCCTACTACCACAAATTCAAAAAGTAGCAACATGCAACTATTTGTAAAAATCAGTAAAATAACATTGTTTCTATGGTTAAAAGATCTTTACAATGTTAGGCACTTATACTAAAAGTGTCAGTAATATAGAATATTGCATGCATGAATTGCACCATTGTCGATTTTGTTATGGCACTCTACAATGAAGTCAATATAAATGCTAAGTTTCATCCATTAACTTTCATGACATCCTTGTAAAGAATATAAAGTAAACGTTTGCTAAATATTTCAAATTCACTACTTGATTAATCCTACTGTTTCTACCTAGACAACCTATAACATAATGTTATTATCATTTTATTTTTTCCTCCTGCTGCGGTAGTGCGTGAGAGGGCAGGGCAGAACTGCAGGGAAGGAGTGGTAGGCCCTCCTGTGTGCAATTACTGCATGGTCGGCCATCCCGGGCCGCCCAAAACAGTCATGTGCTCTCCCCTGTTCTCCAAGCAGGCTGTATTACAGCCTGAATGGAAAAAATGCCCACCCCTACATAGCCTGGCTGAGCACCGTGTCACAGAGCTCAGACCAATCTCAACACTCCATTGGAGCATTTTGATTGGCTTAGGGGTGGGAGCCTGGCTGCCTGCTTCCTGTTCCAACCTGGAGTCAGACACAGGCAGCAGGAGAGAAGACGTGGGACCTGGTGGTGGCAAGGTAAGTTTTATTTTAATATTAATTTTTGCTTTTAAAGCATCCTGTGAGCCACCAAACCCCCCTGCAGCCACGCCCACACCAGCGAGCCATGCCGGCCCCACTGCCTGGAAGAGATTAATCATACAAGGGAGAAAGGTCAATTTGCCAAATACCGGAAGAAAAGTATACAGAATCTTGGTATCCAAGACTTATGGCAACTGAACACAAGTGGCTAAACCTTTAAGAAATATATGAACAGATTCATACAGCAGAAAAGCAGGTTGTAGGATAAAGTTGCACTGGCAAAATGATTACATGGGTGGTTATTAATAAACGTATATGACTCAAGCAAGGAACAGCCCTATTTTGAGGCAGCGTTTTCATTCACCATTAAGCGAGAACTGTTTAGAAAGCGATTTGGATGCCTTCGCACCCTCAACTTCATCCCCAAGTTGCAGAAGGAGCCTAACTGAAAGGCATGGTGCCGCTTGTGTCATCAGTCCAAAGAAACGTTCATACATGTACTCTGTGTGTGCCCAAATATGCTAGTATACTGGAGGTCATTGCTGCACAAGGAGGGTCTTATTTACAAAAGTAATCTGAGACAAAATCCTAACTTTACGACTTTTTGTATTCGCAAAAGGCATTTAGAAGTAGAAAAGTTGAATTCCTAACTTTACTACTCCTAAATGTTTTTTGTGAATAGCGAAAGTCGTAAAGTTAGGATTTTGTCTCAGAATACTTTTGTGAATCGGGCCCGGAGTTTTTAGCCATAGATGTTAGAACCTGCTGGGCAGTGGCCATAGAGGCTTTAAATCCAAAGAATTCTATGCAGAACATTCGCCTGGTGCAGTTTTTTGCAACTTTCAAGAAACAGATTTAAATTTTATCTTGAATGCTGTCCATTGGTTAGAAAGGGACACACACAACACCTCCAACTCGCTAATTACACAGTACATGTCACCCTTGCACAGCTGTTTTTATGGTTGTATTAAGCAGATAAGCCTCCTTGGCAGATATGAAAGGCCGAAGTCTTGGGGTTGACTGCATGCGGGGTGTTGGCCCTGCCATGTGGCCAAGCATCCGCCGTGCACCACCTAAGACCATGCGCATTGAGGGGTTGGTTTCCTTAGCGGGGTTGGCCACAGGCCAGGCATTGTGGCCAACCCTCTACTGTGCAAGTACCTTCTAAGTTTGATGGTAAGGGCCAATCAGGCCTGATCCCCTTTTTGTATCTGACTCACACTCTATCTCGGCAACCATATTTTGAAACTTTGACCCTGTCTCGTACAACTAGATGTCCGAGGTTGGTGCTTTGATATTTTATGCACTATATTTTACCCTAAACTTAAAAAATGTGTACCTCCAGTTCTACTCATTGGATTTTTGTAATTTTGTGACATTTTGGAGGGAGGTGTCAGCAACAATGAATGTGAGTCAAATTGCTTACCCCATAAGGTGCCACAATGCTAGTAATACCTGGAAGGCACATTTCCCTGAAATTTACGCTGCTATTGATGAACCATCTAATACAGCTCCGAAGTGTATGCTAGGGGGATTTTCTGTCTCCCTAAAGGAAATGGAAGGTGCTATCAGGCAAAGTTTAGGTTGGAAATCACCCGAGCCTGATGTTGTCCTGTGTGACCTTTCAAAGCATTCCCCTGCGCTTTGGCCTGTTGGTGAATGTTTTAATGGTCTAATCCACTCCCCATTACCTAGTACATTGTCCACCTCCATCATCGTGCAGATTTTTTAAAAGGTAGATAGTACACTGCCTAATTGCTTTAGAATAATCTCCCTAATCAATACTACCGTTAAGATTCTTAGGAGGGTTTTATGCAGTTGAATCAGTGAGTAGGCAGAGGAGAAGGCTGTTATACACCCATGTGAATATGGCTTCAGGAGCCGAGTTGGGACCATTGAACAATGCTTAAATTTGTCTTTGATCATTGGAAAATATGCAATTGCTCGTCAGTTGCCTATATATTTAGCCTTCCTGGACCTGATCACAGCATTTGATAGTGTAAACCGTTCAAAGCTTCGGTCTATCCTTTTGGTACAGGGGTTGGTTGAAACATTGGTGCACTTTCTTGCTTACTTATACATGGATATGAAGGTTAAGGTTAGCATCACTGCAGAGAGCAAGGTCTCGTTGGCAATAGATGTTTTCCGGGAGTGAGACAAGGGTGCATGCTAGCACCCCTTGTATTTATTTTATATATTAATAATCTCCACCCAATTTTTAATGAACACAACCTCGGATGGTCCAATAATCAACGGTCCTGCACTACCATCACTTTTCTTAGCGGACAATGCTGTTTTAATGGCACGAGCGCCGAGAGCCCTACCGTAGTTAGCTCATGGTTTTCTGGATTTTATGGCTACTCTGGATTTGCAAACAAATTTAAAGAAAGGGGTGAAGGTGGGGTGACCCACCCAGTTACTGGTCTGTTTACCCACTTTAAGCTCTGTAGCAGCAGAAAGCCCACTAGAAACCAGGAACTTTTTTTTTTTTTAAAACAACTCCCCATATTAAGCCCCAACAATGCTCCCTGGGAACTAGAGCATCCCCATTGAGAGGAAATGTTGATTAATTTGGGAAACGTTTTGACATACGGGCTGGCAGGGTAGGGGTAAATTTCACTTTTCTACCACTTGCCATGTTGAATGGTTGAACTATTTGGGCTCCGGGTCAAATGGCAACCAGGGACACCCTTCACATTCTGGGCTTTTCTGAAACCGAGGTATCCAGATGAGTCCAGGGAGCTGTGGCTTGCATGGAGCCTGCTAGGTTTTCCTAGCGAGATTCCTTTACAAACCTTGAAGTTTGGCTAAAATCAGGCCCACTCAAACAAGTTGGGTATTGTTTTTATTGGGAGAAGTGTGGGAAAGCTTGGTGGTAGGAATACCCACAGATTCTGGAAAATTCCCTCACAGAAATGTGAGGAAAATATGTGATTTTTTTCTAAAATTTGAAGTTTAAAGGGCATTCCAGGTAAGAAATATTAGTGGGATCTAGACTGGCTGGCACAGGTAACAGCAGTGGGGCAGTGGGGGTAAAGTCGACAGACAACAGGAGTCGGCAATACAGAGAGTGCAAGGTAAGTGATTTTATTTATTGTTTTATTTTACTTTCCGTATCCCGTTGTCTGTCGACGTACCACCCCTCCCCCGCCCCTCCCTACCACTGTTACCTGTGTTGGCTGCATCTGGTGGGATCCATGCATATCACACCACCCTGTACTCCCAAATGTGTCTGGTTTTCAGTAATGTCTGGGTTTGATAGGTTTCCTTGGTTGGTGGTGGTGACTGGGTAAAAATCCTGAAGCTACCCACATCACTAAATGGTCATTTTTCATGACAGGCTTTAGAATATCAAACCAAACACATGAGATGATGGACGGAGAGTATCCACAAGGTGTTTTGGGGCCTTTTATGTCACTGCAGCTAGGCCCAGCCACACAAGTGGGGAACATTTTTTATATTGTGAAGTGTGGGAGCACAGAATAGTAGAACATTTATTATTATCAATTGGATTTCTCACTATTTGTTGCTTCCTAATGTAAGCCAGAGTGAAATTTTTTTTTTAAAAAGCTAATTTAATTTTTACAAGAGAATATTCCAAGACATGGGGTTTTGGAGGCCATATGTTGGTGGCATCAGTAATGGGCAACATTTTTAGAACGTTGCAAATTCACAAAGTATAAAGGGGCAGATTTACAAGAAAGTGACGCATCTGTAGAGATGCGTCACTTTCCCTGCACCAAAATGCAAAACCCTTGTGTCACCATGGATGCGCCGTATTTACAATACGGCGCACCATGGCGCAAGGATTGACAGATGCGTCAGAAATTCTGACGCATCTGTTGACGGAAAAGTCACGCATTGCTGGAGTCGTGTCGCAAGACCGACGCAACTCCAGCAATGCTCAGGGGCGCCCTATGCCTAATATGCTGAGTCACTCCTTACGCCTGCTTCAAGCAGGTGCAGGGTTTTGACGCAGCATGGATGTAAAAGTGACTCAGTGAAATCTTGTGGATTTCACTGCGTCACTGTTACGGGGCTTCCTGCGACGGAACACCCACCCTGCATACATTAAACCTGACGCAGGTTTAATGTGGTGCAGGGCTTCACAACGTGACGCTCTCCCTAGATGCGTCATGTTGTAAAGGGGCCGCAACTTTTACGCTGCCACTGCGTCACAAAAGTGACGCAACGACGGTGCAAAAGTTACGCAAGGGGCTTGTAAATCTGCCCCATAGTATATAATTAAGCGTTGGTCACCTCTACAGAAGTAGCATAAGCTTCGTAGAGCCCTGTTCAATGACGGGCAGTAACAGTGATACTCAGGACTTTGTGTTTTCACTGAATCACTTAAGATGCTAATTAAAACACACCACTATGAAGTGTGATTTCCCTTATAGGTGAGCCTGAGTTATGCTATCCTGAGAACCTAAGTACCAGTCAAACACGAAACTACACAACTCAAACCCCAGACGACCTTCAAAGGTTCTGCTGCTCTACTTAACCTGCAATAGGAAAGGCAACACAATTACACCTCGTCTTCTGATTTGTATTTCGAAATGTAAGCCTTATTGAGCAATAAACATATAAGAGAAACGACTCTGTATAAATGGAAACATAATTCACAGCCGGGCCAATTTGTATTTAATTTGCCTCAGCTTTGCTTATTTATAGAATAGGATAGTGAGAAGAAACTGGCAAAATAATATTAAAACTGCAGTATTATAAATGATTTAATGATTTCTGGCAGTGGAGTTTACTGAAAATAATTTAGAGCAGGGTTCACCATTCAGCTACACTTCGAAGATCTCGCCTGAACGCTTGCTTAAGTGTTGAACTATTTATTCAACCGAACTGCTGTTCGTGCGCCTTCTTCCCTCCAGTGGGACTGATGGCTTAAAGCGAAACCGTCACTCATCACTTAGCTTAACAGTGAATTATTGTGTCTTTGTAAAACAAATTGGACACGAATATTACTTCACGTTGTTTGTGAATTTCATTTGCTCTGCCAGGTTTCTCCTGGCTTCTGTTGGCTGTAGAAAGGCTTTGTTCCGCCATAAGCGTTGCTTGCAGCTTTGCACAGTGCTCCGCATCAGTCCTAGCAGATACCACGTGCTAACAGGAAACACTGCTCGAAGCAGGAAGCTGACAACGATCAGCCTTGTGCCAGGTCTTTCAGGTGTTATAGCGTACTGCAATGGCGAGCACGACTCACGCGAGGGTGTGTTTTGGAGAAACACCTAATTATGAGTACTTGTGAGACTATTTACAAAGGCATTTTGGAATTCGTATAAGAGGAGCTCCCCTGTAACTTTCTTACATACGCATCCATAACCTTATATTCAGGGATTATTCACATAAAATAGATAGAAAACACTCTCCCATCACTGGGGCAGATTTACAAGACGGTGCCGCAGCGTGGCACCCCAAGCCCTTTGGCTGCGACATGCTGCGGCACCTTCAGAACAGAGGAATGCAACATATTTACAATGATATGTCGCATTCCTGTGCTCTCCTCTGCGCTGGCGCGCAAACAGCTGCCATGTGCCAGAGCAGGCACCTTTGCACCTTGCACCCTTGCTCCATATTTAACATTAAATAACAAATAATTATTAATTAATTAAAAATAAATTACTTCCCACCCTTTATCCCTATGAACCCCACAACCCGATCCTAAAAAAATTACACAATTAACATTATTAATTACAAATTAATTAATAATAACTAACCTATCAATAATTACTTAATAATAAATTACTTCCTACAATTTGCACTATAACATCTAAATAAATAAATATTAATAAATTTTAAAAAATCATTAATGTATGATAAATTACTTCCACACCCTTTACCTATATAAACCCTACAACCCACTCCTAAAACAATTACACAATTACAATAATGATTTACCAATTAATTCATTAATAATAATTAACAGGCA
The DNA here is from genome assembly GCF_964204655.1 of Triturus cristatus. Taxonomy (NCBI): domain Eukaryota; kingdom Metazoa; phylum Chordata; class Amphibia; order Caudata; family Salamandridae; genus Triturus; species Triturus cristatus. The sequence goes on from NC_140581.1 coordinate 802,547,302, forward strand.
GTTAATAATTAATTAATACTAAATTACTTCCCACAATTAACACTATAAAATCGAAATTAAATAAATATCACTTAATAATAAACAACCATTAATTTATTATAATCAAATTACTTCCCACCCGATTCCCCTATAAACCCACACTCTGCTACGGAACTAAAAAACGCATAATGTAATTAAAATAAAATTGATAACTTCATAAATTTTAACACATATATTGCAAAACAAAAAAAATACTAATACAAAAAAAATCACATACATTTAAAATACATAACACTAATTTAAAAATCAATATTTGAAACAACCATAGTTTTGCAAACGATATTAATGACTATGATATTTTTTTTTAAAAATTCTTTCTCGATATTCTTGACCACGATATTCTTGCTGTCGATATTTCTGTGTCACGATATTTCCAACTTATTATTTGTGTAAGTCAACATTTCCAACTAGATATTCCATCTGGAGGCGGCTCCCAAGAGCTAGCAATATGGGGGCAATCTCGCCAAGCTTCCTGGGGCCCCAGAGGACCATTGGTACTGACATTGTTCTCCCCTCCAAGCAGCAGTGACTGCTATCGCGGTGCCCATCTTGTGATATCACTGCTGGAGGGCTCGTCATTGCCTGTGGTACCTGGATTAGAAGAGCACCAGGGAAGCCTTGACAGAAATGGAGGGTGAGCATTGAGGACAGAGAAAGTTGAAGCGGCCGCTGGAGTTACTGAGGCATTGCGTTGGTCCCCCTGCGTCCTTCCTATGCCATACGCTCCTTCATTGGCAGGAGATACAGTGAGGTAGACCGCACCCAGTCTAGCTTGACACACAAGGTGAGGCCTGTATCTGAGGTGGGTCGCCTATGTGAGACCAGAGGGGTCAGTGGCCTCACCTGGATTGCTGCCCATTGATTGCTGCCCATTAATTGCTCCATTCTCTCCCTATGGACCTGAATCACCTTCAAAATTCTCACCCATGCACACAAAGCCCTCAGCAACACCGGACCAGCACACCTGAACATCTGACTCGAATTCCACGCACCCCTAAGGACCCTACGATCAGCCCAGCTTTCCTACGCCGTAGTCCCCAGCGCAAGGAAGACCAGATCGGGAGGCTGCTCCTTTTCCTTCCTCGTGGCCAGAGCCTGGAACTCCCTACCACTCCACCTCAAACAGACAACATCACTTCCCATCTTCACGAGAAACCTCAAAACATGGCTCTTAGATAGACCTTCTCCTAGACTGGAACCTGCACCTCCCCTCCTCCCCAGCACCTTGAGACCCTTACGGGTGAGTAGTCATGCTTAACAAGCACATGATTGATTGATTGATTGATTGGTTTGCTTGAATACTACTGCAGCTGTGGTCTGATATCACAAGCAAAAGCTAGAGGGCACCATGCAGATTTACGGAGGGTGGTCGGATAGGAGCCCCTCTCCCATCTGGGATGGATGGGGGCCTGTTGGATCTGGCCCTTTTTGCAGGGTCATCCCTAAACTTTCTGCCTTCCTCCTATATTTTTTCTGACCTGGTGTTGGCTGTTTTATGACTCTGGGCACCTTACCACTGCTGATCAGTGCTAAGGTGCATATGCTCTCCCTATGGTAAAATGTTGACATTGATTGGTTTCCATGTTTGGCTTATTTGGTTTACTATCAGCCCCTAGTAAAGTGCACCAGGAGTGCCAGGGCTTGTAAATGCAAATGCTGCTGGTGGGATTGCAGCACTGGTCGTGCCACCCACAGAAGCGGCCTAGTAAAATGTGTCTAAGGTCTGCCACTGCAGAACCTGCGTGCAGTCTGGTACTGTCGCGCTGACTGCGCAAGTGCACCCACTTGCCAGTCCCTAAACCTTCCCTTAACTACATATTAGTCACCCCTCTGGTAGGCCCAAGGGCAGGGTGCATTGTAGGTATAAGGTAGGACGTGAGTCCCTTGCTCACTTTGCCACTGGATTCAAGCAAGCCTGGCTGTAGACGGCTGAGATGCCAGAAACCGGTCCTAGGAAGCTTGTTTCCGGTCCAGGGAAGACATGGCTTGGCAGTTCGGGCTGGACTGTTCCCATGAGGCACAGGGTCAGACTGATTTGCATATGGCCATGTCTGAACTGGGGTGGCAGAGTGGGCTAAAGAACGGTGATGGATTAAACCCAGATCAGTTGACTGGGGGTGAGTGCTTGCAATGTTCAACACTCCGTCCATCATTTCCTTTGGTTTCTGCTTTGTTTGCCATAAGTTGGCAGGGTATGCTCAGACGTGAGTCCCTTGCTCACTTTGCCACTGGATTCAAGCAAGCCTGGCTGTAGACGGCTGAGATGCCAGAAACCGGTCCTAGGAAGCTTGTTTCCGGTCCAGGGAAGACATGGCTTGGCAGTTCGGGCTGGACTGTTCCCATGAGGCACAGGGTCAGACTGATTTGCATATGGCCATGTCTGAACTGGGGTGGCAGAGTGGGCTAAAGAACGGTGATGGATTAAACCCAGATCAGTTGACTGGGGGTGAGTGCTTGCAATGTTCAACACTCCGTCCATCATTTCCTTTGGTTTTTGCTTTGATAAGGTAGGACATGCCCTGATGTGTGTGGCATGTCCTAATAGTGAATTACAGCCCTTTTCGTTTTTCACTATTGAAGGCTACCTGCTCTCCATAGGCCAGAATGGGCTGCTGGAATTACTACACGCTGTAATCCCAGTGGACTCATAGAGCATGGTAGAAAGTCATATTTAGTATGCCTGAACTCAGAATAATAAAATACTTCTTTTAGTAAAGTTTATTTTAATATCCTGTGTTTGTAAATACTACTTTTAGAAAGCTAGTATTTACTGACCTGGCCATTTCAATCCGCCTCTGCTGTGTGTGTGTGTTCTGCCTAGTAACAGTAAAGGAGCAGGGCTGGGGAATTCCAGGAGACAGGCTGGCTGCCAGGTGGTGGGTAGAGAGATTACACCAGGATGGGTGGGAGGAGTACACCTTTGACTCTGAATAGACCTGTGCTCTGCCACCACAAAGCCGTCTCCGCCCCCTGTGGAGCGGCTGATGTCTCTGCCCTGCTGCTGAAAGGAAAGAGCAGAGTCACCACAACAAAGTGCTCCAAAACTGGACTGAGCCAGGCCCAGGCCCCCTGGCGACAAAGAACAAAAGAATTTTGCTTTAAAAGAAGGAGCCCTGCTCCTAAGAAATCAGATCCTGTTTGCGCCAAGACGAACCTCTGCCTGAAGGAGAAGGACCTGGAGAAGCTGAAGGAGGAATACTGTCTCTCTGCCTCAGAGACTGGCCTGCAGTGGGTGCCTGTCTGCTGGAAGGAGAGGAAAAGACTAAAGGAAAAAGACTTTGTATCAACTTGTGCTTTCAAACAATCTCCAAGGGCTTGCTTGTGAACTTGCCCCCTGATCTGCGCCCCAGGAACAGTGGGCGCTACCTTTCCCCCAGAAGAGGAGAAGCTGCTGGACACAATCCCATGACGCTGACCCCCAGAGAACCTGTGTGCCTTTCACTTTCTCTGCACCACGACATCTGCCACCTGGGGCTACCACGAGCACCGCCAGGACCTGTCCACCTGGTCACAGCACCGCAAGCAACAAATTGAAATGGTGGGGCCCGAAGGCAGTAGGTGAATCATTTGGTGGCACCCCTTGTCTCTGCCAGCACCTTGAATGTCTGACTGCAGAGTGCTAGTTGTTAGAGGCCATGGATGAACACTTAACTCCTGCATGTTTTGGAAACAATGGTCCCTCCTCGTGCGATAAGGTTGAGCTAGCGCTTTCTCCTTGCAGAGGGCGAGCAATATACCGGCAAATTAGAACTGTGAGGGGACCACCTTATACTAAAAACTCTGAGTGGCAGGTAGTGTATTGACCCGCAAACATGATGGTACTTTGAGATGTCCGAGGCTGAACTGATCAGCTTACTGACGGGGGCCAGTCTTGGTGTCCTCAGTAGGGGTGCGCTCACTCAATCCTGTAATTTCAGCGAACCGAGCCAAAGCCTCAAATATCTCCTCCATCAGGGACATGCTTCAGAACACAGATCCCCTTCGATCACAGGGCGATGATCCCTCATCATGGTCCAGGACCTAGGAGAGGGCCTGGAAGCAGGGGTCCAGCAACAAAAGAAGACATCCAGCTGCTGCTAATAAAGTTCCGCAAGGACATTTTCTTGCTTCGTTAAGATTTCACCAGAGCTATCTCTGATTTTGACCAATCCATGCCCCAAATGGACTTCTGCGTAACTGAAGTGGAAACCACCATCACAGAACACACAATAGAAAATGTGGATTAAACAACCAGCATTGAAAAGTTGGAAAGGAGCAACAAAATGCTGCAAGATAAGCCTGATGACTTAGAAAATCGCTCAAGTTGCAGCAACATTTGAATTAAAGTTATAGCCACGACTGTTTCTCAGGCAGACCTTGAAGCACATGTTCAGGCCCTCATTGCCCATCTACTCCACCTCTGAGATGTCAACCATTGCTCCTTGATTGCACTCATAGAGTGTTCTCGGCGTTTCAATAGCAGAAAAATCTGCCACCGGACAACCTTATCAGAGTTCACTATTTTCACATGAAAAAACGATTGATGCAGGCGGCCAGACAACAACAACTAATAATGTTTTGTGAAGACACCATCTTCATATATCAACACATTTACGCTCACACGCTGGCCTGCTACAAGGAATTCAAAGAGTCACTTAGCATCTCCAGGCCCACAAGCTCTCTTACTGGTGGGGCTTCCCACTTCTACAATTCAGCTTCCAAGACAAGAGGATCATCTATGATACACCAATGGAGGCATGAGAATTCCTGGGGATTCCTCCCCTACCGACATCGAAAGCTCCTCAGGATTTGAACACACTGTTGCTGATGGACCAAGGGGGAGACTGGCAATTTCAGACACATTGATCGACGAAAAAGAAGGTGCATAAACAGAAACATCTGGTTGAAAAAGAGCACAGACAGGCCTCCTCCTCCGATGACACTCCAGCCTGATCCCTCTTGGTGGCGTTTGACCCATGGGACTATAGCCTCCTAACCATGAGAAAGGTGAAAGGTGGGTTTGGCCCATGTTTTGTTTGTATCTCGCCCCTTATCTCTTGGGCTCATGCCATGCAATAACTTATTTACAGTGATTTGCATTTCTTGGGGTTGCTTCCCTGGTTCCTTGTTTTGACAGGGGTTGTGTGGGGTACCCTGCCTGTTTCTTTCAGCATTCTTGTTTAGTTACCTATTGCTAATGTTATTATTTCTCTCACATTGGTTGACATACTCACGCAGTACACTAAGGGGAGACAGAGGGAGGATGCAAGCCTTACACTCCACCTTCCCAGAGGTTGGGAGTAAACCACCCTTTCGACCTGACCACTTTACATGTTATCACCCTATATGTCCAGTGCCCCAATATACCCCCATCAAGCGTAGTGCTTTGACAAACTGGTTGTGCAGGCTCCAGGTGGATGTCACCCTGCTACAGGAGACCCACTTGCTCTGGGACGCTTCTAGACACCTGCACTCCTACTGGTACCCAACTCAATATCACTCTTCATAAACTAGAAAAACTAGGGGGTGGCAATACTTTTAGGATGGGGCCTTATATTTAATCTGGATAGCACCCACGGAGATAGAGAGGGCCGCCTGGGGGGCATTAGGGGAAACATGGGCACCACTTCATCATCAGTATATGGGCTGAATAGTGACCGATAGGCCTTCTATGCTGACCTCTTCCAGAGGGTCACCTTCTTTGCGCTAGGTGCCCTACTCCTTGGCAGGGACCTCAACATTTCCCTCAACCCTAAATGCATTAGATCTCATTTCCAGCAGGAAGATCTCTCTCCACCCCAAGCCCTAAACCAGGGCCTGCTTGGCTACTTCCCTGCCTCTCAGACACAGAGCTCGAGATCAAGGTCCTGTTGGGCCACACCCACATGAGTCAAGACATAGGCCCCAGTACTGCTCAACACCCATTCCCAAGACCATGGGTCATGAATGAGATAGCGTTTCGAAATCTGAGTCTGTTCGATCACATAAAAGATGCTCTTTGTTAGATTTGGGGGTCTCTAGTTGGCAGAGGTAGGTACCTTTGACCAAATAGGGAAACCCTGCTTCTAGTCAGGGTAAGGGGCTACACTCCTAAAATAACCCCTGCTCCCCCCCTTGGCAGCTTGGCACAAGCAGGCAGGTTTATGTCAGAGGCACTGTGTAAAGAATGTGTGAATACCTACAGTAATCTAATGCCAAAACTACAGATGGACACCACACAGGTTGTATTATAATAATAAGTGTTTTTATATAGACTTAACACAAGTCCAAACAACAACAAAATCCACAATACAGTACTCAAAATATGCTGAAAAATAGGTTATTCACTTAAATGCAGTCTGTAGCAACAAATAACTCCACCTGGAGTTATTATGACATTGTGACAGAAGAAATCCCAAAGTACGGCACCGACCGCTAGGTGCACTGCGGCGGGCCCGGAGTCGAACAGACCCCCACAGAACAGTACCTTGGAAAAGCGATGAAAAACAAAGACAGCTCACGGCGTCGGGGAGGTGCAGCTTTGTTGACGCTGCACTGCGTTGGTTTCTTATGACCCCAGGGGAGGCGTAGACTTGGTTCCTTACTGCAGCGCAGGGGAGGTGAAAGACGGTTCCTTACCGCATCGGGGAGGTGACGTCACGATGGCGCCGAGACCACGGTTCCTTATGATGTTGCAATGTCGAGGGATTCTTGGTCACCTGCGTCTGAGGATCAGCTTCGCGATGACGATGTCGGCTTCGGAGTCGATGCGGCACGGCAGCAGGCGCCGAGCCCACGGCACAAGTCGGAGCAGCACTCACTGCTTCGGTCCGGTTTACGCGTCGCTCGCTCTTGTCGATGTGGCACGGCGGCTCGCGTCGGGTCTACTTTGTAAGCCGGAGCCGCGCTCACGGCTTTGGTGAAGATTATGGCATCGCTCGCCGGCATCGGTGTTGCAATTTCCTTCTGTACCAGCTAAAACCACAGTTCTAGATGCAGGGAAACAGAAGGGGTGAAGTCTTGTATCCCCGAGACTTCAGGCAGGAGGCAAGCTCAATTTCAAGCCCTTGGAGATCTTCCTCAAGATGATGAAAGCACACTCAATCCTTTTCTCCTTTCTTTGGCAATAAAGTAACCACTGCAGTCGAACCCCTACAACATGCAGCATAGGGGTAGTCTCCTCCTTCAGTTTCCTGGTTCTTCTCCTCAGCAAAGGTTTATCTTGATTCCCAGAAGTGATCTAAAGTTCTGGGGTCTGGCTCCCCTCTTTTATACACCAAAATCCTTTGTCTCTGAAGGCAGAGAGTGTCTGTGCCTAGTCCAAACCAGTTCTGTGCAGTCTTAGAGCACTTTGTTTAAAGGACTCCTACTTTCCTTTGACAGTGTGGGCCAATGACATCAGACGCACCACAGGAGGTGGAGCCAGCATTGTGGAATGCAGGCACATCCCTATTCAGACCCAGGTACCACTCCTCCCACCACTCTACATGCAGATAGCTCTATTCAGCCATGTGCTGACTCACCCCGTCTCCTGGAATCCCCCAGTCCCTGTCACTCACAAACCAGACATGAGATACACAACGTAGCAGAGGCAGGCTTGGATGGTTAGGCAAGAAAATACCTACTCCCTAAAAGTGGTATTTTCAAACACAGAATGTTAAAACCAACTTTACTAAACAATGTATTTTATACAGGCATACTAAACTCGAATTTCTACCATGTGTTCCCTGGGTCAGTTAGGATTATAAGGTGTTATAATCAAACTGCCCATTCTGGCCCATGGGGGACAGGTAGCCTTGCAATAGTGAAAAATGGATATGGCTGTAATTCACTATCAGGACACACCACACACACCAGGGCATGTCCTACATTATACTTACAATGCACCCTGCCCCTGGGTCTACCTTAGGGGTGTCTGATATGAAGAAAAGGGAAGGTTTGGGGACTGGCATGTGGGTGCACTTGGCTGATCAACATGGCAGTACCAGACTGCACACAGGCTATGCAATGGCAGGCCTGAGATACACTTTACATGCTGCTCCGGTGGATGGCACAATCAGTGCTGCAAGCCCGCCAGCAGCTTTTGATTTCCATGCCCTGGACACACGCTGTAAACTGTACTAGCGTCTGAAAAGTAAACCAAATAAACCAATCATGCAGTCACTAATCCATACATCAATTTAACATAGTGAGCACTTGCACTGTGGCACTGATTAGCAGTGGCACAGTGCCCAAAGCATCTAAAACCAGCAAAAACATCAGAGGCAACAGAAAAAAATGGAAGGGAGACCCACGCCAATGGTACCAGGTCTAACACTCTTGAACACTATTTTACTGAAAATTATACTGGAGACGTGACCCCAGCAACCCTATGGGATGCATCGAAAGCGGTCATCAATGGAAAACTCCTCTTGTACAACAAGGCATTGGCAACAGTGGTCAAGCTCCGTAAACAGGAGCTTGAAACCCAACTCCAGCAAGCTGAGTCCAGACACAAGGAGGGGGCGCTCACATAGGACCCTGAGAGACCTTCGGCGCATTGGGGATAATTAGAACATCTATTGATGAAAGAGGTGGCTAAGAAACTTCTCTATGTGGGTCAAACATGATATGAACATGGGGATAAGGCCGACAGGCTCCTAGCCGGTAAAATACGCATGCACTCTACACACAAGCACATACATGCGATTTGTGATGGGGAATGGAGGACTTACACCGAGACATCTGACATAGTTTCAGTCTCCACGATTAATGTGCAGCACTCTAATTAGCCCAACCATGACAAATCGTACCAAGACAAATTCCTTGGGGACTATGTACCTCACAAAAGAGCTGAAGAGCTGGCGTTGCTAGGAGGAGGACATAAGCTCGGATGAGGTTAGAGCAGCAATTTGCAATCTTCATACAAGTAATGTCCTTGGCCCAGATGGGTTCCCTGCTATCTTTTACAAGGCCTTGATACCTCTCAGGGGCTGAACTCTTGGCACAGCTGGTCAACTATTTTTTGATGTCATGCACAGTCACCGACACAATGCTCGAATCCCACCTTAATTTACTTTTGAAACCTCATAAACCTCTGACGATTTGCTCTTCTTTTCGCCCAATCACGCTCTTGTACTGTGATGTAAAGATTTTCATTTCATTTCTAGTAGTGTGTCTTAATCATATCTGGTTGACTATCACAGCACCTCAACAATCAGGTTTCATTTGTAATAGGCAGACTAATGAAAATACCTGCCTGGCAGTTGCCCTTATGGTAGCAGCAGAGTGGAACCTCCAACCCTTAGCTTTTCTTTCACCGGAAACTGAGAAAGTGTTTGACAGGGTGGATTGTGTTTACCTGTCAAAGGTCTTGGCTAAAACACACATGGGCCCAAATATGACAACCTATATAAAAAGAAGCCTGCAGCCAACTGAAGATAAACTCTTCCTTGTAGCCCACTATCACTCTCACGTGAGGGACACACCAGGGGCGCCCTCTGTCCCCTTCGATTTTCGCTCTATCAATGGAACCTCTAGTTGCAAAAATTCAGTGTAATCCTGAGATCCATGGTGCCCAAGTCGGCAATAAAACACACAAGCTGGCTCTCTTTCCTGATGCTTCATCACCATTCCAGAGTCATCCATCCTGACATGAGGGATTTTAGACCTGTTTACAAGGTCATCTGGCTTTAAGAAACATTTTTTTAAATTCTAGAGCATAAGGGTGGCTGATCCACCGAGGCTACCTGTGAACCTATTCAAGGGCGGGTTTTCAATGGACCACATCAGCCATCACGTAGCTTGGGGTCTAATTTCAGTCTCATATTAGAAATGTATACAATAGTAATATACTTCCCCCTGATTACCGCCCTTTTCAAGGACCTCTACTGATGGGCAAACTAGAGATCTCCTGGCTAGGATGCTTTAGTTGCCTTAAAATTAACTTTATGCCTCACATGCTTTATGTTCTCCAGACCCTTCCCCTTACTATACCAAAAACAACGCAAATACACATATGCAATAAAATGCTTCATTTTGTTTGTGATGGACAAGTCAAGATGAGTGGCCCGAGCAATCCTGTTCGAACCAATAACTGAGGGTGGCCAGGGTTCCCAGGCATTTCTACTTATATCCTGGTGGCACAACTTCAGCCCTCTTTAGACTGGAATCATGACCCTGACAATAAACTCTGGGTACAGGTCAAGCAGGCCTTTAGATGGCCTCTTATTGCCTCTCCTATCGGCGAGTGCCTCGGATCCCCCACCTCTCGCGCTGACTTCCACACTAACAGCTTATTGGCGAGAGGTCAGAGGAAGATGACAATTCCTAGCTTATCATTTTACCCTCACTTTCCTTGCACCCTGTTGGAAATGGCCCTTTTTGCAGGGTTATCCCCAAACTTTTTGCTCCTTCCTCCTTTATTTTTTCTGACCCGTGGTTGTTGGCAATAGGACTCTGGGCACTTTATCACTGCTGATCAGTGCTAAAGTGCATATGCTCTCTGTATAAATTGTTATATTGATTGGTTATCCATGATTGGTATATTTGTTTCACCTGTTAGCCCCTAGTAAAGTGCACGGAGTGTGCCAGGGCTGGTGATTCAAATGCTACTAGTGGGCTGCAGCACTGATTGTGCCACCCACAGGAGTAGCCCTACAATGATGTCTTAGGCCTGCTTGCAGTGCCTATGTGCAGTCCAGGACTGCCATGTCGACCTGGCCAGTGCAACCACTGACCAGGCCTTATCCTTCCCTTTCTGTACATGTCAGGCATCCCTATGGTGGCCCTAGGTACCCCCCTGGGCTGGGTGCAGTGTATCTGAAAGGTAGGGCATGTACTGAGGTGTGTAACATGCCCTGGTAGTGAATTACAGCCATTTTCGTTTTTCACTGCTGAGAGGTTATCTTGCCCATAGGACAGAATGGGGGAGGCTGTTTACATGCCTATATTCCCCTAAAGGCAAGATAGAAAATCCAAGTTTGGTATCTTTCTGTTCAGAATTTAATTATACATCTTTTTAGCAAGATGGTTTTTAAATTCACTGTGTGAGAATAGCACTTTTTAGAAAGTAGCTATTCTCCTGTTTAACCTTCCTGTGTGCCTGTGTGCAGATTGGTGTCATGTGATGGGTCAGGTGGCTCCAGGAGTCTGGATGAGTCAGCTGCAGGGTGAATAGGGAGATCTGCTCTAAATGGGTGGGAGGAGTAGCCCCTGGGTTTGAGTAGGGCTGCCTCTGCCAGCACAATGCCGTCTCCACCCCCTGCTGGCCAGGCTGAGGACTCTGCCTCTGCCAGCACAAAGAAGGCTCCACCTCCTGCTGAGCGTCTAATGACCCTGCCCCTCACTCTGAAAGGAACCAGATGCTCCAGGCCAGAGCACACCCAGGAACCGGTTTGAGCAGGGGAATCCCCCCACTGAAACAAAGAGAGACATAGACTTGGAGGGGTATAAGAAGAGGACCCCAGACACCTAAACTTTAGATCACTGTGGAACTAAGAAGGAACCTCTGCCAAGGAGAAAGCTGGAAGGAACTGAATAGGAGAAGACTGCCTGCTTGCTGTTTTGCTTTGCTGCCAAGGAGAGGGGAAGGACTTTGCTGTGTCCCCTTCTTTTGATTCTGATCTCCAAGGGCCTGAGGAGAGCTGGCTCCCTGTTAAGAAGTCCCAGAAACAAAAGGACTTCACCACCAGCTCCCCTGGAACTCTGCTGAGGGAGTTCTGACCTGCCTTGGAGTGCTTGCCTAATCTTGGGGCCTCAGGAGGTCGTTTTGCTGTGGTTGGGAGCTGGAAAGCAGAAGCGTGAACAAGAGTAACTGGTACCCATCGCATCATCCATTTGAGGGATGCATCATCCGGTTGCGAGTCGCAAGAGCGAGAGTGCGAGCAGAATTTCATCGTGGCGTCATCGCAGCACCCAGAGTCCCCGCATCGCCGAGTGCGTCGAGCATCGTCCCGGTGCGTGACGATTCCTGACGCTGCGAGGGTCGTCGCAGAACCAGTTTGCGGGCCGTACCACTGCCGGTGCGTGAAAGTATCCAGTCGCTGCGTGTGTCGACGCAGAGTCCCGTCCCGTGATGCATCGAGGGTTGCGGCGCCAGAAGTCAGCGCTGCGCCGCGCATCGCGCCGCATCGAAGATCGTCGCATCGTACCTGTGCATGAAGCTTCCCTCTAAGAAACCTACGCAGCGAAAGCCGAAGTCATCGCATCCTCCCCCTACAGATCGGAGCCGGCGCATCCACCTCTGCTGCGTGAAGCAGGGCTGCTGCAAAGCCTCCCCAAGGTCTCAAGAGTATCGCATCGCCTTTGCCATCTTCCTTGTTATAGCTTTTGGGAACCTTAGCGCAACTACAGGTACTGTTGGGCACGAGAGTGTCGCATTTTGTGCATTGAGAGTCGCATTGTGCAGGACACTGATTTTTACATCCTGGAGTACTTTCTGCAAACTCTTGAACTATCTTTAAAGTAACCTTTTTAATTGTATGTTGGTTTTTCTGTAGTATTTGGTCCTGTGAAATTTTTAGTAAAGATACCTTATTTTTCTAAAACTGGTGTGGAGTAAATCTGTGGTGTTTTCACTGTGTTACTGTGAGTGTTGGTACAAATACTTTACACATTGCCTTTAATAGCCTAGACTGCTCAGGCCAAGCTACCTAGAGGGTGAGCAGGGGTTATCTTAACAATGTATCCCCCTTTCCCTGACTAGAAGCAAGGGTCCCTACTTGGACAGTGGTACCTACCCTGCCAACTAGAGACCCCCAGATCTAACACACCCAAACAGGATTTCCCGCCAGGTGTGCTTCACTAAAATTCCTTCTGCTGGGATCCCGGGCTATCTCCCAAGCTGAGGAACTTCTATGAAGATGGCGGCCTGAGGACTGACAAAAACTTGCAGGAGAATTTTGCTCTGACTAGACGAGATGCATACCAGCTAGGACAAGCATTACATTGATCTGGATGACCCTCCGCTCACCCAGCCATGCTAAGAGAGGAAACACCCATGGAATCATCATATCTCCCAAATGTCAGTTTCAAAGGCATATCGTGGCTTTAAACTAAATACTTACCCTTAGCCCCCTAAAGTAAGATGCATACATGAAACAGTAGGAAAGGGAATTGGGGATAGACATTAACAATGACACCTGGGGAGTAATCTGTCAAAGATCCTCGATTTGCCTCCATAACAAAGAAAACTTTTACAAGCTGGTATTTGACACCAGTTCAATTACACAAACTGTTTGGGAGCTCAGACTCCTACTAGAAGGGATGCAGGAGCAGGTGAAATTTCTACATACATGGTGAACTTGCATGAGAGCGCAAACATTCTGGGATGACGCAGCATTACCAATATTACACTAACCCGTGATTTATCGTTACCCTCCTGTGTGATTCAGGTGCATAGAGAACTCTTCCTTTGTCGACTCCACGGGGGCGACTAACACCTGTAATCCTGTGAGGTGCTGGGGGCGGAGTCTTCTTATCTTCTTGTCTCCTTCGTTGCTTATGATGATGCTGAAATGTGTGTCATGTTCTCTTTTATCTACCAAAATGCCAAAGAATGTTGTTAAAAATATAGTTTGTTAATCAAGCTGCAGGAGAGTAATTTCAGTTTAAAGGAAGACGTCTTAAATGTCCTGGGGCAGGTGCCCCAGGCACAAAATTCTCAGGGGCATTTTTAGGGGCATACAATTCTAATAGGGGAGCAATATTTTGTAAGAAAAGTGGAAGGATGCTTGCCTTGCCCCGGGCGCTGGCATCCCACGCTGCACCCCTTCTACAGGCCCACATCAATATAGATTGGGCTGGGTTCATGGGACGCAGCAATACTTGACCAGAGAGAAATCTTTGCTACGCCTGACGCAGAGTTGTCGCTTTGGCTCATAAGCACAATTAATAAAAAAAAAATGTTGAGCTGGACACAGAAAGCAAGAGCAGGAAGAGGATTGACAAAGTCCAGGAAAAATCTAGAGAAGAGCTCTAAAGAAACAAAATACAGCAAACTTTCTGTTAATGATACTTTGCAGGGGGGTGCAAAAATGCAGACTGGATGGGACATTGAAAATGGAAAGGTTTGAATGAAGGCTAAGGTTAAGTCCCTTAAATGACAGACAAAGCTCCCAAATTGCTGCAATATCTCTGCTAAGGGACCTCATGCAATGTATGACATTTTCGGATACTGATTTCTTTTATTGGATTAGCAATACTCAGTCTGGGACCCGTAGATTTGTTTTTTCTATTTTGTGTATGTGTATATACACCCAAGAGTACAAAGTGTTGTTTCTTAAAAAACAGGTTCAGTTAAATTATGGTGTCCTGTGCAACGTGCAGCAAAATAGGTTTTCATTGGTTTAGTAAGACCCTCAGTTATCACTTTTTTTAATCTCATTTCCAGGGCAGCCAATATGCTGAATCTCAGAGGATCAATTTTCTTTTGAAGAGATATATTCATTAGTTCAGCATTTTTATTTGCAGTTTTATATAGTGCGCACTCGACCAACGGTATTGAAGTGCTTTACATGAGCACCAGTTACATTACACAAGGATACATTCATATTTTAGGTAAGGGAAGATTTAGGGCCATATGTTTGAAAAACGCATTTTGCGATTCTCAAATTGTAATTTTTAGGGAATCACAATTAGAGAACTGCAAAATGCAATGTATGTAGGATTTGCTAAATATTTTACGAATCCTACATATTCCTTATTTGCGAATCGCAAATTGAGATTCGCAAATGAGGAATACCTTCCCATTCATTCCTATGGCCTAGAAGGCCCATAGGAATGAAGTGGAAGACATTCTCAATTTGCGATTCCCAATTAGAGAATCGCAAATTTAGAATGCAATTTCAAGGTTGCAAGGGTGTCAATAGGACACCCTGTTGCACCCCTGAAATAAGCATGTGTGTACATGTGGCACACATACATGCCCTAAGGGCATGTATGTGCATCACATGGCACTTTGAAAAATGCAAAAAAGTGAATTTTTCAAAGAAATCGCAAATTGCCACCAACCTGAAGTTGGTGGTAATTTGCAATTACTTAAGCCAAAATCGCACAACTTGGGTGCTTCCTACAATACATTTAAGGAATTGCAATTTGAGATTCTTTAAATGCATTAGCAAAATACGGAATTGCACATTTTTCGATTCCTTATTTTGCGAGTGGGTTTTTGTGTGCTACATTGCTAAATTCTACAAATTTCTGCGTTTGCGATCGCAATTTAGCTTCATACATATGGCCCTTAGTGGCTTGTCCAGAATCACAATCTTGTTGAGAGACATGAAGACTCAAAATCGGTTCTCCAGTGGCAAAATCTGTCACTCTAACGGTGACGCCACTTCCACTTCCTAAGGTCAGCCATTAAGATTACAGATATTTTAAGGAGTCTATCCATCTTATCAATAGCGTTTTGACTGAGAGTAGAGGCAAAACAAACTTTTAGTGAAAGTATTACCTTTTGAATTTATGACTTCATTTATTGTTCGTTTTCCAGACCCAAACCGTTTAGAGGTGGATGGGCCCCCAGGTTTCTGGACACATAGCTTCAGCTGGCTCTTCTGGGGGAATCCTTGTACTGGCTTCCCATCTGGCACTTGGCCATAGAGCACCAGAGGGTCCATCCTTTACAGTAGGAAAAATTTTCAGTGGCACCTCATGAGGAGAGAGAAGACTCTCCTCAAGTAGTTTTTTTTTTAACAAATGTCAGTGTTGATAGTTGCATCTAGAAATCGATACAATTACCAACCAGCACAAAAGTTTCATAGAGAGTACCTTGTCATGGCTGTGAGAACACTTTCCACAAAAAAAGATAATTGAAATAGGTGGGTAAAATTTAGCATTTGCCACGCCAGAAGATTTGAAGGACTCCTGACCGGCTCTTAACGAGTCCTATACATCTTTCTCACAAATTTGAAAACTTTAACCCCATAAGAGTTTTTTATTTGAACAGTTCTCAAGATTCAGTATTTTTAGAAGGGCTAAAATATGAGGCACTATATAAATGTTTTTATTATCTGGAATGGAGCCTTTAAAGGTGCTTATCATCTTCTCCTTCCTCCAAGTGTCACTTGGCAAGACCTTACTAGACTTCCTATTTTGTCTTCGGGTTTTGCAGGATGTGTAATCTGTTTTAGAATGCTCTGATTAGGTTCCAGCTCAGCCTTCTTTGCTTTAGCAAAGAACTTCTATGTACTTTCGACAAACGTCTCTACATAGAAAAATCTCGGCTTGTTCCCCTATGTTACGTTATCATCACTTACTCCAAGTGTTGTTAAGACCTTTTCACATGTGCTCTTATTGGGGCTCTGTGCGGGGCCTGGGAGCTGTGAGAGCACCAGGCAGTGAGAAACACTCTCTAGGGCAGCACATTTCTTTGAAATGGATAACGTGGGTTTCAGAGAAAAAAGAGGTACAGGAGGTTGGCGGTAGCACCGAGTGAAATATTCAAACTGAAAAGTTGTGTGGCATGCTAAGCAAAATCCTGTCTATCTATCTATCTATCTATCTATCTATCTATCTATCTATCTATCTATCTGTCTGTCTGTCTGTCTGTCTGTCTGTCTGTCTGTCTGTCTGTCTGTCTGTCTGTCTGTCTGTCTGTCTGTCTGTCTGTCTGTCTGTCTGTCTGTCTGTCTGTCTGTCTGTCTGTCTGTCTGTCTGTCTGTCTGTCTGTCTGTCTGTCTGTCTGTCTGTCTGACTCCAACATAAAAGCTTAGATCTTCGGCATCATATTTTGGAGCTTTCAGTGCAAGAATAAGAATTGTGGGAAAATTCTGGATGCAAAATTATATAATTAGAATGTGGTTTTTAATTTTTCCCTTCATGAGCTGAACGATCACCTAAGAAAATGCCATAACTCGTTTTAACCTTTACTATATCAGCCTACATCTGCTTTCAATTATTTACAGTGGCCTCCTCTTCTTGTATGATTATTAAGTTTTAGTGACGAAGTTCAGGTTACAGATGTGCATCCACAACTGTGCACTGTACAATTGTTTACTAAGTCGTCCTCATTTTCCTAATTCTCCTCATTTTTATCTATGTGAAAGTGTTGGCAGGATCCTCAAGGCTCCAAGGCATATCACTCTGGCCGCAAAGGCTCTAACTGCAAAGATTTGACCATGTTCATCATATATTGCCAAATCCATCTTTTCTACTACTGGTACTTCCTCCACATGACTACTATGGATGATGTTGCTCTTAACTTGTGGACTTTACGTCCGCATTGTGTTTTTTGTTAAATTATCGCTGGTTGGTGTCTTTTTTAGATTGTCGATGAACCCCTATGATAGACCAATATCAACACTTCCAATTCCTGTCTGTGTCCTCCACTGAGTTCCCATCATTACAGGCTGAAAATAGTCTGATCCTAATTGAGATGCTGCTTTAGAAACATTTAGAATTTGCGCCCATAGATGTGAGCCTTTCAAAAAGCACCAAAGGACTATTTGTTTTACTCGGTTCCTCAGTGCCTATTCTACATTGCTTGTGAAGAAAACTTTAAGTTGGGATGAATTCAGTTAACTGTCAGCTCCATACATCCAATACGCCATTGCAAATAGTATCCACGAATATGTCATGTTATATCGCGGTCTTCATACCGCGATACCTTTACAACGCAGGCATTACAACGCAAGTCGTTACAACGACTTGCGCTGGAGGGCGCTGGACTTAGGAATAGTATGATTTACTATTCCAACTCCAGCCAATGTTACAGTAGGGAAGGGGTTGGAATAGTAAATCATACTATTCCTTAGCTTAGAGCGCCATCCAGCGCAAGTCATTGTAATGACTTGTGTTGTAATGCCCGCATTGTAAAGGTATTGCGGTGTGAAGACCGCGATGTAACCGATGTTTCCCCTGGAAATATGATGCATGGTATGCCACTCACCTCCCTCCACGTGGTTGCCTAAACTGTAGTTCTATAACAGTCTCCCTCTTTTTCTTCTCTAGTACTTTCTGCTCCTTCACAAATAGTCTCCTCTTGTTTCCCAACTTAATTTGCCTTAACCACAGTTCAAATGAAGAGGTAGGACGAAGAGACATAGAGCACAGCAAGTTTGAAATTGTGGATTTAAGTCAAAAGGTGTTGTAGGGGAATAAAGACTTCATAATCTGAGAGTGAGATTCCATAATCACAGCATGTCATGCTTAAGGGCACCACACAGATACTTCCCCTTGAGAGCAGTACTGTGAAGAAAACCTTATCGTGGGTTGACACTCTCCCATGCGTTGATATCTCCACCCAACCTCTGCTCCTCTCCTTGCTCTCAGCCCACCTCCTCTGAGGCACTGTGCACTGGTAATGCCTTGCCTGCTGCAATGGAATGCAGAAGGTAAAGAGAACCCTTTCATCTACTACAAGAATCTGACTCACAGCCTTCCCAAGCCAAAAGGCTTCTAGCTATCCAGTGACCTGTTTGTCAGCCACTTGTCAAAGGCATCTTGCGCCCAACTAATCAAGCATAGTTCTTTCAGCTTATCACTGCCTTAAATTGTGAAAAGGCTCCAATAAAGGTAAGCCCATTTGCCCAGCAACTATAATGCAGAAATCAGGTATTACCGCCACAACAAACAATTGCATATAATCTTGTAATATTCTTACAATAAAATGGTGAAATTCATTTTGTAATCTACATTATTTAGTAAAGATTTCTATAGGTTCTATTGGCAATTATTAGAGAGCTAAAAATGTTGACATCCTCCTCCTACATATTTGCCAGAGAAATTTCAGAATTAATCAATATAAATAATTCTTTGAAAAAAAGCTTGACTAAATCCATATATACAGGATTTCATAATAACTATACATATTTTAAAACATGACTATCCTTATTGTGCCTGCCTTCACAATTTAATTTATGTTTGTCTTTCCTTTTCTTTGTTTCCCCTATGTTATTAAACACATAAGTTTTGTGATATGACATAAAGTGATATTTTAGCTGTCCTTTGTTGGCTGAATTGATATGTCATAAGTTGTAATGCATAATTTAATTACATTTACTATTTTAAATAATGATAATGCAAAAAATAAATAAGGAGAATATGTACTCCTCTGGAAGCACACTGGTAGTAGCAGTACCTCCTACATGTTTTGTTAGATGCTCACCAGCCACTCACTTATCCCCAATCTTCTTTCTTAATGCCTCAGTTGAGGCACCAACATTTGTGCTGCAGGCACATATACCTTCAAAGGCATTCCTCCAAGCGACTGATGTCTTCAATCCAAGAGCTCTTCAGTTTCCGGCACTTCCACACTTTCTGACAGCTAGCACTAAAACAGCATGCATATCACAGCAAACCAATGACTAACTGTGCCTAAATCAGGTGACTAGCTTTAGTAATTTTTATATGCCCCCTTCCATTCAAAGATCAGGTAAATCTAAGGACACATATATGCATTTCAACTGGCATATGAAGCATTTGTCATTCTTTCTTATCTTCTCTTCTGCTGGTGCATAAAGGGTGCATTTTTTAAGAGGGAAATCCAGTAGTTCGCTGGTGGGGATACCTGAGCCAATCCATATAAATCTCTAGTAAACATCACACCAAATTTGCCAGCACAGTGACATACGCCAAACTCTGCGAAACTTGACTTCCACTGAGACATCATAGGTGGTGTCGTTCCAGACAGAGATGTCAGAGGTCTGTTTTGCCAAATCAATACTTCTCTCTGGACCGTAAGTGAACTCTCTCCGCTGTAAAAAAATTCAGAAACTCTGTGAACAACATACAAATGAATGCTTCTATTTATTGATTGGGGAAGATCAGACTGTGGTCTGGACCATGTTGAGTAAAAGTTGTCAGTTCAAATGCACTATACAGGGATATGACAGTGACTAGAAAAGGACCCTCTACATCGGCTCTCTTGTCTAGCAATTTGATAAGACTATACCGACAAATACCACCTTGAAAGATTTCCTAAATGTTTTTTGAGCTTTCCTTTCCCATCCATTAGTGTAAGTAAGCCCTTCTCACTCGTTGGTTGAAAAAAATAAAGAAGAACCTCATACCTCTAAACATGCGCAAATAAATAGACTTCCGTTTTCAAACTGAGGGGCTGTGTCACTGAATCTACAAATCTTCTGAAATGTATCACATTAGCTACCAATGTTTAGGGAAATCATTTAATTGAAAAATTTTATCGAATGAGATTTACAGTTAAAAGTCAATGCATATGTGAAAAAAGGTCAACATAGCATTTATTTGCTGTAGGTAGTACATCCTAAGTTAAGTTTACTTTGTAGGAGATATTATTATTTTGGCACATCTCAGAGTTAGCATTAAGACCTGAAATATTGCCATGCCAGCCTCTGTTGGCATTAGCGCCATTGAAGGGAAAAACAGTGGACTGAGCAGTAGGTTTCAGGTTAGATCAGAGGTCAATCTGACCAGACCAGTCCAGCCAACACCTGATTGACCAACCTCTGAAAGGTAGCAGGGGCATTCTTCAACCCTTAGGGCATCACCCGAAACTGGTAATGACCTTCTGGGGTTGAGAATGCTGATCTCTCCTTGGCCCCATCGGTTAAGGCAATCTGCCAGTACCCAGACGTTAAATCAAACGTGCTGAGGAACCGGGCAGCTCCCAACCGATCAATGAGCTCATCAGCTCTGGGGATGGGGTGCGCATCAGTCCTGGTGACGGCATTGAGCCCACGGTAGTCCAAACAAAACCGGAGTTCTGGAGCGGCCCCGGGTGCAGCAGCCTTTGAGACCAAGACCACTGGGCTGGCCCAAGGACTGTTGGAGGGCTCAATCACCCCTAACGCAAACATCTTAAAGACCTCCTCCTTGATGCTGTCCCTGACCCGGTCAGTCAACCTGTAAATTTTGTGCTTTACAGGAGGGCTGTCACCAGTGTCCACTTCATGGGTACACCAGTGAGTAATACCTGGGGTCAGAGAGAACAGTGGGGTGAACTGTCCCAACAACTGGCAACAGTCCCCCTGCTGCTTTGGAGTCAGTGTATGGGAGAGGGTCACACCTTCACCTGACTCATCATGCTCCTTCGTAGACAAGAGGTCAGGGAGGGGCTCACTCTCCTCTTCCACCCCATCATCTGTCGCCAAGAGCATACTCACTTCGGACCTCTCGAAGTGGAGCTTGAGGTGGTTCACGTGGAGGACCCTCAAATGGTTCCTTGGAGTCTGCAAATCCACCAGGTAGGTGATGTTACTTTTGCACTCCACCACCTCATATGGTCTAGTCCACTTGTCCTGCAAGGCACAAGGTTCCACTGGGGCCATGACCCACACTTTTTGCCCAGGTTGAAATTCAACCAGAGTGGCATTCAGGTCATACCACCTCTTCATTTCTTTCTGGCTTGCTTCTAGGTTTGCCTGAGTGAGTTTCCTGAAGCGGGCAGTTTGGTTTCTGAAGGCCAGCATGTAACTAAACACATCCTGGGGAGTTTTCCTGGGAGCTGCCTCCCAGCCTTCCTTTACCAAACTCAGAGGTCTTCTGACAGGGTGGCCATAAAGAGAAGGCATAGCAAGAGGACGTCCCACTTACGCCTCATGGTTCCTGTTAGACCCTTGATCATGCCTTTCAAGGTCTGGTTGAATCTCTCCACCAGACCGTTTCCTTGTGGGTGGTAAGGAGTGGTGAACTTGTAGGTTGCAACACACTCCTTCCACAGGAATGTCATATACTTGGTTATGAAATTGGGCCCCCTGTCAGAAACCACCTGTCTGGGGAATCCCATGCGGGAAGAGATCCCCATTAACACCCAGCCCACCACTGGCACCGCCGTTGTCCTGAGAGGGGTTGCCTCCGGGTACCGGGTGGCATGGTCCTCCAAGACCAGGATGTACCTGTTGCCCATGGCTGTCTTGGGATCCAGTGGCCCCACAATATCCATCCCTACCCTTTCAAAGGGTGTTCCAACAACAGGAAAAGGTTGGAGAGGAGCTTTGACCTTCCTCCCACTCTTGCCACTTGCCTGGCAAGTTTGGCAAGACCTGTAGTGTCCATCTGACTGCCTTCACATTTGGGGCCAAAAGAAGTGAGTGACAAGCCTGTCAAAGGTCTTGTCCTGCCCCAAATGAACTGCCAAAGGCACGTCATGAGCCAGAACCAGTAGGAAGGTCCTGAAGCACTAGGGTACCACCAGAACAAGGGCTGACCCAGGCTCAGCAACCTTAGGCTCACTGTATAGGAGACCATTCTCCCAGTAAATCAGATGTGACCCGGACTGATCACCAGCTGCCTGGTCTGCAGCCTGCCGCGGCAGACCCTCCAGAGTAGGGCACTCTTTCTGCTCCTTTCAGCATTCCTACCTGGTGGGACCCCCTTCTTGCTGCCAATGGGTCAGCTCAGAGATGTCTCCCAGTTCGGCTACCTGCTCCCCTGTAGGCACTGGGGTGTCCCTCTCAAGGTCCACCTCCTCCCGTTTCTGTGGGAACTGCAGGGGTTGGTTTCCCTTGCCCCCTGTCCTTTCTCTTGGCAGGGACTTGGGCACTGTTTCAGGCTCCAAGTCCTCTTGATCACCCCTTCTGGCTGCCATTGACTGAGTAGACACGCATGCCTACTCTGGCAACCCAAGCATCTCCAAATGAGACCTGAGCTCAACATCCTTCCATAAGAACTGTTCTAGGTCGTTACCTAGCAGACAATCTACAGGCATGGTAGGGCTCACAACCACCCTCAAGGGACCTGAGACCCCCCCACTCAAAGGGAACCTGCGCCACCATACACTGGCGCTCAGCTTTGTCTACAGCAACCACTTTTCTGCTGTGGACCCTGCCCACCTTTGGCTGAGTCTCCCCCAAATGCTTTCTTGTGGACCTTGGTACTCACCCAGCGGTCCGCCTCCATAGCAAGCTTCCTGGGGTCAGTTAGCTTACTATCAACTAGGTGCTGGTGCAGATCTGCAAAACATAGACTAGACAAGTGCTCCCATGCAATCAAATTGTAGAGCCCCTGAAAATCTATTACATTACTGCCCTTCACCCAGCCATCCAGCGACCTACAGAACATATCTACACATTCCAACCAAGTGTTGGCCTCAGACTTTTTACTGGACCTAAACTGATCCCTGTACTTTTCAGGAGTGAGTCCATACCTAGTGAGGAGAGTGTCTTTCATGTCAGCATAGATGAGGTCCTGCCCCTTACCCAAAGCTATCAGGGTATCCCTAGCTTCTTCTGGAAAGAGAGGCCAAAACCCTGCCCCCCAGTTCCTCTCATGGACTCCATTCAAATTAATTGACTCGTACCCTTGAAACCCCCTTTGGATGTCATCACCCTTTGTGTAATCTTTACCTATGTTCTTGGGGATGTGTATAATCCTGTCTGTGTGTGCTGAAGGGTTGCTGCCACCATCTGAGCCGGTTCTACTCTTTAGCTCCAGCATCTTGATCATTCTCTCATGATCTAGTATCATCTCTCTTTTCTGCATGGCTATTCTCTTGTCTTTCCTCTCACTTTCTATTCTGAGTTTCTCCAACTCAAACTTCCTGGCTTCCCGCCTGTCCTCCAGCTCCTCTGGGGACAAGCTACTGCTGCCCTGCCTGGAGGGGTCCCCCCTCCCAAAAGCACATCCACCCTAGGAACAGGCTCCTCCACCTCTCCACTGAGAACACCAGATTGCCCACTGGCATGTCTGGCTGCTACCCTTGCCCTCAGCGCCTTTTGTAGCGCATCCTTCCTGGTGAGGCCTCTGACCTGGACTTTCAGGTTCTTGCAAATCGATTTTAACTCCTTCACATTGTAGGCTTCCAATCGATCCTCCTCAAAGGCAATTTCCACTGCTACAATAGATGATGAAATTGATTCAGGCATGTTGAAGTAGCAAGTTCCAACAGGCAAGATCAAAAATAGGCCAAAAAGAAAAAGAACCTGTATGTGGTATGTAATGGTCTGCAATATGGTAGTAGTGCACACCAATCACTGTAAGTCAAGTGCAAACACAAGTCCTATACTCACCGCTGACAACCAATGTTAGAAATGGGGGGTCTCTATTTGGCAAGGGCTTGCACCTTTGTCCAAGTAGGGACCCTTCTTCCTAGTCAGGATAAGGGAGTTACACTTTTAAAATAACCCCTACTCACCCCTTTGGTAGCTTGGCATGAGCAGTCAGGCTTATCTTGGAGGCAGTGTGTAAAGCATTTGCACAAAACCACAAAACCAACAGTCATACAATGTAAGTACTACAAAAGGACACCACACCAGTTTAGAAAAATAGCCAATATTTTTATATACTTAAATCAAGACCAATGGGTTAAAAATCCACAATACAGTACTTAAAAATCTTCAGTATCCTTGAAAAACAGTACCTGGATGTCGATAACTCCATCCTGGGCTATCATGGTGTCGTGATCAAATAAATCCAAACAGTTCTGGCTGACCGGGGCGTCGCGGGTCAGCTACGGTGTCGAGAAGACCCGCAAACATTACCTTTCAGAAATGCAGGTCGTCGATGACCTCTCATTGTCCCACGTGTTGTAGGTTGTTCTCCTTTCTGATGTAATCAGGAGCGCTGACGTCGGAAGGCGTCGGGTGCTGCGGTGTGAAGTGCAGCGGTGTGCGGTGCCCTCAGGTCGTGGTGCGAACAGCGGCTCGGTGGCGGCATCAGATGGCGTGGTCGGTGAGACCAGGGCCACGGTATGAGATGGAGGCGGTGCTCGTCACAGTGTTGGCAGGTCACGGTGCAAGTAGCGGCGTCATCGTTGCTGAAGTGCTGTCGTTGGCTGACGAACTGGAGTTGATGGCACCGGCATCAGTAGGCCAAGGCTGCGGTGCGGGATGAGGGCGGTGCATCGTGTAACTTTACAAGCGGTGCCCTTGAACCGTGGTGCAAGCAGCGGCATCGAGTCCGGCGTGGAGCGGCGACGTCTCGGATACCAAGAAGTTGTTGTGAAGTGAGGCGGTGCGGAGTGCGGTGCCCACATGCCACGGTGCGAGCAGCGTCTCGGTGGCAGCATCAGCAAGTGTCGTCGGTGAGACCAGGGTCACGGTGCGGCGTTGCGGTGATGCTCTCTGTGGTGCCAAAGCTTCGGTGTGAAGCAAAGCGGTGCAGAGTGCAGTGCCCACAGGACGCGGTGCAAGCAGCGGCTATCACGGTGTCGTGATCAAATAAATCCAAACAGTTCTGGCTGACCGGGGCGTCGCGGGTCAGCTACGGTGTCGAGAAGACCCGCAAACATTACCTTTCAGAAATGCAGGTCCTCGATGACCTCTCGTTGTCCCACGTGTTGCAGGTTGTTCTCCTTTCTGATGTAATCAGGAGCGCTGACATCGGTAGGCGTCAGGTGCTGCGGTGCGAAGTGCAGCGGTGTGCGGTGCCCTCAGGTCGTGGTGCGAGCAGCGGCTCGGTGGCGGCGTCAGATGGCATGGTCGGTGAGACCAGGGCCACGGTGTGAGATGGAGGCGGTGCTCGTCACAGTGTTGGCAGGTCACGGTGCAAGTAGCGGCGTCATCGTTGCTGAAGTGCTGTCGTTGGCTGACGAACTGGAATTGATGGCACCGGCATCGGTAGGCCAAGGCTGCGGTGCGGGATGAGGGCGGTGCGTCGTGTAACTTTACAAGCGGTGCCCTTGAACCAGGGTGCAAGCAGCAGCATCGAGTCCGGCGTGGAGCGGCGACGTCTCGGATACCAAGAAGTTGTCGTGAAGTGAGGCGGTGCGGAGTGCGGTGCCCACAGGCCACGGTGCGAGCAGCATCTCGGTGGCAGCATCAGCAGGTGTCGTCGGTGAGACCAGGGTCACGGTGCGGCGTTGCGGTGCTGCTCTCTGTGGTGCCAAAGCTTCGGTGTGAAGCAAGGCGGTGCAGAGTGCAGTGCCCACAGGACGCGGTGCAAGCAGCGGCTCAGTGGCGACCTCGACAGGCGTCATCAGTAAGACCAAGGTGGTGTTGCGGCGGTGCCCTCTGCGGTGCCTTCAGGACACGGAGTTAGCAGCAGCATCGTAGACGGCGTTGGGCTTGAAGTCTTTGCTGTTCCTGAGACTTCTTGAACAGGGGGCAAGCTCTACCTCAAGCCCTTGGAAAAACTCACAGATGTAGATTGCAGAAAGTTCAGTCCAGTCCTTTCACTGCCCAAGACAGAAGCAGCCACAGCAGGCCAGCACAGCAAAGCACACAGCAAAGTGGTAGTTCCATCTCACAGCTTCTCCAGCTCTTCTTCTTGGCAGTCTTCTTGATCCAAAAGAGTTCTAAAGTCCTGGGGTCTGGGCCCCCCTTTTTATCCTCAATTTCACTTTGTTCTCTGAAGACAGAGAGGCCTTTGCCTAGTCCAAACCAGTTCTGGTCAGTCCTGGAGCACTTTGTTGACAAGACTCCTTCTTTCCTTTCACAGTGTAGGCCAGGGACATCAGATGCACCAGAGTTGGTGGAGCCAGCATTGTGGAGGGAAGGCACAGCCCTATTCAGGTCCCAGGTGCAACTCCTCCCACCCATCTACATGTAGATCTTGCTATTCAGCCCTGTGCTGACTCACCCTTTCTCCTGGAATCCCCCAGCCCCTGTCACTCAAACTCCAGACAAGGAATACACAACTTAGCAGAGGCAGGCTTGGATGGTTAGACAAGAAAATACCTACTTTCTAAAAGTGGTATTTTAAAACACAGAATGTTAAAACCAACTTCACTAAAAGATGCATTTTACCATTCTGAGTTCAGGCATACTAAACTCAAATTTCTACCATGTTCCCTGGGTCAGTTAGGGTTATAGGATGTAATAATCAAACTGCCCATTCTTGCCTATGGGGAACAGGTAGCCTTGCAATAGTGAAAAACGAAGTAGGCTGTAATTCACTATCAGGACATGCAACACATACCAGAGCATGTCCTAACCTTCACATACAATGCACCTTGCCCATGGGGGTACCTTGGGCCTACCAGAGGGGTGACTCACATGTAGAAAAGGGAAGGTTTAGGGACTTCCAAGTGTGTGCACTTGCCAAGTCGACATGGCAGCCCCAGGCTGAGCACAGGCTCTGCAATGGCAGGCCAGAGTTACACTTTACGGGTTGTTTGCGTGGGTGACACAATCCAGTGCTGCAGACCACCAACAGCATTTGATTTATAGGCCCTTGCACTCGCAGTGCACTTTACTAGGGACTGACACATAAATCAAATAGGCAAATCATGGACGCACCAATCCATTACACAGTTTAAACCGGAGCACTTGCACTTTACCACTGGACAGCAGTGAGGAAAGTGCGCAGAATCATTAAACCAGAAAAACAGAGTAAAAAACAGGAGGTCAGAAAGCAAAAAGTCAGGGGAAACACGCCAAAAGATGCCAAGTCTAACACTCGCCAACTCCAGCAACCCCAAGGAACTCTTCAACGTCATCTAGGAATTCACCAAGCCCGCAAGCGAAACCAAGGACATCACCCCTTCCCAGGACTTTTGCAACAAGCTTGGATCCTACTTCTATCTGAAAATTAAGATCCTCTACAACAACTTCAATGACCAAACACCCGACTCTGAAACCACCCCCCCAGCAGCGACAGCCAGTCCACCATCCCCTCCTAGACCGCAGTCACCTTTGAACACACCACTTCAATCATGAAAGGCATCCACTCAGGGTCCATACGGACCCCTGCCCACCACACATCTTCTACAGAGCTGTCACCGCCATTGCTCCAGAATTACGGCGCACCATCAACGCCACCTTCAAGACCGGCATTTATTCCGATGACTGGAAACGTGTAGAAGTCAGACCCCTGCTCAAGAAGCCCTCGGCAGATCCCACGGACCTCAGAAACTACCAGCCCATCTCCCCCCTCCTATTCATGGCCAAAGTCATCGAGAAGACCGTTCGTACTCAACTAACTAAATTCATTGAAGAGAACTTCATCCTCGACCCCTCCCACTCAGGATTCCACAGCAACCACAGCACCAAGACCATCCTGCTTGCCGCCACAGATGACATCTGCACCCTCCTCAACGAAGGCCACACCAAGGTTCTGATCCTACTAGACCCCTCAGCAGCCTTCGTCACCGTCTTCTACCGCACACTCACCGCCAGACTCCACAACACCGGCATAAAAGGAACGGCCCTCGACTGGATCCGCTCATTCCTCACCGGTAAAACCCAAAGAATCAGACTACCTCCCTTCCTCTCCGAACCCATGGAAATCAACTATGGAGTACCCCAAGGGTCATCGCTCATCCCCATGCTCTTCAAGATCTACATGGCCCCCCTTGCCGCCATCATCAGGCAGCACAGACTCATCTTAATATCATACGCAGATGACACCCAGCTCACCCTCTCCCTCACCAAGGACCACAGCATGACCAGACTCAACTTTCAGAAAGGAATGACGGACGTTTCATCCAAGATGAGCAGCAGCTGCATGAAGATTAACTCAGAGAAGACAGAGGTCCTCGTCCTCGGACACTCCCCCTTGGCTTGGGACAACACCTGGTGGCACAATGCCCGAATGCAGCCCGCCCACCCCCACCGACCACACCCGGAACCTCGGCATCATACTCAACTCCTCCCTCTGCATGACCAGACAGGTCAACACCGTCACCTCCAGCTCTTTCAATACCCCCTGCATCCTCCAAAAGACCTTAAAATAGATACCCTGCTGAATCAAGAAAGACCGTCACCCATGCACTCGTAACCAGCAGACTCGTTCATGAAAACGCCCTCTAAGCCGGGTTCAACAAGTCTCTGCTCTGTAAGCTCCCGAACACATAGAAAACCGCAGACAGACATGTACTCGGCATCTATTGACAAGAAAACATCACCAAACACCTGCAAAACCTACACTTTATCCCTGTTGAGAAGAGAGTCACTTTCAAGATACTCACCCACGCCTGCAAAAGTCTCCACAACACCGGACCCCAATACCTCAACAAAAGAATTTCCATCCACATACTCAAAAGAAACCTCCGATCCACCGACTTCGCCCTCGCCGAAATCCCTCACATCTGCAGAGCCAGAGCAGGTGGAAGAGCCTTCTCCTACATCGCGGCCAGGACCTGGAATCAGCTCCCGATCCATATCAGACTCGCCCTCTCCCTGAACATCTTCAAGAAGACACTCAAGACCTGGCTCTTCGACTAAACAGAGCTGCTGCCCCCCTCCCCAGCACCTTGAGTCCCTCCAGATGAGTAGTCCGCTTACCATTCCACTGATTGATTGATTGATTGTGCCAGGCTGACCCACTTAATGTAAGTAGACATAACTGAAGATACAGACATGGCATTCAGGGCCTGATTCACAAAGGTAAACTTACACTTTTGAGTGAGCTTGCTATTTTTTGGGGTATTCACTAACTAGGAGTTAATAGTAAGTTTGTGACTGCAAGGGCACTGTAGTCAGGGTGAAGGACAGCCCTATTTTTGTACGTGCAGATATCTCTACCGCAACTGCGGTAGTTTGTGAATATCAAAAACTAGTAAACTTACACAAAATTGTCAATTTACCTGGGTGATCGACCATCAGCATGTTTTCTCTTCATGAATGTCTATTAGATAGGAATGACCTATAGAGTTACTAAATCCCATCAGGCCTTACAGTGATAAAATTATACAGAGAGGTAATGCACCTGCTGCCAAGATCTTCCCTCATTATTTGTCTTCATATGTTAAAAACCTATTTGGGTCTACTAAGACTTTCATTTCCTCTATTAGAGGTTAAAAGCATTTAAAACACTTAGGTCCCGATAATGAGTCTGGTGGTCCATGGACCCCAGAGTCATGGGGACATGGCGGTCGCCTGACCGCTCCATTGCGATTCAGGCGGTAAGACTGCCACACCCCTGCTGCCAGGGAACTGATGTTCCCTGGCAGCGTTACGGTGGTTAGGAGGCCACAATATGCTTGCCCAGCCAAGCATATTATGAGTTTCTTCTCTGCCAGCGGTGGCATGGAGGTTCTTACTCCATCAGGGGAGGAGAGCATCCCTGGAGATGGTCAGCGTGGCGCAAAATGCTGCTGGGCTTCGTGGACAAATGGTCTGGAGCCTCACAAGCAGCCATATTTGCTGAAGAGACAAACTTACAACCGACCACTTGTGGTGGATTACCAGGAGAATGCCAAGGTCCCGGAGCAAACTGGCCCATTTGCAAAGAGCAAAAATGCTTGACTTGAAGAGCTGCAGATCCACCCAAGGGCCCAGGAACCGGAGACTCACCACTTGGGAGTCAGGAACTCATTGAAAACAGGTCCAGGAGCTGTGGGGAGCCTTTTATGTCCCTGAGGCTCAGACCAGAAGGCCAGCAGACTAGCCCTAAGAGTCTCTCTGGGCTCCTGGACCAAGATGGGTCCCAGGTCCAGTTCTTCCTCTCCACGCAAGAGGGCAGGAGGCAGCAGGTCAGCACAGCAAGGCAGCAGTTCTTCCAGAGCAGCAGTCCCACAGAGTGGCAGTCATTCAGCAGCACAGCAGTCCTTCTTCTTGACAACATATCAACAAGTCCAGAAGTGTACTGAAGTGGTGGGGTCTAAGGTCCAGTTCTTATACCCAGGGGTGCCTTTGAAGTGGGGGAGACATCAAATACAGGCCTTTGAAGTGCACAGAGTTCCTCCCTTCCTGCCCTGGGTCTAGACTCATTACAGGGGTGTATGAAGTTCTTTGTGGGTGAATAGGACACATCCTAATCAGCTGTAAGTGAGGCAATGCCCATCTCCTCCCTCCATCCTGTCAGGATGGCCCATCAAGTCACACCTAAGCTTCCATTGTGCGTGGCTGTCTAGAGAGAATACATAAAGCTTAGTTGTAACAAACCCAAACATGTAATCAGAGGAAGATGTTTAACTTGCCAGGTCGGCATGGCACTGTTAGAACTGGGGGTCTCTAGTTGGCAGAGGTAGGTCCCTTTGACCAAATAGGGACCCTTGCTTCTAAGTCAGGGAAAGGAGATTACACTACTGGATAACCCTTGCTCACCCCCTTGGTAGCTTTGCCAAAGCA
Source organism: Triturus cristatus (assembly GCF_964204655.1). Taxonomy (NCBI): domain Eukaryota; kingdom Metazoa; phylum Chordata; class Amphibia; order Caudata; family Salamandridae; genus Triturus; species Triturus cristatus. The sequence goes on from NC_140581.1 coordinate 802,578,147, forward strand.
GACAGGCTTATCTCAGAGGCAGTGTGTTAAGCATTTGTAAACAAATACAGTAATACAGTCAAAACACTACAGATGGACACTACACAGGTTTTTATAAAAATAAGTATTCTTTATATAGACTTATCACAAGACCATAAACGAAAAAAATCAACAATACTGTAATCAATAATAATTCTTCAAGATGGTAGGAATAGTTAAAAAATAGGTTATTCACTTAAAAACAGTTTTTAGCAACAGATAACCCCCAGTGGAGTTATCATGGCGTCGAGGTCAAAGAAATCCCACAGTACGGCGCCGACCGCGGAGTGTGCGGCGTCAGGCCCGGAGTCAAAACAGACCAACAAAGAACAGTACCCTGGAAAAGTGAAAACAAAGAAAGCTCACGGTGTAGGGGAGATGCGGCGTCTTTGGCGCGTTCCTTGCTTCGTGGGAGATGATGAGTCGAGACCTAGATGCCTGCGCTGACAGGGGAGGCGTCGGTTCCTGACCGGAAAGGAGGTGACGTCACAATGGCGCCGAAACCACAGTTCCATACAATGTCAGGATGTCGATGGATTCTTGACCACCCATGTCAATGATTGGCTCCGCAATGATGTCGGCTTCGGAGTCGATGCGGCACAGCAGCAGGTGTTGGGCTGGCATCACAAGTCAGAGCAGCACTCACGGCTATGGCAGGCTTACGATGTCGTTCGCTGGCGTCGATGTGGCACGGCAGCCGGAGTCGGATTTACGTTGCAAGTCGGAGCAGCGCTCACAGCTACGTTGCAGATTACGGTGTCGCTCGCGGGCATCGGTGTTGCAGATACCTTCTGTAGTCATAGAACAGCAAGTTCCAGATGCAGGCAAACAGAAAGAGTGAAGTCTGGTATCCCTGAGACTTCGGTCAGGAGGCAAGCTCAAATCAAGCCCTTGGAGTAATATTCTGCAAGATGATGAAAGTTCTTTAAAAGTTCTCTCTCCGCTCCTTGGCAATCCCAGCAATACAGCACACTGGCAGGAGGGGCAGTCCACCTTCTACAGCGTCCTTGGTTCTTCTCCGTGGCAGAGGTTTGTCTTGTTATTCCAGAAGTGATCTAAAGTCTTGGGGTCTGGGTCCCCATATTTATACTATTAAATTCTTTGTACTCTGCAGGCAGAGGGGCCTGTACCTAGCCCAAACCAGTTCTGTGCAGTCCTGGAGCACTTTGTTGACAGAACTCCTTCTTTGACAGTGTGGGTCAAGGACATCAGACGCACCACAGAAGGTAGAGCCAGCATTGTGAAAGGCAGGCACAGCCCTATTCAGGCCCAGGTGCTATCTCCTCCCACCATTACATGCAGATTGGTCTATGCAGCTCTGTGCTGACTCACCCTGTCTCCTGGAATCCCCCAGCCCCTGTCACTCACAAAACCAGACACACAATACACAAGCTAGCAGAGGCAGGCTGGATGGTTAGGTAAGAAAATACCTACTTTCTAAAAGTGGTATTTTCAAACACAGAATGTTAAAACCAACTTCACTAGAAGATATGTATTTTATCATTCTGAGTTCAGGCATACTAAATTCGAATTTCTACCATGTTCCCTGGGTCAGTTAGGCTTATAAGGTCTTGTAATCAAACTGCCCATTCTGGCCTATGGGGACTGGTAGCCTTGCAATAGTGAAAAACGGAAATGGCTGCAATTCAATATTAGGACATGCCACACACACCAGGGCATGTCCTACCTTATACTTACAATGCACCCTGCCCTTGGGCCTACCTTAGGGGTGTCTGACATGAAGAAAAGGGAAGGTTTAGGGACTGGCAAGTGGGTGCACATACCCAGTCAGCATGGCAGTACTAGACTGCACACAGGCTCTGCAATGGCAGGCCTGAGACACACTTTACAGGCTGCTTCTGTGGGTAGCACAAACAGTGCTGCAAGCCCACCAGCAGCATTTGATTTACAAGCACTGTGCACACATGGTGCTATACTAGGGTCTAGTAAATCAAATAACCCAATCATGGAGTCACTAATCAATACATCAATTTAACATAGGGAGCACTTGCACTGTGGCACTAAATAGCAGTGGCACAGTTCCCAAATCATCTAAAACCAGCAAACAGTTCAAAAACAGAGGAGGCAATCAGAAAAAATGGAAGGGAGACTAACGCCAATGGTACCAGGTCTAACAGGCACACTCAGTGTAAATTCAATGCGGCTAGTAGCATTGAATTTACAGGCCGTAGGCACCTGTAGTGCACATTACTGGAGACCTATGAGTACATTAAAAATGCCAATTGTGGATAAGCCATTTTACCATGTTTTAAGAAGAGAGCACACACACTTTAGCACTGACAAGCAGTGGTAAAATGCCTAGATTCCTAGTGCGAACAAGAACAAAGTCAGAAAAAAAGGGGAGGAGTAAGCCAAAGTTTTTCATGGTAACCCTGAAGAAAGGGTATTTTTCCAAACTAGTCCAATGCAGGCACCCATCCATCATGTTGCAAGAGTGCCTGCATTATTTGTAGGCAGCATTATTTATGTGCAGAAATAGACACCTTCCTGTACAAACACAATTCTGAGAGGCATTTTCTTCTATCTATGTGTGCTGCAGAATGCAGCACATTTAGAAAGAGGTAACAAAGAGAAGAAATAAACATATTTGTTCTTGTTATGCCTCACCCGGTGAGGCATAGAATTTTGACACATACCCCTTCTGTGGCACAATGTTGACCCAAACTCTTGCTAAATATGATCCTGCATTTCAAAGTTTTTAGAGAACATAGTGCCAAAAGGTGTAAAGCGCCAATAGTGGATATCTGTTCAAACCTGACCTCGATAAATTCACAGGTTTAGGCCGACCATGATGGAGCGTGGACAGGCTATAGGGGCCCAGTTACACCTGCCAAACAGAGTACCTTAAATATTAGTCTTCAGAGAGCTGCGTGGATCTACGTCGAAGATGCATCACATAGCCAAAGTGATGCGTCAGTTCCAGGATGTGATGAGGTTGGCTGCGTGATCCTGTTACATCAACAAGGGCTTACGATGCACAGTCCAGATCAGGGATGCATCGCAAATTTAGGATGATGCATCGGCTCCTCGGAGCTGGGAGGCTGTGATGCGGGGTCTGGCATCATTATCAATGCTGCTGCCAACGGGGGATTCAAGTGTCTGTGTCGAGGATGTATCACACAGTGGCAGTCCTTAAGGTGATATATTGGCTGCGGCGATGATGCAAGTCTTTGCAATGGGTCCAAAACATGCACCAGCAGAGATGCATCGGTTCTGTTCGGAGTTGCAGCATGCAGCAAAGGAGATTCGTAGGTTCTGCTGGATCCACAGAGGCTGTCAAAGAACTTTAAGTCCACTTCCAAGGGTCAATGACTGGAGTGGCACCAATGTCCGTGTAGACTCACAGATGTCCAGGTGCAGATACAAGTTTGTTAGAAGGCTGTTATGTCCCTCAAGCTTCAAATCAGGAGGCCAACCAACAAGCCCATGGAATCACTCTGGGTTCTGGTTCAAGAAATGCGGGTCTTGTCCTTCTCACCCAGGCAGGTGCCTTCTGTGGCTATCTAATCAGAAGGTCCAAATACTCCAATATGCGGATGATATGGATGTACTCGACCACACCCAAGTGGGCCTACAAAGTATTCTCAACTCCTGTGCCGGGTACCACAAAATCAACTCAATCAAGATGAATTTGAATAAAATGAGAATAGAGATATTTGGCAGGAAATTAATCAAAAAAGTTTGGTGTTATGTGGAGGGTGTGAAACTGGAGAGAGTGAAAAGTTTCAATTACCTATGTGTGCACTAGTGCAGGAGAGGCAGAAAAAGGGCACAAGAAGAGACTTTAAAGGCCTCTGCCAAGCACCTATTATATGCAGTGGGGCATCTGCAAAGGAGCTCGGCTTGCCCTAACTTGAAAGCACTGCTAACCGTGAGGGCCAGTAAAGTAATGCCTACCCTCTCCTAGTGTACTATAATGATTGCAGATCACCTATTCAAACTTCTGGATAAACAGTAATGAGCGCAAGATAGAAATTTGGTTGCTCCCCCAGAATGCATTAGTCAATCCCTGATTAGGCTAGAATTAAATTTCCCCAAGCAAAATCTGGTGCTGCATGCCAAATGGATAGCATACTTCTTAAAATTAAAAACTAAGACAAGTATGCTAAAGTAGCTCCTTTAGAGGAGAATATACGAGCCAAACTCTGAATGTGGGGTGTTCTCAAAGAAGTCAATTCAAGTACTGGAAGTGGAAAACATCATTAACTCCTGATAAAGGTTATGAACTTGCTATGAAGAATGCAAATGCCCTCTTAGTGGCACACGATTCAAAGAACTTAAAGAACAAAAAGCAAGGCAGCTGGGCCATGGATTTTTATGCTGCATCCCTACCTACCTGAGTTCTGCGCTCCCAATCAGGGCAAAAATCAGCCTTATGAGATGGTGATGCAGTCTGATTCCCTTAAGAAGTTATTGGTTTGGTCGCTGAAAAGGAGAAATGAACAAGCAATGCAGACTATGCAGTAAATCAGAGGATTCCCTGATGCATGTGATCTGCACCTGCGAGATTCTTACACCGTTGAGGAAGTTCTGGTTAAGACCAATGAGAGGTGTGCTTTGATAAAGGTGTGACTACAAGCCCCTCTACCCCTGTTGTTGACCATGAGGCAATAGTATTGCCTAAATAGAAAAACGAAGTATCATTAAGTAACCTTATGTATTTTGTGTATACATATTAGATGTGCACTTCACTGTATACTCATTATAGGATTTATTAGGAGTGGTATGCACGGGGCTGGACCCCGTGTAGTCCTGATGAAGAGCTTGTAGGGGACAGCTCAAAACATATTGACACAGACGCAATACTAGGGGAACCAAACTCATTAAGGTCAGGTTTCTCCTTGGTATTAAGCCCGGATTTGAACCACACCAGCTAGGGGCGGGAATAAAACAGAAGATCACTAGTTAGGTATTTTTAGGACTTCTCTTCCTTCCACTCAACCTCACATAGTCCATAACTAAGTACTCCTACGTAGTTCGCAAGTTGCAGCACCCTTCAATACGAAGAGGATTGAGAGGAATCCCAATGGTGAAACATGCCTCCTGGGGGAAACCCTGGTGGGTGAGGGGTCTCTAGAAAAAGAGTATTGTTTCTAGTAAGGTGATTACAATGAACTTTCGTGGAATCCTAGTTCACTCATTGGTTAGTTTTTTTTCAATATTCTCAAATTTTGTGAAACTAAGACCAATGTTCCACATTTTAAATATTCAATCCTGCCGGAGTGCTATCATTAGCTGCCTAAGAAGTGAATAAGGTTAGCTTTCAGGCCACCTCATAAGGTACATGAAAGCGGAGGCAGACCAACAGAAACTCGAGGGAGATATTGACATTGATCCCTCAAAAAAGAAACCTGAATAAGATGTGGCCCGCAACTTGGACATGACTTTAATTTTTTAGGAGTGCATTAGGTCCCCATTGGGGATTACAAAAAATGAAAGGGGGGGATGGGGGTGGTGTCTAGGGGGCATGGTGCATAATGATTTTAAAAGTTCGATGTTGGGGGTCTAGAGGGGAGGTGTGCAATAATGGGATTAGTGCAATATTTACATTTTCGGGTACGGTAAGCGTTAGGAAACTCTTGTGGTGCAATAGTGGGATGAGCAAAATATTAATTATGGGATGCCTAGATGTATGGAACGTATAAGTTAAGCTTGAGTGTAATAATGTGACTATTGCAACTTCCCTCGATGGCTCAATGCAATATTAATTGAAGGTCCACTACGGGTATGGAATGTGCAAAGTAATTCAGTGTGTTACAACTAGTTCAATGTAATTCTTTCTGAAGGCCCATCTAGGGGATGGAATATTTGATGTTCCTTTGTGTGTAACTTTGGAAGAAGCGGTTATGAGTAATTCCCATAGTAGGATAACTATGGTCAGGTTGCAGCAAGATAAGTATGATTGGAATACTGGGGCAAAGTGCAATTTCCATTACTCCGGTCGAAAGCCTAGTTTATACTGGGTGCTATTATTGGCTTTTAAATTTATGAAGATTGCATCGACCACTGTTGCCTCGCAATATGTATATGAGTATATTTTTGACTGCAATGATTTTAATTAATTGAACAGTCAATAAAATGCAATATCTTTAAAAAAATCTTTTGCCTGTTTGCAACGCCACATTTAGAAAGGAGATAGAAACTTGTTAAGAGTGTGTAACTATGCAGTTCTGAGAATAGTTTGGTCCATTAACAAGGAGATGTAAGGGAGTTCTTAGGAAAAATGGGCTTGTGTCATCAGTGGATTCACAATTTTCCCTAACTCCTAAGCCATTAAAGAAACTGACACAATGTGACATAAGTGATCAAGGACCCAGGAATGGAGAATGCATGAAAGCCTTACTGAACCTGAGACACACTGGGGCCGATTCCGATCCTGGAAAAATATTCCCCGTACGAATCGCATCTGGATTTTTTACTGTACGAATCGTACAAGTCCCGTACAAACTGGCAAGTACGATTCGTATGTGAAAAAGTCCATACGAATCGCATTGGGTAAATTCCCCGACACGTCCTCGGGTCGGAAAAGGTGTCCGACACGTCCCCGGACATTTTAACGTTCGAATCTGAAAACTGAAGTCAGAGCGCGCAAGTACGATTCCTACCGTCCGTCCGATTGTACAACCGTATGGTAAAAAGACCGTCCGGAGCGAACTCCTATAGCAACCATGGCGACGTCCAAACAGGTGCCCGGTACGAGCCGAACAACCCCCCCAGCCCCCCGTATGTATGCGCCGTACCCCCCCAGCCCCCCGTATGTATGACACGTACCCCCAGGCCCGTAGGTACGGCACGTACCCCCACCCGTGTATGTACGGCACGTACCCCCACCCGTGTATGTACGACACGTACCCCCACCCGTGTATGTACGACACATACCCCCACCCATGTATGTACGACACGTACCCCCACCCCTATATGTACGACATGTACCCCCACCCGTGTCTGTACGACACGTACCCCCACCTGTGTATGTACGACACGTACCTCCACCCGTGTATGTACGACACGTACCCCCACCCGTGTATGTACGTTACCCCCACCCGTGTATGTACGACATGTACCCCCACCCGTGTATGTACGACATGTACCCCCACCTGTGTATGTACCGTACCCCCACCCGTGTATGTACGGCACGTACCCCCACCCGTGTATGTACGACATGTACCCCCACCCGTGTATGTACCGTACCCCCGCCCGTGTATGTACGACACGTACCCCCACCCATGTATGTACGACACGTACCCCCACCCATGTATGTACGACACATACCCCATCCGTGTATGTACCGTACCCCCACCCGTGTATGTACGGCAGGTACCCCCACTCGTGTATGTACGACACATACCCCGACCCGTGTATGTACCGTACCCCCACCCATGTATGTATGACACGTACCCCCACCCATGTATGTACGACACGTACCCCCACCCCCGTAGGTATGGTGCAGAGCCCCAGCGCTATGCGCTGGGGGTCCGCACCATACCTACGGGGGTTGGGGTACGTTCCGTACATACACGGATGGGTGTACATGCCATACATACACGGGTGGGGGTACGTGTTGTACATACATGGGTGGGGGTACGTGCTGTACATACACGGGTGGGGGTACGTGCTGTATATACACGGGTGGGGGTACGTGTCATACATACACGGGTGGGGGTACGTGTCATACATACACGGGTGGGGGTACGTGTCGTACATACACGGGTGGGGGTACGTGCCATACATACATGGGTGGGGGTACATGTCGTACATACACGGGTGGGGGTACGTGTCGTACATACACGGGTGGGGGTACGTGTTGTGCATACACGGATGGGGGTACGTGCCGTACATACACGGGTGGGGGTACGTGCCGTACATACACGGGTGTGGGTACGTGTCGTACATACATGGGTGGGGGTACGTGTCGTACATACACGGGTGGGGGTACGTGCCATACATACACGGGTGGGGGTACGTGTCGTACATACACGGGTGGGGGTACGTGCCGTACATACACGGGTGGGGGACGGCATGTACATACGGGGGTCTGGGAGGGGACGGCATGTACATACGGGGGGCTGGGGGAGGAGACTGCGCGTACCCGGCCCCCTATTCAACTCGCATCGCGGCGTCCTTCGCTTTTCCGGCACTTTTTGGATGCCGTAAAAATATTGCCGTCCGGACTCCTGTCGGTGCGAATCGTACTTGCTGGGACGTAAAACATGCCTAACTCCGTCCGGACGTCACGTCCGCGGTGTCCCAGATCGCATTCGTATGGATTTTGCTGTCGGTCGGTGTTTTTTCCGACTCGTACGGAAATGGTGTTTCCGTAAGAATCGTACTTACAAGTTGTATGGTGTTTTTACCGGGTATGAGTCGGACGGAGAAAACGCTCCGACCGATGGTTCGTACCCGGTTTTTCCAGGATCGGAATCGGCCCCACTGTGTACCACACTTGTTCTAGACATGCCAGATTATGAGACAGAATTATTTTTGTATGGTCATGAAAAGGAAGAGTGCTCTCTTTGTGTTCTCACTTAGCAGTGGGAAAAACCTCTTGCATATTTTTTCTGGAATACTAGATCCAGGTGCCTTGAGATCAGATGCGGTTTTGAAGCATAAGCTAATTGTGTTTGTGCAACACACATCAGAGACACATTTGACACAAAGAAGAACCCAACATCTAATCAATGCAAGATTAGCTAAGTATGAGCTAATACTTCTAGTAACCCTAAATGTGTTAAAGAGAGGATATAGTTCTTTACATTCTGCTATTCTTTGGCCGCTTTCAAATGTAGAGAATATTATTGACAATGATGGTAAAGAACATGATTGTTTGGAATTATCAGAATTGTGCACAAAACCAAGACCTGACATCTAAGATATGCTATTGAATCTAACTGATTTGTCTGTATTTACTGATGGCTCCTGTTTAAAAGACACCACGGTAAATGTGTGTGCAGTATATGCTGTTTGCTCCTTAACGTAAATTTTTGAAGTATTATATTTGTGCAATGTATTTTCAGCCCATGTTGCCTATTTGAGTACTCTTACTATTGCTCACATACAAAGGGTTACCATTTACACTGAAAGTCAGTATTGTTTGAGAGTTGTGCATGCTTTTGGCCACTTCTAATAGTCTGTTTGGTTTCATGAGTTCTGCTGGGACACTAATTTAAAACATACCACAAATACTTAATTTGCTCTGTTCTGTGAGATTGCCATTTACACTTGCAGTTGTGAAATGTGCAGCATATTGATGTGGAAGTGGTGATGTCATAAAAGGAAATTATTATGCAGATGCAGATACATATTACTACACAGCACTGGATACTTCACTGCTAATGTAAGTTAGTAATCGCCCGGCACCTACACATACTTGTGTGTCAATTCAAACAGTGGATGAGACTTGGGTAGTACAGGATGCAATGTCAGATGGGGAAAAGAAAGAGTGGGAAACCACTGGATGTAAGCAAGAACAGCATATCTTCTGAAAAAGCAATGATGAAAGATTTATCTTGCTAAATTCACTTTTACCACAGAAGGTGAAATTGTCTCACGGACCTACACGTGTAGGAAGAAATGGGATTATAAATAGATTTAATCACAACTTATTCACCCTCACTTTAGGAATGGTTCGGAAAGTCATTTCCAGGGGTGTGCAGTATGTCAGCAAAACAATGCTGGAAAGTACACTCACATAGTCATGAGTAATTGGGAAAGGCACATTGTCCTTTCACTAGATTTTAGGTTAATTTTGTTGAAATGTCATCGTGTAATAATCTAACGTACATGATAGTAGTGGTGTGCATGTTTTCAAAGTGTGTTAAAGCATACCCGACAAAGATTCAATAAACGAACAGTTGCTAATTTTTGCTCAGGGAGTTGATTCCTAGGTACGTAATGTAGTTGACAATCAAATTAGATAGAGGTGGACACTTTTATGAATTACATCATTAAGGTGATCTGTGAAGAATTAGACATTGATCGAATGTTTCACCGCAGTTACCACCCTGTGATCATCACGTGTTATTGAGAGACTGAATTGTGTGATTAAAAACCAACTGTCAAAAAAGGTGTGTGTGTCTACTTCTCTAAAATTACCAGATGCACTCCTTCTGGTGATATTAAGTGTGAGATGTACTCTGAACCAAATGACTGGTCAAAGCCCACATGAAATATTGATGTGTGGACCAATAATGTAGATCATGGCATCCCATTGGCAGACTGGCTCAAATTACTGTTGACTTGGTCCTGGATTATTGCAAGCATCTGGTTGATTTATTGTGCTCTATCTCTCATCAGTGCAGCTTGCCAAGCACTCTCTGCCCTTAGTTTCATCTCACAATCTACAACTAGGATAGTGGAGTCTTGTCAAAAAGCATATCAGAAGGTACTTCCTGCTACAGAGATGGAAGGGGCCTTATCAGGTTATCCTGTTACGGAACACAACTGTGAAGGGTAATGGACAGCCTTCTTGGATCCATGTCTCACACTCTCAGAAAATGTGGGCAACAGAAAGACTGTTATCAGTTGTCGAGTCAGGTTGACAGACTCAAATTTTGGAAAAGCAGGAGGGGTGAAAAAAGACGCAAATGAAAGCAGTGAATACCAAAGTGAAAGCCACAGTTCAAAAGCAAAGTAAAAAAAGAGAAGACTGCGTAGAAGTCTAGTTGTATAAATTTGAACTTTGGAAAACAAGTTCAAACTATAGGTGAGCATTCACAAAGCAGTGTGGTGCAGAGTAATTCTGCATTTGGTAGTTTAAAGGTAACTAAAGAAACAAGAGAAAGTGCCATTGGAGAGCCTGAAGAGAGCACCATACATGTCTCAGAGGGAGGTACAAAATGTCAATCAATGAGACAGTGAAAGACAAACAAGAATTACACAGCTCCTGGGTGTGAATATTTGGGAATTATTGAACCAGAAAAGACATTAAAGGGCTTACATTTTTCCTGGAGATCCAAAAGGGTCCCCTTATATTAAAAGAGTGGGGAACACTCAGATACAAAGACATTTTTCCTGAAATGCAGTGAATTGTTGACGGTTGAAAAATTTTGAACTGATTTTTTAAGAAGTTAGTTTTTCAAAATGTTTAAGCACTTTGTTTTTGAAAGACAGATCAGATGAGAAAATGTCAACAAGAAGAGAGAAGATTTGTATTACCTTCAAAGCAATTTTAGTAGTTTTGATTGTTTGCATTTCCTCCAAAAGGGGATCACTCAAGCACTGCAACGAGAATAGTACTAAATATGATGGATTAGATGTTAGAAATAATATGAGAATTATTATTTAGAAAATACTCACATGGCATAGAGAAATCATTAATGTTTCTGATTGTTATATGTGTACACAATTTCCTAATTCTGTTTCTGAACTTAGGAATTACACCGTTGTCTTATGCTCTGTACTTTTCAGTAAATTACTCAATAATAATGCATCAGAGTCTCTCAAGGGAAATTAATAAAGATCGTAATGTTCCAATAGGTGATATACCTGCTATTGAAAATCTTGGTAGAAGTGATTTTATGACAGTTCTTCTAAAGATTCCTAGTCCTAATACGAAGGTACCAACATGAAGAATATTTATTTTTCAGAGATAAGTGTGTGTAGACTAATGAAAGGGCACCGTTGTTTTATTATAGAATATAATAATCAATAAAGAATTTAACTAATATTGCACAAGGAGTTCACCCATGAGCAGAACCTAAAATCTGCAATCAGATTGCTTCATGGTTAGTTGGTGGCTAAATTGGTATTAGAAGTAGTTGCTATCTCCCTTGATATATTATTGTTAGCTGTAATAGGTGTTTATGCAGCCTTTAAAAGTGTGGGTATACTTTTAGCATGTGTTTGAAAATGAAATGTAGAAATAATAATAAGAAGAAGATGAGAAGAGTGCCCGCCTCTAAGAAAAAATGTAACTCTTTTGGAAAAAATCTGAGGAATGTGGTAGACTAAAAATTTTAATTCTGAAGGAGTCTAAGGGGTCATATATGATGACAATAATTTTGTGATGCTGTGATGGGCTGATAATTTTCAATTATCAGAGGGAGGAACTGAGAGAGCTAATTAATAAATTGAAAAACAATGCAACATTATTTATAATTTGTAACACAGTAGGACTTTAAAACGTGTATGACAAATACATGTACATAATTTTCTTACTCTGTAAAATAGAAAGTATTGTGAATTATATGCCTGGGTTTCTGGTCTATTGTATTTTTCTATAGTTAACATGATATAAGATAAAAAAGACTATGTCAGCGGTGTGTTTTGGCAGAAGTGCAAATGTTCTCATATTGTTATATTTATGTGATGTTTTCTTCCAGCATAAAGTACGTGCAAGAAAATATTGTTCACAGAAAAAAATGAATGCTATATATTTTGAAGTTGGTATTTTACTTCTGGTTGAAAGTTTATATGAATATAGCGAATGCTCTCATTTAAAATGATTCTGTATTTCTAAAAGCGTCCGGATGGAAAGCCAGAGAATTGCTTGTTATTTTCATGCAACATTTCGGTTCCATTTGTGATGCTTACAGAATGTTATGTATTAAATATATCACAATTAGCTCTGTATACAAGAATTGTTTGTTTTGCTCAAACACTATATTTGTTTAGTCTAATTTATTGGCAAGTTGCTCATTTTTAGAGCCACACTTGAAATGTTTTTACGTTATGTTTTGTTATTTTACTTAAGTTATGTTATGCAGATTTGTACAGTGCACTATCCCCCGGAGTGTATCCTGGCACTGAGCATGTGTGAGTGTAACCACACAAAGGGCCTAGTGGGACTACTCGAAAAACCAAGCCATCAGCTTCTTGAGGAATTCAAGAAGTGAGGTGGAGGCTCTCATGTGTACCGGCAGGTCGTTCCAAGCTTTAGACGCGAGCATGGGCACATTTTAGAGCACAAACTCACTCTCTTGTAGCTCATGTTTCAAAAGCAATTTTTTCTAACAACCCACTTCAGCACAGCACAATTGAGCTCTTTTGAGAATGCCTACTTTATAGGCAGTTTTTGATGGAAAACATTGGTCTTGTTGACAGAGCACAAAGTTGCTCTATGTTATGTTATGTTGACTAATTGATTGTGCACTTTTAACCCCTTCGATGCTCATGACGGAACGGTTCCGTCATGAGCATCGGTTGGGCTGTGCTCATGACGGAACCGTTCCGTCATGAGGACAGCCCCCGGGGGAAGCGCTGGCGCTCCCCCCCTTTTGCCTCGATCTTGCCCCCCTTTACGGGGGTGGCAGCGGAAGAGCTTCCGCTGCCACCCCCGACCCCCCCCGAGCCCCCCCACGCTTTCTGATGACGTCAGCGCGCACAGCGCGCGCCGGCGTCATCAGGAAGCGTTGGACGCGCTGGAATCCATTTCTTCCAGCGCGTCCGAGGGGAGCAGAGGTAGGTGTTTGGCGTCTGGTGGGGGCCGCGGCGGTGAAATCTCTAGTATTGAGGCATCGGGGGAGAGGAAAGAGTATTTCCTCTCCCCCGATCTCTCAATACAGGGCATTCCTGCTCCACGATCGCGCACAGCGTCGCGATCGTGGAGTAGGGATGCCCCACTAGACACCAGGGATTTTGTATTTGGAGTTTGGGAAGCGACCCCTTAGGCAAGGGTCGCTTCCTTGGGCACGATTCTTTGGCAAAGTCTTTTCTGCCCCCCCTGGGGGCAGATCGGCCCGCTTTATGCGCGTTTCTGCCCCCAGGGGGGGCAGAAAAGCCCACTAGTCACCAGGGATGCTGTTTTTACTATGTAGGAAGCGACCCCTTGGGCAAGGGTCGCTTCCTTGGGGGCAAATTTTGTGGAAGTCTTTTCTGCCCCCCCTGGGGGCAGATCGGTCCGCTTTCTGCGCGTTTCTGCCCCCAGGGGGGGGCAGAAAAGCCCACTAGACACCAGGGATATTGTTTATGCTATGTAGGAAGCGACCCCTTAGGCAAGGGTCGCTTCCTTGGGGGGCCAAATAATTTGAAGACTTTTCTGCCCCCCCTGGGGGCAGATCGGTCTTCTTTCTGCCCGTTTCTCCCCCTAGGGGGGGCAGAAAAGCCCACTAGACACCAGGGATGTCTATTTCGTTATGTAGGAAGCGACCCCTTGGGCAAGGGTCGCTTCCTAGGGTGGTAAAGTGATTAGGAGACTTTTCTGCCCCCCCTGGGGGCAGATCGGTCGTCTTTCTGCCCGTTTCTGCCCCCAGGGGGGGCAGAAAAGCCCACTAGACACCAGGGATGTCTTTTTCTTTATGTAGGAAGCGACCCCTTGGGCAAGGGTCGCTTCCTTTGCGGCCTAATTTTTTAGAATACTTTTCTGCCCCCCCTGGGGGCAGATTGGTCGTCTTTCTGTCCGTTTCTGCTCTTTGGGGGGGGGGCAGAAAAGCCCACTAGACACCAGGGATATAAATATTATTGTAGGAAGCGACCCCTTGGGCAAGGGTCGCTTCCTTGGGCCCCTAAAAGTTTTGAAGAATTTTCTGCCCCCTCTGTGGGCAGATCGGTTTTATTTTTTTGCCGTTTCTGCTCCCATTGGAGGCAGAAAAGCCCACTAGACACCAGGGAATTAGTTCAATTAGAAATAGAAGTGACCCCTCGCTTCCAGGGTGCAATTTGTTATATGTATTTGGCTCACCTGCCCCGGGACTGAATAGCCTTTTTTTTCCTGCTGTTTTCTGCCTGACCTGGCACACAAACCGATTGACCATTTGGGTAGTGACATGGCATGTTATAATGTTTATTGTTATATGTTTTGTGATTTCCAATTGTAATGTTTTTTTTGTTTACTGTTTTGTTCTAGGTGAAGGCTTTTCTTCTGTTCACGGTGACATTTTGGTTCTGGTGGTTTTGCTGTTTGTGTAGTTTGGTAAGAGACTGTTTTTTTGTACAATGCAAATGTGTTTGATTTCTCTGCCTGTTTTTTTTTGCAAATGGTGTAATAATAGCAGTATGTTTGGTTTTTGAGTTTCAAAAACTTTTTGCATTGGTGCATGATGTGTATTTTGTTGTCTTGTGAGTAATTTTTTTTTTTTCTTCTTTCTAGTTTGATATCGTTGGTCTTTGCTGTGTCACTGCAGAGTTTGTTTCTGGTGAGTGTAGCTGTCTCTTTTGATTTTGGATTGTATAGTTTTTGAGTACATTGATCTTATTGATATAAGGTACACATTTCTTTACTTACTTGGTTTGCACATTGTTGGTTGTTGTTGACTTGTTTGTGCAGTCTTCCATCTTAGTAGGTATAATGGCTAGCCGCAGGATGACTGCTCAGCAGGTTGTTGGTTTGCTGTTTGAGTCTTCCTCTGATATTGGGTCAGAGACTGACTCTGCTTCTGAGGGAGAGGGGGCAGGGGACGATTCTGGCAGTGAGTTTTCTCTCCGTATGGGGTCATCGGATGATGAAGATACTCTTAGCGCGGATGAGGTGCCTGTGTTAGAGGAGGAGACTGATGTGCCGATAGTGCGGCAAGAGGCATCTGGGCTGCAGCCTGCGGCTGCAAGGCTTCCCGTTGGTGTAGTGCGGCAAGAGACATCTGGGCTGCAGGCTGGGACTGCAAGGCTTCCCGTTGGTGTAGTGCGGCAAGAGGCATCTGGGCTGCAGGCTGGGGCTGCAAGCCTTTCCGTTGGTGTAGTGCGGCAAGAGACATCTGGGCTGCAGGCTGGGGCTGCAAGTCTTCCCGTTGAAAGTGATGACCTCTGGGTTGCCCCTGGCATGGTGCAGCCGGAATTTCCTGAGTTTACTGGTGTTCCAGGGTCTAGAGTGAATACCGAGAACTTTTTGCCTGTAAATTTTTTTCAGTTGTTTATGGACGATGTGTTTTTGGCAGAGATTGTTGAGCAGACTAATTTGTATGCCGAACAGTTTTTGAGGGACAACAGTGCCAGTCTTAAGCCACACTCTAGAGCTACCCGGTGGACTCCCACAAATGTTGAAGAGATGAAGAAGTTCTTGGGTTTAACTTTTTTGATGGGCTTGCTAAGGAAGCCATCATTGGCTTCATATTGGTCTAGCAGTCCCTTGATGGCAACGTCTATTTTTCCGGCAGTCATGAGTCGTGACAGGTATTTGCTTCTGCTTCGGATGATGCACTTTGTAGATAATGGTTTAGCGTTGCCACGAGATCACCCTGATTGTGACCGTCTTTTTAAGATTAGGCCTGTCCTTGATCACTTTGTTGATCGATTTTCTGAGATTTATGCCCCTGGTAGAGAAATTGCAGTGGATGAGTCTTTGGTGTTGTTCAAGGGCCGCTTGGTTTTTAGGCAATACATTCCTAGTAAGAGGGCACGCTATGGAATAAAGCTGTATATGCTGTGTGACAGTAGGACTGGATATGTCTCTAATTTCAGGGTGTACACCGGTAAGGAATCTAGGTTTAACCTCCCTGGTTGTCCGTCCACTTTTGGAGTGACTGAGAAAATTGTTTGGGAACTTGGAAGAGGATTTTTTAACAAAGGCCACCATTTATATGTAGATAACTTCTACACTGGTGTACGGTTGTTCAGGGAATTGGCCAAAGTTGACACTTTTGCTTGTGGCACAGTCCGCTGTAACCGTAAAGGTTTTCCGAAAGAACTTGTTTGTCAAAAGCTTGTGCGGGGACAGTGCAGTGCGTTGCGTTGCCAGGAGCTTCTTGCTGTGAAGTTTACAGACAGGAGAGATGTCTACATGCTGACTTCCATCCATGATGAAAGCACTGCACCTGTGACTGTTTGGGGTCAGGTCGCTGAAGCGCGCAAACCTGTATGTGTTTTAGACTATAATAGGTACATGGGTGGTGTTGACAGAGTAGATCAGAGGTTGGAACCTTACACTGCTCTTCGTAAGGCTTACATTTGGTACAAGAAGTTGGCTATCCATCTTTTCCACTTGGCAATGTTTAATGCTTTTGTTGTGTTCCAGGATTCTTGCCCTGAGTCAAAGATGACTTTTGTTAAGTTTCAGGAGTCTGTAATAGGCAGCCTTGTTGTAGTGGAACAGGCAAGTGTTCCTAGAGTTGGACTGGTGGAGGATGTTGCTAGATTGAAAGAACGCC
The DNA here is from genome assembly GCF_964204655.1 of Triturus cristatus. NCBI lineage: Eukaryota > Metazoa > Chordata > Amphibia > Caudata > Salamandridae > Triturus > Triturus cristatus. The sequence continues at coordinate 802,595,201 of NC_140581.1, forward strand.
ACTTTCCAGATCACATTCCTCCCACACCCGCAAAAGATTTTCCCAGTAGGAGATGTAGAGTCTGTTGGCGAAGAGGTTTGCGGAAGGAGTGTCGTATGTACTGCCCCGATTGTCCCTCTCATCCTGCACTGTGTCTCTCTGCTTGTTTTAGAGCGTACCACACGCGAAAAAATTTTTGGGAGGATTCTTGAGTGGTAAAGTGAACTGGCTGGTCTGTATTCTTTGGATAATTTGATTCTGTTTCAATGTTGGTGTTAGTGCAATGTATTTAGTTGCTGATTTTCTGTTAGAAGATTTGTATCTATTTGCAATTTGTTTGTGTTTTTATTTTTTTCTAAAAAAATCCAAAATGTGATGGCGGTGTGTGTAGGCTTGCGCTTGGCTGTTGGTGTGTGTGGACTGGCACTTGGTTGGTGGTGTGCGTGGAATGGTGCTTGGCTGACGGTGTGCGTGGACTGGCGGTGTGCATGGACTGGCGGTGTGCGTGGACTGGTGCGTGGCTGGTGGTGTGCGTGGAATGGTGCTTGGCTGGCGGTGTGCGTGGCTGGTGGTGTGCGTGGAATGGTGCTTGGCTGGCGGTGTGCGTGGAATGGTGCTTGGCTGGTGGTGTGCGTGGAATGGTGCTTGGCTGGCGCTGTGCATGGACTGGTACTTGGCTGGCAGTGTGTGTGGACTGGTGGTGTGTGCGGACTGGTGTTTGGCTGGTGGTGTCCGTGGACTGGAGCTTGGCTGGTGGTGTCCGTGGACTGGAGCTTGTCTGGTGGTGTGTGTGGACTGGAGCTTGGCTGGCGGTGTGCGTGGAATGGTGCTTGTCTGGTGGTGTCCGTGGACTGGAGCTTGGCTGGCGGTGTAGGTGGATTGGCGATTGGCTGCCGGTGTGCCTGGACTGGCGATTGGATGGCGGTGTGCCTGGACTGGCGCTTGGCTAGCGGTGTGCGTGGACTGGTGTTTGGCTAGCGGTGTGTGTCGACCAGTGCTTGGCTGGCTGTGTGTGAGTAGTGACTTTCTGCTGGTCACTACACACACTGCTAGCTGAGTGCCACTCCACGCAATCCTTCTGCCTGTGTAGTTGCTGTGTCTGGATTGTGGGCGTGTGAAAGTGATGGGCCCTTGAATGGCGCTGTGTGCCGGTGTGAGTTTTGTTATGTGATGGGCCCGCGGCTGGCGGTGTGAATGGTTTTGTATGTCTCACACGTATGAAAGGTGTATGAATGGCCTGTAAAGAGGTTGGTGCCTTGTCGTGGCTTTACAGCTCACGAGCTGTGAGTCAATGGTTCAGTTTCTTGCCCTTTCAATTATTACCAGTGCATTTCATTTTTTGTGAAATCACTTGGTAATACAATTTTATCTACTGAACCATCACTCACCCTCGTGCCAAATCCAACCAGTATGTGCGTGTGCTTGCGGGTTAGATGACTGTGCAGTAATATTTGTTTTTTTGAAGCAGGGTGTACCTTGTCCCTTTTTGGTGATTTTTGTACTGTGTTGCTTTTGTACCTGGTGGTGCGAATGGTCTTGTTTGTATCACGTATGAAAGGTGTGTGAATGGCCTGTAAAGCGGTTGGTGCCTTGACGTGGCTTTACAGCTCACGAGCTGCAAGTCATTGGTTTGGTTTTTTGTGAATTTAATTATTGACAGTGCATTTCATATTTGTGAAATCTCTTGTTAATAAAATTTAATACACTGAACCATGACTTGCCCTCGTGCCAAATCCAACCAGTATGTGTGTGTGTTTGAGGAATAGATGGTTGTGCAGGAATCTTTGTTTTTTGTTTCTCTGCTAAGGTACACTTTCCATGTAAGAATAACCCACCAACTGTAGATATTGTCGAAAACCTTTGGGAGTTCATGGTGATGTCTCTCTAGTGATTTGAAAAATATTTTTTATCCCCATTGTCCTGTAAACCTCAAATTGTCTGCCACATTTTCTTTGCAGTATTATTCCTAAATTCTCACGCTGTAGTAACAATAGGTAATCTGGTTATGCAAGGGGGGTTACTTTTGTTTTTTGCCCAGGGCTCGGCGGCCATCTAGGGAAACCTTTCCAACCCACGCATTTCTGAAAAGTAGACACCCGGCGGCTTCCAGGGAGGTATGGCTTGCGTGGATCCCCCAACGTTTCCTTACCCAGAATCCCCTGCAAACCTCAATTTTTGCCCAAAAAATCACTTTTTTCACACATTTTGGGGTGGGAAAGTAGTGGCATCACCGGGCTCACACAAATTTACCACCACCCAGCGTTCCCCCAGGTCTCCCGGTAAAAATGGTGCCTCACTTGTGTGGGAGGCCCAAGTACCCGCGGCAGGCAAGGGCCCCAAAGGTAGTGAGGCCACCTCAAGATGGCCTATCGCCAAACCACCTGGTTTTGCAAGGGGGGTCACTTTGGTTTTTGGCCCGGTGCGCGGCGGCCATCTAGGGAAACCTACCAAACCCAGGCATTTTTGAAAACTAGACACCCGGCGGCTTCCAGGGAGGTATGGCTTGCGTGGATCCCCCAACGTTTCCTTACCCAGAATCCCCTGCAAACCTCAATTTTTGCTCAAAAAATCACTTTTTTCACACATTTTGGGGTGGGAAAGTAGTGGCATCACCGGGCTCACACAAATTTACCACCACCCAGCGTTCCCCCAGGTCTCCCGGTAAAAATGGTGCCTCACTTGTGTGGGAGGCCCAAGTACCCGCGGCAGGCAAGGGCCCCAAACGTAGTGAGGCAACATCAACATTGCCTATCCCAAATGTCGCCTCACTACCTTTGGGGCCCTTGCCTGCCGCGGGTACTTGGGCCTCCCACACAAGTGAGGCACCATTTTTACCAGGAGACCTGGGGGAACGCTGGGTGGTGGTAAATTTGTGTGAGCCCGGTGATGCCACTACTTTCCCACCCCAAAATGTGTGAAAAAAGTGATTTTTTGAGCAAAAATTGAGGTTTGCAGGGGATTCTGGGTAAGGAAACGTTGGGGGATCCACGCAAGCCATACCTCCCTGGAAGCCGCCGGGTGTCTAGTTTTCAAAAATGCCTGGGTTTGGTAGGTTTCCCTAGATGGCCGCCGCGCACCGGGCCAAAAACCAAAGTGACCCCCCTTGCAAAACCAGGTGGTTTGGCGATAGGCCATCTTGAGGTGGCCTCACTACCTTTGGGGCCCTTGCCTGCCGCGGGTACTTGGGCCTCCCACACAAGTGAGGCACCATTTTTACCGGGAGACCTGGGGGAACGCTGGGTGGTGGTAAATTTGTGTGAGCCCGGTGATGCCACTACTTTCCCACCCCAAAATGTGTGAAAAAAGTGATTTTTTGGGCAAAAATTGAGGTTTGCAGGGGATTCTGGGTAAGGAAACGTTGGGGGATCCACGCAAGCCATACCTCCCTGGAAGCCGCCGGGTGTCTAGTTTTCAAAAATGCCTGGGTTTGGTAGGTTTCCCTAGATGGCCGCCGCGCACCGGGCCAAAAACCAAAGTGACCCCCCTTGCAAAACCAGGTGGTTTGGCGATAGGCCATCTTGAGGTGGCCTCACTACCTTTGGGGCCCTTGCCTGCCGCGGGTACTTGGGCCTCCCACACAAGTGAGGCACCATTTTTACCGGGAGACCTGGGGGAACGCTGGGTGGTGGTAAATTTGTGTGAGCCCGGTGATGCCACTACTTTCCCACCCCAAAATGTGATAAAAAAGTGATTTTTTGAGCAAAAATTGAGGTTTGCAGGGGATTCTGGGTAAGGAAACGTTGGGGGATCCACGCAAGCCATACCTCCCTGGAAGCCGCCGGGTGTCTAGTTTTCAAAAATGCCTGGGTTTGGTAGGTTTCCCTAGATGGCCGCCGCGCACCGGGCCAAAAACCAAAGTGACCCCCCTTGCAAAACCAGGTGGTTTGGCGATAGGCCATCTTGAGGTGGCCTCACTACCTTTGGGGCCCTTGCCTGCCGCGGGTACTTGGGCCTCCCACACAAGTGAGGCACCATTTTTACCGGGAGACCTGGGGGAACGCTGGGTGGTGGTAAATTTGTGTGAGCCCGGTGATGCCACTACTTTCCCACCCCAAAATGTGATAAAAAAGTGATTTTTTGAGCAAAAATTGAGGTTTGCAGGGGATTCTGGGTAAGGAAACGTTGGGGGATCCACGCAAGCCATACCTCCCTGGAAGCCGCCGGGTGTCTAGTTTTCAAAAATGCCTGGGTTTGGTAGGTTTCCCTAGATGGCCGCCGCGCACCGGGCCAAAAACCAAAGTGACCCCCCTTGCAAAACCAGGTGGTTTGGCGATAGGCCATCTTGAGGTGGCCTCACTACCTTTGGGGCCCTTGCCTGCCGCGGGTACTTGGGCCTCCCACACAAGTGAGGCACCATTTTTACCGGGAGACCTGGGGGAACGCTGGGTGGTGGTAAATTTGTGTGAGCCCGGTGATGCCACTACTTTCCCACCCCAAAATGTGTGAAAAAAGTGATTTTTTGAGCAAAAATTGAGGTTTGCAGGGGATTCTGGGTAAGGAAACGTTGGGGGATCCACGCAAGCCATACCTCCCTGGAAGCCGCCGGGTGTCTAGTTTTCAAAAATGCCTGGGTTTGGTAGGTTTCCCTAGATGGCCGCCGCGCACCGGGCCAAAAACCAAAGTGACCCCCCTTGCAAAACCAGGTGGTTTGGCGATAGGCCATCTTGAGGTGGCCTCACTACCTTTGGGGCCCTTGCCTGCCGCGGGTACTTGGGCCTCCCACACAAGTGAGGCACCATTTTTACCGGGAGACCTGGGGGAACGCTGGGTGGTGGTAAATTTGTGTGAGCCCGGTGATGCCACTACTTTCCCACCCCAAAATGTGTGAAAAAAGTGATTTTTTGGGCAAAAATTGAGGTTTGCAGGGGATTCTGGGTAAGGAAACGTTGGGGGATCCACGCAAGCCATACCTCCCTGGAAGCCGCCGGGTGTCTAGTTTTCAAAAATGCCTGGGTTTGGTAGGTTTCCCTAGATGGCCGCCGCGCACCGGGCCAAAAACCAAAGTGACCCCCCTTGCAAAACCAGGTGGTTTGGCGATAGGCCATCTTGAGGTGGCCTCACTACCTTTGGGGCCCTTGCCTGCCGCGGGTACTTGGGCCTCCCACACAAGTGAGGCACCATTTTTACCGGGAGACCTGGGGGAACGCTGGGTGGTGGTAAATTTGTGTGAGCCCGGTGATGCCACTACTTTCCCACCCCAAAATGTGTGAAAAAAGTGATTTTTTGAGCAAAAATTGAGGTTTGCAGGGGATTCTGGGTAAGGAAACGTTGGGGGATCCACGCAAGCCATACCTCCCTGGAAGCCGCCGGGTGTCTAGTTTTCAAAAATGCCTGGGTTTGGTAGGTTTCCCTAGATGGCCGCCGTGCACCGGGCCAAAAACCAAAGTGACCCCCCTTGCAAAACCAGGTGGTTTGGCGATAGGCCATCTTGAGGTGGCCTCACTACCTTTGGGGCCCTTGCCTGCCGCGGGTACTTGGGCCTCCCACACAAGTGAGGCACCATTTTTACCGGGAGACCTGGGGGAACGCTGGGTGGTGGTAAATTTGTGTGAGCCCGGTGATGCCACTACTTTCCCACCCCAAAATGTGTGAAAAAAGTGATTTTTTGGGCAAAAATTGAGGTTTGCAGGGGATTCTGGGTAAGGAAACGTTGGGGGATCCACGCAAGCGTTACCTCCCTGGAAGCCGCCGGGTGTCTAGTTTTCAAAAATGCCTGGGTTTGGTAGGTTTCCCTAGATGGCCGCCGCGCACCGGGCCAAAAACCAAAGTGACCCCCCTTGCAAAACCAGGTGGTTTGGCGATAGGCCATCTTGAGGTGGCCTCACTACCTTTGGGGCCCTTGCCTGCCGCGGGTACTTGGGCCTCCCACACAAGTGAGGCACCATTTTTACCGGGAGACCTGGGGGAACGCTGGGTGGTGGTAAATTTGTGTGAGCCCGGTGATGCCACTACTTTCCCACCCCAAAATGTGTGAAAAAAGTGATTTTTTGGGCAAAAATTGAGGTTTGCAGGGGATTCTGGGTAAGGAAACGTTGGGGGATCCACGCAAGCCATACCTCCCTGGAAACCGCCGGGTGTCTAGTTTTCAGAAATGTATAGGTTTGCTAGGTTTCCCTAGGTGCCGGCAGGGCTAGGGTACAAAATCTACAGCTAGTCACTTTGCCAAAAAAAGGGTCATTTTTCACTCCAAAACGACGTTGCGTTTTGCGCCGTTTCCTGTCGCGGGCACTAGGCCGACCCGCACAAGTGAGGTACCATTTTTCTCGTAGGACTTTGGGGAATGCGGGGTGGGTGGAAATTTGTGGATCCACGCAGATTACAGAACTTTCCATCACAGAAATGTGGGGAAAATGTGTTTTTTTTGTCAATTTTTTACGTTTGCAAGGGATTCTGGGTAACAGACCATGGTGGGAGGCAGTCAAGTCACCCCATCCTGGATTCCCCTGGGTGTCTAGTTTTCAGAAATGTATAGGTTTGCTAGGTTTCCCTAGGTGCCGGCAGGGCTAGGGTACAAAATCTACAGCTAGTCACTTTGCCAAAAAAAGGGTCATTTTTCACTCCAAAACCACGTTGCGTTTTGCGCCGTTTTCTGTCGCGGGCACTAGGCCGACCCGCACAAGTGAGGTACCATTTTTCTCGTAGGACTTTGGGGAACGCGGGGTGGGTGGAAATTTGTGGATCCACGCAGATTCCAGAACTTTCCATCACAGAAATGTGGGGAAAATGTGTTTTTTTTTTCAATTTTTTACGTTTGCAAGGGATTCTGGGTAACAGACCATGGTGGGAGGCAGTCAAGTCACCCCATCCTGGATTCCCCTGGGTGTCTAGTTTTCAAAAATGTATAGGTTTGCTAGGTTTCCCTAGGTGCCGGCAGGGCTAGGGTACAAAATCTACAGCTAGTCACTTTGCCAAAAAAAGGGTCATTTTTCACTCCAAAACCACGTTGCGTTTTACGCCGTTTCCTGTCGCGGGCACTAGGCCGACCCGCACAAGTGAGGTACCATTTTTCTCGTAGGACTTTGGGGAACGCGGGGTGGGTGGAAATTTGTGGATCCACGCAGATTCCAGAACTTTCCATCACAGAAATGTGGGGAAAATGTGTTTTTTTTGTCAATTTTTTACGTTTGCTAGGGATTCTGGGTAACAGACCATGGTGGGAGGCAGTCAAGTCACCCCATCCTGGATTCCCCTGGGTGTCTAGTTTTCAAAAATGTATAGGTTTGCTAGGTTTCCCTAGGTGCCGGCAGGGCTAGGGTACAAAATCTACAGCTAGTCACTTTGCCAAAAAAAGGGTCATTTTTCACTCCAAAACCACGTTGCGTTTTGCGCCGTTTCCTGTCGCGGGCACTAGGCCGACCCGCACAAGTGAGGTACCATTTTTCTCGTAGGACTTTGGGGAACGCGGGGTGGGTGGAAATTTGTGGATCCACGCAGATTCCAGAACTTTCCATCACAGAAATGTGGGGAAAATTTGGTTTTTTTTTCAATTTTTTACGTTTGCAAGGGATTCTGGGTAACAGACCATGGTGGGAGGCAGTCAAGTCACCCCATCCTGGATTCCCCTGGGTGTCTAGTTTTCAAAAATGTATAGGTTTGCTAGGTTTCCCTAGGTGCCGGCAGGGCTAGGGTACAAAATCTACAGCTAGTCACTTTGCCAAAAAAAGGGTCATTTTTCACTCCAAAACCACGTTGCGTTTTACGCCGTTTCCTGTCGCGGGCACTAGGCCGACCCGCACAAGTGAGGTACCATTTTTCTCGTAGGACTTTGGGGAACGCGGGGTGGGTGGAAATTTGTGGATCCACGCAGATTCCAGAACTTTCCATCACAGAAATGTGGGGAAAATGTGTTTTTTTTGTCAATTTTTTACGTTTGCTAGGGATTCTGGGTAACAGACCATGGTGGGAGGCAGTCAAGTCACCCCATCCTGGATTCCCCTGGGTGTTTAGTTTTCAAAAATGTATAGGTTTGCTAGGTTTCCCTAGGTGCCGGCAGGGCTAGGGTACAAAATCTACAGCTAGTCACTTTGCCAAAAAAAGGGTCATTTTTCACTCCAAAACCACGTTGCGTTTTGCGCCGTTTCCTGTCGCGGGCACTAGGCCGACCCGCACAAGTGAGGTACCATTTTTCTCGTAGGACTTTGGGGAACGCGGGGTGGGTGGAAATTTGTGGATCCACGCAGATTCCAGAACTTTCCATCACAGAAATGTGGGGAAAATGTGTTTTTTTTGTCAATTTTTTACGTTTGCAAGGGATTCTGGGTAACAGACCATGGTGGGAGGCAGTCAAGTCACCCCATCCTGGATTCCCCTGGGTGTCTAGTTTTCAGAAATGTATAGGTTTGCTAGGTTTCCCTAGGTGCCGGCAGGGCTAGGGTACAAAATCTACAGCTAGTCACTTTGCCAAAAAAAGGGTCATTTTTCACTCCAAAACCACGTTGCGTTTTGCGCCGTTTCCTGTCGCGGGCACTAGGCCGACCCGCACAAGTGAGGTACCATTTTTCTCGTAGGACTTTGGGGAACGCGGGGTGGGTGGAAATTTGTGGATCCACGCAGATTCCAGAACTTTCCATCACAGAAATGTGGGGAAAATGTGTTTTTTTTGTCAATTTTTTACATTTGCAAGGGATTCTGGGTAACAGACCATGGTGGGAGGCAGTCAAGTCACCCCATCCTGGATTCCCCTGGGTGTCTAGTTTTCAAAAATGTATAGGTTTGCTAGGTTTCCCTAGGTGCCGGCAGGGCTAGGGTACAAAATCTACAGCTAGTCACTTTGCCAAAAAAAGGGTCATTTTTCACTCCAAAACCACGTTGCGTTTTGCGCCGTTTCCTGTCGCGGGCACTAGGCCGACCCGCACAAGTGAGGTACCATTTTTCTTGTAGGACTTTGGGGAACGCGGGGTGGGTGGAAATTTGTGGATCCACGCAGATTCCAGAACTTTCCATCACAGAAATGTGGGGAAAATGTGTTTTTTTTGTCAATTTTTTACGTTTGCAAGGGATTCTGGGTAACAGACCATGGTGGGAGGCAGTCAAGTCACCCCATCCTGGATTCCCCTGGGTGTCTAGTTTTCAGAAATGTATAGGTTTGCTAGGTTTCCCTAGGTGCCGGCAGGGCTAGGGTACAAAATCTACAGCTAGTCACTTTGCCAAAAAAAGGGTCATTTTTCACTCCAAAACCACGTTGCGTTTTGCGCCGTTTCCTGTTGCGGGCACTAGGCCGACCCGCACAAGTGAGGTACCATTTTTCTCGTAGGACTTTGGGGAACGCGGGGTGGGTGGAAATTTGTGGATCCACGCAGATTCCAGAACTTTCCATCACAGAAATGTGGGGAAAATGTGGGTTTTTTTTCAATTTTTTACTTTTGCAAGGGATTCTGGGTAACAGACCATGGTGGGAGGCAGTCAAGTCACCCCATCCTGGATTCCCCTGGGTGTCTAGTTTTCAAAAATGTATAGGTTTGCTAGGTTTCCCTAGGTGCCGGCAGGGCTAGGGTACAAAATCTACAGCTAGTCACTTTGCCAAAAAAAGGGTCATTTTTCACTCCAAAACCACGCTGCGTTTTGCGCCGTTTCCTGTCGTGGGCACTAGGCCGACCCGCACAAGTGAGGTACCATTTTTCTCGTAGGACTTTGGGGAACGCGGGGTGGGTGGAAATTTGTGGATCCACGCAGATTCCAGAACTTTCCATCACAGAAATGTGGGGAAAATGTGTTTTTTTTTTCAATTTTTTACGTTTGCAAGGGATTCTGGGTAACAGACCATGGTGGGAGGCAGTCAAGTCACCCCATCCTGGATTCCCCTGGGTGTCTAGTTTTCAGAAATGTATAGGTTTGCTAGGTTTCCCTAGGTGCCGGCAGGGCTAGGGTACAAAATCTACAGCTAGTCACTTTGCCAAAAAAAGGGTCATTTTTCACTCCAAAACCACGTTGCGTTTTGCGCCGTTTCCTGTCGCGGGCACTAGGCCGACCCGCACAAGTGAGGTACCATTTTTCTCGTATGACTTTGGGGAACGCGGGGTGGGTGGAAATTTGTGGATCCACGCAGATTCCAGAACTTTCCATCACAGAAATGTGGGGAAAATGTGGGTTTTTTTTCAATTTTTTACGTTTGCAAGGGATTCTGGGTAACAGACCATGGTGGGAGGCAGTCAAGTCACCCCATCCTGGATTCCCCTGGGTGTCTAGTTTTCAGAAATGTATAGGTTTGCTAGGTTTCCCTAGGTGCCGGCAGGGCTAGGGTACAAAATCTACAGCTAGTCACTTTGCCAAAAAAAGGGTCATTTTTCACTCCAAAACCACGTTGCGTTTTGCGCCGTTTCCTGTCGCGGGCACTAGGCCAACCCGCACAAGTGAGGTACCATTTTTCTCGTAGGACTTTGGGGAACGCGGGGTGGGTGGAAATTTGTGGATCCACGCAGATTCCAGAACTTTCCATCACAGAAATGTGGGGAAAATGTGTTTTTTTTGTCAATTTTTTACGTTTGCAAGGGATTCTGGGTAACAGACCATGGTGGGAGGCAGTCAAGTCACCCCATCCTGGATTCCCCTGGGTGTCTAGTTTTCAGAAATGTATAGGTTTGCTAGGTTTCCCTAGGTGCCGGCAGGGCTAGGGTACAAAATCTACAGCTAGTCACTTTGCCAAAAAAAGGGTCATTTTTCACTCCAAAACCACGTTGCGTTTTGCGCCGTTTCCTGTCGCGGGCACTAGGCCGACCCGCACAAGTGAGGTACCATTTTTCTCGTAGGACTTTGGGGAACGCGGGGTGGGTGGAAATTTTTGGATCCACGCAGATTCCAGAACTTTCCATCACAGAAATGTGGGGAAAATGTGGTTTTTTTTTCAATTTTTTACGTTTGCAAGGGATTCTGGGTAACAGACCATGGTGGGAGGCAGTCAAGTCACCCCATCCTGGATTCCCCTGGGTGTCTAGTTTTCAAAAATGTATAGTTTTGCTAGGTTTCCCTAGGTGCCGGCAGGGCTAGGGTACAAAATCTACAGCTAGTCACTTTGCCAAAAAAAGGGTCATTTTTCACTCCAAAACCACGTTGCGTTTTGCGCCGTTTCCTGTCGCGGGCACTAGGCCGACCCGCACAAGTGAGGTACCATTTTTCTCGTAGGACTTTGGGGAACGCGGGGTGGGTGGAAATTTGTGGATCCACGCAGATTCCAGAACTTTCCATCACAGAAATGTGGGGAAAATGTGTTTTTTTTGTCAATTTTTTACGTTTGCTAGGGATTCTGGGTAACAGACCATGGTGGGAGGCAGTCAAGTCACCCCATCCTGGATTCCCCTGGGTGTCTAGTTTTCAGAAATGTAGAGGTTTGCTAGGTTTCCCTAGGTGCCGGCAGGGCTAGGGTACAAAATCTACAGCTAGTCACTTTGCCAAAAAAAGGGTCATTTTTCACTCCAAAACCACGTTGCGTTTTGCGCCGTTTCCTGTCGCGGGCACTAGGCCGACCCGCACAAGTGAGGTACCATTTTTCTCGTAGGACTTTGGGGAACGCGGGGTGGGTGGAAATTTGTGGATCCACGCAGATTCCAGAACTTTCCATCACAGAAATGTGGGGAAAATATGGTTTTTTTTTCAATTTTTTACGTTTGCAAGGGATTCTGGGTAACAGACCATGGTGGGAGGCAGTCAAGTCACCCCATCCTGGATTCCCCTGGGTGTCTAGTTTTCAAAAATGTATAGGTTTGCTAGGTTTCCCTAGGTGCCGGCAGGGCTAGGGTTCAAAAACTACAGCTAGACTCTTTGCAAAAAAAGTGTAAATTTTCAGTGTGAAAATGTGGTGTGTTCACCTTAGGTTTTGAGCCACTTCCTGTCGTGGGCACTATGCCTACCCACACAAGTGAGGTACCATTTTTCTCGGGAGACTTAGGGTAGTTCAAATTTGTAAAGCAACTGTTATTACCTGTTGATTTTTGATGCATTTCTCCCTTCCAAATGAAAGACATTGTGTAAAAAAAAAGTCATTTTGAAAAATGACCAATAATTGTCATGCAAATATGAGTATTCCCAATTTCGAAAATGTGCAAATATGCACTGTTTCTGAACTCTGTAATTTGTTCCCATTTCAGAAATACATAGGTGACTTTCATACCGATTTTTCCAAGTATACATTTTCCCACAATAATTGCTATATACCCGGACCAAAAAAAAAAAACATTACAAAATGCTGCTCATTTTTCTACTCTGGGTTCGTTGGGCTCTTGATGAACCTACAAGTCCTATATGTCCCCACAACCAGGAAGGTCTACCGGATGTAACGGTACATTGCTTTCAAAGAGATGTCATAATTCGAAGAAGTTACAGGTAAAAACGTTGACTCAAGAGGCTGCTTTTTTCAACAAATTTTTAATTTCTCCTATATTTGTCTGTAAATTTCTATAAAGAAACCTTGATGGATCTACGCAAATGACCCCTTGCTGAATTCAGAATTTTGTCTACTTTTCAAAAATGTATAGCTTTCCAGGATCCATTATTGTTTTGTTACCCTTTTCTACCGTTAACTGGAAGGAGGTTGAAAGCACAAAAAATAGCAAAAATAGGGTATGTCCCAGAAAAATGCCAAAACTGTGTAAAAAATGTTGGTTTTCTAACAAAAGTCTGTCATTCCCTAAAAGCTGGAGAAATTGTGATTTCAGCCCCACAAACCCTTTTTTGATACCATTTGCAGAGAAAAACCCAGAAGCTTTCATTTGCAGCCCGTTTTTCACATTTTTCACAAAAAAAAAAAAAATTGCTGTATTTTGACTAATTTCTGTGACCCCTCTAGGAGAATCCACAAACCCTGGGTACCTTTAGAATCCCCAAGATGTTGGAAGAAAAGGACGCAAATTTGGCGTGGATACCTAATGTGGTCAAAAAGTTACAGGGGCCTAAGCGCGCACTACCTCAAATAGCCCAAAAAGGGCTTAGCACAGGAGGGGAAAAGGCCTAGCAGCGAAGGGGTTAATTTGCTTTGCTTGTTATTTGTTTGGCCAATTTATGACATGAGCATACTGTATTGTAATGTTAATTAGAACATTGGAATGTTGGAAGATCCAGTGAAAACAATGAAGTAGCTACTGGCTTGTAATGGCTGATATAATCCTGGATCTCCAACATTCCAATGTTTCTTTGTTCACAGCTGTTGCTGTGAACAAAGGCTTCAGGGAGCCTTAGGGGATTTCAATCCCCTCGCGCTCCCTAAAACCTTTGTTTAATTTGTTAGAACATTCTGGGCTTTAACGCTGGAGCGGGCCTTTAATTGCTGGTATAGCCCGCTATGGCGGGCTATAAGGCTATATTATGCTTAGTTGATAACTCTAATAATACGAAAAGTCCAAGTGAGTGCTTTTGATGGAGTCCTTCAAAGCAGAGTTTCTGAATCCACTCTGCCTCCCATTGTTATTTCCTAGCCACCCTTTGTGGTAGAACTGACGCGTCAACAAGAGTTTTGGTTTTGAGACACTCACACAATTTTCATTTTAGTTTCCAATAAACTACAGTCTACTCCAAGGACTGATAGCATAATAAATAAACCACCACATTACAAGTCCAGTGGTGAGCCGCGCGGCTTGTACTCTTGTACAGAGGATAGCTATATAACAGGCCCATATTTACGTGTGCTAGGTTCTGCTCATGTCACCAACTTGCATTAATCTTTAGTTTAAATATATGCAAATTTACTTTTGGGGTTATTTCGAAACAGCTGCCCTCCTTACCTTTATTGACTCTTTTGGTACGCATCAATAAGTTTCGTTTAGGAAGTCCCAGTTGGAGCAGTAGAATCAGTTTAAAAATATCCCTGTGAGACACACATTATTACCAAGTTACAATACTCAAGCACCCATGCTTTGGTAGAGCTTCACATGCCCGAGACATTGGTACAGCTGCTGTTCAAAATGTTGAGAGCCCCCCGGTACTGCACTGTAAAGATAATGTTACTGATTTGAGTATACAGTATTTCGAGGCATTATCTTCAGATGCAGAATCTTCCATGCATCCGATAATGTTGAAGTCAGTAGGATAACAAACTCCCCACTACAGCAGGTTATGTGGTGACTGTCACTCTTCCCGATGGGCTGGTGAGAGGAGTTCCATAAAAGTACTGTGTGCTCATGGGTCACTTCTGTCTGAGACAACAATTAAAAATGCCATGAAGGAGGGGCACGAGCATGGGCTGACATGCAAAGTGATGGAAACACAGAAAGAGAAATTATGAAATTAAGAGAAATTGAGGGAGGCAACAAAAGTGAGCATGAGAGAGAAAAGATGGCTAGATAGAAAGGAGCTGCAATAATGAGAGGTGGAAAGGTATCATGAAGAAAGGAAACATGAAAGAAAGGAGGAAGAAAACGTGAAAGGCTAGTTGGAAAAGGGAAAGGAAGCCAGGGTGAAATAATATGAAATGGAACAATGGTAAAGTGGAAGAAAGAATAGCTAAAGGCAGAAAGGATGGATGGAAGAGTGGCAGGATCGATAGGTGAAAGGTCTAATAGACGGAAGAATAGATGAAGAATGAGCATATGGGAGAAAGGATAGTGGGGTGGATACGTAACTGTATTGATGGGTGAATAGGTGAGAGGACGAATGTATGGATGGATGGAACAGTGTTCGGGTGAACAGATAAATTATATGCAAGGATGAAAGGATGGATGGATGAGAGGGTGAAGGAAACTCTTCTCAGATGCGTCGTGTGCTCAGTGTGATTAGAGGTATGATTTAAATGGGGTGTGTTTACGTTTTTGGGCTACTCCCTTGGTTAAAGTTACCGTTTGGCATCGCCTGTCGGGCTGGGAAAGCAAAATATTCTCAACACTTTCGCAAATATTCTCGTTCTTTTTGGAAGGACATTTTGAAAGGAACACCTTGACAGGATTACTAAAATAACAGGGACTGTATAGTTGCCAAGACATAATCTTGTGTAAATGTGTCTCTTCTGAAGTATTTCCAAACATTCAAGCAACTGAAACAGAAGAATCAATTCGAATACACGAGAAAGGACCTGTTTTTATATAAACACCAAACCACTGAAAAGAACAAAGTAATAGTCTGGTGCTTTGAAAAACATTGAATAATTAAAGCTAGTTGTGTCGTTTCTGATTCATAAAGTATTTAATACACCTCTGCCTTATTGTGTTTTGGCAGAAACCATTGTGAGCTATAAAGGAAGCTGCTTTGGTCTCCACAGGAGACGACATTCGCGTTCCTCGGAGTGTCAATATCGCGATATACATGTTTGCTTATGAACTCATAAATACTGTATGACGGGCAAATGCTTAAAAAGCTGTTTTCTGAGAAGGTTCAATAAAGAATGAAGCTCGCACACTGTTAGCTCATTTTTACCAAAATCATCTGCAGGTTGAATTACAGAGGCCCGTTCACATACCTGCTCTCCTTAGGGCATTTTAGGAGCCACCTAAAGCAGCATTGAGGTGTCCGCCTGTCACTGCGTGTGTGGCTCAGGCTCTGTCCACCGTCCATTGCTGCAATTGGTTTCTAAACAACGATACAGCTAGAATTTTATAGTAAGTGGTAAGGAGAGTAGGGTACATTATTTTTGGTTCTTTCTGAAACAATGCATTCCATTTTGAATGTGAAGTGTTCAGTGCCAAAATGCAAGGAGTTTTTACCCTAAAATATGGTAGCTAATCGTTATTTCTTTAAATATATGCCATAAAGACAGGCATCTTGGGACAGATTTATAAGCCCTGTGCGTCACTTTTGCGCCGCCGTTGCGGCACTTTTGTGACGCATCTTTCCTGGTGCATCCCTGCTGATTTGCAGGGATGCGCCAGGAAACATAAATCTGCCCTTATTTTTTAGCAAGTGTGGCATCAGGTCCCATGAGCGTTTTGGTTTTCGTGTTCCTGGGAAAATATGATGTTAGATTTGTACTGTGATTCGCATGGGAGCGGGGCCCCACCGCGGGAGGATAAAAGGCGTGTTGACTAGTTATGTCTATGGTAATCATCACAAACAGCATACCGGCAAGTTTAGAACAAGTATTGCCAAATCCAAAAGGTGTCAGCTTTAATTAGCTGCTCTATTGGCATTGTCAATGCTGGTCAGCACTTGCATGATACATACACATGCATGTGTCATGCGTCGTGTGTGTGCATGTGTCATGACACAGCTTCTATTTATTTGTAATTTACCATTCCAAGATTGAAGATGCCCACCTTGGAAAGATAAATAACAAAAAAAATTAAATGCTTTCAAAAGCACATGTTGAGAAAGGAACGGCCTTGCAGCAGATTGTAGATGCTGAGCTCGCCAGAAACAAATAAATGAAAAAAACACACTTGACAAATGCGACAGAGAGGGCCTGGGAGCTGTGGTAGTGCGGGTTGAGGGAGAAGGAGATAAAAGCTGTTAAGTAAGCCCCGAGAGCACTGGGTGGTGGCAGTCGGAGGCCAACATTGAAAAACAATAAACGCCAGAAGGGGCGAGGGAAGCATCTATTTTTAAATTCAGTCTTATTGGCATTTCTCATTACATCAGTACATTTTCAGTCAAATTCATTACAGTAATATTCGCGATCAGCTCTGCTGCATGCAGTGTTACAGCCGCTATAATTCACATTTTTTGATTCTCAATGTGTTTACGATACAAATTACATCGTAATACTATATATACCAACTGCCAACTGTTACATTGTCATTACATTTAACTTGTAACTTATACCCGCGCCCTCCCTTTCCCCAGGGTCGTGTTGTAGTGTGTAATTTTGGGAAGAATGTGTGGGTCACATGTCTATGGAGTCCTCAACTATGGAAGAGTCTTGTAGTGTCGGCACAACTATTGTCTCCCCTATTCCTGACTGGACTGTGTCTGTCTCTTCTCCCAGAGAGTCAATCTCTTTAGATATATCAGCCATCATGAGATACCAGGACCTCGCATCTTCCTCAAGTTTTTCATCTCTTCTAACTTTTCTCATTCGGAGAAGCTCCGCCCGCCCACTCGTATGTATCTTTAACCCAGATCTCAACCGCAGATATCCGGGCTGAGCCATTTAATAGCGATTCTTCGTTTTGCTAACACCAACCCCAACTGGAGAAATCACCTGCTCAATTTTTTGTTCTTGGGCATGGGAAGGAGTCCCAATATCACGGTCCTAAGATGAAGTGGTATTTTCCATCCCGTGGCTGTCTTGAAGCTGTCTACCACTTTCTTCCAATAGGGTGCAAGTTCTGGGCAATCCCATACCATGTGCAGGAGGTGGGACTCCACACCCCTACATCTAAGACAATGACTCGGACGTTCCGGGAATATTTTGTGCAGTACTCGCGGGGTCAGATACGTTTGGTGAACAAAGTTATACTGAGTGTGTTTAAACCTAGTGTTTGAGCTAATTAATTTGACTCCCTCGTGTGCCTTCTTCCATTCCATCGGCGTTAGGGGTTCGTCCAGTGCGGCGTCCCATTTATTGTGAATGGGAAGAGGACCGGCAGGATTGTCTTCAACAAGTGCTTTATATATGTATGAGACAAGTCTACGCCCTCTCGCCAGACTGGATATCGTCTGCAGGATTGTCGTTGTGGGTGGCTCCTGAGAAAACACTGGCCATAGGTCACTGAGTACCGCCAAGGTCTTTGTGTATTGTAGGTATTGCCCCCTGCCAAGCCCAAAAACAGTCTCTGCCTCTTCTCTTGTTATGAACCGTTGTGCGCTTACAATTCCCCCATCACGTGACAGCCTCCCGCAATCCATTTGTTAATTGTCATTGTTGATCCTATCCGTTTGAAGGGTTGCACACTCCATAATGGTGCATCAGGGAAATAAGGCGCCTGTTTAAGTACTCTTTGTACTGCCGTTTTCCAGGTCGCGGCGACATGTCTGATAATGTATGGGAAGGATTCAGGGATCCTAGACCCCAGCATGAGGAGTTCGGGTAAGGGGGTCTCCCGGTGAGCCCCTGAAAGCAGTTGTTTCTCCCAATTATCTTGCTCACCTAACCATTGCACTGCATGTTGGAGCTGTGTAGCGATGCAGTATAGGTCTAGATGAGGGACTTTCAGTCCCCCCGTTCCCATTTTCTCTGTAGGGTACCCAATTTTATCAGCTTTCTTTTTGATCCCCATAAAAGCTCCACCATCAGGCGCTCCAGCTGTAAAATGCGAGGGAAGCAGCTTACAAGCATCAGTAAAGGGTTGGAGGAATGTGAGTGTAAAGCAGTACAAGGGGAAGAGAGCACATACAAATATGCATTCCCACGTTGTGCTGAAAATAGAAGTTAAAAGTAGTCCCTTAAATGCAGCGCCAGCAATGGATGTGTACCAGTTGACAAAGCAGAACCATGTGATACCAAAAGGCTCCTGGGAGGGACAAAGACAAGGAAAGGTAGGAAAGTCAGTGAATCAAAAGCAGGAAGTTAGTTAGACAACAAAGCCTCCAATCATGGTGTTGGGTACCAGACAGCTAGCAATGTCTGTAGCCAAAACTTGAAAGGCTCTACGTTTCCCATTGTAACTTCTTATGTCATCAGAACAGACCGCCTCCAATATTATCATGGTCTATCAATCTGGAATCAATCAATAAATCTCCAGCATGTTATGATAAACATTTGTGATAATGCTATAATGAATAAAAACATTTCTCCAACTGTTTTCCAGAATATGTACAGTGGTTTCAGTGGTTGCTAGGTAAAGTATTCCAGCTTCCTTTGCCTACTAATTGTTGTTGCATTGTCGGCACCTTTGGGTACAAAGAATATCTTTACTAGCTGAAACCGGTATGCATTCAAGTTGTTCCTAAAGAACTACACAACAAACAGCCTTTGACCATATTCTCAGTTAGGCAAAAGTTTATATTTATGCAAAATGTGTATCTGCACTGACTGCAACTGAGAACATGTGCTCAAAGTGACAAGTAGAGGTATAAATCATAGAAAAGTTGCTGTATTTGTGCAAACAAAGGTTGTCTAAGCACTGTTTGCACAGTCCCATATTGTTCACAATATTGCATCAGGTGACTGTACTTCCTCTGCGAGGATACCAGCACCCATCTCATTCTCATCAAACTAATTGACCTCTACCAGTCTTGAATGACAATCTTCTATCTTGTTGATGGTTTGAAAAGACATACAAAGCCTTGCAAGCCTGTAACTAACTTCCATATATGTGAATATATCATGTCTAACTTCTCTCTAGAAATATCACACTCAGTGTTTGTGATCAGTTATCACATCACATTTTTGAATTTCCTTACTTCTCAAGTGTTGTAAGGTTCAAAAGAGCCTCCATTTTAGTTACACATTTAATCTTGCCATCTTTCTCAAAACTGAATATTTACATGCTTTGCTCTTATAAAATAACATACTTAGCAATTATTCTGCTTGCAGCACTTTTCTATGTAAACACTTTAGATGCCACCCATAAACATGGCACCCCAAGACACAAACCTCAGAACACCTTTTTGGACCTGTGAAAGAAAATCAGAAGGATAGTACCTGCTATTTGACACCTATGCAGAGACCCTAAGAGCTGGGTCTGCTTTCACTTGTACCCAGGACAAACCAGTGGACTCCAAGGGTCAGTTGGCGGACCTACTGTGTGTCTATAGGAATATTACAAGCCAAAAGAGATATTCCCTTAAAGAGCCCAGATGAATAGTTTCACAGTGCATCACTGTTAGACCTGTCATCCTTAGGGTGGTCTTTCGCCAAACCTTTTGCTTGCTTACCCCATTTTTTTGCTGATTCTTTTTGTTGGCCTTAGGAGTCTGAGCACTTTATCATTGCTGACAAGTACTAAAGTGCATGTACCTTCCACTAAACATGGTAACCTTGGTGTTTACACAATTGACATCTTTAGTTTACTTGCGAGTCCCTTGTAAAGTGGTATGCCATATACCTAAGGCCTGAAACTCAAATGCTACTAGTGGGCCACAATCGCAACACAAAACGATGAAGGATGGAATGCTGAACATGGTCAAACACTCACCCCCAGTCATAGATCTAGGTTAAATCCATCATTTTTCTTCTCACCATGCACCCCAGTTTGGACCCATCCATATGCAAATCAGTCTTGACCCTGCTCTCTGTGGGAACAGTCCAGCCCAAACTGTCTGGCCGTCCCTGAATCTGAAAACAAGCATCCTGGGACCAGTTTCGGGGTATCACTTCTCATCAGCCAGGCTAGTTTGAATCTAGAGGTATAGCGAGCATGGGACCAACATCTGGGCATACCCTCCCCACTTAACGCATCAATAGCACCACACAAAGGTGATGGACAGAATACTGCTGAACATTGTCAAAAACTCACCCCCAGTCACAGATTTGGGTTAAATACATTGTATTTTTGCTCAACTTGCCACCACAGTTTGAACCCAGCCATATGCAAATTTGTCTTGATCCTGCTCCCAATGAGAACAGTCCAGCTGCACTGCCAACATCTTTTTACATAGTGGATCTTTAGCACTGGTTGTGCCACCCACATAAACAGTCTTTCAAACCTGTCTCAGGCCTTCCATTGCAGGGCCTGCGTGTACAGTTTACTGGCACTTCAACTTGGCCTTTAAAAGCTCTCAACCAAGCCTTAAAGTCTCCTTTTATTACATATAAGTCATCCTTAAGATAATGTTTAGGTAGCTCATAGGACAGGTTGCAGTGTAAGCAAAAGGTAGGACATGCACTTTTAAGTTTTGCATGTCCCGATAGTGACAAACAGCTATGTTTGTTTTTCCCAACTGTAAGGTCTACTTCTCTCATAGGTTACCTTAAGAAATTCCTTAATACACTTTTAAGCTGTAATTCCTGATCAGAAAGGCGTGGCCACATCATGTTTCATATCTTTGGAATGGTAATGATAAATAGTTTTTAATGGTAAAGTTGGATTTAACATTACTATTTTAGAAACGCCTCTTTTAGAAAGTGGGCATTTCTCTGCTCTTACTGTTCTGTGTACGCCTCTTTTAGAAAGTGGACATTTCTCTGCTCTTACTGTTCTGTGTGCCTGAAGCCTGTCTCCAATACAAGTCTGGAGTAGTTGACAACTGCACTTTGTGCATTTGCTTTAGACAGCCACAAACACAGGAATGGTAGGTGTGACAGAGAACTCATCTGCATTCATCTGTATTCTGATAGCCCTTCCTGGGCACTGAGAGAGAGGGGAGCTTACTCTTACACCTCAATAGGAAGTGTCCTGTTTCCCACACAAATGGCTGATTAGTACCTACTGATAGTCTGGAGCCAGGACTGGGAAGAAAGGGCTTGTGTGCACTTCAAAGACCCTTCTTGGAGGGCACCCCCATTTAAAAAGGCACAAATGGGTATAAGTACTGGTGCTCTGACCCTACGAAGACATTACACTACTAGACCTGTGAAGAATGTTGTGAATAGTAACTACTTTTATGCTACAAGGATTGCTACTTTACTCAACTGCTACTCTGAAAGAACTGCTTTGCTGCTTTGCTGTGCTGCCCTGCTGCCTGCTGATCTCTTCTCTGCTGAGGAAAAATGCTGGACCTATCTCACTTTAACCCAGAGTGACTCCAAGGGCTTGCTGGCTTGCCCCATGTTCTGAAGTCTCAGGGCCATCAAAGACTTCCTTCAACCTTGCATGATCACCTGGACACTGCCCTCTGTGTGTCTTGTCCTGCCAAGTGATGCCAATCCAGTCCTGGGCTCTTGAAAGGTGATTTATGCTGTGCTGAACCATCAAAACTGATGCAGCTGCCATTAGATGACATTGCCTTGATAGACTGTGTGGCTCGACACCAATGGATTATGCAGCTCCATGATGATGCATTGCCGGGTTCATCTACCAAGCCTTTATTGACTGAGCGGATCGGAACTGACGCATGGTCGGCATGCACGATATCAACAACAACACCTCGCACTTCTCCTCGTATTGAGTCTTTGACTTTGATGCTTCCTCCATCCAAGGTACCTTTTCAGTGGGACCTGTGTGAGTCCTGTAGCTGGCCTGCCCTCCATCGGCGTCAGCCTGAACTTTGGATTTATCCTGGTCTGGTGTGACCAGATGTCCCTGGTTGGCGCTTTATGACTCTGAGCACTATCATTTGATTTAGGGCCATATGTATGAAACTTTGGTTTTGCGATTCTCAAATAGCGATTTTTAGAGAATCGCTATTTGAGAATCACAAAATGCTATGTATGTAGGATTTGCAAATAATTTTGCGAATCCTACATATTCCTTAATTGCCAGTTGCAAATTGAAATTCGCAATTAAGGAATACCTCCCCATTCATTCCTATGGGCCTAGAGGCCCATAGGAATGAATGGGAAGACATTCTCAATTTGCGATTCTCAATTAGAGAATCGCAAATTGAGAATGCAATTTCAAGTGTGCCAGGGTGTCAAAAGGACACCCTGTTGCACCCCTGAAATGAGCATGGGTTCACATGTGGCGCACATACATGCCCTAAGGACATGTGTGTGCACCACATGCCACTTTGAAAAATGCAAAAATATGCATTTTTGAAAGAAATCGCAAATTATCACCAACCTGTAGTTGGTGGTAATTTGCGATTCCTTAAGGCCATGTTGCATTTTTTTTGGTGCTTCTTACATTGCATTTAAGGAATCGCAAAATTTGCGATAGAGCCTGCAACCTTGCCACTCTTGAGGATTTCAACTCCATTTCAGAGACTGAAGTTAAAATGTCTGATCAGGACAAACTTGGTTTATGTATCCTCTCTACGGTGCCCAGCTCAAAATCAAGTCTATGTCCAGGTTGATCATGATCAGAGACTATCATTGGTGCGTTATACCTTCTGGTGCTATTTTTCTTTAAGTTGTCTAAAATTAATACCTCTGTTAGCTCTTGGTGGAATTTTTAAGCTTTACTGTCATTTTCCTCATTACATTTTATTTATTTTTGTGAATTGGAGTAGGATTTTCAGTGTTGTATTTTTGACTTCGTTTTTGTACTGTTAAATGCTTTACACATTTTCTCTAGGTTATGCCTTTCTGTTGTGTGCCACATCTACCGGGTGTTGAGCTCAGGTTTAAATGACTAAACCTCACCCTGGACCTAAGAGCTTAGTGACTTTATTTCTTGTAGTAGACAACCATGAAAATAATGTCCCTCTATGTCAGATTGATTTCTATTTTTCTTTTCTCATCAGTACATGAGCTTTGTGGGTTGTTTGCCTGTGCACTGTTCTATTAGCTCAACAGCAAGCTTTCTCTGGAATCTCAACAGGAGCAGGTGACAGAGACTGATCTATTGGCATCAAAGCAATTTCAAAGGCTGTGGTGGAGTTTTTACCTAGAAACCATATGTGTAGCAACATTTCAGATGTCTAGTGGTTCCTGTCACATAATCATGTGTTATCCAGATAGATGTGATGCCTTTTGTTGCAGTGGGACCTGCTTTATCTAGGTGCCAAAACTTTATGGCTTCAAAGCAACTTATTGAACTTGAACTACTCAAGGAAGAAACTTCAAAGTGCTACTTTATGTGAACCTAAATATTAGATATACAATAATTTCTGCTGTATTGATTTCCAAACTCAATGTTCTGATATTAATAATTATTTACAAACACTGGTCAATAATTGAATATTTTAAAAGTAGTTTGTGGCAGCTCAAGGTAGTTCGTTTTTTGAACGCTGCACATCTGTGGCACTGAGTATATGCACCTATGTAGACAAATATCTATTTACTTTGAAAATTGTGATTATATTAGCATTTATTTATGGAATGTGCTTAATGCAGTACTACCAGATGGGCTAAACTCAAACTGACTTGCTAACTCTACTATGCTTAGTCATACATCTATTCATTCATTATTTATGCTTTCTCAGAAAAGTAATATGGCACCCACCTATATGTAAATAACTAGCACACTCATTGGATGATGTCATCAATGATGTCATTTGAGATGTCATCAGTGATGTCATAAATGATGTCATAGAACATGCCATCAGTGATGCATTATGTGAGGTCATAAGGAGTGTGTGGTGGGGTGAAAATTATAGTTAGCTCTGCTAACTATAACTTGTGAATTTCTGGGTTTTTTTTAGTTCTAAACGTTACTCAAATATTCCCTTAACTATAACGGTACTTTAGCCTTTGTTTTTTTCAGTTAATTTTTAAGCCTTTTTTTAAAAACATATCTTTTTATCACACCTAACTACAGCAATACGTTCACTCGGATTTGTAGGTAAAGTAATGTTTTATTACACTAGGTAAATTCAATGCCCCAGCACGCAAGTCGTGACCAGGTCCAGTGGTAAACCCCCACAAGCAGCCTTTGTGTGTGGACAGCAAGGAGTTAGCAACAGGGCCTGCCCCATGGCTAGGCCCTATGGCTAACCCACATGGAGGCAGCCAACCCCATGCTATGCACGGCCTTTGCACATGCATGGCGTGTGGTTAGCTGCAGGGCCTGACATGCAGCCATTCCAGCCAACCCCATACTGCGCAAAGCCTTTGGTCATGTGCTGCACGGGGTCAGCCACAGGGCTTGGCATGCCATCAGGTCTTGTGGCCAAACCCCTAGAAGGCTGCCAACTCCAGACCGTACACTGCCGTTGGCGGGCATAGCGTAGGGCTGGCCTGTGGGCCCTGGGGTCCCCTTCCCCTGGGGCTCAGGGGACCTCATCTCCTGATTTTACACATGCATATTAAATCACTCATGACATACTCATTGGCTACATTTATAACATCCCTAATCCTAAATGAAATGCCATCATTGTTGAAAATGCTGTGCATGGTGGGGGAGCAAGTTAAAGTTACTCTAGGGCACAAAATACTGGTACTTGAGAGAACTATAACTGGTGATTTCGATTTTTTAAAAATTTCAAATGCTATGCTTTCTGTAGTTTTTTCACCTAACTATAATATACCTTTAACCTTTGGATATCTCAGTGAATTTCTACGTTTTTTAAATGTAAAGTTAGATATTTTTACAGTTCCTAACTATAGTCCCGCAAGAGTAAGCGCTTTGACTGGCTGGATTCTGGAAGAACAGAAATAAAATAGCTACCATTACTGAAGATTTACATTTTTTTCATTTGGCTATACAAGGAGGCAGGATAATGGCATCCTACCCCCCTAGTAAATGACAGGAGGACTATAAAGCATAAGTCGTGTGATTATCCCTACTGTGAATATTGTTTTTTGAACTTGTTGCGATCCCATGGGACTTTCTCATGATGGTAAAGAAAAATAGGGAGGGGTTGGCACTCTACTATGCACATTTGTCACCCCAGGGAGGAGTCTCAGTGTACAGGTAGTCTATCATGACACCCTACTATGCTAATTTTTCATTTGATAGAATAGTCTACTATGCACACCATCATCTTAAATAGAGGTCTGAAAGGCCAGTCCCTCCCAACACCCCACTACGCACACCTGATGCCCTGGGGACAGATGTCAGTGGAGAGGCCAGTCCCTCCCCATACCATATTATGTACTCCTGTCATGCCAGAGAGACATCTCAGCAGAGAGGCCAGTCCATCTACCCTCCCTACTACGCATGCCCATTATCCAAGAGATTGGTCTTAGTTGAGGAGCCCATCCTTCTCCACATTCCAGTATGCACACCCATCATCTAAGAAAGCGATCTTAGCAGAGAGGTCAGTACCACCCTACACCCTTCTTCTTCTCACACCGGGCACCCAGAGAAAGGTCTCAGTGGAGAAACCTTCCTTCTCCACGCTCTAATCTGGGCACATGGCATCCAAGTGAGAAGTCAGTCCCTCCCTACACCTTGCTATGCACTTCTGTCATCCAAGAGAGAGGTCTGAGTGGAGAGGCTAGTCCCTCGCCACATCCTACTACATAAAATCATCATCCAAAAGAGATGTCTCAGTGAAGAGGCCAGTCCCTCCCGACATCCCATGATGCACATCTGTCATCCAAGAGAAAATTTGCAGCAGAGAGGCCAGTCTCTCCCCACATCTTACTCTGCATGGCTGTTTTCCTAGAGTGAGGACTGTGTAGAGAGACATGCCCACCTCTACACCCCAATATGCACACCCATTCTTTAAGACAAAGCTCTGCACAGAGAGGCCACTCCTTGCTCACATTCTACTATATACACCCATCATTATGGGGAGGAGTCTAAACAGAGAGGCCAGTCCCTCAACACCCTGTTAAGCTCACATATCACTCAACACAGAGGTTTCAGCAGACAATGCAATCCCTTCCCACACCCCACCATGCACAGCCATTTCCCTAGTAAGGGGTTTGTGCGGACAGGACAGTACCTCCCCACATCCTGCTATGTGCACCATTGTAATAAAACATTGCTTTATGTAAAAAAAAGTCCTAGAAGTTCAATGGAAAAACCAAAGGTTAAAGTGGTGTTATAGTTAGATGAAAATGTCTGTAAAATTTAAAATTTTGAACTAAAAACCCCAGAAATTTAGAAGTTACATTTAGTAGAGCTAACTATGACTAATATCCCTGCCATACACTGCTTGTGACCTCACATATTACATCACTCATGGCATGATCTACGACATCATTTATGATATCACTGCTGAGATCTCAAATGACATCACTGATGACATGTGTTGAGGAACTGCCCTGTTTCCTCTTCACACGTACTAAAAAATGCAACTGTGTAATAGTTGGTTATAGGCTTCTTCAGTCATGAAGAAGAGAATGGAAACCATAGTGCTTCCAAGGGAGTCCACTGTATTTCTTCAAGTCCTATTTGTATCTGCACTTTTAGGAAATACATGTTGCAGACAACCTCAGTCAAATAAAAGCGGTACAGAAAAGTTAAGTCCATTTTAAGGTGCACTTGGTCACTATTTATGAAACCATGGTCATTGTTTCAAAAGCAACTGTTAGTGTTAGAGGAAACCAGTCTGTTAGATCCTCCCTATGAGTAATATATGCCAGTTATATACAACATAAGTAAAGTAATATATGTCACTTATATACAACATAAGTAAACCCCTTTAATTGATGATGACCTCCTATCATTAAAAGCCTTATTGTATCACAGTACTTTCATCATAAGATTGCAATGTGGCCTGTATCAAGACCACTATGAAGTGTACAATTTATGAACAGGGGAGATTTCAAATATCTGTTTGAATATGAGCCATACTAGAGTGCGCCACATCTTATACGAAAGTGAAGGGATTTCATGATGTTAGATGTGGATTGTTTGATGTTTCCATGTGCAATGTTCATGGTGACAGTTGGCAGTTAAAGCTGAGCCAAAGTTAACATTGGATGGCTGTGGCAAGTTTGTTTTTTATGCATGGTTACCCCGTTTTTTTCAATGTTTTTGGGTCCTATTTTTGTTGGCTTTGGCAGTGCACGCACTGTGACTTTGCTAGTCAGTGCACCAAAGTGTGTGTTCAGGCTCTAAATTGGAATTGATAAAAATGGTTTAACCCCATCTTTTTAATTATCTGTTAGGTCGTAACAGAAAATGCACCAATGCATGGGAGTAAAATTTAATATGTGGGCTGTAGTTTGTATTTACATCACCCAAGTTTATAACATAAATATATAGGTGCCAGAAGGACCACTGGCTAGACCTAAGTTTAAAAACACTGCAGTAGAGGGGGTGTGGCTCCGGTGCCAAAGAAAATTGGGCTAGTCTCATTGAATCTCTGCCAAGCAGATGGCTGTCCAAGTAACAAAGCCTCTAACATGCCGTCAATATGGAAACAATGGGTGGTTACCTGGTGTCAGAAGATCCAGAGTGGAAAAAAGACATATTTTTACACCTTCCTCTGTTTGCTACTGGCTTTTCTAGCCTCCTTGCCCTCGTCAGAGTTGCTTTGTGCACATGCGCCATTCTCTTATGGAAGCAAATGCATCTTTCCTGATGGAGCTCCAATCCTCACAGATTTTAATACTCCTGCAATATATTGATCATTTTGGAGTATAGCAATTTTGTTTTGCTCTCCAACGGTCGTGATTTCTTTAATTGGTATTACTGGAAAACCAAAAGAGTAGAATAAATCCTCTTCATTATTCTTTACAACATCCGGACTGGTGTCACTAAATAAGCATTCCTTTCAGATTGTAATGTCAACTACTGAAGGAGGCAACCTGGAAAAATGTACCTTAAAGGCATCTATGTTTCTGTTAAATGATAGAAAAAAGACATGGATGCCTCCTTGAAATCTCCTACTCCTTTGACTGTATTATATTTATTAGAAGAGATTAAAAATTCTAAAGCCTTTTATTGTAGACACTTATAATACATTGAAGAGATTGAAATAAAAGGGACTAAGCTTGGATCATAGAGTCATGGAGGCTGAACAATGAATAAGTAAAACTGAAGACATAATTACAATTTACGATATGTCAAAGGAAAATGATTAATTAAAAAACTCACAGAAGATTTAGAAAACAGAAACAGGAGGAACAATCAACGCAAATATGGAATACCAGAAGACTTGGCGGGCCCGCTCATTTTATCCTTTCTTAACCTGTGCTTCCTGATCTGTTGGAGATTTCTGGTTCAGTATTATTTAATATTGAAAGAGCTCACAGATTGGGCCCAAACGTACTTGCTGCCCAGCCTACTGCTAAGAAAGAGCCATCCTTCTTTACTTCCTGCAGTTTACGTCAGTCCTTCAAGCTGCCAAGAAAAGAAAAAATAACTACAATGGAGAGGCTAAAGTATTTTGAGCTGTGACTAGTTGCTCGTGTTTCACGCTAAGGTTTTTTTTTCTGCGGCTACCACTCCTGCATTGAGTTCCTGAGGCCGGTATTGCTGCACTCTGAGTGGTCCAGTTACAGCTAGTCAGAGGCAAGCGTAGAAGGAGCCTGTTGGCCCCCCAGGTACTTCATGCAGCCCGCAGCATGGACATGCACCAGGCACACCGCTGGTGTACCGAAGGCATGCCTAGGGCAAGTCTGTCTGTGCCCGTCCACGCTTGGACAGCGCGAGAGGCAAGGACCCCTGGTTGTTCACCTATACCATTTAGTCACTATGCTTCCTCGGAACTCAAGGAGTTAGCTCTTGTGTTTGCTCTTGACTGTTTTCAGGTAATGAATCCTGCTGCAGTGCGGGCATGTGTTCACTGTGGCTTTGTGCCGGTGAGCACATTATCCCCGAACCAGGAGGGGAATGCAGCGCCTTTAGATGGCTTAACTCCTGGCTTTGGGATGTGTGGGCTCCCTCGAGGAAGCCCATTTTTAATCTCCGAACTTCCACTCTTTGATGAAACACAAATTTAAAATCTTTGATGTTATCTCCAAACATCTTCTAAGTACAATTTTCCTAACGTAAACTTGGCTGTCAGGAAATACAGATCTCGATGTCTTGCTAGCTATTCTAGCAGGCTATGCTGTAGTTAGATCGGATAGATTAGTCCAATTTTGGGGGGTATTGCTGTCATTTTCAGGCAATCTCTTACTTGTACCCTCTCTAAACTGACCATATCTGACTGAGAGGAAGCTCTCCTTTGTTTAACTAGTACTAGTAATTTCACCTTGTCTAGGGTTTTGATTAATCGACGACCTGGTCATGTCTCAAATTTCATTTCTTCCCGAGTGGATGTTTTTCCCTTCCTTGGTCTTACATTACTCTAAGTTTACCATGTTGGGGATCTAAATCTCCATTTTGAGGATCTCTCCCACCCTTTAGCACTATATGCAGATTTGGAAGGGCTTCAATTGTCACAATTAGTTGTGACCTACACATAAGGGCAGGCATATCCTGACCCAATTTTTTCAAAAAGTCTCATCTAGCTTGAATTGTGGTCAAAGGTTTGGATATAGGAGATGGGCCAAGGTCACTAGTAGCAATTTTACCAAGGCCTTGTCCATAACCCACCCCAAACTGGACAACTGTGTTTCCACAGCAAACACGCAAGTAGATGACTGGATTTCTGGGGCTCTTGATTGTATTGCTCCTATAGTGGAGAGGGTATCTCATAGAACGAGACCCTCAGCGGACTGATGCAATGAGGAAATTGCTATGCTCAAAAGCAACTGCAAACACTGTGAACGTATGTGGCGTAGGAATTTCGATCTAGCTAGTAAGGAGACTTATCGTCTAACTCTGAATTCTTATCCTAGTGGTATCAGGCAAATGCGAGTCAGCACAAGACTCCTCCAGAGAGATATATTTGCGATTGTTAAGTCTTTATCCTTGTTGGACATGTTCTCAGCAAATCTTGCCCTGTCTGAGGATAGCTGTAATGGTTTGGCTAACTATTTCTCTCATAAAATAGTAGATATCTACTCCTTCTTTTCAGAGGCTGCCAGAAATACTCCATGTCTTGATGCCTGGTTTGAGCCTTCTACTGACCCTGAGAAACACTTACAGTTGAATATGATTGTGCTTTCAAAGTTACAGACCTGCATGGGTTTAGTTAAATTAGGCTCCACTCTTGATCTGGTGACTCCTAAGATCTTGGAGTGTGGAATGGATTCACCCCCTTAGAGACCAAAAACTCTTTTAGGGTGGCCTAGGTGCCTCTGAGTTGGAAACATGCCTCCGAGGTCCCCTGGCTTAAAAAGCCTTTGTTGGATCTCCTTTGAGGCATCTTAGGTCCTCTTGGGTCTTGCCAGTCCAGGTCCTGAGGGTAAAGAAAGCACACATGGGTGGGAGTTCCTTTAGCTATCTGTCACCCTGACTTTGGAACTCTCTCCCTTTGCAGTTAAGCATTCTGAGATGGAATGTTTGTTTTGGAAATCTAAAAACCTGGTTGTTTGCTAACTAATTTCTTGTGCGTGGAGCAGTCAGTTTGGTGTAATTGATCTTAGCACTGGGATACTCCTCTGGGAGTAGCTATGTGCTTTATAAGCTACAATAATATTATTATAGAATATTTTCTTTCCAGGTTGTTTTGGGAGTAAGAGCCGCCAGGAGTAAATATTTTTAGAACTATGACCTCAGCTTAAACATATGAATGCCTGTTACAGTCTCATACCTCCGTTTGTTTCAAGAGCCACATATAGAGACATAACTAATTCCTTTGAGGATCAGCACAAATTTAAAGAGTTTATTTTCTATCACAAGCCTTCTTTAATGGATCTTGGTCAAGAATCAGTCACTTGATTTCACTAATTTGTCATCTTGAATGTCTCCTATTAACATTTTTTTGTTGCAGTTTGTTGAATCATTCGGCATGTTACTGATTTTGCTAATGTGATTACTCATATTTTCGCCACTACCCATTGGTTACATATACATCCTTCCTCTTCTTTATATCATTTACTTCATGGCATACAAGACTGTTCTCTTGTTTGTGCCTTGTTATTAGGGGTTGGCGGCAAGCCCCGTTCCACCAGCGGAGTTTGAAGTTTTGCCCACTCCGCGGCCCGCTTGGAGCATGAAGTTCAGCAAAAAAATCTCTGCCTAATGCCGGCAAAGTAGAGTTTACCAGCTCTCTCTTGCTGCTTACCCAGTCCCATCATGGTTGACAGTGGCTGCCAAGCCTTTCCCCCAAGCCACTATGATGCTGCTGTCAAGAAGCCAAAAATTGCCACAGTGCCAAGACTTAGCCAGTTATGGCTTGATAATGTGTGCATAGATATAATGTGGTGAATGGCCTCATCGTGGACAGTCACTATTCAGACACATTCACTGTCACCTGTATGAAGACAGCAGGGTGCATTGCATGCTACGCACCCGACTGCGCTCTCACTAGCTGAGACATACACACCGCAGCAATATTATTGAACTTTAGACTTGCCCGTCATTTAGTTTCAAGGCAGAGACTGCAGGGGCCTTCGTTATTCCCATGAATCAGACCACCTTTTACAACAGAGTAAAGTTGTAAGGAAAATGTAATTATTCGCTAATCCAAACACACTCCAGACATGTCATGATTATTTAATTGAAAGGAGCAGACATATCCTTTTTTCCTACTTGAGTTCTGACTGAGGCCTAAGAGTGAATGAGCATGTCGCTATAAAAGCAAAGCTGCATAATCAAACTTTACAGCACCTGGATTTGATCTAAATGTGCATGCAGTCCACACCCACACTACTAATAAATCATAAAAGCATTGGTGCTTTCTACTGTGTGGCTGAACAGGCACACACGAAACATTCCAAGCAGTCAACACAATTGTTCAGTCTTCAATATCTTAAACATCAAGACTTATAGAATTACAGAACCAAATGTTGGAACATGCTTTAAGGTTAGAAATATGGAATATGGAAAGAAGCACATACCACTGACACAGCAATAGTGTGAAAAAGCCCACTTTTATTGAAACAGGTGCACATCACAATTAAAAGACCCTTGGCTTGATGCCTTACAAAGCTACAACCTCACTATACAAACTGTTACCTAAGTTACACTACCCCCACCCCTAAGGTTCACCCACACAACATTTTAAACCTGCAATTCAGTACCCCCTACTTTGACCTTTTAAATTTTGACCTTTGAACTTTGAACATTACCCTTTCCCCCTACTGTGACATTTTAACCTTTGAACTTTGACCTTTGAACATTACCCTTTCCCCTTTGACCTTTCAACATTTCCCTATTAACCTGTAAGTAACCTAACTTCCTAAAGCACCTTAAAAATCCTACCTCGTGAACTTGTCTACCTGTTCCCTTTCAGCCTGGATTGCCTCTGTCAATAACGAATAAACTTGGCTAAAATATGCCAACTTGACTGCCAACTGCCCCTGCACATGCTTCAAAGCGACAACCCTAAAACAAAAACGTAGATACCCTGTACACCTGTTCCAATGCACAGCCAACCCAAAAACCCAAATTGCTAGCCAGGAAAATTAATTTCCCCCAAAAACTAACTGAAAAAAGGGGGGGTGGGCAGGGAAAAAACTCTGTTCTACCTATGACCAGCCACCGTGAATATCTCAAAATGGTGGCTGGTATAACAAAATGATAACATAAATATCCCTTGGGCTGTAAAATAGCCCAACCAGCCCAATAAGCCCAAAGGGGGGGAGTAGATGCCTGAGCCGCTCCCATTCCCCAGACATCCCGGGGGGCAGACCTCCCTACGCTCGGCTGACCCCCAAGACCCCCTTCCCAAGTAAACATTAAATAAAGTTCAAACAACACCGCCGAGTGAGCCGTACCCCATAAAATTGCCTGTGAGCAAATGTTACATCAATGCTGAACGTTTAAACTGTCATGTGTAACTGAGTTAATAAGGTGACAATGCCAAGCGAAACGTTGAAACATGCTTAAAGTGTGAAACTGCCCCGTTCTCCTCCCCTTCTCCTGCTTCCCTGTGTCTCTTAGCTTGCCATGGTTTCTGCATTAGTTTTAACCTGCATGATATGTTAATGAATGAAAGAGGACTAAAAAAAAAACTATCATCGCCATCTTGAACTGGCGCAGAAAGGCGAAAAAACGAATGATGTTATCAGCCCAGAAACGTAAACAGTGGTAAAGAAAATGGAAGAAAGAAATGAAAAATAAGTAGAAGGACAGCAGCACTCCTTTTGTCACAGAACACTTGTTCCCAGCCCCTACCACGCACTGACAACTATGGGGCATATTATCAAGCCAGGCGATAAAATTATCGCGGCTTTGGCGGCAGAAAACTGCAGCTAAAACTGTGATAATGGACTTGATAATATGCTCTATGGAATTCCAATTGAAGCTAATGTTAGATGTGAAGGACATCTAACATGGGCTTCAATTGGAATTCCATAGAGCATATTATCAAGCCCATTATCGCCGTTTTAGCGGCAGTCTTCTGCCACTAAAGCGGCGATAATTTTATCGCCTGGCTTGATAATATGCCCCTATGTCTGGAGTTGAACCCTGAACTAACACCCACATTCCAGGCTATCCTAAAGTTTAGCCAAACAAGAGGCTAGTAACCGGTCAAAGCAAGCAGCTTGACTCAGCGTGCTGCTGCTCTGGTCTTAATATTCAGAGGGAGACGGGCTTCAAGTTCAGACTTCAGACAAACGTCAGTAAGCTGCAGTACTTTACCATGGGCACACAAGCATAGTGCAGGAAAGTGGACATTGCCGCATCAGTCAGGCTCTGTGGTCAAAAGAAATCCAAACCAGTAGAAACAGACGAGGTGACAGAAAAGTGCAGACTCACCCACTCATCCATTTTGGTAATCTATTTCCTAAATCCGGAGCCAGTGGAGTTCTGCCTTTGTGTACATGGACAGGCAGTGCTGGTTCAACTTTAAAAAGGTAAGCATGATGAAGGGTCTTTGAAATGTTACCGCAAGAACACAACATGTGTTTCTACAACCATGGTGAGTCCATGCAAGTTGAGCCTGTGCAGCATGTTGTGGCTAGGGGTGGCTGAGCAATACTCCGTTTGAGTTTTTTGTGTGTTGTATTGTGCGCCCTAGTCCCGCATGGTGGAGAATGACTGACACGGACACCTCAGTAGGGTACTAGTAGGGTACTCAAAACTGGCCACGAGTACATGCACTCGGTCTCTTTTATTCGCAGAGACACCAGACTGGTGACGCCTGTGTTGGATGGGTGTGGGGTGGGTGTATGGGCCAGCCTTCGAGGGAGTGGCTGGGAAAACACTAGACTGTGTCCAGCAGGACACAACATTCCTCACAAATTTTGTTAAAAACAAAAACAACAACCAAGAGTTCAACCTGTGGGAAGGAATGAGAAGACAAATAAAAATAACTGAAGTATCACAGTTCTGAGATGTAGTTTGCAGGACAGCGGTGAACAGGTGCAGCTGGGAGCACCTGGACATCTTGGCACATATCCATACTTTAACCAGATATATGTGACACGAACACAGTGCTGATGAAGTCCAGACCTTTCAGCTGTGCATCAGTTGAGTGACAGTCCACCTATGTGTTGTTCGTCGGTCCATTGTACTCTTGCTGTGAGGCAATTAGTGTCTTATATTTCAAACATAGGTGCATCAGGAGCATAGGTGGAGTCCATTGTAAACACTTGATGATGATGTTGCTTGATCTCTTGAAAACAGTCTTGACATACTGTGACCTGTTGAAGCTTCTGTTGCCTGGCCCAGCTACTTCCTGGAATCCATCGGTGGGGCAAAGTAAAGTCCATCTCTCACGCATGGGGGAGGCCCCTTGGATGAGTTGCCACGGGACTTCCTATGGGCTGCACTCGATCTGCATGTGTCTGCCTCTGGACAGCCGCAAGACTACCTCTAAGCCACCGCCTAGTCACTCGTGCAATGTCAGGGGTGGATGTGTCCTGGACAGACCATGCTCTCGCTACCGGGATCAGGATGTATGCCAGTTAGACAACTGGTCACTGGTTCTTCGGATCATCACTCTGTATGGCAAAAGGACTCCAGTCGTGTTATTTGATTATCCAGGGATGGTGGTGATGCACATGGCAAATGATGGAGTGGCTGCCATGGCAGTGAGTAAGGGTGACTGGTGAATCTTTGCAGTCATGAGACTTGTCGGACACTTGGTGCAGCTCTTCTTATTCGGCATGTGTGTGAGCAAACATGGATGTCCTTTTCCTTAAGCTGCCAGTGACAGGTGGATGGACAATCACTGTGAAGAATGGGGCAGATATACAGTTCGGGCATGTAGGAGGCTTAAGTTTGGTACTCCCACTGAACCACCTCCTGTGACATCACCGCACCCCAGTGGCTGGCGTGTATTAGAAGGTCCCCTTTTGTTGACTTCTCCCACGCACCTGTTGTCGTCTGCTTTCCTGGGATAGGATTGTCACCCTCCTATATCTCTCCACTTCTTTTCTTCTCTGCAAACGTGGCAACGTGCATCACTCTCTTTTCCTTGGTTCTTGCTTCATGTGTAAAGTGGCGTCTGGCCACATGTCTCATGTGTAACCGTTGCAAAATGGCAACAGGAGACGCAAATGCATGTCTTTTCTACACATGCTCTGAAGATTGGCGAAATGCCACGCAATGCAGGTCTTTTCTACACCTGCTCTGAAGAGTGGTGAAAGGCCACGCAATGCATGTTTCTCTACACATGCTCTGAAATGTGGTGACAGGCCACGCATTCTCACAGGGACCTCCTCTCACTCTGTCGTGTCCTTTGGACTACGCACTTTCTCCCGTCACGGACCACTCACTGGTTCAGTCCTGTCAATAGGACTGGGCATCTTCTCAGGTGCGTCAGCCCTTTCAGCGACGGCAGTGGAGGTAGGTGTACTTTGATGGATCCGTACTGTATTGCCTTCCTTACCCCTCTTCTCTTTGATAAAGTATTCCGGCGGCAACTCTAGATCGCTGTGGGAGGTACAGGTCTCCCTTCTCTTTTTGCAGTTGTGGCGGCCTGCCACTAGGAGTGTGGGAATTTCCTCATGCCTCTAAGGGACCGATGCACACCACAGTCGTAATGCAGTGTTGGAGGCACTCTCTGAATAATCTCTGGCCCACTCCAGTGCAGAGCAAGTGCAGGTAGGTTGAACACAATCTCTCTCCTTCCTGCATTTGGGCCACACGGGGCCCCTCTCTCCTCTGGGATCTCCTTGGTGCTTTGCAGATGGCGGGTAATCTCCATTCCGCCTACTTTTCGCTCAAAGGCACTGATCTCTCACCTTGAGGCTGCGCCATCATGATTTTGGATCCTGCCTTGTTCTCTGCATGCTCGGCAGGGTTGGTAACTCCATGTGAAATTCTTCTAGACAGTACTGGGACAGCTGGCTGGCACACATTTCTCCATGTAGCCATTCACTCTCCATGCGCACCTGTGAGTAGACGCTGAGTCTGTCTCATGCATTGAACGTAGTGGCTGCTCCTCTCTTGGGCTTCCTGCTTATGCAGCCTTGCACTGTCCATGAAGGTGCTGGTTCTCACGCACGTCTTCCTTTCATGTGCTGGAATAAGGGCATCTGTGGTGCAGCTGGGCATAGTGTTCGTCTTGCTCTACTCTGGTGCAGCTGTGCATTTGTTCTGTGCCCCTGATTCAGATGTGGGAGTAGAACCACAACTCCCTGTTACCGGCCTTACAGCTCCTGTTCGGGTCTGTCTGCAGGGGGACTGGTTTTTCAGGGGGATGGTATTACTGGGCATACACTGTGCCTCGAGTCTCTGAGTTTATTGTTTGGTGCAGTATTGCCTTTGGCCACTAGATGACACTGCTGGTGCCCTCACCAGGCGAGTTGCTTCAAGAAAAACTCGTAATGTTGCGAGCAGAAAACAGGGCCTCATCCAGAGTGTTGATGGCCAGAGCTTGTAGTGTGAAGGGGAAAAACATACCAGCTGGTAGGTAGGGACACACGGCTGGTCTGACTTCAAAATTGCTTCGTAATAGCCAGCCTGCGATTTCACTTTTTGTTTGAGCCTGGCAGCTCTTGCATGCTGATGGTCCTGGTGAACATCAGGGCCTGTTGCCCACAAATCATTTAGGTAATGGTGCGGTCACCTCTCCTGTGTGGCTCACGATAGCTGTGGTGCCGCTTTCTTTATTGCTGTATTCTTTTCTTTGCAAAAATAGGGATGTGGCTGCCTCTGTTCTTGCCTTGATCATAGGCTCCAGCAGTTTTCCATTTGCTCAGGCCTGTCCCTAAGAAACATCCTCTCTTTCTTAAGCGTGGTCCCGTCAAACAGCCACTAGGTGGCATTGCTGCTTTAAGTTTCAATACCCAGTCAGCTTGTCAACGCTGTGGGTCTCCTTGCTATCCCCGTCCCAGAGATTCCTTTGCCCCAGCAAGACCTCTACAGCCATTCTGCATGCAACCAGGAGGTCAACGTGGGCACAGCGGGGGACTCACTACTTCACAGAGACGCTTCCTCTAGTGCCAAGTAAGTTTCTCTGTTCTCATTTATTTTTCTCTTTTGGCAGTATGTTGGGGTGGGGAGTTCCAATGCTGCCCCCCTCAAATAGTTTTCACAGGCAGGGTACTTCTCAGTCTTCTGCACTTTGCATTGAAAGCCGTCTGGACTGGCATCACATTTCAGTGTCAGAGTCGGCCTCGGTAGTTGTACTCATGCTCCGACTCAAGGGCCAGGGCCATTCACACGCCGTGCAGACCTGTTGCGTTCCTTTTTAGGAAGTGTGCTATAATGGGCCAGCACTGCTTCGGTCACGCTGCCACCTTCCTGACGACACTGCGTACTGTCTCCATGCGGCCTCAGGGATCTGCAGCCCCTCCTTCGCGGCGGTGACAAGGCTGTCTGCTCACTCTTGCTTCTCACCAGGGAATAGGCCGGTACTCCGCAGGTGTCACCACTGGTGCGGTTTCTTCACTGGTGGGTGTCTATTTGTATGCCCCCTGCTTGGCACTTGCAGCGTTCACAGTTGCATTTCATCTCAGACGCTCTGACCCTCCCCGCTTCACTCTCGTTGCCGACCTTTCACTGGTGCAGGGGAGGGGGGATGCCGCACTGCACAACTCCGGGCTGTCCCTTCGATGCGGGGTGGGCTCCCACTCATCCGACTCTTCAGTCGGGCCTCAGCACGTTGGTGGCGGAGGTCCCGCCACAGGCTCCTCACATGCCTCGTGGGTGATCAGGCTGCTGGAAGGGGATTATACCGTCTCTTTTCCTCACTGCAAGTCTCACTGCGGTCGGGTGTCGCCATGTATTCACGGGCACATCTGATGCGGGGTGGGCTCCTGGTCCCCTCTCCCACCTCCTTCAGGCCCGGGGCTCTTTACATGCCCCGCGGGCCGTTAGGCTCGTCCTGCGCCAGCTCACAGGGGGTTCCGTCGACGAGGGTAACACTCTCCCCCTTCCACCTATCTAACAAGGTGGCTGCGCATGTGGGCAGGTCCCGCCCGTCGCCAATGTTGTATTGTGAGCCCTAGGCCCGCATGGTGGAGAATGACTGACACGGACACCTCAGTAGGGTACTCAAAACTCGCCATGAGCACGTGCACTCTGGCTCTTTTATTCGCAGGGTCACCAGTCTGGTGACAACTGTGTTGGATGGGTGTGGGGTGGGTGTATGGGCCAGCCCTCAAGGGAGTGGCTGGCAAAACACTAGATTGTGTCCAACAGGACACACCACTGTGACTCCACGGTATTCCACAGAGTAGAACTCCGCCCAGGCCTGCTTGTTATATCGCTCATCTGTTGACTATCCACCTATGTCCACGATACGTGCCTGTTCCCATTGTTCTTGGAATATTATTGCTTCTGTTATGTCTACCATTTGCTATTTCTAGTAGTTGAAGAGTTCTTTGTTGCAATTAAATGCTTATTTAACTGTGTATCTTCTCCAGTTCCCTTTGGTCAGAAGATATTTTTTTAGGCTTCTTTATGACCTTGTACCTATTACACTTGAGGTCTTTTGCCCTCTTTTATTCGTCACATATTTTTGGGGGTTTTCATTCTTAGCTACTTTTTTCCTTCACTATTCTTTCCTTCATATTTCATCTTGTTTTTCTTTTCCAAAACAATTTAATTGTTATGGCAAGTCTTCTTCCATACTTACTAATTGGATGAAACACTTAATAGAAATGTACAAATCTCATGTCTTCACTCCGTATAATACTTTGGAATGTGAAGGGTCTTAAAAATCCTGTTATGAGACAACAAGTTTTAAAACATCTTTCTAGGCTCGAGGCCCAATTGGTGCTTTTACAAGAAACACATAATTTCACCTCTGATAATATTGGGAAACTTCAAAAGCAATGGGTTGGAGAGAGCCTATGTTGCTCAGCCAATAATATTAAGAATCGAGTCACTATCTTATTCCAAAATAAAAACTTCACTTAGAACTTACCTCTCAGACATCTGATGATGAAGGCAGATGGATTATCACTTTTAGAGTTAATAATACACCTTTCTTACTTATTAATGTTTTTGGTCCCAATAATTCTAATGGTTCTTCTTAGGGCACTTTACTGTCAAAACTAATTAAGTATTTCAATGACAGAGTTATAGTTGCAGGAGATTGTGATCAGATTTTAGATCCTTTTATGGATCAAAATTCACAATCAAAATAAGTCAGCAGTTCCACACAAAACTTTTTCAGAGTGACTTTCACAAAGGTCTTTATCGGCTGTATAGAGAATGCAATAATCAGACGGTATTCTTTTTTTCCCTGTGCATCACCCACAATCTCAGAATGATTATGTTTTTTTAAAGCAAATATTTACTACCTGCTTTAGTAAATGTGAAAATAAGGGCTATGGCAATTTCAGATCATGCCTCCATATCTTTTTATTTCACAACAGATTTTATTTTCAACAGCCGAAACAGGCCTGGCATAACCAGGTTCCCTAGTAGTGCAATATACATAATAGCGAGTAAGATGTTGACTGTTTGGTTCCAGTTAGATGATTGAAAAGCAAATACAATGAAACATATTATTGCTACTGAAACAGCTGGAATATGTTGTAGGGACAGTCCACGAGATTCTGCCCACCTCTTCCAAATCTTGGGGTGTTTCTGGGGGCATCCTCTTGCTTTAAATATTGGTAATTCTAACACCATACAAAAATCAAGGCCCTTCTTCCACACCCCAACTAGTGGCGGAAAGGCATCTTTCCATGCTTTCACAATGTCCCAGTGTAAGGCCCAGGAGTTAGAAGTGAAGTTTATATACGTTGCCTCCGATGCCCTCAGTGATGTGGAGCAGGGTTAGACGTGGTGAGTGTGGGATGTCCCACCTCAAAACTTCTGACACACATGTAATGA
Source organism: Triturus cristatus (assembly GCF_964204655.1). Classification (NCBI taxonomy): domain Eukaryota; kingdom Metazoa; phylum Chordata; class Amphibia; order Caudata; family Salamandridae; genus Triturus; species Triturus cristatus. The sequence goes on from NC_140581.1 coordinate 802,635,592, forward strand.
CTCCCTGGCTGAACCTAGAGAGTGTTGTACACTGCCAAACACTATGTATAAGGGTACCATCTGTAGTTTGGCATCACAGGTAAAGCGGAGATTGAATCAACCCAGCTTGCCAGAGCTTATATCTAGTGTAGAAAACCCTATGAAGGTATTTGAATTGTATAAATTGTAATTGTGCCGCAATGGCCGCACCACATGGGGACTCCAGTGCTTAAGCTCAGTCTTCATTGTCTAGGGGCGGTCCAAATCCTCCTGCCAAGACTCAGGTGTTTTACCAAGGGTAGTGGGGCTATTTGTAATAAGTGTGTGATATATCTTGGTGATCCTATGCTCTCCAAGTTCCCCCATAAACACTTTAGCTTCAATAGGATTAGAGTCTGGTATAGTTCCCTGGTGTGTGAGACATGGGGAAAAGGCATGGCGGAACTGGAGATATTTATAGAATTCAGATCTAAGCATCTCATATTCTTGCTGTATCTGATCACAACTTTTCTAAATTTGAAATAGTTGTCAAGGAATTTTTTGCCATCAATTACTATGGTGACCCTACTATTATTACACTGTGGGATTCTTTCAAAGCCACTACCAGAGGTTTTATTATTAACTATGTTAATGGTACAAAGAAAGAAGCCCATAGAAAATCAATTAAGAGTTTAGTAGATAATAAATCCATGGAAATTGCATAGCACCCTTCTAAAAATAATAACAATTGTTTGTCTAAACTGATTAATCTCTTTGCACAGAGAGGAACTACCCCGGTCCTTGCTGCATTTTTGCAATGTGCCAGGAGGCCCATTTAATCTACAGTGCTGGTCGTGGCAGGGCCAAAGACCGGGTCAAGAGCGGGCCCGTCTATGCCGGTCATCGGCCAGAAGAGGCTGGGTTGAGCCACCCCTCTTGGTTTTTTGCCAGCGGAACATCTTGTCCCCTGCTATTTGGAGAGTAGTGTTTTATTTCCCAATCATTGGCTCCACATTACTAAAATATGGGTAAACACAAGCTTGTATCTGGAAAGGAGTCCACTCCATTTAATCCTGCTACTCCCATACTGGCACCACACTGGACTCTTTTTAAGTTAGAGCAGTCAGTGTGGTATTTAAAAATAAATTGCGTTGGCAGAAAGACGTTTATCATTAGAAAGAGGAGAAGGGCCTATTAAGTTTCAGTCACACAAGAATCCAGCCAATTCAGTAACTACAGTGAAAATAGCAGACAGTCGTTCTGCTATGGTACAAAATTTGGAATTGGATGATGTACCTATTGTTGAGCTACATGCAGAGGGGGGGAGAAGGAGCCCACCTCAACTGTGAGAACATCCACAGTAAACTCAATTAATATTTCAGGATCTAGCAAATGGTGTGGACCCTTAGTAAGAAAAAAGGAAAATTAATGTTTTAAGAAAGTCCAATTCTGAACTGAAACTTGGTAAAATGAATTAAGACTCTCAGAACAGGAACTTCACTATGTCCTGAATGCCTGAAGCAGTCTGTTCTCAAGAAGCGACAGGCTCCATTAAGAAACCTGACGCGAACAAAGGGAATTCCAATCTATCTTGAGAAGCAATCCACCCGATGCTGTCTACTGCCATAACTTCAGGCATTTCCCCCTTTAAAAATGGATTGGTTCCCTTGAAGAAGTTATTAGATCCAAGATAATCATCCAATGATCATCAACACTCTGCCTCCAATCCAGTAAGCAGGCCTCCTCCATAATTGCTGAAAGTAATAGAAGTGAGAAGGAGACTCCAGGGAGAAGAGCATCCAGGTAGACACCAATAGGACAAGACCACCAGGTGTGAATAGTCCAGAGCCACCTGCCAGGGTGAAGAATGGGTTGAGAAAAGATAAATCACCACATAACCCCTGACAAAGGGGACCGTTCAGTATTTGTAATTCCCCTATTCAGCCAAAACCCTACCAAATTTTGAATTTACCACCTGAATGTACACCATACGTGGCAATCTTGACTGGGTTTCCCAGATCCAAGCCCAAAGAGAAGAATCATATCCAAAACTTAAAAATTAGGTCTGTCACTGGCTTGCACAAAATGCTGCCTTCTCATTAAGTGAATATGATGAAATTTTATTGGTGAGTAGATGGATTGGTCCTTCTGAGAAATCCATCAAGGGAGACTGCATAGTAATAAACTGTAGGCATCCTGACCTAGCCTATCTTTTGATAAGGACCAGTAGGAGGTCTCCAAACAAGGGTGCACAAACCACACTCTACGTAGCACAGTTCTGGTTTTTCTATCATCCTCATCTAATAAATTCACAGGGCCGCGAGAGAACAGGAGGTTTTCACTGTAATTGGGTGGCCCCACAGAGAGCATCTCAATTTCCAACCTCCAATAGATTTCTCCCGCAATCAGGTTTGGACTCCAAGGATTGACTTATTCATTATATAGATCAGAAGAGGAACCCTGTTTGAATACCACTGAGGGTTACATGTAGCACTATGGTGCAAACAGATAGGATCCTGCACTAAAAGGATGATGAGGCAGTACATGGGGTCAGCCTTGCTCAACCTTCAGCTTATATTGTTAAATAAATTTTTACTTGCAAAGATTGGTACATTCCCAAATTTGACACAAATACCTGGGGAAATAGTTGACCCTGAAAACAACTTTGTTGGGCCAACCCTCTCGAGTATAAACTGGCCCATGGAGAGGACATATATGCCCACACTGATATTGAAAGTTTATTACGTATCAACGTAGAGAGTGACATCACTCTGGCCTAGGAGGTTGTGGGGTCTATAATGCAGCACCCACCAGTGGATCAACAACAGGAACTACAATTGCTTTCCTGGAATTTAGCAAGAATAAGATCAAAACTGAATAACAAAGATTGGTTGTCTTTTATGGAAAAATTTGACCTCATATGGTGTCAGAAGACCTGGACAAGTAACAGTACTTCGCTTGATGGGTTTCACATGTTTACCTCCCTGGCTATTCCATCTAAGGCAGGGAGGGGAAAGAGGGGACTGTTAGTCCTGGTTATCACTTCACTACGACACCTTGATGCTAATATGTTGAAGCTTAGCCCTTATTATCTGATTTTGAAGCTGACTTTAACTAGGTAAAATAACACTGCTATCATAATACATCTTTTCTATAATTTTTTTTAATTCAACCAATGGGGATCAGTGAAGAACTGGAACACATTCTAATAGATATATTAACCAGGGCCCCCGCAAATGCTTTTATTATTTGGGCATCTGTTTTTAATATTACAAAGTGTCCACATAGTGGATCACAGTTCTGCGGAATCATAGATGAGAAGGGAGAGCATATTGTCCACTTTCAGCATTCATCCTATGGTGAAGCCTAGACAGGCTTATTCCTAACAAACAGGCTGCTTTTTACTTTTGAGATAAATAAAGACCATGGTGAAGAGATTCCTACCTTTGTTGGGAGATGGAAATTTGTACCATATACCATATCCTTGTGTCTGAGGATCTAGTTCCTTAATTAAACAAACACAAGGTTGTCCCTCACCTTTCAGTGATCATCATCCGCTAATTGTCAGCCTTGCTCTTCCATTAGAGCAAGTCTCTTCACTTATTAAGTTACAACCTTCTGCTAGCTCCAAATAAGGGGATGCAAAGGAAATGGAATCACGTTAATCCTGATGTAGCATTTAGGGATTTTTACATTAGCAACAAGGTAGAGATTCTGTGTTACCTCACAGGTAATGCTGACCCAGTAGGAATGTGTGATGTGTGATGGTATCAGTAAGGTATCTAAATCGGTTGCGGAATCTCTTATTATTTACAAGCCCCGACCAGTGCAACCTTGGTTTAACCATGATTGTAAAAATGCTTATAACATATTAAAAGAAGTTACTAATAAAGTTCCCTTGGGGGATCGGGTAGTGGTTAATCAGGCAAGAGAGAATTATAAACAAACAATTTCAGAAAGAAAAACTGAGATAAGAAACCGTGCCTGGGAGGATTCGGAAAGGGCATCCCACCTGAAAGACAATACGATTTTTTGGGAAACTGTAAAACGACCCTTCGTCTCTGGTAATTCACCTTCGGGCATAGAATGCCACATGCCAGAGACAGAATGGGTGGAGCATTTTATGTGTATCTTTAGCCAAAGAAACGAGGATACTAATTCTTTAGTTATAAACAAATCCCCTATTTCATGTTTAGAACTTTTAAAAATTTGTGAGACTATTTTGATAGGCGAAGTTCGTAAAGCACTTTTAAGCTCAGCAACTGGGTAGGCACCAGGCCCAAGAGTTCCGGTAAAGTTTTTTAAACACAATCTTGAACTCTGGGCCCCGTTGTTAACAAATGTATTTAGCACAGTTGTTAATAAGGGAGTTATAGAGACCTGGAAGGAATCTATTACCGTTCCTTTTTTTAAGAAAGCTGATAGAGACTTCACTTCAAACTACAGACCTATCTCATTAATAGATGCCTCAGTTAAAATCTTTGGTAGGGTGATTTTAGCAAAATTAGAAGAGTGGGCAAAAGAGAAATCCTGTTTTATGGAAGTGTAATACGGGTTATGCCTGAGCTTGGGTACCACTGAACAAGCACTGAATCTAACTTTGAGTTTAGGAAAATACGTCAAAGCCAGGAGAGGGGCCTTTATGGACCTCTCCTGTACTTTTGACCTACTGGACAGAAATATACTTTTGGGAATCTTAGACCAGGCATGGGTTGACCCTGCCTTAGGTTACGTTCTAAATATTTTACATCAAGATACCCATATGAGGGTCGGCTATTCACAGCAAGGAGATTATACACGCCACATTCAAGTCAAACGCAAAGTTAGACAGAGATGTATTTTGGTTCCTTTATTATTTCTAGCTTATTGAAATGCCTTGGACATATTTTAAATTTCATGCACCTGTGATGTTCCTAAAATAGGCACCCACTTAGGCCCTGTACTATTGTATGGCGTAGTTTTAATTGCTCGCACAGTAAATGGGTTGCAATATCTTTTAAACGGTTTTAATCATTTATGCATGATTTAAAGCTTATGGTGAATTTAAAAAAATCCTATGTCATGACTTGCGGCCCAAAGAACACCAGGTCAAAAAACAATTTTATTGGGCCGACTAAGGTTAAAAAACACAAAAGATTATAATTATTTCGGTCTGATGTTTAATGAGATCATGAACTGGGAAAGGTTAATAATTCAGAGAAGACAGGTGATGGATGCAGCTTCCGAATCAATTTTTAGATTTGCTAAGGAGCTAGGACATAACCCCCTGGCAGAAATTATTTTTTAAAAAAATTGAAATAGGTTATTAGGGACCCCAAAGACCACCATAAGTTTCATTACTCACAATGAGCTTGGGGTGGGGGTTTTGGAACATAGGGTAGGCTTTGCCCCCATCAAATTATGTTATGAAATCTGGAACAAAAAGGAATTGGGCTTCACTCATAATATAATAAAAAGACTGCCTTGTGAAGAAATATGAAAGCTATTCCATGGTTTAAGTATATTAGGAATACTTGCTGTGACCTTGGGTTGAGTGACTTTTTTCTAGAACCTGACAAGATACCCCCAAATGCAAATAGCCTATTAAAAAAAAAATACATTGCATTTGGGAGAAAGTTGGGCTCACAAAGGTACTAGACCTGGTCACGGATAATATATATGTGATATTGTCTACATCTAATGGTATGGAGCCCTATTTTACCTGTGTAAACACACCAGAGCTAAGGTTGTATCTCACCAGACTGCATTGGAATAAGATTCATTTTTTGGTGGCTTTCCCAGTATCAGGTACCAAATTTCCATCATTACCTTTTTGTCATTATGCTAGGAGTTCACACAAGTCAATGAAGCACTTTATGCTCTTTTGCACCTTATACTCCTTTCTTAGGTCACAGTTATTGCTTCCTATTTTTAGCGACAGATTTTTTAATAACCATCAGAATGGTTTTTGTCTCCTCCGGCGGTTGGGGTCCCAATACATGTGTTGTTCATTATTGAACTTTAATACCAAAGCACTGAATTTGAGAAGGAGGTATGCATTAAAGATGAAGGGGCAGATTTACAAGCCCCTTGCGCCTCTTTTACGCCGCAGTTGCATCACTTTAGTGACGCAGCAGCGGCGCAAAACCAGCGCCATGCTGCGGGGTATTTACAACGTGACGCATCTGGGAGATGCGTCACGTTGTAAAGCCCTGCGCCAGAAGTAGGTGTTCCTGCGCAGGGGGGGGGCGTTCCGTCACAGGAACGCCTCTTAAAAGTGGCTGAGTGAAATCTACAAGATTTCACTCAGTCACTTTTGAGCCCATGCTGCGTCTAAACCTTGCGCCTGCTTGAAGCAGGCGTAAGGATTGACGCAGCATTGTGAAGATAGGGCACCCCAGAGCCTTGCTGGAGCTGCGTCGTGCTTGCGACGCAACTCCAGCAATGTGCTGCCTTTACGGCACATATGCGTCATGCATCTGTCTGTTTTTTGCCCCATGGTGCGCCCATGTTGGCGGAGCCGTGACGCACAATAACTGGCGCATCCCTGCTGATATGCAGGGATGCGTCAGTTATTGTAAATCTCCCCCGTAGTTATTAAATCTAAAAGGGTATTTGCGAGTTTTAAAAATGAATATTATATTGTTCAATTTATATGGACTTTTATACTATATTTAAGCATTCTCATTTCTCTTTTTAATATTGGGGACAGTTGAAAATTACATGTTTTTATCGTGTTTTGATGGTTTTATTTGTCTTTTACTTTTTTTAATAAAAATAAATAAATTCAATAAAGCCTCTACAGAAGGAGCATGTGTTTTTTTAAATTAAAAATGAAGGCCAGATTTCCAGATGTCAAAATAAATCTGACAAATTGCTGGCTATTTACCTTAAAATCAAAAAAGATCCCAGATAAAATTAGTCTTTAACATGAATGAACAAAAAATCTTTGACGACAGGAACATTTCTGAATGTTTTGCAGAATATTATAAAACATTGTTTGCAGCTGATGGAACATTGACTTTATCTAACTATTTTTCGGATTTACCCTATGGCAAGCGCTTGTTGACAGGATTTTCTACTCTTGAACATCCTCTAAATATCACAGAAATTCAAACAGCCCTAGCTAAACTTTCCAAAGATAAAGCTCCGGGCCCAGATGTTTTTTTCTGTGAAGTTTTAGTTACAATTTTCTAAGCTATTTCTTCCATATTTATCTGCCCAATATGGCCAATTTCTTTTACTGAGACAATCAGATGGTACATTCACAAAAGGTATGTTATGTCTCATCCCTAAAAAAGATCTTTCATACTGTAAGAATTACCAACCAATCTCACTCATAAATATGGATTGTAAGATATTTGCCAACCTAATTGATCCTGAACAGTCAGGATTTATCAAAAGTTGAGTGATATTGGAAAATTAAAATTTGATTTTTAATTTTATAGACAGCACTTCAAAGAGAAGAGAAGCACTGGGGGCAATTACACTTGATCTTGAAAAACCATTTGATAGAGTTAATTGGGATTTTATGTTCAAACTGCTTCGTTGGCATTGTTCTGGACCTAATATGTTCCAATATATTTCAATATTATTCTCCTCACCCAAGACTAGTATTCTAGTAAACTGCAGCATTTCCCTTCACTTTCTGTTACAGAGAGGTACAAGACACTGTTGACAATTATTCCAATTGCTATATGTCTTTGTTTTAGAATCATTTCGGGAATTGTATACAATTCTACCCAACTTAAATTTACTGCAGATGCTGATGATATCCTATAATAAATCTCCAATGCTGAAATATCTCTGCTTGCCTTTTTCTGGAATTATCCATGTTTTCTCAAGTTTCTGACTACAAATCTCAAGTTTAACAACTTAACAGGTTGTGTGTTAGTCACTCATTTCAACAAATAGAATTGAGCTGGAATAAGACCAAATTAAGTGCCTGGGGATTTGGTATTCAAACTCTTAGTGTAATATCCTCAAGATTAATTTGGATGAATTACAACATAGACCAGAGGTTTAGCACAAAAATGGTCTCCATTACACCTTTACTCGTGAGGTAGACTAAATACCATAAAAAATGATGTTCTTGTCTATTATTAACTTTGTTTTGTCTATGCTGCCTATTAGGATTGCCAGGTTTTTTCTCTAAAATAGACCAATTATTGTCACGTTTTTATGGAATAACAAGAAGGCAAGGATATCTATGCAATTGCTTTAAAAAACCTAAGATATATGAGGAAGTTAATTTCTAAGACTTTATGAAGTACCATCAAGCCTTTTAAAACAAGTATGGGACTACTTCTCCTTAAAAGTCACTAACTCGGCCAGTAAGTCCAAAGACATCTTCTCTATAGTAGATGAACTCACCAACCCAGATAGAGTCACTATGAAACTTGTTCCTTCTCAGGCACTATGTGACTCTCTCGGTAAACGGCGTTTACTTAGCATGCGTTACTTCGCATGCCATTACTACGCGGACGTTAGTACGCACGCGTTTTTAGTTCGCATACCTTTCCTACGCAAGTCGGAACAGCGACTTGCGTTAGGGGGGGGAAGGTGTTGGATTTAAAATCCAACACCTTCCCTAGTGTCCGCATAGACTGGAGTTGGAATAGTAAATTATACTATTCCAACATCCAGCACCCCCTACTGCAATTCGTTGTTCCGAATTGCATAGGAAAGGTATGCGAACTAAAAACGCGTTCGTACTAACGACCGCGTAGTAATGGCTTGCGTACTAAACGCATGCGAAGTAAAGTCATATATTCGACTCTATCAATCCTTATTTTATAGAGAAAATCGCCTCTGTTAAGGCCAGCATCACTCCTCCCATGCCCACACTGCCATCTTCTGATTCATGTAAAAACCCATCTTCCCTAAACAAAATTCCCTTAATTTCTAAGGAAAATGTTTCAGTCTACTTAAAAGGGTCAGTTCTGGCTCCCCTACTGACTGTTGCCCTCCTCATATCCTACGCGAAGCCTTTCTCACCTCCCCAGAACCTCCCCTCTTACTTCTCAACACCTCCCTCGAATTGTGTATCGTCCCCGGCACCCTTAAATCCGCTGAAATTGTTCCCATCCTGAAGTAACCCAATGCAGATCCTCAGGTCCTCAGTAACTATCGCCCTATCTTTTTGCTGCCCTTATCTTAGAAGCCCACGTACAGGACTGCCTTTGTTCCTTTATTGAACAATCTCACTTCCTTGACTCTCGTCAGGCAGGATTTAGACCTGTCCACTCAACCGAGTCAGTTATATTGGCAGTCATGGATGAGCTCAGAGGGGGAGCTGAAAAGGTCCTTATCCAGGCTCTGGTACTCCTTGATCTATCGGCTGCGTTTGACACGGTCATTCATGGTCTCCTGATCGACCGTGTCGGTAACGCCGGGATCCAGGGCCTGGCACTAAGGTGGATTTCTTCCTACCTTAGCGACCGATATCAAGATGTTTGCCTCGCTCGCTTCTCCTCCCACAAAAAGAAAGTGATTTGTGGGGTTCCCCAAGGGTCTTCCCTTTCGCCCCTCTTGTTTAACCTGTATCTCTTGCCTCTGTTTCGCTCCCTACGCAGTAAAATGGTTGAAACTTTCAACTACGCTGACGACCTACAGCTGGTGTTTGACATTAACTGTTCCAACTCCTCAGCGTCTAATTTCCAATCTATCTTGTGTTTTATCAGTCACTGGATGAATGCTAATTACCTGAAATTAAACCCCGATAAAACTCAGCTCATCCTTACTGGTGAAACAGCCAACCCATGGAATTCCAACTTTTGGCCCTCTATGCTGGGCAGTCCTCTTCTCCCCGGTAGCTCTGTCAAGAGCCTAGGGGTCTTGATCAGTAGCGACTTATCCATGAAAGCACAAATCAACGCAGTGGTCTCCTCTTGTTTTTACCATCTTCAAAGAATCTGTAAGATCAGGAGATTCTTGACCACTGAGGCCTTAACTCTGGTTGTGCTAGCACTGGTAATCTCACGCATCGATTAAGCTAACTCACTACATGCCGGTATCCCGGCTTATCAATTGCGTCATTTACAGTTAGTGCAAAATCAGTCGGCAAGGCTGATTGCTTGTCAACCTCTGCAAAATCATGTCACACCCTTCATGAAGAGCCTACATTGGCTCCCGGTGGCCAAACGCTGCTCCTTCAAGCTAGGATGTACCATCTTTAAAGCCTTAGCCGGGATAGGACCAGACTTTATCTCCTCTAGGATCCAGCACTATACTCCCTCCCGCAATTTGCGCTCGTCCAATTCTAATTTCCTGATCACCCCTTTATTTAAACATAAAAAACATGGAGGGCTCAGATTTGCTGTCTTAGCCCCGCAATTTTGGAATTCACTCCCCACGAACGTGAGGTTGGCAACCCCTTATAAATACTTCAGAAAACTGTTAAAGACCTTCTTATATTCTCAGTCAATATCAGTAAGCCTACTATGCTGTGAATGCCGCTCTTCCACTGACCTCAGCGCAATGAACCACCTGGTGTACGTGCGCTCTACAAGATCCTTTAACATAACATAGCATAACATTCAGCTCTGCACTCCGAGACAAGATTTTCTTTTTTGTTGGAACAAGCTTCTTTAAAACACTTTACTATCACAACCCGAGACAGTTTATTGGACCCACTGCATCATTGAGATGTAAATTTACTGAGACCTATACTGATCATATGCCTCATTCCTAAAGAATTATTTTGCTTAGTCCCTATGGTATAATAAAGCCCTCAAACATAATGAAAAAATATATATTTTGGAACGTCTGTGGCATTCATACTGTCTCTCAATTGTTTCAGGATTCTAGTTTAATATCTTTCCCTCCACTAGCAGGCCTATATAATTCACCCATGTCTTGCAATAAACAATGTGATATCTTAGCCAAGCTCCTATATGAAGATCTTCAACTATCCTCTGTATTTCCAGATGAGTCTCTAAGTCATCAGTTCCGTATTTTAAGAAGTCAGATGGGAGGTAGGCCTCCATTTTATACATAAGATTTAATCTGCCTATTTATCCCAAGGGAAACACTACTACATAGAGAAAATGGGAGATGGATTTGGGAACTGAATTTTCCATAGAATTATGGATATGGTATGGGCAAAAAATAATTCCACCTCCCGCTTTGCTAGTAACACTGAAAAATTATTATTTTTTCATCTTACGATTGTTTTACCCTCCTTCAGACCTTTTTACAATGAAAGTCCTCCCACAGGACACATATTGGTCATGTCATAATTAGCTTGGTTCTTACATGCATATGTTTTAAATGTTCTGTTGATGGACAATTTTGGGTTCAGGTTTCAATTAAGATTAATACTATTTGCTCTTTGGTTGTTCCTCTATCTTTTACTAATATTTTCTTAGGTGGTTTGTGACAATCCACACCAACATAAGTCACCTATTGCTACATTCATGAACATGTTGCTTGCAATTGCTTTTCAAATTATCACTTCAAACTCGAAGGACTTTGGAAATATTGGATTAAAGAGTTGGTGGAATACTGTCCGCAAACATCATTAATTGCACAGTTATAAGGTTACAGCTGTCCAATTACCCATTAAACGGACCAAAGTTCGGAACCCCTTAACATGCTTTTTGGACCTTCCACCTCACTCATGTCAACAGCCTTCATGTCAACAGCCTTTGGTAAACTGGAAAAATCAGAACCATTTTGTTATGTCATCTAGTGTTTTATTCTGTTAACAGTTTTGTTTGGTAAATTAGAATTCTTATGTACAACATTGGTGTCTGTAGCTTCTTAAGGTTTATGTTCTAGATTATTTTTCTCTTTTTTTTGTCCTGTGGATGCGACCACCAATTTCCTTCCACTCGTTTCATATCTGAATTCATCTTGTGCGCTAATAAACCAAATATTACATTTTATCTGTTTAATATTCATTGTAAGAATAGCAATAATGTTACTTAATTCTTTTATTCAAGTTTTATATTTCTGTTATGATAATGTATAGCTATTTTATACTCATTTCTTGATTACATCTTGCATATATTCTTTGTTATTTCTTGGGTCATTTTTTTCTTGCTTTTGTAATTCAATAAAAATATTTACCCAAAAAACACTGCTGTAACACATGGGAAGGAAAAGTGCCTTTGCCATTTTGAGAAACCTATTGTTATATTGTAATAAACAATTCTTTCAGAGTACCTTGTAAGCACATAAGGTCTTGTGCCTAATTTACGAAAATGTGGCACAGTATACATTTACAAAATGTTCCCTCAATGTGACTGAAGGTCTATAAACCATTAAAACCATTTTACTGTCAGAGTTGACTTATGTTTTCCATAGAGCATATCGGGCTGTGATTAGAATATTTAATCCTGCATCTTCACCTTGTTAAGTGCTATCAAAGTAATTCAACATTATTTCATACTTAATTTTTCAAATCGGATTATATGATGAAACATATTTTTGATCATGTGAGTAGAAACATAGCTTTATTAAAAAAAAACCTTAAGCTGTCTCAGCCAGAACTGGCTTAATACCAGTTCTGCCACTCTTTACACCACCAGAGATGGAATATGCATCCTTGGCTGGGAGCGTTAACGACCTTGCTTCAGAAGGCAGAGCATGCCCCTGGGCCCAGGAAGGGAAGGCTGGTGTAAACTGCTGATCCTCAGGTCTTCATTACGATGGCAGTCATCATATTGGGATGGAGACTGCTCGACTTAATATTATGATATGACCGCCGTGTAAGTGGACGTAAACATGCCATTTTCTAATAGCGCAGGCCACAGGCCACAGTAGAAAAAGGTATGTTTTAAACATCCCTGCATCCTTTGCCAGGCACCATGTGGTGCTTGGCACACAGTGCATGTGTGTTTGGGGGAGTCACCACAGGCGCCCCCGGGCCTCATAGTGGAGGCCAACGGGTGACAGGGTCACTGCTGGGGAACCCCAAAGTCACTTTGCAAGAGCCTTTTCTTGGCTGTCGGACCGCCATGAAAACGACGTTGGAAAGTGACATCCTAATCTCTATGGTGGCGTCTCCGCAGGCACCACCTCCATTGTAGGGATTAGGCTCCGACTGTCGCCCAACGGGCTCCTTGAGGCTGTCAGAAGCTGCCATCTTTTGCCGCGCCGGATGCGCACTGACCGCCAGTATCCTTATCCGTTTGTCAGACTGCCCTTAGTAGAGATTAGCTGTTTGGTAGTGAATAGGAACAGGTTGCTAAAAAAAAGGACTGCCTTAGCACTACCTCTTTTGGCTTGGAGATGCCTGAGAGGGATTCTATTAATTACTTGGTCCCTTATTGCCAGCAAAGCTTTAGTCACAATGGGGAAGGGAGCAGTTTGGACCCTGAGAGGTAGAGGGAGAGCTCGTCTAATAAGGGCAGTGTCTAAGGAGCTGAAGTCATGCCTACCTGGTGACAGGAAAATCTGCTTATATTAAAAAAGAGGCTCCTGGGTAATTTTACAGTAAGTGAAAGAGATAAATCTGCAAAAGGAGGTAGGGGGACTGCAAGAAAATAGTTTGGATTAGGTTGCAGAATATCTGTAATCACTGGATAGTGCACATGATCAATCTGGCACCTCAACCATCACTTCCTCAAAAGGCTTCCTGGCCCAGGGAGGCCTCCACCTAAAGAATAATAATCCACATTTGTAAAGCGCGAACAATCACCCGTAAGGGTCTCTAGGCGCTGGGAGCTGTCGGGAAGATTAAGCAAGATATTGCCCAGAGTCACATGGTGCTGGGCTAATCTGCCACGGCGCCGGGGATCGAACCGTGATCCCTAGCTTCCGGAGCAAGTCACCCTGGCTGCGGCGCCACACTTGGTCTGCTGGAAGAAGAGGACTCGTGTTAGGTCTCCTGATTCCTTTTGGAGCTCAGAGATGTGAACTACTACCCAAGGAGCAAGTGGTTTGCCTCCTGTTTGCCAGATTCCGGTGCCAAAAAAGGAGAATGACTCTTGATGTGAAGAATGCTCAGCTGACCTCAAACAACTAGACACTGCAGAAGACCTTGATGGAGGAACACCCACTGCCTTGATGTCGACCCTGAAGTGCCTGGTGCTGCAGGATGGACCAGAAGGAACCTACCAGGCAGTTAGTTATGAATGGGACTTAGCCATCTGTTCCACCACTGCAGTCTCAGGAGAAGGAGCTGATGATTGCTGAAGAAGGTTACATGATGTCAAACCTGCAATGTCATCCTTGGTCAAAGGTTAATTAAGGTCACCAACCCGACCCCTAGCAATTCAGCAAATTGAAGTCCATGAGCTATGGCAGAAAAGACATTGTGCAACTTGATTTCTGTGGTTTTGCCAAAGCGAAAGAAAGATTTTACGGTTAGTCTCAGATAAACAACCTACAAATAGTTTCTATAGCTCTTCTGCCAAAAAACAATTGATCATTTTGCAACCTCATATCATGTGAAACACATTGCCTTTTTTTACTCTAAAGTAAGTATCAGAATTCTATCATGCTACCTTTGTATTTAGAGGCCTGATTCACAATTGTAAACTTACACTTTAATGTAAGTTTACCCTTTTTTGGTTTCACATTCTACAAATTAACAGTAACTTTACGACTGTGGAGAACTCCACAGATAAAATGTTGGGCCTTTCCTAGCTTGTGAATGCCAAAGATGAGTAAACTTACCAAAAAGTGTATATATACATTTGTGAACCAGGCCCTAAATCACATACACCTGCAATACAATCAATTTAGAATTGTGACTCTTGACCAGGATAACTGCAGTACAACAACTGGATGAACAAATATTGAAAGTTTATAAAGAACCAAAGATATTTTGTGTATACTTACAATACCTGACACCAATTTTGGGAAAAATGGAAATAAAGCATGGTTTGCTCAAAGTGTGCACTGGTATCGCATGCACATATAGAACATACACAACTATCGATGGCACTTTAATATTGAACAGTAGGCTAACAATGACTTTAAAAAAACAGTGGATTGAAACAATTTTGGTGACTAGACTACAGATGCCTAAGTCTGTTTCTGTTATGTGGTTGAGAAATGTGTCCTAATGTCCAAAATGGATGTGAGGATGCACTTTGTGCTTAAACATAGTGCCAAAAGCCAGGAATTCTTTTTACATACTTTCACATAATTTTTCTGAAATATAGCGTAATAATCAAAGGCAATTTAGCAAATCTTGTACACCCCTACTTCTAAAGGTTTGCTGGCATGGTACAGGTGGTTCAGCCATGTTCCACACTGCTCTATACTGATCAAAGTATACACAGAGAGGGTCCTGCAGAGTGATCCTCTACTGCTCTTTCACTCACCTGGAACCTTTCTATAACAAGAAAGGTATATGGAGTGAGGGGGCGAGCAGGGATCTCCGTCTCCAGTATCAGTGGACCATGTTAGTTAGGCAAAGTCCGTAAGTATGTAGGAGTCTTGATTTTAGCCCTGATGTGACTTCCTCTTGTTGACTTTCTTACTAAATGTACCAGAATTTGATTTAGTGTTTTTTTTTAGTTGTGCTGACCTTCAAAAATTATAATGCATCTTCCTGTATCAACTGAAACACAGTTTTTCTATACCATTGATTACCAAAATAATCTCCTTAGCTTAGTGCGTAAATCATCCACGGAGAATACAGCGAGGAATGTAAATTTTAGGGGATGACAACCATGTGCTGCCCATGGTGGCACATCAATAGATAGCACTTTTTAGATCCACAAACATCATGCACATGATTAAAAGCCAGTGGGACTATGAAAGAAGACCATTTGTTCCTTTTTTAAAGAATATCTTTCTTTTAGCTTGTGATTAAAAATACGCTGAGTGGTACTGAGCGGGATCTAGACAAAAAATTGACAAGCATGACATCAGCCATTACCCTAACTAGGGAGGTGGTCGTTAGATGACATCAATGAATTAGTGATTGCTTCATGGTTTAGGGGTATATTATCAAGCCAGGCGATAAAATTATCGCCGATTTAGTGGCAGAAAACTGCCGCTAAAATGGCGATACTGGGCTTGATAATATGCGCTATGGATTTCCAATTGAAACCCATGTTAAAAGTGAAGGACGTCTAACATGGGCTTCAATTGGAATTCCTTAGAGCATATTATCAAGCCCATTATCGCCGTTTTAGCGGCAGTTTTCTGCCGCTAAGGCGGCAATAATTTTATTGCCTGTCTTGATAATATGCCCCTTAGTTTTTATTCTTGCATCGGTTTCAAGAAATCCTACATACTGTTAGCACGAATGCTTGTTTTCCTAGCTCCGTCACAAGTTACTGGGACATTTTCTTCAGGCTTTTGAGGAAGATTCACACGGGTCAACCTGATTATCTTTGTAAAAGAGCATCTCTACCACAGGCTACAGGGGTATGTGCTATTTGTTTATAATACATTTGACACAAATCCTAATGTATTGGTCAAAATTATAATAAAACAAAATTCCCTTTTCTGCTACATTTTCACAATATACAATCTAATCCCCATCGGTGTGCACTGAAAAGACATACAATCTTACATTACCGTACTCACAGTCAAGTCAAAGTAAGCTTTATTAGAAATCACAAAGTGAATCATAAAAGCTACATATTTCATCCATACATTTTTTTAAAAAAGACCAAGATATAGTTTAAAGCAAAGTGCAAAATTATTCCGTATAAAAAGCAAGCAGCTCAAGTATTAAAAAGACTGACATCACAGCACAATCATATGTTTACTTTTGACAGCTGCTTCCTGTAGGTGATGACAGCCAGCAAGAAACGTGACATTACTGTAAAGGTAAAGATATTTGGTAACATTTGCAGATAAATATATGCTAGTTGACAAAGTCTAAAACCCAACTCTAATAGCAAGGGTTTAATGAATTTCTGTCTCAACCTTGAGAAGTGTTTACAGAAAAGCACGGTATGCATGGTGTTCTGAGGTGAGATGTCATCACACGTGCAATTCCCCAGGTCAAGTGACCAGTTGTTAGCGGTAGAAAAGCTAATTAAGTGGTGGGAGATATTCAGCCGGAAACGGGTAAGCACAAACCTATGACGAGGATTATAGATGTTGGCTAAATATGGTTGCATGTGAAAACTAGTCAAGATAATTTGATTCCTCGTCACGGTTGATTTACAGATTTCAGATGCTATTCTGATTTCTTCCAGTAATGAAATGCATTTTAGTTTCAAGGCTTTCCTCTGCACATTGGCCAGGCTCTCAGGGAGAGTAAAATATTCAGGATGACCAAGATTAAATAAAAAGTTGTGCACATATTTGAGCCACAGGATATTAAAAACATTTGGGTATTTTTGGCAATCGGCGATTATGGCTCGATTAAAAGTAGTATGTTCAGATGACCATATTTTGTGCCATAACAGGACTGGCTGGATTCTAATCAGGTCTGCTATGTAGGGGGTACCTAGTTCGGAATCACACACATACGTTGGGCTACTTTTCGGGAGAGCAAGGAGAGACCTGAGAAAGACATTTTCTTCAAGCTGTAATGCATCAATCTTTCCATGCCCCCATATCTCAGCCCCATACATTGCAGAGGATCTACACTTAGCATTGTAGATTGTCATCATCTCTCTTGGATGTTTAAAGCCAAGCTTTCTGGCAAAACTTAAAAGGGCCATTGTAGTTTTCATAAAATGGAGTTGCCTTGATTTAATTGCCCCTTGCCAATACCCAGATTGATTAAAAACAATCCCTAAATATGAAAAAGACTCTGTAAACTGAATAATGGAACCCTCAATAAAAATATCACGGCAACGCGTGGCCTTCTTCCCGATCTTCATGTCAAAGGTTTTTCCTATGTTGATTTTTAGCCCAAGGTTTCGCATGAACTGAGTAAATTCATCCACCAGACACTGCAAGGCAATGAGAGTGCGGGCCATTAACACCCCATCATCGGCGTAAAATAATGCTGGTATTGGCCGATGTCCCACCTAGGGTAAATCCGCACATTTACTTGCCAGAGTATCCCCTACGCTGTTGATGTAGAGGTTAAATAAGAAGGGGGCAATTACGCATCCCTGGCGCACTCCTCTTCCTATTTTAAATGACTCAGTACAAGTACCATTGAGGCCATAACGTACTCTGCCTCTGCCTTTGGTGTACAGATCTCTAAGGAAGTTCACAATTGTGTCATCCACGCCCATATTGGCCATGATTTCCCATAACTTATCGTGCGCTAACAAATCAAATGCGTTCGATAAATCAACAAAAACAAAAAATAAATTGCCACCTTTCATGTGTACATATTTGCCGATTAATAGATCAAACTTTATTGCCTGTTCTACAGTTCTCAGCCCCGCCCTAAACCCATACTGTAGGTCAGAGAGGATATTGTTTGTTTCTGCCCAATCCTGTAGGTGTCCTAAAAGCATGCGGCCAGCAACCTTAACCAGGCAATCCAAAAGAGAAATAGGCCTGTAATGCACTGGGTGTTTTTGGTCACCCTTCTTAAAAATTGGGACAGTAAGCGACGCGGCCATTTAGGTAAAAAACCCTGGGCTTGGCAAGCTTTAAAAAGCAAGGTGAGGATAGGGCCCAGAGCTCGATCTTAAATTTAAACAGATCAATAGGGATCCCGTCGGGCCCTGGGGCTTTACCCCCCTTACTTTCTTTCAGTGCCAGAACAACTTCGTCCAAGGAAAACTCTGGATATCTGGATGCCTTTAAAGGACCAATGGGCTTTGGTGCATTAACAGCACACATGAGCTCGTTATGGGCCAAGGCACTGGTGGTAGATGTATCATGTATCAGTGTCTTCATAAGGGGAGTACAGATTAGAAAAGTGAGCTATCCAGGCTTCCTCCCTGATTGCTATCTCTGCACGTGGAGAGTCTGGGATGGTGTAAGAAGGTGAATTACTAACACGCCAAAAAGTGGTGTTGTCATTGGATAGACTAGCCTCCAGTAACTCGTTCCATGTCTCCTCCTTCAAATTTCTTTTCCGTTGTTTAGTGCTGCTTTATAAGCCAGTCTACACTCCTGGACTTTCCTTATGGATCTAGGTTGTTCAGCTAGAGCTAATTTCAAATTTCTATGAGCTGTTGTACATACTTCGTCAAACCAGCCACACACGCCCGCTTTTGGTGTTTTCTGTTTAGCAAAAAGGCCATCCCCCATGCCCTTTTTTATTATATTAAATGCTAAAATTAAATTATGCGCCTCTGTGGTTTCATCTAAGCAGACTTCAAAGGCCTCCCTCAACGCATACTAATTGCGGCGAGATTTCGCGTGACTGTCCGGCAAGATCAAAGTTCAATGAGACGCTTTGGGTAAAATGATCACTGAGCGATATGTCGTACACAATAAATTCCCAAATCAGTGTGGAGTAACGCTGGGGGAACAGTAGGAAATCTATCACACTATTGTCCCCCTTTCCATTGAAAGTACACCTCACTGTAACCGGTGTGCAAATTAAATCATTACAAAACCACACATTATGCTTAAAGATTAACTTGTTTAGATTATCCCGTACTACGAATGGGTAAAGTGGGTTATTTCACAAAGGTCAGGAGATGTCATACCACATGCCTTATTAGTTGTCATAGGGCATGTGCGTATGTTAAAATCACTGCCCCACAGGATAATGGGATCACAACAGTTAGGAGGAAAGGCCTTCTCTATGTCGTGATCTAGTAGGTGAAGAACTGTAATAATGTCTGATGAACAGGCATTGTTGTAAAAATTGACAATAACTAGAGTAACATGTGCAGAGATTACCAGAGACACAATTTGATAAAAAACTCTTGTTACAATCGCTGAGGAATTTAGAGGATCCAACATGTTTGAGACATAAATACCTAAACCCCCTTTCGGTCGCCCATGCTTGGACTCTATCGCTGGACTGTGAAATGTTTTAAAACCATTGAGATGTATAGCCCCAGCTGTCCACGTCTCCTGTAAACAAAGAATATTAAATTTGGACGTGAAGTCTACCCACTCTATCATGGTGTATTTGTGGCGTAAACCGGCAACATTCCAATAAAGTACATTAAGGGCTGTAGCAGGAGTTCTAACCTCAGTGTCTACTAACAACGAAAACGATGGATATCCCACAGGACCACACTCTGAGGTTTCTAGATACACCATCGCTTCGTTTGTCTCCGCTTGTGACCCCTTCTAATGCGGTATAACAATCTCAGGGCCAAACTGATTCTCCCTGTTTATTTCCACTGGATTCTTTAGTCAATCAACACCATTTAATGTGGAGAGGCATTCAAATCTATTTTTGGTTTCTATTGGGTGTTGGAGCTCTAGCCAAGACCCCTGATGGTGTGGGCCTACTGGCAGTGACAGCTGTTCACGATGGGCCAGGGGTTGATAAGAAAAACAAGTGGTAAATCCATAATCTGCTTAAGTGCGAGAGAGGGGAGACTGGCTCTCTCGAGAATAAGATTCACCAAGTTGGGGGAAGTGAATGAAAGCACAAAGCAGTCACCCTCTAATGTTTTGCTTCCTGTTCCCACCCATCTAACCCTCCTAATCATTTTCAGATCAGCAAAGAGTTCCCCCCAAGCCCTACCCTTGCGTTCAACCAGTTTAGGGATTTGTTCCTAAGGATTCCCATATGTCAAGTACAGGGTTAGTGAGTGCCGGGACGTTTGCTAATCTTACTACATAGGATGTGGCTGCGGGTGGTAGCTCTAAACAAATCCATTTTTGCTACCAGAAAAGTGTGCCTGGAGTCAGCGGTAGATAGGTCTGTGCAAGTAGGAATGTGTGGGGGCTTTTATGGAATGGAGGGGCCATCGCTAGGCCAGAGTTGAGAAAATTAGGGTTTAGGAGGGTGAAGGGGACCACCCTGTGACAGGTTGGTGTTTAGGTCAGAGTTAATCATATCCCCTGGCCTGCCACCCATGGTACGATAGGGTTGATTTGTACCTTGGGTGTAAGGGATGGAATTAGTACAAGAAGAGGATTGTGCACAAACACTATTCTCTGTGCTTTGCTGAGGGTGCTTGTGGTTTGCTGGCATTGGCTGATTATTTACCAGCAGGTCTAATCGGGAGAGGATGTTCTTCTCTATTCCTTTTAGTTGATCAGTCAGTAAACTGAAAGCGACCCTTACTGATTCAGAAAAGGATTGAGCTAGGGCAAACAGGGCTACATAATCTGCATACTGCTGTTCTACCCCTGGTTTCTTTGTTTTTTTGGTAGAGGGTTGCTTATGGGTGTTCTTAGAACGTTGATTACTCCCACCTGCTCTACCTGCTCTTCCATTATTGCTAAGTACAGATAGCGAGACTGACGGGGCAGTAGACAGGGTTTTAAATCGTTTGCTAGGGGGTTGGTTAGCTTGTTAAATATCTGAAAGGACAGCACTAGACAATTTTTCGGGGCACTTTCTATCTACCCTCTGCCCAGCCGCCTGCAAACTAACCGCGCAATCTGAACTAGGGCTAGTAGCGGGATGGTCACTGATATTTGTAGCTATGCCAGTAGGGGTTTAGCCTGATATGTTATTAGTGTAGGATGTTAAGGACTCCTCCACACTCATAATTTGTTTCTCCAAAACCCCCATTGCACCTCTGATATAATTTAGAAAGGAAGAGGGAGGGTGTGCAGAACTCTGTGATTTAGCAGCCCCGCATAGATGTTTCCTCTTACCCATGCCCAGGGATAAAGACAAAGCCAAGTTGGGAGAAATAGCAACAGTTAGGCTACAAAAGACCACTAAAAACCCCCAATTCTTCCCTCAATGTCAGTATATCAAAGTCAATGACAAAAGTCCCAGGTAAATCTTCGAAAGTTCAGGTGAAATTGAACAACCAAGCAAAACTTACTGCTGGGCGGGATAGACACAGTTCACTTCAGCTCCTCATATCATGTCGAGTGCAAGGGCCAAGGGAGGTGGCCCTGCCCTACCTCTTCCTGTAGTGGAAGGGTGCGTGACAGGCCTGCCCTTGGCCCGGGCTTCGCCTGGGCGCATCCCGCACCGCGGTGTCAAAACAGAGCTTTATAGCGTGATGGTCACGACTCCCCCCACTGCAGCTGTAGATAATTAGGGCAATGCGATACACCCTGGGACTCCGAGTCCCACCAGGGTGTTAAAGCAGGAGGGTCCCACACAACAGCAGAACAGGAGAGAAAAAAAGACGGCAAAACAGCCCGTGCCCCTCACAGGAGGTGTCCCAGCAGGAAGAAATGTGCAGGTTCAGAAAGATTCACCAGCGCGTTACCATACTCAATATTATCAGTTACAAAATGTCTCCTATATTAAATCAAACGTGATTTATTCACATAAATATTGAAATACCTATTACAATGTTAATATATGAACATAAATCAAACATAAGTAATGGACTTGCATGGGCAAGTGAGATGTGTAAGGATTTTTTTGATGTAGGAAACAAAGAGAGCCCTATCAATATTATATTTAAAATATAACACTCATCAGCAGATCCTCCGTTCTTGATTTCCTTACAAATTTGATCATAAGTCCTAATACTTTAAAAATGCATTCGATGCAGGGTTTCAGCGGTACTTAGTGGCATATTATCAACGATTTGCGATGATTATGGGAAAGCGCGCATAGTATTTTTTTTATCGCCGGCTATCGCTGGATTTCCTCACCGTGATAGCGCAATATTATCAATGCCTATCGCAAAGGCGATAGGAAATCCAGCGATAGCGTGAAGAACCAGCAATAGCGTGAGAATTCCAGCGAAAATCAACTGCACTAATGTCAAGCTTGCTAATAGGCAAGCTTGTACTTAACCTAACAATCCACCTCCCATTGACAAGATGGTTAAGTCAGTTTTTTTCAGGTGTTAGCAATAAGCGCAGTTAGCGCGACTTTTCTTATCGCTTCACGGGCATTGATAATAGAGGGAAGCTGTGTTTGTGACTGTTTCAATGGTGTTTAAGTTAGGAACGCCTACTTTGCATGTCATTAGCGATATATATATCGCTGACATGCAAAGAGGAGAACAGACGGCTGCTAACTCAAGGAAACACGCATTAGCGTGTCCTTGATAATAGAGCAATATTTAAATCGCCGCTTTTCGGCCAAAAATGGCAGCTAAAGTGGCGAAATTGGGCTTGATAATATGCCCCTTAGAATCAAATCCCCGAATTAATCAGGACAAATTCACCTGTGTGTAGACAACATATATAATAATTGAAACTTTGCTGTTAGGATAGGCAAACATCAAAGAAGAGTCTGGATTACCCTTTATCCAATTTACGATGATTTACTTCATTTCAATGATCGAGATATGTGAATCCTCCGTTTCTCAGTTTTACATGTTTTCATTTCCTATTTCATTGTGCTTTTGTTTTAAGCTCATGCAAGTCCATTACTTATGTCTGATTGTATGTGCATACATTGTAAAAGATATTCTAATCTTTATGTGAATAAACCAAGTTTGATATAATATAAGAGTTATTTTGTGACTGATAATATTGAGCATGGTAATGTAATATTGTAACACTTTTCAGTGCACACCGATTGAGATAAGATAGTATATTGAGAAATTATAGACAAAAGGGAATTTTGTTTAATTGTTTGGCCCACCCTGTCCCTTTTGGCTAAAGAGGGTGACTCTCTTGTTTTGGGTTTGGTCAAAACTATACAAGTTTATTTTGCGCCATCAAAGTGATATATATATAGTACCACTTAAACAGTGCAGTGCAAAATCTGATCCATGTGTTGTCGATAGCACTGTCATCTTGTTTCTGCAATGCTCTTGTTTTCTGACGAAAGAACTTTAATTGTGATGCCACACATGCAGATTGATTTTATCCAAAAACTTCATCGTCCATAGATTTATGATAGCGTATTTTGTGGAAAAATAGAAAAGGTAAACTCGTAATTTAATGCTAAGGGGCATATTATCAAAAAACGGAGTTAAAATTATCGCCACTTTAGGGGTAGAAAACTGCCGCTACCGCCGCGATAATGGACTTGATAATATGCTGCAGAGAATTGCCATAGAAGCCCATGTTCTGGTGTCAACATGGGCTTCTTTTGGAATTCTCTGCGGCATATTATCAAGCCCATTATCGCCGCTTTAGTGGCCGTTTTCTGCCGCTAATGCGGCGATAATTTTAACGCCGTGCTTGCTAATATGCCCCTAAATTATTACTCTTCTGAGCCCAGGCAAGTGCAGAAGTACTATCTAGTTTACAGATCACAACGTTAAATACTTTTAAATTGCATTATTGGGTCCTAACAAGTGACTCCTGATTTTCTTTTTTGAACTTTTTTCAGTGGTGATATACATATATATATATTCACTGAAAAAACCATAGGTTTCACACACGTTATAGTTAGCTGGACATTTCACTCGTACAAAACCAATGAAATTCCCCCGTTATAGTTAGTTCAGCTAACTATAACTCGCGCGCCCGCAATCCACTGCTGATGACGTCACATATTACATCACTCATGACATGGTCAGTGACATCACTCATGACATCACTGATGACATCTCAAATGACATCACTCATGACATCACTGATGACATCATCCATTGAGTATGTGTTTCTGAACAATTTTAATATGTTTAATATATAAAAGGAAAGGCCTGTTGAAGAATAAGTGGGTGTACAAGTGTGTAAATGGATGATTTTCTGTGGTGCGTAACTGACTCTATAAGTGAGTCATTAAATGTATCTTACTGCAGACTTCCGACTAAACTGTGTAAATGTCTGTTTGTGTCTGTATGTTGGTGTATAAGTGGCTGCATGGTTTTGTGAATAGCTATATGAGTGTCTATATGAGTTATTGATTGCTTGTCTGAGTATCTGTATGGGTTCCTGAGTATTTGTGTGGGTAGGGTGTGTGTGACTCTGTGACTAGATGTGTGAGTGGGTGATTCTATGGGTGCATGGTTTTAAGAGTGCATCTGTGATGGACTGTATGTATGAGTGAGTGTATGTATGGGTGTGTTAGGGATTGAATGTATATCTCAGTGGTACATTTGTGAGTAACTACATATGTGAAAGGCAGTATATATGCGTGCAAGAGTATATAAGTGGGTAGATGTGAGAGTGTGTGATTGTGACAGTGACTGTATGAATGATTGTGTGCTTGTATCAATGATTCTATAAGAGTGTAAGAATGTGTTACTATTTTTATAAGTAAGTGAACTTGAGTGTGTTTAACTGTATAGGTGAGTAAATTGGACTGTGTTTAATTATTTGCATGACTGACTAGGTGTGCCAGTACCTCAATGGTTGATTGGCGGTGTGTGAGTCTTGTATGGAGTGACTGTAAATATGAGTGACTGTACAGGTGAATGAGTGGAGGTGTATGTAGACCTAACAGTTAATAAGTGGGTATGTAGTTATTGGTATTGGAGTATGTATGGTTTTGAAAATTGAACTCTGTAATTTTGAGTCGGTGTATCAAAGGTTATATTAGGGTGTGAGAAGATGCACTAATTTATCACATGGATGATGTCATCAGTGATGTCATGAGTGATGTAATTTGAGATGTCATCAGTTATGTCATGAGTGATGTCACTGACCATGTCATGAGTGATGTAATATGTGACGTCATCAGCAGTGGATTGCGGGCGCGCGAGTTATAGTTAGCTGAACTAACTACAACGGGGGAATTTCATTGGTTTTGTACGAGAGAAATGTCCAGCTAACTATAACGTGTGTGAAACCTATGGTTTTTTCAGTGAATTTGCAAGGTTTTTTAAATGCTAATTTATGAATGTATTATTATATAATTTATTTATTTATTTTACAATACGCTACCTATGTATATAATTATAGATTTACTGCATCCTGCAATATGGAATGGCTCACCTTTTTTTAAAATTTTTTAGATATAGTTGAACAGCATAGTTAATATCTTCTACAAACCTTTAAACATTGTTTTTTGTTTTTTTTTAAGGGTTTTTGACCGTGCGTGCACCGTACGCTTACAGTGCGCGCACGGTATGGTACGCGTACGGTGCGCGCACGTGTTTTGCATGCGTACGTGCTCCGTGTGCGCATGCGTATGTGATTTACATGCGTACTTCGTGTGTGATGCGTACGCGCGTGCTCCGTGCTCCTTACGCGCATGCGCACTGCTCCGTACGCGCATGCGCGCGTGCGTTGTACGCGCGTGCTCCGTACGCGCATGCACGCGTCTTACGTACGCGCATGCGTGCTTGTACCGTGCGCACACGGTAAGTCATGTGATCAACAAACAACACTTTACATTGGTTTATATTAGTTTCAGTACCAGAAACTTCCAAAATCTCACCCATTCCCCTCATTATTACTTCTGATTCCCTGGGAGAAGGAGCTGAGCAGCTTTTCTAGTACTTCAGTACTTCAGAATGGCAGAGCAGCAGTCATCTTCTGGGAGTGAGCAGGAGAGCCTTGTCAGACAGAGACAGAGGAAACAGAAAGATTCTTTTATCTGGCAATATTTTACATTTCCACAGGGGCAGGAGAAAGTGAATGCTCCCAAAGTCACCTGCACTCTTTGTAATCGTGTCTTATCTAGAGGTGATCCTAATAAGAAGTACTCTTTATGTATCTTCACTATGATCAGGCACGTTAGAGATGTACATCCTGTGGCTTATGCTCGAGCTGCTAGAGAAAACACTCCAGCAGCTCAGCCGAGCACATCCGCAGCAGCTCTGCTGAGCACATCATCGGCAGCTCAGCAGAGCACTTCATCTGCGGCGGCAGCTTCACCTTCTTCAGTACCTCTGGATATACACCCTCTGTTTGAGAGGGTGCATATGCGGTGCAACTCGTGTCATGCTCTGATCTGTTATGCGGACACCAGCATTCCGCTAATAGAGAGGAAGATACAGCAACACACGTGTGACACCCTTTAAATTTTGCCATGTCCTTTTTTTCCTCTGTCCCTCTATTAACACAACGGCTCTTTTTAGAGCCACCTAACATCTAAACACTTTTTTTTTTTTTACATTCTTTTTTTATTTATTTTTTTCCACCGTGCGCGCACGGTGCGCGCACCGTAGGATTCACACGCATCTCCAGAGTTACGATTTATCGTAAACCTTGAGATGTGTCTAGTTCTTTGAGTGTTGTGTGGCAACACCCACAACAACACCCATGGAATGCCCCTTCAACGCACAGTGCTGCATGTGAAGTGGCTGTATTTATGTGGAAAGGAAAAGTCACGCAGGGTGGGTTTTCCTCTCCTTGTAAATATGGAGGAACTCTCTGTGCCACCAGTACATTATGAAAAGTGACATAGTGGTGGCGCAGGGGCCTTGTTAATTTTCCCCAGAGATGATAAGCAAATTAAGGGTAACACAGACAAAGGGAGAGAGACAGAAACAGAGACAGAGAGCAAGGAACTGAGAAGGAGTAAGGCAGTTAGAATGACTGAGACACATGGAGACAGGGAGAGATACATGGTTCAAAAGGTAGTGATGGAGGCAGTAAACCTAGGGGAGTAGTATAGAAGGAGTGAGGAAGTTACGAACGAGCAGTAAAGAAAGAAGAGAGAGAGAAGGGAAATGAGAAAAGCAGAGTGAGGAGAAGTGAAGAAAAGGGAGCATGAAAGTGAAGGGGTGAGAAATACAGATATTTCGAACTTACCTGACTAACAAAATAACTTAATTATAAATAAATGGGTTTTTTTAATTGCTAGAAAAAATAATTACATTTCCCAAATTTTCTTTCTCTATCTGAAAAAAAAGAAAAAAAGTATTAATATTTAACAATACATTTTAGAATACAGTACACATATTTTCATATTTAACAAAGTAATTTTTTGCCCTTTCTTTGCTGTTTTCAGAATATATTGAATTTCACTGCAAATTGTGAAATCAATTGCATTCATCACTTAACAGCGGGCAAAAAAATTAACAATCTGAAAGATTGTTTAAAAAAAGCCCTGACTCTCTACTCAGTAAAACATACCTTGATAGAAATGTAACATATGTCTTAAAAATATCATCTAAGAACAATAACTATTTGCAATAAATAACGTCTGTAAATTTGGTTGCTTAAGCTCATACACCAAAATATTATCTGTCAAAGAAGTCCACAATAGAAACAGTTACCTTTCCATGAGGCCAAATGGTCATTTTTAAATTCTTTTTTGGTGAAATATCCAATGGTAATCCTATTAAATCGAAATAATGGTTTCTTCAGATTCTGCAATTTGTATCTAAAATTTGGGTTTTAGAAAAATTAAGTAGGTATTTGGTAATTCTGCAGGCAAACGTTGCTTGAAAATCAATTGTGAATCATTACACAGTGTCCAGCCTTTTTCACATTTTATGTAAACTGTGTAATGACCAGAAGTTATAGAAGGTCCATCAAGGAAAATTATTGCAACTGCAACAAAAGATTTTCCTGATATTGATAATTGATTTCCTGTAAACTTCTTTATTAAAGTGTCCAATTTTGTTCCATCAGCTCTACAACGTTGCATCATTAAAATTACATACTGTCCATATTTCTTTAAAAATAACGTTGATAACATTTCTGATTTACATTGAGAACATTCCATGTTGTGAATTGCATCTTTAACTAATTTACTAAAAGTCACTGATTTACTCTCTGGTAATGTTAAATATATGAACCTTTCTGAATCAACATTAGAGCTGCATGTGTTCAAACAGTTTTCACAACTATGTTCCCATTTATAAGAGAGACCAAACATATTTTCTATTTCTACCCCTTCATCTTCCAGTACCATAAGCATATACATTAAGAATTCCTGTGCATCTTGCTGGACATTTTGAGTAAACTGTGTACATCCTGAACATACATCTAAAAGATTTCTAACATCAGAAGCACTTTCTATTTTAGTTTTATCATTACTCAGCTTCTCATAAAGGAAACTCAGCAGAGAACATAATCTTTTTTCATGATTTAGTATTATCTGCTCTTGCAAACTTTCAAGATAAAATACAACATTCAGCACTACATTAGCGTAGCAGTTGATACCAGAGCTATTTTCAAAATGACAACCAACAACCTCTTCAACATTGTCCTTTTTCTTTTTGATTGCAACCACATCACTCTCCTTTTGTTTTTTCTTCTGTACATCCTCATTACAGATATTCTCAATTCTCCTTTTCCGACAAACAACACGTTTTTCAAACACAGGATACTGACCTAAATGAGGAGCATAGCTTCTTCTTAATCTATTATATTCCTTTACACAGTTTGCATCAGCACTCACTTTTGACTCATCAAAGTCTATCATGAATAAACCAGATAATTTTTTCACATGTGACAAAGCAACATATGCCATACCTCCTTTAAACACACTAGATCCAATGTTTACAAAAGCACTATCTACAGTTAATCCTTGAGATTTGTGAATAGTTACAGCATATGCTAGAGAAAACGGAAACTGCTTCCTATGTACATATAAGTCTTTCACAAGCAAGAAACAAACTGAACAACAACTAATGTCTTTAACCTCTTCAATCTGATCAAACTTTATTTAAATTCCATCTTTTTTCTGGTAATTAACAAAACCCACAACTTTACCTATAGCTCCATTCACTAAACCTTTTTCTACATCCAAATTACGTCTTAAAATTACTCGACAGTTCATACATACATAAAGATTCTTTTCTAAACCAGCTGTTTTCGAGATGTTTTTCTCTAGAGAATCCAATTTAGTTGTCAATTTGCTTGTCAATATAATAGTTATTCCTTGATGTTGTATTTTATCCACAGCTTCCAGTTTTACAATCTCTTCATTTTCCAATTTCAAAAGTTCTTGATTGAATATAGAGCATTCATGTAGTGTTGGCATTAAGCAGATTACAGTATTTTTTCCTGCAATTTTCTTGTATATTTTCTCTGGAACTATTTGTTCTGTTGGAAACAAATTACATAGCAATCGACTCTGTAAAGCTTTTCTTCCAAGTTCTGTGAGTAGTCCAATTCTGATATCTTTGAGAATACTTGCTTAATTATCATCATTTGCTTGCCGCATATTGGTAATGAGTTCTTTGTACTGAAAGTATGTCCAAATATTCACATTACCTATACTTCCAAACGACTTTTTCGTGTCTTCATGTGTAAGAGTATGAAATACTGGTTGTCCTTTAACTGGTGCGAGCTGCAGTAGATCCCCAAAAACAGTAACATGTTTTCCTCCAAATAGCACGTCATAGTTTGTCTTTAGAATTTGCTGCATTCTTAAATGCACAAAGGCAAGCATTAAGTTTAATACCATGCTTACCTCATCAATAATGAGAACTTTCATTTTTTTCAATACTCTTGAAACTTCAAAACATGCTTCTCCTGTTAGCTTGTGGTATTGGATTTTGTTCTCATGCTCTACTGGTAACATTAGCAGACGATGGAGGGTAATTCCTTTTATGAATCAGTTTTTTTCTGTAGGTAGCTTCTAATTACTTTAATCAAGAAACTTTTTTCAGTTCCAGCTTGTCCACTCACATACATTCTGATTGGTTCAAATGATGTGCATGAGCACCCTTTATTTTCATGTAGTAATCCATGATCAATTTGTTTTGTTACTTCCTCATAAATTTGTTGTTGTTCATAATTCAGTTGCTGTTCCAAATTTGGTAAGTTTATTAAATCTTCCTGAGCTTGATTCATAGCTGTTTCCACTTCAGTCATGGCTATTGCAGCTTCATTTTCTATGATTGGTTGTCCTAGGGGATCTTGACTGAGTGTCCCAGAACTTTGACTGTCTTGAGAACTGTCTCTAGCTACTTCAGCTGCAATTGTTGCTTCTTGTTCAATTTCTTCATTTAACATTTGTACATAAGTTGTGAAAGTACTGCATTCTATGGTATCTTTGCATGCATTAAAGGACTCTTCATAGCTTTGAAAATGTCCAAGTAATTCATCCTCTGAGCGCCATGGTTTAAACAACTGTAAAAGTGCTAAGTGGTAAAATTCCTTCTTGTCAGCAACTCAGCTTTCTGTGATTAATCAAACTTCCTTTTGTTTGTTTTACCAAACATCCTTCCTCACCAATGACTTTATATTTTCCATTGTTGATGTCTTCTGTGGCATTCCGTTTATAAATGTAGTTCTGCAGCACTTCATAGAGACACATGTTCGCAAGATGATGACTTCTCTTTGGGTAATATGTGTCCAACATGTTTGTTCTTAAAAATGTCTGTACTTTCAGGTTCGTACTCTGCTAAATATTCAATTTCTCGAATAGATTTCAGTACCCGATTTCGCATTCCTGCAAGGCCTAAACTTACCCAAATTATTCTTCTGGATTTGGAGTACAGACTTCGAGATGATAACCTATCTGAGCATTCGTAGGATCCAATTTCTCGATGCGATAACATCTTTAAACTGAAACTGTATAGCTTTTTACTGACAGTCTTCTCGTGAGAAATCTCTTCCCACATTTCTTTTAATTCCGTTTTCTCAGATTTAGTGATGTAAGATGTGACATACCGAGCAACAGCAATAGAATTGTCTGCTACATACTGAATATCCATGTTAGCATTCCACATGGATAAAATGACTGGGTTGTAGTCATTTATATATTTTGACTCTTCTTTTCTTCTTAGGTTGTAGGCATTCTTAGGCGATTTTCTTGTAATAGTATGTCGCACAGCTGACATAAAACTGTTTACGCTTCCTATTGAAAGAACAGGTCGTGGAAATCCAAATCGACATTTTGTGTAGAATTTATCTTTACTCTTGTACTTTCGTCGACAGTATTTCCCACACCGATGACTTTGGAAACGTAAAACTTGCTCTTTTAAGTTTTTTTCTTCTGTGCTTTTAGGTATAGCACATGTTGCATATCCTTCAATGAAAGATAAAACTGCATCATCAAAATCTGTTCCAAATTTTGGGGCATCCTTGATCCACAACAGCATATGAATATGAGGAGCACCTCTTGCTTGGTACTCTTTTCTCCAAAAGAAATCCACAACTTCTCCAAGAGGTGGATTTTTTTTATTGCAGATGAAGGACATCATAGCCTCAGATCTATGATTGAAATATCTGCAAACATTAACCGGATCCAATGAGCACAATTCTCCTGCTGTCTTGTATTGGATGTTTTCAATATTTGAATTTGCCTCTCGAAGAAAATCCAGTAAATCATCCCAAGCGTACTCTGCACAGCTTAGGGTAAGGAACCATGTAGGAGTTACTAAATTCCGTAACATACATTTCAATTCTCCATGGCGTCGGTACCAATATTCATTAGTCCCACGCTGACAAGCCATTAGATTAATCAATTGAGATTCCAAATGATCATCTCACTGTTGCACTTTGTTCAGAAAATCCTTTGCAGACACATTATGTAGATGTACTCCAGTTTTCAAAATGTAATTTACTGCATAAGATAGTGCTGATAAGTCACTATCAAATAAAAGATGGAACAAATAAGGAATACTTTGACGAAATCTTGGATCTTCTGCATATAATCTTGTAGTCCGATACTCAGAAGCAGGAATCTGTACTGGACGTTCATCATATCGTCCACCTTTTCCTGTAGGAAACAGCTGGGGAAAACAACGAGCTTCCAAGCTCTCCTCCCATACACTCACGGGAGTTCCTTTTGCTTTTTTCATCTGAAAGAGATCAATAGTGTTTCCCATAACTTCTTTAGAATGAAGAGGATGTATGCTGAAATGTTAATACATTTCTTCTTCTTTTGACTTATCCAATTTTTCAATTTGCCCAGTTGGTATTCCTGTGTCTGCTAGTAAATCTTCTTCATCTTCATGTATATAAATTGATTCATACCATTTATTATTTCTTTTCAAATATAAATTTGCTCTTTGTACTTTTCGTACATCCACCAGCTCTTGCCAAATGTTCTTATTCTTTGTAGGTATATCATTAACCAGAATAACTAATGGTTCAGTTTCCAAACTGTCTGCATCTATTGTTTCAATATTTTTTTGTTAACATCTAATGGCAAATAGACAACTCTTCCTTTTAAACCTCTTTGTAAATCTGAAGGAGGTAATTTGCCTGTTTTGGGCTCCATACGAACGATAGTCTGAAACAGATGGACACATTGAATGAGTATAGACTCATACGTATTTAAATCACTAAGTTCTGCAGGAATATCAACCAATTCTAAATTATTATGTACAGCTCTAGCAGGCATTTTATTTTCTTCTAACTTGTTATAACAGTATTTACAAATACGCTGATCTTCACCCAAATCAAAACAATTTTCCAGAAACAAATATGTAGCAAAATCCCTCCACTCATAATTATTTTCTTTTTCACTTTTTTTATAGAGATCAACATTCCTTGTTTGATTTTTATAATGGCTTCTCCGGCAACAAATGCAAGTAATATTTGGTCTTTCATTAGAGATGATAGTAAATTTTGTCATTTGATCTTCAAATGTTTTACTAACAGTGGGTTCTACATTCTCTTCCACATTTTCTTCAATAACTGTGTCATTTCCTGCACTTTCTTGCTCTGGACCAAAGTAACAAAACTCAATATCCTCACAAACCTTCTTCACATCTGTTACAGATCCACGGAACAGAGCACTATTCAACTCATGTAACTTTAGTGCTGGACTTTTAGCAAAATACAATCTTCTCACAAACTTTCTCATTTCAGTATGATGAACTGCCAGCATCCTAAAATGGTGAAAAACACTTTGACAAACTTTCCTAGAAAGACAAGCCAGAGAATGTCTTTGCAAACCAGTATTCTCTCTCACTCTGCATGGATCTAGTCTTTGAAGCACCTTAATCTTCTGTTTAACACTTTTTTTACTATATTCTCTTAGAAAGTCACGAAATTTATCAATAGATTCCTGTCGTACAGTACAAATACTACTACAATTCCAAGTGTACACTGGGGCTTTAGGACGTCTCCCCATAACCTCATCAGCTAACACTTCTTCCTCATTTCTTGGAACCATTTTCTCCTTTTCCATTACACAACCATCCTTAACTTCATATGCTCGACCACTGGTGTCAAATACATGCAGCAAACTATTACTTTGAAGATAACTCTCTTCATTAAAAAATGGTTCAGTACTTGAACTATGCTTCCATTCTCCTAAGAACACTTTACAAAAGTTTTTTTTTTCACTTCTCTTTTTCTTTTGCCTTTTTGACTTCATTACATTCACTAATTTATCTAATGTACGGATCCTGTTCAAAATTAAAATGAATAGTTTCCTTTTTAATTCCAAAGCCTTTGCAACAATTGATTCAATATGTTTCTTTTTCTTATAAAATTTGGCTTTCTTCTTATATTTTTTCACATCCTTTAGCAAATTGAACATCACTCTTCTCTGAAACATTTTTCTACAAATGTTTTTAAAATCTATTTTTCTTTTTAAGTCATTCTTTCTAACTTCTGATTGTACATTAGCATTTAGTATATTCTGACGATTGTCTTGTTGCTTTCTACTTGAAACACTATTTCCAGTGGATATATTTTTTAAATTTTTTCTTTGCTTGAGGATATTTTTTTTAAAAATCCTTAGTCTGCTTACCAGAAGGCTTTTTCTTTTTTCCAACATGAGGTTCTTCAGCTAATTTTTGTTGTCCAGTTGTCTTCAAATATAGATGTTGTTGCTGTTGTTTTCTCTTTCTTGATTTTATAGGCATCTTTAATTTATTTCAGTCTTGTTCAGCAATACCTGAAAGAAACTAAAAAAAAAAATCCTTTATGTAATTTATATATATTACTATATTTTTTATGAGCTTTTCAAAACCTATCATATGAGCTATCCCTTTCCTACGACTGCAAGTCTTACACAATAAAAGCTACACAAATTAAATCTCTGACAACAATTCCTGTGTGCACACAGACTCATGGTGTGATTCTAGGCAGAAAACTATTTTTGATCGGCAATTTCAAAGCACATTTACCACTGTGGTTTTGCAAGTGATAATTACTGTAACAGCCTGACACATTTTCCTTATAGTTTAGAGAGGCAGAAAAGAGCACATTTCCTAACAGCTACTGGAGACCATGAGCATGTGGAACCTGGGTGAGTGATTAGACTAGGGCAAAGGAAATGGGCCTTGGTGATGTTGAATGTGTTAGCGTTACACACTGCTATCTCAAATACCACACAGTCCTGAATAGTAAGCATGGGAGTGCAGGAGAAGCAGCTGCCTGTGTGCTAAGAGTGTGTTTCTAGAGACTGTGTATTGTCAGGTGTAAGAGAGATCTGCGTGGATGCTTGCACAACTGCCTGAAGACAGCAGAGATGTATGTAAGAGTACATGTGTGGTAAGGGTTGATTGGAGTTTTGAACATGTAGGATCTACCTCACCCATGGCAGGAGTGGAAGGAAAATCTACCCTGTTGTTTTCAAATGTGTTAGCATTTGCCTCTCATTTGTGAGATATTGATTTGTGCTGAATGCTAGCCATCACAGTTCAAGAAAACAAGCTGCCCCTTTCCTGCGAATGCAAGTCTTACAGAACCAGACCAACACTAATTAAATCTCTGACAACAATTCCTGTGTGCACACAGACTCATGGTGTGATTCTAGGCAGAAAACGATTTTTGATTGGCAATTTCAAAGCACATTTACTACTGTGGTTTTGCAAGTGATAATTATTGTAACAGCCTGACACATTTTCCTTATAGTTTAGAGAGGCAGAAAAGAGCACATGTCCTAACAGCTACTTGAGAGCATGAGCATGTGGAACCTGGGTGAGTGATTAGACTAGAGCAAACGAAATGAGCCTTGGTGATGTTGAATGTGGTAGCGTTACACACTACTATCTGAAATACCACACAGTGCTGTATACTTAGCATGGGAGTGCAGGAGAAGCTACTGCCTGTGTGCTAAAAGTATGTTTCTGGAGACTGTGTATTGTCAGGTGCAACAGGGATCAGCATGGACGCTTGCACAACTGCATGAAGACTGCACAGATGTATGAAAGAGTACATGTGTGGTGAGGGTTAAATGGAGTTTTGAACATGTAGGATCTACCTCACCCATGGCAGGAGTGGAAGGAAAATCTACCCTGTTGATTTCAAATGTGTTTGCATTTGCCTCTCATCTGTGAGATATTGATTTGTGCTGAATGCTAGCCATCACAGTTCAAGATAACAAGCTGCCCCTTTCCTACGAATGCAAGTCTTACATAACCAGAGCAACACAAATTAAATCTCTGTCAACAATTCCTGTGTGCACACAGACTCATGGTGTGATTCTAGGCAGAAAACGATTTTTGATTGGCAATTTCAAAGTACATTTACTACTGTGGTAGAGCAAGTGATAATTACTGTAACAGCCTGACACATTTTCCGTATTGTTTAGAGAGGCAGAAAACAGCACATGTCCTAACAGCTACTTGATTGAGAGCATGAGCATGTGGAACCTGGGTGAGTGATTAGACTACAGCAAAGGAAATGAGCCTTGGTGATGTTTAATGTGGTAGCGTTACACACTACTATCTAAAATACCACACAGTGCTGAATAGTAAGCATGGGAGTGCAGGAGAAGCAGCTGCCTGTGTGTTAAGAGCGTCCTTCTGGAGACTGTGTATTGTCAGGTGCAAGAGAGATCTGCATAGACGCTTGCACAACTGCATTAAGACTGCACAGATGTATGTAAGAGTACATGTGTGGTAAGGGTTCATTGGATTTTTCAACATATAGGATCTACCTCACCCATGGCAGGAGTTGAAGGAAAATCTACCCTGTTGTTTTCAAATGTGTTAGCATTTGCCTCTTATTTGTGAGATATTGATTTGTGCTGAATGCTAGCCAGCTCAGTTCAAGAAAACAAGCTGCCCCTTTCCTGCGAATGCAAGTCTTACAGACCCAGACCAACACAAATTAAATCTCTGACAACAATTCCTGTGTGCACACAGACTCATGGTGTGATTCTAGGCAGAAAACGATTTTTGATTGGCAATTTCAAAGCACATTTACTACTGTGGTAGAGCAATTGATAATTACTGTAACAGCCTGACACATTTTCCTTATTGTTTAGAGAGGCAGAAAAGAGCACATGTCCTAACAGCTACTTGAGACCATGAGCATGTGGAACCTATGTGAGTGATTAGACTAGAGCAAAGGAAATGAGCCTTGGTGATGTTGAATGTGGTAGCATTACACACTACTATCTGAAATACCACACAGTGCTGAATACTTAGCATGGGAGTGCAGGAGAAGCAACTGCCTGTGTGCTAAGAGTGTGCTTTTGGAGACTGTGTATTGTCAGGTGCAAGAGATATCTGCATGGACGCTTGCACAACTGCATGAAGACTGCAGAGATGTATGTAAGAGTACATGTGTGATAAGTTTTAATTGCAGTTTGTAACACATAGGAACTACCTCACCAATTGCAGGAGTGGAAGGAAAATCTACCCTGTTGTTTGCAAATGTGTTAGCATTTCCCTCTCATTTGTGAAATATTGATTTGTGCTGAATGCTAGCCATCACACTTCAACAAAACAAGCTGCCCCTTTCCTACGAATGCAAGTCTTACAGAACCAGACCACCACGAATTAAATCTCTGACAACAATTCCTTTGTGCACACAGACTCATGGTGTGATTCTAGGCAGAAAACAATATTCCTGGGTGATACCAGTACACCTTTACTTATGGTGAAGACATACTCCATAATATCTGACAAGTTCAAGGCAGTTAAATATCTTCCAAAACATAAAATGCAAAACACAACTTTAAAACAAGAATCTCATTTCTATTTTATAT
The DNA here is from genome assembly GCF_964204655.1 of Triturus cristatus. Classification (NCBI taxonomy): domain Eukaryota; kingdom Metazoa; phylum Chordata; class Amphibia; order Caudata; family Salamandridae; genus Triturus; species Triturus cristatus. The sequence goes on from NC_140581.1 coordinate 802,673,066, forward strand.
ATCATAATGCACCTCATACATCCCCTCTCAAATTCATAACTCATCTTTAAAGGTAGTTAGTTGAGGAAGAAATGTGGCACTCACACAGCAGATTATCAGAGCCAGAATCTCTGAACTGTACACCTCTCAGCAGAACCAGTAAATGGCAATGCTTCCCTCTCTTTTTTCACACATATACATGTTAACTTCAAATCACAGTGCTTCCCACATTTTTTCAAATGGAAACACACATTTCTATTGGTTGCAAATTCCAACCCTTTCCAAATGATCCCTACCCCCCACATGACTTCTGCCTCCTACCATAGCAACAGGTCATGGAACACTGGTGTAAGCAGAGAGGTCAGAAGTTCAGCACACAATGTTTCTAATCCAAAGAGCAAGAGTGCTTGACTTTTCAAACCTAACAGCATATCCAAAGTAATGTTCTGTGGCAACACATTTTTGTGAACCAATACAAAACATGCTTTTAAAAATTTAAACATACAGCCTAGTTTTTAGTGTTGAATGGTCTGAAACAGCCAATGAGTTCATTTTATTTTTTAAAAAAGTATGTAAGCCTCCATTTTACAACTATCTTTCTTTTCATAATGCCATTCTACTGAAAGACACCTTCTGAGTGCACCCAGATCTCCTTGAAAGATGTTCACAGTGTGGATTGTAGGTCATAGCTATGTCTTCTGGAGTGAAAAGTATGCAGAAAAAAAAGGTATTTTGTAAGACCTTGCTTTGCCAAATGTAGACATTAAATGGATTGGTCAGAGAGGGTTAAAGTGGCACCAATTAATGCCTTTGGTGAAATCCTTTCTACATCTCCCACAGCCTAACCTTATAATTGTGCACTGTGGTGGAAATGACCTAGGCACTTTAACTGGGGTAGGTCTGGAAATGCTTGTTAAAGACACCTTTGTGCAGTTGATGTCACTTTTTCCACAAACTACCTTTGTATATTCTAATATATGCCAAAGGCAAAAGTGGAACTGGTCCAACCAATATTGTCCGCACATTGACAACGCAAGAAAGCACGTCAATAAGTGTGTTTCTGCTTTCCTCAGAGACTATGGTATGGGTTCTATATACCACAACAACTTGCGTTACAACATGCAAGGCATTTATAGAGGAGACGGTGTACATTTCAATGATGAAGGGAACAGAGTCTTCCTCTTGAACTTTTGACTCTGCATCGGTACTTACTTGTAGGTACCAAAAAACACACAATGAACACAACGGCTCTTTATAGAGCCACCTAACATCCAGATACTTACACTGGATTTTTATTTCTATTTTTTTAATGATTTTTTCCTTCCGTGCGCGCACCGTGCGCACACATCGCGACTTTTAAAAAAAAAAAAAATGTTTTTTTCACCCTTCGGGGTCCTTCAGGGACCCCCTGACAAAGGCTAGGGGGTCAGGAACTCTCTACCCTGCCCCCTTTTCACGTTTGCCACCTCTCTTTTTCACTCTCGCACCCAAAACAAACAAAATGGCGGCCAACACTTCCTGACTTTGACCGATTAGAACGTTGACTGACATGTAACCACCAATCAGAATTATGCTCGTGCACGTTAGGGTGCGCGTACCGTGCGCGCACGGTACGCGCACGGTGCGTGGCTATAGATATTTATGTGTTTTAACTGCAATTTTCTCAGGAACTACTGAACAGATTGACTCCATATAAGCAAAAGGCACTTCCCTGACCTGAGGACTACCTCTCTGCCAAATTTCAAGTAATTCTGTTCAGCCGTTCGGGCTGTACCTTCGACTAAAGGTCCTATGGGAAAATGCATGGGGAAAACGCGTTTTGGGACCCCCCTTTTTTCTCAGCCCCCGCTTGACGAATCCCCCCGAGACTTTCAGGGTAGGAGCTGAGTGGAGCGCCCCATTAGTTTTGAAAATTTTGCGAGGATTCGTCAACCAGCTCCAAAGTTATTCAAAATAGAATTTTCAGATTTCCTATGGAAACACGGTCCTAACTATAACTATCTACTGGCGACCGCCAGTAGATAATATACATTGGGGCTGATTTATATCAGACTTGCGCCACTTTTACGCCACCGTTGCTTCTCTTTTGTGACGCAGCGGCGGTGTAAACCCTGCGCCATGTTGCGCCCCATTTACATCGTGACGCCTCTGTGGAGATGCATCACGGTGTAAAGCCCTGCGCCACATGAAACCTGCGTCAGGTTTCATGTGGGCGTTTCTACTCAGGAGGTGCGTTCCGTCACAGGAACGCCCCTGAAAAGTGACTAAGTGAAATCTATAAGATGTCACTGAGTCACTTTCCCAGCGTTGATGCGTCAAAACCCTGCGCCTGCTTGAAGCAGGCGTAAGGCTTGACGCACCATGTTAGGGATAGGGTAGGTTGGAACAGTGCTGGAGTTGCGTCGCGCTTGCGACGCAACTTCAGCACTGCGCCAACCTTTCGCCGGCAGATGCGTCACGTATCTGCTTGTCCTTGCACCACGATGCACCGCATTGTAAATGCGGCGCATCTGCGGTGGTGCAAGGGCAAACTTGCGTGACGCATCTTCCCTGGCGCATCCATGCTGATTTGCAGGGATGTGCCAGGGAACATAAATCTGTCCCATTGTTTAAATAGCGGAGAATCCTGACTTCCTTCCTTTCCTTCAGTAAGAGATCACAAAAACGTGCATACCAGATTAATATGGAACAGTGTTTAACTTTGGTCATATTCTATCACATTTATAAATACTGAGCTTCTCCAAACATGCTTTTCACATCCGCCGCCGTCTTTCACTGTGATAATTAAAGAAAACATCAGTATCTGTAAAAGGCAAAGAAATAAACTAAAATGTATTAACAAACACGGGCCGCTAATTACATTTGCATTTTGATATAATCCAGCAAAGCTGTATTGCTGATAGGGCGCGAAAGCTTTTTTTACGTCTCTGTCCAAATCAAAGATAAGTTAATTATGTAAAAAAAAAAACATTTATAAATAAAATGCATGAGGGATATGAGATCAGCAGTCACAAACCTGAAAGTGTCTAATGTATTTAATTTAGTTTTGTGAAGAAAATGGGGAGGCCACATGACATTCCCCAACGCACGCAGTAATTTTCAAGATCCTGTCATGCAATTTTCGGGCTATATGGCTGCCAATGACCCATGGCAGGCATCACAGGTAGTTTCTCTGAAGTTTCTTTAGAAACGAATAAGTGCATGTGGCGATAATGAACACTGACCAGACAGTACTTGAATGACGCTATTATTTCAATCAGGAAAACACTTAACAAAAAGCATCTCGTCCACGAGCACAGGCCATTCAATGATACAAGGGGCTCTTGCAAAGGAACAGAGCAGGGTTCACTTACGCACGGACCATACTTTCAGATGTTTTACTAGTGTGAATCCATTTTCTTTTAAATAGGTCCTCAGCCTGAGTGGTTTGTAATCTTGATGCTGCCGTAAGAGACGTCATCAGAGGCATTGCAATTTACAAAGTGCATTGCACGTCCACCCCTGATACAGAGGAGGGATCACAGCGAGGCCTGTGAGCCTAATCACCAAGCAAGAATTATTCTCTCCCAGCCGGGAAAGGATCACGCACAAAAATGACCAGAGATTAGCTAGTTGTCATCATTGCATTAGACAATATACCATTCTCAGGCCATATTTATTACACTTCACAAAATACGAGGTGGAATCAGAAATGTGACATTGTTTACAATAAATATATTGTTGTTTATTATCGCATGCCGAACTAATCCATGCAATATCCTTTTGAATTCTCAAAGGAGTCATGGTTACAACCCCTCAGGCTTTTGTGGAATCTACTGCTTCAATTCACTTAACATGGGGTCCCGGGTACAATCTGTGGATCTCCCATAAATAGTATTTTACAAGACGAACTGAACTTCCCATTCAAGATAGAGGGAGTAATTACCAGCATAAGATCTGAACCCCCAAACAATCATGCCAGAGCCAAGCATATGAAGGGATCCTCTAGCATTCAATGGGTGATGGGCCTGGTCAACCGGGCCATATCTTGTTCCCCTTCCGCAACCCTCCACCGACATTCCCAGAGCCATATAATGGGGCACTTTGGAAGGCTAAGGACAATTGTAGCGGGTGTCCCCACCCCCTAACTAGACACCATAGTAGCCCTGCCCTGGTTAGAGCAAAAGGCTTAACAATCCCTATTGTTAAGCCTTTTCTTGTGACACAATTCCATATTGAATCTGCCTGCACTTTTACACCTGATGCCAGTGTTGTCTACCTGTTACGTAGCTAAACATGACTCATTCCCAGCCACAGGCCTGGGAGGTGCCCCAAAGAACCTTGTCTCTCCCCAACCTGCATCACCTAATGTTGAGAAAACATGCTGTACTGCATAGGCTACCAAGAGCTCAACAAACAATTTGTTACCCTGGTCTGAAAGGTGAAATCAATTCCTTGGAAACAGCATCATTTCTCAGAGGCACCAGTGCAAAATAATTTAATAATGAGGTGTTTAGCACCATCCTGCTGTTCAACAGCCTGACCAATTCATTAGGGTGACCAGCCTGATATACTGGCCTCAGGATGATGTGGGACCATGCAATGACCCCAACAGGACACCTTTTAGCCCTCAATGAGATCTCATTCATGAAGTTCCAGAATAGGGCTATTCTGCCCCCTGCAACCAAATTATTAGCCCCACTGTGTAGGATGGTGAGTGCAGGTGGCAGTAGCCACCTCCCCACCCTCTTTCTTGTCGAGCTGGCAGAGACCATCCAAGCAAAGACCACTCTTGCCGGGTCTTGTTTACCCTTCTTGCCCCCCTTACATGGGTTTTGAGAGTCAGCTGATTCAGCAGACAAACGTGATATACCGTATTGGCAGTTGGGGCAAAGGGTCCCAGTCTTGCTCTCATGTAGTAGGAGTAGGTGAAACTTGGCTCTGTTGTTCTGCAGTACAGATATTTGTCTGAAGCATTCTACCTGCTGCAATACAAGTTCTAAACTAGTTGCTAGGTCTTGTATGTAAATGAGTACATCATCTGCATAAAGGGACAACAAATCCCAGTGTGTCTCTCCCTATGCATCATGGCGTCAAATGGCAAGTGCGAACAGCAAAGGGGACTTCGGGCACACTGCATCGTTCCCCCCAGCACCTCCTACTGCTCTGATATCATATGCCCATCATAGACTCTACCCCAAACATCACAGCCAGATCCATGCCACGACCTCATTTCGAAAGTCCATATCCTCCAGTACGAAAGAGGGATTAATCTTGGGCTTGAAATAAAATAACTGGTATGGATTTGAGCCTCTATTTCATAAGCATAATACCTTGGGGAATGTTTTGGTGACCTTGTTCATTTAATGCATATTATTTCAAAGTGAAGTACCTTTCTTTTGATAAGTCTAAGTGTATATAATTTTTAGAGCTTGTGAAACATGCTTCATTTAATCAGAAAAGCGTAAATTTGTAGCAGGCTACTCTCTTTTCTTGACTTGAATCTTTTTTCAATAAGAAGGACAACATATTAGGAAATTATCAAAATAAGAAAGAAGCATGATTCCTTTTGAAAATGATCCATCAAAGACTACGGTTGATGGTTTCAGACTGACATGTTTAGATGCTAAGTGATAACGGTGACCTTCAGCAACAATTCATAGATGCTGATAATGAGCTGGGAGGATTGAAATGAGCTTGTATGCATCCTGGAGAACTAGGGAAATCAGGAAATCATTTCTGAGAACTGAGAGTGAGAAGATGGTCTGGAGGGTTTCAATACCATATTGCATCATATTAGTGTGAAAGCTCACTCTGTTGAAGTCCATTTATCGTCAATATTCCAAAGATCTCTTGCCAAAAAGACAACTGAGTAAAACCCTTTCTTCTTTTCATCTGAACGTTATGATCAAAGGCATTCTTGAGAAATAGAATATGAATTTTAAGAATGAAAGTCAAAGCCAGAGATAGATGACCAATCTGCATTACAGATTAGCGCTATAAGCGTTAATTGCACTGTTAAATTTGCTATCTGTAGCCGAGTAAACTGCCAGCCAACCCTCATATTAAACAATAAATTGCCCCCAGAGAAAGATTTCCTTTCGAATATGATCTTTTAAAAATGAATTCAGTACTGTGCAGATTTTATTTTTATTATTCAACGATTATTCTGTGGCATTTTACGGGCCTATCCATGATATTGAGGACCTACCTACAGAAGGTCATTAGAAAGTATTTTCCCATAGATATCTGTGCTCTGAAATAAATGTACACATTGTGTGGTAACCATCCTCAACAGCACACGGTCCTCATGAACCTTCCGCTCCACACTCAAATTCCTAATTTAGTTCAATAACTGGAAATATTACTTTGAACCAGTATTTCCAACCAGCCACTAGCCAATCTCCAATGGCCTATTTGAAACACATGCCTCCTCTTAAATGACAGGCTTAATTCAAAGAATTGCCTACTCTGTGACTCTAATGGAAACTTTGCCCAGGCTGAGACACTGAAGGGCTTTTTTATGGGATTTTGGCATAGGGCAGCGCAGCAAAGGCCTTGCTGCACTTACTCATGCCAAAGCACAAGGGAAGGAATGCACCATATTTAGGCAATACGTTGCATTCCTGCCCTTTCTTTCTGCGCTGGTGCCTTTTCAGTAGGCTAGCGCCAACGTAGGCACCCTTGAACCTTGGTGCAAGGGTGCCTCTGTTGAATGCAGGATTATGTTGGTGAGGGTAGGGATACCTTCCTCCACAAAAACAATCCCAAGTGTTGTTTCCTCTTCTTATGTGTGCTGCAGAATGCAGCACACAAAGAAAGGGAAAATAACTAGGAGAAACAAGCATATTTATTCTCGTTACGCCTAACCTAGGAGGCATATGGATTTGTCACTTCCTCAGGTTTACAAGATTTGTAGAGTTAGTTAATATTTCATTTTCTGCTTAATGTAGTTATTGAGTAGTGTCCATGATATCCATGGTAAGGTATAAAGATTTTTTTTTTTAAAGTATATGACTTGACTATGTGAGAGTGCCTGACTAGTACTTACTTTTGCTGCTATCCTCCTGAAACTGCCAGCTGGATGTTTCAAACTATAATCCTCCATACCTCTCCTAGGTTTGTGTCATGTAATCATGTGCAGTAGGACCCATGTGGTATTATACTGACTCCTTACAAATTTATGTAATCAGCTTGGAGGTATTTGGGAGGGTCTGGGTGTAGTCAATGAAGTCCATGACGCAGTGTGTTCAGTTAACTGTTGCTTGCTGAACAATAAATATGTGTATGACTGAGCTCCATGTGTGGCGGAGTCATTTGTGTGCTCTGGAGCTGAGGTAGATGCTGCAACTGACGACGGGTAGGGGATATGTGCCCCAATAAAATGAGATTGCTCTCCCTGAGAGTTTGCCAATGTCCAGCAAACTGCTTTGGCATACCACTTGTTCTCCAAGAAGCAAGCTTCGACTGGAGTTTGTGGAGTTAAAGCACTGTTCTAGCGTGTACAAGGCCCTCAAAGAAGGTGGGTGAAGGCCCAACAGAGAAGCTCCACCAGAAAGCCTGCCAGAAACCTACTCATAACGCAGAAAGAAGAGATACTGCACCATGGAGTAACACAGAGCCATCATCAATACAAAACAGAAATTCTAAAGGCAGCAGCAAACAGGTACGAAGACAAGCTAAAGGCAGCGACAGAGAGGTGCAAGGACATGCTGGAGGCAGAGACGACCATTTGCAAATAAATGTTAAAGTCCGTGACAACCAGGTAGGAAGAAACACTAAAGGCAGCGGCAACCAGTTGTGAGAGAGCGCTAAAGGCAGTGACAAGCAGGTACAGAATGTACACACGTACTTACCAGCATAAGCTAGGTAAATGCCTCACTACATCGAATCAGGCATGACAGCCAAGTCCGGTTGAGCCACCGATGCTTACAATGTGGTAAATGGCTTACAATACATCAAAAGGGCTTCCAAATTGTGAAATCTTTCAATGGCTGTCTAAGGGAGCGTCAAATTCGGTGCTACCACGTTCCTGAAACCACAACCACCGTTCGATACCACGAAAAAACAGAATATTACTACAGCATGGAAATGGTGTACCATTTGTAGTGAATTATTCATAGGCACTGATAAGAGCCTATGACAAGCTGAGTTCTACCAACAGAATACCAACCTGTGACATGGAGGTTGCACACAGATCCCTACATGGAAGGATCAGTATACTGAGCTACAATTATTGCACATTAAGGCATCTTTTCAGCTTACAGCAAGTCATACAAAAGTACTAAAATCTTTGTTAAAGGGTGCCCCAAAAATGTATTTTATACGACGAAGATTTTGAGTTTAATGATCATTTCTCGGGAGAAGTTCTGTGATATATATGTTCACTATATAAGCAATGCCGCAGGAACTTACACATTAGCAGTACAACTATTCAAACACAATTTGTCGGTATGTAGCTCCTAATTTAAATAATACAATTGTTAAATAATCCAGGTACTATTAAACATGACAGTATATGAGGCAGGCAGAGGTTCTGCAGTCATACTGGGTGGTTAATATTTTGCATTAATGGATAGTTTGGAATGTATCCTATTTCTATTAAAGTGGGACCTACATGCAAGTAGCATCCCATTCCATTACAGTGATGTTGATATGACAGTTAATTAGTTTGGCACCCTCAGGTTACAGTTGGAAACCTAACACAAGCCTGAACTGATTGGCACTAACATCTACTGTGCACCAGATGTAGTATTAATTGGACCTACTTGTAAAGCTCCCAAGCATCCACATGGCTAACGCCATCCCTGCTACAATTGACAGTAATTGCCTCCCAAGTGACAGGTCCAGCAGCGTGCATAGATTAGACACATATGGAAAATGACCCCAGGTCTTAGGTAATGCAGCAAACAATCATGTTAAACTACAGTGGACGCGCAGTGCATTGTTCCTAAAATAGTTTCTTTCGATGTTTGTTATTCAATTATATGTTATGCTAGCCTGTATTCATTTCAAATTGAAAACATAATTGATGATTCAAAGTCACAGAAAATACAGATGGCCTTTCTCCAGGAAGGGGAGATTCACAAGAAAATGTGTGCATTTTTGGTTAGTTTACAGTGTGATATATTTTTTATCTTTATTTTAATCATTACTTTTTTACAACCCTTCTGCACTAGATGATATTAGGGTGTTTTATAAAACTTTGCAAAACCAATAGATCTGGCTTTTTGTTGCTCCCATCTGTCCTACGAAGAAAACTGCATACTCAAGCAATATTTTGCTCTACGACAATATGGAAGATGGACGTAGGTAGGATCCTTTTCCTGAACAGACAACATTAGTAGAGTTAAGTGGTTCCTCAATGGAGAGTGCTGTGAAAAGGAGTCAGAAGATTAAGTTTGTGTTTAAGTGGTAAACTTAAAGAATCTACATAGCATTGTAGATACTTTTAATAAAAGCCAATATGTTTGCATTTTTAATAAACCTTATGTTTGTGCATGACTTTCATTTGTTAAAAAAACAACGTAAATCTATCAACTTATTATGAGGATGGCAAAGTAAAAAAATGAAGGCACATCAATGATTAGTGAATAGTGCTGTGTCTGTATGAAGCAAAACTAAAGGGGATGATGGACAGAGTGTTGAACATTGCAAGCACTCACCCCAGTCAACTGATCTGGGTTTAATGCATCATCATTCTTTAGCTCACTCTGCCATCCCAGTTCAGAAATGGCCATATGCAAATCAGTCTGACCCTTCGCCTCATGGGAACAGTATAGCACGAACTGCCAAGCCATGTCTTCCCTGGACCGGAAACAAGCATCCTGGGACCGGTTTTGGGTTCACAACCCTCATCAGCCAGGCTATCTTGAATACAGTGGCAAAGTGAGCAAGGGACCCACGTCTGGGCATACCCTGCCACTTAGGGCGAACAAAGCAAAACCAAAGGGGATGATGGACGGAGTGTTGAACATTGCAAGCACTAACCCCCAGTCAACTGATCTGGGTTTAATCCATCTTTATTCTTTAGCTCACTCTGCCACCCTAGTGCAGACATGGCCATATGCAAATCAGTCTGACCCTGTGCCTCATGGGAACAGTCCACCCCGAACTGCCAAGCCATGTCTTCCCTGGACCGGAAACAAGCATCCTGGGACCGCTTTCGGGCTCACACCCCTCGTCAGCCCACGTCTGGGCATACCCTGCCAATTTAGGGCGAACAAAGCAAAACCAAAGGGGATGATGGTCGCAGTGTTGAACATTGCAAGCACTCACCCCCAGTGTCTGTATGAAGGCTAATGCATCCAACCAGCAACTATTCCTAAGCAAAAAAGTCATAAATCAGCAATTAAAATGTTGTCACGTAGCAAGTAAATATACCAAAGAATACTGGCTTTCAGTTACAAGCTACACAACATGTTGAATCTGCAGTCTAACAAAAGAACAACTTGGTTGATCCATCACCAAAATCTAGAAAGAATACCAATAGGAAATTGGAGCCATTCTTGAATTGCACTGACCGTGATGGAAAGTCAGTGCTGGCAATGGTGAACCATGATCAACATAGGAAAGCCACTTGCTGAACAGAGTTAACACAACCCTTGTATCTCTCTGTAATTATTAAGACTTGGTGATGTGAGGTCATCAAGACAGGAAAACATATCTAAATCGTGACCTAAATTGACAAGAAACAAATGTAGGCGTGAGAGATTATAAGCAATAGTACAGGTAGGTCAAAGAGAAGTATTCAGAGGAGGGAGCAGTGAGCGTGCAATAGATTCTTAATTGAAAACAACAGTTTTTAGATCTTTTAGCAAAAGTTCCCAAAAATTATTGCAGCTCCTGTGAAAGTATGTTTTGCGCATGGGAGCGTTCTTAAATACCAAGGTTCTGTCCTCGACTAAATTCCTCATTTTGAAAGAACTATTTTTCAGAGCTGCAATCACGCAGTCCACAAAAATGCAAATGTTCATAATGCATTAGCTTCACTGTAGCTTCACGGACAGCTTATAAACAATGTGAATAACACATTCTATATGGCATGAAAATATAACATATCTAGGGGCATATCAACAAGGCGAGGCGATAAATTATCGCCGCTTTTGCGGCCGTTTTCGGCCAAAAGCGGCGATAATTTTATCGCCTAATTAGTAAGCTCACGCTAACGCGTGAAAACTTGCGTTAGCATAGGAATTCCTAACGCTAAGCGACATTTCTCCTATCATCAAGCCCCACGCTATGAAGCATAGCAGCAAGAAAAGTAGCCATAACCCCTGTTATCGCTACTTTCCTTACGCCTGCTTCAGGACTGACTTAGCCATGATATCCTATGGAAGGTGGATATCATGGCTAAGCTTGTGAGTCCCTATCATCAAGCTAATGCCACATTGCGTGAGATTATCGCTGGGTTTCCAGCGATAATCTCACGTTAGGCAGTTAGCAAGAGCTTTTTTATCGCTTTTGAGATAAGCGTTGCTGATAGCACGCTATCTCAGCGATAAAAATCCACGCTAGCCGGCGATAATTATCCTAGCGCTAAGTGCGCTTAGCGATAATTATCGCCAGTTGTTACTGATATGCCCCCTAGTTTTAAATATACATCGAACACTTGCAACGCATTTATGCAAAAAATGTTATGTATTCGTTTTTCTGAGGTATACAAGGAATAATATACAGAGTATACAATTAATTATTTCAATGAAGTATTTGACAACTTTATACCTATTAAAGAAACTGAAACATTGCCCTCTTCACTAGAAAAACACAAGATATATTAATTCCCACAGTCATTACTGCCAATTGAATAACTTTATCAAGTTTTATGGGTGGGGAAATGTTATAATCCGGTTTGCATGGCAATCTCATACCATCTCCAGATTTTTTGAAACTCATTGAGATCACTGACATATTTAACATAAACTTTTTCCAGACCGTACGATTTTCAAATTCTTAAAGCCATGTTGAATCAATCTGCTTTTTTTGTTCTGCCAATGGGTAGCTTTTATCGATTTGCCAATTAAAACTTTGAGAAACCACCAACAAAGTGCCGCTTATGATGCAATACCTAGGTGGTTTACATCACCTTTGTAGAACCAAAACTGCATCAAGAGTTACTTTGATGTCAAAAAAATCATTAATGGAAACGAGGACTTGAATATGATTGAAGGTTTTTGTTAAAACAATGTGGATTGGATTATCAGAGAATTTAGACCATCATATATGTGGAAGTACATTAACTTTTATATAATCCCATGAAACAAGTCTGAAACGGATTTTTCAAAAATATTCTAGATTGATGTTTGTTCCAAAGAAAGCTAATCATCTATGCTTCAATTTTTCTAAAACGTATTTAATTTTTGTATCCTAATAAGTGTAGAATTAAGAAATAATATTGCAGGTAATATTCAGATTTTAATAAGGGAAACTGCCAAATATTGTTAAAGGTAAACTTTTCACCAGAGGAATACAATTTAATTATATCGATTTTTGAAGTTTTTGGTGACCCACATATCGCTTCTGTTCTTTGTTGTAGTTCTGAGCTACAAACAGTGGAAGCATCTGAGTGTTTGTATGGAAGAGAAGAACATCTGCTTTTGATGTATTGAGCACTAGGATCTCATCTGTATATAATTTCTGTTGGGGCGCAAATAAATACTTTGATATAAATTCAATCGCTAGTGGTTCAATAAAAAATAGCAAGAATAGCTAGTAAAATGGGTGACAGCTCGGTGGGAGGGAAGGGGACAACAAGATAAAAGAAAGGAAAACATGTATTTCATTGAGTAGCCATTGCGTGTTTTATCAAATAGAAAATATGGAGATTATTTTTTTCTGCAACCCTTCAGGAAATCCATGTGCCTTACCAAGATCTGAAAATATTCTGAACATCCAACCAGCTAAAATTTTCAGTTTACTGATCTGAAGCAATTGGACCTGGGTTCTGGCCGATTGAACATGGGAATTGTTTGTTGAAATTCCCAAATGTGCTTGTATTTTACAATTGACAAATCGGAATAGGCTTGGAAATTAAACTCACTGGCTACTTCAAAGGATTGCAAAAACAACAGTTGATGGACAGAATGCAGAACAATGACATACATTCGCCACAGTACAGAGATCTGGGCCTAAATCCATCGTTTTTTTGCTCACCATGCCATTCCAGTTTAGACCCAGCCATATGCAAATCAGTCTTGACCCTGTGCCCCATGGGAACAGTCCAGCCCGAACTGCCAAGCCAGGTCCTCCCTGGACTGGAACCAAGCATCCTAGGATCGGTTTCGGGGTTCCACCCCTCTTCAGCCAGGATAGCTTGATTCCAGTGGCATGGAGAGCACGGGACTCACGTCTGAGCATACCCGTCCCACTCAGGGTGACAAATGCAAAAACAACAGTTGATGGACAGAATGCAGAACAATGTCATACATTCACCCCAGTACAGAGATCTGGGCCTAAATCCATCATTTTTTTGCTCGCCATTCCAGTTTAGACCCAACCATATGCAAATCAGTCTTGACCCTGTGCCCCATGGGAACAGTCCAGCCCGAACTGCCAAACCAGGTTCTCCATGGACTGGAACCAAGCATCCTAGGACCGGTTTCGGGGTTTCACCCCTCTTCAGCCAGGATAGCTTGATTCCAGTGGCATGGAGAGCACGGGACTCATGTCTGAGCATACCCGTCCCACTCGGGGGTGTTTTGCTGTTCGCCCTATGTGGGAAGGGTATGCCCAGACGTGGGTCCCGTGCTCACTACGCCACCGGAGTCAATCTATCCTGGCTGAAGAGAGGTGAAACCCTGAAACCTGTCCTAGGATGCTTGATTCCGGTCCAGGGAAGACATGGCTTGGCAGTTTGGTCTGGACTGTTCCCATGAGGCACAGGGTCAAGTCTGATTTGCATATGGCCATGTCTGAACTGGGGTGGCGTGGTGAGAAAAATAACGATGGATTAAACCCAGATCTGTGACTGGGGGTGAATGTTTTGCCAATGTGCAACATTCCGTCCATCATCTTGTGTGTTTTGCAGTTCACCCTATGTGGGAAGGGTATGCCCAGACGTGGGTCCCGTGCTCACTACGCCACTGGAGTCAATCTATCCTGGCTGAAGAGGGGTGAAACCCCGAAACCGGTCCTAGGATGCTTGATTCCAGTCCAGGGAAGACATGGCTTGGCAGTTCGGGCCGGACTGTTCCCATGAGGCACAGGGTCAAGACTGATTTGCATAAGGCCATGTCTGAACTGGGGTGGCGTGGTGAGCTAACGATGGATTAAACCCAGATCTGTGACTGGGAGTGAATGTTTTGCCATTGTGCAACATTCCGTCCATCATCTTGTGTGTTTTACTTCAAAGGATTTACAGAGGTGGAAAGACCATCAGAAAATGGCTGATCAACTATCTTCCACTATGGACATCTGTCTGTCCTGTTTAGACTTTGGCACTGTTATATGTCTGACCCCCAGCTAACTTTTTTACTCCTGTGACAATGGTATAATCAAAGCTTAGTAGATGGATCAACAGAAAGTCAATACTCCGTCTGCCATATTTAAAATATAATTCCTATCAAATTCCACGCACCCCAAAGTACCCTATGATCAGCCCAGCTCTCCTATGCTGTGGTCCCCCGCACCAGAAAAACCAGATCAGGCCGCCGCTCCTTCTCCTTACTTGCCTGGAACGCCCTCTCTCTCCACCTCAGACAGTCAACATCTCTCCCCATCTTGAGAAGAAACCTCAAAACCTGGCTCTTCGACAGACCCCCTCCTTGATGAACTGGAACCTGTGAAACCCACTTCCCCCAGCGCCTTGAGACCCTCATGGCTGAGTAGTAGCGCTTAACAAATGCGTGATTGAATGGAAACTTGGCGATTCAACCTTTGCTCCTGTGTTGGATGAAAAACAGTGGAAATATCCAAACCCTATGTACAACCCGCACACAATGTACTTAAGGACCGTGTCCCAAATATTACGGTCCCTGAGACCATATCTGCCAATAATTGAGGAACATCAACACAATGCACAACTAAATAAAGGTAAGTACAACTTGTAAAAGTTTTTTAAATCCACTATGTTAACTACCAATACCACAAAACGTACATTAATGTACATCAACGGATATGTCTGTTCACATGCCTCACATCACGTATCGATATAAAATACTCAAATAACACAATTTTACTACGCCACTCCTCAATCTGTAAGATATTGCATATTGTTTCGTAATGTACATGGTCACCCAAACATATAATGTAGACTCACTATAACCTGTTTATATTGTTTACTAAATTATATATAAACTTGTAATTGTTCTTAAGAGAAGTGCGTTGATATAAAAACACATCTAACATTGGGCTATTCTTGATCTCTGTCTACACACTTACCTCACACTACAAAATCATATGAAACAACAATGTGCACTGAACAGATATTGCCACAATACACTTAATGCTGTGATATGTTTTAAAATATTGCACAATATATCAAGGGCAGGATAAACACCCATATATCAGACATTGCACTAATATTGGATACCTTTATCTCTATGCGTAATGTATTGTGTGGGCTATGAGTGCATTCCAAACTCCCAAAGGTATACTTATATTTTATCACCCAAGAAGCAATATAAAATATAGTCATATACACTCCTACTCTCCAGTCCACACATACTATCTTATAACGCCACTACTCGCAGGCCCATCACCATTAGCACACATGGGAAAGGAAATTAACTACATCTCCTACAATGCTTCACTTAAGGAATCACAGAGCTAGAATTTAAATAAAATGGTTAACATCAGCAGCGTATTGCAATCACATATGGAAAACATTTTAACATTTGAAACAGCAACCAATGCTTGAAAAAATTAAAGAAACATTTGTGATTTAAGTTTATATGAATATTAAAAAATGCCAACCAGAATCTTCACCCTCTGTGAAAGGTTTTAAAAAATAAACCCAAATGACCAAAAATAATTTAAAAAGTCTTGGTGAGGGAATAGTGTCCTATCCAAATTCAAATTATTCAATTTTTAGCTAGGATCTATTCTCTAACCTCTTTGCTATCCTCTCCTCCCACATATGTTTACTTTTTTGGTGTTTTGCTGGGCACAAACTTTCCTTTTTAATACATAATTTTTTGACTTTGACTTTTATGTTTTGCATGTCTTGTTAGTGAAAAGCTAGTACGTTCATTTTCACTATTGCAAGGCCTACCTCTCCCATGGGATAACATTTGAGTTACCTTATTACATTTAACACGCTGTAACTTCAAAATGGGAACTGGTATCAGTTTATGTTTGGTGTCATTGAAATTGTAATGAAAAATCCTCTCTTATGATAAAGTTGGATTTTTACTTACAATTTTGACAAGGTCACTTTTAGGAAGTTGGCATTTTCCTGTCTTAGCCCTTTTGTGCTTGCAGCCTGTCACTTGGTCACATGACTGGCTGTAGCTGACAGTTGTTTTTTGTGTATTCCTCCTAGCGAGCCACACACAATAGAGAGCTTAAATGTGCCTGGATGGACCATCACTGGCAGGATCAGAGGACATAGATTTGCACAGCTCCACTAACATGAATGGGCTGTTTCCTGCCTCAACACAAAGGGCTGCATACCCCCTGTAGTTACTCTCGAGCCAGGGCAGGGGAGGCAGGCAAGTTGTGCGCTTCAAAGGGAAACCTCTAGAAGCTTCTTCCACTTCAAAGTCGGGACCTGTTTTAAATATTGGACCTCAGACACCAACTATTCAGCACACTCCTAGACCTGTAGAGACTGTCAGGAAGAAGGACTGCTGTGCTGCTGAAAGGACTGCCTTTCTTCTGGACTGTTGTCTTGCTGTACTTCTTCCTTGATGGACTCCTGCCTTGCTGCAAGACTCTAAGGACTAGTATACTGGCCACCTGTTCAGAGTCACAGGGATATAACAGGCTCACAACCACCTCAACCAGCAACCAAATCCAGCTGGAGCCAGCCCATGACCCCCAATAGGTATCCCTCAGGTTCTGGATGCTTGGTGTGGCCTCAGTGGAGCTGAATTCAAGTTTCTAGGCTCTTTGTGACAATGAATGGGCCAGTTGGTGTTAAAACCTTGATGCTCACACTGCTTGCCAAAGCAAAGCTTCATCAGCCTGACCCTTCACCTCCCCAGCACCAACTGCTTGTGGGGAGTGCCACAGCAAACCTCCGGCTCAATTGTTTACGACGACAACAGGATCTTGACGATACAGCAAGAATCATCCACAATGCCAGGCTTGCTCCATGTGATACAAAGACGACTGTCCAAAATGCTTTCCTGCTCCTCACTGCCCACTCCATGGCAAGCAGGATGCTTTGCTTTGAACTGAGAAGGTAACTTTTCGGCAGGACTAACATGGTCCCTGTATCTGACCCGCACTCCATCGCGGTCTGCCTGAGCTTGTGACTTTTTCCAGGTCCCTCACGACCAGACAGCTGGAAGTTGTGCTTTGGGCATTTTAGTACTATCTTCACTGTAATCTTTAAAATTGCATATCTCCAGTTCTACTGATGAGATGTTTTTGTTATGTTCATTTATTACATTTTGCTCTAAGCTTCCTACATCGGTGTAGGATTTTTCATGTTGTGTTTTCACTTTATTAGCATTTGAAGTGCCTCATAAATAATTTACATATTTACACATTTCCTCTAAGTTAAGCCTGACTTCTCTGTGCAAGGTTAATTTGGAGTTTGTTTGTGCCTCACTTTGAGATGGATTGTGCTTGAGTAGGAATTCACTTCCCTCAGCCAGTAACCCAATTTGTTACAGCTTATTACTCAAAATTCCTTAAATTACTCCTATGCAACACTTTGCATCATTTAGCTCCATTCTCTGCAAAAAAAATAAAT
The DNA here is from genome assembly GCF_964204655.1 of Triturus cristatus. Lineage (NCBI taxonomy): Eukaryota > Metazoa > Chordata > Amphibia > Caudata > Salamandridae > Triturus > Triturus cristatus. Next base: position 802,690,884 of record NC_140581.1, read on the forward strand.
AACACAGATAGCTGTTGTTAGCTGTGCTTTTGCTTGTTTGCACTATTTGTTAGCTCAAAATACATCCTCCCTTGCCAAATTGTAACAAGGTTATATGTTGTGTAAAAATGTGGTGCAAATTGATTTTCTGGAAAATCATGTAATTAGGCAAAACCAAATTATGCAAATTGCACACCCCTGCCCTGAAGCACTACTGCTCAAGGAGCCACTAACACACAGGACCTCTATGTGGGTCAAACAAGGCAGGGTGAACATACTCCAAGATGTCAATCACTTTTGTTAGTTGCTGACTGATGGCATCCAACAATGTGTCTGTCCTTCAGAGATGTTCCTAAGAACCTCCAGAGCTACTTTAACTTCAGTGCTATGGGGATGGGAGCACTGCCTGGGGCGAGGAAGGTGCCAGTCTATTTTCGCAATGGGTTCTAGCATAGTATGGGGTTGACTGGAGTGAGGGGGTACTGGGTCTAGTGGTGGTGAGGGCTACATAAGCAGATATTGTAGCATTTGATGTTTCTACCCCCACCCTGATGACGGGACACAGTCAGAGCCCTTAGAGTTTGATGGATGTCAGTAGCTTCACCTTTTGATTCACAGTGGCCCTCCTTCTGTTTCCCCAAAATGTGGCCACTATCTCTCTTGCACAATCCAGAGGAAATTGAAATCCGACATATGCAATTAATGCAAATTTTGTATTGCGATCTAACTACCCCAAGGGCTATCCAGGTACTTGCGTGATGTGAGTCTCTCCGAACAGCCAGGTCTTGAGTTTGCTTCTGAACCCGACAAGGGATGTTGATGTTCAGAGGTGGATGGAGAGGTCGTTCCAGGCTTTGGCTACAAGGTGGGAGAAGGAGCAACCTTCGGTTTGGGTGCGATGGATGTGTGGGCCAGTTAGACAGTGGCAATGACAAGGGCGACAGACTACAGGTGTCTGGTGGGAGGGTGGAATGTCAGATGGTTGTTCAGGTATTCTGGTCCGGTGTTGTGGAGAGCTCTGAAGGCATGCGTGAGCAGCTTGAAGTGGCATCTCTTCGTCACAGGGAGCCAGTGCAGGCTACGGAGTTGGGTCCATTTGGAGAGGTCCAGGGTGATTCTTGCCACTGCGTTCTGGATGGTTTGGAGGTGACTGAGGAGGTGGGAGGGGGTTCCAGCATAGAGAACATTCCCATAGTTGAGTCGACTTGTGATGAGGGCATGGGTGACGGTTCTCCCGGTGTTGGATTGGATCCATCTGAAGACTTTCCAGAGCATTCTGAGGGAGTTGAATAAAGTGGAGGTAGTTGAGTTGACCTGGCATATCCTGAAGGGTTCTCTGTTTTTGATAATTTTGAGGCAGCATTCATGGGGGTTAGTAAGGGTCTGAGGATGGAAGGCCACCAGAAGTCATCCCACGGTGATTAGGGTCTTTCGGCGAAGAGAAATTCCACTTTGTCGGTGTTAAGATGGAGGCAGTTGGCTCTCATCCAGTTTGCGCCACCCACATGATGGAAGTCATAGTTTCAGAACTGAGAGGTGTCTGGTCAGTTAGGAGGTGAGGCAGTGGGTCAGTGAGAAGAGCGGGAGAGAACTGGCCGCAGAAGTTGGGGTTTGAAGTTCTTGTAAATGTTGGCTAACTTGGAGGGGAAGAAGTCAGAGAGCAAGCTGCAGAGGGACTGTGAGAGCTGGATTGGGTTTTCGATGGTGTCTGTGGAAGATAATTCTCTGACGATGGTGAAAAGTTCCTTGGTGCAGTTGGTGGACTAGAGGCAGGTGGTGAGGGCTGCTTTCTTTGCTTCCTTGATGGTATGGTGGTAGGATTTGAGGTCCATTTTGAAGGCTGTATGGTCATTTGTGTCTCATCTTCTCTCAGGGGTTTGCATTTGTGATTCTCTGCCTTGAGTTTTGGGGTGAACCAGCTGGCAAGCCTGTTGGGTCTTCTACTGTTGAAGACTTTGATGTGTGCTATGGCATCAGTGCTAGTGGTAATCCAATCGAAAAGGTGGGCAGCTGCTTGAGTGATGTTTTCGGATGTGTGGAGGGTGGTGGTGTTGAGGGCGGTTGTCCATTGCAATTCGATGATGAAGTTCCAACTGTGGCGGGGGGTGGAGTGAACATGGCCTGTCGGGTGCCAGCGAAGTTAAAATTGACAATGCTATGGTCTGTCCAGGGGATTTCAGTGTCTGGCTGACATGTCAGTTACACATGCAAAGTGAATTATCAAAATCACACATAACAAATGTGTCCTGAATCGTTTCAATCACTGGTAATTCTCTTATGAAAGTGCATGCCATGTGACATCCCAAAATAAGTTAAGTCACAGATTCATAGTCAAGATAACATCGACAATTTAAGCAGAATACTGTGGCCCACTTTTAGAGTGTGACAAATCCAATTCTCTGTCGCGCATGAGGTACACATGCTGTCTACCATGTTACGAGTGCTAGGTGCCCTTGTAATAAACTGCACTGGAGATCTGCCATGTTTGTGAAGGAGTATTCCATCTCCAAACTTAAATTCTGGCTCATACTACACAACGTTACACTTCTATTTTTCAATTTTGTGACAGGAATGTTTCCTGCATGATGTACAATTCTAGACAATGCTCTGCATTCACACTTTATGGACTATATGGACCTACCTTCAAACAAAATCCATGTGAGTCTGAAGGACTAGGTCTACTTTGTATCAATGGTCTGGCCATTCACATGCCTTCAACCTGGATGTCCTCAACTAGTATAAGCTCAAGACGTGGGTAGGAGATACCCGAGTCATCTCTTTTGTAGAGTAATGTCAACACATCATGCTTTGTAGAGATCTGTGCATTCCCAAACCTGTTTTAACTGCACCATAGGAGTGTAAGTCTACAGATCCACTAGATGAAAGGCTTTGTTTTCAGTTTGGTGCACAGGATACTCCATCAGTATTTTGGAAGATACCTCATCTGTCATATCACAAGTGCGGCATTGTCTGAAGCCCTTGAAATACAGATGGGATAGAAGTGTTCGCGAGGAAGTACACACAGAAGCAGGGCCACTGGAATTATGTGCTTCTTCTGTGACAAGATTTTTCACCTCCCTAACCACAGCCAAACCAAGCATAATTTTTCCAGGGGTTCTTATTTGTCAGAAACATTATTATGTTGGATTGTGTTCAGGTCCTGCTTTTGGCATGGGAGTGCCTGGTGATCACTGAGGACACTGTCACTGGAATGTTCATAGACTCCAGCATCACTGTTGTGATGGAGTATCCTGTGTGCAAAATTCAAAATCAAGAAGTGAGAGGAGATGGCACTTTTATTACAGTGGATGTGACATCCTCAACATTATGGTCAGAGTGTCATGTCTCTCAAAATATAAATTGGAGTAATAATATATTAACCTTTAATATATTTAATTAACTTTAACTACTTGACTCTCCACTGGGCCACAGAGCTAGCAGCAATTGAACAGGACCCTCTCCACTAGGATGTCCAACTCCTCTGGAGTAAAGCTGGAGGCCCTGTTTCCTGGACCTTCAGCCATTGTAGGCCTTAGCAGAAGATTAAGGAGATTTAGGAGGTCCTCTACAGAAGGTGATTTGGAGCCAAGTGACCCATGAGCTAGAAAAATGTGTATGTAACAATTATAGATTTTCTATCAACAAAACCTTCCGCAACAGATGACAGAGTACTTCAATCACCTACCCATTTAACCAATGAGCGAACAAGGCTGCAGAAAAGGTAGTAAGACCATTGGCTTACTTTTCAGCCATCCATGACAGATACGTTAGGCATCTGTCTTGTTTGCTCTGCCTTAAAAAACATAATTGTCAGCATAGCCTGTCCTTGAAAATATGAAATTTGTTACTATGTCACAGATGGAAGCATTTGTCATCTGTTACATTGCTTCTGTGAATAACAACTACTGAACATCAAATGAGGTACAGTGTCTGTCTTATAATGTATGTAGATCTTTATGAAAATGAAAAAGTATATTGTAAAGCTATTTTTAAAAATGTGTACATAAATACATAGCTATTTTTGTACTGCACATAATGAAAGTAAAACAGTAACCTAATTTTTCCAGTATTTAAACAGTGGCATCTAATGCTACTGATGACTGCAACTCAAACCTAGTCTGCCTAATTTTGTCCCCCTAGACAGATTGGAGCCAAACCATGGTACATTGGATGGTTAGACAAAGGAGGCGGCATCCCCCACCTACAGGCTGACACTGGGTATGAAAATGGCACCCTCAGAACCCTTCATCAGAATACCTATGGGTCTGTGGAAGATATAGAAAAAGGAATGCCCTACTATCTGCAGGAGGAAGACCTGACCTGCTTGCCTTGAGTCCCAGGATCAACAGAAGTGACCCCAAGGTTCAGTTGGCTGACCTCCTGGTTGAGCTACAGGGATACAACAAAATTCCAGAGATCTTCCCTGCAACTCTCCAGCACCACCTGGAACTGCCTAAGCCTTGCTGCTGGCTTCTGCTGGAGTGAGCCCTGATTCCCAAAAAGTGCCCTTCCCAGATCCTGGACCACCGGCTGGCATTATGATGTACTCCTTCTGCTTCCAAACCAAGCTAAAGGTGAAAATACAGGTGTTTGGGGCTTTTTGCAACCGTGAGCCAGCTCCTTGCATCAGCAATGATCTTTGCATTTCCTGGCAGCATGAAGTTCCAACATTGACCTGCTCTTTGTGCCAAACAGCAGCCACCCCATATACCTCCAACACGAAGCTCCATCAATGGCCTACTCCTCTTGCTGATAACAATCTCCTTCTGGCCCCCAACAATGCGAAGCTGCAGCTGAGGCTTTTCACCTGAACTTGGACTGAGAGAAGGTAGACTATTCACCTGTTCAAACCTGGTCACTGTATCCAACTTGTGCTCCATGGGCAACAGTCGAAACATGCGACTTTGACCCAGTTCAATAGGAGCAGAAACTGTTAGGGATGCTTTGTGCTTCTTGGTATTATGTTTCTCATGACAATTCATGACTTGTTTGGATGTTATGTTACCTATTAAAATGTACTCTATATTTTAAGTTTGGTTGATAGTTTCCTTGTATTGGGTTTTCACTTTATTTCTGCTTGTGTGCGACATGAAACCTTAACACATTGCCCATTAGTTAAGCCTGACTATGTTTGTGCCAGCCTACCAGAGGGCAAAGCCTAGGTTTATTTAGTGACTTTTATGGTTCAACCTGACAAGGATTGTGTTAAATATTTTAGTGGGGCTCTCACTCCTCTCAGCTAATAAGCCAAGTCCTTACTGCAGTCCCTAAATTTGACAAGAGCTTCTTCTTGGCTAGGTATAATTCTTGTTAGGTGTAAAGTGTACTCTTTGAATGCTACAAATTAAAAGGTCTTTGTTGCCAGATAAAACAAACCATCTAATCAACTTTTTTGTCATCCCAGAAACCAAGGAATTCTCATCATTTCTTTCAGGCATACCCCTAATGCTTGTTTGACTTCCTCTTCATGCAATTCTGCTATTTTTCTTTTTAGATTCTATCAAGCTTCAAAATCAGAATCTCTTTTTTCAAGCACTTTAAATTTAGTCACAAATTTCTCTAATTTGGCTTCAGTTTTGCACATTTCACAGCGTAGCCAAGAAGCAATCTAATTTTGGTTTTGCTTGATAGTTTGAATTTTTAACAATTTGTGTAGCATTGTGACAATTAATAGTGATTAGGCTGATACACAGCTGTAATTTGAGACTTCCAGAGCTGAGATTGAATTTCCTTTTGTAGAGCTGAAGCCATACTTCTCATGTGTACACATTTCCCTTTGAGTTGCCCCCTTCTGAAATATGTATCAAACATTTGTGTTTCTTCTGTAATTTCTTTGGGAGGAAATTTGGAATCAGAAGGAATAATCTTGGTGGTTTGAGAGCTTTGATAAATTCTGCTTTGGCTGCAGCAATCATTGGCAGGTTTCTGATTTGATTGAGGGTGCAGCTCTTGTTTTAGTATTAATTTAATTAGCTATCTGCAGAAGCAAAATATGTGGCTAGATGTTTGCCTTTCTCTGAGGCTGTGACATCTGTTAGTGCAACCAGAAACAAATCTTAGTAAGCGTTGTTCAATCCAAGTCTTCACTAGGGGTGGGCGGAATGTTCAGTTTCGCCTGCAGAATTGGTGGAATTTTGGCCATTCCGTGTTACTCTTTAAAGAGGAGTTCTGGCCAAATTCCACCAATCGCCAGGTGGATTTTTCCCTCGTGAGGCTCCAGAATATGTGAGCTGGTGAGTGAGATGTGGTGTCCCCTAGTGCAATTTTCCAATGTGGGCAGTCGCCGGTGTTTGTTGTGAGCTGGCATTGGGGGAATATGCGCTGTGTAGTGGGGCACTAAATGAATTAGACGCGAAACCAATTCAGTGCTCACATGGAGCGGAATCCATCCCCAGGGTCCGCCCCTTCTAATTCTTCACCGGCCGGCCGGCGTGAGCGCAGGGGTGCACTTCAGAAGCGTGCGTTGGCAGCCGCCAACTAGCACGCTAACTCGTCACATCCCATCCCAACTCAGTCCATGACTGCTTCCCCAGAGTCACTGGTTTCACTTACTTGACATGCAAAGTCTCTGAGTCGAGTGCTGGGCCTGGGATTGTCTCTCAAGGCATACCTGTGACCGATTCGGCTGGGCCTGGGTTCAGATTCTGGGTTAGCAGGCACGGGCAGATCCCTGGGTGGTGAGTCTTGCCCAGGATCGCTGCACAGTGTTTGACTGGGTGCCTGGATCCTGGTGTCTGGTTCAATAGGATCATCATCTGGTTCGACAGCTGAAGCTAGGCCGTTGAGATCCTTTTGAACCATGAAACTTTGCGGGTCACAGCCACTCCTCCTTTCTCAACGGTCACCATGGTCCCTTTCACTTCGGTTACAGTCCAGTATCCAGACTCATAGCGAGTCCGAAACTTCCCACCTGGCCTCCGGTCTCTTATAATCACCGTGTCCCCACAGAATAGCTGACGGGATACGGACCTCCTTTTCCGGCTGGCCACCAGGGTGTGTTCTTCCCTTCTCCTATGGCACACTCCTTGTCGAATGGCGGGGTTGCCTAGCCTGGTGCAGTGGGGAGGCTGTCACGGCGGGTTCCATTGAACATCAATGCCCATGGAGCTTGACGTGTCGCGCTTTGGGGAGTGCTCCGTTATTCTCGGAGGAACTTCTTTAGGTGTTGCACGGGATCGACTTGCTCTGCAACGGCGATGTGGATGGACTTGTTGATGGTTCATCATGAATCGTTCAATCTCACATGTTTGCTTGTGGCCACTGTGGAGTGATGCACCTATGCCGGACGCCATGATGTTGCAAGAATTCCTGGAATTTGTGCCCGTGGAACGGGGGCCCGTTGTTGCTCCTGACTTCTTCAGGGCACCCAAACATGGCAAATATTTTGTCCAGCGCCAAGCCAGAGCTTAATTTGTGCCGGTGCTTAGCACCGGCACTTAATTATCAGGGCCGGGTCTACAGTCACGCATTTAGTGGACGTCAGTAATTGACAATTAGTGGCACTGGCACAGAGAGCGTGTGCTGCTATATGTCCGTAAGTGCTGTTGTCACTTTACCGTGTACTGGTTGTGTTGTTCATGACAGGACTGATGATCATGGTGAAGAACTTAACTGAATGGTGACGTGACTCCGATTCTCATTCTCACTCGTCTCTTTCACAACTCACAAGACTAGACTTCTGCTCAATCCGCCGGCCGCGGATCAGTGTTGCCGGCCCAGTGGTGGGCGGGACACTGAGTTGGGCAGGGCTTTGCCTGGGCTGGTCTTCTTCTGCGGGGGTTGGGGCTGTGTGTGGCAGAGGCAGCGAAGCGTGCGCAGATGTTGCAATTGAATGCGCGTGCATTTGCTGCTTTAATTTTGCTACGGCACGCCCCAGCATACCTGCACAGCCGCATCTCACCACCGTGACCGGCACCGCATCCAGCACCACCGAGTATCCACACTGGTGGTTGAACTCCAACGGCGCCACACTGGTGGTTGAACTCCAACGGCGCCGGCGGACCAGGTTAGGGCGAGGCATGGCCTGGGGTAGGCCGGCGGCCTAATCATGATTAATGATATAAAACATAAAGCTGTGCAGGTGAGGCAGGGTAGGGCCTGGCAGGTGCCGTGATTACTGTTTTTTTAATGTTGATTGGTCTGACGATGAGTGGCCGTGGCCCTTAGTTTGATCAGATGTTGCCAGTAGTGGATGTTGCGCAGTTGCGGGCCGGCCCGGCAGTGCTGCCTGGATGGGTCAGTACTACAGTACTACTGGGATGGATTCAGTTTCGGTTCAGGGCCAGGCTCAGCAAATCTGTGGGGGCTGGGCGCAGCAAGCAGTGTGCGCATACTTTTTCACATTGCAATGCGCACGCATTAGATGCTTTGCCACACCCCAGCATACCCGCACTGCCTCAGGCTCACCACCACACTGTCCGAGTCATCGTGGCCAGCCAGCCGCCGTTCAAAGTAGCGGGACCTGGACGACGTTGGCTGCATTTAGGTCAGTGGACTCGGCGGTGGAGTAGACTACTGCTCTGGACTGTGCAGTACATAGAGTTAAGCGCCATCAGGTGACGCATGGCCTGGGGTAGTCCGGCGGCGGCGGGCGGCCTAATCATCATGAGTTTAAAATAAAGCTGCGCAGGTGAGGCAGGGCAGGGCCTGGCAGGCGCCGTGATTATATGTTTTTATATTGATTGATGCAGTGTGTGATAATGAGTGGCCGCGGGTCCGCGGCACTTAGTTTGATGATGTCATGTTGCACAGTTGCGGGCCGGCCCAGGCTGCCTGGATCATGGATTCAGTTTCGGTTCAGCAAATCTGCGGGGGTTGGGGCTGTGCACGGCAAGCAGTGTGCGCAGATTTTTTTCACATTGCAATTGCGTGCACATTCGGTGGTTTGCCACACACACCCCAGCATACCCGCACTGCCTCAGGCTCACCACCACCACCGTCCGATTCGGAATCGTGGGCATTCACGTCCAGGCCTTCAGGGGTGAAGTGGCAGACAGGACCTGGCAGCAGGGCCCAGTTCTGAGCATATTCAGGCATAAATTAAAATGTCAAGATAACTCTGGTGATTATTCGTCTTCCTGGACCTGGAGAGAGACAGGAGTTTTGTCTAGGGGAAGTTGTGACTGCTTGAAAGGTAGTAAAGGGTTATATGCTGCATAGAACGTTTACCATGCAGATCAAAAATTGCATATAATGTAAAATAGGTCAGTGTGTGTTACTGCTTCTGTCAGAGAGATCCTTTTTTTACTTGCAGTTGGTAAGTTAAAATCCTATCATAGAACAGCAAGCTATTAACAAGTCTGTCATCAAAGAGCTGCATGCAAACGGTTATATATTAGAGCTATGTGTTTTTTTGCCCAATCTTTCATTATCCTAATCTTGCAAAAAGGGTTAATTTGGGTAGAAATCAATTCTTATTGAAGAGAACCCCTAACAATGCTGTTATGTTTTAAATTCTGAATTTGCGCTTTTCCCGACTTCGAACTCTTAAACTATATTGCCTACAATGACAATCATGGGTGACATGTGACTCCTATACCTTGTAGTCCTGCCTGGTGTAACATTTCCTATATACTGATTTACACACGTAGAATTGTATCTATGCAATGTGTGAATGATGCAAAGTGCTCTTACACCTTACACTGTTCACAGGGCAGGGGAACCTCCTATCAAAACCTTACTATGAGGAAGGCTCCCTTGCTGAAATTCGGATCAGGTATATATTACATCTGACTTTTAGCAGTGCCAGTTGAAGATGTGGGTGGAGCTAATATAGTAAGTGGGTGGAGCCCGTGGAGGAAGTGGGTGGAGCCAGAGAAAAGTAGGTGTGGCCTCCGACAAACATTTGAGCACCGTCACTTCATATTTTACAAATTAAGCACTGCGCCAAGCACACCTGGGAGAACGCTGTGGAGTTGACTACTTCTACCAGCGGGTATTTGGAATAGCTGTCGATTAGAGCTAGAATACACCTGCCATCCGGGAAGCTTCCAAAATCGATGCTTATCTTCTCCCAGGGCTTTTTCCCTTGTTCTTCTGTTTGGATCGGTGCCGGTCTTTCAGGGGCACTTGTTATTTGGCAAGAGGGACATCTCCGGACTAGTTCCATGGCTTGGGCGTCCGTTCCTGGGAACCAGACTTTTTCTCGCATTCTTGCTTTCATTTTCTCTATGCCTTGATGCCCGACATGGGCTAGCTGAGTAGCTCATAGTTGGAGGGAAGCAGAGATGACAATTCGCGGCCCTCTCAGTAGGATCCCAGTTTGGGTAATAATTAGTTCATTCCTGACTCTCCACATGTGCAGGAGACTCTCCTTTTCTGGGCCTGACCATGAATTGGCTGACTGTAGGAATTGATGCCAGTGTCCTCCTTGGACGGATGTCCGAACTTTGGCAATTACTGAGTCCGCTTCTGAGGCGGTGGCCACTTCTTCAAGAGTCATTGCGCGGGGGCAGGTGAGTGTTGAGATCATGTTTATGCCGCCTTTCAGTGAGTCAGCTGACCCAGCCACTGAATGTCCACGCTGGCAAGTCTGGCTGGGACGCCTTGAAAACTATTTCATCACCACCAGGAAAACGGATTGTGCTGTAAAACGGTTGCTGCTGCTCCACTATGCAGGGGAAGTGATATACCTGCTTTTCATGCACCTCCCCAATACAGACCCCCATGAAGACCACGGAGCGGCAGTAGCGGCGCTTAATGCACACTTCGATCCACAGCTCAATCCAGATTTCGAACACTTTAAGCTGCGACAAGCAAGGCAGAAAGAGGGGGAATCAGTGGACACATTTCATGCGAGGCTGCGAGAACTCTCCAGCACACACCTCGCAGGCACATATGTGTCTGGTTCTTTACCTTTGCCTTTGTGAGTGTCTGGATGTCTTGAGAGGAAATCGGCGGGGTTTTTGGCTCTGGGCCGACAGGCTACCTCCATTTCATATTGTCGGAGGCCAATAGCCATCGCTCCATGCGTGGAGGCGGGTGGGGCGCTGAGCCTCAGAACAGCGGTACTAGGGGTTGGTGGTCTGTGATGATCTTGAACGGGTGTCCGCAGACGTATAGGTGGAAGTGCCGGCACGCCCACTGGATTGCTAGTGCTTCCCTCTCGATCTGGGCATAGTGCTTCTCGGTTGGTGAAAGCGCTTTGCTGGCGTATGCTAGTGCGGCCCACCATCCCGGTTCTTGCTACTGGGTGAGGATGGCCCCCAAGCCGATGGGGCTGGCATCAACTAATATTTCAGTCCGCTTGGCTGGATTGAAGTATACCAGAGTCGCCTGATCAAGGAGGGCGCTCTTGATGGCTTGAAAGGCCACTTACTCAGTGTGTCTCCATTGCCACATGGCGTCAACTCAAGTGGGGTTTCGAAGGGGCTCTGCAATGGTGGCGAGGTCTGGAATGAAACAGCCAAAATATGTCGCCATCCCAAGGAAGCTGCACACTTCGGCTACTGTCAGTGGCGCTGGCGCATTCTTAATGGCTTGGGATTTCTCTGGGTCCACTTGGATTCCTTCCTGTGTGAACGTGTAACCAAAGAATTCTATCCATTGCTGAAACAGCAGGCAGTTTTCTCTGTGCAGAGTGATCCCGTGGTCCTAGTGCCTCTTCAGCGTGGCCCTTAGGTGCTTGTAGTGATCCTCCATGGTCTGTGACTGGATGAGGATATCATCACTCACCTTCAGCACGTTGGGCAGTCTGACCAGGATCTCTTTGACGGCGTTCTGAAAACTTTTGTCGGCTGATGATCTGCCAAAATGTAGAAGTTTGTATCGCCTGAGTCCTAGGTGGGTGCTGAATGTGGTGATGTACCTGCTTTCCTTGGAAAGAGCCAGCTGGTGATAGCCCGCATTCAGGTCCAGCTTCAAGAACCATTTGGACACATTTAGATCAGCCACGATGTCGTCCATTGTTGGTGTTATATGGTGTTCACGCCTGATCGCCTTGTTAGGGAGGCGAATGTCTATGCAGGCTCTTATCTTCCCTGGTTGACGGCGCTTCGCAGCGATCACCATCAGGGACATCCATGGCGTGGGTCCAGAGACCTTCTCTATGACCCCTTGATCTTCCAGTTTCTGCAGTTCTTCTTCTACCATGGGGCGGATGTGGAAGGGGATCCTTCTATGCCTCAGGGCCATTGGTTTGATGGTCTAGTCTATGTGTAGCTTGATTGGAGCCCTTTTTATCTATCCTAGTCCAGTGAAGAGATCTTTGAACTGGTCAAGCAGGCCCTTCGTCTGGTCAGCCTGCATGCTCTTCGCAAATGTTATCAGCCCCAGATCTTCAGCTGCATGGCTGCTTAACAGTGTGTCAACTTCCTGGTTGATGTCACATGGATGTCGATCATGATTTCAGCATCCTCGTGCTGCACAGGCACAGTCAGTTTTCCTCGGAGTGGTAGGGGTGACGTACTTCCATACGCAAAGATTTTCGTTTTCAATGGCCGGAGTTCCGGTCTTGGTCTTGGCCTTAGCTTATTATATTGTTGGATCCCATGACGGTGACTGACACATCTGTATTGATGACTGCACTGACTTCCGATCCTGCTATGTGTATCTTGCATCTGGGCTGAGGTCGCCTCTGTCTCTTTAAGGCTTGTGTGAACAAGACTAGATATGTTTCCTCTTCGTCATCAGACGATGTGTTATCTGTTTGGTAGACGTTTCGTTCACTCCTCTTCCCCTTCTGCGAGGATGCTAGCGAGATGTTCGACAGTTGGCGAACCAGTTTCTGCCCCGGCACGGGCCGTCACCCCTCCTTTCGTTGCAGTTTCCTTTGGCTCACTGATGCAAAGTGATTTGCAACACCGCAGTTGGTGCACGTCTTCCCTCTGGCTGGGCATAACTGGGATGGGTGTTCTTCGTACCCGCAGTAACCACACTGGGCTTTTGGGGGTCTTGTGGTTTCCTGTCTTTCTCTTTCGCTCTCACTGCGTCAGTCCGTTCTGTCTTTACAGTACTTCTTTTGTCTGGGTTGCGCATTAACGCAAGGTCCATCTCCTCAGGGCACGCGGCTGAGAGGTCATGTGACCGTGCCATCGCTAGTATGTCTGCCATCGGTATATTCTGCTGACGAAATATGAGGCCCTGCAGTTTCTTGCTGCAGATACCCAGGATTAGTTAGGCTCTGATTTCTTCCACTGCTCTGTCGCCTGCGAGCTGTGTGCTGACGAGTTCTCGCAGCCTCGCATTAAATGTGTCCACTGATTCCCCCTCTTTCTGCCAGCTTAAAGTGTTCAAAATCTGGATTGAGCTGTGGATCGAAGTGCACATTAAGCGCCGCTACTGCCGCTGCGTAGTCTTCAGGGGGGCCTGTATTAGGGAGGTGCTTGAAAAGCAGGAATATCTCTTCCCCTGCATAGTGGTGCAGCAGCAACCGTTTTACAGCACCATCCATTTTCCTGGTGGCGATGAAATAGTTTTCAAGGCATCCCAGCCAGACTTGCCAGTGTGGAGACGCAGTGGCTGGGTCAGCTGACTCACTGAAAGGTGGCAAAACTCCGGATGGTGGGTGCTGTGGCATGACTCTCGCTGCTGGTTGCGCGGCATCCCCTTGATCGCCCATGATTTGGGGGTTTGTTACTGGGATGAGGCCCCTGAAGCTGCTGTGTCACCCTCGATGGACTGAGATGGACAGAGGTGGGCGTTGTTGGGCAGGTTGGGTGTGTGCGGCCTAGTGTGGTCGGTGGCACGTGAGTGTGCTCTCTGCGGGACCACCCTCCATGAAAACCAAGGGTCTGGTAGGTCCTTGCGTGTTGTGCACGATCACTGCTTACTTGGTTTGGCTGTGTGCACTTTCGGGTGAGAGCTGCGCGTCTGCGGAGAAGTCCTGCCACCCTCGTGGTGGTAGCTGCAATGTGTGCCTCGCCAGCTGGTCAGTGTGTCCTTCTACGGGCTTCTGCTGGTTGTCGGCGCAATGCTGGGCTTATTGCTGCCTGGCGCGTGGTTTGCTCCGCTCTCGTTGCCATAGTTGTGAGCTGGCATTGGGGGAATACGCGCTACGCACAAGGGCACTAAATGATTGAGACACAACACCAATTCAGTGCTCACATAGAGCGGACTACCGTCCCCAGGGTCCACTCCTTCTCTTTATTCACCCACGTCACGCCAGCTGGCGTGAGCGCAGGGGTGCGCTTCAGAAGCGTACGTTGGCAACCGCCAACTAGCACGCTAACTCGTCACAGTGTTCACGAGCGTCGCTGTCATAGGGCTGCCATTTGAGTAGATTTGCTGCCACTCAAGTAGATTTTCTACTTGAGCGGCAGCAAAATCAACTTAAATGTCACATGCTCTTGTGCAATGCATGGTCCTGTTTGCACTGATTCCCAATGTCCTGCTGGAATGCACAACAGTTCTATCAACTAGGATTGATAAGTCTTTATAGTAATTTGTTATTTACTGGGGAAACGCAGAGAGGTTAATGTCGTGTTGGTTTTGAACATAGCTATGCTGAGAAAATTCTATTTTCTAGCGGTTACCGCCAGCAGCAGTCAACAATGCATTTAACTCACTAGTGACTGTCCTGTCTGGTCATGTACAGCAGAGTGCTAATTTTACACCGCAACGCAAGAAGGGGTTGCACACACAGCTATTATATTTTTTTCTGCTGGAATGAAGTTTCTGCAGAGTGACCTTCAGGAGAAAGGAAGCACCAGGATGATTAAGAGGCAAAAATGCTGTCATTAAATATGACACTTAATTTGTCTTAATTAATCATCTACCAGACGGTAATGAGCAGAGCTTTAACACAGCGCTACCAGGTAATGCAAACCGTACAGAGAGCTCTGCAATCTAATTTTCCAAAAAGCTAACTTTCGTCAAAATCAATATTTGTCTAAGAACAGCGTTTTACAGAATTATTTATATGAAGAAGAGGCTTTTAAATATTTACCAAGGATATTAGTACAGCCAGGCACATTGACACTCTAACCAACTACAGTGAAACAAGCATTCATGTGTTATTTATTTTGCGCACCAATGCTGGAACCCAACTTCAAGACACCATACACAATAACAGATTAACACACCAAAACAATAAAACATCATAGCGCATTAAAATAATTTTTCAGAAGAAGAAGGAGTCTAGGAATGCTCAGAGGAACTACCAGCACTTTTGTTTCCTCCAACTCTGTTTTTTTGTAAAGCACCACAAGAAAAATAGGATCTGTGTAATACCCGCTGCTGTATGAGTCCAAGTCGTGATGTAATGGCCACTTCCTGTGAGAAAGAAAGCGCCTTCTGGCAGTCCTCATCTAAGGCCTCAAGATCATTCAGCCATAGTTCGTGCAGGAGCAGAAGGGGGTCAGGGAGGTTATTCATTATTTTTTTAATGTTTCATGGAAATTGCCTTTCAGTCCATGTAGTCTGTCAGAAGTATACCTTCGAGTGGGGAGGCCTCAGGCAGGTCGTAGTCGACTGGGATAACAGCCATAAGGGCTTGCCATATTAGCAAGTATCAGAATGTTTCCGAGGCAAGCTGCCAGCACTTTTAAGAATGTGTTATATTACCCAAATGGATTGCTATTGACTTGTCTATATATGTCATCTTGACTAGCGATAGTATGATTTCTCAGTGATAAACGTATGTTTTAGCTAGTTTGATTGCTGTGCCTCTTTCATACTCAGGTGTCTAGTTCTGCTATTGGCAGTTCCGATTTCTTCTCCAGAAATGTTCTCAGCTTAGACTGTGACACTGGAAAGTTTCCTGTACCTAGGTCAGCTCTGATGTAGGTTTGGTCCCTTGCTAACATAGCCTCCACCAGACCACTAGCCTTTAGGATATTTGACCAGTGAACAATCTATCCTCACACCATTTCCAGTGCATAGTCTCTCTAGGTGTGGTGATTTCATGGCAACAAACGCCAGGAATAGTCTTTGATTAGTCTACCAAGAGTCAACCATAGCATAGTTTGATTACTAGACTCCCTTCTAAGACATCCATACAGACTACATTAACATAATCCGCTCTCAAGATATTAATAAAAAGATAATTTAGCTATGTTTATAAGCCGCTTAGCAAATTAATTACACATACTGATCCCCACTATAATAATAAGTCGAGAGGTAAATAAAAAACTGTCCAGCTACAATAATGCTACAATGAGTGCGATTGCTGTAGTCTACTAGTAATATTTAATTTATCCTGGGCACACTTACTACCATATAATAGAGACTTTTGGGTAGGTTAAATATGTTGCTTAAAAGTATAGCCAATTTGAACATGTTTTATCTATCAAAGCACATGAACTTGGCACTGGACAACAGGGACCCAGCACGCAGAGTCTAAAATAACAGCAATAAAATTAATTTGAAAAAATGGGGATGACCACACCAAAAGGGGCGTTTTCTCAAACGAATCTTTTTTTCATAACAAATTCTGTCTGCTCAGATAATTGATCACTTCTTCATTCCAGCAGAAGCTCTGCATTCAACCAGCAATGGACTGCACCATAGACTGGTCAATTGTTTCTTTTGTCTTTCAAGTTAGGACCAGCCTTGGAGGACTGTGGGGAATTAATATGTTGCTGAGTGAGAACAATGCATTTCAAGAATCATTGGGGCATATTTACAAGCCCTTAATGCCACCACGGCATCACTTCGGACGCTCCGGTGCCATCGATCCATACCTCATTTTTACTCTTAACACTTAACATGGCTTAAGGCCACCTTGAAAATATACCCCTTTTCCGCAGTAGTCCGCTATGGAAAATGGGTCGGCACTGGGTGTTGTATGGGCGTTCCATCACAACAATACCACACAAATTAGAGCCTGAGGAGGTTTAAAGACCATCACTCATCTATGAATGGTTGAGTTCCCGCCTCTAATAGTACTTGTTTTTAGACCTAACCTACGGACGCCCCAATAAAACGTTTTGGCCTAACCTAGAGTTAGTTTTATCTCACACACACATCTTTCTTTCTTTTCTTTCCTCATCACACCCTGCTCAACCATTGCTTTGTGGAGACCTCTCTTGAAAACACTGAAAACATCCCTGTGCTCCTCCCTCTCAGAGAGGGGGTTGTAGCCCGCATTGAAGCCAGGTTTACAATGTGAGGAGGTTTCCCAATGATGAAGGGGAATCCTCCTGTAAAAGGGATACTCCAGCACACTCTCGTGTCCTACTTCTCATCTCTCTTCATAGATTCAGGGGCCTTGCTGTGTTTCGTTCCATCATCACACCCATTGTTTGTTGACGCTGCCCAATATTTACAAGAATGGGGCAGTGCCAAAAGCTAAGGCCAAGCAATACATGATCCCAGGGTGGAGATGCGAGGAGACATTATTAACTTCTCGTAATTTGCTCTTTCTATGTGTGCTGCATTCTGTAGCACATATAGAAACAGTAAATTGCCTTTAAAAATTGTTTATGTGCAGGAAGGGGTCCCTTCCGGCATACAAACAAGCACCCCTGCAGTAGCGGCACTCTGGCAACATGGCGCTGGTGCCAAGCAGCTGTTTTAGAACCAGTGCTAGAGAAAACACAGGTGCGCTGTATTTTTGTAAATACAGCGAATCCCTGCATTTTGAAAATGTCGAAGCGTGGCGTTGCTAAATTTGGCGTTACACCACGCTCCAACTTTTTCTTGTACATATCCCCCTTTGTTTCTGTTCATGCTTGCAGATTTGAATCCCAGCAGTTCCACTCAGCCTTTCAGCCTTCTGATATCATTATGAGTATTATTGAGCTGGGTAATGAGAAACATCTGTTATTTAGCAACAAAATGTCCCAATTGCTGAAAGGGCACATTACAAATACATCTTGTTATATTATGAAAATAACTGTTTCTAACAGTATTTATTTTCATCATTATCATCCACTGAGTGACATAAAATACCCCTTTTTGCCTGCCACCAGGAGTGCTGATGAGAGCTTATAGAATTCAGGGGGGACTAACATTTACAATGTCACTTGTCTGAGGTATTCTCCCTCCCCATGAGAATGCCATGTTGTTGTAAGCTGACTGTGATGTGAGAACTCCTTCACAACACTTACTTAGTTTCTAGGGACCTGCTGCTGATGACTGGGTAAGCCACATTTCATTTTAAAGAAATGAACACTCTTTCCTACTTTAAAACAATATTAAGATGTGCCCTGCCTTTTTTTTTTATTTTTACGTTTGAGTTTATTGAGGAAATAGGAGGGGAAGGAAAGGGGGAGGGGAACAGGGTGTAATCATCATGAAAAGCATATACAAAGAATAAACAATTCAATAAAAACTCTCATTAAAAACAAAAATAATAAGCATGTGAATTACATAAGCAGAACCAACTATATAAATGAAAATACCATATAATATAGTAGAACGCAATATCATGGCAGAGAGGCATTAAAGAAACAAGGCAATCATGGCGGTTTACGCACCTCAACTGTGTCCAGGCCTGGAGAGGCGTGTGTTGGGGCAGAGGAGGAGGGATAGGATACCAGGGGAAGCCAAAGCAGATCACGTTTAATTGCTAAGGAAACGGGAGATACGTAACTGGTATCTAGGCGATGATGGAAACAAACTGCATTCCACCAAGATTGATAGGAGACATTTGCAGCTTGCTTCCAATTAGAAGTAATGATATGAAAAGCCACAGCCACTAGGAGATCTAGTAATAGATAATGGGAAGGAGATTGCGGGAGTAACGGTGAAAGGGAATCTAGAAAAACTTGCAAAGGGGAGAAGGGAGTTTGAAGTTGGAATATTTTTTGTATCTGCGTCCAAACTAGGTGCCAGAATTTGGAAATAGGAGGGCAATTAAACAGCATATGCTTGAGATCTGCAGTGGAACAAGACCAGGACCAACAAGTAGGGGACATGTCAGGAGAGAAGCGGGACAAAGTATGTGGAGTATATAAAGTTCTGTTATAGATAAAGTATAAGGTTTGGGTAGTATTAGCAGCTCTAGAGGTCTTATGAAGCTTAGCCCATATCTTGTCCCAAAAAGGTATTGGCCAGGTTTGAGAAAGATCCAATTCCCATGCAATTTCGAGTTTAGATTTTAGTCTGTCTGTGAAGTATCGAAAAGAGTTATAAATAGCAGAGGCTGAGGGAGACGACTCCAATAATAAAGAGCTAGCTTTGCGGGCTAGAGGAATGTCAGTAGATGGCGCTAAGGAGCGAAGATACAAAATCAAAACTGGAAGAAGGGCATTATATTGCGATTGAGCAGAAGAGGGCAGTGAGAAAAGGGATTGAAGATCTTGAAATGAGAGAGGAGTATCCTGGGAAATTAATTGAGAGATCCAACGTAATCCTCGAGAATGCCATGTCTTCCAGAATATGGTGCGACTACGGATTTTGATAAGAGAGTTATGCCATATCGGCTGTTCATGAATGGAAAGAAGAGAGGGATAAGATGATAATAGGTAAGGATAAAGGAGAGTACGGGAATGAGAAATAACAGGCGTACGAAAACGAACTAAAGAAGACGTGAAGGATAAGAACTCACGAAAGGTAAAGGGAGACAGAAAGAAAGATTCCATACTTAACCAGAGGGGCGGGTAATGCGGAAGGTCAGAAGAGAACCAACGGGACGATTGTTTCAGAGAAAATGCTCGATGATATTCTCTGAAATCTGGAAAACGCACACCAGATTGAGCTTTATCCCTGCGTAGTGAGGACAGAGCTATCCGAGAACGTTTGCCATTCCATAAGAATTTCAGCAACAAGGAGTCAATTCGTTTAAAAAAGAAACCTGGAATGTGTATTGGAAGCATAGAAATGGTGTAGAGAAGAAGAGGGGATAGCATCATTTTTATAGAATTAAGCCGACCCCACCAGGATAAAAAGAGTGGGTGCCAACGCTGAATAGCCGTGTCCATTTTCTTAAAGACATAATCAAAATTAAATTTAAGCGTATCAGACAGGAGAGGAGCGAACCAAACCCCCAGATATTTGATCTTAGACGGTTGCCATGAGAAACCCGTTTGAGAAAAAAGATGTTTTTGACAAATAGGGTTTAACGGTAAAATCTCGCTTATCAGCATTCAGGCGATAACCAGAGACCGCGGAGAAGGCAGACACCTGCTGAAGAAAAGAGGGAATAGAGGAGAGAGGATCAGAGCAATAAAAAAGAATGTCGTCAGCATAGACCGAGAGTTTAACCTGACGCGATCCAAATTTAAAACCAGAGATACTGTTGTCCAAACGAATTTTAGTAAGAAAGGGTTCCAAGGCCAAAACAAAAAGTAGGGGGGAAAGGGGACAGCCTTGTCGCACTCCTCTGTGTAACAAGAAATGATCCGAGGACATCCCGTTAACAAAAATGGAGGCTTGAGGATGGGAGTAAAGTAAAGAAATAATAGATATGAATTTGGAAGAGAAACCGATCCCGCGTAAGGCTTGGAACATAAAATCCCAACCAATCCTGTCAAAAGCTTTCTCTGCGTCTAAAGAGATAGCCGCAAAGGGAAGCGACAGAGAGGAGGCCTTGTTGAGTATATTTAGAAAAACACGGGAGTTGTCAGAAGAGAGACGTCCTTTAACAAAGCCTGATTGTTCAGGGCCAATGAGGTCGGGTAGGAGGGGATCCATGCGTAATGCCAACATTTTGGCCATAATTTTGTAATCCGTATTAACCAGGGAAATTGGTCTGTAATTTTTGCATAATGTGTGATCCTTATCTTCTTTGGGAATCAAACAAATTAAAGCCTGTTGGAAAGAGCCGCTAGAAGAGCCCGCAATGAGGAAGGATTGGAATAATAGTAATAGTTTGGGAAGAAGTAGAGAAGCAAAGTGGCTGTAGAATTCAATAGTGAAACCATCAGGGCCTGGAGATTTACCGTGACGTAATTTGGAAACAGCATGGGAAATTTCAGAAAGCGAGATGTCCTGTTCCAGAGCGGTAAAATCAATGTGAGAAGCCGGGGGAGAGGGAAGTGAATGAAAATATGAAATAAGATCCATAGTCTCCGGGGTGTGTTCGGGAGTATAAAGATTATCATAGAATTTAACAAACTCAGAAAGAATGTCTTTATCTTTAAAACAGGAGTTCCCAGTGGAAGTCTTAATGGACGCAATCTTTGTACGCTCCTTCCTTATCTTTAAGTAATTGGCCAAATGTTTCCCCATTTTGTTCTTGCCCCCATAATACCTGGAATTACATTTCAGCAGGATGTTAGAGGCAGCATCAGTTGTAAACTTATTGAAGGAGATTCTCGCATCAATAAGCTTTTTAAGAGAAGTCTCAGAATTAGAAGCATGGTAATCAAGCTCTAAAGTCTTAATGTTAGCTAAAATGCATTCGGATTTGGCTTTTCGGAGTTTCTTTCGGCGGGCAACAAAATTAATGATAAAACCCCTAGAGGCTGCTTTAAAGGAATCCCAAACAGTAACAAAAGAGGAGTCCGGAGTATGATTTAAGAGGAAAAATTCAGTGGCAAAGCTAGTAAATTCAGAACAAAAAGTAGGTTCCAAGTGTAAGGCGTTGTTAAAACGCCACCTGCCAGAGTGAGGGGAGAAAGGAAGCAGGTCAAGGTCCACGTGGATCGGAGCATGGTCCGATATTAGAATGGAACCAATGTCAGAGCGTATAGCGTGTTGAGAGAGGGATTTACTAAGAAAGAGATGGTCAATGCGGGATTATGATTGATGTGGAGGGGAGTAAAAACTGTATTCCCGAAGGTCAGGGTTACACAATCGCCAGATATCCACTAAAGCATTATTTTGAAAGGTATTAACAAATTGAGAATGCATCTTAGAAGGAACAAATTTAACATTGGAATGGCGATCAAGGAAAGGATCAACAACTTGGTTACAATCTCCCCCAAGTAGTATGTAATCTCCAGAAAGAGAGGATAGCTTAGTTGAAATAGAGGGCCAAAATGATCTGTCAATCCCGGTTGGGGCATATACATTAAAAAGAGTAATGGGAATATTATCAATAAGCAATGTAACAATAACCCAACGGCCATCAACATCACAATCGTGAACAATTGAGGAAAGATTCAATTTTTTATGCAATAATATCACAACACCATTTTTCTTAGAAACTGTGGGAGAGCAAAAAACATGACCCACCCAACAACGCTTGAGTTTCAGAGCCTCTTTTTCAGAGAGATGAGTCTCCTGGATGAGAGCAACATCAGACTCAAGTCTCGCTAAGTGTGATAAAACCCTTTGCCTCTTAATGGGATTATTTAAACCTTTAACGTTCCATGACGTAACACGGAATGGAACAGTAAAAAGAAACAACTAATAACAACATGCTTACCAGTGCGGAAAAAATAACTTGACGGAACTGAAGGAGTTGTAACAAATTGAGGGAGAGGAGAGGAAGGAAAAAGAAAAAGTGGAGAAAAAGAAAAGGAAAAGAGAAAAAGGAAGGAACCACTGTGAGTATAATAATGAGTCAAAAGAGAGGGAGAGACAAGAAGGGAAAAAGGGAGGAGAAGGAAAGAGAAAAAAGAGAAGAAACAAGCAAGGGGTGGGAGATCAAGGAAAGAAAAAAGGACAGAAGCAGAAACCAACAAGAAGACAGTACAGGTTCGAAACGAACGACTGAAAAACATACTTACGAACGAAAAACTCAAGGACGAGGATGGGGTGATAGCGCCGAAAGACAACGGCGGCGACATCCAGAGCAGACAACAAACCCCGGATATCACAAATCCAAAACACAACATAAAGAAAATAATGTGGCACATCAAGGTGAGAAGAAGGGAGAAGATATCTGTAAAAACAAGAAGATAAACAATTAATAGGGAAAAACGTGCCACAGGTAGCAGAAAAAAGAAGCAAAATACAGTAGGACTACATAGGAGATACAAGAGAGTGAAAAACGGCTATCAGAAGAAGAGAAAACGTAAGCACTACATTATCAGCAAAAATGGAGAGACAACAGAAGCATAAACAACGAAAACCAAGAAGAAGGAACAAGTCCTGTCAACCGGGTCTGGATACATCCATAACATCTGGGCGGTGCTGCTGGAGAAATGCTTGTAAGGCTGCAGGGTCGTCATATGTGGTTGTTCTATCATTATATGTGACCTTGAAGAGACAAGGATGTAGTAGTCCATATCTGGCATTCAAGGCCCGTAGTTGAGGTCGCATGTCCAAAAATTTCTTCCGTCTATCCGCAGTGGCCTTGGAGACGTCTTGTGAAAGGTAAAGGCGATGGCCTTCCCATATAGTTTGTTTTTTGAGCTTTGCAGCTGAAAGGACCTGTAGAATATCAGTGAATTGTAGGAACAACATAATGACACCTCTGGGCCTGCTGGTGACCTTCGGGCCGAGGCGATGCGCCCTTTGAATGTTGACGGAAGCTAAGGCCGGAGCATCCAAAATCTTGGCAAGAAAGGATTGGAAGAAGACGGTGGCATTGGACCCTTCTGTAAATTCTGGAAGGCCATACAGGCGTAGGTTGTTCTGACGATTCCTATTTTCCAAATCCTCTGTCTGACGTTTAAGTAGAAGTATCTCCGCCTCCAATGACGGAATATGCGAGCAAGAGGATTGTAGAGAGTCTGTAGAAGATTCCAAAGTCTGAACACGCGACTCCAGAGAGGACCATTTTTCCTGCATAGCTTGCATATTCTTTGTAGTAGCCTCCATAAAGGGTTTGAATGCGCGAAGCTCCTCCAAAATGAGATCCATGGAAGCGGATGAGGAGCTACTCTCTGGAGAAGGTGGATCTTTCTTCAGTCGTTTGGAGGAGGCCAGAGAGGTCGGCAACTTCCCTTTGGTGCGTGCTTTTGGGATAGCTCCTCGTATTAAATCCGAGTTTGGTACCGCGGCGTCCACCATGTCCTGAGGGGGAGAGTCTGAGTCCGAGTCTACAGGTGGTTGGGAGGAAGTAGCTAGCTTCAAGTTCCGGAGTTTCCCCATGAAGAGTCGCAAATTGAAGTGACGTTGAGTCGAAGCAAAGCAAGCAAGGCCACACAGACGTGGAGGAAAACAACAAAGATGAAACACAGTCGTGGTTCAGTAAAATCTCTCTCCTCACAAGGCGCCCAAACTCGAAGGCTCTCCTCAAAATGATGTGTACACTGTGCAAAATTGCCGCCTTACTGATCTGAAGAGCAGTAAATGAAGATTTCTGAAGGTACACAATACTGCATTCAGCGGAGCCCTCCTCTGATTAAAGACACATTAAGTATCCTATAAGCGCCAATTCAGCACGCCATCTCCAGGAGCTCAGTGCGACACCGCCACACTCATCTGGCGTGAATCACGTTCCTCAGCGACATCACAATAACGTGCCAAATAATATAGGTACAAATGACATCCGACTCTGAAGAAAATGGCCATAAAATGCCAGAAGAGGAGGTATAATGCCCATAGATATAACATATCGCAAGTGGCAAAATTCAGTTGAAGGGTGAGCAGTTAATGGCAGGCAAAGACAGTGCTTAATTGAAAAGAACATGTTGCATCACAAAGTATAGGTAGCCAATGTGGGGAGTAGAGCAGTTGCAAGGCGCTAACTAGGTTCCCCAGCAAGCCAAGAGGGCAGCTTCCATAATGTTCATCATTTAAAAAGTCCAGCCAGAAGAACAGCCCATACTCGTTATTGTTGCTAAAAGGAATTACAAATAAGCGTGTTGTAATGGGATGCAGCAACAGAGCTAGAAACGTGGCCACACAATGAAGACACGCGTATAAATCGTCAGTGTGAGGAGATGACAGGCGTCCGCTCGCGGTAATAAAATGGCGGCTACATCTGAGGAAAACAGCGCGCCCGACAAAGTACCTTCATTAACGATTCTAGTAGGGGGCGAAGGGTGCCACAGTGTAGCGGGGGTGTTCACATGTCGAAATCTGTGCTGTCCGCCTCCGGGGGTTCAAAGAGACTGCAAAATCCAGGCAAAAGATGCGCCGGTCTCATGGAGCTCACGGGAGGTCCGCCATTCTCCGTGGGCGCTAAGCCACGCCCCCCCCGTGCCCTGCCTTTTTTAACACAAACACTGCCTCAGTCTGTACGCTGCCATCTACACTGCTGGTAACATCTGAATATGTGCACTGGCCACATGAAATACCCAACGTACAGAAATATCAAAAAAGCATGTAAATGGCAGCTGCATAGAACTTTTTGACTTACCTCACATTGCAGAAGCAACACCACCATTATGCCTAGACTACCTTCCACATTTAGGGTATTGCATTTAGATGTGGCACCCTCTCCTGCATACATGTCGGGGTCAGATTGTCCACAGTTTTCTAGATGAAAGTACCTTACAATGTTGCTCAGGAAAATCATTTTATTGCACCTTTGTTTCAAATTAAAGTCGGGGTGGAACATTTAGAAAGGCATTTGTAAGTATATGGGGCAGTTATTGCGGTATTACACATATTCATGGAGTTTGGGTGTAGATCCACTCCTCACTCTCATGTGTGAAGGTTTCTGCTGCAAGCCAAGAAACTATGCACACATATTTCTATGTTTTATGTGTAAATGGGAGAAGGGCAAGTTGGAGTGGCAGAAATGGGGAATGACTGCAACAAAGTGGGAGGAGGAATGGCGAAATTACGGAGTGTCACAGAGAGACATGCAAATACAAAATATTACAGAAAAGTTTGTCTAGTTTTAAAGCAAATGTCCACGTTTACCATTGTGAATCAGGCCCTAATGCCTGCCTTCTTACCAGAGGCTTGCTCACATCCTTGATACCTGCTTGTGCTTGCATGGAGAGGTTTTCAGCCGAAGCAGTTTTCAGCTGATTCTTCCATTCAAACCAAAAGCATAGAGTTGGTTTGTTTCCAAAGTACTGTAAGAAAAAGAGTTATTGGTTGATGAGATGGAAGCCCCTTTTAGGCAACAACCACAATCCTTGTAGGAGCAAACTACAAAAGACCTTACATTAAGATGTGTAAGGTATGCATCACACAAACATTAATAAAGTGAAAACATAACACAAGAAAAATCCCAAACCAATTTAGAAAACTAGGGTAAACATTAATAAATAAAATAATACTAGAATGACAAAAATCCAATAAGTAGAACCGGAGGTATTTTCAGTTTTAACCCCTTCGCTGCCAGGTCTTTTCCCCCTCCTGTGCCAAGCCTTTTTTTGGCTATTTGGGGTAGTGCGCGATGAGGCCCCAGTAACTTTTTGACCGCATAAGGTATCCATGCCAAATTTGCGTCCTTTTCTTCCAACATCATGGGGATTCTAAAGGTACTCAGGGTTTGTGGATTCCCCTGGAAGGGTCACAGAAATGTGCCAAAATACAGCAAAATGTTGTTTTTTGGCGGAAAAATGGGAAAAACGGGCTGCAAATGAAAGCATCTGGGTTTTCCCCTGCAAATGTTATCAAAAAAGGGTTTGTGGGGCTGAAATCACCATTTTCCAAGCTTTTAGGGAATGACAGACTTTTGACAGAAAACAAACATTTTTTACACAGTTTTGGCATTTTTCTGGTACATAGCCTATTTTTGCTATTTTTTGTGCTTTCAACCTCCTTCCAGTTAATGGTAGAAATGGTTGTGAACATATTAATGGATCCTGGAAAGCTATACATTTTAGAAAAGTAGACAGAATTCTGAATTTAGCAAGGGGTCATTTGTGTAGATCCATCAAGGTTTCTTTGTAGAAAGTAACAAATAAATACAGGAAAAATTGAAAATTAGTTGAAAAAAACAACCTTTTGTGCCAACGTTTTCACCTGTAACTTCTTCTAATTATGACAGCTGTTTGAAAGCAATATACCGTTACATCTGCTGGACCTTACTGGTTGTAGGGATATATAGGACTTGTAGGTTCACCAAGAAACCGAAGAACCCAGAGTCAAAAACTGAGCAGCAATTTGCAATGGTTTTTTATTATGTTCCAGGTATATAGCAATTATTGTGGGAAAATGTATAAATGGAAAAATCGGTATGAAAGACACCTATGTATTTCTAAAATGGGAACAAATTATAGAGTTTAGAAACAGTACATATTTGCACATTTTCGAAATTGGGAATACTCATACTAGCATCAGAATTATCGGTCATTTTTCAAAATGACTTCTTTATTACACAAAGTCTTTCATTTGGAAGGCAGAAATGCATCAAAAATCAATAGGTAATAACAGGTGCTTTACAAATCTGAATTACCCTAAGTCTCCCAATAAAAATGGTACCTCACTTGTGTGGGTAGGCATAGTGCCCACAACAGAAAATGGCTCAAAACCCAACGTGAACCCACCACATTTTCACAATGAAAATTTACCCTTTTTTTGCGAAGTGTCTAGCTGTAGTTTTTGAACACTAGCTCTGCCAGCACCTAGTGAAATGTTGCAAACCTATACATTTTTTAAAACTAGACACCCAGGGGAATCCAGGATGGGGGTGACTTGACTGCCTCCCACCAGGTTCTGTTACCCAAAATCCCTTGCAAACCTAAAAAATTGTCAAAACAAACACATTTTCCCCACATTTCTGGGGTGGAGTGGATCTACAAATTTTCACCCATCCCGCGTTCCCCAAAGTCTTACGAGAAAAATGGTAACTCACTTGTGCGGGTCGGCCTAGTGCCCGCGACAGGAAAAGGCACAAAACGCAACGTGATCACACCTCAATTTCGCAGTGAAAAATGACCCTTTTTTGGCAAAGTGCCTAGCTCTAGTTTTTGAACCCTAGCTCTGCGGGCACCTTGGGAAACCTAGCAAACCTATACATTTTTGAAAACTAGACACCCAGGGGAATCCAGGATGGGGTGACCTGACTGCTTCTCACCGGGGTCTGTTACCCAGAATCCCTTGCAAACCTAAAAAGTTTTCCAAAAAAACATATTTTCTCCACATTTCTGTGGTGGAAAGTTCCGGAATCTGCGTGGAGCCACAAATGTCCATCCACCCCGCATTCCCCAAAGTCTTACAAGAAAAATGGCACCTCACTTGTGCGGGTCGGCCTAGTGCCCGCGACAGGAAACGGCGCAAAACGCAACGTGGTCACACCTCAATATTGCATTGAAAAATGACCCTTTTTTGGCAAAGTGCCTAGCTCTGGTTTTGAACACCAGCTCTGCGGGCACCTTGGAAAATCTAGCAAACCTATACATTTTTGAAAACTAGACACCCAGGGGAATAAAGGATGGGGCGACCTGACTGCCTCCAACCAGGGTCTGTTACCCAGGAACCCTTGCAAACCTAAACAATTGTAAAAAAAAAAACATTTCCCCCACATTTCTGTGGTGGAAAGTTGCGGAATCTGCATGGATCCCCAAATTTCCATCCACGCCACATTCCCCAAATTCTTACGAGAAAAAAGGTACCACACTTGTGTGGGTCGGCCTAGTGCCCGCGACAGGAAACAGCACAAAACGCAACGTGGTAACACCTCAATTTCGCAGTGAAAAATGACCCTTTTTTGGCAAAGTGCCTAGCTGTAGTTTTTGAACCCTAGCTCTGCGGGCACCTTGGGAAACCTAGCAAACCTATACATTTTTGAAAACTAGACACCCAGGGGAATCCAGGATGGGGTGACTTGACGGCCTCCCACCAGGGTCTGTAACCCAGAATCCCTTGCAAACCTAAAATTTTTCAAAAAGACATATTTTCTCCACATTTCTGTGGTGGAAAGTTCCAGAATCTGCTTGGAGCCACAAATTTCCATCCACCCCGCGTTCCCCAAAGTCTTACGAGAAAAACGGTGCCTCACTTGTGCGGGTCGGCCTAGTGCCCGCGACAGGAAACAGCACAAAACGCAACGTGATCACACCACAATTTTGCAGCGAAAAATTACCCTTTTTTGGCAAAGTGCCTAGCTGTAGTTCTTGAACCCTAGCTCTGCGGGCACCTTGGGAAACCTAGCAAACCTATACATTTTTGAAAACTAGACACCCAGGGGAATCCAGGATGGGGTGACTTGACTGCCTCCCACCAGGGTCTGTTACCCAGAATCTCTTGCAAACCTGAAAATGTTTAAAAAAACACATTTTCCCACATTTCTGTGGTGGAAAGTTCTGGAATCTGCATGGATCCACAAATTTCCATCCACGCCACATTCCCCAAAGTCTTACGAGAAAAACGCTACCTCACTTGTGTGGGTCAGCCTAGTGCCCGCGACAGGAAACAGCACAAACCGCAACGTGGTCACACCTCAAATTCGCAGTGAAAAATTACCCTTTTTTGGCAAAGTGCCTAGCTGTAGTTTTTGAACCCTAGCTCTGCGGGCCCCTTGGGAAACCTAGCAAACCTATACATTTTTGAAAGCTAGACAACCAGGGGAATCCAGGATGGGGTGACTTGACTGTCTCCCACCAGCGTCAGTTACCCAGAATCCCTTGCAAATCTAAACATTTTTCAAAAAACCCATATTTGCTCCACATTTCTGTGGTGGAAAGTTCCGGAATCTGCATGGATCCACAAATTTCCATCCACGCCGCATTCCCCAAAGTCTTACGAGACAAATGGTACCTCACTTGTGCGGGTCGGCCTAGTGCCCGCGACAGAAAACGGCGCAAAACGCAACGTGGTCACACCTCAATATCGCATTGAAAAATGACCCTTTTTGGCAAAGTTCCTAGCTCTAGTTTTTGAACCCTAGCTCTGCGGGCACCTTGGGAAACCTAGCAAACCTATACATTTTTGAAAACTAGACACCAAGGGGAATCCAGGATGGGGTGACCTGACTGCCTCCCACCAGGGTCTGTTACCCAGAATCCCTTGCAAACCTAAAAAATTGTCAAAAAAACACATTTTCCCCACATTTCTGTGGTGGAAAGTTCCGGAATCTGCATGGATCCACAAATTTACACCCACCCCGCGTTCCCCAAAGTCTTACGAGAAAAATGGTACCTCACTTGTGCGGGTTGGCCTAGTGCCCGTGGCAAGAAACGGCACACAACGCAACATGGTCACACCTCAATTTCGCAGTGCATAATGACTCTTTTTTGGCAAAGTGCCTAGCTGTAGTTTAGGAACCCTAGCTCTGCGGGCACCTTGGGAAACCTAGCAAACTTATACATTTCTGAAAACTAGACACCCGGGGGCTTCCAGGGAGGTATGGCTTGCGTAGATCCCCTGACGTTTCCTTACCCAGAATCCCCTGCAAACATCAATTTTAGCTGACAAAATCACTTTTTTCAAACATTTTTGTGTGGGAAAGTTGTGGCATCACCGGGCTCACTCAAATTTCCCACCACCCAGCGTTCCCCCGGGTCGCCCGGTAAAAATGGTGCCTCACTTGTGTGGGAGGCCTGTTAGACCTGGCACCTTGGCGTGAGTCTCCCTTCCACTTTTTGTCGCTGTGCCTCATGTGTTTTTATGGTGTTGGCCGCTCAGAGCACTGTGCCACTGCCAACCAGTGCCACAGTGCAAGTGCTCCCTATTTAAAATGTATATGTTGGTTGGATTCCATGATTGGCTTATTTGGTTTACAGTCAGACCCCAGTAAACTGCACCAGGAGTGTCAGGGCTTGTAAATACAAATGCTGCTGGTGGGCCTGCAGCACTGGTTGTACCACCCACAGAAGCGGCCTGGTAAAATGTATCTAAGGTCTGCCATTGCAGAACCTGCGTGCAGTCTGGTACTGTCATGCTGACTGGGCAAGTGCACCCACTTGCCAGTCCCTAAACCTTCCCTTAACTTCATATCAGTCACCCCTATGGTAGGCCCTAGGGCAGGGTGCATTGTAAGCACAAGGTAGGACAAGCCCTGATGTGTGTGTCATGTCCTAATAGTGAATTACAGCCATTTTCGTTTTTCACTATTGTAAGGCTACCTGTTCTCCATAGGCCAGAATGGGCTGTTAGAATTGTTACATTCTATGATCCTAACAGACCCAGGGAACATGGTAGAAATTCGAGTTTAGTATGCCTGAACTCAGAATAATAAAATACATCTTTTAGTAAAGTTTATTTTAATATTCTGTGTTTGCAAATACTACTTTTAGAAAGTTGGTATTTGCTTGCTTGACCATTTCAGCCCGCCTCTGCTGTGATGTGTATCTGCCTGTCTGGTTGTGTGAGTGACAGGGCTGGGGAAACCCAGAGGGGCAGGGCTAGGCAGCCTGGTGGTGAATAGGAAGATTGGCAGTCAGATGGGTGGGAGGAGTACACCTGGGCTTTGAATAGGGTTGTGCTCTGCTACCACAATGCTGGCTCCACCTCCTGCGGAGCGGCTGATGTCTCTGCCCTGCACCCTGAATAGAAAGCCAGAGTCATGTCAACAGAGTGCTCAAGAACTGGTTTGGACTGGGCAAAGGCCCCTCTACCCCAGAGGAACAAAGGAATTAGGGGTATAAGTATTGGGACCCAGCTCCCAAGAAATTAGATCAGATACTGCTGAAACAAGAAGAACCTCTGCCAGAAGAGAAGGAACTGGGAAAGCTGTAGGAGGAGTAACTGTTCCTGGCCTGGGGGATTGGCCTGCAGTGGTTGCCTTGCTGCTGAAGGAGAGGAGAAAAGACTACAAAGACTTTTATTTCAACTTGTGCTTAAAAGATCTCCAAGGGCTTGAACTGAGCTTGCCCCCTGAACGAAGTCCCAGGACCAGTGGACTTCATCCCCAGCTCCCCAAAGTCTTTTGGAAGTGCCTGCTGCTGTTGTTGGGCCTTCTGAGGGACTGCGTGTCGCAAGGAGCTGGAAGCGCGACGCAAGGAAGAGAAGCGTGCCGCCGTCGGAGCCGCTCTCGTCGCATCTCGCAGAGAGTGTCGCCGCTGCAGCATCGCATCGAGCGGAAGCGTCTCGCATCATTCCGGAAGTGTCTCGCAACGCTGAAAAAGCGTGTCGCCATCGCAGCCATCGTAGTTGTCGCATTGCACTGCATCCAGAAAAGCGCCTCGCATCCACGGACAAGCGTGCCGCCGTCGGAGCCGCTGTCGTCACATCTCGCAGAAGGGGTGTCGCTGCTGCAGCATCACATCGAGCGGAAGCTTCTCGCAACGTCGGAGGAGAGTGCCGCTGCCAAGGCCGCTGTCATCGCATCTCATCAAGGGTGACGCCGCTTTAGCTGACGCATCGAGTCGAGCCTTCTCGCAACCTCGGAGAAGCGTAACGCATCTGGAAGATCCCGTCTTTATTTCTTTTGCACCAAGAACTTCAACGCATCTGCATCGCTGCAACACTTTCGTTGCCCTGCGTGTCGCATCTAAGGTACATTGACTTAAAGTGTCGCATTTAAGAACTTAAGAGAAACTAAGCAATCTTCTACCAACTAAGCAACCGTATTGTGTATTTTTAATCGTTTAATGGTCTTGTGATAATCCTATATAAAGATTCCTTATTTTTAATATAACTACCTGTGTGGTGTCTATTTGTAGTGTTGTCACTTGGTTACTGTATGTGTTCACAAATGCTTAACCTATAACGCTCTGAGATAAGCCTTGTCTGCTCACGCCAAGCTACCTAGAGGGTGAGCAAGGGGTTGTTTTAGTAGTGTAACCCCTCATCCTGACTAGAGGAAAGGTTCCCTGCTTGTCACAAGTATCTACCTGTGCCAACCAGAGAACCTGGATTCTAACATTGGTGGTCAGCAGTGAGGATTCTGTATTTGCATTTGTGACTCATGTACAGTGATTGGTGAACACTACTTAGTGAGTGCAGACCTTAAACGCAACCAATACTTGTTGGTAGATTTCTTTTGGACTGTCTATTTTTGAGCACTGCCAAGCTTTACCATGGTGGAGAAAGCAGCATCCATAATCTCTGTTGATACTGAATTTAAATGGGAAGAAGAAAAACTAGACAGCTACACGTTATCACAACTGAAATTCTTTTGCAAGAAGTTTAATGTTTCTACAACTGGATGTAAAAACAAGGCACAGTTCTACATGGCGCTGAGGGCCTGGGTAGAAGCAAGGAATGCCAGTGACGATGAGAATGCAGATGAGCAACTGGATGAGCCAGTGGGCTCAAGAGGAAGGAGAAGCCCTTCCCCTGCAGGTAGCAGTGTCTCTAACAAAAGTTTATCTCCAGAGGAGTTGGCAGACAGGAAGGACACCAGAGCTCATGAAATAGAGATGGCCAAACTAAATGGACAGTTGGCAATGGAACAAAAAAGAATGGAAATGGAAGAGAGAAGAGAAAAAAATCCAAATGGAGCATGACAGAATAATGAGGGAGCTTGAGTTGAAAGCCCAGGGCTTGGGAAGCACTCCCTCTGGTGGCAGCACACCCCCAGTGCAGGTAGAGTCCAGAGTGTACATACCCAAAGATGTAGTGAAGGAATTTTTTTAAAATGATGACATAGGGCAGTGGTTTAAGGCCTATCAGGTAGCCATGTCTTCCCACCGGGTCCCTGAGAAAGATTGGGGAGCGGGGTTGTGGGGACGGTTCCTTATTGAGGGGCGGGATACACTGCTGGATTTGGCTTCAGATGACTATAATTCCTATCCCCATATGAAGGCTGCTTTGATGTCTAGGTATGGGTTGACCCCTGAGTTGTATAGGCAAAGGTTCAGGGGTTGCACTAAGATTCCAAACAGTACGTATGTTGAGTATGTGACTTTTTTTTGCAGAGCACTGGATGGTTGGGTGAAGGGTAGCAAAGTGAATGATTTTCAAGGGCTTCTTGATTTAATGGCATGGGAGCACTTGTCCAGTAATTGTTTTCCTGAGCTACGCCAACACCTGATTGATAGAAGGCAGACTAACCCTAGGAAGCTTGCTGAGGAGGCGGACCGCTGGGTCAGTACCAGGGTCCATAAGGGTCAAGTGGGAGATTCCGCCAAAGGTGGGCAGGGTCCCCAGCAGAAGAGTGGGGGGGACAAGGGTAAATAGTGGGAGTTCCAGAAGAGGCCCCAAAGTAATCCCCAAGGGGACCAAGGGAAAGGTTCTCAGCCTCCCCCACCCCAGAAGCCGACCGGGGCCCCGACAGGTACACCTGTTCAGAAGGGGCCCATCAGATGTTACAAGTGTGGTAACATGGGGCATTTTGCCTCTGATGTGAAGTGTCCATTATTTGGTAAACCAGCACCCACTGGTGCTCCATCCCGGCAGGAGACTAGTGTAGCCCTGGGGGAGGAGATGAATGTCCAAGGTGGGTGGGGTCCCTCAGAGATGTCCCTTGTCTCATTAGGAGACTGTGAAGTGGTCCCCCAAACCCAGCTGCCTGAGAACACTAAGAAGTACAGGCAGTGGGTGACCATAAATGGCCATAGGGTTGAAGCTCTCAGAGACACAGGAGCCAGTGTGACGGCTGTCAAGCGCCACCTGGTGTCTCAGGAGCAGGTTGTCCCGGGAGCATTCTATCCGGTTGTTGCCGCCGACAACACCGAGAGTCACTGCCCAGTGGCTCAGGTTCCCTTTCAGTGGGGGGGGTCTCTGGTACTCTTCAGGTAGCTGTGAGGCCCGCCATGCCTGTAGACTGTCTGTTAGGGAACGAATTGGAGAGCTCACCTTGGGCTAAGGTGGAGCGGAGTGCTCACCTGGAGATGTTGGGTATGCCGGATTGGGAGTGTGTCACCACACGGTCCATGGCAGCCAGTAGAGGTACTCAAGAGGTCCTGGAGCCTGGGAGGGAGGCCCAGGGACCGGCCTTAAAGAGAAGTAGCAGGGGGCGCGGGAAACCGGCCCCTGAAGTTCCCATGGTCCAGGAGGGAGCAGACCTTGAGGGGGATGCCCTGGAACCTACAGGGGAACAGATAGCTGAACTGGGGGACCTGCCTGAGCTGACCCATTGGCAGCAAGAAGGAGGACCCTCCAGGGAAGAATTATGCAGGGAGCAGAAAGAATGCCCTTCTCTTGTGGGTATGCGGCAGCAGGCTGCAGACCAGGCCAACGGTGATCAGTCTGGAACACACTTCATTTACTGGGAGAATGACCTCCTGTATTCTGAGCCTAAGGTTGCTGAGCCTGGGTCAGCCCGTGTGCTGGTGGTACCCCAGCGCTTCAGAGCCTTCCTACTGGGGCTGGCTCACGATGTGCCATTAGCAGGACATTTGGGGAAGGTCAAGACCTCTGAAAGGCTTGTCACCCACTTCTTTTGGCCCCAAATGCGCAGGAGTTCAGATACTCACTGCAGAACATGCCAAACTTGCCAGGCAAGTGGGAAGAGTGGAAGGAAGCAGAAGGCTCCACTCTAACCATTCCCTGTGGTCGGTACCCCATTCCAGCGAGTGGGGATTGACATTGTAGGGCCACTGGACCCCAGGACAGCGATGGGCAATAGGTTCATCCTGGTCCTGGTGGACCATGCCACCCGGTACCCGGAAGCCATCCCTCTGAGGACAGTGACGGCCCCCGTGGTGGGACGTGCGCTGATGGGAATTTTCTCCCGAGTGGGATTCCCTCTAGAGGTGGTGTCTGACCGAGGTACCAACTTCATATCTAAATATATGCAGTCCCTTTGGCAAGAGTGTGGGGTAACCTACAAGTTCACCACACCTTACCACCCCCAAGGAAATGGGTTGGTTGAGAGATTCAACCGAACCCTAAAAGGCATGATAATGGGTCTTGAGGAACCCATGAGGTGTAAGTGGGACATCCTCTTACCATGCATACTCTTTGCTTACAGAGAGGTGCCACAGAAGTCTCTAGGGTTCAGTCCCTTTGAGCTGCTGTACGGACACCCAGTGAGAGGACCTCTAAGTCTGGTAAAGGAAGGCTGGGAGCAATCTCCCAGGAAACCTCCACAGAATGTATATAGTTACATGCTGGCCTTCAGAAACCAGACTAGGCGTTTCAGGGAACTTGCTGAGGCAAACCTGGAAGCCAGCCAGGAGGAGATGAAGCGGTGGTAAGACCAGAATGCCACTCTGGTAGAGCTTCAGCCTGGACAGAAGGTATGGGTCTTGGCCCCCGTGGAGCCGTGTGCGCTCCAGGATAAGTGGACCACTCCCTTCGAGGTTGTGGAGCGCAAGAGTCCGGTTACCTACTTGGTGGACCTGAAGTCTCCTAGGAACCCCTTAAGGGTCCTACATGTCAACCGCCTCAAGCCCCACTTGGAGAGGTCC
This sequence comes from Triturus cristatus, assembly GCF_964204655.1. Taxonomy (NCBI): domain Eukaryota; kingdom Metazoa; phylum Chordata; class Amphibia; order Caudata; family Salamandridae; genus Triturus; species Triturus cristatus. Next base: position 802,726,661 of record NC_140581.1, read on the forward strand.
CAAGTGGGCATGCTCTTAGCGACAGGTGCTGGGATGGAGGAGGAGACCGAGCCTCTTCCTGACCTCCTGTCAGTCAAGGAGCAAGATGGGTCAGTGGATGGTGTCATCCTCTCTTCCGCCCTGACCCCTGAGCAACAGAATGATTGTCGCCAGCTGCTGGGACAATTTTCTGATCTGTTTTCCCTGGTTCCCGGTGTTACTGATTGGTGCGTCCATGATGTGGACACTGGGGATAGTACACCTGTGAGGCACAAGGCCTACAGGGTGACAGACAGGGTAAGGGCCTGCATCAAAGAGGAGGTATCCAAGATGTTTGCCCTTGGGGTAATCAAGTCTTCAAGCAGTCCTTGGGCCAGCCCAGTGGTCTTGGTCCCAAAGACTGCAGCGCCGGGAGCCACACCCGAACTCAGGTTCTGTGTGGACTACAGAGGACTCAATTCGGTCACTAGGACTGACGCACACCCCATCCCCAGAGCTGATGAGCTCATAGATCGGCTAGGGTCTGCCCACTACCTCAGCACGTTTGATCTAACGTCTGGGTATTGGCAGATCGCCTTGACCGATGGGGCCAAAGAGAGGTCAGCATTTTCCACCCCTGATGGGCATTACCAGTTCCGGGTTATGCCGTTTGGGATGAAGAATGCCCCTGCCACCTTCCAGAGGTTGGTCAACCAGGTGTTGTTTGGGCTGGATTCGTTCAGTGCAGCCTCCCTGGATGACATCGCAGTGATTAGCTCCACTTGGGAGGAACACCTGCGCCACCTCTGGGAAGTGTTGATGGCGCTGTGGAGGGCAGGCCTCACGATCAAGGCAAGTAAGTGTCAGATCGGGCAGGGTTCAGTGCTGTACTTGGGGCACCAAGTTGGGAGTGGCCAGGTGGCACCCCTTCAACCCAAGATGGAAACCATCCTGAATTGGGAGTCGCCCAAAACCCAGACAGAGGTGAGAGCCTTCCTAGGTCTCACCGGGTACTACAGGAGGTTTGTCAATGGGTATGGCAACATTGTTGCCCCCTTGACAGCGCTGACTTCAAGGAAGCAGCCCAGGAAGGCGATCTGGACTGACACCTGTCAGAAATCTTTTGAGGCCCTGAAAGCTGCTATGCGCACGGCGCCCGTGCTTTTGGCTCCCAACTTCTCCAAAGAGTTTATCGTTCAGACAGACGCTTCAGAGCATGGTGTGGGGGCTGTTCTTTCACAGATTAATGAAGAGGGCCTAGATCAACCTGTAGCCTTTATTAGCAGGAGGTTACTACCACGGGAACAGAGATGGAGTGCTATTGAGCGTGAGGCATTTGCTGTGGTCTGGGCGCTGAAGAAGCTAAGACCCGACCTGTTTGGGTCTCACTTCCGGGTTCAGACAGACCACAGGCCCCTCAGATGGTTGATGCATATGAGGGGTGAGAAATTGAATCCAAAGCTGTTGAGGTGGTCCATTTTCCTACAGGGTATGGATTTCACGGTGGAACATCGTCCTGGTACAGATCACGCCAATGCTGACGGTCTGTCCAGATTTTTCCGCCTTAGTGATGAGGAACTCCCTGGGCTAGGGTAGTTCTCCCCACTTTTCAGCTGGAGGGGACACGTGTTAGACCTGGCACCTTGGCGTGAGTCTCCCTTCCACTTTTTGTCGCTGTGCCTCAAGTGTTTTTATGGTGTTGGCCGCTCAGAGCACTGTGCCACTGCCAACCAGTGCCACAGTGCAAGTGCTCCCTATTTAAAATGTATATGTTGGTTGAATTCCATGATTGGCCTTTTTGGTTTACTGTCAGGCCCCAGTAAAGTGCACCAGGAGTGCCAGGGCTTGTAAATACAAATGCTGCTGGTGGGCCTGCAGCACTGGTTGTGCCACCCACAGAAGCGGCCTGGTAAAATGTATCTAAGGTCTGCCATTGCAGAACCTGCATGCAGTCTGGTACTGTCATGCTGACTGGGCAAGTGCACCCAGTTGCCAGTCCCTAAACCTTCCCTTAACTTCATATCAGTCACCCCTATGGTAGGCCCTAGGGCAGGGTGCATTGTAAGCATAAGGTAGGACAAGCCATGATGTGTGTGGCATGTCCTAATAGTGAATTACAGCCATTTACGTTTTTCACTATTGTAAGGCTACCTGTTCTCCATAGGCCAGAATGGGCTGTTAGAATTGTTACATTCTATGATCCTAACAGAACCAGGGAACATGGTAGAAATTCGAGTTTAGTATGCCTGAACTCAGAATAATAAAATACATCTTTTAGTAAAGTTTATTTTAATATTCTGTGTTTGCAAATACCACTTTTAGAAAGTTGGTATTTGCTTGCTTGACCATTTCAGCCCGCCTCTGCTGTGATGTGTATCTGCCTGTCTGGTTGTGTGAGTGACAGGGCTGGGGAAACCCAGAGGGGCAGGGCTAGGCAGCCTGGTGGTGAATAGGAAGATTGTCAGTCAGATGGGTGGGAGGAGTACACCTGGGCTCTGAATAGGGTTGTGCTCTGCTACCACAATGCTGGCTCCACCGCCTGCGGAGCGGCTGATGTCTCTGCCCTGCACCCTGAATAGAAAGGCAGAGTCATGTCAACAGAGTGCTCAAGAACTGGTTTGGACTGGGCAAAGGCCCCTCTACCCCCAGAGGAACAAAGGAATTAGGGGTATAAGTATTGGGACCCTGCACCCAAGAAATTAGATCAGATACTGCTGAAACAAGAAGAACCTCTGCCAGAAGAGAAGGAACTGGGAAAGCTGTAGGAGGAGTAACTGTCCCTGACCTGGGGGAATGGCCTGCAGTGGTTGCCTTGCTGCTGAAGGAGAGGAGAAAAGACTACAAAGACTTTTATTTCAACTTGTGCTTAAAAGATCTCCAAGGGCTTGAACTGAGCTTGCCCCCTGAACGAAGTCCCAGAACCAGTGGACTTCATCCTCAGCTCCCCAAAGTCTTTTGGAAGTGCCTGCTGCTGTTGTTGGTCCTTCTGAGGGACTGCGTGTTGCAAGGAGCTGGAAGCGTGACGCAAGGAAGAGAAGCGTGCCGTCGTCGGAGCCGCTGTCGTCGCATCTCGCAGAGAGTGTCGCCGCTGCAGCATCGCATCGAGCGGAAGCGTCTCGCATCATTCCGGAAGTGTCTCGCAACGCCGAAGAAGCGTGTCGCCATCGCAGCCATCGCAGCTGTCGCATTGCACCGCATCGAGAGAAGAGTCTCGCATCGAGGAGGAAGCGTGTTGCCATTGGAGCCGCTGTCGTCGCATCTCGCAGAAGGGGTGTCGCCGCTGCAGCATCGCATCGAGCGGAAGCATCTCGCAATGTCGGAGGAGAGTGCCGCTGCCAGGGCCGCTGTCGTCGCATCTCGTGAAGGGTGACGCCGCTGTAGCTGACGCATCGAGTCGAGCCTTCTCACAACATCGGAGAAGCGTAACGCATCTGGAAGATCCCGTCTTTATTTCTTTTGCACCAAGAACTTCAACGCATCTGCATCGCTGCAACAATTTCGTTGCCCAGCGTGTCGCATCTAAGGTACATTGACACAAGTGAGGCACCATTTTTACCAGGAGACCCAGAGAAATGCTGGGTGGTGGGAAATTTGAGTGAGCCCGGTGATGCCACAACTTTCCCACACAAAATGTGTGAAAAAAGTGATTTTTTCTGCTAAAACTGAGGTTTGCAGGGGATTCTGGGTAAGGAAACGTTGGGGGATCTACGCAAGCCATACCTCCCTGGAAGCCCCCGGGTGTCTAGTTTTCTGAAATGTATGGGTTTGGTAGGTTTCCCTAGATGGCCGCCGAGCACCGGGACAAAAACACAAGTGACCCCCCTTGCAAAACCAGGTGGTTTTGAGATAGGCAATTTTGATGTCGCCTCACTAAGTTTTGGGCCCTTGCCTGTCGCGGGTACTTGGACCTCCCACACAAGTGAGGCACCATTTTTACCGGGAGACCTGGGGGAACGCTGGGTGGTGGGAAATTTGAGTAAGCCCGGTGATGCCACATCTTTCCCACACAAAAATGTGTGAAAAAAGTGTTTTTTTTCAGCTAAAATTGAGATTTGAAGGGATTTCTGTGTAAGGAAACGTTGGGGGATCTACGCAAGCCATACCTCCCTGGAAGCCCCCGGGTGTCTAGTTTTCTGACATGTATGGTTTTGGTAGGTTTCCCTAGATGGCCGCCGAGCACTGGGCCAAAAACCCAAGTGACCCCCCCTTGCAAAACCAGGTGGTTTTGAGATAGGCTATTTTGATGTCACCTCACTACGTTTTGGGCCCTTGCCTGTCACGGATACTTGGGCCTCCCACACAAGTGAGGCACCATTTTTACCTGGAGACCCGGGGGAATGCTGGGTGGTGGGAAATTTGAGTGAGCCCAGTGATGCCACAACTTTCCCACACAAAAATGTGTGAAAAAAGTGATTTTTTTTGCTAAAACTGAGGTTTGCAGGGGATTCTAGGTAAGGAAACTTCGGTGGATCTACGCAAGTCTTACCTCTCTGGAAGCCCCCGGGTGTCTAGTTTTCAGAAATGTATGGTTTTGGTAGGTTTTTCCTAAATGGCCGCCGAGCACCGGGCCAAAAACCCAAGTGACCCCCTTGCAAAACCAGGTGGTTTTGAGATAGGCAATTTTGATGTCACCTCACTACGTTTTGGGCCCTTGCCTGTCGCGGATACTTGGGCCTCCCACACAAGTGAGGCACCATTTTTACCGGGAGACCTGGGGGAACGCTGGGTGGTGGGTTAATTTGAGTGAGCCCGGTGATGCCACAACTTTCCCACACAAAAATTTGTGAAAAAAGTCATTTTTTCAGATAAATTGAAGTTTGCGATGGGGATTCTCGGTAAGGAAACGTTGGGGTATCTACGCAAACCTCACCTCCCTGGAAGCCTCCGGGTGTGTAGTTTTCAGAAATGTGTGGGTTTGGTAGGTTTCCCTAGATGGCCGCCGAGCACCGGGCCATAAACCCAAGTGACCCCACCTTGCAAAACCAGATGGTTTTGAGATTGGCAATTTTGATGTCGCCTCACTACGTTTTGGGCCCTTGCCTGTCGCGGGTTCTTGGGCCTCCCACACAAGTGAGGCACCATTTTTACCGGGAGACCCGGGGGTACGCTGGGTGGTGGGAAATTTGAGTGAGCCCGGTGATGCCACAACTTTCCCACACAAAAATGTGTGAAAAAAGTGATTTTTTCAGCTAAAATTGAGGTTTGCAAGGAATTCTGGGTAAGGAAACTTTGGGGGATCCACGCAAACCTCACTTCCCTGGAAGTCCCCGCGAGTCTAGTTTTCAGAAATGCGTGGGTTTGGTAGGTTTCCCTAGATGGCCGCCGAGCACCGGGCCATAAACCCAAGTGACCCCACCTTGCAAAACTAGGTGGTTTTGAGATAGGCAATTTTGATGTTGCCTCACTATGTTTTGAGCCCTTGCCTGTTGCGGGTACTTGGGCATCCCACACAAGTGAGGCACCAATTTTACCGGGAGACCCAGGGGGAACTCTGGGTGGTGCGAAATTTGAGTGAGCCCGTTGATGCCACAACTTTCCCACACAAAAATGTGTGAAAAAAGTGATTTTTTCATCTAAAATTGAGGTTTGCAAGAGATTCTGGGTACGGAAACGTTCTGGGATCCACGCAAACCTTACCTCCCTGGAAGCCCCCAGGTGTCCAGTTTTCAGAAATGTGTGGGTCTGGTAGGTTTCCCTAGATGGCTGCCAAGCACGGGCCAAAAAGGCAGTTGACCCCCTTGCAAAACCAGATCGTTTTGACATAATTAGTTGTTTGTTTCTACAGCTTGAGAATTTCGGCACAATATTGCAAGGAAAATGTGACAGACATTTTGAGGTTTGCAGGACATTGTGGATAAAATAACTTTTTGGAATTCACAAGAGAGACATCACCATGAACTCCCATTGATGAATACAGGCCCCAGCTAGGCCCGCAGGACACAAGGGTTCGCTCTTCTGCAATGGAATCTATAAGGAAGTTGGCACGGAAACTGCAAAGTACAAAGACATAGTTTATTAACCCTTAAGGGTGGTCCTACAATCCATACAACACCCTTCAGTATTGCATAGAGTAGCACAAAGAACTTGCGTACACGGTCCCCTTTTATACACAAAGTGGGGCTCATAAGTGGGTGGATACAACATGAGGCAAAGAATATTACCTTTTATGGTCATTTTCGATACAGAATCAATATATGGGCGGAGCTGACACACTCCTTGAGCCCGTGAAAACATGGTCAAGCAAGGACTAACTGATAACAGATGTGGTCAAGTCTGGGCATGCGCCAGACAGACAAAGGAGCTATTTATAGACTGTTACTAGGCAGATTGCAAGAGCAACTAACACGAAGATAGGACTCTTCTCGTGCTGCACACGTGGAGGCATGACAATACAAAAATGGAGTCCAGACTTTAGTCAACATAACAAGAGAAACTCGGTCATATAGGGGAATTCATGTCTTCAGTAAATGCTTACTCACACCGCTATTTCAATTTTCAACAGACGACCCTTTCAGCATTTACTGAGGACATCGTATATGTCAATCTCCATCATTTCTTCTATTTCTTTAGTCAGATGTTTCTGGTAAGTGACATTGGCAATAGCTTTCTTATCAGGAATGCAGAGTGACATACATGGGGAACAGAGTAAAGGACCACATTGAATACAAATGCAACAAGAAAACACAACTGCCACAATGATACAGAGACCAGTTAAGACCTTCCACCCCCATGTGGTGATCAACGCCCAAAACCATCCAGAAAAGGTCCAAGTACCATTTTCTGTATGGATTTCAGCTGCAATTTTATGCAGTTTATTGATAGCATTATAAACTGATGGCGTGTGGTCAGGAATAAACACGCAACAACTACTTCCGATAATTTTACAAGCTCCACCTCGGTCAGCTAACATAACATCTAACACCATGCGATTCTGCAATGCAACAATTCTAGTAATCTGTAATTCTTCCGTAAGATTCCCAAGAGCAGCAGCGGTTTGATTTGTCACAGCCTCTACCACTCTTGTTAACCTTCGAACTTTCCTACTATTTAGGGCAGCTCCAACAAAGAAAAACAGTCCTAAATTAAAATCAATATACTGCTGCAGACTGGTGTCAGTCTGGTCCACGTCATCAATCGATAGAGTACGTTTATACCTATTTACAGTCACATTATTCAACAACTTCAAATCTTTATGATAAGATGCAGGCGCCAAGAATACAGGGGGTAATAGGAATGCTACATAACATGCTCCAGACCAACCGGCTGGCAAACGGCAATAACCTTTATTTCCACATACGAAGTATGTATTATGAGATGCTAAGAAGGTACTGTTATTCAATCCGTCGATATTTAGAATAGTGATGCAATCACTAACACCAACAGGAATATAACCCACACTCTGGACACACAGGTCCGCTTGAGCTTGTGCCACTTGAATCACAAATCGGTCTTTCCCCACAGTGTCTCTGGTGTTCGTGAAAATATAAGGAATCGATTCATTGTCTGGTCGATACTCTTCCCATTCCCAAATTGTCCCATTCGCTTGCGGGTATCCATCTTTATCCTGATGTCATTCCCTATTAAGTCTGAAGAGTAATCGTCCCACTGTAGGTTTCCGGGTGGCAAAAAGCAAAGTGTACCATGCTCTACAAGAGCCATTATGAGAGAAAGGAAGAGGTATGAATGGCGTTCCTCCTTTCTTCTGATGAGCTGGCATCATACCACATATCCAACAGTTCGTAGCATTCGTGGCAACGTGGGTATGATGCAACATCTGGATGAAAGTGTTATTCAAATAAGACTGACGATGCTTCAATTCTTGATACGGAAGGGTATAAAAGTAGTGCTCCTCAGGCACTGGAGTAGTCAACGCAAGTAACTTTCGAGCAGGAGTCACATCCTCCACAAACCATGTGGCTATCCCAACAATAGCTACTGTAAGCATAAAACCTGTTGCACAAAGGATTTTCTTTTTCTCCATGTCAGAATAAAGAATCAATATCTTCCTGAAACTAAAAGGTTTGTCAGAACTCTTCCCCTTGGGCAGCGGTCGATTTCTTCACCAGCGGGCCAAGACGGGTGTCGCTACACTAATGCAGGGCTGATCCCCCCCCCTTGCCTCATTGGCTCTCCGTTTCACTAACCCAAGGGCCGTTCTGACAACATGTCCTAATACTGAAGAATTCACTTCCTTGGCCTGAGATGATATCGCTTTCCTCCAGGAGTCGCGTGGTCCGGGAAGAGCTCCTCAGTGTCGTTCGGTTCCACAGCACGGCCTTTCTCTGCAGTCAGAATCTCTCGTTGATCGGTCAATACAGCAGGCTCCACCAATCCGGGCGGTACTTTGCGACAGTGCAGGGAATGGATCCAATTCTTTCTGTTGGAAACCCGCACAGCCGTCCTCGTTGCAAGTAGGACCTGCTCAGGACCAACCCATCTCGGCTCCAAGCTGTTCGTCCTTTCAAAAATCTTCACCATAACATAGTCTCCAGGCCGGAGACTATGTCCTTCGCCGGTGGACCGATCAGGGAGCGCCTCCCGGACCTGTTGATGAATAGAAACCAAGTTATCCGTTAACTGCGCCAGATAATCATTCATCATTACACAAGGTACATCATACACAGCCTTAGGTCTTGGTGGACCCCAAATATTCATTGGGCGTCCGAAAATAATCTCGTACGGTGTAAGACCGGTTCGAGAGTGCGGTATCGATCTAATTGACAATAATGCCAGTGGTAAAGCATCTGGCCAAGTCAAAGATGTCGAAGCTTGGATTTTAGCGATCTTGAGCTTCAGTGTACCATTATACTTCTCGACTAGTCCTGCAGACTGAGGGTGAAACACTGCGTGAAACTTCTGGGTGATGCCCAGACCCTTCAGAACATACTTTATAACATCCGCTATAAAGTGGGGTCCGTTATCACTCCACAGAAGTCTACAAACGCCATATCGAGGGAAGAACTCCTTCAATCGCATCTTGGCGGTAGTCATTGCAGTATTGTCTTTCGTAGGGTATGCCTCAACCCATTTACTAAAGGCACATACCACTACTAGAACGTACTTCAAATTGTTACAGCGCTCAAGCTGGATGTAATCCATCTGCAAAACCTCAAAGGGTGCAGTAGGTGTCGCAAATCCTCCTGCTGGAGTTCGAGTACCCTTTCCTGGGTTGTACCTCAGGCAAATCATACAGGTCTGCACCACCCTCTTTGCCGCGCTAGCAATCTCTGGATGCTCCCAGACTTGTGTAAGCAATTTTACAATTGCGGAAGCTCCAACATGTGCTAGCCCATGTGCCATCTGAACCATAGGTTGTACAAAAGCTGTGGGTAGCTTCCATCTATCCATCTGCTTATTTCTCCAACAACCCCCATCATCCAATTCTCCCTCACTGGACCATTGCTCCCGTTCTTTATCAGAAGCGGTCCTCTGTATTTCCCGCACTTCTTCCTTCGCATCGTGCCATCTTTCTACCTGCGACTTCACTACATACATGGCAGTAGCACCGGGCTGCATCGCAGTCTCCCGTGCCACCCGGTCTGCTAACGCATTCCCTTCTCCAACTTTATCAACTACTTTCTTATGGGCACTACATTTAATGATAGCAATTTTCCTCGGATATGTCAATGCAGTCAAAAGGTTGTGAACTAACTCTCCATGCATTATTTGTACTCCATGCGACGTTAGAAACCCTCTCTCCTTCCAGAGTAGGCCGAAATCGTGCGCTACTCCGAAAGCATAGCGGCTGTCTGTATAAACATTCACACACAATCCTGTACTGAGCTCACATGCTTGTGTTAATGCTATCAGTTCCGCTGCTTGAGCTGATTTCTGTGGTATGCGTGCTGTCTCCACTATTGTTTGCAGTGTGGTAATTGCATACGCTGCTGAAGTCGTACCGTCTGGTAGCTTCAGGCATGATCCGTCCACCCACAGTTCTCCATCTACATCTGGAAAGGGCGTATCCTGGAGATCAATACGACCCTTTGTTTGTTTCTCAGTCACAAGAATACAATCATGTGCTTTCCGCGCTCCAGACTGAGTCTCGGGGAACGGCAGCAATGTGGCCGGATTTAACGTTACGCACCTCTTTAACGTAATATGAGGAGCCAAAAGCGTCAGCTCATATCCCGTTAAACGGGCACTGGTCAAATGCTGCGTCTTTGTCTGATTAAGCAGGGCATCAACAGCATGGGGGACGAATACCAACAGCTTATGAGATAACACAATTCCCTCGCTTTGGCGTATTGACACAGCTGTCGCCGCAACCGAGCGAAAACAACCAGGCAATGCTCGGGCAACAGGATCAAGTACAGCCGAAAAATATGCACAAGGGCGCTGCTTGTCGCTGTGCATCTGCACTAAAACTGATAATGCACATCCATCTTTCTCATGCACATACAGCGAAAAAGGTTTTGTATAATTAGGGGTCCCTAACACTGGTGCTGAACAAAGGGCCTGTCGTAATTGCTGGAAAGCAGCGTCACACTCATTTGACCAAGGAAGCGGAATAGGTGTGTCTTTTGTCAAAAGGGCTAATAATGGCTAGGCTATGTGTGAGAACCCTAATATCCATTGCCTACAAAAAGAAACAAGACCCAAAAATGCACGCACGTCCTTCTGCGTGGAAGGCGCTGGCGTGTCCAAAATTACTTGGATACGATCTGGTGTGAGTGCACGCCCCTCCTTAGACAAAAGGTGGCCCAGATAAGTCACCTTTGGTCTACAGAACTGCAATTTCTTCCGAGATACTATGTGATTGTGGGATGCCAAAAAGGAAAGCAAGGACAACGTACTCTTCTCACACAACTCCGGAGTGTCAGCCGCCAACAAGATGTCATCGACATATTGAATGAGGGCGACACCCTCGGGCAGAACAAAGGAGTCCAATTGTCTTTTCAAAGCTTGACTGTAAATGCTAGGGCTTTCTGTGTAGCCCTGAGGAACTCTACAAAATCGATAAGACCTATTATTCAGAGTGAAACCAAAAAGGTATCGACTGTCGGGATGAATAGGAATCGAAAAGAAAGCATTTTTCAAATCAATGACTGAAAACGTCGTCGCCGTAGGCGGGACCAAAGTAAGCAACGTCGTGATATCAGAAACCACTGGATATTGAGGTATCACGATCTTGTTCACTTCTCTCAAATCAATGATAAACCGATAAACTTTGGCATCCGTGTCCTTTTTCAAAATGGGTAGAATCGGACTGTTACAGACATTGTAGGGAACCTCCTCCACTACTCCCACCTTAATCAAATCCTGCACAATCTGTATAAGGGCCTCCTCCCCCTCCTGGGAAATACGATACTGCGGGAGGCGTGGTAACACCGCCCCCTCCTTGACACTAATATGGACAGGCGGAATCACCATCTGTCCTACATCGGTATCCGAAACGGCCCACAAAGTACGGGGGAGAGTTGCTAACACGGTATCCTCTGCAACCACACACATCCGTTCAGACAAAGGGTGATTATCATTTAATATCACACGCACACCAGCGGGGGAGCAGCGGATCGTAGCTCTGAAGTGCTTTAGCATATCAAGACCCATAATGTTGTCCGGCGTGTTCGGGGCAAGCAAAAATGGACAGGGTGCAGAAAAAGAATCAACCTGAAATGTGAGGGGCCGAGAAAGAGGGCTTCGGGAGAGTGTACCATCAAACCCTACCGATGTAACCATTAAGCCAGATGGGGGAGCCCTCGGAACCAATTGTTTAGACAGCGCACTACGAGTCGCTCCTGTATCTACTAGGAACTGATCAGTAGAACCCAAAACCTCAGCTGATACATAAGGACCCTTCTGATCAACCGGCACCTCAACTGATTCTAACCCCCATCCAACGCATTCCTATGCATGCTGAGAATCATGGTACCCAGAGCGGTCAATCCCTGACACTTGATACTGGTTTTGCCGATCAAAGACATTAGGTCTATCTCGGTGCTGCCCGGCAGGGTCAAAACGAGCGTGATCGTTAGAATTCCCCCTAAGATTTGAGAAACTCCCTCTACCTCTATGGCCACCCTGAGTGTGTCCCTGCCGCGAAGCATGCAACGCCGGGCAATCTCTGGCCCAGTGTCCCACTTGTTTACAATACGCACATTGATTCCTATTCAAATCAGATCGGCCCGAGGGAGGACCATAAAATCCTCCCCTACCTCTATTGACACCCCGACGGGGCGGACCATACACTTGCGCTAACATCACCTTCGTTTTTAAATCTTTCGACTTCTTCTCCTCCTGCCCCTTCGCTTCTTGCTCCTGACGCTCATAATATTGAGCTATAGTCAGGAGGGCTGTCAGAGACGCCGTGGACCAAGAACTTTCACTCGCCTTTAGGCGGGCCGCTATTGCCGGTAATAAATTCGCCACATATTTATCAGCAAAAAGGTGCCGACCCGTATCATCCGTAAGGGACTGACCACTAAAATCATGAAACGTCTCCTCAAAGCGCGTAAAGAAATCTGCAACTGATTCATCGGCTTTCTGCTTACACGAGGCTAACATGTTCCAGTCAATCTTTTTAGGGGGAATGATTGTTTTCAACTTAGTCAGAATAGCAGCAGGGAGATCTAAAATATTTGAGGTGGTTTCTGCGCGGGCTTCCTCTCCCTATCCTCATCCTCAAGCTCAGACCACCGAGCCTTAAAAGCGGCAACATCGTCCACCTTCCGTACGGATCGCCACATATCCGGTGGTAAAATAAGCCCAAAGAACAGATCTATATCTGCTAAGGTCATAGTACAAGAATTCAAGGCCCCCTCGACTTCTTCGTAAAAGGCCGCTGGATTCTTGCGGGGATCAGGCAACGCATTCTTTAATGCCATGACGTCAGCCCTATGCCAGGGAGTATAAACCCAATTGTACACAAAATATCCCTTAGCATCGGCGGAGGTAATATCCGAACTAGTTCCCGCTCCTTTAGGAGGAACATACAAAGGTGCCGCCTCTCGCATTGGTTTAGCATGCACTAGGTCGCTCTTATCTGAGTGGGAGGTAGATGATTGGTCATCACCGACACGTGAAGCCGACTGCTTTTCCTCCTCAGCTTTCTGGCGCGCTTTCTCTTTAAGGTCACTCAACGCGTCCCGTAATGCAAACAGCCGTCGAACCGCATCAGGCGCCTTAGAGGGAGAGAAAACACCATTACGCAATGCTTTAGCATTTGATACCACATCATCAGGCTCAAAGACGCTGGAATATTTCCGGAAAGCAGCAATCACTTCATCAGAAAAGTGGCCCAAAAAAATACAACTTCTCTCTATCCTGCCACTTCTCCCAAGAATTCAACAATTCAGCAAGGGATAACTTGCCCTTAAGTGCACGATAGGAAACTTGCCGAAGCTCACCCATTCGGTCAGCCGATAACATGGACCGCGTGTCTACCTTACCCGACACCGATCCAGAATCCTGTGGCCCCGGGGCAGACGCGCCAACATAAGGGGGCGGAGAGCGATCTAGTAAATAAAAATCATCGTCAGGATTATTAAGGACAGGATAAAGTGACTGACGGACAGCATATTGACCCGAGACTTGCAACCTACGCTCTTTCTCTTGTCTCTCCGTCTGTTCTCTTTCCTCCCGACGCTTCGCTTCCTGTGCTCGCACATGATCATTCTTCCGTTGCTCTTTATCAAACAGCGCTTTCTCACGTTTCTCTCGCTCACGCACTTCCTTCACCCATAATCGCACACATTCAAACATGTCTTGACGAGCACGCCGTTTACACATACACTGTTCCACATACTCAATCTTACGCATATCAAACGATCCATACAAAGGCCATCGTAACTCAGGATCCTTTCTGGTGTATTTCCTCCATATTGTGCTGTACATTATGGAAGAAAGACCATGCTTCACATACATATCCCTATTAGGAGTCCCCTCTGGGGGAGCTGGAGCAGATTCCTCGAGGTTGAACCGGTTTCCAAAGCAGCAGCACCACTTATGGAGTGCGCTAAAAGCAGGCATGCTCAAAAATAATGCAAAATATGCAGTATTATCAAAAAAATGGCACTTAAACGTTGTGCCGTTCAAAGTTACACAGTTCCGGAGAAATATCTCCACATTACCTGCCTATATGTGTTGCAACGCATATATTCTCACAATAATCAATACAAGATATGACCGGTCATCACAAATCAAACTCAAATAGCCAAACCAGGCTTCAAAAACTCGGAGCAAGTACCGTACAACGGTTCTTACCAATCAAGAGTCCAGATTCCAACTGCCAAGCTCCAAAATTCGCCCAAACGGCTGTCACGGCAGGACCGACAGAAGAGGTCTCAGTCGAGGACCGGCGCCACCCAGATGGTCAGCTCGGAAGGGAAGGAAGAAAACCTCGGGATGCCAGGACTAAAGTGCCTCTGGCAGTGATCACATCCCCGGCCAAATTCCTCACCTTCGTCACGACCAATCCTTCGAGCATCCGAGTCGCCGATGAGCCCCACGTGACGGGCGCCAATTGATGAATACAGGCCCCAGCTAGGCCCGCAGGACACAAGGGTTCGCTCTTCTGCAATGGAATCTATAAGGAAGTTGGCACGGAAACTGCAAAGTACAAAGACATAGTTTATTAACCCTTAAGGGTGGTCCTACAATCCATACAACACCCTTCAGTATTGCATAGAGTAGCACAAAGAACTTGCGTACACGGTCCCCTTTTATACACAAAGTGGGGCTCATAAGTGGGTGGATACAACATGAGGCAAAGAATATTACCTTTTATGGTCATTTTCGATACAGAATCAATATATGGGCGGAGCTGACACACTCCTTGAGCCCGCGAAAACATGGTCAAGCAAGGACTAACTGATAACAGATGTGGTCAAGTCTGGGCATGCGCCAGACAGACAAAGGAGCTATTTATAGACTGTTACTAGGCAGATTGCAAGAGCAACTAACACGAAGATAGGACTCTTCTCGTGCTGCACACGTGGAGGCATGACAATACAAAAATGGAGTCCAGACTTTAGTCAACATAACAAGAGAAACTCGGTCATATAGGGGAATTCATGTCTTCAGTAAATGCTTACTCACACCGCTATTTCAATTTTCAACACCATGGGTTTACGACAATATCTACAGTTGGTGGGTTATTCTTACATGAACATACACCTTGGCAGAGAATCAAAAAAGACAAAGATTCCTGCACAGCCATCTATTCCTCAAACACACACACATACTGGTTGGATTTGGCACGAGGGTGAGTGATGGTTCAGTATATTACATTTTATTAACAAGAGATTTCACAAAAATGAAATGCACTGTCAATAACTAAATGGACAAAAAACTGAACCAATGACTCGCAGATCGTGAGCTGTAAAGCCACGGCAAGGCACCAACCGCTTTACAGGCCATTCACACACCTTTCATACGTGATACACACAAGACCAATCACACCACCAGGCACAAAACCAACACATCACAACATTCACAAAAAGGGACAAGGTACACCCTGCTTCAGGAAGACAAAAAAGACAAATATTACTGCACAGCCATCTAATCCTAAAGCACACACACATACTGTTTGGATTTGGCACGAGGGTGAGTAATGGTTCAGTATATACAATTGTATTAGCAAGTGATTTCACAAAAATGAAATGCACTATTAATAATTGAAAGGACGAGAAACTGAAGCATTGACTCACAGCTCCTGAGCTGTAAAGCCACGACAAGGCACAAACCTCTTTACAGGCCGTTCATACACCTTTCATACGTGTGACACATACAAAACATTCACGCCGCCAGCCGCGGGCCCATCACATTACAACACTCACACAAGCAGACAGCGCCATTCAAGGGCCCATCACTTCCACACGCCCACATTCCTGACACAGCAACTACACAAACTGATGGATTGCGTGGAGTGGCGCTCAGCTAGCAGTGTGTGTAGTGACCAGCAGCAAGTCACTACTCACACACCGCCAGCCGAGCTCCAGTCCACACACACCACCAGCCAAGCGCCAGTGCATGCACACCGCCAGCCAAGCGCCAGTCCACACACACCTCCAGCCAAGCGCCAGTCCACGCACACCTCCAGCCAAGCGCCAGTCCACGCACACCGCCAGCCAAGCGCCACTCCACACACACCGCCAGCCAAGCACCAGTCCACACACACCTCCAGCCAAGCACCAGTCCACGCACACCGCCAGCCAAGCACCAGTCCACGCACACCGCCAGCCAAGCGCCAGTCCACGCACACCGCCAGTCAAGCGCCACTCCACGCACACTGCCAGCCAAGCGCCAGTCCACGCACACTGCCAGCCAAGCACCAGAACACACACACCGCCAGCCAAGCGCCATTCCACGCACACCTCCAGACAAGCACCAACCTACACACACCGCCATCACATTTAGGATATTATATACCAAAAAACACAAACAAATTGCAAATAGATACAAAACTACTAACACAAAATCTGAAACTAAATACATAGCACTAATGCCAACCTTGAAACAGAATAATTTTTTTAAACAATAAAGACCAGGCACTTCACTTTACCACTTATGGAAGCTCCCAAAATTTCTTTTGCGCGTGGTACGCTCTAAAACACGCAGGCATACACAGCCCAGGGTTGGAAGGACACCCGGGACAGAAATAACGAGACTCCTTCCACATACCTCTTCGCCAACAGACTCTACATCTCCTAGTGGGAAAATCTTTTGCAGATGTGGGAGGAATGTAATCAGGAAAGTGGCGATCTTTCAATCGAGCCACATCCTCCACCACTCCAAATCTAGGAACACTTGCCTGTTCCACAACAACAGGGCTAGCTATCACAGAGTGCTGAAACTGAAGAAATGTCATCTTTGACGCAGGAGAACACTCCTTGAACACAATAAAAGCATTGAAACTTGCTAATTCGAAGAAATGGATGGCCAACTTCTTATACCAAACATTAGCCTTCCGAATAGCAGTGTAAGGTTCCAACCTCTGATCTACTCTGCCAACACCACCCATGTGCTTATTGTAGTCTAGAACGCACACAGGTTTGCGCACTTCAGCAACCTGACCCCAAACAGCCACAGGTGAAGTACTCTCATCATGGATGGTAGTCAGCATGTACACATCCCTCCTGTCCACAAATTTTACAGCTAGTAGTTCATTACTACGCAAGGAACTGCACTGCCCCCTCTGAAGTATTTTGCAAACAAACTCTTTCGGATAACCTTTACGGTTAGAGCAGATTGTGCCACATGCAAAAGTGTCCACTTTATACAATTCCTTAAATAATTGCACAGCAGTATAGAAGTTATCAAGGTACAAATGGTGACCTCTGTTAAACAGTCTTCTAGCAAGAACCCACACAATTTTCTCTGAAACTCCACAAGTGGACGGACAACCTGGGGGGTCAAAAGTAGAATCTCTACCAGTGTACACACGAAAATTAAAAACATATCCTGTCCTACTCTCAGACAATATATACAGCTTAATTCCATAGCGTGCCCTCTTGCTAGGGATGTACTGCCTAAATACCAAACGGCCCTTGAACAAGACCAAAGACTCTTCAATAGATATTTCTTTCCCTGGAGTATAGAGCTCAGAAAATCAATCTACAAAGTGATCAAGAACGGGCCGAATCTTAAAAAGACGGTCACAGTCAGGGTGATCTCGTGGCAACGCCATAGAATTATCAACAAAATGCAGCATACGTAGCAAAAGTAAATACCGATTACGAGTCATAACTGCAGGAAATATGGCAGTTGCCAACAAGGGGCTAGTAGACCAATATGAAGCCAAGTTTGGCTTCCTTACCACACCCATCAATAAAGTAAAACCCAAAAACTTCTTAATATCTTCCAGATTTGTGGGAGTCCACCGGGTAGCTCTAGACTGGGGCCTAAGTTTGTCACTGTTGTCCCTCAAAAACTGTTCAGCATAAATGTTCACAATCCACTCTACACCCTTCATCACCGCTAAAGGCAGGCAACACCGGCTGCACCATGTTTGGATCAACCCAAAGTCCAGCACTTCCAGTAGGAAGCCTAGCAGCCTCAGACTGCAATCCAGATGCCTCTTGCACCATCGGCACAGCAGTTTCCTCTTCTAAAACAGGCACTTTATCCGCACTGAGAGTTGCTTCATCCACACCAAGAGTACCTTCAGCTGCACTGAGAGTACCTTAATCATCCGATGATTCCATGTGGAGAGAAAACTCACTGCCAGAATCTTTCCCTCCCTCCTCTCCCTCAGACGCACTGTCAGTCTCATAATCATGCTCAGAAGAAGATTCAAGAAGCATACCAACCACCTGTTGAGCAGTCATTCTACGGCTAGCCATAATGCTTACTAATAAAGGTAACTAGTCAAACAAGTCAACAACAACAAACACTTTGTAAAATAAGTAATAAACAAAAAGCACCTTTATCAAAAACACAAATATACTCCAAAACAATACCACTCACTTGCCAGAGGCAGCTAAACTACTCACCACCACCTACTCTGCACAGACACAGGATGGATCAACAATATCCCACTAAAAAAGAAAGAGAAAAGAAATTACACATAAGACCATGCAAAACACATCGCAAAGAATTTCATGCTCAAACCACTAACTAAATATGCTGCCATTATGACATCACTTACAAAACAAATCATTCAAACATTATAATATTACTCATTTGGAGTAAATACAACAAAAAAAGAATTTCTTACCAAAAAAATGCACCTACACAAAACTGCAGAACAACCACTGTTGAAACCGGAAACAGGAATCAAAAGCTTTAGACTAGAATAAAAAGGAGAAAAAAACATTAATGTCACATATGCATATAATGCACCAATCCACACACAATCCACCAACAAAGATAAGGGGTAGGTGGACCTAAGAGTATAAATTAAATAGTCACTCCCGTAAAAGGTGAGCAACCCTTGCGGCCACTCCCCAACACAAAAATTTAAAAAACACAGGTGTCTAGTGGCTTCTGACCCCCTTGGAGGCAGATGGGCCTAAAAACATACTGCTATCCTTCCACCCAAAGAGTGCAGAAATGGCCACAATCATGCTCCCATAAAGGGGAGCGAGCCTTGTCCAAGGGGCCGCTCCCCCAAACAGCAAATACAATAGTAAATTAAAAATCTGCCCCCCCCCGGGGGCAGACACATCCACTCACGATCTCTCCATCCTAAACTCTACTCTCGAATCCATTCAAAACTGGATGTTAACTCATCAACTGATTCAGAATCCCTCCAAAACTGAATTCCTCCTCCTCTCCTCCTCACTTTCTCTGTCATGGATGGATCAGAAGAATCTACTTAACAAAAAATCCATCATTGTTGACAGCGCACAATCCCTTAGTGTCATACTCGACAAAAAACTCAATCTACTCTCCCACATCACTTCCTGCACCTTCTTTGGGGGATTTGGCGCTTCTTCCCGGAGCAAGACCTTCAAACCCGGGTCCAATCGCTGGTTCTCTCCAGATTGGACTACTGCAATTCTCTTCTTACTGGCCTGCACAAATCCCACCTGTTCCCCCATAAATATGTTCTCCATTCAGCAGCTCGTTTCATATATGGGGCCAAAAGAAGCGACCACATCACACCCATTTTATCCACCCTCCGTTGGCTTCCCATCGAGGCAAGATCTATCTGCAAGAATGCCTGTATCACCCACAAAGCCTTGCACTCCTCCTCTCCTCGCTATCTGGCGAATAAACTGAAAGTCTCTGGAGGCTCTAGACCATCACGCACTGTGCAAAATTTATTGCTTGAACCTCCCACTTTCAAGAAGGAAAGATCGATGGCCCAATCCTTTACAGGCAACGCGGCGAGAATCTGGAACTCAGCCTCAGCTCCGGACCACCCCCTCTTCCCAGTCCTTCCAAACTGACCTCAAAGTTCTCCTCCTCCAAAGACACTTCCAAACTTAATTCACGCCTTCTCTATTATCTGAAGGAAGTATTTACATTATAGGAAATTCTATTCTCCATGCCTATAGAAGTGCCTTCCCAGTGTGTTCCTGTGTTTTGAGTGTCTGCCATTTATTGCACTTTTATACCTCTACTTGTACTTTGTACTCTTTTGTAACTTGCACACATGTCACTTTTCCTCTTGTAATGTATTGTTTGCTACCTCTTGTATTTTGTTTGCTTTTGATACATGCACAATTACCACCATTGCCTCGTGTAGCGTAACGTTTGCTCTTGTTTTCTGAGTGTCTGCCATTTATTGCAGTATTTTACCTCTACTTGTATTTTGTACTCTTTTGTAACATGCACACATCACTTTTTCCTCTTGTAAGGTATCGTCTGCTACCTCTTTGATTTTGTTTGCACTTTAAAATATTTAAAAAATAATATGGCCATAAGGGAAGCGACCCTTGCCTAAGGAGCCGCTCCCCCAAACAACCCCAAACCTAAGAAAAGATAAAAAACCCTGGCGCTAGTGGCCATTCCTGCTGCACGATCATGCAGCAGGAATGCATAAAAGAGACATCGGGGGCAGAGGCGTAGCTAGAGCTTGTGGCGCCCGGGGCTATCTCTCAGATTGCTGCCCCTGGGGAGGGGGGGTTGTTGGGGAAAAAGGACGGCGACCACTTGAAAGAGGTCCGAGAGACACGTAGTATCGCCACTAATAGTTACCTCGATCATGCAAGTTACATGCACATACAGGGCACAGTCCAAGGCTACACAGTTGAATACACCGGTGACTGGCAGTACAAAAGAGAACACACAGACTGCATGATCTATCTGGGGACTCAGAAAAACCGCATGTGACATCCATCAGAGAGCTGCGTGAATAATTACCTGGTAATCCCCTCAGCACAATGCAAACATGCACATACATGACACTGTTCAGGGATCCATCATCTACAGCTGACATTAAATGACCATTCATCATGGTCCCCCCATGAAAAAAGTGCACTTTGTGATCTGCATGTAACATGTTCTTTGCAGTAGGCACATTAACCCTCTGTGCTACCTTTCCAGGAGTCAACCCTTCCACTAGACAAAACTCCATCTCTCTCTAAGAAGAACATTAATCACCAAAGTTATCATGACATTTTTATTGTTTCTGAAAATTGCTGGAGGCCAGGAAGGAGGCAGCAAGTTTTTTCAAACCATAATATACTTGCAAACACTACGCATCCACCCAAAATAGGTACCCAGTGAGGTCACACCGTTCGCATCGCCCTAACCTGCTCAAGGTTCATGTGACCTCAGTGACAGAGTCACAGCGATTGGATCACTGTTGCTCTAGGGTGTGCTGCTTCGTAGGTCTGCCCGCAAGGCTGGAGATGAACTTCAGTATGGATTGTGGTGGACAGGCCTTCAAGGTTAACCCACAATTGACACAACTAGGGTACACCTGCTTGTGCTAAGATATCAAGCCTTCTAAGGTCTAGTGGGGCCTTCTAAGGTCTAACATGGGAATGTGCTCCCTCAGTAGAGTGGTCTGGTGGACTGGTCATGAAGGCTGAACCCGGTTCCCCAGTTCCAAATTCGAGAGCTCTGGCCATAGTGCCACATCCTCTCCCCCACTGAACACCATACTTCCCCACTGAGAGAAACTCGCACTGCCTTCAGCTATAACATAATTGTGCCCGCTATAAACACTTGGATGTGGCTCAATTCAAATTATGCACTTGATAAGAGTAATATGCTGCCTAACAAAAAGTAAAAGCAACCACTCATAGGGAATGCAAGATTAAGTAAAGCATGTGAAATGTAAGCAGAAACAACATGGTTACCTTAACGATCTCTCACTCACTATTCAGAAATCAGCGAGTGGTTTTACCTGAAAAGTTAAGGACATGACTAGAGGGCCCTGAAGGGAACCGTTTCAATGTCCATTGCTTATATCCTTACAAAACGTAAGCAGTATGGTATAAAAAGACCACATCCATAAACACAGAGCCATGGTACACACTGTGTTTTCCAATCCACCCATCAACCAGGTATTGCAGTACCTCCAGGAATGGTACACTTTCCCACCTGGGAACAACAATGCTGTTCAAAGAAAGACTAGAAAACAAAAGTAGCGCTTCACTGGCAAACTCTGTAAAGTGATGCTGATGTATTTGGATGTAAATAAAACCAATCTGGCCACTTTGCAACCCCTCTGTCTTGCTTTATTTAGTTATGTATTTATTTTTCATATTTAAAACCTTTTATTTCTCTCCATCCTGCTGCACTTTGGAATAGAAAAATGGCAGAAAAATGGCATTTTTCGGAAGAGTGTTTTTCTTTTTTGGATCCATTTCACAGGGACTAAATTAAAGAAGGAAATACAGGTTGTGAACCGTTTCTTCAAGTCACAGTTTTCAGTAAGTGAGGATCAAGACAGAAAGAGAGGGAATAATAGGAAGAGAGGGGGGGACAGCTGCCAGCACAAAAAAGAAGAGGACATTGCCCGAGTCCTATTCCTTCTCTGCCCGTCCACGAAAGCAAGCTGAGCCTTATCTGAATGCCTTTGTCCTCCCCAAAAATGTGATCCAACCGCCCCACCCTAGCTACGCCACTGATCGGGGGAAAGGAAAACCCTTTCCTTTCCCTCGATGCCTATTTAACTGAAATCCCCCCTCCCCAGCCCCAAAACTCACCTCTTTATTCTCCGACGCGCAGGAAGCCTCCAATGACGTCAGTGCGGCTCGCGCGCTGATGTCATTGATGATGCGGGGGGAGGCAGGGGAAGGTGTTCCCCTGCCTTCCCAGTAAAAAAAAAGGATCGACCACTCACGGGGGGAGCGCCAGCGCTTCCCCCATGGATGGGTGTCATGACGAGCAGAACTCGTCATGGGCACATGGCGACTGTGCTCCATGACGAGTCCAGCTCGTCGTAGGCACAGAAAGGGTTAAGATTTTAAGTTTAAATACCACCAAGAAGGAGAAAATCACAAACTGTGGTTATCTGGTCACACCAGATGGGGGGAAAGTCACACGTTTAGGCCTACCACAGTGAAGTGGGGGCCAAGTACAGGGCAGAGTTTGGCCCACAAGTATTGGTACCTTTAGACCAAGCTCGGTACTGTTCATCATCTCCATCAACTTCTATCTGGTTATTTGCAACTGTCTGCACTATGAAGAAGGGTATGGACCATTCCGCATTGACTTGTGTGTCAGAAAACAGTATGAATTCTTTCAGAATGTCCTTGAGCTGTGTCCAGCCAAAGTAATCAGAAATTCTTTTATCTCAAGTCTAATGCAATTGGTTTGTTTTCTTCTGTAGCGGATGTCGGTACAACTCTGACAGATCTTCTCCAGGAATGGCCCAGGTAGGGGTGTGTATGGTGACCAGGGAGCACAGGCCTCACCATCCAGGGATAAGCTGTGTGTAGGCAAATTCACCACACTGCCAGTAGGTATCCATCAGCATGGCGGTGCCCCATTGCATGTCCGGTACGTACAGTATTGTTTTAGCGTTCTCATTTGTGGCAAGTGAAATCGTTCCTTTTGCTCTGAAACACAGGGAATACTATATATGTTTCCGTACAGTTAGGGAATGCTCTTTCCCTTCCAACCATGTCTACCTATCTATCTCAGTTTCCCATATTTCCTGACAAGGGTTATCTATGCTGGTATTTAACCCTCACCTATGAGACTCATTTCTCTTTGTGTCATCAACGTGGATGGTCCTACACTGGAACTCCATATCTGGCGTCCATTTGTTATTTAATAAAAAACTGCACCTTACATGCTAAGGGCCACCCTGGGACCATAGACAGAAGCGGGAGCAGATGTCTTTGTTAACTGGTGCAGTGGCTTTGCCACCTCAAAGAATCTTTTTTTCTGGAAAGTCTCGGGTCAAACAGTATCCTCCCCTATGGTGCCCCTGTGCATTCTATCTAGCTCTGTTTTACTCTCTCTGGGATCAGTCTTGTGATGATGTCATCATTTATAAAGATCATGTGAATTATGTAACAAAGAGACTTAATTGGAGAAAAAAAAATCATTCTCCTTCAGAGGAGGTTCCCACCTATTTATCCCTTCTTGAATCCTCTAGTTGGCAATTGGATCAGTCTAGTAGCTGTCCTTTACTTTAGGTGCAGAAATCTTTTTTTGCAATTTTTCTGTCATCTTTTCTAATATAATCTGCATGAAGAAGCTGAGGAGCAGGCGGTACAGGCATGTCCAGAAGACTCTTGTGATGAGGAACCAGTGCCAAAGTGACAAAGAATAGAATGGGATTTTTTACCATTCCATCTGGCAAATTATAAACAGTTGCCAAATTTGTAAAGTTCTTGTGGTACAACAACTATGTTGAACCATTTAATAACGTAACATAAGGAATCATCTGAAGAGAGCTCAGAAGGAAAAACTGGAGAGAGGCCATCAACTTCTAGGGCTACACCATCTGATCCATGAAAGAGAGTCCCTGACGAAGTGAAGAGGCAGCTGCCACAAATTTCTCTAGAGTTAAGGAGGGCTGGAATCTTTTGTCTCGACTGCAACGCCCCCCTAACAGCTGGTAAGTAGTTAGTTTACATTATTTTGGAGACAGCGAGAAAACAGCTGTTAATTTTTATTGTAATTTTACCAGTCTCATCACTGTTTTTTGTGTTTGTGGATAGAATATTTTTTTCCTTATTACCATTTTATTAAAGCTAAAAACACACAAAAATACAAAATATTAGAAAAAAACAACTAAAAAACACAGTTCCAGAAAAAAATAAGAAAAACGGGTTTCGTGACAGAACCGCGTTTCATGGTTAAAGAAAGATAAACTGTATGTCTTTGTATGTATAAAGAGGAGTGGTTATATAAATGACTGACCGAGTGTATCAGTGGCTGCATGGTGAGTGATTGGGTGTGTTAGTATCTGTATAAGTGAGTGACTGCCTCTGTAAGTGACTGTATGGTTGAGTGAAAGGCTGAGTAAGGACAAGCATAATATAGTGAGTATTTATGTTAGTAGCTGTATAGCTAAGTGAATGTGTGTGGTAGTGCAGGTATGAATGGCTGACTTGAGTGTCTATATAAGTGATTGAGCTACTGTGTGAGTAGCTATATAGGTAAGTGACTGTGTGTGTGTGTGCCTGCATCATTGAGTGACTGCATGTGTGACTGTTGATATGGGTGAGAGTCGGTGTGTCACTGGTTGTGTGATTCAGTGAGTGATTGTCTGAGTGGCTGTATAGGTAAGTGACTGGCTGTGTGAATGGTTGTTTGAGAAAATGATTAGGTATTTAAGTGCATGCATGTCTGAGTGACTGTGTGTTTAAGTGTCTATATGGGTAACTGAGTTCCTGTATGAGTAAATGACATGCTGTGTGAGTGCCTGTACGGATGAGTGAATGCATGTGTGAGTGACTTTAAGATTGTGAGAGTTGTGTGACTGGCTGCATATGTGAGACACTGCATGTGTTAGTGCCTGTATGAGTTAGTGATTGGGTGGGTCAGTTTGTGTGTATAAGTAAGTGGCTGGGTGTGTTAGTGGCTGTAGGGATGAGTGAGTGAGTAGGTAAGTGTATATTTGTCAGTCACTGCTTATATAAATACTGGTATATCTGACTGAGTTGAGGTATAAGAGACTGGATAATTCGATGACTGGTAGTGTGAGAAGTGTGGTTGAAAAACCAGCTGTATAAGTACCTATATTGATGACTGATTGTGTGTAAGTGCCTCTCTGCCTAAATCAGTGGGTATGTCAGTAATTGCTGTATGCCTGGGTGTATCAGTGGCTCTAATATTGTGTTTATGGGATCAATATTGTATAGAACAGTGTGTGCTTGGGTGTATCACTGTATACACAAGAGTGTCTCTGAAAGAATCAGCAAATGCCTGGGTATGTTTCTTTATCTATCGGTGCATGGGTGGATATACTAGTGTATCAATGAGTGTGTGCCTGAGTGTCTGGGTATGTTAGTGTCTGCATCAAGGTGTGCCTGGGTGTGGTAGTGTATACAACACTGTGTGACTGAGTGTCTCAAAATCTGTATCTGTGTGTAAATGAGTGTGTGGGTATCTATATAGATGAGTAAGTGTGTGTATGAGTGTATATGTCAATGATGAATTGGCTCTGTGAGTGCCTGTATAGGTGATGAACTGACTCAGTCAGAGGGTGCATGTCATATGGAATATAAATGGCACTAGCTGTATAAGTAACTGACTGGAAGCGTTAGTAGCTGTATAGATAAGTAAATAAGTGTATGCGTCACTGTTTATGGAAGTAAGTGGATGCATTCTTGCTGTATGGATGAGTGATTGGCTGTATCACTAGTTACATGGGATAGTGACTGAGTACGTTACTGGTTGTATGCACTGTGTAGGTGACTTAGTGCACATTTCAGTACCGGTATTAGGAAGTAACTAAGTGCGTGAATATCTGTATGGGTAAGTAAGATCACGTAGTAATAGATGTACTCATAAGTGAGATGGTGTGCTTTTACCCATGACACTGAGCTAGTGGGTTAGAAAGTGGTTAAATGGATGACTGAGTGGGTGTGTGAGATGTGTTATCACTGTATGTGTGAATGTGGAAGTGGCTGTACACGACTCTTCCTTGGTGTATAGCTTTATAGTGTAAACTTGCTGAACTACACTGAATGTTTTATTTACAAAATGGGCAAAACAAAGTGGTGCCAAGCTATGCCAAGTGCTCATCATGTATAAAAACATTTTCCACTGGCATTTCTAACCAATATTTCTGTGGAAGAAGAAATGTTTTGAGACATCTAAAGATGTTCAACTCTAAATATATGATAGTATTTCATTTTTTTTGAGTACAGAAACATAACAATATACATTGGTTATACTGTAACACTATATCACAATATAGTAAAATTTAAATGTTCCCTTTTTTACTGTTCACAGCTTTCATACTTCTTCACCAGAAATGATGGTCTGTAGGAAGCATTATCCTTGAACAGTGGGGAAAAATTAATCATATAGGTTGTAAAAATAAAGCTGCACAGTATTTCACTATAAATAAGTGACACTATGCATTGCACTCACTACAATTTATTAATTAATTGTTTTATCTGTAGTTACTACACTATGCTAAACATAGCTATGTTAAAACTATTTCTATTATATCTAGTACAATACTACAAATAAATATAAAGCACTCTTGAATTTTAGAGATACTTTTGAAAATATCATCCCTGGTAGGCCCAATTATGTTTAAAATGCTTGTCATCCATATAGACAAAATCCCATAGAGTAGGTTTTTTCCACAAATAGTATGTAGAAGTTTGAAACAAAAGGGGAATTTTTTTTTAGGTTCCATCGCAGTTTTTGGTTTCAACTCAAGGCTACTGTAATTTTATTGTGTTCATCCAGTTTTAGACATGACTAAAACACTGATTAACCACATAGAAGAAACTCCATACACCACGTATTTACCCAGAATTCCTCCTTAGAACTTTGGCTGAAGAAAGAAAAGATAAGAGTTTGGTAGTTTGAATGGAAGTTTTTGCTTGTATTTAAGGTTGATATCATTGCATCTGTCCATCCAGTTTCGCTCTTTAAATGTACAGTGTAGCCATAGTAGTAAAGGTTCTTCCCGAAATTTATATTTGTTCAGCTTTAAAGTTTGTAATTTGAGTTTTCAATTTAGAACCTTCTGCTCTGCACTGTTGTAGCATTACTATAAGGTGTTTTCCAATTGTTCCTAGAATTAATGTAGACATGACATCTGATCTGCAGTCTGGGCAAGTCATGTTTTGGTTAGCCTTCTTCAACTTTTTTGTCAAAAGACACAATTGTAGAATCTGCTAATGTTAAAAAGATAAACCACTCAGAATGTTTTTGAGTGGTAGATGAATAATCACAATCGTCACAGTCATGGTCCCATGTGTAACTCAGTCCAAATAAATCATCAATATTGACATCTTCTTCTTCTAAAACTCCAAGCATAACCATCATAAATTCTTGTGCACCTTTTTCAGTGTTGAGATTAAATATAACTGATAAGCTAAATATATCTAAAAGATCTTGAATACAAGAAGCTGAATGTATCACAGTTCTGTCAGTCAGTAAATGTTGGAGAAAATGACACAGTGCAGAACACAATCTTTAATCTAGCTTTTGTTGAATTTTTGTTTAGTAGATTGCAGTTGTCACCGGAAGTGTTTTCCAACTGGTAACCTACAATATTTCAGTAATTTTCTGTCTTTTTTCTTCTTAACTGCTTTTAGTTTCTCCTTGTGTTCTTTTGTTTCTTCAGCATCTTTACATCCTTTTGTAATCTTTCACTTTGGACAGATTATCCATTTCTCATAAAGAAGGGTATTGACTGAAATGAGGGGCGTTTACACTTCTTAACCGATTGTACTCTCTTACACAGCTGGCATTGGTACTAACTTCCTAATCATCAAAATCAATCAAAAACAATGTTGCAACTCACAACAATGCTACATATGACATTCCTTCTTTAAAGACAGTACTTCCAATAGTAACAAAAGCTGCATCTACACTTAAACCTGCTCATGGACGCTGCCAAACAGGGAAAATACCCGCTTTTTCTATGTTTTATAGATTTTACAGCAGCCTTCGACCACGTTGATCGTACCAAGCTTTGGCAAAAACTCGACAACCAGGGTATTCCTCCCAATCTACTTTCCCAAATAAGGAATCTGCACACTAACACATGGGTTAAGATAAAACTTGCAAACGGTGGCAAAACATCAAGAAGAATTCCCACCTCAAAAGGACTCAAACAAGGATGCGTCTTAGCGCCCATGCTATTCAACTTGTTTCTTGCAGACCTACCAGAGATACTGAGCAATAGCGCAGGCCACACACCCAAACTAGGAAACGTTCCTCTACCTTGCCTTTTATACGCGGACGACTTGGTTTTGATAAGCAGGACCCCTGTTGGCCTTCAACACCTACTGAATGCCACCTTAAAATTCACAAAAGAAAACTCCCTAAAAATAAACTATAACAAAACAAAAACCATGGCGGTCAATTACCACAAGAGAAAAGACCTCAACTGGTTCCTAGAAGGTCATCACCTGGATCAAGGCACCAGCTATAAATACTTAGGGGTCATACTGGATCAAAATAACTCAGGAAAACCACAAATAGAAGCCGTGCGGAGAAAGGGGGTAACAACATATTTAACAATTAAACCCCTTAAAAAGCTCTTGCCGGATATGTCACTCGATCCCTTGCTTACGATTATGCAAGCAAAATTTCAGCCAACCATATTCTATGGGAGTGAAGCGCTGAAGGGAAAAGATGCCGCAACTCTTGATAACATAATATCTAAGGCATATCGCGCAATTTTCCACCTCCCTAGAACGGCCTCCCCTGCCCAAATTCGACTAGAATTCGGACTTCAAAAACAGTATTTAGAACGTATGGGAGCCTATGTGAAATGCTTGCATAAAATTAAACACGATGACAAGGGTACCCTGAATGAGCTACTCTGGACAGAACTTTCCTCTCCAAGAAAAACACCGGCAAACGAATACTTTCAAGAAGCGATCAAACAGCTGGGGTTATCAGAACTGTGGGAAATTCAGAATAATCATCAAGTTTTTAAAAAATCAGTCACAAAGGTAACCCGAACTCTATCTGCAATAGAGGATAAAAAAACCCTAGCTAACAGATCCCATGGCTGGATGGTCTTACACACCTACAATAAATTAACACCTCAACCCTACCTGAAAGTGGGCTTGAAAATTATTATAAAGGAAAAATTCCTCAGATTAAGACTGGGGGCAGGCCCCTTCAATCAATTCCTGCCTCCCTGGGAGAGAAAAGACGAAAACGAGCAATGCCGGCTATGCAGTAATGGTACAGAAGATGCAATCCATATTATATGTATTTGCAAGAAATTAAAAGACATCAGGTGTACCCTTTTAAAACCCGTCTTCATAAAATATGGTGTCAGATCATGCAGACAAGCATTAATGCTGTGTTTTAACCCAGATCGGGTACAGCTTAATTGTAGACTGATTAAATTCCTTGACATTACCGCAAAGAGACTAAAAAACCTGGATTGTCTCAACAATTGTATTGTCTGTGAGAAATAAGTTTTTGTATATAGTGATTTTATTATGGAATGAGCGGAATTTTATTGTTGTATATGCAACGGTTTTAATTAATCATGCATAATAAATAAATACCAAATACCAAATACACTTAAACCATGGGATTTATCGACATTTCCACCATACGATAGAGACAGTGGGAACTGTTGACCCGCACATAAAAGTCTTTCACTAGCAAAAAACATACAACACATCGGCCAATCTGTTTCACGCCATCAATATGATCAAATTTTATGGCCAAGTTATCAACCTCCACTCTCTTTTAATAATTAATTAAATCAATAACCTTAGCCATTGCGCCATTTACTATCCCTTCTTCAACATTTAAATTACTCCGCAAAATTACCAAGCTGTTCTTGCATATGAGTAAATACTTTTCTAATCCTGCAGTCCTGAATAACGTCTTCTCCAATAAATCCAGAGCTTGTAGTTTTTCTGTGAGTAGAATTGTCACTTCCTGATGTTTCATTCTTTCCATAGCTGTAATTTCGAAAATATCTTCTTTCCCCAGATGTAGTAATTGCTCGTTGAAGTTGGAGCACTCTTGAAGTACAGGCATTAAGAGGACTATGGATTTCTGTTCATAAATAAAATTATACATCAGTTCTGCTGCTATAATGTTAGATGGAAATAGTTTCTTGATGAGTTGGCTTTCTAAAGCACGTTTTCCATCATTTGTTAGAACTATTCTAATGTCCTAAAGATAATTTCCAAAATCTACATTAGATGCTTGCTGCATATGTTTCACTAGTTCCTTGTATTCAAAATGTTACCAAAAAGTTACATTACCAATACTCCCCACAGAATTTCTTGTTTCATTATGGACAAGTAATTTGAAAACAGGTTGTCCTTTTACGGGGGTAAGTTGGGGTGATCACCAAATACAATCCAATCATTCCTCCAAAGAGTACATTGTAGTTTGTTCTTAAAATCTGCTGCATTCTTAAGTGTATGAAGGAAAGCATAAAGTTCAATACCACGCTCACCTCATCAGTGATTAAAATCTTCAGTTTCTTCAATACTCTTGATACCTCATGGCAAGCTTCACCAGATCATTTTTGGTATTCCAGTTTATTGTCGTATTCAATAGGCACCATTAGTATTCGATGTAAAGTAATTCCTTTAATGTTATGTGCCGCTAATCCTGTTAGTGCTGTGACTAAACATTACAGATTTGATTCTGCAGTCTTCTGTAGATAACCGGTGCAAACTTAAATTATAAAGATGTTTCCAGCACCATCTTGACCAATGATGGATTGTAGTATTTGTTTAAATGAAGAACATTCACATTGTTGCTTCTCGTGGATAAATCCATGCACTATTTTATCTTTAACTTTGTTACAAATTTCTCTCTGTCCATTGCTCAGTTGTTCTACTAACTGTTCAAAATGAACAGTTTCGTTCACTTGCTTGATGCATTGGACTCTCCGTTCATAGCTAAAGCTGCTTCATTTTGAATAATTGGTTCTCCAACAGGATCTTGAGTCAGTGGCTAGAACTTTGGCTGCTTTGTGAACTCTCCTCGGCTATCTCAGCAGCAATGGTTCACTCTCATCTTCCAACATTTGCAAGTAACTTGGAAAGACTGAACACTCAATGTTGTCTTTCACAGAGTTGAAAGAGTCTTCATAGCAGTCATAGTGTTCAAGTAAATCTAATTCAGCACGCCATGGCTTGAACAACCGCAAAAGTGGCACGCAAAAAATCTCTCTTCTCCCCATGGTTTGGAAACTATGTTTTCAGTGGTAAATTAGATTTCCTTTGTTGTGTCTCACCAAACAACCATCACATCCAAACACTGCATTTCTCCCTTCTTCTATGTTTTGAGTTACATTACTTCTATATGTGTAATATTAAAGTATCTCGTAGAGACACATGTTTTGAAAATGTTGAGTCCTTCTGGGGTAGTATGTGTACAACATATTACTTTTCAGAATGTCTCTAAATTCTTGATCAAATTCTGTGAGATACGGTATTTTTGGGAAAGACTTTAATACTCTATTTTGAGTGGTTGCAAGGCCTAGACTTACTCCTACAATTATAAGCCTGGGCGGAGGTCCTGTGGCAGCGCTACGCAGAACTACGCGAAGTGGTAAAAAAACTCTGCCGCGCTACAGGGAGTTCCGCGAATGGGTGGAGTTGCTTGTCCCGCCTGCTCGCATGGCATTTCCGCCATACGGCAATGCGGAGTACATGTGCGGGTGGAAATATTGCACAAACTGCACCATGAGGTCACAGCCATCTTGTTTTCTTCTCTGTTATGCTGGGGCCTACTTTTTGAATCCTCACTAAATCTTTTTTTCTGATCTTCTGTATTTATTATCTTTCCCTCGATCTTCTTAAGTGTATATTTTGAGTTTTTTTCTACTTTTTGTGTGTTTTTGTGAGTTTTGTAGTGTTTTTCTCCATTACGTGCTTCTTAATTTTTTTAACTTCCTTCATTCTTCTCCCTTAATTTTTTAATAC
Source organism: Triturus cristatus (assembly GCF_964204655.1). Lineage (NCBI taxonomy): Eukaryota > Metazoa > Chordata > Amphibia > Caudata > Salamandridae > Triturus > Triturus cristatus. The sequence goes on from NC_140581.1 coordinate 802,759,030, forward strand.
TTTTTACATTTCCTCTTTTGCCACAAAAAAGGCTGCAAAGAAGAGTCGCCTTCCTTGCAGAAGGCGGTGCCCACAACAGGCAGAAGATAGCAGTCAGGACCCAGAAAAGGAAGTGGCTGGTGGCCGAGGAGGAAGAGGAGCAGGAGGCAATGGCAGCAGCTGCAGCATCCAATGTCCCAGGCCCCAGCCAGTCCCCAGTGCCTCCGGTTGTATGTGTTGTGGTCAGGCAGCCACCGACCGCCATTCAACCTCTGCTGCTCCTCCCTATAGACTCTATAGAGCCTTTCAGCGCCGCATGCTTCTGGGGATGGCATGCCTTGGAGCCAGAATAGAGGAGCGGTTTGACCGATTGGAGAGGAAGCTCCTAGCCCGCCGCTAGGTCTCTCTTTCCCCTTTAGTAATATTTTGTTTGGTGGGTGGAACTTGTTGGGGAGAGGGTGTGAATGTGGGAGTTTGGAAAATCATAGGGTTTTTGGTATATTTATTTATGGACATTTGTTTAGACAATTATTTGGACTTTCTTTACTTTGGACCTTGGCTGGGGTAAGAGAGAGGGATGGGCCAGGTGTTGCGGGTTTTCTAGTTTATGGTTGTACATATGATTTAAATATTTTTTGGGGGGTTACCCTATAACTTCAGACTATTTCCTTTGCTGCAGGCCCGCAGCCAGTTTTAAAAATCTGCCAAAAGTGTAACACATCAATAGTTATGAGGCACCCTCAATTGTCCTACTACTCTCTCCTCCTAGTCTCTCTAGTCTGCAGCTAAATTAACCCCTAAGGACTCAAAAGGGGGGGTATGGATTTCCATAGTATATATTGTAGCTCAACAATGAATCCCCCACAGTTCTTCTCTTAGAGGAAGCAATTGCTGCATGGTTTTCCAAAGTGCCATGGTGGTGGTAGTAGACAGTAGCAGCATATTAGCGGACTAGACGAATACTAGTGAAAGTACCAGATCCAGATGTGAGGTTCCACTCCCTCCTAGCTGATCTCAAACTGTAGGATGAGGAATATTTATCACAGGCAGGGAACTAATTACATTGAAATAAAAAGTTACTGAGTTAATTGCCTTTTATATGCAAGCTTTGCAAAAAAAATTAGACAGTCACCAGAGGGAGACTAGAGTATGACTAGTAGTACATAAGAAGAAGACTGCCAAACGAGAAAACATGATATGCAATGCTAAAGTAAAATAAATAACTAAAATGGTGGGCTAGTGCAAGTTACAAACTGAAGTCGCCTTAAGCTATAAAAGTGGACAAGCGAAAACTTAAGTGCTGGAAGGATGATGATGCTGGCAATTATGATGGATTATGTCCCTCTGCCAAATATTTTTATATTGAATACTGTGCATGGGTGGGTAATCTAATATATATAATATTGCCAGTGTGGGCTATAATTCGAGCAGAAGAAGATCCTTGACCTGCCTTGAATTAGTGTTGCTTTCACCACATCCGCCCCACCAAGTGTGTGACCAATTAATGGTGTACATTTTATTTAGTCACACCTCAATAAATAACACAGCCAGGGGAAGAGGGTTAGGGGTTCAAGGAATGGATGGGAATGGGGATTTGAGGAAAAGGTTTGACAAAGACAAACACTACACAAGGACAAAATTTATCTTGGCAGCCAACCGTCATAAATCTGTTATGGGAGGAAAAGGAAATGCATGCATGATGATGAGTACTGGTACAGGTAAACCAAATCAAATTGTCTGTCTGCCGTCAGAGAGACCCAAGTTACATTATGTTCTGTTGTGTAGAGCTTTGAAAGATAGCAAATAAAATTAAAATATCTGCAGGAGTCATGTAAACAAACATAAACACACACAGTTGTAATGATTAAAGAGAAAAAAAAGATACTTTATTGCCAAATTGGGAATTGCATCTGCATTCCTCTTGGACTGTCCGTAAATCTTCGGTGCCTGGCAGATGTAGTTCAGTAAGGTAAGTGTGAGTATGTTACATTGTTCTTCCAGTATGGTGAAGATGATATTGAAGAATCAAGGAGAAAAATGAAACTGCATAAGGAGGAGTGCAACAAGAATAGAAGACTCAGGGGCAGCATGGCTAAATGTCTGTTTCCGGCAGTTACCTCAATAACAGGCCCCCCACCCAACCACCACTTAGATTAGAATTAAATGATGAATTTGAGCCAGACAGCACTGAGCACACACATCCCCACAGCAATATAGCATTTTCTCAATCAAGTAAAAAATCAACGTACAGTCAGTCACACCACTCACTACCACCACAACACAGACTTGTGTAGGTCTGGTGTTGTTCACCATTAGGCGACTTCAAATTGATCATCATCATCCAAATCTGTTGGTTTCAGTGAGTTTGCAAACTTCCATCTTCTTGTGGTGGCAGTCCTTGAAGTAGTCACGGTCATGCCCACGCCCGGAGTCATTTCATCATCTCTGATCCTCCTGAGTCTGACCCAGAGTATGGTGTCCAACTCTGTACCAACAGTGTCCCAACTGGAAATGCAATAAATTGGCCTGCAGTAGCACAATTTTGTTATTGAACAACAAGAAGGGAAAGATTGAGTCACTTTTTGTGTAGACTAGATTGGTGTTTACAAACTTTGCATTATCTAAGGGACTGGTCGGGTCTGAGTCTTTGAGGAGTATAAAGCATAAAACAATAAAAAACAAAGCAGTGTGGACTGTGTGGAGTGGAATTGGACCTGGTGAAGGAATCTTGCTATCCTGTCTCTCAAAGGGGAAGGAAAAATAATAATAACCTTCAGGGGAAAATTGAATATTATTCATCAGCCGTCTGTCTGCCTCTTACATTGTAAATCTCAAATTCATCACTGACAAATTAAGCATTCAAACAAATACCCAGTCTCACACTGCCTGCCAGCACATGAATCATCATCTCATCTCTTCTCAATCACAAAATTCATGATGATGACATCTCACAACAAGTTCTCATCACAACAAACAACAATAACTCAGCGTGCAATGCATGCCAGCATTTACCTGTTCTTCTGGTGTGCTCACGTAGATCGATTGGTGGTACATTGCGGATTGTAGATCCTCCATTTGTTTACAAAGCAGAGGATTGCCAGTGTAAATGGAATTATATGTCACATGTGGGGCAGTCCCTCTAGGGTAGGGAAGCATAGTCCCGGCCCAGGGTTGGAGGCAGGCACACATTTGTTTGTCTTCTCTGTCCAATGTGTGGCTTGAGGGAAATGGCTTTGGAGGGTGTCAGGACTTCTTCACTGCATACATCTATCAATAAAAATGTGTCTAACAGTAATGGGGTGGGGTTGAATTGGTCAACCAGACAGTAAGACACACACAAATAATAAAGTAAATAATGTTTCCTAGCTACATACGTTTTTCGGGGTGTAAAAGAATGAAAGCCTAGGAGTCAGGGAATTAGAGCTCATCCTCAAACTCTGGTCGTTCACCCGGAAGTTAGTCATGTAACACACTACCTCCATGACCTTAGTCTCCATCATCTTTCTCCAGTGGTACTTCAGGTATGGTGTAATCCGGTGGCATAAAGTGCTAATTCATTTTGATCATGGTAAATCTCTCCACGTTTTGGGGTGAGAGACTAGACCTTCTCACTGTAACAATGGCACCAGCAGCACTGAAAACACACTCAGTGGAGACACTGTCTACAGGGCAAGCCAGATAGTTTATTGCCAGAATGCTGAACACTGGCCATTGGTGCCTCTTCCAATACCAATAGATCAATGGGTTTTGATAAAGGTAGACCTCTGTTGTGTCACCCAGATTTCCCTGGAACATTCGCTCAATGTTCATTGCTGGTACTCCACTTTGCCCAACCTCTTTTGCATTTGCTTCTGCACTGGACTTAAGCCCTGCCAGTAGAAAGCGCTATGTTGCAGATTTTGGGGCTGATGCTCCTGGTCTTCGTGTTGTTGATGGTGTTGGTGTCATTGGTTTTGGCTGATGTGAGCCAACAGCACTGCTCACAGGCTCTGAACTTGAAGGCTGCCCCACAGGACGTGTGCCCTGGACCTGTGGACCTCTAATTCCCTGCTGTCCTTTTTCTAGCTCACTATCTTGCTCAGCTATCCATGTTTTGGATTTTCTAACATCCCCGTCTAAAAAAGGAATGAAAGTGGACAGTAATGGTTTATACTGTGGATCAAGAAGTGTGATACAGATGTAATGGTTGGAGGACACAATGACTCTTTGCATCCTTGTATTAGCAGTTGGGAAAAGTATTAAGTTCTCCACCAAGTCATATGTATCTTTGTTTCCCTCAAAAACATGCGTATATTGGAGATACCTCCTTTAGCTGTTCCTGTAGCATGTGCAACAGTGGGATAGCTTGGCCCATGATACTGTCCGCTTTGCTGACTTCCCGTGCGAACACCTCAAAGGGAAACAGCATATATGTCAGGCATTTGAGTAGGCCATATTGGTCCATCTCACTGATCACGCCTTTTACAGTTGTATCTCCTCTTTGCATGACATATTTATTGAAAGGTCTGTACTGCTCAAACAGGCGTTCAAGCATGTAATATGTGGAGTTCCAGAGTGTTGTCACCTCCTGTATGAGTGCTTTAACAGGCATTCTATTATCACGCTGAATTACCCTCAGTTGTTTCCGGGCTTTAAATTAATGGCTGAAATGAGTCTGCAGGTGCACAATAAGTTGCTTACTTGGTCTTCTTTTTTGACAAAGTCCTTTACAATGATGCTGATGCTGTGCAACAAACACAGGGCCTTGAAATAACCACCATCTGCCATGGCCATTATCCGTGGCAACAAATACAATGTTAAGCCCTCTTGGTCATAGCCATTCAAAGACTTTGTTGTTAAAGTCTTCCAAAATGTTTGCAGCTGTAAGGGATTTCTTCATTGCTAATAAATTTCAGCAGTGTTAACACATGCAGCTATTTTTTCTCCAGCCCCCACAAAAGAGATCTAGTGTGCAGTGATGCACATGTAATCAGTCCCTTGGCAACTGGTCCACATGTTTGCTTTCGGGTAGATACTGTGGACAGCACTCTGCTGCAAAACTTGTCCAAGCAATTCAAGCACATCGTGATGCAGCACTGAAACAGCAACTCTGGCAAAAAACAACTGTCTGGGACCTTCCATTTAGGGCAGATGGTTGCCATAAATTCAAGAAAACCAACCCCTTCAACAAAAGAAAAAGGAAGGACGTGTTGCGCTAACATTTTAGCCAGGTTGGCATTGTTCCAACGTGCCATTGGGTGGTTACATTCATACTGCCCCTCTGGCCTAAACATGGCAGGAATAGTAGCCTGAAGTTTTTTCTTTCCTTATGCCACTGATGCAGGTTACTTCTTGAGAGCAGGTGGTGGTCCGCTCAATGTGCTGTTCAGCAGGGCAGTCACTGTCCTCTGATGCCTAGGTGTCTTGACCTGATTCTTGTGCCCTTGTGATGTTGCTGATGTGGGTGATAATACTGCAGGCTGGGCAGAGGGCTGCTTTGCATATTGAAGATATTTTTCTCTTATTCGCCTTCCATCGTGATGAGATCGGATTCAAAATCCCTGCTCAGCCAGCTTTCACCTCTTTCACCAACAACACTTGCAGTTATTTGGCCGCTAATTTGTGTCTCCCAACAGATCATATGGTGCTTTTTCAAATGGGTTGTTTGGCCCCCCGGTACCATAGTTAGTGCGAAGCTTACCCAACTAACACTTGCTCCACAAAGGGAACATATGGCAATGTTTGTGTCCTTCTGGCCAACCGCAAAGAAATCCCAAACTGGGGAGCTCAACTTTCTGATGCTGGTGCCTCTGCCAATGTTGGATGAAGTTTCAGTAGGTGGGCGTTTTGACGTTTGACTCTCTGCTGTACCTACTTCTAATGAGGTGGTTTTGGATGTAGGTCGCTGCCGGGACTTTGCAAATATGGCAGCTGGTGGTGGTTGGATCTGTAGTGTCACTGCCACACACCCCCGGGAAGTTGGAATGGGATAACATCGGTCTCCACTGGGGCATGGATAACATCCATGATGACTGGGTCATTGTCATCCTCTTCTACATCTGCTTCGATAACTCTAAGTCTTTCTGGAACCTTCCCTTTCCCTAGCCTCATCTTAGTTGCCTCGTGGCTTGTATCACTCACAGACTGAGGCAGGATACAAGTGGTGTCTAGACCATCAGAAGGGGAGCTTGAAGAAGAAAATGATGCACCACTAACCCTCCGTTTTCTAGCTGGAGATCTGGAAGACAATGTGATCTTCTGGAGCAGATTGCTCTACTTGCTCAGCATGAAGCTCAATCTCTTGAACTGCTTTTACTTTGGGAGGAACTAATATTGGTGGTTGTGGGTGTTGTTCTTGTTGTTGTCCACTTCTATGAGTATCCTGCAACGATTCGGTACCTCTTTGCGAAAGAGATAAGTCAATGTCAACATCACTGCTTCTCGGCGTTGCTGTGATTAGACTGGCTGCCTCTGTAACAGTCATGGGCTTGGGCCTATATTGGGCTGGGTCAACTGATTTCGGGGTGCTTGCTCCCCAGAGACCGATGTGTCAGGCACAGTTTTTGTTTTCCAAAAAACATCTGGGGCAACATACCAGTGGTGGTGGTGGTAAGTTCCTTCTTCTTCTCACTGGCCACTTTCTTAGTAGTAGTTTTAGCACATTTCTTTGGGGCCATCTTGAAGCTGTCGGTTAACAGTGGCACTTAGTTACACAAGTTGAAGAGATGCCTGATGTGTGGGTCACTCACACATCATGCTCCCACTGTATACAGGCCTTTCTCGCGGTACTGTGGGTGATGTGTTGTGGTCTTATTGTGCACCTAAAAGAGAAGAAGCAAGAAGGACATCAGTGAAAAATCGCATTGTGGCTGTTCAATTAGTAGCACAAAGAAAAAAAATATCATTTAGTATGGTTACTGCTGTTACTCCCTTAATTAAAAATACAGTGTATATCTACTTGTTCGTAGAATGGAAAACCACACCAACATATAATTTCATGGTGACTGACCACTCAGGAAGAATAAGAGAGAGCAAAAACAACAACAGCAACCTACAGATGAAACAGTTTGCTTTATGTGCGGCATGTGAAGTCACGTCACTCATGACTTGTGATGTGTTACCGAGGGAGGTGCACCTGTCAAATGACAATGGAAGGAATAATCCCTAGACATTGAATGCTGTTGTGCACCTATAGCAAACATGGGGTGAATGATGCAAGATGTAGTGGGAAATGGTATAAACAAACACAAAAAATTATACCAATTACTTAAAAAATTGAAAAATTTAAATAATTAAACATAAGTAAAGCTACCCTCAAAGATATAATAAAAGTTATTTTTAAACTGCTATCTCATTGCTCAACCATCCATGCAGCCTATTGCAAAAGGAGCTGAATTTTGGTTGGACGCATAACATGGCTGCCAACCAGTAACACATTGTCATCAACAACAATATTGAACAAGAAGGCATTCATTTGGAACAAGGAGAAGACATGCAGACCTGTAGGGAAAGCATACTGGCTGGCTGAATCCACAAAATGGCTGCCACCCACATGGTCACAACAAGAGGCAGTAGGCCTAGATCAAAGAGCGCATGCAGGCCTATGGCAAAAAGCAGACTGGCTGCCTACACAAAATAGCCACCAGCCACATGGTCACACAACAACAACCAGCAAGAAGGCATGGCCAGTTTTTACAACAAAGAAAACATGCAGGCCTATGGCAAAAGGACACTGGCTGCATACACAAAATGGCCACCAGCCACATGGTCACACACTCACAACAAGAAGCAGAAGGATTGGAAAACAAAGAACGCATGCAGTCCTATGGCAAAAGCACACTGGCTGCCTACACAAAATGGCCACCAGCCACATGGTCACAACAAGAAGCAGGATTCCTAGAACAAAGAGCGCTTGCGGGCCTATTGAAAAAACACACTGGCTGCCTACACAAAATGACCACCAGCCACATGGTCACAACAAGAAGCTGGAGACCTAGAACAAATAATGCATGAAGACCTATGGCAAAAGCACACTGGCTGCATACACAAAATGGCCACCAGCCACATGGTCACACACTCACAACAAGAAGCAGAAGGAATGGAAAACAAAGAATGCATGCAGGCCTATTGCAAAAGCAGTACACTGGCTGCCTACACAAAATGGCCACCAGCCACATGGTCACACAACAAGAAGCAGGAGGCCTAGAACAAAGAGTGCTTGCAGACCTATTGAAAAAGCACACTGGCTGCTTACACAAAATGGCCACCAGCTACATGGTCACAACAAGAAGCTGGAGGCCTAGAACAAAGAATGCATGAAGGCCTTTGGCAAAACACACTGGCTGCCTACACAAAATGGCTGCCAGCCACATGGTCACAACAAGAAGCTGAAGGCCTAGAACAAAGAATACATGCAGGTCTATGGCAAAAGCACACTGGCTACATACACAAAATGGCTGCCAGCCACATGGTCACTCAGTCACAAGAGGTCACAATAACAAGGGCCTAGGGACAGTCCACTGACTACACAAAATGGCCCTGGCCAGTGGCCACATGGCATCTGGAACAAAGGCAAATGCTGACCTATGGCAAACACACACACTGGCCAGACAGAGGAGGCATGGTAAAACAGAGAAAGCATCATTAATTCAGCAATGCCAAAAATGAAAGATAGTGGGCTAAAAAAAATGTTTATGAAAACACACATCCTTCAAAGGCATTATTCCACCTAGTCCTTTACACTTTTTGCATGAAAAAAAACATGAAATACCACAAAAAGTTAAATTCTGTATTGCAATGGAAATCCATCCATGGCCTAAATGTTGTAAACACAATAGAAACTGTTGTTTTATGCACCCATGATTAGCACTGAGCCTGCTGGCTGGAGCACCAATTGGCAGACTAGGCCACATAGTGAATTCAATTAATATTTCAAATGTATTAAAAACATGTAGAAATGTAGTAAACTGTGAAACATTTTTCCTTTACAAAAGAGGAAAAATTAAATCCAAAGAAATCGCTATGCCCCGACTGAAACAGGCCATCCACCACGATAAATGTTACAAATCCATTGAAAGTACAAATAAATCCAGGTGCATAGTCTCAATTATACAAAAACACCAGTTTTTCAACCTACATGTGAAATCTCAAAGTCAACGTCCTTAAATCCAATGGAATACACAGCAGACTCAAAGAGTGATCCTTCCAGCTCCAAATCCAAATGAAAAGTGACCACAGAGAGACAAAGCACTGGGAGAAGCCTGCTGGACAGGAGCAGGAAGTTGGAGACTCTGGGGCACCTCCTTCCTGTTGAAATAATTGTTAAAAACCAAAAAAAGACTTCCTCAAACAAAGAAAACACTGCAAAATGTCAATTTGAGGAGGTTTTTAACTCCAATTCATCAGTTCAGGAAGATTTTGATGCTCTTTGAGAAGATAATCTTCCCCAAATTGCAGCCACAGTAAATCCTGTACATTTGGGATCGTGTACAGCAGAAAACATCCGCCGGAGTCACTGGCACGCCCGAATGACGTGTTGACAACAGCAAAATCTCGCAGGAGCATTCAGCCTACTAGCAAATCTTGTGGTGCCTGCAAATGGTCCTAAAAATCTCGTTAGCGTTCGTGAATACCTGACAAGTCACTCATATCCATGCGAAATGATGTTTTTGAGTGCGCAAACCAAAAAAACCTCCAATTCGCTGCGGAGTGCAGAGAATAACAGTAAGTCTGCGTTCTCCACAGAACGTGGAGCTGCCAAATTCCACAAACTCTGTGAACGTAGTGGAGTTTTATGGAGGCTTATACAGTTCCCCTAATGTTTAGACCAAACTAACCTAGCTCAACTGGTCCGAGTACTCATAGGGTTCAATTTCTCTATGGAAAAGCATTTTCAAGCTGAAACTGTATAATTTCTTGGTAAGACTCTTTTCTGTAGAAATCTCTTTCATTTCTATTTTCTCTGATTTTTTTATATATGAAGTCATGTAGCAAGCAACAGCAATAGTGTTGTCCACAACAAATTGTAGATCCATATTTGCATTCACATCTTCAGAATAACAGGGTTGTGGTTGTAGTCATTAATATACTTTGAAGCTTCTGCTCATCTGATATTGTATGTGTTTTTCCATGATTGCCGTGTATGTCTGACTGCAGACACAAAGCTGTTCACTCTTCCTTCAGGGATAACAGTTCATGGGAATCCAAAACGACATCTCATGTAAGAAAATTCCTTTGCATCTCTATTTTCAATGACAGCACTTCCCAAATCTAGGAGTTTAAAACCTTAGAAGTTGTTGTCTCAAGCTCTTTTCACCACCATCTTTTGGGATGGGGCATGTCACATAGTGTTCTATGAAACTCAAGACTTACTGATTACTGTCTGTTCCAAATTCCAGTGCATCCATAACAGGATCTGAATATGTGGAGTACCTCAAGCTTGGTAGTTTTTACGCAAAATAAATCACTTAGTTCAGCAAGAGGAGGGTATCTTTTGTTGCAAATGAAAGACATCATGGCTTGAAACCTGTGGTTAAAATAAATGCAAACATTTGCAGGATCCAATGAGCAAAGTTCTCCAGCTGTCTTTACTTCGATGTTCTTTATGTACGCTACTGGCAAGAATTCAAGCAGGTTAACCCATGCATACTCAGCAGAACTGAGTGTTAGAAGCCAATTAGGTGCTCAAGATTTCTCAACATGCATTTCAGCTCACCATGTTGATGATGCCAATACTCGTTGGTGCCACGATGGCACATCAAACAAATTAATCAAGTTGTATGCCAGGTTTTCATCTTTTCCTTAAACTTTGTCAACAAATTCCTTTGCTGTGAGATTTTGCAGATTCACTCCTGTTTTGAGAAAATGGTTTACTGCATAAGACAGTCCTGACAAGTCACTCTCAAACAGTAGATGAAATATATAGGGAATACACCGGTGAAATCTAGCATCCTCTGATTATAGTCTAGTTGATCTGTACTCGGCTGCTGGTATTTGTATATGTCATCATATCTACCACCTAATCCAGTAGAAAACATATGTGGAAAACAGCAAGCTTCAAAACTTTTCTCCCACAAACGCAAGTGAGCTTCTTTTACTTCTTTCATTTGAAAGAGATCAATAGTATCACCAATAACCTCTTTGAAATGCAGAGGATGAATACTGTAGTGTTCAGAAATTTATTTTGATCTAGATCGATCCAACTTTTCAATCTGATATGTGGGTGATCATGTGACATCCTCCATATGTGCTATATCTTGAAGAAGATCTCAGGGGCATATTATCAAGGTCCGGCGTTAAAATTATCGCCGCTTTATCGGCAGAAAACTGCGGCTAAAGCGGTGATAATGGGCTTGATAATATGCCGCAGAGACTTCCAATAGAAGCCCATGTTCACAGCAGGACATGAGCTTCTATGGGAATTCTCTGCGGCATATTATCAAGCCCATTATCGCCGCTTTAGCGGCAGTTTTCTGCCGATAAAGCGGCGATAATTTTAACGCCAGACCTTGATAATATGCCCCTATGTTTTTATGAATATTATTGTGGACCAGATGTAATGTTGCTTTATTGAGTTTACTAAGATCCACTAACTCTTACCATATTTGTTTGCTCTTGGTAGTGCGTCTTAGAAATCTTTCTGCACCCTTATAGTTTCAATATTCTGCTTGAAATCCAATGGCAAGTACACAACTCTACCTTTAAGACCTTTCTGTAACTTTGTTGGAGATAACTTCCCTGTATTTGGCTCCATACAAACTATAGTTTGAATTGGATGTATGCATTGTATTAGAATTGACTCATAAACATTTAAATATTGAAGTTCTTGTGGGATTGGAACTAATTCTTACTTGTTGTTGACTGCTCTAGCTGGCATTGTATTATCCTACAACTTATCACAACAGTACTTTCATATAATTTGTCCTGTGGAGCATTCAAAGTATTCCTCTACAAATAAAAAAAGTTACAAATTCTTGCCACTTATCTCTGTTCTCTTCTTCAGTTTTTGAACACAGCAACATGACGAGTTGGACTTTTGTAGTGAGTGCGTCAACAACACATACGATCACAGTTTAGTTTTCTGATCAAACTATGGTAAACTATGTAATCTCTTCTCAAAAGTTATAAACAATACCTGTGTCCTATTCCTCTACACCTCCAGATGCCAAATAAACAAAACTGAACAACATCCCAAACTTTTTCTACCTCTGCTACTTTATCATGCAGAAGTGCGGTATTAATTTCGCCTAAACATAGCGCATGAGTTTTGACATAGTAACGCCTCCTAACTGAAGTTTGTGCTTTAGAGTTGTGAACAGCTAACATTCTGAAATGATTAAAGGTGCTTTTGCCCACTTTCTTCAAAAGGCATGCTAGTTAATGTCCATGTAAATTAGTATATTTCTTAACTTTGCATGGATCTAATCCTTGCAAAATTCCAATTTTCTGTTTCAGACTTTTGAAGGGAATCTGATGTAAGAAAGCTCTCAATACATCAATTGATTCCTGCCAAATACTACACATACTGCTACAGCTCCATTTATATACAGGGGCCTGTCTATGCCTTACCTGTACCTTCTTCAGCTATTATGACCTCTACATTTCTAGGTACCATCACCTCTTTTGGAATAGGACAACCATCATTCATCTCATTATATCGCACTGATTGTTCTCTTGCAAGCAGCTTTCTTCATTAAAGAAAGGCTAATACTAGAAGTATGTCTCCATTTACCGCAAAATATTTTGCAAAAGTTACTTCCATTGACAGGTCTTCTCTTTTGGCTTCCTTCTCTCATAGACAACACTATTTTATCCAGTGTCCTCATTTGGTTTAGAATCGAAATAAATAGCTTCCTCTTGAGATCAAAGGCCTAATTTGCTACAGCCTCAAAACATTCCTTTTGTCTGACTGCTTCTCTTCATCTTTTACACCTCTTAATAGTTTTTACCGGATTCCAAATTACTTTACTGCGGAACATTCTAACTCTCATTTCCTTCAATTTCCTCTGTCTTCTGGTTAAACTCCTTGCTTTTTTGTACTATTTCTTACTCTTCATATCATGTACTTTTTCTCCTTTCTAAGTTGATCTCAAACTTTGTTTTTTATTTAATTTATTTTGATGATTTTCAAGTTGTCCACATACTATTTAAAGAAATGTTTTGGTTTTCTTACCAGCAGCTCTCTTCTCTTTCACCAATTTCTCTGCATTTTTCCCCTTTTGTTTGTCAGTTGTGAGGCGATAGTATCCATTTCTCGGTTTCTTTCTTCTCTCACTTTTGATGGCATTATAGCTATTTGTACTTAACTAGAAAGTGATGCCTGAAAAGAAAAAAAGGCATTTACCTTTTCATTACATACTATCAGACTACATATTTTAAGTATTTAACTACCAACATAAACAGTTGTCTTATTATAATACCTAAGATAACTCCATTAATGTTCATGTTTATGTGTAAATTTCTCTGTCTTTGTCAGTGTAGGCTTTAGTCTCTCACTGGGTATACTACCACTTTAGTACATATCTGACCGCCTGTATCAGATCCTCTGTGGGTGTGCCACTAGATGAGCAAGTAACTATACTGCTATATGACTCTCTCTCTTAGTAACTCTATGTCTTTGTAAATGTATATGTAAGTGACTGTATAATTTGCTTACTAGCTGTATTAGTGAGTGTTGAGGTATGCACCTCTGTCTGCAACTGGCTCTGCTACTGTGGGATACATAAATACGATGGTGTGTGAGTAAATGTGTAAGTTCCTCTGTCATTGTCTGACTGGGTGTGTGAGTGGCGGCTGTATGTATTTGTCAATAGGTATATAGGTCACACTATGAGTGGGAGACTGGCTGTATAACTGGGCATATGAGTGTGAAAGTGCAAATGCAACTCAGTGAAATTGAAAAGCATACGTCTTACCTTTTAAACACATAGCACCCTGCCTTGTGGCTTGCCTACACCATACCTAAGGGGTGTCTTATATGTAGTAGTAGGGGAGAAGACTCTATGTTTTTCAGAACATGTATATTTTTTTGCAGTATGGGAGGTATATTCTATGCAGTACTAGACATAGGGGTCTGCAAGTGAAAATAAAATGGACATCGCTTACATTTTAAGCACAATGCACCAAGCATTATGGTATACCTACAGCTTATCTGAGAAATGAGTTATGTGCACTAAAAGGTGGGTTTAAGACTTGGCAAGCAGCTTTGACATGCAAAGTCAAGCTGGTCTTTAAAGTGCACAAATACCTTTTGCAGTAGTAGGCCTCACCTAAAAATGCAGAAATATCCTCTGCAGTGCTAGGCCTGACCCATATTTAAAGGACTACATGATTGGATGTGTGACTAGCTTGTGTCAGTAATCGGTTGAATATGTAAATAAGTATAGGTGTACACCTGACCGAGTGCCATCAGATGTTTAAGTATGTATAAGAGTATATGAATGTTTAACTAACTCTATGCCTCACTTAATGCATATATAAGAGGCTAAACAAGTTGCTCAGTCCCTGTGTTGGTGAATATATGGGGTATGTAAGTTTGTCTGCAACTACCTTTGATAGTGCTGCATACATAACGAGTTTCTGAGTATGTCAGTATATGTGTAAGTCCCTCTGTCATTGTCTAACTGGATGAGAGAGAATCTATGCTTTCGAGAACACGTATGTCAGTTTCATTATGGGTGGTATACACTATGTTGTACTTGGAATAGGGGTCTCCAATTGCACAAATAACTTATTGAAACTGAAAAGGCATCTCTTAGCTTTTGAGCACAAAGCATTGTGCTTTATGGTATATCTACAGCTTCTCTAAGAGGTGAGTTATGTGTACTAAAAGATGTGTTTAAGACTTGTCAAAGGGCTTTTTATGACACGTCTAGCTGACAGTGAGAGTACACAGAAAGTCTCTGCACTAGTAGGCTGAGTCATGTTTAATAGACTGTTTGTATGGATGAATGATTGGTTGTGTTCTTGCCTACATATCTGAGTGAGTGCAGGAGTCCACCTGTAGCAGATACATCAGTTGTTTAAATAAGTGTGCCAGTATATGACTGTTTGTTTTAGTAAGTCTATGGCTTTCTAAATGTGTATGTAAGTGGCTGAATCAATACTTTAGTGCATGTGTTTGTGAATAGAGGGGTAGGTAAGTGTGTCTGATACTGCCTTTGATACAGTTGAATACATAACTAGTTTCTGAGTATAACAGTACATGTATAAGTCCCCCTGTCATTGTCTAACTGGGTGAGAGAGAGTCTATGCTTTTGAGAACATCTATATCAGTTTCATCATGTGTGGTATATACTATGTAGTACTTGGCATAGGGATCTCCAATTGCATGAATACATTATTGAAACTGAAAAGGCATCGCTTAGCTTTTGAGCACAACGCCTCGTGCCTATCTCAGAGCTGCATAAAGTGTTCTAACAGGTGCATTTAAGAATTGGCAAAGGGCTTTTTCATTCCAAGTCAAGCTGAAAAGTGAGAGTGCACAGACAGGCTCTGCACTAGTTGGCCTAACGGACTACTTGACTGGATGGTTGACTAGCTTATGTCAGTACTTGGCTGAATATTTTAATACATGTAGGAGTACACTTGTAGGCTTGCCATAAGATGTTTAAGTAAATATGTATAAATATGTTTTAGTAAGTGTATGGTTTTCTGAATGTGTATCTAAGTGGTTGAAAAAATAGATCGGTACCTGAATACAGGTGGGAAAAGTGTGTCTGCAACTGCCTTTGCAGTGCTGTATACATAACTAGTTTCTGAGCATGTGAATGAATGTATAAGTTCCTCTGCGATGTCTCACTGGATGAGACAGTATATGCTTTTCAGAACAAGCATGTCTCTTGCATTGTGGGTGGTATACTCTATGAAGTACTTGGGATAGGGGTCTACAAGTGCATGAATACCTGAGTGAAAAGGACATCTCTTACCTTTTAAGCACAAAGCACTGGTGAGTTATATCAACTAAAAGGTGTGTTTAAGAATTGGCAACGGGCGTTTTTCATGCCAAGACGCGGTGACTGTGAGAGTGCAGACTGGCTCTGCACTAGCATTTCCGAGCCATGTTTAATGGACAATTTGTCTCGATGGAGTCCACCTGAAGCAGTGCTATCAGATGTTTAAGTATGTGTGCAGGTTAATCACTGTCTGTTTTAGTAAGTCTATGGTTTTTTAAATGTGTCTACAGGTCTATAAATGTGTGTGTAAGTACAGGCGCGGCCGGCACCGGTAAAAGCAGCAGTGGGGCGGGGGTTGGGGTGGAAGTCGACAGACGAGGGGATAGGGAAGTAAAATAAATAAATAAATAAAACCACTTACCTTGTGCTTGCAACATCAATGAGTCAGTGATGCGGCGAGCACAAGGTAAGTGGTTTATTTATTTTTCATTTGACTTTACCTATCCCCCACTCTGCCCCGTAGCCTCCCCTCTGTTACCTGTGCAGGCCTTGCCTATGTAATTGGCTGAATGTATACCTCAGTACCTATTTTGGAGAATGTAAGTGTCTCTGTAACTGCTTTTGATACTGCTGCATACACAAGTACTTTCTGAGTATGTGAGTTAATGTATAAGTCTATCTGTTTCTGTTCAACTGGGTGACTGAGAGGTCCATGCTTTTGAAAACATGTTTGTCAGTTGCATTGTGGGTGCTATACTCTATGTAGTATCTGTCATAGGGGTGTGCAAGTGCACAAGTAACTTACTGTAACTCAAAAGGCCATGTCCGATCTTTAAACTGCCAAACTCTGTGCTTTATAGCATACCTACAGCTTATCACAGAGTTCAGTTATATGTTCTAAGCTTTGGGTTTAAGACTTGACAATGGATTTTACATGCCAAGTCGAGCTGGCAGTGAGAGTGCAGAGATAGAATCTGTACTAGTTGACCCGTGTTTAAAGGAGTATTTGTCTGAATGGATGAGTATGCTGTGTCTGTACTTAGCTACATATCAGAGTGAGTGTAGGTATCCACTGCTAGCCATGAGATGTTTACTTAAGTGTGCTGGTATATGACTCTCTCGTTTCCTAATTTTAAGGCTCTGTGAATATTTATGTAAGTGCATGAATAAATACATCAGGACCTATGTTAGGGAATATAGGTGTATGTAAGTGTCTCTATAACTGCTTTTGATACTGCTACATATAGAAGTACTTTCTGAGTATGTGAGTGCATGTATAGGTCCCTCTGTCACTGTTTGACTGGTTGAGTGAGAGTCTTTGTGCTTTTGTGAACATGTATGTCAGTTGCATTATCGTTGGTATACTGTATGTAGTATTTGGCATGGGGGTCTCCAAGTGCACGAGTAACTTATTAAAAATCAAAGGACATTCATTTTCTGTTAAGCACAAATCACCATGTTTTATGGCATACCTACAGCTTATCTCAAAGGGGGGTTATGCATACTAAAACATAGGTTTAAGACTTGAAGAAGGGTTTTTACTTGTGAAGTCAAACTGGCAGTGAGAGTGTACAGACAGGCTCTGCACTAGTAGGTCCAACCCATGTTTAAAGGACTATTTGGCTAAATGGATGAATATGCTGTGTCAGTAGTTGGCTACATATCTGAGTGAGTGTAGGTATCCACCTGTAGCAGCGTCATGAGATGTTTAAGTAAGTATAAAAGTATATGACTGTCTGTTTTTGTAAGTCTATGGCTCTCTAAATGTGTATGTAAGTGGCTGAACAAATATTGCAGTGCTCTGTTGGGGAATAAAGGGGTATATACATGTACCTGCAACTGCCTTTGATACTGATTGTGGAAGTGGCTCTCGTTGACTAGGTGTGTGAGTAGCTCTATCTTAATCTTAATGGCTATGTGAGTTGGAATATTCTTCCCGATAAAGGGCTTTTACATGCCAAGTCAAGCTGGCAGAGAGAGTGCAGAGACAGGCTATGCACTAAGTCCCTGACATGTTTAAAAGAGTATTTGTCTGAATGGATGAATATTTTGTGCCAGTACTTGGCTACATATCTGAGTGAGTGTAGGTATCCACCCGTAGTAGTGTCATAAGATTGGTAAAGTAAGTGTTCCAGTATATCACTGTTTTAGTAAGTCTTTGGTTCTGTAAATGTATGTGTAAGTGGCTGAATAAATACCTTAGTGCTTGTGTTAGTGAATAGAGGGGTATGTAAGTGCGAGTGCAACTGCTTTTGAAACTGAATGTGTACATGCATCTGGCTATCTTGGACTGGGTAAGTGAGTTGCTCTATCTTCATCTTAAAGGGTAAGTGAGTTTGAGCATGGGTTGGCAACTGTATTTATAATTGCACATATAGGTCTATAATTACACACATGACTTAGTAAACATAAAACTACATGCAAATAGAAAAACTCTGTCCTTTAGTCTACTTACAGCCTACCTTATGAATCAGTTTTATGTAATAACTGCTGCATACATAAGTTCTATACAGGTATATCACTGAATGGCTACATACCTCTGACTCTCTCTTATAGACTAAATGAGTAATATTTGTTCCCCACATATACACAAAACTTGTACTATATGTGTAACACTGCATATTTAACTTTACATATAAGTTTCAAACTACACATGTGAATCAGTATTATGTAAAATACCATGTCTTACAATCTAATCAAATACAAGCCTATCCTATAACTTACCAACACCCATCCTAAAGGGTCTCTAATATCGAAGTCCTATGTTTCACCGGTTCATGTGTTATGTATTGCTAGAGAGCATATTTTTCCCTTTCAATTCTGTTTTGATTTTAAGATTTCTAAAGTGCAAGAATGCCCTTTGCATCTTGGCGCTGACATTTATCTGGTTTTAAACTGTTAAAAGTGGCTGAGGGAAACTATAGAGCACAAGGGAACATCAAGGATTTTCTGTATATGCCCCTCCTCAGCAACAGAGATCTTCCTTCACACTCTCATGAATTTAATCCTGGCTCTCCCTGGGGGTACCACAGTGGTGAGAGTAGACTGGAGTATGTGAGAGCCTCTCAGTAATGGGTCTGTGTGACACATGGCAACTGTAGAACCCTAAGACCCTAAGCAGCAACAGTACAAACATACCTCAGCAGCTCATCACTCCCATGCGTGTTTAGACCTCACTTATGCAAGACACAGACTACTTGCATGTTTCTAAGATAGAGATTCTCCCTAGAGGAATCTCTGATCATGCCCCGGTACTCATCTGTCTAAGCTCTAAGGCTGCTACCTGGTGTCCTATGTGGTGGCTTAATGTATGGCACCTAAAGATGAGGAGTATTCCTAGGCTCTGGCTAATGAGCTCCAAACATTTTGATTTTGATGTTAGATTTATAAAGCGCCCTATGCCCCAAGGCGTCAAGGTGCTGTACTGTTCTTTTAAAATGGAATAAATCAACACTACAAGTTTCAGAGTTTAAAGGTGAATATTATATTTGAGCAGCATATTATCTATGGACGCCTAAAACTTTGCAGACCTTGTAGTACCTTGTTAAGTATAAGTTTAAAACTTACC
Organism: Triturus cristatus; assembly: GCF_964204655.1. Classification (NCBI taxonomy): domain Eukaryota; kingdom Metazoa; phylum Chordata; class Amphibia; order Caudata; family Salamandridae; genus Triturus; species Triturus cristatus. Next base: position 802,778,449 of record NC_140581.1, read on the forward strand.
AACTAGAGCATGCAGTAAAACAATACAAGTGCAATATACAGTTCCAGGGCAACATATTGTTAATAACTTGTCACACAGCTAGTCTGAACAACAGACAAACAGTCACATACTCACAAACCTAGAAACAGACTTACTAATCCATTAATACACATATAGAACACTAACACAACCACACATACTTCGTCTTATTAAGTTACAGCCTCACATACACCTTTTAATTCAAATGTTTTTTTTTCAAATTTCAATATTATTCACATACCTGAAAATTTAGTTTGTTGGTTAAATCGTTTTTTTGCTCTTATTAGACAGAGTCAATACTCTCAGAAAATATGAAAACTAAGCATATGATTGGCACTGCAGTCTCACACAAAGCAACCATTATTGGCAACCTTTTCAACTCTGCACTCTCTGATACTGCTGAAGGCAGCATATAAAAACATGCCTTTCATAATGTACTTTTCTAACTCCACTTCTGAATGGTTATTATGTGTTACCCCTTTTAAGCACTTTGTTAAAGAAGGCCAATATGAAAGGGTCTTTGTGCATATTCACGATTACTCATGATCAGCGCAACAAATTCATTAAAAATTAAAGGACTCCAAAAACAGATTTAGCTTGGTAGTTTTATTACCTTAGAGCTACACTACACTTCATAAGAACACCTTCAGTCAGAAACAAACCTTTATTCTTCAAAAATGAATCTACGCACTTCTAATTTCCAAAAGCAGAAAACACTCTCTATAAGATGCTTTTGCTGAAATACTCTCTTAGCAGAGAATTCATAGCAAGTTCCCTGCACATTATAGAAGGACCATACTAGTTACAAAAATAAGCTGCAACAGGTGTGGTTTGCAGTACAGAATTAAAAGCATATTCAAGTCTGCATTACAATTTCCTATTTTTATCAGAGTCATTCACAGATCTAGTGACTTATCCTTTCAATATACTACCTAAGTTTATTCACCTGCATATTGACAATATCCAATCAAGTATGTTTTTTCAAACCAGGAACACACCTATATTTTAACTGCCTTTCATTTTGAAAACTGTCTCATTCAGCTCGAGCATTATCCTATCTGCTACTGCTGCTACACTTCAAAATAGACAACGTGTGGATAGTGAGCCACAGCTTTGTCTTCAGGGCTAGATAGAGTGGCATTGACAGGGACTTGAGTTTGGCTAATGTGAACATTACTTGGATTGGCCAGAGAGGGTTAAGGTGGCATCAATTGCTACCTTTGGTTAAAAGCATTGGGGATTGCCAACCCCCTCTACTCATGACTCCGCACTGTGGTGGCAATGACATAGGCACACCAACTGGAGTAGGACTGGAAATCCTAATGAAGGATACCTTTTCACAATTAATTACAGTGTTCCCTTAGACTGCATTGGTATTCTTTAACTTATGCCACAAGCAGAAATGGAAGTGGTCTATTCAGTTCTAACCAGAGACTGACAAAGCCACAAAACTTGTTTATAAAGCTATTTCTGCATTCCTCAGAGACCATAACATGGGCTCTATCTACAACAACAGCTTGCGTTTTGACAAGCATGGAATCTGAAGAAGTGATGGTGTTTAATTTGCAGATGAAGGCAAGGTATTTCTGAGAAACTTGAAACTCTGGATCTTCTCTTATGTGTAGCTGTCATATGTGCACAGTCAACACAAAAGCTCTTCTCAGGGCCACCCTAATTCTCCCAAATATTTTCATTTCCATTTTTAATGTTGATTCACAAATACTTTATGAATACGCAAAACAAAAACAAACATTCAATAGACAACTGTACATTCTAAATTCATTTCTATACAAGTGATTCTGTGCATCACACTGAGTATATCAGTTAACCCTGGGCGTAGTTCGCGTAGTAGCGCTACGCATAGCTACGCGAAGTGCACTTCGCACTAAGCGAGATACGCGTAGCACTTCGCGAACTGTGTAGTGCGCTGTTCGCGATGATTGCACAGTGCCGGATGCTTGTCCGCACTGTGCAATCATTGAAAACAGCATCTTGCACAGTGAGAGCTGTCGTTTTCTGTCGCTCGAGTAGATTTTTACTCGAGCGGCAGCTTTCTCAACGCGGACTGGTAGTTTCTCATCGCGAGCGGTTGCGAGCGTACTCGACCACTCGCAATGAGAAACCTGACCTCCCCGCGTTGAGAATCTCGCCGGGAGGTTTATTTTCCAAGCTCGCGATCGGCAACTTGATGTTACTGATCGCAAACGAGGAAAAAGTCTCGCAGAGATGTCATTTTGCTCGCTCGCGGTCGCCAACTTGATGTTGAGGACTGCGAGCGAGCAAAAAATGCCAACTACGCTACGCTACGTGATTTCGCACTGTGCTACGTGCAATTCACGTAGCGCGAAGTAGCACAAACTACGCAAACTTCGCCAGCGTAGCGTAGTTGTCCACCCAGGGTTAATATCAGTACCTAAATTACTATATAAATGCATTTATGAGTCCCTGAGTATGTCAATGAGTGGGTCTACGAGTGTTTAAGTGGGTCTGTAAGTGGGCACATAGGTATCTCACATGGTCTCTCAAATAGTACCTGAATGGGTACATGAGTGGGTGCATGAGTGGGTCAGTGAGTGACTGTGTGAGTATCTAAGTGGGTCTGTGTGTGGGTGTGTGAGAGTGTGAGTGGGTCTATGAATCAGTACATGAGGGTCTAAGTGGGTGTTCAAGTGGGTTCAAGTGGGTTCATGCCTATCTATGTAGGTCTGTTTGTGAGTGTGTGAGAGTCTGTTTGTGGGTGTGTGAGAGTCTGAATGGGGCTGTGAGTGGATACACAAGTTTCCAAGTGGGTCTCTTTATGTGTGTGTGAGTGGATCTGTGAGTGGGTGCATGAGTGTTTGAGTGGGTCTGTGAGTGTCTGTGTGAATGTCTGAGTGGGTCTGTGGGTGGGTGCATCAGAGTCTTAGTGAGTCTATAAGTGGATACATGAAGGTCTGAATGAGCATGCATGAGTCTCTGAGAGAGTCTGTGAGTGGGTAAATGAGTGTTTGAGTGGGTCTGTGAGTGCATGAGAGTTTAAGTGAGTCTGTAAATGGGTGCTTGAGAGTCTGAATGGGTTTCTGAGTGTGTGCATGAATGTCTGAGTGGGTCTGTGAGTGAATGCATGAGTGTCTGAGTAGCTGTGTGCATAGGTGTGCAACTGTCTGGGGAGGTCTGTCGGTGGGTGCATACATGCCTGAGTAGGCCTGTGAGTGGGTGCATGAGTGTCTGAGTGGGTCTGTGAGTAGGTAAATTAGTGTTTAGATGTATCTGTGAATGGGTACATGAGTGGTTGAGTAGGTCTGTGAATGGGTGCATGAGAGTCTGAGTGGGTCTCTGATTCAGTGCATGAGTGTCTGAGTGGGTCTGTGAATGAGTGTAGGAGAGAATATATGAATGGGTACATGATTATCCTAAAGGGTGTGTGAGTAGGTATGAGTGTCTGATTAGGTCAGTTAGTGGGTATGTGAATGCTGAGGGGGTCTGTTAGTAAGTAAACAAATGTCTGAGTGGGTCTGTGAGTGGGTGGATGATTGTCTGGGTAGGTCTGTGGGTGGGTGCATGCATGTCTGAGTGGGTGTGTGAGTGGGTACATGAGTGTTTGAGTAGGTCAGTGAGTGGGTAAATCAGTGTTTGGATGCATCTGTGAATGGGTGCATGAGTGTTTGTGTAGATCTGTAAATGGGTATGTGAGAGTCTGAGTAGGTCTCTGAGTGGGTGCATGAGTGTCTGAGTGGTCTCTGAATGAATGTATGACTATCTGTGAGAGTATGTGAGTAGGTACATGAGTATCCTAGTGGGTGTGTGAATGGGTACATTAATATCTGAGTGGGTCAGTTATTGGGTGTGTGAATGTCTGAGGGGGTCTGTTAGTGGGTGCACAAATGTTTGAGTGGGTCTGTGAGGGGGTGAATGTGTGTCTGAATGGGTCTATGAGTCACTACATAAGTGTCCAAGAGGGTCTCTGAGTGAGTGAATGAGTAGGTCTGTAAGTGGGTTCATGAGTGTATGAGTGGTTCCGTAAGTGGGTCCACAAGTATCTGAGGAGGTCTCCAAGTGTGTGCAAGAGAGTCTGAGTAGGTCTATGAGTGGGTACATGAGTGTCTGAATGGGTCTGTGAATGGGTACATGAGTCTCTGAGTAGGTCGTTTAGTGGGTGCATGAGTGTCTCAGTGGGTCTCTCTGTGGGTACATCAGTATCTAAGTGGTTCTGTGAGTGTACCCACTCACAGACCTACTCAGACACCCCTTCACCTACTCACACACCCACTGAGATACTCATGCACCCACTCACAGACCGACTCAGAGACACCTCCACTGCCTCACAAACTTACTTAAAAACTCACTGTTGTAAGGTGGAAGTATTATCTGATATGTCTTGGAGGCCTTATCGTGTAATACTACCACAATACACAGAGATAGACCTTGGATTCACCCTTAGCTGTCTTAGCTCAGTCCTAGTAGTGTGGTGCACAGCAGTCAGGTGTATTTAGATGAACATCTGTAAAGCGATGACAATAAGTAAATGACACGACTCAAAAGAAACCTTGACACCAATTTATAAAAATAGATTGTATTTGTATATAAAATAAATATATGCACTAAAACCAACTTAATATGATACAGATAACCAGAGTTATTGGTCTTCAAAGTATTAACCAATACATGCAATAAAAGCTGTCAAATGTTCACCATTGAAATTAATTTTGGAAAACACACTGAGCAAAAGGATAGTTGCAGGGCAAGTTCAAATGAACCGTCTTGTGGTTGAAGTGCTGCGCATCCCTAGACCAAGACTCGACAGTCCCTCCGAGAGTAGAGGACTTTTAGGGTCCCAGGACCAAATTGTAACAGGTGGCTTTCCTCTACTTTGCTCGGTGGTACTGGGTGCAAAGGTAGCTAGAAGCTGTCGTTCACCGGGGCAGGCTGCGCCAAAGATGCTGTCCTTTGTTTTTTCAGTGTATTTGTAAGGTTTCTTTATTATATTCCCATACCATAACAACCCTGTACCGTTTGGTTTTTTAAAGTGAATTTCTATGGTTTTTTAACTAAAAGTCATGTTTGCAGTGTGGTGGAGAAAAGGGGTGGGGCCTTTGACCAGCTCTCCAGAATCCTACTGTGTCAGACTTACTGAAGGTTACAGGAGGGCTACTGGGCCCCCGAAAACCCTCAGCATCCAAGCTGACTTCATTCCCTGACCAGCAGTGCACCAGGAAACATATTTGCAAAGTGTTGGAGAAAGGGGCATGGCCTCTGAAGACCTCTCAGCAATCCCGCTGTGTGGGACTTGCTGGAGGTAACAATCAATCAAACAATCAGGGGTTTATAAAGCGCGCTACTCACCCGTGAGGGTCTCAAGGCGCTGGGGGTAGCAGCTCCGGATCAGCCGAAAAGACAGGTCTTGAAGTCCTTCCTGAACGTGTGCATCACCGGGGAGCGTCTGATGTTCACAGGGAGCTCTTCCAGGTCTTGGTCGCGATATAGGAGAAGGTTCTCCCATCTGATTTGCTTCTTCGGATGTGAGGGACTTTTGCCAGGGTAAGGTCAGCGGAGTGGAGGTTCATTTTGGGTACGTGGAAAGATGATCTCTCGTTGAGGTATTTGGGTCCGGAGTTGTTGAGGGATTTGTAGGCGTGGGTGAGGAGTTTGAATCTGATCCTTTTCTTGACGGGGAGCCAGTGGAGGTTTCGTAGGTATTGGGTCATGTGTTCGTGGCGCAGTGTCCCAAGAATGAGTCTGGCTAAATTGTTCTGGATGGTTTGGAGTTTGTGTAGAACGGTTCTGTTGCTTCCAGCGTGGAGGGCGTTGCCATAATCCAGTCTGCTGGTTACTTTGGCCGCGAAGGGGGCGAGAGAGATGGGCCAGTAGTTTTTCAGGTCTGTAGGGTCTGCCGTGGGCTTCTTGAGGAGGGGTTTAACCTCCGCCCACTTACAGACATCCAGGAAGATGCCAGACCTGAAGGAGGCATTGATGGTTCGTTGTAATTTGGGTGCGATGGCGGCAGCTGCTCTGTAGAATATGTGCAGTGTACAGGGGCTGTAGGGGCTCCTGAGTGGGTTTTCTTCATGGTAGCGGAGATGAGTTCTGCAGTGGCGGGATTCCAGGTCATGAGGGTAGGCTTGTCGGTGGCGTGGAGGGGGTGGTGTCCGGCGTCTGTTCGCTGAAGTTGTCATAGATGGCCTTGATCTTCAGATGGAAGTAGGAGCTGAGCTTGTCACAGAGTTCCTGGGAAGGTGTGACGTCTGTGGCTTCGCAGGGGGGTTTTGCGAACTGCTGTATGACGCTGAACAGTTCCTTGGTGTTGGTTGCATTGGTCTGGACTTTGTCTCTTATGAAGGTCCGTTTGGTGTCTCTTAGGCGCTGGTGGTATTTCTTGAGGGCGTCCCTGTGGCTGTTATGCGCTTCTGTCATTTTCTGGTTTTGCCAGGTTTTCTCTAGGCATCTGCAGGACCGTCTGGCTTCTTGTAGTTCTGTGGTGAACAAGAGGGCTTATTGGCCCCAAGTACCCTCTTGAGCCAAGGGCACTTCATTCCCAACCAGTTGCACCAGGAGGAACCTTTGCAGAGTGGTGGTAAAAGGAAGCAGGGCCTCTGGCGACTAGTGCCAGCTGTTCAAAAAATATATATATATTAGGGGAGGGTGGCTCCCCTCCCCACGTTGAATTCTGGCCCTGGGGACCCCATCACGAGAGTCCTGGCCTTTTTTGTAATTTACTTAAAAGCTTAAATGGGAGGGGGGCCCAGCGCCCCTAAATTGGTTGATTTCAGCCCCTGGGGCCCAGCCTCAATTTTGGGTGCCCTGATCCCACCCAGGACACACACTCAGTTGGAAAACAAGGATACCCCTCAAGCCCCTTACGGCCCCTACCAGCTCCCAGCCTCCTGACGGAGCTGGCATTGCTTTTACAGAGAGGGAGATGCTAACTTGCAGCACCCTCTCTGTAAAAGCAATTGTGCTCCACTTTCAGGAAGTGAGACCACATTCTTAATGTTCTTGGTTGCTGAAAGTGGAGCACAGTTTGCTTTGGCTTGGTGGGAGTGGTAAAGGTCCATTCAAGCCACAGCAAACAGCTATGTCCTGAGGGTGGGCACTGTCGTACTTTAATATTCGGGACCGCGTAGGGGACAGGGCCCTACCCCTGTCTATGTTGGTATTAGCGAACCGCAAATGGTAAATGCGGCATGTACGAGTGCTTTATATACCGTTCTAGCTATGAATGCACTGTGTACACGTTATTCAGCTTCACTACGCGGGTTCCATTTTGGAAGCAGTGGCCATCTTGTCATTGCCCTCACATAGGCTATAATGGAGTAAATACGGGCCTCACAGTACATGGGCTTTCCCTCTGACTTCTCTGTGACCTGGGCAGCTGGCTCTGCTGCCCCGGGTCAAACCGGTCTCACGAGCTCCCCTTCCTCCGTCCACCTGTGATTAGCATCAGGGTTTGACCCGTCATAAAACCCTTTCATTCTACACAATCCCCCGGCTAATCTCTTCCACACCTGCTTGTTCCTGCTTTATGACTTGTTTCCCAAAACAGGAGATGCTCATGTTTATTGGGGGGTCTCTTTACATCAAACATGGGATCTGAACCTTACTGTGTAAATCATTGTGGGCTGGCCGAACTGGAATGTGGGATGGTCATCATGACTCTGCTTTTTCGTTTGTAATGTATACCTTTATATGGCCATATCGTAAACCAAGGAATGTGTGCCTGGAGCATGATATTTTGTACTTAAGGAGAAGTCCGTTCCTATGATTTTCAGCAGCCTCCTGAGAACATACACGCTGTTGTACTTCTAGGATACCTGTCATTGGTCTGCAGCCAATAAACGATTCTTTGACTTCACCCAGAAGACTCTGTGTTTCTGTAGGTCCGGAACAGGGTGAAACCCAGAAGTCATAGGGTGTGTGCCCCTGCACCGCTGGGTCTAAAATACCCAGTACTTCAGTTTGGCGCCCAACGTGGGGCCGATTTCAGCGGTACCAGTCCAAGCCAGAGGTTCGTGAGGAGCTTCGTGTGGAAATTCCGGAGGAAGGCCGCCACTTCATCGACCCCTGCATGTCGACGTGGTCCGAAAGTCTTTTCTGCGAGGTTCTCCGCGTCCCGACGGCTACGAAGGACTGCTGCCCTGATTAATCGACCTGTTTTGGACCCTTGACGAGTTTGAGAGAGCGAAACAATTGAGAGAGTCTTCTGGTGACGCCATCGATCAGCAATATTCAGTTAAGTATAAGTGGAGCGTCTCCCATTTGTTTTGGTATCCCTCGGGATCGTTTGGTTTGATTTGGTAATTGGTGATTTGGTGTTTGCAAACCCCAAAGCCAGAGGATTCGTGTATTCACGAGGCTATCGTAATCGATAATCCTTTGACGTTTGGATCTAGACTAGTGAGCGAAGATGCCTGGTTCTGGACTATTTGGTAGATTATTCTGTTTGGGTTGTGGAAAAGATTTCCAGCTCGAGGAATCATGTCCGGTTCCTCCGGATGGAACTCCAACTTATGAGCTCTATGTGAAACATGGCGTAGGCCCCATTGCATATAACGAAGTGTGGATCCACTACACCAGGAAAGATGGTGCTTTAAAATGGCCCCAAAATGGTAGTTTTGATACCGATATTTTAGATAATCTGGAAATTAAATTGTTTAAGAAGAAAGCCCGGCCGGCGATGTTTGACTCTTTCCGCTTATGGCGAAAGGAAGCCAAACAGAAGGAAATTAAGTTAGCGAAAAAGAATAAAAGAGAGAGAGGTATGTCAGTAATGCAAGCAGCTGTACAATTTAAAGACAATGAAGAGGAGCAAATGAATGAGCAATTGCACAGGCAGCGCAAGTTAGGGATTGACAAATGTTACCCAGTTTTGCCACATTCTAAGCAGGATGAGTCAGAAGAAAAGGAGAAAGATCCCTTGATGTCACATTTGTTGAGTTCGCCACCCCCGTATGCTCAAACTGCCACGGCGCCTCCCCAGCTTGTAAATATGCCACCTCCAGTGCATATACTGCAAGCCTTGCCGCAACCGCCAGTTGCTTTGCAGCCAGTTCCTATTCCTGTAGCGCAGCCTTCTCAAGCGCCGCCAGTTGTGCTTCCAACTGCCCCCGCATTTCCTGCGACTTTGCCTAATCCAGTAACTACCTCCCCTAACACTCTTCCTTCCATCACTCCAGTACCTGTCTCTACATCCTCTTTTCTTCCCTCTGTTTTTCCCCCTGTTCTCGCCTCAGCTTCTCCTTCGGCGCGACAGCGCTTAGCTAATGTGGTTACTACATTAATGTCTCCTCTCTTTGGGTCATCTGGTGCAACTCCTGGTTTACAGCGTAAGCAGCTGCGCAGCCAATTGCCTAACCCCGATGAGAAAAAGGTAATAGATCACATGGCGCGTAGATGGATCGTTTTTCCTTCACTTTATGATGTGGAATCAGTTGTCAATACTTTCCATCAATGGGATGCCCCTAAACAGAGATATGTGTTCGAGAAAATGTGCGAAATTCTCTGTGAAGAATTGGAGGATAGTGGTAAAAATCCGAGTCCGCAGGAATTGTGTAGAGTGAGGTTCGATTTTGGAACTGGTATAATTGTGGACCGCGAAGTAGATAAAGAAGTTGCGGTTGTATTGTCACTTAGGAATGACGATTGCCAACAGTCATTGTTTGAACAAGAGGTCCTTGTGGGGAGAAAGGCAAAAGCGCGACAATACCCCATGAGAGAAGTTCCCCCGGTATGGAAGGAAGCGGTTGCAGCTGTCGGTGGTAACCCCGCTGTGGCAGCGCATTTCCAGCGTGTTTGGGTGCATGTTCCATGGAAGCGCTCTGAAGTATTAGCGCTTAAGCAGTCCTTACCTGATCCCCGTAAGAACCCAGCAGGTTATTATAAAGAGTTGTCACAGACGGCAGGGTCATGCATTATGAATCTGGCCGATATAGACATGTTGTTTGGCAATGTTGTTCCACAGCCTCTATGGGGATCAATTCGTAATGTAGATCACAATGCAGAACTAGGGGATACATGGGCCAACATTGTTGCTGCTGATGCTAGACAAACGGGTGGTGCGAAACCAGAACCTTTAGTAGCTGAACTCCCTGGTAGAATCATCACGTATATGAAGACACTAATGCCTGCAATGCGCGTAAATTGGGACAAGTTATCTGCATGCAAGCAGAAGAAAGATGAGACAGTGTCAGACTTCTTTACTAGGTTTGAAGAAACGTTTATTGACCACAGTGGGCAAGATATGAGTACTGAGGGTGGCCAACGGCTGTTTGTGGATAAGTTTGTGCAGAATTTACTTCCTGACCTGTGTAAAAAGTTAAAAGATTCAGAAAGTTCTTGGGCTGTTTCTTCTTCAGCGCAAATACTGGCTACTGCACAGTATTATGAAAATAGAGATAAAGACGACAAAGATAGAACGGAGAAGAAAACGAAGGAACTGAAGACAAAGGTCCTTTTACAGCAGGCCTATCCGCCACGTGGAGGTCAGAATAATTATAGGCAACCCCAAGGTGTCTATCACCAACCCCAACAGTTTCAGAACAATCAGCAAATGAACGGGTATTACCAACCACGTGTCCCTGTAGGTCCCAACCAATGTTCATACTGCAAAGAGGAAGGTCATTTTAAATATAGTTGCCCTAAATTAATGCAGCGGAACGGTAATATGTATGGCACAAGAGGTAGGGGTGGTCAGCAAGCTCCTAGAGGTAGAGGGCGTGGAAGTGTTCCCCAGAACGCGCGTCCTCTGCCGCCTCAAAGTACCATCAATAGCTTTGATCAGCAAGCTAACGCGATTAGCAATACGGCTCAGTATTATAATAGTGATTATTATGCAGAGGACGGTGATGCAGAGAATAATGATTACTAGGACAGCCATAGACAGAGAGAGGGAGTTGTTTCAGTGCCAGTGGATCAGAGTGGACCGTATGTTGAGGTGACTACAGCCAATGTAACGGAGCCTTTTCTGCTAGACACTGGTGCTGCAAAGAGTTCAATCATGCATTCAAAACTCCCTGGCGCACCTTTGTCTGGCGATATAAATGTTTCAGTAGGTTTTTCTGGCGCCCCAGTTAGGAACCCGATTTCTAGTCCCATGTCACTTTCTGTTGGACCTTGTGAGCTGAAAGCACCCCTGATCCTGACAACAGGTTGTGGTGAGAATTTACTGGGATTAGATTTGTTGAAAAGATTACACGCTACACTGTATTGTTCTCCTTCGGGAGTACAACTTACATTAGGTAGGAAAGTGATTTCCCCAATGTATTTGTCTAAAAACACGATGCCACCTGAATTGTCATCCCTTCCGGATGCCCTTTGGGCTACTGGTCCCAATGACGTGGGCCTCTTGGAGATACCGCCATATGTGGTGACTTTAAAGGCTAATGTCAGACTGCCACGTATTCCCCAGTACAAGATCTCTAATGAAGGGCAGAAAGCATTGTTAGACATTGTCAGCGACTTGATTCATAAGGGTGTGATTGAAGAGACAAGAGGCAACGTTTGTAATAGTCCGATCTTACCTGTCTTAAAACGAACGGACCCTTCACAGCCACCTGTTTACAGGTTTGTGATTGATCTTAGAGAGGTTAATAAGATTGTTGTGCCACAGTTTCCGGTTGTCCCCGATATAACTGCCTTGTTAACGATGATTCCAGCCTCTGCTGTATGGTTTTCAGTGATCGATTTAAAGAATGCTTTCTTTAGTATCCCAATTGCAGAAGAGAGTAGAGATATTTTTGGGTTTAGTCTGGGAGGCCGAAGCTTCCGCTTCAAACGCGCTCCCCAGGGCTACTGTGAGAGTCCATCCATATACAGTCAGGCTTTGAAAGCCCAGCTTGATGCACTTGTTTTACCTAGTGGCGCTATCCTGATTCAGTACGTGGACGATTTACTGTTCGCCGCGGATACTGAGAAGATCTGTAAAGAAGCCACATTGTCACTGTTGCGCCATTTATCCGCATTCCATCACAAAGTATCTCTCTCTAAGCTGCAATATTGTCGACAAGAAGAGACCTACTTAGGTCATCTCTTATCGAAGGAGGGAAGGAAACTGACCCCCGAAAGAATTCAAGCCATTGCACAGTTGAGTGTGCCAAAAACACAGAGAGAAGTGCGTGCTTTCTTGGGCATCACTTCATACTGTAGGCATTGGATCCCTAGTTTTTCTTTATTGGCAAAACCTTTGTTAGCCTTAACATGCAAAGACACACCGACTCCTATCCCATGGTCTGAAGAGTGCCAGAAAAGTTTTGTGGAATTGCGTAATGCGTTATGTTCAGCACCTGTGTTGGGTACTCCTGACTACAGTAAGCCTTTTACATTGTATGTTCACGAGAAAGATGGATGTGCGTTGTCAGTGTTAACACAGCCTTTTGGCGACAGACCGCGCCCATGCGCATATTTTTCATCCACCTTGGACCCTGTAGCGAGGGCATTGCCAAGCTGTCTGAGAGCGACAGCTGCTGCAGCGATGTCTATCCGACAATCGGCTGGTTTGGTAATGGACAACACATTGATTGTCATGGTTCCACACGCTGTAGATACATTATTAAATAGAACTAAGACACAACACTTGACTAGTGCACGATTATCGGGCTACGAACTTACACTGTTAGCTAATCACATACACATAAAAAGATGTAATACGCTGAATCCAGCTACATTGTTGCCAATTCCAGCAGACTCAGATGAGGTTGAGCAACATGACTGTCTGTTCAGAACAGAAGAAGAGACGAAAGGGAGAGTAGATCTCAAAGATACTCCCCTGACTGAGTGTGATGGCACTTTATGGGTAGATGGGTCCTGTTTCAAGCTCCCTAATGGTGACACGACTGCTGCATATGCTATCACGACTCTACACACGGTTGTGGAAACTGCACGAGTGCCACATAATTCGGCCCAAGCAGCAGAATTAATCGCCCTCACGAGAGCATGTGTGTTGTCTGAAGGAATGAGAGTGAACATATACACAGATAGCCAGTACGCCTTTGGCGTGGCTCATAATTTTGGGCGTTTGTGGAAGGAGCGTGGGTTCCTGACGTCGCATGGAGCTAAAATTCAGAATGGCAAGTTGGTGAATGATCTTCTTGAGTCACTGACCTTACCGTTGCAAGTTGCGATCATGAAATGCAGTGCGCACAGGAAAGTCACAGATGATGTTGGACGTGGGAATGCGTTTGCTGATGAGACCGCGAGAGAAACGGCACAAAATGTGAAGACTAGAATGTATGTTGCAGGTCCCGCAAGATGGGTTAATGATGTTGGAATGTGTGAGAACACAATAGAGAGTGTGAAGTCGCTTCAGGCTGAAGCCACAGAGGAAGAGTTAAGCAAGTGGAGAGAAAGTATGGGTAAGTTGGATGAGAATGGTTGTTGGATTGATCTGACAGAACATAGGCGATGGTTGTTGCCTGATGCATATGTGCTTCCAGTAGTTACTATGGCACATGGAATGGCACATATCAGTACGAAAGGTATATGCAAGTTGTTGGCTCCAGTATGGCAGAATGCTGGGATTCCCAAGTGTGCAGAGAATGTGGTCAAGAATTGCATAGTATGCCTGAAGTACAACCCTGGTAGGGGAACCCCAACTCCGGCTGGTCACTTTGTACCCCCATCATGTCCGTTTGAAGTTTTGCAGCTGGACTTTATTCACATGGAAAGATGCAACAACCTGAAATATGTATTGGTGGTTGTTTGTGCTTTCTCAAAATGGATTGAGGCTTATCCTCTGAAAGATAACACTGCCCTATCCACAGCCAAAGCCCTTGTGAAGGAGTTTTTTCCTAGGTTTGGGATGCCAAGAATGGTGTGGTGTGATAACGGAAGTGAGTTTGTGGGTAAAGTGATGAAGAATGTATGTGAAGGGCTAGGGATAAAGCAGAAGTTCCACGCTGCAAATCACCCCCAATCAGCTGGATTAGTAGAACGCTACAATGGAGCCTTAAAACTCAAGCTGGCCAAAATCCAGGCGAGCACCGGTCTTGAATGGCCTGACGCTCTGCCTTTAGCACTCTTGTCTACTAGAATGACCATACACTCACGAGTGGGACTTAGTCCTTACAAGGTCGTTTTTGGCCGTCCCGCCAACGTATGGGGTGTACCGAGACCTACAAAGTTCAGTGAGATTGAGCATCCAGTACTGCTCGATTACCTGTATGATTTGACTGTTAAACTGCATGTTTTGCACCAACAGGTACATGATACTCTTCCCCAAGCCTCTGAACCTCCTGGACACCCTATCAACCCTGGCTCGTGGGTCCTGGTCCGGAACTTCCAGCGCAAGAGCAACGACGAGCCTCGCTGGATCGGCCCTCATCTTGTCCTTCTTTCGACAAGATCAGCAGTGCGAGTGAAAGGGAAGAAGCACTGGATTCATGGTACTCACTGCAAAGTAGTCCCCTTGCCTCTGCCATATGACCAGTGGGTCAAGGAGGGTATCGCCGACTCAGAGACAAACATTGTACCTCGTTTTGTACCATTCAGTGACGCACGCTTAAGAGACACAGTTTCAGACCAAGAGAGTGACAATATTCTGCAGGAAGCTGTGCCACCGTCGAGTCGATTGGACACCACTGAGCCTGAACTTTTGTTTCAAGACCAAACAGCACCTGGCCGTCTCCGTTATAATTTGAGACCTAGGCCCATGGACAAATAAAGATTTCCTCATTATTTACCTTTTGACATTTTTGCTCTCCCATCTGAAGGACTTTCTTGATTTTTGTTTTTCGAACCACCATCCGGGTTCTGCCGCAGGGTCGCGGTGCCAAGACTTTGGGGTACAGGCCGAAGACGCTAGGTCGACGGTTCTGGTTAGTCTAGGGCGTTTCCCTGGACTGACAGGCGTACTCCTTAGCAGAAGAAACTCATCCGCCGCGAGCGGCCCGAGTAGAGGATGGAGTTTTTTAAGATGGAGAGACCGATTGAGGAAATGACCTTTAACGCAAGGATGTGTAAAATTGTAAAAAGTAAATGTTTTGTCTTTTTGTGCTTTTTTACACTGTGTAGTATCATAATGTTTATTGTAGGATTTGTGTTTTTCTCCGCTCAAAAGCCCATTGCACCCACTCAACAGCCTATATCTCTTTCTACTGCCTCCTCTCACTCTTTTCACCCTTTGCCTGAGCACGAACAGACCAGACGATCAGAGTTCGTAAATAACTCGTTCATCCAACTCTTGCACCAGCACCAACTGGTAATGAATACGACCAATTGCTGGGTCTGTGGGTTAATGCCACATACCATTAACAAAGGTATTCCCTACCTGGTGCTACCGTACAGTTACAATGGATCGTCATGGGCATTCCAAACCATGTTTCTCTATGCTCTAGATACATACTCCCCTCGCCAACCGCGTTCCATCAGACCCATCACCAATAATAAGGCTTTGATGAAAGGAGTTGCCGATATGAGTAGAGATATTAATGCATACTCCTCTATTCCCAAAGAAGAGTTGAGACCTTATGTAGGATGGAACGCGACGGGGTATAGTATTAGTCTGGGTGAAAGACAGCGAAAAATCTCATCTCCAATCTGGGTCGTACCCCACATGGGTCGGTTCTGCTTACAGGGTAATGGTCAGAATCCTAGGGCTCAACTGGGAAGAAGTGACTGTACTGAAACGTACACTTTCCCATCACAGTTTTCCCCTGCGTTTCTAGCTGCCAAGGGCACATATTTCATCTGTCATGACCGAGCATATACATGGCTGCCCCCTGATTTCTCGGGCACATGTTATATTGCGAATTTGCTACCGCCGACATTTACTGCTGCCTCTGACTATCACAAGACCAGAGTTGTGAGAGGTGTGATTAGTAAGGAGGATACTGCCGGTCAGGAAGCAGGAGACTTCTTCTTGGGTTTCCTGCCGTTTTGGGGACCTATGGTCAATAGTAGGAACCTGAGACAACTGACTCGTGTGGTTGAATCCACTGTCAATGTAACGGCTGGTGCCCTTAGTAATCTGACAGCTGAGCTCCAAGCGGATCGCCTTATGACTCTGCAGAACCGCATGGTTCTAGACGTTATTCTTGCAGACCGCGGTGGGGTATGCAAGGTCATCCAATCCAGTTGCTGCATTTTCATACCAGATAATGCTCCAACAGTGTATCAAGCCATCTCCAAACTCCATAAAATATCTGAAGCCATACACGTGGATAAGGGAGATTGGTCACTGATGGGGTGGTTCTGGGAATTGATATCTGCCTGGGGTTGGAAAGTTCTGATGGTCATTGGAATGATCTTAGCCATTCTTTTCCTGTTCTGTCTGTGCATACAGTGTGCTCCCGCGATATGTGGCCTCTGTGCTACCTTATGTGTAAGGAAACCTGTATCGAGGGACGAGCTAAGTAACAGGATGATGCTACAGCAACATCTACATGACTTCGTGAACATTGACCTAGACTCGGATTAAGATGAGTATAGTGATTGCCTATGTAAGGGCAAAAGGAGGGTCTGTCGTACTTTAATATTCGGGACCGCGTAGGGGACAGGGCCCTACCCCTGTCTATGTTGGTATTAGCGCACCGCAAATGGTAAATGCGGCATGTACGAGTGCTTTATATACCGTTCTAGCTATGAATGCACTGTGTACACGTTATTCAGCTTCACTACGCGGGTTCCATTTTGGAAGCAGTGGCCATCTTGTCATTGCCCTCACATAGGCTATAATGGAGTAAATACGGACCTCACAGTACATGGGCTTTCCCTCTGACTTCTCTGTGACCTGGGCAGCTGGCTCTGCTGCCCCGGGTCAAACCGGTCTCACAAGCTCCCCTTCCTCCGTCCACCTGTGATTAGCATCAGGGTTTGACCCGTCATAAAACCCTTTCATTCTACACAATCCCCCGGCTAATCTCTTCCACACCTGCTTGTTCCTGCTTTATGACTTGTTTCCCAAAACAGGAGATGCTCATGTTTATTGGGGGGTCTCTTTACATCAAACATGGGATCTGAACCTTACTGTGTAAATCATTGTGGGCTGGCCGAACTGGAATGTGGGATGGTCATCATGACTCTGCTTTTTCGTTTGTAATGTATACCTTTATATGGCCATATCGTAAACCAAGGAATGTGTGCCTGGAGCATGATATTTTGTACTTAAGGAGAAGTCCGTTCCTATGATTTTCAGCAGCCTCCTGAGAACATACACGCTGTTGTACTTCTAGGATACCTGTCATTGGTCTGCAGCCAATAAACGATTCTTTGACTTCACCCAGAAGACTCTGTGTTTCTGTAGGTCCGGAACAGGGTGAAACCCAGAAGTCATAGGGTGTGTGCCCCTGCACCGCTGGGTCTAAAATACCCAGTACTTCAGCACCCAGGAATTAGCACAAGCCGATCCTGGGGGTGGCAGTACCCAGGGCCATGGATGGCTTCAGGAGGGTGATATGGTCCCCCTCCTGTCTTTGAAGTAGCCCCAGGGAGTTGGTGGTCTCCGGGGCTGCAGGGGAGATCATACGGACCTCCCCCATATTTTCTATTCACCGAGCCATGGGAAGTGGTTTGGTCCCTGGGGCATCAAGGAGCCCTAGGAGGGTGGCATGCACCACCTTCCTTTACCTGGGGGTCAGTTAAAAACAAAGAGCAGTAGTTGTTTTTTATGCTTTTTTGACCCTGCAGTGTCCCTGTGAGACTTGCACAAAGATCCCAGGGGGTCAGGGTATTTCTACCCTGCCCCCTTTTCTTTTTCTTAATGGCCTCAGACCACTTCCCTGCAACGCAGCTCTGTGGTGCATACTGGAGGTCCCTGGTAGGCTAGTTGGACCCCAGGGACCCCAAGTATTCAAGCAAAATTAATTCCCCAACTTACAACGCGCCACGGGTGCGTTTTCAGAGTGGTGCAGTGAGGGGGTGGGGCCACCGGCAAGGTGCCATATTTTTTTAATAATTTTTTTAAAAGGGGGCTGTGTTGCCCTCTTTCTTTTACTATTTTTTGGACCCTGGGGACCCCATCCCCCAGGGCCTGACTCCTATTTATAAAAATAATTTTTAAAAAACGGGAAGGGGGCCGTGTAGCCCCCCCTCCCGAGGCCCCGGAGACCCCATCCACCGGGCCCAGCCATTCAGTTAAAAAAAAAAAATCTTTTAATTTTACAGGGGAGGGGGACTGCGTGGCCCCCTCCTGGGCCACTTCTGGCCCTGGGGACCCCATCCCCCAGGGCCTGGCTGCTCCGTTGGGGACCGTGGGGGGAGCCCCAATGTCCCCACAGACCCACCGGCTCCCCACCTCCTGCGGGAGCCGGTATTGCTTTTGCACAAGGGGAGCTGCAGACATGCAGCTCCCCTTGTGCAAAAGAAATCCTGCTTTGCTTGATTCAATCAATCAATCAATCATGGAATTTGTAAAGCGCGCTACTCACCCAAAGGGTCTCAAGGTGCTGGTGGGGGGGGAACCGCTACTGCTCGAAGAGCCAGGTCTTGAGTTGTTTCCTGAAGGCAAGATGGTTCTGGGTCAGTCGTAGGTGGGTGGGGAAGGAGTTCCAAGTCATGGCCGCCAGGTAGGAGAAGGATCTTCCTCCAGCGGTGGTCTTGCGAATGCGTGGGACAGTGGCGAGGGTGAGGCTGGCGGAGCGGAGCTGGCGGGTGGGCGTGTGGAAAGTGAGGCGGTTGTTGAGGTAAGTTGGTCCCATGCCGTGGAGAGCCTTGTGTGCGTGGGTGAGGAGTCTGAACGTGATCCTCTTGCTGATGGGGAGCCAGTGCAGGTCTTTCAGCAAAGGGAGATGTGGCTGAAGAGGGGGGTGTCCAGGATAAGTCGTGCCAAGGCGTTCTGTACGCACTGGAGTCTTTTCTGTAGTTTGGCTGTGGTTCCAGCGTAGAGGGTGTTTCCGTAGTCCAGACGGCTGGTGACGAGGGCCTGGGTGACCGACTTCCTGGTGTCGGTGGGGATCCACCGGAAGATCTTTCGGAGCATGCGCAGGGTGTTGAAGCAGGATGACGAGATGGCGTTGACTTGCTTGGTCATCGTGAGGGAGGAGTCCAGGACGATGCCCAGGTTGCGAGCATGGTCCGTTGGCTTGGGTTCGGAGCCCAGGGCCGGGGGCCACCAGGAGTCGTCCCAGGCAGAGGGGGATGATCCCAGGATGAGAACATCCGTCTTATCTGAGTACAGTTTCAGCCGGCTGTGCTTCATCCATTCCGCGACGTCTCTCATTCCTTCCTGGAGGTTGGTTCTGGTGGTGGCGGGGTCGTTGGTGAGGGAGAGGATCAGCTGGGTGTCGTCGGCGTAGGAGATGATGTTGAGGTTGTGTTGGCGTTCGATGGCTGCGAGGGGGCTCATGTAGACGTTGAAGAGGGTGGGGCTGAGAGAAGATCCTTGCGGGACGCCGCAGATAACTTCGGTGGCCGTGGACCGGAACAGGGGGAGGCGGACTCTCTGTGTTCTGCCGGCGAGGAACGAGATGATCCATTCCAAGGCCTTACCTTGGATTCGGATGTTGCTGAGGCGCTGTATTAGGGTGCGGTGGCAAACGATGTCGAAGGCTGCTGAGAGGTCCAGGATGATGAGGCCCGCTGTCTCCCCTTTGTCAAGCAGAGACCTGATGTCGTCGGTGGCTGCTATGAGAGCGGTCTCGGTGCTGTGGGGTTTGCTTGGAAGCCGGACTGCGAGGGGTCGAGGGATCCGTTGGTCTCGAGGAAGGCGGAGAGTTGCTTGTTGACGGTCTTCTCGATGACCTTGGCCGGAAAAGGGAGGAGAGAGATGGGGCGGAAGTTTTTGAGGTCCGTGGGGTCCGCGGTGGGTTTCTTCAGGAGTGCGCTGAGATCGGCGTGTTTCCAGCTCTCCGGGAAGGTGGCAACTGCGAAGGTGCTGTTGATGATGTCCCGGAGTTGGGGTGCGATGATGGAGTCGGCTTTGTTGAAGATGTGGTGTGGGCAGGGGTCTGTTGGTGAGCCGGAGTGGATGGTGTTCATCGTGTGGGTGATGTCTTCGGTGCTGACCGTGGTCCAGGTGTGGAGGGTGGTGGTGGGGGGCACCTGGTCGGTGGTAGGGTGCGTGGTCTGTGCGCCGAAGCTGTTGTGTATGTCTGCGATCTTACGGTGGAAGAACGAGGCGAGTGAGTCGCAGAGGTCCTGCGAGGGTGTGATGTCGTTGTTGCAGGCGCTGGGGCTGGAGAGCTCTTTGACGATGCTGAAGAGTTCCTTGCTGTTGTGGGAGTTGTTGTCCAAGCGTTCTTTGAATGCGGTCCTTTTGGTGGTACGGATCAGCTGGTGGTGCTTGCGGGTGGCGTTCTTGAGGGCTGTCATGTTTTCAGTTGTCTGTTCATGACGCCAGGCTTTCTCAAGGGTGCGGCAGGTTTTCTTGGAGATTATGAGGTCGTCGGTGAACCAAGGGGCTTTCCTGCTGCCGTGTCTGCATGGGGGTTCTTCAGTGGTGCGAGGGCGTCGGCGCAGTTTGTAAGCCACTGCGTGAGGTTGCGGGCTGCTTTGTTGGGGTCCGTTGTGATGGTAGGGGGGTTCTGGCTGAGGGAGGTCGTGAGCTGGTCGGCAGTGATCTTGCTCCATCTTCTGCGGGGAACCTGTTGAGGGTGGTGGTGGGTCGTGGTTCTCCTGAAGTTGAAGTGGACGCAGCTGTGGTCTGTCCAGTGTAGTTCGGTGGAGTGGCTGATGGAGATGTGCTTGCTGGAGGTGAAGATGGGGTCAAGCGTGTGGCCGGCGTATTGGGTGGGGGTGTTCACCAGCTGCTTGAGTCCGAGGTTGGTGAGGTTGTCCAGCAGGGTGGTGGAGTTGCTGTCGTCGTTGTTCTCCAGGTGGAAGTTGAGGTCTCCTAGGAGGATGTAGTCTGAGGAGGTGAGGGCGTGCGAGCTGATGAGGTCTGCGATGGCTTCGCTGAATTGTGTGCGTGGTCCTGGGGGTCTGTATACAAGGGTACCTCTGAGGGTGGTTTTGGGGTCGGTGTGTATCTGGAAGTGAAGGTGTTCGGCGGCGGCGAAGGAGTCGTTGGAGTTGGTCGTGATTCGGATAGTGTCTCTGTGGACAATGGCGATGCCTCCTCTGGTTTGGTTGACGCGGTCTTTCCAAGCGATTTTGTAGCCATCCGGGATGGCTATGGCGATGTCGGGAGCAGAGGAGGCGTTCATCCATGTTTCTGTGATGAAGGCGAAGTTGTGTCGAGGAGGTTCCAGAGTTCGACGGCGTGCCTGTGGATGGAGCGGGTGTTGAGCAGGATGCACTTGAGGTGATTGTTGCTGGAGCCTGTCTTAGCGGGTGCAGTGCAGGAGCGGGTGCAGGTGACGTGGCAGGCATGACAGGTGAAGGCTCTGTGGGTGTGTTTCGGGGTGGCTTGGTAGCAGGCTGGCAGTCGGCCGGAGTTGAGTGCGCGGAGGGTGGCGGCGTCGTATCTCTGATGGGTTGGCTGGCTTCGGCGCGGATCAGGGGATCTGGCGCTGGCCGCGGTCCAGGCGTGGACGGGCGTAGACGGGCTTGCCTTCGGCGCGCCCGCTGCGTGTGGCCGGTGCGCGTACGTGCAGTCCCCACCATATATGGTGAAGTGGGAGGGAGGAGCAGCTGGGAGGCGGGAGCGGGGCAGCGAATGGGGATCGGGGAAGAGGAAGGGGCGGGCCGCAGGGGAACAGCGGCGGGGAGCGGGGGAGAAAAGGGCGGGAAAAAACAGAGGAGGAGTGGCGAGGGGACAAGCCAGAGGGCGGGAAAAACAAACGGAGGAGCGGCGAGGGGGCAAGCCTGAGGGCGGAGGCCCTAGAGGCAGCGGCAGCACGCGGAGCAGGAAGGAGAGGCTGTGTCAGAGGCAGCAGCGGTGACCAGGGCACACGGGGGCCGTGCGGTAGGTGGAGCGACCGGGTTAAGGGTCGCTGATTGAAGCGAGAGCAGGTTTGCCTGCTCTCGCTTCAATCAAGCAAAGCAGAGTTTGCTGTGGCAGGGTGAGAGCCGTGCTCCTGCCCTGCCATAGCAAACAGTAATGTCCTGGGGGTGGACACCCCGAGACATTGCAGAAGCCAGCCCTGGGAGGTGGCGGTCCCCAGGACCATCAAGGGCTCCTAGAGGGGGGCCGCACAGCCCCCCTCCCATCATTTGCACACATATAATTGAAGAAAGACCCTGGGAGGGTGGCTGTCCCCAGGGTTTGGGGGGCCTGGTAGGCCCCCCACAAATTAATAAATGAGCCCCGGGGAGGTGGTGGTCCATGGGGCTGCGGGGGGGGCCACGTGCCCTCCAGTATATAATTTGCATAACCCCGGGAAGGTGGCAGTCCCCAGGGCTGCCGGGGCCTCCATGGGCCCCCGCAATATAATTGTGGCATTCCCCCAGGACCTGGCCCACCCGGGGGCTCATTTAAATGAAGAGCGGGAGACCGCGCTTCATTGTTTTTTTTTTCTCTGCAGGATTCGCGCACCCAGCGCAAATTCTGCCAATTTTTTTTTTTTTTAAATGCTTTTTTTGGCCCTGGGGTCCCTGCGGGACCTTCTGAGCAGGCCTAGGGGGTCAGGGTCTTTCTACCCTGCCCCCTTTTCATGTTTTTTATCATTGTTTCACCCTTTTGCTTGTGACTCGGTTACCAACTATAAGATGGCTACCAACTCTTCCTGGTTTGGAGGGCTGGCAGCCAATCAGAATTGAGCTTGTGCTTGAGAGGGTTCACGACTCCTCCCAGGTGCTCCGACATCGACATATCAAAACGTGTATGCCGAGCATTTCAGGGAGCGAATCTCTTTGCGCATGGAAAAATCATTAAAGCCATTTGTTTATTACCCGGAGTTGTGTTGCGCTGTCTACTTACTTGGAAGAGAGCATGGACTGTATGTATTAACCAGCAAGCAGGCGCTGGGTGGCGATGCGCCCTCTCGATCTGGAGCAACGCGGTGAGCCTGCACTTGGTATTTATGTTTACGTGGAGCCCCCCCAGCATGTCAAAACCACTTGGTGTGATTCTGGATGCGAGGGGAGAGAGGATGCAACAATATGTGCCTGATAAGGGGACAAAGGAATGGCCGGACTTCCCAGTAACCAGAGGTGGTGTTGATATCCGCAGTCAACTGTTATTGGGGTATCACATGGTGCAAGGAATGCTCTGTTACTCAATGGGCCTCCTCAACGGACGATAAAGACCAGAATGCACCTGGCTGGTGAATGTAAGCAAATCAGCTGTACATCATTGAGCGGAGGAGGGTTGAGAGACCACCTGATTGGGAGTGGTCTCGGGAACAGCATAATATCGCTTGGCCCCCCAGGAACATCAAGAACACCTTGAGACTAGCACTGATGAAGCCGGTTGAAGGCTGAAACGCATATGCCGAGCGTTTCAGGGACCAAATCTCTTTGCGCATGGAAAAATCATTAAAGCCATTTGTTTATTCTCCGGAGATGTGTCGCGTTGTCTACTTACTTGGAAGAGAGCATGGACTGGAGCAACGCGGTGAGCCTGCACTTGGAGTGTTTATGTTTATGCTGAGCCCCCCCAGCATGTCAAAACCTCTTGGTGTGATTTTGGATGCGAGGGAAGAGAGGAGGCAACAATGTGTGCCTGATAAGGGGACAAAGGAATGGCCGGACTTCCCAGTAACCAGGGGTGGTGTTGATATCTGCAGCCAATTGTTTTTGGGGTACCACATGGTGCAAGGAATGCCCTGTTACTCAATGGGCCTCCTCAAGGGACTATCAAGACCAGAATGCACCTGGCTGGGGAATGTAAGCAAAACAGCTTTACATCATTGAGTGGAGGAGGGGCGAGAGACCACTTAACTGGGAGTGGTCTCGGGAACAGCATAGCATTGCTTGGCCCCCCAGGAACATCAAGAACACCTTGAGACTGGCACTGATGAAGCCGTTTGAAGGCTGAAACGCGTATGCCGAGCATTTCAGGGACCAAATCTCTTTGCTTATGGAAAAATCATTAAAGCCATTTGTTTATTCCTCGGAGTTATGTCACGCTGTCTACTTACTTGGAAGAGAGGATGGACTGTATATATATATATATGTATATATATTTATATATATATATATATGTATATGTATCTATATATATAATCACTTAAAAAACCATAGGTTTCACACATGTTATAGTTAGCTGGGCATTTCCCTCGTAAAAAACCAATGAAATTCCCCGTTATAGTTAGTGCAGGCAATTATAACTCACGCGACCGCAATCCGCTGCTGATGACGTCAGATATTACATCACTGTATTTAGACACTTATTTACCCATGTCTTCTTCCATTCATCTTTAGCTATACATATATATTTCATTTTTTTTATTTTTCAGAAAGACACATATGTCATCAGTGATGTAATATCTGACGTCATCAGCAGCGGATTGCGGTCGCGTGAGTTATAGTTGCCTCCACTAACTATAACGGGGAATTTCATTGGTTTTTTACGAGGGAAATGCCCAGCTAACTATAACATGTGTGAAACCTATGGTTTTTTAAGTGAAATTGCAAGGTTTTTTAAATGCTAATTCCTAACTATAACGTGTGTGAAACCTATGGCTTTTTGAGTGAATTTGTACGGTTTTTTAAATGCTAAGTTATGTATTTATTAATATATTTTTTTAAACAAAACTTTTTCTCGGCTGGCGCATGGTGCGCTTCAGCGCACCGTGCGCGCGCAGTGGGCACACGGTGCGCTTCGCGCACCGTGCGCCCACTTTACGCATTCGTGCCGTGCGCACACAGTGGGCTCGCGGTGCGCTTCGCGCACCTCGCGCCCACTTTTCGCAGTTAGTGCCGTGCACGCGCGGTGGGCACGGAGCGCTTCGCCCCCAAGGGCCAAATAAATTTTTTTTTGGGGGGGAGAAATCATGGAGTGCGCGCACGTTGCGCGAACTTCGCAGAATTTTTTCCGTTTGGGTGGTGCGCGCAAGGTGCGCGCACTAGGCGATTTTTCGAAAAAAAAAAAAAAAAAATTGCCCTTGGGGGTCCTTCTGGGACCCCCTGACCACGGCTAGGGGGTCAGGAACTGTCCACCCTGCCCCCTTTTCACGTTCTCCACATTTGTTTTTCACCCCCTCAGAGTGCGAGAGACAAAATGGCGGCCGACACTTCCTGGTTTCGACCGATTCGAATGTTTACTAATATCTAACAACCAATCAGAATTGCGCTCGCGCACGGCAAGGTGCGCGCACCCAGAGCGCACGCTGCGCGCGTACAGATATATAGATTGATTTAAATGCTATTTTCTCTGGAAATACTGAGCAGATTTACACCAAACCTGCAAAAGGCACTTCATGGACCTTATGGCTACCTCTCTGCCAAATTTCACGTAATTCTGTTCAGCCGTTCGGGCTGTAGCTGCGACTAAAGTCCCTATGGAAAAATCCATGGGGAAAACGCGTTTTGGGACCCCCCCTTTTTCTCGGCCCCCGCTTGACGATTCACCCCGAGACTTTCAGGGTAGGAGCGGAGCGCCCCATTAGTTTTGAAAATTTCGCGAGGATTCGTCAATCGGCGCCAAAGTTATTCAAAATAGAATTTTGAGATTTCCTATGGAAACTCGGTCCTAACTATAACTATCTACTGGCGACCGCCAGTAGATAATACTGGAATCCACATCCCGATTCATTGACATTTTCCTGATGAATTATGTCACAGCTTTACCATCCTATTTGAGGGATACAATGGATTTTTTACAAAAAATTGACAAACTGGATTGGAAAGAAAATTACATCATGGTTTCCATTGACGAATCATCCTTGTACACCTCCATTCATCATTCAGACGGAATAGCAGCAGTGAAACAGTTCCTTGATACCAGACCAATTTGCTTTTTGGAACACTCTGATATGTTAGTACAAATGCTCACATTCAGCTTAACACACAATATTCTCCTTTTCAGAGGAGACCTGTTCTTGCAAAGACAAGGGACCGCGATGGGGACTTCTTTTGCCCCAACGTATGCTAATCTTCTTATGGCTGTATGGGAGACGGAGGTTTTAAAAGAAGAGAAAGCAAGGAACATAAGATCTTGGTCTAGATACATCGATTACCTTCTTATCATCTGGGAAGGCGACAATGACAGCCTCACAATCTTTCTTGACTCTCTCAACATTAATAAATACAAACTAACTTTCACCTCTACCATAAGTACCACCAACATTGTATTTTTGGACGTCGAAGTCTATATAGCAAATGGCAAGATCTGCACTAAAATGCATAGGAAACCGACTGCCAGCAACAACATTCTTCATGCTAACAGCGGACATCCAAAAAATCTCAAATGGAGCATCCCCTATGGGGAAATGCTAAGAGCAAAAAGAAATTGTTCTGAACTCTCTGACCTTAACCTACAACTTCAAGAAATGAGTCAACGTTTCCTACAACGAGGATATCCTCCGGAAGTCATCATCACAGCAAAAAATAGAGTCAGCACAAAGAACAGATCTGATCTTCTTCAAACTAAGCTGGCAAATCAAAGACCAAACAATGGAGAAGTTGAAACAACCTCCAGGCTAATTGTTGATTTCAACAATCAGAGCGATGACTTACGCAAGATTGTACGGAAACACTGGGAAATATTGTTACTTGATGAAACTGTCAATAAAATCTTATCACCGAAACCCAAGATCACCTACAGAAAAACTGCGTCTCTGGGTGATTTACTGACACATAGTCACTTTGAGATCAAACCAGCAACAACAACATCCTGGTTGAACACCCCGGGTTTTTGGAAGTGCTCAAAGTGCAAAGCATGTGAACATGGAAAAAATACAACTTCATATCAACTACAAAATGGTCACGATGAAAAAATCAAAGATCACATAACTTGCGAGTCCAAATTTGCAATTTACATCTTAGAATGTCCATGCAAAAAATTATACGTAGGGAGCACCATTAACAAACTCAAACTCCGCATTCTTCAACATCTCCGTGCCATCATAAACAGAGATTTCTCCTACCCTATGGCTAAACATTTCTCTGAATTCCACTCTGGTGATAGCAATCTTCTAAAATATTTTGGTATTAAAATCATCAAACAGAAAGAGAGGGGTGGAAACAGAATTCTTGAGTTAAGAAGAGCGGAGTCAAAAACAATATTATCAATAGGCACCGAGAAACCATGGGGCCACAATTTGGACGCTGAACTACATGTACACCTATAAATCATGGGAACTCCCATCAAAAAGAAGGACATGGACACTCCTGAGAATGATGACCCTCACCTAGTTCTAATCAATCTCATTGTTAGATCTTTGATCCTTGTTACGCATAACAGGAAACTGTACATTGCTTCTACTCTCATCACTCCCTCTGTGACCGATAAGATTGACAAATAACTTTTTGCAAATGGGTTTACATTAGGAGGGAACTTATTGGATGAAGTAACTCCCATTATTAACATCCCATTGTGCCGACTTGACCACTTACAGAAATATACATCAAGTACTTTACTAGTATACCATTCAAACATACACATCTCTCTAGACAAAGAATTATTATCTAAAAGCAAAAAATCCCAAGAAAATCATGAATTCTCTTTTTTTCACTTAATAAGAAATTTATTTCTTGATTAGATTGTGTGAATAAGACATCACATGTAGATATATTTTGAGAAATTTGTTGTATATATTGTATATATTCTTTACTTATAGGGTCATAACCAGTACCAATTGGAGACACTTCTTTTGTAATCATGTTCCCTATTTCCATCAAAAACCAAAAATCATTGTCGGTACTTTACCCCGATTTTGAGTTACCTAAGAAACCAATTGCAATTTATAATTATTTGTTCACTTTATAAATTGTCTGAAACTATGGATAAATTGTAGCAGCAATTAGAACAATTAACTCTTTACTTTAAAAATGTTTTGTCGATGCAATCATGCCCAGTATGTATTCACTGTCAACTTGTTAATTTGCGCCAACACTTTAAATTGATACTCTGGGCTCTGAGACTCTATGGTCCAGTCGAAGGCCGAGTGCCGAAACGCGTAGACCGTCTCTTGCGTGAAATATGCCCCGTTCCATCTAAAATAAATATCACTGGAGTGTGCTTTGTGGTGCTGTGATTCTTACCGACGACGTACCTTTAACAACTGAAGGAGAAGCGAGAAGAATTTTTTCGATATATATATATATATGTATATATATATATATATATATATATATATATATATATATATATATATATATTCACTGAAAAAACATAGGTTGCAGGGGCGTTATAGTTAGGAATTGGCATTTAAAAAACCTTAGAAATTCACTGAAAAAACCAAAGGTTTCAGGGGCGTTATAGTTAGCTGGACATTTCCCTCGTACAAAACCCTAGAAATTCCCCTGTTATTGTTAGTTCAGCTAACTATAACTCGCGCCCCCGGAATGCACTGCTGATGATGTCACATTTTACATCACTCATGACATGGTCAGTGACATCACTGATGACATCACTGATGACATCTCAAATGACATCACTCATGACATCACTGATGACATCATCCATTGAGTATGTGTTTCTGAACAGTTTTATTATGTTTAATATATATAGGGAAAGGCCTGTTGAAAAATAAGTGGGTGCACAAGTGTGTGAATGGATGATTTTCTAGGTGCGTAACTGAGTCTATAAGTGAGTCATTAAATGTATCTTACTGCAGACTAGTGACTAAACTGTGTGAATGTCTGTATGTGTCTGTGTGTAGGTGTATACATGGCTGCATGGTTTTGTGAATAGCTATATGAGTGTCTATATGGGTTATTGATTGGTTGTCTGAGTATCTGTATGGGAGCCTGAAAGTTTGTGTGGGTAGGGTGTGTGTGACTCTATGCATAGATGTGTGAGTGGGTGATTCTATGGGTGCATGGTTTTAAGAGTGCATCTGTGATGGACTGTATGGTTGGGTGAGTATATGTATGGGTGTGTTAGGGATTGAATGTATATCTCAGTGGTACATGTGTGACTAACTACATATGTGAAAGGCAGTATATATGTGTGTAAGAGTATATACATGGGTATATGTGAGAGTGTGTGATTGTGAGAGTGGCTGTATGGATGAGTGTGTGCTTGTATCAATGATTCTATTAGAGCGTAAGAATGTGGTACTATTTTTATGAGTAAGTGAACTTGAGTGTGTTTAACTGTATAGGTGAGTAAATTGGACTGTGTTTAATTACTTGCACGACTGACTAGGTGTGTCAGTACCTCAATGGATGATTGGCGGTGTGTGAGTGTCTATATAGGTGTATAAATGCATATGATAGTCTTGAACGGAGTGACTGTAAGTATGAGTGACTGTACAGGTGAGTGAGTGGAGGTGTATGTAGACCTAAGAGTTAATGAGTGGGTAGGTAGTTATTGGTATTGGAGTATCTATGATTTTCAAACTGGCCGTCTGACATTTTGAGTCGGTGTATCAAAGGTTATATTAGGGTGTGAGAAGATGCACTAATTTATCAC
Source organism: Triturus cristatus (assembly GCF_964204655.1). Lineage (NCBI taxonomy): Eukaryota > Metazoa > Chordata > Amphibia > Caudata > Salamandridae > Triturus > Triturus cristatus. The sequence continues at coordinate 802,807,772 of NC_140581.1, forward strand.
ACATGATGTCATCAGTGATGTCATGAGTGATGTCATTTGAGATGTCATCAGTGATGTCATCAGTGATGTCACTGACCATGTCATGAGTGATGTAATATGTGACGTCATCAGCAGTGCATTGCGGGGGCACGAGTTATAGTTAGCTGAACTAACTATAACAGGGGAATTTCTAGGGTTTTGTACGAGGGAAATGTCCAGCTAACTATAACGCCCCTGAAACCTTTGGTTTTTTCAGTGAATTTCTAAGGTTTTTTAAATGCCAATTGCTAACTATAATGCCCCTGAAACCTATGGTTTTTTCAGTGAATTTCAAAGGTTTTTTAAATGCTAATTCCTATCTATAACTTATCTCTGAAGATATCATGAAAAGCATTCTTTTTTAAAAGTAGGGTGCACATTAGTTTTGTGGAAAAGCATCTTTGTGATTGGTTAAGAAAAAGCAGTTTCAACGTGGAGTACATATCAAAGGATAAAATTTGCTCAGATCAACCACACCTGCTACTTGCATTTGAAAGGCACTGTTCGAACTTAAAACAATCGTCAACTTTTAACCTGCACGTGTCGTTAAATATTCAAGAAAATGTTACAAAAAAATATCGTTAAGTTTTAAAAAATTGATGAACTTTTAACCTGCACGTGTTGTAGAATGTTCTAGAAAGTGTGTTGATAGAATACGTTGCTCTTCTGACTTCTATGTGTTGTTCAATATTAAAAAAAACGGTTCATATGGAAAATTAAAAAGAAACCAATAGAGAAGTTTTGAAACCTAAAAGAATCAAGGAACTATTCTAATTTATTCTTTACATGTATTTATGTGTGCAGCAACAAAATTATAGACACAACAGCACTAGGAAGAGGAAGAAGCAGGGAGTGGGGGGAGGGGGGAAGATGGGCAGAATGGCACACATGCACAATTAAGTACAACACACATATAGACTAACGATGGCCAAAATGAAACACACCAACAAGCAGCACAAGTCACACAACCCGTCAACATCACACCACTGAACGAGCATAGAAGTGAAAACCACGCTGCATTCATACAGGATGTGTAAAAAAAGGCCAGTCGTTGGTGTTGTGGGATGTCTGCGACAGTGGTCATCATGGATGAGATGCCCAGCATGTGGCACATGGTCGAGTTCACTGTGTGTTATGTTGCCAAACGGCTGCACCTCCCTCCCACGAGCCCCCACACTTTTGTACGGTGCGCTGTTGTATCTCATGCACTCGTACAGCACACCATTGTAATGCCTATTTGCGCATGTCCTGCTACATTCCAACTACAACATCACAGTGCCGTTTGGAGGTGGTGCATGCCAGTTTACAACATCAACTGCTGCGGCTCTTGTAGCAGGCCACACCAGAACACAGAGAGACACTTACTGCACTTCCAGTACACGGACATGTCTGAGACACCCAGTTCCCCTTGCCGGATAGGCACACCCCTGCACTGACCTGTGAACCCCAGACCAGCACATGCCAGTTGTGCATGCAGGAGGATGCGTGCGTAGCTACACATCCAGGCTCACTGCCAACGCTGAGGTGACAGTACACTGTGATGTTGCAGGGCTCGTGCTTATCATGCTAAGACAATGACCACAGGGACACACTTACTAAGATGTGGGTTTGGGGGAATTGGCGGTCCTGGAGTCTTTGTGATGAGTCTTCTGGCCCTCATGGGTATCCCTGTATCATGCTCATTGACTCTATGGTACCTGTGGGTGTTCTGGTGTGGCTCTTGGCTGTGTTCCCTTTCATGGTGCAGGTAGTTGTCCTGCTTAACACCAGCAGAAAGCAGGTGTAAAGTCCCTGGTGCTAACGTGTCTTATCGCCGGAATTTGTTTCGCATTGCAATTGGTGTGAAAGTTGTGATGTGATTTTTTTCGTGTGCAGAACAATATACGAACCTAGCAGTGTATCTCATCAAGATCCAGCACCTGACGCACTATTCCCAATCAATATAAATACAACGAGATTTCTTAATAGATTTTGTGTGTACACTGTAAGTGCAGCCAATACCTCAGTGCAATTCAATACAGGATTTTAGTATTTAGAATAAATCGGAAAGGTGCACCTCGTGTATTTTTGCATGGGAACGGCTACTCTCCATTTCATTATCAGCACTTTAACGGAAGTAAAGTTGAGATAAATCTAACACACTATTCAGAAGTTGGTGCAAACTGCAGATATCACCAGTATTCCAGCGATAAGTCCCCCAAAATGTAACACCATGGTGGACTCCATCAAATAACAGTAATAAGAACAAGAAAGAGTCACACAGCAGTTAAGAGAACAACCAAAAACGTTATTAATTTTTTTTTCCAACTTTATTTTTTATAATAATAAATATATAAACGAAAAACTATTTTCAAACTTTATTTTTTTATTAACATATCTATGAACAATAAACTAATAAACAAAATGTAACAACAATAATAAAAAACAACAAGGCGGAACACTACTGTGGGGACAATGGATGTCGACGACAGACCTGGAAAATAAGAAAGATTGTTAAAAAAAAAAACAACAAGGTATTCTCAACAAAATACCACAAGAAACAAATCACAGATATATAAAATGCATACAGCTAACAAAATTTTATAAGTTTAACTTACAAAAACTGTAAATGTTGCTGCTTTAAAATATTTACCGAATCTGAAGAAAATGTTTTGCAGAAGGCACCACACAAACAACGTTTTTCTTCAGTGGTGAGGACATTTTTTACTTTTTCCAAGGAGCAAACAAAGACCAATGCCACCTTCGTCACTCGCAAGATTTGCCAAAGAGTTCTGTTACGAGGAGATCCTAACAAAAAATACTTGTGCGGCACAGCAAGTATGATGAAACACCTAAGGACCCTTCATCCAAACAATCTTGCACGAGAAGAGTGCAAACAGATGAGAAACACTCCTGTTCTGTATCTGTAAAAAAGAATCACAAATAAATGTATATTAATAACTTTCAAATTTATACTATTCCATTACGGTACAAACACATTTTATATAAAAACTGACTATGAAACTATAGCCCTGAACCACAAGTGTAACGATCATTAAAACACTACATGCATAGTGCATACTACTTTGAAGCAGTTCATGCCCTAAAGCCTACCTCACTAAAAGACTACATGCTAACTGACTAAATGATTACAGTACTATAAGGAGACACACTGGGTGACTCACAGGGTGTTTGCTAGAAGAGTATGAATACTAACTAGGGAATAGAAGGTGTGAAACACAACTGTGTAGGTGATTAGAGGACTGCATCCATACTGCATAGGCATTTAAAGCAGTCCATGTGCTAAGGCCTGGCTCACTGCATGGCTACTTGGGTACTAACTGAATGATTATTGTACAGCAAGGAGGGTGCCTAGGTGAATTTATAAGTGCTAGGCTTTTCGCACAGGGAATAGATTAGTACTTGGTACTGAATGGGTCACTACAGGAGTGCAAAGGCAGTGACAAGTGCAAGACTGAATGGATACTGACTAGGAAATTGAAAGTGTGAAAGACAAGTGTCTAGGTGGTTAGAAGACTGCATGCATAGTGCATAGGGGTTTGAAGCAGTCCATGTGCTAAGGCCTGGCTCAGTGTATGAATACTTAGGCACTGACTGAATGATTAGAGTACTGCAAAGATAGTATCTTGGTGAATTTATAAGTGTTTGGGTTTTAGCACAGTGAATGGATTAGTACATGATGCTGAATGGGTCACTAGAGGAGTGCAACATCAGTGACAGGGTGTTTCGTGGAAGTGAACGGATACTGACTGGGGAATTGAAGGTGTGAAAGACAAGTGTGTAGGTGGTTAGAGGACTGCATGCATAGTGGATATGGGTTTGACTTAGTCCATGTGCTAAGACCTGGCTCAGTGCATGAATACTTAGGCAGTGACTGAGGGCCCGATTCACAGAATTAACTTAAGACAAAATCCTAAATGTACTACTTTTGGTATTCACAGAATGCACTTACCACTTTTGGTATTCACAGAATGCACTTACTACTTTTGGTATTCACAGAATGGATTTACGACTACTAACTTTACATCCGCACTCGGGCTGGAAATTCTGGCCCGGAGGCGGAGCTTCTGGCCCAGAGGCGGAGCTTCCAGCTCGGAGGCGGAGCTTCTGGTCCGGAGGCGGAGCTTCCTGTCTGGATGCAGGGCTCCCGGCCTGGAGGCGGGGCTTCCGGGCCGGAGGCAGAGCTTCCGGGCCGGAGGTGGAGATTTTGGCCATGGCTAAATCTCTGCCACTGGCCGGAATCCCCACCTCTGGGCCGGAAGCTCCGCCTCTGGGCCAGAAGCTCCGCCTCTGGCCCGGAAACCCCACCTCCGGGCCGGAAACTCTGCCTCCGGGCCGGAAGCTCCGCCTCCGGGCCGGAATTTCCGGCCCGAGTGCGGACGTACAGTTAGTAGTCGTAAATCCATTCTGTGAATACCAAAAGTAGTAAGTGCATTCTGTGAATATCAAAAGTGGTAAGTGCATTCTGTGAATACCAAAAGTAGTAAGTTTAGGATTTTGTCTTAAGTTAATTCTGTGAATCGGGCCCTGAATCATTAGAGTACTGGAAAGAGAGTGTCTAGGTGAATTTATAAGTGTTTGAGTTTTGGCACAGTCAATGGATTAGTACATGCTGTTGAGTGGGTCTCTAGAGGACTGCAAAGGAAGTGACAGGATATTTCCTGGAAGTGTATGGATACTGACTAGGGAATTGAAGGTGTAAAAGACAAGTGTATAGTATGTCAGAACACTTTTATTTGAAGCAATCTATTTGGTACTTAGAAACTGACTAAATAATCAGACTACTTCTAGGACAGTGCTTAGGTAAAACGTTTACATTTTCAGTTCTGCCACAGTGAACAGAATAGTACATGGTACTGCACATTAGTGTCTAACCCTGACTCATTTTATCATTTTATGCATAAGCAAAGACTAGCTTCTAATGCTACTAAAACTTGACAACATGAGAGGTTTTAAATTAGTTATCTGTCAGCAAATACACAATGTTACCAAATGCTTCTCTCACAGTGGTTCTCAAATGCACACAGACTCACAGTGCAATTCTGGACAACAACCACTATACCTAGGAGTTTACCAAAAATCATTCACTACTGTGGAAGTGGTAAGCGAACTGCACACAATCTACATATTTCACGACTGCAATTTACTGTCAATGCCTGACTCATATAATGAAAGCATAGGCCATAACTGTCTTCTAATGCTACTAAAACTTGACAACATGACAGGTTTTAAAACAGTTATCTGTCAGCAAATACACGATGTTACCAAATGCTTCTCTCACAATCCTTACCCAAATGCACACAGACTCACAGTGTGATTTTAGACAAGCAACACTATCCTAGGAGTTTACCAAAACTCATTCACTAGTCTGGAAGGGTTAATGGTACTGCACACAATCTACATATTTAAGTACAGCACATCAGTGTCAAAGCATGACTCATTTAATCAACATATAAGCAAAGACTGGATTCTACTGCTACTAAAACCTCACAACATGACAGATTTTAAAACAGTTATCTGTCAGTGTCAGGATGGGTCAGTTAAGTGCTAGAGCCAGTTCTGTAGGCAGTAGAAGTCTTCGTTACCTGTGTGCCAGGATGCGTAGATCCATTCCAGTCAAGCAAGTGGCATTGTGGCTTCGGTTGTATGCCACGCTCAAATCGCGGAATTTCAAGATGGCTGCCGCTAAGGAGTAAGTGGTTGGCGATCTAGTGTTTTGCAGCTTTTCTCACTGCAGCTGTAAAGCTCGCGCTCCACATTAGCGTGGCGTACTTCAACCGTTCTGAGGAGAACAGGCAGCTTACTTTCCGCTGCCAATTTTTCGGAGCAAGTTTGGGCAAACTTTAGACATTCTGTTATTCTGTTATTTATCGCAACTACATAGAATAGAGAACGAACTCCAGAGCTGTCTTCGAGTGATGTCAGAGAAGAATTCTCTGCAGCGTCAGTCAAGTCCCGCTTCAGAAGTCATCCATGTAACTTGGTGAGAGGTATAAGGAGGGTTCCTGAACACCAAGTAAGTTCTGAGTTTATTCAAGAATTTGTTTTTGAGAACACCCCTATCGAAGGAACTGAAAATATAATTGGGGCATTTAGTTTGGAAACCAGTATTTTCAAATCCAAAATACAAGCATCATTACAATCTTCATGTAGGTATGGTTATATATATATATATATATATAGATATAATAGTACTTACCAACTGAATTGAAGAAAGGTTCAAGCAAGGAAGGAACAGACAATAAGAAAGACTAACTCATATGAGGAGAGAGTTAATCCAGTTTGTTAATTCTAATTGGAACCCTTTATAAAGAAGGAAAAAGGAAGGGTTTCGCAAACTGGTTATACAGGTAACGGAGAATTCAGGTAGAAGAAAGATGCATATGAAAACACTCTATTGTAAAGTTTAATTACTCACCAGAATTTTATGTTGCAGGAGATTACTGAATCGCACACAACGCATCTCCATACAAGACACATAAGAGAGCAGCAAGGCGCTGCGGATAAACAGGTATTTACGGAGGGTACTGTAAGGATAGTTAAGTTGAGTAGAAGTGGATGTTATAATCTGCCTTTGGTATTAGGTCTTCCAGAAGATTCAGCACAAGACCAGTCCTCAAGAAGTGAAGCAGTGCAGTCTCTCTTTTCTCTTCCAACTCCCCTTTCCCCCTCTCTACTTCTCGTGAATATATATTCATGGTAGTAGGGTAGGGGATTGAGGAACTGTCGTCTGCTCCTGTGGAACATCCAAGTTCAGGCCAAGGTACTTGACAGTCAGCAAATACATGATGTTACCAAATGATTCTCTCACACTGATCCCAAATACACACTAACTCACAGTGTGATTCTAGACAAGCACCACTATCCCTATGAGCTTACCAAAACTCATTCACTACAGTGCAAGTGGTAAGGGAACTGCACACAATCTACATATTTCACGACTGCAATTTACTGTCAATGCCTCACTCATTTAATGAAAGCATAAGCCATAACTGTCTTCTAATGCTACTAAAACTTGACAACCTGACTGGTTTTAAAACACTTATCTATCAGCAAATACACTATATTACCAAATGCTTCTCTCACAGTGGTTCCCAAATGCACACAGACTCACTGTGTGATTCTAGACAAACAACACTATCCCTTGCACTATATCAAAACACATTTCTTCATCTAGAAGTAGTACTACATTTTAGTATAGAAACATAACATAACTCATTTCACAAATTCATAAACAATTACTGGGTTCTAATTCTACCAAAATATAAAAACTGCACAGTTATCTGTCTACAAACACATGAAAAACACAAATGCCAATCACAGAATGGTTTCTACATGCACACACATTGTAGAGAAAAAAAGTACTCCCTACACTTTAGCAGGAAAAATACATTTCGCCGCTTTTTTTTTAAAAAAAGGGGGCCACAGGGGGTCCTTCTGGTACCCCCTAAGCAGATCTAGAGGGTCAGAGTATTTCCACTCTGCCCCCTTTATATCTTTTACACACTTATTCCCCTTCCATCTTCAGCCTCGCTTCTACCAAGGCAGAAAATGGCCGCCAACAGTTCCTGGTTTCGAATGTAGAGAGACGCTCGACAGCCAATTAGCATTCAGCGCGCGATCAGGAGGGTGCGCGCTCCGTTCGGGGAGGGTGCGCGTACGGTGTGGGTACGGTCCGCGGATCCTCCGCGGCCATAGATATCACTAACTTTTTTACCCTAATTTTCTCAGGAACTACTGAACAGATTCACACCAAATATGTAAAAGGCACGAGTCCGAACTGAGGACTACCTCTTTGCCAAATTTTGTGTCAATCCGTTCAGCGGTTCAGGCTGTAGCTGCGACAACAGATCCTATGGGAAATTGCATGGGGAAAACGTGTTTTGGGACCCCCCTTTTTTCTCGGCCCCCGCTTGACGAATCACCACAAAACTTTCAGGGTAGGAGCGGAGTGGAACTGGCCAAAAATTTGGAGAATTTCGCGAGGATTTGTCAACCGGCGCCAAAGATATTACCAATAGAATGTTGCAGATTCCCTATGGAAAATAGGTCCTAAATATAACTATCTACTGGCGACCGCCAGTAGATAATATATATACATATACATATATATATATATATATATATATATATATATATATATATATATATATATATACTTCGAAATCCTTTATTCCGTAAGTAAATTCCAAGAATAACGGGACAGCACACCAGGAAACGGCACAAAACTTTATTGTGCGCTAGCTGTTCAAGGACGACGCGTTTCGGCGTTTGCCTTTGTCAAGTTACTTCCTGCATGTCGAAAAGCCATAGAAATACAAAAGCGTAGTTCATGAACATAGACGAAATACTTCAAAATCTGAATAAAGGATTTCGAAGTATACTACAGTGGCTGCTGCTGCCACTGACAGCACCAACGTCGCAGGCAAGGGGACTGCTCTGGCAGTAAGCTGACGAATATATTTATATATATATATATATATCCGCTGCTTTCCGTAGTTTGCGTCTCGTCTGCCCGCTTCTGGTGCCAGCCCACAACAATACAGACACGGACCTCGATCTTCAGTGCAATTTTTTATTTATAAATCTCGCGTGCTAGTCGCCATAACGTTTCGGCTCCACCTGAGCCTTGTTCACATGACAACGTGTTGAACTAAGAACCACCCTTATGTAGGCGTAACTCACTCTGCACGTGATGCTGGCACAGATGCATAGACATGGTAGAAAGATTACGAGCAGCACATCAATCACATGAGGAATGCTCTTACAACAGGTGAGTATAAAGAGAATACAACACGCAAGCATAAATTATGGCAGTTCTTGAAAAGACCGTAAAATAGTTGAATCTAAATCACAGATATGTAAATACATTGTTATCTTTGTCTATTCACCGCTGTCAACAAAAAGTATAATACTGTATGTTGAGTATGCCTTTCGTGTTGATACTATCAAACAATGTGTTTGATCTCATCCATGAATGACAGTTTCTGACGGGTTTAATCCCTCCACATTACAGCTGATTTAATCAGCATTTGCATCAATCTCCTGATTTCTGCAGTTGTGTCAGCCTAAAAGGGTGTAATAAAGTGCCTAGTGATATGTGCAAATAGCAAAAAAACAACTTGATGTGTAATTTATGTATTATTGCTTTTTATATTAATTAAAAACTTTAACAAATTAAAAACCGGGATAGCAGCAATTAACTGTTTCAAATAATAAATATAGTGGGTAGTCTGAGCCCAGGCTTACCTCCAATATATATATGTACATATGTGCTATCAGTAAATGACTTCTCAATGAATCAAAGAGTATAGTGGGTCTTATAGCTTCATTTCAGATACCAAATAAATCACGAGATTCAATTAGAATAAAGTGCCTTCAGTGCTATGGTACAGAGTGTGCAAATGTGCCAGGGTTTATAAGATATCACGCATTCATTAGTTGTAACTCAATATGTAAAACCGACTTATAGGTCATGAAAATTCAATGCCTAAAGTCAAGTATTGGTAAACATTATTATACCTAAAATGATAAATAATACATAGTACATGAGAAGATAAAATATCAACCTCTGCGTGTTAAAAACCCTTAAAATATTTCTTAAAATGTTCCATAATATTCTATAATAAAATTCATAAAATATTCAAAAAAACATTCCATAAAATTTGAGTGCACATTTGGGCCAATAAACCAAGAAGTTACAGTAATACAGTAGCCTTTCCTAGTTATATATATTATAGCTAGACTACTGTTTCTAGTGGAGGCCAGTATACAGATCCTCAGTAACATTTAAACCAGTAGGCCACTTACTATCAAGGCGGAGTATATATTTGGTTTCTAACTTACGAAGCAATGCTTCCCTATTGCCTCCTCGCCTGCTAGCTGGTATTGCATCAATAACAAAGAATGATAATTCTTTGTTGTTACTGCGGTGTGCCTCCTTGAAATGACGGGCCACCGGATACGTATTATCTTGGTTCATAATGGCCCTAAGATGTTGTAGAATGCGTTTGTGTACTTCTAACTTGGTGCTACCCACATATCTAAGTGCACAGGGGCACTGAAGGACATATATAGCATACTCAGTTTTACAGGTTAGTACCTTCTCAATTTTGTTTTTTCTTTCACTGAATCCATCTTTGTAAGTTTTTGTATTTACCCCGTGTGTGCAAGGTTTACATACCTTACATTTATAGAATCCCCCATTAGTTTGCAGCCACGTAGATTTTTCTATGGTCTCGGGGTTGGTATTGACAAGGCTATCCCTCATTGAGGGGGCCCGACTGAAGGTGAGGGTAGCCCTTCGAGGCAGATTAGGACCTAGTACCGAATCACTTTTTAATGTTGGCCAATTTCTGTTTAAAATACGGTACAATTTCCGATGTTGATTATTGTACCCTGTAATGAATCTAAATTCATTAGATAGACTGGCTGTATTGACAGGTTCCAGATCACTAATAACAGGAGGACCATATTTCACCAATAGCCCCTGTCTCTCCCTTGCTTGAGCTTTGGTTATGGCCTTATCAATCACTAATTCAGAGTAGCCGCGTTGTAGAAATCTAACCTTGCTTGATGCCTGAGCTTTATTCCATTCATCCTCATTACTACAGACTCTACGCAGGCGCAGCATCTCACCAAAGGGTATGCTTGCAATTGGGTGTTGAGGATGGGCGCTGGCCGCATGTAAAATGGTGTTGCCGGCCGTGGCTTTCCTGAACAGTCTGGTTTCAATTGTTCCCTTATTGATATAGACCTCTGTGTCTAGAAACATAACATTAGTTTAGCTCATAGTTACGGTGAAATTGAGGTTCAATGTATTGATATTAATGGCATTGACAAAGGTTTCAGCCGATTCCCTGTCACCCCGCCAGATTACAAATAAATCATCAATATATCGGTACCAAACAACAATGTTGGATCTCATAATCTCTTCATATTAGTTCCTCCCAAGCCCCCATGTGCAGACATGCGTAGCCTGGAGAGAAACTGGCCCCCATGGCTACGCCCTGCAGTTGACGATATAGCAAGTTATTGTACATGAATACATTGTTGTTCAAACAAATATTGAGCATTTCCAAAAGCATAGCAGAGTGATCTTTAAACTGTTCCTCTCGTCTGGCCAAGTAGTACATAATAGCTGCTATACCATCTTTGTGCACTATACTGGTGTAAAGTGATGAGACATCCAATGCTAACATCCAGTAATCGTCCTTCCATTGGACCGCTTGCAGTTTGTACAAAAAATCCCCTGTGTACTGCACATAGGAGTCCAATGACTTCACTGCTCCTTGTAAAAAGTAGTCTATATAGACTGATGTCTTTTCCAGTAACCCATCTCTGGCAGAGATAATAGGCCTGCCTGGCGGGTTTTTTATGTCTTTATGAACTTTGGGGATAAAATAGATAAAGGGAGTAATTGGATGCTCATTCCTTAAAAATTTGTATTCATCATCTGTCAGCATTGCCTTGTTTCTCCATCTGGACAATTTATTGTGGTATTCGACTTGCAACTGCTTCATCTTGGATACATTACTCCGTTCGTAGTGTTCCCTGTTATTAAGCTGGGAATAAGCCTCACGATCGTACATTGTCTTGGTCATCAGTACAATGTTTCCTCCTTTGTCACTTGACCGTATCACAATTTTCATATCCTTGCTCAGTTTATGAATTAAAGTCTCATAGTGCTTTTTTCTGACATCAAATTTGGGTTTCCTATGACTATTTTTCTTGTGCATCTCTTTGATTTGCGAAATCACATTCTCATTGAATATGTCGATAGAGTCCCGTGCCATAATTGGGGTGAAGGTTGAGGTAGGTTTGAATGGTGTGACTGGTGCTATTTGTTTCGTAGAGCTCCCACTGATTGGAACATCCGTTCCCCCAGGTTGGGTCACCATAGAATCCAATTCTTTGCCCATCCACAGCTCTAGTATACCACTGGGTATTGTCGACCCCGATGCTGTGATATCCCCAGAGAGCGCGGGTTCTGCTGTTTCAGTCAAGGTTTTATTTTTCAACAAGTGAAATTTGCGGAGTTTCAATTTGCGTACAGCTTTGTATATGTCAAACCTTGTATTGATGTAGTTCATGTTAGTAGGTGGGGCATAGGAGAGGCCCAATTTTAAAATAATCTCTTCTTCCTCGGTAAGAATCGTAGCAGTCAGGTTGATTATCGAGGTTTCATCGATGATTACTTGTTGCCTCTCCATTGTCCTCTGCCTCTTCTTTTGTATTATGTGCCCCCTCCTTGCCCTGTGCCTCTGCCTGCGCCTGTAGTTTGCGTATTTCCTCCGTAATTCTTTTGGACGCGGGGCCGTAAGGTTTGCATCCGTTCCTGGCATAAAAAATGAATTTCATCCCCCGGTCGTGGTTTGGCCATATCATTGGTTGCTGATTGCCTCTGGTCTGAATCCGACTCACTGCTGGTCACTGAACTTATATCGGACCTTGTAGACTCCCCTTGTTCCTTGTTCCTTACTCCAGATTTGGATTGGCCTAGGGTTTTATTGCTGTTACCACGAAAAGTATCATATTTTTTAGAGAAGGTGAAGATCTGTCCCAGCTCATAATCATTACGATCTCTCTTAAATTTGTATGCTTTCCTGTCCATTATTTTTATTTGTTCTTTCTTAAGTCTGTCCTTCATTTCTGTTGTTAATTTTCTCTTTTCCTCATTATCCTCAATTCCTTCTAATTCATCCTGGATCGTGGCTATTTCCTTTAATAGTTGCGCTCTGTCAATGTCTGCGTATTTAACTAAGATTTGTACCAGTCTACGTGAAGCTTCTAAATTGCTCTCGGCCCACTCTTTCATTAATTCTGGGTTTGGGTTTTCGTAGCTTGGCGCCATTAAGATGCGAAGGCCTCTTGGTATCCTGTTTACATCAAGATAGCTCTGTAATGACTTAGCTTCCCACCATTTACTCTGTTCATTGCGAAGTTTTTTCTCTAAAATCTTAAATTTGTCTTTCAAAGTACTACGACTCATTGTTGGTTCATTGCCGCTTATGTCCCGTGTTACCATTGTTGTGGGGAGACTGTCAGAGAACATCTTCAATGCCGCAGCCTCCCGTTCATCCACGTTGTCGGTCGACATATTACTTGTTGCACTTATTGCGAGTATTTGAAAGTTTATCGTCTGGGGGTCAACTCTAATACTCATACAGGTTCACTATCCAAATTTCCCCGACAGCACTCAAACTCTCCTCCCCCGTAAATCGGACTGTTCCGGCCAAAAACAAATCAGTACGAGCAATTACCTTCGGTGTGGCGTGTCCTCCGACGCGGCACTCCCCAAGGAATCCTTCTCTATGATTCACGTTCAGGCCAACAGTTCCGTCACACTGGGGGGGTCAAACGCCGTTCCTCTTCCAAGGATTTGAGTAACCCGGACTCCGGGGATTGGCTTCGTTTCAGGCGTTGTCCATTGCGGAGAGGGTCTCGTGAGATGGCCGTACGTCGCCACCCGGCCAATAATATCCGCTGCTTTCCGTAGTTTGCATCGCGTCTGCCCGCTTCTGGTGCCAGCCCACAACAATACAGACACGGACCTCGATCTTCAGTGCAATTTTTTATTTATAAATCTCGCGTGCTAGTCGCCATAACGTTTCGGCTCCACCTGAGCCTTGTTCACATGACAACGTGTTGAACTAAGAACCACCCTTATGTAGGCGTAACTCACTCTGCACGTGATGCTGGCACAGATGCATAGACATGGTAGAAAGATTGCGAGCAGCACATCAATCACATGAGGAATGCTCTTACAACAGGTGAGTATAAAGAGAATACAACACGCAAGCATAAATTATGGCAGTTCTTGAAAAGACCGTAAAATAGTTGAATCTAAATCACAGATATGTAAATACATTGTTATCTTTGTCTATTCACCGCTGTCAACAAAAAGTATAATACTGTATGTTGAGTATGCCTTTCGTGTTGATACTATCAAACAATGTGTTTGATCTCATCCATGAATGACAGTTTCTGACGGGTTTAATCCCTCCATATTACAGCTGATTTAATCAGCATTTGCATCAATCTCCTGATTTCTGCAGTTGTGTCAGCCTAAAAGGGTGTAATAAAGTGCCTAGTGATATGTGCAAATAGCAAAAAAAACAACTTGATGTGTAATTTATGTATTATTGCTTTTTATATTAATTAAAAACTTTAACAAATTAAAAACCGGGATAGCAGCAATTAACTGTTTCAAATGATAAATATAGTGGGTAGTCTGAGCCCAGGCTTACCTCCAATATATATATGTACATATGTGCTATCAGTAAATGACTTCTCAATGAATCAAAGAGTATAGTGGGTCTTATAGCTTCATTTCTTACTATGGCTAGTGGTCATAAGTCACTATGTATGTAGACAGATACCAAATAAATCACGAGATTCAATTAGAATAAAGTGCCTTCAGTGCTATGGTACAGAGTGTGCAAATGTGCCAGGGTTTATAAGATATCACGCATTCATTAGTTGTAACTCAATATGTAAAACCGACTTATAGGTCATGAAAATTCAATGCCTAAAGTCAAGTATTGGTAAACATTATTATACCTAAAATGATAAATAATACATAGTACATGAGAAGATAAAATATCAACCTCTGCGTGTTAAAAACCCTTAAAATATTTCTTAAAATGTTCCATAATATTCTATAATAAAATTCATAAAATATTCAAAAAAACATTCCATAAAATTTGAGTGCACATTTGGGCCAATAAACCAAGAAGTTACAGTAATACAGTAGCCTTTCCTAGTTATATATATTATAGCTAGACTACTGTTTCTAGTGGAGGCCAGTATACAGATCCTCAGTAACATTTAAACCAGTAGGCCACTTACTATCAAGGCGGAGTATATATTTGGTTTCTAACTTACGAAGCAATGCTTCCCTATTGCCTCCTCGCCTGCTAGCTGGTATTGCATCAATAACAAAGAATGATAATTCTTTGTTGTTACTGCGGTGTGCCTCCTTGAAATGACGGGCCAACGGATACGTATTATCTTGGTTCGTAATGGCCCTAAGATGTTGTAGAATGCATTTGTGTACTTATAACTTGGTGCTACCCACATATCTAAGTGCACAGGGGCACTGAAGGACATATATCGCATACTCAGTTTTACAGGTTAGTACCTTCTCAATTTTGTTTTTTCTTTCACTGAATCCATCTTTGTAAGTTTTTGTATTTACCCTGTGTGTGCAAGCTTTACATACCTTACATTTATAGAATCCCCCATTAGTTTGCAGCCACGTAGATTTTTCTATGGTCTCGGGGTTGGTATTGACAAGGCTATCCCTCATTGAGGGGGCCCGACTGAAGGTGAGGGTAGCCCTTCGAGGCAGATTAGGACCTAGTACCGAATCACTTTTTAATGTTGGCCAATTTCTGTTTAAAATACGGTACAATTCCCGATGTTGATTATTGTACCCTGTAATGAATCTAAATACATTAGATAGACTGGCTGTATTGACAGGTTCCAGATCACTAATAACAGGAGGACCATATTTCACCAATAGCCCCTGTCTCTCCCTTGCTTGAGCTTTGGTTATGGCCTTATCAATCACTAATTCAGAGTAGTCGCGTTGTAGAAATCTAACCTTGCTTGATGCCTGAGCTTTATTCCATTCATCCTCATTACTACAGACTCTACGCAGGCGCAGCATCTCACCAAAGGGTATGCTTGCAATTGGGTGTTGAGGATGGGCGCTGGCCGCATGTAAAATGGTGTTGCCGGCCGTGGCTTTCCTGAACAGTCTGGTTTCAATTGTTCCCTTATTGATATAGACCTCTGTGTCTAGAAACATAACATTAGTTTGGCTCATAGTTACGGTGAAATTGAGGTTCAATGTATTGATATTAATGGCATTGACAAAGGTTTCAGACGATTCCCTGTCACCCCGCCAGATTACAAATAAATCATCAATATATCGGTACCAAACAACAATGTTGGATCTCATAATCTCTTCATATTGCACCCTGAGGACCAGTTCCTTCCAAGCCCCCATGTGCAGACATGCGTAGCTTGGAGAGAAACTGGCCCCCAGGGCTACGCCCTGCAGTTGACGATATAGCAAGTTATTGTACATGAATACATTGTTGTTCAAACAAATATAGAGCATTTCCAAAAGCATAGCAGAGTGATCTTTAAACTGTTCCTCTCGTCTGGCCAAGTAGTACATAATAGCTGCTATACCATCTTTGTGCACTATACTGGTGTAAAGTCAGTGATGAGACATCCAATGCTAACATCCAATAATCGTCCTTCCATTGGACCGCTTGTAGTTTGTACAAAAAATCCCCTGTGTCCTGCACATAGGAGTCCAATGACTTCACTGCTCCTTGTAAAAAGTAGTCTATATAGACTGATGTCTTTTCCAGTAACCCACCTCTGGCAGAGATAATAGGCCTGCCTGGCGGGTTTTTTATGTCTTTATGAACTTTGGGGATAAAATAGATAAAGGGAGTAATTGGATGCTCATTCCTTAAAAAATTGTATTCATCATCTGTCAGCATTGCCTTGTTTCTCCATCTGGACAATTTCTTGTGGTATTCGACTTGCAACTGCTTCATCTTGGATACATTACTCCGTTCGTAGTGTTCCCTGTTATTAAGCTGGGAATAAGCCTCACGATCGTACATTGTCTTGGTCATCAGTACAATGTTTCCTCCTTTGTCACTTGACCGTATCACAATTTTCATATCCTTGCTCAGTTTATGAATTAAAGTCTCATAGTGCTTTTTTCTGACATCAAATTTGGGTTTCCTATGACTATTTTTCTTGTGCATCTCTTTGATTTGCGAAATCACATTCTCATTGAATATGTCGATAGAGTCCCGTGCCATAATTGGGGTGAAGGTTGAGGTAGGTTTGAATGGTGTGACTGGTGCTATTTGTTTCGTAGAGCTCCCTCTGATTGGAACATCCGTTCCCCCAGGTTGGGTCACCATAGAATCCAATTCTTTGCCCATCCACAGCTCTAGTATACCACTGGGTATTGTCGACCCCGATGCTGTGATATCCCCAGAGAGCGCGGGTTCTGCTGTTTCAGTCAAGGTTTTATTTTTCAACAAGTGAAATTTGCGGAGTTTCAATTTGCGTACAGCTTTGTATATGTCAAACCTTGTATTGATGTAGTTCATGTTAGTAGGTGGGGCATAGGAGAGGCCCAATTTTAAAATAATCTCTTCTTCCTCGGTAAGAATCGTAGCAGTCAGGTTGATTATCGAGGTTTCATCGATGATTACTTGTTGCCTCTCCATTGTCCTCTGCCTCTTCTTTTGTATGATGTGCCCCCTCCTTGCCCTGTGCCTCTGCCTGCGCCTGTAGTTTGCGTATTTCCTCCGTAATTCTTTTGGACGCGGGGCCGTAAGGTTTGCATCCGTTCCTGGCATAAAAAATGAATTTCATCCCCCGGTCGTGGTTTGGCCATATCATTGGTTGCTGATTGCCTCTGGTCTGAATCCGACTCACTGCTGGTCACTGAACTTATATCGGACCTTGTAGACTCCCCTTGTTCCTTACTCCAGATTTGGATTGGCCTAGGGTTTTATTGCTGTTACCACGAAAAGTATCATATTTTTTAGAGAAGGTGAAGATCTGTCCCAGCTCATAATCATTACGATCTCTCTTAAATTTGTATGCTTTCCTGTCCATTATTTTTATTTGTTCTTTCTTAAGTCTGTCCTTCATTTCTGTTGTTAATTTTCTCTTTTCCTCATTATCCTCAATTCCTTCTAATTCATCCTGGATCGTGGCTATTTCCTTTAATAGTTGCGCTCTGTCAATGTCTGCGTATTTAACTACTAAGATTTGTACCAGTCTACGTGAAGCTTCTAAATTGCTCTCGGCCCACTCTTTCATTAATTCTGGGTTTGGGTTTTCGTAGCTTGGCGCCATTAAGATGCGAAGGCCTCTTGGTATCCTGTTTACATCAAGATAGCTCTGTAATGACTTAGCTTCCCACCATTTACTCTGTTCATTGCGAAGTTTTTTCTCTAAAATCTTAAATTTGTCTTTCAAAGTACTACGACTCATTGTTGGTTCATTGCCGCTTATGTCCCGTGTTACCATTGTTGTGGGGAGACTGTCAGAGAACATCTTCAATGCCGCAGCCTCCCGTTCATCCACGTTGTCGGTCGACATATTACTTGTTGCACTTATTGCGAGTATTTGAAAGTTTATCGTCTGGGGGTCAACTCTAATACTCATACAGGTTCACTATCCAAATTTCCCCGACAGCACTCAAACTCTCCTCCCCCGTAAATCGGACTGTTCCGGCCAAAAACAAATCAGTACGAGCAATTACCTTCGGTGTGGCGTGTCCTCCGACGCGGCACTCCCCAAGGAATCCTTCTCTATGATTCACGTTCAGGCCAACAGTTCCGTCACACTGGGGGGGTCAAACGCCGTTCCTCTTCCAAGGATTTGAGTAACCCGGACTCCGGGGATTGGCTTCGTTTCAGGCGTTGTCCATTGCGGAGAGGGTCTCGTGAGATGGCCGTATGTCGCCACCCGGCCAATAATATCCGCTGCTTTCCGTAGTTTGCATCGCGTCTGCCCGCTTCTGGTGCCAGCCCACAACAATACAGACACGGACCTCGATCTTCAGTGCAATTTTTTATTTATAAATCTCGCGTGCTAGTCGCCATAACGTTTCGGCTCCACCTGAGCCTTGTTCACATGACAACGTGTTGAACTAAGAACCACCCTTATGTAGGCGTAACTCACTCTGCACGTGATGCTGGCACAGATGCATAGACATGGTAGAAAGATTGCGAGCAGCACATCAATCACATGAGGAATGCTCTTACAACAGGTGAGTATAAAGAGAATACAACACGCAAGCATAAATTATGGCAGTTCTTGAAAAGACCGTAAAATAGTTGAATCTAAATCACAGATATGTAAATACATTGTTATCTTTGTCTATTCACCGCTGTCAACAAAAAGTATAATACTGTATGTTGAGTATGCCTTTCGTGTTGATACTATCAAACAATGTGTTTGATCTCATCCATGAATGACAGTTTCTGACGGGTTTAATCCCTCCATATTACAGCTGATTTAATCAGCATTTGCATCAATCTCCTGATTTCTGCAGTTGTGTCAGCCTAAAAGGGTGTAATAAAGTGCCTAGTGATATGTGCAAATAGCAAAAAAAACAACTTGATGTGTAATTTATGTATTATTGCTTTTTATATTAATTAAAAACTTTAACAAATTAAAAACCGGGATAGCAGCAATTAACTGTTTCAAATGATAAATATAGTGGGTAGTCTGAGCCCAGGCTTACCTCCAATATATATATGTACATATGTGCTATCAGTAAATGACTTCTCAATGAATCAAAGAGTATAGTGGGTCTTATAGCTTCATTTCTTACTATGGCTAGTGGTCATAAGTCACTATGTATGTAGACAGATACCAAATAAATCACGAGATTCAATTAGAATAAAGTGCCTTCAGTGCTATGGTACAGAGTGTGCAAATGTGCCAGGGTTTATAAGATATCACGCATTCATTAGTTGTAACTCAATATGTAAAACCGACTTATAGGTCATGAAAATTCAATGCCTAAAGTCAAGTATTGGTAAACATTATTATACCTAAAATGATAAATAATACATAGTACATGAGAAGATAAAATATCAACCTCTGCGTGTTAAAAACCCTTAAAATATTTCTTAAAATGTTCCATAATATTCTATAATAAAATTCATAAAATATTCAAAAAAACATTCCATAAAATTTGAGTGCACATTTGGGCCAATAAACCAAGAAGTTACAGTAATACAGTAGCCTTTCCTAGTTATATATATTATAGCTAGACTACTGTTTCTAGTGGAGGCCAGTATACAGATCCTCAGTAACATTTAAACCAGTAGGCCACTTACTATCAAGGCGGAGTATATATTTGGTTTCTAACTTACGAAGCAATGCTTCCCTATTGCCTCCTCGCCTGCTAGCTGGTATTGCATCAATAACAAAGAATGATAATTCTTTGTTGTTACTGCGGTGTGCCTCCTTGAAATGACGGGCCAACGGATACGTATTATCTTGGTTCGTAATGGCCCTAAGATGTTGTAGAATGCGTTTGTGTACTTATAACTTGGTGCTACCCACATATCTAAGTGCACAGGGGCACTGAAGGACATATATCGCATACTCAGTTTTACAGGTTAGTACCTTCTCAATTTTGTTTTTTCTTTCACTGAATCCATCTTTGTAAGTTTTTGTATTTACCCTGTGTGTGCAAGCTTTACATACCTTACATTTATAGAATCCCCCATTAGTTTGCAGCCACGTAGATTTTTCTATGGTCTCGGGGTTGGTATTGACAAGGCTATCCCTCATTGAGGGGGCCCGACTGAAGGTGAGGGTAGCCCTTCGAGGCAGATTAGGACCTAGTACCGAATCACTTTTTAATGTTGGCCAATTTCTGTTTAAAATACGGTACAATTCCCGATGTTGATTATTGTACCCTGTAATGAATCTAAATACATTAGATAGACTGGCTGTATTGACAGGTTCCAGATCACTAATAACAGGAGGACCATATTTCACCAATAGCCCCTGTCTCTCCCTTGCTTGAGCTTTGGTTATGGCCTTATCAATCACTAATTCAGAGTAGTCGCGTTGTAGAAATCTAACCTTGCTTGATGCCTGAGCTTTATTCCATTCATCCTCATTACTACAGACTCTACGCAGGCGCAGCATCTCACCAAAGGGTATGCTTGCAATTGGGTGTTGAGGATGGGCGCTGGCCGCATGTAAAATGGTGTTGCCGGCCGTGGCTTTCCTGAACAGTCTGGTTTCAATTGTTCCCTTATTGATATAGACCTCTGTGTCTAGAAACATAACATTAGTTTGGCTCATAGTTACGGTGAAATTGAGGTTCAATGTATTGATATTAATGGCATTGACAAAGGTTTCAGACGATTCCCTGTCACCCCGCCAGATTACAAATAAATCATCAATATATCGGTACCAAACAACAATGTTGGATCTCATAATCTCTTCATATTGCACCCTGAGGACCAGTTCCTTCCAAGCCCCCATGTGCAGACATGCGTAGCTTGGAGAGAAACTGGCCCCCAGGGCTACGCCCTGCAGTTGACGATATAGCAAGTTATTGTACATGAATACATTGTTGTTCAAACAAATATAGAGCATTTCCAAAAGCATAGCAGAGTGATCTTTAAACTGTTCCTCTCGTCTGGCCAAGTAGTACATAATAGCTGCTATACCATCTTTGTGCACTATACTGGTGTAAAGTGATGAGACATCCAATGCTAACATCCAATAATCGTCCTTCCATTGGACCGCTTGTAGTTTGTACAAAAAATCCCCTGTGTCCTGCACATAGGAGTCCAATGACTTCACTGCTCCTTGTAAAAAGTAGTCTATATAGACTGATGTCTTTTCCAGTAACCCACCTCTGGCAGAGATAATAGGCCTGCCTGGCGGGTTTTTTATGTCTTTATGAACTTTGGGGATAAAATAGATAAAGGGAGTAATTGGATGCTCATTCCTTAAAAAATTGTATTCATCATCTGTCAGCATTGCCTTGTTTCTCCATCTGGACAATTTCTTGTGGTATTCGACTTGCAACTGCTTCATCTTGGATACATTACTCCGTTCGTAGTGTTCCCTGTTATTAAGCTGGGAATAAGCCTCACGATCGTACATTGTCTTGGTCATCAGTACAATGTTTCCTCCTTTGTCACTTGACCGTATCACAATTTTCATATCCTTGCTCAGTTTATGAATTAAAGTCTCATAGTGCTTTTTTCTGACATCAAATTTGGGTTTCCTATGACTATTTTTCTTGTGCATCTCTTTGATTTGCGAAATCACATTCTCATTGAATATGTCGATAGAGTCCCGTGCCATAATTGGGGTGAAGGTTGAGGTAGGTTTGAATGGTGTGACTGGTGCTATTTGTTTCGTAGAGCTCCCACTGATTGGAACATCCGTTCCCCCAGGTTGGGTCACCATAGAATCCAATTCTTTGCCCATCCACAGCTCTAGTATACCACTGGGTATTGTCGACCCCGATGCTGTGATATCCCCAGAGAGCTCGGGTTCTGCTGTTTCAGTCAAGGTTTTATTATTCAACAGGTGAAATTTGCGGAGTTTCAATTTGCGTACAGCTTTGTATATGTCAAACCTTGTATTGATGTAGTTCATGTTAGTAGGTGGGGCATAGGAGAGGCCCAATTTTAAAATACTCTCTTCTTCCTCGGTAAGAATCGTAGCAGTCAGGTTGATTATCGAGGTTTCATCGATGATTACTTGTTGCCTCTCCATTGTCCTGTGCCTCTTCTTTTGTATGATGTGCCCCCTCCTTGCACTGTGCCTCTGCCTGCGCCTGTAGTTTGCGTATTTCCTCCGTAATTCTTTTGGACGCGGGGCCGTAGGGTTTGCATCCGTTCCTGGCATAAAAAATGAATTTCATCCCCCGGTCGTGGTTTGGCCATATCATTGGTTGCTGATTGCCTCTGGTCTGAATCCGACTCACTGCTGGTCACTGAACTTATATCGGACCTTGTAGACTCCCCTTGTTCCTTGTTCCTTACTCCAGATTTGGATTGGCCTAGGGTTTTATTGCTGTTACCACGAAAAGCATCATATTTTTTAGAGAAGGTGAAGATCTGTCCCAGCTCATAATCATTACGATCTCTCTGAAATTTGTAT
This sequence comes from Triturus cristatus, assembly GCF_964204655.1. Lineage (NCBI taxonomy): Eukaryota > Metazoa > Chordata > Amphibia > Caudata > Salamandridae > Triturus > Triturus cristatus. Next base: position 802,830,497 of record NC_140581.1, read on the forward strand.
GCTTTCCTGTCCATTATTTTTATTTGTTCTTTCTTAAGTCTGTCCTTCATTTATGTTGTTAATTTTCTCTTTTCCTCATTATCCTCAATTCCTTCTAATTCATCCTGGATCGTGGCTATTTCCTTTAATAGTTGCGCTCTGTCAATGTCTGCGTATTTAACTAAGATTTGTACCAGTCTACGTGAAGCTTCTAAATTGCTCTCGGCCCACTCTTTCATTAATTCTGGGTTTTCGTAGCTTGGCGCCATTAAGATGCGAAGGCCTCTTGGTATCCTGTTTACATCAAGATAGCTCTGTAATGACTTAGCTTCCCACCATTTACTCTGTTCATTGCGAAGTTTTTTCTCTAAAATCTTAAATTTGTCTTTCAAAGTACTACGACTCATTGTTGGTTCATTGCCGCTTATGTCCCGTGTTACGGAGAATTTGGAGAATTTTGCGAGGATTCGTCAACCGGCGCCAAAGATATTCCCAATAGAATGTTGCGGATTTCCTATGGAAAATAGGTCCTAACTATAACTATCTACTGGCGACCGCCAGTAGATAATATATATACATATATATATATATATATATATATATATATATATATATATATATATATATATATATATATATATATATATATATATATTACCTACTGGCGGTCGCCAGTAGGTAGTTATAGTTAGGACCACGTTTCCATAGGAAAACCTCAACATTCTATTTTGAATAACTTTGGCGCCGGTCGAAAAATGTAGTTTCGTGGCTTAGATTTATTGATGATTTGTTTGTTATTTGGAGTGGACCGGAAAATGAGGCACATGAATTTGTGGAGTCTTTAAATATCAATGATGTGAATTTGCAATTTACCTCGAATGTCAGCAAGACAAATATAACTTTTTTGGATGTACAAATTAACATAGTAAATAATGAGATGACAACTTCCCTATATCGAAAGGATACAGCAGGGAATACTATGTTACATGCATCCAGCGCACACCCACCACATTTGATACAAAGCATCCCATATGGGGAAATGCTGCGTATCCGTAGGATTTGTAGCGATGATCAGGACTTGCATGACAAACAGTTAGAAAGTAAAAAACGATTCCTGGAAAGGGGGTACAGGAGTGTATCTATTGACAATGCCATTGTTAAATCCAGGAAACGATCCAGACAGGAGTTACTTAAGGTAGAGAGCGAATCACAGACAGCGAGCATGAGCAAAGGGAAGACGGACCAGGAACCGACTAGATTGATACTAACCTATTCCAGGCAGGAACAGCAACTGCGAACCATCATTAGAAGGAATTGGCCTATAGTCCGGGATGATCCAGTAATTGGAGCAATGCTCCCTAAGCATCCGGCTATAACATACAGAAAATCATTTTCTATGGCTAATGCTTTGGTTCGGAAAAATCCTGAGGAACAGCAGCAAACAGGATGGTTAGTAGCTAGGAAGGGTTTCTTCAAATGCTCTAGCTGCAAAGCATGCCAATATGGCATAAACAAAACCTCATATAACACTGCATTCAGTAGCAAAGCCTCTGATATAAAACAACATTTGACATGTCGGACGGAATTTGCAATCTATGTTCTGCAATGTAGCTGTAACCTGTCATACGTGGGCAGCACCAAGTTATCCGTCCACAAACGCATTCTGCAACACACAAGGGCGATTGTCAATAATGACCCAAGTTACCCGGTAGCAAGGCACTTTAAATCGCACCATGGCAGTGATCTTAAACATTTGAAATATTTTGTCATTGATGCCATCCCTCCGCTAAAGAGAGGAGGAGATCGGGAACATAAACTTAGGCGCCTTGAAACTAAATATATTTTGGATATGGATACAAAGCAGCTGGGTGGCCTTAATACTAGTGAGGATTTGCACACCTACTTAGATTGAGAAAGAGATCGTTGATATCGTCTATAATGAGCATGCCAAAAACGAACATACACATTTTTAACCCATAATCTGTGTTTGAACATTTGCTGAGTCAGGGAACCTTTTATCCTCTGTGTGTCTTCGTCTTTTTATGCTGTTTTTTTAAAATTATCAATTTGAAAAGATTTTATGGAGTAATTTTAGTGATTGAATTGTATTTATTGACATTTTATGTATTTGATATTTATATGCATATTTATATTAATTTTAAGGTACAATAGTGGGAATCAATTACTCTAAAATACATCCATAAAACTCCTTTTCTGCAACCCTGTCCATACACTGGTGCGTCAAATTCCCTTTATCACCTCCTACCAAAAAGGATAGATGCATACGATATATAATCAGCATATGATGAGGCAAGGGGAATCTGATAACATTGTAGCAAATAAAGCACGAGCACTTTTGAGAGGGGATAAAAAATGAAAAAAATGGGAAAAATTAATGAAAAATATAGCTGTGTATCATCTGGGGATTTTTTAGAATTTTCTCACATTTTAGGCACTTTAATAAATGATCCTTTTTTAGACAACTAATATTACGCTATGCCAGCCCTTCATTGCATTCAAGCAAATTATTAAGAAAAAAACAACAAATGATTTAACATTACAATGGGACTGGCAAATGTTTCACAATACGCAACTCAGGAAACCAGCATTTATGCAAATTATTAAATTCCGATTGTGTTGTTGTAAATAATATGTTGCTAACTCAGTTTTATTTTTGTATATATTTATATATTTATATTGTATGGTTGTTAGCAACTAGAATTGTTTGAGCATTTATGCGTAAATAATGTCTTCTATGTCTATTAATCATTTGATTGGGCACTGTCACTTTAAAAGGATTGAGCACACAAAGTAATGCTGTC